>NC_141695.1:185192131-187975881 GCF_964263255.1 Lissotriton vulgaris | reverse complement strand
AAGGTCCCTCCACAATATTATCTTACATTCCTGTGGTGCACCAGCCTCTCCAGGACTGCCTGTGTTACTTTACAATGGTGCCCGAGATACATTACCCTGTAGAAGGTCCCTCTACAGTATTTTCTTACATTCCTGTGGTGCACCAGCCTCTCCATTGCAGCCTGTGTTACTTTACAATGGTGCCTGGGATACATTACCCTGTAGAAGGTCCCTCCACCGTATTTTCTTACATTCCTGTGGTGCACCCGCCTCTCTAGGGCAGCCTGTGTTACTTTACAATGGTGCCTGAGATACATTACCCTATAGAAGGCCCCTCCGCAGTATTTTCGTGCATTCCTGTGGTGCACCAGCCTCTCCAGGGCAGCCTGTGTTACTTTGCAATGGTGCCTCGGATACATTACCCTGTAGAAGGTCCCTCTACAGTATTTTCTTGCATTCCTGTGGTGCACCAGCCTCTCCAGGACAGCCTGTGTTACTTTACAATGGTGCCTGGGATACATTACCCTGTAGAAGGCCCCTTCACAGTATTTTCTTACATTCCTGTGGTGCACCAGCCTCTCCGGGACAGCCTGGGTTACTTTACAATGGTTCCTGAGATACATTACCTCCACAGCATTCCTCCGGTGCTCCATCCTCTGAAGCGGCACCACCCAGGGTTGCACAGAGCTCGGGAGGTGCATCTCGCGCCCGCCATAATGTGCTGCTGAATCCCGCGTCGCCTGCGCGTGGTGATGGCACATTAATCAGATGCCCGGGTACAAGAGGCGGATCTCCTGCCGGCTCCCAGAGGTGCTGACAGGCCTTCGGAGCTAATTTGCTGCAGGCCCGAGTGGAACCAGGTCTCGGCTCGGTAGGTTTTCAACACAAGCGTAAAAACCACAGCGTAAAAAGCAATAATGAGACGAGCAGGGAGCCAGAAGGGCGCTGGACCATGGCGTGATTTCTGCAAGATCTCGAGGACAGGCTCAGTGTGTGGGGGCTCAGCTGTGCCATCCCTGCCCTCGCTGGGTCTGTGTCAGACTGGGATAGGGACAGGGAGAGGTGTGGCGCAGCAGCAAGAGCGGCTGACTCAAAGTGTGGGACTCATGGTTCAACCCCAGGTGGCAGCTCAGCTCAGCACCATGTGACTCTGGGCAATAGCTCACCTGATCTCCCCAACGGCCCCTAGCGCCTTGAAACCTTAACGGGTGATATGTTTGCACTTTGCAAACATTTATTCAGACCGGGTGGAGTGAAAACTGCACACCACATCCTTTCCACTGCATACTGAAAACATTTCACTTTCTTTACTCGCTCCAGAATCGAGTTTTATTTTGTATTTGTCTTCAGCCTTTTAAAGCGCAGCAGTCACTCTAAGGAGGGCACCCTGGCACTGAAGGAAAAACAAAACTTGACACAAGGACAAAAAGGATAAATCAAGGAAGGGGAAATTATTACAGACAGGGAACTGGACTTTAGGGAACCAGGATGATCTGAAGAGCTGCCCACAAGGGGTGATTGATGAATGATCCGGCAAAGTACCCATAGGGAATACCTAATGGAGTTAGCCATAGATTGTTTTATGTGTACCCTGACATTACAACATTGTCTAATTATGTAGATTGATGGAGTATACATTGGAATACAGTGACAGCCCAAAGAGGGGACTGATAGATTATGCAATGACTGTAGAACTAGACTACTGAGCTGTCCAATCAAGAAGACTAGGGCCCTTATTTATGAGGCCTTGCGTCAGTTTTGCGCCGCCGGTGCGTCACTTTTTGTGACGCACCAGAGGCGTAAAATATGCGCCTTGTTGCGCCATATTTAAAAAGTGACGCATCTAGGTAGATGCGTCACTTTTTAAACCCCTGCGCCACATTATACCTGCGTCAGGTATAATGTATGCAGAGGGGGCGTTCCCACGCAAAAAGCCTCGTAATAGTGACGCAGTGAAATCTATGAAATTTCACTGCGTCACTTTTAGGATGCTGTTGCGTCAAAATCTTGCGCCTGCCTCACAGCAGGCGTAAGACTGACGCAAGCACTTTCACATGGGGCTTTCCCCATGTGAAAGGACGCATTGCTGGAGTTGCGTCACTTTTGTGACACACTCCAGCAATGCGTCACTTTTGCGCTTAGAGATACGTCAGAAATACTGACGTATCTGTAAGTCCTTGCGACAGGATGCGTCATGCATTAAATATGACGCATCATTGGTGTCGCAAGGAGTGCGCAGTGAAAAGTGACGCATCGCTGTTTTCACGCAGCGATGCGTCACTTTTCATAAATGAGGCCCAGGTGCATTGAAGCTTTATACAGTTGTAAAAAACAAATAGAGTTCAGAAAGTCCCACTGCAGTGGACCAATTGGAAATGACGTTGGTTAGACTAACACACTAGCCAATGGAGTGTGCAACTAACTGCAAATGCCACTGCCAAAGGAGTTGACTAAAAACCAGTTCAAGGAAACAGGTTGTGGACCACGCAATACCAAAGATTTACTGGCGACCCAACAGATTAGAAACATGGACGAGCCAGTGGGGTAGTCAGATGGAGTGTAGAAGGGAGCAGAGGGCTAGAGTGGACGACAGAGCACACTCATAGAGCTGAAACAAGGGGACCCAACAGAGCGAACAGAGAAGACAGACTGGCTATTCAAGGGCATTGACTGAACAACTGATGAGCGGGCAGATGACAAGAAACTCACCCTATGGGCCATATCAGAACATGAACCAACCAAGAATGCATTCGTCTGTCTCTTAATTAGTAACTTCAGACATCATTAATTTAAATGGAATACACCGGATTTTCAAATCATAATATGTTGTACTAAAATATCATGCCCGCCACTTTCTCCATCAACTCACCACAAAACTAAAATGGGCAGAAATGTATGAGTGTTGTTTACTGTCATTGTCCCCGATTGACTTATGTAAACAAATTGTCTAAGGCCATTAGTGCCTCTGAGCCTACTTTTTGCATTGAAATATGTCTTATAAATATTTATCATTTGTGTGTTCATCAGAGCTCTGCCACTCTACCTAATGCATCGCACAAAACCTTTGTATTCTCATTTTACACTTCTCGAAGATCCGTCACAAGCTGCATAAGTGGTGGATTCACATTACAGTTGCGGTGCTGAACTCTCTAGGTACTGGTATCAAATCCAATTTCTTTTCAGATGGTAAAAACCTCATTCCCACTTAACGCTGGAATTTGACGGATGATCGTGACTGACAGGCTTGTAATGTGCACCCATGTTATGGCTTTACTATTCATAGACACATTCTCTAGCCTCTAGCTTTACTCTCACCTATAGTCCTAGACGTGCACTAACCTGACAGTTACTGGCCCGACAGCAGCAATGAATATTCACCTCCTCCTCCTTACAGAAGACAAAAGAGCAGGTGAGCTGCATAAGTACATCCGAGTTTATGCATAAAGGGGGAAGAAGAGAAGAGACGAGAAAGGATGAGGAGAGAAGAGGAGAGGAGAGGTGAGGAGGACAGGTGAGAAGGGGGAGAATAGGAGAAGAGAAGAGAAGAGACGTGACGTCAAGTGAAGTAAATTTCTACTCGAACCTCATTTCTGGCAACTTGTTGCAGTCCTCAATTCATTAGCAGACCCCAAAGCACTGAGAGGGGAAAAACAATTATCATTCATAAAAGTTTTACTTACAATCTCTTTGTAACTATGAACAGAGTATAACTATACCCTTTACCTTGCCATTCACATTCTCTCTTTTCTAAACTGTTCTTTAGTCTTTAAGCCGAGCAGCCATGGTGTTAAGCACTCTCGAGGTACTTCTTCTCCAAGATACAGAAATTTACACTTGGCAAAAAACAGAAACTGCCAAATCAAAACTTTGTCTCACCTGTTGGATGTGCTCACAATTTTTTATATCCATTATATAGTACATTGAAGATTCTAACTCCATTGGCCCCACAAACAGAAGTCAGGAGGTTGATGATTAAACAAATGGACTGAATAATTCTTGTGCAATAGAGTAAGTTAATAACAGCAACTATGGGTGTCTCACGTATATGTCAACTTGACTGTCGTTCCTTTTTCATGATTTTGCTGACACAGGAAGCTGTGTCAGATCGCTGCTCCGGAATGTTGCTGCTTCTCAGGTCCCTCAGCAGGTAACCATTTCTCCTCTGAGGATCACAGTTGCCTAACAAGCAGTAGCAGTTCCTGGAGGGAGTGTTGCAGGGCGGTGAGACGGGGGAGGAGCAGGGTGGGGGGTAGTAAACTACAGCATACGGCCGAACGCCGGTAAGTAAACAAATGAATGAATAAAACAACTGTTGTTGCACGAGCTACATTGCATTTTGCAATGCAGCGCACGCAATGAAATATATATATATATATTTTTTACTTACCTCTGTTCGGCCGTATGCCGTAGTTTACTACCCCCACCCTGCTCCTCCCCAACCCGCCCACCGCCCCGCAGCACTTCCTCCAGGAGCCACTACTGCTAACAAGGCATTAACGCACTTGCTGGGGTATATACGCCAGCCATCCAAGATGGCCGCCATGAAAGTACGTTTATGATGCACTGTACCAAACAATTCTTTTCAGCCAAGTAAATATATTTGGTTAACAACAGAAAGGTATTTGGACTCGTGGATGGTAGTTTCTGTGCCTTATGCAATTGATTCCATCTATATGAGAGGACTCATGCATATTGTGGTTTTCTACCTGTGGGATGCTATAAACTTCTTGTTGGTCTCTGGGTGTAACACCTATGCAGCATTGTTATTAGTCTATCTGAGGTCTAAATTATCTATGTTCCTGTTTTTGTCTCTATTAACTCATGGAAGGGGAGGAAGTGCCATGGTGCCATGACTTGGGTATGGCTATAGCTGATCTCCTGAGGGAAACGTGAGTCCCAAAACATTCTGTATACGAGAGCATGGCACATCTGGGGAGGAAATATAATTTGCTAATTATTTGTTATGCACTATTTTTTTCTTATAGAGCTTTTCATCAATAAAGGTTTATTGAAATCTGGAAGTTGCAGAAAAACTGTAGACATTAGTAGAATTCAGTATTAATATAGCTGAATTATCCAGTAGGTGTGAAGCTTTTTTCAGAATGTTAGTAGACTGTATCCTAATTTTTAAAGAACAGGTGAAGATTCTAAATATCGAGCTCCTGCTTCCTATAGGTCTTGCATCAATCTTTTAGCAGCAAAGAAAGAAACACTTTCAAAAGGAGTTCGGATTCTTATTTGAATTAGGAAACTACAATATATTTGTTGATTTCTTTCATTGAAAGCAAAGTAACAATACTATGCAGGACTCCACGTAAAAAATATGCACCCTTAAAATGTTTCCGATTATGATCTGTGCACAACACAGAGAAGAGAGACACAAATGAACATAGTCAATTTTTTTGGGTCCAAAAAGCACACCGACAGAAAGCTGTGTTTTGTGTATGCTACAATCTTTGGCTCACAAAGGCTAGAACGCTCTAGTAAACCTTTGCCAAAATATAGTGATGATGAACAATGAAGCAGTAAGGACATAGCAACAAAAGGCTAATTTTAGTTTTCTCCTGTGATAAAAGGAGGGATCTAGGTGACAGCAAGTGTTTTGTGTCCATTAGAATATCCAAATTTCTTTCCAAGTTTGTGGGTTCTCCATTTTGCTTATACTTTACACTAAGTGGCCCTTAAATTTGGTACCTAAATGGGGGAACAAACCTGAGTTACGTATTCCTCTGATTTAATACGAACGACCTTTAAGATCTTCAAAGACAATTTTTCTCATACATACGCGTTTTGCAGGTAGTTATGAAGTGATGACTGCCAACAAGCACCCGGTTCCTCCCATTCAGCTAAAGGAGTGCTGAGTGTCAGCATACATACACAATTTCACTCAGATTAGAAGTACCAAAGAGAAAAACTGCCTTAGATAAAAATTCAACAAAAGTGGTAGAACGTCAGGCACCTGCTGAACTCTAAAGCCCACTTGTCTTAATGAAAAATCAAGGCAATAAACTATATTGATTTGAAACAGGAGGATTAAAAAGTAAAGAATCCATGTTAGAATAGTACCACAGCTTGGGACTTCTAAGAAGTATTAGAACAAAAATTGCTGAATAAACTGATTAATGCAGTCCCAGCATCTAATAAAGTGAACATACTGGTATTGCCAACACCCACCTCCATTTTGGCACTTTCCTGGACGTGTTCTCTCTGCTCACTCGACCTACTTAAAGAAATTCTGAATCATGTATCTGCAAATGGTTGAAGTTGTTTAGTTGCTGATTGTTCTTGAATTTTTCCTGGGTATTCCAACCATGAAACGTGTGAAGTTATGGCTGTATTTTTCACTATGAACCTTAACAATCCCTTCATTACTTCTTCTGGGACTTTGCGTATTGAAAGAAATTGGGATATTGGTTGAGAGTGGTGGACACCCCACTCAGGCAACAACCATAATACTTGTCAGGGTGAACTACAAAAGACACTAAATTAACCTGTGCTTGACCCTCTGGTAGCTTGGCACAAAAACAATCAGGCTTAACTTAGAGGCAATGGGTAAAGTATTTATACAGCACTAAAAAAACAATAAAGTGGAAACAACACAAGAAAAATCCCAAACCAATTTAGAAAAATAGAGTAAATTTTAACAAATAAAATATTACCAAAAACAGCAAAATTTCTATTAGTAAAATTGGAGGTATTCAATTATAAAGATTTAGTGAAAATAACAATAGAGCGCGGTGTGCATACAGGGACCCAGTTGGTCCTTGTGAAAAGTTACCTTCTGAGTCCGGCACAAAGAGTTCTGTTCACCATGGACAAGGCCGAGAAGAGGAGGCTGAGCGTCGTGGATGGTTTTAGCTGTAATGAGAAGAGCAGGTCACGTGTCGTGAATGGTTTTTGCTGTAGCGTGAAGAATCATTGCCATAGCGTAGCACTGGTCTCGCATTGCTGGCCATAGTTGATGGTCACTATCCGCGCAAAGGGCAGGTCTTACCGGAGATTCGTGTTGGCGGAGTTGCGGCCAGCAGAGTCTTGGCCCAAAAGAGCCAATTCCCAGTCCCAAGGAGCCCAAACCTCTGGATTTTCATGCTGTCTTAAGAAGGAGTACACTCTGTTACCAACCAAGGGTCCAGAACCAGGGGAGGCACCATCTGGGATTCAGGACTCACTCCAGCAGAGGTCAGCAGGGATCAGGCAGGTCCAGTTACAGGGCCACGCAGGTACAGTTGCAGCAGGCCAGCTGGGCAGTTGCGGAGATGCTCTGAAGCTTATTGTGTCCCTGTAGCTCACAAAGGAGGTCAGTCAACTCACCCTCTGAGTCACTTGGTTAGCTTGGGATGAAGGCAAGCAGGTTCAGTCTTTCTTCTCAGAGAGAAAGGCAGTCCTTCTAGCAGCGGAGCAGTCCCCTGGCTGCTGGGCAGTCCTTCTTCTATAACTTCCACAGGTCCAGGAATGTTGTGAAGTGTTGTAATGGAGGTTCAATTTGCAAACCTGGTGCCAACATTTTTGGGGGATTCCCTTTCTTACTCCACATCTGGTTCTGGAAAGTTTATGCCTTCCCCTGTCAAGACTCCAAACTGTCTCATGCAGGAAATGACATGGTAGGCTTGGAGTCAAATTTGTTTGTGGGTGCAGGAGGCAAATCCCTTTGAAGTGTACTTGGGGCTGCGTACAGCCCCTCCCAGTCACCCTGCCAGGATGGCCCATTCTATCCCCTTTCTGGAACTGTCTGAAAACAATACTCAACCCCCAACAGCAGATACATTCACAGTCATGTGAACCAGGACACTGACAAAAGCCACAATTGTCTTGGACAATAAAACGTTGTAACAGTGACATTTTTAGAATTCCAACTTAAAATCCAGCGTTACTACTAAAGTTGATTTTAAATTACAATAAATTTGAGTGTAAACAGTGTATCTCTACCTGCTCTCAATCTATATTTTGCACATGTTAAATGTAATAAGGTAACCTAGTGTTAGTCAATGGGCGAGATCGGCCTTACACCACTGAAAAGCGACTTTAGGAGTTTTTTCAATGCTAGGACATGTAAAACTTAAACACAGATGTCCTACTGTTTAAATTAAATGCACCCTATCCTACGAGCCTGTAAGGTTTACCTTAGGGGAAACATATAAGTATCAAAAATAGAAGGTTTAGGCCTCGCAAAGGCTTATTTTTCCAGGTCGAAATGGCATTTTAATGCTGCACATGCAGGCTGCATTTTCAGGCCTGAGGCTGCTTTAGTGGATGGCACAATGAGTGCTGCTGCCCACTAGTCAGATTTATTTTATAGGCCCTGGCTACATGTAGTACCACTTTGTAAGGGTCTTACAAGTAAATTAAATGTACCAATATGGTATATGCAAATTGTTTCATGTTTTAGGGAGAGAGCACAATCACGTTATCACTGATTAGCTGGGATAAAAGGCACGGAGTCCTAGTGGAACAAAAACAGATTCAAAAACAGAAGGCACAAATCTGTGGGAGACCCTGCAAAAAGGAGCAGGTTCAACACTAAACATCAGAGATGTATTCATCAAAATTCATATAAAAGGGCTAATCTTATATTTTGCTCAGTTTAGCATGTTATCCTAGATGCAGGGTGCTAATGCTTGCCAGTTCCAGCCAAAACTATCCCAATGTCTCTGATTCTCTCTCCTCATCAATCTCAATGTCCAGTAAGATGAAGCACTTATTAAATGAGTACATTTTTTTAAAACTATAAATTGAGTAGGTTTAATAGTGCAGCAGTACCTAAAAAAAGCATATAATCCAAACATTTCAAAAACAGAAAGATCCACCCTCAGATAGATTCAGAATTATTTCCACACAGGTTGCGTGTGTTTCGTACAGTGTTTGTTTGAATACCCCTCACACACCAAAAGGGCCATTGGTGTCATGCTTTATCATAGGGTCTTCCTCCCCGCTGAGGGGCGGGGCATGCTACGACCTACGAATACGTGGGAGCACTGATTTTCAGAAACTATGTGTTGTGTAGGAAAGTGAGTAGAAGGGTCAGGAGTGAGTGAAGTAGTAAATTAAAAAGTACCTAGATTTTATGGACTAAAAAAACTTTAATATTCCTTGGAGCTGGTAATGTTAAAAGAGTGGATTGGTGGTATATTGCTTTAATGGGCAATCCCTCCTGTGTACGTCAACTTGTTTCGAAGCTCTTAGGCTTCTTCTTCAGGACCAAGAGAGATCCCTTCTGTGCTCACTATAATATTGAGATTAGGATGTCACCCACAAAAAGTCAGATGTCTCACCCACCATACCCTGTGGTCTGCCACTAATGTTAGAGGGCAGCAGAAAGGGGGCCGCACAATGGGGAGCTCATATATAGTCTATGGGAAGACATATTTGTAACAGTGATGCAAAGGAAAATGCATCAGACTGGGTCCTTAACTTAGGGTGTCGAGTCATTCACTATTCTTTCCTTTGTGCCTTCTGTGTGAGACCATCATGGTACCACGGCATCCCTCGCACAAAAAGCTGTGCAAATGCCATTACTCCCTTGGAGAAAACTCCAAAAGGAATATTTATGGTTGTGTTCTGGAAATGTGTCTGTCTTCAACTAATGGCTGGATGGGTTGCCAGCAGCAAGTGCGTAGAGTCAGGTGAGATGAATTAAAGGGGCAGATCACAGTTGGTGAAATTAGGTCATGACAAGGGAAGGACTCACGAATGGGAACTCAGGTTGTCCAAAAGGTACCACTGAGGCTGGTCTCCGAAAATAGCTCCAGCCATGCCAGTTGGACCATACTGACTGATGGGAAAAAAGCCACACCAGTGAACTCAAATTGTGGCACCAGGGAGTGATTAATGCGGTGGAGGAAGTGGCTCTGTTAGACCAGAGGTATTCATGGGAAGTCCTAAATTGACTCCCTATGTCTGATAAAATGAAAGAGCCGGGATGAAATTGGTGCTTATTGATCTGATTCACAGTTCAATAATTAATTGAAAACACTCCAGTTGCACTAGACAAATGCAAAATCTGGTGGTGAACCTATATGTGGAATATACAACACCGCAAGGATAGTGCAGGGTATAGTATGATGGAAGAAATCCAGCCATTGTGTTCTCTTCTGGATATCACATCGTTCTTTGGGAGCAGGAGAATTCCCTCCATACATCTTGTGTCCTCTTTAGCATCACCTTCTGCACACTGGTCTGGTGCTATTTTCAGGACACTGAAGGCAGCATCCACACGGCGCAATCACAATACGAGGCAAGAGGGCACCAGACTACAACAAATGGCCTTGACGCCAGGGGAGCAAAGATGGCCAAATGGCACACTGCCAGTTTACCTGGGATACCAAAATTCATTGTGCTATACCTTTCATTTCTTGAGTCTGTCCTCATGACTGTGGCTTCAATCACTTCCTGTTCCAGATGTTGGGCTCTCTGGCTGTCTTCATGATTTTTTTCTCTTTCTCGGCTTAAGTGGTTCTTCGACTGCAAACACATGATATGATTGTGTGTACAACAGGCTGGCAGCGGCCATGTGCATCAAAGTCCCTTTCTTCACTGTGCAGAGCTGCAGCTGAAGAATGAAGGCACCTTTCCAGCCAGCTTTGTCCTTTCTCAATGTCATCTCCTTTCTTCTCCTTCTAATAGAGTCTTGCATCATGTCCTCCATTATCTCCCAGGGATAATTACCATCCATTCACATCTTACTAACCCATATTCCATTGAATTCTATTATCGAACCACAGGAGTCTTTCTGCCATGGCTGCTTTCTCAGGAATTATCCCTTCATGCCCACTCTAGTGTTGCTGGGCATGTCTGCCGAGGAGCATCCCATTGTGGCTGTAATGCTAGCTGTTGGCATTATTCTCGAGTTCCTGCTTGGATGTGATAACATGGTCCAGACTTTACATCGATTGGGATGACGTAGAGATGCCAGCAGGAGCCATGGCATGAGGCGTGGCTAGAGAGGGTACAACACAGACCAAGGCAGAGATGTGGCACTGGTGAAGAGTGAGGACCTGGATTGTCCCCCTGTGTTTCAGAAGGGTGTCTGCATCTCAGTGAGAGAGAGAGAGGGTGACAAATACCGAAAGTGGGAGACAATAAAAGAGAGAGTGTGGCACGAAAAGGGAAAGTGATAGGAAGGAAGATAATGAAAGAGTGAAAGAGGGTTAGAGTGGAAGGTAAAAAGACAGACAATGGAAATGAAAAAGGTCGACAATAAAAGAGAGTGTAGTAGGAAATGGAAGAGTCATAGAAAGGAAGATAATAAAATAGTGAAAGAAGGGAATAATGTAAGGTAAAAAAAAACAGGCAATTAAATTGAAAGAGGGATACAGTAATAGAAGGAAAAAGGAGCCAATAAGAAATAAACAGAAAGAAAATTAGAGAGAAATTGGATACTGCGAGTGTGAAAGGAGAAGAAATAATAGACCGAGTGAAACAGGAAAAGATGATAGAAAGTCATTGAAATAACGAATGGAAACAATGTACGATGGGGAAAGGGGTGGAGAATGAGAAAGAAAAGAGGGCAATGTGGGTAGTGCAAGAAAGACAACAGACAAAAAATGGAATGGGAAAAGGGAAACAATAAGGTGGTAAATAACTAAAAAGAAGAGAGTGAAAGAGGGAGGTCGTGAGAGTAAAATATTAAACCAGAATGTAGGGAAAGGGTATCAATGAGAGTGACTGAGAATAAAAATGCATATAAACAAAGAGGGAAACAGTGAGAAAGCAAAAGGCAACCAATCAGATAGAGTGAACTGGGGGAAAAGAGAGAAGAGGTATGACAGGAAATGGATCACGATGAGAGACAGAAGGAGGAAGATCATGAGAAGTCAGGCAAGTATAGCAGAAGGGGGTTTGTAATAGGCCAGAGTGAAGAAAGTGCGAGAGATTATGAGGGTCAAGGGGTGAAGAGAGAGGGAAGTAGATAGAAAGGAGATAGATACAGGGCACGAGTCCTAAAAAGAGAAGTGGGGGGACTCTGTCACTGGAAGTGACGTCACGACAGGAAGTGACGTCACGAAAGGTGCGCTCCGATCTCGTCCGGGTGGCCTGAAAGTGAAGTCCGAGTGAAGTCCAGCTGTTTGGCAGGGGGGACGGCGTCCCCCTGGTAAAATAAGTGGGGGGACGCCGTCCGCCCGTGTGGTACCTCAACTCCAGCCCTGGATAGATACATAGTATATGTACATTGAGCAAGAGATATTGCGGACACCAGAGAAAGGCTAAGAGAAAGGGAGAGTGGAGGTGGCCAGTGAGATAGAAAGTAGAAAGAACGAGACAGTGCTTAGAAATGAGAGGAAAAGAATGAAAAGAAGAGGGGTTCTCTCTTGGTGTGAAGTGTTCGCTTCTGTGTTAAAGGAAATAAAGAGAGAATAAAATAGCCCCAAGAACCTATAAAATCCAGAAAAACCACGGAGCTACCACGCGGGAGAGTGGGAGAAGGCTGCCAATCAGAGAGTTACTAGCGTGTGAGAGAGGGAGGCAGACACAGAGGGGGAGAGAGAAAGAGCGTGAGTGAGGGAAAAAGGATGACAGTGAGAGAGAAAGAAAGCTAGTGGGAGAGAGAGAAAGAGGCAGGGAGTGGGAGAGGGAGAGGGACACAGGCAGAGAGTGTGTGGGAGAGAGTGATACACAGAGAAGGAAAGAAAGAAAGAAAGAAAGAAAGAAAGAAAGAAAGAAAGAAAGAAAGAAAGAAAGAGAGAAAAAAGAGAGAGAGAAAGAAAGAAAGAAAGAAAGAAAGAAAGAAAGAAAGAAAGAGAGAGAGAAAGAAAGAAAGAAAGAAAGAAAGAAAGAAAGAAAGAAAGAAAGAGAGAGAGAGAGAAAGAAAGAAAGAAAGAAAGAAAGAAAGAAAGAAAGAAAGAAAGAAAGAAAGAAAGAAAGAAAGAGAGAGAGAAAGAAAGAAAGAAAGAAAGAAAGAAAGAAAGAGTGTGAGAGAAGAAGGCAGGCCATGAGAGACAGAGAGAGAAACAGAGAGAGAGAGAGAAAGAGAGGATGGGAGCGAGAGATAGAAAGAGACAATGGCCTAGATGTATCAAGCCTTTTGCGATTCCTTAAGGCCGAAATTCTGCGAATTTCGGCCTTAAGGAATCGCAAACGGACATTTTGCATTTTTTGAGATGTATGTAAAATTAGCAAAATAAGGAATCGCAAAAAATTGCGATTCCTTATTTTGCTTAAGCATTTAAGGAATCGCAAATTTGCGATTCCTTAAATGCCATGTATGAAGCTTTTTTTTCTTGCGAATTCAGGTTAAGGAATCGCAAATTAACACGAACTTGAGGTTCGTGTTAATTTGCGAATTCCTTTACAAAAGCAAAATGTGCCAATTTTGAGTGTGGCATGTGACACACATACATGCCCACAGGGCATGTATGTGCGCCATATGCACACACATGTAAGTTTGAGGGGTGCAGCAGGGTGTCCATGAGACACCCCTGCACCCTTGCAATAATTCTCAAATTGCGATTAGCAAATAGCGAAATCGCAATTTGAGAATTTTTTCAAAATCAATCCTATGGGCCTCCTGGCCCATAGGAATGAATGGAAAATTATTCCTAATTTGCGAATTCGCAACGTGCGAATTCGCAAATTAGGAATCATAAGGAATCGCAAAAAAAAAGCGATTTTCTACATACATCCCATTTTGCTAATTCTTAATAGCGATTCGGTAAAAATCGCTATTAAGAATTCGCAAATGAGAACGATGATACATCTAGGCCAATGAGTACGAGAGAGAGAATGAGAGAGTTATAGAGAGAGAGAATAAGAGCGCGAGAGAAAGAATGAGAACGAAAGAGAATAAGAGCGAGAGAAAATGAGAGAGAATGTTAATGAGAGAGAATGAGCGAGAGAGAGGCGACTCTACCTGCTGCAGACATCTTTTTACAGCCGCTCCTGCACTCGCTGCTGTCTCTCGACGGACTCCAGCCGCTTCTCGCCGAGAGTGGCCCGGGGAGGCCGAGCCAATTAGTTAATGGCAGACTGACCCTTGGAGCGCAAGGGCGTCTGCGCGCACCGAGACAGCGCACGTGCCTGCCGTGCCCCCCTGCGTGCCCCCCATCCCCAAGAGCGAGTGCAAGAAACGAGAACAGGTGCACTCCGCGGCCCCTCTGCCCCCTCGTTTAATTAGGGCTTTTCAAATTGAATTAGGAAGCTCCCGGGGCAGCGGTGCCGTCTATGCGCTCTGCTGCCTCTGCCCTTGGCCGCTGCCAGGCGGCGGCACGGCCGTCAGCACGCGGGCCGGGTGGCACCCTCTGCCAGGAAGCGCCTCCGCCAGGCGACCCTCTGCACGTGCCCCCTTAAAAGCCTGTGCGAGGCTGCGCCTGGACTGGGGGGCTGCGGGGACCAGGGCCTCATCTGGATCTGCCCTTCGAACTTCACGCGGAGCCCCCACCCCCTGCATAAAATAACGCGAAGCCCCCTCAAAATGGCGCAGCATTATCTCACAGTTAACTATTGCAAGCAAGCTGGGGTTCCTACCGGCCTTGATGCCATGGCCTCAAATCGATGCAAAACTGGGAGCGTTGTCAATTTAGCTGAATAAACACCGTAGGCAGTGATGGGATTGGACAAAAACAACATGTTTCGGGAACTTGTATACTGAGGGTGCAAAGTGTTGTGGCTTGAAAAGCAGAGAATGAGAGTCAATGTATACATTTAATTAAAAAAAGAATGGCTGAAAAGAAATTGACAATAAGGATATGTGGCAGTAAATCTTTTGTAGATTAATTAATTGGCTACAAAAGGCTGTATTTTAAAATATCTTAAAGAGATCTTTATGGGCTTAGCAATTTGAGGGGATTGTAATAGTGGTAAAATAACTCCAGGGATTAAGGACGTTTTGGAGGAGTTCTGTGATTTCTCCAGTCACATTTTATGCTCTAGCTTGACAGCACAGCTGTCACCAGACAATTATGTGATCCTCACTAGATGGGTTTTGGCTCCACCCCCATGTTGGGATACAGAAGGACATATTTTGATTGGGCAGAAGTTGTGGGCTTCCACAAAAAAGTGCTTGCCATTTTACAGATGTGACTTTTTTTATCCAACTACCAAAGCTTGAACCTTCAGGGACACACACACAAGCCATTGGAATGCTATTTAAGTGTCTTGGATAACTAGATAATGTATGTTGTTTTTCTTGGAAGCAGCAGGACAAATGGGAGAAGGCCAATCATTAACCTACATGGACCCCGTTACCTGACCTTTTTACCTACACCAACATTTTTCTACAATTCTCTGCTTCCCCACTAGTACACATCTAATCCCATACTATTTACTTATAATGTTTCACATTACTATACAACATTCCCTTAAAGCCAAACCTATTGGCAATGACCGCCGGACCTAGGTAATTCAGTGGAGCCGGTTCTGTAATGAATGTGTGTCTACAAGACGGCACCATTCCGCATAAACCGCATGACCCTTAAGAAATTCAAATTAGAGGAAAATATCCTCTGAAGCAAGGAATCAAGACAGGTGAGAGCTGTAGGCCTCACAAGTGTACATGGTGTGCATGCACAAGAAAGGACAGAGACACTGACGAGACAGCCCTGATGAAGGACCCAAGATCCGAAAGGGCTCATAGCGAAAGCCGAAACATGTTGGCACAAAAATAAAGGGTACAATTGAGTGATAAGATTCAATAGAACCAAATAAACTCATTTTTTTATCCATACCCTAGGTACCCTCTTAATAAAGTAAAACCTTTGGGTTTACCTTGAGGTATTTTTAATATATCACCTTTCTGGGTCCCTGTTTATCAAGCTTGCTCTATCTAAGAACTCCCATTTCCATCTATGGTTGAGTCCGCCCTGGTAGTATCATTTTACCAGGGTGTGGATAGGCGCTGATGATGAAGCATGTCACGATAAGTGAGTGAGGCGTCTTATTCAATATCTTTGGATTCCCTTCAAGGAGCAAGAACTATGCAGAGGTGACACCTGGATATCCTGAGACTGAATGGGAACCAGAAGGTTTCCTCAAAAACTTTGGAGTAATCCGTTGCTCATGTGTATGTGAATATTGTCAGTGGGAGAGTGCAACTGATGCTATAATCTCTAGCTCTGTGGTGGTGAATACATGTTTTATATCATGACTGTGTCTCTCATGGCCATCTACTTTTAAGATATAATTTCTACAAGTATTAACCACATGTGATTCCTGCCCTTTAATGGCTTATGTAATATTTCCTGTACATTGATTTACACACATATAATTTATTGCGTCTCTGTCTGTGATGTAAAGCTCTCGGACATCATTCACTGGGATAAGTAGTGCCATAAAAGAATTAAATACAAAAATGAGTATGGGCCATTTAAATCATTATTTATGCTATAACTCATTCACACAAATAAACCTTGCCTTCTTGAACTGCATAAACATCCCTTATATGGGTCTTGAACAAAGTCAAAAACTTGCCTCCAAATCTTAGGTTCTCTAAAGTACTTCTGAAGTGATAAACCGTGTGCCTTTGTTACCTTCCATTGCGTTGGCGTCTAGGTGTTAAACTCCAGTTAGGTGCCAGCCAGGGTGATACTTGAACAAAAGAAGGAATGATGACTCTTTAAATCAACCCTTTGTTTTGGGCCTGGCTAGCAGCTAAAATACAAAAGCCCTGTCGCTGCTTGCAGGTTGCTGCTCCAAACGAAATGTGGACAACATGCTTACACTGTGAAGTTATGTATCAGAGTCAGAAAATGATGACAGGACAAATTAAGCATTTTCACTGGATCAGCTTGATCCCTGATCCAGCTAAAAAAAAGCTGCCAGAACTGAGCTCCAACAGGATCCCCCCACTTTCCAGCACTGCATGTAGGTTAAAAACAAAGCATGACATACATTTTAGAAGAGAATAAGAGGGGGCACATTGTGCTGCTTTTTTCGTATGCTAAATGTAGTATAGGAAGTTAAAAACTATATTTGATGCTGGGTAGTCGAAATTGGCCAAGGGGCTTTGGGGCAATAGAGCATATATTGTTTAATATACTTTCACAAAAAGCAATGCCCCTTGTTTCTTTTTGTTTTCACCCAGTAACATATGTAACATGTCAACAGCTGTTTCACCAAGTACATTGCAAATAACTATTGTGCTTTTTAGAGATGAGTTTGAAGTTCTAAATTGGGAGAATTTACCTACTGATTTTCTTCCATCCAACATTATATGGAACCCATCATCTCTATAGACCTAGAGTCTGGTATGTAGGTGAATGCCTCCTACTGTACACTACAAACATATTTAAATAAGTTGCTTGTGGGCGACCTTACCACCACAAAGGTCAAGCCACCTGAGGCACATGTCCTGGAAGCCACCAAGTCTAGAAAGACACAAGTCAATGTGTGTACCCACTTCCACCACCTGTTGTCCCCACTCTGCATGTACACTGGGTCTGAGGTCATTCTCTCTCTCTCTCACTATCTTCTCTCTCCCCCTATTTCTCTCTCTGCCACCAAGGGGCCGATTCCGATCCTGGAAAAAAAACGTCCATACGATTTTCATCCGGAGCCATCGCCGTACGATTCCTACCCGTCCGTCCGAGTCGCGTAGTACGATCCGTATTCCGTCAATCCGTCCGAATCATCACGATCCGTTCATATTACAGGGCTGAAACAGTGAACCGTACGACTTGTACAAATGCCGTACGACCCGACGAGTACGATCCGGACCGGGGAATCAGGACGCGAATCGTACGGTCCACGTCAGGTAAGGGCGATTCGTACGGAAAAGCGCACAATCACATATACACCGCACGGCGAGTACCCCCCATGATCGCAGGGGTACGACGCGTACCCCTGCGATCATGGGGGATACGCGCCGTACCCCGTGATCTTGGGGTGTACGCACTGTACACCCAGCGAACATGGGATGCGGTGCATACACCCCAAGATCGCGGGGTATGGTGCATAACCCCCATGATCGCAGGGGTACGCGCCGTACCCCTGCGATCATGGGGGGTACGCGCCGTACCCAGGGGGGCCGTTCTGTTCCTGTTTCGGTGCGAACTCTGCTTTTACGGCTGTTTTCAGCTCCCATAGGAAAAGGGTCGTACGGTGCATACCCGAGACAAATCGTACTTGCCGGGTCGGAAAAGCAGCCGCGAACCGTACAGATGTCGCTTACAACGGGTTCCGAGGGAGATTCGTGTGGAGATTCGAGTCATACGGTCTTTGTACGATTCGTACGGAGTCCTGCTCCTGGTACGAATCGTACTTCGTCGTACGTACGGGGGACGTTGTACGGGAAAAATGCTCCGAACAGCTATTCGGAGCAGTTTTTCCAGGATCGGAATCGGCCCATTTATGTCCTCTCTCCTACTTGTATTTTAATGCATTTTTCTCCAAAAACATTTCTAAGGCAGGCGATGTGCAGGGTAAACATACAACATTAAAATACCATATCAGGTTAGATGAGACATGATGTGTGATGTTGACTTGGGAAAAGACACATGACACTAATTTGGCAATCTGAACAAAGGCAATTGCAAGATTTGGGGTGGAGGTGATTGGGGGAACCCCTCTTTAGGTATTTCAAGCAAGGGTGTGAGGTGTGTTGCCATAGGGGCACAATGGGGTTTGAGCCCCATGGCCATTCCACAGACTTTATCTCTTCTAAATAGCACGTAGATCTGGTGTAACTATATATATATCTTAAACCACACTTGTTTCCTGGAGAAAAGCACAACACACACCAGAATCTTAGAGGGCTTTATTTTCGATAAAATTGCGCAGTGCTGGCAGTCCATAAAACAAAAGGGCATACGCGTTTCAGCGATGATTCGCCTTAATCAGTGCCAGTTTCACGGGCTCCTTCGGGGGTCAGCACAGGGTACAGCTGCTCTGAAAACCGTCCCTGTTAAATGTTATTCATACCCCTCCTCCAGATCAGGTGCACTTGCTTCGCCCTGACACTCCCACAGGCAATTGTATGCTGGTGCCTGTAGTCCGGGTGGGCGGCTGAATAGTTTCAGAAGCACTCCAAAACATGCAGTGATGCTCCCAACTTAATGAGCATGGGTCACACACCAACTCGAGTGCCCGGGGGAGGGGGGGAGGGGGTGTAAAACAAAGTCCTTAGCGGATTACTTCCTGAGGCACACCGTGTTGCCTCCTCTCTCCCGATTGCAGCCCATACAGCCAACTGGCAATATACCTACAAAATTTGTGACTATGCACCCTTATTTAAATTCAATATTATAGTTCTGCTCGGTTGATGTCACCCCACCTAATTTGCATATGTAGTTCAATTCTAATCTGTGACATTACTACACATTTATAAATAAATATGCAATAAATAAATATATATATTTTTCAACGTCATTATTATAAATAAGTTATTTCATACTAAAGTCATTGACTAAAAATCATATGAATCTTATTCCTGCATGAATGCAATTTTATAAAATAAACCATTTATCTCCACAATGAAGTCACAGTATAATGCCATAGTCATTAAATGTGCAAATTAGCTTGGCATAAGTGGAATCCACATATAACAGTACATCCTGATTGAACAGAATTATAGCAGCATTTTCATTATTACTTGTTCTCCTGCATGTGCCTATGTGCTTATTATGTGCAACATTACGCAATACTGTGCAAAAGTGCAAAAAAGTGCCAAGTGTAAAAAGTGCAAAATACAAATATTTTCTAAAAAAGCACATTTTCTATAATTTATATGTACTTTTATAGGGGTTATTTTTTTATAAGATGATTTTTTATATACTCAGAAAAACAAATAGTTTATATATTTCAAGTATGTACTCATGAGGCTGTTGCATACATGTTGCAATATCACTATTACTAGCCCTATCCACAACCAAATTTATTATACGGAAATCACTATATATATATATATATATATATACGAAGGAGTTCTTGTGTTCTGCCCACAATGACAAAAGAACATGATGCGGCACACCAGAAGACAGCACAATAATTCATTTTACACCAAAGCAAGGACGACGCGCTTCGGCGTTAAGCTTTTGTCGAGCAATTTTCTGTAACCAGATTGCCTATAGAAATAGACTGAACAGTTTGCAGCTGATTGTTGCTACCGTGACTCTGCGTGGCTCTTTGTGCTTTCGGTGCTCGGAGGAAAGGAGAAATCTACCGCCGGGTTCGTGAGGCTGTCCACACAGGGGCCGGGACAGCAAGACCCAGGGTTCCGCGCAGGATCATCGAAGCGCACCTGGAGTCTCTTCCCACCCCCTGCTTCTCCCTGTTTGCCTGCCTGATCAAACAGCTCGCGGCCCCCGCTTCGCGGGAGCCGCTCGCAGCTGATTGTTGCTACCGTGACTCTGCTAGGCTCTTTGTGCTTTCGGTGCTCGGAGGAAAGGAGAAATCTACTGCCAGGTTCGTGAGGCTGTCCACACAGGGGCCGGAACTGTGAGACCCAGGGTTCAGCGCAGGATCATCGAAGCGCACCTGGAGTCTATTCCCGCCCCCTACTCCTCCTATAAAGTCACACCCCTGACGCACTGCGGGACGCGTGTGCAGGACGCCGGACGGAGCCCGGACAAAGGGCGGGTAGTCTTAGACAGTCCGAGACAAGCCGTGACTGGACTGGGCCCGTTATACTGTCCCTGCTGTATATGACGTAACTGGCTGCAGTAAGACTAATTGCTTTTGAACTTACTTATATCTCTGTTTTACTTGTATAGCATTTTCTGATATATACTGCCACACGTACCTACACGTTAAAATTTACGCATTGTTACTAAAACCTTTGAGGATGCCAAAAAAGATTCCAGTTGCTGTGGGAAATACCATGGACAATCATATGGTAAACGTAGTATCTAAGATTAACAATGAAAGGAGGCAATCATTAGGCTTAAGTCAATCCCCTAATCTTTCCCCCCTGAGCCCACCTCCAAACTCACCGTGGGTAGATATACCACCTCAGTATGCGGGAAATGAAATCCCAGATACAGAGACACATGATAGTGGGACACCTAACCAGAGTGTTCTCATAGAATCTGACCAAGACTTAGCCCATGATAATGATACCGAGTCCCAGATAGGTGATACAGAACAAGATCCCCCTGTGCAGGAGGGTGCACAGGTGAACGCCGTAGATGAAGACCCCCCTGTTCTTGTACCGGTCACATGGGCGTTTAGAAAGT
Source organism: Lissotriton vulgaris (assembly GCF_964263255.1). NCBI lineage: Eukaryota > Metazoa > Chordata > Amphibia > Caudata > Salamandridae > Lissotriton > Lissotriton vulgaris. The sequence goes on along the minus strand of NC_141695.1, from coordinate 187,954,804 downwards.
GCAGAAAACCACAAATACATCGGGGTGGTTCTCATTCGGGGAGGAAGAGGGTTGCGTCGCCACCGAAACTTAAGGATAAAAATAGGGAGAAAGGTGATGAAACTGTGAAACAAAATGTGGATGAAGAGTTTCTATCTAGGATAGCTGACATGATTGACTGTAAAATTAAGGCACTCATTAAACCAGTAGTAGCTAAAATAGATAAGCTCTCTGCTGATGTAAAGAAGTTAGGTGCGGACCAGAAAAAGATAGCGGAAGAGGTGACAAATATATCACTCATAGTCACAAATCTGGCCAATTCTACAAAAGAGCTTACTATGAGAGGAATGGAGGGAGGCACAAATAAATTACATGCCAACCCCACTGAACAGGCTCCAGTAACAGTGCCTAATCAATCAGTGATAAGAGAGGATCAGCCTCCAAATCCATCTGTATCGACCACACTAGGTACAGAAGAAGATTCACTACAATTCATAGAAGATGCATCACCCCTAGTGCTGGTACTGGCAAATGTCCCCCCATTAGCTACAGGTCAATTAGAATCCCCCACAGCACTGACAAGTAAGGCCCTGCATTGGCTATCTGGTAATATGCAGTTGGCCCCCTGGGGGAAACAACAGCTAGCAGGAGACCTTAAATCAGCTAGAAGGGTACCTTGGATAGGGCAAAACCCAAAAAAATTCAAAGGTGACTGTATAGTTTTAAACTTTACAAACTCAGCAGTATTACCAAATATTCTACCAAACATTCTCCCTCCACAGCGCTGGAGAGGCACCATTGTTCCACTTACCTTAGAATTTTTTGGTAAAAAACAGCGCAGCATGACATATCCCAAGCTAACTCATACCTACACTAGGCCCGTGTGGTCCGGAACAACAAATGGCTAGGGCCAAGGTGCCCCAACTAACAATTGGGGGTATAGTTTAGATAGATGGGATCGTCTACAAAAGATACACCAACAAGAACATCAATACCCTATACATTTTAACAACCAGTATAACATCCCCATTTCCAATAGGTTTGATGCCTTCTATGGTCAGGGAGGGCTGGAAGGGGTGGAATGACTACTTGATACACCATTCACCCATGCCCATAATGATCGTACGCAACGAGATGTAGGTCTAGGAAAAGAGGACCAAGTACCTGTGGTGCAAGGACTCAATGTCGAAATGATGGGATCATCGGCTCAGATAATTGGTCCAATAAGTTCGTCTAATGTAACAAATCCTGCCTCTATCCTAGTTCCTACTATATATAATTCTGTAGAAGTACGGGTAGGCCGTAGCACAGGCCAAATGCCCCCTATCCCAGGTGAACAGGAAAATGTAGATATAACTCTGTGTTCACCACAAACATGTAATGAAAGTTTAATATCTTGGGACATAGCCGGGCTCTATGACAAATCCAGTGATAAAGGTTGGCTGTCTTTTGTTAAGGAACATGCGGTAATATGTTTCCAAGAAACATGGTTGGTGGATAAAAATGTACACATTGAGGGTTATCAAAGCTTCTTTATCCCAGCAGTTCTCTCAGCTAGTGGTAGAGCAAAAGGGGGGGTTGGCAATTTACGTCAGCTTGGCTCTTACTTGTCTCAAAGTTGAACATTACACTGGAAACAGAAACATCCAGGTCTTAGAGCTAAAGAGGGGAAAAACTAAGCTCATACTGATTAATTTCTATAATGCAGTGAATCAGTCTGGCGATTGCAACATACAGCCTTTATGTGAATTTTTACGGGAAAACGATGGATTTTTACCCCACCAAAAAATAATTGCAGGTGATTTTAACACACATCCATGTGGGAACCCTGGAGAGACTACTGTTGGCCATTTGGGTTGTAACAGCCTGGAAGGTTTTCATTGTGACCACTCGCGGCGTGGAACTGAACTAAATGCGCTAATGAATGAAAACAACCTTATCACAGCAATGTCCACAGTGTTGGATCAAACTCTCTTCTCACATTTAAAGGCCATGCATCAGGATCATATATAGACCATATTTTATTGTCTGCAGACCTTGTTAACGTTGTTCTGGACTACTGCATTCAAATGAGCATCTATAGCGAACATAACCCTATATGCATTAAAATGGGTGGGAACATTTTTGAAAAACAAATTCCACGTGTGGATCGTGGATCCACAAAATGTATAAATGGAAAGCGTCGCCTAAATGGTCATTGGTGGATTGTGAAAATTTGTACACTTCTATTAATAATATGTGTAGCCCTGAATTTTCAGTATGTATATCTCCTGTATCAGCACCGCAACAAATTTTAGCATCATTTGAGGAGGTTGCCATAAAAGTAGAATCACTGTTAACGGTGCCAGTTAAAGGGAAAGCAAATGCAAATAGTAACCCAAAGTGGTTTGATAAAGACTGCTCCAAAGCTAGCCGCGAGCTTAAGATAGCACTGAAAACAAAACCTAGAGATCTGGTGCTTATCAAGGATATGTGGTCTAGGTATAAAAAGTCCCTCGCTAATCGTAAGAGAGAGGTAAAGAAAAGCGTTTGGGAGTCTTTGTTAGATCCCGAAACATTGAAAAACAGCTCGAAGTTTTGGGATATTATAAACAAACCCCTATTTGATCAACCTAGAAATTCCACAGTGGGTACTAATATCCCAGAGGAAGAGTGGGTCAATCATTTTAGTTCTATTTTTAAAAATAATGAGTTGCAGGCTGAACACATTCCAGTTAATTCTAAAGAAAATTTGCTGCTCTTCTCAATTGACGAGGTTGCAAAGGGAATCGAAGGGCTGTCAGACAACAAGGCCCCAGGACCAGATGGTCTTCCACCGGATCTTTTTAAATCCCGTATAACACTCTGGGCACCAGTCCTCGCGGCCGTACTCAATGCGGCCGTGACTTGTGGATGCCCAAAGTCAGGGGGGTATCTACCATCGTGCCCGTGTTCAAAAAAGGTGACCGTAATAGCCCCCTCTGCTATAGGCCAATATCGTTAATTAATTCTGTTGCCAAAGTAGTGGGTGGAGTAATTTTAAATAGACTGGTCACATGGTCAGATGAAAATAGCATATTATCCCCTATTCAATATGGATTTAGGCCTGGTTATTCTACGATTACTCAATGCTTAAATTTATACTTAATTATAGGGAAGTATACCAAGGCCCGACAAGGAACAATTCACATGGCGTTCATGGATCTTTCTTCGGCTTTCGATTGAGTAAGCCGTAGAAAGCTCTATGACGCCATGGCGAAAATGGGCGTGGAGCAGAATTTAATTAATCTGTTAGAAGATATACACTCCGATACGAAAGCAAATGTCAGGTACACACAAGACCTAAATGTGACAAAGGATTTTGGAGTGTACCGGGGAGTTTGTCAAGGATGTATTCTGGCCCGTTCCTTTTTAATTTATATATAAATGAATTGGAGGAGCACCTTTTAAGTACAAACACAGATTATCCGTACATTGGACGAAAGGGACTGCCGGTTCTGCTTTATGCGGATGACGCAGTCTTTTTATCCAGAACTGCCAATGGTCTTCAAACTTTACTAGACTCCTTCTTCACTTTCATGAAATCTAGAGACCTGAGTATAAATAACTCTAAATCCTTCGTAATGAAGGTTGGCCAGGGAAACAAAAAGCCAAATCGCTTAAATGTTAATGGAGTACCAATCCCTGTAACAAATACATTCTCCTACCTTGGAGTCCTGTTCGACCGCCAACTGAACTGGGAACCCGTAATACAAAAAAAAAAGGGAGAGGTAATCAGGGCTAATGCGGCAATATTTGACTTCTCAAGAAAAATGGGAAATAGTCCAGTTGCTGCATTACTCCAACTATACCAGGCCAAGAATGTTACTACTGCATGTTATGGTAGTGAGATATGGGGATACGTCCCACTAGGAGCCCTAGAGATAGTTGAAAACAATTTTCTAAAGCAGTTGCTGAGAGTCCCCAGTGGAACGGCTAATTTTTCTGTACATGAAGAATTGGGTATTCCTTTTTTATGCGATAAAATGGCAGTAAATCCCCTAATATGTTGGTTAAACTGTTGGCTAAATGTTAACATACCACTTACTCAGCTCATACTGAGAGAAGCACTTACATGGGAAAATAGGCTGAAGGTTCCCTGGATAAGGTATCTGAGTAATTGCTTTACTGACATAGGACGACCTGAACTCTTCTCAGCTCCTGAATCCATTACTAAACTAGATGTTATCTTTGTGAAGAAGGCTTTTATCTCTTCCAGATACTTAGACAGGGAGACTGGCGAAATGAGGAAAGACCGTGTACGAAATCATGTATTAATAAAAACAACCCTGTTCATGGAACCGTACCTAACATGGCAAATGTCCAGTCATGACCGTTTTTTATTGACAAGGTTCAGGTTGGATTTATTTCATTTACTTCTGGCTGTGCCCAAAGGAACTCATCGTGTTGTCGGCTTGCGGCTGCGACGAAAAGTCTCAGCAAGATCTGGCACACTTTTTATTTTTTTGACCCTTTTACAATATACCGAGGAGGCTATATTTAAAACCTTGCCTAAAAAAATGAACTTTTCTCAATTCAGACCAGCACTTTATTATCTTCAGTTGCTAAGTTGTGACTGTACCCTGTATGTATGTAGCTTTTTAAAACATGCAATGAAATTTAGAAAAAGTATGGAAGGATAATAGTACTGTTAATTGAAAAGATATATTTTAAGTCCTCTGAACATTTTTATTTATTAACCCGAATGTTTAATATGCCTGCAACTTCTGTGAGTATCTTTCTCGTGTTAAGTCATCTTTTTAACTGTTTTTTATGCAAATATGAGCTAATATATGTAATGTAAAATGCTTTTATGGTTGTCATTTTAAACAACCGAATAAAGTTTCTTGACTTGACTTGACTGAACAGTTGATCAACATAGAGAAAATACTTCTGGATTTGATACAGAGCACATTATTTCTTAACATGTTATTAGATTTTGCTCCATGCACATCAATCCAAATTTGAAATTTCATCATTTCATAATACATTTGTGCTCTTCCAAAATGCTGATTAGCAATTTATAATGTTGGATCATAATTCAAACTAATAAAGTTTTCTGTTCAACACTTAGGCATTATGGTCAACGTAGTTTAACTCATTACACCATATTGGAGAGTCATATTTTAGTACAGTCGATGCTTACATTAGTGTGAGTTACCAATGATTTTACAATTTTTAGTCAAACACATTTCAACATGCACAATATTGCAAAACGCTTATAAGCAGTAGAATGGATGTATCAACATAGAATTTGATCGATAAAGTTTCGAATGCACCCTACTTAATATCAATTTTTAGTCAACCATATTTGAACATGCACAATGTTGCAACATGCTTAAAAGGAGTAGAATAGATGTATCGACATGGAATTTGATTGATAAAGTTTCGAATGCACCCTATTTGGTATCTAGTTTTGTGTGCAACAGTGCCTATTTACTCTTTTGGCAGGTTTCAGCAAACACAGTGATGACAAATAGATATTTTCATTTGATAATTATGTCTTTCCATAAACTTCTATATTAGGTGTTTTATGCACAGAAGTCGTTTTAATTTGATTTCAAGGTCTTTCTTTTGGTCTTCTAAAAAAGAATATATCCTTATAAACGTTTAAATTTATATTGAAAGTCTAATGTCTTGTATTGCCATTAGGTATGAATTTTATTAATGCTTTTCTATCGATATTCTAGACCCACACCTCATATATGCGCATATTTATGTATTTCACATATTTGTGTATTGATATGTCTATATATTTATATGATTAGGCATTTATGCAACACTATATATTGACTATTATCAGGTGGAGGATATTGTTTTACACTATTGATATTATGGATTCATCCAGTGAATTGTTTGTACAATTGCACACAGCGTATTTCATGACAGCCATTGGGAGTTTTTTACTTACCCAATAATTTTTGACACTTAAACCGCAATAAACTAGAGAAATGTACAACATTATCTGTGCCAGTCTCTTGGAGGAGGTTACGAGGTTATGGATATATATATACATATATATATATATATATATATATTCACTGAAAAAACCATAGGTTATAGACCATATATAGTTAGGAATTCGCATTTACAAAACCTTATTTTACTCACACAAAACCATTGAAATTCCATATATAGTTAGTTGCACTAACTATATATCGCGCACCCGCAATCCACTGCTGTTGATGTCACATATTACATCATTCATGACATGGTCAGTGACATCACTGATGACATCACTGATGACATCTCAAATGACATCACTGATGACATCTCAAATGACATCACTGATGACATCACTGATGACATCTCATTTGACATTACTGATCACATCACTGATGATATCATTCATGTGATAATACGATGAACCTCTTCAGACTCTAATATAACCTTAGATACAATCAGTGTAAACAGACACTCACAGACTGTCACTCATCCATGGAGTTACTCACACACCTAGTCAGTCATGCAAAGAATCAATCACACCTCCATTTCCTCAACTATACAGTTATACAAACTTTACTTATTCAAACATATACTAACACATATTTACTCTCTTATACAATCCCTGATACAAGTTCACAATGATCCATACAGCCACTCACACATTCACTGGCTCTTATGCACAGTTATTTATATATGTCAACTCTCACATGTACTGTGTTTTACATATGTACTTACTTTGACATGTAGCACTGAGATATCCATTCACTCACCAATACACTCATTCACACAGTCAACCGCCCATACAGCTGTTTCCACATGCACTTTTGGAACCATACATCTAGTGAATCAACTGCTCACACATCTATGCACAGAGTCATACACCTCCCAGCCACCCACACACACACTCAGTCTCCCATACAAATACTTGGGCAACCAATCAATAACCCATATAGTTACTCATATAGCTACTTATCAACACATGCAACAGTTTACAGATCAACAGACATAATGATGCACAAATTAAGACAGTTTAGTCACTAACCCATGCACTCAGTGAGACACATTTAATCACTCACTCATACAGTCAGTCATGCACCTACTAAATCCTTCATCCAGACACTTATACATCCACTCATTCTTCAATATGTAAGACATATTTTAACTTTACAGAAACATACAGTCACTGGATGTTGTCATCAGTGATGTCATCAGTGATGTCACTGACCATGTCATGAATGATGTAATATGTGACATCATCAGCAGTGGATTGCGGGTGCGCGATATATAGTTAGTGCAACTAACTATATATGGAATTTCAATGGTTTTGTGTGAGTAAAATAAGGTTTTGTAAATGCGAATTCCTAACTATATATGGTCTATAACCTATGGTTTTTTCAGTGAATTTTCAAGGTTTTGTAAATGCTAATTCCTAACTATATATGGTCTATAACCTATGGTTTTTTCAGTGAATTTTCAAGGTTTTGTAAATGCTAATACCTAACTATATATGGTCTATAGCCTATGGTTTTTTCAGTGAATATATATATATACATACATATATAAACATATATCATCTGTATATCTATATAAATACAAACATAAATGCATGCATACATATACTTATATGCATACAGATGCATGTTATTTACATGAAAGTTGAAAAAACACTAATAAAAGCAAAGCTAAAAAGCCACCTCATTACAAACAGAATGGCTTTAACTTAAACGAGGGCGAGATCTATTGCATTTTCAATGCTTGTTTACTTTGGTTCCATCAAGAAGGCATTCAGATGTGTCACACATTTGCCATAAATTCTGAATGTTAGCACTCTAGTTGCACATTAGATCACTGTAGTAAAGCTACTGCTCACCAGGGACGTCTGCTGCTGGTATTCAAAGTGCATGTTTCAGTCTGCATGTCAGAATTTTTTTAATGAAATAGAAGAGGATTTGAGAAGTCACTCAAAATGATCTCTAATTTTTCTTTCTGAAGCACTAATCATACTTTCTATGGCAAAATTAACCCCCTCATGTTGTTCCTTTTTAAATTGAGTGTTTTCAGACTTACCACTTCATTCCAATCAAGATGGCTTCTGGTGTGCCATACTTTTGTCATAAGTAAGACTGTTAGCGCTCTAGTTGTTCTTTAGAACACTCTGGGACATTCTGTCTTCGGGCTATACTTGGGGTACATCTGGGTGATATTTGGGCTACATTTAGGCTCTTTTGTCTCTGGTGGCCATCTTGGGAGACTGTATGTCAGAATTTTTTAATGAAATTGAAGAGGGTTTGAGAAGTCACTCAAAATGTGCCCTAATTTTTCTTTCTGCAGCACTAATCATAATTCATATGGCAAAATATACCCCCTCATTTTGTTCCTTTTTAAATTAAATGTTTTAAGAGTTACCACTTTATTCCAATCAAGATGGCTTCAGGTGTGCCATACCTTTGTAATAAGTAGGACTGTTAGCGCTCTAGTTGTTCTTTAGAACACTCTGGGACATGCTGTCATTGGGCTATACTTGGGCTACATCTAGGTGATATTTGGGCTACATTTGGGCTCTTTTGTCTCTGGTGGCCATTTTGGGAGACTGTATGTCAGAATTTTTTAATGAAATAGAAGAGGATTTGAAAAGTCACTCAAAATGTGCCCTAATGTTTCTTTCTGCAGCACTAATAATACCTTCTATTGCATAATATACCCCCTCATTTTGTTCCTTTTTAAATTAAATGTTTTAAGAGTTACCACTTTATTCCCATCACGATGGCTCCAGGTGTGCTATACCTTTGTAATAAGTAGGACTGTTAGCGCTCTAGTTGTTCTTTAGAATACTCTGGGACATTCTGTCATTGGGCTATACTTGGGCTACATCTGGGTGATATTTGGGCTACATTTGGGCTCTTTTGTCTCTGGTGGCCATTTTGGGAGACTGCATGTCAGAATGTTTTAATGAAATAGAAAAGGATTTGAGAAGTCACTCAAAATGTGCCCTAATTTTTCATTCTGCAGCACTAATCATACTTTCTATGGCAAAATATACCCCCTCATGTTGTTTCTTTTTAAATTAAATGTTTTAAGAGTTACCACTTTATTCCAATCAAGATGGCTTCAGGTGTGCCATACCTTTGTAATAAGTAGGACTGTTAGCGCTCTAGTTGTTCTTTAGAACACTCTGGGACATTCTGTCATTGGGCTATACTTGGGCTACATCTGGGTGATATTTGGGCTACATTTGGGCTCTTTTGTCTCTGGTGGCCATTTTGGGAGACTGCATGTCAGAATGTTTTAATGAAATTGAAAAGGATTTGAGAAGTCACTCAAAATGTGCCCTAATTTTTCATTCTGCAGCACTAATCATACTTTCTATGGCAAAATATACCCCCTCATGTTGTTTCTTTTTAAATTAAATGTTTTAAGAGTTACCACTTTATTCCAATCAAGATGGCTTCAGGTGTGCCATACCTTTGTAATAAGTAGGACTGTTAGCGCTCTAGTTGTTCTTTAGAACACTCTAGGAGGCTGCAGTAGAACACAAAGGAATCAACTGACAGTCTCTGTCCTTGTTGGATGTACATGTTTTACTGAGAATGTCAGACTTCATTTTCACATGACTGAGAAAGATAATGTGAATTTACAGAAAATATGATTTCAGTTTAGCTTATAGATCCCCTTCCAAACCACTGTGGGAAAATCATGAGATATTAGTTTTCTTTCAAACAATATTCATGATATCACAGCAGAAGGTTTTTTCACATGGTAAAATCACCTTAGAACCCACCACAATTCCTAAAACGAGTATGGTACCATCAACAAATGATTTATAATGTAACTAAAGTCCTAAAACCCTCTATTAACTACAATGCTTTTTAATGAGGTGCTATCATGTATATTGGTCCCAAGATGGCTGCCAACACTTCTTGGATGAAGTGCTGACAGCCAATCAGATCAGATGTGTGGTTAGGCTCCGCCCAGATATATATCTTTTTTTGAACCTAAATTACTCAAAATCCACTGGAGCACATATATTGAGACCTAGCAAAGGCACATCGGGCTAACAGTCCCTACAATTTTGCCAAGTTTCGTGCAAATCCATTCAGCCGTTCGAGCTAAAAGTGAGGCCAACCGCCCTATGGAAATTAACATGGGAAAAACGCGTTTTGGGACCCCCCTTTTTTCTCGGCCCCCCCTTGATGAAACCCCCCCAAATTGTCAGGGGCTGCTCAGAAACAAAATGTTCCATTTTCCTGAAAATTTCAGCCGATTCCGTCCACAAACTCCAAAGTTATTAGACATAGAATTTTCAAAAATCCCATAGAGAAAAAATCCTAACTATATATACCTACTGGCGACCGCCAGTAGGTAATATATATATATATATATATATATATATATATATATATATATATATATATATATATATATATATATATATATATATATATATATATATATATATATATATATATATAGATATATATATATATATAAATATATATATATATATATGTATATATATATAGATATATATATAGATAGATAGATAGATAGATAGATAGATAGATAGATCTATCTATATCTATTTATATATATATATATAGCTATATATTTATATATATATAGATATAGATATATATAGATAGATAGATATAGATATATATATATATCTTCCAACACTTCTCTCCCACTTGAAAGAGAACTGGCACTCAAGGCAGAACATTCATCCTTTTATTAGCACTTTGGCGTATACAATAACATCATGGATGCAAGCAGCATATTCATTACCAGCAGCTCTGGTTTTCAAGACTCGTTTAGGCTGTTCGCACACCCTTTATCAATTGAGCCAGTCACCATTTTTAGCTCAGTTTATACTCACCACTGTGATAGAGATAAAAAACATACCTAAAATGAAGCAAGTCATTTCGTATTTTAGTTATAAATGTCATTATAGTCACTTTGCACCTAATATTGCTCCTTTTCTTTCAGTTCGACAATAGTATAATCCAGTGATCAATGCAGTGCAAAAAGTCATCCACTTTTATCCAATTTTTATAAATTCATTTCCAAGGCCAGTCACATTTTCTTTATACTTTATTTGATTTATTTTCGTACTGTGAGTACTACTTCTCAAGTGGGTGCCGCTCACAGCGTGAAGCTGACCGGGAGGACGACGAGGGATTCCTGCGCTGTCATAGCGCTTCTGAATTTGCGTGGGGTTCAAAGAGGGGAAAGGACAAAGTCTGCAGCGCACGCCGAGGGACTGCGAGGTCCAGCAGTCTCTCTGATCCACAGCTGCTGCCTCTTCACTCGGCGTTCCCGCCCCCCCGCTTGGAAAATAAATCAACCTATCGCGGCCCCCGCTCCGCGGGTGCCGCTCACAGCGTGAAGCTGACCGGGAGGACGACGAGGGATTCCTGCGCTGTCATAGCACTTCTGAATTTGCGTGGAGTTCAAAGAGGGGAAAGGACAAAGTCTGCAGCACACGCCGAGGGACTGCGAGGTCCAGCAGTCTCTCTGATCCACAGCTGCTGCCTCTTCCCTCGGCGTTCCCGCCCCACCGCCTGAAAAATAAATCAACCTATCGCGGCCCCCGCTCCGCGGGTGCCGCTCACAGCGTGAAGCTGACCGGGAGGACGACGAGGGATTCCTGCGCTGTCATAGCGCTTCTGAATTTGCGTGGGGTTCAAAGAGGGGAAAGGACAAAGTCTGCAGCACACGCCGAGGGACTGCGAGGTCCAGCAGTCTCTCTGATCCACAGCTGCTGCCTCTTCCCTCGGCGTTCCCGCCCCCCGCCTGGAAAATAAATCACCTATCGCGGCCCCCGCTCTGCGGGTGCCGCTCACAGCGTGAAGCTGACCGGGAGGACGACGAGGGATTCCTGCGCTGTCATAGCGCTTCTGAATTTGCGTGGGGTTCAAAGAGGGGAAAGGACAAAGTCTGCAGCACACGCCGAGGAACTGCGAGGTCCAGCAGTCTCTCTGATCCACAGCTGCTGCCTCTTCCCTCGGCGTTCCCGCCCCCCGCCTGGAAAATAAATCAACCTATCGCGGACCCCGCTCCGCGGGTGCCGCTCACAGCGTGAAGCTGACCGGGAGGACGACGAGGGATTCCTGCGCTGTCATAGCGCTTCTGAATTTGCGTGGGGTTCAAAGAGGGGAAAGGACAAAGTCTGCAGCACACGCCGAGGGATTGCGAGGTCCAGCAGTCTCTCTGATCCACAGCTGCTGCCTCTTCCCTCGGCGTTCCCGCCCCCCCGCCTGGAAAATAAATCAACCTATCGCGGCCCCCGCTCCGCGGGTGCCGCTCACAGCGTGAAGCTGACCGGGAGGACGGCGAGGGATTCCTGCGCTGTCATAGCGCTTCTGAATTTGCGTGGGGTTCAAAGAAGGGAAAGGACAAAGTCTGCAGCACACGCCGAGGGACTGCGAGGTCCAGCAGTCTCTTTGATCCACAGCTGCTGCCTCTTCCCTCGGCGTTCCCGCCCCCCCGCCTGTAGTGTATAAATCTTGCTCTTAATCCCGCGACGCGGGACGCGCGCGGGACATAGCCCGGGGCGAAGCCCGGGCAAAGGGCGGGCCCTCTACGGCCCTCATCGGACAGAGGAGGACGGGGACGGGCCACCCCCTTTGCAAGTTGTGAGGTAATTTTCCGACCCGTATTACTGTCTCCATGTCTAAGCCCAAATCAGGGGATATGTCCAATTACATCCCGGACGATATATTTGCACATTCCCCATCCAGTTTCTCATGGCTGGATGACCTTAACAGTCTGTCCAAGGCCAAATATGTTCCAGCAGCACCCTCCCCCACGCTAAAACGCCGCAGCTCATCATCACATCCAAGGGAGCATAATTCTCTTACCGATACAAAACGTATACCCCCGAGGGATACGCTCGACAAAAAGAAGATTGCTGGGAACAAAGCCAATGGAAGCCCTATTAAATTTCAAACATCTGATAAACCTTCTCCAAGTCCAATTCCATCTTTAACTAATTCTCTTTTTACCATGCCGCCTGGTGTCAATTTGGAGGATTTATCACCACCTTCCCATCAGGCCCTCCTATCTATAGTTGAGCATTTGCTCAAATCTTTAATACACCCCTTGATGGACAAAATCACGGCGCTGGGGAATAAGCTTACAGGGCTGGAGAACTCCATTGAATCCCTCTTGAAACCCCCTGTCCACAACGTAACAACGCTTTGTCCGCCCACAACCGCCCATCCTAATTTAGCCAATTTGACTACTCCGTATGAAGCGGCGCCTATCCAATTGCCAACCCCCACCTCCTCTCTGCCTATCAACCCCAAAGCCCCCCCTGAAATTAAAAAACCCACGCCATGCTCCACCTCAACTTGTGCGCACCACCCACATACACTTACCTCCAGAAGCAGCGCCTTTTGTCATTGTTCTTTCGGGAGTTCCTGAACTAACAGAAGGCAAAGCTGAGAGACACCACGATCTTATGAACAAGGTCAAATACTGGCTATCAAAAAAACAGACCTCTGCCCTACCACCTTGATGGCCGAATAATAAGTGTCCGGAGGGTGGGATGGCTTGGACCTCTTAAAAAAGACATATCGGTGGATTTGATTTTGATACGTTTTAGGAGTAGACTTATTGTGCCATTCATGCAGTCGTGGCTACCCCAAAATGGAGATGGACTCATTTCTACCTGGAATCTACATGACTTTTACCCCTATAGGTCCTACACGCTTTCCCCAAGTAGTCGGGGCATTGATAGCATCCTGGGGGGTAGAGGAACACATCCAAGTAATTGCAGCAGTTTTCCAGTGGCTTTTAATTATCTCAAACCGTTCTACAATGGCTTTTTTATGTAATAATTATTAATTCTTGTAGATTACTGTGCTCTACAACCTAGCCTAAAGGATGCGTAAAGTATGTTTGATGCATTAACTGTGTAACCAACAGCTATTAGGAGATTGATTTAAATGTTCATAAATGTATTTTAATATTTGTCTGTATGCTTTTATGATTTTAATATCTAAAATCGAATAAAGCTTTCGGCCTGCATGATTTTCAAATCCCTTCACAACTCTGGCCCACAGTTCATCCAAAAACTTCTTCTTAGGTACACCCCCTCCCGCAACCTTCACTCTGCCTCCCAAATCTTCCTGACTGTCCCTCGCTACAAGCTGTTGCGCAAAGGAGGCCGTAGGTTTGCCACCCTCGCTCCCAAGCTATGGAACTCTCTCCCCCAGGAGCTTCGCTCATGCACTGCCCTTCTTCCATTTAGGAAGCTCTTAAAAACATGGCTGTTCACCCAGGTTGCGGCCTAGTGCTAACGGCCTCTTGTAAGTTAGTTCCCCTGCTGGTCAGCGCCATGAAACCTTTGGGTGTGCGAGCGCTTTATAAGACTTTGATAAGATAAGATAAGAAGATAAGATACTGATAAGTGGCACTTCAGTTTCCCAATACAAGCCTTGCTCTTTGGTGTACTGTACTCAGTGGTCGAAATGGGAAAAAAAGTAGGGGAACTCTGGGTGGAGAATCGGGGGGGGGGGGGATAACCAAAGATTGAATCAGTGGACGGAGTCAGGGGTGTGGCTAGAAATAGCAAACCATACCAATTTTTTGTACGTTTTATCATTTCACTGACCAGTTACAGCTTATAACGTTATTTAATTAAAACAATGGATAAACATGTTTATTTGAGGTTTAATTCAGGAAAAAGCAAACACTCATAGGGAATACAGGTTTATGTAAAGCGTGTGAAATATAAGCAGGAACAACATGTTACCTTAATGCTTTTACTCTCATTGTTCAGAAATCCATAATTAATTTTTGACTCAAACATTGAGGTCATGAATGCAGGGCTCCTCCTGTACACATGTGTTAGGCAGGGCTCAGAAGAAAAAGGGACTCTCAGGAGAATCTAGACTCACTGAAACCCACAAAGGCTCCTTCATATTAATGTCAGCCAGCTAGCTGCTCAATCGAAATATAGCAAAAAGAACAACTGGTGGACAGAATGCAGAACATCATCATACATTCACCCCAGTACAGAGATCTGGGCCTAAATCCATTTTTTCTTTGCTCACCATGCCATTCCAGTTTGCAAATCAAGGAAGTGAGCAACCCGGAATACCCTTGAGGGCTTGGGTAATTCCAGTTTGCAGCCAGCCATTTGCAAATCAGTCTTGATGCTGCACCCAATGGGAAAAGTCCAGCCCGAACTGCCTGGCCAGGTCCTCCCTGGACTGGAAATAAGCATCCAAGGACCGGTTTCGGCTTTCAGCCCTCATCAGCCAGGATAGTTTATTTCCAGTGGCATGGAGAGCACGGGACTCATGTATGAGCATACCTGTCCCACTCGGGGTGACAAATACAAAAAGAACAATTGATGGACAGAATGCAGAGTAATGCCATACATTCACCCCAGTACAGAGATCTAGGCCTAAATCCATTGTTTTTTTGCTCACCATGCCATTCCAGTTTGGACCCAGCCAAATGCAAAAAATCTTGATCCTGCGCCCAATGGGAACAGTCCTGCCCGAACTGCCAGGCCATATGTATTCAAGTGTCTTTTCATTCGGGAAGTGAACACAAAGCAGTACCCACTGAACTCTGCACGTAACATATTGCTATTTGATATGCATGGTACATGTTCTTTGCAGCAGGCATATTACCCCTCTGTGCTACCTTAGATGAGTAAAACAGCCACTAGACAAAACATGCTCCCAACTCTCTCCAGCAGGTACATTGATCACCAAAGCTATCTTGGCATTGTAATGTTGACCGAAAGCTGCTGAATATACAAAGAACTTTGCAGTGTTTTTAAAACTCCTGCACTTGTACAAAACCGGTCCCCCCAAACTATGCTGGCCCCCTACCCTTCCAGTCACCCTGGGAAACGCCTGCTCCTGCCCTTTCACTGCTCCTGTCCAGTCAGTACTCCTGCTCATGCTCGATCAACTCTCCTGCTTCGTCAATTCCCCTCCCTTCTCCAGGCCCGTCACTTCTGCTGGCCCGTCACTGCTCCTGCACCGTTCACTGCTCCTGCCCCGTTACCTGCTCCTGCCCCATTCACTGCTCCTGCCCCGTTCACTGCTCCTGCCCCGTTCACTGCTCCTGCCCCGTTCACTGGTCCTGTCCGTTCACCGCTCCTGCCCGGTTACCACTCCTGCTCATGCATAATCACCGCTCCTGCCCGATTACTTCTACTGCTTCGTCACTTCTCCTGCCCCGTCACCTCTCCTGCCCCATCGCCTCTCCTTCCCATCGCCTCTCCTGCTCATCACCTCTTCTGCCCATCACCTCTCCTGCCCATCACCTCTCCTGCCCATCACATCACCTGCCTGTCATGTCACCTGCCTATCATGTCACCTGCCTGTCATGTCACCTGCCCGTCACTTTTTGTGCCCGGTCACCTCTCCTGCCCTGTTGCCTCTCCTTCCAAGTCACTTCTCCTGCCCTGTCGCCGCTCCTGCCCAATCACTTCTCCTGCCCCTTCACTGCTCCTGCCCCGTTCACTGCTCATGCCCCATTCACTGCTCCTGCCCCGTTCACTGCTCCTGCCCCGTTCCCTGCTCCTGCCCCGTTCCCCCCTCCTGCCCGTTCACCACTCCTGTCTGTTCACCGCTACTGTCCTTTCACCGCTCCTGCCCTTTCACCGCTCTTATCCTTTCACCGCTACCGCCCGGTTACCACTCTAGCTCATGCCCCGTCACTTTTCCTCCCACGTCACCCCTCCTGCCTGTCACCTCTCCTGCCCCGTCATCTCTCCTGCCCCGTCATCTCTCCTGCCCCATCACCTCTCCTGCCCCGTCACTTCTCCTGCCCATGTGACTTCTCCTGCCCCGTCACTTCTCCTTCCCCGTCACTTCTCCTGCCCGTCACCTCTCCTGCCCGTCACCTCTCCTGTCCGGTCATCTCTCCTGCCCCGTCATCTCTCCTGCCCAGTCACCTCTCCTGCCCCGTCACTTCTCCTGCCCCGTCACTTCTCCTGCCCCGTCACCTCTCCTGCCCAGTCACCTCTCCTTTCCTGTTGCCTCTCCTGCCCAGTCACTGCTCCTGGCCCGTCACTTTTCCTGCCTCGTCACATTTCCTACCCTGTCACTTTTCCTGCCCCATCACCGCTCCTGCCCGTTCACTGCTCCTGCCTGTTCACTGCTCCTGTCTGGTCAGCACTCCTGCCCGGTCAGAACTCCTGCCCGATCACCGCTCCAGCCCCATCACTTCTCCTGTCCCATCACTTCTCCTGCCCCGTTCACTGCTCTTATCCGTTCACTGTCCCTATCCGTTCACTGCTCCTACCGGTTACCGCTCCTGCCCATGCCTAATCACCGCTCCTGCCCCTTCACTTCTCCTGCCCCATCACTTCTCCTGCCCTGTCACTTCTCCTGCCCCGTCACTTCTCCTGCCCCGTCCCTTCTCCTGCCCCGTCATCTCTCCTTTCCTGTCACCTCTCCTGTCCCGTCACTGATCCATCACTTCTCCTGCCCTGTCACTTCTCCTGCCCCGTCACTTCTCCTGCCCCGTCCCTTCTCCTGCCCCGTCATCTCTCCTTTCCTGTCAACTCTCCTGCCCCATCACTTCTCCTATCCGTTACTTCTCCTGCCCGTCACTTCTCCTGCCTGTCACTTCTCCTGCCCGTTACTTCGCCTACCCGGTCACCTCTCTTGCCCTAGTACCTCTCCTTTCCTGTGGTCTCTTCTGTTCAGTCACTGCTCCTGCCCAGTTCACTCTGTGTACAACATTGACAAATTACACAAGGTGTCAAGTTCCCCACAGTACACTGTTTGGGGAAAGCTCCTCTGTAATCACCAACACCGATCTCACTGACACTTGATATGCTAAAGGCAGAGGGGGGGGGGCGCATTGTCGAAAGGGGATAATCTGCCTCAATCGGAATGACAATGGGCTGCACAACAGAGAAGTTGAGCAGCCTCTGGAAGATGAAAGAAAAAAAGTTATCGTTTTAAGTAGGACTATTCTTGCCGTCCCGGGATGCTTTTTTGAAAGTAAGGAGTAGGGGAACGGACTGAATTAATTTTTAGAAGTAGGGGCATGCAGTGCCCTTCCGTCCCCGCCCACTTCTACCACTGAATGTGTACTACTCCTGGCACATGTTCTCTCTCCAAAATCAAGAAACAGGGCTTCATGCAGTTTGTTTGGTCCCCGCCAAGAGAGTCTTGTGACCCTCGGAGTCGGACCTTTTACAGCTGATCCAGCCTCCACTCTGTAAATCAAATTCTTCCAGTGCCTGGGGACCAGCCGGTTATTGCTAAGAAAAACTCTGGGTGTGCAGTAATCTGGCTTGCATCCTTAAAGTAGGTGGGGCACAGTTAAGGTGTCACCGCTAAAGCCATTTAAACAACTTCCAACACTTCTCTCCCACTTGAAAGAGAATGGGCACTGAGGGCAGGAAATCCATCCTTTTATTTGCACTTTGGTGCATACAATTACAGCATGAATCCAAGCAGAACTATTCATTAGCAGCAGCTCTGGTTTTCAAGATGCATTTCGGCTGTTTGCCCAGCCTTTTTCAATTGAAATAGTCGTCATTTTTAGCTCAGTTTATACTCACCACTTTGACAGAGATAAAAAACACACTTAAATGCAGCAAGCCATTTAGTATTTTAGTTATAGCAGTGATTATAGTCACTTTGCACTTGTTTGCTTCTTTTCTTTCATTTCAACAATAGTTTAATTTATATAAATATAAATATTATTTAATCAAGAAAACAAAGATCACAGGGACATTATAGTTAGGAAATGGAGTTTACAAAAATCTTACAAATTCACTGAAAAAATCAAATGTTACAGGGACATTATGTTAGGCTCAGATTTCACTCAAATAAAACCAGTGAAATGCAGCAGTTATAGTTATCTAACCTAACTATAACTCACAAGGCACTGCTTAAGACCTCGCATATTACATTACTCATGACATGGTCAGTGACATCACTGATGACATCTCAAATTACATCAATCAATCAATCAGGAGTTTGTTAGAGCGCGACTACTCACCCGTGAGGGTCTCAAGGCGCTAGGGGGGTGGGGGGGGGAAGGGGGGTGCAGGTTCCATTCCATCAAGGAGGGGGTCTGTCGAAGAGCCAGGTTTTGAGGTTTCTTGCGAAGATGGGGAGCGATGTTGTCTGTCTGAGGTGGAGCGGAAGGGCGTTCCATGCTTTGGCCGTGAGGAAGGAGAAGGAGCGGCCTCCCGATCTGGTCTTTCTGGTGCGAGGTACCACGGCGTAGGAAAGCTGGGCTGATCGTAGGGTCCTTTGGGGTGCATGGAATTTGAGTCCGCTGTTCCAGTATGCTGGTCCGGTGCCGTGGAGGGCCTTGTGTGCGTGGGTGAGCATCTTAAATGGGATTCTCGCCTTGACGGGGAGCCAGTGGAGTGTGCGCAGGTGCTGGGAGATGTGGCAGTGTTTTGGCAGGTTGAGGACCAGTCTTGCGGCGGCGTTCTGGATGTTCTGTAGCTTGCGGATGAGGTTTTTGTTAATTCCGGCGTAGAGTGCGTTGCCGTAGTCGAGTCTGCTAGTGACCAGGGCGTGAGTGACTGTTTTTTGGTGTTCGAGGGGGATCCATTTGAAGGTCTTACGAAGGAGGCGGAGGTTGTGGAAGCAGGAAGATCAGACAGAGTTGATCTGGTGGTCCATTTTGAGCTCGGAGTCCAGGATGATTCCCAGGTTGCGTGCGTGGTCTGTGGGGGTTGGCGGGTTTCCGAGGGCGGTGGGCCACCAGGTGTCGCTCCAGGCATCGGGGTTTGGGCCCATGATGAGTACTTCTGTTTTGTTGGTGTTTAGTTGTAGGCAGCTGTTTTTCATCCATTTGGCGACAGCTTCCATGCCTTCTCGAAAGTTGCGTCTGGCGGTGTTGGGCTCGTTGGATAGGGAGAGGATGAGCTGGGTGTCGTCTGCGTATGACACGATGTTGAGTCCGTAGGTTCTGACGATGGGGGCAAGTGGAGCCATGTAGACGTTGAAGAGCATCGGGCTGAGGGAGGAGCCCTGGGGGACTCCGCAGGTGGTAGGTGTGGGGTCCGAGAGGAAAGGGGGGAGTCTGACCCGCTGCGTCCTGCCGGAGAGGAAGGAGCAGATCCAGTCGAGGGCCTTGTCCTGGATTCCTGCATCGTAGAGTCTGCGTATTAGGGTGCGGTGGGAGACTGTGTCGAACGCCGCTGATAGGTCGAGGAGGATGAGGGCTACTGTTTCTCCTTTGTCCAGTAAGGTGCGGATGTCATCTGTTGCGGCGAGGAGGGCGGTTTCCGTACTGTGGTTTTTTCTGAAGCCGGATTGGGAGGAGTCGAGGATGTTGTGTTCTTCAATGAATGTGGCGAGTTGGCTGTTGATGGCTTTCTCAATGACTTTCGCTGGGAACGGGAGCAGGGAGATGGGTCTGTAGTTTTTTAGGTCGGTGGGGTCCGCTGAGGGTTTCTTCAGGAGGGGGTTGACCTCGGCGTGTTTCCAGTCGTCGGGGAACGAGGCGGTCGCCAGGGAGCGGTTGATGGTGTGGCAGATCATGGGTGCGATGGTGTTGGCGGCTCTGTTGAAGATGTGGTGGGGGCAAGGGTCCGTGGGGGCCCCTGAGTGGATTGACTTCATTGTCTTCAGTGTGTCTTCGTTGGTGAGGTCTGTCCAGTCATCAATCGCTGGTTTCCGGGTGTCGGGGGTGAGGGTTCAGTGTGTTGGTTGTCTTCGTCGAAGTTGTCGTAGATGCTCTTGATTTTGTGGTGGAAAAAGATGCTGAGTTTGTCGCAGAGGTCTTGTGAGGGAGGGATGTCGGTAGACTCGCTGGTGGGTTGGGCAAACTCCTTGATGATGCTGAAGAGTTCCTTGCTGTTGTGTGCGTGGGTGGAGATTCTGTCTTCAATCGCTTTTTTCCTTGTTTCTCTGATGAGTTGATGGTGGGCGTTGGTGGCGGCTCTGAAGTTGTTGTGGGCTTCTGTGGATTTGGTGTTTCACTAATGACATCACTAATGATATCATCCACTTAATGTCTGAGGCACATCTTCACACCATAATATAACCGTTCATATACCCACTCTAAAATACAGACTGCCATTCTTGAAACTATGGATACACCAATACCAGTTAGTACATACTCACTAACTGAATCATAGGTCTATACACATCCACTCACTCACCAATAGTCACTCATACACGCAGTCACTCATCAATACAGTCTCTGATATATGCACTCATACACCCATACAGACACTCACATACTGCAACTCATCCACATAAATACTCACACACCTAGTCAGTCACCCAAAGAATCAATTATACTGCCATTTACTCACCTACACAGTTATACACACATCACCTCACTTATTCATACAGATACTAACACATACTCTCTTATACAATCACTGATACAAGTACACACTCATTGATACAGCCACTCTCACAATCACTATCACATATAATCAGTTATATACTCCAACACTCACATATATGCTGCCTTTCACATATGTTGTTACTCACACATATACTACTGAGACACTCATGCACCCACCAACACATCCATATGCACACTCACTCACCCATACAGCACATCACAGGCGAACTCATGAACCCATACACCCACTGAATCACTCAGTCACACAGTAATGCAGGGAGTTACCCCCCACCCACCCACACAAACACTCAGGCACCCATACAGGTACTCAGACAAACAATCATTAACCCATATAGACACTCATGTAGCTACTCACCAACCCATGCAGCCACTTACACACCAACTGCCAGACTTATATTCACACAGATTAGTCAGTCACCCATGCATTCACTAAGACACATTTAATCACTCACTTACACAGTCAGTCACGCACCTACTAAATCATCCATTCAGACACTTATACACCCACTCATTCTTCAATAAACCTTATCATACATACATTTATAAAACATACTTAAACTTTTCAGAAACACACAGTCACTGGATGATGTCATCAGGGATGTCTCAGTTTTGTCATTTGATATGTCACAAGTGATGTCATCAGTGATGTCACTGACCATGTCATGAGTGATGTATTATGTCATCAGCAGTGCATTGTGGGAGTGCGAGTTTTAGTTTTCTCAACTAACTATAACGGCCGAGTTTCAATGGTTTTGTACGAGAGAAATGTCCAACTAACTATAAATTACCTGAAACCTGTGGTTTTTTCAGTGAATATATATATTGTTAGGCCTGGCATCATTGGTGTGGATTTCCCCTGTATTTTTGCCTTGCCTCCTCTTATTTTGTTATGTGTTAGACTTCATTTTTGTTGGTCTAGATGTTTTGGGAACATTCCCACTGTTGGTCAGTACCAATGTGCAAGTGCTCCCTTTGTCAATTGTTGTTATGAATTGATTGGTGATTCCATGATTGGCATATTGATTTACTAGTCAGTCTCTATTACAGGGAACTGTGTGTGCCCAGGGCCTGTAAATCAAATGCTGCTAGCTGGCCTGCAGCACTAATTGTGCCACCAACGTAAGCAGCCTGTAAATGTAACTTCGGCCTGCCATTTCAGAGCCTCTGTGCAGTCTGGTACTACCAAGTCGCCCTAGCAAGTGCACCCACTTGCCAGGCCCTACCCTTCACTTGTCTTGCATGTTAGTCACCCCTAAGGTAGGCCCAAGGTACCCCTGTGTATTTGAAAGGTAGGACATGCCCTGGTGTGTGTGTGGCATGTCCTAATAGTGAAATACTGCCAATTTCGTTTTTCACTATTGCAAGGCTATCTGTTCCCATAGGATAGAATGAGTTTGCTTATAACATCTTATAAACATAACTACCCCTGGGAACAAGGTAGGAAAATAAAGTTTAGTTTGCTTGAGCTCAGTACATTCTGTGTTTGAAAAATACCACTTTTAGAAAGTGGGTATTTTCTTGCTTAGCTGTCCAGTATGCCTCTGCTAGGATGTGTATTGACTGTCTGGCTTTGGAATGACAGGGGCTGAGGCTGTGCAATTGATAGAGCGCGCGGGTCACCCGGGTCACTTAGATTACCAAATTTCCCACGCACTGGGCCCTGGCGTGCATATGATGACAGTGTTTTGCAATGAACCGGGTGAAACCTCTATCACGCTACTATCAGTAATCGGGTGGGTGACTCTTACACCACTTACTATTCATGTACCTGACTTACCACAGGCACATTACTCCTGACGGATCAGGAGCTAGCAGTGGACAGGTGATAAGGGTTTTCCTAAAAGGGAGAAAATTCTAATTTACACATTCAATACCTTTAATATTTCTTTAATGTATAATGACCACAGACACCTTGATGGTTTTAAGGGTTTTATATAGTATAAGTTTAGAACGAAAATGCCATTACAAGGAGGCAAATGCAAAGCAATACATCGATGATTAAAATCAGAACCAGGACGTAACTATGAAGGAGAGTGAGTATCAAAAAGGGAACACTATAGGGCATGAATCATAATGAACATTTATCTAATACAGTTTAATCTAGGGCAAGGACGTGAGGAAGACCTAATGTGTGACCTAATAATTTTATACTACTTCCTAAACCTTATGCTATCTTTCTAACTTCAGGGCAACCATACTAAAGGAAAGGGAATAAGTGGAACAAGCTAGATAAACAGTCAGGTTTAACAATGTCCTATAGGAAGGGTAAAAGTGGAACATTTACTAATAATCAATTGCATGAAATTACATTCAAAAGAGACATGGAGATTATCGCAGGCAAGATTGCTTTAATCAGAGGAGGAAAAGTTGAGGGTATAGTATAGACAGACACCTATGCCAATATTTACCTAGGTGAGAATGAGGACTAACCCTGGCCACGGGTCAGTTGGGAAAGAACGGGACAAGGACCCTCAAGGATTCAGGAAATTCCAGAAGGTGAGCAGGTACAGCTCATGGACAGTCAGGACAGGATACCCCTCAGGTCTGGGTCAGGACTGGGTTCACCAAGGCACGACCAACCCCTCACAGCTTCGGATGTAACGCCAGCGTTACCCCCTCTTCTGCACGGAATCTGCCAAAACCCCGATTGGGTTTTCGAATCTCCCAGCAAAGTGCTTCGCTTAGCACTTAGGACTAATTTCCACCCCTTGGAGTTTGTGGAAAGTTTCAGGCAGAATGCTCCGCAGCACTCTGTATCAGGCACCTATAGAGTTCGTAGGGTCAGTGACAGGTCTGCTACTCGGACAAGTCGGACAATTCCTCTAAGCTAAGCTAGGCTATTTATACAGTTTTAAGTCCCCAAGACCACCCATAAATGTTGCAATATGACAAAGTCCCATCTTCTGATTGGTCAAGGGAGGTGGTTAGGACATAGGTACCACCTATATTCTTATTACGTATTTCACGTGACATTACCCTCCCCCTAACATCTGGGTTCCCAGGCATACGTGTGGGAAAGTACAATAGTGAAGAAAAGGTTTGCAACATTGTTGCGCATTTCAGAGTAAAAATAGCAGGTCTTCAAGGGCGAAGGTACGCCTGGAAAGGACAGTCCCCTTTTCAATAGCCAACTGGCCAGGTTCCATTGCTGCACGTCCCAGATCTTTGATCACGTGATGTGTGATACGTCAGCTTCAAAATGGTTCCCATCCCCACTTCAAGGCCCTCATTTACGCGGTACATGAAAAGTAAGCGAAAACAAATTAATAACACAGAATAAAATGAATACACTGTACACCATGACCAACTACTCTTAATCCCTTATTTTATAATACTTATAGCATTAAGAGTTAGTGCAGAAAAGATGCATAGACAAAAAGCGGCTTAAGATAGCATGAAGCATGATTAGTGACAAGCGGCCATTTTAACACCACTGCGCATGAGCGAACTTTTCCCTCCAGATTGCGAGTGCGTCACATCACATGGGTATGACCGACGCATGCGCAGACTGGATTTCTGCAAAGCGGCCATTTTATTAATGTGCAAGCTTGATTACGATGAAAAACACATAGGCAAACCTCCTAGGGACACCCGTGTGTTGGGGAAATACAAATAAATGACAAACAATCGGAGTTAGTACAGTTCCGATTTAAGGCGAGGTTCATGAAAGAGAGCAAGTCGCGTTATGTGCGAATCCTTGCTCCATCAATCCCCTCTTTGATGATATTTACTATCATCACTACACATGAAAACAGATGCCAACTTCATTCTTCCAATTCATCCATCTCAATCTCAATGAACTTATTGTTGAGCTTTCTCTCCGCCTCTCTGTGTGTATGATTGTTCTTTATTTTCTTATATATCTGGTTTCTTAATTCTTCTAATTTTAATTCTTCAGCCTTTCGCTTTCCTCTTTTATTCACTATATATTTTCTGCATTTCTGGCATTTGCAGCAGATGAATATGATCAGAACAATCAAACCTATTCCAGCTATTGGCATCAGTATTTTCCATATAAGACTTTTACCTAAATTAGAGAACCAACTACCTACAGAGGAGAGACCATCAGTCAGTCTCTTCCAGGCACTGTCAACCTCTAATGGTTTGAGTTCTTTTTCCAAATTAGTAATGTTTCTTATATACTTCTTAATTTCGACACTTTTATCAGGAATGTAAGTGCAACAATGTTGTGCCCTCAGCATCCTGCAGACTCCGCCCTCTTTTGCCAATAAGGTATCAAGAGCAAGGCGATTCTGTAAAACCATTGATCTGATCGCAACCATTTCGGTATTGATCATCAGAAATCCAGCAGCAGTGTCAGTAGATAACCGATCCACTACTGTAGATAATTTGCAGATTCTATGAGTATTCAGAACTACCCCCATTCCAGGTATCAGTGCACTAAAAATATCACCTATAATTTCTCCTACACTTTCACGTTTGCTACGCACTAAGCCATTAGTAATCTCATTGCTTCCAGCTGCATTGTTCACATGGTATATTTTCGGAAAGACAATGCCAAAGTAGCAGCTTCCATACCAGTGATCCGGCAATTTGAAATAAGCCTTGTTTCCACATATATAATAAATTCCTGGAAACACAGGTTCTGACCCATTTTTGAAACCCCAACCTCCAATTACCTTGTAATTATGTTCACACTCGCTGGAACCAATGAATACATTGTTATAATAACTAGTCTTTTCTCTATGAAGACATAGTTTCCCTTTCCGTTCAAAATCCAGCAACAGAGCAGGAGCAACTTCGCTTTGTGAGGTGTTATCCATGTTTTCTGCCCATCTAGGGGTTCTGTTCTTTTCGTCATTTTCCTTTTTCTGAAACTTTTCCCTTCTCTTCTCCGCCATTTTCAAGAACATTTTCTCTTGTGCATGTAAGGAACAAGTCAGGTTGTCTCTACGAGCTTCATTCAGATCTATGTCACCTATAGTCAGGAAATATTCCCCCATGTAGCGAGTCACTCCACCAAGGGTATGTACAAGGTTCATATTCCCTCTAATAGGAAGTTCTGAAAAGATAACGTCAGTGTTCGAGTAATAGTACTGTAAAGTGCTTCTATAGAATAAGCTAGCTAAAATACTACAGGAGATTCCATAGGTCAGGGGTAAATGGTGGTATGTCACGCCTTCAGCTACAGAAGTAGGTAGCATCATGCAGACATAGCAATCTTCTATTTCCATAGCTTCTACATAGTGCACTAAAAGGTTTGCGAAAACATTTAAGTGTGTCCTGTTCTTCATTTGGTGATAATGTAGTTCACCCTCATCTGATGCTTCTAAGTCGGGTCGTGTATGTCTCAGACTCATTGCATTGTCACGTCTTTCTACTCTTCGTGGTGTTTCTTCAGTACGTACAACTTCTGCGTCTTGTGTCGTCAAGTCTGTAGGATATATGTTAGGGTCTTTGCTTATCATAAAAGGTATAAACACTGTAAATCCTATCCATATCATTACTATCAGTACTACACTACAGATGCATATTTTACAGCATGTCTTGCAACAGCTAAATCTGGACCTTCCAGTGACATTTGAATCAGACATTTTATCTTACAGGTGGCTTTCTCAACCCCTCTTCGTTTCTTCTCAGCAGAGGTTTTACTTCGCTTCACCTCAAGGAGGGTCTTCGTCAGAACTCCGATTAGCAATGGACCCTTCGTCGCTTTTGCCACAGGCTTTGGGCTCATCAATTTCTTCCAACACCAAATAAGTCCACTCCGGGCTTCGATACAGTCTGTTCTGTTTCTTTACTCTGCCGCCCTTTCTGATGGACTTTCCTCGGGCTTCTTTTCCTTCACTCTCAGCCCTTTTTCGGTCCTTTAGTTTTTCTTCGACTGTTTTTATTCTTATTCTTAGTCTTTTTACATATCGGGGTTCATCCTTCTTTTCGATCCTATTTGTAGTCGAGGAAACTTGCTCTTCCTCGTGAACTCTTTTGCTTTTTCTTCTTTGTCGCACTATTGCTTCAGCAGTGTCTTTTTCCCTTCCTGTCTGACTAGTTCCAGGTCTTTCATCTATTTCTTCTACCTGGTCCTTAAGCTGACCTAGTTCAGGTTTAGACTGTATTTGATCTTCGTTTGTTAGTGATTCACTAGACTCTTCTTCCTGAACACGTTCATCTATCACTAACTGATCCTGTTCATGCTCTTCGATCTCTTGATTTTCTTCCGCATGAACTTCTGCTTTGACTACTATCTGTCCCTTTCCAGTCTCCTCTGTCTCAGAAGGAGTGTCGATGACTTGATCTGTCCCTACTTGGCCTATTCCCTGATCAGATTTTATGATGGCTTTGATGATCTGACCTTCTTCTTCTTGTTCTGACTCACCTGCACTGTCCCACTCACTACCTAGGTAAGAGTATTTTCGGGTTCTTATTGGATCAAGAACCTGGTCATCAGCAGGAAACCATTCAACTTCTTGACTTGTGCCTGGTAGTTCGATGTCAGCGGGATCCGGACCCTCTTCTGGAGTCTCCTCAGCTGGACTACCTTCGGCTTCAGTCGCGTTTTCTCCAGTCACCTTCTTCGTGTGACTTGCATGGATCCACTTTGGTACACCAGCACACTTCACAGCAGTTGTGGTGACAAGGATCACTTGTCGAGGCCTGCCCCACTTCGGTCCAAGGCAACTCGTCCGGGTGTGTTTCTTTAACACCACCCAATCACCTGGTTTCAGTTTGTGTGCTGGAGTTGTAGGCCATTCGACAGTAGTCTCTCCAATCTGGTGAGAGATAGAACGCACTTGGTCACCCAACTGCCTGCAGTACTCTAGCACCATATCATCAGAAATACTTAGCAGTTTGTGTCCAGGTACCCATGCCTGTCGCATCATTCTTCCCATCAGCACTTCATGGGGGCTCAGGCCTGTCTTTCTGTTTGGAATACTTCTCAAGCTCATCAGCACCATGGGCAAAGCTTCTATCCAATTCATTTTTGTGGAGTCACACAGTTTTGCCAGCCTGGACTTGAGAGTGCCGTTTATTTGCTCGACTATTCCAGAAGCCTCTGGATGATAGGCACAGTGCAGCCTTTGCTCCATTTTGAATGCTTTGCAGAGTTCTTTTAGGACTTCGTTTGAAAAATGTCCACCTTGGTCTGTTTCAATTGTCTCAGGAATTCCAAAGCGGGGGATCAGTTCCCTAAGTAACAATTTAGCTACCGTCAGGGCATCATTTTTCTTTGCTGGGTAAGCCTCCACCCACCGGGAAAACAAGCAAACTATGACCAGGACATATCGATATCCCTTGCACAGGGGCATTGTTATGAAGTCTGCCTGCATCCTAATGAAGGGACCTTCTGCTCTCCCAATGGTACTTTGTTCCACTACTGTCTTCTTTCCTGCATTGAACTGTTGACACACTAAACACCTCTGACAAAGTTTGTCTGCTGTGCTCCTGAATTTTGGACTGTAGAACACCTTTTCAAACATACAGCACATGGCATCCCTCCCAATATGTGTTGGTTCATGTATTATCCGTGCCATTGCGGTAACCAGTCGTTCAGGTAGTACAGGCATACCAGTCACGTGAACCACAACACCATCTCTTTCCCTTGGTCGACATTCATCCTGCCTCCACATGTCCTTTTCTTTCCTGTCTGTGGTCTGTTGTAGTTCTCTCAATTCATCCCATGTTCCCAATCTTTCAAACAACATCAGTTGGCAGCTGCTTTCACCTCCCCATAATTTAATTAGGAGGGACATTTTGTGTCGGGCGCAGTACTGGGCAATTTGGTCAGCATATCTGTTTCCGGCTGTCACCTCGTCATTTCCGGATCGGTGAGCCGCACACTTGACCACAGCCAATTCTTTGGGCAATTGGATGGCTTCTAGTAAGTTTTGTACTGGTTTCCCATTTCGGATAGGAGAACCTGAGGAAGTCATGAATTCTCTTTGCAACCATAGCTGGCCGAAGTCATGAACAACCCCGTAACAGTACTGACTGTCAGTATAAACAGTTACTCTTTTGTTTTTTTCCTATTTTACAAGCTCTTGTCAGAGCAATGAGCTCCGCTACTTGAGCAGATTTAACTTCGCAAAGATAGGAAGCTTCCAGGGTCTTTTCCAATGTGACTACAGCATAGGCAGCACTCAAACCTCCATTCTCATGTCTCAAGCATGAACCATCCACAAACATTTTGAGGTCTTCATCAACCAAGGCCACTTCTCTGATATCAGGACGGGGTTTTGTGCTAAATTCAGTCAAGTCTATGCAGCTATGGTCAATTTCATCTCCTGCCTCTACATCAATGGGAAGGGGCAATAGAGTGGCAGGGTTTAGAATATTACATCGGGAGATTATTACATTTTCTGCACCAATGAGAATCCTCTCATACTTAGTCAGCCGACTAGGGGTGAGATACTGTGTCTTGGTTCGGGTGAGCAAGATCACAACTGAATGTGGAACAAATACAGTGACAGGATGTCCCATCACAATGTTCTCACTCTGCTCTAGGCTTGTACAGGTAGCAGCTACTGCTTTCAGGCACCCAGGTAATCCAGCAGCCACTGGATCTAGGGCGGCCGAGAAGTAGGCCACGGGACGTCTAATCAGACCATGTTCCTGGGTTAAGACCTAGAGCGCACAATTGTCTCTCGTGTCACAGAACAGTTCAAAGTTCTTGGAATAGTCAGGCATTCCTAAGGCTGGAGCTGTGCACAGACAATTTCGCAATGTTACCCAAGCAGTCATGCATTCATCATTCCAACAAACTGGGTCTTCTGCTCCTTTCTTTGTCATGTTAATCAAGGGTTTAGCTATAGCCGCGAAACCCACGATCCACTGTCTGCAGTACCCAACAACTCCTAGGAACATTCTTACTTCTTTCTGGGTTACTGGTAGTGTCATTTCTCGAATTATTTTAATTCTTTCTGTAGTGACTTTCCGGATCCCTTTCTCTATCTGGTGCCCCAGATATTTTACTGAGGTTTTGCAGAACTGTAGCTTGTCTGGTGAAACCTTATGTCCTCCTTTTCCCAGGTGATTCAGCAAGGCAATGGTATCAGTGACACAGTCGTCTTGACTTCTAGACGCTACCAGCAGGTCATCTATGTACTGTACCAGGACAGACTCTTTAGGCAGTACTAAGGATTCAAGACATTTCTTTAGAATCTGGTTGAAAATCGATGGACTTTCGGTGTACCCCTGGGGGACACGATTCCAGACATAGACCTGGCTGTTGAATTCAAAACTGAAAAGGAATTTGCTTTCTGGATGCAATGGGATGGAAAAGAACGCATGGCACAGGTCTATGACGGTGAACCATTCCGCATTCCAAGGAATTTGATACAGTATTACTGCGGGGTTAGGCACTATGGGACAGCAAGGTACTACAATTTGGTTTACCTTGCGCAGGCCCTGCACTACCCTATACTTTCCGCTAGGCTTCTTAATTCCAAGTATGGGTGAATTACAGGGGCTGCTCATCACTTCCTGAATGATGTTGGCTTTGAGCAATCTGTTTAATTCCTTTGCGACTCCTTCTTTCACTTCTGCACTCATTTTATACTGTTTGGTATTTGGGTATACAGCATTTGCTTTTATAGTTATTTTAACTGGGTCTACATTTGCCATTAAGCCTACATCTTTTCCAGTAAAATCCCAAACTTCAGGTATTACGCTCGATTGGAGTTCTTCAGGTAGACTTTCAATGGACATGGGCTTAATTTCTGTGTCGGGCCTCAGTAACATCAATTTATATAGGCCATCTTCATCTGGGGTCTGAATTTCAACACCATTTGGTGAGCAAAAGATGGTGCAACGCATTTTGCACAGCAAATCTCGTCCTAGTAGATTTACGGGACTAGAATCACAGACCACAAATCTGTGCATTTCCTTGAAATTTCCTATGGAAATTTCCATAGGTTCTGTTACCGGAGTACTGATTATCTGATTAGAAACTCCCACTACTTGGATAGCTTCTCCCGAGAGGAGTAGGTTAGGAACGTCCGCTGTTCTCACAGTGGAACGGGTAGCACCAGTGTCCAACAGAAAGGTGACATCTGTCCCTTCAACCTTTCCTTCAATGTATGGTCCAGTCTGGTCTACCGGTAAGGAGGCGCCAAGCACGCACTCCTTGTCCTCCCCTCTCAGGCCCCATCAGTATTGATCATCGCAGAGAAAAGTATCATTTAACAGGTACTGTGGAATGGGTGACTTTCTTTCATTCTCTCCTTCCCACACTTCGACCCTTTCATTCTGTTGACCCTGATTCCTATAATTCTGTCTAGGAGCGCGTGGCACTGGGGGTTGATTTACCTGCTGTTGGGTCTTTCGGATCCCCTCTTTCTGCACCTGTGGATTTAAACCATTTACGGGGGCATTACCAGACTGCAAGTGCGGACATTTATCTCTCCAATGC
Organism: Lissotriton vulgaris; assembly: GCF_964263255.1. NCBI lineage: Eukaryota > Metazoa > Chordata > Amphibia > Caudata > Salamandridae > Lissotriton > Lissotriton vulgaris. The sequence continues at coordinate 187,923,165 of NC_141695.1, read as the reverse complement.
CCCATATGACCACATCCGTGACAGGGGAATTTTTTCATAGCCTCTTCCCTACTCATTTTTACCCGGGGCCTGCCTCCACCCCCTGTAGTCGGATTTGGAGCATTATTACTGTTAGTCATTTTACTTAACTGTTTTTCTTGTTGTTCAGCTAATTTCACCTGAGCCCACATTACCTTCTCCTTTAGGGCTTTCTTTTTGTTCTCGATCTCATCTTCGCAGTATTTGGCATATTTGAGAACATCATCAATGGGTTTCCCTTGCCAACTGATTTTGTTATCTCTAATCCACTGGGATATTTCAGGTCTCAATCCTAACACGAATCGATAACAGAAATGTGTCATATCCTTCATGTCCACATTATCGATTCCACTGTAAGTTTTGAAGACCTGCAGTAACCTTTCATAATAGGAGTGGACTGATTCATCACGCTCTTGGGTAGTTCTATCTATACGGGTCCAATCAGTTTCCTTTGCAGGTACCTTTTTCTTTAGGTATTGTATGACTTGGTTATATTTTCTCATTACGTCAGGTGAGGGAGCTCCAGTTACAGAGTCTCTCTCGTACTCCTCATTGGGCCAATCGATTTCAATTTTACATTCCGTCCATAGGTCTACAGGTACCACAATGTCGAAAAACCCATCCAGGTCTTTCAGGAGACATTTCTGAACCTTTATGAAGCGTTCAACCTGTCGGTACCACTCTACCGGTTTCTCCCTCAGTTTAGGGAAGTCATTGGTAAATGACACTATATCTTGTCTGGACCAAGGGACATGGACATATTTTCCCCCTGGGACTTCTCTCATGGGACATAATTTTTCTGGTTTGTCCACTTCTTGTAGGGCGTACTCAGCAGTCCGTGGTCGCTCCTTGCTATCCTCCTTTTTCTTTGCCCACCTGGCTTTCCACTTGTCTAGATCTCCCCATTTCTGTGCTAAGTTTATCAGTTCTTTAATCTGCGTCTTCTTCCCTGCAGTATTCAGGTTTTCTAGATCTTTGTCTGAAAATTCTACCCTATAGGATTTCTGTAGTACCTTGGATCTGCTGATATCTATTCCCATACAAACTGCCGTGTCCATTAATTTGTCATAGTATATTTTTGCGTTCCGAGTAAGGTGTTTGCACATGAACAACAACTCATCTTCCTCCCGGACATTCAATCGTTCTAAACCCACATTCCCTGCGCTTAGTTCCTCTAGCTCTATTCTTAGCTTATAAATATCTAGTAGTTTCGGATGAGGGATTCCCTTTTCTAATTCTCGGGTCCATCTTTCTATTTCCTCGGGAGTTACCACTGTCGCACTTTGAGTTCCTGATGAAGACTCTATTAGTACGTCTTTGTTCCCAGTCTGAGTTCCCATTCGAGACATACTAGGTCCCTGCTCCCTATTAGGCAGATCCATCAAGGAAGCCATGGACTCACATTCACTTGCTTGGTCATCAATAATGAGTGGTTCCCTTCTGGGTGGGGGCATCATCGGGGTTATGACTGGAGTTTTTGGAGTATTCATTCTGTCCCCATATAGAGGAAAAACTGGACCAATGGTTACTGGAATCGTCAGGGCTTCAGGATTTGGATTAATCTGAGCTATGGCATGTATGAGATCATTCCGCTGTCCTCTCAGGGCATCCCTTTCCTGCTCGTGTAATACTCGATTCATGGGGGGATCCTGTATCATTTGGGGTACTAGAGAAGGATATATATTTGGAGCAGATGGAGTGGATAAAACTGGTCTTTCCTCGCCAAAGGGGTTGTAATTCGGGACCACGGGGTCGGGTCTACCAAATCCCTCTCCTCCCGCTCTTCTCTGTTCTATCCCTGTGGAATCGGCTTCACTAGTACTTCTTCTTCCTGAAGGTCTCAATGGAGTAGTTAAGCTTTGAGATCTGGTGTCTTCATTATAAGGCGGGGGACCTTTCATAAATAAGTCCTCTAAAAATTCATCTTCCGATTCACCCAGGGGCATCATGTGTCGGGTTTTCTCAGTACATTTCTTCCCTCCCATCAATTCATTAGCTCCGAACATGGGGAATAACCCTTCTACCATCATATTTTGTCTCCACTGTTTCAATTTCTGCTCCTTGGTTTCCTTTACCATTTTTGGATACCATCGGGTCACTCCCTTGTCCATTCGGGGTCTGTCTCGCTCTAGAGCCTCAATTTCCCATTCCTCTAAAGCTTCATACTGAGTTAATCTAGGTTTGGGATGTAATTCATTCATTCGGGTCCTCAGGTTAAATAGGACTCTCCCGTTAAAAGTACCATCAATGGGAAAGGCTAAAACTCCATCCTCCGCAGTGTACTTTACCCAGTTCTCTAACCATACACAGGTATGATACCCTTTTTCTAACATCATGAAAGAGGCTGGAGTATCTGGCGGAGGAATGATCACGCCCTCCCTAGTTCGTACGGGTTTGTCAGTTTTGAAGAAATTCTTTATTTTGCTGGCAAATGACATTTTTCTCTTTCCTCCGTACATGTTGTGAGGTCTGCCTCTGCTCATCAACTCTTTATGACACCCTAGATTTCGTGGATCAGGCAGAAAATCAGGGTACCACATACACCGCTCGTAACAATCTATAAGCTCGGTGCGGAAAATTTTTACTTCGTTTGTGCTTCCAATGCTAGCGCGACTCCAATTTCTCAACAACCAATCAGTGCAGAGGTTGCTAAAGTTCTTGACCAATGGGTGTGCGGCCTTTTCGCGAGACGCGTTCTCACGCTCAGGCACTCACCCCTCCCTTACAATTTCGGCTTCACTACACACCCGCTGGTTTAACCAATCCCAGCGCGGCACGGAGTGACGTCAGAGCAGCCCTTCGACTGACTCCCTCCTTCACAAGGTAACGGAAACTTGGTATTTTCTCTAAGGTGCTAATGCTAACTTTAGTCAACAACGTGTAACATTCGCCATTGTGTAGGAGTGTTCTAAAGAGATAGAAAGTTCTTCTTTTACTGCAAGTAAACCACTTCTGTCTACTTTTCATACACTTCGGATAGACTTCTCTTGCCTACCCTCACACAAGCATTAGAAAACCTGCTATTACCCAGTCTCATCCACTTCTTCCCGGGATATATACTAAGCCTCGGGTTCGTCAGCGTTTCCCTTTGCTATCATACAAGCTCCGATGACTCTATTACTCCCTTAGTGTGACCCTTACTAGGTGATATCAGACCAAGGTTTCTATCAGCAGTCCCGTCACTGTCATTCATACAGTTTTCCGAAAAAGACCTAATTAGCGCTTCCAGTTCCACTTGAACCATGCACTAACCTTTCCTCCCTACAAATGACCTCAGAACGCGATGGATTCTACTCACCATCCGTTATACAATTCCCCGGGGATTTCAGACAACACTCAACAATCACACACAATTGGTTAACAAAACATATAATATTTAGCAGCAATACATATATAAAATCATTTAAAACAATTTTGAAATCGATTTCTTTTGCAATAAAATATTAAGTAACACAATCAATATTAAAAAACAATTTTAGCAGCACATTTATTTTTCACGGTTTCTTTTCTAACTATCTTATCTACCTATCTTACTAGTCCTAACCATTCCTCTGCTTACCAGAAATTACTGATAGAGCGCGCGGGTCACCCGGGTCACTTAGATTACCAAATTTCCCACGCACTGGGCCCTGGCGTGCATATGATGACAGTGTTTTTGCAATGAACCGGGTGAAACCTCTATCACGCTACTATCAGTAATCGGGTGGGTGACTCTTACACCACTTACTATTCATGTACCTGACTTACCACAGGCACATTACTCCTGACGGATCAGGAGCTAGCAGTGGACAGGTGATAAGGGTTTTCCTAAAAGGGAGAAAATTCTAATTTACACATTCAATACCTTTAATATTTCTTTAATGTATAATGACCACAGACACCTTGATGGTTTTAAGGGTTTTATATAGTATAAGTTTAGAACGAAAATGCCATTACAAGGAGGCAAATGCAAAGCAATACATCGATGATTAAAATCAGAACCAGGATGTAACTATGAAGGAGAGTGAGTATCAAAAAGGGAACACTATAGGGCATGAATCATAATGAACATTTATCTAATACAGTTTAATCTAGGGCAAGGACGTGAGGAAGACCTAATGTGTGACCTAATAATTTTATACTACTTCCTAAACCTTATGCTATCTTTCTAACTTCACGGCAACCATACTAAAGGAAAGGGAATAAGTGGAACAAGCTAGATAAACAGTCGGGTTTAACAATGTCCTATAGGAAGGGTAAAAGTGGAACATTTACTAATAATCAATTGCATGAAATTACATTCAAAAGAGACATGGAGATTATCGCAGGCAAGATTGCTTTAATCAGAGGAGGAAAAGTTGAGGGTATAGTATAGACAGACACCAATGCCAATATTTACCTAGGTGAGAATGAGGACTAACCCTGGCCACGGGTCAGTTGGGAAAGAACGGGACAAGGACCCTCAAGGATTCAGGAAATTCCAGAAGGTGAGCAGGTACAGCTCATGGACAGTCAGGACAGGATACCCCTCAGGTCTGGGTCAGGACTGGGTTCACCAAGGCACGACCAACCCCTCACAGCTTCGGATGTAACGCCAGCGTTACCCCCTCTTCTGCACGGAATCTGCCAAAACCCCGATTGGGTTTTCGAATCTCCCAGCAAAGTGCTTCGCTTAGCACTTAGGACTAATTTCCACCCCTTGGAGTTTGTGGAAAGTTTCAGGCAGAATGCTCCGCAGCACTCTGTATCAGGCACCTATAGAGTTCGTAGGGTCAGTGACAGGTCTGCTACTCGGACAAGTCGGACAATTTCTCTAAGCTGAGCTAGGCTATTTATACAGTTTTAAGTCCCCAAGACCACCCATAAATGTTGCAATATGACAAAGTCCCATCTTCTGATTGGTCAAGGGAGGTGGTTAGGACATAGGTACCACCTATATTCTTATTACGTATTTCACGTGACATTACCCTCCCCCTAACATCTGGGTTCCCAGGCATACGTGTGGGAAAGTACAATAGTGAAGAAAAGGTTTGCAACATTGTTGCGCATTTCAGAGTAAAAATAGCAGGTCTTCAAGGGCGAAGGTGCGCCTGGAAAGGACAGTCCCCTTTTCAATAGCCAACTGGCCAGGTTCCATTGCTGCACGTCCCAGATCTTTGATCACGTGATGTGTGATACGTCAGCTTCAAAATGGTTCCCAGCCCCACTTCAAGGCCCTCATTTACGCGGTACATGAAAAGTAAGCGAAAACAAATTAATAACACAGAATAAAATGAATACACTGTACACCATGACCAACTACTCTTAATCCCTTATTTTATAATACTTATAGCATTAAGAGTTAGTGCAGAAAAGATGCATAGACAAAAAGCGGCTTAAGATAGCATGAAGCATGATTAGTGACAAGCGGCCATTTTAACACCACTGCGCATGAGCGAACTTTTCCCTCCAGATTGCGAGTGCGTCACATCACATGGGTATGACCGACGCATGCGCAGACTGGATTTCTGCAAAGCGGCCATTTTATTAATGTGCAAGCTTGATTACGATGAAAAACACATAGGCAAGCCTCCTAGGGACACCCGTGTGTTGGGGAAATACAAATAAATGACAAACAATCGGAGTTAGTACAGTTACGATTTAAGGCGAGGTTCATGAAAGAGAGCAAGTTGCGTTACGTGCGAATCCTTGCTCCATCACAATGTCCTTAGAGAGTCTGGATAAGTCAGGGCTGGGCTCAATAGACCTGGGCTGTGTTTAGCAGTAGGGAGAGGAGATATCCTTTCACCTGAATGGGTCTGGTCTGCCTTCCACAATGCTGTCTCCCCTCCTGCAAGGGAGCTGCACCAGAGAGGACAGAACTGGTTTTGACTGAGCACAGGGCTTCTCTGCCACCAGAGAACAAAGGAGTTTGCTGTATAAATATTGGGGCCTAGACCCCAGAACTTTAAATCACTTTTGGACTTCAAGAGGAACCTCGGCCAAGGAGAAGAGCTGAAGAAACTCGAGGAGGAGTACTGCCCTTTTACTGTGTGCTCTCTGGGGTTGCCCTGCAATGGCTATTTCTGCCAAGGATAGAAACTGTGCGCATCCTGCTTAAGAAAGTATCTCCAAGGGCTTGAAGTGGAGCTTGCCCCCTGTTCAAGCGGTCTCAGGAACAGCAAAGACCTCACCATCCTTCTGGGCACCGTCTCTGGTTCCACTGGTTCCAGTACCCACAGAAGAAAAGTGCAACCAATACCGTCACCAAGTGTGTCACAAACTCCGTGTCCTGAAGGCAGCACAGAGAGCACCACCTCGCCACGCAATACAACTCTGCTGTCAACGGTCAATGAGCTGCTGCTTTCACCGAATCCTGTGGGCACCCCACACCACACTGCTTCGCTACACGCTGCAAAGACATCACTGACTACGTCACTGCCCCGCTCAACGGTCAACCGGCTCTATCGCCGCACCATGACCTGCCAGCACCGCATCGAGCACCGCCACACCCTGCAAGCCTTGGACTCACCGACTCTGTCAATCTGCCGCTGCCTGCACCGAGCCGGAAGAACATCGCACGCTGCAACGCTTCCATCTCACATCGCAACCACGATGGTTGCCCCTGACCGGCTCGTTCCATTATGTCGGCTGCAACAAGAAAGGTACTGTCTTCGAGTCTGTCGACGCTGTAGCTAACTCCTACCAACACAGTTGGCTGGAATCGTTAGACGTTGTTGTGTTCAGTATCGCTGCAGCCCCAAAAGGAGCTAGAGTCGGAGGAACTGTGCTTTCACGTTATTCCTGCAAGTTAAAGGTTAAAGGTTATTTTGCACAGTAACTATTTTTTACAGTATGGTATGTTGGATGTTTGTCATTTCTGGTCTTGTTTTGGTTTAGATAAAGATTACTTATTTTTCTACACTGGTGGGGTGTCCATTTGTAGTATTTTCCCTGTATTACTGTATATGTGTGTAAATGCGTATTACTGTATATGTGTGTAAATGCTTTACACCCTGCCTCTGAGATAAGCCTGTCTGCTCATGCCAAGCTATCAAGGGGGTGAGCAGGGGTTAGTTTAGAAGTGTACCCCCTTACCTTGACTAGGAAGAAGGGACCTACTTTGACAAAGGTACCCACCTCTGCCAACTAGTGATCCCCATTTCTAGCACACACACACACATATATATACATGTATGTATTACAATATATATGGTGTGTTTTTCTGTTTCCATGTGTCTTTGTGCCTCTGTGTGTCTCGGTCTTGAAAGATGAAATATCCTCTTTGTGTCTCTGAGAGATGAAAGAGTAGAGAGAAGTTTATGATATTTTCTGAGAGGACGACATATATTGGGTAGACCAACCAGGTTGCCAGATAACGTAATTGTTTTGTACACAATATGCGTTTTGGTAAATTCTTTGTTGTGTTAAAAGGGACGCAGGCACTGACAGTACATGTAGCCTGACTTTCATCCCCAGGCTAGAAACACAAAAAAGGCATTTGCACAATATAAAAGTAATTTGTGGGATTTAGAAAGAGAATATCAGGGTGTAACTTTGGACACTTATATCAATAAGGGGAGGGAATAGAGATCAGCAAAGAAATATTATCATACAGGGAGGGGGGGAGTGGACCTGCTTTGTGCTGTGCAAAAATAGAGCAACATCACTCCCCTCTGTTTCTACCTCTTAGCAAATTAAAGATGGAACAAAAGATTTGGTGCCAGCATCTATATGTGAAAAATGGACAATTCTTTATTTACAGAGGAGTCAGCATCCTGCAAAGTCAAAATGCAAATGAGAGTAATGTAATTTAAAATGAGTCACTGGAACCTAAATACATGCCCCTGTGATGTCCATCACAGCCAGTGGCTAACATCCAAAATCGAGCAACCTCTGGCAGCCCTTTTCCCAAACAATCACTTTTAGTGCATGTGCCAAGAGCAGGAGTGATGAGAGAATATGCGGCTCAGATCTTTCAATAGATCTCATCCGCGCGGCCCACTAGGTACTAAGTGCAGTACTGATGACTAAAGGTGGAGATATGATCTTCTAATAGATCTAATCCGCGCAGCCTGCCAGGTACCAAGTGTAGAACTGATGACAGAAAGTGGAGATAGGATCTTCCAATAGATCTCATCCGCGCGGCCTACCAGGTACCAAGTGTAGAACTGATGACAGAAAGTGGAGATATGATCTTTCAATAGATCTCATCCACGCGTCCTACCAGGTACCAAGTGCAGTACTGATGACGGACAGTGGAGATGTGATCTTCCAATAGATCTCATCCGCGTGGACTAGCAGGTGCCAAGTGTAGAACTGATGACAGAAGTGGAGATGTGATCTTTAATTATGATCTCATCCGTGCGGACTAGCAGGTACTACGAGCAGGAATGATGAGAGAAGGTGGAGATTTGATCTTTGAATATGATCTCAACCACATGGCTTACTGGGTACCCCAAGCTGGAATATTGACAAAAGTGATGATGTGATCTTTTAATATGATCACATCTTTGCAGCCTCCTGAGTAGCATGAGTAGGAATCATGAAGGATGGTGAGGATGTGACCTTTCAATGTGATCTCATCTGCACGGCCTACTGGGTACCATAAGCGAAAATGATCAGAAATGGTGTAGATGCGAGCTTTAAATAAGATCTCATTTGCGTGGCCTACCAGGTACCACTAGCAAAAATGATGAAAGACGGTGGGGATGTTTTCTTTCAGTATCATCTCATCCATGCAACCTGCAGGGTACCAAGTGCAGGAGTGATGAGGAAAGATGGAGATGTGATCTTTCAATAGGAACTCATCTGCGCGGCCTACCGAGTACCACGAGCAGAAGGTAGAGATGTGATGTTTCGGTATCAGCTCATCCACGCAATCTGCAGGGTGCCAAGTGCAGGACTGATGAGAGAAGGGGGGATGTTATCTATCAATATGATCTCCTCTGTGTGGCCTATCAGGTCCTCCATGCAAACTATGGGGTACTATGTCCATAAATGATGAGAGAAGGTCGGGGTGTGATCTTTCCATATGGACTCATTAACGCGATCTACCAGGTACCATAATCAGGAATGAAGACAAACGGTGCAGATGTGATTTTTCACTAAGATCTCATTTGCACAGCCTACGAGGTTTTAAGAGCAGGAATTATGAGAGAAGGCACAGAAGTAAAAAGTAGGGATACCTTTACTCGTCTTGTGTGTCCCCAAAAGTGACAGGTCTGTGTGTGTCACCAAAAGTGACAGGTTTGTGTGTGCCACCAAAAGTGACAGCCGGTGAGCAAAAAGTTTGGTGACATGATGGATGTGTGGCAGCCCTATCATGAGATGAGCTGTGGGTGTGGCTCAAGGTTTGTGACAGAGTGTGTGCATGGTTTGAAGGTGTTGTTAGGCTATCAGGTCATTTAGGTTGTGTAAAAATAAAAAAGTGTGTGCCAAAGTGTCTTCAGTGGCATGTTTTAAAGATGTGACGGCAGTGCTGTGTCAGATGGTGTTTAAGCCTGGTGAGCTAAGAATGTGTAGGTTGACAGTGTGAGGTTCATGAAACGCTTGTCCTTAAAAGTGATAGGGTGTTTCTGTCCTTAAAAGTGACAGCTGGTGAGCAAAAAGTTTGGGGACATGAGGAAAGTGTGTCAGCCCTAACCGGAGCTGAGCTTTGTGGGGATGTGGCTTAGGGGGTGTGTCAGAGCGAGAGACAGTGTTAACCCCTTAAGTGCTGCCGTCGGCCAACGGTAGTCGCAAGCACTACCTTGCCAGTGCTACGCACGTCCGTTGGCCGACGCGGCCGCATCCGTTTCTTCAAACGTTCAGCACTGGCGCAGAACGTTTGAAGCAACAAACGGGTTAAAGGTTATGTTAGCCTAGCAGGGCATTTAAGTTATGCAAAGAGAAATTTGTGCGCATAAAAGTGCCTTCATGAAAGAGGGGGGATGTCTGGGCATGTTTAAATGTGTGCAGAGCAAAGCTGCGAAGAGGAAAAAACGAATCATCCATTCCCAAGCTTCCCATGAGATTCAAGGGTTAGGCTCACAAGTCACAATGTAAAAACACACAAGAACAATAGTTCAATTTCCCTGGTAAGGGCTCTGACGTGTAGGTATCAAAGTGTTAAGGTGACAAAAGTTGAGAGCAAAGCTGAGAAGAGGAAAAAAATGAATCAACCAGTCCCCGCCTTCCTAGGAGAAAGAGTCCCAAGCACAGCTGATTACGCAACCTCCCCTCAGCAAACATTAGGTTTAACACATGTCATAATGCTAAGAGTGTATCTAACAAACAAAGCCCTGATTAGAACACCCTGGTCATTCGGCATGTCCCTAAACTTCAGAGGGCACTTATCTTCCCAGGAGATTGAGTCACTAACACATCTGATTACGCAGCTCTTCCCACGATCAACAGTAGGTTTAATTAACAGATGTTAAAGGGGGTGTAGTGTAGTTCCTTTGTTCCCAATAGGCTCTGCGCATTGGAATAATATATCCTATAGCTGTGACGTAGGACTTATGTCCACTAGGTCTCTATCGAATATATTAGACTTAATTGTGAGTGCCAGCTAGCTCAGAGGTCCCTAGAAAGTTTCTTGAATAAACAAGAAGGGATTAGTTTCTGACAATCGCATAACCATTACAACTTTGTTTCCCCAAGATAAAACTGATCTTCAGAGTCGTGGAAACAATAGATAGATATTTCACTCAGTCAATCGTGCATGCTTTGCTTCATCAGAGGTGCAGAGAAATAGAGAGAGGGGCGTCTTCAATGAAAGTATTTATTGAACAGTCTTCTTTCTCATGCAAAAGAAATTAACTGCTATAATCGTAATACTGGCTGTAAAGTATAATGCGTACAGCAAGAAGAGTATTATAAAATAATACTATAAAAGCATGGTATGGTTTCTAAGCCATAAAATACGACGCTCAGTCTATCTCGCCATCGAATCCTGAGAGTCGGTCTGCATCTACAACAATTCACAATCTGTTTTGTTACTATCTTAACACCCGGTCCCTGATTAAAAACCAGGTTGACATTTTTCTATTCTTGAAGGAGGTAAAACCTGACATCCTCTTACTATCTGAAACCTGGTTAACCCCTCACTCCCTCCCCGACATTCTTGCTGCACTTCCCTCAGAATATTATATTCTGACAGCCAATCGCACATCCGGGAAGGCGGGAGGAGGCGTAGCAGCTGTCATCCTCAAGTCCCTTCACTTCAGGGAATTACCCTCTCTGACCCTCCCGGACATGGAGAATCTGGTGATCAAGTTGGACACTGAAAGTGGGGCCCTTATCCTGGTCTTGATATACCGCCCCCCCCAATATATGGCCAACTATCCATCTCTTTTGGCAGAGCAGCTGGGCTCATATGTAGTCAGCTACTCTAAAACCATTCTAATTGGGGACTTAAACTATTGGTTCGATAGCATAGATCCAGACACTCAAGCTGCAGAATTAAGAGACCTGTTCACAGATCTTAACTTAACCCAGCATATCTATTCACCTACCCACCAAAAACGTCATAGCCTTGACCAAATTTGGACACACAACCTACCACTACCTAACCCTGTTATCAGTCCATGTGTTTGGTCAGACCACTTTGTCATTCAGTTCACGTTAGAAATACGTGGGAATGTCAAGGCCAGATCACTCATGGGCAAAGAATTCCGTAAATGGAAATCTATGGATCTTCCTGGATTCATTGATGTATTAAGTAAATCCATACCTTTGCCACATGACGACCTGGACTATGGCGAAAAATTATTGTCAAACTGGCTACGCCACGCAGCTACCTTTTTGCCCCCCTTGTAAGGGTCTCTAGTATTAGAGGGAACGATGCCCATAAATGGTTCACCCAAGAACTGAGAACTCTTAAATTAGGGGTACGACAAAAGGAACGGAAGTGGAGAGTAAATTACTCCCCACAAGACAGAGAAGTGTACTGCGTTGCTAGGAAGGAGTTCCAAAAAATCTTGCACCAACATAAAACTAACTACTTTTCTCAGAAAATTTTAACCTCATCCAATAAAACTAAAGATATATTTAACATAGTTAAGGAACTTTGTGACGATGACAGGACAGCCCCTTCAATAGTTCCCACTCAGAAGTTGTGTGACTCTCTGAATGAATATTTCAGAGAGAAAATTGTCATGATAAAACGCAACATTGCGAGCTCCCCTACATCATCTCCTTTGGATGATATTTTTAACAACCCTGTCAAGTTAGATGCATTCCCGGCTATAGACTCTAAAATCTTTTCCGCACTCCTGGCACGTGTCAAATCTGGTTCACCCGACGACATTTGTCCACCCCATATCTTTACAGAAATAGGGCAAACTATACCTCAAGGGATCCTTCCACTGCTAAATGATTCACTGGATCAGGGAAAGGTACCTGTAGGTTTTAAACATGCCCTACTTATTCCCTTGATCAAAAAACCTGGCCTGGACCCCCACGATCCATCAAATTATCGTCCAATATCCTTGTTACCATTTCTTTAAAAAATTCTGTAGGCACATGCTTCTAGCTGTCTCTCTAGCTTTGTTGAATCCACAGGATATTTGGAATCTAATCAAGCCGGGTTTCGACCGGGCCACTCTACCGAGATGGTGACACTGGCGGTCCAGGATGTACTTAGATGCAATGCGGACAAGGATATTCATCAAGCACTAGTACTTCTGGACCTGTCGGCCGCGTTCGACACGGTCGACCACACCATCTTGGTCGACCGTGTCGAGCAGGCGGGCCTCAGAGGCTCGGCCTTGGGATGGCTGAAATCATTTATTTCGGACCGCACCCAGGCAGTGAGACTGGGAAACTTCACAGCCCCTAAAATTAAAAATGAATGCGGAGTCCCTCAGGGATCGTCCTTGTCCCCACTTTTATTTAATTTGTATCTACGGCCCCTGTTGTATTCGCTGAGAAAGTTTCAAGTTTTAATTTTTAACTACGCTGATGACCTGCAATTGATTTTCCGCCTGGATTCCCCTGGCGCTGCCACCGAATTTCGGGAGGCCATGGTTCACATCCAGAGATGGATGAGTCTTAATCATCTAAAACTAAACCCAGGCAAAACTGAATTGATTTTGCCTGGGAAGAGTGAACTTCACTGGGGGCCACATTTTTGGCCTCCAGAAATGGGAAATCCCCCGGCCAAGTCTCATACAGTGAAAAGCCTAGGGGTTACTTTTAATGAAGATCTCTCTCTTAAAAGTCAGGTAGGGAAGGTGGTATCCTCAAGCTTTTTCCAACTCCGTAAGATCAGGAAAATTGCCCACCTGTTAACTTACTCTGCTCTGATCCAAGTTGTGATCGCTCTCGTGCTGTCCCGACTGGACTACTCCAATAGCTTGTATTTGGGTCTTCCAGTCGGGCAGCTCAAGAGACTACAGCTGGTTCAGAACCAAGCGGCCAGGCTGATCTGCAAGCTACCCAAGTGGCAGTCCATCAGGCCGGGTCTTGCTAGTCTCCACTGGTTGCCAGTAGCGCAGAGAGCAACCTTTAAAGCTGGATGCATTATCTTTTGGGCTTTACAAGGTAAGGGCCCCGGATTTATTAGCAGCCTGCTTGTTAGGTATACCCCCTCACGTGCTCTTCGCTCGGGTCATAAGAGCTTGTTAGTTGTGCCTCGCATTAGGCAACAACGTCAGGGAGGCAGCTCTTTTCACTTTCTAGCTGCCTCCCTGTGGAACTCTCTGCCACTGACACTGAGACTCCATGAAGACATCCTGGCTTTTAGACAAGCCTTTAAAACTTGGCTTTTTAGGCAAGCTTATCCATAGTTAATTCTGTCTTTTCTTTTGTTGTGTTATGTCTCTGCAAATCTTCCAATAGCGCCATGAAGCCTACGGGCGTACGTGCGCTCAATAAATTTTATTTAACATAACATAACATACATCAATAACAAAGACAAAAAGTACTCAACTGGCGCTTCTAAAATACGCCTACCCTAATGTACCTAACCTAAGTCTAGTACGATGGGAGAAGTAAGTATGGGTTTAGTTTCTTTGCCAATAATCTATCCAAGATTTCTCTTAGGGTCTAATCAGCTCCGTACCTTGGTTTAGAATGAAGGAGGTCTGGTATCTCTGTCTCGGGACCCGATTTCCCAACACCCCGCGAGGGGAGCTTGGAAATACTGGAACTGGATTCTCAGCAAGAGAAAGGCAGCTTCTCTCTCAGTGCGTCAGCTGGAGGGTCGGCTTCCCTTGGCACTTGCTGTAGCGAGATGCGTCGGGCAAAAAGATAGTCGAACCGCTCCAAACCACCGTGTGTTTGCTAGGCCAAGTGTGGGCATATTTATACCTTGAAGGTGCCTGGTTTGACGTAAAGTCAAACATAATAACGTCACCAAAGAACCCCAAGGGAATGGTAGTGCTTTGAAAACGCCATGATTTCTAGGACAAGTCAATATTCGAGAAAGGGGATGTCCCTGATTGCTGATGTAGAGTTTTCCAAGAAATCGTTGTGGCTTTTTGGAACTAGTGGAAGTAGCCATGCCTGTATTAGGACTGCATGGGCTATGTCTAAATATGGGTATGATATCTATGCCTATATAATGGTAATGTGAATTATACCTATATAAGGGCATGAATTGGGAAAATTACACTAGGGTCCTAAAACGCTATACAACATTGGCAATCTAACAGAATCTGTACATTGGTCAGAAAATGTTCCCACCCAGGGACCCCACTACATGGTTCTAAACCTCACCTCCATGAAGGGTGTTGACCTAATTAGCAGGTCAGGACAGGTATAAAAGCATACTCTGGGGAGTCAGCAGAAATAGCCATTCAAAAACCCCTTACGTGGATTGTTTTGCTGCACAGGCTCAACTCAGAAGTTTCAAGGAATAAGGGATCAGAACAACTTATCACAGATTGATACAGCATGCTACTCATTTATGGATGTAAGTAAAATAGGGGGTCTGGGAGCAATGTAGCATGTTTAAGGTTTTATTTAAAGTATTGGGAGCAAGGCCTTTAAGGTGAAGAAGGTTGCATTTTAAAAGGGTACCTAGCGCAATGTAGGACTTTGTTCATAATGTTTCAAATAATATATATATATATAAAACATGTTGGGCTGGTATATGAATTGAATAATGTTTTTGATGCATTTGAGTTTAAATGTGTGTAGGTATTTAATGTGAAAAGGGATGGTGCCGTGGGGTTGACGCAGAGGTTGCACATGTGTGTATTTAAGGTGCATAACGTTGGAGGAAATATTATAGAACATGCATAGACAGCTGTGTATTTCACAATGCCTAGAAACATTTTACATGGGTCACTACTGCTTTAAGAGTCCCAGACCCAGCAAAATAAAATAAATAAATAACACAGGTTTGTACTCACCCTCTGGCTATGCTGGCGGTGAAATGTCTCAGGAGGCATCATCTTCTGATAGTTGTCCATGTCGGTTAAAAAGCTGTTACAAGTCCACAAGGGTCAGGGTCCATACGAGCTGAAAGGCCGTGGGTGGTAGGCCCCCCCAAAAAACAAGGTTGTCACCCCAGAGCCGTATGAGGTCCTGGGGGTCTCTGGGACATGTGAGGAATGGTCCAGGGTGTGGGCCAGGGGCCCAAAGTAGTTGTTTATAGCCTCAGAGCACGCTGTCCAATGTCGGTGCGCTGGGGTCTATGCACGGTAAGGGGAGGGGGGGGGCTAGAGGCCCCAGTATTAAAAAAAAAATAAAGATGGCCTGGGGTGCGGGGCTCGAGGCCCCCTGTATTTATAAAATATAAGGCCCCCAGAGTCCGATCCTCGCAAGGGTACTCTGGGGGCTCCTGTGCTCTTAGGGAGGTGTGGGCTCAAGGCCCTTTTCATAAAATAAAGCCCCCCAGAGTCCGCTTCCAAGCGTGGAACGATGAGGGCTTGTGTAGGTTTTGTGGGGCGCGAGACCCCTGTATTAATAAAGACCCACAGAGCCCTTTTCCCAAGTGTGGGACTCTAGTTTTTTTTTTGGTGGCCGTGTGGGGTTCGAAGCCCCTTTATTTATAATAAAAATAATGTGATGTCACATGTGATGTCACTGGGACTCCCCTGATGTCACTGAATGGGCGGGGCCTGTCGCAGCAGCGGCGACAAAGCAGTTCAGGGCAGAGATTTCTCCATGGCTGTTATGGTGCTTGCAGCCCCAAGGGGGGGCTGTCAATTACTAAATATATATATATATATTTTTAAATGGTGGCAAGGCATCAGGGAGCTTCCTCTCCGCTTTTGTTAGGAACGGTAATGCCCCTTTCGTGATGTCATCGGGGACACCCCTGTCATCTCGGAAGGGGCAGGACCGTTCCTAACAAATACGGCGTGGAAGCTCCCTGCAGTGATTCCTCTGAGGCTGTTGTGTCCCAAGGGGGCATTCAATAAAATGTAAAAAAAAATGTATTTATAGAGTAGGCACCGAGGCGAGAATTATCGAGTCCGCTGACCCTGGTCCATGACCCTGCCTGTCAGGAATTA
The DNA here is from genome assembly GCF_964263255.1 of Lissotriton vulgaris. Classification (NCBI taxonomy): domain Eukaryota; kingdom Metazoa; phylum Chordata; class Amphibia; order Caudata; family Salamandridae; genus Lissotriton; species Lissotriton vulgaris. The sequence goes on along the minus strand of NC_141695.1, from coordinate 187,906,741 downwards.
AACCCTGGTCCCAGGCCAACTTCTGCTCCCGGGTCTGCCACCTCTAACCATTGATTCAGAAAAGGGGGTGGTGATGAACAGAGTGTCTGAATTAAGCAGACCACTCTTACCCAGTCCAAAGATCAGGGCTTGATCCATCACCGTTTTTTTAGCTCACTGCACCATCCCAGCTCAGAATCTGGCTACATGCAAATTAGTCTGTCCCTGGCCCAGTGCATCATGGGAAGAGGGCAGACCAGACTACCAAGCCAATTCTTCACTGAAAAGGAGACAAGCTTCCGGGGACCGGTTTCTGGCATTTCAGCCGTCTTCGGCCCGGCTTGCTTGAATCCTGATGGTGCAGTGAGCAAGGGACTCATGTCTGAGTATACCCTGCCACACCTATAGTGGCCAAAAACGATTCAGAAAAGGGGGTGGTGATGAACCGGGCCGAAGACGGCTGAAATGCCAGAAACCGGTCCCCGGAAGCTTGTTTCCTTCCCAGTATAAGAATTGGCTTGGTAGTCTGGTCTGCCCTGTTACCATGATGCACTGGGCCAGGGACAGACTAATTTGCATGTAGCCAGGTTCTGACCTGGGATGGTGCAGTGAGCTAAAAAACGGTGATGGATCAAGCCCTGATCTTTGGACTGGGTAAGAGTGTCTGCTTAATTCAGACACTCTGTTCATCACCACCCCCTTTTCTGAATCATTTTGTCCACAATAAGCGTGGAAGGGTATACTCAGATGTGAGTCTCTTGCTCATTGCACCATCAGGTTTCAAGCAAGCCGGGCCGAAGACGGCTGAAATGCCAGAAACCGGTCCCCGGAAGCTTGTTTCCTTCCCAGTATAAGAATTGGCTTGGTAGTCTGGTCTGCCCTGTTCCCATGATGCACTGGGCCAGGGACAGACTAATTTGCATGTAGCCAGGTTCTGAGCTGGGATGGTGCAGTGAGCTAAAAAACGGTGATGGATCAAGCCCTGATCTTTGGACTGGGTAAGAGTGGTCTGCTTAATTCAGACACTCTGTTCATCACCACCCCCTTTTCTGAATCACCTCTAACCATTGAGCCACACCACTCCATGCTTTTTCTTAACCCCGGCAGCCCTTTCAAATGCATGCCAGAGTGTGTATATAGTGTAGACCAGGCTGCGCATAATGTATTTAGGGATAGATTGTGACTGCTTTTTTTCCTAGGCGATATCCTTTTGTTACTGGCCCTTTATAAGTAAAATTCTAACCTGTCACTATGATTAATAAATCGCTGCAAAGAACAACTTAAGGATTGCATAGTCTGGATATGCACATATGTTATGGGTGTAAATATAGTGGGCTTGTGTGTAGGAATGAGGAGTTCTTATTAAAAATTAAATGTCAAGGCAAAGCTGTTTTTCAATTTAGAATTTATGATTGTCATTTTCTGAGGAGTATATAACAAACTGTAAAGCAGCGTTTATGATGTGTAGTTTTAAACCACTTTTTAAAAAATCTAATCCTAAACAGGACATCCCTGTAATAACCATCACCGATGGAGAAATGCTAGCCATGCAAACAGATATATGTATTTAGAGTTGCATAGTTCTGTGTAGTTTTTTTTGTACACCAATGTCTCAGAAGCTCAGCTTTTTTCTAATGGTGTTCTCATGTATGTATGCTTTCATAGATTATGATGCCTCTCTACAACTAGATTCTGAAGATCTAGAGCTATACCTGGGGCCTCAAGACACGTCGCATAGTATTCAGGATAACAGGGGTTCTTTCAGGTTAATCAAAAAGAAATAAAAAAAATGCCAGGGTTCTTTAAATTGTCTAAGACTTAGACTTTGTTAGACCAAAACCCCCCTGGGTGTACTGTAGGAGGGATCCTCAGAAGGGACTGCTAAGGCCTTGTTTATACCACAAATGTGATAATTTTTTTCTTTGCACGTTCCTCAGAGTCAAGCACGGCCGACGCCGCTTTGCAAGAGGTTGCACAGCTAGCAAAAGAAAGACCGTTAAAGAGGAAAGCTTCAACTTCTGGAAAGGAACCGGTGACAAAGAAAGGAGCTGGGAAAAGACCTCTAAAAGGTGTGTTTTTTTACAAAAGGGTGCGAAAAAAAGAACTCTCTGTGTTTTATTCTAGCAGGTAGAAGGGGGCTGCCGTCATGTAGTAGGGATTGTATAAAGGGGCCGTGTAGAAATTATTGTGGTTGGTTGTCTATGGGTAGTGTAAGCATCTTATACATGTCCTTTATTTGTTTTTAATATATATATTTTTTATACATTCTAAGAGCCATTCAAAAGAACACCGCTGAAAATATGTGTAAGGTCAAGAGGTCTGCGAAGACGTTAAGGGACATAACAACAATAGTTCAGAATGCAGAGCCTGCAGCAAAAGGTGTGAGTAGGCGTGTACGCCAGGACAAGCTCTGCGCATACTACATGCACATACAACAGAGAACCTGCTGTGAAATGCCAGATCAAGCCCTCCTCCAACATGTTGAACAATTCTACAGGAATGTCTATTCTACACCGGGAGGGGGACAACCGCGAAGACGTACTTACAAGCCCAGACAACGTTACGCTTGTTCAGTGTAAAAGCGATGCTTCGTATCTGAACCCTCTCAATGCCTCAAAAGGGAGTCCACTCTCAAACAAATCCCCCTTAACAAGAAGCCAAGGGATCAGGAACCCCAACCTGGGCCTTTAATTCTCAAGAATATACCTATGGTCCCAGAGACCCAAACAGAGGCTTTAGACCTCAAGAAGAAACCGGTGGTCCTTGAACCTCAAACTATGCCTCTAGATCTTTCATTAAAGAATATTGTGACATCTGTGAGTGAGACCTCTACACCCCTGATCTTGAAGGGGCCAGCGGCTGTGACGGCAGTTGCAGAAGATCTGGTACAGCCCCAAACCCCTAAAGCGAATCGCCTCTCAAGAACCTATATTAAGAAGAATCAGGGGGTGCCAGGAGATCCCTTATTCCAGCCCATTACAATGCAGGCCCCTACCCATACCCTGATGACCTCTATAGTTTTAAATAAACTAACTGCGTCTGTAGAGGGGCTTCCATAGACCAAACCCTAAAACCTGCTATAATTATGCCTGTTGGGCTTAGCAACGCAGAGTCTAATAATGCTCAGCCCTCAGGACCCCCTTATAACGGCAGCAGTGGGGGTCTCAAGGCGTTGATAGGGATGGTTGCCAAACTTGATAGACCCTCAGAAGCAGCACACAAGGGTCCCTCTAACACGCACAATGTATGCGGCTGTTAGATTTTAACCCCCCACAACCACGACAATGCCTTAGCCGGTAGGGAACTCAATTGTTTTGACGGCCATTTACATTCTTCAACCCTTATGTCACCTATCACCCCTCTGGGAGCGTATGATCCAACCAGCTCTGCATTCATTGTAAACCACACATCACCACCAACAATATGCGGCAATAATAGTACGAGTTGGTACGACTGGTCAAATCAGGGTTTGGAGGACGTATTTAGTGAGGACCGTATCATGGCAGTCCTGGGGTGTTCGCACTGGGATCCTGTTTCTATGATCCTGCCTGTCCCTCAGTTACAGAATGGTGTTGCTGCAGATGGGACAAGTGAGGGTCCAGGGGTGTTGCAGACAGGTGTACAACCGGGCCCTGTATTCATCCCTAATCTGCCGCAATACGATTCTGTAAACCCAAAAGAGGTACTAGGTATAGTACAGCAAAAAACAAAAGTGGGCTAATAGGGCTAAACAACGCAGTCTGTTAATAAGTAAATTAAATAAAGCCAGAATATACGCTACACAGCATCTTAAAAGGACCCCAGAGCCCGGACTAAACCAGAATCCCCAAAATGATACAGCAGCAAACTCCCCCGCAAGTCGGATTCCTCAAGATGAGGATTCAGAGACAGTGATCTTCGAGAGTGTCAGAACCTACAGTGGTACTGTAGAGAGATTTAACCCTACAGAACACTATGACGAGTTTAGGTTTATTAACCTACACCGGATAAGGTCCTCCACGCATGGGCTTTTAGTCATACAGCAGGCTGTGCAATCACTCATAGAAAGGTTGATACACAATGTGGGTCCTAATGATTTTTTCCAGCTACGCTTCCAGGGGCAGGGTCTTTTTGAAGTCCGTTATTCACCAAACGAAGGGCCCTTGATGTGTTTGATGCAGTGGAATTTTTAGAAAACCTGTTGAAGCTTTTACAGAGTAAGGCTGAACTAGTCGCCTATGGCACTTTGAAAGTCATAGCCCTCATTTTACGGGGTCATGAGAGGGGTGTTTCCAGGCCTTTAAAGAGCGTCCTATACAGTAAGATCATTGGTAAGAAACAACGTTGGCTGCTCAACTTTAACAATGGAGCAGCCAACACCTGTCTGGCGGCCAGCATCATGGGGTTGCTGATGGGTCGCTACACCGCCGACGCGGTCATCATGTCTAGATCGTCTGAAGCCCATGAGGTTCTTGAAATAACTCCAGATCGCATGGTCGGCTTTGGCGACATAGGTCTTTTTGAGAACTATTTTGCAGTTACGATGAAAGTTCTTTATCACAACGGTTCTTGGAAGTACTTTACAACCGGGGACCATGTGAAAAACAAGACCGTATATGTCCTTCACCATGAGAATCACTTTTACGGTATCTTGAACCTGAAAAGTTTTTTGGGAGTCAAGTACGTGTGCACACATTGCAACCATATATACAACACTAAGGCACATCATCAGTGTGAAATACATTGTAAGATGTGTCAGAGGGATCGATGCGTTGTAGACGAGGCCCTGAAGGTGTTGTGTCGCAACTGTAAGATGTTTTGTCGCTCGCAAGACTGCTTGCGCATACACCGCAAAGCTGTTAAATGTAGCCCTAAAATGGATTGCCAAGAGTGCGGCCAGTATGTGTCGACAGATCACAAATGCAAAAGCATGAAATGTCCAAGGTGGTAGATTCCATGTAGGGTGGGATTTGTACACCGTTGTTACATGGTTAAATGACAGACCCCAGACCAAAACCGAAGATTACATCATTTTTGATATAGAGTGCACACAAGAGACAGGGATACACCAAGTTAACTATATTTACGCCCACCATCTAACTTCCGTTGAGTGCTGGGAGTTTGAAGGGTGAACCTGCATTGGTGATTTCCTTAATATATTCATTAAATAAAAATTCAAAGGGTATACCATGTTGGCCCACAACTCAAAAGAATACGACTCATTCTTTATTTTACAGAATATGATTCGTAAAAAGGTGTAAGTAGAACTCATCACTCAAGGTTCCAAGCTGATGTTGTTAATGGCTGGTCAGTTACAAATAAGATTCATAGACAGCCTGAATTTCCTACCCATGAAATTGAGCAAGCTGCCAAAAGCCTTTGGTTTCCCAGGGTGTAAAGGTTATTTTCCACACTTTTTTAACACCTGGGAAAACCAGAATTATGTGGGGCCCATGCCACCTCCGGACAGCTATGGGGTTGATTATATGATGCTTGCTGAGAAAGAGAGCTTTCTACAGTGGTACTCTGAAAACCGTGAAAAGGAGTTTCATTTTCAAACCGAGATGAAAGCCTATTGCAAGGTCGATGTAATGATCCTGCGACAGGCCTGCAACCTCTTCAGAGATGTTATGACTAAGAAAGTCAGGGTCTTGAAACACAAGATGCCTCAAATGACTAAGAAAGTCAGGGTCTTGAAACCCAAGACGCCTCAAATGACAAAGTCGGTTGAATACATAGACCCTTTGCAAAACATCACCTTGGCCTCAATGTGTATGTCCATCTACAAACACATGTTTTTAAGACCAGAAAGTATCGCTCTAGTGCCGCCAGACCTCTATAACAGTAAACAGAAACGTTATTCAACCCCTTCTATCCAATGGCTCATGTACGTCTCTGAGAAGGAAGACGTAGATATTCAGCATACCTTACAGGGTGGTGAATACCGCCTGGGTCCCTATTACCTGGATGGGTACGCTGTAAATAAGGGAGTGCCGACGGCCTTTGAATACAATGGCTGTTTTTACCACGGCTGTCCTCAGTGTTACAAACCCTACAAGTTTAACAGACTGATGGGGGCCAAATTTGGACACTTACACAGACGTACTCTGATAAGGGCCCAGTATGTTGAAAAATGTGACTTTGATATGCGGGTCCTATGGGAGCAATAGTGGTTAGATATGCTAACAACCAACATCGAGCTCTGCTCTTTCCTTCAGAGTTGTGATTTACCACAACCTCTGGAACCCAGCAATGCCTTAATCGGGGGGCGTACAAATGCCATACAACTGTACAGAGCCGCTTGTGAGGGTGTGAAAGTACACTATTATGATTTCACCAGTCTGTACCCATTTGTAAACAAAATGAAGGTATAACCCTTAGGACAACCTACCATCATATATAGAGGCTTTAAGCCCCTTTCCGACTACTTTGGGCTAGTCAAATGTGAAATCTACCCTCCAAGGCAGCTTTACTTTCCAGTGTTACCATACAGAGTCAATGGTAAGCTGATGTTCCCCCTCTGTCGAACATGCGCTGTGTTTAAAGAGGTCGGTGGTTGCAGTCACACCGAAGAACAAAGGATGCTCACAGGGACCTGGTGCACCATCGAGATCCAAGCTGCCTTAGACAAAGGATGCAGACTCGGTGTGGCATTTTAAGAGGACCACGACACGTCTATTTTCATGCTACATTAATTTGTTTCTCAGAGCCAAACAGGAGGCCTCTGGATATCCCGATTAGTGTACCAGTCAAGATGCAAAGCAGAAATACATCGATGACTACCACACGCACAAGGGTATACGTTTACTGACCCATTTGATAGAGGCCAACCCTGGCCACCAACAGTTAGCCAAACTCTGTCTCAACTCTCTATGGGGAAAATTTGCACAGCGTACAAACGTGTCAAATACGACCTTAATAACAGATCCTGACAAACTGTTTAAGTACCTTTTTGCCCCTTGTTACGAGGTGTCCAGCTGCGAGTTCATCGATGACGATACCGCTGCTGTGTGCTGGAAATACACAAAAGAGTACCCCACAATGTGTAACAACATAAACATCTTCATGGCATGCTTCACGACTACACACGCCCGTCTAGAGCTTTACGGTGTTATGGATAAACTCCAGGACCACTGTCTGTATCATGATACTGACTCTGTGATTTTTCTGAGTAAACCAGGGGATGAAGATCCTCCTCTTGGGGATTATCTAGGTAATTTGACCAGGGAACTTGATAAGGATGAGCACATAATAGAATATACCCCAGCCAGGCCTAAGACATATTCGAACAAAACAAACACCAACAAAGTGTGTATGAAGGTCAAAGGTATAACATTAAACGTCAGCAACACCCTAAAAATTTATTTTGATAGTCTGAAGGATCTGGTGCACGAATACTCTGCAGCGGCCGATCATGAAAATGATAAAACCATAGTTGTTAACCAGCCCTGCATAGTCAGATCCAAAAAGAAGTGGGAAATTACAACCCAGCCCCTACATAAAACCTTACACGTTGTTTTTGACAAAAGGGTCCTGACTACTGATTATAAAACACTGCCGTACGGATATTAGGATCTTTAGAGAGGACACCACCAGCACAATGGACACCAGATTACAGCACCCGTGCTCCTGTGTGTTAGCAGGGCACTCAAACTGCGGTAAAAGCTCCTTTATAAAATAGCTCTTAGAAAATGCTGCAGGTGCTTTATCCCAAACACCTAATAACATTTGTGGCTTTATTCGTGCTGGCAAGATCTTTATACCGACCGCAGCTTCCCACATATCAGATTTATAGAAGGTATACCTGAGAATATCAACGATGATGAGCTGCTACCTCCGACCCTTGTAAACATGGTAAGTGTTGATTACCTTATGCGTGAAGGTGGTGACCATCCTGAGCTAGAGCGAGCTTTTACTCAATATTCACACCACCGCAATCTAAGCAAATGCTACATTGTGCAGAACTTTTACAAGGGTAAGAACAGTCGCTCTATAGTACTCAATGCATCATACCTTGTTTTATTTAAAAATACCTGTGACAAACAACAAATATCCGTCATAGCTAAGCAGATGTACCCTGGAAAACACATACTTCTTCATGGAAGCCTTTAACGACGCTACATCAAAACCCCACGGCTACCTGCTGGACGACTTAAAAAATAACACTCTAGAAGACTACAAACTAAGGGCTGATATTTATCCCACTGTTGCTTACGCCCCAAAGTCTAAGTCGAGAACCTATAAAAAGCAGCGCTGAAGACCTTTAAAGACATTTGTAGCCACGCCTTACAACCCACAGGTATTGGCCATGTCTGACCGCCTATGTCGCAATTTGGCCCTCCTGAAAATGTTAGTACAGCCAGTCCCCAGCACAGAAAGGCCCTTCTCTGTGCTGCTTCTGATGATTTAGTGGCCGCCATTTCAGAAATAGCTCTAAACACCCTAAAAGGCAACATCTCTATATAAAAGAGCCAGTTACAAGTTACAAGGAAGGACAGTAATAAAAGGGCCTCATTCATCACCAAGAATAAATTGGTGAAATAGTCTGGGGGTTTTATAGGCTCATTGCTGGGCATAGCTATACCAGTAATTACAAGCCTCCTCTCAGGACTGTGATGGAGCATGCCTCAAAGATGTATTTGGTTCCTAGACAGCAGTTGGAGAAACTGGGCTCTACTGCGGACAATGCCTGGGATATACGGCAAAATGAGACTCTAGGACTGGATGCTGATATTAAAGACATTTTGAACCGGACAGATCTAAACCCTTACAACAAAGCTACCCTTTACACCAGCATCCTTTTAAACATTCTAAGCTACTACAAACAGTGGGATACCAGCAAAACAAGCTAACTTTATATGCCTCGGACGCTGAACAGCCAGCAATTCCTGCGCATGCTACGCAGCCCCAGGAGCTGCAGCCTGCCCAAACCCCTCCCTCGGATATTTTTGTTGACGACCTCCTAAAAAATATAGGTCAGAGGCATAGGGGGGCCGCGCAAATGTTGATGAGTAAACTAGCCGCTTCTAAAGACCGTGGAATGAACGAGGTGAATTTCTCTACAAGGGACAGCCGGTTGTTGGTTCACACATGTAAGATCTGGTCAAAGGTCTCACTCACCCCAAGATCCTAACGCATCAAAATGCTCGTAGAGGTTGGGAGCAGTTTCTACAAGCGGCTGCTGAACTCAACATCCCTTCCACATTCGTTGGTAATAACGATCACTGCCGTAAGCTTGAAAGTTTAAAGACGCCCCTCCCACCATCACCTGCCGCCTCTGACGTCCCACTACTATCCCCCTCTTGGAGCAACCCACTTGCGCCGTCTGTACGGCGAAAAAGACACATGTCCAAAACCCCTTCGTAGATTAATCCTTAATGTTTCTACAGACTTTTTGAACAACTGTGCCTACTACGTGTATTACCGAGATTTTTCTTCATATATTTTTTTAGTAATGGATGTCATTGTAATGCGTAACCTACATAACTGTTTGTAATAAACACTTTTATAAATTTTCAACCCTTCTCACTTTTAAAACATTTTAATTATGGTGTATGGGGCAGCATTGAAATACAGAGTCTGAATGTGTGTTTTAAAAAATGTCTTTCTTTTAAATGTTCATAATTAAACATTCACATGTTACATTCCCTTACAATTTTGACAGACGCTATATTCTGTTTTCACAGGCTGGACCGAGCCCCTTGTGTTTCACCCTTGTAATGAGGATCTGTGTTAAAGACTAGGGTGCGTGGTCTTTCCGACCCTATTTCCGCAGGTAGCCCATCTCCAGGGAAAACCCCTTAAAAATATTTCCTAGCGTATTTGTGCCTGCTTAAGAAGTCCCGTATCTGCACAGTGTCCATTTCACAAACGTTTCAAGATAGTCAAACAAAATCTGTCTGGCGTGGTTGATCTGAATGATGCTGTCAAAAACTGAGAATAGCGGATTACTAAATCGTATTTCAGCTTTTAGATTTCCATTTTTGACCAGGTTGTAGTGATCACCGTCTTCCATGTCGGGAGTCAGGTCAAATGCAAACAGCGTGTATCCGGTCCCATAGCCTTCTCTTGTCACGGCTACTCCGCAGTCCCGTAGATGCTTCCCAGTTACCTAAACCAACACCGGGTATTCCCTGATGTAGTTGGAGTTTATAGAACTGAGTGTGTAGGGTTTTGCACGAATCAAGGTGCCCTCGTGGACGAGCGCAGAGTTGTTGATGTTGTAGTGCTTTAAATTGAAGGGATTTGAGGTGTAGACGCCACTAAAAGCGGTATTATCCACAAATCCAATGATGATAAGCTTGGGTAGTTGTCCCAGAAATAAATTCTGTTGCTGCGTTACCGTGTACCGGCAGGAATGCTGAATACCTTCAGAGCTACTCTTTCCACAGCGTACTTGGCGTTTGATATTTGCAAAGCGTCAGGGACACTTTTACCCTCTTTGCAAACAGACTCGCTGGCAGTATGTCCAACTTGTACTGGTCCGCATCCCCACTGATGAGACAGAATGAATCCTTGTTACTCGTCAGCTTGATCTTAAGATCAATTCCGTTGATTAGCAGTTTATCTTGGAAGAAGAGGTCTGAATGTATGCGGCCCAGGATATCAATCTGGCGACTGACAGACGCAAAACTGGCTCTTTTCACAAAGCCCTGATTGTCACCGTCCAACTCCTTGGCTTCAAAATGTTCGCATGTGTCCTTGTAGAAGAGCCCCGCTGAAAGCTGCGTGTCGAGGGCGCCGCTACTGTAATTTAGAATGCTCTTGAGGTAGGCTCTGTAGGCGTACTTGTTATCGTTCTGTGTGATGAGACGATCGCCCAGGGTGATGTCCACCTGATTAAACAAGGTTGCTAGGGGTAAGCTATCGTAGCCACTTTAGCGTCTGCTGCTATGTCATAACAATCTGCTTTTACAATTTTACACGTAAGATGGAGTAGCATGTTGTTGAGATCCAGATACATATCCGTAGACCCTGATACATAAAACTCTATAGGGGCCAACGGCGTCAAATCGGCTAAAGGCGATACCTCCATGATGAAGCTGTTTTCGATGCTTGTCTGCATAGGCTTTAGAGTAAACAAGTCTAACTCGGATTTGGTGCACTCGTCCGATGCATAATGTAGAAAGGCCATGCTTTAGTTTGCGCCGCTTTAAAATGTTTTACTTTAGAGGCGGATCTCTTCTTCTTCGAAGTTCTCTTCCTCCTTGGGGTTTTTCTTTTGTGAGCGCGCTTTGAAGATTTCCTCATTTTTTAGAGGGGGCCGGCGGTCCTCTGCATCTCGATGCGTGGCACTTCCTTTTAACACTCATTCGTGGCTTGTACTCTAAGCCAGCGCCTTCTTGCGGTTGTTTGTTCATGCGTTTGGCAACTGCTGAAATGACAGAGCCAACAACATCATGGACAATGTTCGAAGCCGCCGCCTTAACATGCGGTTTTACAATTTTATAGCCTTTTCTCAAGAAGGGCATAGCTCTTCTAAACAGACTGCAGAAGAAACCTCTAGACCAGCGCCATACATAACAGGTGACCCTTGAAAGTACAGTAGGCCGCCTGGTTTCGGTAATAGTCCCCGTATGTTTTCACCACCACCATGATGGCCGCTTAATAACCTTTGTCGCGTCTTGGTCTTAAATGCAGCTTAACAATAACTTTCCCATATTAAAAGGACACAGGCTGCGACTGATCGTCGAAGATCATAATTGAAATAGTGTCAAAATGATTATTAGAAACTGCTACGTAGTTGGGTTTGTTGAATTGAATATTGACCATCGTATTATTTTTGCCCTGAACAGGGACCCATCATAACAAAGGCGAGTAACTATCTCCCATCCTCTGTGCCTCTACAATATCGCTATACACATAGAGCGTGTAGAACCCCCGTTAATATCAGGGCACGTGTGATCCTGCTCGACCGGACTTTTTGCATTCTGTACGGTGCCTAAAACTCTTCTTAATTTACTGGAACAGTTAACCGTTGTGGTGCGACTCAGAGTTTTAAGAAACACCTTCCTTCTGATGTTATCTGATGTTATCTAGCGACAGATGAGTATTCTTATATGTATATGTATATATTTCAATGGTACCTATGGCTTTGTTGATGGCGCCGACAACACCTGAAATGGTTGGGTAGTAGCCGTATGGGATTCTCTTGTGCATGCTCACAGGGTCCTGCTCACGCTTTATGTAAAACGTAGCCTCAGTCTGTGTAAATGTATTCCAGGTTCTAGGGTATTGGATCTCGGTTAGGGCTACCTCCCAATCCCCTTTCAGGTCCACAGGCTTAGCCAATGTCACTGTATAATTAGAAATTTGATCGTCAGAGAACATGTCTCTAGAAGTGTTGGTTGGCAGGGTAATAAAAAAGGGCGCTGTCTAAATCTTACCAGCAGCTTTTAGACGCTCCTCAGCTCACACAGACCCTTCAGGGAGCTGGACAGCACCCAACTGTTAAATTTCTCTGGCCATTCCCTCCATTTGACATATGCCTGACTATTAGCACCTCTACCTTTCCTTTTCAGAGTCTTTTCAACCTTATACACCCTGTGCGTATCGTCGGGTATCCTATGTAACTCTTTCTTGTAAAAGACCCCAGACACCATTTCGCCATCGTAGTCCTTTAACCTGTAAATATACAAACCCTCTTTAAGCTCACACTTTCCACTATAAATATTTCCTCGCTAAAAGTCTGCTGGTAACCCATAGTAAAGACCCGTTCAATTTTGAAATCCTTATATGATCACCTTTTTTAAAAATCGGCTTCTTCACCTTTGTAGCGAAATTATGTCCCTACACCATTTTCCAAACAGTTAACGAATAAGTATGAGTTACCTCTACGGGTGCTGTTTTGATGGTCCGGTGATAACTTGCATTATATACATCTAAAAAGACCTGTAGAACATCAACGTATCTGTAGGTGTTGTGGGCCGTAAAATACCTTCACATCATAGACTTTAAAGTTCTGTTAAACCGCTCTACAACCGCTGCTTTTACCTCCGTGTGTGTTATAAAATATTGAACTTCGTGGTGCTTTAATAATTTCTGTAATGTATTGTTTAAGAATTCTTTACCGGCGTCTGCTTGTAGTTTTTGAGAAATTCGCCCCTACTCGAAGATGGCTTTAAAAGCGGCCGTGATGATAGCCTCAGTTTTATCATGTAACGCTTCTGCGTAGGCGTACTTGGACAGTACATCTATAACAGTTAATATATAAGGAGCTCCGTTGTTATGTTTTGCTAAATCTTGAAGGCTGATGATATCCGCCTGCCATTGATAATCTAATTGCGCATTAACAATTGTAGGAAGCCTCTTAAAACGTCGTCTGGCTGGTTTATGTAGTGGATATGCCTCCTCTCCTGATAACCAGTTCTTTACCAGGTCTCTACTTACAGGTTCGTTTTCATCTACAGCCCTTCTATATAGAGCTTCAACGCTTCCCAAGCTGCCAACTCCCCTTGTATAATAATAAAGTTTTCTTAACCGTGCCCCCGGCATGTTATCATCCGCTACACCAGGTACTGAATGACACTTGTTTTGCATAAGTACCTTTTATTAAAAGTGAAGAAACATTTTAACAAATCATAAACAGAGTGTACTTTACATTTTCACAGTAAGATTCGTAAGGCCGTATTAACACAGAGCCACCTTGAGGTGTAACATTCTACTACTTTGTTCTAATTACACGCTATCATGTAACGTTAAATAAGACATTGTTTAAAACAGTTTTCGGGGCCAGAGACCCTATTTTTCTATTTTTTTTTATACAGATTACACATACGCCTTTCAATGAGTCTTTATATCATCTTTCTATTAAAAGAGATACCCATCCCCTTCATACCAAGTAGATTTAAGCTCAGGTCATAGGCGTATCGGATCTCATTGAGTGCTGAGGTCAAGATTCTCAACATATCAGGGTGGACATGTTTCTTTTCAGTGTACAACCCGTACACAACCCTTAGCAGTTTATACACTTTATACGGTTCTAACAAACTACAACTGTATAGTATTGTTCTTGTTCTCTATGATTCACACAAACATTCGTGAGTCTCCTGCTGAGGATCGTTGATTTGATGGCAGTTACAAAGGATGTAATAGTAATGTTTGACACAGTTTAGTACCACCGATGCGGCGAAAGCCTTAACTGCATGCCGGTCGTAGTAGGACAATCCTTCCTCTTCCTTTTCACACACATCAGAGCCGCATACACACTTGTCGCAGCTATCACGGTTTTGGCATGTGCACCTTTCAGCCTGTTTTGAGCACCACAGACAATTGAAAATTACATTGTTCGTTTTTGTAGACCGCCATTCTGTCGCAGGCCTTTTGAGGGTTTCTCTCTAGGGTACAAAAGAAGAAAGAATTACATTCCGTAAGTTGAAGAAATACAATAAATTGTTATGTAGTTGACTGCGCATAACATTTTCTTACTAACCTCTGCATTTTCACCACTCTCTGCGGCGGCTCTGAAATCTTGAGAGTCGCTAATGTCCTGCGATGCCCCATCATCTTCGATGCTTGTACCTGGCTGCTGCAGAACGACCTTCTCAGCAGTCGCATACTCCTGAAGGTCCATGTCTTCATAGACGTGTGTGTTTGGAGGGGCTACAGATTTTTTAACATAGTTTATGAAGTAGGTGCATCCAGCTTTGGTTGCTCTCTAGGTTCAAAAAGAAGAAATATTGACAGTTCGTTAGTTGAAGAAATAAAATACACCATTATGTAATTGCCTGCTCGTAATATTTTCTTTTTACATTTTTTTACTAACCTTCACATTTTCATTGCCTTCTGCGGCGGCTCTCAAATCTTGAGAGTCACTAATGTCCTGCGATGCACCATCATCTTCGACGCTTGTAGCCGGCTGTTGCAAAACGACCTTCTCAGCAGCCTTATCCTCCTGAAGGTCCATGTCTTCATAGATGGCTGTATTAGGAGGTGCTACAGCTTCTTAATCTTCCTCCATGTCCACTGAACTGCAACCAGCAAGCACGCTGCCATCACACGAGCCCTCACTTTCGCTGCTGTCACCCTCAATCGGGGACATCCGGCATACGCAATCCTTGAGACTGAGTTCTTCCATAGGCCTACATATGCCATTGCCAAAACCAGTAATGTCGCAGCCCATATCCTTAGGTGTTTCTTGTTGAGCATTCTCTTCAATTACCAGAAGTGTTAAGCTGCGGTAATATCTATTGATAGTGGTCTGGGAGCCACCCAACACTGGACTTTTCACGAACGGTCTGTATCTCTTCATTTTAGTTGAGGGCACCTTTTCGTATTCAGGCGTCTGCTTGCTGTACAAGACACTTAAGGGGACCTTATATGTATCCTAAACTGCCACTAAAGGGGGCGTACACCTCTACACACCAACAGGGGCACACAGCCGTCATAGGACTCTGGTTCGCTGATGGCCCCAAAAACAGCCCCGCCCTTCGGCAGACTGACCCTTGGGTCAAATGGGCACCTACATCCATCATAGGGGTTTTGGGACCTGTCACTTTTAAGGACACATCTATGGGGTGTTGCATCTATCACTTTTAAGGACACTGCACGCGTGGCACCATGTCACTTTTGGTGACACAGACCTGTCACTTTTGGTGACACAGCTAGGGGGCGAGGCACCTGTCACTTTCGGGGACACGCATGACGAGTAAAAGTATCCCTACTTTCTACTCACAGATGTGACTTTTCACTATGATCTCATCTGTTTGACCTACCAGGTACCACGAGCAGGAATGATGAGAGGTGTAGATGTGATTTTTCACTAAGATCTCATTTGCGTGGCCCACCAGGGATCAAGAACAGGAATGATGAGAGAAGGCGCAGAAGTGATTTTTCACTGTCTTCTCATTCGTGCGGCCTAACAGCTATCAAGAGAAGGAATGATGAGAAAAGGCACAGATGTGATTTTTCACTAAGATCTCATCCGCGTGGCCCACCAGGTATCAAGAGCAGGAATGATGAGAGAAGGCGCTGATGTGATTTTTTACTGTGATCTCATTTGCGCTGCCTACTAGCTATCAAGAGCTGGAATGATGTGATGTTTCCATATCATCGCATAAACACATCCCACCAGGAATCTAAGGGAGGAAGCCATACACTGTCACTCCATACTCTATACTTACGCTTGTGCATAGCATGGCCACCTGCAGGGTGATTTTAGGACTTCGTTGCTTAATGCGGTTGCTCCTTTATGGCTTCCTTGGGCTATTAGCACTTCTAATTTCCCTTAGCCTCATTGCACTTATGAAGAACCCACTTGTGACTCAGCCTGAAGATGCTGCCATTGAGGACCAAGACAGTGAACCAGGAATGTACATTAGTTGGATCTGCATGAAAAAACGTGGCTTGGGGTGGAATGGGGGTGGCAAAGATGACATGCATTTTCCCCAGCTTTGCATGCATAATGTTAAGATCAGAAGAACATATCTTCGGCCCATTCTTTCAAATTGCTAAGAGATGAGAATCATTATTTGTATGAAAACGAGAAGACACAAGGGCTATGTACGTTGTGGGAAACTTTGGAAAAGAAGTATTAATGAAAAGTAGGGTTATATATTTATTTTTTACTGCAGTAGGTAATTATGTATAAATACTGATATTGTTTTGTATGTATTTTAATGAAGTAATCAGATGAATGCATACTTATACATGTGTGACCTAGGATCTGCTCAGGTCTAGAAAAAGTGAGCATGCCTCCCTGTGTAATAGTGGAACTGCAGCCGTCTTGCTCCTAAAATTACTCTGCTACCATCCAGCTAGGTCTGTGATATATAAGTACCACCACATAATCACGCACTCCAATGATCAAAGGCAATCTTTCTATCAAGTGGAGCTTATAATGACCTCAATTTCCAGCAGGGAACTTCTTTGCAGACGACTGGCTTAGCCGGCACATCATCTTCACCATACTGGCCCAATGAAAAGTTCATGTTGGCACGGAGCGCCTACACAAAGAATATTTGGGCTATACATTGTGCTTGGTGGTAGATATTCCAGAGTGGATAATGTTTGCCCACTCCACATGTTCTATCGTCCTTCAGACACTCAAATGCCCTGAAACAGCACCAATGGGACTTAATTATGGCTGTGGAATGTTGATACCAGATTTCATGTATCACTTCCCATTCAACAATATGTAGAGGCATACACCTACCACACCTGGTACTCCATTCAATATGGAAAGTTTCGTAGAAACTAACAGGTTGAAAGATTATTCCCTTCTAGACACTAAGACCTGTAAATGGATTGTAGCATACGGAATGTAGGATTGGATCTCATTTAGAAAACCTGCACGCCTGTCCATCAGAACATGCTGTTTGCTAAACACATCAAATATTAGGCAGTGTACTGAACACATACACATCTCTGCCATGTCTGCCAAATTTCAAAATCACAAACACCTCACTTCATCTAGAAGATGGTTGTATTTCAGCAAGATTTGTTTATCAAAACATTCATAATTTGTGCAAGGCAAGACATGATCTTCTTCAGTGTAAACTTCACAAACATCCAACTTTTGGGACCTATTCTTGATCCCAAGATCTTTTTTAATCTCCAATATGAAAGTGATTACCATTTATCATGCCAACATGGTCACTTTCCCAGACTTGCTTGGACGTGGAACTAACTTCACCTTGGTAATTGGTGATTCCAATTGTCAGAGAACTGACAGATTTCAAACGCTATCAATACCATTTTGGAAAATATTTCCCGTCTCAGTTTTCCTCATGTAACAAGTGTTGCCACTCATAAGAAAGATTTCGCAAAGATTCAGGATCTTGTTGACTTCTATGTGAGTAGGTCACATCATAAAGTTGTTACCTTCAAAATGGTATTGTTGATACCTATAACCAAGGGACTGATTCAGAGTCTGGTGGACCAGTACTTCATCAGAACTCTGACAGATATTTTATTCTAGTACACTTGTTATAAGGCGGGCAGGATATCCCTCACAAGTACCCTTAGACAAAACGCTAAGTCAGACCCTAAATCAAACCCATCACCAGCAATACATTGATGCACCTATTTTCATGTAGCATTTTTCAAAAGATTAACTTGTCTTTACCGTTAGCAGCAGCCACATCAAGGCAGATTTTCACATCAATGTTGCCAAAAACATAGTCTGGGAAGTGTTTATCACGAGCATTAGTATCACCTGTTGCATTAAATTTTAAGATAACGCCAAACACACATAAAGTATGTATTCACTTTTTTCCTGCCAATGTATCTATCGGTAGGAGTAACAAAGGAGCAACTCAGCAGCTCTGTCTGGTTTCGAGTGCGTTGCCAAGGCATCCCGTCTATCACCCTTCCCTAAGTCAAGCCCTCTGTATCTTCTGCTAAAGATTACTCACATTAGCACTGTTCCGAATGATGATGAAACTGGCTGTCTCTCTCTGCAATGCATTTCCAATGTAGGAAATTGGTTTATTGGTTGAGACGGGTGAAAGCTCCATTCAGGCAAAGATGACAATCCTTGTTAGGGTGAGCCACAAAAGTCACTAAATTAACCAATGCTTAACCCTTAAGAATAGTATATCTATACTTACCTATTTGCACTTACCTTCTCAATATTTTGGTCCTCGAATTTTTTTGACAGAAGATTATGTCCACACAATAGATCTGTTTCCAATATTCTGTCAGTGAGCCCCAGCAGCAGCTCCTCGCTAAGGCGGAGGAACGTCGCCCCACTGCTCTCTGAGCAGTGTAGGAAAAGGAAATAATAAAATGATAACCCAGCCTTAATATCATTTTAATTTCAGTTCCAGCTACAGGGCTATGATAGGGTGGGGTGAGGTTGAGGTCACAGGCAGGAGTAGCGGTTGGTGCACCATAAGTGCCGCACAGCCTGGCGGAGAACTGTCCCAGGCTCCCAGGCACTGCCTGAGCAGCCACACAGTCCGCTCAGACCAGACACAACGCTGCTGTCATGCTGGTGACTGCAGATTCATGATTGGCTTAGGGGTGTCTGGGAGCCTTTGTGCTTCTTTGCTGCTAGGAGTCAGGAGGAGAAGAGGACGGAGGAGAAGAGGACGGAGGAGAGGTGGTGGCTGTTCACAGATAAGTGATCTTTTTTTATTTTTTCAACCTGCCAGCCCAATCACTCCCATAGCTGCCAACACTGGTGATCCTCAGAGTGCCTGAATTGATAGGCCAGCTGCTCTGTTGGACTCTTTCAGTCAAGTTGGTATCAACACTGTACTCCCAGCTATAGTTGACTAAGATGCTCCCTCTCTGAGCTTTCCTCTAGGTGCTGCAACAGAATACTTGTATGAACACTGCCCTGAGCTGTGTGTAGAGTCCAGAGTAGGGTGCAAGCTACCACTCTCAAGTGTCTTGTGAGCTGGAAGCAGGCCACGGAAAAAGATTTTTTTGAACGTACCCTAGGGAGCACCATGTGTGTTCTGGTTGCTGCTTCTGACATGGCTACAGCAGTACAGTGTAGAAACCTGTTTGGGCTAAATGTCCTGACTCCTAAAATAGCATGAAATTGATGCTGATCAGCACTTCAATGAGTCTGTGCAGCTTGGCTGAGAGTTCTGGCTATAGTCATAAAAATAATTACATGTTCTACATAGTGCTTGCTAATGTATGTATGTATAATGTATGTATAACACACTTATAAAGCGCTTGCTGTCACCCGACGGGCATCCTGGCGCTGAGATCTAACAGGTCCTGAGGCACAGTCAAGAGAAGGATCAGAGAGTGATTATCCTAACCTGGGGAATAAATGAGTTTTTAAAAGTTTTTTAAAAGAAAGAAGGTCTCCCACGCATCTAAGCAACTTGGATATCATGTGGGGCTTTACACAGTAGATGATATAATTACCTATCACAATGACTCTCATTTCATTAATCTGAGAAGGAAAGATTGAAAGGTTGAGTCATCTGGCACTGGATTTGAACTAATTAATTAAGTGCATATGTCAGCAGTGAACATAAAGATTGCTGACTACTATTTCACTTGCAAAAGCAATTATTATTACGCAAAGGAGGTTCCATACATCCTGCACAAGAGTAGTTATCTATATCTAGAGAGTAAAAGATCAAACCAGACACATGTATTATGAGGTGAAGATAACTTATTAAGTGTGCTCGAGGGAGTAGTAAAAAGAATACAAGTCAAGAATGGGTCTGAGCGAGTAGGTAAGGCAAAGAAATCCCAGAGTTGTTTGGGAGCTTGCTCCCCAAAAGAATTCTGGTGGTCTTACCTTTCCTTTCTCTTCCTCTATCTTTATTTTGGTATTTATTCTTTCTTTCTCCTTCCCTTTTCTATCTTTTCCATCTCCAAACCACCCATCCATCCACCCACCCACAAATCCATCCCTCTCTCCATTTTCTTCTTTACTGTCACTGCAAGTGATCTATACATGAACCTTTTGCAGACCAGGAACTCTGATCAAAGTCAAAGGAGACATAAAACTTTGTAAATGTTAGCTGTTACACAGCACTGTTCAATGATACCCACCTCCCCATCCCTCAGCCCGCTGAGGCTGCTAAAGTGGGGTCTTCATGACACCCCTGAATGTCTTCACGTAGTGTGAGAGGCTGGCTTAGTATATGATGCTCACTTATGGAAGTGTAGCACCCTGCATTAATCCAGACGATCTTTATGGTGATTTCAGGTGTTTAGATAACCTTAGAGGCTCTCTAAGTGGTAGCAGAGGAGAGCAGCCTTCAGGCTTAATCTAGGAGGAGTGTAAAGCCGCTCAGTTTACCAGTACCCAATCCTTAGTATAGGCTTAGTAAAAAAGAACCACACAGAGTACTTATAAAAATAGATATTTATTACAATCACTCGCTAACACTATACTACAATATCTCCTACCCAGAGGTATACTGACAATGCACACAATACTTCAAAATAGAATAGTAAGAAGCACTATACACAGTGGCCCCAGGTGGAGACCAAACCATATACATGAATAGTCGAAAAAGAACCACAATAGTAGATGAAACTGAACCCAAGAGATGTAGGAAGTCAGGTACCCAAGATAACACCCCAGGTGAGAGTCTAGGTGCCCCACGATAGTCATAGGTCAAGAGGTTAGACTACCGCGTGCCCAGTACTACTCAGGGTACGTTGCAGTAGCAGTCTTGAATCGAAAATACACTTCCCAGTGGACCCTGAAGAGACCCCGTAGAGGACAGAAGGTTGGAGAGCCACCCCACCAGTGGAGCCCTCGGATTCAGGATACCTACAACCACTGTTGAGCACAATCGAGGACTTCAGGATGAGACCACTGTTGAAGAAAGAAAAGTGTCTGTTGGAACCCAGGCATGGGTTCATGTCATAAAGTATCTGAAAGCAGAGAGAACATAGTCTATGCCACATCAGGACGTCCAGGAGGCACGGAAGACGAAGGCCACTAGAATTCAAGAAGATGGGTAAATGAAGAGGCCTCAAGTACAGGGACACCGAATCAGTAGCTCTACTCAATCCACCGGGATGCTGAAGACACAGAGTCAGTCCGTCCAACCAACTGTGTTGGCACAGCTTAGTTATAGCGGGGACAGACCTATTGACAGAACCTTTCGATGCGCCCGACTCTGTTGGCACGAGTCGGTCGTGATAACCATTGCGGTCACCGGGTGAAGAAGCAATATAGTAACAAGATGCACATAGGTTTGATAGCCGGGCGTTCTATGAGGTATACTGCCCTCAGCTCGACGAGAGGATAACTCAGGCCTCGAGGGAATGCAGAACCACCATCTGTGTTGAGGAGTACAGGGAATCCAGGTTCGGCAGGCCGATTGATCGTGTTGCAGTGCCTGCCGATGCAGGGGAGTGACTCCTTCACTACAAGGGAGATTCCTTTGGATGTCTTTACATTCCCACAGGCCCAGGATGGAACCTGTATGGAGTATGGACAGTGATGATGCTGTGGGTTGCAGGACAAGGAGGTCTGGGGCAGACAGAGTCTTCTCAGTTGCAGTCTTGGTCCCAAAGCAAAGGACGATGTGATAAGTTTGGCACGGTCAGCGCGACTTGGCCAGGATGTCTAGTTGGTCAAAGAAGAAGTGGAGTTGGATCTGAATCGAATCCCATGACGAATCCAGGGTTCCACCCACAGGTAAGCCCTTTATGTACCTTCAGGAGAGGATCGGGAAGATTCAGGCATTCCTCCGAAAAGAGGGGCTGGACAGTGGGGAGTTTACTCCCATATCCTTTGTACAGATTCGCGCCAGAGCGGGAACAAATGGCTCCTTAAGCTGGTTTGAACTGGATTATGCAAGGAAGCTACCAAATGTGCCTTTACAGCAGACTATGTGGTGCTGGCAAGCGCCCCCACTCTGGTCTTATACACTAAATCCTATTTGTGAGGTGGTTACACCTTTCTGCTACAGGAAACCTATTGGCCTACTTTCCTCTGCTCGTGCTCGGCCCAGAGCAGGAGGGCAAATTCGTGTCTGTGGATGGCAGCAGCCCTAGGTTGCTGTCAGACTCTGTGAGGTCGGTCCCGGGAGCATGGAGAGCCTCCAGGAGGGGCATACCCTGGATGGACTCATATCTCCAACACTGTATGCAGTGTTGGGGTATGATTCCAGCAATTTAATACCAAACATGCCCAGGTTCGTCTCAGCCAGTTTAGAGAAGGTCCTAGCGTGATGACACATGGCCTCTCTATATATCGTAATGGCTGATGCGCCTACAACCGGGATATTAGACTCTGAAGGTTTTAGGGATATCCTGCTCATGCAGGGGCACCCTCACATGAAGAACTGAGTACCCTGCCTTCAGGGACTGAATGGTCTGCTTAAGAGGTGGCTAATAGGTTTTAAGTGCAGTGTCCTTAGATATAGGGAACAATATATCTGTCGTAAGTGGTGCTTGCACCTTCTTACACAGGCTGCAATGGCAGGACCGTAGCTAAAATTTGAGTGGTCTCTCATGGGTGGCATAAGACATGCGACCCCTGACCCTCCTGGTAGGTCACTCCCCCTCCACGCAGCTCCGACTATCTGCCCCTGCTGCCGCCGCCGACTCTCTGGTAATTGTCCTTGGCTTCTGTGCCACTGCTCCCCCTCTCTGTGACCCCACAGAGATCATTTTGTGCTCTGTGCCACTCATTTCCCCCCCTTGTGCCCCTTTTGCCTGTGTGCCTCGTTTTTGTGCTCTGTGCCACTCATTTTTCCCCCCTTTGTGCCCCTTTTGCCTGTGTGCCCCGTTTTTGTGCTCTGTGCCACTCGTTTCCCTCCCTTTTATGTCCCTTTTGCCTGTGTGCCCCGTTTTTGTGCTCTGTGCCACTTGCCCCCCCCCCTTTTGTGCACCTTTTGCCTGTGTGCCCCATTTTGTGCTCAGTGCCACTCGTTCTTTTTCCTCCTCTGTGCCCTTTTGCCTTTTGTACCACCCTTTTTCTCCTCCTGTGCCCCGCCCCCTGCCCACTCGCTGCTCCCACCTCCCGCTTCCCAGCTGCTCCTCCCTCCCACCTCCCCAAATATGCTGGACGCTGCACGGCCGCGCCGCTGGCGTGCCAAAGGCGCGCCTAAGGCAAGGCCGTCTGCGCCCGTCCGCTCCTGGACCACGCCCAGCGCCAGAACCCCTGGACCCTGCGAACGCCACAACACCAGACTCCGCTACGACGCCAGCGCCCTCCACGCACTCAACGCCGGCCGAAACCACACCTGCTTCCAGGACGCCCCGAAACGGACCCACAGACCCTTCTCCTGCCGCACCAGCAGCTTCACCTGCAACAGAGCCACAAAACCTCCAAGGACTGGACTCAACAACCTCCGCTGCTTACTCCTCAATACCCACTCCGCACGCAAACACTCCGTCGAGCTCTGGGATCTGCTCGACACCTCAGCCCCAGACGTGGCCTTCCTGACCGAGACCTGGGGGAATGACTCCTCGGCGCCTGACATCGCCATAGCCATCCCGGACGGCTATAAGATCACCAGCAGGGATCGCACCAACAGAATCGGAGGAGGAATAGCCATCGTCCACAAGTCCACCCTCAAGGTCGCCACCCAAGCAGATGACACCCTCAACACCGCCGAACACCTGCACTTCCAGATCCACACCGACCCCAACACCACCCTCAGAGGAACACTCGTCTACAGACCCCCAGGACCTCGGGCTCAGTTCAGCGACTCCATCGCCGACCTCGCCCGCACTCACGCACTCGCCCCCATGGACTACATCCTCCTCGGGGACCTGAACTTCCACCTCGAGAACAACAACGACACCAACTCCGCCACCCTGATCGACAACCTCGACAACCTCGGCCTCAGACAACTCGTCACCGCACCCACCCACGCCGCCGGCCACACGCTGGACCCCATCTTCTCCACAAGCACCCATGTCGCCTTCAACCACACCACTGAACTCCACTGGACCGACCACTGCTGCATCCATTTTACCTTCAAAAAACCAACCACGCACCACCGCACCCAACAGCTGCCTCGCCGCTGCTGGAGCAAAGTCACCGAAGACCAGCTGATAACCACCCTCCCCCAGAACCCACCCACCGACCCCACCAACCCAAACGACGCAGCCCGCAACCTCAGACAGTGGATCGACGACTGCGCCAACACCCTCGCCCCGCTAAAGAAACCCTCCAACAAGCACGCCAGCAAGAGAGCCACCTGGTTCACCAACGAGCTCCAGAGCTCCAAACGTGCATGCCGGAAACTGGAGAAGAAATAGCTCCACGAACACACACCGGACAGCCACGTAGCCCACAAGGACGCCACCCGCAGACATTACAACCTCATCAGACTAGCCAAGAGATACTCCTTCAAAGACCGCCTGGATAACAATGCACACAACAGCAAAGAGCTCTTCAGCATCGTAAAGGAACTCTCCAACCCCAGTGCCAACGCCAACGACATCCCGCCCTCACACGAACTGTGCGACTCACTGGCCACCTTCTTCCACCGCAAGATCCCTGACATCCATGACAGCTTTACCACCACGACCGTCCCGACTACACCAGACTCCACCTCCCCTGTGAACACCACCAGCACCAACCGCCTGACCTCCTGGTCTAACGTCAACAACGACGAGACACGCAAGGTCTTGAACTCCATCCTCTCAGGATCTCCGTCAGACCCGTGCCCACACCACATATTCAACAAAGCAGACTCAGCCATCGCACCCCAACTACGGAAGGTCATCAACATCTCCTTCGAAACAGCGGCATTCCTGGAAAGCTGGAAGCACGCCGAAATCAACGTCCTCCTCAAGAAGCCCAAGGCAGACCCCAAGGACCTCAAGAACTTCCGGCCCATCTCCCTGCTCCCGTTCCCGGCAAAGGTCATCGAGAAAATAGTCAACATACAATTAACCTGCCACCTCGAAGACAACAACATCTTGGACCCGTCCCAGTCCGGATTCAGACGAAACCACAGCACCGAGATAGCCCTGATCGCTGCCACAGACAACATCAGGCGCCAACTAGACAACGGCGAAACATCAGCCCTCATCCTCCTGGACCTGTCAGCCGCCTTTGACACAGTCTGCCATCGCACCCTAAAGACACGCCTCCAAGAAGCCGGAATCCAAGAGAAGGCCCTCGACTGGACCACGTCCTTCCTCTCCGGCAGAACCCAGAGCGTCCGCCTCCCTCCCTTCCGATCCGAAGCCACCAACATCATCTGCGGCCTCCCCCAGGGCTCATCCCTCAACCCGACGCTGTTCAACGTCTACATGGCCCCCTTCCCACAAGTGGCCGCCACCACGACCTCAACATCATCTCCTACGCCGACGACACCCAACTCATCCTCTCCCTCACCAAGGACCCACACACCGCCAAAACCAACCTTCACAAGGGAATGAAGGCTGTCCCCGACTGGATGAGAAGCAGCCGTCTGAAAATGAACTCGAACAAGATGGAGGTCCTCATCCTCGGACCCACCCCCTCAGCCTGGGACGACTCCTGGTGACCGACCACACTGGGACCAGCACCGACACCCACCGACCATGCACGCAACCTAGGATTCATCCTCGACTCTTTCCTCTCCATGTCCAAACAGGTCAACACCGTCTCCTCCTCCTGCTACAACACCCTCTTCATGCTGCGCAGGATCTACAAGTGGATCTCGACCAAAACAAGAAGAACGTGACACAGGCCCTTGTCAGCAGCAGACTGGACTTCGCAGGAATCCCAGCCAAACACCTACGACGACCAGAAAGCATCCAAAATGCCTCCGCCTGACTGATCCTCAACATCCCCCGCTGCAGCCACATCACCCCCCCCCCACCTGAGAGACCTACACTGGCTCCACATCAACAAGAGGATCACCTTCAAGCTCCTCACCCACGCACACAAAGCACTCCACAACACCGGACCAACCTACCTGAACAGCAGACTCAGCTTCTACACTCCCACCCGCCAGCTCCGCTCCGCCAGCTCCGCTCCGCCAGCCTCGCCCTCGCTTTCGCCCTCGCCGCTGTCCCCCGCATCCAACGAACGACCTCCGGCGGCAGATCCTTTTCCTACCTCGACGCCAAGACCTGGAACACCCTCCCTGCCCACCTAAGGCAGACCCAAGACCTACTCGCCTTCAGAAGACTCCTCAAGACCTGGCTCTTCGAGCAGTAGTGGCACCCCCCTCCCCTCAGCGCCTTGAGACCCTCACAGGTGAGTAGCGCGCTTTACAAGTACTCTGATTGATTGATTGATTGACTTCAGTCCTTGGGGGACCCCTGTGTACCTCTGCCCTGGGTATGTCACTACCATATACTAGGGACTTATAAGGGTACACCAATATCCAATCTGGGATGTACCTCAGTACTTAGCATAACCAATTTAGATGAGAAGCACAGAGACTGGAACCCTGCTGATTAGCAGGATCCCAGTTAGACTAGTTAGAAAACAGTTGAAAACAAGCAAAAAGTGGGGGTAACCATGGAAGCAGATCTTCCTCTACTACACGTAGTAATAGAAAATTGTAATAGATGGTTTTATCAACTACTTAATTCATCTAGAAGGCATGCTATATATCCTGCCCTGAAAGAACCATGTTGAATCTATCATGGTATCTCCGAATATGAACCTATCACTGTGTCTCTGATTCTGAATCTAACACTAAGTCTCTGAATATGAATCTATAGCTGTGTCTCTGAATATGAATCTATTACTGTGTCTCAGAATGTGAATCTATCACTGTGTCTCTGATTATGAATTTATCTTTGAATATGAACTTATCACTGTGTCTCTGAATATGAATCTATAACTATGTCTCTGATTATGATTTTATCACTATGTCTCTGGATATGAATCTTTCACTGTGTCTCTGAATATGAATCTGTTACTGTGTCTCTGATTATGAATTTATCTCTGAATCTCTGAATATGAACTTATCACTGTGTCTCTGAATATGAATCTATCACTGTGTCTCTGAATATGAATCTATAGGTGTGTCTCCGAATATGAATCTATCACTGTGTCTATGATTATGAATCTATCACTGAGTCTCTGAATTTGAATCTATAACTGTGTCTCTGAATATGAATCTATCACTTTATCTCTGAATATGAATCTATAGGTGTGTCCCTAAATATGAATCTATCACTGGGTCTCTTAATATTAATCTATCACTGTGTCTCTGAATATGAATCTATAGGTGTGTCTCTGAATATCAATCTATCACTGGGTCTCTGAATATGAATCTATACATGTGTCTCTAAATATGAATCTATCACTGGGTCTCAGAACACTCTTTGGTCCTCTTGTGTGCACATCAAATTTACACTTTCTTAAAAGTAGCCATGATTTTGACAACCGTGGTTGTATGTTAGGATATTGAGTGCAAAATATCAGGAGTGCCAAATATTGGGAACAAAAATATAGTGCAGTTACAACACATCCATGTACTTTGAATATATAGATCCATAATCCCTCCAGGTTTGGGCTGTCATAAAACGCCCTTTGAAGAGGGCAGGGAAGGGAGAAATGTGAAGATATTTTAATGTGATTTGAAGCCAATACACACTTGTTCTGCATGACCTATAATTCCTGATGTGAGCACAAAAATCTAGCTATGTCGGCTTCAATTCAATCAGAGCTGGGTCTAATTTACCAGGAATGCATTTGGAACATCCCTCTCATTCTGTTGAACGGTGCAGAGTAGAAATATTGCCCCAAAAATATTGTGGGACAGAAATATTGCTGCTAAAATATCGTGGGGAAGAAATATCGACAACAAAAATATAGTTGACAAGAATATCAACTGAAAGGTAAGTAATATCGATTACATAAATATCTTTGTAATAAATATCAATTACAAAAATATAGTTTACAAAAATATCGATTTATTAATAATTGTATGTATTTTAGTGTTTTTGATGAGAATTGTTTGTCATTTTATTATATGTTTTAGAGTTTTACTAGTTATTAATTTATTTTAAGTTTAATTCTGTGTTTTTGCTTCCGTAGCAAGTTGTGGGTTTATAGGGGAATAGGGTGGGAAGTAATTTAATTTTATAAAATGTATTGAATAATTAATGTGTTAATTGATTAACAATAGTTTAATAATTAGTTATTAATTAATTTCAATTAGTCAATTAATAAATAATTAGGTTCATTGTTTAATTAATTTTAGGTGTGCATTGTGGTGTTTATATGTGTAAATTGTGTGAAGGGTAGTAAGTAGTTACATTTCTTTATTGATTAATTATTAAATACTTTTAAATTATTTACCATTAATTAATTGGTAATTATTAATTGTGTAATTAATTGTAGGTGTGTGTTTTGGTGTTTATATGTGTATATGGTGTTAAAGGTGGTAAGTAATGATTTTTTTTATTGATTAATTAATAAATATTAATACATTAATTTTCATTAATTAATTAGTAAATATTACATTGAATTGTGTAATTAATTGTAGGTGTGTGTTGTGGATTTTATAGTGTTAAATAATGTGTAATTATTTTTTTTCTTATCTTTGTTAATAATAATATATTTACATTTGTATAGCAATTATGTTAATATTGGAAATTAAATTTAATAAAAATGTTGATGGTTTTGTTTTTTATTGTTTTGGGATCCAGCGCTTTCCCTACTGTTGCACTCACTGGAGTGGGAATAGTAATTTTTACCCCTCCGCTATCCAACGCTTTCCCTACTGTTGCACTTATTGGAGTGGGAATAGTAATTTTTACCCCTCCGCAACCCAGCTCTTTCCCTACTATTGCACTCAATGGAGTGGGAAAAGTAATTTTTACCCCTATGCTATCCAGCGCTTTCTCTACTGTTGCACTCACTGGAATGGGAATAGTAATTTTTACCCCTCCGCTATCCAATCCTCTCCCTACTGTTGAGTCACTGGAGTGGGAATAGTAATTTTTACCCCTCCGCTACACAGCGCTTTCCCTACTGTTGCACTCACTGGAGTGGGAATAGTATTTTTTACCCCTACGCTATCCCGTACTTTCTCTACTGTTGCACTCACTGGAGTGGGAATAGTAATTTTTACCCTTTCGCTATCCAACGTTTTAACTACTAATATTTTTATTTTGTTATTAAATGTATGTATTATTATATTTTTATAGTTTATTGTGTTAATTAAATATAGAATATTTTATTTTAAGTTATTTGTATATGTGTTTATTTTATTTTTATATAACTAAAAAGTTTATAAATTAAATAAAGATAATAGTTAATAAAATGTATTTAAGTAAACATATGTATATGCACATTTTTTGTGTGTTTATATTTATTAAATTAAGATTATTTGTTATAATTATTTAAAATATATATTAAATTCAATGTATTTTGTTAATACTAATATTATTATTTAATTAATTTATTTTATGGTATGTTATTTTTTAAAGTCCATATTTTTTACATCTATATTTTTGAGTCGCTATTACTGCACTTACCTGTTTTTGTAATCGATATTTTTACATCGATATTTTTTTCATCTATATTTTTGTAATCGATATTTAAACATGGAACCCTGTTTAACGACAGCTGAAGTACAGATGAGATGGGAGTGAGAGAGAACAAGCTTGCAGAGTTCGCAGAGGCTTAGAAGGCCAGCCTTGTACAACCAGACACATCTCAGCATGGTGAGCCAGGCGACACGAGAGCAGAGGAGCAAATTAAGCAGGGCTTAATGTAGTCTGCCACATGTACAAAGGACACACAATTGATGGACGGAATGCAGAACAAATGAAAACATTCACCCCCAGTCAAGAGATCTGGGTTAAATCCATCATTCTTCTGGTCACCATGCCACCTCAGTTGAGACCTGGCTATATGCAAATCAGTATTGACCCTGTGCCTCATGGAAACAGTCCATTCCGAACTGCCAAGCCAGGTCCTCCCTGGACCGGAAACAAGCATCCTAGGACCGGTTTCGGGGTGTCACCCCTCTTCAGCAAGGATAGCTTGATTCTAGTGGCACAGTGAGCCCAGGACCCACGTCTGGGCATACCTGGCGCACTCAGGGCAAGAAAGAAAAAGACACATAATTGATGGATGGAATGCAGAACAAATACAAAAATTCACCCCAAGTCAAGAGATCTAGGTTAAATCCGTCATTCTTTTGCTCACCATGCCACCCCAGTTTAGACCTGGCCATATGCAAATCAGTCTTGACCCTGTGCCTCATGGGAACAGTCCAGTCCGAACTGCCAAGCCAGGTCCTCCCTGGACCAGAAACAAGCATCCTAGGACTGGTTTCGGGATTTCCCCCCTCTTCAGCAATGATAGCTTGATTCCAGTGGTACAGTGAGCCCAGGACCCATGTCTGGGCATACCTGGCACACTTAGGGCGAGAAAACAAAAGACACAAGCAAGGACACTGCCTGGGGCACACAAGGTGCTCCATGCATTTACCAGTTCAAACTGGTTGCTGGGATGCTCAGCCCCAGGTCTGGCGCGAAACTGGACAAAGGCGAAGGGGTGTAATCACCCCCTCCCCAGGTCCTCCGGTAGGTGGGACCCTAGAGCTAGTCCAACTCCTAAACTTACTATAATAGGAGCCCTGTCCCTAGGACTTTAGATTACCCTGGATGAATCTCTGCAAAAATATCTTGGACCTTCGACATTACATATCGACTGGAAGACGGAAGAAATCTCCCTTGTGGTCAAGGAGTGACCACCCTGTTCAAACAGGAACCAACAGCATCTTTGCCAGTCTGCATTTTCGAGGCTCCCGCTGGATCCCGAAGAATCTGCGACACGGGACATAGACTTCCCGACATCTCTGGGGCTGACCCGAGATCCCAGTAAAGCTGAGACCCGTAGCTGACACGAGAGACATGGGACCAGAACTCCAGGGCATCCTGCATTTTTGCTACTGCACCTACTCCCCGAGGTATCCCGAAGTTGTGCATTGGGGTATTTGAAGCCCCTGCCCCGAGCACCTTCTGCACCAAATCTCAGAGGCCACACGAGTGTTCTGTGAGCCCGCTTTGTGCATTTCAGCTTGACTCGCCTTCGCGGTTCCTAGTCCATTGGCTAGTGAGCCCCCTTGAAGGCCAATCCTTTGTTCCTTGAGCTTTTCTGGTTGCTCCAGATGTGCTCTGACTCCCCTCCAAAGGAGGAGTCTCCGAGACCTTGCTGGTCTGAACCGAAGCCAATCTTGTCATCTTGCGTGGTTTGCTGTTGCCAAGGCTTGTTGGGTCCAATCCAGATTCCGACGCTGCTCTACTCGACATCCTTCATGGGACAGCTCGTGTCCAGCTCCTGGTTGTCGTCAACGCCTCCTGGTCCTCGTGGCTGAAGAGTCAAGCTTCACCTCTTTCACCTGAAATCACCCAACATCGTCATCCTGGTCACTGGCTAGTGTCCCAGACTCTGCCTCCTCTGCTTTCAAGTTCTTCACATCTCTGATCCACCCTTGGATCCACCCGGACACTTTTACCCTGGTCGCCTGCAGCATTTCTCCACAGCTCTCCATTGGAATCGATGACGAAACCCGACACCAAAGGACACCTCGGCACCCAGCTTCCCTGGGTGAGGTAACATGAGTATTCCGGTGTTCCCGTGGGTCTTGACTCTCGAAGCGTCCTAGTCTAAAAGGGTTCCATCATAGTTCACCTCTAAGTGCCCTTATTCTTTAAAATTGTAACTTGTTCGTTCTCCATAGAAAGTCAAGGGTGATCCGCAGCTGTGTTTAGACATTGCACTTGTGCCCCGTGGGCCTCCTGCATCCTAACCTTGGGTGGTTCCAGGTAGCCCCAGCGGTTCTAAAGGCCCTAGGCCAGCTTTCTATCCCTCACGTGGTTCTTATACCACTATT
This sequence comes from Lissotriton vulgaris, assembly GCF_964263255.1. Taxonomy (NCBI): domain Eukaryota; kingdom Metazoa; phylum Chordata; class Amphibia; order Caudata; family Salamandridae; genus Lissotriton; species Lissotriton vulgaris. The sequence continues at coordinate 187,874,588 of NC_141695.1, read as the reverse complement.
TTAGTATATGGTTTGTACGGCCCCTAAGGCAAAACTTATACTGTCAACTTATCGTATGCTAATTAAGTTCCTTGTATTGTACTTTTACCTCTGACCTCATAAAGAGTCCAGAGGGGTTGTGTTTAGATTAAATACATATATATTTGATATTTACCTTGTGTGATGTGCTTTCATTTGATCATTCAAGAGATTACAACTGATTAAAACAACTTGGTTAACTTGCCTCTAAGTCTTAGCCTGAAGGCTGCTTTCCACAACTACCACTAGGATAGCTTTCTATAAGGTTGACTTTACAACCTACCATCAATAAGGGTCGTTTGGACTGGTGCAAGGTGCCCTCTAGAATAGAGGACATCATATACCAGGCCAACGTCTCACATACCTGTCCTGCTGCTCACTGCTGCCTCTGTGTTTCTCTCCTCCCGGCATGAAGCCTTATGATTGGCTTCGCTCATCCACCAGACTCGGAACCCGGAAAGGAACGAGTACACCGCGTTATTCTCAGTAAGTTTGCTCTTCGACCGTGCATTTCTCTTTTACCTTTTGTGTTGTCCATTATTCTCCGTAGTTCCTTTTTTTACTGAGACTGTCTCTGCAGTTGAACAGCTCATAATGTTTGAGTCTCCCACTTTGAATTTGATATAACTCATTGTTAGACCATACCTGCTTGGTTCAGTTTAGTTATCACACACACTGGCAGGCCGTTATCTGATGTTATTGAGAAAAGAGTATGCATTAGTATAATCTTTGGGTCCTATAAATGTTTTGTTATTATGGTTACACTATCATGCAGCAATCTAATTGTTTCTTGATTAATGAAGTTTATATGCATTTATTTGACTTTCACTGAATGCTAAGGTCCTGTATGTTTTCTTTCATTTTTCGGCAGGCCCCTGATGAAGGGTTCTTTAACCCGAAATGCATTGGACACAGTATAAAATATTGAATGTTCATGACTAAAAATGAATTCTTCGCAACATAAATGAATTTAAATGAATTTCAATCAAAAAATTAACCAATAAAAGAACATATGAAATCAACGAACTTAAGGTTTATGGATTCATGAATTTATGGAACAGTAAGACATTGTAACAATCATTCTAATGAGCGAGTGAAGAAACACTACTGTTTCGTGTTAAATGAGCGCATCCTTTGTGGTTTGTTGATCACACATTACAAATAATCAATGTGAAGGCACTGAAAGACACAGTGCGACAAGGAAAGTGCCAAAAAGAACGTGTTTTAAACAAATTCAAAAAATAGGTGTGCACGAAGATAACATTGATCTGATAATTTAGAGGTCGGCAGACAGATTACGACGTCACAAATGTGATGAATATCACATTACAACTGCATTAGGTCCAGTGGTACGTGGAATATGCCAGACTGGAGTAAGCCATCTGCCAAACTCAAAATCAGGCCCTAATTTCCCATATCTGATATCCATTCCCACGGAGGTGGGATATTGCTCATGTTTATAACGGAGAAACCCATCCACCAAACTCAAAATCAGGCCCTAATTTCCCAAATCTGATATCCATTCCCACGGAGGTGGGATATTGCTCATGTTTGTAACGGAGAAACCCATCCACCAAACTCAAAATCAGGCCCTAATTCCCCATATCCGATATCCCGTCCCACGGAGGTGGGATATTGCTCATGTTTATAACGGAGAAACCCATCCACCAAACTCAAAATCAGGCCCTAATTCCCCATATCTGATATCCCGTCCCACGGAGGTGGGATATTGCTCGTGTTTATAACGGAGAAACCCATCCACCAAACTCTAAACCAGGCCCAAGCCTCTAATGAGCTTCTCAGTTTACAGTGCTCCCAACATCCTCACAGGCCTGTACTTCTCTTACGCTAAACCTGGGATTTAGACCCTGGGGGACGACTTGGGGATCTGGAAGAGATGGAGACTGGAGGCTGGCTGAGGCATCTTGACCTGCTAGTGAGGTTGGCTACAGGGAATGCCCACCTTCCTCCTTGATTCTTGCACATATTGCCACACTGTCTCTGTGGGACAGTTAGAGAAAGTGGCATCGTAAACTAAAACAGAACCCTCTATCTGTGCAAGGTGGCCATATGTAATAATACTTTTATTTGATTTATTAAAAAATCATAAAAGGGTGGAGCTTACCACCATTTGGTCAATATTTACATTTTAAAACAGCACAAAATCAACTTCAAGTCGAAATAAAACAAAAAGTAGGAAATAAATTAAAAGAGAATGTAAAATTACACAGGCTTTTCAGAAAGTGATCTGAGGGGGAAGGTAGAACTTAGGAAAATGGCGTAGTTGGATCAGGGTACACTTTTGTGACATGAATTGGAATACCAGGGAATGGAAAAAGAAGTCCGTTAGGAAGATGAAGGGTACACTTTTGTGACATGAATTGAATAACTAGGGAGTGGAGACAAAAAAGTCAGTTGAGAAAATAAAAGTGAGGTGGCCACATGTTCAATCCCAAAATATGGATAGCCTGTCGACATTGAAGGCAGACTATATGTGTTTGCATCAACATTGACTGACCACTAGTTTTCCACCAATAGAGAAAACATATGCAAATCATCTCAAAATCTCTATTGTCAAAGCTGCCAAGTGCCCCATGGCGTGAGTGCCATGCTCAGTCAACCCTGACGTATTAGCACATTGCGCGGTTTAGAAATCCCAGCATGACAAGTGTTAAGATGCCAGCTGCCTTCAGGAGTTCTGTCACACACAGCAGATGTGTACAGTCCTCCAAGGGAGAGACAAAACAAATCAGACATGGGCTGGGACATTTCATACATCTCACCTTTGAATGCAGCGAGGACTGGAACATGGTGAATTTCAGTCAAAAACTTTTAAACAACCTTTTTAATAATTTATTGTATTATAAAAATGTTGTAAAATATGTTGTACTTAGATATGCTTGTTTTAGGTTCTATACAGAACCTCCATGTGTTGCCATGGTGTTGGCATGTGGGGAGTTCCAAGAAAGACAGTTGGTGCCTCTCATCTGTCGTGAGAGGAGCGGTGGCTTGTTGTTCCCACGAATAAATACTGAAGACTAACATGCTGTGTCCTGTTGTGCTGTATTGTGTTTGGGGAGACAACAAACTTGTAATGATTTTAATTAATCGAACAATAAAATGTGCTTACCCTCAAAAACTGCTATGGAGCAGTGCTGCACTTAAAACGTCTCAGCACTTCAATAGGCTACGGAACACTACCACAGGTACAGATACAAATAATTGTCACATTTCTGCAGCACTGCACACCAGCTCAGCAGTCTTCCTCCAATTCTTCAAATTGGCTGTCTTTGTGGGAACAGCGCTGTGATCTACAGGCTAGGAGCTTGACTCCCGGCCAGGCCAACTCAGCCGTCCTTCGAGGTCAGGCAACGAGTACCATTGTGATGGAGTAACAGTACCGTGTTACTGACAGAACCTAGAAGAGAGAGACGGGCAGTGCATCGTTCTATAGAAAAAAGTTTGCAATAATAATCAACATTCCATGTAAAGCAGGGTATTATAATAATAATAACCCCTGTTATTATTATCGCTATGACTAGGCTTCTAATTGTTATATCCACAACCTACTTTTCCCATGTTATTTAGAGCAACTAGAAAAGAGAGAAGTGCAGTGCAACGTGCTATAGAAAAAGTTTGTAATAATAATCAATGTGCCATATAAATCAGGGTGTGATAATAATAACCCCTATTAATATTATTACTATTATTATTATTATTATTACAACCTGCTTTTACCATGTTATTTAGAGCAGCAAAAAATGAGAGAAGTGTAGTGTAATTTGCATTATAAAACAGACTGCAATAATATTAATAAAAAATAATAATGCATTTTATAATTTTTAGAACTATTATTCAGATGATTATTATTATTGTTACTAATATCACCACAATAACAACAAGAATTTGTATTACGCCCTTCCCTGCGATGCAAATTCCGTTGCGGCGCGGGGGATGGGGGTGAGCAAGGCGCTTCCGTGCCCATGTCGGAACCACACCATTATCAGTCACGGGCAGTGTGTGCTCATGACGGCGTGGTTCCGTCAGGACCACGCCCGCTCATCAATTCGCCGGCACAGGAGGGGAATCAATTCTGCGTGGGCGGAGCGGCCGCAGCATGTCGGTACCACGTCGTCATGAGCACACATCGCCCGTGGCTCATGACAGCGTGGTTCCGTCACGAGCACGCAAGGGGTTAATATTAATAATATTGTTGTCATTTCTATTATCAATATCTTTATTAATATGACTAATATTACAACCTGTTTCATTTAGCACTTTGCTCTGTGTTGCAGAGCCATGGGGTGCCTCGCTAATGACTTTGAAGTATGCATGTAGATGCAAGTTCCTATGAGCTTCTTGACTGTACAATATGAGACCACTTTATCTTTAAGCCGCGTCTGGTGGCTTAGTGGACAAATGCATCCACTGTAAGGGCCTGTGTTTGATCTCATGGTCACAGGTTCAAATCCCAGTGGATCCTTAGCCTTTCATCCTTCTGAGGTTGATAGGAGTATCATTGAGTTGGGTAACAATAAACATCTGTTATTCAGCGCCATGATACCCTAGGGTGAACATGTGCTTTACAAATACACATTGTTAGACCCAGCGGTTTCCCGACAGCTGGGACGAATCAACGCCATTCGGAATCCCCCGTCCTAGATAGGCTATGTACGATACATGTGTATGATAACTTGTGCTTACCCTTGGCTAGCCTGCCATAGAGCATCAGGCTTATCCTCAGGGTCAATGTGTAAAGTATTGGCAACAAAACCACCCATGCAACGCACAGTGTATGCTACAAAAAGACTCAACACCATATGAATAAAACACTGGTCTTTGTATTACACACACATATATCAAAATCAATATGATACATACATTGCAATCAAAATGATATGCACATCAAATGTATACCTTACAGTTACCCAGCGCCAGGAAACCTCTGGTGACAGAGCGCTTATGAAATCTGTTATAACATAACATAACATAACATATGCAATTGTCAAACTTTCTCATTAGCAGCAGAACGGCATAACCATATATGCCCTAATCAGAGGTAATCAACAAACATGACATTCCCAAATATTGCATACCCAACATTTGCAATGGCCAAGAAATGACATGTCTTCGACTACACCGCTTGACCCAGCCCCTCCAGTCTCTCAACTACCCCAGCCAAGGATACACATTACCCCTGCTAGAAACACATTGAGTAGAATGTCGGAACCACCTAAAGTAGAAAGAAACAGTTACTTAGTTTTGTTCATCTGGATTAGGTCTCCAGGCAACTGCATGAGTGAAGGATCGCTATCCCCCTGGTAGACAAAAGGTTTTGACCGAGGAAGCTGGTGTGCTCCCAAATCTGGAGCCGTTTAGGCGAAGGTGGGAGCTGTCCTAGCTCCCGACAGCAAGCTGTAGGTGCACATCTTGGGCCCCATCACGATATCACAATATAATTCACAAAAAAGTACCTTGGGGGTGGGTGCAGGGAGGGCAAGCCTGCGACCTCGGACAGAGGCCAGAATCTCAGGCCCTGCTGTCCTCCTGATCTGGAAGTCGAAGACAGTCTCAGCTCCCAGCTCAGCTCCCCCAACACCCGTTGGACACCACACGCTCCGGGGTGCAAGCTAGCACAGCTCCCCTTGTTGCAAACATGAATCCCTTGGACTGTGCAAGCTTCCCCTTACTTGAACTCTTCATGTTCTGGCCCCTCAGGTTGGCTGCTAATCTTTATGAGCACACTCCTCTGCACAGTGTGATGATGGTGTACTTGGGACGGTCCTTCTCCCAACAGACGATCACTTCCACCCAGCTCCTCCACACCTCTGAACAGTCCTTGAGATCTCATGGAAATGGGGAGATCCTTTGTGTTCTTGGGATCTCTTGGTCAGGAGACAAGCCAACCAACACTTGGAGAATACTTAGGGGACCCAGGCCACGACAGTTCACACTAGCTGCAGGCCAGCAATGTCCAGGCCACCACAAGTTGGTGGATAATGTAGTTGCAGTTCCTCCTGTCCTAATGGTTCCTACTGTTGATGTCCTAGTATCGAACTAGTGTAGTCTGGTTCCAAATCCAAATTGTCTCTGCTTTTAGAGGCCAAAGCCCCTATCTTGGCCTTGAAGATGCAACCAGTTCACAAGGCCACCTTTAAAAATGCACAGGCTCTCTCTAAATTATGTCCTCTCTGCCATCCTACCCCAGGAGGTTAGATCACTATCTTCAGGTGGGCCAAGACCCTGACCCTTGGAATGCAGGTGCCAATTCTACCCCCATGTAACCATCCCAGAAAGGCCCCTCGGGGTCATAGGTCTACCGTTTCTCTTGATCCCCTAGTTTATGGCCTTCTTTCAGGAATGTTCGAAAAATGGGTAGGGGTTCTGCCCACATAACCCTCTCGTAGCTGAGCAAGGAACATCCAAGGATGAAAAAGTAGAAGAAAAATGGCACAAAGGGATTAATCAAACATTTAATCACAAACAAGAAATAATTCATTATCTTGTTGATTACCTTTATTAAAGTACATTCGTATTCAAAGGTTCATATATATACGAGAGAACAGAGAGAGAGTGGAGCAAAGGAACAACACAAATTGAAATAATATATATAACAATACGGCATACAAAAAATATATACAGATCACATATACAAACTGTACATTACACTTACTACAATCTATCTATACATCAGTGTACCCTAAGAAAAATGTACAAAACGTATCACAGTATCCACTCCTATTTTAGAGTGAAACACATCTCAAAGAGGGAAGTCCCAAAATATGCGCCATAGCTATCATTTCTCTACACAACATATAATTATCAAGGCGCAAAAGACAAAACTTTGACTAGGTTATGAGTTTCAGGGACTCCTTGAAGACAAGGTGTTGACGCAGTCGTGGTCGCATTTCAGCCAGATGTCTTTATGGCTTCATCAGGAAATGTGTACTATCACGCACGGTAGAACCGGCGGAGATCTAAGAGGAATCCACACCCCCACGGGTGGAAATGAGCTTCGTCCACTGAAGGCTATATGAGTTTCTACGATGACTGTGGTTGCCCAACAATGACGTCCAGTGTAGCGATCTAAAACACTGTACCACAGGTATTATTCACTTGTGTCTCCTGCCTCAACAACGGGGTCAGGACACGGCGGACTTAAACACGGGGCATTCAATGCGGCCAACGGCAAAGGTCCGTCTAGTCGAACTTCCCTCCTTCTTTCAGGATTGGCCAGATGCTGCTATCCTCCCATCACCCAGATGTGAATTGGAGACTCACTCGCACTACCAGAGAGGATTCACCATTACGGACTCATCGATACCAAACACTATATTGTTACTATTCTGCACATAGGAAATCCTGTTCAACAGCCTTTTCCTACATTCCCCCATGCTAATCCAATGTGAGAAGCAGGCCCTGTCATACAAAATCACAATCCGGTGCCATTTACGACAATTGCATGTAATGTACAATAGCACACATGAGTGCCACCTACCGAAAAGCACTTATACATCTCATCAGGGGTAGCAAGCGCTATATAAATGCAAACCCTTCCCTCTTCTATCCCTCCACTATCCTTTTCAATCCAATTAACAGACTAACATGTCCACCCCTCAAATTAATTTCATATTTCCCTATACTAATTCACCATTAATCCTTTTGAGGTTCCGAAGTAGCATTCTGCTCACCGAAAAGCACTTCAACACCTCATCAGGGGTAGCAAGCACTATATAAATACAAACCCTTCCCTCTTCCATCCCTTCACTATCCCTTTCAATCCAAATAACAGACTAACATTTCCACCACTCAAATTCATTTCATATTTCCCTATACTAATACACCACTAATTCTTTTGAGGTTCCGGAGTAGCATGCTACTCACCAAAAAAAGTGCTTTGATGCCTCGTCTGGGATAACCACCCATACATGTGCACTGTCAGTTGTAGAGATGATGATAGGACATGTTACAACATCGCAGTTTTCACCCCCCCAGATCATCCCATGGGAAGTAGTACATAAAATTAGATAGTACTCAAAACCGAGTTATTCTCATGTTGTACATTGATCCTGGCTGTGCCGCGCCGCTGTTATGCATTATGAAAGGATAGTATGCAGAGCCTGGTAACTGGTATAGCAGTGTGTTATGAATAACTCTGAACCGCCAGCCAAATCAATAGTCATGTAATATGTAATTACTACCAGTTACATTACTCTAACATGTCTGCAATCAATACATCTCACTACGTTAGGGAAGGAAACACTCCAAGCAGATCTGCTTTCACCAGTTTCCAATCGCCATTTTATTTCTGAAGCTTTATGTAAAATGATGTCTGTTCAACTGTGTCTTGAACTGAACCAGTGGAATATGAATACAGCTGAGGTGCCACCAAATGAATGGTCTTCATGGATCCGGTTCTTATCAGTCGAACTCAATCATCCATTATTTAGTTTTCAAGCAAATTGTATTATACCAATAACTATTCTGAAGCAACAACAAACGTGCATGAAAGGAATACTCACTCGTTTCTTTGTTTTTAGATAGTCCATTCTGTACACAAATGTGCTCTCCATTTGCAGTTCAGGGTCTCCCATTACGTCTAAATGCATTGATTTAACACTGCCTGATAAAAAAAGAAGGGGCATATTATCAAGGGGGTTTATCTCCGCTTTTTTGGCTTTAAAAGTCAAGAAAGCGGAGATAAAATGATCTCCCTATTACCTAGCTGTCGCTAACACCAGTTAGCGACAGCTAGTAGGAGATAGCGACCATCTTGGGCCCCACTTTGCATGTCAGTGATATTTATCACTAATGACATGCAATGTGGGCGTGCCAAGATGTTAGCGACTGGAAACAGTCGCTAACATCGCTATCTCCTATTACCAACTTTTGGAGATATTTGCGCTAAGCCCGAATATCTCCAAAAGCTAACACCTGCCCTGAGCAGTTCTTAGCCATGTTATCCAATGGGAGGTGGATAACATGGCTAAGAGCATTAGCTCGGTAATGCATGAAGATCGCTGACTTTTCAGCGATATTCATGCATTGCGGGCGATTTTTATTGCATTTGCGATAAACCTTGGTAATACTAAGGTTTATTTGCAATGAAAATCGTCGCAGCTCAGCGGTAAATTTTTGTCTCTAACCAAGCAATAGCGATAATTATCGCTATTGCTTGGTTATATGCCCCGTAATACCTACACCAGTTGCTACCATCATATCCTCCTAAAAAAATGGATGCTAAATATTGCATTGATTTTATAACATTTACACCCTAAAAGAATTGAAATTGCACCTTTTAGCAATAAACTACAATACAAAATATTACATGCCCTTTGAAAACAGTTGCTATACAGAGAAAGTGTCCATATTGCTATGGCAATAATAGTTGTTGTTTTATATTGTATTAAACATCAGAAGTATTGTTTTGCCAAAAAATAGAGAGAAGTCAATAATGAAACAATATAAGTGTAGAGACAACTCAGAACGCTTAAAATTACAACTGGCAAAAAAGGCCATAAAAGCATCAAGAGCTGGAACTAAATTGACCTAATGATACCAGTTTGAGCTAGTTGATACCCTGTCCTCGATATGATGGCCCATCGATGTTGTGGTTTCGATATTCAGGTCGCACACCTTATGGACGGGTCTGGATCTGCAGGAGGGGACAGTCAAGGACAAGTCAGGAGGAGCAAGGCCACAACATATACAACTATATACTCACAGAGGACAGGAAGGCAGATGGTTCAATGAGAAGTCCAGATTTCTCATACTACTATCTGCAGGTCACACCCCGCCCTTGGATGACAACTACAGAGCAGAACTAGGCCTGGGTGTGGAACTCCTCGAAGTGTCCAAAAAACTCCTACCACGCTACGTGCAGTTCCATTAGTGGCGGAGTGCATTACGTTGTGCCGTTTGCGCAGTTTTTTAGCACAGAGTGTTTGCCCCTCACTGTAAAATCAGTGCGAACGGCACCATGTGCTGCGCAAGAGGGCGCTGCTTCTTTGTGCCGCTCGAGTAGATGTTCCACTCGAGCGGCAGCTTCTTCAAAGCAAACGGAAGGTTTCTCAATGCGAGCGGCACCGACCATCCGCGACCGCCCATGTTGAGAAATCTCGCCAGGAGGTGGTCTGGAGCAAGATTTTCCTCGCTTGCGCTTGGCAACTTAATGCTGCGAGCGCAAATGAGGAAAACACTCCGCTTTGCAAAGTTTTTCGAAACTCCGCATGCTATACGGAGAGCAGAGTCGGAAAACTCTGCAAACTCAGCTAGTGGAGTGGAATCTCACACGTAGAACCTGAAAGACCATACTGGGACCAATCCTTGTCAAATGTGTGAACTGTATGCATTTAATTCACATTTTCCAAATTCTTCCTTCTGAAATCTAATCAGCAGTCTTGAATATACAGAGATGCTCACTTATTCCTTAGTTATGTTCCCACAGATTGTCGGCAGGTAAAGATTCTTCATGTTTATGCATGGAAGACATATTTCCATGTAGCGGAAGCTCTCACGAATAAAACAGGTGTGTGGAGAGATGTTCTACCCCAACTATATGACCTTTTCTGTGGCTCTTGGTGAAGTATCTACAAATCCCGCAGATGCCCAACATATGACTGTTAAAACTTTTTCTTTCACCAGCGTCGTTTGCGAAGTTCCCCATTATTTCCGTTGTGAAGGTTGAAATATTTCCTGATTGAACTTAACCTTCGCCCAAGCAAAGATTTTTTGCAAAAGTTTCTAAGCAAGTTTACTTTTTGTATGCTTTTTTTTTAATGAACAATGACATTGAGCACACAAAGAGCAATAGATCTTTTTCTGCAAACTAAATTTTACTCAGAAACATTTTGCTTAATTATAAAGGTTCAACATAAATCATTGCGAAGACCTCATTTTTTGTGTTGAGGATGTAAATTGAAAATGTTGATGAGCTTCACGAAAGTTGCATGTTCAACTTTCATACAAGATACCTGCAAATTAAGTTGACAAACCCACTCATTTAATGCAAAACTAAGTTGACAAACCTCCTAATTTCATGCCATTATTGCAAAAATTCAAATTGATCAACTTCTACTTTCGAGAAAAAGATACCAGCATCCATCCATTTTCAAAACTGAGAGCAACACACGTTTTAATGATTAACTAGTGAGAAAACAGCACTTAACATTTCAGTAGCAACTAGTGAGCTTGAGGAAATAAGAACAGTTTAGTACAAAAAAACTAAAAAGAAAGCAGGAAACTCTAAAACCTATCTTTCAGACAGAAATTGGGATCTATTAGCTAATTTGCTTGCATCATAAAAACTTTTCACACCCCTGGTATTGGCCAGGAGACACATATTTGTCAATCCCATATCCTTGTAAATGTCCAGGTAAGGCACGCTCACCTTCATCCATTCACTCAACTGGCTATGGATCACTTAACACACTCCCCTAAAGGCACTTGAGCCAATCCAATTCTTCTAAGCGTGTCTCCCGCTTCATCACTGGACCTACCAACCGCCTGCAAGTGGAGTGAGCGAGAAAGCCCTGGTTGTCAGCCGGCTCTACCATAGAGCGACAAGGCCCTGCTAGCAAGGGATGACTTGAGCGATAGACAATGCTGGGAATACCTTAGAGACTCCACCTACTGTATTAGGGCAGACTATCGAATAAAGCTTGAATCCCAATGATGGCATATTGATCTTCGCCGTGTGCCTGTCCCGCTGTAAGTGCTATATATTATTAAACCTACTGCCAACTACAACATCCTCATATTTGCTGCATCTTGCTGTATTTTGTAGAAAGCTTTTGAAAATCAATAACAAGATTAGGAAGACACAACAGCAGCAGGTGAGTGCCTCTGAAAAAACCAATAGAGCTGGAAAGAGGCAGCCACGTAAGGCATCGAATCAATTTCATACCCCGCAGGATAGTCCCGTTTGCAAAAAAATGATTAAATCATCATTTTGTAGAAATCCAGCAACTTTTACAAGCTCCTGCTAAAAGGTAAAATATTAACAAAATTGGTAGGGACGCTCAGTTTGTGGGCCCTGTGCTGCCAGTGGGCCAATAAAAGGAGGGTGAGCAGTAGGCAGGAGGGGCATCTGTCCTGCCCCCTTCCCCTGACTGCCCATGTCATCTCTGTTCCTGTACTTCCACTGTTCCATGTCAAAGGGGGACCCTGTGGACTTGAGCTAATACAGTGACCCTCTGGGCCGCCCTGTGTCTCTTGTGGTGCTCCTCACGCAACCTCTCACCCCATGGAGTCTTCTGGCCTGACTCCCCTGCTGCCTCATGATTCCCTGCCCTTACCCCCAAGCTCCTGTGCCACTGTTTCCCCCGCTCACCCTGCCGATCTGTGTCCAGGGTATTAACTGGGATGGAAAAACTGGGGAGGTCTCTCAAAGGGGTGTGGCCTATGTAATTATGGGCATTCCTTAAAAACACGTAAGCTAAAAACCTGTGCTTTGCATAGTGTGTCCCTGACTAGTATTTTGCTGTTTTTGCCATTGCATCCAGATATATTGTACAGCAAGTAAAATTATACCCAGGGCTTTAAGTGGGCAGGGTCTCACCGGTGCTGAGCACCTGCAGTTTTTAATAGCGGGCCTCGAAACGGGTCTCTATCGGGCTCTGTTTTGTGCCTTGGCACAGGCGGTCCCTTTTTTTCCGGACTGCAGTAACAGCAGGACACATCAAGTGCATGTCTCACACTGCTCACTCACTTCTCACAAGTGGAGAAGTTATGGCATGACGTCTCACCAGGTGAGCGTTGTTGGGGAAGGGAAATCCTTTAAGGAGAGCCATTTTCTCTCTGGGTTTACCTTCTGTTTTAGAAACTCGGGAACAGCAACATCGTTGTGGTGTCACCATGGCCTTAAGTGGAAGCTTTTCAATATTATCTACAAGCCATAGTTGCTGCTTATTTAGCTTATGCAACTAACAACCATTGACAAAGCCAATAATCCTGACTTATTGTAGGTATGATGTTACTTGTTGTATTATATATCTGGATGCAATGACAGAAACAGCAAAATACAAGTCGGGTGGCACACTATGCTGAACACAGATTTTCAGTTTATGTGTTTTTAAGCCATGCCCTTAATTATACTGGCCATGCCCCTTTGAGAGACCCACCAGTTTTTGCATCCCACTTAAAGCCCTGATGATACCTACAACAAGCCAGGAGTATTGGCTTTGTCGATGGATGTTTGTCGCTCCTCTCTCACGAGCCGAGTGGTCGCTCCCAGTGTCCCTGCTGACACGTGGTATCGTAGCGCTGCATTACCTTAAAAGCTGCATCTCACCTTGCCTGCCTGTGCCTAGCTACCGCTTAGACTGATTTACGCTGTAATTTACCTGATTGTGCTGTGTTTAACGTTATCTGCGCATTTGCCTCCAGCGCTCCGCTCATTGCCTTGAAAGCTGCATTTTCATCTTGCCTGCTTGCCCAGTTACCGCTTAGACTGTTTAACGCTGTGTTTTAAGCAATTGTGCTGTTTAAACGTAATTTGCGCGCTTGCCTCCAGCGCTCCGATCTGCTCCCCCCTCCGCCTCCATTTTGTTTGTTGTTATCGCCGTCCTCGTGTGCCCGCCCCGCCTCCCAGCTGAGACGCCCTCCCACTGACCAGAAGTAGCGCTCCTCACCCTGTACACATCGTGACTCGCTCCTCTCTCACGAGCCGAGTGGTCGCTCCCAGTGTCCCTGCTTACACGTGGTATCGTAGCGCTGCATTGCCTTAAAAGCTGCATCTCACCTTGCCTGCCTGTGCCTAGCTACCGCTTAGACTGATTTACGCTGTAATTTACCTGATTGTGCTGTGTTTAACATTATCTGCGCATTTGCCTCCAGCGCTCCGCTCATTGCCTTGAAAGCTGCATTTTCATCTTGCCTGCTTGCCCAGTTACCGCTTAGACTGTTTAACGCTGTGTTTTAAGCAATTGTGCTGTTTAAACGTAATTTGCGCGCTTGCCTCCAGCGCTCCGATCTGCTCCCCCCTCCGCCTCCATTTTGTTTGTTGTTATCGCCGTCCTCGTGTGCCCGCCCCGCCTCCCAGCTGAGACGCCCTCCCACTGACCAGAAGTAGCGCTCCTCACCCTGTACACATCGTGACTCGCTCCTCTCTCACGAGCCGAGTGGTCGCTCCCAGTGTCCCTGCTGACACGTGGTATCGTAGCGCTGCATTGCCTTAAAAGCTGCATCTCACCTTGCCTGCCTGTGCCTAGCTACCGCTTAGACTGATTTACGCTGTAATTTACCTGATTGTGCTGTGTTTGACGTTATCTGCGCATTTGCCTCCAGCGCTCCGCTCATTGCCTTGAAAGCTGCATTTTCATCTTGCCTGCTTGCCCAGTTACCGCTTAGACTGTTTAACGCTGTGTTTTAAGCAATTGTGCTGTTTAAACGTAATTTGCGCGCTTGCCTCCAGCGCTCCGATCTGCTCCCCCCTCCGCCTCCATTTTGTTTGTTGTTATCGCCGTCCTCATGTGCCCGCCCCGCCTCCCAGCTGAGACGCCCTCCCACTGATCAGAAGTAGCGCTCCTCACCCTGTACACATCGTGACTCGCTCCTCTCTCACGAGCCGAGTGGTCGCTCCCAGTGTCCCTGCTGACACGTGGTATCGTAGCGCTGCATTGCCTTAAAAGCTGCATCTCACCTTGCCTGCCTGTGCCTAGCTACCGCTTAGACTGATTTACGCTGTAATTTACCTGATTGTGCTGTGTTTAACGTTATCTGCGCATTTGCCTCCAGCGCTCCGCTCATTGCCTTGAAAGCTGCATTTTCATCTTGCCTGCTTGCCCAGTTACCGCTTAGACTGTTTAACGCTGTGTTTTAAGCAATTGTGCTGTTTAAACGTAATTTGCGCGCTTGCCTCCAGCGCTCCGATCTGCTCCCCCCTCCGCCTCCATTTTGTTTGTTGTTATCGCCGTCCTCGTGTGCCCGCCCGCCTCCCAGCTGAGACGCCCTCGCCCCTCCCCCTCCACTATCCATATATGACAGTTCTTCCCGCGCGCAGCGTTCACGCGCAGCGACCGCGCCCAATCCGCGCCGAAGGTGCGCCAAAGGTAAGCCCGTCTACGCCCGACCGCGCCTGGACCGCGCCCAGCGCCAGACCCCCTGCCCCTCGCCCTGCCCAGCCCTCCCGCATTACCTACGATGCCGCCTCCCTCCTAGCCCTTAACCCCGGTCGCGCCCCCAACTGCGTCCAAGCCGCTCCTGGACACACCCATGGACCTTTCTCCTGCTACTCCTGCAAATTCAGCGGCACCGACAACATCTCCACTACGACCACACCACAGATTCCCGACCCCAATCACCTACAATGCATCCTTCTCAACACCCGATCGGTCCACAGGCACGCCATTGACCTATGGAATCTACTAGACACCATCTCTCCAGACGTCGCCTTCCTAACAGAAACATGGATGAACGCTTCCTCCACCCCAGACATCACCATTGCCATCCCTGAAGATTATAAGATCACACGCAAGGACCGTACCGGCCAAACAGGAGGAGGAATCGCTATCGTCCATAAAAAATCAATCCGCATCTCAACCAGCTCTGACACCAACCTCGCCAACTCCGAACACCTTCACTTCCAGATCCACATCGACCCCAAGACCACACTCAAAGGCACCCTCCTCTACAGACCTCCAGGACCACGCGCAAAATTCAGTGAAGACATCACGGACTTCATCACTCCACACGCGCTCCCCTCCAAAGATTACATCCTTTTGGGAGACCTCAACTTTCACCTTGAAAATATCAACGACCGCAACACCACCACCCTCTTGGACAACCTCGCCAACCTCGCCAACCTCGGACTTAAACAACTGGTCACTTCCTCCACCCACATCGCCGGCCACACACTCGACCCCATCTTCACCTCCAGCAAACATGTCTCCTTCGACCACACTACGGATCTCATCTGGACTGATCACAGCTGCGTTCACTTCACCTACAACAAGCCAAAACCCACCAACCACCTCCAACCAACTCTGCAAAGAAACTGGAACAAAATCACCATCGACCAGATCTCCTCATCGCTCCTTCTAAACACCCCAGCCCACTCTTCTAACCCTAACCAAGCCGCCGCCAACTTCACCCTTTGGCTATCCAACACAGCCGACACCTTAGCACCACTGAAAAAACGTCAAAGCAAACCTGGCAGCAAGAAGGCCTCATGGTTCAACGATGATCTTAAGAAGTCCAAGAAACTCTGCCGTTCCCTCGAAAAGGCCTGGAAAAAAGACCCAACCACCAGCACCAAGGACGCCTTCAAAAACGCCACTCGCACACACCACCAATTAATCCGAAAGGCCAAGAAAACAGCATTCAAGGATCGACTTGATAACAACGCCCACAACAGCAAGGAACTTTTCAACATCGTCAAGGAATTTACCAACCCCTCGGCCAATTCCAACGACATCACCCCCTCTCAAACGCTCTGCGACTCCCTAGCCTCATTCTTCCACAACAAAATCGCAGACATCCACAACAGCTTCGACAACCGACCCGAAGACCTACCCACCCAACCCTCTGCTGGACCCCCTCCCCCCTTGAACAACCTTAACGACTGGAACCCAATCTCCACTGAGAACACCATCCGTCTGATGAACTCCATCCACTCAGGTTCCCCCACAGACCCATGTCCTCACCACATCTTCAACAAAGCAGACTCCGTCATAGCACCGCACCTCCGAGATGTCATCAACTGCTCCTTCAACTCCGCCACATTCCCGGAAAGCTGGAAACACGCTGAACTCACCGCCCTTCTGAAAAAACCCACAGCGGACCCCACCGAACTCATAAATTACCGTCCCATCTCGCTCCTTCCATTCCCGGCCAAAGTTATCGAGAAAGCTGTCAACAACCAACTCGCCGCTTTCCTCGAAGCCAACAAATCCCTCGACTCCTCACAATCTGGCTTCCGTGCAAAACACAGCACCGAGACCGCCCTCATCGCAGCAACAGACGACATTCGAAATTTACTGGACAATGGAGACACAGTCGCCCTCATCCTCCTCGACCTCTCTGCAGCCTTCAACACAATCTGCCACAGCACCCTTTTACAACGCCTCAGCAACATTGGAATACAAGGAAATGCACTGGAATGGATCACCTCGTTCCTCTCCGGAAGAACCCAGAAAGTCCGCCTCCCACCATTCAAGTCAGAGGCCACTGAAGTCATCTGCGGCGTACCACAGGGATCCTCACTCAGCCCCACCCTTTTCAACGTATACATGAGCCCCCTCGCGGCCATCGCCCGCCAACACAACCTCAACATCATCTCTTACGCGGACGACACTCAACTGATCCTTTCTCTCACCAATGACCCCAGCACCGCCAAAACTAACCTACACGAAGGAATGAAAGAAGTTGCCGAATGGATGAAACACAGCCGTCTGAAACTGAACTCAGATAAAACAGAAGTCCTCATCTTAGGTACATCCCCCTCTGCATGGGACGACTCTTGGTGGCCGGAAGCCCTTGGAAAAGCACCCATCCCGACAGACCATGCACGGAACCTAGGCGTTATCCTGGACTCTTCACTCTCAATGAACAGACAAGTCAGCGCCGTATCATCATCCTGCTTCAACATTCTCCGCATTCTCAAAAAAACATTTCGCTGGATCCCCACCGAAACCAGAAAAACAGTCACCCATGCTCTGGTCACAAGCCGACTGGACTACGGAAACACCCTCTACGCAGGTACTACCGCTAAACTCCAGAAGAAACTCCAACGTATCCAAAACGCCTCAGCCAGGATCATATTAGACATCCCGCGCAACGAACACATCTCTGACCACCTGAAAGACCTCCACTGGCTACCCGTCAATAAGAGGATCACTTTCCGACTGCTAACCCACGCACACAAATCACTCTACGACATCGGACCAGAATGCCTCAACTCACGACTGTCCTTCTACACCCCCCCCCCGCCTACTACGCTCTTCCAGCCAAGCCCTCGCCACTGTACCTCGCATCAACAAGACCACCATGGGAGGCAGATCCTTCTCATACCTGGCTGCTAAAACATGGAACTCACTCCCCACTTACCTTCGCCTTACCCAGAACCACCTAGCATTCAGAAAGCAACTTAAAACGTGGATATTTGACAAGTAATCCTCCTCCCCTCCTTAAGCGCCTTGAGACCCTCTGGGTATGTAGTGCGCTATATAAATTCTTTGACTTGACTTGACTTGACTTGCATAAGATAAACAAGCAACAACTATGGCTTCGTTGTTACATCAAAGGCAGTGAAGAGTGGTACTGCTGCAGAGTTAAGATTTTTTTTTCACCCTGAGAATGAGGGCAAAATGTGGGGAGACCGATAGAGACCCGTCTCAGCACCTGCTTTCTAGCACTGCCAGTGCATGAGAACCGGCAAGACCTGGCCCACTTAAAGGCCTCTCTGTGACATAGCTGGAAAGAAGGTTGCATCCTGCTAGAGGGAACGTATCGTTCAAATTAAAATCTGCACTCTCTGGCATCAGAGGCCACGCGGTATCTTAATAAGTAGCACATTTCCTGCCTACCACACAAAACCCTGCAAATGTTGAGGTTTTTGCCACAGATGTTGAGGTTTAATCCCAAAATTCTCCAAGCAAGACCATAAAAACTTCTGAGGCTCTGAATAAACTGCTAGCCGACCACAATGTTGTTTCTTTGCTCTTTTTGGGATAACAACACACAGCTTGCGGCTCCTCATGGACTACAAACCCTTGCAGTCAGATCTTCTTCCTCAGATCCTACGACATGCAGAATTAAAAGTAAACACCAGCCTCTCCCTGGGGAGAGCGCATCCCGGAGCAGCAGAATGAAACACACTTGTTAATTTCCAATCCAGCCTTTTGTCTGCAGACTTCAAGGTGAGAGCAGACAGGCAATTAAGGCAGGGCTCGTGTATACTTTCATCCTGCTGATTACATGTGAGTGCTGGGGTGGCACTGGCTTCTGCTGGATGTTATCCATTCCTCGCACCTTCTTTAATGAGGAAGGTCGGGGTGGTTAGTGGGGGGCATTCATTGAACCTGCCTTGCCTCCCCTGTCTGCGCCTCTGCTCTTGTTAACAAGTGTCAATGCTTGGTTGAGTGTTTAGGGTCAACCACACCAGTTGCTCTTTGAGAAAATAAATTGAGCCGAAGAAGAAAAGGGTTGCAATTAAAGGATACCCTTTTGGTAAGCAGGAGTCAGGTAGCCAGTTCATGTAGATTAACAAGTTTTAGGTTTATTGAAGAAGTTATAGCTTAGATTGCAGGTTACAAGTTACCCCACCAGGAGCAGCATCCTCTCTGCTCAGCCCACTCTTTCTAAATTCCAAGCAGCCTCCAGTCACTCACTGGCATCCCCAGACATCACAGGCTGCTGAGCAGAGCAGGGGCCGATGGAGGCGCGCACAGAATGCATCACAAGCACAGCAGATTAGAACAAGAAGCTGTGGACTAAACTGTCTAGTGAGGCAGTGTGATCTTGGTCTCTGGCATGTAAAGGAATCCTTCTGTCCCTCTGTCAACGATGCAAAGAAGGTGGGGTAGAAACAAGGAGGGTTTTCTTGCTATTGCCAGAGGAAAATAAAAATGGATGTATGTAATTTTGTTGGTTGTGTAATTGTTTTCAGCCCTCACTGTCAGTCCTTCTCCAGCACACACCGAAAACACCCACAATTTTGAAAAATGCAAATTTGATAGTGGCCTCTACAAGTCATTTAACACTTCACAATATGCAACAGTCTCTCAAATGCAATAGTATTCTACAGCTCTAGCATGATTTATCTTGCCCTTAGACACAGTTTCTAAAGTTGCAATACTAGGTCAATTCTGGAACACGGAACTAGAGCAGAAATACCGCCCATCGTACTTACCGCGCCTTGAGATATAATGACCATAAGGAATATTGGATAACTGCAACGAAAAACACTAGAAGGCCTATTGTGACTGACAGATACCGGCAGAAGTAAAGTGTGTCTATAGAGATATATCCCCTTGTGCTGCAGTGAAATAGAGAAATGTCCGCAAATATTGTGCCGCGCTAGCGTGCTTCTTGTAATATGGCCCAGGGATAAGCATACAAAGCCTGGTTCTAACTAACAGAGCTTTGTGGCATATGATGTATTATGCACTATAACTACATCTGTGACAATGCTCCATGTTAGTAGGATCCCAGGTTCCAGTTCTTCCATTCTTGCAAAGTTTTGTTGTCAAACCTGGAAATCCGATATCTTCAAATGAAAGGAAAAGAAAGGACCAAAAGAAACACAATGTGATGATTTCTTGAATGAAACCACAGGGCAGGAAACACCTTCTCCTGTGGTCATGAGGGTAACTAGAAACTCAGTTTCTATAACTGTAAAACTCAGCCGAGCCACTGTGGGGTAGTCTCTGCAGCACAGACCCCATGCTAGAAGGAATTCTCTCAAAATTACCTTCAATGAACCCCAACAAAGATTGAACCCGGAAACATAAGACTAAGGGCCCGTTGCTGATATGGTTAGGAAGTCCTCCTAACGGCATTTGCTCTGTCCAAATCGGATCGGGAACGTGTCTTTCCGACCAAATCAGAAAGGTTTCCGACCGAGTACAATGGTACAATGTGAGTTAGGCGTTAGGAATATCCAATGCCAAACCTAATAGCATTTGGAATGACCAAGCCATACAGAGCAGAATCGTAGATCTCTACTGGCCGCGTTTCCTGATCGGCCGAGTACGATGCTGGATTCAGACAGCCTTTCTGAATCGTGCCATCCGACTCAAATTGGCAGTCAGTATCAGACTTTGGGGGCCCATAGCAGGCCCCCTGCACCCAGAAAGTTTCCAATCAGGCCAATGGGGGTACCCATGGGTCCCCCTTACAAGCCATGCACAGTGTGGCACGTACCAGGGGATGCCCGCCACAGGGTGCCTGATTTTCCCCAGCCACCTCTTTCTTTAATGGGAGCCTATGCATTCCGTCATAACAGAGGCTCCCATTGAAGTAAATGGGTATCCCACCAAATCATATCTGGATGCATCGTACTCGGTCGGTTAGACTCTTGCGATCCGAGTCGGTCAGAAACCATTACCAAACAGATTTGGTCTGCATGATTTCCAAACCGCATCGGAAGCGGGCCTTAAGTATATACATGGTGTTGAGGAATCCTGCATTGGCAGGATGAGCTAAATCCATGGTGCACTTACCAACTCATGGAGCTCTCTAACCTGACAAAGTAAACCTGGGACAGTATCATTTAAAGTGCCGTGGGGGCGCAATGGGCATGTGTCTCACTTTGCGTGCCCCAGAGGTGCTTTGATATTACAGAAAGGGTTGTATGCACAGCCCTTTTTGTAATACAGATAGTTCTGGCACACATAAAACGCCAGCACTATCAGCAGAGGATGTTCTCTCATTTGCATGGAGGCATGACCCCATGCAAATGAGGGAATCTCTTTGCCTCTGCACCTGCGCCGTATTGCAGATACGGGCACAGAGGCAAAGAAGATGTCAGGAGGAGCACTGACACACCAACAGTGCATCACCTAAAAGGCATTTTTGATGGCCGCCCTTTGGAAGGGGGGAAAGATGTCCTATGTACCCCTCAGACCCTTGCAGGCGAGTGCAGTCACTCACTGCACCCGCCTGCAAGTGGATATTTCACCCATCTTAGAAGTGCAGGCGGGCCGCTGCCTGCACAGTGAAACACAGAGCAGCTGCTTTAAAGTTGCTTTGTATTTCACTTGAATGCGCTGCCCACCAGGGCAGCACGACTCCGCGACTGCCCTGGGGACAACGCATTCAATATAATACGGCGCACTCTCTTTGTTAGAGCAGAGCACACCTTCTGAAAGGGTCAAAAATAGCACCAACTCCAGAGTAAAGCGCTCCTGAGAGTTATATCATAAAATGTTGTCATTTATGCCTACACTTGAGAATGTGCTAAGTATTCCTTATTTATGATAAAATTGGAAAGCTGTGATTGGCTAGTATTTGTTGTGAGACTGTTTTACCTACTGAAGTTTATAACTTAATATTATTTTCTTGTATTGACCATAACTAAACATTAGAATAATTAAGAAGCTAATTTATTTTATTTTATTGTAGCACCTAATAGTTTGGTAAGGACTTTGAATCCGATGTAGATGAGCTTTGTGCAATCCTGAAGCCTGCGATTCACAAAATTACAGACTTTGCAACTGAAAAACGCTATAGCGCAATGCAACTCAGTCCGAATTGCAAATAGGAGGGGTGAGGTATTAGAGGAACGCACCTTCCTATTTGCGAGTCACAACGCATTGCATCAATGGTTTGAGACAGCAATTGTATGTCCACTTAGGAGGAATGCTATTAAAAATATATATATATCACATGGAAGCAATGCAAATGTAGGGATGGAGTTTGCTGTGCATTATAGGTCTCCATGCCTAGGTTTGCAAGCATTTGCAAGGGCTCACAAAATACCACCAGTCTCATTTTTAGTCATAGCTTGTCAGTACTGCTGTTGAATTACATTATGTGATCACTCTAAAAAGAGTTTTCAGGAGTACTACTGGGAGGGATGGGCTTTTGCTACACATACATGTTAGTGGATAGGAGTACATGTTTTGATTGGGTAGTATTTGTATATTTCCACAAAAAATTGCTTCCCCTCCATGCAGCTGTGATTCTTTTATGTATGTATACAGCAGCCTGAGCCATCTGCACCATGGATCCCCAGAGAAAGCTCACTAACACTTAGCAAGCTTACAGTGGGAAGGAGCTTGACCTTTGAGGGCACACAAACGGCACAGTAATGCTGTTAAAGTGTCTTAGATAAGTGTATCAGTGAGAGTATTTTTTTCTCTAGCAGCAGCACGGAGGGCAGTCATGGGGAGTGTATTTGCTAGTTTCAAGTCCTGGCACCCTTGAAATCTCTTGCCATCATTAACTTTAGACTTCAGAGTTCAGTTATGTGTCTGAGAGCAGTATTGGATGCCCAGGACTACACTAACCTTGATTCATTATCACATAATTTAACATGATACTCTTTCAAAGATTGTTTTTTTTCTTTTTAACTCGAAAAGTTGCCTGGCCCCATTGTTCTGAAATGCAGATGATGTGAGATGTACTAATGTTTATAAAATGTATGCATAATACAAAAACTCTCTTTGCAACTGTTAAAAAAATATTGAACAAAAATTCTGTCCACGACATAGTAGCTGTATTTGATACTAGACAGTATGAAATAGACACCCTGGCAGTACTTTTTCAAAAGTTTGTGTTACTATCAGGTGCATGTTCATTGTGTCTTTGTTACATGCAGTGAGCGGTTTCCAGCATGATTCTTAAGGAGGAACCTTGTGAAAATCCTCAGAAGGACTGTCCGCATAGCACAGGTTAGCATCATCTTGAATCAAATCCAATCAAATGGCACTTATGAAGCGCATGGCTACTCTATAGTGTCCAGGCGCTACAGGTATATTGACCACGGATCTCACAAAAGAGGAGCAGAATGAAATGGTGCAGTTAAATAACCAGGGGGGCATATTTACGAGTTCTGGCGCATCTCTGCATATCAGCAGAGATGCGCCAGAACAAATGCGTCACGCAAAACTAACCTTGCGTCATGGCAGATGTGCCGCATTTACAATGCAGCGTGCCGTGGCGCAAGGGTAGGCAGATGCGTGATGCATCTCATGACGTAAGGGTGGCGCATCGCAGGAGTCGCGTCGCAAGCGCGGCGCAACTCCAGCCATGCTCAGGGCCCCCCAATACTTAACATGCTGCGTCAGTCCTTACGCCTGCTTCAAGCAGGCGTAAGGAATTGACGTAGCATCATCGCGGAAGTGCCTGTGTGAAATCTTGTAGATTTCACGCAGTGGCAGAAAGGTGCAAGGGAAGAGCATTCCTGCCAGCAGCAGCCAACGCAGAAAAAAGGTGCCTCCCTATCTCTTTGTCTTAGGCAGCACCACGAGCAATGCATCAGCTGTTTGGGCACTATCTCTGGGCTTCTGAAAACCCTGCCATGCCATATCCATGTATGTAAGAATCAATACTTACACCAACGAACAATAAACTGCACATGGAATTTGAGCCTCGGACCAGCCCATTATTCCTTTTACACTCTTTGTACTTCCAACAAGAAAGAGATATGGTGGATGTGGCCGAAGAACTAGAAGATGGCTAGACAGCAAAAAATACGTGTACCTTTCTGTTTCTGGATATTAGATGGAAAGGGTAAAATAATGAGCTGGTATGAAGGCAGCAACATGCATTTTTAGATCTGGCTCGACAGCATAGCTGTCACCAGTGCGTATGTGATGAACAAACTAATAGCTTTCAGGGTACTCCTGAGAGAGGGGCTTAGGCTCCACCCATACGTTGGGTCCCTTAAGTACAGGATTTCAGTAGGCCAAAAGTATGCCCTTCCACCTAAAAGAGTGTTCATATTGTGCTCTTTGACTTGTGGTGTCGAATAGTCCCTACAAACCTATATAGGATCTGTGCGTTTAGACAACATAGACTGTGGGATGGGGTCCAGACTGATTTAAGACACCCCACCGGGTATTGTCGCCTGTATTCCAGCTAGTTCACAGTGCCACTAGAAACCCCTCTTACCAAGGAGAGAATAGTTCTTGGCAACTATAGAACATGACAGCTCTTTCCCATCAGGGATCATGGAAACAGGGTAGTACTTATTGCTCAGTCACTCGTGCTCACTTTGTCTCAGAGAGATACACAGAATAGACAGTGGGGACGTTTTTAATAAGCATTTATTGAACCAGTGTTATTCTAGTGTAAAATAGGTGTGCTGAAACAACCATTAGACAGAAACAAATATGAATTATTATAAGCACCAACAGAGTAAAAGGATGGTAGATTTCTACCATTGTGCTAAAACAATGAATACAGGCAGGTATAAAAATACATGACAATAAAATAAAATAAAATGCGTACTCCTACGATGAAATCGTTTTGTTTCGTTTAAAATCTTTATTCGATCTATTTACAAACAGATCATAAAAGCGCAATTTCATCAAATGAAACAAATAATGTAAAAACCATAAAACTGTTTAAAATCTTAATTGGTAATTAATTGTTATTAATTGGTCGTTAGGTTTAATATTTTTTTTATTGGTATTGATAATTAATTGAACCTTATTTTAATAATAAATGATTTCTTTTGCTACTGTTGCACTCTCTGAAGTGGGAATAGTAATATTTACCCTACACTATCCAACGTTTTCCCTACTGTTGCACTCACTGGAGTGGGAATAGCAATTTTTATCCCCCCGCTATCCAACGCTTTCCCTACTTTTGCACTGTTTGAAGTGGGAATAATAATTTTTACCCCTACGCTATCCAATGCTTTCCCTACTGTTGCCCTCACTGGAGTGGGAATAGCAATTTTCCCCTTATGCTATCCAACTCTTTCCCTACTGTTGCAATCACTGGAGTGGAAATAGTACTTTTTACCCCTACGGTATCCAACACTTTCCCTACTGTTCCACTCTCTGGAGTGGGAATAGTAATGTTTACCCTCCCGCTATCCAACGCTTTCCCTACTGTTAGACTCACTGGAGTGGGAATAGTAATTTTTACCCCTACGGTATCCAAAACTTTCCCTATTGTTGCACTCTCTGGAGTGGGAATAGTAATTTTTACCCCTATGCTATCCAACGTTTTCCCTACTGTTGCACTCTCTGGAGTGGGAAGAGTAATTTTTTGCCCCTACGCTATCCAACGCTTTCCCTACTGTTGCCCTCACTGGAGTGGGAATAGCAATGTTCACCTTATGCTATCCAACGCTTTCCCTACTGTTGCAATCACTGGAGTGGAAATAGTACTTTTTACCCCTACGGTATCCAACACTTTCCCTACTGTTCCACTCTCTGGAGTGGGAATAGTAATGTTTACCCTTCCGCTATCCAACACTTTCCCTACTGTTGCACTCTCTGGAGTGGGAATAGTAATTTTTACCCCTTCGCTATCCAACGTTTTTCCTACTGTTGCACTCTTTGGAGTGGGAATAGTAATTTTTACCCTCCCGCTATCCAATGCTTTCCCTACTTTTGCACTCTTTGGAGTGGGAATAGTAATTTTTACCCCACGCTATCCAATGTTTTCCCTACTGTTGCACTCTCTGGAGTCGGAATAGTAATGTTTACCCCTACTATCTAACTTTTTCACAACTGTTGCACTCATTATTAATTACCATATTTTTTTATTTTAATTAATTTAATTATTGTATTTTATAATATATAATATGTTTATTTATATATGTATGTCAATATATTTTTCTCAATGTTCTAAATATTTTATAATTAAGATTAATATTTTTTATAATATTATTAAGTACATTTATATTAAAAAAATTACATTTCATATATTATTTTTACATTTTAACCTTTTTTACATTATTTTAATTATGTTTTATTTAAAAATGTTCATTATTTAATTAGATTTCTAGTATTTTAATACATTTAAAAAATTCAATATTTTAGTTAACTATATTTTAACATTCTATATTTTGGAATCGATATTTTAGTACTTACCTGTTTGTAGATAGGCATCCTATATTCTGTCCCTTGATATTTTGGTGTCGATATTTTGATAATGCGATATTTTGTCCCTCGATATTTCGATACTGATTCAACTCACCATGCCTAGTTGCAGCACTAACCCTTTCGCCCCTCAAGCTATTACTGGATATCTGGAATATATGACGTTACAACGCAAACAATTACAACGCATGCTTTTACAACACAGCTTTCATATCACAAATACCATTACATCGCATGTTTTTACAACGCATGCTAATACAATGCATTTTTTTTAACTACCATTACAACACCTTCCATTACATCGCATGCCATTACAATGCATACCATTACAATGCATAATACTTTTAGGGCAACAGTAGGGTAACAGTTGGATAGTGTACGGGTAAACATTAGTGTTCCCACTCCAGTGAGTGCAACAGTAGGGCAAGTGCTGGATAGTGTAGGGGTAAAAATTACTATTCCCACTCCAGTGAGTGCAACCGTAGGGGGAGTGTTGGATAGTGTATGGGTAAAAATTACTATTCCCATGTACAACAAAACCCATACCCACCCTACAACAAGAAAATGTCCATTACTTACCTTATAATGCATGTAATGGCATGCATTGTAATGGTATGCATTGTAATGGCATGTGTTGTAGTGACATGCATTGTAATGGCATGCGTTGTAATGGCATGCAATGTAAAGTTAGTTGCGTTGTAACAGCTGCGTTATACAGGTAGTGCCATGTAATGACCGCATTGTCAAATGTTTCCCGCATATCTGGCTATTGGGCAGTCTCAGATAACTAAATCTACTTTTGAAGTTAATTTCTTGACAACTATTAATAACCCGTTAACAAACTTACAGGATAAACCTTGTAACATAAGCAATACATTATCTAAAGGTAGTGAACCTTCTATTGAAATGACCAATATCATGAAAATGACAACAAGAATAACAGTAACAAATTTAGAAGAAGTAAAACAATAAGAGTGTACCGAGTTGAGAACCTCAAACACCAAGCTGTCCCAGCCACCCCTTTGAATGCCTATGAGGTCACAGTGACAGGTGGCTATTAAATAAACTATCCCCCAAGTCTCCAGTCCAAAGCCAGGTGAGAATACCAAAACAGGTATAAACCATCTTGAACAACCAGCAAATAAGTTATCAATCAGACATTCACTTTGATGTCCATATATATCTATACCTACATGGTACTACATCCCCTGCTGCAGCACCTTTTCTCTGCTGTGCCTCCAATCTTTTCATTGGCTTCAGTCCTCACTGATGGCCACATAAATGAATTTCGTTTTTACAAAGAAATAGTGTTTGTTACTGTCACACATATTGAATTATTCTATTCGGAACTGACCATAAAGCAGTATTTCTGTTTAGCCACTATATTTGAAATATATATGTAAGAATGCATTACTGAGCATGGCATATTAAATGGTTTAACCCAAGCTTCTTTCAGAGTGCCCTCTCGGAGAGCATTGATTCGTTCGCACAGCTACTTCACCCCATGACTCAGATCTTAGCGCAACCCCTGGGATTGTAGTCTTGAAAGATCTACTTTGACCCATAAGTATTTATCCACTTTCTTAACAAGAACTGCTTGCGTGAGGTGCCAATGGAAACATCCTCTACTACGCAGTGTTTTCCACGCACGCCATTACCACACATCCTACATCTATATATAAGGGTGGGTAAGGGTAAAGGTAGGCAAGGGAGATTTGGGGTTTCACGGGTAGGTAGAGGGGAATGGAAGTATAGGCGATTTTAGGGATTAAGGGTGGGTAGAGGTATAAGGGTAAGAATAGGTAAGGATAATTTTAGGGTTCAGTGGAGTGTAGGGGTAAAAGGACGCAAAAATCATTTTAAGGTTCAGGGTAAGGGTAGTGGTAAAGGGAGGTAAGGGTGGTTTTACAATAGAGTTAGGTAGTGGCAAAAAGAAATAAGGGTACATTTAGGGTTCAGGGGAGAGTGGTGGTAAATGGAGATAAGAGTAATTTTATGTATTAGGGTTGGGTTGTGGTAAGTGTAAATTTAGTACTTAGGGGGTGGAAGTGGTAAAGGGAGGAAAACGGAATTTTAGGATTCAGTGGAAGGAAGAGGTAAAGGGAGATTAGGAGAAAAAAATGGGGTCATTTTGGTGCCTCTGACAGGGACACATTAACATTTAGTAATTGTTCTGGAGGATCTCTCACCAGTCTTGTGCAGCCCCCTCCAGCAGGCTGGGTCCAGTTAGAACTCCTTCCCAAAGTGTCCAACACACAATCCAAGGTTCTGGAATCTCCAAGATGGTCCTTGAAAGTGTGAGACTTCAATTCCCACAATCCACTTAATCAAAACCACTGCTATTGCTCTAGGCTGGGGATTCTTGGTGGTGATGGTACAGGTGCGCTCTGTTAACTTGTAGCTTGCAGGGAGTCCACTTTTTAGTCCTTTTGTAGCAGGTTTGATCCACAGGGCTGTAGTTTCAGATGGTGAAAAAGGCACAATCTTCTGGTGAATGTACCTAAAACTCTTCAGCGTGGGCCCTTCTGATTCTTAGGTATCAAAAGCAGATCTGAGAGGCATCGCCCCTCTCAGATACTTATTCAGCGATTTTGGGAATCACTTTACAACAATGTGGGATGTGAAATGAACAATTTCACTAACCCCAGGTCATATTAAAACCTTTGGATAAGGGTTGTCCTTATAAGTACCTGACCTCCCACCCCTGGAACAACTAGGGGAGACCCTGGGGGCACCTACCATGCCCAAACATTGTAGCTTATGAATTTTTAAGATCCCCAAACACAAAAGTCGAGTTTGGGCACAATTTGCATTTTGAAGACAGTCCTGCAACACAGGCCTCAGCAGTGCACACATGCAAGTGCATAAAAGGCTACTGGCTCCTAAACGGCCATGCACTAATATATACTAGAGACTCAGGGGTAGTTTCAATCCCCCTGCCTTATTATGTACTAGGGCCTTATAGGGGAGGTCATGCCAATCACAGGGGTACCCTAACCCATAGTGTACTCTAGTGTATGTTGGTGTCTTCACTGTTTTCTACGTGTGTCTTCCGCATAGCACTGGCTCCGGGCCTGGTTAGTCAGAGCCCAGGGTAAGTCAGAGTCAGGTACCACCAGTACCATTCAGCAAAAAGTTGGGGTGCTCAGGACGCAGGATGACTTTGCAACAGCTACACACAACAAAATGTAAATACCAGTAATGTAAATGAACTCTGCACATTCAGCAGTTAGGAAAGCAAGAATAAAGCACCTTTTTTTGTAATTCTGAAGTATGATAGAAATAAAGATTTTACTTAGTGATGCACAAATATTCACTGAAACTCGATTTCCATACATTATTATTTGTGTGAAATATAGTTTTATCAGTAAAACTGTATGTCTGTGCCGATTTTGTGGTTATTTCATCAGAAAATGTGCAGTCTTTAAATGACTGCGTGTTACCACACATCCTTTAATTTCCTTAAGAAAATTACTTGACTTATGTCCATTAAAGCTAGATGGGTTGCGAAAGTTTGT
Organism: Lissotriton vulgaris; assembly: GCF_964263255.1. NCBI lineage: Eukaryota > Metazoa > Chordata > Amphibia > Caudata > Salamandridae > Lissotriton > Lissotriton vulgaris. The sequence continues at coordinate 187,844,551 of NC_141695.1, read as the reverse complement.
CGTTCCAAAGATCTAAAAATTAGGTCATGGCGGTTCCAAACCAGTGGTTCTCGGACCCCCAGAGATCCATGACACATTCCCAGGGGGTCCGCAGGTCTCGAGCGTCCTCTCTCATAGGAAATGCCCATGTGCCCTCACACCACACAAGAGCTGTGAATGGCAGCGCAAGGGGCGGGACTAAAATAAAATCTAGAAATCACCATTCAGCCTTAGGTGTAAATTGAAGGGTGATTGGCTTTATTCATGGCAGGGCTGGTGTCCCCTTATGTTTGGTCCTAGCCCCAGAGCATTTTGATAACCCTGTCCCCTCTACACTTTAGTCCACATGTAACTCACATGCAGAAGAGCCGCGCCTCTTGTTGTTTTTATTTCTGTAATTTTTTATTGAGTAAAAAAAGATATATATTTACATGGAGCATGGGATATAGAAGGGACACACTCGCCTCTTGTTGTTTTGAGGCTGAACAGAGTTGAGGCACCTCAAGGCCTGGGCCGGCAGGAAGGCACTTCTCCGCGGAAACGGTGGGCCTCTTGAGAGAAACATGTAAGTGTTTTCATATTTATTACTACACCACATAAAATTGGCAGCGGCAGAGTATAAGATGACATTTCCCCAAGACTTAACTGATATAAATGTATGTGTCTCCTGCTTTAATTCCTTGTGACAGAGACCATAAAGCTTCATTTCTAATGACAAAGAAAGTAGTTACAAGATCTGCCCGTCTAAAATCCACCTATCTCTCCTCGCAGGTGAGAGCGCCGACCGGAAGCCATGTTATGGCTTGGGTCATTCTCAGCGAGAGGGTCCAGGTGGAACCCCCTCCCTCCCCCCTCCCCCTTCTCTAGGTTACATAATGCGTTTCGTACTATTTCTGTCCCTGCATATATGGGTCCTCGTGCTCACAGGGATTTGGTAGTGCAGTTCTGTGATAATAAGTGTCACATACACTTTCCATAGTTAGCATCACACGCTGGGAGCCTGGCTGAGCTGTAGAGAAAATGTATGTATGTTTTGGTACATCTGGCCCTCTGATCAAGACAAGGGACCTCCTTCGCAAATCTCACGTTCTTGCATATCGGGTGTGAGTTGGTTTTCAAGTCTGCTGTTTTCTGGCACTCGTTACTTTGCATTTACAGGAACATACAAAACCACAAGTACCAGAATGCAAAGCGAATACAAATGTTTGGGGGTGTGAATAAATCACAAGACACTCCGAGACAACTTAAAAGAATGCCAGTTCCTCACTCAAGCCCTGTGGTGATGTGCAACAATCGCAGACTGCATCTCTCCTGTACGGGAAGTAATTTGCATACAAAAATAGCATTATCATTTCACGCAAGTCAGGGTTCTTGAGTCTTACTAAGAGTCTCTACAGGGAGGTCTTGTGATCGTCTGACAAACTGGGGGTAGGGCATAGTTCAGATTTTTAAACTGTGTCACATCCACTGCAATGAGATCATCCAGGCCTGTTGACTGAATTTGTAAGTCAAAGGTGCACTGAAGACCATGAAAAGGAATACACTGGACTGGATGAGCTGGTCACAGCTCGCACTGCAGTGTAGTTTCTATATCCCTGATAGGCTATAATAATATACACTATAGTTTTGACATAGGACTGAGGTCAGTATGTCTCTATTGAGTACATTAAACTTAATTGCTTGTGTGTGCCAGCCAACTCAGAGGTCACTAGAAACTTCTGGAATGAACAAGAAGGGATTAGTTTCTGATAACCGCATAAACATGGCAACTTTGTTTCCCTTAGAATCAGAACAATCTCAGAACCGTGGAAACAATAGATAACAGTTTCACTCAGTCAATCGTGCATGATTCGTTTCTACAGAGTTTGCCCAGAAATAGGGAGACAGTGTTTCAATAAAAAGGGTTTATTGAACAGTCTTATTTCTCATGCAAGAGATATGAACTGCTACAATCGTGAGACAGAATGCGAACTATAATACATACAGCGTTAACAGTAAGATAAAATAATACTGCAATAGCATGGCTTGTAGCTATGACATATATTCATAAAAATACATACATTAATAAATTACACTCATTTGGTGCTTCTAAAATGATCCTACCCCAGTGAACCTAACCTAAGTGTAGTACGAGGGAAGAAGTAGGTACTGTTGAGCTATAGTCTAGTTTCGCCAAGAGTTGCCAAAAGTTTCTCTAGGTTCTAGTCTGCTCCATACCTTAGAATGAGAGGTTAGAATCTCTTTCCCGGTCTCGATCTCTAACATCCCGCAAGGGGAGTCAGAAACACTGGGAGCTCGATTCTCTGCGAGGAAGATGACAGCGTCTGGTCAGTGCATCAGGCGGGGACTCGATCTCCTTCTGAACTTGCTGTGGCATACTGGGTCGTGCAAGTATGCAGCTGGATCATACAGAGCACCGTAGTTTGCCATGGCAAGTGAAGGTATATTTATACCTTGAAGGTGTTTAGGAATGCCAGTATTGACGTAAAAGTCGGGCATAAGAACGTCATGAATGAACCCCTAAGGAATAGATGTTCATGCATAATAAATAAGTTCTTGGAGAAATCAATATTCAAGCAAAGGGAAGTCCTAAAGGCTTAAGAGTCTGGTTTTCCAAGAACTCGTTGTGACGTTGATGGACAGATGTAGGTAGTTATGCCTGTATTTGGTTCAGCATGGAAATGCCTTAATAAGGGTTGGATTGCTATGCCTAAATAAGGGCAATGGGAATTTTGCCTATAAAAGGGCATAAGTCGGGAAACCTATATACGGTACCTAAATCGACACACAACATCCACTCCACTTTCGTATGAACAACATTACTAAATCTTAAACATGATAAACATATCTAAAATAGAGTGTAACATGATTTGCTAAAACATGTATAAAAAAACATTTCTTAAAAAATGAATCTAAAAGTGTTGCTATGCATAAAATGCAATAGTGCTGTACATATTAAAGCAATGTATCATTCCAAGAATATATTTACAGTGAAATGCTAAATGACTGAACATGATGAAATGTCTCGTAAATAAAGAAGAAAAAGGGCCAAAACCATTTTTATTTTAGATTACATAAATCAATTGTTGTTGACAAGGTGACATATTGTCTCTGGTAGTTTTTTCAAACAGTACTGTTCGCTATGAATAGTTCTACTGTAAACAGATTACTGTGCCATAAAAAGAAAAATTCACATTTGGAAATAAAAATTAATCATAGGAAAAAAGTTCCAAAGTTAGTCCTTGTTTTGGAAAAATTGAAGGTGAAATTCAGAGTCTCTCAGTACACTGTGTGCCAAACTCAAAAGTCAGTGTTAGGGCTTGGAGAAAACATGAAATCTTCTAGATATGTAGACAAAAGGTCCACTACCATTGTAGGCGAAAGTGGGATTACCTCTTTTAGAAGACTTACCGCCCATAGATGAGAAGCATCACCTTCAGCATTGGTCGCATCAGCAATGTTCTTATTAGATGTTACCGGCGTGCCTGTTGTTTCCTCTCGTACCTCAGCAGTAGCAATTTGCGTCTGTGAGATCTCAATGAATGCCGTCATCAGAATTATAATAATAATCCACATTTGTAAAGCGCACAATCACCCGCAAGGGTCTTTAGGTGCCTGGGGCCGTCGGGAAGATTAAGCAAGCTATTGCCCAGAGTCACATGGTGCTGGGCTAATCTGCAGCCGGCCCTGGGGATTGGTACCTGCTGGGGACAACACAGAGCATGGGCAGTTACTGGGTTCAGCATAGTATTGATATCCGTAGGCATGACTGAAGGGAGTGTTACACAGATGTCTAGAATGCATTCTTCACAACGCTTTGCTCATTGCTGTTTCATTATTTGAGTACTAAATGACTGTATAGCTATAAGTACTGTTTTGGACATTATATTTATTGTTTCATGTATATAGCAAAAGTTGCCTGATACTACTGAGAATTCTTTTGCCTACATAGTAGTATTCTTGTTGCCATATTTTAGATTTGTGTATGAAAGAAGATCCAAGATTTTTTTTTTGAGTAATAAAAAACAGTTTAAATCTGTTTTCTTTTCTCCTTGCTCTTGTTTAAACTGTTGATCACTTTTGTGGCAATATTGTTAATCTACTGAATAGAATTGAAATAATTCCTACAGGGACATCTGTTTAATTGTTCTTCACCACAAAGCAGGCAGCGTAGAACAGGTAAGATGCAATCTTGCCAGATTGGTCTGAATGACAGAAACCATGTGGTATTTAATTCTCGTAGACGAGGTAAACCTAGAATTTGGACGATGCGCTCACAACACTTCATCTCCAATAGAGTTCTCTGAATGGGGCTTGGAGTGACACTGCTGAATTGGCTTGCCATATCAGAGCAGTAGGAGCAAAAATAGGATCCTAGCAATGAGTCCAAAAAGTAGTTGCAGTCCGCCAAACACAGAGTGCACGAACTTGGGAATTATTCAGAGGACTACTCAAAAAGATGCTAACAGTCCTGAACACATGTTCTTAAATGGATGTACAATACTGCCCGTATCAGACATGTTTAAGATACGTCCCAACATTTCTGCTGAGAAATGTATAGGGGAGTTTGCATTCAAGAGGGCATGTATCTCGGCAGAAGTTCTTGCGACTTGTAGATCATAGGTTTCTTCGGCAAAGGTCATTTGCACTGTTTTTTGTAAAAAAAATGGCTTTCATTCTGCTTAGAGTATCAATTCGTATAGAAGAGATGTTCAGTGAAGGCCATAAAGGTGACTCCCTGACTGTCTGTATTTGTGGTAACCAGACTTGCATACTGCAAGTGACCCTGGATGCAACCGTTATTAGATATGGAATACCTGGCAACATGCCACAGCAGCTGTGATCATTCAACATGAGGTAACTTCCATTTGAAAGTTGTCTGAAAATTGGATTAATCACTGCAGCTGTTGAGCTTTGCAGGTGACAGGATAAGTTTGTAGTGGAACCATCGCAGGCCCCGTGTGAATGAATACCCTGACAAAGGAGAGAACCGCTTAGTGCGTTTTCACAGTTAGTACCGCTAAGAAACACTTCATGCCCCCAGTCCAAAATCTGTGTGTGTATGGTAAATTCCAAGATGTCTTGATGTTTTCTTTACCCAACCTTTCATATGTGCCTGCTGGTATATGGTTTAGGCAATACTGAAAACAGAAAATTGTAACAGGCAGAGTAATTTTACATTGTACGATCCATTCAGTAGCTGGTTTTTCTGCCACGGTGAATGGTAATTTTTTCAGTTTTTCAATACTCATCACTGTATAGTCTGCTCCCCTTTGTGCCCGTTTGATCTGTTTATCAGTGAGATTGATTTCTGAAAACATTGACATAGTGTTGATTAAACGCCAAGGCACATAGCCTGAACGCAAGTTTTGAAGCGTCCAGCCTAATAGCATGATAGAACATAATTCAGACTGACCATGTTGCAGCATGACCAAGTCTTGTTCCATGATGTCTATGGCAGAAGATACAAATAATGTCCAATGAATATATCCTGGACGACAGAGTCGTTAACCCATTGTCTACTACAGAGAGAGATTTCTCTAAATAATACGATCAATTTCTCGTATTAGTTCTGCAGTCTCAGCTTGGGTAATCTTCCATATTTTGTTATAAGCAGCATAGATACCGGCATATATTAAATGTTTTTGATGCGGTTCTCTTGGTCCTAGCAAGAATTTCCTACTGTCTGCGTCCTATTTAAGTAAAGATAAGTATTGTTTTACCTCCTGTAGTGTAGCTTTCTGTAGCCAATCAAGGCAAAGTTTTCCTACACTGTATGTTGTTACTACCCCTGGATGCTGTCTTTGGACATATGTCGGGTCTGGCCTATTGATAGTAAAACCCTGTGTTTTATTCAGGAATCAATTTTGACGGTTGTTTGTGTCTGTGGGCCAGAGCAATCATTTTTCCATTCTGGATCTGATCTGTTGTGATGCAAAATATTATGTATGCCGACCACCCCGTGTAGTGCTATTACTTGCAGGTGTAGGTATGATCGGTGTGTTCATGTCTTTGACCTTGGCTAACCCAATGCAAAACGTTTGTTGAACAGTGTCGTTCAAAAACATAATTTGCTCAGGGATGATACAGGCTCTAAACAAAGCTTCTAACCCCTGCACTTGCCAATCTTTTGTACCCCAGACAGATTTGGTCTCAATGTTGTCTTTCCAAAAGTTGAAACCCTGTCTAGACAGTTGGGCAATAAAGGCTGCAGAATAAATCTGTTTCGTATTGGTTAACATATTTTCAGTTCCTGTCTTGTTCACATTTTTAAAATGAAACGTTCTAGATTTGATAAGTTGAACCCTGAAAAACATGGAAATTTCATTGCAAATGTTTTTGAGCTACCCTTAGGAGGTGTAGGACAATGTTCCCATTGGTTATGCATTAATACATTTCTAGGTGATGCAGTTTTGTGCAACAAATGATGACCATAATGGTTATAACAATACATGTGTTCAAAGTCTGTTGAACTCTCTAAATATTCATGATTTTTGTATACTGCAGACATTTCTAGATCAAACATCATGGTATTTACTGTCTTGAAGTCCTAATCATCAGAAAAGGTATTAGAGGTAATAAAGTCACTTATTGAAATTTTAAATAAGTGTGGAATCTCCCAATGTTCAGACGGGGCAAAATAGTCATATTCAGTTCTGTCCCAAACTATACCATCTGGTATAGGAATGGCTGTGATGTTCTCTGCTGATGAGTGTCTTGCTTCACGATGGGATGGTTTGTTTGGCTGGAGAAGTAAGTTCACTCTTTTACTTGTGTCCATTTGAATATATCTTCCATTTATCAGCATACCCAAAGTCATTACCAGAGCTAACCAAAGTAGAAAGAAGAATATTCCCAAAACAATCCATAGTTTAATCCATGATAAAACAGATAAGTCTTCTTCAGTAGATAGAAAAAGTCTGTTGTTTGTTCTTTGAAAGTTTCTTTTGCTGGCGTCATGTCAGGTTCACTAGGATCCTCAGAAAAAGTATCAAAGTTAATGAAAGAGCCAGGGGCAGTTCTATCAATGGTAGGATTGCATCACGATTCGTTAAAATCGCTTGAACCACTTGATCACTTGTTACTTGATGTAGACAGGTGTATCAGGACAAACTGTTATTTGCTTCTCAAGAGGGACGAGTTCCATAGCTTTGTTGCTTAGTCCTTCATTTCTCACTGTAGAATCGTCAAAGGCGAGTCTCTCCGTTTGAACCTCTTGGATTGTAGTTAGCGGAGTGCGTTTGCTACATTGTCGGAGTCCACTTGGCCTACTGCTTAGTATCGGCCACATAGTTTGGTTTGATCAGGTCGATCGAAACAAGTACTGTCCTCGATCCGTGGATTTCTAGGACAGGTACTGGTTGTCTGTAAGAAGGCCAAAATTCCTTCTTGTCTATGATTTTTTTCTCTGACTAGATCACCAAGCTTTGGGATCCAGATAGGCCTTGCTGGAATGGTTGGATTTTCCCCAGTGGTGGTTGGCTTCAGGAACACGTTGCTTTGTTTCGATCTTAGTTCATTTAAGTCCTGTAAAACAGCCAAATGATCTTTGATATCAAACATCTTATTTTCCACCACTGTCCCATGACAATCAAGGTCCAGTACCAACATTTTTGTCCCAAATAGGACCTCATATGGAGTGACACCCCCTAGAGAACTTCTTGGCAAATTGTTTAACCCGTTGCCTGCGCCGCAAATTCGGCGCTAGTGCGGAACGTTCCATTGAGCAAATGAGATAGGAACGTTCAGCGGACGTGCGCAGCACTAACGAGGTAGTGCACGCGACGTCCGCTGAACGTTCCCCGCACAGAAGGGGTTAATGCACGTTGGACCAAAAAAAGATGTTTGACCCACCCGTCACCAGAACCTAATACCCTAGCTGTTATAGACTGCTTTATGTCCCATTTTTTTCTTTCCACAACAGAATTATTCTCAGGATGGAATGGAGAAGAATACCGCAATGCTACGCCTAAACTGGCCATGGCTTCTTTGTAAGCTCGAGAGCTAAACGCAGGGCCCTGGTCAGAATGTAGTGTGCCAATTGCTCATGTGCCGATAAAGACTCGCAAATCTTTTATAAAAGTTTGAGCGTCAGCCCAACGCTGAGGCCACATCCAAAGGAACCTTGAACACAAATCCACTGCAACCATGATATATTTATAGTTACCATCCCTTTGTAAGGGACCGCAGTGGTCCTGGTAAACCTAAGCTAACGGTTTATCTGAAATTAACAGGGGTGTCTGTGCAGGACGTTTCACTGTTGAGATTTTCATCTTTTGACATATTTCACAGTCCAAAACATAATTTCTGATCAGTTTCCTAATACCTGGCCACCACTATCTCTGTTTTAATAATGATACTGTGGCAGAAACACCTGCATGAGCAGGGGCGATCCCTTCATGTGCTGCTAGGATTAGTCCTAATCTATGTTCCATGTTTGGTATTACCCTATCCCCCACTCCAGGGATTCGAGCAAACCGAACATTGTTCGCATCAATTGTATATGAGTATTTGAATGGAAACCTTTTAGGTAACGCTGCACCGCTGCTTTTGCTTGTAGCATTGACAGCCAGTATTATTTCACTGTCTATTTTCGTTTTTGAATGAGTGATGGCAGCTACGGAAGCCGTTTGCACAGCCCCTTTCGCTGCTTCATCAGCCAATAATTTCCCTTCAACGTGAACGCCATCACGTTGATGACTCAGCGTGTGTATCAGGTGAGTGTTTTGTAGTCCGTTTCGCAACTGAACTACTTGTTCCCAAAGCATTTTATGCTTGATTGTGCCACCTTTTGCATCTTTGAAACCATTTTGAAGCCAATTCTGTAAATATTCATTGTAAGATTGAACACAGTAGAAAGAATCGCACACTATGAGCGATCTGTATTTTCAAGTGCCATTATGAATGCTTGTAGTTCAGCTCGCTGAGCTGTACAATCTCCTAGAGATTGCGTTTTTGTGACCATTGGTCTAAATTAACCATCATGCATACAAGCTTTAACGATTGCGCATGCTGCACTATAAGCTTGCTTACCTCCCTAGCGGGTTGTGCAGATCCATCAGAATAAATTATAAATTTGTACTGATCAAGAGGGAGAATTTCAGTATGCAGAGGACATTCGTGTTCGTATTGCAGGAATTCTTGTGTTTTCAAATAAGGATTAAAAACGTATTCAACACCAGTTGCAGCAAGAGAATTAACCAATTGTATCCATCTTGGATGTAAAGCTTTTACATTCGCAATACTTGCTTTTGTAACTGCCGGTAAGGTCGGTACAGGAGTTACGACAATAATGCGTTTCCCCGGGGCTAGGGCTCTTTCTTTTGCTACAGCGGTTTGAACTGCTGTCAGATTTTTTTCTGCTTGTCTATACAAATGTGATTTGTATGCCATTGGTACTTTTTTACCTTCGTTAAAAATTAAGTAGGTGAATCTGCATTGACTCGGAATTGTTCGGATCAGTAAGTTGCGTACGTTTGTGCGTGTTTGTAAATGTTTTGTTGCTAACATGTCAGCTTAAAGTGAACGCAGAATTTCTGTGTGTTCTTGTGTCTAATGTATGATTTTAAAATCAGGTTTGAATAATTCGTAGAGTTTTAACCCTTTCTGCGTAGTTTAGAATGTAAGTTCTTACAAAATTCAGGCAACCTAGAATCAACTGTAAATTTCTCATTGTTTTTGGAGGTTGAAGCAGTGCACACTTTTCTAAAAAGTTGGCTGCCAGGCTTTTGCCTTCACTTTATAGTTCATATCCTAGGAAAAGGACGTTGAGATGGGCAATTCGTGATTTTTTAAAATTGAATTTATAACCCTCTTAGGCGAAGCCCAGTATAATGGTGTTCACCCTGTTCAAGTGCCTGTTAAGGTTATCGTCTGTCAGATAGATATCATCAACATCATAAATTTGTAGTATGTCTGTTACCCTTGCTGAGAATAACCCTGGACTATTCTTGAATCTCTGTGGGAGACGACAGAATTAACGCTGGGTCCCCATTATTGAAAAAGCTGTCAAATACCTACTATCAGGTGCTATGTTTTGACAAAAGAAAGCATTTGAAATATCTAACATGGTTTTATATTTTTTACACACAATGTTATTAATTAATGCTGTACTATGTACATTTTGCACTGCAAATGTTTTGAAACAAGAGTTTAGGTGTCTGTAATCCAAAACTGGACAATATGTGTTGTCCGGTTTGGAAACAGGAAACAAAGGATTGTTCATTGATGAGGTGCATGTTTCAATCACCCCTTGGTATTCAAGTTGTTCTAGGATCTCCCTGACCTGTTTTTATAGCTTCTTGCTTAATCGTGTACTGCCTTTGCGTAGTTTGTTGATTTGTTTTAAATGGATTTTGTGATGAGGTGAGTCCTCATCCCATCCTACATGATTTTTGTAAAATGCTGGAGCTTGGGCAACTGCCCATTTCCAGGCATAAGTATATTTTAAATGTATTAGAACATGTTTGGAGAAGGCTGGCATAATCATGTATTCGCCATGTGGGTGTTCTTTGACAAATTCTGGTGGCCAGTTCAGTTCTGCTAGAAGTATACAATAACCCTTTGAAAGTCGCTCCCAAAAAAGTGCTTTCACTCTTCTTGGTTTGTCTCCCTCCATCTGGAGTGTTATTTCATATACCCTTTGTGGAGAACTAACCCTGGTGTCTGCAGTCTCAACTTGAATGTCTTCATTCAGGTCCACTGTCTCCAAAAGTCCCTTCAGGTTTTGATGAACTACTGTTACTTCTGCTGCACTGTCCAACATTGTCTGAGTGGCTCAAGGCTGTATGGTAAGGTGCAAACTATTTTGTTTGTTCATGAAGCCCTCAACCACCAACCTGGTTGGTGGCATGCTTCATCATAGGGCCCACCCAGTGACACCAAATGTGTCCCGGGTGTGCTTTGACGCCTGAATACAGCGGAGCAGGTATTTTACTGAGTGTGCAGTGTAGTGGCGTGAAAGTGAAAGCTAAAAGCTATACAGTGGTCCCAGTACCCGAGGGTAATTTAAACTTTAATAACTGGGCCTCTGTTAGCATTAAAAAAGGCTGGTAGATGTGTAGGAGTATTAATTAGGGCCTCCTGCATCCAGGTGTGGTCTACATGTTCCAGTCAGGCCTTTATAATTTAAACTGGCTTTCCTCAGGAACAATAAATAAGTGATAGTGCAATATTAATTTAAGTGAGTGTGTAATTTAAAAAACGTGAAGCACTCGCTTAGGTGCTATATGTGTGCGAGGGGGATTCCCTCTTAAGCATCAACTGAGTATTTGCCGGAAATGGCCCATGGAGTCGCCCGGCAGAGGTTTTAACTGAGACTGTCGGTCGGGACCTGCAGTGAACCTGTTGTTCTGCAGTGGATCTCCGTGAGGTCCACGGCGGAACAACAGGTTCACTGCAGGTTCACTGCAGGTACACTGGGGTAGGATTATTTTAGAAGCACCAGATGAGTATTTTAGCTGGAAACATGCCGAACTCAGCGCCCTCCTTAAGAAACCCACAGCAGACCCCACCGAACTTAAGAACTACCGTCCCATTTCGCTCCTCCCATTCCCTGCCAAAGTCATTGAGAAAACCGTCAACAGTCAGCTCGCCGCCTTCCTCGAGTCCAACGGCTCCCTCGACCCATCACAGTCCAGCTTCCGAGCCAAACACAGCACCGAGACCGCCCTCATCGCAGCCACAGACGACATTCGAACACTACTTGACAACGGAGAAACAGCTGCCCTCATCCTACTGGACCTCTCCGCAGCGTTCGACACGGTCTGTCATAGCACCCTCATAAAACGCCTCAGCAACGTCGGGATACAAGGAAAAGCATTGGACTGGATCATCTCGTTCCTCACCGGAAGAAGCCAGAGAGTACGCCTCCCCCCTTTCAGATCAGAGGCCACTGAAGTCATCTGCGGCGTACCACAAGGATCATCGCTCAGCCCCACCCTCTTCAACGTCTACATGAGCCCCCTCGCATCCATCGCACGCCAACACAACCTCAACATCATCTCCTACGCAGACGACACCCAGCTGATCCTCTCCCTCACCAAAGACTCAAACACCGCCAAAACCAACCTACACGAAGGGATGAAAGACGTTGCCGAGTGGATGAAGAACAGCAGTTTAAAACTAAATTCAGACAAGATGGAAGTCCTCATCCTAGGATCATCCCCCTCTTCTTGGGACGACTCATGGTGGCCACCGGCCCTGGGCAGCGCACCCAAACCAACGGACCACGCACGCAACCTGGGCTTCATCCTGGACTCCTCCCTCTCGATGACCAGACAAGTCAACGCCATCTCATCATCATGTTTTAACATCCTACGTATGCTCAAAAAGATCTTCCGTTGGATCCCCACCGAAACAAGAAAGACGTCACCCAAGCACTTGTCACAAGCCGACTGGACTACGGAATCACCCTCTACGCCGGAACCACAGCCAAATTACAGAAAAAACTCCAACGCATTCAGAACGCCTCTGCCAGACTCATCCTTGACATCCCCCGCCACAATCACATATCCGGTCACCTAAGAGACCTCCACTGGCTCCCCGTCAACAAGAGAATAACGTTCCGTCTCCTCACCCACGCACACAAAGCCCTCTACGACCTAGGACCCAAATACCTCAACACGCGCCTGACCTTTTACACCCCCACCCGCAAACTACGATCGTCCAATCAAGCCCTCGCCGCGATTCCACGCATCCAAAGATCCACCATGGGAAGAAGATCTTTCTCCTACTTAGCGGCCAAAACCTGGAATTCTCTCCCCACCCACCTCCGCCTTACACAGAACCACCTCTCCTTCAGAAAACAACTCAAAACTTGGTTATTTGATAAATAACGTACCCCCCCTACCTCAAGCGTCTTGAGACCCTCTGGGTGATTAGTGCGCTATACAAATTTTAACTTGACTTGACTTGACATGCTATTGCAGTATTATTTTATCTTACTGCTAACGCTGTACGTATTATACTTCGAATTCTGTCTTACGATTGCAGCAGTTCATATCTCTTGCATGAGAAATAAGACTGTTCAATAAACCCTTTTAATTGAAATGCCCGTCTCTCTATTTCTGTGCAAACTCTGTAGAAACGAAGCATGCACGATTGACTGAGTGAAACTGTTATCTATTGTTTCCACGATTCTGAGATTGTTCCGATTCTAAGGGAAACAAAGTTGTCATGTTTATGCGGTTGTCAGAAACAAATCCCTTCTTGTTCATTCAAGAAGTTTCTAGTGACCTCTGAGTAAGCTGGCACACACAAGTAATTAAGTTTAATGTACTCGATAGAGACATACTGACCTCAGTCCTATGTCAAAACTATAGTGTATATTATTCCAATGCACAGGGATATAGGAACTACACAACATGGTGCCCAATGGTTTGGTAAGGCACTAATTACTGAAGTAACTCAGTTGTGATTTTCTCAGAGACCCCTACTCATAATACTCCATAAGATGTCTGGAGTGGGTAGGGATAAAATCCGCCATAGCTGAGTAGGACGAAAATCCTATGTATTAGCTGTTTGGTTTGTTCAACGTTGAAGGATACAGTGTTCCAAAACATTGTGCACCTTATTTTTGTTCCCTTGAAACTTGCTCTGCATTTTTCAATAAACAATGTCTAAGAACGAGACTAACACCGAAACCGGTGGAGCTGTAACCGACGAAGTTGCAGCAGCTTTTGATTATGCATGTTTTAATGAAAAGGATAAGAATGCCAGAATCATTCCTCCAAATTTAAGGTGAGCCATGACTCTAAATCTTATAAAACATGGCCTAACACCAAGAGGTGGTAGAGCAGTCTTTTTGTGATAGAAGCACATGAATCTCACCAGACAGAGGTTTTCTACTCATGGATAGTATTCCCACAATCACATCCAGTAGCACATGTGTTTCACTTCTACAAAGAAGATGATCCACCTGAGGAATATATTCCTTTCGAGGAAATTTAAATTCCACTCACATACCAGGAGCATGATCTCTGGTTTAAAGGTGCCCTAAAACATTTAAATCACATTACCAGGCTCGGTCCACCAGGTAGACCTGAAGCATCTTGGCCGATTTTAGCCGGCTACACACCTGACCCTGACATTAAATCAATGTCGGACAATGAATTAATTAGCAACATACAGAAGTTAATAGAATTATACTGTTGAACCACAACTGTCCGAAAGTCCCAAAAAGGCCTTTTCTAAACCCAATCCTACCTCCTCTAAAAAGAAGTGGGAAAATAACAAACAACATTCCAAAGATAAAGATTCTCAATCCCGAGGTAGGTCTCCTCAAAAGGAGCCCTCTGAAAGGAGGTGTAACCTCAGGAATAGGGATAATTTGAGAAAACCTGACAGGTATCAAGATACTGATCCACATTCCTCTTTGACCTTCCAGCTATCGTCACAGACATCTGAAAGAAGAGGACAGACCACAAGGAAGAACGTGTGAAGTCCAAAGACAATCAACGCGTTCAGAAAAACAAACCAAAACCTCAATCCTCCAAGAAGAAGGTAGCGGGTCTAAAAATCAGACTTGCCGATGATTCTGAAAGCACAGCTCAAGAACGGAGAATGGGCTACAATGTTGTATCATTTATCAAAAGAGAGAGAGAAGACTAGATAGCTAGTCTGTATCCCCGGGGATAATGGGCCCGATTCACAAAATGAACTTAAGACTCAATCCTAAACTTACTACTATTTTGGTATTCACAGAATGCACTTACTACTTTTGGCATTCACAGAATGAACTTACTACTTTTAGTATTCACAGAAGTTAGGATTTTGTCTTAAGTTTGTCTTAAGACAAACTTAAGACAGACTTAAGACAAAATCCTAACTTCTGTGAATACCAAAAGTAGTAAGTTCATTCTGTGAATGCCAAAAGTAGTAAGTGCATTCTGTGAATACCAAAATAGTAGTAAGTTTAGGATAGAATCTTAAGTTCATTCTGTGAATCGGGCCCTATATGTTCAATCAATAAGGACTAGCCTATTTGTGGAGTGACTCAAGGCTGTATGGTAAGGTGCAAACTATTTTGTTTTTTCATGAAGCCCTTACCCACCAACCTGGTTGGTGGCGTGCTTCATCATTGGGCCCACCCAGTGGCACCGAATGTCACTGGGTGGGCCCAATGACATGAAAGTGTAGTACGAGGGAGGAAGTAGGGGCTGTTTAGCTATAGTCTAGTTTTTCCAATAGTTACCAAAAGTTTGTCTAGGTTCTAGTCTGCTCCATACCTTAGAATGAGAGTGGTTGGAATCTCTTTCAGGGTCTTGATCTCTAACACCCCGCAAGGGGAGTCAGAAACACTAGAGATGGATTCTCTGCAAGGACGATTACAACGTCTGGTCAGTGCGTCAGGCGGGGACTCGATCTCCTTCCGAACTTGCCATGGTGAACTGTGTTGTGCAAGTATGCAGCTGGATCGTACCGTGCACCGTAGTTTGCCATGGCAAGTGAAGGTATATTTATACCTTGAAGGAGTTTAGGAATGCCAGTGTTGATGTAAAAGTCGGGCATAAGAACGTCATGAATGAACCCCTAAGGAATAGATGTTCATGCATTATTAATGAGTTCTTGGAGAAATCAATATCCTAGCAAGGGGAAGTCCTAAAGGCTTAGGAGTCTGGTTTTCCAAGAACTCGTGATGACGTTGATGGACGGGTGTAGGTAGTTATGCCTGTATTTGGTTCAGCATGGAAATGCCTGAATAAGGGTTGGATTGCTATGCCTAAATAAGGGCAACGGGAATTGTGCCTATATAAGGTCATAAGTCTGGAAACCTATATACAGTATGTAAATCGACACACAACAGCATAGGGGTTGAATGAAAGAGGCTCCCATGGCTAAATCACGCGGGCCTTTACTAAGCGGCTCCAACAACTAATGTGTCTGAACAACGCGTTCCTTTACCACGCACACTTTTACCATGCAATATCGTGGTAAAGGCATGACTGGAAAATGGATGTGTGGTAAAGATCACACCCCAACCTCCCTGTCCTGAGCCCTAAAAATTACCCAAACCCCCCAAGTCCTAAAAACTACCCTGCCCGAGCCCTAAACACTACTCCGACTCCCCCAACCCTAAACTCTACCTGAACCCCCAGAGCCCTAAGCACTACCCCAAACCCCCTTGAGCCCTAAACACTACTCCGACCCACCTTTTAATTAATTAATTAATTGCAAGTTTATATAGCGCTAGGATCGACTCCCGGAGGAGTATCTCCGCGCTTCGACCGCTGCGAAACCCTTCCTGGCTTCCCTGAGAGATGGTCCCTTAATGGGTATCTCCAGGGTGAGACCAGGCATCCCCGGCGGTCTGGTGGGGCCGTTAGTGAAGATGAGGCAAGCTAATGCCCAGAGTTGCCGAGTGTGATCGCTGATCAGAGTGGGCACCGAGGAGAGAGAATTATCGAGTCCGCTGACCCTGGTCCAGAAACCTGCAGCGTCGGGAATCGAACCCTGGTCCCGGGCCGTCCTCTGCTCTCGGGTCTGCCGCCTCTAACCAGTGAGCCACACTAATTCACTTCACCTTGAGCCCTAAACACTACCCCACCACCGCCCTGAGCGTTAAACACTACACCGACCCCCATAATCCTAAAAACTACCCCGACCCCCCAACCCTAAACACTAACCGTCCCTCTGTGCCCTTAACACTACCCTGACCCACCCGTGAGCCCTAAAAACTACCCTGAATCCCCTGAGCCCTAAAAACTACCCTGAGCCCTAAAAACTACCTCTAACCATTAAAAATACCCCCAACTCCTAAACCTGGCCACAGTGCCACTTACCTGTCCGCATCCTCTCCCGATCCCTCCTCTTACTGTGCCTGCCCATCCCAGCATCTAGACCGCGCACTGACTTAACATATGTGTGGTTAAGGCATGTGTGGTTAGGCTTGTGAGAATAAGGCATGGGTGACTTTGCCCGCATTGTAACGTCCATTTCCCTGCCTAGGACAACTTAGGATTTCTGCTTCTAGCTTCTGTCTCTTTTAGTGGAGAAGTGTGGCTCAGGGGTTAGAGGCGGCAGACCTGGAGCTTGAGTTCAGCCCTGGACCAGGGTTCAATTCCCCGCCTCGGCGGGTCTTGGGCTCAAAATTCCACGGACTCGATAATTCTCGCTCCGGTGCCTTCTCGACTCACGGGTTCACACTCTGCGACTCTGGGCAATAGCTTGTTTAATCTCCACAACGGCCCCTCGCGGTGGGATGCCTGGCTTTCACCTTGTGGATACCCTGCCATGGTTATCTCACAGGGGAATACCAGGACGGGTTCCCTAAGCAAGCGCGGAGATGCCCCAGGGTAAGTCGTGCGCTATATAAGTTTCATTCATTTCATTTCATTTCATTATTATGGTGTGAACACCATGACTGCATGGAACATCAAAGCATGCAGAGCTATATAAGCTACTCAGAGAAGACATGGGCCACCTTGGCATTTTTAAAAAGTCATTATTAATGTTAGGTTGCATGTCACAGAGTCCAAAGTGCTGACGGGTAAAAAAAAAACCAGTTTACTGAGATGGCACACAGGACAAGGGCCCTTCCATGTCTGTGGGGAGAGTAGGACTCTAAGTACCACAATGCTAAGTGGTGCAAGCTAAAAATACATAGCTGCCAGATGTATAGCACAAATAGACCTGAATGGAAGGCCAAAATGTGTGACCTGTGTCAAAAAGCCAAGAGTGGCACAAGGCAGTCAACTAGGCTTGGTGCTATGTGGCACCTTACAGTGCAGGACTACAAGTATCATAATACAATGTGAGGTCAGTTAAAAAAGATGTCACGTGCTACATGGGACATCTTGGCACCTATGAATGCAGGACAACCACTGGGCCCTCCATTCTATGAAACTACAGCAAAAGAAATACAATTGGGATGGAGTACGAAAACAAGACCATTCACGTTATCATTCAAATTGCTTGGGGGTCCGTGGCTTCCAGCAGTGATTTAATGGGAATCCTCATGAGTCAAAAGGTTGGGAACCACTGGTCTAAAATGTTTGAGAAGCCCTGAGCTGACTGCTGGCATCTTTTGTTATCTGCGCTTTACAAATTTGAATCGTGGCTAGGCCATCCCAGGCTTTATCGTTATTAGATTTGTGAATCAAGGATTATCAAACGGAGTAATTACATCTCTTATTAACAGTGCTTAGAAACTGCAGAAGGATGGTATGCAGTGTTATGCAGAAATCAAAGCATTGCTCTTCCCTCCAATGATCAGGTCTCACTTATAGACAGCCTTTGCCTGTCTGTTGGTGAAAGCCTATTGTGGACAAAACCAATACTTGCAATATTTTGGACCCGCCCACTACATTGGCTGCCTTTCCTGTCACTCTCATTTGCTTGCTTCCTATTTAACAGCTCTTCTTTCTCTGCTTGTTTTTGTCTCTACTCTGAAAGTTTGTCACCTTTACCATCCTTCTGATTGGATGACTTGTATCCTTCCACTGCAGTGGCGGCCTTCACGGAACACGGCCAGCGAGGCGAGGGAGTGCTGGGGGGGTTGGAGGTACGGGGGATGTATTATTTTTTTTACTCACCTTATTGCCGCCGCGTTACTCCTCCGTGTCAGGACTCAGGAACCAGGAAGAAGCCAGTCTTCTCTGACCAAGCGTTGTGATTGGTAAGCACCCTGGCACCCCTAAACAATCACAACGCTGCAATGCAGAGTTGTGATTGGTCTGAGCGTTGTGGTTCGATGCTCAGCCAGGAACTGGGAGCCTGGACATGTACTCCACACAGGCTGTAATGCCGAGACAGCCGGCCAAACAGTTATGTGCACTTAGGAGAAAGCAAACCACTCCTCCCCTGCCCTGCTCCGAGAGCCGAGCTGCCCCGTCCGCCCCGGCAGCTGGAACAAATAAAATGATAATAACGTTCAGTTATAATCATTTTATCTTTTCTTTAGTTACATTGCTTAAAAGCAGTGGGCCGACGCTCCTCTGTCATAGCAGGGGAGCCGCCAGTGTTCCACTGCTCACATTCAGGGAACTACAATTTTGTTTAGCTTTAACCACCTCATGGCCTTTGTTATGCTCTTCCCTATGTTCTGCTTTCCTCCTCACTCCCTGTGAGCTCTAGGTATTGTTCTCCACCACAAGCTCCTCCGATGCCTCCATTCTTCTCCTGCTCAGTTGTTGACATCTTTTAAAATCATACTTTTATGTACTGTTCCTCACTGCACAGCACTATTTACTTTTTTAAACACCCATTGTCTTCACCACCCTTGCTGCTCTACCCCCTCCTTCTTTTATTTTTGTTATTGTTTTGGCGTGGCCAAGCAGCTGTAGTTTGACAAAACACTTTTGCACACTCTTAACTTTTTTTATTATTATTTTTTGCTCCGAAATTGGCGTCCACCATTAATTTTAAAAGCCAAAAAGGCAACTGCATCCTTGTGATTTATGCACGCAATAATATCGGTTCACGTTTTTACCTTTCTTTGTGCCAAGGTGCACAGCACTGGCAAAAAAAAAATGTTTTTCTTCTTGTTGCAAATTATGAAGTGTTTGGCAAAACCACTGGAAAGCCGATATGTCTGCACCATCAGCACTGTCCGTGCTTGTTAAAACTTCGAAAATAAACTGGGATGCTCAGATTAAATGGGATGCTTTGGCTGGTTTCGTTCATTTAAAATAGCTAATGGTGAGGCTTTTATTTCTTCTATCAGATTTTCAGATTTTGGGTACAAAATGCTTTTATCTGGCCCTCTTTGATGATGGCAATTACCTTTTATTTGGGTATTTCTTCAGGCCCAGCATATAACCTGCTCCCCACACAGAATACAGCGATGCATCTAGCACGAGAGGCAGGAAATACGACCAGATGTCCCAGATCCGTGATGGCAGATGAGGGGGTGCAAGTATTCTGATGTCCATAGCTCTCCAGGACAAGTATGAGACCAGCCCTCCTTTCCTCGAGGAGCCTCACGCACCTTCTCTCTAGACTCCGGGACAAGTATCAGACCAGCCCTCCTTTCCTCGAGGAGCCTCACGCACCTTCTCTCTAGACTCTGGGACAAGTATCAGACCAGCCCTCCTTTCCTCGAGGAGCCTCACGCACCTTCTCTCTAGACTCCAGGACAAGTATCAGACCAGCCCTCCTTTCCTCGAGGAGCCTCACGCACCTTCTCTCTAGACTCCGGGACAAGTGTGAGACCAGACCTCCTTTCCTCGAGGAGCCTCACGCACCTTCTCTCTAGACTCCGGGACAAGTGTGAGACCAGACCTCCTTTCCTCGAGGAGCCTCACGCACCTTCTCTCTAGACTCTGGGACAAGTATCAGACCAGCCCTCCATTCCTCTAGGAGCCTCACGCACCTTCTCTCTAGACTCCAGGACAAGTATCAGACCAGCCCGCCTTTCCTTGAGGAGCCTCACGCACCTTCTCTCTAGACTCCGGGACAAGTATGAGACCAGTCTCCTTTCCTCGAGGAGCCTCACACAACTTCTCTCTAGACTCTGGGACAAGTATCAGACCAGCCCTCCTTTCCTCGAGGAGCCTCACGCACCTTCTCTCTAGACTCCAGGACAAGTATCAGACCAGCCCTCCTTTCCTCGAGGAGCCTCACGCACCTTCTCTCTAGACTCCAGGACAAGTGTGAGACCAGACCTCCTTTCCTCGAGGACCCTCACGCACCTTCTCTCTAGACTCCGGGACAAGTGTGAGACCAGACCTCCTTTCCTCGAGGAGCCTCACGCACCTTCTCTCTAGACTCTGGGACAAGTATCAGACCAGCCCTCCATTCCTCGAGGAGCCTCACACACCTTCTCTCTAGACTCCAGGACAAGTATCAGACCAGCCCGCCTTTCCTTGAGGAGCCTCACGCACCTTCTCTCTAGACTCCGGGACAAGTATGAGACCAGACCTCCTTTCCTAGAGGAGCCTCACGCACCTTCTCTCTAGACTCCGGGACAAGTATGAGACCAGACCTCCTTTCCTCGAGGAGCCTCACGCACCTTCTCTCTAGACTCCGGGACAAGTATGAGACCAGACCTCCTTTCCTCGAGGAGCCTAACGCACCTTCTCTCTAGACTCCGGGACAAGTATGAGACCAGACCTCCTTTCCTCGAGGAGCCTCACGCACCTTCTCTCTAGACTCTGGGACAAGTATCAGACCAGACCTCCTTTCCTCGAGGAGCCTCACGCACCTTCTCTCTTGACTCTGGGACAAGTATCAGACCAGCCCTCCTTTCTTGAGGAGCCTCACGCACCTTCTCTCTAGACTCCGGGACAAGTATCAGACCAGCCCTCCTTTCCCTGAGGAGCCTCACGCACCTTCTCTCTAGACTCCAAAACAAGTATCAGACCAGCCCTCCTTTTCTCGAGGAGCCTCACGCACCTTCTCTCTAGACTCCGGGACAAGTATGAGACCAGACCTCCTTTCCTCAAGGAGCCTCACGCACCTTCTCTCTAGACTCTGGGACAAGTATCAGACCAGCCCCCCATTCCTCGAGGAGCCTCACGCACCTTCCCTCTAGACTCCGGGACAAGTATCAGACCAGCCCTCCTTTCCTCGAGGAGCCTCACGCACCTTCTCTCTAGACTCTGGGACAAGTATCAGACCAGCCCTCCTTTCCTCGAGGAGCCTCAAGCACCTTCTCTCTAGACTCTGGGACAAGTATCAGACCAGCCCTCCTTTCCTCGAGGAGCCTCACGCACCTTCTCTCTAGACTCTGGGACAAGTATCAGACCAGCCCTCCTTTCCTCGAGGAGCCTCACGCACCTTCTCTCTAGACTCCAGGACAAGTATGAGACCAGCCCTCCTTTCCCCGAGGAGCCTCACGCACCTTCTCTCTAGACTCCAGGACAAGTATCAGACCAGGCCTCCTTTCTTGAGGAGCCTCACGCACCTTCTCTCTAGACCCCAGGACAAGTATCAGACCAGGCCTCCTTTCCTCGAGGAGCCTCACGCACCTTCGATCTAGACTCCCAGACAAGTATCAGACCAGCCCTCCTTTCCCTGAGGAGCCTCACGCACCTTCGATCTAGACTCCCAGACAAGTATCAGACCAGCCCTCCTTTCCTCGAGTAGCCTCACGCACCTTCGATCTAGACTCCCAGACAAGTATCAGACCAGCCCTCCTTTCCTCGAGGAGCCTCACGCACCTTCTCTCTAGACCCCAGGGCAAGTATCAGACCAGCCCTCCTTTCCCCGAGGAGCCTCACGCACCTTCTGTCTAGACTCTAACTCTTGTCCTGCTCCTGCCTTTAGATGCCAGCACTTGCTTTAAGTGTCTAGTAGGACAGGCCTCTTCTGTGCTGACACTCCCTCTTTGGAGCACACCGCCTCGCCATGAAATCTAATACTGACCACCTGACTTTTAGGAAAGTCATGTGAACTTTCTTGTCTGTTTAGAAAAGTCTTCCAGTGCAATGGAACCAATTTAAACAATATGTATTGTTTATTCCCTCAATTCTGGTGCTAATAAGAGTGAAGGCGCGCACGCTCTTCACAAACTCAAAATCAAACAAAACCCTTGTGCTTTAACCTTGTTTCACCCTGAACACTCACATCACACTGCTGAGTGCACATCAGCTGATGTCCCGGATTCTCCCTCTACGAGATGCTACTCCACCATAGAGATGTCCAGTGTTGGGGCAATGACAGCAGCCCAGGAATGAACGAGGTTGATTTGAGTGATGAGCTGTCAGTCAATCGAGAGGGCCAATGATAAGTGGAAGTCTGTTTCATTATGTGAGCCGGTGTGTTAAGCTGGAGATGATGAGGAGAGCTCATCCGGGCACTTTGCTAATGAATGCTGCGCTGACCTTTGTATGGCTGCAATAGATTACTAGGTGACCTTTGCCCTCGGGGAGACATGATACATTGCCAGAGCTGAACAATAGCACAGCCTCATTTGCAATAAACACATACTCCACAGGCGGCCTGATTTCTGGCACAGCAGTCAGGTAAGCTTATAAAGAGATGAATTATACCCCTGCCATCGACCTTTCAGAAGGGAAGCTCCGCCATGATGGATTTATGCAGCCCACCAGCAAGGGGCTAAGCGGTGGGTCTCGGGAAGAGGTGACAGGGGGCGGGACACAGACTGGAATGACATACTAACTGACCTATCCAGAGTGATGTGCAATTAACTGCTCGAGCCAGAGTGATGTGAAATTAACTAGATGCTCCCGAGCAATGCAGCGATATTGATGGTGTATACGAATGACCAACCAGCCTTGCTTACGGGCATACTGTGCCAATTCCCAATGCCATATACTCCACACGGCTTCTAGACTTGTCCTTGTGTGTATTATTACACCTGTGTGTGTGTATGTGTCTGGCATTATTTAATTGTGCTTCTCCCACACCTGCTGAAAAACGGTGCCCTTTTTGAGGTGAAGTCGAGTGTATTACTGCCCCACCGATTCCCTGACAAGTTTTATTAGGTAAAACCCGGATCCAGAGCCAACTCAGCTGG
Organism: Lissotriton vulgaris; assembly: GCF_964263255.1. Classification (NCBI taxonomy): domain Eukaryota; kingdom Metazoa; phylum Chordata; class Amphibia; order Caudata; family Salamandridae; genus Lissotriton; species Lissotriton vulgaris. The sequence goes on along the minus strand of NC_141695.1, from coordinate 187,821,153 downwards.
AATATACTCAGCTCCACAGCTGGATGGTGTCTTTAAAGGATATATGACGATACATTGCATGCCATTACATTGCATGGCATTACAACGTGGTTGCTATTACATCGCAAAACTTTACTATGCATATGCCTTTACTCTGCATGCCATTACAGCAAAATTTGTTGTAAAGGCATGCGTGGTAAAAGCACATGCATTGTAATGCCATGCATTGTAATGGCATTGCGATGTAATGGTAGGTGCGTTGTAACAACTGCGTTGTAATTTCAATGCGTTGGAACATCTGCGTTGTAATGGTTGTTTCCCGTTTTTAACTGCCTCCTTCATATAGCACTACTCTATATATGCCATTCAGATATGAAAAGGTTCCATCGACAGGATGATGTCACAATACAGCTAGAAACCAAGCTGACCTCATCAAACAAGCAACATTCTAGAATGCTTATTGTTGGTGATTGCTACTGATGTTGGATAACGTCATCAGACAAAGCAACATTCTAGAATGCTTATTGTTAGTAGTTGCTAATGATGCCGGACGACGTCATCAAGCAGTGCAACATTCTAGAATGCTAATTGTAGGTGATTGTTAATGATGCCGGACGATGTCATCAACCAGTGCAACATACTAGAATGCTTATTGTTGGTGATTGCTAATGATGCCGGACGACGTCATCAACCAGTACAACATTCTAGATTGTTTATTGCAGGTGATTCCTTATGACGCCAGACGTCATCAAGCAGTGCAACATTCTAGAATTCTTATTGTAGATGATTGTTAATGATGCGGGACAATGTCACCAAACAGTGCAACATATTAGAATGCTTATTGTTGGTGATTCCTAATGATGCCGGACGACGTCATCAAGCAGTGCAACAATCTAGAATGCTTATTGTTGGTGATTCCTTATGATGCCGGACGTCATCAAGCAGTGCAATATTCCAGAATTCTTATTGTAGGTGATTGTTAGTGATGCCGGACGATGTCATCAAGCAGTGCAACATTCTAGAATGCTTATTGTTGGTGATTGCTAATGATGCCCGGACGATGTCATCAAGCAGTGCAACATTCTAGAATGCTTATTGTTGGTGATTGCTAATGATGCCCAGACGATGTCATCAAGCAGTACAACATTGTAGAATGCTTATTATAGGTCATTGTTAATGATGGCACACAGCAAGGAGGACTGTGCTTTTTTCGCCTCCCTGGAAGGCTGCTTTAAATGACTCTGTCATATCAGCCTCTTCCTCCTCTGCATATCTAAAGCCCATGGTTATTTAAATGCCTGTCCTTTGTTGCTTTGTGCGTGACCTTGAGCATTAATTGGTATTCTCCTTTGAAGCTGCGCGAGCTCGGGCTCACCTGTCCAACACAATGCGCCATTTCTAATTGGATCACCTCTCTCGATTATGAAGAAACTGTTGTCTCGTGTGGTTACTTGTCACACAGATCATACCGTTTCAAAGCACGGAGAGAACATTTTCCAGCTCGAATGACAAGCCAAGGCGCAAAGAGAATTTTTTTTTATTTCGCCATCGAATCCTGCCACTAATGCTTGGCCCTCCACGCTCCGCGACACCACCGGGGCAGACGTCATCACGTCACACGCTTGCGTGAGGTAGACGTAGCCCTGTGAGCAGTTGCATACAGTGCTTCTGTGAGTTTCTGGAGTGTAGGGCAATGTACTTGCTGTCAGAGTTCTTCACTTCCTTCTGAATGGACTTGGCTTTTGGGTGTTTTTACTGTTTTCTTTACCACGTCTCTTTCAGATGGAGGACCATATTATATGCTAAATTATCGATTTGGTACTTTTGGGTTGCCATAAAATTTCAGGAAAAATGTCTACTACTAAAATATCACGAAGGTAAGAATATACTGGGAAGAACAGATTCGATTTCTTAATTCCGAAGCTATGTACCTTGTAGATGTGTAGTCACGGTACACGAATCAAGACTTATTTGTTAGCTATGATGTTATGGTAGCCAAATAATAAAGACTTGAACTCTGGCACAGTACTGAAATGCTCTCTCGATGCTCACCCCCACCTCTTTCTTGTTAGCGTAGCTCTGTGTGCTGCGCACAGCGCCTTGAAGCACCAGAGCGAGGTTGATACTATGTCTAAGCCACTAACTCAGCCCCTTCAGGTAGAGGCTGCAGGTGACCTTCTTCCAACTTTGTCTCAGTGCATTCTGCAGCACTAAAACACGCTTCCTAACTAGTCCTCGCTGGCCTTAGCCTGCGCGTGAAGTTTCCTTGGCGGTCCTCGCTGGTCTTGGGCCTGGGCCTTACGTTTCTTCGGGGGTCCTCGCTGGCCCTGTTCCAGGGCGTTACGTTTCCTTGGGGATCCTCGCTGGCCTTGGGCCTGGGTATTACATTTCCTTGGGGGTCCTCGCTGGCCCTGGGCCTGGCATTACGTTTCCTTGGGAGTCCTCGGTGGCCTTGGGCCTGGGCGTTATGTTTACTTGGCGGTCCTCACTGGCCTTGGGCCTGGGCGTTACATTTCCTTGGGGGTCCTCGCTGGCTCTGTTCCTCGGCATTATGTTTCCTTGGGGGTCCTCGCTGGCCCTGGTCCAGGGTTTTACGTTTCCTTGGGGCCCAGGGCCTGGGTGTTACGCTTCCTTGGAGGTCCTTGCTGGCCTTGTGCATGGGCGTTACCTTTCCTTGGCGGTCCTCACTGGCCTTGGGCCTGGGGGTTACATTTCCTTGGCGGCCCTCGCTGGCCTTGGGCCTGGGTGTTACGTTAGTTTGGGGTGCCTCGTTGGCCTCAGGCTGGGGCACTACTTTTCCTTGGTGGTCCTCGCTAGCCTTGGCGTTACGTTTCTTTGGCAGCCCTTGCTGGCCTTGGGCCTGGGCGTGGTCTTGGCCAGAAGGGCATGAGTTGGACTGCTTGTGTCAGTCAGTTGGCCGGTTTGTGATCCCGGAGGCTCAACTTGCGGGGAGTGGGAGGCAGTTCTCGCGCAGCTTGCGGCTGCCCACTGCAGTCAAGTCTAGCCACACAGTCACTGAACACTGGAACAAAGGGTGGACCTCCACACTGCCTCACGTTACCACACCTCACCCACTCTACCACAGTTTTCCTTGCTCATCCAACCTTCATTTGGACCTGGCACAGGGCTGTGAGGAGCCACGTGAGAAAAAGTGATGCACAGGTGGAGCAAGGAGTTTGTAAATAAGCCCCAGTGTTTGTTGCCCCTTACTCCTGTCCTGATACAGGGCGACAGTAGGCAACAACAGTGGTGTGTTGGTAACAGTGTAGCACAATGAGCACTGTTAGAAGAAAGCGAACAGAGGTAACCAAAGTGCACCGGATACTTTCTGCTCCTATCTTTCTGCTGAGTATTTTGGTCCCACAGTGCTGCTTCATACATACGCCACTGTATGATTAAGTACTCTTGTACTCCTGTCATCTACCACATATTTGTTGACTGTTGTGTGGTGGAGTGAAAGTGGCAGATGGAAAGTGCTGTGGTGCTTCCTTCTTCCTCTAAATATCCCCTAGACTTTTAGGATCTGCCATGCTAGATGCTTGGTCCTTTCCCAGCTGTGAGGGAGTGCTCGGCACGTGGCAGGGTGTCGTAGGAGGATATGGCGCTTTTGTGCGCTTTAATTGATATACTGATTGTTGGGGGCATGCTAGGTTGGCATGTTTTAGTTGGTGGTGATAGTCGGTGATGTCGCTCCAGCACAGAGGACACAGACCCCAGAGGAGTTTTATAAGTCCACTGCAAAAGGAAAGGGTGAGAGGACAAGGTGACCAGCCCTGATGAGAGAGAGGCTCCTTAGTGAGATCCAGGTCATTATAGTTGAGCATAGTTTGCAGCAAACAGCAAGTTATGACGAATCATCAAGAGTATATAATAAACTACTTGCATTTTTCTTTCCAAAGGTACTAAACCTTCTAATAGAATAGACCATTTAGTGCAACAGCACCATGACTCGTATCTGAAGACCTAGGCGTATAGATAAAAAAAATGATGAATGCATTGGTCTCTGGTCCAGCTAGAGTGGCGCCCCACGTCGAATGATCTGAAAACACTGGATGCCCTTCGCCACTTGCCATGCAGACCATCATTATAGCCAACATGGCACCCCCCACCCAGACTCAGATATAACAACAACAGCATCCACCAATGCTACTGAAGTCAACTAGGATCTTGCAAAGGAATATGTAAATGTAAATGTAAATGTTTTTGTACTTGTATAGCACACAGCTACCCGCAGTGGGTTTCCCGGCGCTTGTACGAATACCGCAAGGGAACCCTTCCTGGCTTTCCCTGTGAAGTGTCCACTCCTGGGCACCCCCATGGTGCAGAACAGGCATCCCTCGTGTTGTGGGGGCCGTTGTGGAGACTAAGCAAGCTATTGCCCAGAGTTGCAGCGTGGGGCCCATGATCAGAATAGGCACTGAGGCGAGAATATCCGGTCAGGGGAATTAATGAGCCCGAGACCCGCTGGAGCAGGACTCGAACCCTGGTCCCTGGCCAGAGCTCTGCATCGAGGTCTGCCTGCTCTAACCATTGAGCCACACTTCTCCAATATGTCACCCAACAGCCACACCTACTGTTCTAAACTGTACTCCATCCTGAACGATTTCCTACCATTAGGGAGCTCCTTCCCTGTCAATGTCTGCACTCTTCCTCGTGTACTAATGGGCCCTGCAGTCCTGGCAAGTAACAACAAAGTCTCAGAAGCCTTGGACCGTGGCACCCAAAACCTGTACACGCAGGAGGTGAAGATAGCTTGCACCCCCATACTGCAGAGTCTGATTTTTTTAGTGTTCCAGTAAGGAATGTCCTCCGTATATGTTAACTGGCCAATACCTCATCATTCCAGAACCACTACTGGCTCTACAAGGAATATTCAACCTTTTTTTTTATGTCAGCTTGAAATATTTTAAGCCTAAAGAATTAAGCAATGTGCCAATCCGAACTCCCCCTCCATTCTTCACTCAAAAGGTTGATGCATTAATAAGCATAACACCGACACGGAACCCAGATAGGATCAGAATAAACCCCAACTTAAAAAAAACACAAACTATGGAACAAAATGCATTGGCTGTAGACAGTCTCACTATAGCAAACTCAGCAACAGCAAGGAAGAACCAACCACATCTATCGACGGCACATGCCGCAAGAAAAAGAAAAGGAATAACAATTCTATTGTTTATTCTTAAAAATAGAAGCACATGGTCCTAAGGCTATAAACGTTGAAAAAACAAACGCTATGAAATTCTAGCCACTTGCAGTGATCCTGGCATATCCTATTTTTGCACACGTAGGGAGGTGGGGGAGGGGGTTAAGCAGGAGTAGCATCCACTAAACGAAACAGAAAACAGTCTACACAGGCAACTAATAAGCAGGGATAAGAAGGAAACCTCTTAAATCAAAGAAACGCTCACAGACTACTAATACAGCAAATTAGCGTGTAAATGCAGTAACAAAAAACTTACCATATGTGCGTCTTAGTGATCCCAAGGGGGTTAGCAATTTACATAAGGCTCTATAGCGCTTGTGGATCAAACACTTAACCCATTGACCCCTCCTTTTACACTAGAGGAAATAGAAGTGACCCTAAATAAGGCACTTCTATTGGATCAACCTGGGTGAGACTCTGCCTCCCACGCACCTCTCTTTGACATTTTAGATTTGTTTCCAGACGCAAACTCATTCACCCTTCAACAGACCTTGAGTTCTTAGTATATTCTACACCATTCCTCCCATAAGGAAAATGCTTGCCTAATTTATTTTAAACAGGATTCAGCCACTTGGTGGTCTTTACTAGCCCAGGGAGCAGATGTATTGGCCTCCAGGAGAAGTGTCAAGCTAAGTACACCTTCTGCCTTAGATGCAAGCTGAGTGAGTACAGCAGATGGCCCTTACCCCAACGTCGTAAAAGCCTATGAGTGTCAAAGCTTATGTTTTCATGCACTATGTGAAATGCAGAAGATTAAACAAAAACAATCCTTAGACAGACAGCGTGGGTGGGGGAAGGACGGTAGGGGGCAGGTATTTGAGAGTGGGAAGCAGAACAGGAGGGATAGAGTTTAAAAACATGCAGTCTCAGAGTGCTGAATGAAAATGAAACAACCACTGGCAAAGCTAATGGGTCTCACCTATGACAGCTATTGGCTTTAGCAATGTTTTGTGCCTTGCTGTACAGCTGCATGCGTGTTTTGCAGTATGGCAAACACTAATTTTAAAAAGTGTTGTCATGCAGCCATGGCTAATGCACTTTAAAAAAAAAGTATATCAGTGATGGTTGCATCATTTTCTGTTTTTTATTATTTTTTTTAGTCACGCTGCTATACAGTATTGCGGCAAATCATTGTGAAAGCCTGCAGTGCCCATGCTGTACAACATTAACAAAAGTCAAAGATTGAGCCAATAGTCTCATAGGCTAGACCTATTGGCTTTGCCAAACCTATTTAGGTCATTGCACAACACCCCTTTGATTCTGAGCAAATCAATTAACCTTCACATGAAAAAAAAACAAAATAAATATGATATTTTGAAATAAAATCTTATTACATAAAGAAAGCAATTGAGTCCATGTCTATATCTCAGGGAAAATACATTTGGAACCATATAACATCTGTTGTCTCAATAAACATCCATTTCAAAGTGGAACAGAGCTTCATTGAAAAGTATGTGCAGCACAGTAAAACATAGCTACATTATGGCAGGCGGAAGGACAGCAATGAAGCTGAGGCAATGTGTACTTGTTCTTACTCGAGCATGCACTAGCCAATTAGAAGACAGAAAATGAGAGTGACAATGAAGCCAACAAATGTTAAGCAATGGATTGACTGCAAGCCCCTTGTTGTATACAATATCTCTCGCACGCAAGAGAGACTGCAGCTCACGCAGAGCATGCACTGTCACAGGAAAAACCTAAAAATCAGTTTCCTAAATGTATGCTGTGGAAGGGTACATGACAGAGGTGTGGGACGAGAATATCAAAGATAGAATATCGAAACCACAATGTCGTGACCAGAATCTCGACGGACAAAATATTGGATGTCAATTATATATAGATTTTCTATACCAAAGTCCACATATGAAGTTTGGTGATATGTATATCATCATGGTACATAGATATATAGTTATGAAATAGTAAATCCATGCCTCCCTCTGCACACTTAACTCTTTAATATTTTGTCCCTGGATAGTCATAACTAAGGGTCACAATGCAGCACTGACATTTAATAAAATACCACTCTATTTGAATTCAGCTATGGTAGTTACCTTGACAAGAAAAGTAATGATGGGGACACTGCCGACTTTAAACCTATCACTCTATTAGAGAAGCTACTACTGAACCAATTGCAGGGTTAGATTCACCCCAGTAATGTCTTGATAGATGTGTTGGACTGCTTTAGAAAGCAGTTAGGAACCATTGACCAGGAACTCCAGCTGTACATGATCTGCACCAAATGCATCAACCAAGAGAAAGTCTCAATATACTTGACATTTAGATTTAAAATCAGCTTTTGAGCTTTAAAACTCACTACAGAAAATAGTTGTTGATGACACTTTACTGACCGCAGGGAAAAGCCCTCACCTTGAAACAGCCACTAGAGTTCAATGCTGGCTTCTGGGGGAATGCTCATTATGTACATCATGTCTTGGCAGACATTGTGGTGTCTGTCAAGGTTAGATGGTAAAGGATGTTGAAGTTTATAATCCAGTAAATACCAAACGAAGGGGGCGAGAAATTACATTTACGGGTTAACTTAGCTTCCCACTGCTATCCGATACCAAATCAAAGAAGAGAGAATTTGTGATTCTTCAAAATTCTGCCTCCCTGATGCTATCTATCCTGGTGGTGGGGAAAAACTATTTTTTAAATGGACTCTTACCCACTTTTGATATTGACGGCATGCTTCATCCTCGGGTCTTCAACCGTAGTACCTAATGTAACAGGAAGGGCTTCATCTCTTCTTATCAGCGGATTGTATTTTGTAAGGGATCTACTTAAAAACTGCCGGCAGGTGACCTGAGCTCTCTATTTCTTTCTATTCCTTACGGGAACCTTTGGCAATATCAAAAACACAGTTAGATGTTATTGGAGTATGCAATGGACAAATATGGGTGTGCATGTTTAAGCCACTAAAAAAAACACCCCCAACAAGGGGTCATTTGGCTTTCTTCAGGACCACAACTATAGATACCTAACAGATATTTATCTCTTTTCAAACACACTGCAATAGTTGTCATTGATAGTACGAATCACCATGCTATCATTTTGTCACATGCCTTACAAACCACAATTTGGACATTATGCAGGGTCTAGAGGACACAACTGGGTCCTCGGAGAGCACATATCCATGATTAAAGTGTGACTTCAGGTTCCCCCATCTCCAAGTTCCTATGGGGAACTAGAACATTCCAGAATGGGTTACCCAATGAGGCAATGTCCAAAGGTCCAAGGCCTATTAATACAATCTTCAAGGTATGTAGACAAATAATGGTTGCATCACCAATCCAAGAGGCCGAACTGTTGGGATTTAGTAATGCTAGGGAGCTGCAAGTAGTTGAACATAACTTTTTGAGATCATTAGTAGGATTAGAACCTGGTACATCTCGATTACCATTATTTAGAGCTGGAATTCAGGCCCACTTCTGATATTATTGCATAATGCCTAATATTGTACAGGTTACGAGTGAACTCAAATCCTTATCCAAAGTCATTTTTGTGAACAATATTAGAAGTGCTCACAAATGGAGGAATATTTGCAAACTTTTGTGTGATGTACATTAAGGACCCACTAACTGGTGTTAATTTTGGCCATTTCTGGAACAATCCCATGAAAACTGGTGCTGATACCATAAGAATAGTTAAGGATCATTATTGGATCTATGTTGAGAGAAAGTAATCATCTGTACTTGTAAGTTGGGTGCTCTCAAGCCCATCTATTTGAATATTTAAGATAACGTTGGATTTCAAATTTATTTCACTTTGATACAGCCCAATTACGTCAAACCCGATATGTCAAATTTAGATTGGGCGCCCTAACGACCACAGCATTTTGAGCAAAATAGGGTGCTCCCCTTTATTAGTGAAGACTGATAATGGATGGAAAGACAAAATATTACACTTAATGCTTTTTTAACAAAGTCACAGAATGTGCGACAAAAGTGGCTTTTTCCATTATTTACGAACGTTGGCATACAAGCATATATGGAAGTAATGAAATTGTGTTATTGATTGCATACACTATTAACCTATCTTACAGTAGCCTTCTGTATTTATTCTGCTTGGCTCATATTAGGAGAATAAGTCAAGCATGCTGCACTTGTTTTAATTGTACTCCTTTTTTAATTAAATTAGCCAAACGCAATTTCAGTAGGAACAATTGAACTGTTCGGAATTTGATACAGATCTACCTCCCATAGACCTGATCTTTTGAATGATGGACCACAATTGATTTTACATTTATTCCAAATTGCTGATGAATGCAAGGAATAGACAAATGTTAAAACCTGGAAGTTTGCTGAATGTGTTTCAACGTACAATGTTGGGCTAAAAGTTGGGATTTCATTTACTGCACGGATATCTATTGTTAACTCTTTCGCTGCTAGGCCTTCCCCTCTGAAACCCCACCCCCCGTGCTAAGCCTTTTTTTTTGTCTATTTCTGGTAGTTATTGCTTGTCTACATAAGGTATGCACCTCAAATTTGCGTGTTTTTTTCCCAACACCCTTAGGATTCAAAAGGGTCCCAGGGTTTGTGGATTCCCCTGGGAAAGAAAATGCTGCAGAAGAAAGCGCCTGGTTTTTGTCCCTGCAAATGACATCAACAAAGGGTTTGTGGTGCTGAAATCACCATATTCTCAGCTTTCAGGGACAGCCAGACTTTTGTCAGGAAACCAAAATGTTCTATACCGTTTTGGCATTTTACTAGGATAGAGCCTATTTTTGTGCTTTCAACCTCCTTCCAGTTAGTGGTAGAAATGGGTGTGAAAGCAATAATGGATCCTAGAAAACGATACATTTCTGAAAAGCAGACAAAATTCTGATTTCAGCAAAGAGTTGTTTGTGTAGATCTTTCAAGATTCTTTTAATAGATACTAACAGTTGAAAATAAAACATATTGAAACATATTGAAAACCTAGCAAACCTATACATTTTTTAAAACTAGACACCCAGGGGATTCCAGGATGGGGTGACTTGTGTGGCTCTCACCAGGTTCTTTCACCCAGAATCCTTTGCAAACCTCGAAATTTGTAAAAAAAAAACACATTTTCCTCACATTTCTGTGATGGAAAACTTCTGGAATCTGTGTGGATCCACAAATTTCCACTCACCCCGCATTTCCCAAAGTCTCTTGTTAAAAATGGTACCTCACTTGTGAGGGTAGGCCTAGTGCCTGTGACAGGAAACGGCACAAAACGCAACATGGACACATCACATTTTTCCAGTTAAAACTGACCCTTTTTTTACAATGTCCCTAGCTCTGGATTTAGGACCCTAACTCAACTCCCAACTAGGGAAACCTAGTAAACCTATACATTTTTGTAAACTAGACTTTCAGGGGAATCTAGGATGAGGTGACATCTGTAGCTCTCACCAGGTCATATTACCCAGAATCCTGTGCAAACCTCAAACATTGTGAAAAAAAACATTTTCCTCACACTTCTGAGATGGAAAGTTCTGGAATCTGCGTGGACCCACAAACGTCCACCTACCCAGCATTTCCCAAAGTCTCCCAATAAAATTGGTACCTCACTTGTGCAGGTAGGCCTAGTACCAGCAACAGGAACGGCCCAAAACGCAACGTGGAAACATCACATATTTCCAGTGAAAACTGACCCTTTTTTTTCCTAATGTGCCTAGCTGTGAATTTTGGATCCTAGCTCTGCCGGCACCAAAGGAAACCTAACAAACCTATACATTTTTAAAAACTATACACCCAAGGAAATCCAGGATGGGGTGACTTGTGTGGATCTCACCAGGTTATTTTACCCAGAATCCCTTGCAAACCACAAACTATGTAAAAAAACACATATTCTTCATATTTCTGTGATGGAAACTTCCATGTATGACATTACTTAGAATGCTATTACTTAGCATGCCTTTTCTACGAAGTTTTTACTTCGCAAATGCCTTTACTTAGCAGTATTTTATTACGCATACCATAAACCATTTGATTATCGATCACGATTTGGATATACTCTTCCTAACGGAAACCTGGATCACCAGTCATTCCAACTCCGACATAGTCTCGGCCCTTCCCCCGGGCTTTCTCATCATGTCCCAACCCCGCCCTCTGGGTCGAGGTGGTGGAATAGCCATCATCTACCGAGACTATTTCACCTGCCGATCTACTGAGATTCAGAGCCAGGAGTCGGAGAGCTGTCTGTTCACGCTGACGCTCTCACCGACCTACTCCCTGTCAGGCCTTCTGGTCTACAGGCCCCCTGGACACTTCGGTCCCTTCTCCGCCGCTTTCTTAGAAACCGTTTCATCCCTGGCTCACTTAACATCTAACTTCTTGATTACAGGCGACCTCAACATCCATTTCGATGATCTACTAGACACAGGGCCATCTGACTTAATCAGTGAACTTGGCGCCCTTGGCTTCTCCCTGGCTAACTCAGGAGCCACGCATTCGAAAGGACATCTGCTCGACCCTGTATTCTCGAACATTCCTTCCCTCCAGTTCACCAACTCCCTCCCCCTCCCATGGACGGACCACTTCCTGGTCTCGGCCCATCTCCCAGGGGCCTTTAAGAAACCCCACAATCCCCCAACTTACACCAAGGATAGATCCTGGGCCAGACTTTCGATGGAAAACTGGGCCTTGGCGCTTGACGCTACTATCCCCAGTCTTGCAGCCGACCCCGCCATGGCAGACATCCAGTTCAGAGACTGGATTTCCTCCTCCCTCGACAGCCTCATCCCCATCAAAAATCGAGAGGCAAAAAACAAGACCAAGGGCCATGCCCCTTGGTATAACTCCGAACTCAGAGCGCTCCGTAAAGAGTGCAAAAAGGCTGAGAGAGCATGGAGGAAAGATTGGCTCCACAGTAACAAGGACATATATCACAACGCGGTAAGACGATACAAAACAGCCTTGAAATTAGCTAAATCAACGTTTTACGACAACAGAATAAAAACCGCGACTAACTCATCCAAAGAATCTTATCAGATAGTCAAAGAACTATTAAACATCCCAACAGCACCCCCCACTCACTCCCCCCCCCCAGACAGAAGCAAGGATCTGGCCAATCACTTCGATTCGAAAATCCTGCAGATACTGGACTCCCTTCCTACTGTCAGCCCCCCTCCCATCCCGGATACAGCGGACGACAACAATAGCCCACAGCTGGACACCTTTAGAGCAGTTTCCCTCACTGAGGTGATGTCCACGCTAGAGAAAATGAAAAGCGGTTCCCCCCTTGACCCAGCCCCAGTCAGATTCCTACAAAAAGGTGTCCCCTACCATAGCCCCTATCATTATGGACCTTATCAACTCTTCCCTCGCTGGAGGAACGGTGCCCCCCAAGTGGAAGAACGCAGTCGTTAAGGCTCTGCTGAAAAAGCCCCAACTTAACCCGGACGACATGTCCAACTACAGACCGATCTCACTGCTCCCTTGTATCAGTAAGATGGCTGAAAAGCTAGTCAATTCGCAATTGTCCCAATTTCTTGAGACAAACAATATCCTGCGCCAATCCCAAACTGGCTTTCGACCCGGCCATGGCACGGACACCGCACTTCTCTCTGTAATTGAGGAGGCAAGGTGTATCCTAGACTCAGGGGGATCAGTGGCAGTGATCCTCCTGGACCTTAGCGCCGCCTTTGATACGGTGGATCACCGTGTCCTACTACACCGCCTGGACAAGGCAGGAATTGTGGGGACGGCGCGAGCGTGGATCGAATCCTTTCTCTCCTACCGATCCTTTCAGGTGTGGGACGGCGACTCCCGGTCAGAACCTCTTCCACTGAAGAATGGAGTTCCCCAGGGGTCGTCGCTCAGTCCCACTTTGTTTAATGTCTATATGGCCCCCCTGGAAGACGTAGTGGCCTCCTACGGTATAAAAATAATTAACTACGCTGACGACACCCAACTAGTCGTCTCCCTGTCCCACCTGGAGAACCATCCTGACAGCTTGCTGCACTGCCTCCAGGACATCCATACCTGGATGTGTGACTCGGCCTTGAAGCTGAACGGTGCAAAGACCAAGATCATGCTCCTGGGCAACAAATGGACGTCCTTTCCACCAACATCTTGGCCCGACACCTTCGGCGAAATCCCCTCTCGTAAAAATGAGATCAAAACACTAGGAGTATGGTTGGAACCTGACCTAACCATGAAAACGCAGGCGGCCAAGACAGCAGGCACCTGCTTCGGTCTCCTGCGGTCCGTACGCAAGATCCTGCCTCTTCTTCCCCTCCCATCCAGGAAATTGCTTGTCCAGGGTCTTGTCTTGGCCCGGCTTGATTACAGCAACGCCATCTACCTTGGGGCTCCTGAGTACACCCTGGCCAAACTCCAACGCACCCACAATGTGGCGGCCAGGCTCATTATGAACCTCCCCCCAAGAGTTTCGGCAAAACCTGCCCTCAAAGCTCTACACTGGCTCCCTGTTCACCAGAGAGTGGAGTTCAAGGCCCTATGCACCACCCACAAGCTCATCAATGGAGCTGGCCCAGCCGCGCTTAAAAATATGGTTACCCCATACAAAGCCTCCAGACCCCTTCGCTCTGATGCCGAACATCTTGCCACGGTGCCCAAATTCAGGAAGGCTCGCACCGGCGGTCGTCGCTTTTCGGTCAAAGCCTCCACAGCGTGGAACTCACTCCCTCTCAGTCTACGTCTGGAACCCTCCCACATTACGTTCCGCAGGAAACTTAAAACCCTCTTGTTCCCCAAATAATGCACTCCCTCTCCCCCTCCTCTGGATCTCAACAGGTTTATAGCGCGGGGATGCCTACGGGTCACCAGGCGCTTTAGAAATCGCAAAATAAATAAATAAATTACTTCGCAAAAACAATTAAAAGCATTAAATTGGCATTACTTAGCAGTACATTACTTCGCAGGATCTTACTACGCATAAAGATTCTTATTTTTTTCCCTACACACCAACACTACCCTCCACGCCCCCTACACTTCCCAAAACCCTAAAACACTACCCTACACTACACATACATTACATCACTACCCTAAACCCTAAAACACTTCCCCTACACTACACATACACTACAACACTACCCTAAACCCTAAAACACTACCCCCTATACTACACGTACACTACAACACTACCCTAATCACTAAAACACTACCCTACCCTACACATACACTACAACACTACCCTAAACCCTAAAACACTTCCCCTACACTACACATACACTACAACACTACCCTAAACACTAAAACACTACACCCTACACTACACATACACTACAACTCTACCCTAAACACTAAAACACTACACCCTACACTACACATACACTACAACTCTACCCTAAACCCTAAAACACTACCCCCTACACTACACATACACTACAACACAACCCTACACATACACTACTACACTACCCTAACTACACTGCTCCACTTACCTCTCTCTGCCCGTGATCCACTCTTCTGCGAAGTAACGGCATATGCTAAGTAAAGGCATATGCGAAGTAAAGGCATGCTAAGTAAAAGCATGCGAAGTAAAAGACAATGCTAAGTAAAAGAAGCTAAGTAAAAGAAGTGCGAAGTAAAAGAAGTAATGGTTGTTTACCCTTCCACCCACCCAGCATTCCCCCATGTCTCCCGATAAAAAATTGTACCTCACTTGTGTGGTTAGGCCTAGTATCCGTGACAGGAAATGGTCCAGAACGTACTGCGGGAACTTCAAAATTATTAATCTTAAAACTATCTGGTTTTGCGAGGGAGTCATCTGCATTTTTGGTCCCAGGCTCAGTGGCCATCTAGGGAAACCTACTAAACCCAGACATTTCTGAAAGCAAGACACCCAGGGGAGTCCTGGAAGGGACGGCTTACGTGGATCCCCCAATTTTCTTTACCCAGACTCCCCTGCAAACCTCAAATGTAGCTAATAAAATCAAATGTTCCTTACTTTTCTGCGTGAGAACGTTGTGGGATCACTGGCCTGACACACATTTTGTACCACCCAGCATTTCTCCAGGTCTTCCAATAAAAATGGTACCTCACTTGTGTGGGTGGGTCAAGTACCCAGGACAGACAAGGGCCCAAAACATATTTCGGAAACATCAAAATCACCAATTACAAAACTTCTTGGTTTTGCCAGGGGGGGCACCTGGGTTTTTGGACCCGGGCTCGGTGGCCATCTAGGGAAACCTACTAAACCACCACATTTCTGAAAACATCGGGGATCCATGCAAAGCACACCTCCCTTGACTTTCCTGGATGTCTAGTTTTCAGAAATGTCTGGGTTTGGATGGCTTCCCTAGATGGCGGCTGAGCCCGGGACCAAAAGCGCAGGTGGCTCACTTGAAAAACCAGGTTGTTTTGTGGTAGATAGTTTGGCACCTGTATTTTTAGTCCCGGGCTTGCAGGCATCTAGGGGAAACTAATTATCGAAACTTTTTTTAAACTAGACACCCTTGGGAGTCCAGGGAGGTGTGGCTTGCGTTTATTCCCCAACATTTTCCTTCCCAGAATCCACTGCAAACCTCAAATTTAGCTAAAAAGTCACATTTTCCTCTAATATATGTGTGGGAAAGTTGTAGGATACCTACACGGCACACATTTCATACCACTCAGCATTCGGCTCAGTCTCCCGAAAAAAATTATACCTACTTGTGTGAATGGGCCAAGTGCCTATGAGATGGAAGGGCCAAAAATGTGTACATATTGAGGGGGCCCAAAGCGGGTCCAAAAGGGCAGCTTGTTCATACGTTTTTAGGCTAACGCTACTTTGGGCACCTACACAAGTGAGGTATAATTTTTCTCTGGAGACCAAGGGGAATTCTGGATGGTAGGTCGTTTGTACCTGCGTGGTGATCCTAGAACTTACCATTACAAAAGAGAAACTACTGGTCGTAACAGGAGGTAATAGGAGGATAAAAAACAGAATCTGTATCGTCACCTTTACCCTATGCTAAATTAGGAAGGAATCCCATCAGCACACCAAGTGGCAGAACTTCACCATCTGGGATTGACAAGACTGGTACTTAGTGACACAGCTCACCTAGTGAAATGGAGAGCTGTACTAAATCATAATACCAGTGATGGATCAAGCCACAATTTATTTAAGAATTAGTGGTGCTGAAAAAGTTTTTGCAGTGATAATAAGTATAACAAAAACAAGATTGCAATTTAAAATTGGCTACCATGACAACTGAAACTACTTTAATATGTGCTACCAAAGTGTCAAGACTAAAAACAGAGTGTGGATAGTTTAACATAATAACAATGGCTTGATCCATCACTGGTATTATGATTAAGTACAGCTCTCCGTTTCACTAGGTGAGCTGTGCCACTAATTACCAGTTTTGTCAATCCCAGATGATGAAGTTCTGCCACTTGGTGGGCTGCTGGGATTCCTTCCTAATTTAGCATAGGGTAAAGGTGACGATACAGATTCTGTTTGTTGCCTCTTATTACCTCCTGTTACAGACCAGTAGTTTCTCTTTTGTAATGGTATATTGTAGTTTGGGGACAGAACACTACTTGGTCTATAACAATTGTTCCCTTGGACCCCCTAGGAATTGTGTGTTTTGGATCCTACAACTTACCCACACAAAAATGTGAGGAAAATGTGACTCTGTAAGTAAATCTGAGGTTTGCAGGGTTTTCTGGGTAAGAAAACACTGGAGAATCCATGCAAGCCACACCACCAGCCAAGAGTCAGTACACGCACACTACCATACACGCACACCACCAGCCAATCGCCACCCATGCATACTACCAGCGAAGCATCAACCACACACACCGACAGCCAAGCGCCATCCATGCACACCGCCGGGAGATCCTTGCGGGGGAAACAACCTTTACAACGCAACTTTTACACCGCACTTCCATTACAACATAACTTTTACAACGCAACATCCATTACAACGCATGCATTTACAACGCAACCAATACAACGCATGACACTACACCGCACACCACTACAACGCATGCCATTACAACACAGTCATTACAATGCATACCATTACAACGCATAGCATTACAACACATAGGGCCCGATTCACAGAACTAACTTAAGACAAAATCCTAAACTTACTACTTTTGGTATTCACAGAAGTTAGGATTTTGTCTTAAGTTTATCTTAAGACAGACTTAAGTTAGGATTTTGTTTTAAGTCTGTCTTAAGTCTGTCTTAAGACAAACTTAAGACAAAATCCTAACTTCTGTGAATACCAAAAGTAGTAAGTTTAGGATTTTGCCTTAAGTTAGTTCTGTGAATCGGGCCCATTGTACCCTTACACTATCCAACACTTACCCTACTGTTGCACCCCCTGGATTTAGAATAGTAATTTTAACCCCTACACTATCCAACACTTACCCTACTGTTGCACCCCCTTCAGTTAGAATAGTAATTTTTACCCCTACACTAGTCAATACTTACCTTACATGCAATGTAATGTTATGCATTGTAATGGTATGGGTTGTAAATGTAGTATGCGTTGTAGTGGAATGCGTTGTAAAGGTAGTTTCAAAGAATTTGTTGTAATGGCGTGCGTTGTAATGGTTTGCGTTGTAATGGATGTTGCTCTGTAAAAATTGCGTTGTAAAGGAGGCGTTGTAAAAGTATGCGTTGTAACGTCATACATCCTCCTTGCGGTTATTCAACCTATTGTGGTTATTCACATATCCATGTATGGTGTGATCATAATGTGTTTATACCAATTGTACTGCATGTAAAATCCCAGCAGCCGATTGTTACATGTCACCTGACTGTAATAACAGTGGATACAATGGAATTGTTATAAACTGGAAAACGTAATCAAGTTTGTTTAAAAAAAAAAGAATATTCCATCCACACCCCCAGCCAAGTGCCATCCACATACACCGCCAGCCAAATGTCATCCATGCACACAGTCAGCCAAGCACTATCCATGCACACTGCCAGCCAAGCTCCACCCACACACTCCACCAACCAAGCACCATCCGTGCACACCGCCAGCCAAGCAGGGCGGGACTGGAAACAGCAACCAGCCTTGGCAGATAGCTGCTCGACGGGTGCTGGGAGAGGGTGTGGCGTGCTAGTAAAAAGCACTAATACCGCTTTTGTTACTGGGGCCGATATTGCAGCACTGCTGCAAAAGCGGATCCCATGGCCAGAAAACGGGGCCCCACCCCTCCGGCCCACCGGAGAAACACCCGGTTCCCGCTACGGCCCTGCAGCCAAGCAACATCCATGCAAACTGTCAGCCAAGAGCCACTCCACACACACTACCAGTCAAGCGATATTCTGAACACACCGTCATCAAGCGTGAGTCCACACGTACCATTAGCCAAGTGCTGATCCACACACACCGAACGCAAAATGCCAGCTAAAGGTCAGTGCACGCAGACCGTAAGCTAAATTCCAGTTCACACACAAACTCTCCCTGGTTTCTAGTGGTTTTCTGCCCCCGCTTGGGGGCAGATGAAACAAAAAATATAACTGAAACAGCCAAAATGTGTGCCTAAAAAACAGGGGAGCAACCCTTGCCTATGGAGCTTCTCCCTAACATGCCCATAAACATATCTCTGGTGCCTAGTGGGCTTTACCACCCCCCCCTCCCAGGGGGGGAGATAAGGGGCTATGCCCCGATCTGCCTTCTGGGGGAGTGAGGGGGCAGAAAGACTTTTTTGGCGGTGGGGTATTAGAATACCCATTCTCTGCATCCCCCACCCCTAAGTATGAAAATAAAACATAATCCCTGGTGCCTAGTGGGCTTTCTGTCTCAAAGGGGCAGATCATTTGCTATTGCCCACATCTGCCTCCCGGGGGAGGTAGATAGACTGTGGCTAATTTTTCTGGGGGGATGGGGCAATGGCATGCCCATTCTGGGCAGCCCCCACCCTTACATATAATAAAAATATAATTCCTGGTGCCTCGTGGGCTTTCTTCCCCCACTGTGACGGATAAGGCGATATTGCCCCCATCTGCCTCCCCGGGTTGGCAGAAAGACTATGGCAATTTCTTTTTGGGTATTAGGGACATTTGCATAGCTATTTTGGGCAGCCCCCACCTCTACGTATAAAATAAACATTCTCTGGTGCCTAGTGGGATTTCTGCCCCCCGTGTGTGCCCATCAGGGGCTATTGCCCCATCTGCCTCCTGGAGGGGCAGAAAGACTGTGGAATTTTTCGGTGTAAATGGGGGCACTGACATGTCCAATTAGGGCAGTCCCCATAAAAACATATTACCTGGTATCTAGTGGGCTTTCTGCCCCATCCCTTGGGAGGCAGAAATACTGTTCACAAATATATTTGGGTAAGGGCATGGTCTTGCCCTTCGTGGGAAGCCCCCACCCCACTTTTATAAGAGAAAAAAATCCCTGCTATCTAGTGGGCTTTCTGCCCTCCCTCCCCCCGAGGGCAGACTGGGGATAATGCCCATCATGTTCTCTCATGTGGGTAGCAGAAAGTATGTGGAGGTTGTTTGGGGATCGCCCTCCTGAGACGATACCCAAGCAGGGATCCACTAGGGAGAGAGAGAGAGAGATTATCCCCTTTTCAATGATACCTCTCGTGTCATTCTGCGTGCTCAGAGGGCTGAGATAGCCCCACGAGCATGTAGAAATTTAAGCTGAAATGACATCAGTGCTCCCAGCCGTCTGACGCATGGAAGGGGTGAAGACATATGCTGGAAAAAATAAAGTCTGTTGTTGTTGGTGCAATACTATTTGGTGGAAGTGTTGTTACTTTTATATTTTTCTTGTTAAGCCTGCCAGCCTTAGGGTGGTCTTTCCTTAAACATATTTGCCTCCCCCCTCCTGTTTTGCAGACATTTCATTTTGTTGTCTTTAGTAATCTGTGTACATTACGACTGCTAACCAGTGATAAAGTGCGTGTGCTCACTTCTCTTAACATGGTAAAATTGGCTTACACCCATTGGTCACATTTAATTTTCTTACAAGTTCCTAGTAAGGTGGGACTACATATACCCAGGGCCTATAAATGAAATGCTACTAGTGGGTCTGCAGCACTTATTGTGCTACCCACTTAAGTAGCCTTTTAAAGTATTCTCAGGTCTGCCATTACAGCCTGACAAAAGAAAACTTTTGCTAGGCCCAAACCTTCCATTTTAATACATATAGAT
This sequence comes from Lissotriton vulgaris, assembly GCF_964263255.1. NCBI lineage: Eukaryota > Metazoa > Chordata > Amphibia > Caudata > Salamandridae > Lissotriton > Lissotriton vulgaris. The sequence continues at coordinate 187,800,926 of NC_141695.1, read as the reverse complement.
CACCTCTAGGATAGGCCTTGAACAGCCCTTAGGGTAGGCTGCAGTGTATTTAAGAAGTTGGACATGTTCTTTTAAGTTGTACATATCCTGGGAGGGAGAAACTCTGAAATACGTTTCTCACTACTGCAAAGCATAGTCAAGTCAAGTCAAGTCAAGTCAGAGAATTTATATAGCGCACTACATACCCAGAGGGTCTCAAGGCGCTTAGAAAGGGGAGGAGGATTACTTGTCAAATATCCCCTTAAAACATTGGATTATCTTAATACATTTAATAAGTGATAACAATTGTTTGGGAATATGTATACTGTTTAATGATGTGTAAATAAAACTCCTATTTAATGGTAAATTCCAATTTTGAAAATACACCTTTTACAAAGTTTGCATTTTTTTGTGCTAACAATTTGGTGTCTGAGGCCTGTTTCTTGGGTCACATGACTAGGTGTAGTTGGCTTTTGTGTATTATTTGCAGAGAGTAACACAAAGGGGGACTAGGTGTTGGCATGATGGGCCATCCTATTAGGATGGCATGGGCGGAGCTGTACACTGCTCCACTTACATTTCAAATGAGCTTCCTCCGGCCAAACACAAAGGAATTCAAACTAGTTTTTTGTCACCCCAAACTTCCTGGGACCAGGGCAGGGGGGAAGGAAATTCCAAAACCATCTGTGGGGGGAAATTCAAAACGTTGTTTCCACTCTAAAGCTGACATCAGGTAGAAATACAAGACCACCAGACCCACTCTTGAGTACACTACTGGACCTGTGGATACTACATAAGAAGGACTGCCCTGCTGTCAGAGGACTGCCCTGATGCTTGAGGCCTGTTCTGATCTCTGAGACAGAAAATTGCACCTGCTCACTTCAACCCACACACAGGGACTCCTGTTCTGAACTACAGGATCAGAACATGCTTCAGAGGTGCCCCTGCAACTGCCCAGCTGACCTACTGCTACTAGATCTGCAACTGGGCGTGCCCAAGGCCTGCTGGCCTCTACAAGAGTTAGTCCCAGATCCCCTAGAAGCACCTCCAGAGGTCCTGAACCCCTGGTTCACCTCAGAAAGCACACCTCTGAAGGAAAAGGAGAAAAACCCTGAAGTTTTGGCCTCTTTGTTACCATGAACTAGAGTAGTCATACCCAGATGTCAGAGTTGAACAAAAATGGGGTGACCCTATGTCCCTCAGAACATGGGTGTACATAAGTATGCAAAGAAGAGTTCTGTTGGGTTAAAGGTGGTTACTTTATAGCGCACTGCGTGTCCTAATTTCAATTGATAGCAACCATATCTCAAATGCTTGAACAAAGACACAATTTTGTAAACAAATAAAACGTGACTCAAGATACTGTCTACTGTTTTTGTTTATCAGAATTCAATCATTCATATATATTCACAAATGTAACAGATAGAGGCTGTCAACATACAGTGAAATATTTACATATAAATGGTGATCATGTGACATATGTGCTCAGTGCTCGATGATTGTGTAATATATATACAGCGTGGCAAGGTTTTATGTACATGTGAGGGATAGGTCAGAAAATGATGAGAAATGAATGACTCTGTTGACTGGTAATGTTCCTTTTCATATGTAGAGCCTTGGTCAATCTGGGCCTTGCTTGATCGTCGATGTTTCAACCCATGGTGTGCTCCATTCGGTAGTCACGCTAGGTCTTCATCAGGACAAGGTGTGGGGGGGGGGGAGGGCTGTGACAGCCTCAGGTAAGCCAGACAGGGTCCTGGCTACAATGGCAATAAATGCGGCCTGGCGGTAGAATCAGGGTGGACCCATGCGTCGCTGGATCTTGACAGTTTGAAACAAATCGGTCTTGTGGCGGGGGGCATACAGGCATCCTGTCTGGCTTACCTAGGGCTGTCACTGCCCCTCACCCCCACACCCAAGCCACCCTACTCTACTTCAATCCACCCACTCTACCCTGATAGAAACCACACCAGTTCAGTCCACCCACTCACTCCAATCCATCCCGCCAACCTCACTCCAATCGATCCCACTTCAATCCAATCCACCCACTCAAGTCCAATCCACCTGAATCCAATCCACTCCACTCCAAACCAGACAACCCCACTACAGTCCAATCCACCCCTCCACTCCACTGTGATTCCCCCCACCTCACTCCAAACCACTCTACTCTAATCCAATCCACCCCACCTCAATCCAATCCACCTCACCCCAAACCAAACCAATATAATCCACCTCACCTCATTTCAATCCATCCCACTCCAATACAATCAACTTCATCCAGTCCATCCACTCCATTGCAATCCACCCCACTCCATTCAATCCACCCCAATCTACTCCAATGCAATACACCCCACTACCTCAATCCACTCCAACTCACTCAAACCACTTTTTGCCACTCCACTTTACGCTACTCCACTCTGGGACATTGCACTCCATGATGTTGCACTCTACGACACTCTCTGCCCTGAACCACTGGACTCTACTTCCCTCAACTCAACTCTACAACACTCTACTTCCCCTATGCCACTCTGTGGCACTACTTCAACAAATCCAGCCTGCGAAACTCCAAATCCCTCCACTCCACGCCACTAACTTTCAGTTGTGCTGAACAGCAGCCACACACTGTGTACAACATGGCAAAAAAATATTGCCAAAGCAAACAGCTCTTGCATAGGTGAGACCTATTTGCTTTGCCAATGCTTGTTTTTTTTATAAAAGAGACTAAGAGTTTGCTCCAACAGTTTTCCTTTCTAGTGGTGTTTTCTTAATGCTATTTCTTCATGCAACGTTCTTCACAGTGACATAATCATGACCTTAACTATGAGTGTATGACTATGGGAACCAATAGTTTCATGCTGAGTGTCTGGCACCGATTCACAATCGATGACAAAGGAAGCTGAGACTGGAAGGAAATTAACCCTGAGGCAAGCGGTCTCAGGGTACACCCCCACCTCCAATCTGAAGGGGTAATGATCCGCTGCGGTGGATTCACAGTAAACATGGTAAGGCAGGTGGAGCTGATGATGACACTCAAGAGTCAGCCTGAGCTGTAGGCCATAACAAAGACATGAGAATGGAAGCTGAGGGAGACCTGAGGAAGCCTGGAAGGGATGCTTGTGGTACCCTGCAGAACCGCAGCCTGGGTTTGAGGTTTTTCAGCCCCTAATTTGCTCCTGGTAGACAGTAAAAATGTGATCCATTTCATGAGCTGATTCCAGTTCCTTTTCTCTCTAAGATCAAGAGGTTGTGTTGATCAACTGTGTAAATATTCACCATATGTCCGATATTACTATGTTGTAAGCGTGACAACCTCTTTATTGCCTAAATCTCTCTGCATGCCATCAGGGAGAATGAGAAGAACCAGCTATGTCTCTGGAAGAGCTCAAGGTAGACTAAAACCGCACTACACAGCCCTGGTTAATGGGGACTAAAAACGTGGGGACTTAAAACGTGGATATTTGACAAGTAATTCCCCACCCTTCTTCAAGCGCCTTGAGACCCTCTGGGTATGTAGCGCGCTATATAAATGACCTGACTTGACTTGACTTGACTTGTTCCCCCATTGGCTCAGATGTTGTTATACATTCATTTTAGATTTGATGGGAAACTTGGACGCCGGATTGAGTAAGATGCATCGAAAGCAAGCAGTAAATTACTCATAGTTAGGTACCAGAATGATACTAACTGGGTCAAAATGGTCTATAGTGAACAGTTAGGCGAGAGGTGTCTGTAGCTAGGCAAGGCTGTCTAGGTTAGAAGCACCCAAAGGAGCCAGTGAGGGTCAACTGGTCTAGTGGGGAGGGCTGGTCTTTGTGCAAAGGAGGGTATTATGGAGCGCTTCCATGTGGCGTTGCAGGGGGTCAGTGGAGTGGAAGCTGTACCTTCGCCCTCAGCTCTTAACGCATTCAGCAGTGGTTTTACTGGGTGGGAAGCTGTGCTTGGTAAAACCAAGCCTGGTGTTTCTGTACCTGATAATCCTGCGTATGGACCTACTGGAAAGCTATAGTCTGGCAAAGTGGTATCCCCAGACTCGCAATGGAGGCCTTAGACGCAAATAGGATCATTAAGGTAAATTGTGACCAAATGCCTTACCTTTTAACAAAAAAGTGTACTGAAATTGTTTTGGAGAAAGTAATTGCCGTCCATTGTTAGCCCTTTATGCTCAGTCGAGGGGCATGATTCAGTACTAACCATCTAACTAGTTCTTTCAACCATAAATTCCAAAGTTTCTGTTCTGTAAATTTAACGGTTGTGTACTTAAGATGGCTGTTGGAGCATCCTCAAATTCTTGAGATGAGACGGGTTCTTTCAATGTGATGGTGACCAATGAGCAAGCACAGTTCGTAATCGGAGAGAGACTGGATCGGCTACACCGTGAAGGTCATAAGGAATGAGCAGAGAGTCCGCCCACTTGGTCCCAAATGAGCCCTACTCTCACATCTTGAGCAAAGCTTGCTGATTGGATGAAACAACTTTTTAATAATTTTATTTGTAATTAATGTAGTTCAGATATCTTGCATTTCATATTTAATTCTAGACACGTGCATTCCACTGTAAACACTCAGAAACACTGGCCTTGTTAGTGCTTTTCTTAGCTTCAGCTTCTAACACAATTTCATGTGCCTGCGGATATGCAAATTTATATGAACTGGAGAGGGATGATATGGGCTGAACCAATGCATTAGAAACAGAGGAGCTTTGGGCGGGGGTGTGCGTGACCGCAAATTGCTTCACTGAGGAAGTAAAAATAAAAGTGTACACTATCTCCTCATTTGAGCAAGACGTGTTCCAATGCAGCCGTAATTATTTTATGAATGCCATTCCAATTCCGAGGGGGGACATATCATATTTCCGAGACTGTAATAAGACCTGGTTAATTATTTTACCATTTTCTGCTCTTGGTGCGGCGGTCTTCGTCAGTGAAATGGGCTCGTTCGCGGCCTTATCTCTGGCGCGGAAATTAGCTTTCGGAATGGCGGGAAATGTTACAGGTGGGAGGGCGGAGGCCGCCGCGAGGCATTGATGTCCGGTCCGCAGAGATCCCAGATTGTTGCCTCACTTCCGGAACACCGTGTAAATCAGTGAGTGACGTGTGTGTGAATCCTTTCTGTGCTGAGCCCTTCCGTCTTGCTTTTGCTGACATATTTATTATTTCGTGTTACATTTTAGCTGAAATGTTACATACACGAGGTGATCTTTGCTTCAGCAGTTTTTCCAGTACTTGTAAACATCAATGCCCCGGGGAGTGTTGAACAGGAAAGTATAATTCACGCATTCCTATCACCGTTAACCTTCCCTAAGTTTAAACACATTCAGCACAATACTCAGCTTTGGATTCTGAGTTAAATTTTGCTAAAGTTGGTGTTGATTGTTCACCTTGAACCAAATTACAAGACTCCACCAGACATCACACAGGATATTGCCAAGGACGTCGTAGATGGCATATGGGATTCCATCAGGACTTTAAGTGGGCCGGGTCTCACCGGGTCTGAGCACCGGCAGTTTTTTTTATGGAGGCCTCGAAACGGGTCTCTATCGGCTCTGTTTTGTGCCCTGGCCCAGGAAGTCCTTCTTTTTTCGTGCGTAATAGGGGAAGAGAAATCCTTTAAAGAGAGTCAGTTTCTCTCTGGATTTCTCTTCTCTTTTCGGAACTAAGGAGCAGCAACATTGTCGTGGTGTCACCAGGTCTTTATGTGGAAGCTTTTTCAATATTATATACAAGCCGCAGTTGCTGCTTATTTATCTTATGAAACTAACAACCATCGACAAAGCCAATAGTCCTGATTTGTTGTAAGTATGATGTTATTTGTTGTATCATATATCTGGATTTAAAGACAGAAACAGCAAAATACCAGTCGGGCGGCACACTATGCTAAGCACAGATTTTTAGCTTGTGTTTTTAAGCCACGCCCTTAATTGCATTTGCCTCGCCCGTTTGCGAGACCCCCCAGTTTTTTCATCCAACTTAAAGCCCTGGATTCCATTGACTATAGGTCTTTAGGATTTGTGTTGAGCTCCACCATAACGTAAGACATAAAGTGCCGCCCCTTGGGAGAATGAAGGTCGAGTCAGGGGCAGTGGTCCTTGACAGGGACGTATGGGAAATATGGTTGCGGTGTACATAATATAAGGGTGTTGCACCAAGGAGAAAGCTTCGTATGATCTGGCGGGGTGGTAGGGGGCATCAGACCAGATAGAAGAAGCATCTGAAACCATAGGGAGGATTCTTGGGATTTGATAGAAGGGAGCATCAATGAGACAATGTGTGTGGTATTCATGTGTGGCACATGAGACAATCACAGGCCACTCATGTCAGTTGTACGTCACAGGTCTGTGAAATGTACCATGTACTCTCGGAGTGAGTGCAGACGTTTACAGATGTCTGTAATTAACTTTTGCTGGAATGTACAGAAGCCTGCTTTGGAAAGTACAACAGCGGGTTCTTTCACATTTATTTGGGATTTCTGGATTAGAATCACTTTTTTGAAGAGTTCAGCATTCTTTCCCAGTGTGACTGTGGACTGCAAGCTCCAGCAGCCCAGGGCACCAGGGGGCGGTCCCTGATGCCCAGACATCTGACCTGCATTAGCGCTATATATTGAGGTTATAAAAAACATTCTCAATACACGACCAGCTCCATTCAGAGTACCAACAGATTTGATCATAGACCAACTGGAAATAGCACAAACTGCCAACTACTTTATTTTCAATCGCACCTACTAACAACAATGCTAGGGCACATCAGTGGGAGCAATTTTTGCTCCTAACCTGGTGAATCTCTTTGTAGGCAACTTTGAATGCGAGTTTGTCATGACCAACAAAAACCCTTTCGAGGGTAACACATACAGGTAGATGCATCAAGCATTTTTGCGAGCGCAAGCGGTGCAAATCGCAAAATTCGGCCGTTTGCGCCCGCAAAAATGGCATTTGAGATGCATCAAGGGTTCATGCACTCGCAATTTAAAAATTCACAAATAATTGCGAGTTCTCAAATTGCGATTGCATTTAAGGAATCGCAATTTGCAATGCATGAACCATTCCAAGATTGCGAATTCACAATCTGGGGGCGCTATTTACCGTGAAGTCATACTACGTGGTAAATAGCAAAAACTTAGAAATATGCACTTTAGTGCATTTTTCTAAGTTGTATGTTACACACACACATGTCCTTGGGACATGTGTGTGCGCAACACCAGTGAACATTACCATTTCAGGGGTGCAACAGGGTGTCCTTTGGACACCCTGGCACCCTTGAAATTGCGGCACATTTGTGATTCGCTAATTGCTAATCGCAAATAAGGAATGACTCCCCATTCATTCCTATGGGCCTTTAGGCCATTAGGAATGAATGGGAAAGCCATTCCTTATTTGCGATTCGCAATTAGCGAATCGCAAATAAGGAGTCAGTAGAAATCGCAAATAATATTGAGATTCCTACATGCATCCCGTTTTGCGAGTCTTTAATAGCGATTCCTTAAAATTTGCTATTAAGGACTCACAAAACATAACTTTGATGCATCTGGGGGTAAGTCCTGGAAAAGATGCACAGATGATATCTTTTTGATATGGATTGGGTAAGAAACTGACCTCATGAACTTCATTAAATATCTAAACGAGTGCCAACCGTCTCTTAGATTTACATCTAATCATGACAGAATCTCCATCCCTTTTTCCGGATTTGATGATTACACATCTAGACAATCAACTAATTGTATCACTCTATAGAAAGCCCACTCAACACAACACCTTACTTAAATACCAAAGTTTTCATCCTCAAACTCTGAACTCCCTACAGCCAATTTCCCAGGCTCCGAAGAAACTTCTCTCTAAAGGAGGACTTTTTTACAGAAGGCACCATCCTGAGCCATAAATTATGCAAGATTGGTTATCCCAAGTGCCTCATCAGAAACTCTATGAAAAGAGCTTGGTACAGTCCAAGAGAACAGATCCTACAAACACAGGCAAAACCCAAAATGAACAAAACTGTATGTGTCACCACATTCTGTCCTGACACTAATGAGATCGTGAATATCATTAGAAAAAAACTGGCCAATTCTGAAAACTATGGATCTATTTAAGGAACCGCTGCTTTTCTCCTACAGGAATGGTAGAAACATTTATTAGACACATGTCATCACAAACATAGAGAAACTCCAAAATGACAATACTATTTTGTCAATGTCTTTACTGGCCACTATACATGTGACAACTGTACTGCTTGTGATTTCACTTTCAACACCAAAACATTCCCACATGAGCAAACTACTACTACCTTACAACATCATACCAGCTGTGCATCCACCAACGTTGTTTACTGTTTAAGGTGCCCATGTAGCTTAATGTATATTGGACTACACAGCAGATCAGAGCAAGGATTTCGCAACAAAGAAGCAGAATTGGATGCTCTGTACTTACAGCACCGTTGGTTTGTCATTACATGGAGAAACAAGCATTGGCAATGCCAGTAGGTCTCACATTTGGGACCTTATAAGTGTTTAGCCATGCAACAGTTGGTGTTGTTGCACCAAGGATATTCTGCTGCATAACTAAATACTTGTAGGGTCCAAAAAGCGAGACTGATTGGCTATGCCAACGCTTGTTTGTTCATGGCCACCATCCCCCTTGTGAAATGGTGCTCGTGGTGACATTCCACATCCACCTGGACTAGCCTGGGACAGTAACCAGAGACCGTAGGGACAATCTAGGATGCATGCTCGCCCCACAAGCTGATTGCCATGGAAACGTTTACCTACAGCATCGGATGTTAAACACCAGCTGTAGTCTGAAAATCGGTCCATCATGAAGGATTCCAACCATAAAATTATTGACGACATCAAAAATGAGCTTGTTAAGATCTGACTTCAAAATATGTTTTAAAGAACTGAAAGGAGCCTGGGCTTCAGGGTAGGTGGTTGATGACTGACAGAAGAGTGTAGACAGGCAAAAACATCAAATGTGGGTTTTAAGCCATATGATGCGAGGTCAGAACAGGGAACTTTAAATGGAGATGAAAGATGTGCGTAAACATGTCTCGTAGTAATAAAAAAATGCCTCCGGATTCTTCCAAGAGGGGCTGAAGGAGAAAACAGGAAGATTTGCTACACCACATTAGAAACAAACCTGAGGAACAGCCCGTTTGACTCGACTGCACACTTTGAACAACTTTGGAGGTCAGAGATGAGAACCCGCCCCCTCCCAAACATATTCACAAGAGTGCACTTTTTTAATGAGGAAGAAGCAATAATGCCCAAAAGTAGAGCTTGTATTCTGTGGCTGCAAAGTGCAGCTGTGTCAGGATTTGGCAGCAACACCAATGTGGAGATGTAAAGACTTTATACCTGTTAAAAACATCTAAAGTGCACAGACAGCACCATATGAATGGAGCCACCCACTTTGCCTGATCTTTACCTGGCATAGGAAAAAAGGTAAATGTCAGGTTGCTTTAGGAGACAAAGAAGCTTCTAGACGTAACGAACAATATAATGGGCGACAGTGAGAAGAAAGTATGCCCATGTGGCATCCACTTTGGCAGTGATTACAAACGTGATTACAAAAGACACAAAAGGAACAAGCATCGGCCGCGCGGCCGTAAAAGTAAAGCCGCACGGCCGCGAAATGAAATGAAAAAGTGCTACCTTGCCGGCCACCAGGTTGCTATTACGCGCATGCGCCCACACTCTTGTGCGCGTGATAGTAAGGTGGTCGCCGGGACAGTAGCACTTTTCAAAGCAGCTACTAAATGTCTCGGCCAGACCAGCTCATGCGCTGGATCAGGCTGAGACCTAAAAACATACACCAGACGACATCAAACGGATTTGCCTGGAACAAGCAAAGCTACCATCGAGAGGAGGCGACAAGAAGTATCTCCTCCAAGGACTCGAGTGCAAATGGATTGACACTTGCAACACTATAAACAAGCAGTTACAATGCAATGGTCTTGCCTTTGCAAAAGTTAGAGCTATTGGCATTGTAAATGACAACATTTTTATTTATGTGTTGGTTTTGAAAACAGATAAATAAAAGGCATTGTCATTTACAATGCCAATAGCTTAATCTCTCGCAAATGCAAGACCTATTGCATTTGCACCCACACACACAGAGCCACACACACACACACACACACACACACAGGGCCACACACACAAACACAGAGCCCCACACACACACAAAGCCACACACACACACAGCCTCACATACATACACAGAGCAACACACACACACACACACACAAAGAGCCACACACACACACACACACACAGAGAGCCACACACACACACAGAGCCACACACACACACAGAGCCACACACACACATACACACAGAGCCACACACACACACACAGAGCCACGCACAGGGCCACACACACAAACACAGAGCCCCACACACACACAAAGCCACACACACACACAGCCTCACATACATACACAGAGCAACACACACACACACACACACAAAGAGCCACACACACACACACACACAGAGAGCCACACACACACACAGAGCCACACACACACACAGAGCCACACACACACATACACACACACACACACACAGAGACACACACACACATAGCCACACACACACATAGCCACACACACAGAGCCACACACACACGGAGCCACACACACACACACAGAGCCACACACACACACACACAGAGCCACACACACTTACACAGAGCCCCAGAGCATAATTCCAAGAGCCAATGTAGTTTAAAAATTACTTATGAAGAAGCATCCGGGGCACTGTGGAGGCGCTGGCAGCTTATTTGCTACCATGCACCCCGGGGGTCCATCACTGGGTGCTGAGGTAAACACCCTGCATCACGAGGCCGCCAGAGACTTAAAAAAAGCCCCACTACTCCCATGCCCGCCCTTCCTGTCGCACACTGAAAACATTTGAAAGCATTTTAGCAGATAATGTCACAAAGAGGTGTGCGGGGGGAGGAGACTTTTTTGGTAAATGAGTGCTCGGGTTAAAAGGGAATGAAGAACCTTTGACCACATACAGCCTAGGTCGTGACGCCCATCACCAGAAGGGAGATTATGGTTGGCGCACAGAAGATAAACCCTAGGCACTACGTTCTATGCATTGCACTGGTGCTAGAGCAACCGGCCACCGTTGTTTGGACGTCTCCTTCCTAGTTAGTCAGTGCAAATGTCTTTTTATTTAACATGTTGATGTGCTGCAAATGAAAGCACGAAACTACGTCAGTACGAGTGCAACGTAGCATCCCGGAAGTGTGAGTTTAAAACTGCACTAGCATTTGTGCAACGTATGTAATCATACTTCCTCTCTGAGATAACATGAACACTTGTCAATCTAACTAACATTAAACAATCGCTCTGGCGCAAGGGTATCCAACCTAAGTCCAGGAGAGCCTGGGTCCGTGACGGATTTTCAGGATATCACGAGATATATTTGCATATATGAAATGAAGGACAGGTGCTCATTTGCATCATCGGAGGTCACCTTGAAAACGTGGTCTGGACAGCCCTACCTCTACTGGCATGGAATCCATTGTCACACAAGATGGCGGGAGAGTCGCACTGCCTCTGACCTGGCCTTGTGCAGGAAGGAAGCCATGGGAAGCTTTCTAATAAATTGAACACAAAGACAACCTATAATGATTTCACATAGACAGCCACACCCAGCATTCTCTGCAGCTTGCTAGGCTGTGAGCAGCACAGGGTTTGCACAGACTTGAACAGACCCAGTTCTGATTTTGAGGCTTGCCTCTCTGGTTGTGTAAAGAGTCCACCTCTCGCCAGCTACGGTGCACGTGAGAGTGCCTACACACAAGGTGCTCGGATGCCAGCAGGGGGCACTTTACTCATGACTGGCCCTGTCCCGGCCCACTCCACCTTACTGGACAAGCATCTCTTATGAAAAGTTCCTCGCCCCCCCCGGAAGGCTAGACCACACCTGCCTCTCAGAAGCACAGCCCTCTGACGCAGCCTTCCTCTCACCCTCCGAAGCGCCTAGAAACTGCTGCTAGGCACTAATGAGCACAGTTTCAATCCCACTTCTGCATGCATCACCTTTGACGTCTTCAGGGAGACTTCACGGCTTCCACATACAGCGTAGGTCGTGACGCCCATCACCAGAAAGGAGATTATGGTTGGCACACAGAAGATAGACCCTAGGCGCTACGTTCTATGCATTGCACTGGTGCTAGAGCAACCGGACGTCTCCATCCTGGTTAGTTAGTGCAAATGTCTTTTTATTTAACACGTTGATGTGCTGAAAATGTGAGCACGAAACTAAAGCTGATAGGCACATCTCTTCCCAAGACACTTTAAATGCGTACACAGTGCAGTGCATCGGAAAACACCACTGCCACATGGATCTGGAGAACGAAGCCTGAACTCAATGCATGAAAGCCTTCCATTAGCAACAGAGCATAGGGAGGGGATAAGAAAGGCCGAGAAGAGAACGAGCACGCAAGACAAGAGAAAATTGTGATGGAGCAGCTAAACCGAAGAGTATGAAAAACAGATGTTAATGACAAGCGCGGCGCACAGATGCTCCTCTCTCTCTGCTTTGGGCGAGCGGGGTCAGCGCGGTCCCGAAAGCGAAAGAGGATCGCCGGAGCTTTTCAGGATCACTTCAATTATGTGGCAGCGGAAAAAACAAATGAAACTACACGTTTGACTAATTTACATCAAAAGAAAAGACCAATTAGGGAACGTTAAGCGCCGAAAGGCCGAGTCCCACTTAGACGGACTTGGCATGACTTCCTGCTGGGGTAAAAGGTTCCTTACCTTCTTTATGGGGCCATCTGGACCCATAAAGAAGATAAGAAACTTTTACGCCAGCAGTCGGGGCTTAGCGAGAAAGAAGAACGTCACTAGGACCTCTACTCCAATGGCTGGCCACTGTTTAGGAGGCCAGCCAATGTAGAAGAGGGGCGGGGCTTAACCTCGCTAGTGAAACTCTCCCTAGATCATTAAATCTCGCCAGCAAGACTGCGCATGTCTGCGCAGTCTTTCGCAGGCCGAGACCTAAAAAGGGACTTAACACCAGTGATCAATGGCTTCATTTTGTTTCTGTAATGAACTAAGAACTGAATAAAATCACTGCTTCATTGTTGTCTGAGCTAATATTAGCACTGTTTGCTACAAAAGTAGATGGTTTAATTTACTGCAGGTTGGCTTAAACATGTATAAATCTGTTTTAATGTGACTATTACAAGCACCCACTCTTCCAATCGAAGTCACTGATCAGTTAATGAGAACACCAGAATCATGCCCCAAATACTAACCAGTGAGCTTTCAAATTCCACCATTGTCGGGTGCCCATAGCGAGATTCTCCTGAAGTGGTTTTTGACTGGCGCAGATGCATTTCGATCCAAGGGTTGATACTCTTATGCTCCGAGAGTTCGATCCTCTCCCACTATTTACCTAGACTTTATTTGCTGACTTTTACAGCTCATAATCTATTGATATCCCCTTCAGGTTTTTAACTGTGCTTTGACACAGTTGAATATCCTACTCCCTCAGATGCCATGCCGATGGTGTTGGAAGTGCAATTGGGTGTGAGGATCCCCATGCTCTCGCACCTTATTTCTTAACTTTCCATTCTCGCAACTAGATAACCGTTAGTTGCCCGGTGTGACTTTCGGTCTCTCACAGACTCGTATTTGTGACAGCATTGAAGTTGATGAGACATGCCTTCCACTCACAAATACCGAGTCTCTCATAGCGCAGCGGCTGTTTCAGTGGGGGCTTATACTTGATGGTTCAATTCCCGGGCTTTCTGTATATTGTTTTTGGCCTCTACAGGTAATATCGCACCATCTACGATTTTATTGTAGCATACGTTCTAAAACCCTGCGATGTAAAGGTTCCCTCGATCTGAAAGCCGCGTTGCGATGGCAGCGCGTGAATGGGTGTTTCCCATTACATCTCATCTCCTTTGCAGGCGGGGTTTCAAGCGTACAATAGCACCATTGACCAAGCATCTCGCTTTCTGCTCATATATTTGGGGGACAGTTATGTTAGGAAAGGAATGCATGTATCCTGCCTTTGTTGACCTTAGTTCAGCTTTTGACTTAGGCTCAAGTAAAAAGCTTTGTATAGCGCTACAAGATCTGGGAATGCCCACAGACTTGTTGTCTTTAATTGTCAGGCTTCAGGAGGACAACTTTGCACAAGTCCGTTGGGGCCTTCAGAGCAATGTCACTGATCAATTCCCAGTGGAAAAGGGGGTACGCCAAGGGTGTGTTATGGCTCCAACACTATTCTCCCTCTTTTTAAATGGAGTCTCTTGATTCCTAGCAACATATCCATCAGACGCTCTGGTTTTACCAGGCACAAAGATTCCCATCCTAATGTTTGCAGATGACACGCTCATAATATTCAAAACCCCGAGTGGTTTGCAACGTGCACTTTGCCACTTTGCCAAATTCTGCAGCACAAGAGGGATAGTAATCAATACAAACACAAGGAGATGATGGACGGAGCGCTGATACTTTTCAGACACTCACCCCCAGTCACAGATCTGAGTTGAATCCATCATCATTCTTTAGCTCACTTTACCACCTCAGTTTAGATCCTGCTATATACAAATCAGTCTTGACCCTGTTCCTCAAGGGAACAGTCAAGCCTGAACTGCCAAGCCTGGTCTTCCTTGGTACAAAAATAAAATTTATGGTTTTTAACCAGCATCGATTATTCAGGGGCACAATAAAACTTGATGGGAGCCCTTAGAAAGGATAGAGGCATTTACTTATCTGGGAATCCCATTAGCTAAATAATTTAGTTGTAGGCACGATATAGAAATTATGGCTGTAAAACACTGCCAGTTAGCAGGTGTATTAACAAAACAATTAAAAACTTCATTGACAAAGCCGACTAACCCGGTACTGCAGATCTATGATACCAAAGTAATGATTTCGGTCCTATATGGGTCATAACTCTGGAGTTTTGAGAATTTGATTCCTCTAGTCATAGCAGAGAATTAGTTATTTCTAACAATCACTAGTCTCCCTACAAAGCACTCCCTTTAAACCTCTGCTAAATGACTTAGGTCGAAAATCTTTGGAAGACATAGCAAGACTTTGCCCTATCTTATATTAGATTACGATATGGTCCACCCCTGAGATGGCCAATATGCTGACGCTCTCAGGGATGTCATTGAGACTGACCGCTCATTCAGGATCATCTGGCTCCTCGACATCAAGGGTGTATTGTCCAATAAGGGAATGCAGAAACTATGGGAGAACCCAATGGGTGCTCAGTTCCCCACAAAAGAAAAATTGAAAGAACACTATTGGGAAATGATTAGGATAAAAAACCTCAGAGCAACCGAGAGAACCTCATTGACAGGGAGGTTTTTAGAAAGCCCTTTGACAGGAGATATATTTTCAATTCCATGTAGGTACCCTCCCACTGAAATCTTTCACATGCAAGTGGTCCTCCACTGTTGATAATAAATGTCCCTATTATGCAGACCAAATCAAAATGGAGATTACTTCACTCAGACCCTTCTTTGCAATATGCAATTCTGTTGCCAAGTTCCTGGGATGGATGGGGATCAGAAGATCATAGATCAAACCCTAGTTCCCCTTAACTTTATAAAAATTGCACTGAAATTTAGTTGGATCTATTTTGACTGATAGAGCTATGCTGAGGGTCTCGTTTCGCTTAAGCCATGCTGTGCTGATGCTCCGTTTATATGTGTATATGTCTGTATGATATTTTATGTTTTAACTATTTATATTTTACATTGATTTTATGACATGTACTGTCGAAATGAAGCTTCTGATGATGAAGATGATGATTAGAAACACTTTTTAAATAATTTCTCTCTCGAAAACAGTTGAATGGAATTTCCCCATTCTCTAAACATCTCAGATTTTCTGACAGCATGTATGTATAAGATATAAGCATATACGATATATAAGATATAAGATATATAAGCATGTAAGATTACATTCACCAGTTACTTCCAAAATCTAGTTCAAGGAGATTAAAATGGCAATACACACCATACTTTTGACATCTTAAATGTCTCACTCCTCTTCACTCCCTAATTTGATGCTTAATGTGTCAAAGCACCCTGAGAATGTGTTGAAAGATCTGGTGCAGACTGGTTAAGAATGGCCAAAACTGTTGATAGCGATACCTTCCTTACATGACAGATGTCTGGATTAAACCATAAATTGGAGATATATAAAACTAGATATATTCATGTGTGAAGGCACCCAGCTCTTTAAGAATGGCCAGTAAGGTCTGAATAAGTCTGAATTTTTTGATTGGGGACCCACTTGAAGCAATTGAAGAATGCGATAGCTCGACAAGTAAACTGTGATACTCTCACCCTATATACGAAAAGACATAGCAACCAAGGATGTACGCACCTCAACAAAATACACAAAATCTCAGACAGTAGCAAAGTCTAATGACCCTGAGGGTCCAACAAGAAGAGAGCTGACATAAGAAATCAAATTTCAGAGAGTTAATTATATGTGGGGGTTTTGTTAGCAAGTTCAGAGTCACTGCTATTTCAAATTCACAAGCATTTCAGTGTCTCACTTAAGGTTCTTCTCTTCTTTTTCAGGTGCAGGGTGGGTCTTGATCCTCTGGTGTTGTATTTCTTCCATGTCACAGCTTCAGGTCATCCTGCATCTCTTCTCACCAGCTCGCACCCTGGAGAATGAAACCTCTAAGTAAAAGGGTGGAATTAAATAAAACAATACATGTCTCTCAAAAGAAAAATATACTCCTATTTTAGACTTTTATTTTAATTCCATCAACTTTTACGTATCCCTTCTGATTCTTCTCTTTCTATCTTAACTTCCTTCCTGCACTGTCTTTAATCTCTCCCTGGCTTTTCTTTCAGTCCCATAGGCGGTCCTTTCTTCCTTTAAGTCCCTTGCTCCTCCTCCCCTTGAGAAACTGGTATACATGTCATCAGTCCTACAAGATAGCTTAGCCTTCGGTACTCATGTAACTTGCACCAAGGTTTCCTCAAAGAAGTTTAAGCCAAAGAAAAATTATTTTTCTTCTCCTAGCCTTCAAAATAAAGCAAAGACGGCTAGCCAATCAAATCAGACTAAAGGCAATTCCATTGTGTATCTGTTATAATTCCACAACTCCTTTTCATTGTCCCCCATACTAGATTCACACACTTGGGTTAGCCACAGCCAATTCCCGGAACGCTGCAAAAGAGTGCACCTCCCTGGTGGGATGCAGGGCATCACGTGTATTCAGGCCAGTGGCATAGCTAGCCCTTTGGCTGCCGGTGGTGGTCCCTGATTCTATGTCAGGACCGGAGGCGAGTATTATGCATCTCTTTCTTCACTATTTATTAACAGCAATTTTAAAGAAACTTAAAAAACAGCACATCAAAATTACAACTCCCATGAACACTGGGAGTAACTATGGTCACCAACAGTCCAATCAAGTCACATTCCGACAGTCCATATATTATAATCAGCAGCCTAGTCCTTCCTCTTTCTTCACTGCTGCCTCGTCAGTTAAGTCCCTTCATGCCTTCTCCTTACTTTAGGGGGTTAGACTTTGGGCTTTTCTGACTTGTGTTGCCTTAGCTTTGACTAGAGCGCTTGTTGGCTTGGTGCTGTTACTGCTTTTCTTTCAGACATTGGTCTATTTTGTTTGCACGGTGGGCTTTAGCACAAGCGTGTCAATTTAGTTTACCGCGTGGGTGTGCTAGGTGGCGCTCTTTCGCGCCTCTAACACGCTTTTACGATCACCGAAGCTGCTCTTCGCACTCCGGTGGTTCGTGTGCGCTTGAGGAGAGTGAGCATTCTTCGCTCATGCCCCTCCCCCCCCAATCCTCGCCTGACACCGCGCTGCGGTACAATTTAAGGGCATAGTGCACTATTGGAAGGTGACATCGCTACAGTTTCCGTCACAGCTTTAGTCTTTTACCGCTCTGGGCAGTGTTAGTGCTTTTGCCTGATTTTTATCGTTACCTTTATAGAGCCTGACTTAAGGAGCATGGCGAGGGGGCTGCCCTTGGTATCAACAGGCGTATATTTGCATATATTCAGTGCTCCCGCCCTCCATAGTAATGCAGTCCTAGAAAGATCACAATTATGTACCCACATAGTCCTTGGAGCAGGATAAGGCCTCCCCTCAGCGCATTCCTGCCGGGGTGGCAATCTGCTTTCTCCGGCCATTGCGCAGGCTTTGGCCTCCCTGCAGGACAGGGTTTACAGGTTGTCTGCCCATGTCTTCAAGGGCACGGGGATACTGGGATACGGGGGTCTGGGCCTAGAGGGGTGACACCGTCTCGCCCATGTAAGGCACATAAGCATGACACGGGGCACCTTGAGGGCTTCAGCCGGCTGACTGAAGTCTCTCTCAAGAGCGTACGAAAATTAAGGAAGCACCCTGCCGGGAGGAAGAGGTACCTGGGATTGCCAGCGACGAGGTCAACACAGATTTTGATCCCAAAGAGAGGTTTCCCAACACATTGGAGGGCGAGTTTGAGGATGATGAGGGCTCCTGGGACGAGACTCAGGATTCAGCCGGTTTTGACGCTCACTATCCTCCTACTCTGAGGCGGGGGACGCAGAGGGTGCCCATTCTGACATGTTTGACCCTACGGGGATCTTCAGGCCACACTCGACAAAATGGCTCCCGGACAAGAAAGTGGCCGACTATGTTGGCAATAAGATCAGATAACCACTTTCTCAGGAGGTGAGGGCCCACCTCAGATCTGAATGACCCGTCCTTCTCTACCGAACAAGGTCACAGCTACGCCAGAGATAGACCTGAAGTTCTGCACCTTCTTTAGTAAATATAAGGGATCCCAAGAAGGGGATAGATAGGTCATGGAAGGCCTGTCAAGTCAAACTCCTCCATGTGGTTGGACCGCTGACTAAGATTATAGAGCCCAGGGACGATGTGGCGGGATGGGCTCAGAGAGCTATGTGTCTTTTGGACAACGCTAACTGTGCCCTCTCAGCGGAGCGTTGCCTCTCTCTTCTACTGAAGATAGATCCTAAGTTAGGGGAGCTCTCTTCTTTGGAGGCTGGTCCAGTGGCACAAGGCGCACTTTTCGGCGATCCCTTTGTCAAGGAGCTGGGAAGGTGTGTTTCGACGTTCTCAGCTCTTGACAAGGCTCAGGCGTCGATGAAGAAAATCTTCCATGGAAAGGTTTTTGGAGGGGCCGGAAGAGGCAGGGGTCACTCTTCTGACCGCCTGTCCCACTAAGGCCCTAACAGAGCCCAGGCAAGAAGAAATAGAGTCTGGCATGATGGCTGACAAGAAACATTCAATCCCTCCTGTGGTGGCAAGGGCAAGAAAAACCGGGGCCGCAGAGTGCCCACAACAACTCTGGTGGATATAGTAGTAAGTACCAGTCTGTTGTCTCCTCATTGATTAGGAGGGAGAATACTCATGTATTTTCACAGATGGGCAGAGATTTCCTCAGAGATGGTAAGGGGGTTTCACATAGAGGTTTACGGAACCCCGGTACAATCAGTCAGACCTCGTCCTCTGTTTTTTTCTGCTCAGGACAAATCCCTTATAGATCAGGAGGTCCAGGACCTTCTGGACAAAGGGGTAGTTTCACTCTCAAAACTGCACCCTAGGGGGTTTGTAAGCAATCTGTTCTTGGTGGAGAAATAGGACAAGGGCTTCCGCCCAGTCATCAATCTCAGGTCTTTCAACGAGTGGATTGTTTATCGCCACTTGAAGATGGAGGGGATTTACCTCCTGCCATATCTTTTACTGCAGGACGACTGGTTGGCGCATCTTGACCTCAAAGACGCTTATCTTTCAGTCCCCATCTTTCCCCCTCTGCAGATTTCTCCAATTCAAGTGGAGGGGCAGATCTTCGAATTCCGGTACCCGCCATCCAGCCTTTCATCAGCACCCTGGTGCTTTACTAAGCTCCTCAAGCCAGTAGTGGAATACCTACGTACCCTGGGCATCAGATTGATTAACTGCTTAGACGACATCTTGCTGATGGATCAGTCCCGAGAATGCCTGATTTCCCACCTGAATACCACAATATCGCTGCTCCAGAGTTTGGGGTTCACCATCAACCAGGAGAAGTCAAATTTGGTTCCGCGGCAGAGCATGATTTTCCTGGGCTTCCGGATCAACACGAAAGCAGCGACCTTGAATCTTCCAGATCAGAAAATTGCCAAGATCAAGAAGGAACTACGGAAGGTTCTCAGACGGGACAGGATATCTCTACGGAAGCTGGCCAGGATTGTTGGTTTGTTGTCATCTTCAAAACAAGCCATCTTTCCCGGTCCACTGCAATACAGAGCACTGCAGAGGTTAAAAGCGTCCCATCTCACGAGAGGTCTCACTTACTCAGAACTGGTGGCTCTGACACAAGAAGCCAGGTCAGAGCTTCAGTGTTGGATCGACCACAAGGAGGCATGGAATGGTCGGGCGATCTTTGAATCTCAGCCAAACCTAGTGATCAAATCGGAGGCCAGCCGCCGGGGCTGGGGTGCCAGGTGTGGGCCAATCACAATGGGAGGCAGATGGATAGCGGAGGAGTTGTCTCTCCATATCAACTGTCTGGAGCTGCTGGCGGGTTCCTTTGCCATTCGGTCCCTGACGAGGGACAGGGTTTCATGCTATGCGCTCCTTCGGATTTACAACACGACAGCAGTATAATACACCAACCGGCTGGGGGGTACCTGTTCAAAAGCCCTGGCAGAGCTGGCCAAAGACCGCTGGTACTATTGCCTCAGATCTCTGTGACAGCGGAGTATCTACCCGGGACGCAGAACTTCAGACACTTCAAGGATGCCAGCGACTGGAGACTCGATCAGGCGGTTTTCCAAGCACTGACAGCACTTTGGGGTCCATGTTTAGTGGACTGGTTTGCATCCAGATGGACCGCCCCTAGCCCCGTTACTTCAGCTGGAGACCGGATCAGGGGGCGGAAGCAGTAGACGCCTTCCTTCAGGATTGGTTGACAATTCTGGTGTATGCCTTTCCTCCCTTCCTCTTTATACAGAGGGTGGCAGCGCAGGCCTAGTGCCAAAAAGCTTAGATCATCTTGATTACAACAATATAGCGGTCTCCGAGGGTTAGCTTGGGATGTCCCGCTACGTCTTCCATCCTATAATCGGATCCTGGTGGACCCTCTAGGCCAACCTCACCCTTTGGTTCTCCAGGGCCATCTCCGTCTCATGGCGTGGAGGATTTCAGGCGACGCTGGCAGGACATCAGACTTTTGCAGAAGGCTGATTTCCTTATCCAGCAAGCCTGGGCCCTAGGGACCATTAAGAGGTATTGATCGGCTTGGAGAAGATGGGTGCGTTGGTGTGAAGAGACACCTGGATCCCGTGGGTGCCAGCATTACAGATATAGTGAACTTCCTGGCAGAATTCTTTCAAGAAGGATTAGTCTATTGTACCATAAATTCTTTCTCTCTCGGCTAGGGTCTTTACCCCGGAGGGGGTTACATTCAACATCTCACGGAGGACAAAAACGAGTATCAGGTCGGTATCATATCCAGCTTTCCCTGAGTCCCCAAAATTGTGTGTGATCAGATGCCTAAAGGCCTATGAGAACTTGACTTTGGAGGGTTGGCCTCCGGGAGAACAACAACTCCTGATTGCCATTAGGAGGCCATTCAAGGCTGTGTCATCCCCTACCATTGCTAGGTAAGTTAGATGGATTATGACAGAGTCCGGCATCAATAATAATGAGTTTGGGGCTCACTCTTCTAGAGAGGCTATGGCTTCCAAGGCTGTCCAGGTGGGGGGCAGATTGGAAGATATCATGAATGCGGCGGATTGGTCATCTGATTCCACTTTTAAAAAGTTTTATTTCAAGCCAATCCATGGTGCCGCTGCCGCTGCTCTGGTGGTAAGTAAGCTTTAAATATGCATAATCCTCGCCTCCGGTCCTGACATAGAATAAAAAAATTCCTAGTTTACACGAAGGAAAGTTTCAATTTTATTAAGGACGCGGAGGCGAGGATTATCGTCCCGGGCATAATCTTCGGTTGCCTCCCACCCGCGGGGGGTTTAGATTTTGACCGTTACTATAGCTATAGAGGTCTATTCGAGATGTTCTCATTATCAGGGAGTAATGTACTTATATTCATGCTACAGATATATTTCTTTGCTTTGAACTAGTTATGTATTGATGATGCTGTCGTCAACTGTTTTCTATATGGTTCTCTTATACTTTCTATATATTTCAGTATGCTGATATTCTTCTTGTAGGAGAGTAGGGTCTGCAATCCTATGATCACCCGGACTTTTTGCTTTTGTTTCACTGGTTTACGACTTTCTCGGGCTGTGGGCCTGCCAATCAGACCCACAGCCTAGCTGTTCTCTCGCTAAATTGATATGTGTACCTTAGGTGCATTACCCAATTGGAACTGGGCCACCCTGTCAGACCCTGTAACTCAGGGCATCGGTGTACCCAGGGCCTACCAGGGGCTGGAGCATGTATTATGCCACCCCTGGATGGCCATCTAAATCTGACACAACTGGCTGCACGACAGCTGGGGCCACGTGGCGTACTCGCCCGTTGCTGTAGGTGTAGTATCCCTATACCTAACCTTAAAAATGGACACCCGAGTTCCTCTCAGTCACTCCTATGGCAGGCCTTGACAATCCTGAAGGCAGAGTGCATGGAACCGTGTGAATTGGGCTCTGGCATGAGCCGAGCCCGGTTCCAGCTTGCGGAACCAAGACCCAATGGCTGTTCCATGATAACGCGTATCATATCGGTAACTTCGGTATCGCGTTATCAAGACATGTCGAGTAAGGTGTCATACGAATCGGGGTGCTGCCCTCTCACCATTCCTGGCGGCGAGGTTAGCATTCCGCCCTTCTAGAGGGACACAACATGTATGTAACTGTGAACCCCGGTTAAAGTTAACTAAAGCCTCAGCTCCACAAAATGGACGCTGCCACCACAGACACAAGTCTGACCTCCTGCTGCTAGGAGTCCTTCCAGCGAGGAGAGCTTGGACAAAGGGTTTCCTGTCAAGGGCGGTGTTCGCACCGTCCCAGACAGGGTTTGTGTATTCTGGGTAGGTAGGGCTTCGCTAGGAGGTGACTGCGGAGTGGCACCCCGGTGGTCACTATGCATCTGCCGGCTAGAACCAGTTCCAGGGGCGCGCAGCCACTGACCTGGGGAAAGTCCAGCAGGGGAAGAGGGGTGAAACTACCCCCCTTCCTGGTCCCACCCTTAGGGCAGGACCTAGTCATGTAACCGCCCCTTTCTTTAGGATAAAGGCCGGAGCGGGGACCCTTCCAAATTAGATCATCTTTGAATCAAGAATACTTTCTACGAAAGGACTTCGAGACTCTTCTCAAGATTTCTCCCTTGTGGCTAAGGAGTAGTCACCCTGCATCCGCAGGCACCATCTAAGAAATCTGCGGTTTGCTGCAAGTCCTTCCTCAAGGATCCGACGGCACAGCTCGACGAGAACCGGCTTCCCTGGCACCTCCGACCTCTACCCACGTCGTCAGCTCAGCTGAGATCTGTGGGTGCGACGAGACCTCGAGGGACCGGCCATCATCAAAACCTGCACGCTTTCTTAACCAGCACGACCATCGAAGCAATTCTCTGGTGAGTGCTCTGGGGTCCGAGAAGCCCCGACCCTGAGTAGCTCCAGCTCCGAAGTGCAGTCTCCCAGCATCTCCACGATCTGCGTGGGGCCCTTCTGCTCAGCACGTTGTCTGGTCACTAGCCGCTGGCTTGTGCCCTTCTTTGACGACATCCGACAACCAACGCTGCTGGTCTGGTTGCTCCAGACCGGCCCTTGCTCCCTTTTTCGAGAGGAGCACCCCGGACCCTCCTGGTCCACTCAAGACGCCATCTTAGGCCCACCACGTGGCCCTGAGATCTGCCAAGGCTTGTTGCCCCAATCCTGGGCCCAGCGACGCCGACAGCATCAACCTTCGTGGGACAGCTCGCACCTCCATCCTGGTCGCCGACAACGCCTCCTGGTCTGTGAGACTGCAGCGCCTAGCGTCGCCCACTCACCTAGTCGAGGTGACGGCCATCCGGTGCCTTCCTGGTACCCTCTGACTACTGGCTAGTAGTACGAACTTGGTCCTCTCTGCTTTCAGGTATCAACGATCACTGATCCAGGCTTGGATCTCTACGAACTATTCATCACTGGTCGCCGGCCAGCAACTCCTTTTCTTCCGGCTCCTGGCTCGTCAGCGAAGACCCCCGACACCTGTAAGACTTGTGCAGCCGCAGCCCACGTGGCTAGGTAACTTCAGCATTTCGGTGCCTGCATAGCCTCCTTACTCTAGGGTCCCGAGTCCCTCGCTTCTGACTTGCCTTATCGGGTCCGCCCGAGACCACTAAACTTGCCGTGCCCTCGGGCACTTGTTTTAATTGTGCACTTGAAGTATTTTCTAAGAGCTTTGGTTCTGAGCTTAGTACCCTGTCCTCATAAAGAGTACAGGGCTGTTGTGATTCTAATAAATATACTGTTTATTTTCATAACACTTGTGTGGTGTCCTTTCACTTGGTGTTCAAGGGGTATGCGATGGTATTACAGCTGGCTTAACACGCCCTCTAGAGTTTAGCCCGAAGACTGCTCGTATCCATGCTACTAGGATAGCTGGTCTAAGGTTGACTTACAACCAATCACCATAAGGGTCGTTTGGAACGATACATAGTGGTCGCTAGAATAGCGAACGCTGCATATCGAGCCAACCTCTCACATTGGTGAGCAGCGGTTGGGATTTGAGCTTGCTGTTGTTTTACCACGCGTATCCTAAGAATATCTTGTGAAAGATCACATAAGTACTCCAGGTACATATAACTTAGCTTAGAATACTCTGAGTTCTACTGAACCAGCTGTCGTAGCTCCTCAAGGCTTAGCACACCTTGGCTACAACTCTTAGCAAGGGATCAGTAGGTAAACCAATAGTGTAGGTAGGTGCATCACTTACACCACACTAGAAGCAGCATGTCGGACAAAGGAGGAAACTCTGAGTCTCCCCTTGTGTCAGTCGACCCTCCACAGGTCACCTCCAGATATGCTGCACTTAGCTTCCACGAGATGCGACAGATCTGTACATCTCAGAAGTTAAAACAGGGTGCAAACCCTACCATTCCGTTTCTGATTGGTCTCTTGGAGACTTATGATGCTAGGAGGGCGGATAACACCGACCCTTCTCATCCAGAAATGGAGATGCCTCCCCTCGAGGGAACCCGAGGTGACCCTGACCTTATCCATCTCTCCGCCGAGGACGAAGAGGAGGACGAGGAACCAGAGACATCCGGGGACGAGGCAGACAAAGGTCCAGTCATAGTTAGTCAGCTAACTCAGGACAACTTAAGCCGGCACGAGATTGGTACTAGGGGACCCCTGGGCCCTCTCTCGGGACAGCTTAACATTGGGAACGGACGAGTTAGGTCTCTGTCGAGAGGCTCTAACAGATCCGCTCGAACCAATGGCTCTCGAGGTTCTGCTCGAAGAGGGATGACATCACCTCAGAGGAGAATGTACGAAGCAAAGGAGAGGGAAGTCAATCTGCGGATCGAGAGGGAAGAACTTGCCCTAGCCAAAGAGAGACTCGCCTTTGCTCGAGAGCAAGAGTTGAGTGGGACAATTCCCACTGGTGACAGCATTCCCCCACGGGAACCCAGGAGTTTAGACACTAAGCACCTGAATAAGATAGTGCCCCCCTTTAAGCAAGGGGACGACATCCACAAATGGATTACTGCTTTGGAGCGGGCCTGCACTGTATAGTGCATCCCCCAGAGTCAGTGGGCAGCTATCTTGTGGCTCTCCTTTGACGGTAAAGGTAGAGATAAGCTCCTCACTACTAGAGTCGAGGACGCTAACAATTACCAGATCCTGAAGAACACACTGATTGATGGGTTCGGCCTAACCACTGAGCAGTACAGGTTGCTGTTCAGGAATACCCAGAAAACTCAGTCTCAGGACTGGTCTGATTTCGTTGATTGTGCCACTAAGGCTTTGGAGGGCTGGTTGCTGGGCAGTAAGGTTACTGATTACACAGGATTGTATAATTTGATCATGCGAGAACAGATTTTAAACAATTGTCAGAACCAGTTGTTGCATCAGCACCTTGTCGACTCGGATCTGACCTCTCCCCAAGAATTGGGAAAGAAGGCAGACAGATGGGTCAGAACAAGGGTTAAGCAAAACCAGGGCCAGAACCAGGGTAGTCAGAAGAAAGCAGACCAGAAGGGTAAAGATTCGAAAGGGGAACAAACTGACCAGAAGTCTTCGACAGGTCTCCAACAACCCAAAGAGGGGGGGGGGTCAGGCTTCCCAGAAAAAGAAGAATCAAGAAGGCCAATCGAAAAGGTGGTGCCAATACTGTAAAAGTAAAACTCACTGGTTTAGTGAGTGCACCAAGAAAGGAGGGCAGACTCCTGCTACTGCAGCCCCTAAGGCACCTGTGCCCCCTAGTACAGCCAGCAGTAGTAGTGCGCCTCCCAAGGGACTAGTTGGGTTAACCTTGGGTTCTGAGGGGTGTGACAGCTTAGCTGGTACCCTCACTCAGGCTGTCCTTGTCTGTACAGGGGATGTGGATATATCCCCTGATGTCAGTCCCAATACTTTGGGCAAATACCGACAGACGCCTTTAATAAATGGAAGAATGGCTCAGGCCTATAGGGACACTTGTGCCAGCGTCACCATGGTGACGCCTAACTTTGTGGACCCTGGACAGATCATGCCGGGTACAGATTTCCTGGTGACCAATGCCAGCAACGTCACTACCAGTCATAGTATGGCGATTGTTGCTTTCTCCTGGGGAGGGGTAAATGGCCAGAAAAAGGTTGTTGTTAGTTCAGACCTCCCAGTGGATTGTTTGTTGGGCAATGATTTGGAGTCATCACAATGGTCAGAAGTGGAGCAACGGACTCACATGGAGATGTTAGGCTTGCCAGCACACGTGTTTGCTGTGACCAGGTCACAGGTCAGACGATGTCCCACTGAACAGGTGCTGGATCCTGGAACAACGGACCAGACACCACCCAAGAAGAAGAGCAGTCGGGTTAAGGCTTCGCCTTCCCCCTTGCCCCAGGTCGAGGATTTATTTATTTATTTATTTAATGATATTTATAGAGCGCGTGCAAATACCCGTAGGCGTCTCGGCGCTGGTATGCAATGCTGTGTATCCCTGATCAGCAGATTGGTATCTGGGTTTACTGGTTGAATAACCACGTCTTCAGTTTCTTTCTGAACTGGAGGAGCGTGGAACTTATTTTAATGTGGTTCGGTAAGGAGTTCCAGATTTTAGGGGCTGCGATAGAAAAGCGGCGATCACCCCATGAGACTGTTCTACTTCGTTGAACCACAAGTTGGTTCAGTGAGGAGGACCGAAGTGTTCTAGACGGGTTATAAGGAATTAGTAGTTTTTTGAGGAAGCGCGGTCCTTGATCTTGCAGGGTCTTATAAACTATGCATAATGCTTTGAATTTAGCCCTATTTTGAATGGTTAGCCAGTGGTAATCTTTCAGGGTGTCCGAGATGGGAGTAAACTTGGGTTTTTTGGATAGCACGCGTGCCGCTGCGTTCTGCACAGTCTGAAGCTTTTTCGTGACTCTGCTTTGTGCATTAAGCAGAAGACCGTTGCAGTAGTCCAACGATGTCAGGACCAAGGAGGTGACTAACGTCTTGGCTGCTGAATCTGGTAAGTAAGGAATGATCTTTTTTATTACTTTGAGCTTAAAATGGGCGTTAGCTGCCACCTTGTTTGCATGGGCCATGAAACATAGCTTGTCATCAAATGTCACTCCTAGGTTTCTAACCTTAGCGGTGGGGGTAGGAGGGACACCAAGAACCGATGGCCACCAAGCTGCCGACCAGGCTGGCTGAAGGTTACCAAAGATGACCACTTCCGTTTTATCGGAATTGAGCTTCAGGCAATTTCTTGCCATCCACTCACCGATAGCAATCATCCCCCTTTGGAATCTTTCTGCTACCTCCTGTCCATCGCCCTTTGTGGCCAAGACCAGCTGGGTGTCGTCAGCGTATGAGGTGAGGCTCATCCCGTGTGCTTTGATGACACTAGCAAGGTCCGACACATAGATATTAAATAGTGTCGGACTGAGGGATGAGCCTTGAGGGACCCCACACGGCAACGACAGTTCCGCTGATTGGAAAAGGCCCATGGTGACTGCCTGGGTTCTGTTGGCCAGAAAAGAGGCAAGAAGATCCTTGGCAGTTAGCTGAATACCCATCCTTTCGACACGGTCGACCAAGATCTTATGGTCGACCGTGTCGAAGGCAGCTGAAAGATCCAGAAGGACAAGCAATGCTGTACCTCCCTGATCACGGATGGTTCTTATGTCGTCAGCTGCCTTGATGAGAGCGGTTTCCGTTCCGTGGTGTTTGCGGAAACCGAACTGTGTATCATCCAGCAGATTGTGACTCTCAATGAATTCCGAGAGTTGCTGGTTCATGGCCTTTTCGGTGACTTTTGCTAGAAAAGGGAGACTTGCGATAGGGCGATAGTTTTTAATTCACCTTTATCTAGACCAGGCTTTTTTAGCAGGGGTTTTATCAGTGTGTTTTTTAATGAAGCAGGATAGATTCCAGATGTCAGTATAGTATTACAGACATGTGTGATAATGGGAATGACTGTGTCTGGTACGGTTGCAATTACCGAGGTTGGGCAGGGATCCAGAGCTGACCCAGCTTTGATCGATTTTACTATACCCTTAATTTGGTCGGTGGTGAGGGGTTTAAAATTGGTCAGGTCTCAGAGGAGGCTGACCTCCAGGAATTGCGGGAAACTGAACCTAAAGAACTCGAACTTGATCAAGTTGAGTTTCTGGGCTCAGGGGGACCCACACGAGAGGACCTGGGGAAGGACCAGTTAGACTGCCCTTCTCTTAAACCCCTCAGACAGCAGGCTGCTGCTGAGGCTGCTGGGAACGCCACAGGTACCCACAAGGTATACTGGGAAGATGGACTCCTGTACACTGAGGCAAGAGACCCCAAGCCTGGCATGACCAGGAGGCTGGTCGTCCCCTTGTCTCAGCGTGGTTTCCTCCTTACCTTGGCCCACGAGATTCCCTTAGCAGGACACTTAGGCCAGACGAAGACGTGGGACAGGCTTGTCTCACACTTTCACTGGCCTCACATGAACGAAGATACCAAGGAGTTTTGCCACTCCTGTGTCACTTGCCAAGCCAGTGGTAAGTCAGGTGGCACGACAAAGGCCCCCCTTATACCAATGCCTGTGGTGGGGGTGCCCTTTGAACGGGTGGGGATCGACATCGTCGGTCCCATGGAACCACCAACAGCATCAGGGCACAAGTTTATACTGGTGGTAGTGGATCATGCCACCAGGTATCCTGAAGCTATTCCCCTTAGGACCACTACAGCGCCTGTTGTGGCTAGAGCCCTAGTTGGAGTATTCTCCAGAGTGGTCTTCCCTAAGGAGGTCGTCTCCGACAGAGGTGCAAACTTTATGTCGAGCTACTTAACTGCTATGTGGAAGGAATGTGGTGTCAACTACAAGTTCACTACACCCTATCATCCACAATGCAATGGGCTTGTTGAGAGATTCAACAGGACCCTGAAAGGGATGATTCATGGACTACCTGAAAAGCTTCGGCGTAGATGGGACGTCCTGATCCCCTGCCTTTTATTCGCTTACAGAGAAGTCCCACAGAAGGGGGTTGGCTACAGCCCTTTTGAACTTTTGTACGGGCATCCTGTGAGAGGACCCCTGTGTTTGGTGAAGGAAGGATGGGAGAGACCTCTCAAAAAGCCTGCAACCAACATAGTGGACTATGTGCTTGGTCTCCGCTCGCGGATGGCTGAATACATGGAGAAGGCATCCGAAAACCTTAAGGCCAGCCAAGAACTCCAAAAAGCTTGGCATGACCAAAAGGCTGTCTTGACTGTTTACCAGCCTGGACAGAAGGTGTGGGTGTTGGAGCCAGTGGCCCCAGCAGCACTCAAGGACAAATGGTCTGGGCCCTACACCATCCTGGAGAAAAAGGGAGAGGTCACCTACCTGGTAGACCTGGGAACTCCCCGGAGCCCCCACAGGGTGCTCCATGTCAACAGGCTCAAGGCATATGTCGACAGGAAGGACATGAGTTTGCTCATGGCCATAGATGAGGGACAGGAGGAGGAGAGGGACCCTCTCCCAGACCTGCTCACTCAGAATCCTGACGATGGCTCGGTAAATGGTGTTGTCTTTTGTGGCAGCCTCTCCGAACATCAACAGGAGGATTGTAAACAGGTTCTTCAATCCTTCCGACGTATGGATTGACACCCAGTCAGACCAATTGGTGCACCCATGAGGTTGACACTGGTGACAGCTCAACCCAGTCAGACCAATTGGTGCACCCATGAGGTTGACACTGGTGACAGCTTGCCCGTCAAGAGTAAAATATACCGGCAGCCTGATCATGTTAGAGACTGCATCAAGACTGAAGTGCAGAAAATGTTGGAGTTGGGAGTCATTGAACCCTCGGATAGCCCTTGGGCTAGTCCAGTAGTTCTAGTGCCGAAACCTCACACCCCGGGCGGTAAGAAAGAGAGGAGGTTCTGCGTAGACTACAGGGGTCTCAATGCAGTCACTAAGACTGACGCCCACCCAATACCAAGGGCAGACGAGCTTATCGATAGGTTGGCTGCGGCCAACTACTTAAGTACGTTTGACCTGACAGCTGGGTATTGGCAAATCAGGTTAGCTGAGGACGCCAAGCCTAAGACCGCATTTTCTACCCCTGGTGGGCATTATCAGTTCGTGGTGATGCCCTTTGGTTTGAAAAATGCACCTGCCACCTTCCAACGGTTGGTGAATCACGTTCTCACCGGGCTGGATGACTTCTGTGCGGCGTATCTTGACGATATTGCTGTCTTTAGCTCCACCTGGGAGGATCACCTGGTCCACCTGCGGAAAGTGTTAGAGGCTCTGCAAGCAGCAGGTCTCACTATCAAGGCTACTAAGTGCCAGATAGGGCAGACACAGGTTGTATACTTGGGCCACCTTGTCGGTGGAGGCCAAGTTCAACCACTGGAGAGCAAGATACAGTCAATCAGGGACTGGGCTCCTCCAACCACCCAGACTCAGGTTCAAGCTTTCTTGGGCCTGACTGGTTACTACCGGAAGTTCGTCAGGAATTACGGATCGATTGTGACTCCGCTCAATGAACTGATGAGTAAGAAAATGCCAAAAAAGGTTCAGTGGACAGCGAGCTGTCAAAAAGCATTCGATGACCTAAAACAAGCAATGTGCACGGCACCTATCCTCAAGAGTCCAGACTACTCCAAACCATTCATTGTCCAAACAGATGCTTCTGAGTTGGGTGTGGGAGCTGTTCTATCTCAACTGAATTTTGATGGTAATGACCAGCCCATTGCTTTTATAAGCAGACGGCTGACCCCCAGAGAGAAAAATTGGTCAGCTATAGAGAGGGAGGCCTTCGCTGTGGTGTGGGCCCTGAAGAAACTGAGGCCATACTTGTTTGGCACTCATTTCAAGATTCAGACCGACCATAAGCCCCTCCTATGGCTAAATCAGATGAAGGGTGAAAACCCCAAACTGCTTAGGTGGTCCATTTCCCTACAGGGGATGGACTTCACAGTGGAGCATAGACCTGGCACTGATCATGGCAATGCAGATGGGCTCTCCAGGTATTTCCACTTAGAACAAGAAGACTCACCTGGTCAAGGTTAGCTTATTGTCCCAGCGTTTGGGGGGGGGGTCATGTAGGAGAGTAGGGTCTGCAATCCTATGATCACCCAGACTTTTTGCTTTTGTTTCACTGGTTTACGACTTTCTCGGGCTGTGGGCCTGCCAATCAGACCCACAGCCTAGATGTTCTCTCGCTAAATTCATATGTGTACCTTAGGTGCATTACCCAATTGGAACTGGGCCACCCTGTCAGACCCTGTAACTCAGGGCATCGGTGTACCCAGGGCCTACCAGGGGCTGAAGCATGTATTATGCCACCCCTGGATGGCCATCTAAATCTGACACAACTGGCTGCACGACAGCTGGGGCCACGTGGCGTACTCGCCCGTTGCTGTAGGTGTAGTATCCCTATACCTAACCTTAAAATGGACACCCAAGTTCCTCTCAGTCACTCCTATGGCAGGCCTTGACAATCCTGAAGGCAGAGTGCATGGAACCGTGTGAATTGGGCTCTGGCATGAGCCGAGCCCGGTTGCAGCTTGCGGAACCAAGACCCAATGGCTGTTCCATGATAACGCGTATCATATCGGTAACTTCGGTATCGCGTTATCAAGACATGTCGAGTAAGGTGTCATACGAATCGGGGTGCTGCCCTCTCACCATTCCTGGCGATGAGATTAGCATTCCGCCCTTCTAGAGGGACACAACATGTACGTAACTGTGAACCCCGGTTAAAGTTAACTAAAGCCTCAGCTCCACAAAATGGACGCTGCCACCACAGACACAAGTCTGACCTCCTGCTGCTGGGAGTCCTTCCAGCGAGGAGAGCTTGGACAAAGGGTTTCCTGTCAAGGGCGGTGTTCGCACCGTCCCAGACAGGGTTTGTGTATTCTGGGTAGGTAGGGCTTCGCTAGGAGGTGACTGCGGAGTGGCACCCCGATGCTCACTACGCATATGCCGGCTAGAACCAGTTCCAGGGGCGCGCAGCCCCTGACCTGGGGAAAGTCCAGCAGGGGGAGAGGGGTGTAACTACCCCCCTTCCTGGTCCCACCCTTAGGGCAGGACCTAGTCATGTAACCGCCCCTTTCTTTAGGATAAAGGCCGGAGCGGGGACCCTTCCAAATTAGATTATCTTTGAATCAAGAATACTTTCTACGAAAGGACTTCGAGACTCTTCTCAAGATTTCTCCCTTGTGGCTAAGGAGTAGTCACCCTGCATCCGCAGGCACCATCTAAGAACTCTGCGGTTTGCTGCAAGTCCTTCCTCAAGGATCCGACGGCACAGCTCGACGAGAACCGGCTTCCCTGGCACCTCCGACCTCTACCCACGTCGTCAGCTCAGCTGAGATCTGTGGGTGCGACGAGACCTCGAGGGACCGGCCATCATCACAACCTGCATGCTTTCTTAACCAGCACGACCATCGAAGCAATTCTCTGGTGAGTGCTCTGGGGTCCGAGAAGCCCCGACCCTAAGTAGCTCCAGCTCCGAAGTGCAGTCTCCCAGCATCTCCACGATCTGCGTGGGGCCCTTCTGCTCGCTGCTCAGCATGTTGTCTGGTCACTAGCCGCTGGCTTGTGCCCTTCTTTGACGACATCCGACAACCAACGCTGCTGGTCTGGTTGCTCCAGACCGGCCCTTGCTCCCTTTTTCGAGAGGAGCAGCCCGGACCCTCCTGGTCCACTCAAGACGCCATCTTAGGCCCACCACGTGGCCCTGAGATCTGCCAAGGCTTGTTGCCCCAATCCTGGGCCCAGCGACGCCGACAGCATCAACCTTTGTGGGACAGCTCGCACCTCCATCCTGGTCGCCGACAATGCCTCCTGGTCTGTGAGACTGCAGCGCCTAGCGTCGCCCACTCACCTAGTCGAGGTGACGGCCATCCGGTGCCTTCCTGGTACCCTCTGACTACTGGCTAGTAGTACAAACTTGGTCCCCTCTGCTTTCAGGTATCAACGATCACTGATCCAGGCTTGGATCTCTACGAACTATTCATCACTGGTCGCCGGCCAGCAACTCCTTTTCTTCCGGCTCCTGGCTCGTCAGCGAAGACCCCCGACGCCTGTAAGACTTGTGCAGCCGCAGCCCACGTGGCTAGGTAACTTCAGCATTTCGGTGCCTGCATAGCCTCCTTACTCTAGGGTCCCGAGTCCCTCGCTTCTGACTTGCCTTATCGGGTCCGCCCGAGACCACTAAACTTGCCGTGCCCTCGGGCACTTGTTTTAATTGTGCACTTGAAGTATTTTGTAAGAGCTTTGGTTCTGTGCTTAGTACCCTGTCCTCATAAAGAGTACAGGGCTGTTGTGATTCTAATAAATATACTGTTTATTTTCATAACACTTGTGTGGTGTCCTTTCACTTGGTGTTCAAGGGGTATGCAATGGTATTACAGCTGGCTTAACACGCCCTCTAGAGTTTAGCCCGAAGACTGCTCGTATCCACGCTACTAGGATAGCTGGTCTAAGGTTGACTTTCAACCAATCACCATAAGGGTCGTTTGGAACGATACATAGTGGTCGCTAGAATAGCGAACGCTGCATATCGAGCCAACCTCTCACACTTCTGTATTCATTATAAACCAGTGTTTAGGTGCATATGCAATTCCCTATGTATTGAAATGTTTTGGCTCTTTTGCTGAGATCAGTTTAGGGGAAAGGTATTAACTTTTTACACTTTCGTCCCAGGATCGGATTCCAAAGCGGATTAAATACCAAAGGGCTTAACTTCCTTCAGCGCAGAAAGTCGAAGGACTACGCTGCTGATTGTAATATGTGGACTGTCGGAATGTGACTTGATTGGACTGTTGGTGACCATAGTTACTCCCGGTGTTCATGGGAGTTGTAGTTTTGATGTGTTGTTTTTTAAGTTTCTTTAAAATTGCTGGTAATAAAGAGTGAAGAAAGAAATGCATAATCCTCGCCTCTGCGCCCTTAACCACATCGCTGCGGCGGCTTTTCCCGCTGTGTGCGGCGTTTTTTAAAATACCGCGTTACATGACGAGCTCAGCTCGTCATCAGCATACGAGCGCCGTAGCTGATGACGAGCTGAGCTTGTCATCAGCATCGAAGGGGTTAATAGAATTGAAACTTTCCTTTGTGTAAACTAGGACATTTTTCAGTTTGCCCCCCTGCAGTGGCCAGAGTGTAGAGGGGGTGAGGGTGGGGGTGCTGGCAAGATCTCTATTTTGTTTGTCACCGATTGAAGAGTGGGGAGAGTGCAGCCTCAAAACTGCAGGTAAGAACGGTGGAAGGCCGCCTTCGCCAAA
This sequence comes from Lissotriton vulgaris, assembly GCF_964263255.1. Taxonomy (NCBI): domain Eukaryota; kingdom Metazoa; phylum Chordata; class Amphibia; order Caudata; family Salamandridae; genus Lissotriton; species Lissotriton vulgaris. Next base: position 187,766,114 of record NC_141695.1, on the reverse strand, counting down.
ACTCTGCCGCCTGTGGCGGACCTACTCCCTTCCCCCCTTGCTATGCCACTGATTCAGACCAGTGTCGAGCTGTCCCACTGGGCCTCCTTTTCTTCGTCATAGTCTCGGCGTCTCTACTTGTAGGGAGATTCTCGGCGTCTTCGATCTTAGCGGGCCTTCCGCTCGTTACCTCATCTTCCTCAGTCTTTCCTAGCAGTGTAGCAGCCATCTGTGCATGCATGTCTGGCTTCGCTGTCCTCGCCTCCTGGGGAAGAATGCTTAGTCTTTCTGCACTATATTTTAGTATAAACTGTGTCGGTGTCAATTTTTTAGGTAAGGGCGCATTTTGTAGTAAAAAAACAAAAGCATCATGAATAACAATAGCTCCTCTTATGTTGTTCTGTGCATTTGTGGTAAACTTTTAGAGGAATAGCGCATAATTACATGGTGTGGCGTAATTTAGGAAATTTTGCATAACTAGTGTAACTATAAATTACCGAAATTATGCAAATGACTCCAGAGTTTTAAAAAAAATTCCTAGACCTATTACAGACCCAATGTGCCTGTCTGGAACATGCTAAGACTCCAAGGTTAAATTTCATGAATAGAGGCGGATTACATCCAGGACCTTAATAGGTACTTCAGAATATGTCAGTGCAAGCTCAATACTTAAATGCCAGTGAGTATCACCAACCCTTATTGCAGGGAGCCGGGACTCTTTGGCACCCTCTGCACCATCCTTGTCTCAGTCTGCAGAGCCGCAAAGGACAGTAGATCAAAAGTCCCTTGAAGGTCACGAAACAGAAGAAGAATCACCAATATAGTGATCATTCAATGTTTTTGCGGCCCTTCTTCTATTTCTACAAACATAGTGGAAATCCAATAAGGGCAGTTTTTTCACACTCCTGTGAAGTGTGCATGCAGAGCTGATGGACTGGCCGCTATCAAATATGGTAGGGGCTCCAGCCACTGGTAACGCTGCAGCTGCTGACCACAAAAAGGGGACATCAGATTTTTTGGGGCCGACACTTTATTTATTATTATTGTTTTATATATAGATATATATATATATATTTGTTTTAACAAATTAAGGCACTTGGTAGGATGGAGTGGAACAAGGCAATAAGGATCCCATAGACTGTAAGAAAAATGAGGAAAAAAATACTTTTTCTTGCTAGGTCTCTCCAGCTCTCTTCCAGAAACCGTGTTCGCCTTATAATTGAATATATCTGTATGTTGTGTGCATCAGTGGGGGGGGGGAAGGTGACAAGGAAAATAAGTGACCAATATGAAAATCTATAAATCACACAAGGGTGCAGGGGGTGTCACTTTGACACCCTCTGGCACCCCCAAAACAGGCACGGGTGCCATGTGGCAGGCATACCTGCCCTAAGGGCAGGTCTGCCTGTCACATGGCATAGGTGTGCATGCACACATGTGCATGCACACCAGAATCGGTATTTTACCATCAAATTGGATTTGATGGTAAAATACCGATTCGTTAAGGCTCCTGGGACTCTGAAGAGTCCCAGCTACATATGGGTGGCTCTGAATCGGTAAATTTACTGGTTACTCTTTTTACCGAATCGGTAAAATTATCGAATCGGTAATTTTCCCGATTCGGTAAAATAATGCCCCCTACATACCATTCGCCTATTTACCGATCGGTAACGGCCGAAAATGCTGATTTTCGGCCGTTACTGACCGACCTACATCGGGCCCTTAGTGTTTTCACATCCAGGGGACCACTATGAGCATTTAGCAGTACTTTGGACACTACTCCAAATAGAACAGGTGTCTGATGTCAACAGATGAGCCCAACCGCTATGTAACTCTCTTGCAAGAAACAGCAGCCGCCAGGAGCATGGAAGTAGTGTAGTGTGCAATGTTGCCATCAGGTTGGAGTCGCGAAATAGAGAAGGTAATGCATGCGTGATGTCCAGATTCATGTTTGTTGCTCCACGCATACCTGCCTATCCTGGTAGTGCCTCCCTACCCATGGTCTGGCAGGACACAGCACATATGTGCTGCACGACTGCTCCTGGGGCAGCGGTGAGAACCGGAGGAAGTGACGAGATCAAATCGAGGAAGGCTGACCAAAAGTGATAAGGTTGGTCCTGACACAAGCAGCCCATGGTGTAGGAATGATGTCTGTCTGCGTTGGATTCCAATCACCGGCCCAATGTAATTTAAAATCCTTCTTGTAAAACACTGACAAAAAATTGGCAAATTCGAAGAAGTCTTTCCTAATTTTCTTCACTGTATGCTCCTACCAGATCATTGGGACCCAATCCAGAGTGTCACGATTCGCACCCTGTAATCTACTCCCACCCCTAGGGGGCCTACCTGTGACACACTTCATTGTTCAACCAAGCCCCTCTCCTTGGGATGTATGACGTTACAATGCATACTTTTACAACGCATACCTTTACAACGCATTTTTTACAATGTAACATCCATTACAACGCATTCCATTACAACGCATGCCATTACAACAAATTTTTACAAACTACATTTACAACGCATTCCATTACAACACATACTACCTTTACAACGCATACCATTACAACGCATACCATTACTTTGCATGTATGGTAAGTATTAGATAGTATAGGGGTAAAAGTTACTATTCTAACACCGGGGGGGTGCAACAGTAGGGTAAGTGTTGGATAGTGTAGGGGTAAAAATTACTATTCTAACTCCAGGGGATGCAAAAGTAGAGTAAGTGTTGGATAGTGTAAGGGGACTATGCGTTGTGATAGTATGTGTTGTAATGGTATGCGTTGTATTGATTGCGTTGTAATGACATGCGTTGTAGTGGTATGCGTTGTAGTGTCATGCTCTGTAATGGTTGCGTTGTAATGGCATGCGTTGTAATTGATCTTGCGTTGTAAAAGTTTTGTTGTAATGGTAGTGCGTTGTAAAGGTTGTTTCCCCTCTCCTTGTGCTACTTCCATGTGATGACTTCCAGACTCTTTATTAATGTTCTGAACATGTTGATGACCTTCCGTAGTTGGGGTGCGATGGCTGCGTCTGCTTTGTTGAATACGTGGTGTGGGCACCGGTCAGACGTAAATCCTGAGTGGATGGAGTTCATGAGCTCGTTGGTAAACCAGGTGGCTCTCTTGTTGGCGTGGCTGTTGGAGGGTTTCTTGAGCGGGGGGAGAGTGTTGGTGCAGTCGTCGATCCACTGGCTGAGGTTTCGAGCTGCGGCGTCTGGGTTGGTGGGGTCGGTGGGTTGGTTCTTGGCGAGGGAGGTGATCAGCTGGTCTTCGGTGACTTTGCTCCAGCAGCGGCGAGGCAGCTGTTGGGTGCGGTGGTGCGTGGTTGGTTTCTTGAAGGTTAAATGGATGCAGCCGTAGTCGGTCCAGTGGAGTTCGGTGGTGTGATCGAAGGCAACGTGGGAGCCTGTGGAGAAATCGGGATGCAGTGTGTTGCCGGCGGCGTGGGTTGGTGCGGTGACGAGTTGTCTGAGGCCGAGGTTGGCGAGGTTGTCGATCAGGGTGGTGGAGTTGGGGTTGTTGTTGTTCTCGAGGTGAAAGTTCAGGTCCCTGAGGAGGATGTAGTCCGTTGAGGCGAGTGCGTGGGTGCTGGCGAGGTCGACGATGGAGTCGCTGAACTGAGCCCGGGGTCCTGGGGTTCTGTAGATGAGTGTTCCTCTGAGGGTGGTGTTGGGTTCGGTGTGGATCCGGAAGTGCAGGTATTCAGCGGTGTTGAGGGTGTCGTCTGCATGGGTGGCGACCTTGAGGGTGGACTTGTGGAGGATGGCTATTCCTCCTCCGATTCCGTTGGTGCGATCCCTGCGGGTGATCTTGTGGGATGGCTATGGCGATGTCGGGCGCCGAGGAGTTATTCCACCAGGTCTCGGTCAGGAAGGCCACTTCTGGGGCGGAGGTGTTGAGCAGATCCCAGAGCTCGATGGCATGTTTGCGTGTGGAGTGGGTGTTGAGGAGTATGCAGTGGAGGTGGTTGGGTCCAGTCCTTGGAGGTTTGGTGGTTCTGTTGCAGGTGAAGCTACAGGTGTGGCAGGAGAAGGGTCCGTGGGCCCGTTTCGGGGCAGCCTAAAAGCAGGTGTGGTTTCGGCTGGCATTGAGTGCGTGGAGGGTGCTGGCGTCGTAGTGGATTCTGGTGTTGTGGCGTTCGTGGGGTCCAGGGGTTCTGGCGCTGCGTGCGGTCCAGGCGCGGATGGGCGCAGACCGGCTTGCCTTAGGCGCGCCTTCGGCACGCCATCTGCGCACCCTATGTGCGGCCGCTTCTCGGCCTGCATATGAGGTTGCTTGGGAGGGAGGAGCAGCTGGGAGGCAGGAGAGGGGAGGAAAATGGGTGTGAGGGGGGGGCGGGCCACAGTGAAGCAGCGGCGGGAAAGGGCCGGATCGGGCGCGGCGGGGGCAGGGGGAACTGGGGCACAGGGCAGAGGGAAGGGAAAAACCCAGGAAACAAGGAAGCAGCAGGGTGGCAGGAACCAGGTAGTCAGGTGATGAGCAGCGGCGTGGGGGCGACCTGCCTGCGAGCAGGGTCAAAGGTCATAAAAAAGTGCAGAAAGGTCACAAAAAATGGGGGAAAACGAGCGGCACAGAGGCACAAAGGTCACAAGAAAGGTCACAAAAGATGGGGGGAAACGACTGGCACAGGAGGCAGAAAGGGCAGAAAGGTCACAAAAAACAGGGCGAAATGAGTGGCACAGAGGCAGAAAGCTCACAAGAAAAGGCAGAAAGGTCACAAAAAAACGGGGGGAAATGAGTGGTACAGGAGGCAGAAAAGTCCCAAGAAAGGGCAGAAAGGTCTCAAAAAACGGGGGGAAACGAGTGGCACAGAGGCAGAAAGGTCCCAAGAAAGGGCAGAAAGGTCACAGAAATGTAGAGGCAGCTAAGCAACAGAAGGCAAAACGGACAGAGAGACACGGGGGCAGCGAGGGGAGCAGAAGGAAAAACCGGGCAGAGAGACACGGGGGCAGCGAGGGAGAGAACGGGCACAGGCAGTGCTGTGCGGTGGGGGAGCGACCTACCTGGAAGGTGTGAGGGAATTCATGAAGAAGGAGAAATGGGGGAGGGAGCACCAAAATAGACTGTTGCACTGTGTGCGGCCAGTGTTAGGGCCAGCCCTGGCTGGGAGTGTTAGCTCCCTCCCCCGAAGTTCGGGTTTAGTTGCGCCCCTGATCCTGACCCTGTCCATCCTTCTGCCACTCGCTGCATGCTAACGTGTGCTCGGCAGGATTAGTGGGCATAGCTGACAACCTAGGCTATTTTACACTGAGACTGTTGTAATTGTGGTACTTGCATCACATCACTGTAAGTATCAGCTCTGCAGGCACTCCATTTGTAGGCTGTCTTACATGTGGAATTTTTGCACTCTGCATCAATACCTGCAAATGTGGGCGAGGAACTTACTGAGCTTCGGGACTACCACCTGAAGCTCCAGAGTGCTTTACTCCACATCCCTTTTACTGTTGATGTTGTTATCTGATGTCTTGCTCACCACGGATGTTAAATATTCTGAAGGCGAAATTACCTTTGGAGTGCCTGCTCTTTTTGTGCTTTAACTTTCTTGTTACATTGTGTAGAATCTCTCCCACTGGATGTGTTGTTTACCTCAGACTCCCTGTGTGATTGGGGCAGCTCTATTATCAATATTCTCCTCATTTTGCCTACTCTGCCAGCCTTCACTTCTTACCGGAAATGTGACATAGAGGTCTTCTAATTGCGGTTCTAAATACACAAAAGACATAGGTCCAGATGTAGGAAGGCAAATACCGGTCAGTAACGGCCGATTTCGGCCGTTACAGACCGGTATTTGAAGATGGAGATGTAGGGGCATGTTAAAATAAAGATTCAGTAATTTTACCGAATCGGTAATTTTACCGATTCTGTAAAATACCGAATCTGTAAAATTACTGATTCTGTATTTTGACATGTAGGTAGCACTGCAATCAGTGTTACAGGGGTTTAAGAATTCGTTAATTACCACCAACTAGAAGTTGGTGGTAAATAATGAAAACCCTTTAAAAAGCATATTTTTTCTTTTTAAACAGTGCCATGTTGCAGACATACATGCCCTGAGGGCATGTATGCCTGCAACATGTGCACCCATGAACAATTGAGGGGTGGAACAGGGTGTCAAAGTGACACCCTTCAATGTTTCCCCCAATTACCGAATCAGTATTTACTGATTCGGTAATTGACATTCATTCCTATGGGCCTCCAAGCCCATAGGACTGAATGGCAATTACCGAATCGCTAAATACCGATTCGGTAATTACCGAATCATACCGATTCGGTAATGAAATCTGTAAAATTACCTAAATCCCGATTGCCAGTTCTTAAATACCGAATCGGTATGATTCTGTATTTAAGGGTCGGTAATCTGGGATTACCTACATCTGGCCCATAAACTGGAGCTTGCCTTTCAATGGCTTACAGCACCCTGCCCACATTTGTGTAATCCTGAGAACCATTAGTAAAAGAAGCTTTTCTAACATAGCTGAAGATATTCTAAGCTAACATGTACATAATGTAGTATTTTCACTAGCCCTGATGTCATGACCCTGTGGGAACCTGGAACCCTTTGCTGTATACAGGTGTATCTTCAAACATACATTCTAGTGCCTGGATACTCTCACGGGTGACAGGTAGTGCTCAACAATTCTACTGATTGATTGATTGGCAAGATGCCTGGTCAGATGGTGCACTGGTGAGAAGCAACTTGAGTGTATCTATTCGACACAGAAACACTTACTGTTCAGTGGCTGTTAAAATGTTCTACCAATGAACATAGCCCTTTCCACATGCTACATAGGTGAGGCCTGAGTGAGCCATATTTGCAGAGTTACATACCGAACATTTCCCACTGTCTCAAAGCACAATAGCACCAAAAGCTAACTGCAACATATAATCTCTTACTATCTGTATTTTTACATTTGCGCAAAATCCCAAAGGTTTCTCAAACTCCCTCCCTTGATAAAACCCACCCCTGAGCATTTGCCTTCCCGCTACCCCAAGCACATCCCAAGAAAACCTACTCAAATATCCTAAAACATTGTAAGCAAGCCCAACTGTCCAGTATTGCCTAGTATACCTTCTAGTTGCCTGGACAGCTCTCCAGACCATGGGCGTCCGCAGGGGAGGGGGTTGGGGGGGCAAGGAGGGGCGCTTGCCCTCCCCCCCTGGAGCGCCTCTCCTTGCCCCCCCCTGCGCACGCCCATGTGCACAAATGCATCCCCGAGGGAGGCCTGGCACCGGGGCTCATCCTCAGGCAGGACATCATCCAACCGTCCGCCTTAATTTTAGGCACTGCAGGGAACCGAGCTGTTCCCCTGCAAAAGGCCTCATCTCCCTGATGGGGCCGCCTCGCACTCCTCTGAGCAGCCCCACCCCACCCATTGACATTCTGTGTGGGGCTGATTGCCACATACAGAATGACAATGGGTCAGTCTGGGCTGGCACAGCATGTGGTGGGCCTCCTCCAGCCTCAGGCCAGGGCAGGGCATTCTGTCACACAGACGTGCAAAAACGCCCAAGCTGCAGCTACCTGAGAATCCGGTTAGCCAAAGGAAGGCGGTGAAAGAAGTTGAAAAGAAAGGATTATAGTTATAGTATAGCAGCCATGGTTGCTGCTTTTTTATTTATTTTATGCAACTAACAAAAATAGACAAAGCCAATAGTTCTGGCTTGTTGTAGGTGTAACGTTACTTGTTCCAAGTGTAACGTTACTTGTTGTATTATGTATCTGGATGCAATGACAGAAGCAACAAAAAAATACCAGTCGGGCGGAACATTATATTAAGCACAGATTTTTAGAATATGTGTTTTAAGCCACGCATTTTATTACATCAAACACCCTTTTGGAGAGACCCCCCTAGTTTTTTCATCCCACTTAACGCTCTGGAAACAACACCATGTCAGTCGCCCCACGTCAAAGTACTGTGCATCATGCATGACTCATGCCTTCCACTTTTTCAGTTTGCCTTTGTGCAGGGGCATAGTGAACCCTGCTCCACCCCACCCCTTGCGTTAGGAACTACAGCTACAGTTCTTGATAGGTCTCATAATTCATGTGAAAAGTGAAGGGATGGGTGGATGGGTGGCTGGATAGATGAGTGAAATGATGGATGGATGGATGAGTGAAAGGGTGGATGACAGGCAAGTGAATGGTTGGATGGATGAGTGAAATGATTGATGATTGAGTTCTTGATAGGTCTCATAGTTCATGTGAAAAGTGAAGGGATGGGTGGCTGTATAGATGAGTGAATTGATGGATTGATGAATTGATAAGTGAAAGGGTTAATGGATGGACGGATGAGTGAAAGGGTGGATGTAAGGCTGGATGAGTGAGTGAAAGGGCGGGTAGATGGACAAAAGGATGGATCAATGAGTGAAGGAGTGAAAAGGTGGATGGATGAGTGAAATGATGGATGAATGATAGGTTCAATGGATGGATTCATGAGTGGATGAGTAGATGGATGGGTGGGTGGATTTAAGGATGGATGGCTATGTGAAAGGGTAATTGAAAGAGGGAGGGGTATGGGTAAATGGATAATTGAACGGGTGAATGGCTGGATGGATGAGTTAATGGATGGATGGGTGGAAGAGTGGATGGATGAGCGAATAAATGGATAGGGTGAAAGGGTAGATGGATGAACGATGGATGAGTAAAAGGGTGGATTGAGGGATAGATAAGTGAAATGATGGTTGTAAGGATACGTGATGGATAGGTATGTAAATGGATGAATATGGACATTGTTGGGCACACAGATGGAAGGACAGAATGAATGGTGAAAGACTGAATGATGAATGAAAGTTTGATTACACATTGTAAGCCCCATTATCTTAAGCAACATTTCCTATACATTGACTTTCCCATTTATATGAGTGATTGTCTCTTTATAATATGTGTGTGTTGTAACGCACTCCAAAACTCTGCCACGCATACTTGGGATGAGTAGCACTATAGAAGAAATTAAATACACGTGAGAGAGGGTCTATGTGAAGATGAGGGGCGCCATTGGAGGGTGGTATCAAGGCCAGACTGGCCGGACCGGGCATCAGGTGTTTTCTCTGGGAGCAGGAAAGGTGGGGGCGGTTTTGTTACCACAAAAAGACCTGCACATTTGCTTAAAGCTGCGCTTATACTGACAAACCATGAAGTGCACAATTGTCTCAACCTAATATAAACTTATTTTCACTTGTACTTTAGTGGTTGTCTATTTGCTTACTTACATCAGAGAAGGTTGCGCAATAGTATATGTCTGTAAACCTTACATTTTGTCCTGAATTTTGACCCGCTGTCCTGAATTTTTGTCCCGAATTTTGACCCTTTGTCCTGAATTTTTACACTCACTGTCCTGAATTTGCACCCATGCCAGTTGGCTTGTAAATCTGCCCCGTAGCGTTCAGCTTTTGGGATGCCAGTGGGGTAATTTTAGGGTTCAGGGTGGGTATGGGTTTTGGGGTGGCAGTGATTATTTTAGGGTTCAAGGTGGGTATGAGTTTTGGGGTGCCAGGGGTAAATTTAGGGTTCAGGGCGGGTATGGGTTTTGGGGTGCCAGGGGAAATGTTAGAGTTCAGGGTGGATATGGGTTTTGGGGTGCCAGGGGTAATTTTAGGATTCAGGGTGGGTATGGGTTTTGGGTTGGAAGGGGGGACATTTTAGGGTTCAGGGCGCGTATGGGTTTTGGGGTGCCAGGAGGACAATTTTAGGGGTCAGGGCAGGTATGGGTTATGGGTTTTGGGGTGCCAAGGGGCTAATTTTAGGTTTAAAGCATTTTATTAAAGCACAAAAAGGCATGGGGAAGGGGAATAGGAGGTCAAGTTTACATACAGTACAAAAGGCTGAATGTTGCATCGAGTCTAGAGGAGAGTAGGGAGGTCGGCAGCCCCGGAGGGGAACAAGGCGTATGTCGTAAGGCAATAAGGCAGTGCGAAGAAACCTCCAGTAGTCCCCAACCTCCCAATCAAAGCTAAGCCTGAGTAGCGTCCCGCAACACAGTGAAAATAACACAGTCCCTCCGAGCCCCCCGCCCCCAAAGAAATTAGGAGGGGAAAATACAAAGGGAAGAAAAAGGAAGAAAACAATACCCCAACAACCCCGTCCAAAAGTCCGTGTTAGAAGCATGTACCCCCATCCCCTTCACCCAACCTCCAAACCCCCGATCCCAGCTCTCTCATACTGCCGGAGCCGCCGGCGGTGTCAGCCGAAGAAGGCGTAGGTACCGCGGACATGTGAGCTCGCGGAATTCCGTGGACAGCAGTGCCAAAAAGGGGTGCCAGAGCTCTTCAAACTGATCTACATTTCCAGCCACTGTAAGCGACATCTTCTCCATACCCAGTACCTGCCAAAGCCTGTGTAACCAGCCAGTGATAGAGGGGGCAGTGGGGGTGCGCCAGTGTACAAGGATATTTTGAACCTCCGAGCCTAGCGCGATCGCAATCTGCCTGCCCCTGCGGGACTTCAGCGGGTACATCAAGTCATTGGGGAGGCCCAGCAGGACATATGCCGGGAAGCGCGGGAGTTCGATCTCAAAGTGCCTGTCCACCTCATCCAAGATCTCCTTCCAATAGGCAGACAGCACCGGACACGCCCAGAGAATGTGCGAGAGAGTACCCTCCTGTCCGCAGCTACGCCAGCAGCCCTTATCCGTGAGTTTGTGCATTTCGTAGAGCCTCTCCGGGGTGTAATACCAGTAGGTAGACACCTTGGTAAAGGTCTCCGTCAGCCCAGTGTGGTACGCAGAGTGCCTCGCCCGATATGCGATCTTGTCCCACTCCTTGTGGCTCAGAGTTCTGCCCAACTCCCTGTGCCAGCGCTCTCTCCCCGGGTTATGGTAATGAAACGGCGGGGGTTGGAGAAATTTATATAAATCGGTGATAAGCTTGGCATCCGAGGTCCGGGTCACCAGCCACCGCTCATAGGGCGTGATTGGACGGGCAGCGACGTCGCGCACTGTGGGTTGGAGTGCCCAATGGCGGACCTGCATATAACGCATCCTGTCCCCCTCCGTCAGACCAAACTCCTGTCGGAGCTGTTGGAAGGGGAGCACGCCCTCCGGCCCGTAAATCTGAAAGAGCGCCCTGCAACCCGCGCTCACCCAGTGGGAAAAGGCTCCCGGTTCCAGGCTCAGGGTGAAGTCCGGGTTGCCAGCAATAGGAGTAAACGGTGATGGGAAAGTAGTGAGCTCGCGGAGCTCACACACCGCATCCCACACCCGTAGCGGAACCCGGGTGATAAAAGAGGCGTAGAGATTAGACGGGCGGTGAGCGCGCCGCAGGAATGGAACCTCCTGGAGGGTACGGCCCGCAACGGCCTGGTCTTGAAAGAGCCAGTGCTTGTCCGACTCCCACCTGCTCCATTCCACCAAATACCGGAGTTGCGCCGCCTGAAAGTACTTCCGGAGGTCCGGAACTCCGAGACCCCCTGCCTCCGGGGCAAGCGTGGAAAGAACCCTCTTCATCCGAGGCTTACGGCCTTGCCACACGAAACGGGAGATGTCAGCCTGCGCTTGCTGTATCCAACCCACAGGGGGCTGGAGAGGTAGAGCGCGAAAAAGATACAAGATCTGAGGCAGTACCGTCATCTTCACCGCCGCGATACGGCCCAGCCACGAGAGCAGGCCCTTGCCCCATCGGCCGAGTTCCTCCTTGATCTTTTTGCCCAGGGAAGAATAGTTGGCCGTGACCATTTCAGGCAGCGAAGGTGCTAACAGAATCCCCAGGTATGGCACCGTGGAGGAGGACCACTGCATAGGGAAAAGACGCTGGAGGTCCCGCCTGGTGTCTGCGGAAAGTGACACATCCAGGGCAGCCGATTTGGACATGTTCATTTTAAAGCCGGCCACGCGAGCAAAGGCGTTCAGTTCCTGGACGCAGGCAGGGAGCGACCGCCTGGGGTCATCCAGGGTCAGCAGGACATCGTCCGCATATAAGCTAACAGTATGTGTATACTGACCCATCTTCACCCCAATAGCGTCCGGATTGTCGCGAATCCTCTGGGCAAACGGCTCCATGTAGAGGGCGAACAAGAGCGGTGAGAGGGGGCAACCCTGTCTCGTGCCACGCTCAATGGCAAAGCTACTAGAGCTGTGTCCGTTGACGCGCACCGATGCCGACGGTCTCTTATAACAATTAAAGACCATGGTGCGGAACTTCTCGCCGATCCCCAGCTTCCCGAGAACCAGCTCATGGTACGGCCAATGAACCCTATCAAAGGCCTTCTTCGCATCGACCGACAGTAGCATCCGCTCCCCCGGGACGCGTGAGGCCTTTTCTAGCACGTGCGTCACCCTCTTGGTGTTGTCGACCGTCTGCCTACCAGGTACAAAACCAGCCTGGTCCACCTCCACCAGGCCCGGCAGGTGCAGTCCCAGTCTGGCCGCCAAGATCCCCGTGTAGAGCTTGAGGTCCACATTCAGAAGCGAAATGGGCCGATACGAGCCGCACAGGGTCCGATCCTTCCCAGGTTTTGGAATAACCGACACCGTCGCCGAGAGAAGGTCCGGTGGGATGGCCCCCGGCTCAGAGAAGGAGTTGAACAAGCGAGCCAGGAGAGGCGCCACAGTGGAGCAGAAGGTCTTGTAGAACAAGGCCGTATAGCCATCCGGGCCCGGGGCCTTACCGTGTTTCAGCCGTGCAATAGCGGAGATGACTTCCTCCACATGGATGTCCCTCTCCAGGTGGTCCGCCCGGGCGGGTTCCAGGGCTGGGAGGGTCACTGACTCCAGATAGGCCTCAGCCTCTCCCGGTGGGGAGGGTTCTGCGGCGTACAGCGCCTCGTAAAAGCCACGGAAAGAATCCGCCACCTCCGCATCACCGGAAACCGGGACCCCATCCGCGCCCACTAGCTCTTTTACTACGTTGCGTTGCTGCGCAGCCCTGAGCCGGTGGGCCAAGAGCTTACCGCATCTGTCCCCGCCGGTATAAAAGGCATGCCTCAGGCGCAACGCTGCATATTCCGCCCGGTCCAGGTCCAGCGCAGAGAGGAGTTTCCTCGCCGCCTTCAGCTGCCTCCAAACTCGAGGAGCCCCCGTCCGGCGGTGAACCTGTTCAAGTTCCCTGACTTGCGCCGTCAGTTCATCCCTCTTACATTGCCGTTCTCTGTTCTCCGCCGAGGAGATGGAAATAAATTCCCCTCTGAGGACCGCTTTCAAGGCTGCCCACTGCGTCGCTAGAGACGTGTCGGAGTTGCTATTGTGGACCAGGTACTCCTGAATGACCTCCCCCACTCGCTTCACCACCGACTTCCTATGGAGAAGCGTGTCCCGAAGCCGCCACATCCCTCTGGAGGGGGGGGCTGCCGGCCAAGCAAAAACTCCGGAAACCGGTGCATGATCGGACAGGGACAAGACCCCAATGTCTGCCGCCGTGGCGGCCGAGCGAAGCGGCCCGCTCACCAAAAGATAGTCCAACCGCGAGTAAGTGCGGTGCGCGTGAGAAAAACATGAATAGTCCCTATCGGTGGGGTGCATAGTGCGCCAGAGGTCATGCAGATCCATCTCCGCAATCTGGTCCTGTACCGCTCGAGAAAGCTCCCCCGTCTGCGGGAAGCGCTGGGCAGACCTATCCAAGGTTGAGTCGAAGACCATATTTAGGTCTCCCCCCAAGACAACATGGCGATCGGGCGAGGCAGTGACGTCCACCAACACAGATTCCAGGAAGCGATCCTGGTGGTCATTCGGGCTGTACACGGAGCCAACCGTAAAGGCGATACCCCCAAGCCGCATGCGATACACTAGGAGTCTCCCCTTCTGTTCGGCAAATTTGTACAATACCTCGCCCCTAAAGGAGCTGGCTAGAAGAATGGCTACACCCGCAGTCTTGGTCGCTGCCGAGGAGAAGAATTGGGTGGGGAACTTGGCAGAACGCAGCCTATGGCAATCTTTGGGGAGTAAATGAGTTTCATGCAGGAGGCAAATGTCCGCCCGCGACCCCTCTAGCAGGGAAAGGATCGCCCTACGCTTCACAGGGTTATTCAGACCCTTAACATTAAGGGTCACCACTTTCAAGGACGGCATCGCTCCCAGGGAATCAAAGCGCTATGTAGTAAGTGAGGGATCAGTGGAGGGGGCGCGCGGGACAGGGGCGCAGGGAAGGCCAGAGCCGGCCTCGCGTGTGCATGGACAATATCGGACGGGACCCCACCCACATCGAACCAACTCCTAAACCCCCCCAAAACCAACACATGGCAACTAGCCAAAACCATAAACAAGAAAAAACACCCCATTGTCTCAGTCCAGCCCAAACGGGCGAGTCTGTAGAAAACAATCAAGTGGACGTTCAGCCACTCACCTCCAACCATTCCCCCCCCAACCCCTAGCCCCAACCCAGCATCGCAGAGGCTAAGAATCTCTCCCCCCGGAGTGAAGTTAGGCCGTCAAGGCCACGCCGTTAGATTCAGGCAGGTTCCTGGCCGCAGTTCTCAGGGCCTCCGCCATGTCCGCCCTGATGGTAGGGGAGTCAGGGCGACTCGCAGACGCCGACGATTGGCGCCTTCTCGATCTCCGTCGGCCCCGTCTCTCGGGGCGCCTCCACGCGGGTGTCGCCCCTTCCTCTTCTGTAGCCGTGAGTCCCAGCACCCCACAGACATCCTGGAGGGAGCGCAGCTGGTGCAGCACCCCATTCCATCGAAAGATGAGACGGAAGGGGTGACCCCAAGAGTAGGCCGTCTCATGTTCCCGCAGAAAGTCCGTAGCGATACGGAAGGACCTGCGCTTCTGCAGCGTGATGGCGGACAGGTCCTGGTAGAGCGCCACGGGCCGTTCTCTGAAGGTTACTGGCTGCTTCCTGCGGGCCTCCCTCATAATGCGCTCCTTCAGGGGGAAATCCGGCAGAAACGCCAGGATATCAGGTGGGGGTGCCGATGACTGGCGCTGGCGGCCCACTCTGTGCGCTCTGTCGATGCGGATCGGGAAGTCCGCTCCTTCTCCCAAAATGTCCCGGAACAGATCCTGCAGGTAGGCCACCAGGTCCTCTCCCTCATCCGCGGACGGGACGCCCCGCACCCGGATATTGTTTCGCCTGGACCTATTCTCGAGGTCCTCAGAGTGGGCCTGGAGCTCGACACACTGCTCCCGTAGGCGGAGAACGTCCTGCTGGAGATGGACTATCTCCTCATCGCGACGCTGGGCCGCCGTTTCCACCGTGTCGACACGCTCGCCTAGGCCCTCAACCTCTCTGCGCACTTCACGGACCTCGCTGGCCACCTCGGTCTTGAGCGTCTGGAATTCCTCTTTGAGGGAGCTGAATAAGTCCTCCATGATGGACCTCGTGACCGGTGGTTCGCCCCCGGTGGCGTCTGCCGAGGCCCGAGAGGACCCCGGGGACGGCTGTGTCCTGTCCCGCAGTTGCTGGGCCCTGCTGAGCATGTCTGGTAGAGTGCGGTCCCCCCTTCTCGCGCCTCCACTCCCAGTCATCTTGGCCTCCGCGGTGGGTGAAGCTCAGAGCTGGCCGCTGTAGATGCGCCCAGTCGCTCGCGGGCACCAGATGTGAAGGCCCCGCCGAAGACAAGGGTGATGCGTCACAGGCGACAAAATGGCGGCACAGGCCGGGGCGAGACGATCATCAGGCCAACCAGGGCGGTAACAGGGCCAAAGCCAGAGTCCTTCAGCAGTGTACTCCCAGGGAGGATGGTGCAGGAGCTAGGAGTAAAGAAGCCATCCGTTTGACAAGGGTGCGGGCGAGGGTCGCCAGCTCCAGCTCCTCGGCGACAAGATGGCGGAAGGGCGGAACCCGGGAGGGCGGTCTAGGCCAGCAAGTCCGCGGGCGACCCTTGGGCAGCAATGGGTCGG
This sequence comes from Lissotriton vulgaris, assembly GCF_964263255.1. NCBI lineage: Eukaryota > Metazoa > Chordata > Amphibia > Caudata > Salamandridae > Lissotriton > Lissotriton vulgaris. The sequence continues at coordinate 187,750,363 of NC_141695.1, read as the reverse complement.
GAAAGTGCAAAACCAGTGTCCCACAGTTGTACCGGCCGAAACACCCAGATCGGTCGCCGCTCAAATCCCTCCGTCTCCTGCCTCCAGGCTCGAGGTCCGCATGGCATCATACACCAACATCCATGGCAAGGGGGCAGATCGCCAGCGTGGGTCCGGGGTCCGTTGCCCAGCGATGACTCTGGTCACGAAGGCTCCGGCCAGGAAGCCTCCGTGCACCGCGGAGCCCGTCAGGTCCGTTCCCTCGGGATTACTAGCTTTCAGCACTCGGCCCAGCCGAGGCGCGCGGACAGCGCCGCAAGACGCTCCGCCTCCAGGCTCTTCTCGGGCCGATCCAGGCTCTTCTCCGTGGGCCGATTGTTGAACAAACTTTTCGGGCACTTCCTCCGGGGCAACAGGAGTCAGAGTGATATCAAAATGTGCCCCAGGAACTCCGGCACAGTTCTCTCGCCCGCAGTGCAGCCGCGGGGGGAGAGAAGCGCAGGAATCGGGGCTCGAGCTGAGCTGGGCCGGAGGAGCTACGGGAGGAAGCGTCCGCTCACCCCGCCATCTTGGCCACGCCCTCAAGGGGGCTAATTTTAGGGAACAGGGAATGTATGAGTTTTAAGGAGCCAGGGGGGTAATATTAGGGTTTATAAGTGTGCCCTAATTGTTGTCCAGTTTCAAATGCAGAATTCACCACTTTTTTTTCTCAGCTTGGCCTGAGCATTACCCGATCCTGATTGTCTGCCATTTTAGCCCCGCCCCTATTGTTTAAAATTAGCCACGCCCCTTCGTTTGCAAGGTTAGCCCCCCTGGAAAAATTTCTGCGGATGCCCATGCTCCAGATCCCTACCTCTTCCACTTTAAAGCGCTTTTTTACCCCCCACATAGTTTTAGAACTATAAAGCAGGCATAAAAATGAACATCCTTATCACAGACAGTGCATATATAAAGCATGCTCCACGTGACCGTAATTTATTATTTGCGCCCTGGAGCTCTGGGAACAATGTCATCAGAGCTCAGCAGCGTCGTCTCCACTCCCTGAGTATTGCTGCCATTTTAATTGTTTGTATTACTGACCTACTCTCTTCTAATCTCTTTCCTGGCATTTAGAGCATTTTTAATATATGCAACTTTAATGAGAATTGTTTGGATTTCTCTTCTCCTGTGCCCTGATGCTTAAATTGTGTGCAGAATGCAACTGAAAATCCGAAATACTAAGATTGTGATTAAGAATCGAAGTATTTCACTAGGAGAGATAAGTCTGGGTGAAATTCCACAACTCGGAATTCTAAGTTTCTCCAGGACCTTCGTATTCGGTTCCGCAAACTGCGGCCGATAACTCACCCCCGGAGACTCCGGCAAGTCTCAGGTGCTGCAGGGTCTGTCGACAGCATCACAGCCAAGGCTTCGCTTGACCCCTGCAGACAGAGCACGCTTTGGTGCTAGTGACTCCTAGTGCGACAATGTTTGTTGGCGCCCCCCCTCCCTCAATGACTGCCTCTGCCACTGATTGCCTCACTTCCACCCTTCAACTGCGCCCCTCAAGTGTTATAGTGCTGCTCCTACCAGTGTAGGGTGTCAGAGCACTTTACATCACACACACATTACACAGAGACAATCAATCATAGGTGTGTAAATCAGTGTATAGGAAATGCTGCATCAGATAAAGGACTACACAGTGTAGGTGTGACACATGTCATCCATACCTGAAGGCAATATAGTTTAAGAGTGCTTGGTCTGGAGAAACACAAACTCGGAATTTAAAAGGTAACACCATGGTTGGAGATGCTACCCTTTATGCAACATTTGGATAACGAAAGACAGGAAAAAATGATAACGCTCTAATTTATACCTTGCAGTTTACATGCCGCTCTTACCTGACAGTCAATAGCTCACTGTTCTATGTTAGGATTTTAACTTATAAGTTGCAAGGCACAAATGATCTATCTAACAATAGCAGCAACCAGCTGGCCTATTTACATTATATGTACTTTGTGTTCTGCATGGTACACATTCTTTGCAGCCCGAATACATTAACCCTCTGTGCTGCTTTATGATGAGTCAAAACTTCCACTAGACAAAACTCAGATCTCTCTCCAGCAACAACATTAATCACTGGAGTTATCTTGACATTTTTATTGTTGCCTGAACATTGCTGGATGCAAGGAAACAGGCAGCAGGTTATTTTAAATCAATTATATATTTGCAAATAGGGTGCCTACAACCCGAAGTCCGCACCAGGTGCGGTTTCACCGGTCGCAACACCCTAGAGCAGACCATGCCTGCACACAATGCTCCCCTGCACATGCGTTCCCTGTACCTTGTTCTCTAGTCAAACCACCCCCTCACCCACCATGGGTGTCCAGGTCACCCCTCTGCCTGCTAAAAGCAGGCAGAATAGGTCAGAAGTTTCCTGATCAGAATCAGGGGCGTAGTTACTATTGGGGAAGCCAGTGCAATGTACGTGGCTGGGGTCCAATGACAACGGCCGCTTGAGACCTGTTATTGAAATCTAAATAACTGAGCTGGAGCTGTGAATTTGAAGGAGCATTAACATTACTTTAAATGTTGTTTTTTATCTTCAGATAAATTGTTCTTATTCTTTTAACATGGAGACTGGTGTTTACTTTTCTTTAACCATCTGAAAAGTGCGAGGTTTTTGTAAAGTGAACTATATGAGAATCTTGCTGCTGTGAAAGGAAAGACTGTATGATGTTCTATTCTTCTAACACAGACACACATGTAAATCAATGGTGCACGTTTCAAACTAAACAAACAGAAAAGCACAAATCACAAGTTATTCATTTCATCAGAGAGACCAAAGACCGGAAGCGGATAAGTTCTCATCTTACCTCTAGGTGGTGTTACGGGCACAATCTCTTTTAGAATAAGAAGCTGGCGTGTATGTGGAGGAACTTTAGGGTGCAGAGTACTTGTAGCAGCAGAGGTGTTTTGAGAAAGGCATACACTTTCTGTGCAGACAAAAGTACCCATTGAATGTACCCTGCCCAGCTGTGTGCAAGCCTGGAGCTTTGCAGGTTGACAGCACTTGATCCGGCCGGTGATTATCAGCTCCAACAATTATTATAGGGGTTGCTTTAAAGGGGCGGCAGCTTAAGGGGGTGGGGTAATGACATAGCGAGAGCTGATCACAGAGACAACCAGGATAGCATAGAGCACAATGCAGACAAATAGATAAATGTATGCATGGATATAAGACCTAGTGCTCTGAAGGAGCCTGGATAGTATATAGCGCTATACAAATAAACACATCTTGCTAGTATACACGTATATCGCTTTATGCTGCACGGCCATACCATACCAATGCACACATCTACCCAAGGTATGTTTCTAGCGCCATTTAATTGTGTATAATTTAAATGCTCCTCAGGGGTGTACACCACCTAGATTTTCCTCTCTGGCCCTGCCAACCAAGTCTTACATGCATGTCACATAGGTGTTGTTTCACTTACAGATCCTCAAGTGACGATGGATTTTTAAAAATATGTTTTTCGGCTAATACTATCAAATGTAGTGCTTTAAACAGGCAGTTACTCAGTACCTGCACTTCATTTATTTGGGAGGGATTGTACAGCGCTACTCAGCAGCAAACAGGTACTCTGGGACAAGGAGTAGCTGTAATTCTGTATTTCTATTTCAAGCACTGATTAAATAAACAACCCCAGGTAACAGGACAGGAGAGACTGGCCTGCCACTCGTATCCTGTGCTCCGGCCAGAAACCAAAAGGGAAAGTACAAAATAAAATCACCAACTGTGCAGTACCGTGGTGCGTTTTGGAAAGCGGGGCACGTTTTAACGTCTCAACAGCATAAGAGTTGCTCTTATTTTTATGAGGGGCGAGATGTTATCGGCTGCGATATGTTTTCCACGTTTGGTTCCACCATTTCTCCTAGCTGCAGCAGTTGGCAGCCGTGCATGTGAACTGGCGCAGTGTGGTGGCCCGGCAGCGGTCTGGAAGCCCCGAAGCATGTTTCAGGGTAGATTTCGTTTTCCAGTTTTTAACGGATAGTTCAAAAGCTGCAAGTGGCACGCTGTCTCGGTAGCCTTCATTTTGTTTGTGTGCCAAGCCGAGACTGCGTGTGTACTGTAGCGTGTTCGCTGGTGTGCGCATGCAGAGTTCTGGCACGCTCTTCAGCCAAGAGTGGCATTAGCTACAGCAATCTGCGCATGTAAAACTGCCTGTATTGTTCTGCAAATAGAACAGCTATTATTTTAGAGCACGACTAGCAATATAAAAGGCTCGCTGTTTTGCTGTCAAAACCTTTGTTCAAAGCGGTTTTGTGTTTGGCTCTGAAACCCTTAGGATGTATACAGCTTGCCAAAAATGCATGGTGGAATTTAGGATGTCTATGGCTTGAGAGCCTGAAAACTACGCTTCATAAAACAAGATGTTCCCCAGCCCGGAAAGGCAGTGTGTTAGAGTTGCACACCAGGGGTAGGTCGGGCAAGCTGTGTTCCATGGCCCCCTGTGCCGCAGCCAGCTCGCCAGGGATTCCTGCTGCTTTCCGGCTTAGCACGCAACACAAACAAATCGAGCAGCACATGCGCTGCAACACTAGGCAACACGTAAAAAGGAGTGCGAATTCAGCTAGCAAATCACAGGACAAACAAGCATTTAAAATGCAATAGGACTATTATTTACGCAAGACCTATTGCATTTATAACGGAAGTGCGGGCGTCCAAAGGCATGAACGGGAGTGGGGTGGGTGGGAGGGTGGTGTGTTGACAAATTACGGACCACAGGAGGAAACGGGGGTAGGCAGGGGAACAAAATACTTTTGAATGTAAAGGGGCATATAGCCATGAAAGGACACAAATGACGACATGGCCATCAGGAGGAGGGACTAACAAGCTGAAAACCGATGAGAATGCAGCATTTAGAATGTAAGCGAATGAAAAACATGGGCGGAGAGTGGGCGGAGCTTACATGAAGCTTCCCTGGTATAATGTATTCTGCATGTCTCGCAAAGCGACAGCGCATGTGCGCTGCAACGCTGGGTGAGACCTAAACATAAAATGATAAAAACATATTGTTATTATCATTTTATTTTTCCTATTGAAGTGAGTGGCTTTAGGGCGGGCTGGCCAGATTAGGGAGAGGAGTGGTTTGCACTACCTAAGTGCGCATGACTGCTTGGCCGGCCCTCTCAGGCTGGCCACACAGTCCTGCACACTTTGCATCTTCCCCACTGGGCTTGCTTTACACAGCCTGGTGAGGAACATCCATCCCCAGTGGTTTTTTTTTTCATTCCATACCGCACCCCGTCCCTCTCCCCCGCCCACCGCTCGCGATCAGTTGCAGCCGCTACTGCATTTTATTTTTTTTAAATGCACAACTAGCTTTACATCTGCTTGGGGTCTCTAAGGCACAGTTTTTACTTTTAAAAACCAGAAGTAGGAATAGTTATCCCTTTGAGACCCATGGTAACCAGACAGAATGTTCAAAAACTAGAAACTGCTCCCCAAAGCAAGATATTGAGAGAGAGGAAACTCGAGTAACAGTTATACACTGTACAGGGAGAGCTGAGTTAAGGGTCTGTCTTGACTCTAAGTGCCCAGGAACAACAACATTCAGAAAGATATATTTCTTTGACAAGCATTTCAGGTTAGTACAACACATTGTATCACTGCATTGAGAGGTGTTTATTAAAAATGATGTTTTTAAACATGAACTCAGAAATATTCATGCTTCCACCCATCACTCTGATGGCATTACTATAACAAACTAAGAGACAGATCCGTTGTTATATGCATCCAAATATGTGGGACATAGTCTTGTTTTACAAAGAGCCATATTATAATGCATTGAGTCAAACACGAAAAATCTTTGTACAGCACACATCCTCCTGTATTTCAAAATGTTCTCATACTCAATAATGGACAAAAATAGATGGAACGGTAAAATAATACAGTTGCCCAGGATCACATTATATGGTCATGTAGCCAAGCCAGGATTTATTCCAGGTTTTCTGCTCTCGTTGTGCAATTTAGCTACTATATTGCTATCCCTTTCTTGCTCCTGTTCGACATCAAAGTTTAATGACTTGTCTTTCATTCTTGGTGCATGAGGTTAGAGTGTGCGTAGCAGACAGAAGGCACAAGAAAGCTCAACTCTTTTTGGGCCCACGTGTACCTAAAACTGAACCAGAGACTAGCATCTGGCTTGTGCCTTCAGGAGCTCACCCACCTCTATACTTTTCTTTGGATTACCTGTGCCTTAAATACACTTGGACGCTTCAGCCATTGTGATTCCTCTACGGATGTGAAGATATCCTAGTGGGCACTGCTGATGACAATCTTGTACCTGTGCTGTGTGTAAGGGGCATTTACACTGCTGAAAAGTTCTCCACACTATGGGGGTCATTAGGATCGCGGACGGACTTGAGTCCGTCCGCGACCCCAGAGCATGAGGGAACGTCCGCATGGGCTGCGGCGTTCCCTCTGTGCAGATTAGGATGTGACCGCCAGGGTGGCGGTCACATCCTCTATTTTTAACATTGCTGCGAGTGGAGCTTCAAGCTGCACCCGCAGCAATGTTAAAAATGCATGCACAGCATTTGCGTGCACAAAGCGGCAGGCACCGCGCAGTGCCTGCTGCATTGTGCACCCAAATGCAGGGGGGTACCATAGGTACCCCCCATGTGCACCCCCCACCCCCCACTACACCTAGGGGGCCCGCAACGGACCCCTGCAGTGCAGTTACACATGCTTTTCCACGGCGGAAAAGCCGCCGCGGAAAAGCATGTTCCCAAGCACATCCAAATCTGGCTGACGGTGTCTAAGAGACACCTTCACCATTTTAGTGCTTTTCCGCCGCGGTTGTAAGCCAGCCGCGGCGGAAAAGCTGCGGACCTAAACCATGACCCACCAGCCATCCTAATGTGGCGGTGGGTCCTGGTGGGTCCGCAGAGGATTTTCCGCATCCTCCGGGCCGGCGGTGGCTTCCGCCGGCCCGGAGGATGCAGAAAATCCTCCATCCTAATGACCCCCTGTGTGTGTGGGTTTATAAACAGACTTGACCTACTGCCACAGATGCTGTCCATGTTCTGTGCATGCGATGGAAGCTTGCATTGTTTCCGACTGGATAGGTACGTGTTCTAAGGGTGTGAGGGAAGCGTTTACTCCTGCCTGGTGCTATTCCTGTTTTGTATTTGGAAATCTTGCTATGTGTGTGAATCAAGCTTGCACTTAAAGACCCCACTACTGTTCCCTACACTTTTACCAAATTTAAAATGCTCCTTGTTCGTTGTATCTAAGGGAGGCATTGAATGATGCTGCCCAGTTCCACACTTGTTGCATGTCATTGAAGGAAGCTTGGACTGGTCCTGCAATGCCACACTTGTTCCATGTTTTCGTAGGAAGCTCGCACTGGCCCTGCAGTACCACATATTTTCCTGTCTTCGAATGAAGCTTGCTCCATTGCTTTTCAAGGAAGCTTGCACTGGCTGGCACTGCAGTATCACACTTGTTTCATTTCTTTAAAGGAATCTTACACTGGTCCTGCAGTTGCACACTTGTTCCAGGTCTTTGAGGGAACACTGTGATGCTCTGGACCCATTCTGTATGTCTTTTGTGTGTGGGCCAAGTACTCTCCAAACTCATCCTCCCCGTGCTCTGTCTATTTCTGTGTATTTTAGGTCTGCCTAAAAGACTGTATTAGGTGTCTCTCAAGCCTCAGGATTTCTCAAATATAATACATAATTTTGCTTAGAGAAAATGGGCTGTAGGTAAGCCCATTTGAGTTATTTATCACACAGATTTGTCATTCACATATTGATTCAGGCGATCAGAACAGCATACACACATTCGGACAGTGGATCCGCCTTTGACTATGTTGTCAATGTTTGCCTCTGCCTAGTAGATGACTGCTGGTCTTTAGGATGCCAGGTGGTGTGAGTAATAGTAGTTTGCCTACTTTTTCTGTATTAATCTGCTTCCACAGAAGTCCAACATCAGGAGATATTTCATTTAGTTCACCAGCCAGACGCTCACCTGCAAATGGTAACTAGTGCTATTTGAGGAATGAGAGTACCAGCAGTGGTGCTGCCATTGCAACCAACCACAACTTTGTTATGCTGAGAGCCAGCACCACTGCTGCAAGCCACCAACTGGAAATGGTATTTTGCATGCTGTTCTGGTTTTTACTGTTCCAAAATGGCAGACCAGTGTGAACCTATAGTTTTGTTTTTATTGGAGCATCTGCCTTCCACATTTTGTTTGCTTATTTTTTTCATTTGCTTGTCTCCCTTTTTTTATTTTAGCATATGCCTACGCTACAAAGTAACCCACAACCTTGTTGTTTAGAAGGCAAGTGGGGCATTTTTTATGACAAGACTTTTTCCAGCAAAATTCTACTAGTGGACCGATGCAGCACCTACTCAACCTGTGTCTCCTATACCACCATCTGTCCAAACCCTGCTCCTTCCTTCTTTTAGCACTCTTTCTCTCTCTTTCCCCTCCTCACATTCTCTATACCTTCTCATCTCTCTCTCTCTCTCTCCTCACTTTCTCTATACCTTCTCATCTCCCCCTCTCCTCACTTTCTCTGTACCTTCCTTATCTCTCTCTCTCATTCTCTCCCTATCTAGCTCTCTCTCTCTCTCTCTCTCTCTCTCTCTCTCTCTCTCTCTCTCTCTCTGATTGCTTCCTCTGTACCTTCCTTATCGCTCCTGCTCTTTCTCTCTCTCTTGAAGCCTCTCTGTGCCAGCTACAATTAACCTCAAGGAGCTGGGTAAAGTGGCCGGGGCACCAGGATCGGCCCTTGGCTTTCAAAACCAGGCCCCAAGAGCTCCAGCCCACCGGGGAAATGCCCGGTGGAACAAAATGAAGGTCCAGCCGAGCACTTATGTGTCACTTGCAGGCTCCACCCTGCAGCCTTGAAAAGATAGCTTAGTAGGCTGGGCGTTAGCCAAAGTTATTTATATGCAACCTGCATGTCACATATGCCAAGGCCTGCAAGATAGCGTAGTGAGATAATGCACGTGCTACACATGTTGCACAACATGGCATGTGTGGTTGTACACGTGCACGTGTTGGTGTGAGGGACCTACAGATTGGTTATGTTTTGTGGCACTGTGATCCCCTATGAACTGAACTCCAAAATGCTTTAGAGTTCTTAACAAAGAACATTTCCACGTCACCAGAAGCGTCTCGCGGCGAGGACGCTCTACATAGTACACTCTCGAATGTAGCGGGTCCGGTTAACTTGAAAGCAGATTCCAATAAAAGAAAATGTGACGAGGGGCAAGCAACATGGTATTGGAACATTATTTTTTGCATCTAATTTATAAATATTTTTTAAATTACACATTGTAAGAATTTGATGTTTAAAAGGCACACCTACTTGTCCACAATCCCATGTTTTTGGTGACCTACTTAAACCGGTAATAGAATGCTCACAGGTTTGCATATTTCAAGGTTGATATCAGTATTTTTATTACATTTCTCGTGTTAGCTGCAGGTGTTGGTATGCAATTAAATACCCGTACCAGCTGTCCCCCCGCTGCACTCTGCAACAAAAGGGGAAGGTGCCTTATCACACTGGCCTAATGGAGTTGTAAGAAGTAAAACGAGTGATGTTGATATGCAAGAGCCAAACATTTCTCTGAAACTCAGGACTTCTTGTTAAAACGGGACTGCACAAAGCATGAATGTATAGATGGAGGGATATCAGCCCAGTCCCAGGGAGCCTTTATCCTGCTCTCAGACCCCTTCCACAGCCCCTCCTAACAAGCATTTACAATGTAATAGGTCTTGCATTTGCACAAGTTTAAGTGATTGGCATTGTAAATAACAATGCCATTTTATTGATCTATTTTGAAAAACTACACATAAATAAAAAGCATTGTCATTTAAATGCCAATAGCTCAGACTTTGGCAAATGCGAGACCTATTGCATTGCAAATGCTTGTTTGGTAAGGTCCTTGTTTCTTGCCACTGCTGGTTTGTAAACAGACAAACATACATAACTGCCGTATGCAAAATCTCCAGATAGTTTAATTGCAAAATTGTGAAACGCACAGCATGCACGCACACGCCAACTGTCAAATTTCATTCACAAAAGAAAACTCAAGTCGAAGCCCGGGAACCAGCTGTCTGCATTGCTCAGCGTGCTGTAAGCTTCCATGCAGTAAAACAAGATACTCTTCAAAGCACGCAAGGTAGAAACAAGGGCGCTAGTGAGTCAAAACACGCCATTGGATCCTTCCTGGAAGGAGCTGGAGAGCACGACCGGCTCCTGGGAACACACATTCCTTGTATTCTTCAGGTTGCTAATGCAATGCCGGCTGTATCCCTATCTTGGCGATGCTACAAATTACACAATATCTTTGAAAAAGCTGTTTTTAACTGCTGGTTTGTGAATTAGCGATTAAACCTGCCCCCGAGGCAGAACTCCTCCCACATAATTGTATGCATTGAAGGAATCAAGCTGTAAATACACCGACGTTGCCAAGCAAGGGGGGGGGGGGAGTCTTCATTGAGAAATTTCGCTCTGCAGTCAACTCTGTGCCAAGCAGCAGGCACCCGGCAGGCAGCAGACTAACACACGCAGGAACACAGGAAAAACTGCAAGAAAGTCCCACGTGTCCTCCGCTGAAAAGTCACTGACAAGCTGTCTCCGTGGAGTCGATGGAGGGGGGGAGTGAAAGCGCGCGATGTGCGCGCTGTGTAAAACAAGCCCTACACGGGGGCAGTAGATGTGCACACGTATGAAGTGTCATAACGCCGTGCGGGTGCACATCGCCTGTCCAGGTGCCCACATGGTTTGTCTCCCTTCGCAAACCAAAGCGACGACAATAGTCCTGCCAAGGCAAAACAGCGCATGCGCTGCGTTCGCTAGGCAAGACCTAAAAAGGAAGGGGAGGGGCATTTTTTAAAGTTCCCTGATCTCTCCTCCGTTTCACAGCAAGATATTTTGACCTTGTTTTCCGTCTGCATGTGTAAGTTGAACTTACATGTGTAAATTACTTGAATGCAGCATGCTCACGAAAAGTGACTGCGCTCATTAATTCATTTATTCATGGTAACAGTGCAGCACAGTGGTGTGCTTCTGTGCATGCGCTATGCTGTGCTATGCAGATTTGTAGAGTGCATAGTTGCTGGGAAGGGTGGCCAGCCAATGATGTGCAAATCCAACTTCAAAGCTGTAAAGTTTGTGTTTTGTGCTCAGAGTATCTTTGTGGGTGTTCATGAACTTGTCTCCTACCAATCCCCACTCCACAAGTAGTGGCATTTACTCCAGTCAGTGGGAGCCGAAGAGCTCGGAATCCCTTCAAAATTGGTAGGGTGAGGAGTGAAGGAGTTTTGTAAGGGAAAGAGAAAAATAGCTTTCACCATGGGAAATGAAGAAACAAGCACTGGCAATTGATCGGGCTTCTAACTAAAATGCTTGGATACTTCGATTCATGAAGTCACTCTTCCATGCTCCCAGAAACACTCATCATCCATGCATTCACCTACTCACCCACTTACTTAATTATCCATCCTCTGAATTATCAGTGCATGCCTCCACTCACCACTCTGTAATCTCAAAAACACAACCTAACCAATCAATGAAGATTCACTTTCAGTTAGCAGTGAGATCTGATTTTCTGATGGAGCGTTGCCGCTAGCGTTTGAGGGGTGTGAGAGTGTCTATGAGGTATGTGAGGCATTAATGAATGTGAGAGGTGTATGGGGGCTTCTCTGATGATGCGTTGCTGCTAGCATCTGAGGGGTTTGAGAGTGCTACTGATAGTGTCTGGCTCATAGTCTGTGAGACATTAATGAGTGTTAGAGATGTATGAGTGCCTCTCTGACGAAACATTGCTGCTAGTTTGTGAGAGGTGAATGAGTGCTTCCATGATGATGCATTGCTGCTAGTTTTTGAGGGGCAGGAGAGTGCTTCTGATAGTGTCTGACTTGTAGACTGTGAGAAAATAATGAGTGTGAGAGGTGTATGAGTGATTCTCTGTCGAAGCATTGCTGCTAGTTTTTGAGGAGTGTAAGAGTGCTTCTTTGATGGAGCACTGCTGCTAGTTTTTGAGGAGTGTGGGAGTGCTTCTCTGTCGAAGCATTGCTGCTAGTTTTTGAGGAGTGTGAGAGTGCTTCTTTGATGGAGCATTGCTGCTTGTCTGTGAGAGATGTATGAGTGCTTCTCTATCGGAGCATTGTTGCTAGTTTGTGAGAAGTGGGAAAGTGCTCCTCTGATGATTGTTGAGTGGTGTGAGAAAGCTTCTGATAGTGTCCGACTTGTAGTCTGTGAGGCATTAATGGCGTGAGAGGTGTATTAGTACTTCTATGATGGAGCGTTGCTCCTAGTTTTTGCAGGGTGCGAGAATGCTCATGATAGTGCCTGTGAGGCGTTAATCAGGTTGAGAGATGTGTGAGTGCTTCTCTGATCGAGCGTTGCTGCTAGTTTTTGTGGGGTGTGAGAGTGCTACTGACAGTGTCTGACTCCTAGTGTGTGAGGCATTGCTGAGTACGAGAGGTGTATGAGTGCTTCTCTGTTGAAGCATTGCTGCTAGTTTAGGAGAGGTGTGTGCGTGCCTCTCTGATAGATCATTGCTGCTAGTTTGTGAGATGCATATGAGTGCTCCTCTGATTGAGCGTTGCTGCTAGTTTTTGTGGGGTGTGATAGTGCTCCTGACAGAGTCTGTGAGGCACTGTTGTGTGCGAGAGGTGTATGAAGTTTTTGAGGGGTGTGAGAGTGTGAGAGTGCTTCTGATAGTGTCTGACTCATAGTCTATGAGACATTACTGAGTGTGAGTGGTGTATGAGTGCTTCTCTGATGGAGAGTTGCTGCTAGTTCTTGAGGGTTTGAGAGTGCTTCTGACAGTATCTGACTCGTAGTCTGTGAGGCATTAATGAGCGTGAGAGGTGTATGAGTGTATCTCTGATGGAGTGTTGGTGCTAGTTTCTGAGGGGTGTGTGAGTCCTTCTCTGATGGGGAGTTGTTGCTAGTTCTTGAGGGTGTGAGAGTGTTCCTGATAGGGTCTGACTCGTAGTCTGTGAGGCATTCATGAGTGCAAGAGGTATATGAGTGCATCTCGGATGGAGTGTTGGTGCTAGTTTTTGAGGGGTGTGTGAGTCCTTCCCTGATGGAGAGTTGTTGCTAGTTTTTGAGGATGTTAGATAGTCCCTGATAGGGTCTGACTCGTTGTCTGTGAGGCATTAATGAGTGCGAGAGGTGCATGAGTGCTTTTCTGATGGAGTGTTGGTGCTAGTTTTTGAGGGGTGTGTGAGTCCTTCTCTGATGAAGAGTTGTTGCTATTTCTTGAGGGTGTTAGAGTGTTCCTGATCAGGGCCAGACTGGGAACCAAAACCGGCCCTGGCAAAATGCTCGGCCGGCTGCCCAGGGGGAGATTGGTGGTGCGGCAGAGCTCTTTGCCGAGGCCGGTTTTCGGACGATTTTGTTACAGGGCCGATTTAGCAGCTATGCTGCAAAAACGGCCCTGTAACAAAAAAGGCCCCCAGAGGCCCAAAACCGGCCCCCACTCTTGATATTTGATATTTATGGAATTTTGTAAAGCGCGGCTATCGCTCCGGGAGGAGCATCTTGGCGCTAAGCAAGCAGAAGATAGTTGGAAACGAGGAAGTAAAGTAGATCATATAGCTGCTAGGACTGAAGTGTCAGATTGCTGGAACACCCAGGTTTTCAGAAGTTTCCTGAAGTGGGGTTCAGTTTCAGCTTGCCTGAGATTAACAGGGAGGCTGTTCCAGGCTCTGGCAGCCAGGAAGGAAAAGGTTTTTCCCCCCTTGGTTTTTAACTTAAATCTTGGAATTATAACAAGATTGGTCCCTGAGGATCTTAAACAGCGTAGTGGATTGTAATAGGTGAAACGCTTGGAGAAGTAGAGGGGACCTGTTTTCCTGGTTGCTTTGTATACAGTCAGTAAAAGTTTGAACAAGATTCTTTTGTGGAGTGGTAGCCAATGGAGGACATTGAGGGCTGCTGAGGCAGAGGGGGATTGTCCGGTGCCCGCAACGGCCAGTCCGGCCCTGTTCCTGATACAGTCTGACTCGTAGTCTGTGAGACATTAATGAGTGCAAGAGGTGTATGTATTTTTTGAGGGGGTGTGAGAGTGCTTCCGATAGTGTCTGACTCATAGTCTATGAGACATTACTGAGTGTGAGTGGTGTATGAGTGCTTCTCTGATGGAGAGTTGCTGCTAGTTCTTGAGGGTTTGAGAGTGCTTCTGATAGTGTCTCACTTGTGGTCTGTGAGGCATTAATGAGCGTGAGAGGTGTATGAGTGTATCTCTGATGGAGTGGTGGTGCTAGTTTCTGAGGGGTGTGTGAGTCTTTCTCTGATGGGGAGTTGTTGCTAGTTCTTGAGGGTGTGAGAGTGTTCCTGATAGGGTCTGACTCGTAGTCTGTGAGGCATTAATTAGTGCAAGAGGTGTATGAGTGCATCTCTGATGGAGTGTTGGTGCCAGTTTTTGAGGGGTGTGTGAGTTGTTCTCTGATGGAGAGTTGTTGCTAGTTCTTGAGGATGTTAGATAGTTCCTGATAGGGTCTGACTCGTAGTCTGTGAGGCATTAATCAGTGCGAGAGGTGCATGAGTGATTTTCTGATGGAGTGTGGTGCTAGTTTTTGAGGAATGCAAGAGTACTCCTGATAGTGTCTGACTCATAATCTATGATACATTACTGAGTGTGAGTGGTGTACAAGTGCTTCTCTGATGGAAAGTTGCTGCTAGTTCTTGAGGGTGTAAGAGTGTTCCTGATAGGGTCTGACTCGTAGTCTGTGAGGCATTAATGAGTGCAAGAGGTGTATGAGTGCATCTCGGATGGAGTGTTGGTGCTAGTTTTTGAGGGGTGTGTGAGTCCTTCCCTGATGGAGAGTTGTTGCTAGTTTTTGAGGATGTTAGATAGTTCCTGATAGGGTCTGACTCGTTGTCTGTGAGGCATTAATGAGTGCGAGAGGTGCATGAGTGCTTTTCTGATGGAGTGTAGTGCTAGTTTTTGAGGAATGCAAGAGTACTCCTGATAGTGTCTGACTCATAATCTATGATACATTACTGAGTGTGAGTGGTGTACGAGTGCTTCTCTGATGGAAAGTTGCTGCTAGTTCTTGAGGGTGTAAGAATGTTCCTGATAGGGTCTGACTCGGAGTCTGTGAGGCAATAATGAGTGCAAGAGGTGTATGAGTGCATCTCGGATGGAGTGTTGGTGCTAGTATTTGAGGGGTGTGTGAGTCCTTCCCTGATGGAGAGTTGTTGCTAGTTCTTGAGGATGTTAGATAGTTCCTGATAGGGTCTGACTCGTAGTCTGTGAGGCATTAATGAGTGCAAGAGGTGTATGAGTGCATCTCGGATGGAGTGTTGGTGCTAGTATTTGAGGGGTGTGTGAGTCCTTCCCTGATGGAGAGTTGTTGCTAGTTTTTGAGGATGTTAGATAGTTCCTGATAGGGTCTGACTCGTAGTATGTGAGACATTAATGAGTGCAAGAGGTGTATGTAGTTTTTGAGTGGTGTGAGAGTGTGAGAGTGCTACTGACAGTGTCTGACTCCTAGTGTGTGAGGCATTGCTGAGTACGAGAGGTGTATGAGTGCTTCTCTGTTGAAGCATTGCTGCTAGTTTAGGAGAGGTGTGTGCGTGCCTCTCTGATAGATCATTGCTGCTAGTTTGTGAGATGCATATGAGTGCTCCTCTGATTGAGCGTTGCTGCTAGTTTTTGTGGGGTGTGATAGTGCTCCTGACAGAGTCTGTGAGGCACTGTTGTGTGCGAGAGGTGTATGAAGTTTTTGAGGGGTGTGAGAGTGTGAGAGTGCTTCTGATAGTGTCTGACTCATAGTCTATGAGACATTACTGAGTGTGAGTGGTGTATGAGTGCTTCTCTGATGGAGAGTTGCTGCTAGTTCTTGAGGGTTTGAGAGTGCTTCTGACAGTATCTGACTCGTAGTCTGTGAGGCATTAATGAGCGTGAGAGGTGTATGAGTGTATCTCTGATGGAGTGTTGGTGCTAGTTTCTGAGGGGTGTGTGAGTCCTTCTCTGATGGGGAGTTGTTGCTAGTTCTTGAGGGTGTGAGAGTGTTCCTGATAGGGTCTGACTCGTAGTCTGTGAGGCATTCATGAGTGCAAGAGGTATATGAGTGCATCTCGGATGGAGTGTTGGTGCTAGTTTTTGAGGGGTGTGTGAGTCCTTCCCTGATGGAGAGTTGTTGCTAGTTTTTGAGGATGTTAGATAGTCCCTGATAGGGTCTGACTCGTTGTCTGTGAGGCATTAATGAGTGCGAGAGGTGCATGAGTGCTTTTCTGATGGAGTGTTGGTGCTAGTTTTTGAGGGGTGTGTGAGTCCTTCTCTGATGAAGAGTTGTTGCTATTTCTTGAGGGTGTTAGAGTGTTCCTGATCAGGGCCAGACTGGGAACCAAAACCGGCCCTGGCAAAATGCTCGGCCGGCTGCCCAGGGGGAGATTGGTGGTGCGGCAGAGCTCTTTGCCGAGGCCGGTTTTCGGACGATTTTGTTACAGGGCCGATTTAGCAGCTATGCTGCAAAAACGGCCCTGTAACAAAAAAGGCCCCCAGAGGCCCAAAACCGGCCCCCACTCTTGATATTTGATATTTATGGAATTTTGTAAAGCGCGGCTATCGCTCCGGGAGGAGCATCTTGGCGCTAAGCAAGCAGAAGATAGTTGGAAACGAGGAAGTAAAGTAGATCATATAGCTGCTAGGACTGAAGTGTCAGATTGCTGGAACACCCAGGTTTTCAGAAGTTTCCTGAAGTGGGGTTCAGTTTCAGCTTGCCTGAGATTAACAGGGAGGCTGTTCCAGGCTCTGGCAGCCAGGAAGGAAAAGGTTTTTCCCCCCTTGGTTTTTAACTTAAATCTTGGAATTATAACAAGATTGGTCCCTGAGGATCTTAAACAGCGTAGTGGATTGTAATAGGTGAAACGCTTGGAGAAGTAGAGGGGACCTGTTTTCCTGGTTGCTTTGTATACAGTCAGTAAAAGTTTGAACAAGATTCTTTTGTGGAGTGGTAGCCAATGGAGGACATTGAGGGCTGCTGAGGCAGAGGGGGATTGTCCGGTGCCCGCAACGGCCAGTCCGGCCCTGTTCCTGATACAGTCTGACTCGTAGTCTGTGAGACATTAATGAGTGCAAGAGGTGTATGTATTTTTTGAGGGGGTGTGAGAGTGCTTCCGATAGTGTCTGACTCATAGTCTATGAGACATTACTGAGTGTGAGTGGTGTATGAGTGCTTCTCTGATGGAGAGTTGCTGCTAGTTCTTGAGGGTTTGAGAGTGCTTCTGATAGTGTCTCACTTGTGGTCTGTGAGGCATTAATGAGCGTGAGAGGTGTATGAGTGTATCTCTGATGGAGTGGTGGTGCTAGTTTCTGAGGGGTGTGTGAGTCTTTCTCTGATGGGGAGTTGTTGCTAGTTCTTGAGGGTGTGAGAGTGTTCCTGATAGGGTCTGACTCGTAGTCTGTGAGGCATTAATTAGTGCAAGAGGTGTATGAGTGCATCTCTGATGGAGTGTTGGTGCCAGTTTTTGAGGGGTGTGTGAGTTGTTCTCTGATGGAGAGTTGTTGCTAGTTCTTGAGGATGTTAGATAGTTCCTGATAGGGTCTGACTCGTAGTCTGTGAGGCATTAATCAGTGCGAGAGGTGCATGAGTGCTTTTCTGATGGAGTGTGGTGCTAGTTTTTGAGGAATGCAAGAGTACTCCTGATAGTGTCTGACTCATAATCTATGATACATTACTGAGTGTGAGTGGTGTACAAGTGCTTCTCTGATGGAAAGTTGCTGCTAGTTCTTGAGGGTGTAAGAGTGTTCCTGATAGGGTCTGACTCGTAGTCTGTGAGGCATTAATGAGTGCAAGAGGTGTATGAGTGCATCTCGGATGGAGTGTTGGTGCTAGTTTTTGAGGGGTGTGTGAGTCCTTCCCTGATGGAGAGTTGTTGCTAGTTTTTGAGGATGTTAGATAGTTCCTGATAGGGTCTGACTCGTTGTCTGTGAGGCATTAATGAGTGCGAGAGGTGCATGAGTGCTTTTCTGATGGAGTGTAGTGCTAGTTTTTGAGGAATGCAAGAGTACTCCTGATAGTGTCTGACTCATAATCTATGATACATTACTGAGTGTGAGTGGTGTACGAGTGCTTCTCTGATGGAAAGTTGCTGCTAGTTCTTGAGGGTGTAAGAATGTTCCTGATAGGGTCTGACTCGGAGTCTGTGAGGCAATAATGAGTGCAAGAGGTGTATGAGTGCATCTCGGATGGAGTGTTGGTGCTAGTATTTGAGGGGTGTGTGAGTCCTTCCCTGATGGAGAGTTGTTGCTAGTTCTTGAGGATGTTAGATAGTTCCTGATAGGGTCTGACTCGTAGTCTGTGAGGCATTAATGAGTGCAAGAGGTGTATGAGTGCATCTCGGATGGAGTGTTGGTGCTAGTATTTGAGGGGTGTGTGAGTCCTTCCCTGATGGAGAGTTGTTGCTAGTTTTTGAGGATGTTAGATAGTTCCTGATAGGGTCTGACTCGTAGTATGTGAGACATTAATGAGTGCAAGAGGTGTATGTAGTTTTTGAGTGGTGTGAGAGTGTGAGAGTGCTACTGACAGTGTCTGACTCCTAGTGTGTGAGGCATTGCTGAGTACGAGAGGTGTATGAGTGCTTCTCTGTTGAAGCATTGCTGCTAGTTTAGGAGAGGTGTGTGCGTGCCTCTCTGATAGATCATTGCTGCTAGTTTGTGAGATGCATATGAGTGCTCCTCTGATTGAGCGTTGCTGCTAGTTTTTGTGGGGTGTGATAGTGCTCCTGACAGAGTCTGTGAGGCACTGTTGTGTGCGAGAGGTGTATGAAGTTTTTGAGGGGTGTGAGAGTGTGAGAGTGCTTCTGATAGTGTCTGACTCATAGTCTATGAGACATTACTGAGTGTGAGTGGTGTATGAGTGTTTCTCTGATGGAGAGTTGCTGCTAGTTCTTGAGGGTTTGAGAGTGCTTCTGACAGTATCTGACTCGTAGTCTGTGAGGCATTAATGAGCGTGAGAGGTGTATGAGTGTATCTCTGATGGAGTGTTGGTGCTAGTTTCTGAGGGGTGTGTGAGTCCTTCTCTGATGGGGAGTTGTTGCTAGTTCTTGAGGGTGTGAGAGTGTTCCTGATAGGGTCTGACTCGTAGTCTGTGAGGCATTCATGAGTGCAAGAGGTATATGAGTGCATCTCGGATGGAGTGTTGGTGCTAGTTTTTGAGGGGTGTGTGAGTCCTTCCCTGATGGCGAGTTGTTGCTAGTTTTTGAGGATGTTAGATAGTCCCTGATAGGGTCTGACTCGTTGTCTGTGAGGCATTAATGAGTGCTTTTCTGATGGAGTGTTGGTGCTAGTTTTTGAGGGGTGTGTGAGTCCTTCTCTGATGAAGAGTTGTTGCTATTTCTTGAGGGTGTTAGAGTGTTCCTGATCAGGGCCAGACTGGGAACCAAAACCGGCCCTGGCAAAATGCTCGGCCGGCTGCCCAGGGGGAGATTGGTGGTGCGGCAGAGCTCTTTGCCGAGGCCGGTTTTCGGACGATTTTGTTACAGGGCCGATTTAGCAGCTATGCTGCAAAAACGGCCCTGTAACAAAAAAGGCCCCCAGAGGCCCAAAACCGGCCCCCACTCTTGATATTTGATATTTATGGAATTTTGTAAAGCGCGGCTATCGCTCCGGGAGGAGCATCTTGGCGCTAAGCAAGCAGAAGATAGTTGGAAACGAGGAAGTAAAGTAGATCATATAGCTGCTAGGACTGAAGTGTCAGATTGCTGGAACACCCAGGTTTTCAGAAGTTTCCTGAAGTGGGGTTCAGTTTCAGCTTGCCTGAGATTAACAGGGAGGCTGTTCCAGGCTCTGGCAGCCAGGAAGGAAAAGGTTTTTCCCCCCTTGGTTTTTAACTTAAATCTTGGAATTATAACAAGATTGGTCCCTGAGGATCTTAAACAGCGTAGTGGATTGTAATAGGTGAAACGCTTGGAGAAGTAGAGGGGACCTGTTTTCCTGGTTGCTTTGTATACAGTCAGTAAAAGTTTGAACAAGATTCTTTTGTGGAGTGGTAGCCAATGGAGGACATTGAGGGCTGCTGAGGCAGAGGGGGATTGTCCGGTGCCCGCAACGGCCAGTCCGGCCCTGTTCCTGATACAGTCTGACTCGTAGTCTGTGAGACATTAATGAGTGCAAGAGGTGTATGTATTTTTTGAGGGGGTGTGAGAGTGCTTCCGATAGTGTCTGACTCATAGTCTATGAGACATTACTGAGTGTGAGTGGTGTATGAGTGCTTCTCTGATGGAGAGTTGCTGCTAGTTCTTGAGGGTTTGAGAGTGCTTCTGATAGTGTCTCACTTGTGGTCTGTGAGGCATTAATGAGCGTGAGAGGTGTATGAGTGTATCTCTGATGGAGTGGTGGTGCTAGTTTCTGAGGGGTGTGTGAGTCTTTCTCTGATGGGGAGTTGTTGCTAGTTCTTGAGGGTGTGAGAGTGTTCCTGATAGGGTCTGACTCGTAGTCTGTGAGGCATTAATTAGTGCAAGAGGTGTATGAGTGCATCTCTGATGGAGTGTTGGTGCCAGTTTTTGAGGGGTGTGTGAGTTGTTCTCTGATGGAGAGTTGTTGCTAGTTCTTGAGGATGTTAGATAGTTCCTGATAGGGTCTGACTCGTAGTCTGTGAGGCATTAATCAGTGCGAGAGGTGCATGAGTGCTTTTCTGATGGAGTGTGGTGCTAGTTTTTGAGGAATGCAAGAGTACTCCTGATAGTGTCTGACTCATAATCTATGATACATTACTGAGTGTGAGTGGTGTACAAGTGCTTCTCTGATGGAAAGTTGCTGCTAGTTCTTGAGGGTGTAAGAGTGTTCCTGATAGGGTCTGACTCGTAGTCTGTGAGGCATTAATGAGTGCAAGAGGTGTATGAGTGCATCTCGGATGGAGTGTTGGTGCTAGTTTTTGAGGGGTGTGTGAGTCCTTCCCTGATGGAGAGTTGTTGCTAGTTTTTGAGGATGTTAGATAGTTCCTGATAGGGTCTGACTCGTTGTCTGTGAGGCATTAATGAGTGCGAGAGGTGCATGAGTGCTTTTCTGATGGAGTGTAGTGCTAGTTTTTGAGGAATGCAAGAGTACTCCTGATAGTGTCTGACTCATAATCTATGATACATTACTGAGTGTGAGTGGTGTACGAGTGCTTCTCTGATGGAAAGTTGCTGCTAGTTCTTGAGGGTGTAAGAATGTTCCTGATAGGGTCTGACTCGGAGTCTGTGAGGCAATAATGAGTGCAAGAGGTGTATGAGTGCATCTCGGATGGAGTGTTGGTGCTAGTATTTGAGGGGTGTGTGAGTCCTTCCCTGATGGAGAGTTGTTGCTAGTTCTTGAGGATGTTAGATAGTTCCTGATAGGGTCTGACTCGTAGTCTGTGAGGCATTAATGAGTGCAAGAGGTGTATGAGTGCATCTCGGATGGAGTGTTGGTGCTAGTATTTGAGGGGTGTGTGAGTCCTTCCCTGATGGAGAGTTGTTGCTAGTTTTTGAGGATGTTAGATAGTTCCTGATAGGGTCTGACTCGTAGTATGTGAGACATTAATGAGTGCAAGAGGTGTATGTAGTTTTTGAGTGGTGTGAGAGTGTGAGAGTGCTACTGACAGTGTCTGACTCCTAGTGTGTGAGGCATTGCTGAGTACGAGAGGTGTATGAGTGCTTCTCTGTTGAAGCATTGCTGCTAGTTTAGGAGAGGTGTGTGCGTGCCTCTCTGATAGATCATTGCTGCTAGTTTGTGAGATGCATATGAGTGCTCCTCTGATTGAGCGTTGCTGCTAGTTTTTGTGGGGTGTGATAGTGCTCCTGACAGAGTCTGTGAGGCACTGTTGTGTGCGAGAGGTGTATGAAGTTTTTGAGGGGTGTGAGAGTGTGAGAGTGCTTCTGATAGTGTCTGACTCATAGTCTATGAGACATTACTGAGTGTGAGTGGTGTATGAGTGCTTCTCTGATGGAGAGTTGCTGCTAGTTCTTGAGGGTTTGAGAGTGCTTCTGACAGTATCTGACTCGTAGTCTGTGAGGCATTAATGAGCGTGAGAGGTGTATGAGTGTATCTCTGATGGAGTGTTGGTGCTAGTTTCTGAGGGGTGTGTGAGTCCTTCTCTGATGGGGAGTTGTTGCTAGTTCTTGAGGGTGTGAGAGTGTTCCTGATAGGGTCTGACTCGTAGTCTGTGAGGCATTCATGAGTGCAAGAGGTATATGAGTGCATCTCGGATGGAGTGTTGGTGCTAGTTTTTGAGGGGTGTGTGAGTCCTTCCCTGATGGCGAGTTGTTGCTAGTTTTTGAGGATGTTAGATAGTCCCTGATAGGGTCTGACTCGTTGTCTGTGAGGCATTAATGAGTGCTTTTCTGATGGAGTGTTGGTGCTAGTTTTTGAGGGGTTGTGAGTCCTTCTCTGATGAAGAGTTGTTGCTATTTCTTGAGGGTGTTAGAGTGTTCCTGATCAGGGCCAGACTGGGAACCAAAACCGGCCCTGGCAAAATGCTCGGCCGGCTGCCCAGGGGGAGATTGGTGGTGCGGCAGAGCTCTTTGCCGAGGCCGGTTTTCGGACGATTTTGTTACAGGGCCGATTTAGCAGCTATGCTGCAAAAACGGCCCTGTAACAAAAAAGGCCCCCAGAGGCCCAAAACCGGCCCCCACTCTTGATATTTGATATTTATGGAATTTTGTAAAGCGCGGCTATCGCTCCGGGAGGAGCATCTTGGCGCTAAGCAAGCAGAAGATAGTTGGAAACGAGGAAGTAAAGTAGATCATATAGCTGCTAGGACTGAAGTGTCAGATTGCTGGAACACCCAGGTTTTCAGAAGTTTCCTGAAGTGGGGTTCAGTTTCAGCTTGCCTGAGATTAACAGGGAGGCTGTTCCAGGCTCTGGCAGCCAGGAAGGAAAAGGTTTTTCCCCCCTTGGTTTTTAACTTAAATCTTGGAATTATAACAAGATTGGTCCCTGAGGATCTTAAACAGCGTAGTGGATTGTAATAGGTGAAACGCTTGGAGAAGTAGAGGGGACCTGTTTTCCTGGTTGCTTTGTATACAGTCAGTAAAAGTTTGAACAAGATTCTTTTGTGGAGTGGTAGCCAATGGAGGACATTGAGGGCTGCTGAGGCAGAGGGGGATTGTCCGGTGCCCGCAACGGCCAGTCCGGCCCTGTTCCTGATACAGTCTGACTCGTAGTCTGTGAGACATTAATGAGTGCAAGAGGTGTATGTATTTTTTGAGGGGGTGTGAGAGTGCTTCCGATAGTGTCTGACTCATAGTCTATGAGACATTACTGAGTGTGAGTGGTGTATGAGTGCTTCTCTGATGGAGAGTTGCTGCTAGTTCTTGAGGGTTTGAGAGTGCTTCTGATAGTGTCTCACTTGTGGTCTGTGAGGCATTAATGAGCGTGAGAGGTGTATGAGTGTATCTCTGATGGAGTGGTGGTGCTAGTTTCTGAGGGGTGTGTGAGTCTTTCTCTGATGGGGAGTTGTTGCTAGTTCTTGAGGGTGTGAGAGTGTTCCTGATAGGGTCTGACTCGTAGTCTGTGAGGCATTAATTAGTGCAAGAGGTGTATGAGTGCATCTCTGATGGAGTGTTGGTGCCAGTTTTTGAGGGGTGTGTGAGTTGTTCTCTGATGGAGAGTTGTTGCTAGTTCTTGAGGATGTTAGATAGTTCCTGATAGGGTCTGACTCGTAGTCTGTGAGGCATTAATCAGTGCGAGAGGTGCATGAGTGCTTTTCTGATGGAGTGTGGTGCTAGTTTTTGAGGAATGCAAGAGTACTCCTGATAGTGTCTGACTCATAATCTATGATACATTACTGAGTGTGAGTGGTGTACAAGTGCTTCTCTGATGGAAAGTTGCTGCTAGTTCTTGAGGGTGTAAGAGTGTTCCTGATAGGGTCTGACTCGTAGTCTGTGAGGCATTAATGAGTGCAAGAGGTGTATGAGTGCATCTCGGATGGAGTGTTGGTGCTAGTTTTTGAGGGGTGTGTGAGTCCTTCCCTGATGGAGAGTTGTTGCTAGTTTTTGAGGATGTTAGATAGTTCCTGATAGGGTCTGACTCGTTGTCTGTGAGGCATTAATGAGTGCGAGAGGTGCATGAGTGCTTTTCTGATGGAGTGTAGTGCTAGTTTTTGAGGAATGCAAGAGTACTCCTGATAGTGTCTGACTCATAATCTATGATACATTACTGAGTGTGAGTGGTGTACGAGTGCTTCTCTGATGGAAAGTTGCTGCTAGTTCTTGAGGGTGTAAGAATGTTCCTGATAGGGTCTGACTCGGAGTCTGTGAGGCAATAATGAGTGCAAGAGGTGTATGAGTGCATCTCGGATGGAGTGTTGGTGCTAGTATTTGAGGGGTGTGTGAGTCCTTCCCTGATGGAGAGTTGTTGCTAGTTCTTGAGGATGTTAGATAGTTCCTGATAGGGTCTGACTCGTAGTCTGTGAGGCATTAATGAGTGCAAGAGGTGTATGAGTGCATCTCGGATGGAGTGTTGGTGCTAGTATTTGAGGGGTGTGTGAGTCCTTCCCTGATGGAGAGTTGTTGCTAGTTCTTGAGGATGTTAGATAGTTCCTGATAGGGTCTGACTCGTAGTCTGTGAGGCATTAATCAGTGCGAGAGGTGCATGAGTGCTTTTCTGATGGAGTGTGGTGCTAGTTTTTGAGGAATGCAAGAGTACTCCTGATAGTGTCTGACTCATAATCTATGATACATTACTGAGTGTGAGTGGTGTACAAGTGCTTCTCTGATGGAAAGTTGCTGCTAGTTCTTGAGGGTGTAAGAGTGTTCCTGATAGGGTCTGACTCGTAGTCTGTGAGGCATTAATGAGTGCAAGAGGTGTATGAGTGCATCTCGGATGGAGTGTTGGTGCTAGTTTTTGAGGGGTGTGTGAGTCCTTCCCTGATGGAGAGTTGTTGCTAGTTTTTGAGGATGTTAGATAGTTCCTGATAGGGTCTGACTCGTAGTATGTGAGACATTAATGAGTGCAAGAGGTGTATGTAGTTTTTGAGTGGTGTGAGAGTGTGAGAGTGCTTCTGATAGTGTCTGACTCATAGTCTATGAGACATTACTGAGTGTGAGTGGTGTATGAGTGCTTCTCTGATGGAGAGTTGCTGCTAGTTGTTGAGGGTGTGAGAGTGTTCCTGATAGGGTCTGACTCGGAGTCTGTGAGGCATTAATGAGTTCAAGAGCTGTAAGAGTGCATCTCGGATGGAGTGTTGGTGCTAGTTTTTGAGGGGTGAAGTCTCGGATGCATGTGAGAGTGGATTAACGAGTGTGAGGAGTGTAAGAGCGCTTCAGGTAGTCTGTGACTTCTGGTCTGTGATCGTGTTATAGTGGGAGAATGCTAGTGAGGAGGCTGTGAGGGTGCTTTTGGTAGTGTCAGAATTTCACCCTTTAACAGCTGTGAGTGCTGTCAGTATTGGTTGCTTAATTCTGAGGGCTGTGAGTGCTTCTAGCACGGTGCAGCTGCCTTTTGGACAGGGTCTGCCGAGTGCTGTCAGCAGTGCGAGACTGCTGGTATGTCAAGAGTGTAAGAATGCTTCCAGTAAGGTGCGACTAGTACCCCGTAGGGATGCGAGAGTGCTTCCGGTAATGAGTGACTGCCACTCTCTGAATGTTGTGAAAGTTCTGTCTGTACTTTGTTTTTTCTCTTCCATCATAAGGCATGTAACAATTCCCTTCATGTTTGTTGATGCTGTTTGAGTGTGTGTGTGCGTGCGTGTGTGTGTGTGTGTGAGAGAGAGAGAGGGAACGGGTGTGTGTGTGTGTGTATGTTTGTGCGCATGCATGCATGTGTGAAGCTTGCACTTTTTCTAACAGTACCATGTTTGTTCTTGTGTATGGGAGAGGCCTGGAGCAACGAGCACCTGCAGAATAGATGGATATCGGGCCGGAGATGGGAGGAAAGCATCCAGGTAGGGAAATGTTCACCATAGCAACCGGAGTGTGACTTTGGAAGCCCTTGAACACCGGGTTCAAAGCCCATGACACAAAATGGTGAGTACTCTCTGACCATAACATTCAAGCAAGTAATCCAGGTGCTCTGTACCCCCGCCCTCACTAAAACTGGCTGGGCCATCAGATCTGAAATGGGTAGCTCTTATTTGGCCAATCTCCTGGTGCAAACACGTGAAAGGTGATGGAAGGAATGTTTGAAATGTGTCTATTTACTGGCAAATGCTCAGAGTAGTATCTCAACCCATCGTTCTTTTGTTCACCATGTCATTCCAGCTTGGACCCAGCCATATGCAAATCAGTCTGACCCTGCTCCAATAGGAACAGTCCAGCCCACACTGCAGGCCAGGTCCTCCCTGACCCAGAACACAAGCAACCCAAGACCATTTCCACACTGATTAGATCTCATCAGTTGGGTATAGCTTGGTTCCAGTGGCACAGTGAGCATGGGACCCACGTCCGGGCATACCCTTGGCACTTAGGTGGCATGGTGGGCAAAAGAACGATGGGTTGTAATGCTACTCCAAGTGATTGCCAGTGACAAGCACACATGCAGATCCTACTGAAAAGGCAGAGGAGTATGTCTTATAGCCAGGCAAGAGCTTGGCTTTTGCACTTGCGCCTTTTTCTGTACCACCCCCAGATGCCCAGTTTAAAAGGGCTCGGTGGTTACTGAATGTGCCATTGAAAACACAAAGTAAAAGTGGGTCTAAAGGAAATAGTGTGTTAAGAGTTAATGATCACCGTTCTACTCTTAATTAACGCATATCCCTAACCAGTGAATGATGCATCTAAGGTGTAAAAGTACCCATCAGATATCGTTCGGTGCCGCCCTTGTCATCATCTGGGACTCCTTCCGCCAAGAAGTGTATTACTGCATCCCACAGTAAAAAGAAGTGGATGCCCCAATGTGGCTTAGGGTCTTTAATGGTTACTCATCTACGATACCTGAAAAGCAGTGCATGAGCAAAAAAAGAGGGGAGTGAAAGTGTGAGAATAAAAAATGGAGAGTATGGAGCAAACAGTGATTTATTAATTATCTATAATACTTCCAAAAGCTTAAAAACAGTGTGCGAACATAGTAGGATTAACAAATATCTACTATATAGTTGTAAAAGAGGTCGACATGTTTCAGCAGATAGGGGACCTATTGTCCACTGCTTTCTTCACGACCTAAGACTACGCTACTGCATATAAGTGAGTACAATAAAGATCACCTGTGTCCTTAAGCAAATCCCTCCCCGAGACGGCCCAGAGGGACGCCTGGAGTACCAACGGGCAGAGTGGTGCTCTATCTACCTGAGCCGTAGCCAGGTGAGGCGCAGCACTTACGTCCTACCAAGAAGGTATCTGGAGGACCACGACAGATCGTAGTCATTAAGGTGACAAAAATGGAATTGCTTAATGACACAGGTGATCAATAAATTCGGAAATCTATACCCATGTCGCATATTAATTACTCTGGTTGCTTTCCCTAAGGGGAGAGGGAGTTTGGCAAATCAAAGAATTCAATTTTAGGGCGAAAATGTACTGTGCACTTCCCCCCTCCCCCCAGTACTACTGAACCCAAGTGAAACCTGAAACAGACACCGACAAACCCAACTGAGAGTCTGGAACCGAATACCAGCCAGAAAATAGATCTGTGGGAAGGAGCGAAGAAATGCCCCTGCTTTGCAATTCATTAATGGACTGAAGTTCGAGATTACAATGGATTGTAGAATAAAAATTATAAGTGGTTGTAGTGGCCCTGAAGACATAGATTCATTAAATGCCGAAGCAACAGTGACCCTGGGTAACAAACAAACCGCCTTTCCAACCTAACTTTCAAGGTGTTGTATTAAATGCATGTTTATTCCGATTCTTGACTTTTGGAACTGCCTCATGGCTTCCTGACCTGTAATGACCATCTTCTATTTCTAGATCCACTCAAGTATTTTTTTTTTATGGAAGTCTTCAGTTATAAATGGTGGTAATGGTCATCACTAGTAGTGTCGGAATTTACATTTCATCTGCAAAGATTACTGAAAGCTGATGAATTTGCAATTAGAGAATGTTGTGACATTGTTAACTTCTAAACACTAACCTATGTGTCTCATTTTCACAAAAAAGGGTTTATCAAACTTTTTCGATGTAAAACAATTTTGCAAGTGAATTTTGCCATTAGAAGTGAAATGTTGCTATTTTTTGTCTTCACATTTTTTTTTAACAGTTGCCCCGTCCTCGGATGTGTGAAAAGCTTAAAATGATCTTCATGAAGGTCATGGGTGTAATTTTTCCAACAGAATGGATACTTAACTACAATAAGCCAGTTCATGCGCCCTACCTGGCCCTTGTCCAGTAATTGTCTGACAAGTAAATACAGCCAGCGCCTACAGACATTGGCAATTCTGTCTGGTTTCTGACACAAGTGGATTTTGCAAATAAATCAAGTTTGATATATTTGGTAGCGACAGACCGGCTTCTGCTGTCAGTGGTTGAAGGAGAGATTGTAACACAAACATTGCATATGTTACTGTCACATTTGAGGTTTAATTGAGGGGTTGCAGCTCGAGGTAGGCAGCTTCCACAGATATGCTGAGTACATTACAGGACATGTTTATATCAACAGAGTCCTCTCTTGATGAACAGATGTCAATCATCCATAGGAAAGATTAAAAACAGAAGCTGCTCAAGCTGGCATTGCCAGTCAAATAGGAGGCGAGCTCACTAAACATATGGTACACTGGAATTTTAAAAGCTGCAAGGAGGCTGAAGGGCAGAACGATGGAAGAAGGATGACCATAGAGGTTTATGGGAATAAGGTTTGGTGCAGAGTGGTAAGGGCAGGCCAAGTGTTAATGGCACAGCTGTATCTGACCAGCACAACAGAAGTACCCGCAGACTGGTAGCAAGGGTATGCACACAGGAAAAGACAAGTCACAAGTCTTTTTTCCTGAAGGTGCCAAATTCCATTGGAAGGTTGAAGAGGAGATGTGGCCACTGACCAGAGCTAATGTAACGATTTTGGAACTGGGGAACCGGATTTGAGTGCGCCTTCGGGTCAACATCCTATGATTTCGGGCAAATCACTTAATTGTCTCGTGCCTAAAAAGTAATGTGGCCTTTTGTGATGTAATCTGATGCGCACGATACGCACTTTAGTGAACAAAATGGATACACTAAAGTTCTTGAAAGGTTAGGTTCCCAGGATCTAGTTTCATCTGAAGTTCAAGTTAAGGAATTTGTATAGCGCACTACTCACCCAGAGGGTCTCAAGGCGCTTGAGGGAGGGTTGGTGCATTATTTATCGAATAGCCAGGTTTTTAGCTGCTTTCTGAAGGAGAGGTGGTTCTGTGTAAGGCGGAGGTGGGTGGGGAGAGAATTCCAGGTTTTGGCCGCTAAGTAGGAGAAGGATCTACCTCCCATGGTGGATCTATGGATGCTAATACCCCCGCCTCTCCCCTTGTTCTTCTCCCCTATTGTCATTCCAACAACTCCCAACATTCTCCCTCAATGCTGTGTAAACCCCCACTTGTTCATCACTCTTTTGCGTGTTACTTGCATACACGGTACTGACTTTTCTCCAGCCCAACTGGCTTTGTACAACAACCAACATCTTGAGATGGCTTTCAATGTCAGACAGACCAGTGCAGCACTGATGACACCCGCCCTTGTTGGATCTGCTGATTAAGACATGGCTCATATTAATCAATGGGGATACCCAGTGTAGTGTGGAACCTGGGGACAATTGCATGAAACCAACAGTGGTTCTGCCACAACACACTTTTCAAAGCTAAATAACTTCAAAGTTTTTTTCCCTTTCAACATTACGATATCAGTAAATGTTATACATATCTGTCTAAACACATACTCCAAGTAAAATAGTACAAACTAATTATGTTATTCTGTAATTTATTTTAAGCAAAAAAGTTTTTGCTTGTTTTTGATGTTTAGTTGCCTAGGGCAATTTGGGGTTTCTTTCTCTACATAAAGGTAGAATACATGTTTTTAAGATAGGATGATAGGCGGTTATGAATTTTATGCTTATAATTTTTAATTGCAATACACCATTGTATTTTTAAATGAAAGTATATTACATTTTTTACGTTGTCTGGTGATACTTAGAAGTAGGCAACACTCAACGTATGGGTTAATATTTTGCGATGTTTTTCATGTGTTGACAATTTCATAATTGTTCGTTTAATTGTTTATTGGTACAATCTGTCCACCAAGGGAAAACTCTTTCTCAGATTTCCTTCAACAATCAGTCAGTCAGCTGTAACAAGGACACTGGTTCACCTGGCATACTGCCCGGCTGGAGGGCCTCTAATGACCAGTATAGGCCCCAGAACAGTGTCTTCCCAAGCTCTGCAAGTGAGCGCTTCAGTGGGTCAGTGATTGCCTCGCATCATCAACACGTCTGCATGTTCTTTGTGCACTGCTGCATCTGCAGAGGGTGGCCGGAGTTTGGCATTTCCGAGCTCTGGGTACATTTCTTTGCAGACGGATATTGTCTGGGAGCCCTCAATGGTCATGGAAGGCAATTGGTGCAGAAGGTAGAACTGATGTGATTTCGAATAGGTTCTTAAATCAATAAAATCGAGTATGGCAAGGTTATGGGCGGTGTAGCATATCGATTCTACACGCACTAGGACCCTCGTGATTCTGAGCAGACTCTGAACAGGAACTACATAATATACGGAGGATGTGTAAAGTGTGGTTAAGGAAAGTTTGACGTAATGTGCAGAATATGAAAGAATGTTGGAGAATAAAGATGCTACATCTGGCGACAAGTAGGAGATACGTGCATGTGAAGAACAAGACTGGTCTGGCTGGGAGTTTGCAGCCGTATGGCAAACTGTTGGTGCGTGCTGGGTGTGCCAGAGTTGATGCATGGCAGTCTGCAATCAGCATGCACGGAGTCAAAGACCGGCGCCAGCCCTATCACAGCAGCCACAGAAAGTATCGGAGCCCTGGCAGAAAAGCGTGTTAAAAATGTCCGCCATTACCGATGGTGAGGTTGGTGGCAAAGACGCTGCGCTGTGCCTCGAACACATACAACTAGATTCATGAAAGGAAATTGCGCTCGCAAAGGGCCAGATTCTGAGAATCTGACCCTTTGCAAGCGTAATTTTTGCATTTGGGATTCATCATCCCAAATGCAAAAATCGCTATTTGCAAAATCGCATATTAGCGAGGAATTGCATTTAAGGAATCTCTATTAGAGATTCCTTAAATGCAATTCATTAACCAATTTTAAATTGCGAATTCGCAATATTTGGCCGCTGTTTACCACGAAGTCTGACTTCGTGGTAAATAGCGAAAAAAATAGAAAAAAGCACTTTAGTGCATTTTTCTCTGTTGCATGTTACACACACACATGTCCTTTGGACATGTGTGTGCGCAACATATCACACAGGTTGGGCTCGCACACCGCTCACTCATCAGCGGGATCGCCCCACAGGATCATGGTAATTGTAGTTACCTTTGTAGCTACCCATGCTCGTCAGCCAGGAACAAAATATCACACAGGTTGTGATATTTTGTTCCTGGCTGACGAGCATGGGACTCTGCACCCGCGCGCCTTTTGGTATTATACCTGGTGATATGCGGCAGCCATCGGCAACCCCTGAAACTGACCTGCTCCCTGCTGACGAGTGGCAAATACCACGAAACACCTGTCCAGGGATGGCGAAGATATGATATTTAATTTAATAAGAAGATACGACGTTCTGACCAAAGGTAACTACAATTACCATGATCCTGTGGGGCGATCCCGCTGATGAGTGAGCGGTGTGCGAGCCCAACCTGTGTGATATTTTGTTCCTGGCTGACGAGCATGGGACTCTGCACCCGCGCGCCTTTTGGTATTATACCGGGTGATATGCGGCAGCCATCGGCAACCCCTGAAACTGACCTGCTCCCTGCTGACGAGTGGCAAATACCACGAAACACGTGTCCAGGGATGGCGAAGATATGATATTTAATTTAATAAGAAGATACGACGTTCTGAACAAAGGTAACTACAATTACCATGATCCTGTGGGGCGATCCCGCTGATGAGTGAGCGGTGTGCGAGCCCAGCCTGTGTGATATGTGTGTGCGCAACACCTGTGTAAATTTGCATTTCAGGGGTGCTACAGGGTGTCCTTTGGACACCCCTGGCACCCTTGAAATCGCTATCTTATTTGCGATTAGCAAATTGCTAATCGCAAATAAGGAATACTCCCCATTCATTCCTATGGGCCTTTAGGCCCATAAGAATGAATGGGGAGTCATTCCTTATTAGCGATTCCATTAATTCCTATGGGCCTTTACAGCCTGATTCATCAAGCCGAAATCAGCTCGCAAAGAGCCAGATTCTGAGAATCTGGCCCTTTGCGAGCGCTATTTTTGCATTTGGGATTCATCATCCCAAATGCAAAAATCGGTAATAGCGATTTTGCGATTTTGCGAGGAATTACATTTAAGGAATCTCTATTTGAGATTCCTTAAATGCAATTCATCATCCATTTAAAATTTGCGAATTCACAATTTCGGCCCGCTATTTACCGCGTGGTCAAACCTCGTGGTAAATAGCGAAAACTCAGAAAAATGCTTTTAAAAGCATTTTTCTGAGTTGCATGTTGCACACACACATGTCCTTAGGACATGTGTCTGCGCAACACCTATTGAAATGTGCATTTAAGGGGTGCTACAGGGTGTCCTTTGGACACCCCTGGCATCCTTCAAATCGCTATCTTATTTGCGATTAGGAATAACTCCCCATTCATTCCTATGGGCCTTTTGGCCCATAGGAATGAATGGGGAGTTATTCCTTATTTGCGATTAGCAATTTGCTAATCGCAAATAAGGAATCTGTAGGAATCGCATTTAATTTTGCGATTCCTACATGAATCCCGTTTTGCGAGTCTGTAATAGCGATTCCTTATGAATCGCTATTTCAGACTCGCAAAACGGGTCTTTCATGAATCTGGCCGCTAGGCCCATAGGAATGAATGGGGAGTTATTCCTTATTTGCGATTAGCAATTTGCTAATCGCAAATAAGGAATGTGTAGGAATCACAATTTATTTAGCGATTCCTACATGAATCCCGTTTTGCAAGTCCTTAATAGCGATTCCTTAATAATCGCTATTAAGGACTCGCAAAACGGCCCTTTGATGAATCTAGCTGTAAGTGACTAGGGGGGGACCTGAAACAGTGTATTGCTCTGAACACGCCAAAGTGACAGAAACAACCTTAGCGCTTCATGGTGATGTGTGCCCTGAGAAATTGAGTCATTTGAAGAATGTGCAATACATGCATGAGAAGCGTGATGACCGATTACTCACTGAAGTATCAGCACAAGCCAAGGGAGTAACAATTCAGTTGACGTAAGAAAAGTAACTAAAGCACTGATAAAGTACCAGAAATAGAAAACAAAGAGCGGATACTTACACTCCAAAATGATTGGAGTCTACTGTGACACATGCACCTGCCCGTGGCTGTGGCTTGCAGAAGTTATGTAAGCCACCCTGCACTGCAAAACCTATTGGAAGACACATGCTAATACAATGGCGGCATAAGCTAGTGTGAAATAGAATACAGTCATGTTCTTAATGCCACCACCACCATTTGAGACAGTCAAGAAACAAAACATTGGTGCCAGGTGGACTGAGTGGATTGAAACATTCAATCACTTCATAGATGTTCTTGAGGAGGAAGATGATAAGAAAATCATCAAATATTTGAAAAACCTTGCAGGTGATCGACTGAAAGAAGTTGTAAAGAAAGTTTCACTGGCTTAAGCAAAATCGTACCGAACAGTGAAAGAAGCGCTGGATGCCATCTTCAATCCAATGCTGAATGTTGACTATGAAAGGTAATATCTTAAGCAAAGCATGACAACAGACTGGCGAAACAATGGATGAGTTTGCTGGAAGACGATGCACTTATTAAACATTGCAAGTTCAGTGATTTCACAGATAAAGAAGACATGCGCCTCAGCATCTTCGATGGCTGGCTTTCAGAGGGCTCATGTTGAGAGAGGCACTCAGTCTAGAGAAAATGCTGATGGCTGTGAGAGCAGAGGAATGAGCGGAACGTCCAGCTGCTGACATAGATGCAGGGACACGCACAAAGAACAGCATTGACCATGAAAAGCAAGCATAAAAGAGATGCCCATAAATCAAAGTCCTCGAAGAAAACAAAACTATGCTTCTGGTGTGGATTTTTGCTTTCAAGTGAGGGTAAATGTCCAGCCCTAGGAAAAAATCTGTAATGTTTCTCGGAAGGAGAACTACTTTATAACTGTGTGTTTGTCTAAAGAAAAATTAAGTGTGTCACGAAAGAAAAGAAAGAAAAGATGGACACGAGAATGTGCCGGAAACACTCTCATCACGGCCACAACATCAAAAAGCAATATCGACTACGCCAAGCAGAGATCAAGCAAAGTCCGTTGTCATCAAGTTCATCATATAAAGGCCCTTCAACATTGCTATCTAGTACCAGTGAAGGAGTTGGGGGCTTGCTAATGATGTTCACAAAAGGACAACATGCACATGTGAGGTTAGCTGCCCGTGAAGACCGAAGCTCAAGAAAAGATCATTGAACAAAATGCTGAACCCCGTTTAGACCCTGTCCCAGAATTACATTGAAGGTAAATGGTCAACCTGTAATGTTCATCATCAACAGTGGGGCATTAATTAATTTCATGCCAGTGGAAAAGTTCAACAGCCTATATATAGCCTGTTCCTCTCCTCACTCCTGCAGACACAAAAGTTTACGCCTGGGCAGCTTCTAAACCGTTACAAAGCCAAGGGTCATTCACAGTGGCAATACAATACAAAATGACATTAGTACATCGCAAGGTGGGGGGTTGAGGCTGTGAGAGGATGACTATGAGATTGTACCTGAAACCTGAGAAGCACAATCAAAATCCAGTGGATTACTTTTCCAGATATTTAACCGGAGGTCTCAAATAGATTCCTCATTTGGTCTATCCAGGTCTCTAGATCTTAAGCGTTGGACTTTTTGTTCACTTCTGCCAAACGTAAGAGAGGTGCTGACGCTGTAATCCTCAATTCGAGAAGATCAAATGAGGTTCCTACTATTTTCAAGCCTTGAAAAAGTCGTCAATACCACAAAACACGTGTCGGCTGTGTGCTTCATCTTTAGACCTTCGTGTCAACAATTTATTGGCTGTCAATACTGTTCATTTATAGACTTTTGTATGAATTTCTGCTGTTGTTGGAGTGTTTTAAAAAATTCATATTGGATCTGCAATATTGACGGATCAAAATGCCTCAACTGGTGTAGTGTTCTGAATTGTAAAATATTTGTATATGTGAGAAAAAAAATATTTCCATATATTAACATACACTACAATGATGGCATATTGTTTATCCATTTGAGCACACCATACATATTCCTATGTTGTATTTACCCACCTGACAGTTGTGCTGGCAGTTTGTTACACCACTGCCATCTTCCTTTTCTTTACATTTTGTACACGGTTGCCTGGAATACATAACAACAGGGTGTACTGTTTTGTTTGCTCGTTCCACAACAGTTCCTACTGTTTGGACATAACACAGTCACACAGCTGTATCTCCAGAATAGCACAATGGTATTATCATACAAACTGTGTTTCGTCCCCTTGGGGGCCAGAGAGGAGAATTCCCGGCAGAGACAACTGTTCTGGAATGACAGTAGTGCGTGGCCTGTTGCCCTGTGTAATCTAGGTTTACACTCATGATGCAGATAACCTAACTGCATGCACCAGGTATGATGTACTAGGTCAATCACAGAGATCGTAAATATATCCCTGTGCTCACACAGTAAGAGCAGACCTGAACAGATAGTTAATTTTCCATGGTAGGGATGTTTGATCTATACAGTCTGCTTAGTAATGCTACTTACTTTGTTTAGTTGCATTTGCCTAATGATTGCAGCACATTTGCCTCACAATAGACTACAATAGTTTCAATAAATGTATTGCAAACTTCCTGCGTGTCTATCTTATGTATAGTATGGGCAAGCATTAGTAAGTAAGTGAGTAGCAAAAGGGGAGGAACTGTTTCCACAGTTTAGTTTGGGACTAGAGGGGTTGCTGAAATGACCTGTTACTCTGGGAAGGTTTGGAGATCAGGTGCAGCACTGTGAGCTAGCCAGGATTGGACTGACAGGCACCAACATAGTAGAGGGACTCAGTCCCCACATTGGAACGTCCTATCAAACTAACACGCAGGACTGTGTTACCAGCAGAATCCGTGCAACATGGCGCTACCAACTTTGGTCAGGTACTTATTTAACAGGTTTCCTGAGTAGTACTAATGTGCGCCTTTAGTACCCTATACACCTCTATCGGAGACGTCCATGGTGTCAAGGATTACTCCTCCTTAGTGTTTTGAGGAAGTACCTAAATTGTGTCTGTGGGTTGTTCAAGCTTGCACCTTTAAAAGGATACCCATATTAGTGTTTCCAGCATTACTCAACGCCACTCCACTCTACACCACGGCACTCTACTCTAAAACAATCTAGTCTACACCACTATGCTTTACACCAATGCAGGATACGCCACTCTGTGCCCCTGCACTCTACTCTATGCCACTAAACTCTATGCCAATGCACTCAACAATGGCTCTTCCCGGGTGAGACCTATTGGCTTTGTCAGTGCTTATTTGAGCCTGTCTTAGGTAGTGTATTGAATGCTGAGTGAATAATGGAATGGAATATTGCTGTGTGGTGGGGAGTTGCAGAGAGAAAGAGTTGCATGGGGGTACAGAACCCTGACAAGACCAACCTGCTGTTGCTGGAACACAGAGAACCTCACATTGAAATGAATAGCTTCTCGCCTCCCTGAATGACTCCAGACTCTTTTATGAAGACCCTGCTCTCTGATATCAACAATAATAATACATATGTGTATTTTATATATCGATTTCTATAGCAGTGAAGCCATTTCATAGCACTGTAAAAAGTAAGAGTTACTATTACCCATTGTAGCAACCTGAATGAATCGCGCCAATTTTTTATTGTTACACAATGGAACACTATTACATTGAAAACTGACGTATCATTTGTTTTTTGCCCTATGTCATGGAGTGCATTTCCTACACCGTGGTAGAAGAGACCCACGCTGCCTATTCCACCCCCGGGTCCACCTTTCATCACAAATGCTGTGTCAGCACTTAGTGGCTTGGCCAGGTCTTTGTGATCCACAGATCTCAATTGAAATGTGTGGAGGCTTCAGCACTTGAACCAGAATCTCCACACTTACACATTGACTTCCTGGTCAAGAAGCCCCCACGGTCGAAAGCAGGGCCCACAAACCTTATCGACTCCCTAAGCCCAGAGAACGAACACTTGGATAGCTGTTCCATTGAATACGGACAGTAATAGGAGCGGAAGGGCGGCGCGCGCCATGCTTTCACTGTAGCGACAGGGGGGCTAACGAGAAGCGAAGAGCAGGACAACTAAATCCATGGCGGTGATGAATGAGGTGGCGAGAATGCACACAGTTAAACCCGCATCAACTAGCCTTGTTACTGCTGGAGGCGGGGTGCCTGGGGGGGGCCTCTCCGGGAAGTGGTCCCTTTAGTGGTTGTGACAGATTGTTGGCATCACAACATGCTCTTCTCGAGTGAGACCCTCTGCAGTGGGTGTGCTGCTGCATAGCAAACAGGTGTTGTTGGGTGTTGTGGAGGGTGAGGTGGTGGCAGGCGGGGTGGGTATTTCTTATGCATTTTAAGTATTGGCATGGGGAGACCTCCCCCCTCCGTTGAGGGGCGTTCTATGGGTAACATTTGATAGCTGGGTATGGCACAGCAGAATTAAAAGAGCATTCTCATACTTTAGAATAAGACGCAGAGCATTTATTGACAGCCGGAGTGAGTATTTGCTAGATAATCTTATAGCGCTTTGTGTGGGAGAGACGCTATACTCCCGTTCTCTCAATGGAGTTGCTTCCGACTCAACCAAGCCCCAATTTTTTTCGAGCTTGAAATGTCTTCTGTTTTGTAATGCTATCCAACCAAAGTCTTTCTTTCATTGCTGTGATTTGAGAGCCTCCTGCAGAGCGAATCTTGGCGTGCAGACAGAGGGGGTGGGTCAAGGGTGAGGGCTCTGAAGCCGATAAGCCACACTTGGAGGCGGCCAATGGAGGCATTCGCAGATTGACGTGATGTGTCAAGGTCATTTGTGCTCTGATTGCTAGGCCCTGAAGGTTAATGGTGCTCAGCTGGGATATCATCGAAGGGCTACCGATTTTCCAATAAGGTTACCCAGGAGCAGTCAGGCGGTTGAAGCATGACAAGTTAAGGTCATTTATTTTTAGGGTTGTGGTGACTGGGACGGCTTTAGATCAAATGGGCGGAGTCCTTGAGGGAAAACTGGGGTCACGTCTATAGCATAAGATTTTAAGAGTTTGGCATGTATGGCGCCGTGAGAACGAAGATTTTTCCCCATATGTTTAAGGGAATGCTGCCTTAGGAGAAGGGCTAGGGCCAGATGTATCAACCCCATTATGTGCCTATGGGAAAATGTGTTCGCACATCTGGCCCTATGGTATCTGTGCGCTGGGGCCTAGATCGGCAGCTCATGCGATGTAGACAAGGGGGGACTTATGTGAATTAACAGAGCTCCCCGTCCTTACACATTATGACTGTGAGAGTCTGTCATCGCTGTTATTGTGAGTTGTAGTAAGTGCGAAGCCCATCTCCCAACCTCCCAGTGCGAGGCCCTGCTCCCAGACTGCACCCTAACCTCTTCCAGTGTGAGGCCCTGCACCCAGATTGCACCATGCTCCCTTCCAGTGTGAGACCTTGCTCCCAGACTGCACCCTACTCCCTTCCAGTGTGAGGCACTGCTCCCAGACTGCACCATTCTCCCTTCTACTGTGAGGCCCTGCTCCCAGACTGCACCCTAACCTCTTCCAGTGTGAGGCCCTGTTCCCAGAGTGCACCCTATTCCCTTCTACTGTGAGGCCCTGCTCCCAGACTGCACCATACCCCCTTCTACTGTGAGGCCCTGCTCCCAGACTGCACCCTAACCTCTTCCAGTGTGAGGCCCTGCTCCCAGACTGCACCATACTCCCTTCTACTGTGAGGCCCTGCTCCCAGACTGCACCCTAACCTCTTCCAGTGTGAGGCCCTGTTCCCAGAGTGCACCCTATTCCCTTCTACTGTGAGGCCCTGCTCCCAGACTGCACCATACCCCCTTCTACTGTGAGGCCCTGCTCCCAGACTGCACCCTAACCTCTTCCAGTGTGAGGCCCTGCTCCCAGACTGCACCATACTCCCTTCTACTGTGAGGCCCTGCTCCCAGACTGCACCCTAACCTCTTCCAGTGTGAGGCCCTGTACCCAGAGTGCACCCTATTCCCTTCTACTGTGAGGCCCTGCTCCCAGACTGCACCATACCCCCTTCTACTGTGAGGCCCTGCTCCCAGACTGCACCCTAACCTCTTCCAGTGTGAGGCCCTGCTCCCAGACTGCACCATACTCCCTTCTACTGTGAGGCCCTGCTCCCAGACTGCACCCTAACCTCTTCCAGTGTGAGGCCCTGCTCCCAGAGTGCACCCTATTCCCTTCTACTGTGAGGCCCTGCTCCCAGACTGCACCTTACTCCCTTCCAGTGCGAGGCCCTGCTCCCAGAGTGCACCATACTCCCTTCTACTGTGAGGCCCCGCTCCCAGACTGAACTCTACTCCCTTCCAGTTTGAGCACCTGCTCCCAGACTGCACCATACTCCCTTCCAGTGTGAGCACCTGCTCCCAGACTGCTCCCTACTCTCTTCTAGTGAGAGGCCCTGCTCCCAGACTGCACCATACTCCATTCCAGTGTGAGCACCTGCTCCCAGAATGCAAACTACTCTCTTCCAGTGTGAGCACCTGCTCCCAGACTTCATCATACTCCCTTCCAGTGTGAGGCCCTGCTCCCAGACTTCACTATACTCCCTTCCAGTGTGAGGCCCTGCTCCCAGACTGCACCATACTCCCTTCCAGTGTGAGGCCCTGCTCCCAGACTTCACCATGCACCCTTCCAGTGTGTGGCCCTGCTCCCAGACTGCACCATACTCCCTTCAAGTGTGAACACCTGCTCCCAGACTGCACCATACTCCCTTCGAGTGTGAGGCCGTGCTCCCAGACTGCACCCTACTCCCTTCCAGTGTGAGGCCCTGCTCCCAGGCTGCACCATGCTACCTTCCAATGTGAGCACCTGCTCCCAGACTGCACCATACTCCCTCCCAGTGTGAGGCCCTGCTCCCAGACTGCACCCTACTCCCTTCCAGTGTGAGGCCCTGCTCCCATACTGCACTCTACTCCCTTCTAGTGTGAGACCATGCCAACCAGACTGCAACATATTCTTTTCCAGTGTGAGCACCTGCTCCCAGACTGCACCATTCTCCCTTCCAGTGTGAGGCCCTGCTTCCAGACTGCACCCTACTCCCTTCTACTGTGAGGCCCTGCTCCCAGACTGCACCCTGCTCCCTTCCAGTGTGAGCACCTGCTCCCAGACTGCACGATACTCCCTTCCAGTGTGAGTCCCTGCTCCCAGACTGCACCATACTCCCGTCCAGTGTGAGGCCCTGCTCCCAGACTGCACGATACTCCCTTCCAGTGTGAGGCCCTGCTCCCAGACTGCACCATACTCCCGTCCAGTGTGAGGCCCTGCTCCCAGACTGCACCATACTACCTTCCAGTGTGAGAACCTGCTCCCAGACTGCAAACTACTCCCTTCCAGTGTGAGCACCTGCTCCCAGACTGCACCCTACTCCCTTCTAGTGTGAGGCACTGCTCCCAGACTGCACCATACTCCCTTCCAGGTGAGCACCTGCTCCCAGACTGCACCCTACTCCCTTATAGTGTGAGGCCCTGCTCCCAGACTGCACCCTACTCCCTTCCAGTGTGAGTCCCTGCTCCCAGACTGCACCATACTCCCTTCCAGTGTGAGTCCCTGCTCCCAGACTGCACCATACGCCCTTCCAGTGTGAGCACCTGCTCCCAGACTGCACCATACTACCTTCCAGTGTGAGCACCTGCTCACAGACTGCAAACTACTCCCTTCCAGTGTGAGGCCCTGCTCCCAGACTGCACCATACTCCCTTCTAGTGTGAGGCCCTGCTCCCAGACTGCACCATACTCCATTCCAGTGTGAGGCCTTGCTCCCAGACTACACCATACTCCCTTCCATTGTGAGGTTGTGCTCCCAGACTGCACCCTACTCCCTTCCAGTGTGAGGCCCTGCTCCCAGACTGCACCCTACTCCCTTCCAGTGTGAGACCCTGCTCCCAGGCTGAGGCCCTGCTCCCAGACTGCACCCTACTCCCTTCCAGTGTGAGACCCTGCTCCCAGGCTGCACCATGCTCCCTTCCAGTGTGAGACCTTGCTCCCAGACTGCACCATACTCCCTTCCAGTGTGAGCACTTGCTCCCAGACTGCACCATACTCTATTCCAGTGTGAGGCCCAGCTCCCAGACTGCAAACTTCTCCCTTCCAGTGTGAGCACCTGCTCCCAGACTGCACCTTACTCCCTACTAGTGTGAGGCACTTCTCCCAAACTGCACCATACTCCCTTCCAGTGCGAGGCCCTGCTCCCAGACTGCACCATACTCTATTCCAGTGTGAGGCCCTGCTCCCAGACTACACCATACTCCCTTCCAGTGTGAGGCACTGCTGCCAGACTGCACCCTACTCCCTTCTACTGTGAGGCTCTGCTCCCAGACTGCACCATACTCCCTTCTAGTGTGAGGCACTGCTGCCAGACTGCACCATACTCCCTTCTAGTGTGAGACCCTGCTCCCAGACAGCACCATACTCCCTTCTAGTGTGAGGCACTGCTGCCAGACTGCACCATACTCCCTTTCAGTGTGAGGCCCTGCTCCCAGACTGCACCCTACTCCCTTCTAGTGTGAGGCCCAGCTCCCAGACTACACCATACTCCCTTCCAGTGTGAGGCCCTGCTCCCAGACTGCACCCTACTCCCTTCTAGTGTGAGGCCCAGCTCCCAGACTACACCATACTCCCTTCCAGTGTGAGGCACTGCTGCCAGACTGCACCCTACTCCCTCTTAGTGTGAGGCCCTGCTCCCAGACTGCACCCTACTCCCTTCTAGTGTGATGCCCAGCTCTCAGACTACACCATACTCCCTTCCAGTGTGAGGCACTGCTGCCCGACTGCACCCTACTCCCTCTTAGTGTGAGGCCCTGCTCCCAGACTGCACCCTACTCCTTTCTAGTGTGAGGCCCTGCTCCCAGACTGCACCATACTCCCTTCCAGTGCGAGGCCCTGCTCCCAGACTGCACCCTACTCCCTTCTAGTGTGAGGCCCTGCTCCCAGACTACACCATACTCCCTTCCAGTGTGAGGCACTGCAGCCACACTGCACCCTACTCCCTCTTAGTGTGAGGCCCTGCTCCCAGACTGCACCATACTCCCTTCTAGTGTGAGGCACTGCTGCCAGACTGCACCATACTCCCTTCCAGTGCGAGGCCCTGCTCCCAGACTGCACCCTACTCCCTTCTAATGTGAGGCCCTGCTCCCAGACTGCACCCTACTCCCTTCTAGTGTGAGGCCCAGCTCCCAGACTACACCATACTCCCTTCTAGTGTGAGGCACTGCTGCCAGACTGCACCATACTCCCTTCCAGTGCGAGGCCCTGCTCCCAAACTGCACCCTACTCCCTTCTAATGTGAGGCCCTGCTCCCAGACTGCACCCTACTCCCTTCTAGTGTGAGGCCCTGCACCCAGACTGCACCCTACTCCCTTCCAGTGTGAGGCCCTGCACCCAGATTGCACCATGCTCCCTTCCAGTGTGAGACCTTGCTCCCAGACTGCACCCTACTCCCTTCCAGTGGGAGACCTTGCTCCCAGACTGCACCATACTCCCTTCTAGTGTGAGGCCCTGCACCCAGATTGCACCATGCTCCCTTCCAGTGTGAGACCTTGCTCCCAGACTGCACCCTACTCCCTTCCAGTGTGAGACCTTGCTCCCAGACTGCACC
Organism: Lissotriton vulgaris; assembly: GCF_964263255.1. Taxonomy (NCBI): domain Eukaryota; kingdom Metazoa; phylum Chordata; class Amphibia; order Caudata; family Salamandridae; genus Lissotriton; species Lissotriton vulgaris. The sequence goes on along the minus strand of NC_141695.1, from coordinate 187,707,506 downwards.
ATACTCCCTTCCAGTGTGAGGCCCTGCTCCCAGACTGCACCCTACTCCCTTCTAATGTGAGGCCCTGCTCCCAGACTGCACGTACTCCCTTCTAATGTGAGGCCCTGCTCCCAGACTGCACCCTACTCCCTTCCAGTGTGAGACCTTGCTCCCAGACTGCACCCTACTCCCTTCTAGTGTGAGGCCCTGCTCACAGACTGCATCATACTCCCTTCTACTGCGAGGCCCTGCTCCCAGACTGCACCCTGCTCCCTTCCAGTGTGAGCACCTGCTCCCAGACTGCACCCTACTCCCTTCTAGTGTGAGGCCCTGCTCCCAGACTGCACCCTGCTCCCTTCCAGTGTGAGCACCTGCTCCCAGACTGCACCCTACTCCCTTCCAGTGTGAGACCTTGCTCCCAGACTGCACCATACTCCCTTCCAGTGTGAGGCCCTGCACCCAGATTGCACCATGCTCCCTTCCAGTGTGAGGCCCTGCACCCAGATTGCACCATACTCCCTTCCAGTGTGAGGCCCTGCACCCAGATTGCACAGTGCCCAAGTCAGAAACCTGAAGGAGAGGGAAGGAATAATCTCCCACGGTCTGCTGGACGTTTTGCTGTATTATCCAGGTTTGGAAGTCCTTGATCAATTCTTGCGAGCAACTAGAGCTTGGAGTAGAGTTTATAACCACATTGTAGCCTCCAAGCAACATCTGCACGCACCTCTAGCTCCGATTTCCCTCCTCTTGGCTCCCAGACTGCACCCTACTCCCTTCTAGTGTGAGGCCCTGCTCCCTGACTGCACCCTACTCCCTTCTAGTGTGAGGCCCTGCACCCAGACTGCACCCTACTCCCTTCTAGTGTGAGGCCCTCCTCACAGACTGCACCATACTCCCTTCTAGTGTGAGGCCCTGCACCCAGATTGCACCATGCTCCCTTTCAGTGTGAGACCTTGCTCCCAGACTGCACCCTACTCCCTTCCAGTGTGAGACCCTGCTCCCAGACTGCACCATACTCCCTTCCAGTGTGAGGCCCTGCACCCAGATTGCACCATGCTCCCTTCCAGTGTGAGACCTTGCTCCCAGACTGCACCCTACTCCCTTCCAGTGTGAGACCTTGCTCCCAGACTGCACCATACTCCCTTCTAGTGTGAGGCCCTGCACCCAGATTGCACCATGCTCCCTTCCAGTGTGAGACCTTGCTCCCAGACTGCACCCTACTCCCTTCCAGTGTGAGACCTTGCTCCCAGACTGCACCATACTCCCTTCCAGTGTGAGGCCCTGCTCCCAGACTGCACCCTACTCCCTTCTAATGTGAGGCCCTGCTCCCAGACTGCACGTACTCCCTTCTAATGTGAGGCCCTGCTCCCAGACTGCACCCTACTCCCTTCCAGTGTGAGACCTTGCTCCCAGACTGCACCCTACTCCCTTCTAGTGTGAGGCCCTGCTCACAGACTGCATCATACTCCCTTCTACTGCGAGGCCCTGCTCCCAGACTGCACCCTGCTCCCTTCCAGTGCGAGCACCTGCTCCCAGACTGCACCCTACTCCCTTCTAGTGTGAGGCCCTGCTCCCAGACTGCACCCTGCTCCCTTCCAGTGTGAGCACCTGCTCCCAGACTGCACCCTACTCCCTTCCAGTGTGAGACCTTGCTCCCAGACTGCACCATACTCCCTTCCAGTGTGAGGCCCTGCACCCAGATTGCACCATGCTCCCTTCCAGTGTGAGGCCCTGCACCCAGATTGCACCATACTCCCTTCTAGTGTGAGGCCCTGCACCCAGATTGCACAGTGCCCAAGTCAGAAACCTGAAGGAGAGGGAAGGAATAATCTCCCACGGTCTGCTGGACGTTTTGCTGTATTATCCAGGTTTGGAAGTCCTTGATCAATTCTTGCGAGCAACTAGAGCTTGGAGTAGAGTTTATAACCACATTGTAGCCTCCAAGCAACATCTGCACGCACCTCTAGCTCCGATTTCCCTCCTCTTGGCCACTTTTTCATCTTGCACTTGGTCGACTTCCCACTGCCTGTGACTAGTTGACTTCAGGTCCTGTGATCCAATCATGTGGCTAAGAAACAAATACAAACCCACAATTGTCAGAAAACAAGAAGACACTCTCACTAGGGTTTGCAACCGACGTTCAGGACCCAGCAATTTTTTTCGCTTTGCAAACACCCAAAACTTTTAACTAGGCAGCCACATTTCACCTTTGATTAAGGTTCAGGTCAGAACAAAATTTCAGATATTTAGCCATGGACATCATTTCGGGTCACCAAGCATCACAGTAGCAGCCCCTGGCTTGCCCTTTGCGGTCCCTGGCACTGCCTTTCTGACCCCTGGCCACATTGGTGGCAAACTCAGTGCCAGAAACACATAGCCAGCTCGTCCTTATGGAGGTTGGTAGGGGCTCCACTTTCCTTGTTTTATGTCATTTTGTTATTACACTGATAGTGGTTAATGTGTAGGCATGAGTGTGCGAGTGATAGGATAGCAAAGGTCAAATAGCGTGTGATGTAATTCTGCTATCCCTTGCTTGTTGGTTAGTTGATGTTCATGTATTCCACTCCTTTGATTGCTTATAGAAGCACTTGTTTCACGGAATGGCCCATCCTACAGAATCAGATCTTTCATTGGAAGATAGAGGAACATTTTGATGATGATTTCAATGCAGAACATGGTTAAGGCGTGACTTTAATCAGTTGTGCCTAAAGCATACCAGGTAAGTTTTGTTTACCACTGACATACTATTGGGTAGCGCAATGCTAGGAATGCATGGCTGACCCACCAGGACCCATATCTAAATATCAGTCAAGGTCAGTAACAACTTTGGTCAAACACCTGGATCTTCTAAGTGGATGCCAGTCAGTCCCTGTGCAATCTGATCTGAGCCCTCAGTCCAGACCCTTACCTGGGTGACTACTGGGCTACAGTGTTTTTCAGTTAGAATACACATAATTAATGTCTCCACCACCAACTATTAAATGTTGGAGGCAGTACCTAGCCATCGAACCCAATAGCGTCTTTGCTGTGGTGTTATTTTGTTGTGAATGTTGATGGTTCTTTGCCAGCTGCCAGAGACTAAAGATCAAAGAAATGGCACATATAAGACAGGAAGATGTGTGCAGGACAGCAGAATGCTGAAACTAATGTTAGTTACAATTTTTTGTAAACACATCCCATTTTTCTTTAGGGGAAAAGGGTTGCATTTTATTTGTAAAAATTGCTTGATTAAAAAGCAATCACGGACAGGTTGGTCTCCTGACCTTAGTAGGCCTTCATCGCTGTGATGGCTGGAATCCATAGTGGGTTGCAATTTGCAATTAATATTCATGAGGTAGGTTGACCCACAATCAGGTTTTTTGCGAACCGACCTATTAGTACATAGGTTGGCTCACAAAAACAGAATGGATTTGGTACAAGTCATGTGCAATTTGCATGACGTTATACCAAATCAATTCTTAGTACATCTGGCCAGTTACTGTCCTGCAACCATTATGGAAAACATTATCCTGCCATTATCCTAACATGTTGTGGTTGGGGGATGTGTTTCATTCACATCTTGGCATGCTTGTTAAAAAAATACCATCTTGTAAATACTGTATCCAGGTTAAGTAGCAAGTCCCATGCCATGACTTCGGTATGCAGTTCATTGGCATGTATGTAGACCTAAATACAAATTGGAGATGCTAACCTCTGAGGAGTGAGGACCAAGGGCCCAGCAAGGACCCACAAATCAGTAAGGCGCAAGAATCTACAAACCCATGCATGGGGGTAGTGGGGTTAGACACGCTAGATAAAATAGGATTATAGATTCTCAAATGTTCCATATATAGGAAGCAAAAAACCAAGCACTGGCAAACGCAATATGATTGTCTTTTAATTTGGGTATGTTGGCTAGAATGTAAAGTCATTAATGATACAACAAATAAGAAATGTATAAGCTTTATATATAAATAGAGAAACATATAGCTAAGATACTGTAGGCTTGTGGTGTTATATGTTGAAAGTTGTTTCTGTGTTATTTGTAAAATATGATGCCCTTGTGGAAGGAGCATTTCTTAATTTAAATTGAAAAGCATATGCTTAGGTAGACACTGAGACCATGTTTGCAAGTTTGAGCCATTGACTTATACATTTGCACATTAGGATCAGTAGCCAAGACTTAGTTCTCTCACAATGGGAAATGATCCCTGCCGCTGCACATGCTGTACCTGTTCTGTGTGCGTGAGGAAGAATACACTGCTGCTACCTGCACTATTACGTTAATGAGTTACAAGCAACCAATGGTTCATGAAGGTGGGCATTGGTTGTGTGACACAAAGTAAATCTCATCAAATCTAATTAATGCTAACATCATACCATACACTTGTTGTATTTTTACTCTATGTGTATACCTTTTGATTTAGCCAGTCACGCATCTAAAGTGTCCGGTCTGTCCTTAAACACTAACTGAAGTTTCATCTTATCTTTGCAGGATCCAGACAGCGTCCAACATCGCCACAGCAATCCCAGCAGGCTACAAGATTGCTTGACAGGACCTCCTTCACAAGACAGGAGGAACACTCGCTATCATCTACAAAGAATCCACCAAATGCACAACATCCACAGAGAACACCACGCTATACATTGAACACCTGCAATTTAATGTGCAAACCTCTGAAAACTTCACCCTGAAGGGATCCCTATCCTACCAGGACCACAAGCCACTTTTACCAACCGCATTACTGACTTTGTTGCTCTGCTCACCAACATCTCAAGAGCCTACATTCTCCTCGGTGACCTCAACTTTCACCTAGAAGACTGAAACTACCCCTGCTCCACAGCACTCCTCGAAAGCTTGAGCAATATCAGACTCACCCCACTCGTCTCAGAACCAACACACAACACAGAAGACACACTGGACCCCATCTTCACCACAAATGACAGCAACAAATACATCTCCACCACACAGCTTTTATAGACCGACCACTTTATCATCCACTTCCAAATCAACACATCTCAAGTCAACACCCCTTCCAGGTATAGCATTGCAAGCCGCAGCTGGGACAAAATCACCGAAGCAGACTGGCTCAGCGCCCTCTACACAGATCAACCTGGCCCCACATATAACCTTGGCAAGGACATCAAATACTTAAACAACTGGATCAAGAACGGCCCAGACTCCCTCACACCTTTCAAACCCAACAAGCATAGTAGATCAAACAAGTAGGCGAGCTATACACAGAAGACCTCCGAGACATCAAATAACACTGTAAACAGCTACAAAAGGAAATGGGAAGCAAGCCACAACACCCCCGACAGAACTACCTACAAGGCTGCACTCAGACACTAACATCAGTACATAGGAGACATCAAAGAATAGGAACTAGTGGACTGCATCGAAATAAGCCCCAACAGCTGAAAGAAAATTTCACGATCATCAAGATTTCACAACTTTTTCCACAGCAAAATCACAAATATCTACAGAAAATTTGCACATCAACCCAACCTCAGAGAATTCATTGCTAACCTACCCACCATCAACCAAGATGGCCACCTGTCGAATAGACAACCCTCACCAGAAATGACACAGCAGCAATCATGTGGACCTTCCATTTAGGGGCACCAATGACCCATGACCCCACCACAACTACAACCTGGGAAAACCACCAATCAGCACCACCCTGATGCACATCATCAACACCTCCATTACATCCAGATGAATGGAATTTTGCAGAAATTGACACCTTCTTCAAAAAGCCCACAAACAATCCGAATAAATAGAGCAACTGCCAGTCCATCTCACTGCTCCCCTACCCAGCCAAAGTGATTGAGAAGGCCATCAACAAGCAACTCATAACCCACCACAAATTTCATCATCTGCTAGACAACATGAAATCCGAATAATCACAGGACTGAAACGGCACTCATTATGGCCACCAACAACATTTTAATCATCCTAGACTGAGGTGAAACAGTAGCCCTCATCCTGCTCAACCTCCCCATGACCTACAACACTGTCACCCACTACATCCTCAGCAGAAGACTCAGTGAGATTGACATACAAGGATCTTCTCTCAAATGGATCTGTTGCATCCTCATGGGAAGAAAACAAAGGGTCAGGCTGCCAACCTTCACTTCAGAGACTAAGAGTGCAGACTCCCACAGGGATCGCTCCTCAACCCCACCCTTTTCAACATATACATGAGACCGCTCACCAACATCATCCAATCACAAGACAACACCATGAACTCCTACGCCGATCAATCAATCAATCATAGCATTTGTAAAGCGCACTACATACCTGTGAGGGTCTCAAGGCGCTAGGGGGGGGGACGCTGCTACTGTTCGAAGAGCCAAGTCTTGAGGAGTCTCCTGAAGGTTAGGAGGACTTCGGTCTGCCGTTGGCTGATGGGTAGGGTGTTCCACGTCTTAGCGGTGAGGTGGGAGAATGATCTGCCGCCGGAGGTAACTTCGGATGTGGGGTACGGTGGCGAGGGCACGGTCTGCGGAGTGGAGCTGGCGGCCGGGGTTGTAGAGGCTGAGTCAGCTGTTGAGGTATGCAGGTCCGGTGTCGTGGAGTGCCTTGTGTGCGTGGGTGAAGAGCTTGAAGGTTATCCTCTTGTTGATGGGGAGCCAGTACAGGTCTCTCACGTGGGGTGTGATGTGGCAGCGGCGGGGGATGTCAAGGATCAGGCGTGCAAAGGTGTTCTGGAGGCCTTGGAGCCGTTTCAGTAGTTTGGCCGGGGCTCCTGCATAGAGTGCGTTGCCGTAGTCCAGTCTACTGCTGATGAGGGCCTGGGTGACCGTCCTTCTTGTTTTGGTGGGGATCCACTTGAAGATCCTGCGGAGCATGCGGAGGGTGTTGAAGCAGGAGGAGGAGACGGCGTTTACCTGCTTCGTCATGGAAAGTGTGGAGTCGAGGATGACCCCTAAGTGTTTTGCGTGGTCAGTGGGTGTAGGGGGTGTTCTTAGTGCCGTCGGCCACCCGGAGTCGTCCCATGCCAAGGCGGTGGAACCGAGGATGAGGACCTCCGTCTTGTCCGAGTTTAGCTTCAACCGGCTCTTCGTCATCCAGTCGGCGAAGGCCTTCATTCCTTCGTGGAGGTTGTGGGGGTCCTTGGTGAGCGAGAGGATCAGCTGGGTGTCGTCGGCGTAGGAGATGATGTTTAGGTCGTGTCGTCGGGCGACGTGGGTGAGTGGTGCGATGTATACGTTGAACAGAGTTGGGCTGAGGGATGTGCCTTGGGGTACACCGCAGATGATCTTGGTGGCTTCGAAGTGGAAGGGAGGAAGGCGGACGCTCTGGGTTCTCCCGGAGAGGAAGGAGGTGGCCCAGTCCAGGGCCTCATCCTCTCCCTGACGGACAAGATAACCTTCACCAGAACCAACTTCACTAACAGCATGACCATAGTAGCAGACTAGATGTGAGCCCACTGTTTGAAGCGCAACGCCGTGAAGACGAAAGTACTGGTCTTCAGCAATAAGACCTCCCCATGGGATTTTATCTTGTGGCAATTGGAGCTAGGAGCAGCACTTACACCCACATTCCTTGTAAGAAATCTAAGGATCATCTTAAACGACAAGCTCTATATGACGGCTCAAGTCATCTCAGGGTGCACCTCCTGCTTCCACATCCTAAGCATGCTGGACTGTGGCAACACTCTCTACACTGGAATCTCTAAATAACCTATATACAGGATCTAGACCATCCAGAACACCACAGCAAGAGTCATACTTGACCTCCCACGCCGCACCCACATCAGACTTCACTTCAAGAACCTTCACTGGCGCCCCATTCACAAGCGCAGCAAATTCAAACTGCTCACATGAACATACAAAGCATTAAACAACACAGGACCAGAATACTCGAACAGCCACATACACTTTCACCAACCAACCAGACACCTATGATCTTCCTCACTCTCACTCGCACACAATCCCCTCATCCGCAAATGCAAACCTGGAGGTCACTCATTTCCCTGCATTGCACCCAAGACATGGAACGACCTCATCACATCAGAGTCTCCTTGTCACTTCTTGCCACCTGGCTCTTCATATAAGCACCTTTGGGACCTCACAATACACACCTGCCCAAGCACCTGCATAACCTATCTGGTGATTAGTGCGCTATAAATATCAACATAACATAACATAACATAAAATTACACAATTTTACATTCAATTACACAACATAACATAACATTACAGAGATGTCAATAACATATTGGCTATAATGTGTGTCATTCTTTTATGTCCACCTGCATGCAATGTTCTGCTTCATGGGATAGAGAAAAGGTAGTTTCTCGACTTGTGTTCAACGAATGACATACAAAGCAACTGTTTATCACAAGGTTCTGCTGCCCTTTTTTCAAACAAAGTATTGTATGTTTTAAAGAAACACTATGAACATTGTTGCTGAGTTTAAAACTAAAAACTGATTCTGGATTTGCACCATTGGGCAGCACTCCTTTTGATAGATATTGATAAAACATTTAAAGTAACATGTGGAAACTTTGATGCTGAATACGTAACAGGTGCATTGAAGCAAGCATTGTGAAGTCCCAGGTTGTGGAATTCTCTTCCGGCCACACTGAAACTTGAACCATCTTTGTTAAAATTCCGCAAAGATCTTAAAACCTGGCTCTTCTCTCAATAACAACTGCGATGCGTAATCACTACTCTATTGGCGCCGGGATACCCCCTGTGGGTAGCTGTGAGCCTTATAAATTCAATTGCAAAATACAAATACAAATACAAGTCAATAGGTCTCGCTTTTGGGATATTTTGGCCTTGCTAATGGTTCAAGCCATTCTGCACAGCTTATCTGGTGCTGTGTAGCGTGAGCATGGCCTTTTAAAAGAACAAGCCTATGACATGACTAGCCATCATTATGAAGGCACATGCATGAAGAATGTGCGGCACACCTGAAAAATTAAATGGGAGATTCTTTTGTAATTTTGTTAAGAAAGGTAGGCAGGAAGCAACTCAAGGAGTGACAGGGAAGCAATAGGCAGGGCGGATGGGGGCCAGAGCAACATGGGTAGGGCAAGGGGGTGGGAATAAGCACAAAAGGGTGGGGAAATGCACGTGAATATGGCAACAGCAACACAAGTATTGCAGAGGGGAAAGAATACACGAAAGGCACTTTTGGGAAAGATATGCCCTCTAGTTGAGGGCCTTAACATAAAGAAGAAGCAGCGCAGCCAACCAGTGGTGGGAATGGATGCGCTCCATACCCACTGTGAGCTAACAAAATGTCTCGCAAGCGACAGTGCAGGCGCTGTCTTGTTGCAAAACCTAGAAAGGGCTGCACTCATAAAGTAAACATATATTATATTATCCCTTTCCTATGTCAATGACTTTCCACTGTAAGAAGAGGCACATATTGCTCTTATGACGCATGAAGCCATGCACCTGACAGTTGTAGATGCTGAAAAGAACTCCTTGCATCGCTTTAAATCGCAAGATTAGATTAACTGAGCCTGTAGACCCGGCAAACCTTCACAGCTGAAGAGAGCAGTACTAGCTTCAAAGCACGCAAATAGCATGCCCCTCCCTATATAAAAACATCAAACTGTCGCACCAATGAAATGGCCACTAGCTGACACAGCAACAATACTCCATTCAGTGTGGCGCAGGGTCCAGAGCGGCTGACTGCAGAGCGCGGGGTTCCCCCGGGCGACGGCAGCTCGTCACCATGTGACTCTGGGCAATAACTGACTTAATCCATTAAGTGGATGATATGTCCAAGCTTTACAAATCAAATAGGAATTCATTAAATGCGTCATGAATGACTATTGCCATAATCAATAGCTGATGACAGTAGGCTGATCAAATTGATGAACGACTCTTACAGCAACCAATGGCTGAGGATGGTGGCGTTTGTCCCTCTACTAACTATTCAAGAACAAACTAAATAATTTTCTAGCCACAGCTAAAGAGAGAGCAGGATCCTGAAACTTCCACTGGTTGAGCCTACAGTGCTCTGCACTGCTTGTGACTGACTGGGGGCAATTATTTGCCTAAGTTACAGGCCTGTGGATCCGTGTCTGGCTTGTGATATATCCATGCCCACCCCCCTTCTCTGCCTGTAAATTGGGTGTGCGACGGCCGCTGCCTATAATAAGGCACGAGGGGGACGAAACTAAGGGGGGGGGGGGAGGGGTAACATTTTCAGGAAAAGCAAGGCAGAGGTGGGCCAGTTGTTCTGCTGAAGTCGCCCTTGAGTGAGACAACGCTCATCTGTTACCAAGCACAGCCTCAGATACAAAGGACAGCTGCTAAAAGCGGCCCAGCCGGCAGAGCAGTACACTGGGTGGGAAAAATGGAGTACATGACATGTCGGCGGATGTTGACTTTCTGCAAAATCCCCCGATGAGCGAAGAGGAGCTTTGACTTCCAGAATATTAATTTCCGACTTAAACGAGGAGGCAAATCACTGAAGCTCGCCTCCTTTTGCTGGAGGGCGGGCACGGCGAGGGAGTGTGGAGGGTGGGCGCGCGCGGGGGGAGGGGCCGGCGGAGGCGCGCGGGCAGCGCTCCGGGCCTTCTTTCCTGTGCGCGCGGAACAGTTCACCAAGAGCTTGAGCTATAATGAGGCTGTCGACGGTTCCACGCTGCTAATTGCTCTCTGTTAATAAGGGACGGAAAGCTAATTATGAAGCGCCTTTAATAAGAGAACTCTGGGTCAAGGAATCAACGGGCATCCCCGCAGCGGGGCGGGCACGTGCCAGGATCCCGCCTGGGGCGTCGCTGCAGCTCACACAGACCGTGCAAGCACCACTCACGCCTGCAAGAGCATGCTCGTCTGCACGGCCTGTGTGTTGCTCGATTGAGCCGGGCAAAGGCCCAGGGCGCGCACAGCTAGAGGGGCGCCCGACCTGCCTTGAATAAAGCATTTATTCCAGACCACCGGTCTTGTTGGTTACCTTCAGACTGTGTGTAAAATGTTGTTTTCTTTACTTCTCTAAGCCTCTCTCCTTCTCCTCCATCCCTCTCCCTCACCCCCTCCCAGGGACCCTCACTTCTAGTTTAGTAATGAATAGCTGATTTAGGTGAGGGAATAACGTGGTAATCTGTGTTAACTGAGGTATTCAGCCAGGAACTCACCTGTGAGTGGAAAAGGGCTCCCCAACTACAATCACCAATGGGAGGGGGCAGATGGGGAGGCATTGCCAGAGGAAGATCAGGAGCAGTGCCAAATTTAGTTGCACCCAGGGCGCTCTCTGTGGAAAGGCCCGCTCTGCTCACCTGCATGTAAGAAGATGCAGGTGCATAAAATTAGGATATCGTTTAAGGAAGCTTTTGTGTGCTTAATAGTGCATAAAGAATGTTGCTTTAGTGACTAAATAGTGCATAAAGAATGGTTGCTTGCTTATTTGAATTCACATGTGTGTATTGACATAGCGGTAGTGAAAATGACACTGAATTGTTAAGATGTGCTTAAATGTGTTTTCTGGCTTACATTTTACAGGCCCTCAGTGAGGCCTAGACACAGTCTTTATTTCAAACGGATGCAGCATCATGATGTTCATTCTCTGTTTATTTTAGCAGAGCGGGAGCAAGCTGCCACGTGGGCTCGAAGCTGCCGGACTACCAGCGTGTCATCAGCGGGTTGACAGCGGATCCTTCAGGGCCACGGCTGTGGTAACATCTGCGGCAACAATTGCGGTCTGAGGCCTGGTAAGGAGCGGGGGAGCGGCGTGCAGATTGGATCCAGCAGCGGCTCTAGCGGCTCAAGCAGTCGCTCTCCGCGGCTTCCACAGCTTCCCCCGCAACCCCCGTGACCTCCAGCGACCTGCGGCTCTTGGCGGTTCTCGGCCGCAGGTGGACGGAGCACACCCAGGGACCGTAGCTGCGGAACCACAGTAGGTCAGACTTCAACGAGCACCGTGAGTACCTGCAATGCCTATAGGGGAGGTATATGCCTCTCTAACTGTGGTATTACCAGCAGTGGCCGCGGTGCTGCTCACCTTGTGCCCACCTTGTGCCTACCTTTGCCCACGCTGAGAGTTGCTTTCCCCCATTAACTCCGAATTTGCTGATGCTCAGGCTGCCTCAACGGCCACAACGTCTTTAGAGCCGGCTCTAAGGATTTAAAAAGGCCACTAAAGGACTCAAAAAGTGGCCCTAAAAAAACTACAAAAAAGTGCCTAAAAAGTGCCAATGAGCATCCGAAAAGCACTGTGGATGTTTATCTCCCCCTTCCCACTGTATCACTGAACTACAGAGCCTCCCAAGGTTCCCTCTTAAGACCCCTTGGGAGCAGCAGAACCCCAGCCCAGGCCTTTCTGACTGTCCTGTTGCTTCAGTGGCCAGAAAGGAGAGGACACAGAGGCAAGCAGGGAGCAGGGAATAGGGAGCAGGCAGCAGCCAGGGCCAAGCAGCTAAACACTGAATACTGAATACTGCATACTGAGCTCTATTCTCTCTCTGCACTCACTACACTTATCGCATCCATTACATTCTCAGTGCCCACTGCAGTTCAAAACACCACAAGAGCAGCAAACAGCAGACCTAACCTGCCACAAGCACATCAAACAGCAAACCGAATCCACTCACACGCCTGTCCAGGCACTGGAATGTCTGGTGAGCAAAATGTCCTGCCAAAGGACTGCAAGGGCTGTAGGTTTGACAACTGAATCACGCCTTCAGCCACTAGGTGGACTTCAGGCGACTCCAGGTGACTCAAGGCTAGCTCATGAGGTCGGGCAGGACTAGGGAGGCCCTGGTGTCTAAACCAAAGGTAAAAAAAGGGAAGAAACCAAACCCCAGCGTAAATAACATCATAGAGCCAAACCTCATCACAACTGAGCATGATTCGGCCGAGGTTCAGGGCATGGCAGCAACAAAACTGCAAGCCACAAGCACAAGCTCAAAAAACTGTTACCAAGCAAAGATTTACACAAAATTCATCTTCCTGAAGGATGTGGGCTCATCCATCTTTTCAAGCAATAAATCTTTGTAAGGCCTACAAACCTCACTGCTTCCATTGCCACCACTACTACCAGCATCACCATCCCCAGCGCTAGTATCCACCACAAGCCCTTCAGTTCTAGACAAACCTACGGCACAACAGCACCAAGGTGAGATTTTGAAGCACAGAAACAATGGCATTTCCCAGAGGATCCCAATCAAAGGAGATAAGCTCCACGAATCGGTCGGCGACCTGCCACCACCTCCACTACAATTCGCAGGCAGACTTGAAATCGGCAGCCTGAGTAGCAGCCAGAGGACTCCATTGGCAGAACACAAAGTGAACAAAATAGCCACTATACCATCACAACTAGATGACAAACCAGGCAACTGGTCCATCGAAAGGGCCAAAGCCAAGGAGGAGCCCGGGGTCGAATCAAGGACAAAAGCAGAGGTACAAATCAGGGAAACAAACTTTAGTCCTACGACATGCACGCTAACCAGGAGTCACAGTATGCCAATCAAGATAATAGATCCAACAACGAAAAGTCCACTACCAGTTGCAGATCTATACCGCTGTGCCCAAGGCAGTGCACCTACCAACCTGGGAGGACCAGGGGCAGGCTCTCAGAACCTAAGCCAGAAAGAAGACGACAGGGCAATGGTTTCTTATCTTAACACACTCGAATGGGAAGATATGCTTGCAATCTACAACCCAGACCAGAAGGAGCACTCCCATCAAAACTCCTCACAGGAGTCTTACAGGGTCACCAACCAGGCAGCCCACAATGCCAACAATAGCAAAAATGAGAAAGAACTCAGGAAAGAACAAAACTCTGGCACCTCGAATTCTCTCTTAAACACAATTCAACTTGCCGTCGAAGCCTTGCAATTCCAATCAGATAAGATGGAGGTACAATTAACACTTTTGAATACATTGGCAGTTTTTACAGCCGGTATCGACGACAAGCTGGGCAACCTGAACAGTTTAATAATGAGAGCACAAACAAACACCTATCTTAGCTGCAACTGCAACCAGTAGTCGACAAACTAGATACTCTGCCCTCAATGCTAACTGGTCTTATAAGTGATATAAAAAATTCAAATACAGATAAGGCAACAAAAGATATGGGCACCATCAAAATCGAAGAGGGATCATCTAGCAGGGAAAAACCTGGCAAAAAGCCAAAGGACAACCTTGACGACCACAACGAGGAGATAGCACCGATTTGAAAAGGGAATTCACAAAAACTTAACACTAAACAACGTCACCAACAAAAAAGGAACGGGCACAATCAAAAACTACAAACAAACACAACAAAATACTTTTCCATTTTCGCAGGCTCTCAGGAAAAACATACAACTAATGCAAGCAATGCATGGTCAACACATTGGGAAAACCTGGTATCAAATACTTCCAACAAACAGCAAAAACCAAATAGAAGAATGACGGATCATGATGGAACGAAGGTCCAAGATTCATCAACCAGAGACAAAATCAAACAAAATGAAGAACAAAACAAAGAAACACTGAACATCCAACCGTCTCCATAAATGTGAAAAGATCAGTCAGGAGCAAGATAATCAAGAACAAACGAGAGAACCAAGATTCACAACGAATGAACCTGCTCCTCCAGGGCAAGCTCGCGGCCAAACGTGCAACCCAGAGGCATCAACGCTTACATGTGAAGCGCTCTGATACCCACGGGTCTTGTCCGCGCTATACAAAACTCTATAAATAAATAAATAAATAAATAAATAAATCAAGTTCACTTGAAATTAAGCAGGGGACAGAAAAAGAACCAATGGCCAAACTACAAGCCGAATTCATGAAGAACCAACAAGGGACACAGGAACTAAGAATGCTAACACTACGAGCAGACCAACGGGGAACTCACTGGTAAAATGGCTACACGATAAGGGGGCAGAACCAAAGCAAACTCCACTAAACCAAACAAACAACAACAAGTGGAAACACAAAATCTCCTTAGCAGCTGGAGCAAGTAAACACCTGGAAATCCAGGAAGTAAAGCTATGCAATGGACTAACGTCTACAACAGACCGATCACCAGTGAAACAACTAAGACAAGGAAACAGTCGACTGTCAACAGAGGTCCTGTTTTTTTTACCCCGAAAACAGGTCAAAGGGGCAGCAGGACCTGTTAAACCACGGTAATATCCTCAGACTAATTACATCTATCCCAAAACTGGGGGGAATAAGCTCAAAGGACTTAGTCTCTGTAGAATTTTTACCTGCAGCTAACCCACAAAGCTCGGAGCCAACCAAGACAACTTGGACTTCAAGCAACATTGCAGACTTAATCTTAGCTGAACAGGAGCTCCTCAAAAACTGGGGAATCAAATTGGTTCTCTTTCAAAAACCAACCTACCCTTTACCATTGCTGGCCAGGACAAGCCCAGCGCCAAAGAAACATCAGGTTCGCACTTTCAGCATACTCAGGGACTCACTGGGAAGCTCACCAAAAAGGAGCATAAGCAGCCCCTGGGATCGACCTGAATCATGCTCAACGGCAGTAGCGGAGTCATACCAATATGGGAAACACTGTCCCGCACTATCATCATACGCCCTGAGGAGGACTGATGCTACTTTCAAGACAGAGCTGGCAGTGGGGGAAGGGCACTAACCCCAGGCATCTGCTCCTGGAATATCAATTGTTTAACCACAAAAATGGACGACCCAGATTTCCAGCACAACATCTCCCTTTTTGATATAATAACGCTTCAAGAAACTTGGCTCAAGGCCACACAGCACATCAAGGGCTTCACATGTTTTGCCACACCAGCCGCAAGGATTAGTAGGTTCGGCCATCACTCAGGAGGACTGGCCACCTATGTTTCCACTACAATAATAGCTTCAGCAACCCTGATGGACTCAATTTTAAATACAACACAAACAGTTAAAATAAGACTTTTTCCTTGAGAATAAAGTAGAGGAGGTATGTATAATCAACTCATTGATTATACATACCTATTATACATAGGGCGTTCTGCAGGGTTCGTCCCTGAGCCCAACTTTGTTCAATCTCTATGTCTCCCCACTGGCGGCGATAGTTGAGAGTCATGGCCTGCGTCTGGTGTCCTATGCCGACGACACACAGCTGGTCATCTTCCTCTCACACATGCCCTGTCTTGCGGCGGACAGCTTCAGAGTTTGCATGCAAGAACTGGCAACCTGGATGTCCGTAAACTGTTTGAAGCTCAACGGTAGCAAGACCGAGGTACTCGTGGTGGGGGGAGGTCTATCTGTTTGGTCGTCGGCATGGTGGACACCCTGTCTGGGAGATATCCCTGTTCCCTGTTAGGAGGTAAGAAATCTTGGAGTGTGGCTTGATGCTGGCCTTGCCTTTGGCCCCCAGATTGGCCGGGTGGTGGGGGTATGCTTTGGAGTTCTGAAAACTTTGAGGAAGGTCTTGGACCTCCTACCCATTACAGCGCATCGGACTCTTGTGCATGCCCTCGTCACCTCGCGCCTAGACTACGGCAATTTGCTGTATTTGGGGGCCATGGGTAAGGTCATCGACCATCTGCAGGTGCTGCAGAATGCAGTTGCTCGCTTAGTTTGGAGGCTCCCGAGGAGATCTCCTTCTAAAACAGCGCTCCAGGCCTTACACTGGCTTCCTGTCAGGAGAAGGGTGGAGTTTAAGGCTCTATCTATGTGTCACCGTATTTTGAGCAGCAAAGCCCCTGTTCCGCTACAGAGTCTGGTCGCTCGGTATGAGCCTTTGCGGGATCTGCGCTCCTCCCGCACTGGGCTTTTGAAAGTTCCAAAAATAAAGAGAGCTCGTATGGGGGGGCAGGTGCTTCAGGTATCTGGTCGCCAAGCAGTGGAATTCCCTGCCTACAGAGCTACGTTTGGAGACTTCAGAGTCCATCTTCAGAAGGAAACTTAAGACGCATTTATACGCAGGTTAGGCTTCTGTAATGGCTGCTTGGACCGTCTATTCCACTTACCATAGCGCGGGGACACGCCGGGGCGCGTAACCAGGCGCTTTATAAATTTCCCTAATAATTTATCCATCCAAAAAATAAAGCGAACCACTCATCCAAGATTATCAATCAACTGGCTGAGTACACTACCCAAATGGAAAATCCACTCTTCCTTCTGACAGGGGACCTAAATCAAGATCTATTTGGCTCATCAGAAGGAGAGAAGGCACTGGTTCTTAACAGAATTTATAATATACCACCGCAAAGCGCCCTACTGGGTAGGAAAAACATTGCAATGGCCGCTTTCTTCATGACCTAGAACACCAAAACCTTCGGGCACTGAATGGAAGATTTTCGACAGATTCTCCTCCAGTAAAATCCTTGTAGTCGACTACAACGAGCTCCATTCTGGACTATACTCTCGCAAGTCTTGCGCTATATCCACACATCTCGGGGTTTAGAAAGGGAGACAAGGGTGACAGCGATCACTGCCCCCAGGAATGCCACATAATATCTGTTAGAACCGGCTGTCTCTAGTTGGCAGAGGTATACACTTCTGACAAATAGGGACACTCCTTTTCTAGTCAGGGCGAGGGGATCACACCCTTCGATAACCCCTGCTCACCCCCTTGGTAGCTTGGCAGAGCAGAACAGGCTTATCTCAGAGGCTGTGTGTTAAGCAATTATGACCACATACAGTAATACAGTGAATACACTACAAATGGACACAACACCGTAGTATTATAAAAATAAGTATCTTTATATAAGACTTAGCACAAGACCAAATAACGGCAAAACTGTACACAATCGGAATAAATACGTTCGGGAAGGAAAAAGGATAGTTCAAAGGTAGTTTCTTCTTTAGCACAAGAGTCTTTTATATCAAGCAAATCTTCTTCTTGGAAACACAGTTCTTAGCAACAGGGTAACTCACACGGGAGCTACACAACGCTGGGGCAAAGATAATCCACAGGTTCGGCGTCGACCGCGAGGAGCGCTGCGCCGGGCCTGGAGTCACACGGACCCCCAACAACACAGTACCTTAGGAAAATGAAGCACACGATGATCAGCGGCGTCGAGCAATCCGGCGTCGCATCTTCGGTGTCGATCAGGCCACAGCAGGCGTTGTCGATGATGCAGTTGCACAGAGTGAGCAGCGCTCACGGCGTCGAAGGGCGCACGGTTGATGCGATCAGCAGCGGGGCAGACACGAGGTCCTCTGGAGTTAGAGCCGTACTCCTACTCACTGGCATTGCTGCTGGCGTCGGTCGGGCCCAGCGTCCGATCGTCGTGATTGCTGGTTCTTTCAGAGGTGCTGGATTCACACTTCCAGCGGATAGCACTTTTTAGCAGGTGAAGTCCTTTAGCCCTGTGACTTCGGCAGGAGACTGGCACTCTTCCGGTCCTTGGAGATTTTCTTAGCAAGCGTGAGAGTACACACACAGTTCCTCTCTCCTGGTTCCTTGGCAAAAATAAAGAAGCACTGCAGGATTCCCCCAACAACAGCACACTGGCAGAAGGGGTAGGCAGTCCTTTAGATCAGTAGGCTTCTTGTCCTTGGTTACAGGGGTCCTTGTCAGAAGTGATCTGATTTCCTAGTTCAGGGGTCCTTCTCTTATACCCCTTTTCGTCTTTGATCCCTTTGTCTATGCCGGGGGTTTCCCAACATCCTGGGTCTGCGGTGGGTGGAGCCAGGCAGTCACACCTGGCCTATTCATTGAGCCGGGCCGGGTCTTCAGACGCCCCGCAGGAGGTGGAGCCAGCATTGATACTGGCAGGAGCAGAGCTATCGCCCTCCTGGCAGGAGGTGGGGCTAGGATCGTCCATGGCAGGCACAGAGCCATCAGTCGCTTGGCAGGAGGTGGAGCCAGCATTGTATCAGGCAAGGCAGGCTATCAACAACTACTCTCCCCCTACTCTCAACGTAAATGTCCCACTCATCCCACACTGACTCATCCAGACCTCTTGGAGCCACCCAGCTCCTGTCACACACGCACAAGACCAGCAGAGACCAGATATGGTTAGACAAGAAAGTAGACACTTTCTAAAAGTACTACTTTCGAACCCAGAGTCCAAAAACCATCCACACCAACGGATGCGTAATTAAACCCCGAGCTCAGGGATACCAAACTCGACATTGCACCGTACTCTCCGAGCCAGCTAGGATCATAGCATTAATAATCCCGGCGGCCCATTCTATCCAACGGAGAGCAGGCTACCTCGCAATAGTGAAGCACTAAGATGGCGGCACTTCACTATCAGGACATGCCAACTTGGTCAGGCTTGTCCTACCTTACACTTACAATGCACCCTGCCCATGGGCCTACCATAGGGGTGACTAACATGAAGTTAAGGGAAGGTTGGAGGGCTGGCAGGTAGGTATACCCGCGCAGCCGACGTGACAGTGCAAGACTGCACGTGGGTCTCGCAATGATCGACCCGTAGACATTCTTTTACAAGGCCGCTCCTGTGGGTGGCACAACACGTGCTGCAAGCCCACGAGCGGCATTTGTATTTACAAGCCCCGGCACTCCTGGTGCACTAGACTAGGGACTGACAGTAAACCAAATAAGCCAAACATGGATACAATAGATACATCATTTTAACAGAGGGAGCACTTGCGCTATGGCACTGATCAGCAGTGACACGGCGCCCAAAGCATATACCAGCAAAACATCGTAAAACAGTAGAGGCAAACAGAAAAATGGAGGAGAGACTCAAGCCAATGATGTCAGGTCTAACACGTGTCCCCTCCAGCTGAAATGTGGGGAGAACTACCCTTAACCTAGGGAGTCCTCATCACTAAGGCAGAAAAATCTGGACAGACCATCAGCATTGGCGTGATCTGTACCAGGACAGTGTTCCACCGTAAAGTCCATCCCCTGTAGAGCAATGGACCACCTCAGCAGTTTTGGGTTCTCACCCCTCATTTGCATCAACCATCTGAGGGGCCTGTGGTCTGTCTGAACCCGGAAGTGAGTCCCAAACAGGTAGGGTCTTAGCTTCTTCAGCGCCCAGACCACAGCAAATGCTTCTCTCTCTATCGCACTCCACCTCGTTTCCCTGGGAAGTAACCTCCTACTGATGAAGGCTACAGGCAAGTCTCGGCCCTCTTCATTCACCTGAGCTAGAACAGCCCCCACGCCATGCTCTGAAGCGTCCGTCTGAACAATGAATTCTTTCAAAAAGTCGGGTGCTTGGAGTATAGGTGCTGTGCACATTGCAGTTTTCAGGGTGTCAAAGGCCGTTTGACAGGCATCAGTCCAGATCACGTTTCGTGGCTGCTTCCTGGAAGTCAGCGAAGTCAAGGGGTGCACAATGTTACCGTAATCCTTGACAAACCTCCTGTAATAACCCGTGAGTCCTAAGAAGGCTCTCACCTGTGTTTGGGTTTTGGGCGGTGCCCAAGCCAGGATGGTATCAATCTTGGGTTGCAGGGGGGCAACCTTGCCGCTCCCTACTTGGTGCCCCAAGTACACCACAGAACCCTGCCCAATCTGGCACTTACTGGCTTTGATTGTGAGGCCTGCTCCGCGCAGGGCCACCAACACTTCCTGGAGGTGGCGCAAGTGTTCCTCCCAGCTGGCGCTGAACACTGCGATGTCGTCCAGGTAGGCGGCGCTGAATTCCTCCAGTCCAGCCAAGACCTGGTTGACCAACCTCTGGAAGGTGGCAGGGGCATTCTTCATCCCAAAGGGCATCACCCGGAACTGGTATAGCCCATCTGGTGTGGAGAACGCTGACCTCTCTTTTGCCCCATCAGTCAAGGCGATCTGCCAGTACCCAGACGTTAAGTCAAACGTACTAAGGTACCGGGCAGCCCCCAACCGATCGACGAGCTCATCAGCTCTGGGGATGGGGTGCGCGTCAGTCTTCGTGACCGAATTGAGTCCTCGGTAATCCACGCAGAACCGGAGTTCTGGTGAAGCACCAGGCGCTGCAGCCTTCGGGACCAAGACCACTGGGCTGGCCCAAGGACTGCTAGAGGACTCAATCACCCCTAACGCGAACATTTTGGAGACCTCCTCCTTAATGTACGCTCTGACCTTGTCAGTCACCCTGTAAGCCTTGTGCTTCACAGGAGGGCTGTCTCCGGTGTCAACGTCATGGACACACCAATGCGTGACACCCGGAACCAAGGAAAACAGATCCGGGAATTGTCCCAACAGGTGGCGACAATCCTGTTTCTGCTCAAGGGTCAGTGTGTCAGAGAGGACCACACCATCCACTGACCCGTCTTGCTCTTTAGCATACAGGAGGTCAGTAAGAGGCTCACTCTCCTCCTCCGTTCCATCATCTGTAGCTAAGAGCATGCCCACTTCGGACCTTTCTAAGTGGGGCTTCAAACGGTTGACATGCAGGACCCGCAAGGGGTTCCTGGGAGATTCCAAGTCCACCAAGTAGGTGACATCGCTCTTTTTCTCCACAACCTTAAACGGTCCAGTCCACCTGTCCTTGAGCGCACAAGGTTCCACAGGGGACATGACCCACACTTCCTGACCAGGCTGAAGCTCTACCAGAGTGGCATTCCGGTCGTACCATCGCTTCATCTCCTCCTGGCTGGCCTCCAGATTTGCCTGAGCAAGTTCTCTGAAGCGCCGAGTCTGGTTCCGAAAGGCCAGCATGTAACTGTATACATCCTGGGGAGGTTTCCTGGGAGATTGCTCCCAGCCTTCCTTGACCAGACTCAGAGGTCCTCTTACCGGGTGACCGTATAAGAGCTCAAAGGGGCTGAACCCTAGAGCCTTCTGCGGCACCTCACGGTAAGCAAACAACAGGCATGGCAAGAGGACGTCCCATTTCCGCCTCATTGGTTCTTCAAGACCCATAATCATGCCTTTCAGGGTCCGGTTGAATCTCTCAACCAGCCCATTTCCTTGAGGGTGGTAAGGAGTGGTGAACTTGTAGGTTACCCCACACTCCTTCCACAGAGACTTCATATAGTTCGAAATGAAGTTGGTGCCTCAGTCGGACACCACCTCTCTGGGGAACCCCATCCGGGAGAAAACACCCATCAGTGCCCGTCCCACCACGGGGGCCGTCACTGTCCTGAGAGGGATGGCTTCCGGGTACCTTGTGGCATGGTCCACCAAGACCAGGATGAACCTGTTGCCCAGGGCTGTCTTGGGGTCCAGGGGCCCAACAATGTCAATACCCATCCGGTCAAAGGGGGTGCTGACCACCGGAAAAGGTTGGAGGGGAGCCTTCTGCTTCCTTCCGCTTTTCCCACTTGCCTGGCAAGTGCGACAAGTCTTGCAATGGATGTCTACATCCCTACGCATCTGAGGCCAATAAAAATGGGTGACAAGCCTGTCATAGGTCTTGTCCTGCCCCAGATGTCCAGCTAACGGTACGTCATGAGCCAAACCCAGTAGGAAGGCTCTGAAGCGCTGGGGTACCACCAGCACACGGGCTGACCCAGGCTCAGCAGCCTTAGGCTCGCTATACAGGAGGTCGTTCTCCCAGTACACAAAATGTGACCCTGACTGATCACCTGAGGATTGGGCTGAGGCCTGCTGCCTCATGCCCACAAGAGAAGGGCACACCTTCTGTTCCGCACAGTGTCATGTGCTTATCTAGGTTCCTGAT
The DNA here is from genome assembly GCF_964263255.1 of Lissotriton vulgaris. Lineage (NCBI taxonomy): Eukaryota > Metazoa > Chordata > Amphibia > Caudata > Salamandridae > Lissotriton > Lissotriton vulgaris. Next base: position 187,685,094 of record NC_141695.1, on the reverse strand, counting down.
CGATACTGTGACCTTATGCCCCTATTCGGCTATAAATCCATTTATTCCCTATATTGGCATAACCGTTCAAGTGCGATTTTCTGTAAAGTCATCTCTGGCCTCACACGAGCAGAGCCACAGAGCCACATTCCAGCATGACTCTCTGCTACTTCCTTTGCGACCAATTAGTGCAATGACAGAGCAGCAGTCACTATCTGATATTCCTAGATAACACTCCGAGTTCTTCAACAAGATAAAAACTTAGCAAACCTGGAAATCCCCGCTTGCTATGTTTTGATTAGTAATGGAACTCTAATGAGCAACTGATAACTATCACTTCCTAGTGACATCTTTAATTGACGTCTTATGTCCAGCAAACTTGCGTCAAACCCGGCACCTGTCAGGTATAAATATTACCAACGTTGCCTTAAGCAATGCGCGAAGCTAGCTGCTGTTGAGCGAGCGAACATGTTGCTGATGCCAGCTGCCTGCATGACCCCGTGTTGGTAAAAACTAGCACTCTGTCGCTGCAGCCTGCTATCCTGTGGTGGTGAAGCTACTGATTACCATTATCGCCGCTACAGCGCGACCTATGGTGCAGTACGCTTGAGGAGCCGTGCAGCCGTCCTCTGCGAAGACATCCAGCCCAGCTGCCCGCGGACGCTGTCACCCCTCCTTCCTCGACGCGCTGAGAGAAGCCGCTGCCTTTCTCGTGTAGAGAAATCCAGTCCCGGCGCTTCCAGTTTACCCTCGCAGGTGACTGGGATATCGAGAGAGACCCCTGAAGGAGATACCAATCCTCCATCATTCTATTCAGAGGTATGGTGTTGACTAAACCCTTAGACGAGAATTCTTGAAACAAACCTTGGCAAAACCAACTTAACTTAAGCTACTTACTTACTCCCCCTTCTCACGTGTTAGGCTTAGGTCAGGCACACTGGGGTAGGCTTAGTTAGAAGCACCAGTTGAGTATGTTAGCCTAATGTATATATGACTGTATATATGTTTTATTACTTTTAAACCATTGTATGGCTAAGAAACCATATCAATGCTTTTACAGTTCTATTTCGCAATACTTATCTTACTGTACGTACTTTTTATAATAACAGTTATTGCAATTGTGGCAATACATTTCTCTTGTATGAGAAGAAAGACTGTTCAATAAATGTTAACCTTTATTGATACACGCCCTTCTCTCTATTCTCTACATACTGTGAAAGTAAACTGCACTAGACTGACTGAGTGAAATCTGTGTCTATTGTTTCACACGACCCTAGAGATCGACTCTTGATCTGAGGAGCAAAGTTGTCATGTTGCACGGTTGTTGGAAAACTGAATCCCTTCTTGTCTGTGCCAAGGAAGCTGATCACTTCCTATGCAGAGAAGAAAGTTTCCAGTGACCTCTGAGCTAGTTGGTAACACAACCCAATTAAGTTTAGCATAGTCAGTGGAGGCCTGGAATATCCGCAGTTCCACGTCGATACTACTGTTTATGTTATTCCAATGCGCAGGGCCTAGTGGGAAACTAGGAACTACACTACATGGCGCCCAAACGTTTGGTAAGGCGATAAACTAACGCAAGACTTGTAGAGTAACTCAGTCGTGCATATTTCACACCCCTTTCTCCCGTAAATACTCCAATAGACGTCTGGAGTGGGTGAAAGGTTAAAATCCGCCCGACCTTAGTAGGAAGAGATTCCTATGTAAAGCTCTGGTTTATTCAACGTTGAAGGATACAGTGTTCCAAAATATTGTGCATCTAATCTTTGTCTCCTTGGAGACCTACTCTGCAAAAACTGCATTTTTAAAAATGTCAGACAATGAAGAAGCAGCTAGGCTGGCTTCCATACTAATAGAGGAGGACTCGAGTCTCCTACAGGCAGACCCGGATGCTATTATCATCCCGGTCCAGTTAAGAAGATCTATAACTTTAAAACTTATAGAAAACGGACTGACACCTCAAGGTGGTACAGTAATTTTCGTGATAGAGGCTCACGAGTATCGGCAGACAGAGGTATTCTATTCATGGATAAACTTTCCAGCGGTAAACGCTATAACACAAGAGTTTCACTATTACAAAATAGAGGAACCTCCGGGAGAGTATGCTCCTTTTGAGGAGATTGAAATCCCACTTAAATTTCAAGAGCACCTGCTCTGGTTTAATGGCGCCCTAAAACACAATGATCACATAACCAGGCTCGGTCCACTAGGTAGACCAGGAGCCACGTGGCCGGTTCTAGCCAGCTACACACCACATCCTGACATTAATAAAAATACATAGGCAATTAGTCCAATATGTAATACGGACTGCAACAGTCCAGCCAGCTGTTAATACACCACAGCTGACCCCTCATCAGGGGAACACAAATAAAATTACACCACAGAACATACAGTCATGTCTTGGTAAAACACCCGTAAAACGGGAACAAATTCCTTTCTGGTTAGCCCAGAAAATCACTCAAATAGAGGCAGTATTTCCTGATACTACCCCTATTGAGAAACACAGAATCTTGACCATCTGCCTTCCTATGGGAATCGCACCACACGTGGAGGACTGCGACACTTGGGGTACAGTCTTTGCTTCCATTTACACAAAAACACACGGTGTTCCGTCTATGGCGGTAATACCAGACGTGCTAAAACAGATTCAAAATGAATTCGGTCCAGAGCCCGCTTTAAATCTAGGTATGAAATTACTGAAAGACTTCAAGCAGGTCACGGCTATATTATTAGCCAACGTAAAGGGAGAAGCAGCATCTGTGGCGATTCGCCAGAAGTTGAGGGAAACAGATATAAAAGATCCTGTTGAGCTTGCAAAAATCATAGAAAAGTGCTATGAAGAATTAGGTAGAGACAGCTTGGGTGGGAAACCAGTTAAGCCCCAACTGCTCGAAAATCCTGAAAAATTATTTATTAAAAATAATTCAAACACTCCTAAAAAGAGCTGGGATGGAAATAAACAATCCACTCCCAAGGAAAAAGTTTTCCAGTCCAGAGGAAGGTCTCCTCGACGGAGGGAGAGAACTCCGACTCGAGAACGCCAGTCTCCCCAGAGGGAGCCCTCTGAGAAAAGATATAACCTTAGAAATAGGGATAATATAAAAAAACCTGATAGATATCAAAGTATTGATACACGTCCCTCTCGATCTTTTCCACAGAATTCGGAAAGAAGAGGACGGTCAGACCCAGGAGAGCACACCAAGTCCAAAGACAAGGAACCTGCTCAAAATAAGAAATCTCAATTTCAGAAAAAGAAGGTAGCCAGTATTAGAGTAATCAACCATGCCGAGAATACTGAGGACACAGTTGAAAAACGGGGAGTGGGCATTGACAATGTTGGACAGTGCAGCAGAAATCAGTATAGCGCGCAAGATCTTGATGAGTCATCTGGAGACAGTGGACACGAATGAATACATTCAGGTTGAAACTGCCGACGCCAGACTTAGCGAGCCCCATAAAATATACGAAATAACATTACGTATGGAGGGTGATAAGACTAGGAAAATTAAGGGTCTATTTTGGGATAAGCTCTCAAAAGGCTATGATATTCTGTTAGCTGAAAAAGATTGGCCCCCGGAGTTTGTCAGGGAGTGCCCTCGTGGCGAAGAAGTGATTATGCCTGCCTTCTCGAATCACATTCCGATTCACAAAAAATACACATATGCAAGGAAATGGGCAGTGGCCCAGGCACCTGCATTGTATAAAAATCATGTAGGATGGGATGAGGATTCTACGCCTCACAAAATCCAATTAAAAAGTGAACCAACTGCCCAACGGCAGTATCCCATAAAGCAAGAAGCTAAAAAACAGGTCAGGGAGATCTTAGATCAACTTGAGTACCAGGGGGTGATTGAAACATGCACCTCTCAAATGAACAATCCTTTGTTTCCTGTCTCCAAGCCAGGCAATTCATATCGTCTAGTGTTGGACTACAGACATCTTAATACATGTTGCAAAACCTTTGCAGTACAAAACTCGCATAGTGCAGCCCTAATGAATAACATAGTTAGGAAAAAATACAAAACGACATTAGACATTTCTAATGGTTTCTTTTGTCAAAACATTGCACCAGAAAGCAGATACTTGACCGCTTTCTCCGCATTTGGGTCGCAGAAAAAATTCTGTCGACTCCCACAGGGGTTCAAGAACAACCCAGGACTATTCTCAGCTAGGGTAACAGAGTTACTACAAATCTATGATGATGAGGCATTATCTTACGTAGATGATATTTATCTCACAGACGACGACTTGGATACTCACTTGAAAAGAGTGAACACCATTATACTTGGGTTCGCAGCAGAGGGTTACAAATTCAACTTTAAAAAGTCCCGAATTGCCCATCTGACAGTACTGTTTTTAGGGTACGAATTGTCAAGTGAAGGGAAAAGCCTAGCGGACAACTTCTTAGAGAAGTGCGCTGTACTCCAAGCTCCAAAAACGCTGAAGAATTTACAATCCATACTAGGTTTTCTGAATTTCGGAAGAACTTACATCCTAAATTACGCAGAGAGGGTTAAACCTCTCTACGAACTAATTAAACCTGATTTAAAACAAATCAATTGGACTCAAAAACACACAGAAATTTTGAGATCACTGCAAACAGACATGTTAGCAAAAACTAAATTAGATACACGTGACAACACGATCGATCTTGTAATCCGAGTCATCCCAGGAAGATGCGGATTCACGTACCTAACCTCTAATGAGGGAGAAAAGGTACCAATTTCAATTAAATCTCACTTGTACACACAAGCAGAAAAAACATTCAGTCGCACAGAAAAAACTGTGAACGCAGTGCAAATCGCATTAGCAAATGAACGAGAACTAGCACACGGCAAACGGATTAATATCCTTACAGCGGAATCCGCCTTCGAGGCGCTATTCAGCCCAGTAAACCTGCCTACAGTGTCACTGGATCCAAAATGGATACAGTGCATAGATTCTCTAGGAGCGGAAGACGTGAAATACTATTTCGCCCCGCAATACGAAGAACTGAATGATTTAGAATATGAAGAAGAATATCCTCTGCCAATCGAAATCCTGCCTCTCCCACAATACGCATGTATAATCTATACAGATAGCTTTGTACAGCATTTCAACGTAGAGAGAAAATCCTACGATGCAGCATGTGCGATTATTAAAGGTCGTTGGCTGTGCGGTAAATTCAGACCGAAAGTAACAAAAACTGAATCAGTAAAGTACTGTTCGGTTCAAAGAACTGAAATCAGGTCTTTAAAGATGGCGCTCGAAAATGCAGAACGCGAATTCCCCACACTTATAGTGTGCGATTCTCATTTTTGCGTCAATTCTTACAACAACAAACTGCAGAGTTGGATCGAAAACGACTACAAAGATGACACAAGTGCCACAATAAAGCATAAAAAGCTCTGGAACGAGGTAGCTCTTTTACACAAAGAACTACAAAAGACTCACGTGATTCACGCACAGAGTCTTCAGCGTGATGGCGTTCACGTTGCAGGGAATTCATTGGCTAATACAGCCACCGCGGAAGCAACTAACCCGGCTTCCGTAGCCACAAAAAAGCGTACAGATAAGTACATAGACGGGGAAACCATGCTGGCAGTAAAAACGACCGTAAAAGGCGACTGTGCAGCACTACCCGTAAACTATCCACTCAATTATGCATACATCATCGATGCAAACTCCGTTCCTTTTGCTCGAATCCCTGGAGTGGGGGACAGAGTAATTCCAAACATGAACAGGAGAATATTTTTAATAGCAGACGCACACATGGGTTTGGGTCTACGGCACAGAGAGATCAAGGAATCACTGACTGAATTACAATCAGTATTCTGGTGGCCGGGAATGAGTGTAGAACACCAAATATATGCAAACAACTGTGAAAACTGCAATAGGGATCGCAGTAACGAACCTTGCTACCGGCTACCAGTCAGAAAGAGCGTAACGCTGCCTACACCCCATCCTGCGTCCTATTAATAGTTAAGACGAAATACACTTAAAAAAATGAGGCCTCCAGCGCTCGGCTGACGCTAGAACGGTTATAAAAGATTTGCGAGTCTTTATCGGCACATACGCAATTACCACGTTCCATTCTGACCAGGGTCCTGCTTTCAGCTCTCAAGCTTATAAGGAGGCCATGGCCAGCATGGGAATTGGGTTGTGGTATTCTTGTCCGTCGCACAAGTGTGATAGAAAGAAAAAACCGGGACATAAAGCAATCTATAACAGCGAAGGTATTAGGTTCAGGCGCTGGGTGGGTCAAACATTTAATAAGTGTCCAGACTAGTCTTAACAACATGCCAAGAAATTCTCTAAAAGGTTTCAGCCCATACGAACTATTGTTCGGAATTAGAATGAACGTTCAGGACCTCGATAGTCAGATGTCAGTGGTACAAGCAGAAACAAAGCAGTTTGAAGTAAAAGACCGTTTGGCTGTTTTACAGGAACTGAATGAAACAAGAAAATCATTAAGCAACATAAAGTTAAAGCAACAGCCAAATACCACTGACGAGGCACCACCCGCAACAGCCCCAGCAAGGCCTGTCTGGATTCCAAAGATTGGGGATCTAGTCAGAGAAAAGATCGCGGTTAAGAAGGAATTTGGGCCTTCTTACAGAAAAGCAGTACCTGTCTTAGCAGTCACCGGAACAAGATCAGTTGTGCTACCGCCTCTTGCTGGTAAAAAGGAGAACAGAGTCGTGTCCATCGACCTGGTAAAACCACAAGCATGTGGCCTATAATCAACAGTAGGCCCAGTGGACTCCCAAGAAACAACAGAATACCCAAACTTGCAACAATCCAAGAGGTTCAAACTGAAAGACTCATCACATTCGATCAGCCTGCAGTGCACAATGAAGGACTATGCAATACAGCCATGGAACTCGTGCCTCTTGAAACACAGATTGAAACAGTTCGTCAAGAAACAACACCGGTCTACAATGATGTGGCATCAGAAAGTGCTACCGAGAGACAGATTGAAAGAACAATCCCATCAATTGACAGAACTGCCTCTGGTTATTTCATCAACTTCGACAACTTCTCTGAAGATTTAAACGACCCCGAAGTGATGCCAGAAACAAAAAAGTCTTTTAAAGAAAAAGCGACGGAACTCTTTCATCAACTGAAGGAAATCTACCTAATTTCCCCTTGGCTAGAGTTCTGGTTCGGTCTAGGTGTATTTTTCCTCCTGCTTTGGCTCATCATGGTACTGTGTTTGGGAAAATTCATTGAAGGAAAATATATTACAATGGACACAGCAAGTCAGAACATCAACCTAGTCCTGAAACCACACAGATCATCCCACGTGAAGAAAAGAGAACTGTCAACAGTAAATGTCACAGCAATTCCAATACCTGGTGGGGTAGTATGGGAGAAAACAGACTATGAGATCTATGGTCCGGTCGAAATCCTGAAGTATCCTCATCAACTAAAGGTTTCCTTAAGTGACTTTGTGACACCAAGTACATTCTCTGATGATTGGGACTTTACCAGTATTAATGACATGATGTCTGATTTAGTAATGTCAGCTAGATTCACAGATCATGATTATTTACAAGGTTCATCTAGTTATGAGCAGTTATTCTGTTACACCCACTATGGGGATCATTACTTGCATAAATCTGCACAGCCTTGAAATGTTTTTATGTATAATCAATGGGAACATTGTTCTACACCACCTAAAAGCAGTTCTAAAGCATTTTTTGAGAAATTCAAATATTTTTCAGGGTTTAACACCAGTGATGCAGAAACGTTTTATTATAAACTGTTAGATAAAACAGGAATGAAAACAATGCTGACAAATTCTAAATTGATATATTCAGAAGCATTTTATGACAAAATGATGACATTTGGTTTTGATTATTGGAAAAATAATATTGAAACGAAATCAATTTGGGGTACAAAAGATTGGCAGGTGCAAGGCATAGAAGCACTATTTAGAACCTGCATGATACCAGAACAAATGTTATTTCTAAATGACACTGTACACCAAACATCTTGTCTTGGCCTAGCTAAGAACAAAGACCTTAAAACACCGTCTATACCAAAGCCAATAGCTGAGAATACAACTGCAGATAATGAGTTAGACGTGTTACACATTTTACATTTCAACAGAACACATCCTGATTGGAAAAAGTGGTTAATCTGGCCTACAGACACAAATAGCTGTCAAGATAGATTCCTGAATAAAACACAGGGTTTAAAAATGACCAGATTAGACTCGAGATATTCCCAGAGACAACATCCAGGAATTATAACCACATACAGTGTAGGGAAACTCTGCCTAGAATGGCTAACTACATCCACACTGGCTGAAATTAAGCAACACTTGTCTTTATTAAAAGATGGTGCTGATTTGCGCGACTTCATTCTTGGACCACGCAAACAGCGTCAAAAGCGTTTCATAGCGACCAGCATCTATGCTGCTTACAACGAGGCTTGGAAAGTAAAGCAAATTGAAACTGCTGAAAAGATACGAGAAATTGATCGTATTAATTTGGAAAAATCACTTTCTGTGGTAGACAATGGGTTAATGACTCTGTCTTCCAGAATATATTCTTTGGACAATATTGTATCCTCTGCCTTTGATGTGATAGACAGAGATTTGCTAATGTTACAACATGGTCAGTCTCAATTACGCTCTATTATAGAATTAGGCTGGACGCTGCAAAATCTTCGTTCAGGCTATGTGCCTTGGCGTTTAATCAACACAACGTCATTATTTTCCATTTTTAACCTTACTGATAAACAGATCAGTTTGGCACAGAAAGGAGCAGACTATACAATCTTGAGCATCGAGAAACTCGAGAGATTACCATTGACAATGTCAGAGAGCCCTGTCATTGAATGGATAATACACGGAATTATCACAATTCCGATAACAACTTTCCGCTTTAAAAAATGCTTTGAATACATACCTGCTGGCCAGTATGAACAATTGGGTAAGGGATATGTTAAATCCGAATGGAAATTACCATACACTCATTCTTGCTATAGTGACAGTGACAAAAATGTATTTCTTAGTGGTGAAAATTGTAAACACTCACTAAGCGGTATACTTTTGTGTCAGGGTATTAATTTACACGGAGCATGTGATGGCAATTCAAACAACCTTTCATGCCACCAGCTAGTCACACCTGCAACTCAGATAGAGCCCTTCTTTATGCAACTCGCAAACGGGAGTTACATTCTAAGAACGGATCACAGGTGCTGTGGCCTCGCGCCCGGAAAAAGTTATCTAGTACAAGTAACGTCCATGGTCAAATGTTGCATGCAAGCATTGTTCCCGAGCGGGCCTCCAGACTTAGTGACTCCCCTCTGGCCTCGTCTGAATCTCTATTCTATACGAATTGATACATTAAGCAAAATGAAATCTGTGCTTTTACAGACAACAGTGCCTATAACGTCATCTAAAGAGACGTATGATCTTCTAGTCGCAAGGACGGCTACTGAGGTCCATGACCTTTTATCAACAAATTGCCCCGTGCATTTCGTAGAAATGTTTAGCCAACTCCTTAACATGTCTAGTGCAACAAGCATCCCAGGCATATTTAAGACAGTCTTTACGGGACTGCTAACACCCTTCCAGGCAATTTTGGGAATCTTTCCTAATTTTGTGCACTCCATCTTTGGTGGTATTCCACTATTTTTTGGACTCATCGCAGGGATTCTATTTTTGACCCTTCTGCTACGTTATGGCAAGCCTCGGCTCAGACATAGCTCCCATGGGAATGGAAGAGACAATCCTAGCAATGCGCTACAGGGACAGGATAACTAACGTCCTCGGATTGGCCAGGCTGAGAGATCTAAACATGACCTGGTTCCTTTCATTCAGACCAATATGGCAAAATTGCATTTTACCTGTGCTACGGTGTATGCTTTGCGGCGATGAATGCGTGTTGGACATCTGTCTTTCACTTCCATCAGCAGTACCAATGGACGTAGATACTTTGCTCAGTCCAATAACGGCTCACGCATTGTGTTGTCCCCAGCGGCTACCAATCCTGATGACGGCATTCGTGGAGACTCCTGTACTACAGCCAAGTGGTAACAGTGGAGCGAGTGACAAAAGCAACATCATCCAGGTACAACGTTCTGTGAGCAGGGCTGGTCCTGTCTTCGATGACAGCAATCATTCTCACACCTGCCAAGTTTCAGCGCTATCTAATTTGGTTGAACTATCACCTGATTTTGTAGACCAATTCTTTGCGAGCCTGTCTGATACGATGTTCTCACCAACAGAGAAACAATAACTTTTGAATAGCTTTCCGACACACGGTGTTCCCATGAACTCTGAATTCGGCCTTCAGTTTTGATCAACATAAAACTGCCAGGAGCTTTGGTAAACTGATTTTTTCTTTGAATTGGACAATTTTTAAAAAAATATTGACCCTCTCCTTTTGGCACGAACAATTCTTTGCTTAACGTAAAAACTATTCTTAGAGAACAGAAGCTTCACACTTCTATTTCTAAAAACACATCTAGAGACATAACAACATAACACCAGCCTCTAGCACACATATTATTACAATGCATTTTTATGTGATGATTTATCTCGCATTTCTTCTGTCAGAGATACTTCATGTGTAATTCTTTATGCATAATCGTTCATTGATTTCATATGCAATAATTTTTGAATGATTACTATGCTTTTAAAACTACGTACAGTACCTAAATTCCATGTATTACAAGTACGCCTATTTCGAATGCATTTATGTATTTTGGGGTGGGCTATGTTACACCATGTTACACATGCATCTAATTGCTTAGTTTTAGTAATTTTGATGGACATGAATTCGTGGAGTGGGTGTCATGTGCTTATCTAGGTTCCTGATCGATACTGTGACCTTATGCCCCTATTCGGCTATAAATCCATTTATTCCCTATATTGGCATAACCGTTCAAGTGCGATTTTCTGTAAAGTCATCTCTGGCCTCACACGAGCAGAGCCACAGAGCCACATTCCAGCATGACTCTCTGCTACTTCCTTTGCGACCAATTAGTGCAATGACAGAGCAGCAGTCACTATCTGATATTCCTAGATAACACTCCGAGTTCTTCAACAAGATAAAAACTTAGCAAACCTGGAAATCCCCGCTTGCTATGTTTTGATTAGTAATGGAACTCTAATGAGCAACTGATAACTATCACTTCCTAGTGACATCTTTAATTGACGTCTTATGTCCAGCAAACTTGCGTCAAACCCGGCACCTGTCAGGTATAAATATTACCAACGTTGCCTTAAGCAATGCGCGAAGCTAGCTGCTGTTGAGCGAGCGAACATGTTGCTGATGCCAGCTGCCTGCATGACCCCGTGTTGGTAAAAACTAGCACTCTGTCGCTGCAGCCTGCTATCCTGTGGTGGTGAAGCTACTGATTACCATTATCGCCGCTACAGCGCGACCTATGGTGCAGTACGCTTGAGGAGCCGTGCAGCCGTCCTCTGCGAAGACATCCAGCCCAGCTGCCCGCGGACGCTGTCACCCCTCCTTCCTCGACGCGCTGAGAGAAGCCGCTGCCTTTCTCGTGTAGAGAAATCCAGTCCCGGCGCTTCCAGTTTACCCTCGCAGGTGACTGGGATATCGAGAGAGACCCCTGAAGGAGATACCAATCCTCCATCATTCTATTCAGAGGTATGGTGTTGACTAAACCCTTAGACGAGAATTCTTGAAACAAACCTTGGCAAAACCAACTTAACTTAAGCTACTTACTTACTCCCCCTTCTCACGTGTTAGGCTTAGGTCAGGCACACTGGGGTAGGCTTAGTTAGAAGCACCAGTTGAGTATGTTAGCCTAATGTATATATGACTGTATATATGTTTTATTACTTTTAAACCATTGTATGGCTAAGAAACCATATCAATGCTTTTACAGTTCTATTTCGCAATACTTATCTTACTGTACGTACTTTTTATAATAACAGTTATTGCAATTGTGGCAATACATTTCTCTTGTATGAGAAGAAAGACTGTTCAATAAATGTTAACCTTTATTGATACACGCCCGTCTCTCTATTCTCTACATACTGTGAAAGTAAACTGCACTAGACTGACTGAGTGAAATCTGTGTCTATTGTTTCACACGACCCTAGAGATCGACTCTTGATCTGAGGAGCAAAGTTGTCATGTTGCACGGTTGTTGGAAAACTGAATCCCTTCTTGTCTGTGCCAAGGAAGCTGATCACTTCCTATGCAGAGAAGAAAGTTTCCAGTGACCTCTGAGCTAGTTGGTAACACAACCCAATTAAGTTTAGCATAGTCAGTGGAGGCCTGGAATATCCGCAGTTCCACGTCGATACTACTGTTTATGTTATTCCAATGCGCAGGGCCTAGTGGGAAACTAGGAACTACACTACAACAGAATTCCTCCCTGGAGGGACCACCATCCTGCTGCCAGTGGGTCAACTCGGGCAGATCTCCCAGTTCGGCAATTTGTTCCCCTGTGGGCTCCAGGGCATCCCCCTCAGGGTCTACCTCCTTCTGGACCACGGGAACAACGGGGGCCGGTTTCCCGCGCCTCCTGCCTCTTCTCTTCACAGCTGGGTCCTGGGCCGTACTTTCAGGCTCCGGGACCCCATCAACACCCTTACTCGCTGTCATGGATCGAGTGGTTGCACACACCCACTCTGGTACACCCAACATTTTCAAGTGCGCCGCTCGCTCCACCTTAGCCCAAGGGGAGTCTTCCAAATCATTGCCCAGGAGACAGTCGACAGGCATGGCGGGCCTCACAGCAACCTGAAGAGTACCTGAAACTCCCCCCCATTCAAAGGAAACCTGAGCCACCTCACACTCTTTCTGGGAGTTATCGGCAGCTATCACGGGGTAGAATGCGTGGGGAACCACCTGCTCTCTGGACACCAAGTGACACTTGACAGCTGTCACACTCGCTCCGGTGTCTCTGAGAGCTTCCACTCTATGGCCATTAATGGTCACCCACTGCCTATATTTACTAGTGTTACTAGGCAGAGGGGGTGGAGGGACCATTTGCATGTCTCCTAGCGAGACCAGGGACATTTCTGCGGGACCCCTCCCACCATGGACAACCATCTCCTCCCCTCCCAAGGCTACACTTGCCAGCTGACGAGGGGGTGCACGTGGCGGTGCATTCGAATCCTTCTTGGGACACTGGGGGTCATAAAACCGGTGTCCCACCTGCCCACAACCGTAGCAGGTTAGGGGGCCCCTATGAACAGGTTTACCCGTCGGGGCCCCTGGCTTCTTCTCAGGGGGAGGCTGGGAACCTTTCCCTTGGTTCCCTTGGGGATTACTTTGGGGCCCTTTCTGAGACTCCTTCTGTTTACCCTTGTCCCCCCCACTCTTCTGCTGGGGACCCTGCCCACCTTTGGCTGAGTCTCCCACTGGACCCTTGTGGACCCTGGTACTGACCCAGCGGTCCGCCTCCTCAGCAAGTTTTCTAGGGTTAGATATCTTGCTATCAATCAGGTGCTGGCGCAGCTCTGGAAAACAGTTACTCGACAAGTGCTCCCACGCAAACAAATCATAGAGAGCTTCATAACTTTCCACTTTGCTGCCCTTTACCCAACCATCCATGGCTCTGCAAAAATAAGACACATATTCAACCCACGTCGTACCAGGCAACTTCTTACATTCTCTAAAAGCTTGTCTGTACTGCTCGGGGGTTAAACCATATCGCAACATTAAAGCATCTTTCATATGAGCATACAACATCCTATCTGCAACAGGCATGTCTAACAGGGTATCTCTTCCCTCATTCACAAAGCGACCCCACAACCCCGCTCCCCAATTCTTCTCAGGGACCTGGTGGGCCAACAATGCTAACTCATATGCTTTAAACCATTGACCAATATCTTCATTCTTATTGTAATCTTTGATCACATCTTTCGGGAAGTAAAACTTACTTTCTGCAGGCTCGGATGGAATGCTGCCACCAGAGGGATTCAACTCTAACTTTTTAGCTTGGATATCCAGTTCCCTCAACCTGGCTTCACGCTCCAAAGCTAACTTCTCTCGTTCAAACTCCAACTTTTTGATCTCTAAATCAGCTTCCCTTCTACCTCTTGCATTTTCTAACTCCAACTGCCCATTTATCTTTAGCCTTGCCATCTCCATGTTGTAAGCTCGCTCTTTCGCCCTTTCTTCTCTTTCTTCAGGGGAAAGACCTTTGGAGGAAACACTGCTTCCGGGAGAGGGCACAGGTCCATTCACTGGCACCTCCTCATCCCCTTCCTCTGTGGGTACCACCACCACATCAGAGGGATTTCTGGATTCCCACCAGGCCTGTAATGCTTTATAAAAATCATCTTTTCTCGAGAGGCCGGTGGTAGGAACTTCAAACTGGTTGCAAAAGTGTTTCAGCTCATCTTTCTTGTATCTTTTTAGCTTACTCCTCTCGAACTCTTCAACAATAACGATAGCAGGGGCAGTGACTCCGTTGTCACTCATGGTTAAACTGGCAGTGTTCAGAAAATCAAGTTTCAGGAAGGCAGAGAACAAAAATAGGATCCTTCCGAATCAGATTGTGACTGCGTTATGGTCTGCTTTCACTACGTAGCGCACACTAATCACTGTACATGGGTCATAAATGCAAGGTCCAAATCCCACCGCTGCCACCAATGTTAGAACCGGCTGTCTCTAGTTGGCAGAGGTATACACTTCTGACAAATAGGGACACTCCTTTTCTAGTCAGGGCGAGGGGATCACACCCTTCGATAACCCCTGCTCACCCCCTTGGTAGCTTGGCAGAGCAGAACAGGCTTATCTCAGAGGCTGTGTGTTAAGCAATTATGACCACATACAGTAATACAGTGAATACACTACAAATGGACACGACACCGTAGTATTATAAAAATAAGTATCTTTATATAAGACTTAGCACAAGACCAAATAACGGCAAAACTGTACACAATCGGAATAAATACGTTCGGGAAGGAAAAAGGATAGTTCAAAGGTAGTTTCTTCTTTAGCACAAGAGTCTTTTATATCAAGCATATCTTCTTCTTGGAAACACAGTTCTTAGCAACAGGGTAACTCACACGGGAGCTACACAACGCTGGGGCAAAGATAATCCACAGGTTCGGCGTCGACCGCGAGGAGCGCTGCGCCGGGCCTGGAGTCACACGGACCCCCAACAACACAGTACCTTAGGAAAATGAAGCACACGATGATCAGCGGCGTCGAGCAATCCGGCGTCGCGTCTTCGGTGTCGATCAGGCCACAGCAGGCGTTGTCGATGATGCAGTTGCACAGAGTGAGCAGCGCTCACGGCGTCGAAGGGCGCACGGTTGATGCGATCAGCAGCGGGGCAGACACGAGGTCCTCTGGAGTTAGAGCCGTACTCCTACTCACTGGCGTTGCTGCTGGCGTCGGTCGGGCCCAGCGTCCGATCGTCGTGATTGCTGGTTCTTTCAGAGGTGCTGGATTCACACTTCCAGCGGATAGCACTTTTTAGCAGGTGAAGTCCTTTAGCCCTGTGACTTCGGCAGGAGACTGGCACTCTTCCGGTCCTTGGAGATTTTCTTAGCAAGCGTGAGAGTACACACACAGTTCCTCTCTCCTGGTTCCTTGGCAAAAATAAAGAAGCACTGCAGGATTCCCCCAACAACAGCACACTGGCAGAAGGGGTAGGCAGTCCTTTAGATCAGTAGGCTTCTTGTCCTTGGTTACAGGGGTCCTTGTCAGAAGTGATCTGATTTCCTAGTTCAGGGGTCCTTCTCTTATACCACTTTTTGTCTTTGATCCCTTTGTCTATGCCGGGGGTTTCCCAACATCCTGGGTCTGCGGTGGGTGGAGCCAGGCAGTCACACCTGGCCTATTCATTGAGCCGGGCCGGGTCTTCAGACGCCCCGCAGGAGGTGGAGCCAGCATTGATACTGGCAGGAGCAGAGCTATCGCCCTCCTGGCAGGAGGTGGGGCTAGGATCGTCCATGGCAGGCACAGAGCCATCAGTCGCTTGGCAGGAGGTGGAGCCAGCATTGTATCAGGCAAGGCAGGCTATCAACAACTACTCTCCCCCTACTCTCAACGTAAATGTCCCACTCATCCCACACTGACTCATCCAGACCTCTTGGAGCCACCCAGCTCCTGTCACACACGCACAAGACCAGCAGAGACCAGATATGGTTAGACAAGAAAGTAGACACTTTCTAAAAGTACTACTTTCGAACCCAGAGTCCAAAAACCATCCACACCAACGGATGCGTAATTAAACCCCGAGCTCAGGGATACCAAACTCGACATTGCACCGTACTCTCCGAGCCAGCTAGGATCATTAATAATCCCGGCGGCCCATTCTATCCAACGGAGAGCAGGCTACCTCGCAATAGTGAAGCACTAAGATGGCGGCACTTCACTATCAGGACATGCCAACTTGGTCAGGCTTGTCCTACCTTACACTTACAATGCACCCTGCCCATGGGCCTACCATAGGGGTGACTAACATGAAGTTAAGGGAAGGTTGGAGGGCTGGCAGGTAGGTATACCCGCGCAGCCGACGTGACAGTGCAAGACTGCACGTGGGTCTCGCAATGACCGACCCGTAGACATTCTTTTACAAGGCCGCTCCTGTGGGTGGCACAACACGTGCTGCAAGCCCACGAGCGGCATTTGTATTTACAAGCCCCGGCACTCCTGGTGCACTAGACTAGGGACTGACAGTAAACCAAATAAGCCAAACATGGATACAATAGATACATCATTTTAACAGAGGGAGCACTTGCGCTATGGCACTGATCAGCAGTGACACGGCGCCCAAAGCATATACCAGCAAAATATCGTAAAACAGTAGAGGCAAACAGAAAAATGGAGGAGAGACTCAAGCCAATGATGTCAGGTCTAACAATATCAAATACGCCAACCTTAATCAGGCCAGATACAGCCATCGGTCCGATCTACTCCTTGAATCAAAAAAGGATCAAATGTATGCCAGTTAATTCGATCCCTCAAGCCAAAGCTGCTCTCCAACTTTTTGATACTCAGAAATCAACTGCAGCCGGGCAAATCACTTACTGGGATCACTTTACAGCAGCTCTGCTAAAAAAACTTGCAGTTACTGTCATCCCAAAAGACAATCTCCGCAAAGAGTGCATCAAGAACAATCTAAAGAAGGAACAGAGAGCACAACTAAAGAAACTGAAAAGATCAGTAAACTTGTTGCTACGAAAGCTGAGAATAGCCCCTAACAACACCAGCCTACGAGTAGAGTTGAAACATCAAAGGGCAGTGCTCAAACAAACAAAATGGACCATCAAGAGGGATCGTGAAAATGAGGCCTGAGCTAAACTCCTATATGATATAAATACTAACAACAGGGCCCGCTTCTGGCAAACAGTGAATGGGATCATGCGCCCGCAGTATAAAGAAATAGGATCTCACATCACTGAAGAGATTTGGATCAAATACTTCTCCAGTCACTTCAATGACCACACGGAGCATCTAGAAACGCAAACTAGGACCAATAAGATTCGAGAGAGTAATTGTGAATCGCGTACGCTAGAGACACTGGGACAGGCCACCATAGGCATAAACACCAACCTCCCAGAAACTTGAGGAACCAGCAGACAGACTTAATGAAAAAGCAGATAGCCAAAGGCAGGAAAGAAGGTGCCCCGGGACCAAATGGCATCTCACCTGCCCTCTATAAAGCAAAGAACAGAGTGGGCGGACATCATGCAACCCTTATTCGTGGAAATCAGGTTACTAAACAAAATTCCAGAATCCTGGAGGGGGTTGACCATTGTTCCTATCTACAAAAAAGGAGACAAGGCTTACCCAAACAACTACCGTTTATTAGCCCCCCTTGATAACGAGGCAAAATACTTTGCCGGCACTATATTAGAGGAGCCTCGCAAAGCCCTTAATAGATGCG
Source organism: Lissotriton vulgaris (assembly GCF_964263255.1). Taxonomy (NCBI): domain Eukaryota; kingdom Metazoa; phylum Chordata; class Amphibia; order Caudata; family Salamandridae; genus Lissotriton; species Lissotriton vulgaris. Next base: position 187,667,289 of record NC_141695.1, on the reverse strand, counting down.
GACATCAATCACTGGTCTCAGTTAATGATGGAGGGTGCACTGATATCTTGGGAAGAGATCTCTTGTGCCACTAATAACAACTTATCTAAGTTCAAATACCTTCCAATAAAGAGTTGGAGCCAGGCGATAGGATCGCAAGTAGGAACAACAAACGCCGTTGAGGATTTACTTCAAGGAAAAACTAGGAGGATAAAGAAAGCAACCCTGTATTGAGCTATTTTAGAAGCAGAAGATGGCGATTTCACTCTGCCATCTCATCTGTGGGGAGAACATATCTTGGACGTCGATTTGGAGAAGTTATGGCAAGTATCTTTTGACATACTACATACCACAGTCTCTCCTGCCAATTTAAAACGCAATCATCTTTTCTCTCTGCACAGAGTTTATTGGTCTCCTGCTAAGCTTGCTAAATTCTCGAAGGAGACTGTTCCTTGTTGTCCTAAAGGTAAGATGGAAAAAGCAGACGATCTCCATATGTTTTTAACATGTCCTGCCTTGCATAAGTATTGGTGTGCGGTATGTGAAGGTATGTAAAGTATATTGAAGTTAAATATACAGGTCAGTACCTCACTTGTATTTTTTGGTATTGCTTTGAATTTTTAATCCCTTTCTCGAGAGACAAGTAAGTTGCTGTTTTATTTAATCATATTAGCTCGAAGAGAAATATGAAAATTATGGATAAAAGATACCGCACCAATTTATTTAGATTGGATTAATGCAATTAAGTAAACACTGAAATTAGATAGCATAAATTGGTAGAGAAAAAAAATATTTTTGGACTCCATGTATCTCTTGGTTGGACAGCTTTAAGAATAAGGTTCAATGATTATGCCTTTTTGTAGTTTAAAGTACCCTAAGATCAGTTCTATGGTGGTCAGTTAGAGGAACTGAATTGATTCATCTAACAAAAAGTGCTTCCAATAAGATCTTCGGAGTTTATGAGCATTCCTGGTTACATTCGGTATTAGTGGTTGGTAACAAGGGAAAGATCTTCGAGAATATCTTTTGGCATATGAGGACAAAAAAACAAAAAAACAAAACTATATTAGAGGAGATTGCACTTTGGTCTGAGTCAAACCTGAGAATACCGGACTGGCTTTCGGAAAAAGACTGGAACATCAACAAAATCCTCTAAGCTTCCGCTACATTTGTGTTACATCGACTTCAGCGCGGCATTTAATAACATCGAGAGAGGTAGACTATGGGGGACCTGGAGCAATGGGGCCTACCGCAGTCGACCCTAAACATGCTGATGCTTTTCCACATGGACACCTGGTTACAGGTGAAACTAGGAAGCGGCACTCACCTGTCCTCAAAAATACAAACCACCAAAGGACTTAAACAAGGGTGTGTGCTTGCCCTAATTCTGTTTAACCTTTTTATGGCGGACCTATCGAGAGTCCTCGACGCCTGTAATTCACACTCACCGAGGATAGGAGGGAAAACTCTGAGCAATCTTCTGTATGCAGACAACATAGTGCTACTTAGCCACACTTACATTGGTCTTCAACGTCTTCAGACTGAAATGTAAAAATACACCATGGAAAATAACCTAAAAATTAACCTCAGCAAGACTCGCACAATGTCAATTAACACCAACAAAAAACAACAGAAGAGCTGGTCTCTTGGAGGCATAAAAATTGAGCCATCTTGTGTGTACAAACATCTGGGAGTCATCTTTGACAAAGAAGGTGCTTTCGTGCACCAGAAGCAGGAAATAAGAAGGAGAGGTTAATTCATCGCCTTGACGATGAAAAATCTGGCAATCCAACTGATGGGTCCGACTCTGACCCCGTTTTTGATAGCAATGCAGGCGAAGCTGTTTCCATCAATTACCTACGGCAGCAAAGCTATGCGGGGAAGAGATTCCAAAGACCTGGATAGCTTATAGGTTAAAGCTTACAGAACAATGTTCTTGCTCCCGACTTACACATCTCCGGCTCAAATATGACTAGAGTTTGGCAAGCAAAAGCAAGATCTAGCCAGGTACGGGGCATACATTGTTTGCTGGCACAAACTTAGAAGCGCCACTACAGATACATTAAACTCTCTGCTATGGAAGGATATACAAAGCTGGGATGCTTCTGATGCAAGATTTCACCTTCAAGCCGCATTGAAAGCCACTAAACTCTCATTGCTCTAGGACACTCAACTTGGGCATAGCACTTTAAAAAAATTAGTCTGGAAAAATGTTAAATCACTCTCCTTACTGGAGGATAAGGCACTATTCTCAAAAAGAACGCATGCATGGATGACCCTAAATTCTTATAAATTACTAACACCACAAATATACTTCAACCAGGGTTACCCGAAAGCCACAAAAATGAACCTTCTAAAACACAGAGTAGGGATTCTGCCAAGCACAGAGCACCTACCGACATGGCTCAGGAAAGACGGAAACAAAGCCTGCAGGCTATGTAGTTCGAAGAATGGTGACATTCTTCATGTAATCTGCTCATGTGCAGAACTGCAACAAGCATGCCGACTTCTTCTTAAAGACCAACTTAAGCAAAAAGGGATCAGCGCTAGAAGGCAGGCGGTGCTCGCCTGCCTGAATCCGTTAAACACTAAACTAAACTGAAGATTTGTGAAATTTCTGGCAATGACCGAGCAAAGAACTCCAAAATTGGTGGATAATGCTACCGACTCGGACGATTAGCAGACGGACAATAGCATCAAAGGACACATTCACTGCACATGTCCGTCTAGCACCAGAGGGTCGTCCTTGTGAAAAGCAAAACTCTTGTCGCAAAAATAGCACACGGCTGAACAGAACAGGAACAATCTAATACCGGGATCAGAATTGCTCACCACTCAGTGTAAAAAGTGTGTTTTGACCAGTTTTATTGAGTTATTTTGTGTGAACCGTAACAAATTTTCAATTTTATGATCTAATTTAATGGTTTTAAATAATGATGTTTTAAATATTATGTAATATGTATTGCAATGGTTTTAATTAATTATGCATAATAAATTATACTTAAAATTAAACTGTTTTTTTATGGTTTGACAATACATAGAGCAAGATGTATGACGTTTGTAGGGGTTAAATTTACTATTTCCATTACAGTCTAAGCAACAGCATGCAAGCTACTTCAAGCATACATATATATATATATATATATATATATATATATATATATATATATATATATATATATATATAACACCAGGATTGCCTCCAACGAAGACACCACACACGGAGGGTTCTCGGCACACAACACCGCAGGTAGCAATGCTTGAAAAGAGAAGCATCTCTCTCAATCGCCATACGCGTTTCGAGCCTGACGCTCTTGATCACTGGCTGGCTTGTAAACAAGAGGCGAATTGATCAGAACATGTGATTTATTTTGTAACAAGCTCCGCCCCAGTGGGCGTCGACTGTGGCATTCTGGTCAATGTAGTCAGTAATGTGCCACCAAGCTTGTAAAAGTTCATTCACCAAGTGGATTCGCCGCCTCCATGCAAAGAAAATGTCATTCCCCATCGGGTGAGAAGTTCTGCCATCTCTGATGCAAGCATGCAGGTACGTCCCTGCAGTGTAGGCCCCCACCGTTCGTACGAGCGCTCTCGTCTCCAGGCACTCAGGACCCGCTTTGAGAAGCAGTGGGGCGTCTTCAGCGGCCGGGCAGACCGCAATATGTAAAACACCAGGATTGCCTCCAACGAAGACACCACACACGGAGGGTTCTCGGCACACAACACCGCAGGTAGCAATGCTTGAAAAGAGAAGCATCTCTCTCAATCGCCATACGCGTTTCGAGCCTGACGCTCTTGATCACTGGCTGGCTTGCAAACAAGAGGCGAATTGATCAGAACATGTGATTTATTTTGTAACAAGCTCCGCCCCAGTGGGCGTCGACTGTGGCATTCTGGTCAATGTAGTCAGTAATGTGCCACCAAGCTTGTAAAAGTTCATTCACCAAGTGGATTCGCCGCCTCCATGCAAAGAAAATGTCATTCCCCATCGGGTGAGAAGTTCTGCCATCTCTGATGCAAGCATGCAGGTACGTCCCTGCAGTGTAGGCCCCCACCGTTCGTACGAGCGCTCTCGTCTCCAGGCACTCAGGACCCGCTTTGAGAAGCAGTGGGGCGTCTTCAGCGGCCGGGCAGACCGCAATATGTAAAACACCAGGATTGCCTCCAACGAAGACACCACACACGGAGGGTTCTCGGCACACAACACCGCAGGTAGCAATGCTTGAAAAGAGAAGCATCTCTCTCAATCGCCATACGCGTTTCGAGCCTGACGCTCTTGATCACTGGCTGGCTTGCAAACAAGAGGCGAATGGATCAGAACATGTGATTTATTTTGTAACAAGCTCCGCCCCAGTGGGCGTCGACTGTGGCATTCTGGTCAATGTAGTCAGTAATGTGCCACCAAGCTTGTAAAAGTTCATTCACCAAGTGGATTCGCCGCCTCCATGCAAAGAAAATGTCATTCCCCATCGGGTGAGAAGTTCTGCCATCTCTGATGCAAGCATGCAGGTACGTCCCTGCAGTGTAGGCCCCCACCGTTCGTACGAGCGCTCTCGTCTCCAGGCACTCAGGACCCGCTTTGAGAAGCAGTGGGGCGTCTTCAGCGGCCGGGCAGACCGCAATATGTAAAACACCAGGATTGCCTCCAACGAAGACACCACACACGGAGGGTTCTCGGCACACAACACCGCAGGTAGCAATGCTTGAAAAGAGAAGCATCTCTCTCAATCGCCATACGCGTTTCGAGCCTGACGCTCTTGATCACTGGCTGGCTTGCAAACAAGAGGCGAATTGATCAGAACATGTGATTTATTTTGTAACAAGCTCCGCCCCAGTGGGCGTCGACTGTGGCATTCTGGTCAATGTAGTCAGTAATGTGCCACCAAGCTTGTAAAAGTTCATTCACCAAGTGGATTCGCCGCCTCCATGCAAAGAAAATGTCATTCCCCATCGGGTGAGAAGTTCTGCCATCTCTGATGCAAGCATGCAGGTACGTCCCTGCAGTGTAGGCCCCCACCGTTCGTACGAGCGCTCTCGTCTCCAGGCACTAGTCAGGACCCGCTTTGAGAAGCAGTGGGGCGTCTTCAGCGGCCGGGCAGACCGCAATATGTAAAACACCAGGATTGCCTCCAACGAAGACACCACACACGGAGGGTTCTCGGCACACAACACCGCAGGTAGCAATGCTTGAAAAGAGAAGCATCTCTCTCAATCGCCATACGCGTTTCGAGCCTGACGCTCTTGATCACTGGCTGGCTTGCAAACAAGAGGCGAATTGATCAGAACATGTGATTTATTTTGTAACAAGCTCCGCCCCAGTGGGCGTCGACTGTGGCATTCTGGTCAATGTAGTCAGTAATGTGCCACCAAGCTTGTAAAAGTTCATTCACCAAGTGGATTCGCCGCCTCCATGCAAAGAAAATGTCATTCCCCATCGGGTGAGAAGTTCTGCCATCTCTGATGCAAGCATGCAGGTACGTCCCTGCAGTGTAGGCCCCCACCGTTCGTACGAGCGCTCTCGTCTCCAGGCACTCAGGACCCGCTTTGAGAAGCAGTGGGGCGTCTTCAGCGGCCGGGCAGACCGCAATATGTAAAACACCAGGATTGCCTCCAACGAAGACACCACACACGGAGGGTTCTCGGCACACAACACCGCAGGTAGCAATGCTTGAAAAGAGAAGCATCTCTCTCAATCGCCATATGCGTTTCGAGCCTGACGCTCTTGATCACTGGCTGGCTTGTAAACAAGAGGCGAATTGATCAGAACATGTGATTTATTTTGTAACAAGCTCCGCCCCAGTGGGCGTCGACTGTGGCATTCTGGTCAATGTAGTCAGTAATGTGCCACCAAGCTTGTAAAAGTTCATTCACCAAGTGGATTCGCCGCCTCCATGCAAAGAAAATGTCATTCCCCATCGGGTGAGAAGTTCTGCCATCTCTGATGCAAGCATGCAGGTACGTCCCTGCAGTGTAGGCCCCCACCGTTCGTACGAGCGCTCTCGTCTCCAGGCACTCAGGACCCGCTTTGAGAAGCAGTGGGGCGTCTTCAGCGGCCGGGCAGACCGCAATATGTAAAACACCAGGATTGCCTCCAACGAAGACACCACACACGGAGGGTTCTCGGCACACAACACCGCAGGTAGCAATGCTTGAAAAGAGAAGCATCTCTCTCAATCGCCATACGCGTTTCGAGCCTGACGCTCTTGATCACTGGCTGGCTTGCAAACAAGAGGCGAATTGATCAGAACCTGTGATTTATTTTGTAACAAGCTCCGCCCCAGTGGGCGTCGACTGTGGCATTCTGGTCAATGTAGTCAGTAATGTGCCACCAAGCTTGTAAAAGTTCATTCACCAAGTGGATTCGCCGCCTCCATGCAAAGAAAATGTCATTCCCCATCGGGTGAGAAGTTCTGCCATCTCTGATGCAAGCATGCAGGTACGTCCCTGCAGTGTAGGCCCCCACCGTTCGTACAAGCGCTCTCGTCTCCAGGCACTCAGGACCCGCTTTGAGAAGCAGTGGGGCGTCTTCAGCGGCCGGGCAGACCACAATATGTAAAACACCAGGATTGCCTCCAACGAAGACACCACACACGGAGGGTTCTCGGCACACAACACCGCAGGTAGCAATGCTTGAAAAGAGAAGCATCTCTCTCAATCGCCATACGCGTTTCGAGCCTGACGCTCTTGATCACTGGCTGGCTTGCAAACAAGAGGCGAATTGATCAGAACATGTGATTTATTTTGTAACAAGCTCCGCCCCAGTGGGCGTCGACTGTGGCATTCTGGTCAATGTAGTCAGTAATGTGCCACCAAGCTTGTAAAAGTTCATTCACCAAGTGGATTCGCCGCCTCCATGCAAAGAAAATGTCATTCCCCATCGGGTGAGAAGTTCTGCCATCTCTGATGCAAGCATGCAGGTACGTCCCTGCAGTGTAGGCCCCCGCCGTTCGTACGAGCGCTCTCGTCTCCAGGCACTCAGGACCCGCTTTGAGAAGCAGTGGGGCGTCTTCAGCGGCCGGGCAGACCGCAATATGTAAAACACCAGGATTGCCTCCAACGAAGACACCACACACGGAGGGTTCTCGGCACACAACACCGCAGGTAGCAATGCTTGAAAAGAGAAGCATCTCTCTCAATCGCCATACGCGTTTCGAGCCTGACGCTCTTGATCACTGGCTGGCTTGCAAACAAGAGGCGAATTGATCAGAACATGTGATTTATTTTGTAACAAGCTCCGCCCCAGTGGGCGTCGACTGTGGCATTCTGGTCAATGTAGTCAGTAATGTGCCACCAAGCTTGTAAAAGTTCATTCACCAAGTGGATTCGCCGCCTCCATGCAAAGAAAATGTCATTCCCCATCGGGTGAGAAGTTCTGCCATCTCTGATGCAAGCATGCAGGTACGTCCCTGCAGTGTAGGCCCCCACCGTTCGTACGAGCGCTCTCGTCTCCAGGCACTAGTCAGGACCCGCTTTGAGAAGCAGTGGGGCGTCTTCAGCGGCCGGGCAGACCGCAATATGTAAAACACCAGGATTGCCTACAACGAAGACACCACACACGGAGGGTTCTCGGCACACAACACCGCAGGTAGCAATGCTTGAAAAGAGAAGCATCTCTCTCAATCGCCATACGCGTTTCGAGCCTGACGCTCTTGATCACTGGCTGGCTTGCAAACAAGAGGCGAATTGATCAGAACATGTGATTTATTTTGTAACAAGCTCCGCCCCAGTGGGCGTCGACTGTGGCATTCTGGTCAATGTAGTCAGTAATGTGCCACCAAGCTTGTAAAAGTTCATTCACCAAGTGGATTCGCCGCCTCCATGCAAAGAAAATGTCATTCCCCATCGGGTGAGAAGTTCTGCCATCTCTGATGCAAGCATGCAGGTACGTCCCTGCAGTGTAGGCCCCCACCGTTCGTACGAGCGCTCTCGTCTCCAGGCACTCAGGACCCGCTTTGAGAAGCAGTGGGGCGTCTTCAGCGGCCGGGCAGACCGCAATATGTAAAACACCAGGATTGCCTCCAACGAAGACACCACACACGGAGGGTTCTCGGCACACAACACCGCAGGTAGCAATGCTTGAAAAGAGAAGCATCTCTCTCAATCGCCATACGCGTTTCGAGCCTGACGCTCTTGATCACTGGCTGGCTTGCAAACAAGAGGCGAATTGATCAGAACATGTGATTTATTTTGTAACAAGCTCCGCCCCAGTGGGCGTCGACTGTGGCATTCTGGTCAATGTAGTCAGTAATGTGCCACCAAGCTTGTAAAAGTTCATTCACCAAGTGGATTCGCCGCCTCCATGCAAAGAAAATGTCATTCCCCATCGGGTGAGAAGTTCTGCCATCTCTGATGCAAGCATGCAGGTACGTCCCTGCAGTGTAGGCCCCCACCGTTCGTACGAGCGCTCTCGTCTCCAGGCACTCAGGACCCGCTTTGAGAAGCAGTGGGGCGTCTTCAGCGGCCGGGCAGACCGCAATATGTAAAACACCAGGATTGCCTCCAACGAAGACACCACACACGGAGGGTTCTCGGCACACAACACCGCAGGTAGCAATGCTTGAAAAGAGAAGCATCTCTCTCAATCGCCATACGCGTTTCGAGCCTGACGCTCTTGATCACTGGCTGGCTTGCAAACAAGAGGCGAATTGATCAGAACATGTGATTTATTTTGTAACAAGCTCCGCCCCAGTGGGCGTCGACTGTGGCATTCTGGTCAATGTAGTCAGTAATGTGCCACCAAGCTTGTAAAAGTTCATTCACCAAGTGGATTCGCCGCCTCCATGCAAAGAAAATGTCATTCCCCATCGGGTGAGAAGTTCTGCCATCTCTGATGCAAGCATGCAGGTACGTCCCTGCAGTGTAGGCCCCCACCGTTCGTACGAGCGCTCTCGTCTCCAGGCACTCAGGACCCGCTTTGAGAAGCAGTGGGGCGTCTTCAGCGGCCGGGCAGACCGCAATATGTAAAACACCAGGATTGCCTCCAACGAAGACACCACACACGGAGGGTTCTCGGCACACAACACCGCAGGTAGCAATGCTTGAAAAGAGAAGCATCTCTCTCAATCGCCATACGCGTTTCGAGCCTGACGCTCTTGATCACTGGCTGGCTTCCAAACAAGAGGCGAATTGATCAGAACATGTGATTTATTTTGTAACAAGCTCCGCCCCAGTGGGCGTCGACTGTGGCATTCTGGTCAATGTAGTCAGTAATGTGCCACCAAGCTTGTAAAAGTTCATTCACCAAGTGGATTCGCCGCCTCCATGCAAAGAAAATGTCATTCCCCATCGGGTGAGAAGTTCTGCCATCTCTGATGCAAGCATGCAGGTACGTCCCTGCAGTGTAGGCCACCACCGTTCGTACGAGCGCTCTCGTCTCCAGGCACTCAGGACCCGCTTTGAGAAGCAGTGGGGCGTCTTCAGCGGCCGGGCAGACCGCAATATGTAAAACACCAGGATTGCCTCCAACGAAGACACCACACACGGAGGGTTCTCGGCACACAACACCGCAGGTAGCAATGCTTGAAAAGAGAAGCATCTCTCTCAATCGCCATACGCGTTTCGAGCCTGACGCTCTTGATCACTGGCTGGCTTGCAAACAAGAGGCGAATTGATCAGAACATGTGATTTATTTTGTAACAAGCTCCGCCCCAGTGGGCGTCGACTGTGGCATTCTGGTCAATGTAGTCAGTAATGTGCCACCAAGCTTGTAAAAGTTCATTCACCAAGTGGATTCGCCGCCTCCATGCAAAGAAAATGTCATTCCCCATCGGGTGAGAAGTTCTGCCATCTCTGATGCAAGCATGCAGGTACGTCCCTGCAGTGTAGGCCCCCACCGTTCGTACGAGCGCTCTCGTCTCCAGGCACTCAGGACCCGCTTTGAGAAGCAGTGGGGTGTCTTCAGCGGCCGGGCAGACCGCAATATGTAAAACACCAGGATTGCCTCCAACGAAGACACCACACACGGAGGGTTCTCGGCACACAACACCGCAGGTAGCAATGCTTGAAAAGAGAAGCATCTCTCTCAATCGCCATACGCGTTTCGAGCCTGACGCTCTTGATCACTGGCTGGCTTGCAAACAAGAGGCGAATTGATCAGAACATGTGATTTATTTTGTAACAAGCTCCGCCTCAGTGGGCGTCGACTGTGGCATTCTGGTCAATGTAGTCAGTAATGTGCCACCAAGCTTGTAAAAGTTCATTCACCAAGTGGATTCGCCGCCTCCATGCAAAGAAAATGTCATTCCCCATCGGGTGAGAAGTTCTGCCATCTCTGATGCAAGCATGCAGGTACGTCCCTGCAGTGTAGGCCCCCACCGTTCGTACGAGCGCTCTCGTCTCCAGGCACTAGTCAGGACCCGCTTTGAGAAGCAGTGGGGCGTCTTCAGCGGCCGGGCAGACCGCAATATGTAAAACACCAGGATTGCCTACAACGAAGACACCACACACGGAGGGTTCTCGGCACACAACACCGCAGGTAGCAATGCTTGAAAAGAGAAGCATCTCTCTCAATCGCCATACGCGTTTCGAGCCTGACGCTCTTGATCACTGGCTGGCTTGCAAACAAGAGGCGAATTGATCAGAACATGTGATTTATTTTGTAACAAGCTCCGCCCCAGTGGGCGTCGACTGTGGCATTCTGGTCAATGTAGTCAGTAATGTGCCACCAAGCTTGTAAAAGTTCATTCACCAAGTGGATTCGCCGCCTCCATGCAAAGAAAATGTCATTCCCCATCGGGTGAGAAGTTCTGCCATCTCTGATGCAAGCATGCAGGTACGTCCCTGCAGTGTAGGCCCCCACCGTTCGTACGAGCGCTCTCGTCTCCAGGCACTAGTCAGGACCCGCTTTGAGAAGCAGTGGGGCGTCTTCAGCGGCCGGGCAGACCGCAATATGTAAAACACCAGGATTGCCTACAACGAAGACACCACACACGGAGGGTTCTCGGCACACAACACCGCAGGTAGCAATGCTTGAAAAGAGAAGCATCTCTCTCAATCGCCATACGCGTTTCGAGCCTGACGCTCTTGATCACTGGCTGGCTTGCAAACAAGAGGCGAATTGATCAGAACATGTGATTTATTTTGTAACAAGCTCCGCCTCAGTGGGCGTCGACTGTGGCATTCTGGTCAATGTAGTCAGTAATGTGCCACCAAGCTTGTAAAAGTTCATTCACCAAGTGGATTCGCCGCCTCCATGCAAAGAAAATGTCATTCCCCATCGGGTGAGAAGTTCTGCCATCTCTGATGCAAGCATGCAGGTACGTCCCTGCAGTGTAGGCCCCCACCGTTCGTACGAGCGCTCTCGTCTCCAGGCACTAGTCAGGACCCGCTTTGAGAAGCAGTGGGGCGTCTTCAGCGGCCGGGCAGACCGCAATATGTAAAACACCAGGATTGCCTACAACGAAGACACCACACACGGAGGGTTCTCGGCACACAACACCGCAGGTAGCAATGCTTGAAAAGAGAAGCATCTCTCTCAATCGCCATACGCGTTTCGAGCCTGACGCTCTTGATCACTGGCTGGCTTGCAAACAAGAGGCGAATTGATCAGAACATGTGATTTATTTTGTAACAAGCTCCGCCTCAGTGGGCGTCGACTGTGGCATTCTGGTCAATGTAGTCAGTAATGTGCCACCAAGCTTGTAAAAGTTCATTCACCAAGTGGATTCGCCGCCTCCATGCAAAGAAAATGTCATTCCCCATCGGGTGAGAAGTTCTGCCATCTCTGATGCAAGCATGCAGGTACGTCCCTGCAGTGTAGGCCCCCACCGTTCGTACGAGCGCTCTCGTCTCCAGGCACTAGTCAGGACCCGCTTTGAGAAGCAGTGGGGCGTCTTCAGCGGCCAGGCAGACCGCAATATGTAAAACACCAGGATTGCCTACAACGAAGACACCACACACGGAGGGTTCTCGGCACACAACACCGCAGGTAGCAATGCTTGAAAAGAGAAGCATCTCTCTCAATCGCCATACGCGTTTCGAGCCTGACGCTCTTGATCACTGGCTGGCTTGCAAACAAGAGGCGAATTGATCAGAACATGTGATTTATTTTGTAACAAGCTCCGCCCCAGTGGGCGTCGACTGTGGCATTCTGGTCAATGTAGTCAGTAATGTGCCACCAAGCTTGTAAAAGTTCATTCACCAAGTGGATTCGCCGCCTCCATGCAAAGAAAATGTCATTCCCCATCGGGTGAGAAGTTCTGCCATCTCTGATGCAAGCATGCAGGTACGTCCCTGCAGTGTAGGCCCCCACCGTTCGTACGAGCGCTCTCGTCTCCAGGCACTCAGGACCCGCTTTGAGAAGCAGTGGGGCGTCTTCAGCGGCCGGGCAGACCGCAATATGTAAAACACCAGGATTGCCTCCAACGAAGACACCACACACGGAGGGTTCTCGGCACACAACACCGCAGGTAGCAATGCTTGAAAAGAGAAGCATCTCTCTCAATCGCCATACGCGTTTCGAGCCTGACGCTCTTGATCACTGGCTGGCTTGCAAACAAGAGGCGAATTGATCAGAACATGTGATTTATTTTGTAACAAGCTCCGCCCCAGTGGGCGTCGACTGTGGCATTCTGGTCAATGTAGTCAGTAATGTGCCACCAAGCTTGTAAAAGTTCATTCACCAAGTGGATTCGCCGCCTCCATGCAAAGAAAATGTCATTCCCCATCGGGTGAGAAGTTCTGCCATCTCTGATGCAAGCATGCAGGTACGTCCCTGCAGTGTAGGCCCCCACCGTTCGTACGAGCGCTCTCGTCTCCAGGCACTCAGGACCCGCTTTGAGAAGCAGTGGGGCGTCTTCAGCGGCCGGGCAGACCGCAATATGTAAAACACCAGGATTGCCTCCAACGAAGACACCACACACGGAGGGTTCTCGGCACACAACACCGCAGGTAGCAATGCTTGAAAAGAGAAGCATCTCTCTCAATCGCCATACGCGTTTCGAGCCTGACGCTCTTGATCACTGGCTGGCTTGCAAACAAGAGGCGAATTGATCAGAACATGTGATTTATTTTGTAACAAGCTCCGCCCCAGTGGGCGTCGACTGTGGCATTCTGGTCAATGTAGTCAGTAATGTGCCACCAAGCTTGTAAAAGTTCATTCACCAAGTGGATTCGCCGCCTCCATGCAAAGAAAATGTCATTCCCCATCGGGTGAGAAGTTCTGCCATCTCTGATGCAAGCATGCAGGTACGTCCCTGCAGTGTAGGCCCCCACCGTTCGTACGAGCGCTCTCGTCTCCAGGCACTCAGGACCCGCTTTGAGAAGCAGTGGGGCGTCTTCAGCGGCCGGGCAGACCGCAATATGTAAAACACCAGGATTGCCTCCAACGAAGACACCACACACGGAGGGTTCTCGGCACACAACACCGCAGGTAGCAATGCTTGAAAAGAGAAGCATCTCTCTCAATCGCCATACGCGTTTCGAGCCTGACGCTCTTGATCACTGGCTGGCTTCCAAACAAGAGGCGAATTGATCAGAACATGTGATTTATTTTGTAACAAGCTCCGCCCCAGTGGGCGTCGACTGTGGCATTCTGGTCAATGTAGTCAGTAATGTGCCACCAAGCTTGTAAAAGTTCATTCACCAAGTGGATTCGCCGCCTCCATGCAAAGAAAATGTCATTCCCCATCGGGTGAGAAGTTCTGCCATCTCTGATGCAAGCATGCAGGTACGTCCCTGCAGTGTAGGCCACCACCGTTCGTACGAGCGCTCTCGTCTCCAGGCACTCAGGACCCGCTTTGAGAAGCAGTGGGGCGTCTTCAGCGGCCGGGCAGACCGCAATATGTAAAACACCAGGATTGCCTCCAACGAAGACACCACACACGGAGGGTTCTCGGCACACAACACCGCAGGTAGCAATGCTTGAAAAGAGAAGCATCTCTCTCAATCGCCATACGCGTTTCGAGCCTGACGCTCTTGATCACTGGCTGGCTTGCAAACAAGAGGCGAATTGATCAGAACATGTGATTTATTTTGTAACAAGCTCCGCCCCAGTGGGCGTCGACTGTGGCATTCTGGTCAATGTAGTCAGTAATGTGCCACCAAGCTTGTAAAAGTTCATTCACCAAGTGGATTCGCCGCCTCCATGCAAAGAAAATGTCATTCCCCATCGGGTGAGAAGTTCTGCCATCTCTGATGCAAGCATGCAGGTACGTCCCTGCAGTGTAGGCCCCCACCGTTCGTACGAGCGCTCTCGTCTCCAGGCACTCAGGACCCGCTTTGAGAAGCAGTGGGGTGTCTTCAGCGGCCGGGCAGACCGCAATATGTAAAACACCAGGATTGCCTCCAACGAAGACACCACACACGGAGGGTTCTCGGCACACAACACCGCAGGTAGCAATGCTTGAAAAGAGAAGCATCTCTCTCAATCGCCATACGCGTTTCGAGCCTGACGCTCTTGATCACTGGCTGGCTTGCAAACAAGAGGCGAATTGATCAGAACATGTGATTTATTTTGTAACAAGCTCCGCCTCAGTGGGCGTCGACTGTGGCATTCTGGTCAATGTAGTCAGTAATGTGCCACCAAGCTTGTAAAAGTTCATTCACCAAGTGGATTCGCCGCCTCCATGCAAAGGAAATGTCATTCCCCATCGGGTGAGAAGTTCTGCCATCTCTGATGCAAGCATGCAGGTACGTCCCTGCAGTGTAGGCTCCCACCGTTCGTACGAGCGCTCTCGTCTCCAGGCACTCAGGACCCGCTTTGAGAAGCAGTGGGGCGTCTTCAGCGGCCGGGCAGACCGCAATATGTAAAACACCAGGATTGCCTCCAACGAAGACACCACACACGGAGGGTTCTCGGCACACAACACCGCAGGTAGCAATGCTTGAAAAGAGAAGCATCTCTCTCAATCGCCATACGCGTTTCGAGCCTGACGCTCTTGATCACTGGCTGGCTTGCAAACAAGAGGCGAATTGATCAGAACATGTGATTTATTTTGTAACAAGCTCCGCCCCAGTGGGCGTCGACTGTGGCATTCTGGTCAATGTAGTCAGTAATGTGCCACCAAGCTTGTAAAAGTTCATTCACCAAGTGGATTCGCCGCCTCCATGCAAAGAAAATGTCATTCCCCATCGGGTGAGAAGTTCTGCCATCTCTGATGCAAGCATGCAGGTACGTCCCTGCAGTGTAGGCCCCCACCGTTCGTACGAGCGCTCTCGTCTCCAGGCACTCAGGACCCGCTTTGAGAAGCAGTGGGGCGTCTTCAGCGGCCGGGCAGACCGCAATATGTAAAACACCAGGATTGCCTCCAACGAAGACACCACACACGGAGGGTTCTCGGCACACAACACCGCAGGTAGCAATGCTTGAAAAGAGAAGCATCTCTCTCAATCGCCATACGCGTTTCGAGCCTGACGCTCTTGATCACTGGCTGGCTTGCAAACAAGAGGCGAATTGATGAGAGAGATGCTTCTCTTTTCAAGCATTGCTACCTGCGGTGTTGTGTGCCGAGAACCCTCCGTGTGTGGTGTCTTCGTTGGAGGCAATCCTGGTGTTTTATATATATATATATATATATATTGGACCTGCGATGGGCAAGCCCAGCACAAAGGGGGTAGCTTGGCTCAAGTGTCGAGGCAAGTGAAGGTTGTCGTGTTAAGCCGGCTTTGACCCAATAATATCTCCTTGAACAACCACCAAAAAGAAGGACACCACACCACTGTTGTAGAAAAATACGATTCCTTTATGTAAAAAGTTCTCTGTTTGAATGGGGATCAGTTAGGAAAGTACATACATATTTCTTTTGGCCACAATTTGCTGGGTTTGGATTCCGGGTTGAATACAGTAAATATCTCAGGAATAAATATCATCAATAAATAGAATAAATATCAGGAATAAATTTCATCAATAAATAGAATAGATATCACTTTTGTTCAGCAGAATAAATACTGGTTCATATCAATAAACAAACACATATTCATTCTGGTATTGCTGCCACCAATTAAATATGTCAGGAACATTGACTTGTAATACGTTTCAGGATAGAAAGATTACTCTTACAGTTTATGAAGACTTCACTGCTAACGATTACAGGCTTCTCTGGGCAAAAGAGGGTGTTGGGACTCTTTGAGAATCACTCGGGGGATAAGCACATATATCTACAAAGCAAGGAAACACAGTGAGCACTTCGTTTACACTCGGCTGCCACCGGGTTGAGTTCTCTGTTTGCCGGTGGGGTCTAAGCGCGCCTAGGGGCTTCGTTACCACTAGCACTCAGGCGGCACCAGTTCAAAGTCTTTAGACTGACGAACGGGGCTGCCGAATAGGTCACACAATCTCCGCGCTCAGTCAAGTAAATGCCGGTTCACAGTTTCTTTTTAACAGCGCTTCCCACCTGAAGAGACGGGCCCACCTCACATCGGCTGCAATCGAAAAGCGATTCAGTCGGGTTCAGCACTTCTCTCGCCAGCGACGGGTTCTCAGGGGCTCCACGGACCTCCCTCTGCCTTCCTCAAACAGGGATGGTTCCCGCCCACAGCTACAGCCGCCGATTCACTGGGGAGGGGCAGAGACAGTAGTCCCGCCCAACGAAGGCCGGCCTTTCCCCGCCCCGGCGCACCACCTCACCTCAATCTGCGCAGGAAGCACTCTACGCCTGTGGAGCTCGGAGACGTCCGAGCTCCTCGCTGGAGGCGTCGGTCACACAAGGGGCACAGAGGACGCTCGCGGTCACGGCGAAATTGCTCTCGCCTCGCGACCCAAGTCGGTCGAAATTCACCCCCGGGGGGCGGGGAAGGCACATGAAAACGGCCACAGTCTTTTGGGGGTGACGAGGCACTCGCTGGGCAGGCACTGTAGGCGCGAGGTCACCGCACACACGGCTGACTGGAACGCCAGTCAGGATCCACGCCAGTGACTCTTGCTTGCTCTACTGCCCGCGCTACCAGCTGCCTCAGGGGGTCAACAGGGCAGGTGTCAATCTGGTGTCGAGTCTGGAATCTCCTTCTTCACCTAGATCTGGAACATCATTATCCTATCTAGTCTTCAGGTCATCTAAAATGGCCGCCAGGGACTGGACCTTATATAGCCAGTGCCCTGAGGTGCTGGCTCGTGCCAGTAGGTTCTAGAACCTTCTTTGGGCTAGGCCAATGACATGGCACTTCTGGGGTATTTGGGTCTCTAACAGCCACCATACTGGGGTTCTAGAGCAGCCATTTTGTGTACCTGAGGGAAATAAAGTAATTCCTGTCAGGAATGCGCGCCAGGTAAAAGAGCGCCAAAACCTTGAAAGGTCAAGGTTCATGGAGGCTCCAAGGGGAGTCACTCACATGAGGAAAATGGATGGCCACCATTTTGAGGTCATTCATACGGGTTGCCAATCTCAGTCTATAATGTCACAGGGTCCTTGTAAATAGGTGCCAAAAACCTTGTGAACAACTGGGCGTCAAGGAACATCTAGCCCCATGAAACAGCACACAAAAGGTCCTGGTAGACAAAGAAAAGCGACAAATTTTGCGAGGTACAGGGGAACAAAAGAAATCATAGTGGTGAGGGGACTCTCAGAAGCAGACGGGTCTAACAAGCGTCCCCCCCAGCTGAAAGTGGGGAGAGCTACCCAACCCCTTGGGAGTTTTCAACACTAAGGTGGAAATACCTGGAGAGACCGTCTGCATTGGCGTGGTCAACTCCGGGCCGGTGTTCCACCCGAAAGTCCATTCCCTATAGGGAGATAGACCACCTCAACAGTTTGGGGTTTCCCCCCTTTATCTGCATGAGCCAGCGAAGGGGTCGGTGGTCTATCTGAACAAGGAAGTGCGAACCAAACAAGTACGGTCGTAGCTTCTTCAGTGCCCAGACCACCGCAAAGGCTTCCCGCTCAATGGTACTCCACCTCTGTTCCCGGGGAAGCAGTCTCCGTGACAGAAAGACCAAGGGTTGATCCAGACCCTCCTCATTGAGTTGCGATAACACCGCCCCAATGCCAATGTCGGATGCATCTGTCTGGACAATGAATTCCTTTGTGAAGTCTGGAGCCTTCAAGATGGGAGCGTTACACAATGCTTGTTTCAGAGTGTCGAAGGCTCAGTAACACTGTGGGACTACCAGGGCCCGTGACAGTCCGTGCACTGGCGCCCTGGGCTCACTGTAGAGGAGTCCATCCTCCCAGTAAACACGATAGTTCCCAGACTCGTTACCTGCTGCCTGGGCTTCAGCCTGTTGCCTCAGACCCTCGAGGGTGGGACATTCCCTCTGTCCCTTGCTCAGTTCCTCCCTGGATGGTCCTCCCTCCACTCGCCACTCAGCGGGGATAGGCAGATGCTCCAACGGAACATGGCCTCCTCCGCGGATTCCGGGTCCATCTCCTCCGATGGCCTATCCGTCTCACGGGGCACAGACATCGAGGCAGGCTCTTCCTGTCCTCTAGATGCTCCCTAATCGGCAGATGGGTGGGCCATTGTTCCAGGCTCCAACCCATGCGACTTCTCCTCCCGAGCAGCCGCCGACCTGGTACTCACACAGGCCCAATCAGGTGTACCCAGCATCTCAGAATGAGTCCGGTATTCCACCTCCTTCCAAGCATTGTGCTCCATATCATTGCCCAGCAGACAATCGACTGGCACGGCGGGGCTTACGGCAACTCGAAGTGAACCTGCAACCCCTCCCCACTCAAAGGGAACCTCATCCACGGGATAGTGGCTCATTCTGCCATCAGCCATCGTGGCTGGATGAAGTACGCCTGGAATTACCTGCTCTGAGGTCACCAGATGACTCCTGACTATATTCATACTGGCTCCTGTATCTCTCAGAGCTTCCCCTCTATGGCCATTGATGGTGACCCATTGCCCATACTTGGTAGTATTTGGGGGCACCTGGATCTTTGGAACCATCTCCCGATCACCCAGGGACACTAAGGTGACACCCGCCCACTCCCTCCCCTTAACTAAGGGCATCTCCTCCCCGAGCGCTACACTAGCAACTCCCGGGGCCTTTCCTCCAGTGGGAGGGGGTGGTCTCTTTGGGCATTTCGCGTCTCCCTTATAATGTCCAATACCACCGCACTCAAAGCAATGGACAACCCTTGGCTGCTGACTCTGGCCAGGATTAGGGTTCTTTTGCGGGCTAGCCTTAGAGTTGGAGAAGAAACCTTTCCCCTTAAAGTTATTTTGGGGGCCTTTGGAGAACTCCTGTTTCTTATTATCTCCCCCCTCTTTCTTCTGGGGAGCGCCCTGTCCGGACTTATGAGAATCTCCTCCCGTCCCCTTCGTGGACACTCGGGTACTTACCCAAATGTCCGCCTCCTCAGCAAGCTTACGGGGGAAAGTAAGTTTGCTGTCTACCAGGTGCTGCCTCAGCTCGGGAAGACATTTCTCGAGTAGATGTTCCTTGAGTATGAGATTGTACAACCCTCAATAGTCTTCCACCTCACTACCTTGGACCCACCCATCCAGGGCTTTCTTGGCATAATCCAGGAAGTCAACCCAATTCTGTGAGCTCAGTTTATGGCTGCCCCTAAACCTCTGCCGGTATTTCTCGGGGGTCAACCCAAACTTTCTAATGAGCGCCACCTTCATGGCGGGGTAGTCTACCTGATCCTCCCGGTCTAGGGCCAATAGGGCATCCCTACCTGTTGGAGGCATGTAGCGATACAATCCACCACCCCAATGCTTCTCATGGATCCAATGGGCTCTTAAGGAGACCTCATAGGCTGCCAGCCACTTAGCTATGTCATCTCCAACAGTATAGCTAGCAACCATGTCCTTGGGTAAGTGAGGCCTGAGCTCCCTGGCAAATTCCTTAGACTCGACACCCTCCGGAGTGATGTTATTGGCTCTGAGGTCGAGTTCTCGTAGCTTGAACTCGTGTTCCATCCTCTTCCCTTCCATCTCCAGCTTAGCTAACTCCCACCTCAATTGTCTTTCCTCTCTTCTATCAGCTAACTCGTTCTCTGACAACCCTCCTGTTGATGCACTGCTGCCCTCCTGTGAGGTTACCTTGGGGCTGATTATCATCTCACCCTCCCCCAGGGGACATTCCGCAGCTCTCTCAACGACAGTACCCCTGTCTGACTCCTCCTCCTCTACCATACCCTCCGGATGCGCCTCCACCCAGGCTCGCAGACTAATGCGGAGCTCCTCTCTTTTGGCCCCTCGCCTAACGAACACTCCCCTTTCCTGACAGATCTCTTTGAGCTGCGCCACGGTATAGGTCTCCAGCTCTGACATATCGAATTCCATCTTGTCAGTGAAAAGTGTGGACAACCACCTCGAAGTAGGTTACAAGGATAGGAACTCTGAGGGTCACCTCCACCCACCTCCAGAAGAGAATTTGGAAAAAACTAAATATTGAATTGGAGGGCCGCTGGGAGAAAACTCCGGGTGTGTACCTGTGGCGCACACGGAAATATTATGGGGTCCAAAACAAGCACGGCTCGTAATCCCATCCGCTGACCACCAATTTTATGTTGGACCTGCGATGGGCAAGCCCAGCACAAAGGGGGTAGCTTGGCTCAAGTGTCAAGGCAAGTGAAGGCTGTCGTGTTAAGCCGGCTTTGACCCAATAATATCTCCTTGAACAACCACCAAAAAGAAGGACACCACACCACTGTTGTAGAAAAATACGATTCCTTTATGTAAAAAGTTCTCTGTTTGAATGTGGATCAGTTAGGAAAGTACATACATATTTCTTTTGGCCACAATTTGCTGGGTTTTGATTCCGGGTTGAATACAGTAAATATCTCAGGAATAAATATCATCAATAAATAGAATAAATATCAGGAATAAATATCATCAATAAATAGAATAAATATCAGGAATAAATATCATCAATAAATAGAATAGATATCACTTTTGTTCAGCAGAATAAATACTGGTTCATTTAAATAAACAAAAACATGTTCATTCTGGTATCGCAGCCACCAATTAAATATGTCAGGAACATTGACTTGTAATACGTTTCAGGATAGAAAGATTACTCTTACAGTTTATGAAGACTTCACTGCTAACGATTACAGGCTTCTCTGGGCACACGAGGGTGTTGGGACTCTTTGAGAATCACTCGGGGGATAAGCACATATATCTACAAAGCAAGGAAACACAGTGAGCACTTCGTTTACACTCGGCAGCCACCGGGTTGAGTTCTCTGTTTGCCGGTGGGATCTAAGCGCGCCTAGGGGCTTCGTTACCACTAGCACTCAGGCGGCACCAGTTCAAAGTCTTTAGACTGACAAACGTTGCTGCCGAAGAGGTCACACAATCTTCGCGCTCAGTCAAGTAAATGCTGGTTCACAGTTCCTTTTTAACAGCGCTTCCCACCTGAAGAGACGGGCCCACCTCACATCGGCTGCAATCGAAAAGCGATTCAGTCGGGTTCAGCACTTCTCTCGCCAGCGACGGGTTCTCAGGGGCTCCACGGACCTCCCTCTGACTTCCTCAAACAGGGATGGTTCCCGCCCACAGCTACAGCCGCCGATTCACTGGGGAGGGGCAGAGACAGTAGTCCCGCCCAACGAAGCCGGCCTTTCCCCGCCCCGACGCACCACCTCACCTCAATCTGCGCAGGAAGCACTCTACGCCTGTGGAGCTCGGAGACGTCTGAGCTCCTCGCTGCAGGCGTCGGTCACACAAGGGGCACAGAGGACGCTCGCAGTCGCGGTGTACTTGCTCTCGCCTCTCGACCCAAGTCGGTCAAAATTCACCACGGGGGGGGCGGGGAAGGCACACGAAAACGGCCACAGTCTTTTGGGGGTGACGAGGCACTCGCTGGGCAGGCGCTGTAGGCGCGAGGTCCCCGCACACACGGCTGACTGGAACGCCAGTCAGGATCCACGCCAGTGACTCTTGCTTGCTCTACTGCCCGCGCTACCAGCTGCCTCAGGGGGTCAACAGGGCAGGTGTCAATCTGGTGTCAAGTCTGGAATCTCCTTCTTCACCTAGATCTGGAACATCATTATCCTATCTAGTCTTCAGGTCATCTAAAATGGCCGCCAGGGACTGGACCTTATATAGCCAGTGCCCTGAGGTGCTGGCTCGTGCCAGTAGGTTCTAGAACCTTCTTTGGGCTAGGCCAATGACAGCGAGGCACTCGCTGGGCAGGCGCTGTAGGCGCGAGGTCCCCGCACACACGGCTGACTGGAACGCCAGTCAGGATCCACGCCAGTGACTCTTGCTTGCTCTACTGCCCGCGCTACCAGCTGCCTCAGGGGGTCAACAGGGCAGGTGTCAATCTGGTGTCAAGTCTGGAATCTCCTTCTTCACCTAGATCTGGAACATCATTATCCTATCTAGTCTTCAGGTCATCTAAAATGGCCGCCAGGGACTGGACCTTATATAGCCAGTGCCCTGAGGTGCTGGCTCGTGCCAGTAGGTTCTAGAACCTTCTTTGGGCTAGGCCAATGACATGGTACTTCTGGGATATTTGGGTCTCTAACAGCCACCATACTGGGGTTCTAGAGCAGCCATTTTGTGTACCTGAGGGAAATAAAGTAATTCCTGTCAGGAATGCGAGCCAGGTAAAAGAGCGCCAAAACCTTGAAAGGTCAAGGTTCATGGAGGCTCCAAGGGGAGTCACTCACATGAGGAAAATGGATGGCCACCATTTTGAGGTCATTCATACGGGTTGCTAATCCCAATCTATAATGTCACAGGGTCCTTGTAAATAGGTGCCAAAAACCTTGTGAACAACTGGGCGTCAAGGAACATCTAGCCCCATGAAACAGCACACAAAAGGTCCTGGTAGACAAAGAAAAGCGACAAATTTTGGGAGGTACAGGGGAACAAAAGAAATCATAGTGGTGAGGGGACTCTCAGAAGCAGACAGGTCTAACAATATAAATATATATATATATATATATATATATATATATATATATATATATATATATATATATATATATATGTGTGTTTGTGTGTATATATTTATACACACACACACACACACACACATATATATATATATAAATATATTACCTACTGGCGATAGCCAGTAGGTATATATAGTTAGGACCTAGCTACCACAGGAAATCCGCAACATTCTATTGGGAATAACTTTGGCGCCGGTTGAGGAATTTGCGTATCATTTTCCAAAATTTAGGACAGCTCCGCTCCGCTCCTTCCCTGGAAGTGTTGGGGGGATTCGTCAAGCGGGGGCCGAGAAAAAATGGGGGTCCCAAAACGTGTTGTCCCCATGTTAATTTCCATAGGACGAATAGACAAGGCTACAGCCCGAACCGCTGAACGGAATTACACCAAACTTTGCAAAATTGTTGGGACTGGTACGCAGAAGTGCCTTTTCTATATTTGGTGAAAATTGCTCCAGTGGTTTTTACAAAACTTAGGTTCACAAACACATATATATCTATATGCGCGCTTCCAGCGCTTACCGGTACGGGTACCCGGGAGCGCACCAGGCGCGACATGGAAGTGTGCGAGCGGAAAGCTGATTGGTTCTCGGGTGTCTGTGAACATTCCAAACGGTCGGGAGAGTCCGCCATCTTGTGTCTCGGTAGAGCCGAGACACAAGAGGTGAAAAACAAAAGGGGAAAACTATAAAAGGGGGCAGGGTAGAGACCCCCTGACCCCCTAGGTTTTATCAGTGGGGCCTAGGAGGACCCCGAAGGTAAAAAAAACGAAATTTTTTTTTTGAAAATTTCGCGATACACTATATTATTTCCACTAATATGTTTGTAAATATTCCATGAAGTCTGTTTTCAATGTTTATGATATTGAATGTTTGGGACAGCGCTTTTTTAGAATATAAATATCTATTCTAATATAATAAAGAGAGAGCCCAAACCTTTGAGGCGGGTAATCTCAGGAACCACAGCACCAATCACAACACCCAATACAGCGTTGGAAAGGGCAATTGCAGCAGAAGGACATAGGCTATGCAGACGCCCACCATATACATTTAAAAGGTAAAAGCACCGTGCCAGCAAAGTAGTCCCTTGTGGGCGTGTCTGCGTTGTGCTGTGGGCGTGTGCTGGGGCGTGACAAACGCTGGGGGTATGTGGTACGTTCCGCCCTTCATGCCATGTCTCATATTGTGTGCTGTGCGCGTGTGCTGGGGGCGTGGGCGTGTCCGGGGCGCTGGATTACGGAAAAAAAAGCAAGCATTGTGCCCAATATTTCATTGTTTT
Organism: Lissotriton vulgaris; assembly: GCF_964263255.1. Taxonomy (NCBI): domain Eukaryota; kingdom Metazoa; phylum Chordata; class Amphibia; order Caudata; family Salamandridae; genus Lissotriton; species Lissotriton vulgaris. Next base: position 187,643,239 of record NC_141695.1, on the reverse strand, counting down.
TTCTTCCCAGGTTCTGTACATTCGAGCTCTGGATGTCCACCCTGATCCCTTTATATACCCCTGCACCCAATAATCATAAGCCACCCTTACTCCTTAAAATACCCCAACACCCTTAAACACTAACCCATCTTAACCCTATAAATATACCCTGTACCCCAAAACCCAAACCTATCCCTAAACCCTAAAAATACCCCTGTACCCCAAAATTCAAACCTAGCCATGAACCCTATAAATACCCCTGTACCCCAAAACCCAAACCTAGCCCTGAACCCTTAAAATACCCCTGTACCCCAAAACCCAAACCTACCCATGAACCCTAAAAATACCCATATACCCCAAAACCCAAACCTAGCCCTGAAACCTAAAAATACCCCTGTACCCCAAAACCCATACCTATCCCTAAACCCTAAAACTACCCCTGTACCCCATAACCCAAAACTTTATCTGAACCCTGAAAATACCCAACCACCCCAAAACATATACCTCAGTACCCCAAAACATATACCGCTATGCCCATACTTACCTTATCCAAACATTTAAAAAAAATGAATGCATGGTAAAAGCATATAAAATGTAATGCCATGCCTTTCATCCCCTTTTGTATCGCTTTGTTCGCCATGCGTTATAATGGCATTGCCGAGTCATGGTACTTTCGTAATGATGGTATGCGGAAAGAAAGTTGCGGAATAATGGGTGTTTACCCTCCCCCTGTAAGTACATTAGTTGCACGGCCGCCCACATCTCCAGCAACATACTCATACTTTTTCACCACCAATTTGAAAAATGCACAGGTCTCTCTCATTGATGGCCATCACAGACATACACTTTTAGACACACCTCCCGCCACAAGTTCTAGAATTGCGAACTTTAGAGCTGGGGAGCTACGTTCGAATCTCGGCATCAGCTCACCATCCTGTGATTCCAGGCAAATCGCTTTGTCTCCCCGTGCCTACCACAAATGAATGTGTTCTTCTGTAATGTAAATTGTGCTCATGCCATGTTGTCGAGTTCGCGCTCTATAATTTTGCAAGGAAAAATAAAGTAGGGAAACTCGAGTTCACACACTACAGAACGCACACTCTTAAGTGCATCAGCAGTGCACTGTGAATCAGGGCGTTTCACAGGCCTGTCACAGGTTAGAAATTCTATCAAAATGAAATCCTACAAAACAATATACTACTGGCCGGCAGCAATTCATACCTGAACAACGTCGGGACGGGCTGCTAGTATATAATATGCGAAAACAAAAAGCACTCCTGAACCTCCTTTCGGGGAACAGAGTAAACGGACTCCAGGTCAGCTGCATTCAATCCGTGTTTATTTTCTTTTTCTTATCATGCACCTTGCAACGCGTTTAGGGCAACGAATGCCCTTGATCACACAAGGAATCATGATTTGCTGTGCAAATATATACAATTAATCACGTTCACCAATCAACATCACATGGCCATAGAAAGGGAAAACAGAGATATATCTGTCCTCACGAGGCTGACAAATGCATGAAAAACAGACTCAGGAAGTTACTGGGCAGTTATTCAAGGCCACATTTTTTACCAATTGTGCAATTGTGTACATATGAAGTGCAATGCATGTTATAAATAAATAAATAATTAAATATTTATAAATATAACTACAAAACATTTGTTTTAAAATAGATGCACTCATTTATATATTAAAATGATATATATATATAAATATATAGCACCACATATGAGCAAAATGTATTAAAAACTAAAGTGCAAGAATAATAACAGTATAATGCTGACAATGTAAACTTCCATTACCTTCTGGCAGTCCCTAGCAGGTAGTTATAGTTAGGACCTACTTTCCATAGGAAATCCACAACATTCTATTTGGAATAACTTTGGTGCCGGTGGACAAATCTTCGCGAATTTCTTCAAGAAAATGGCCTGCTCCGCTCCGCTCCTTCCCTGAAAGTTTGTGGTGATTCGTCAAGTGGGGGCCGAGAAAAAAGGGGAGTCCCAAAATGTGTTTTCCCCATGCATTTTCCATAGGGACCTTTAGCCAGGACTACAGCCCGAACGGCTGAACGGAATTACACCAAATTTGGTAGAGAGGTAGAGTTTGGTTCGCAGATTGTGCTTTTTGTTAAATCCGTTCAGTAGTTCCTGAGAAAATCAAAAGTAAAATCATAGTGATATCTAGAGACGAAGTACTGCAGGCGTACGGAAAATCATACAATTACGAGCACGAGCTGCATGCTGATTGGATGTCAACTGCCTGTCAACCCTCAAAACCAGGAAGTGTTGGCAGCCATCTTGTGCCTCGGTAGAACCGAGTCACAAGACAACAGTAAAACAAAGTTGAAAAATAAGGAAAGATGGCAGTGTAGAAACAGCCTGACCTTTTTTTAAAAAAAAAAGAAATCGCGGGGTACGCATTCAGTACGCGTGCGCGGTGGAAAAGGAAAAAAAACAGAAGTCTGTTTTATTCTTTATTAGCCCCGGGGGCAATTTTTTCCCATAATGGGGGGCTTTTAAGGCCCCCCGCAGCACCGGGGTCCGCCACCCCCTCAGTTTTTTTTTCAAAAGTATGTTTTCAGCTCCCCCTCCCCTCATACATGCCCCGGGGACCGCCACCTTCCTGGGGCAGTAATATGTAAAATGACCTTTCAGCCCCAGGGACCTGCACCCCCGGGGCTTTTTCATGTTGAGAGGGGGTCGCGCTGCCCCCTTCCTGGAGTACTTGATGGCCCTGGGGACCACTGCCTCCCAGGGCCGTCTCCTGCAGTGTCTCGGGGTGCCTACCCCCGGGACACTGCTGTTTGCTATGGTAGGGCGGGAGAGTCACGGTTCCCACTTTACCACAGCAAACCGCTTTCCTATTTGAAAGAGAGAGCAAGTTAATCTGCTCTCTCTTTTATTAGAGAGAGCAGCATGTAAGCTGCTCTCTCTGACAAAGCAATGCCGTCTCTCGTATGACACTGGGAGCCGTCTGGGATCGTGGGGGTATTGGGGCTAAAAAAAAACTGTTCTTTTTGTGAACTAACTTTACTGGTGAAAAAAGGGCTATATTTCTATGGTAGTATGTGAAACTGTCCAGTTTTTTTGTGTACCAGTTGTACTCTCTATGCATGAGCAGCCTCGTTTCCAAGCCCATGTTTCTTTCTTTTTCTTCAAGTTCGTCAAGCAAAGCTGTCCTCATTTCAGGTATTACATTTGCTGCTTTCTTTTCACGGGCCGTGTGAGGCATTCGTTGCTATACTTTTGTAATATATTAATAAATATTTTCTATTTATATTTATTTGAAACGTATTGCAGAGGCGCCAAACGTTGACTACATACTCCGTGGATCGCCATTTTAGTAGTTTTCCTCAGTTATTTCTATTATACCTGTTACTTTCATTTTACCCTCCGCCTATCTTCTCTGTGCTCGATGAGAATTCCTGCCACAGACACCAAGGTGTTTGTCCTTGGCCTCCGATGTTATCAGACTTGGTCACGCGCATACCTAAAAACTAATTTGAAGCACGTAAGCCACATCCATTACAATGCGTGTCCGTCACCAGAAAGCCATTATCATGCTTATGCCTTTATCATGGGTGGTAAATGTATACTAGTTGTAAAAGCATGCATGGTAAAGCCATATGCGTGCTAATGGCTTCGTGGTGACGATCACGCGTGCTTATGACCACGTTGTAATGGTTGTTTCCCCCAATGGACAATGCAGCAACCGGGGCTGGGTGTCGTGGACTCCAGGGCACTAGGCGGAGGGCCACACAACCCCTCTCATACAATATAGAAATCTTTTGGGGTTGATTGTTTTCGTGTTTTGAAGGGCGTTTTTGAGGCCCACACACTTAATTTTGTAGGGGGGTAGGTTTGCATGGGAAAATGTCGCAAGAGGTTTGTAAATGTGGTACACATTGTTTTGTTTTAGTTTGATTTCTTTTCTATATTGTAGTCCATCCAGAGAAAAAATAACTTATTGTACAGTTAGTACTTTTCAACCCTACTCTTGAACATCTTACTATAGTACTTCAAATTATAAATATAATTTTTATTGTGGACCGTCACCCCCTCCCCCCCAAAAAAGAAGTATGTAGTTTTTTAAATTAATTTTTATTAAAACAACAATAACTGTAAACGTAACTTAATGATAACAATATAATAAACAAGTACAAAAATAACTTTAATAAAACATTATAAACAAATTGTGATGTGGACTCCAAAAGACGTACAATAGGTAATCTGCAAAACAAAAAAGAAAATTAGAGTTTAAAATTATGTAGATGTGAGTAAATGAGATGAAACATTACAAGTCAAGGTAAAACTACGATTTTACGTGTGCAGTGTGCCTAGTACATTTCACTTCTATTATAGTCCCAAGTTCAAGTGGTGTCTATATGGGAGTGCCTATTGTGTTACTGACACAAAAGTGGCACAACGGGATTGTAAATACGCTGATTTACTTCTAATGCATTGCAATGGAGGCATTGTATATCTAGGCCGCTGTGCTTACCTTGTATAAACATTGCAGCCACCAGAGTTCACAACTTCAATTCAACTCTGTTTCTGCACATCAAAGCAGACAGCAGTGTCTATAACTATAAAAGAGAAAGAGAAATGATGTCAAAGAGAGTGAGAGAGAGAAAGAGAGAGAAAACAACATTAAAACTGTCTCGCAGAGTCTGGAGTTGAGAGTTTTTTTTTTAAAGTTAGACGCAGATTTACAAGCTCCTTCCGCCACTTTTCCCATGTTAAAAGTGACACAAAAGTGGCACAATAAGCTTGTAAATCTGTTCCTCAGACTGTTGTAACCTATCTATTGTCACTGCTCTGTGGTAATTATACATTTCTACACAGTCAAGCTGCTGCACACTATCGACTCTCTTGTTTCACAGATAATTTGCAGTTGTTTCGGAAACAAGGTTGTTTGCTCACCTAGTGCCAAAGACATGATTGAATTGAATTGAAAATATATTTATTGAGAGCGATTGCTGCCCGCGGGTGTCCAAGCACTGAGTTGAAGCAGAGAGGTGACGGAGAAGAGGAGTTAGGGCACAGAGGATTTGGCAAACAGTAGTGTCTTCAAGTTTTTCCGGAATGAGAGCAGGTTTGGGTTGGACCGGAGTGCGAGGGGGAGAGCATTCCAGAGCTTGGCGGTGTTCAAGGAGAACAACCTACCCCCAGACCTGGCTCTCTTCACTCTGGGAACAACAGCAAGGAAGGCCTCCGCGGAACGAAGGTTCCTGTTTGGGTGGTGGGGGATGACAAGGTTGTTGTTAATGGCTGGGCCCGTTTTCCAGAAGGCGCGGTGCGCCATGCACAGCGCCTTAAAAGCCACTCTCTGCCTCACTGGCAACCAGTGGAGGCTTTTCAGAGCAGGTCTGGCTGACTGCATTCGCGGGATCTGCAGCAGGGTATGCGCTGCGCAGTTTTGTACAACCTGCAGTTTCCGGAGGGTCATCTCAGGTGCCCCAACGTATAGGGCATTGTTTGAGTCCAGGCGGGACTGGATGAGGCCTTGTACCTAAGCATGGGCGAATTTTGTGAATCTCGCGTTCGCGAATTTTGCGGATTTGCGAATTCGCAATCCGCAAAATCTGCGAATTCTCGCGAATTTGCGGATTTTTTTTTTGTGTTCGCAAGTGTTTCTGCCAGTTCGCGAGGATTTGGTACTAGTTCGCAATTGCGAACTTACTTGTCGGCTCGCAACGGTCGCGACTATGTTGTTTCTACGTCTGGTTCATCATCACAGCCTCCCAGCACCCTCTGTTTCACCACTGGCACCCTCTCTTTGACCCATGCCACCCTCTGTTACATCAATGCCACCCTCTGGTTCATCATCACTGTAGAAGATGGGGGGAAAAAGCAAGCCCACCTGCCCTGCTTGAACTGACATGAATTAATTTGGGGTTAGTTTATTAACAACACCTGCCCTGCCCCAACTGACAATAATGAATTAGGGGCTAATTAATGTGTCACTGAATTTGAAGTTCCAGCCTGGCACCTGCTTGTCTGCTCCCTTAGCTGTAAATCAGGACCTTTGTGGCATACAGTTAAGGTCAGAGCAGGGTCACACAATAGTTGCAAGCAGGCAACCGAATTCTGGAGGGCCCCCTCAGGAAGCACTACAGGGAATCGTTACAAATCATGAGGTTGACCTTTTGCACCTGCTCATTGCTTTTGCTTTTGCAAAAATTGTTTTTCGTTTTTTTCGCGCTATTCGCGGGGCGCGGCGTCGTGCGAAACCGACCGCGGAAGCCGCCAATTCGTGCGAATGAGCTTTTTATTTTTTTGCGGCTTGTTGTTTCGCGAGTTTTTTTGCAGTATTCGTGAGCCGCTTGCAGCGCAACACGTGAATTTACCCCAAGGTCGAGTACGGGCGCGGCCATTTTGTTTGCGTGCCGTATTTCCGTTTCCGCCCGCTATGTATAATCTCGCACAGTAAGCGCATTGCGAGTAGAAGTTCGCACGAGATCGCGAGGAAAATCCTGCGCGAATTTACTTTCGCGCTCGTGAACGGGCGCCGGCCATCTTGTTTTTCATTCATTTCCTGTGTCTGGGCATGGTGTTTAATCCTCTTGCTATCTTTGCCATCCTTTGCTTGTTTTCAGTTTTTTTTTAACGATTTTGCTTCTTATCTATCCCTCTCTTTTCCTAGCTGTATATTTTTGTCTTTTCTGCAATTTTTCTTTACTTTTAAACTACTTTTTTAAACTCTTTTCTTTTCTTCTTCCCTATCCTATTCCTTCTTAATTTTCTACTTCCTACCTTACCTGCCCAGACCATGGTGAAGCCAGGCGCCGTGAAGCTGCCCAGGCACTTGAGGGCGGCAGCGGCGGCGGGGAGGAGGAGTCCTGGACCCCGTGCCAGGACACCATGCGGTCGATTGAGGGGGGAGCAGGTGATGCGACGGGAGATCTTCAGCCCGGAGGAAGTGGGCGCGCTGGTCTACTTTGTCCAGCGCCGCCTGCCCAGGACCATCGCGGGAGGCGGCAGGATCGCGGCCGGCGGCTACAACATGCGGGAGCGCCAGAAGCGGTGGGAGAAGGTGTGCTGGGCCATATCCCACCTCTACGGGGTCCAGCGCACCTACAGCCAGGTCACCCATTGCTGGACGGACCTCCTGGACCGGGAGCGCGACCTGCTGGGCCAGCTCGGCTTGGAGATCCCTGGGCTTGGTGAGTAGTAGTAGCCATTTCATCACTCACTACTATGATGTTTTCTCCTGCTCTGTGTTGTTGTATTGCAAATATTTGTTTTTTACATGGAGCAAGCCAATAATGCTGCTGATGACGATTACATTGTAGTTAAATTATATTTCAAAATCTTCTGTGCATTTCAGGTGCACTGCTCTCCTTCTCAGTGGCGTTGCTACTATGCTTATTTGTTTTCTATTTTGTGGTCTCATTGGCCTGAGTAACTATTATGTATGAGTGTACTTTACAGAACTGCGTAATGCTAGACACTAGGGGGCAGATTACATTTACAAGCCCCTTGCGCCACGTTTACGTTGCCTTGCGTGACGCAACAGCGGCGTAAACGTGCCGCATCCCTGCGAGTCATTTACAGCATGACGCATCTAGGGAGATGCGTCACGTTATAAAGCCATGGGCCTGCACCACAATGGGTGCGTTCCTAGTACGCAGGGTGGGCGGTCCGGCGGCTGTGCGCCTCGCAAAATTGCCTGCGTGAAATCTACAAGATTTAACGCAGGCACTTCTGCGACGCTGCTACGTCAATTCAATTCCTTATGCCTGCTTGAAGCAGGCGAAAGGACTGACACAGCATGTTAAGTATTGGGTTGCCCTGAGCATTACTGGAGTTGCATTGCGTTGGCGACGTGACTCCAGCGATGCGCCGCTCTTATGTAACGAGATGCGTCACGCAAGTGCCTACCCTTGCGCCAGGGCGCGCCGCATTGTAAATGAGGCGCATCTGCCGTGTCGCAAGGGTAGTTTTGCGTGACGCATTTGATCTGGCGCATCTCTGGAGATGCGCCAGAACGCGTAAGTAAGTATGCCCCTAAGGGGCAGAATTGCAATTACCGTCGCATCCCTGCAAAGTAGCAGGGATGCGCCATTAATTGTGCAGCCCGCTACCACCACCAAACATGGTGCGCCGTATTTGCAATGCGGCGCACCATGGGCCCAAAACGTCACCGAAGCTTTACTGCTGGAGTTGCGTCGCAACGATGGCGCAGCTCCAGCAATGCTCTGGGGTACCCTATCTCCCCAATGCTGGGTCAAGACGTACGTCTGCTTCAAGCAGGTGCAGGGTTTGTGTGACGCATCATTGTCCTAAAGGTGACTGATTGAAATTTTGTAGATTTCCCTCAGCCACTTTTAGGATGTGTTCCAGCGCAGGAATGCCCTCCCTTGCGCCGGAACGCCCCCTGATGGCGCAGGGCTTTATAACGGGATGCATCTCCCAAATGCGTCACGTTGTTATAATATTATACGCCGCACCATGGCGCCCTTTTTTGTTTAGCTGCTGCGTCACAAAAGTCACGCAAGAACGGAGCAAAAGAGCCGCAAGGGGCTTAAATCTGCCCCTTCCTTTGTACCCCTGACAATAAGAAAAATAGTGGCGGTGGATTGATAGTTTGACTATTTAAATGACTGGTAATGTATCAGGCAACTGTTAGTGTTGTCACTGATCTGACTGAAATCACAATGGAGTTTGTCTGTCAATTTGCGTCTTGCCTGCGGACTGCTGCCTGCCAGTCCTAGGTGAACCTTTCAGTACTTTGTTTAGTGAGTTACGTGACTTTTGAAGTCACAGGTTCGCAAATAAATGAAAACTAACCCTAATCAATATAATTTCGCGGAAATATTTTGTTATTGTTCTTTTGAAATGTTTGATTTGGTTGACATTGACAAGCAACAATCATCCATGTTTTCTGTTCTTTCTTTCATGTTGTACGTCAGCTCCCCCCAGGGGCGAGGGGAGGACACAGGAGCAGCAGGCGGCGGATGCTGTTGAACAGGGCCAGGATCGGGCAGGCGAGGGCTCCTTTGCTGGCCCCAGTAAGTTTTCATTTTAGACTAGTACCTATTTTTCCTAGCGTTCCTCATTTGATTTTTTCAAAATCGTCTTTGATCTTCTTGTAGACTGTATCTAAATTCTTATCCTGCCTCTACTGTGACTCCCTGTGGTATTACTAGATTATTCGTATTAGTCTGTCTGTGTAGCTAACTAAGATTGCACGGTTGGCGAAACTCCCATTCTAGTCAGCAATAGCTCTATCAACTTAGTGCAGTCCTCTGGGATTGTCCATAATGTCTTTTGAAGTGTTCTATCTGCTTTGAAAATTCCCAACTATAAAATGTGAATGACCACCAAGAAAGAATAAGATACTACCTTTTGGTTTGGATAGGAGAACAATCCATACCACTACAGTGGCGCGGACAATTCTTCTGCAGAAACAGAACTATGGACAATAAATAGTGCATTGCTTATCAATTATAATAGGCACTGTTAGAGTTTCCACATACCTCTGTGATAACAGACTTTGAACCCCCAATGTCCTTACTGACTGACTACATAGTGTGGCACAGTCATTTACCTCCCGAATTCATCGATCATTGATCCCCAATGATGATTATTATCCAACGTAGCTGAAGAGTACGGAGTCAGAGTCAAGAAGTGTCAGAGGCACGGACTCATGCTTGCAAAAATTGCAAAACCTTTCGCTCAGTCACTCTAGTCACTCTGGACCAAAAAACACAGAGTCTCTCTAAGTTTAAAAGCTTTATTAAAAGTAAACACATTTATTAAAATGAAGTCATAATAAAAAAACGAAACGTTTAACTGAGAATGTAAAAGTGGTTAGTGCTGACGATTAATTGAAATTTTGCAGGAAAAGAGTGCCCCCACTAGTTTTTTTAAAAAAGCTCTTAGTTATAAGCAACACATCTACTTGGGTTAGAGGTGTTCGGTATATTTATTTGTACCTTGAATTCACCAATTAATCAAAACGTTCAGAATTTTCCATGTCAGACAAAGAACACTACAAATATGACATATACATGTACCAGTTTGGACATAATGTTTAACAAAAAAACAAAGAAACAAATCAACATGTGCATACACTATACACAACAAAGCATTTCAGACTATTCCACAAGAAAAATCACAATAACCAGTAGTGAAACATTATTATTTGAACAGTAATGGACAGAATCACACATGAAAGGAGATATCACGACACATGAATTGTAGCAATCGTTACAAAGCACTAGTTTTTGGTCGTGTTAATTATTTTTTATGGGTGCTTGTTATTTTTATCCCCTTTCTTGCCAACAGTAATGGACAGAATCACACATGAAAGGAGATATCACGACACATGAATTGTAGCAATCGTTACAAAGCACTAGTTTTTGGTCGTGTTAATTATTTTTTATGGGTGCTTGTTATTTTTATCCCCTTTCTTGCCGACGCGTTTCGAACTTCATACACCAATTACGAGTTCTCTTCAGGGCCTTGTCATTACTATCTTCAGGGCCTTGTCATTACTATCTGCCTGTGTGTAAAGTAAAAGAGAAACACTATTTAAGTGTCAATTCTATAGCCTCATCTCCTAAGACCACCTTAGATCTTCTGTATTTAAAAATAAATTACCTGAGTGGTAGCCGGATTTTTTCTCTATGTCTTGTTCTGGGTAATGGGAACTGCAGTCTACAAGACGTTAAGAAATCAATTTAGAGTCAAGTTTCAGGGATAGCCCTACAATCACATCAGCCAGGAACATTGCGGGACATACCTTTAGGGTACGGAGGGGCGTCTCCCTATGGCACGGTGAGGCTTCAGTTACCTGGGGGAGGGCGAGGAGGAAATCAGTACCAGCACGTTTGAATCCTTTCACAAGCCAAAACATTAGATTGAAAGGCTAAAAGATTAGCCTTACCTCGTAAGGTGCCCCGCGGGCTTCGGGAGCGGCTCACTTTCTGCCACACAGTTTTCGGTTCCACGTTGTTATTCAGAAGTACCGCGTACTAACTCTCAGTCACCCTCCGATCTCATGCGCTGATGGAAAAGAGATCGGTTCCTGTTTTAGTTACTAAAATGGACAACCTATTTTAGTGTGAACACTCAGACCCTCCGCTCACCTTTCACCAAGCGGTTCGCTTCCCAAATGATTCAGTATTGAGGGCGGCGGTCGGGTTGCCAAGAGACTAAATGCGGTCACATGACCGAGGGTTTTATGGGGATTGTAGTTCTGAATACGCGCGTACCCATTCCGTGGCTCATAGATTTCGGGAGTTAAGGTGCTCCAGTCTTATATCCTCCTCTTACACCCTTCAATCAAGGGGGGACTGTCAAGCCCCCGTGGAGTCCCATACAACCTTGGTTTATAGTCTAGACACCTCGGACAGAGTGTTCAATCCATTTTGTGCGCTATTGAATTTGAGGATCAGGTATGCCTCTTTTCTTAGCAGGGTTTCCTCAACATGAATCGGGCCCTTATTTCCTGATGGCACTACTGTGCACAGTACAGTCCACTTGAAATCCATTTCACTATGGTCTGAATCAAGAAAGTGTTGGACCATAGGAGCACTTTCCACTTTCTTTTTGATTCGTGACCGGTGTTGGGTGATGCGACTGTTGACCTGTTGTGTCGTTTTTCCTATATATAGTTTTTGGCAGGCACAAATGATTGCATATACCACATTACGTGTCTTGCAATTAGAGAATCCATTGTTTTGACATTTGATTCCCCTATGTTCAAATTCCGACCCTTCGATTGTGGATTCACATGATATACAGTTTCCACATCTGTGGTGCCCTACTATTGGCTTAAGGCCCCATATCGAAATAAGATCACTTTTGGGCTTGGGGGTCGATACATCCGCCCTAATGACACTTTGGCCAATGCTCTTGCTTTTCTTATAGGCGAATAACGGTCGCGGGAACGAACACTCAAGTTCCTCTAGTAGATGCCAATTCTTCAGTACCATTTGTCTTACTCTATGTGTGTCTGGCCCAAAGGTAGACACACATACCAGTCGGTCCATTTCTGGTTTTGCTGTTCGCTCGAGTAAGCACTCCCTAGGAGTATGGTGTGCCCTCTTCTTTGAATTGCTGAGCAGTTTCTTAGGATACCCTCTATTTTTCATTTTCTTCACAAAACCTGGTCGCATGTTTATCATATTCAGCCAATTCCGAGCAATTTCTTCGAATACGAAGTAGTTGCCCGTAGGGCAAGTTGTCCCTCAGGCTTCTTGGATGAGCACTTCGGTGGTGAAGGATGGTGTTTTTGTCCGTCTTTTTGCGAAAAAGAGTAGATTTCAGGTGTCCGTCTATGCATGTTATTTCTAAATCTAGAAATGTCATTTTTTGGTTGCTGTACTCCAGTGAAAACTTAATATCACGGTGTCTCTCATTGATCCATAAGTGGAAGGCAGTCAACTCTGCGTGGCTCCCCTGCCACAGGAGCCACACGTCGTCGATGTATCTCCACCATTGTTTGATGTGTTTGTTGTAGGGATTATCAGAGTAGATGAATCTATTCTCATACTCCGCCATGTAGAGTATGGCCATCTCCGGCGCATATGGACAGCCCATGGCCGTACCTTTGACCTGCATAAAGAATTGGTCATTAAACCTGAAGTAATTCTTTTTGAGTGTAATTTCTGCCAATTTCAGGATAAACGAGGTTGGGACCTGGTGTGGCCTATCCCTCTTATCGAGATATAGTTCAAACACTTCCAAAGCCTCATCTTGAGGAATTTGGGTGTACAAGGACGTAACGTCCATTGTCACCATTAGTTCTGTAAGTGGATCGAATTGCATTCCCTCAATTTTCACCAAGAAGTCAGTGGTGTCCTTCAAGTATGATTTGACACCGCTGACAAAAGGCTTCAAAAAGAAATCAATATATTTAGAGAGTGATTCCAAACAAGATTCACAACCGGAGACAATTGGTCGTCCTGGGGGCTCTTTCGGGTTTTTATGGATTTTGGGCAAAAAATAAAGAATGGGGGTTCTTGGAAATTTCTTTACCAAGAACTCACTCTCTCTTTGGCCCACAAATCCTTCATCCACACCGCTCTTTATTATTTCACAAATTTGTCCCTGAATGGCCCGGACCGGGTCATCGGGGAGTTGTCTGTACCATTCTGTGTTATTGACCTGTGTCAACCCTACTTTCAAATAGTTCTCCTTCGACCAGATCGATTAATTGAAGACATTTCTTGTGGTCGAGCCGAGCTCTCACCTTGTTTCAACTTGATCTTGTTGTTAGAAGTCCATCTTCTGTCTGTGTGGAAAAAAATGGTGCGTGTTAAAAAGCCAGCCTTCATCAGTTGTGCCAAAAAGTGCTGCATTACATTGTTTTCACATGTCTTCATTCCTTGACCAAATACTAGTGAGTGGTTTATTCTAACATTCTTAAATGTACTTTGTAGGTGGAACATCTGGTGGCGGGGCCAACGCGGAGGTGGTGGTGCTCGACACGGAGGCGGAGGGCAATTCCTCAGGGGAGGATGCGGCGGTTCCAGTGCCGGCTGTGAGAGTTCAGACGGTGGTGGTGGCGGGCAGAGGTAAGCTCTTATATATTCCTTACTTATTGAGATTGAAGACGTGGCTGGGAAGGAAAGAATATGAGATGCATGGCTGGGTGAATGATGAAGCAATGATTGGTGGAAGGACAACAGCCTGGGTGGGTGACACAGAAACTGTATGTGTCAATATACCTGGATCATGCTACTATCTGACTCTTAGATAGCATATGTGTATCTAGAGCAGGGGTACTCATAGTACGGCCCGCGGGCCGGTGGCGGCCCGGCAAGCCTTTCTTGGCGGTGTGCAGACCTTGCAGACAATCACTGCTCCCCCGGCCCCCACAGAACAGAGTGGAGATGCAGGGCCACAAAGAGGTGAAATAGAACAAAGCCTCTGCTCTGTGGAGCCGGGCAAGCAGTGATTGTCAGGGTGGAGATGCAGGGGCGCTACAACAAACAAAGCCTCAATAATATGTTAATGGTCTTTTAAAGACCTGTTAAGTACTTTGGTGTGGCTGTCTGTGTGTGCGCGTTGAGGAAGCTGTCTCAGCCCGGGCTGAAGGCTGACACAGACAGACACACACACAGTGAGATGACAGAGGGGGAGGGAGAGGGAGGGCAGGAGGGAGAGAGAGATGGAGAGGGAGGGCAGGAGGGAGAGCATGAGTGAGAGAGATGTATGTAAATGCTGGGTCTGGTGGCTCAGTGGATGAAGGCATCTGCTGCAGGGACCTGTGTGCAACCTCATGGTCACAAGTTTTCGTTTTGCTTTAGCCCCGCCCCCTCTGACTCCGCCCCCACCAGTGCAGCCCTCAGCCACAAACTATACTGTAAATTTAGCCCCTGAGAGAAAGTTTGTGAGTACCCATGATCTAGAGAGAGTAGACGGTCAGTGGGTGAACTAAGTGTAACTTTGAAGAGCATGTAACACTGCACCCGCACGTCCGTTCCAGTGTAGGAAAGGCAAGGAAAAGAAGTTTTAATTTTGTCCAAATACTACCATCAATAGTAGCAGTAGTTTGTATTGCAAGCACAGCATAGATCCGGTTATTACGGTGGCCACTCCCTACCTCTCTTAATAAGTTTAGTAGTACTCAGTCATTCATGTGTGGATGTATCACTGGTCACTCAATAAAAAGCAAAGCACCTAAAGTCATCCCATATATAAGCAAAAACATCCCATGTGAAGTGATAGATAATCAGATTATTTATCTTCTTCAATTTTCCATTTCTAGTACTCATTTCCACTGTAGGGTGAAAGTTAAATTAATTAAGCAGTAGCCCTTGAGTTGTAACAGAGTATTCTCAGTGCCACCCGTAATAGAAAAGTAAGAGCTTCACCACCTGCATGTACTGGGCGGGTACAGTAACGCAACGCAAGTCTAGGTCACTCATCATGGCGTGCGTCTCTTTTTCTCGGGTGCAAGTTTACTGCGCTGGCATTATGCCGGCTTGCAGAAGATAACGTACCAATTTTCCTAAACAAGAGACAAGAAGAAGAATAAGACTGGTGTACTTTCATAGTCGACTCCAATGGAAGTCCATAGTGCTCGTAGAATTTGTTCCTTAAACTCCCACTAATGTTAGAGCAAGGATGAAGAAGTGTGAGGTTAGATAGATACTGGCCTCAATAGTTATGTAATGCGCTTGCAAGTTGCTAGTTGTACTGCGACACAAATTTCTGCTGAATGATTGAGTTAATCTTAAAGAGCATTGGTTACAGACTATGTCTTTCTTTCTTCATATAGATTCTCCTTCCAAACGAACAAGGAGGAAGGAGCTGGCTAGAGCGGCCCGGCAACGGAGGATCGATGCCACTGTGGCCGAATATCGGCGGCTGGTGGCCCTGGAGGACGAAGAAAGTGTGCGGTCGACCACAACAACAACGTCGTCTGCATCGGCCTCCGTGCCCCCACGGGCTGCCACCCAGCACAGTGGTCCACCCAGACTGAGCCGGGCTGCCAAAGCCAAACGCCACCGCCGAGTAGCAAGGACAACAGCTTCCTCTCACAGCCGTTGCACCTGCAAGGCAGTGAAGGCACGCCTGCTACCCTGATGGTGTCCCGCCTCCAGCAGGAGCTCCACCACTTTTCAAACGTGTTGGAGGGGCTCCACGTAGAGCACGCCTTGCTCCGCCAGGAGCATGATGCCCTGGCCCAAAAAGTAGACAGCATCCACCCATAGTGTCCCTTGCCCCTTTTTTAGAGACTTTTGGGGGGTGGGAATTGGGAGTTGGGTTTTTGGGGACTTTTGAAGGACAATCGTTGGGGTTAGGGAGGGTCTTGCGGGAGATTATTTTGTTAGGGATATAAATATACTTTTTCAAACTTTATCTGAGCATACCCGTTTCTTACTGCTTGCCTGGTGGGTGGGGGTTTAACAGTGACTTTGTTTTCCTGAAAGTTTAGTTCCATTTTCTTCCTTTAAGTGTAAATGCCCAAATGTTTTCAACACTAAGTGCCTCTCACAGAGTAAGTGAAGTGAATCCAAGAGTCCTAGGACTTTAGTAGTACTACCGTCAGTCTCTCGTCTCTCCTACTAATACTCCATTATACCCCCAAACCACCAAACGCTTATCTTACCTGTAATTTGTGTTTGAAAGTAGGGCTAGACCCAGGGCTGGCTCCACGGGAAACAGCGAATAAGGTTGGCAATCTTGGTCGGATAAAATTTCCTCATAACGGTGATACTAGTGGTGTGACACAGTGGCAGTTGCATGCCTATGAAAAAAAAGAAAATTAAATCTGGTTTGTCCTCCTGAGCAATTCAACGGTACAATAGAGAATATAGCAGGTGACAGAAGTACACTAGAACAGTGCCACATTGTAGCCTAACAAATGGTAAAGTATAACTACTAATTCGGTTGAAGTTCTTTGACATTAGCCATGGGTCTTTGTCAAGCAGAGTAAGAATATATCCTCGGATTTCTTCACCAGCCTGTTGCTATCACCTTATCCTCCCCAGCAAGTGTGTGGATTTATTGCTGTAATTTAGTCACACATCAATCAAAACCACACAGCCCGGGGGAAGAGGGTTAGGGTTTGAAAAATGGATGGGTACGGGGGTTTTTGGGAAAGGTTTTGGGAGACAAGAAAAAATAGCACAGCATGGACAAACAATTGTGAACATAAACAAATCTTTGGGTACAAACCTATCCATCAATCTTTGAAAGTGCATGCACTACTGCATGCATGTCAGTGAAAAGTAAGTAGTACTTTCGACAACTGTGGAAGAAAGAATGCGACAGTACAGGGCCTGTGTGGAATTATTGATAACTATATTCAACATAAGGTCTCTGTAGCCAGATACCAGAGAGCCTTGCTGGTCACTATAAATCCATTCACAACAACACTCAATGGGGTTGGTCTGGAAGGTATAGTAGATAGAAAAGGAGAAATTGCTTTTTTTCTAGGTGTCCCCTCACTCACCAGGGTTGCCCCTTGGTGACTTGCTTCATCATTGGGGCCATCCCAGTCCTCTACGGGCTGGGGCGTGCTGCGACTTGCGAATTACGTAGGAGCACTTACAAATGACTATGTGTGGTGCAGATGTGATAGTGGAGTGGACTAAGTGATGTGTTAAGGGATCAATTTAGAAGCAGAGAGAGATCCAAGAAATGCAGTCACAGTCAGAGAAAAAGGCAAGGGATACTGTATCTATGTTGTTGTAGTTGTCCTGTTGGAAGTGGTAAGTAAGTTGCCTGCAGAAAAAAAATCCTCTTATTAGCGGCACTCCTCCATTGCAGCCGACGCTTCGTCCATCGATGTTGGTCACCAGAAGACACCCTGTAAAAAAAGCACAGCATAGACAAACAATTGAACATAAACAATTATTTGGGTACAAATCTATCCATCAATCTTTGAAAGTGCATGCACTACTGCATGCATGTCAGTGAAAAGTAAGTAGTACTTTCGACAACTATGGAAGAAAGAATGCAACAGTACTGGGCCTGTGCGGAATTATTGATAACTATATTCAACATAAGGTCTCTGTAGCCAGATACCAGAGAGCCTTGCTGGTCACTATAAATCCATTCACAACAACACTCAATGGGGTTGGTCTGGAAGGTATATTAGATAGAAAAGGAGAAATTGCTTTTTTTCTAGGTGTCCCCTCACTCACCAGGGTTGCCCCTTGGTGACATGCTTCATCATTGGGGCCATCCCAGTCCTCTATGGGCTGGGGCGTGCTGCGACTTGCGAATTACGTAGGAGCACTTACAAATGACTATGTGTGGTGCAGATGTGATAGTGGAGTGGACTAAGTGATGTGTTAAGGGATCAATTTAGAAGCAGAGAGAGATCCAAGAAATGCAGTCACAGTCAGAGAAAAAGGCAAGGGATACTGTATCTATGTTGTTGTAGTTGTCCTGTTGGAAGTGGTAAGTAAGTTGCCTGCAGAAAAAAAATCCTCTTATTAGCGGCACTCCTCCATTGCAGCCGACGCTTCGTCCATCGATGTTGGTCACCAGAAGACACCCTGTAAAAAAAAGCACAGCATAGACAAACAATTGAACATAAACAATTATTTGGGTACAAACCTATCCATCAATCTTTGAAAGTGCATGCACTACTGCATGCATGTCAGTGAAAAGTAAGTAGTACTTTCGACAACTGTGGAAGAAAGAATGCGACAGTACAGGGCCTGTGTGGAATTATTGATAACTATATTCAACATAAGGTCTTTGTAGCCAGATACCAGAGAGCCTTGCTGGTCACTATAAATCCATTCACAACAACACTCAATGGGGTTGGTCTGGAAGGTATAGTAGATAGAAAAGGAGAAATTGCTTTTTTTCTAGGTGTCCCCTCACTCACCAGGGTTGCCCCTTGGTGACATGCTTCATCATTGGGGCCATCCCAGTCCTCTACGGGCTGGGGCGTGCTGCGACTTGCGAATTACGTAGGAGCACTTACAAATGACTATGTGTGGTGCAGATGTGATAGTGGAGTGGACTAAGTGATGTGTTAAGGGATCAATTTAGAAGCAGAGAGAGATCCAAGAAATGCAGTCACAGTCAGAGAAAAAGGCAAGGGATACTGTATCTATGTTGTTGTAGTTGTCCTGTTGGAAGTGGTAAGTAAGTTGCCTGCAGAAAAAAAATCCTCTTATTAGCGGCACTCCTCCATTGCAGCCGACGCTTCGTCCATCGATGTTGGTCACCAGAAGACACCCTGTACACTGCCTGCCTGATGCTGAATTGTGGCTCGCTAATGTGAAGCCTGACTCCATCCTTTTTTCCCCATTGCAGAGACTGAAACCCGGCCTGTAATTATTCAACGAAAAACAGGAAGTGATATAATATTACAACACCACTGATAAATAAATATAAGGTATGTAGGCTGTGGAGTGCAAAAAGTCACACTTTGATTTTCCTAGTAGACAGTACAATATTTTTGAAAGTGCGTACTCTGTCTGAGTCACCTTTTGAAGGATAAATAAGTAGGGGCAAATTAATGTAGCGGATCTTTCCCCTCAAGCTAGGTGTACTGTAAACTGTGTTTTAGAACAAAATTAGATCTTCCTAGCAGTGCTCCCACCCAGACCCTTACTAAAGCCAGCCACAAAAATGTAGAAGACCCCCAATCAAATCTCAAAAAACGAGGCCTAGCAGAAAACTGGTGACAAAACTTACTTTGAAAGTAAAAGTAGGCCGAAGTACCCCCTTACTAATTACCCCTTACCCACCGTGGATTGCATTCAAACCACTTGCAAGCAACCAAGCAAAAGTATCCATAGCCAGCATCGCTCCAAGACTCGAAATCCCCCCCACTCAAACACATGCAATTGAAATACTGCTAACCCTAACGAACCCTAAGTTAAGAATAGTGGCAAAGGCTTTCTTTAACTATGCCAAATCCCCCCCTTTCCCACCATGGATTTTCTTCAAATGACTTGCAACCGAAATTACACATTCTCATGAGTGCTCTAAGACCCCAGAACTCAGTTGCAAAAATCTAGAACACCCCGAAACACATGCAATCCTGCTTCGAGGGCTAACCCTAACGAACCCTAAGTTACAAAAAGTGCCAAAAGGCTTTTCCGCGAGGATTTTGTCCCAACCACTTCTACCCGGTATTAGACCTTCCCAGGAATGCCCCAAGACCCGCCAACCCACCCGCCAAAAAGCATAACACCCCCAAACAGGCCAAAAGCAAAATCTCATACTTGCAATATTTCTCGGCCTTCGGTCCAAATGCGCTGCGTAGCTAGGCCATAAGTCGGGGTTGCCACCACAGATTTCCTGAAAAGCAAATGCAATCAAGATTAGAGTGTCCCAGCAGTGCTCCCAGACCCTGAAACTCACCCACAAACACCAGGAAGCCCCCCAAACAGGCCCCCGAAAACGCTACATTGAGCAAAATGTCAGAAATAGCCAAAAAAAAATCGGCCTGGATTTTGTCCCAACCACTTCTACCCGGTATTAGACCTTCCCAGGAATGCTAGTCTGAAAGAAATTCCCTTTGGATAGAATAGCAACAGTACATAAGTACTCACAAGCATACAGACAACAATTTACAGGAAAGCAATGTAGATAAATAGGATTAAACCACTATATGTGAAAACACTCTCAAAACATTTCAAATTATAAAAACAATTTATTAAAGATACATTACATTAGATAAAAACAGAAATTTGGGAAACATATAACGACGGTGTAATAATCAATAAAATCAACAACATTCAATTAAAAAGGAGTATGCAGGAAAAAAGGATAGAAACCATTCATAAGAAAACAAATTTGGTTTCCTCCTTAGTGTATATTCCTAGATTTACTCCTTGGGCGTCGACGCGTTTCGGCGGTGTAAACAAATTAATCCGCCTTCATCAGGACAGTAGGACAATACAGTTTCCCAAATAGATTCTGAAATTTAAATAAAACCAATTTTAGGCTTACCAAGTTCATAACATATGGTAATCAAAAAATCACAGTCTTTAAAAAAAACCCGTAATGTTTCTAAATCCTTGTACCAACATATTTACATTGCTTCCAAGACACAGTACATTAAGCAGCTCATCAAAATACATAGCATACATACTTAGACAACAACAATTATTCAAGATTTCCTATTTATCTACAACAACCTTAAGTCTACTGATATATATATATTCAGGCCTTATGTAGAGTTCAGGAACATTTGGATTCCTTTTAGGGTACAGGTATTCCCAAATTACATAGAGAGAGAGGTGGTACTAGATAAAGAGCATTGGTACATCACCTACCTCAGATGTATGATATGTCTGACCAATAATGCAAGGGGTATTCTGCCTCCTATGCGTCAGAACAAGGAATTCGTCCAGCGAATTCTTTTAGATATGTATTCAGGTACCTAATCACAAAGAAATAAGTTTCAGGATATTGCAGGGTAGCCATTTTTGAGGCTACGTTATAAAATTCACATAGGGCTATGACTTATATCTGTCTTTTACCTGCATCACCATTTGGGCTATGTTTTATGCGCTTCGGGCTATGTTTTATGCGCTTCTATCTTTAGTGATGCTATGCCTGTTTATTTCTTGCATACGCAACTACTCATAAAATCACTTATGTTTAATTCAAAATCAAGTGAGAAAAATTGACTATCGGCAAACCAGTCTCAAGTCTTTTATTTAGCCAGTATTCTTATACATGGCGAATTCATACACTTAAGCCAGAGAATTAGTTCAGGTACTTACTATTTAGTTTTTTGTGATGAAAGGCGTAAATACGTCTTTAAAGGTCGTATACTGCTCCAGTTAAATGACTGGACACTGCAAGAAATTTATATACATATATGAGCTCCGCATGTATTACCAGTTTTTGCAAACATTAAAGATGCGTGCATATTTAAGTAGGATACTTACTATTCATTAAGAATGCTAGTACATGAGCACGCAGTAGTGAAGATTTGCACTTCAAACTTCCGTCCTGCTCAGACGCAATTAAAATACAGCATGGGTTCCGGGATTTGTCCAAAGATACCCGCTGTGCAAGGAAAGTCCTCTCTATGATCCCTGTATAATTAAACAGGAAAGAAAGGTTGAATGCCGTTATTAAAAACGTGCTTCTTTCTAAGAAAACGCTATTGCCATATAGCGTATAGCGTAGCCCCTACTAGCGGTCCGCATACCTTAGTCTTTCGATCATTGGACGTCCTGCGTGCTCCTCTCCGTGTCCCCGGCTAGCATCGTTAGGAGGAAACACACGGATTTAAATACCCAGCATTACGCGGGTGTTTGTTGATGACGGGGGCGGGAAAAAAATAGAACGGGGAAAAAGACTACCCGTTGCTAATGATCGCGGCAACCGCGTTCAGTTAGAAATAATTTCATTTCCAAAATTTGAAATGCTCAGGGTGCTCTATATATAATAATGAAAATAGTTGGTATTTTAATTTATGTTCACGGAGCGTTTTAGTTGCACGTTGATTTCCAAAATTTGAAATGCTCAGGGTGCTCTATATATAATAATGAAAATAGTTGGTATTTTAATTTATGTTCACGGAGCGTTTTAGTTGCACGTTGAATAATGTCAAAATTAATAGAACGTGAGAAAAGACCGTGAAAAGACATACTACCCATAGATGTTCTAGCGTTAATCAGTGAACACATCTAATTGTAAAGACGTATTTTTTCTTTTTTGACCACTTGATTTTTACATTGGGTTGGCGATTTGATTTTCTAATTAATGTCTACTTGACAGAATCCAGGATTAGTAATGCTTCGTTAGGTTTGTCAGCTCAAAGATTATAAAATGGTTATAAAAATAAGGATATACTGGAGATCCGGTAGCTTAATTATTATGGGCAAGGAGGTTGTATATATGGACAGATCGCCTATACATTAGGAAGCATATAGCTGACATGTTTATATACTTATACTCAAAACTCACTCACAGGAACACCACGGAGCCAAAGGTATCTTATATTGCTCCAATGATCTTGTCCCATTCTTCTCTTGAGTTAAGCCCTCTCCTCACAGTGTCTAGAAAGGAGATGTACCACTGCTCTATCTCTTTTCTCCTAGCAACCATATTGCCACCTCGTTTGCCAATTTTTATTTTTTCCAATACGAGCCAGCCAAATTCTGAATCTTTATGGCCCTTTTCAATAAAATGAGCTACAATTGGGGCAGTGATTTTTTTCGTTCTTACTGCTGACCTATGTTCCTGGAGTCTGGTTCGTACCTCTCTTCCGGTTTCTCCCACATAGGATAAGCCGCAAGGGCACTGCAATAAATAGATAACATTTCTGCTTCTACAGTTATTGTGAGTCTTACATGTTATTTTTTTCGAATTACAGACAACATCTGATCCCACAATACACTGATTGCACATGTTACAGCTTCCACATTTTGTTGTGCCAATAACCTGTGTTCCATCAATGGTTCTTTGTTTTTCAACAGATTCATCTTTGTAGGTATGGACCAATAAATCACGAAGGTTGCTATTCTTTTTAAATGCGAATAACGGCTTTTCAAGTTTTACATCTTCTTCGTGATTTAGAATATGCCAATGCCTATTCACGACGTTTTTAATTTGGTTACTCATATTTGAGAATTTACTCACAAATACAACTTTATTAAGCGGCTCTTTTTCCTTTGGGGTATTGTGGATCAGGGCATCTCGGTCGAAAAACCGTGCCCTTTTAATAGAATTTGACAACAGTTTTTTAGGGTAACCCCTATCTTTCAGTTTGAGCTTGAGAATTTCAGCGTGTTTATAATAGTCGTTTAAATCAGAACAGTTTCTCCAGGAATGCCCCAAGACCCGCCAACCCACCCGCCAAGAAGCATAACACCCCCAAACAGGCCAAAAGCAAAATCTCATACTTGCAATATTTCTCGGCCTTCGGTCCAAACGCGCGGCGTAGCTAGGCCATAAGTCGGGGTTGCCACCACAGATTTCCTGAAAAGCAAATGCAATCAAGATTAGAGTGTCCCAGCAGTGCTCCCAGACCACGAAACTCACCCACAAACAGACGGAACCCCCCCTAAAAGCACCTCAAAGGCAAGCAAGTCATCAAAAACACACAAAAAAAAATTCCGCCTGGGATTTGGTCCAAACCATTTTTATCCGGTATTAGAGCTTCCCAGCAATGGCCCCAGAGCCGTCAACCCAGGAGAAAACGAGTAGAAGACCCCCAAACCCCCAAAGAGCAAAAGTACAAAAATGGGGACTTTGTCAGTTTTTCCCAAATTTCCCAAATCACTCCGCGCGCGCTCTGCAGCTAGGCCCTAACTCCCCTCTGCCACCATGGATTTGCTTCAAACCTCTTGCAAAGTAAAGTATATATAGCCAGCAGTGCGCCCAGACCCCGAAACCCACCCACAAACACCAGGAAGCCCCCCAAACAGGCCCCCAAAAACGCTACATTGAGCAAAATGTCAGAAATAGCCAAAAAAAAATCGGCCTGGATTTTGTCCCAACCACTTCTACCCGGTATTAGACCTTCCCAGGAATGCCCCAAGACCCGCCAACCCACCCGCCAAGAAGCATAACACCCCCAAACAGGCAAAAAGCAAAATCTCATACTTGCAATATTTCTCCGCCTTCGGTCCAAACGCGCTGCGTAGCTAGGCCATAAGTCGGGGTTGCCACCACGGATTTCCTGAAAAGCAAATGCAATCAAGATTAGAGTGTCCCAGCAGTGCTCCCAGACCACGAAACTCACCCATAAACAGACGGAACCCCCCCTAAGAGCACCTCAAAGGCAAGCAAGTCATCAAAAACACAAAAAAATTTCCGCCTGGGATTTGGTCCAAACCACTTTTATCCGGTATTAGAGCTTCCCAACAATGGTCCCAGAGCCGTCAATTCACCTGCAAAGAAGTACAACAACACCCCCACAAGTGCTGAGTCTTTCTTCATTGGGCGTAAATCAGCCCTCTGGTTTGATGGAAATAGGAGTCTGGAGGAGGAGGATAGAGGAGCATGTTCTTCTGAACTTGTGAACCTGAGGAATGCAGACTGCGGCAACTTCAAATCAATTAGCAAACCAGTGAAGACAGTTCTGCTGATGGGCTTGTTTTTGTGATTATCTGATTAAAGTTTGAAATATATTAACTGTGCACAACAAAGAAAGACAGACACACAGGAATAAAAGTGAATAAGGACAAAAAAGAAAGTTATTGATTCGTTGTCTCATTTTCAGGGCTCGGTATCACGGTCCAGGAATGAGAATAAGGCTTCGTCATCATACTCTGCGAATTCAGGCAGGGTGAGCTCAGTGTCACCTGACAGAGTAGAAATTCCCTCATCTATGTTGCTGGCCACCTCCTCTTCATCCGGCACGCTTTCTCGTACTCTGAAATCTGGTATTATGAGGTGCTGATTCATCTTGATCATTGTTAACCTCTCCACATTTTTGGGCGAGAGGCGGCTCCGTTTGGGAGTTACAATGCCACCAGCAGCACTGAAAACCCGTTCAGAAGACACGCTTGCGAGTGGGCAAGACAAGTAGTTTAAAGCCAGGTTGGTGAGCTGTGGCCACAATTCTTTTTTCCCATGCCAATACGCCAATGGGTCAGAATTAACATAGACCTCTGTTGAGTCATTCAGATAGTCCTTCACCATCGACTCAAGGTCCTCATCCAAGGTTCCTCCACTTTGCTTAGCTCTTGCTGTGCCTCTGACCTTTTGAGAACCAAACCCACGCAGAGCTAGCCAATCCTCTTCAGCCTCCAATGTTTCTGTTGTGTCTCGTGCAGATGATCCGGTTGCCGGTGTCTTTAACGGCTGAGAGGTCACTTGTGCCACAGCCACAGGTGCAGAAGTGGATTGTTTTGACTGGGGATGGCCTGCTGATGTACTGCCATTTCCTTCAATTTCCAGCCGTTCTCTTTCAAACCTCTTGGCTGACAAGGCTAGCCAATGTTTGTACTTTGCAACATGTTCATCATCAAAAGGAAAGAATGCTTGGCCTGCAAGCGCCTTTTTGTAGCGTGGATCCAGAATAGTAGCACAAATGTAATGCTCTTCTGAGTGGATCTTTTTAAGACGTTCATCACCTTGTAGGAGCTCTAATAATTTCTCAGCCAGAAGAAAAGAGTCTTGGTTTTTTACATCTTTTTCAAACACAGAACACACCTCCTTCAGTTGGTCCTCCAGCATGTACAACAATGGGATAGCTTTTCCCAAATTACAGTCCTCCTTGCTGACTGCACGCGTGAAGAACTCAAAAGGACGAAGCATGCGTGTCAGGCTTTGAACTATGTTCCATTGCGCCGCACCCATCCTCAGCTCCTCTGTACCCTCTGTAAGGAAATATTGATCGAGTTCCGTATACTGCTCATACAGACGCTCAAGCATATAGAAGGTTGAGTTCCAACGTGTTACCACCTCCTGGATGAGTGCTTTCACTGGCATTTTACGTTGATATAGCAGGCTCCTCAGCTGCTTCCGGGCCTTAAAAGAATGGCTGAAATGCTTGCACATTTTTCGGCAGGTGTCCAATACGCTGTACGCTGCACTGCCTTTATTACCCAAGAATTTATGGACAACCAGGTTTATACAGTGCGCCAAACACGGCACTCTGAAATAGTTACCGTCCCTCATGGCCTTAACTATATTGGCGCCATTGTCCGTGGAAACATAACCAACCTGGCGTTTTAGTGGGGACAGCCAGTTAAGGACCTTTGTGTTAAAGACATCCAAAATGTTTTCTGCTGTGTGACGTTTCTCCAAACCAAACATGGCTAGTGTTGCATGTTTCCGAGCAGCTTTAAAAACAATGTCCGTGTCAACACCTGTGTTTAGCTTTGCTTTAGCCCCTGAAAAAGAGACCCAGTGTGCAGTGATGCACATGTAATCAGCGCCTGCGCCACTGGTCCACATGTCTGTTGTCATATGTATAGTGTGAACAGCACTCTTCTGCAAAGCTGCCCCAATCACCTTCAGAACATCTTCATGTAGTGCTGGAACCGCAACTCGGGCAAAATAGAACCGGCTAGGAACCTTCCATTTAGGGCAGAGCGCTGCCACTAATTCTAGAAAACCAACCCCTTCTACAAAAGAAAAAGGGAGAAGGTCCAGAGCTAGCATTTTAGCCAGCTTAGTGTTATACAGACGCGTCAGTGGGTGGTTGCGTTCATATTGCGCTTCTGTAAACAACATCTTTTTAATGTTGCCCTGGACCAAAGATTTACGGGATGATGATGATATCTTGGACCCAGTTACGCTCGCTGATGAACTTTTTCGCAATGGTGTATCACTCTCTCCCACACTCTTAGTGTGGCTCACATGGGGTGTGCTGCTGACAGGGGTACTGGGTGTAAGTGAAGGGTTTGACACGTCTTCTTCCTCCTCGTCATCATCAGATGAAACAGCATTACGTGCAATTCGGGCTTCCTTGATCGCCTGTAGGTGCGCAAACCATTTGACAGCGTGCTTTCTTTCAAGATGACCTCTCTGGCCTCCGGTACCATAGTTGGAACCCAACTTACCACGACTAACTCGAAGCTTACACATGCTACAAATGGCTACGGTTTCATTTTTTGGGCAAACACTAAAGAAGTCCCAAACTGCAGACTTGAAATGTCTTTGGGGGCCGGAGGAGGCGGCGATACTGGTGGTGGTGGTCCTGCTGCTAATGCCAGATGAAGTGGAGGATGTGGATTGCCGAACTTCAGTACGTTTTGCACTTTCACCACCACGAATTGAGGTCGACATGGATGTAGGTCCCTTCTTGCGAGTTAGAAATATGGAAGCGGTAGGTGTTGGAGTACTACTTAACTCCAAATCTAATGATTGTTGTGTTTCCATTTCCATTGCCTCCTCGTCGACATCATCATCACGCTCAGCAGCTTCTCGGGATAGGGTCAAAATGTCTCTTTGCTGCATGCCCGCCGGGGCTGCAGTGACCTTTGTGATGACTGGCTCGTCGTCATCGTGAGAGGCTTCATCACCAGCAGTATCTGTCACTTCTTGTTGAGCCTCATCACACTCCATAGCTATGAGTTTTTTGACGACCTTCCTTTTACGCTTAGGTACCTTTGTCAGATCATGGTGTGCCTCACTCTCAGACCGCAGTGGTGGTTCCCACGCTTGATCCGTATCATCAGAAGGAGGTGGGCTTGAAGAAGATGTAGACACCCCCCTTGATCTTTTCCTTGATAGGGATGTGGAAGACAATGAATGATCATCAGGAGGAGTGGCTTCCAATGATACCTCGGCTTCATTTTCGATTTCCTGATGTGCCCCTACTTCGGGAGGAACAACTATTGTGGGCACTTGTGACCCTCCATGCACCTCTGCTTGCGCATCTCCTTTTGCTGCCTCTCCTTCCACATGTACTTGGGCGTGTACTTGCACATGGTGTTGTTGTTGCGGCTGTGGTTGTTCAACACTTGTCAGATGAGTTACAACAACCTGTGTTGATTCAGGGACATTGCTGCTACTTTCTTGCGATGAGCCAACATCACTGGTCGATTGTGATTGGAGAAGTACACTGACTGCCTCTGAAGCACTCAAGGGCTTTGACTTAAGTTGGCGTGGTGGTGGAGGCACTGAACCCAATGGAGCAGGGGTGCTGCTCCCAGCTTGGTCCCCAGCAGATCCTGCTGCTGCTGCAGGCGTACTTTTTTTTTTGCTCCCAAAAAACGTGGCCGTTGGCACACCAGCCTCCTTGGTAACTTGCTTCTTCTGCTCCTTACTAGCAACTTTCTTGCTAGAGGAGCTACAGGGAACTTTTTTTGGGGCCATCTTCTTCAGAGCAGGTCAGACAGCAGGCCGCAGTTGCACGAATTGTAGAGTTGTCTGAGGCCAGACGTGACGTCGCGTGACGTTATGCTGCACACACACACCGCTGCAGGACTTCTTCCTGGCACTGGTGGTTCTCTTGAGTCTTGTGCACCTAAAAACAATGGAAGACAGAGGAACATCAGTTCAGTTATACACCACAAAAAAATCGGAAAAAAAACTGAAAAATCAGCACAATCCCATTCCATCCATGCCCTCCACGATGTTTAAGTTCAAGACACCCCACAGAAAGACTAGGCCCATGCTAGACTCAAATACCCCTGGTGAAAAGGCCACAAGTACAGCCCCAAAAAACGAAAATCACTGAAAAATCAGCACAATCCCAATCCATCCATGCCCTCCATGATGTTTAAATTCAAGACAACCTACAGAAAGACTAGGCCCATGCTAGACTCAAATACCCCTGGTGAAAAAGCCACAAGTACAGCCCCAAAAAACGAAAATCACTGAAAGATCAGCACAATCCCAATCCATCCATGCCCTCCATGATGTTTAAGTTCAAGACAGCCCACAGAAAGACTAGGCCCATGCTAGACTCAAATACCCCTGGTGAAAAGGCCACAAGTACAGCCCCAAAAAACGAAAATCACTGAAAAATCAGCACAATCCCAATCCATCCATGCCCTCTATGATGTTTAAATTCAAGACAACCCACAGAAAGACTAGGCCCATGCAAGACTCACTACCCCTGGGCATAAAGGTTGAAAAGTAGGCAAAATGGTTGCAGGCCTAACAACAAAGCCTGCATTCAAAATGGCCACTTGCCTCCCAGCACATGGCCAGTGCCTGTAGCAGCACTCAAAATGGCCACCAGCCACATGGCCTGTCCCTCCCCATGAACACCCCCAGAAATCGAAAAACACTGCAAAATCAGCACAATCCCATTCCATCCATGCCCTCCATGATGTTTAAGTTCAAGACAGCCCACAGAAAGACTAGGCCCATGCTAGACTCAAATACCCCTGGTGAAAAGGCCACAAGTACAGCCCCAAAAAACGAAAATCACTGAAAAATCAGCACAATCCCAATCCATCCATGCCCTCCATGATGTTTAAATTCAAGACAACCCACAGAAAGACTAGGCCCATGCAAGACTCACTACCCCTGGTGAAAAGGCCACAAGTACAACCCCAAAAAACGAAAATCACTGAAAAATCAGCACAATCCCAATCCATCCATGCCCTCCATGATGTTTAAATTCAAGACAACCCACAGAAAGACTAGGCCCATGCAAGACTCACTACCCCTGGGCATAAAGGTTGAAAAGTAGGCAAAATGGTTGCAGGCCTAACAACAAAGCCTGCATTCAAAATGGCCACTTGCCTCCCAGCACATGGCCAGTGCCTGTAGCAGCACTCAAAATGGCAACCAGCCACATGGCCTGTCCCTCCCCATGAACACCCCCAAAAATCGAAAAACACTGCAAAATCAGCACAATCCCATTCCATCCATGCCCTCCATGATGTTTAAGTTCAAGACAGCCCACAGAAAGACTAGGCCCATGCTAGACTCAAATACCCCTGGTGAAAAGGCCACAAGTACAGCCCCAAAAAACGAAAATCACTGAAAAATCAGCACAATCCCAATCCATCCATGCCCTCCATGATGTTTAAATTCAAGACAACCCACAGAAAGACTAGGCCCATGCAAGACTCACTACCCCTGGGCATAAAGGTTGAAAAGTAGGCAAAATGGTTGCAGGCCTAACAACAAAGCCTGCATTCAAAATGGCCACTTGCCTCCCAGCACATGGCCAGTGCCTGTAGCAGCACTCAAAATGGCCACCAGCCACATGGCCTGTCCCTCCCCATGAACACCCCCAAAAATCGAAAAACACTGCAAAATCAGTACAATCCCATTCCGTCCATGCCTTCCATGATGTTTAAGTTCAAGACAGCCCACAGAAAGACTAGGCCCATGCTAGACTCAAATACCCCTGGTGAAAAGGCCACAAGTACAGCCCCAAAAAACGAAAATCACTGAAAAATCAGCACAATCCCATTCCATCCATGCCCTCCATGATGTTTAAGTTCAAGACAGCCCACAGAAAGACTAGGCCCATGCTAGACTTAAATACCCCTGGTGAAAAGGCCACAAGTACAGCCCCAAAAAACGAAAATCACTGAAAAATCAGCACAATCCCAATCCATCCATGCCCTCCATGATGTTTAAGTTCAAGACAACCCACAGAAAGACTCAGTCCACCCACCACTGAGTACCCCTGGGCAAAAGGCCCCAAAACAGCCCAAAAATCGAAAATTCCAAAATTTTAGTTGCAGCAACTGTAATGCCCCAAACAAACTTACTTGTAAAATTTCTAATCCAACAGTGATCCAAAGAAAGTCAAAAAGGCCTCAAATCCAAATATCCAGCAGCATCCACAAAAAGTAATCCTTCCAGCTCCAGATCCAAATGAAAAGTGACCAGGAGATGGACAAAGCACTAGGAGGAGCCTGCTGGACAGGAACAGGAAGTTGAAGACTGTGGGGCACTTCCTTCCTCCCACCCCCCTCCCCAAAATGGACTCCTTGCTAAAAAAGTGCAGGCAAATGTCAACCTAAGGAGTTATTCAGATAAAAATCATCATTTCAAGAAGGTTTATGCTGCTTGCTGGTGGATTTCTTGTGCAGAATTGCAAATTTTATATTTTCGCTTGTGCGAGATTGTTGCTGCTCGCCGCATCTCAAATCTCGCAATTGCAAGTTGGCAAGCCGCGATGACGTAATCGCGCTCGCCAAATTCCCGCGGGATACACAGCAAGATCCAAAATGGCGCAGCACTCGCAAAATATCGAGAAAAACAACTCGGCAAACCATGATAAACGCCGCACGCCGCAAAAATTGTATCACCAACGACGTGAGCCGCAAAAAAAATCCGCTGCGTGCGAATTTGCGGATTTTGCGGGAAATTCGCAAATCTCGCGGATTGCGAATTTCCCAAAAATCCGCAAAATCCGCGAGCGTAACGGATTTTCCGCCCATGCTTACTTGTACCGCCACCTTTTTGGCCTCTAGAGGCAGAAGCGGGAGGACCTTCCTCAAGATTCTGAGTATGCCAAAGCATGTGGCAGACAGCTTGGTGGCCTGGGTGGAGAAGGAGAGTTTGTTGTCCAGCCACACTCCTAGGCTCTTAACACTATCCTTCGGGGTCGGGGGGGGGGCCAGTGTGCGGGGCCACAAGGAGGTGAAAGGCACTGGTGAGGCTGGGCCTAGGAGCATGAGCTCCGTCTTTTCTCCGTTTAGCTTTAGGGAGGAGTTGGTCATCCACCCCTTGACGTCCTCTAAGCATTTTAGCAGATCTACCGGGGATTGCCTGTTGTTCTCAGTGGCCAGCGAGACCACTAGCTGAGTGTCGTCGGCGTACGACACGATTTTTATGCCGTACGGTTCGACAACACCCGCCAGCGGCCTCATGTACACGTTAAACAACACAGGGCTCAGGGATGAGCCCTGCGGCACTCCGCAGCTCAGAGGTTTGCTGGATGAAACTGTTTCGCCGTCGAAGATCTGAAAAGATCTCTCAGACAGGAAAGAGTCAAACCACCTTAATGCGTCACCTGAAACTCCGATGTGGTAGAGACGGTCCAGCAAGGTGGTGTAGCTCACCGTATCGAAGGCGGCACTTAGATCAAGGAGGATCACTGCCACTGATCCTCCCTGATCCAGTACCCTTCCAGATTCTTCGGTGACCGCTAATAAGGCGGTTTCAGTGCCATGCTTCGGTCTAAAGCCTGTCTGGGATGTGTGTAGTAGAGAGTGGTTCTCTAGGAACTGGACCAGCTGGGCATTAATATACTTCTCTAGCACCTTGCTAGCCCAAGGGAGAAGTGAGATGGGGCGGTAGCTAGAATGATCATCGGGGTCTAGGCTGAGTTTCTTCAACAGCGCCTGCACCATAGCTTGCTTCCAAGCTGTGGGGACTGAGCATGCGGATATGGACGAGTTTAGAAGCTCCAGGATTACAGGCAGGGTGGCTTTGCTTGCCTGCATCAGGACTTCTGGTGGAGCAGGATCACATGGAGAGCCCGACTTGACTTGGCGTGCCACTTTGCCTAGGGTGTCGAGGTCCAAAGGGGGGAAGTGCTCCACGGAAGGCTGTTCTGGGGGAAGAGGCGGTCTGGGGGGAGTAGATCAATCGCATCCGGGTTTGTGGCTACTGTTGAGAGGGTAGAGTAGATTTTTAAAACTTTATTATGGAAAAATTCCGCAAGCTCATTACATTGGTCCTGAGTTTTGTTCGGAGGGGTTGCAGTGTTGACACTGGTGCATTGCTTTATTATATGGAAAATTTCCATAGGCTTTGATTTTGCTGCAAGAATTTTATCAGAGTAATAGGTTGCCTGGGCTGTTCTAATCCCTTCTCTGTAGGCTTTGATCGCCTCTTTGTAGGAAGCCTTTTTGTCTGGGAGGAAGTCTAATCGCCAGGCTCTCTCTTGTTGCCTGCAAAGGCGTTTTAGCTCTCTTAGAGAGTCGGAGAACCAGGGAGCTGATTTCTGCATTCTCTTTGAGGAGGATCTGCGAAGAGGGAGGATCGAGTCTAGCGAGTTCGTGATCCAACCTACATAGTTTCCGTTTGCCACATTGGGGTCTAGGCAGGGTGGCGGACGGGAGGAGTCCAGTTTGTGCATCCAGGGCTCCAAGGGGAGTTTTGTCCAGTTCCTCCTAGTGGTGACTTGGGGAGGTAACTGGGGGGCTTTGTGTGTAGCCCAGGTAAACGGGACCAAAAAATGGTCCGACCATGGGAGGGGGATGGGTTGGTCAACAGTCAGATCGAGGCAGTTGCTGAATATAGGGTCAAGTAAATTGCCCTTTTCATGGGTCGGAGCTGACACCAGCTGGGACAATTGAAGAGCTCCGAGGTCGTCTATTAGCTCCTTAGCAATGTGGTCTGAGGGGGAATTGAAATGGAAATTAAGGTCCCCTAGGACCGTGTGGTAGGCAGAAGATAAAATTCTTTCCGCTATAATCTCTGGAAGAGACCTATGGAACACTTTTACTGGCTCAGGGGGGCGGTAAATCAAGGTACCGGAGAAAGAGCTATTTGCGTTAAACTCTATGCAGAATGCTACACTCTCACACTCAGGGATAGTTTCTGCTGTGGTACGGCATCGGTACTGGTTCTTCAGTATGATCGCCAGACCTCTGCCTCTCCCTTCTGATCTATCCAGTCTGAAGATATGGTAGCCTGCGGGTAAGGCTAAGACCACATCTGGCTCAGATTGAGCAGTGAGCCACGTTTCTGTCAGGAAGACCGCGTCTGGTTTTTGCTCCTCGAGCAGCATGGCAATCTGAGTGCTATGTTTTGGTAACGAGCGGCAGTTTAGCGCAAACATGCGGTAAGTTTGTGCCGAGGCTGACGGGGAGGTGTTGCGGAAGGGGTGTTTGCAGCCCGGACAGCGGGCGGGGAGCTCTGTAGGTGCATAGATATGGGTGCACTGGGCAGCGGCTTTGTTACCTATGTTGTGTATGGCCGCCGAGCTGTATGTCCTGCCCTGGATAGGGTGGGAACCAGGGTTTGTGGCCCCTGGCCCCGGCTGGTCGCGGACGGGCGCAGACGGGCGCAGACGGGCTTGCCTTTGGCGCGCCTTTGGCGCCACGACGGCGCGCCCCCTGCGCCCGTCCGCTGCGCCTCCGAAACCAGCACATCCTTAAATGACGGAAATAGGGGGGTGTGGCCTGTTCCAATGGGCGTGGCCCTGGTGTCCCGGTGATTCACCTGCGACCCGCTGCAGCGCCTGACTCGGCTGAGCGGGGAGGGAGTCACGTGGGGAGCCAAGAGATCGACTCTAGTTGCTTTTTAAAAACACAGTATCACAGTTTTTTAAAAAACACGGTATCACAATAGCAATTTTAAAAGTAGTCTTTAAAAAAGTCCTGCTCTCGGCTTTCCGCCTCAAGAGCTCTTCTTACAACAAGCGCAGGCGAAGGAGGGCGCGCTTTTGTAGTGAAGGGGGGCGTGGCCTGTTCCAATGGGCGTGGCCCTGGTGTCCCGGTGATTCACCTGCGACCCGCTACAGCGCCTGACTCGGCTGAGCGGGGAGGGAGTCACGTGGGGAGCCAAGAGATCGACTCTAGTTGCTTTTTAAAAACACAGTATCACAGTTTTTAAAAAACACGGTATCACAATAGCAATTTTAAAAGTAGTCTTTAAAAAAGTCCTACTCTCGGCTTTCCGCCTCAAGAGCTCTGCTTACAACAAGCGCAGGCGAGGGAGGGCGCGCTTTTGTAGTGAAGGGGGCGTGGCCTGTTCCAATGGGCGTGGCCCTGGTGTCCCGGTGATTCACCTGCGACCCGCTGCAGCGCCTGACTCGGCTGAGCGGGGAGGGAGTCACGTGGGGAGCCAAGAGATCGACTCTAGTTGCTTTTTAAAAACACATTATCACAGTTTTTAAAAAACACGGTATCACAATAGCAATTTTAAAAGTAGTCTTTAAAAAAGTCCTACTCTCGGCTTTCCGCCTCAAGAGCTCTGCTTACATGATGAAAAGAGGGTTGAAGCAGGCTTCACTGTAGCCAAAAGAGTTCAACACTTAAACTCGGGTAAGGTTTTATACGGTGGAGACAGCAGCGTCCATAACTGTAAAAAAGAAAAAAAGAAACTATGTGAGAGAGTGTAAGAAAGAGAGAGATAAAAGGACATTAAAACGTGGAAGAGACACAGACGATGGGTGGGTGGGCTGAAGCCCTGTTAGCCCAATGGGTATTGCGCGCCTGCTGCATACTACATATTCTCTCCTTTGACAGATAACTTGTTGTTTACCACGTTCAACCATATACGATCAATTAGAATAGAGGCCTGGAAAGGCCACGTGAGCTAGCAATAAACATTAAAAGTCACAGGAGGATTAGGAGGGAGCAAATACGATGAAGCACAAAGCATGTACCCCACAAAAATAAAGTAAAACAGAGCTGGGAGGGGCACGTGACGCAGTAAAAAAATAATACTATTATGAACGCACAATTTATAACAATACAGGCTAAATCACGTGACACAGTTCAAAAATACGACACAGAAATTCATGCACGCACAATTCTTTTAAAAAAGGCCTAGGAGGGCACCGTGACGCAGTTGGAAGTATTCCGATCAGCAATATACGATCAATTAGAATAGAGGCCTGCGAAAGCCATATGAGGCAGTGATAAATATAAAAAGTCACGGGAGGATTAGGGGGTAGCAATTACGAAGAAGCACAAAGCATGTTGCGCACAAAAATTAAGCAAAACAGAGCTGGGAGGGGCACGTGACGCAGTAAAAAAAGAATACTATTATGAACGCACAATTTATAACAATACAGGCTAAATCACGTGACACAGTTCAAAAATACTACACAGAAATTCATGCACACACAATTTATTTAAAAAAGGCCTATTAGGGCCCCGTGACGCAGTTGGAAATATTCCGATCAGCAATATACGATCAATTAGAATAGAGGCCTGGGAAGGCCATATGAGGCAGTAATAAATATTAAAAGTCACGGGAGGATTAGCGGGGAGCAAATACGAAGAAGCACAAACCATGTTGCGCACAAAAATAAAGTAAAAGAGAGCTGGGAGGGGCAGGTGACGCAGTAAAAAAAGAATACTATTATGAACGCACAATTTATAACAATACAGGCTAAATCACGTGACACAGTTCAAAAATACCACACAGAAATTCATGCACGCACAATTTATTTACAAAAAGGCCTAGGAGGTCCCCGTGACGCAGTTGGAAATATTCCTATCAGCAATATACGATCAATTAGAATAGAGGCCGGGGAAGGCCAAATGAGGCAGTAATAAATATTAAAAGTCACGGGAGGATTAGAGGGAGAAAATACGGAGACGCACAAAGCATGTTGCGCAAAAAATAAAGTAAAACAGAGCTGGGAGGGGCACGT
The DNA here is from genome assembly GCF_964263255.1 of Lissotriton vulgaris. NCBI lineage: Eukaryota > Metazoa > Chordata > Amphibia > Caudata > Salamandridae > Lissotriton > Lissotriton vulgaris. The sequence continues at coordinate 187,607,152 of NC_141695.1, read as the reverse complement.
GACGCAGTAAAAAAATAATACTATTTTGAATGCAAAATTTATAACAATACAGGCTAAATCACGTGACACAGTTAAAAAATATGACACAGAAATTCATGCACGCACAATTTATTTAAAAAAGGCATAGGAGGGCCCCGTGAAGCAGTTGGAAATATTCCGATCAGCAATATACGATCAAAAAGAATAGAGGCCTGGGAAGGCCACCTGAGTCAGCAATAATATTAAAAGTCACGGGAGGATTAGGAGGGAGCAAATACGTTGAAGCACAAAGCTGGTTGCGCACAAAAATATAGCAAAACTGAACTGAGAGGGCCACGTGACGCAGTAAAAAAAAATACTATCATGAAGGTACAATTTACAGCGGAGGCTGATGTTGTGACGGCTTCTCTTACCTTTGCTTTTGTCATCTCTTTTCTTGTCTTTAAAGGTTGGGGTTTTGGCTGGGCCTGGGGTAAGCTGGGCACGGGCGCCGCGGCCACCGCGCCTATGGTGGCCTGGCTGGCGGCAGCAGCAGTGACACCACGTCAAGTGTCACGAGTCCTCCTTCGTTGGAGCAAACAGTTCATAGTACAATCGACGGCAGTCTGTCTGTCATTGCAGCACAGGTAGGCAAAAGAGAGCGTGCTCACGTCAGTGCCCGCATTATATGGGAACCGCGGGGGCTGACCAAACCAAGCCCAGGGCCGTCATTGGTAGCATTTTCGCGCTCTACAACAATGACGGCCCTGGGGAACCTCCCATTGGCTAATGTATTGGCTTCCAGGCTTAGTAATAGCAAGAAAGCTAGGTGGTGACATCTGGGTAGTGTGGGCAGGCATGCACAGCGCATGTGCAAGTGTGAGTGGGGGCACCAACAATTAATAGCAGAGAGAGACTGAGGTGGGGTTAAGATGTGCGCCGAGGCAGGGACAGAATCGGATCTCCAATGAGTGACTACTTGTAATCATTCTCGTACCTTGCCCTGTGCTCTGATTTGACACTGAGAGGGTAATCTCTCCATACTTTGTACTGCTATTGATACTCAGCGCGTACTTGCGCATACCCTATGAATACGCTTTGATGTTACCCGTCGCATCAAAGCTTCCCTGTGTCGTCATGTACGGTGCCCAGTATGCGAAAGGCGCCAATGTTTTTAATCGTTTAAAAACATATATTTAAGTATTTAATGTACATACTAAGGGTAGAAATTGTCTGGGATAATTATGAAAGAAGTTTTAAAAAAACTTTTAACAATCGTATATTACTTTTAAAAGCAATTACACAAATCACGGCGGATCGTCATGCGTACTCGTGTCGTAAGAGCAGCGTAAGCACACCGTAAGCGTACGCAAAGCCATGTGACTTTAAAAGAAGAGATTTGATTGGTTCATAACACTTCCTATTCCAAGTATTGAAAGTTCCGTCCCAGTTAATCATTCTATTTTGACTTTCTAAGAAGAAGCATCTCTTCTGAGAATCCTGTCAAATATAAGGAAGATCACCATAATAACACTAATGGACTCATCTTCCAACCATTCTTCAGAGGGAGATTTCATTCCTGAAGAACCTCCAAAGAAGAGGAAAGAAGGTCTAATTTGGAAGTTATTTACTTTTCCTGAAGGGCAAAAAAAGGTTAATGCTCCAAAAGTAACCTGTAAAATGTGCCAAACAATTCTTTCAAAGGGTGATCCATCTAATAAATACTCCTTTGGCACAGCAAATATGGTGCGACACGTGAAGAACTTGCACCCCAAAAACTTTGCTCGAGCTGCAAGACGGAGGTTGCAGGAAAACTCACCTGCTACTGCACCAAGCACATCAACTGCTGCAGCAGCATTTTCAGCAAACAGTCCATACCCACAAATTGATGCTGATTTTGGTGAAGTCAAAATTCTATGCATTTATTGCGATAAACTTTTGTGTTATGGGGAACAGTCTATCGAACTGACAAAACGCAGGAAGCAGGAGCATCATTGTCCTCAACATTACTTTTTCATTCTTTTATTCCTGTTGGACACTTTTTGGGTTCCAGTTTCCTTTTTTTTGTTTTAAAAAAAAATTGTTGAAAAAACACCAAAAAAAATAGAAAACTAAAAACACAAAAAAACAGTTCTTCTCAGAAATACCTCCACTGGTCAAAGAAAGAGCTATATTTCTATGATAGTGTGTAAAACTTTGTCTGAAAGAATGTGTAGTGCATAAATGAATAAATGAATGAATACATTAATAGTGTATGGTGAATGTGAAAGTGCAGCACTATAAGGAACTGCTACAGCATAAATCTATAAGCAGTTTACCTATAGTATACTGTAGTACCTCCGAAGCACTTGAATATAGCATATGCACACAAATATGTTACAAGTCTATGCTCCAATTTGCACTGCTGGTGAAACTGCCTGGATGAATTTCTATGTGTTACAGGTGGATTTACAACCCCCTTGTGCCTCTTTTAACACAGCTGTAGCATCACTTTTGTGAAGCACTGGTGGTGCAAAAGATGTGCCATGGTGTGTAGTATTTACAATGTGACACATCTGGAAGGTGCATAACATTATAAAGCCCTATGCCAGAAGGAGGTGATATCACAATACACAATAACTGGCATATCTCTGGGGATGTACCACTTATTGTACATCTGTAGATTAGTGTTTTAATGTAGTGAATGGAGTCTTTTACAACAGTGAATAGATAAGCACATAGTGATGTATGGTCTCTACAATACTGAAACAGAAGTGTGATAGTGTTTACTGGAAGTGTAAGGATACAGATTGGGGAATTGAAGATATAAAAGAAAAGTTTCCTGGGGCATAGAACACGACATGCATAATCTATAGGGGTTTTCTCAGGAACTACTGAACGGATTTACACCATTTAACAAAAAGCACAATCTGTGAACTGAACTCTACCTCCCTGCCAAATATAGTGTAATTCCGTTACTGTACGCGTACGGTACGATTACCAAAAAAAAACAATGAAAAAGGAATTATATAGAATTCAATTTTAATATATTGGAGAAAAAAAATATTCCAAAAATAATTTGGAATTTAGTTTTGTTATTATTTTATAATAAGAATATGATATATAATTTTAAAAATAAAATAAATATAAATATTTATATTAAAAATGTAAGAAATTAGTATAAAAAGGAAGAAATATAATAATTAATACATTTAAAAAATTTCATTTATAAAACCTTTGAAATTCACTGAAAAAAACCCATAGGTTTCACACAAGGTATAGTTAGGAATTAGCATTTAAAAAACCTTGCAAATTCACTGAAAAAAACATAGGTTTCACACATGTTATAGTTAGGAAATAGCATTTAAAAAACTTTGCAAATTCATTGTGATTTGAGATGTCATCAGTGATGTCATGAGTGATGTCACTGACCATGTCATGAGTGATGTAATATGTGACGTTGTTGTGTTTATATCTAGGACCCTAATTCGATATTCCCGATTTATGCCCTTGTGAGGTTATAATCAATAATATCCTGTTAAAGGCATAAGAATCAGATCCATATTCAGTAATAGCCCATGCAGTCCAAAGCACAGCATGGCTACTCCCATCGACTCCTAGAAAGCACAACGCGTTCTTTAAACAAACCAAGCCTCCAGCAGCCCGGGATATCCCCCCTGCTTTTGTTTTGATTTGAACAAGAACTCCTGCAGTCCAGTAAGAACTGTTAGTTCTTATTGACGTCTTATGTCCAAACTTACGTCAAACCCGGCACCTTCCAGGTATAAAATACCAACAGTTGCCTTAAGCAAACACACGGTGGTTTGGAGCAGAGCGACCATCTACTTGCCCGAGAGCCCAGCTGATGCGAGAAGCCCACGGAAGCCGCCCCTCCCGTTTGAAGCACTGAGAGAGACGCTGTCTTTTTCTCCAGCCGAGAAAATCCAGCTCTGGTGTTTCCAGCCTACCCTTGCGGGTTGCTGGAATATCGAGTCCTGAGGAAAGAGATACCAGACCTCCCACATTCTATTACCAAGGTATGGAGCTGACTAAACCCTTAGGAGAATTCTTGATGCAGATTCTTGGCAAAACTATCTTAACCAACTCAACTTAAACTGCCACTTACTCATCCCCTCCCACGTGTTAGGCTTAGGTCAGGTACACCGGGGTAGGCTTAGTTAGAAGCACCAGTTGAGTACGTTAGTCAATGTATTTATTTATGTATGTATATATTTTATCCATTTTAAAGTATCATATGGCTAAGAAACCATATCAATGCTTTTACAGTATTATTTCATAATACTACTTTTACTGTATGCACTTTACTTTACATTAAGTATTGCAATTGTGGCAATTCATTTCTCTTGCATGAGGAAGAAGACTGCTCAATAAATAACACCTTTATTGAAAACGCCCATCTCTCTATTTCTCTGCATTCTAGTGAAACAGAGTATGCACTGCTGACTGAGTGAAATAGCTGTCTATTGTTTTCACACAACTCTAGAGATACACTCTTATTCTGAGGGAGCAAAGTTGTCATGTTTATGCGGTTGTCGGAAACTGAATCCCTTCTTGTCTGAGCCAGGGAAGCTAATCCCGCCATATTCATTCAAGAAAGTTTCCTGGTGACCTCTAAACTAGCTGGCGCAAACCTAAATTAAGTTTAACATAGTCAGTAGAGACCTAGATGACCTCAGTCCTACGTCTACACTGCTGTTTATGTTATTCCAATGCGCAGAGCCTATTGGGAAAATAGGAACTACACTACAACGTCATCAGCAGTGCATTGCGGACGCGCGAGTTATAGTTAGCTGAACTAACTATAACGGGGGAATTTCAATGGTTTGTATGAGTGAAATGCCCAGCTAACTATAACATGTGTGAAAACCTATGGTTTTTTTCAATGAATATATATATATATATATATGTATATATATTCACTGAAAAAAACATAGGTTATAGACCATATATAGTTAGGGATTAGCATTTACAAAACCTTATTTTACTCGCACAAAACCATTGAAATTCCCATATATAGTTAGTTGCACTAACTATATATCGCGCACCCGCAATCCACTGCTGATGATGTCACATATTACATCATTCATGACATGGTCAGTGACATCACTGATGACATCACTGATGACATCTCAAATGACATCACTGATGACATCACTGATGACATCATCCAGTGACTGTATGTTTCTGTAAAGTTAAATTATGTCTTACATATTGAAGAATCAGTGGATTTATAAGTGTCTGGATGAAGGATTTAGTAGGTGCATGACTGACTGTATGAGAGAATGATTAAATGTGTCTCACTGAGTGCATGGGTTAGTGACTAAACTGTCTTAATTTGTGCATCATTATGTCTGTTGTTCTGTAAACTGCTGCATGTGTTAATCAGTAGCTATATGAGTAACTATATGGGTTATTGATTGGTTGCCCAAGTATTTGTATGGGAGACTGAGTATGTGTGTGGGTGGCTGGGAGGTGTATGACTCTGTGCATAGATGTGTGAGCAGTTGATTCACTAGATGTATGGGTTCAAAAGTGCAGGTGGAAACAGCTGTATGGGCAGTTGACTGTGTGCATGAGTGTTTTGGTGAGTGAATGGAGATCTCAGTGCTACATGTCAAAGTAAGTACATATGTAAAACACAGTACATGTGAGAGTTGACATATATAAATAACTGTGCATAAGAGCCAGTGAATGTGTGAGTGGCTGTATGCATCATTGTAAACTTGTATCAGTGATTGTATAAGATAGTAAATATGTGTTAGAATATGTTTGAATAAGTAAGGTGTGTATAACTGTATAGTTGAAGAAATGGAGGTGTGATTGATTCTTTGCATGACTGACTAGGTGTGTGAGTAACTCCATGGATGAGTGACAGTCTGTGGGTGTCTGTTTACACTGAGTGTATGTAAGGTTATATTAGAGTCTGAAGAGGTTCAACGTATTATCACATGAATGATATCATCAGTGATGTAATCAGTAATGTCAAATGAGATGTCATCAGTGATGTCATCAGTGATATCATTTGAGATGTCATCAGTGACCATGTCATGAATGATGTAATATGTGACATCATCAGCAGTGGATTGCGGGTGCGCAATATATAGTTAGTGCAACTAACTATATATGGGAATTTCAATGGTTTTGTGCGAGTAAAATAAGGTTTTGTAAATGCTAATCCCTAACTATATATGGTCTATAAACTATGGTTTTTTCAGTGAATTTTCAAGGTTTTGTAAATGCTAATTCCTAACTATATATGGTCTATAACCTATGGTTTTTTCAGCGAATTTCAATGTTTTTTTAATAGCAAATATCAAAAGCTGTAAAATGTATTCTTCTTTTAAATGACACTTTTTCCTCAAACTGCCTTTGTATATTCCAATATATGTCAAAGACAAAAATGTAAGTGGTCCAATCAATTTTTTCCACAATTTGAAAAAGCACAGAAACATGTGAATAAATCTGTTTCTGCTTACATGAGAGACTATGGAATGGGTTTAATATACAACAATAACTTGCGTTCCAACATTCAATACATCTACAGAAGAGATGGTGTGCACTTCTCCGATGAAGGGAATAGAATATTCGTCCTTTATTTAAAAGTGTGCATTGGAACCTACTTGTAGGTACCTAAATTAGCAACAGAACCCAATAGCTCTTTTCAGAGCTACCCTACCTCTGATCATTCAAAACGTTTATCTTTTTCTAATTTTTTTCTGCACCAAAGTACGCTCCCCGGTTCGCTTACCGGTGCGCGTACCGGGCGCTCCCCCCGCGAAATTTTCAAAAATTTAATTTTTGTATTTTTCCATATATCAGCGTTCTAATCCCCCCTCAGAAAACCTAGAGGGTCACAAAGTGCTACCATGCCCCCTTCTACCCATTCCGTACATTGTTTGTCCTTCATCTTACGTATCAATTCTACCGATACACAAAATGGAGGACTCCCGTAACGCTGCCGGTTCGCGTACCGGGGAGCGCATCGGTAAGCGCTCGATAAAAAAACATGGGAAGGTAATTTACAGAAAAACTACTACAGACACTTTCATCAAATATAGAATAGGGCCTACTACATACCAGTCCCTACCATTTTCTCAAATTTGATGGAATTCCATACAGCCATTCAAGTTGTAGCCCTGTCTAAATAACCTGAGGTAAATTACATGGCAAAAACACATTAGAAAGAGTTGACATTTTCAACCAATGATAACATTACTTTCAAGTTGTATTTTTATGTGTTGACATTTGATTGGTTTGGTACATGAATATATATGAAAAATAAGAGGGAAAGACAGCCATTTTGACTGGAACTCCCTGAGGCACATTTACAGAGCATTTCCTGAGAAACTTAAGACACTTTTCCAAAGGTAAGTTAATAGTTTCTAAGGAGAAATATGTTGTGCACCTAAAGTTATTTTTATAAAAATGTTTCCTGTTAGATATTTACTGTCCCTCAGTTATAGTTATAGATTGAGTAAGGCTTCTCTGTTGTAGTCATAGATTGAGTTAGACTTGATCACATGCAGTACTTTATATTTCTACTTCCTGCCTTGTAGAATACACTGCCCAAACATAAATTCACTCTTAAAAACTCAGAACTATGTTGTACACGTTAAGTTAAAAATAAAAATGTTGAACTTTCTTACTTAAACTCTATTTCTCTCTCTCTTTTTATTCTACAATAACAGCAATTATGGATAAAGAAGCACAGGAACCCAAAGTACAACCTGAAATACAGGACAATAATGACGATTTTTTTAATGTGACAGTAGACGAACAACTGTTGGAATTTATGGACAATTTTGATAAACAAGAGACAATTTTTGAAAATAAAGATCATGAAATTTCAGATGAAGTACTACTTGAAATTTCCAAAGATTTTTAAAATTAATATCAATAAAATATTATTTATAAATTAAAAATTGTTTAAGACATTATTCATTTTTTTTCAAAATTTAAGATATAATAGTAGAGTATTTATAAAAAAAAGTCAGACTAATGGTAAAGAGTACAACATTTTTATATTACTATGTGCTCAGGGAGTGCTCAAAGGATCTGTTTCTACTTTCCCATGAATCTAGGAGAATAATTTACTTACTTGATGTGTTTTAAAAATGTGTTTTTTGACTTAAAATGGCTCAAAGGCTTTGTAAATATGCCCCATGCTGACTATGAATCTCTAGCAGTATATATCAAGAAACCTAAATGACTTCAATAAACGTTTTTAAACACATCAAGTAAGCAAATTATTCTCCCCCATTCATGGGGAAGTTACTTAAAATGCCCTAACACACATGAGGGCGTATTTACAAGGCCCTTGCACCACTTTTGCATCACTTTTAACATGGGGAAAATAACTTGAAAGTGGCTCAAAGGCCTTGTAAATATGCCCCATTCTGGCTATGAAACTCTAGCAGTACATATCAAGAAACCTAAATGACTTCAAGAAACGTTTTTATACACATCAAGTAAGCAAATTATTCTCCCTGAATCATGGGGCAAGTGAAATATTTGTTTAAAGAAGCAGACACCATTTTTTCCTTCTCTGGGGTAGGTCTGGAAATGCTTTTAAAGGACACCTTTGAGCAATTGATGGCACTTTTTCCCCAAACTGCCTTGGTATATTCCAATATATGCCAAAGACAGAAATGGAAGTGGTCCAATCAATTTTGTCCACAAATTGAGAAAGCGAGGAAGCATGTAAATAAGTCTGTTTCAGCTTACATAACAAACCATGGAATGGGCTCCATCTACAACAATAACTTGCGTTACTACCTGCAAGATATCTACAGAGGAGATGGTGTGCACTTCTCAGATGAGGGAAACAGAGTTTTCATACAAAATTTAAGACTGTGTATTGGTACCTACTTATAAGTACCTAGAACTTACACAGAACCCAAAAGCTCTTTTCAGAGCTACCTTAACTATAATTACTCTTTTAAAATTTCGAATGTACCTTTTTTCACTAATTTTCACTTATGTTCGCGTCCCGGTTCGCTACCCGGTTCACGTACCGGCAGCTAACCGCGCGAAAAAATCTAATTTTTTTTTTTCTTACGACATATATGAGCCTCCTCAGCTACCCTCAGAACACATAGGGGGTCAAGATACTTCTCCCATGCCCCCTTACACCCATTTCCCACATTGTTATTCCTCCATCTTGTGATAAAATTTGTCCAAAACACAAAATGGCGAACTCCCGTTACGCTACCGGTGAGCTACCCGGTTCGCGTACCGGGAAGCGCTTCTACCGCAAAAAATCGTTTTTTTTTTATTTGCCCCACGGGACCCTTTAATAACCCCAACATCATTCCTAGGGGGTCAAGAGGGGTCTACCTTGCCCCCTTTCATTAAATTCCCCCTTCGTTTTTTTCCTCTTCTTGTCGATCCTACCGAGATGGCGGCCGGTCCGGACTGTTTAGAATGTTGACAGACACCGGAGAGCCAATCAGCTTCACATCGCAAAGTTCCGTTACGCGTCAGGTACGCAAACCGGGACGCTAACCGGAGCGCTGTCACAGATATATCTGTTTTTTAAAACGTTAATTTCTCAAAATCCACCGGAGCACATATATTGAGACATAGCAAAGGCACGTCAGGCAAACCTTATCTACAATTTTGCCAAGTTTTGTGTGAATCCATTCAGCCGTTCGAGCTAAAAGTAAGTCCAACCGCCCTATGGAAAACTCAATGTTAAAAACACGTTTTGGGACCCCCCTTTTTTCTCGGCCCCCGCTTGATGAAATCCCCCCAAACTTTCAGAGAACGCTCAGAAACAAAATGTGCCATTTTCCTGAAAATTTCAGCCAATTCCATCCACAAACGCCAAAGTTATTCCACATAGAATTTTCAGAAATCCCATAGGAAAAAAATCCTAACTATATATACCTACTGGCGACCGACAGTAGGTAATATACCTTGTAAGAGTGCAGTGTTTCTATACTTGTGGAGCCATATGTTTCAATGACTGGTCCACCCTAACACCGGCACCAGCTGTAAATCTTGTTGTGCATGGCAAGTTTCAGAGTGATCTGTCAAGCGGGGACTGAGAAAAAGGGGATTAAAAAAAACGTGTTTTCTCATGTCAATTCCCATAGGACGCGTTGTTGAATCTACAACCCGAACCATTGGACAGAATTAGAGAAAATTTTCCAGAACGATAGATTGTAGTTTTTGTTATTGGGTGCAAATCTAAAAAAGTTAGTGCTACCTCTTGCCATGGATATATTTGTGTTGATTCTCGATTAATCATGACTGGGCACGCCAACAGTAATGCTGTGGTTGGCTGACCACAACCTGACAGAAAGTTGCGGCTCCCATTTTACAGATCAGAGAACGGTTCCCAGGGCTGAAATGTCTATGACAGGTGACATAAGGGTTCAGTGTGGCTGTTCTCTGACCCCATGTTTTGGAAATAGGTGTAATTGTGACACAAGTTAAGTGTCCAAAATTTATCTTTTTAATCACACACAATATTCATGACGAAGCCATGGGTACCTTTAAGGTGATGTCATGACTATTGACGTTGTCCGAAATATTGGCAAACATATTTAAAAAAAATAATATATATAATATATATTTATATATACCTAAATGTATATATATACACACTTGCCAACAGTTTCACTTATGCACTCACACACCCACTCAGAGACGCACTCATATACTGATTAACCCACTCACAGACTCACTCAGACACTAACACAACCACTCAGAGATGGACTCAGACACTGATGCACTCACTCACAGACCCACTCACAGGCCAAAATACAGACCTTAAGTGCAAACGCATTCAACAATATACTCAGCTCTATATCCTTATTGACTGGATCTAAAATGCAAATTTTTATGACAAAAAGTGCAAATTCTTTCAAGTCATATTGATTTCCCTTTGTATTTGGCCAGATCATCATCTTATCACTTTTTCCCTCTCCAGTGTTCCTTCTCCAAAACCCCAACGTACAATGAACCGAATGTCAAGAAACTGGAGACGTGTGAACATCGACCATTTCACTTCACTCCTAACTAACATGACTCCCTCCGCACAGGAGGCGTTTCAGACTCAAGCTGAAAGCATTAAGTCATGGCTTGAGCGGGCCAGTGACTGTCTCGCACTTCTCAAGAAAGTTAAGATCTGGAGACCCCATGATGCTCAATTATGGTTTTCTGTCAATCTAAAGAAAAATAAACTTGCTTTAAGACAGGCAGAACGCAGCTGGAGATGCCATTATCTTACTGATAAGAAGGCTATATACTTAACCCTCCTGACAGATTACAAACAAAAAGGAGATTCTTTATACCAAGGAAGTATACTTCTCTTACAAAATTCTTAATTCTTCCAATAAATCTTGAGAGATCTTCTCTATAGTGAATGAGGTTTCTAACCCGGACAGGGTTATGTTGATGCCAGCCCCCTCACAGTCCTTATGTGACTCTCCTAATTCATATTTCACTGAGAAAATTGCTTTCATCAAATCCAGCATATCCTCTTGTACCCTTCCCACACCCGATCTGAACACCTGTAAAAACTAAGCTCGGGTGGATCAAATTTCTCTGATCTCTAAGGAGACCTTTTTCGATCTACTCAATAAGGTTAACTCTGGTTCCCCTACGGACTGCTGTCCTCCTCATATAGTTCGAGAAGCCTTTAATACCTGCCCCAATTCCCCTCTCTCATTCCTTAACAACTTGCTTAAACCTGGCATTGTCCCTGATATATTTAAGAATGCGGAAATCCTTCCTATCCTGAAGAAAACGGGTGCAGATCCGTTAGTCCTTTGTAACTACCGTCCCATCTCCTTGCTGCCCTATCTGGGCAAAGTTCTTGAGGTTCATGTGACACACTGCCTCAGTTCATTTCTGGAACACTCCCTAGTCTTGGACTCCCATCAGGCAGGTTTTAGACCTGCACATTCTACAGAATCTGTCATCCTTACAATCCTGGACGAACTAAGAAGAGGAGCTGACAATGGCGTTTCCCTGGCCCTGGTCCTTCTAGACTTGTCTGCCACATTCGAAATGGTTGATCATGACATTCTGATTGACCGTGTCCGAAATGCCGGGATCTAGAGTCTGGCACTAAAGTGGCTCTCCTCTTTTCTCGGCAGCCGGTTTCAAGCAGTGCGGCTTGCAAATTTCTCCTCTAACAAGAGGGAATTGACTTGTGGAGTTCCCCAGGGCTCTTCTCTCTCTCCGCTCCTTTTTAACTTGTACCTTTCCCCCTTAATTCGCTCCCAGATAGAAAGACAGATTGGAACGTTTAACTATGCAGATGACCTCAAACTGGTGTTCAACATCAATTCATCAGTATCCTCAGTAGCCACCTTTCAGGCCACCATGATCATATAAGTGATTGGATGAACAATATCCAGCTTAAACTGAATCCTAGTAAGACTGAGCAGAACATCACAGGTTGCTCAACAAACCTGTGGCACTCCAACTTCTGGCCTTCCTCATTGGGCAATTCCCAGTCACCAGTAAGTTCTGCCAAAAATGTAGGCATAGTGATCTCTAATGACTTGTCTTTGAACGCTCAGATCAGCGCTGTGGTTTCTGCCAGTTTTTTCCAACTGCGGAGAATTAGGAAAATCAGCAGATTCTTGTCCAGGGAAGCTCTGACCTTTATCATCTTAGCCTTGGTTATCCCCCGACTGAACTACGCCAATTCATTGTATTTTGGCATCCCCGCATATCAACTGAAACATCTTCAGCTGGTCCAGAACTAAGCTGCCAGACTTATTTTCCATCTACATAAGTGGCAGCACGTTAACCCCTTATGAAAAACCTACACTGGCTACCGGTTGGCAAGAGGTTTGCTTTTAAGCTGGGATGTACTATCTTTAAAGCCCTTCATGGCAACAGTCAGCATTCATTTCTGCCCGATGTACCATGTTACAACGCATACTATTACAACTACCTACCGTTACAACGCGACCATTACAACACATACCATTACAACGCATAGCGCTTTGAGGTGCTGGATAGTGGTAAGTATAATTTACTATTCTAACTCCAGTCCCCGTGGACCCTAGGGAAGGTGTTGGATAGTAAATTATACTTATTCCCTATCCTAGAGCGCCCCCCAGCGCAATGCGTTGTAATGGTATGCGTTGTAAAAGTCGCGTTGTAATGGTAGTGCGGAGTAAAAGATGCGTTGTAACGGGTGTATACCATTTCTGCCAGGATTCAACGTTACATCCCCTCATTTGATTTGCATTTCTCCCACTTGGACCTGTTAGTCATCCCTTCTTTTAATTGCAAGAAGCAGGGTGGCTCAAGATTTGCCGTCCTGGCCCCACAATTTTGGAACTCTCTCCCAGTGGAGATGAGGTGGACAACCTCCTATGTACAGCTCAGAAAACTGCTTAAGACCTGGCTGTTTGTTCAAGCATATGGCAATTAAATCTAGTCTCCTGCTGCCTCCTATTTGCCCCCTCAGTGCCATAAAACCGGTTGCTGTACGTGTGCTATATAAGTGATTTTAACATAACATAACGTAATATCAGATCTTAAAGTGCAAATGTATTTAATTCTATGCCAATATCTACCCATACTGATATAAAATGTAACTGCATTAAAAATTCCATAAAAGGTCTAGACTGGCTTGGTTTTTCAAAATACGAATATGTTCATACTGCAGAACAGTTTAAAGTGCAAACACCTCCAGCAATTTATTCATTTCATTATTCTATCCTTGTCATTTAAAAACGAGGTAAACATCAGCATAACATAAAGTGCTAATGCAACAATGTGATGTCTGATCTTAAAGTGCGAATGCATTGAATACTATTACAGTACGTCACCACGTAAATATAAAGAGCAAATGCACTAGTATTTTCCTAGAAGATGTGTACTGATGTGGTTCAAATGACCAATAATTCTGTAAAGTACACAGAGTTCACCACTTCAATCCATGATTCCAGACCATAATATTTTGGTATATTCCAAGAATACAGAGTACACATCTCCCACCGCTATCATCTTCAAGCCTCATTATATATCAATGTACCTTCCCTTTTTGACATGTACAATAACCAATATGATCCATAGTGTGGATTCCTAAAATATATAAGGGGCGTCAAAATTGACCAAAAGATAAAAGATGTAAATGTAAAAATGTGTATATCACCATAACGTGCTAAGTTTAGTTAATTGGCTTAACTTAATCGCCTAAATCATAGTAAAACAGAATTGTGGAGTAACACATCTTGGGAGGAAGTTATAGATGAACGTGAAGCTTGGCAACTGCATTAAAACCCCAAGGGTGCTCTGTTCCCATTAATATTATCCATCTTGAGCCCTTCATAGCTCCAGTTCCCTGTTGCCACCCCTTGGTTTCTTTGTCACATAATGTATACCATAGGATTTCATAATGCAATATCTCCATTATGCACATCCCAGATGTGCTTAGCCATGTTGTAAGAAAAATCCTTGTTCTTTACTGCTCGTATATGTTGCAGGGAACTAAGTTTAAACTTCATAAAAGTGCTTCCAATATATTTGTTACTACACGTGCAGTCTAAAACTTAATCTACAAATGTTGTTTCACAAGTTATCGATTCATTTATTTTTATGATCTTTCCATGGGTTGTCCTAAGTTCCGTTAGATTAAGCCCATGAGCACAGGCTTTGCATATTTGGCATCTCCAGAAACCTTGTTTCATACTTGATACCTGTTGGACTTGGCTCTTTTTGCAGGGTTAACTTATCCCGAAACATTTTGCTTCTTCCTCTGATTTTTGTTCCTACCCTGATGTTGTTGGCTATAGGACTCTGGGTACTTTACCACTGCTAATCAGTGCTAAAGTGCATATGTTCTCTGTGTATATTGTTGTTACAATTGGTTCTCACTGATTGGCATATTTGATTTACAGGTAAGCCCCTAGTAAAGTGCACTGAAGTGTGCCAAGGCCTGTAAATCAAATGCTACTAGTGGGTACTGATTGTGCCACCCACATGATTAGCTATGAAAAGGTAACTAAGACCTGCCACTGCAGTGCCTGTGCACAGTTGTTAAGTGCCATGTCAACTTAGCAAGTGCACCCACTTGCCAGACCCTAAACGTCCCTTTTCTTAAATGTAAGGCACCCCTATGGTAGGTCCAAGGTACCTCCTTGGGCAGGATGCAGTGTATGTGAACGGTAGGACATGTACTGGTGTGGGTGATATGTCCTGACAGTGAAATACAGCCAGTTTAATTTTTCACTATTGAAAGGCTATCTTGACCCATAAGGTAAAATGGGAGTTTATTTATAACATCCTATAAATATAACTTCATATTGGGACAAGATAGAGAAATAAAGTATAGGCTCTTTGAACTCAGAATTTAATAACACATCTTTTAGTAAAGATGGTTTTTAATTTGTGTTTGAAAGTGCCATGTGTAATAAGTAGGCAATTTCTTGTTTAACCATTCTGTGTGCCTCTGGCTGTTTCTGTATTGACTGTCTGGTTTTGGAGTGACTGGGGCTGGGGATATGCATTCTCTCAGACAGCCAGATGGGGGAGATGTGTGTCCTGCCTTTCCTGAATGGCTTAGGGCTGGTCTATAAAGGTATGTTATTTATTCCCAGTGGCTTGTTTCTTTATTGTAAAACGCTCGCTGCTAGAGCAGTCTTTTGATCCTTTTCACATGTCGCAGATCATCCCACAAAGACAGTATCTTCCTCGAATCATGATTCATACCTTATATAAGTTTTGAGCAACCTTTTTTGAAATTTCTTGCATGTCTGTTTGACACGACACCGGTGCAGTCAAGCACTTTGTTTCTATATTGGTATGTTCAGCGTTGGTTAGCGCAAGTCTGTTCCTGAGACTTGTCACTAGGTTGACTTTTTGGGTTCACTCTTTTCACGTTTCTTTCATGGTATCTATTGGTTTTTCTATCTTTCACTCTAATTTGATTTCCTTATCTTTTTGCCATGCCTTTGCTCATTTTCTTTGGATGATATTTTGTCCCTGTATGTTGTACATTAACAGTTGCTTGGATTCATCATAACCAGCTTGACTATTCCTTTCATTTTTTTCTCACTGTGTCCCCTGAAGAAGGGATTCATATCTTGGGCACATCATTGAATGCATATTCAGTATTTTTGTTAATTTAATGACAATTGACGTGTTCATGTCACATTGTAATCGCTGTTATTAAATTCATAATCTGTGTGTTAAAGTATTATTTTATTGAAGGAAAAAAACACATAAAGGCTACACTTTCAGTGTATTATTATTTCATATTGTGGATAAAAAAAATTCATGATTCATTGTTTATTGAAAGATTTTCTCTTTGATTATGTGAGTAATTGTTACACTTGTTGTGCAACTAGAGACCGGGCGAACAGTTACTCGCACCATTTTCAAAGGAATCTATTGCCACGCCATCGGTTCCCTCTTCTTCACTTTGCGCAGAATGTCCCCCGGCGCAGGAACCCCCAAAATTTAACCCCCTAGGCTCTGATGGCTAGCTTCCGAGCTCTGGCTCACCCGTCGCAGGGCTTACTGAAGATGTCCTTACTGGTTTACCTTTGGAAGCTGCAGTAAAAGGGGATGCCATACTTAGACAATGGGGTAATACTACAACAGGGGACACACAAATAGGAGACCCGGTACCAATGCTTATCCAACAAGCAGGTTCAGGACTACCCTCTAACACAGATTGCGCTACCCTTCCTGTTGAACAAAAAATTGGCGGGAACTGGCAGCAAGGTGAAGATTTTTTAGGAACCGTAGCTGATGCACAGACTGATGAATTTCAGGCAGCTTCATCGATTAGGCACACGCAAGATACTGCTTCCCTTACTTCCCCAACTATTACTGGCTCTCAGTTATACCGTAAAGACGGGAAGCTCCATGATCACGACACACCATTAAGTATCACACAGATAACAGATCAATCACTCTGTTACACACGGATAACAGATCAATCGCTCTGTTCTTCCAGTGGGAAGAAGGAGGAAAAAAAGATGCAACTTTAATATTAAAAACACAAGAAATCATAAAAAAGGAAGCAACAAAGAATCCTGCATCCACCAAACCAGGCATTACCAGTAGCCTACTTCAAAATCCGAACTTTACGACTTTCGGTACTCACGAAAGGCATTTAGGTGTAGTAAAGTAAGGAATCCTAACTTTACTACTCCTAAATGCCTTTTGTGAATACCGAAAGTCGTAAAGTTAGGATTTTGTCTCAGATCACTTTTGTGAATCGGGTTTGTAGATATTTTGGTGCAAACAAAACTCCAACATCACTGATAACATGTTAGAGTGCTCCAAGAGAAATATTGAAGGGGATTTGAGAAAATATCGACATGCATTCATCCCAACGTGTGCTGGATGGATGTGTATAGTGAAACCAGATACACTGTGGCCATTAAATAGTTTGAATTCCAAGGTACATCATTAACTCTATTTAAAAAATCTTTGGAGTCCCTATGTAAAATGGGAGATTGACTACACATGGGAATAAGACATTGTATAGAAATCTGGAGATGTTTTCAAGTAATGAGCCGATGGAGCTCACACTACATCTACCTGGGGGATTTCAACAGTCTTTATGGAATTTGGGAGCTAGTAAATTGTCAGTAATGTAGGATGAGTAGTTCTAAAATATTGGTAATCCTCATGATCAAGAGACCTCCATTATGCCATTCTTTCAGTTTCAGGTGGAAGACTTGCATGAGCTTGATGGTCGGGTCCTTTGCAAATGTTTTGTTCTGATTCTTGTTATTCAACTGCCCATTGGCCTCCGTCAAGACATTTGTCATAATTTAGGATCACAATATTACCTCGTTTATCACTTGCTTTTATTATGATATTCTGGATTCGTTGCAAGTCCATTAGTGCTTCCCAATCCTTCTATGACATGTTATTGTGCTCATCTCTATTTCTTATTTCATCTCTCCAACCGATCTTATTTAATCCCCCAATCATAATCTCATGAAAGATGTCCACTTTGATTCCTGCTGGAGGCTGGGGACATAACTTTGGTCTTGGTTTGCAACTGCTCCCAGTTTCTCCATCTGTTGGGATGCCTAGACAAGATGTTTGCACAATTCCACGATTCCGAGGGGCAGATTTACAATTACTGGCGCATTCCTGCATATCAGCAGGGATGCGCCAGTAATTGTGCGCCGCAGCTCCGCCACCCTGGATGCGCCGCATTTACAATGCGGCGCACCATGGGGCAAAAACAGCACAGATGCGTCACGCTACTGTGCCGTAAAAGCGACGCATTGCTGGAGTTGCGTCGCAAGCGTGACACAGCTACATCAAGGCTTGGGGGGCTCTATTTCCACAATGCTGCGTCAATCCTTAGAGGCGCAAGGGGCTTGTAAATCTGCCCCAAGTCTGATAGAGTAATACATGTACTTGCTCTGCCTCGGGGAGGTCCCGACATACACAGGTGCACGACCTCAGTGGTGGACACATTGTATCAAGCAAGAGCGTAGCTCCAGTCAAAACCGCACAGGGAATCTACCTACATGAATATGGCGGAAATGTGGGTCCCACAGGGAACTGGATTAGAGACATATCACCCACACACCAGAAAAAGAACACCTGTTTGTAGTAGGATCAAAAATATATATAGATAAAATAGATTAAGTAAAATAAAGAATAATGAAGAAATGAGCACAAGATTCGAGCATGAAGAGAATTAAGTTAATGCGCCGAAAGGCGTAACACAGTAACATACAAAGGATCTAAATTGAAGACTCATCCTAGAACGTGGAGAACTAACCTTAGAACAAGAAATGGATGAAAGAATTGCAAAACAGATGCAAGTGGCAGAATGCACATTTAGTGACACAGCGAATTTGAATAAAGTTGTGATGAGAGGGAGTGTGAAAAACAAAGCGTAGATAAAATGGGCCAAGGAATTAGAAAAGGCCAGATGGATGGAAACGAAACAATGGTGGGAAATTACATATTTAAGAAAATATTTACAACACAAAAGAGTCCCAAGAGGTTTGTGAATAATGCTCCTTCTAACCTATGAAGACATGGACGAAGACTTGATCCAAGAGTGGTGTGAGAACACAGGAGACTGTTCCATTAAGTTAATGCACACCTTAATCAAACATGCTAAAATAACGATGGAACAACAGACAGCCATCATTAATGAAATAACAAAAGAACTGAAACTGCAGGAAAATGATCCACTGGGTAAAGATCTGTTGGTTAAAGTGGAAAAGAATCTCTAGAATTATGAAAAAGAAAGGCGCGTAAATTCACCCAAGACAGACTGGATTACCAACATGAATATTTACCTTCGCAAAGGAATTCGACCATCTGAGAATGAAAGATAAAGTAGAAAACCCTCGCAGTGAAACACCTAATAAAATTGAAATGAGCTCAGATGCAGGTTCTAGTGCGGATAAAGCAACTGGATTTTAACCGGGAAAATACGAATATTACGAATTTCTACGCAACAAGGTGGGGGAAATCAAAGAACACAAAATCAAGAAAAAGATGGAGGAGAACAAGGAAGGGCAAGAGGCAGAGGAAAGAGAAAAGGTAAAGGGAGGACTTGATGACTGATGTAGGAACGACTATTGGAGGGAATCATCCCTGAAGTACAAAGTCCAGGGTCATAAATCTTACTTAATTAAAACTTTATTTTGGCTGAAAGCCATAAAAGCACAAGGAATAAAACATCCATAAAACATTTGCCATTTACAGAATAAATATGCAAAATTCAGTACAATGATATAACCATTGAAGCAGCCGATGAATCCTGCTATTAAGTGGGCTCCTACAGCGTAAGGATTTAATGCAATTTGTCTGGGGGTGCCTGGTACCTCCCTAAGCCTAAATTCATTGTTGACATAATTGCAAATCCAGCTATCCTGAGCGTGCAAGCGTGGCTTTCTGGGCAATAAAATAGGTTAATCACCAGATAAAAGGTTAAAAGAATATAAAACTCTAAAATTGATCCTGTTACACAAGTAATAGAAAAGTGATGTCACTGACCATGTGATGTAATATGTGCGGTCATAAGCAGTGCATTGCGGGGACACGAGTTATAGTTAACTCAGGTAACTATAACGGCTGAATTGCTCTGGTTTTGTATAAGTGAAATGTCGGCCTAACGTTAACGCTCCTGAAACCTTTGTTTTTTCAGTGAATTTTTACGCTTTTTTAAAATGTTAATTCCTAACTAGAACATCCCTGAAACCTTTTAGTTTTTTTAGTGAATTTCAAAGGTTTTTTAACTAGCAGTCGCATTTGCAGAGTGGTGGAGAAAAGGGGCTGGGCCTCCGACCAGCTCTACGGGATTCCTCTAGGTAGGGCTTACAGGAGGTACCAGGAGGGCTTCTTGGCCCCCATTGTGCCTCTGGAGCCAAGGCGACTTTATCTCCCAACTAGTAGTGCACCGGGAGGCACATTTGCAAAGTGGGAAGGGAAAAAGGGGGAATTGCCTCTGACAACTCACCAATCCTGCTGTGTAGGACCTACTGGAGGTAACAGGAGGGGTAGTTGACCCCCCCGACGATGTCTTTGGGGGCCCACTACCCCTCCTATTACCTAGAGTAAGTCCCATACAGAAGGATTACTGAGTTCTGTTAGCAGGGATTATGCCCCCTTTCACTACCACTCTGCAAATGCTCCTCCTGGCATGCTCTTGAATTGCGGATGAAGTCCCCTTCGCTGGTGAGGGTCCTTAGTGGTCAACTAGCCCACTTGTTACTTTCAGTAAGCCCCACAAAGTGGAATTGCTGAGAGATGATTACAGGCACCGCCCCCTTTCTCTACCACTCTGCATAAGGTCCTCTTAATGCACAGCTGGTGGGGGGATGAAGTCTCCTTGGCTGCTGAGGGTCCTTGGGGGCCAAGAAGACCTCCTGTTACCTCTAGTAAGTCCCACACAGAGGGATTGCTGAGATGTGTTCAGAGGCCACAAATCCTTTCTCTACCACTATGCAATCACACCTCCTGAGACGCTGCTGGTTGGGCTATGAAGTCAACTTAGCTGCTGAGGGTCATGGGAGTGTACAACCCCTCCTGTTACCTCCAGTAAGTCCCACACAGTAAGATTGATGAGAGGTGTTCTTAGCCATGCACCCTTTCGCCACCACTCCGCAAATGTGCCTCTTGATGCACTGCAGGTGGGGGAATGAAGTCCCTTGGCTGTCCTTGGGGGCCTACATGACCTCTTGTTATCGCCAATAAGTCCCACATATTGGGATTGCTGAGAGGTGTTCGCATGCCATGCCCCCATTCTCCACCACTCTGCAAACACAACTCTTTGTGCATTGCTGGTGGGGGGATGAAGTCCCCTTGGATGGGCCAACATGACCCCCTCCCTGTTACCTCCAGTAATTACAGAACGCTAATGCTGAGACGACTTCGGAGGCCACACCTTTTTTCTCCACCACTCTGAAAATGTGCCTCCTGGTACTCTTCTGGGTGGGGGACGAAGTCCTCTTGGGTGGAGACTGTGTCAAATTGCTGCAGAGAGGGTCAAGAGGTTGAGGGCCTCAGTGTCTCCTCTGCCGGGAGTCATGCAGATGTGATCTGTGGCAGTGATGAGGGCAGTTAACATGCTGTGGTTGAGGCCAGACTGATAGATGTCAAGGAGTTAATATTCGTTGAGGTGTTCAGTGAAGTGAATGTTATTGCTTTTCTCTAAGACCTTGGCTGGTAGTGGTAACAGGGCGCCTGTAGTTGGCGATCATTGAGGAGTCTGCAAAGGATTCCTTCAACAATGGGAGAATAGTTGCATGTGTCTGAGCAACATGGAAGGTCACTGAAGTGGTGAAGGCATTCAGATTTGGTGTGAGCATGGAGCTGATGGGTTGCAGTCCTCTGGAGTATGTGTGGTGGGGTAGGGATCCAATGGGGTCCCGAAGTGGATGGATTTCATGGTGGTAGCTGTTTCTCCAGGGATGATGATGGACCATGTGGTTAGCACTGATTCTTTGGATAAGACAGGGAGGTGTTTGGCAAGGTCTGTTGGGTCCAGTAGCGGGCTGAAGTTTGCAGAAATGACAGTGATTTTGTTGCTGAAGAATTTAGAGATTATTGCAGGGGTCCTGCAAAAGGGTGATAGAGTTGGAGGTGGACAATGGTGAGGTGAAATCTTTCACAATGGCGAAGATTTATTTGCTTCTTTTAGTGCTGACATTGATGTTGTCGACCAGAGTGGCGCATTTAGTGGTCCATGTTATTTGGTTGTAGCTTCTTAGGGCAGATTTGAACGTGCTTCTATCTGCATTGCCCTGGTTCACTCTCAATTTGCTCTCCTGTTATTTGCAGTGGCATTTCATCCGTCAGAGTTCCTTGTTGTACCATGGCCTGGGATCAGGATCTTGTTATATTTCTGTGTTTTAGGGGGGCCAGAGAATCGGCACCGGAGGTGATCCAATTGTTGAAATTCTTGATGGCTGTGGGAGGCTGTATTGACAATGGTGCTCTGGTCTTTGTAAGTGATGCTGCTCACGTTTTGGTGGGCTGGTCTGGCAGTGAAATTCTTTGGACCAGTACGGGGTTGCTGAACTTGATGAGGGCGTGTTCTGTGTAGGGGTCTGGAATGGACTTGCGCACTCGGAGGTTGCTGAATTGGTAAAAATAGGGTCCAGTAAGTGTCCAGCAATGTGGGTAAGTCCCTTTGCTCGTTGGGTGAGGTCCAGGCTTCCCAGTTCTTTTATGAGTACTCTTGAGTTGGCGTTCCCGTGGTCTTATTGAGGAAAATCAGCCCGGATTACAACCGATGCCCAGGCTGCTGGCGCAAGACACCTCTTAGTTCCCATCTTGAACGATTACCAAATAAAGAGACGGGCGCTGGGAGCAGGAACACAAGAACAGAGTTTTATTTCTCATGAGGAGAGCCTGTCATTTCGGACACGCACACAGTGTCTTCGGGAGGTGCTCTAACAAGTTTCTCTGAGGCTTTGTCTTTTATACACAGGTTTATGATGCACAAACATTCCTTATTGCAATAAAAGACACTTTGAAGTACGTAAAGGCATGTTTGGAATCCCAGCTTCAGGCCTATTCCCATACCAGTCGCTCGGATGTCGTTCCCCCTCCTGAATGTAACGAGTGATTGTAATCTTGCAGCCGGACATTCCAACAGGACACGAGGGCGAGAGGGGGTGATCAGGTCAAAGGTTGGGCAGGCGATAAGATCGGGCACTTCAGTTGGTGTATCACGTTTTGCTATGCGGGGCTAAAAGGGGGGAGGGGGTGGTACATCCACGAGGCTTGGTCTTATGACTTGGGACCGGGTCGAGGGGCCAGGCGTGGCCGGGAGGGGGAATCATCAGAAGAGGGGAAGGGTGTTCCTGAGGGGAAATGAAAGGGGTGTGGGCCAGGCGGGGGTGTCATTTCCAGAGTAGGGTCGTGCAGAGGAAGAGGGTTTTATGGTCTATGCATGAGAGAGCGGGGGGGGTGTTCAATGCGCGGGGGTGCTGGGGATTTTAACAAACGGGCACAGAGGCCATGGTGCCTAAAATGGCTGTTGCGTACGTGCGTGTATAGGCCTACGCGGGCGGGATGATGCAGTCGATGCTTCGCGGTATACGTTTTGCTTACAGAGAGGGGTATGGTGAACACAAATGAACGCCTATGGTGAACACAAATGAACGCCGCTTATGTACATACATATGTCATTTTCCACAGTCGCCGCTTTTTAACATAAGTTAGTTCATTTCCGTTATTATCCTAACTGACGAGGTGTGCATATAGCCATGTGTGGTCAATGAAATAGCGTTTGTCAATACTGGCGGATCGCGTATAACCATGGGCAGTCGATGCAATAGACGAGATGCAGTACATATGAGGTTACATTTGTTGGGTTGTACATACAAGTCTTAGTGATAGGTATATTACTCAGTCGGGGTCAAGCAAGGAAAAGCTCCGACACATTATAGAACCATGTTCTGACTTTCTCTCTGGTGGTATCAACGTACAGTTAAAAGTGACCGATAAACATTTGAAAGCAATACAAAGTGGTTGAGGGAGGAATTCAGTTCAATACAAGCAATTAGCCAAGGGGGGGGTAGAATGTTCAAAAAAGGGGGGGGTCTTCACCACAGTGTCTTTTTAGTAACCCTGGGCGTAGTTCGCGGAGTCGGACTCCGCGGAGCTACGCGAAGACGTAGTTGCACTCCGCGAACTACGCGTAGCTCCGCAGCCATGCGTAGTTGCTTGCTAGGCCCGTTTGCGCGCCGTTTTTTGTGCAGTGCGCGTGTTCGGGGCGTTGCCTGCATGCTCGGGATGGCTAGCGCGCTAAGTTACCCCAGAGGTTTGTCCCGCCTGCTTGCGTTCCCTTATTTCCTGTTCCGGGTCACAAGTAACGTGGTCGCGTTGTGCAAGACATGTTCGGGAACTCATCTTCTCGTTCGCACTACAAAAGTGCGTGATCGCGCTAAATATCGCGCGAACCTACCCACGCGGTCGCGATGGGTGCAGCCATCTTGGATCACACACTCTGGCTATGGTTTTGGGCCTACTTTTGCATCTTGGTGAAATCTCTTCAATCCTGGTCTTTTTACCCACTTTTTCAAACTTTCTTTAGTTATTACCTATCTCTCTCTGTGCCTAGGTTTATATTTTTCATTTTATTTCTACTTTTACAACTTTTCTATTGTTTTATTTTACTTCCTTCTTTTACCTTGCTTCTTCTTTCCCCTACCTTTTTGTCTTGAACTTTTCTTCTCCCCTCCACCCAGAACCATGGTCAAGGGCGCCAGCAGCAGCGGCGGCTCAAAGGGCAAGGCGCCTGTGCCCCAAAAAACCTGGCTGCCTTGCGGCAGAATGCGCCCCCTAGGGGTGAGGCCCCGCAAACTTTTTGGGGAGGAGGAGGTGGCTGCCCTGGTGTTTTTTATCCAGCGCCACCTCCCCTTGATGTTGGCAGCAGGCGGCAGGCCCGGCTCCGGCTACCACCATATTGAAGAGCGTCTCCGGCGGTGGGTGAAGGTGCGCCGGGCAGTCTTCCGCTGCTCCGGTATCCGGCGTACCCACCATCAGCTGACCCACTGTTGGGCAGACATTTTGGACCGGGAGCAGGACCTGTTGGACCTGCTTGGCGTCGAGGTCGTGGGTCTTGGTGAGTGGCTACCCAAAAAAAAAAAGTGTGTGTATAATATATATCTCTATAGTAGTATAAGTATTGTTATTGTATCTTTGTAAATCTTGGCTGAATAAGTAACGCGATGACTGGTGCTCCTAGTTACATTTCCGATGTATTCCGTTATTATATCTACTGTAATTGTATGACACTGGTCTGTGCTGCGCTTCTTTATCTTCACTGACTCTTGCGTGTTTAATTTGGCGCGAGCTTTTGCTGTTTATTGGTGTGAGATTTTCTTTATTGTAGAGAACTGAAGTTAGTTAATGCTATTAATAGAGTCTTGTCCTTCCTTTGTCCGTCAGTGAAATAGCCGTTGATGGATAATTGTACGTGTTTGCATATTGTATCATTTTTTTTTCACGGCCTTCTCTTCTGCATGAATCCTCCTCCGGCAATGAATGCAAAAGTTACTTTGTTCTTCTTACCTCAGCCAGGGCCGGCTTTAGGCATGTGCAAGCTGTGCAACTGCACAGGGCCACCAAACGCCAGGGGCCACCCCACCAATATATATCCTTAATTTAATAATCCTCAGAGGATGGATACATATTTGCGTGGCGGCCCCTGGCAGGGATTTGGTGCCTCCGGCTCTGTTCCACTTCCAAACACCCTGACTCCCCCCTCTTCACTGGCCTCCGTGCTCCGCCCCGACCTCCTCTTCCGGGCCCCCCACCTACGCTCCCTGGCTAGGAGTCCAGGACCACCATGAGCCTAGAGCCGCCCCTGCCTCAGCCCTCCATAGAACTGATGTAGTTTGTTTATTGAGTGGGTAGGGCAGCAGTAGCATTCAGTCAGTAGCAAAACAAAATATGATGCAATGAACGTACAATTTCGTGTTAGTATGCACAAAGTTAAGCATGTCTCCTCCTTGTGATCTATGCATTTTGCTGGCAAAAAATTAAAAAGAAATGGCTACTTACAGATAATTGATTGATTACCCCATTCTTGAATCGGTGGTGTTGTTCAGGTGTCACTGCCTCTGTGTTACTTAGTAATCTGCAATCAGAATGTTTATGGAACATTTGATTTGTTTTCTCCAAGTATACATACACTAGTCAGTGAATCATGCAAGGCAGTAGTCATTTGGTAGACCAATGGTTGTTTCTTTTAATGTTGTAGCAGTGGTTTTTGAAATGCTGTCTATGTTTCACAGCACTCAATGTTTTCCTCTTTCTTTATTATTTCTTACATGAACCACAGAACCCAGGGGCAAGCAGAAGGCTGGGACCGAGTCGGCGGGTGAACGTGAAGAACCACAGGCACAGAGCTCCTCTACTGAGGATCCTGCTGCTGTCCCCAGTAAGTCCAACAGTGCTTTCTTTTGGAACAATGATATTTCCCTAACTTTCTAACGGAGCTTTTTTTTCCAACCGATTAATGACATTTCACCTAACTAAATTTTGACAAATGCTTGTTTGATTTTGATTATGTTTTCAAAATTTTGGGTATTACTATCTGTCCCTGCCTTTCTGTTCCTTCAAAGAGCCTCTGCTATGACTCTCTGTGCTACTACTAGACTGTCTGTAGGTAAGCTTGCCCTGTTGCCCACTCTTTAGTTAAGGTATTAATCTTTTCAAAAAATCTGTGATAGAATAGCGAAAGGCACAGGGTCCACTCCTGTCTTATGCTTTTTCCTCTGTAATGTCTATTCTTTGCCAATTGACACCAACCAAGTATGCATCCAGATGTTGGTCTACTATTTTGTAAGCGTTAGTATACCACTACTACTCTTGCGGGTATTCTTCTATGCAGTCACATACATAACTATGTATGCACCACAAAATTGGATGTTGGTGGTAGGCAGGTTGGACCTTACTTACTTACAGTCTTACACCTCAGTCACAGAACTCAGAGGAACCCACAATTCAATGAACGACAACCTATATGGGCTCAGTCATTGGTCAATTATTCAATTACCCCTTTCCTGAACCCCAATATGAAGATGCCAAATGCTTTTATTACACAATCCATAACCTAAGTAACCCCCTTTTGCTCACTCTCTCGTGTAAGTCTACAAGACAACAGACACTGAAAATATACTTCCGAGTCAATGTGGTACTTCAAAACCTTTATTTTGTTAGAAGTAACTAAGTAAGTAACATCAATGTTTTTAAGTTGTTCCGTGAAATACGTCAAGGGCCACCAGAAAAAATCCAGAGTTAAAAAAGGCTGAATAAAGTAATCTACATTTGTACAGCTACCAGTGCACGATAGGGAAATGTGGGAAATGTCGGAGACCCCTCACCATTGAACGTATACTGGTTGCATATGCCTCTTTTTGGTAAGCTCTGGAAATCTTTGCTTCGTAGAAGGAAATCTTCTCATCTGCCGAAAAATAATGACAAAAGTGGTGCACGTTAGACAGTATGAAAAATTTAAATACATTTATGCAAGTTTTTAGCTGTCATGCTAAAAAAAAAGGTGTAACCTGAGGCTGTAAGCAAACTCGATTCCACAATCCACATTCAAAAAGTAAATACGGGCCTTTTTATTTTCCAAACTCTTCAGGTGTATGCTTTGAACAATCATGTGACCTCAAAGGCGTCTTCTCGTACTGCGCAACAAGCTGCGAGGTAGCATGCGAAAACTGTAGACATGTCATTGATGTACAAACTGGTTAGGTTACATGGTTCAGTCTAACTTTCCAAGGACTAGAGTAGCAGTATAGATGAGATGAGCTTGGGTACCATACCATAACAAATGAATGCTAATATGTGTAGTGAGTTAGTTACTCTGCTGTACTAGGCAATGTGGACTACTACTGATTACGTTGTACTTAACTGTTTTGCAGAACTCCATTCTTGGTGAACAAGTACAATGGGGGATGTGCATCCATCTAAAAAGGTGTACTTATTTTTATTTGTGCAGAACCGGTACCATCCACCAGTGCCGACGGGGACAGCGGCGCTGCGACGGCGTCAACAGAGGCGATACCGGAGGGGAATGGAGGACCAGAGGCACCTACAGCAGCACCGGCAGCAGTGGGGGAGGAGCCAACAACGGTGGGCGATGGTAAGTTACATTCAATAGTGATCCGCATTACTTGGTGGGTGGGGAAAACTTCCTCACTGTACTCTGATATTTATAATGAACTTGAAGTTCTACTGGACAATATATGATGCCACCTTTGTCATTACCAAGCTTAGCAATAGCATTACCACAGGTGAGATTTGATAAAATAACAGGCCTCTTCTATGTGACTACAACTCAGCTGTGAAATGTTGGTGGCAGACTAAAAAAGTCTTATCCACAACATTACATGACCGCAATGGATTAACACTAAGGAGATTGAATTTAAGTATGATGAAAGGAGCAAGGAAAAAGCACCAATCATATAATATAGAAGGATACTTTGGAATCAGCAATGCAGGTGGCTGATAGCAGTCGGATGCATGGGTTGTTGTGGAAGCATAGAAAGGGGAAAACACAGCTGCCTGCGTGGGTGGGAGACACATCCAATATCGGTGGGTAGTGGATACTAGTGTCAGCAGCGGTGTTTTGGTTAAACCCAAAGGCAAGGGAAGGAGGGGACGACTGGATGCATTCCAGGTCGTTGCTGGCGAAACACAAACCACCTAAGGTTTGTTGCGCGATATAAAGAATGATAGTCTCTATACTAGACATTTACTAGTACTAGCTGGCCCCTGTTAATTAATGTTAGTTTGAGACTGTCACTGTTCCCGGAAGCACAGAGTATATGATATAAAAAAACAAGATATGAAAAAGACAGGTGTTCGTATGTGTGTGACCTTTGAAGTACACCCATGCTAGGCTACTAGGGCAGGCATAATGCCGTGCCAAAAAGTCAAACAAATTAAGTATATAAGCCGTAGAATGTTCAAGATAGATAAAACAACATTTTTTGTACTCAGCTTGCTTGCTAGTGCTACTGTACTGTGCCGCCCACTATGTGTTGAATAAATTTTGTGTTCTTGATTTGCTGGGATTTTGGATTACAACAATTCTGTCTCTTTCTTTATAGTTACTCCTTCAAAACCAACGAGGAAGGAGTTGGCAGTCCGGGCCCGGCAGCGGAAACTGCAGGCCATCGTTGAGGCCTACCGCCGGCTGGTGGCTCAGGCCGAGGAGGAGGAGGAGGAGGCGGCAGCAGCAGCTGCTGCCTCTTCCAATGCCCCGGCCCCCAAGCCTGCAGGAGTACGTCGGCGTGGTCAGGCAGCCGCCCGCCGCCAGATTTTTCCAGCATCGGCCACCCCCCCACAACAACATGCATGCCAATGTAGGTGCCGCCAGTTCCAAAGAAAGATTCTCCTCCGGGTAGCCAGGCTGGAGGCTCAGAGTCAGACAAATACTCAAATAGAGGAGCGTGTGAAGATCATGGTTGATAAACACTTAAAAGCCCGCCGGCTTTAAGATGGACCCTGTTTGTTGTTTGCCCCTTTTTCAATCCTTTTGTTGGTGGGTGGGAATTGGGTGTTGGGGTTTTTTACATTACATTGAACGTGGGAATTTGGTTGGGGTTAGGGGAGGCGGGTAGGGACAGCTGTGGGGTAAGATTTATATATATTTTATTTTTGTATCATCTTTATTTATATTATGTTAAAAATAAACGAGACACAAAGTTCTGTTCAAAAGAAAACATTTGAAGTTCATTTGCGTTTCTTGGGGGGTTGGAGGGGGGACTGTTTCACCAAATAATGTACGTTGTGCAACATCGCAAGGTTTAATTGGCCATGCAGGTCGGCGGACAGTGCTTTCTAATAAAAAAATATATTGCCCACATCTTTAACATGCAGACAGATAGATGCGGTAAACCCTCACCGAGTTATATTTGTAGTATTAGAAGAACTACCAGTCTGTCTTGCGTTATACCTCACTGCAAACTTATCTTACCTGTGATTGCTGATGATGATTTATGATGAAGTGTGGAACTGCAAGGGCTGCATTTGTTTCCCAAGACAATGGCGAAGAATCTGTGTTTCTGAACTTCTGTGATAGTAGTAGTAGACAGACCCTGCCAGTAGCATTTAGAGACAAAAAGAAAGAGGCAGTCATTTGCGTGACAGACAATGTGGGGGTAGTATAAGTAAGTACAGTACATTACACGGCTGACCCAATATTGCAACTGCTAAACTGAAACAAAACAATGGTTTTGGGGACTGGAAACTAAGTGCAAGAGAAGATAAGTTCAACTGTAGTTGTAGTACTCATGGCAACGTCAAACTTTTCTAAATCATAATGCTTTAAACTTAAACCCAAACAATCACGCCAATTCATTAGATGTATTCGTTGTTTGATGTTAATGGTAAATTATTTGGCATTATACACAGAGCTTGAGTTGGGAAGCCGAAGAAGATCCTGGCCATGCCTTGTTGACTTGACATTTCACTATTGTTGCTTTTCACCACATCTGCCCCAGCAAGCGCGTGATCAAATTGTTGGTGTATATTTAATGTAAGAAACATCACACCTCAATGTAACCACGCAGCCCGGGGGAAGAGGGTTAGGGTTTGTTGAATGGATGGGTACAGGGGTTTTGGGAAAGGTTTGAGAAAGAAAAACAGTACGCATGGAGATTGGAGACAACAAAAGCAAAACAATGAAGACGATGATTTATGATGTTGATCCGCTAGCCAATGAATGTAAGGAATAAACGTAAGAAAAGGACACGCTGAATATCATTCTTGGTTTCCCGTCATCCAATTGCTTGATGATGAGGATTTGTGGTAAGGGTGAGTTGATGCTCATAGTATAATAGCAGTGGGTGAAAAACGTCCAGCCTGAAAAAGAAAAGGCAAATACAAAAGAATGTGAATGACCTAAACAAATTGTAATACAGTGAAGATAAAAAAAATAATACAAGAGGAGTAGTCGTATGAGAGGACTTTCAGACTGAGGCGGCTTGGATACAATATGTATAAGTCTACTAGTTGCACATCATTATTAATCTAGAAGTACAAAAAAAGACAGGAGCCAGCACAGAACAGGCCCACGACTACACAGGGTCGCCCGTAATACAAACTGCATTTTCCTAAAAATTTCACAGAGCCACAGAAAGGTGAATGAAATTGAAAAAGCAACCTAGCATTTACAAAATTAATCAACAAAATCAATGCGTCATTCTCAGTCATCAATCATACCACTATTGTACTCTACCACTGCACAGTGCACACACATGTAGTAGCCTGGGTCTACTGTGCTGTGCCTCTTATTTGTAATTATTATTACCTTGTATTCCACTCCAAGAAACATCGTACATCAATCAGCTCAGATCCAACTGCCTGACAGCAAAGATATGGTGGTCACCATCATTATCAGCAACAACAACTCAGTCTGTAGTGAGTGACTACGATAAATTAAGTC
Source organism: Lissotriton vulgaris (assembly GCF_964263255.1). Classification (NCBI taxonomy): domain Eukaryota; kingdom Metazoa; phylum Chordata; class Amphibia; order Caudata; family Salamandridae; genus Lissotriton; species Lissotriton vulgaris. The sequence continues at coordinate 187,575,807 of NC_141695.1, read as the reverse complement.
CTGACTGCATCTGTAGTAGTAGGAACACAAGTCCGTAAATAATTTCTATTATTAAATAACATGGAAAAATTGGCTATCACGTGAGTCTGAAGTTACTAGTATACTTCAACTCAAAGGACATTTGCTCAGAGTCAGCAAAACAATACATCCAATGCAATGCATGGCATCATTCATTTAATATACCTGTTTTGCTCTTCTCTTTCACTGTCAGATGATTGATCACAGATGCTGGCGAGCCTTTGTAATGCGAGTCACAACAAGTTGACTTCAGTTGTGGATGCCTGCTCAAGTTTCTTTTGACACTGAAGAGTCGTCTATGAATGCCTGCAGACAGAGGTGGTAGCCTTAAGACTCAGTAAGGCAGTGATGAGTTGCAGATTTCAAATGAAATAGAGGATGGCTGTAGTCATGTACGGTACACTTGTTATGGAGGGACTGTTAGAGGCTACATTATTGTTATTGTACTATACTCCATCTACAACATCCAATGTATGGCTGGCAAGATGGAATTGTATTGACTTGAGTGAGAGTCAAGATAGAAGATGGAGCAAGACTCTGAGGAGTGCAGTCAACATGGAACATAAATGCACAGGAGTGCAACTCCAGGAGGTAAATAAAAAAATACAGTGAAAATAAATGCACAGGCGTGCAACTCCAGTAGGTACAAAAAAAGAATGAGTGGTGGGGATGGATTTGGTTGTGGTTTTTAATATTAGCAGTTTTGCACCAGAAAGCCATTTTTAATAAGAAAATAAATAACACAAATAAAAGAAGGGAGAAAGTAACAATTTAAAAGACTATTGGTCAGGGAAGAGGAGCTCATCCTCAAACTCTGGGGGTTCGGACAGAAGTAGGTCATGTAACACAGTAGTGATGATATCTTCGGGCTCGCTTTCTTCATCCTGCTCTGATTCACGTACAGTATAGTCTGGTGGTATGAAGTGTTGATTCATTTTTATCATTGTCAGCCTCTCCACGCTTTTGGGGGAGAGACTGGTCCTTTTCGATGTCACAATGGCACCAGCAGCACTGAAAACCCGCTCAGAGGCGACACTGGCTACAGGACAAGCCAGATACTTTATCGCCAGCCTGCTCAGCACTGGCCACTGTCTCCTTCTTTCATACCAATAGACCAATGGGCTTTGCTCCATGAACACCTCTGTTGTGTCATCCAGATAGGCCTGAACCATCCGCTCAGTGTTCATTGGTGCTCGGCTTTGCTGGTCCTCTTTCCCCTTTGCAACAGCAACGGACTTACCCATCCCCTTCTGTAGAAAAAAAGCAGTTATGCTTTTGGTTGTGTCTGCTGAATCAGATCGTGTAGGTGCTGCTTTTGGTACTGTTGGTGCCTGCTGGGAAGCGGACGCACTGCTCTCATGCTCTGATGAACTTGCCTCAGGAGGATGGCCTGGAGTACTTTGACTGTCCTGGGCTGGCACTAGCAGGCCTTTAAGTAACAGCCGTTCAGTTTCTAAATCATTAGCTTCCACAGCAATGGAAGTTTTGTAATTGGCAACATCCCCATCTGAAAAAGGAATTACTGCGCTACTGCTGACAAACAATTTGTACCGTGGATCCAACATTGTTGCAGTTATGTAATTTGGATCTGACACAATCGTTTGAAGCCTTGCATTTCCAGATAAGCGGTTTGCTAAGGCCTTGGCCAAGGTATATGCATCAACTTTTTCTTCGTCACCTTCGTATGTTTCACAGACCTCCTTCAGCTGTTGCTCGAGCATGTACAACAATGGGATGGCTTGGCCCATAGTACAGTCCTCCCTGCTAACTGCACGTGTGAAGACCTCAAAAGGTTGTAGCATCTCTGTCAAGCATTTAATGATGTCCCACTGCCACATCTCAACGGTCAGGGTTTTAAGATTAACAGTAGGATCCACTAATCTTCTTGACATTACATAAGCATTCAGTGGTATGTACTGCTCAAAGAGACGCTCAAGCATGAAATAAGTAGAGTTCCAACGTGTTGGGACCTCCTGGATCAGTGCTTTGACTGGCAAGTTATGCTCCCGCTGAATGACGCGTAGCAGCTTCCGCGCTTTAAAAGAATGGTTAAAATGCGTGCATATTCTTCTGCAGATGGTCAGTATGTTGCTGACTTTGGCTTCAGTTTTCAGAAAGTCTTGTACGACTAAGGTAATGCAGTGTGCCAAACAGGGTACCCTAAAATACTGTCCATCTCTCAATGCCTTCACTACATTACTGCCATTGTCGGTAGCACCAAAACCAATCTTAAGGCCTCTTGGTTTCAGCCATTCAAAGACCTTGCTGTTAAAGTCAGACAAAATGTTTTCAGCAGTATGATTTTTCTCCATACCAAACATGGCTACAGTTGCATGTCTGCGAGTATCATTAAAAATCCCAGCAACGTCAAGAAGGCCTGAAGTTAACTTGTCTTTAACACCTGCAAAAGAGATCCAGTGTGCGGTGATGCACATGTAATCTGCTGTGGCTTCGCGACTGCTCCACATGTCTGTTGTCAGGTGGATACAATGGACAACACTCTGTTGTAAGGCTTTCCCAATCAATTCCAGCACGTCGTGGTGTAGTGCTGGAATAGCAACTCTTGCAAAATAGTAGCGACTGGGAACGTCCCATTTTGGGGCGAGTGTTGCCACTAATTCCCGAAATCCTACTGCCTCAACAAATGAAAATGGGAGAAGGTTGAGTGCCAACATTTTTGCAAGTTTCGCATTGTACAAACGTGCTATTGGGTGGTTCCGCTCGTACTTTCCCTCCTGCCTAAACATGCCAGTAATGGTAAGCTGCTTGGTAATTCTTTCTGTTCTGCTAGACGGACCACCTTTCAACGCAGACTTTGCACTCCTTGGTGTCTCCGGCTGACTCTGGTGCCACTCAGAAGTTGCTGATGCGGAGGATTTGGACTGCACCACTCCAGTGCTGGCGACAGGGCTCATTTGTATACCACTCCCAGATAGAAGGTCATCGTCTCCCTCTTCTTCCATGAGTGGACCTTGTAGTACTGTATCCCCACCAACACCAGTGCTTACATTTTTTAAGCTTGCAAGGTGGTTCTCCCACTGAATTGCGTGTGTTTTTTTCAAATGGGTCGTTGGGCCTCCAGTACCATAGTTTGTACCAATCTTACCACAACTAACATTGGTATGACAAATGGTGCATATAGCAATGTTCTCCTGATGTGGGTGAACCGTAAAAAAATCCCAGACTGGGGAGCTAAACTTTTGTCTCCTGCCATAGGAAGAGGACCCACTTCCAATGCCGGTTGAACTGGAGGATTTTTGTTGAATTTCCCTATGCGACAGCTCAGTACTAGTACTGCCACTACCTCCTTCTGTTGAGGTGGCGCTTGTGCTGGATGTTGCACGCTGCCGGGCCTTCGCTGATGAAAAAATGGGAGCTGGTGTTACTTTGGGTGCTGAGTGTGTAGGAGTTATACGTGCTACCTGCTCATCACTAATCGCAGCCCTTCTGGATAGGGTGAAAATGTTGGTCTCTACATCCTCTGCACCAGGAATAACGCTCGTGATGATGACATTGTCAGACCCGTCTTTATCACCAGCAGTATCCTGCTCACCTACATCGACCTCCATAAGTTCAAGCCTTGAAGGATCCTTCCTTTTTCCTAGCCTGGTCTTGGGATGTCTCTCCTTTGAATGCTCAGATACTCGTGGTGGATGCCATTCCTTATCAAGGTCATCTGAAGGGATGTTTGGCGAAGAACTCGATTCACTGCCACTAACCCTCCTTTCCCTTGGTAAATTGAAAGACAGTAGATCACCTCCAGAAGTGGCTTCCTCTTCTTCTTGCTCGGAATGAGGCTCTACTTCCTGAACTGCCCCGACATCGGGAGGAACAACTACTACTATTGCGTGCGGAGATGATGGTTGTTGTTCTTGAGGAAGTACTATAGCGGGCTGTGGTTCTTCAACAACTACTATTGTGGGATTTGGTTGTTGTTGTTGAACAACCATTGCGGGCGGTGGTTGTGGTTGTTCAACAACTATTGCGGGAAGTGGTTGTGGTTGTTGAACATCTACTGCTGGCGGTGGTTGTTGAGCACTTTCATCTTGCGTGGATTGTGTACTACTTTGAGACAGCGATAAGTTTAGTTCAGGCTCAGTATCACTGCTTTGTAACACTAGGCTGGCTACCTCTTCGACCCTCATGTGCTGGGCCCTGGGTTGGTGGCTTGCCCCCGCTAATGCGGATGTGCTGGCCCCAGCTTGCACCCCGGACACCGCTGCTGCAGGCGTATCTTTTGGGGGCCCAAAAAAGGTTTTGGGGTCCATACCAGACTTAAGTGACACTTCCTTCTTCTGTACCTTCTTCTCAGCAACTTTCTTGGTGGTGGAGGACCTGGTACCTGCTTTCTTAGGGCCCATCTTCTTCAGAAGTCAGCACACAGCAGCACTCAGTAGCACAAATTGCAGAGATGTGTGGTCAGATGAGTCACACACCACACGTGGCGTACAACTGAAGGACGTCCGTCTGGCAGTAGAACGGGCGATGGATGAAAACAACCAGCACCTCCTCAGTCTTTTTTTGTGCACCTACAAGCAAAGAAGACAGAACAACATCAGTCAAACAAGCAGTAAGCCAACATGAACAATTGAAAGACACACAGGCCAATGTATAAAACACAAAACAGAAGACTAATACTACCAGCACCACAGCTCCCAGCCACATGAAGTCCAGAAAGAACCAATAATAAAGTCAAGCAGGCCTATATACCAATATGGACAGAAAAAGGAGGATGCCTGCTGCACATGACAGGATAATGCAAGGAAAATACCCCATGGCTAAGAGGTTGGAAACCTACACTGCAAAAACACATACAAGGCATAAAATTATTACACACACAAAAAAGTTACCTACACCCCTGCCCAGACAACAAATTTGGGAATGCAATGGCATACACACATGCCCTAATGATGGTAATTGAATAGACCGAATAGAAACAGCTACATAAAGCAGCCCCGCTAACTACTACCTCTGGGACTCTGGCCTACTGTCAGATCAGACCAAAAGCAGGGAGGCCAATGATAAATGCACAAAGGAAGTACCTACAAAATGGACGCCACCACATGGCCTGTCCACCAACAACAACATGGCAGAATCATCACAAAGGAAGTACACACAAAATGGCCCCCACCACATGGCCTGGCCACCCACAACAACATGAAAAGAAAGAGAAGACAGACAATAAAAGCCTATGGCAAAGGGACAATGCTTAGCTTCACAAAATGGACAAACCACCGCCCAAATTGGTCGCCCCACCCATAAACAAGAAATCATTACATAGAGGACAGAAACTGGAAGTGGTCAATGCTCCAATAAGAGAAAACTACAACCAAATGACACATAAATGAGGACTTATTGTAGCACAATAAACACATTAAACATTTTCGAGGAACTTTTATGCAACTCGGGACATATTGTTTGCGAGATTGCAAAATCGGCGTGTTCGGCAGCACGAATCGAATGATACGTCGTTATCGCGTTCCCGAGCCAGTACATTGAGCGCGCGAACAAGACAAAAAAGGTAATGCCGCGTGTACACACTGTGCGACGTTACCAAAAGTACGCGAGCAGTATTCCTAAGGTTACCTACTGGCAGGGAGTGCCATATTAGTTACACACAAGCAACCAAAAGCTGAAAGTACCAACATAAAAAAAATGTGAAGCAATCCAAAGCCATACACGATGTAATTAAAGATACACCACAAAAAGAGTTGATTAACTTGAATGCACCTATGGCTGTGAGTAGTAGTACCTCTGCCCTACTGCCAGAATAGTCAAAAACCTTGGATGCCTATGGCAAAAGCACCAAGGAAGGACACACAAAATGGCCACCTCCATAGGGCCTGGCCACCAACAACAACATGGAAAAAGGATGTACCCAAAATGGCCTCCACCACATGGCATGGCCACCAACAACATGGCAAAATCAGTCACAAAGGAAGCATACACAAAATGGCTGCCACCACATGGTCTGTCCACCAACAACAACATGGCAGAATCATCACAAAGGAAGTACACACAAAATGGCCCCACCACATGGCCTGGCCACCCACAACAACATGAAAAGAAAGAGAAGACAGACAATAAATGCCTATGGCAAAGGGACAATGCTTAGCTTCACAAAATGGACACACCACCGCCCAAATTGGTCACCCCAACCATAAACAAGAAATCATTACATAGAGGACAGAAAGAAACTGGAAGTGGTCCATGCTCCAATAAGACAAAACTACAACCAAATGACACATAAATGAGGACATTTTGTAGCACAAGAAACACATTAAACATTTTCGAGGAACTTTTATGCAACTCGGGACATATTGTTCGCGAGATTGCAAAATCGGCGTGTTCGGCAGCGCGAATCGAATGAAACGTCGTTATCGCGTTCCCGAGCCAGTACATTGAGCGAGCGAACAAGACAAAAATGTAAGGTCACGTTCTCACACTGTGCGAAGTTACCAAAACTACCCAAGCTGTATTCCTAGGGTTACAATGGCAGAAATTGACAGATTAGTTAAACACACCCAAAACCTGACATACCCCACACATACAAATAAGATTTTCTAAATCAAACCAAGCCATCCATGATTTTCTAATTAGGGGTACACCACAAAAACAGTTGATTAACTTTCATGACCCTATGACTAGTACCTCTGGCCTACTGGCAGAGTAGGCCACAAGTTTGGAGGCCTATGGCAAGAGCAAAGTGGCTGGGAAACATAAAATGGCCGCCAACACATGGCCAGGCCAACCACAGAAAGTTAATACAATGAACTCAAACATGCCTACACACTAACTACATGGAGTACTAGGGTCAGCTATTGGCTTAAAAAAAATAAAAAACATTTAAATTATACAAACAGAAATTCCACAACAGACATTGCTATTGCATAATTAATGATGACCATAATCCAATGCCAGCCATGATGTTTGTTTACAAACTTGAATAAAAATTTAAACACAGACCACAGAATTATGATTTTACCCATGGGTACCTCTCTATGTAGCCTGGATGAAATTTAAAAAGAAATACAAGTTGGGACCTCATAAAAGTACAGGCACCCATCAATAATTTAAATCCAGGAATGAAAACTGTAGTTAAAAAATCTAAAATCAAACAAACACAAGTCTACAACATCATACTCACTCATACATTACTGAAACGTACTTGAAAAAGAGAATTCAAAATCCAAAAGTCCTCAATAAAATCCAAAAAAAAGCAGTAATGCAGCCAACACACACAGAAAGTGATCCTGCCAGCTCAAAATCCAAATGAAAGTGACCACCTCATGGACAAAGCACTGGGAGGAGCCTGGTGGACAGGAACAGGAAGTTGTAAACTCCAGAGCCCTTCCTCCTTAATCTTCAAAAATAGAGTAGAAACAGAAAGAGGACTCCTTCCCCCCCAAAAATACAGCCAAAGGTACAACTTTAAGGGGTTTCTCACTTTTTTGCTAACCAGAATGGTAATTTATTATTATGGTTTAACTGTTTTAACATGCTCGCGAGTTATTCTGTGCAAGATTGCAGGTTCTGCGTGTTCGGCAACTCGATCTTACCAACAAGCATCCTCGCGCGTCCTTATGGCGCTATCGCGCATCCAAATGACGTCATCGCGTTCGCACAGTCGCACGGGAGGGTTTACAAACATGGTGGCAAACGCGACCGGGAAAAAGCGAACGCAGAACCAAGGTAAGCCAGTGCCGCGCACGGGATAATGTTATTCAGCGCGCGACAACTACGCTACGCACCGGATTGCGGAGTAATCGACAGCTACGCGTACTCCGCGGAACACGGAGTTGACGAAACTCCGCAAACTCCGCGAAAGGAGCGTAGTTCTTCGCCCAGGGTTACTTTTTAGCAGCGAGCCATCACTGGTAGGCTCTAGTAGTCCGTCTTCTTCCGTTGGCGCTGTTGAGCACCGGCGGTGGAGCTATAGGTCCAGCTCGGATCCAACCTTACGCATTGCAGGGTGCGATCTGTCCTCTGTTGTTAGACCACAGTCCTGTTTCCTAACTAATCTTCTTAGGGGTGCCTCATGCTGAGCACCTGCATTTCTTTCTCCTTCCGTGGCAAAACCCTACTCTACCTAAATGCTGTTCTTCTTTTCTGAGTCAAAATCCATGTGAAAAAAAGGGGGGGGGTGTTGCTGGATAACCGAGGGAAGAGAGGGCAGAGTGGGATTAGATCTTTGAAGCAAACCAAGGGAGCAAAGGATAACGAGTAGGCAGGCCCATTGATCGGGCTCAGAGGGGCGGGGGACTTCTGGCACAAGTGGATCAGCAAAACAGAGGGCTTCAAGGCAGCCCTTCATCCTTTTATTTTCCGTGTTTGAGAGTGGTGCCTCGTCCCGCGTCTCGTTGCTCTGCGGCTCCACCTTTGGTCGAGGTCACATGTGCTTCACGATCTGTGACCAGGCTGAGCGTCACATCCGATCCCTCTCCTCCGGTGATTTGTGTATCCTTGAATGGGTACAAAACAAGCTTTGGAGAACTGGTAGGAGAAGACATTTATACATTTCAATTCCGCCCCCAATCCTTAAGTAGTTGGGGATATGTTCATCGGTCACGATCAGAAGTTATCACTATGGAGTATGTAGGAGGGCATTTCTACTGAATTTGTACGTCTGTTTGGCGTTCATTCATGACGTATATGGAGAGAAGTCAGATTCCTATCGACTGTGTATCCTATCAACCTCAAAATCGAATCCTTTGGTAGAGACTCGTCTTTCTAACCCAAGTCCTGACAGTCTTACATTTCCCTTCAGGGTCGGCTAACTCTTGCGAACAGGGGGAGGAGGGGTGCTAACATCATGAGAGAGGGACAGAGGTTAAACATTCTTTTCTCGGAGAGCAACGGTTAATCAGGGTCATCAGTTGTACTTCGGGGACAGTAGATATGGAGCTGGGGTCAATCGGGAGAGGCGAGGACGCTTTGGACATCCGTACTTGGGTGCGGAGGGGTGGGGCAGTCTGGGCATTGGGGATTGTGTTTCTAACGAACTGAAAAACAGAAGGCCACTGACATATAGTCCCCCTATAGAAAGGCCAGATTAGGGGACATCAGTCGTCTTACCTGTCCTTTCTTTCTTAGCCAATTCAAGTTCCATCATTTCGCAGAAAGGAGAGGTAGTAATATGGCAAATTACAATCGTTTTAGTTTCTGTCAATTTTTTCCCGAACACCTTTGTGTTAAAAAAACAATTAGGCTTGTGCCGGCGAGGCACAACGTTACCACACAAAGGAAGAGGGAACAGGGGGGACCCTCAGAGAGAGAGAGAGTCGTCCGCATTCTAAACGAACTATTCGGTACACGTACGACATGGAGAGAGAGAGAGAGAGAGAGAGAGAGAGACGTGTACAACGATAGGCCATTTAGTGCGCACACAACACAGAACAGTAGGGGTCAAGGTTATATAGAAACACAGGCTGAAGAACGACGTAGAACCATACATTACGTACACAGGAGTTCAGGCGGGGGAGATAGTACATGTATTACATACAAAAATCCAAGACAAAACATAGAACAGTTTCTAGCCACAAAGATTTCTTCCTGCATGCTGCGCATCCTTAGTATCCCACTTAATTTGTCTGGAGGCTGAGCTTTTTACCTTTTTCTTCTTTCTTTTCGTTGGCTGCCTTTGCTGGTGGCCTCGGTTTGCAAATACTTACACTTTTGTCAATTGGTCGGGAACTAACCTGGTCGGGCTAATACTCACGGTGGGATCTTCGAATCGTTTTTAGCTAATGTGTTTCCAGGCTGGGGCAACGGAGGGTGTCAGTCGGGAGAACAATGGGACAGTTTCGAGTTTCATGTCTAAGAGGGGCAAGAAGAAGGAGGTGAGTCTTAAACGTTGGCAACCTTCCTAGTCTTCCAGGTGGAGGGTGCTTGGGTAAACCTCACCCCAGAATATTCCTTAACCTTTCCCTATTTAGTTAACGTATTATTTTACTCATTGGTGCACGTCATTCTTGGTTGCCTTATTTGGGGTGCGAAGTGAAGTCATATTTTGTCATCCTGTAATAACCCGTCAAGTTTCTGCTTCAGGCTGCCCTCCCAATCACTGGGTTCAGAGAGAGAAATAGTCATTTCTAAGTAAGGGAGTGCTATCTCTTTGTTTGTTCGTCGTGTATAGGCACCATCTTCAATCCCCTTTTTCCCCATTCCATTGGTCATTCGATCATCACTTAAGTTTATACATAAAACATTTCTCTCATCAATCCAGACGTGTACGACGTATATTCGAGCGAGTCATACACATCAGGGCATGCACGCGTGCATTCATATCATTCAAATTCGTCACGTTCTCAGGGGGAGTCCCCATAGATAATATACATTTTTCGTAGTGCTAGCCTGACTTCCGCGCGGGACCATGACGTGTTGCTTAGGTCTTTTCCGTACTTTAGTCGACGTTCCGATGCGACCTGCAGAAAGAAGGGAAGAAGAAGGGGGTGGGGGCAGCGTTTTAAAACATATCAGCGCGCATAAACCCGAAAATGCTTTTACTTACCACATACTCGACCTGTCTCCGCAGGATGCGGTCCCTACCATCTCGGCGTTTAAGCCCAGAGGGACCGGCAGTGCGGGAGAGATAATTATTGATGGACTGTGTATTGCATAGATCGCCCAAGTGTGGCATTACGGGTCGTGTGTAGGGAAGGGTCAAAACAAAAGGGCAGTCGGTGTAGAGTGGGGGCGAACTCATGTTCTCCTCTGAGGAAGAGGGATGGTCTACAGTGGTACAGGGTCGTTTTTGTTCGTACTAGAGGGGCCTGGTAGCAATCCTTTGGAGTGGCTTAGGGGCATCTAAAACGACTTCCCTGATACACGTGGCATATAAAGTAAAGGCTAAATACCGGGATCTCTATCGATTGTTTTATATTGCACAAAAATGAAAAACACATACAACAAACCTGAACCATTCATATTTGCAATATTTCGTGCACTATATATTTTTTTTTAACCCTAAATTAATTGAGCTGCTTCATTTCACAAACTGTGGCCAATTATTCGAAACTTACCAATATAAGCGCTACAATTTATGTTTGCTTTTTCAAACAAAAACCTTTAATAAAAATGTTGATGCACAAATACGGGCCTACAACCACGTGGGCCGGCCACGGAGCAGACTGGAACTGTACATGAGGGGATATTTATTCGTGGAAAGCGTAACGGAGTCGGTGGTCATTGATTTCATAATAAAAGTGCGACAAGTGCAATAAATCATATCAAAAATTCATTGTTAGCAAGTACCATAAGTGTCGAAAATTCGAGCTTTCAACAACATGATGCGTCAAAACTTAATATCAATTTATTGTCCGGAGGTTCAATCAGTACCCATCCCATATCAATTCATTGTCCGAACATATAATCAGTACCCATCCCCTCCCGCCATGTGCTAAAAACTGCATACATATCTCATGATATCAAGGCTGAGCAACTGGGACACAACAAGGAGTTGCGAGTTTCATTTGCACCGGCGCCATTTTGGGTGAGGTCAGGCATATCCAAGTATAGTCAAAATGTCTCCACCAACTCGTGGTTGGACCAGAACCTCTTTCGGCAGTTCAAAAGTTTTCGTTAAAGGGTAGCAAAAGGGACTGGCGAAATGAACCATTAGTCAAAAAAGGGGGGGGGGAGGGAGGCAACAATCTTTCCTACCGGGTCATACTGGTGTCTCCCCGGAACTTGATCAAATTGGTAGTCCGCAGGATTCTGGTCATTTGAACTGAGGCTGGCGCCGGCATGAGAGCACCAATGTCTCGTGGCTACATCGTGGTCGTTCCGTGGGCGATCATGGCAGTCATTCCCCATCGGGGGTGCCCGCGGGGGTGGGGCCCCCACGCGGCTCTCATAGAATCTTCAAAGTCGAGGAGAACACTTCTGGTCGTGGGACTCATTTTCTAGCTGACAGGCGACCGGGCCATCCTTTCACGCCGGGCCCGCTCCTGCAGGGTCGACCGCCCACTTCATGAACTCGGCCGGTTCGGGCGAAGCGTCGTTGCACCGCAACAGTAGACGAGACCCCGCTGGGTGAGTGGAGCGCCGCTGCACCGCAAGAGTAGGCGAACCCTTGTCGGGTGAGTGGAGCGCCGCTGCACCGCAAGAGTGGACGAGCCCTTGTCGGGTGAGTGGAGCGTTGGGGGTGCAGCTGGGGGCCTCCACCTGGGGAGGTGGGAGAGGCTCGTCCGCGCCGCCTCTCCCTCCCAGCGCACCCCACGCCGTTTCCCGGCTCTGACATTTGTGATGGCCGGACCAGGCGATAAGAGTAGGGGGGGGGTCGGAGGCATAAGCAAGACATCCCCCCCGTGGCCTGCAAGGCGCCAGAAGAGGATGGGAGGATCAGTACATTCCGGGCCGACCATCCCACGACCTCTCCGGCCGATGGCGGCCGGCCGGGCCCCGCCCTGCACGTGTCGAGGCCTCGTTTTCCGGATGGGCGTAACCGTGGACCTGTTGCACTTCGGGAGTTTCCGGAATGGGGGTAGGTATCTGCTGACTTGTATCTATCTCATGTTACCGTTATTGGGTGTGGCGGGCGGTGGGACAGACATGTTTGGAGCAGTGAGGGGCGGCGGAGCCTAGCTACCTCGTGGCTGCCGTGATGTCAAGCTTGGCTTCTCTCACCACTTTCATGTTTCTTATTGCGGGCTGTTTCTAACGTTTCTCATTTCTAGCGAAGTCAAAAACTCATCAGTGGCCTACTGATTTTTGCTTGATTTCTTTTTCCTTCCTTTTCTAGTGTGTTTCATGCTAAAGTTTCTGTTAACAGGGTACGGTGATTACTTCGTATTTTACATATGTCCTTTTTATTAGGGGTGCCCTCCAGTTGAGCCAGATGATCTGCCTCTAATAAATGGTCCGGGTGGAACTAGTTTACCAATCAGTGGGGAGTAGATAGGCATGAAAGATTACAACGGGGGACAAAGGTCTGCATTACCTACCCTTCACTACTTGCAAAGACTAGACAGAATATTTCTATTCCACGTTATTTGCAGACAGAGAATACCTCTAAAGAACTATTCCTTGAACAATAAATGTCCAGACAATCAATCAATCAGTGGGGAGAAAAACAGGTATGACGGATTACAATGGGGGACAAAAGTCTGCATTACCTAACCTTCACTATCTGCAAAGGGAGACAGAATATTCCTATTCTTCCCCGTTTGTAGACAGCGAATGTCTCGAAGAGCAATAGAGCGACCAATCAATCAGTGGGGAGAAAAACAGGCATGACGGATTACAACGGGGTACAAAAGTCCGCATTACCTATTCTTCACTATTTGCAAAGAGAGAGGAACGTTCCTATTTGTCGCTGTTTGCAAACAGAGAATGTCTCAAAGAGAACCAATACTTCAAGTAGCAACCAAGGCTAAATGAACCAATCAATGAACAATACCAGTATTTAAATACCGATTCCAATACAAACAATCAATCAATCAATCAGATGGATAAAGCCATCCTACCAATCAGACGTAAAGACGTCCTACTTAACCTTACCAGGACCTGACCGCGTGGACAGTTCTTCGCCTTCCCTTTCCAGCGCCCGATCGTTCTCTTACTCCATGTTTTTACCGCAGCATTCCTGTGGGATTCCAGTCAGGACAGTAGGTCGCTTGAGAGAGGTCCGTTCGGAATCGGTGAAGTTCATTCAATCGGCAGCCGGACGAGGGTCCTCTCAAGGCAGGTATACTCCAATCGTTTAGATGTTCACCCCATCGTCTGGACCTCTCTTACCGGACCTTATGTCGCTGATGGGCCCCGCGTTGGGACGCCAATTGAGGAAAATCAGCCCGGATTACAACCGATGCCCAGGCTGCTGGCGCAAGACGCCTCTTAGTTCCCATCTTGAACGATTACCAAATAAAGAGACGGGCGCTGGGAGCAGGAACACAAGAACAGAGTTTTATTTCTCATGAGGAGAGCCTGTCATTTCGGACACGCACAAAGTGTCTTCGGGAGGTGCTCTAACAAGTTTCTCTGAGGCTTTGTCTTTTATACACAGGTTTATGATGCACAAACATTCCTTATTGCAATAAAAGACACTTTGAAGTACATAAAGGCATGTTTGGAATCCCAGCTTCAGGCCTATTCCCATACCAGTCGCTCGGATGTCGTTCCCCCTCCTGAATGTAACAAGTGATTGTAATCTTGCAGCCGGACATTCCAACAGGACACGAGGGCAAGAGGGTGTGATCAGGTCAAAGGTTGGGCAGGCGATAAGATCGGGCACTTCAGTTGGTGTATCACGTTTTGCTATGCGGGGCTAAAAAGGGGGAGGGGGTGGTACATCCACGAGGCTTGGTCTTATGACTTGGGACCGGGTCGAGGGGCCAGGCGTGGCCGGGAGGGGGAATCATCAGGAGAGGGGAAGGGTGTTCCTGAGGGGAAATGAAAGGGGTGTGGGCCAGGCGGGGGTGTCATTTCCAGAGTAGGGTCGTGCAGAGGAAGAGGGTTTTATGGTCTATGCATGAGAGAGCGGGGTGGGGGTGTTCAATGCGCGGGGGTGCTGGGGATTTTAACAAACGGGCAGAGAGGTCATGGTGCCTAAAATGGCTGTTGCGTACGTGCGTGTATAGGCCTACGCGGGCGGGATGATGCAGTCGATGCTTCGCGGTATACGTTTTGCTTACAGAGAGGGGTATGGTGAACACAAATGAACGCCTATGGTGAACACAAATGAACGCCGCTTATGTACATACATATGTCATTTTCCACATTATAATGTAAGTTTAGACCTCCAAATAGAATGTAATTGCTAGCATCGAGGGCAAGTAGTGCAACAAAGTCCGTGATGGTGTCATTAAAGCTGGTGCATGGAACCAGTGGTCTGTAGATGAGAGTGCCGCTTAGAGTGAAGTTGGTGGTGACAGGGAGCTTGAATGATAAGTTTTTCATGTTGGAGGATGATGTGTCAATGGATGTGGTGCAGCTGAAGGCATCCTTGTGGAGGATGGCGATTCCGCCTCTGGGCATGTGAAGTTTGTCTTGCCTGGCAATCTTGTAACTGTGGAAGCTCTCTGTGGCAATTACAAGTGCTGATGCAGGGTTCTGCCAGGTTTCAGTGAGGAAAATTAGGCAAGGGACATTGTCGTGCAGCAGGTCCCAGATCTCTGTGGTGTGCTTGATGAGTGAGCAGTGGTGAAGAGCATTCATGCCATTGTGGAGTGTGGTGTGGATGGTTCTATGAATGTGTGAGTATGAGAGAGCGAGGTATTGGATGCTATTGGTGCAGTGAGTGTTAAGTGTGGGTTACTGCCTGAGAACTTGAGGAAGAGAAGGCTCCCTTGGGGTTGTGTGGTATGGTAAGGGAGCAGTGTATGGAGTGGCGTCCATGGTTGAGGGAGTGAAGCGTTGCAGCGTTGTAGTGGCTGGATGGGAAGGGACCTGGTTTCCTGGCACTGGGAGCGGTCCAGGCATGGATGGGTGCTGACTGGCTTGCAATAGACTCACCTTCGGTGCGCCAGCAGCGTGCCCACTGAGCTCATCCACTGCATGTCAACGCTGTGGCCGCCATTAAGTAGGTCCTGGGAGGGGAGAGGAGTGATGTCACGTACTGTGCAAATGGATGATAAGACATCCAGTGATATCACTTCCTGTGCATAGGAATTATGGGAAATCCAATGCTGTCACTAACTGTGCAGATGAGTGATGGAAATGAGTCCTCATGCTTGCATTCTTCTTTTAAAGAAAGTTTTAGGGGAACAACCAGTTATGTGACTTCCTGTGCAGATGGGTGATGGGCATTCCTATGGTCACTTCCTGTGCAGATGGCTGATGGAAAATCCAAGGATATCACTTTAAGGGCAGATGGATTATGGAAATTAGCTCTCTTGGTTGGCTTCTCCTTTTAAAGACAGTTTTGAGGGAAAATTAGTAATGTTGCTTCCGTTGCAGATAGAGGATTCTAAATCCAGAGATGTCATTTCCTGTGCAGTTGAATGATGGGAAATCCAGTGATGTCACCTCTTGTGCAGTTGGATGATGGAAATGAGTCCTCTCGCTTTGCATCTTCTTTTAAGGATAATTTAGGTGGGAAACCCATGATATCTCTTCCTGTGCAGATGAATGATGGGAATCGAGGGATGTCACCACCTGTGCTGATGGATTATGGAAATGAGTTCTCTTGCTTGGTGCTAAATTGTGAGATTGGGGCATTGGTAGCTAATGAAAATCAGACACAGTGTTATATTGTTAGATATAGGATTAAGGCATTGCTTGATTGTGAGATTTTGGTATTCCTAGATAATGTGACCAGGGTATTCCTGGATAATGAGACCAGGGTATTGCTAGATAGTGTGACTAGAGCATTGCTGATTAGTAAGACTGAGTCACTGCTTTGGAGATGAGACCAAGGCAAGTGAGACTGAGATACTATTAGGGTACTAGACTGGAGCTTTGCAGCGTGAGTGAGACCGAGAGCATGGATGGCATGGTGCTCTGTATTGTGCTCAAAAAGTCAGACTTGGAGACTAATATGGTATTGATTGTCGTGAGTGACACTAAGGGCCATATGTATCAAAAACCAATCTTGCGAATCTCCAATTGCGATTTTTTGCAAATCGCAATAAGAGAATAAAAAAATGGAATGTATATAGGATTAGCTAAAAATTTTGCGTTTTCTACATATTCCTACTTTGCAATTCGCAAATTGAGATTCGCAAATAAGGAATACCTTCCCATTCATTCATATGGGCTAGGAGGCCCATAGGAATGAATGGGAAGATATTCTCAATTTGCGATTAGCAATTAGAGAATTGAAAATTGAGAATGCAATTTCAAGGTTGCAAGGGTGCCAAGAGGACACCCTGTTGCCCCCCTGAAATATGCATGTGTGCACATTTTGCGCACATACATGCCTTAAGGCATGTATGTGCGCATATGGCACTTAAAAAAAATAAAAAAAGTTATTTTTTAAAGAAAACTGCAAATTAAAACCAATTGGATGTTGGTGGTAATTTGTGATTCCTTAAGGCCAAAGCACACTTTTTTTGTGCTTCTTACATTGCATTTAAGGAATCGCAATTTGCGATTTCTTAAATGCATTCGCAAAATAGGGAATTTTGCTATTTCTTATTTTGCGAGTGGTTTTTTGTGTGATATATTGCCCACTGCTAAATTGCGATCGCAAGCACTGAAATTCTGCGAATTTCAGCGTTTGCTATCGCAATTTAGCTTGATACATATGGCCCTCAGTCACTGGAAGGCTCTGGCACTGACAGGAAATTATACTTGATTACTGCTCTTTGAGTAAGATTAGCACTGCTATGAGGGAGAGTAAGTAACTGATGTATCAGAATAGATGAGCACTATTTGGGGGATGAGACAGGGGATACTTCTTGGGGTGTGTGATGATTGTGCACTGGACGGGGAGTGAGGATGACAGTCGGTGGCAATTGGGAGTTGTATTACAGGAGGTCTCCCGCACAATGCAGCTTCAGGAACACATTCAGCTATAGAGATGCAGAGTTTGGCCACATGCAGTTGAAATACCCTGAGCGTATGAATTAAAATCCTTCTGGGGTCATGTGCAATATCCCCTTGGTGTTTGTTTCTAACATTACACCTTTTTAAAGTCATCATATATTGGCAAAGGATAAATAGTTCCCGAGCACAAAAGGTCTTCTTATAGTCTTTAGAGAAAAGCCGTGCAACATCGAGACGGCTACTAACGAATATGGGTTGCATTTGATGTGGCAGGGAGCACTCTCCGAGAATATCATCTATACATTTATCCACATGAAGAACTCCACAAAAGGAATGGATAGAGTTCTAACTCTCTACTTGGAAAATTATTGATTTCTGGAACTGGCGTATATAGACCGTTGATACATTTGATTTATATGCCCTGAAGAAGTCATTTGGGTGACTGTGCCCCATGACGAAACACGTGTTGGCATTGGTTTTTCCATTGGCTACGTTGATGTGTATTTGATGAATATGACAAGTGCGGAGAATCACGCCGCTCGCACTTAGGACCCGGCCTCTCCGGACCCCGCCCGCCCCTGGTCTCTGGTGGTTGGCCGGACGGACGGCCCAATCTGCGCCCGGCCGACCCATTTCCGGTCCGGCGACATCGCGTGACCTGGGGGTCAGGGGTGGAGCCTCTGGGCCTATTTAGGGTCAACTCCCTGTGACTGGGATCTCTGTTCCCACTATCACTCCTGGATACCTGACTGCTCACGCCGGCACCTGGACATTCTCGTGATCCTGGCCGGCTTTCCGAAACTCTAGAAGCAGAAGGATCGAGCATCGTTCGTGTAGCCAGGTAAGGGGTCGAGTGCCTCGGGGGGCCTTGTGGGCAGCCGTGAGTCACGGTGGGTGCTGGGAAGGGATAGGAGTGTCGCTGCCTTACGGGGATTACGGCTGTGTGCGGGGATCCTCGTGGTGCGGGCTCCTGCCGGGCAGCGTGAACGGTGCTTAGGGGTGCGGGAGCAGGGAACTCAGGGCGCGTTAGGTGCTATAGCAAGGTAGTGCGAAGCGCGATACAGTTAGCATGGCGCCAAAAAAGGGAGGACAAAAGCGAAAAGATTCTGAGCCTGAATTGGCACAGATTATGAAATTACTGCTGGGCAAGGAGGCCCCCGATAGCGGGGATGAGAGCGATTCTTCCCGGGGGGAGCAGCCCGAGATAGTGGAGCGGCCGCGCAGGGGGGTGCCACCGAAGGCCCCTTGTTCGCCATTGAAGAAGAAAGCCAAGGCACAGCCTAAAAGAAAAGGGAGGCAGGAGAGGAGTAGGCCTAGCCCTGCCAGGGGGAAACGGGACGAGGGATCAGTAGGTCCCGTCCCCACACCTCCGTTAGATGCAGAGCGGGTTTACCCTTCTGATCCCATTCCGAATGTGCCCGCGCCAGCAGACCCGGTGGGTTCAGTTTTGTCTGAGATTAGGGAGGCGCTGAAGGCGTTGGCCCCGGGAGGCGCGGTACCGATAGTTAGGGTCCCTCCGGCCCCACTCCCACCGCAGCCGGTCGCCGCAGTGGCAGATCCGTTAGATAGCTTGCTGGCATCAGTTTCCACATTAGTGGGCCAATTATCAGCTCCGGAAAAAGTATTAGAGCGAGTGAGCGCTGGAGCGGCCGCACCGTGGGTGCCCCCTCAGGCCACAGAACAGGGCGCGTTGCAGGACATTCAGAGGCAGTTGAGTCGAGTCGCGCAATGCGTTGCCCAGTGTAGCGATTGGAGCCCATCCCCCCGTGACAGCGATAGCTGTAACACCTACAGGAGGTAAGCCTGGTGACGCTACAGCAAGGAGCAGCGAGGTGGGGGCTAGGCAGGGGAACGTGTTGTCTCAGTCAGGGATGTTAGCTACGCATGTGAGTGTGGAAATGCGAGAGAAGATTTGGAAGGGTGCCTACGTGGATATATTCTCCCTTATCAGGCCAAAGAGAAGAGAGGAAGATTACAAGGACAGGGAGGGGAAAGAGCACTCCTTCCGAGATCGGAGACCTAGGATAGAGGAGACAATAACCAATTGGTTGTTCGGCTTTCATGTGTATGTGACAGTATTGTTGGAAAAAAGGCCAGAGTTGGCGATTCCGCTGGTGTTTTATACCAATAAGATCGTGAAGGCCCATTCCACTCATGGGGGTTCAGCCTGGCTGACGTATGATAGGGAGTTTCGCTGGGCAAAGGAGGAAAACCCCTCCATTTGTTGGGATCAGGTTGAGGTCAATGCTTGGTTAGAGAGCGTGAGTAATAGAGAACACCCGGCTAGGCAGCCCTTTCGGACTTCCCAGGGAGGGCCGGGCGAGAAGAAAGGTACATGCTGGGCATTCAATGGCAAAGGGTGCACATAGCCCCCCGGGCAGTGCAAGTTTAAGCACGCATGCGCCTACTGCGGTCACCCGTCCCATCCCGAACCAAAGTGCAACAAGAAATCCAAAGAACGGGGGGTGCAGCCCCTAAGGATGTCAAGCCCCCCCAAGTCTAAACTGCATACTCCAGTGGATATTGAAAAGATGATTTTTTGGTTGAACAGGTACCCTGACAGGGCAGCTGCTAGGATGTTGTTTGAGGGGTTTTCCAGGGGATTCCGTATCCCAGCATCTCATGTCCCCCCTATTAGTCAGTGTAAGAACCAGGTTTCAGCGAGAACCCATCCCTCAGTAGTGGCCACAAAGGTGGAAAAAGAGCGGGCCTTAGGTCGGGTAGCAGGCCCGTTCCCGGATCCTCCTTGGGAGAACTTTGTGTGCTCCCCTCTGGGAGTAGTGCCCAAGAAGGAGCCGGGACAATTCAGGATGATTCATAACCTATCTGCACCGAAGGGTGCATCGGTAAATGATGCCATCGACCCGGCAGTGTGCTCAGTGACATACTCGTCCTTTGATGCCGCGGTCCAGAAAGTGAGGGAGCTAGGCCGGGGGGCGTTGCTAGCGAAAACCGATATTGAGTCAGCATTCCGCTTGTTGCCGGTGCATCCCGAGGATTACCATTTGCTAGGCTTTCAGGTCCAACAGCAATTTTATTACGACAGATGTATGCCTATGGGTTGTGCGGTCTCCTGCAAGTACTTTGAGACCTTTAGCTCCATGCTGCAATGGGTGTTTTCGCAAAAGTCAGGATGTACGGATGTGGTGCATTATTTAGACGATTTCATGGTGATGGGCCCCGCGTCTTCAGATGCCTGCGCTTTGGCCCTGAGTCAGCTGGTGGCCATGTTGAAGGAATTTGGGGTGCCGCTGGCGCCGAGCAAAACAGTCGGCCAGGACACGTGCATGTCCTTCCTGGGCATCGAAATTGACACAGTAGCGGGGGAATGTAGACTGCCAATGGATAAAGTAAGAGCCTTTTCCCTAGCCATTGAGGTAGCCTTGGCATGTCCGAAGGTGACGTTACATCAGTTACAAGTTCTTGTGGGTCAGCTAAATTTTGCCTTGTGCATCATTCCCATGGGACGCCCTTTCTCGAGGTCTATTGCCAGAGCGATGGTAGGTATTACCCAGAAGCATCATCGGGTGCGGTTAAAGGCAGGGGTTAAGGAGGACCTCATGGTGTGGCGAGACTTCCTGACAGATTTCAACGGGCGGGTAGTTTGGCCCGCTCCTCCGGTGTCCAGCGTGGAGCTAGGCCTATACACCGACTCAGCCGGGAGTGTTGGTTTTGCGGCGATCTAGGGCCCTTCCTGGTGCGGGGCGGTCTAGCCAGCGGAAAGGCACTTAGCAGGCTTGACAAAGCATTTAGCTTTCCTAGAGCTTTTTCCCATTTGGGTGGCAGTGACTGTCTGGGCAGAGCGCTTCAGGGACAGGGCAGTGACCTTCTGGTCGGATAACATGGCGGTGGTGCAGTTTATCGATCGGCAAGGGGCGACTTGCCCGCATGTGCTTAGGTTGCTGAAGCTGTTGGTGTTGGCATGCTTGAAATTGAATTTGACTTTTAAGGCTGCGCATATACCTGGTGTTGATAACCATGCTGCTGACGCTTTGTCTCGTTCCAAGTTGCAGGACTTCCGGAGGTTCCACCCGCAGGCGGAAGAGCGCATGACGACGTTCCCTACGTCACTGTGGAAAATTGGAGCCCCGCTATAGCGGGGCTGGTAGGTGCCGCTCTGAGTGATCGCACCAAACGTGCCTATCAGTCACAGTTTAATGTTTACAGGTCATTTGTTGAACAGAAGGGAGATGCGAGGATCTTTTCAACTGAAACGTTGTACGCTTTTGTACAGGTTCTACGGGATCAGGGCAAAACAGTGTCCTACGCTAGGGCCTCCTTGGCAGCGATAGGCTTCTTTGCCAAACTGGCGGGGGAGCGGGACCCTGGGGCTTCATTCCTGATCAGGAAGGCCTTAGCGGGATGGGCCCGATTAGACGGGCCACGGCGGGACTGTCGTAGGCCTTTGGATCTCCCGAACTTGATTGATATTTTGGGGGTACTGCCTCTTATTTGCCAGTCACCGTTCGAGGGAATCATGCTGGGGGCGGCCTTCTGCCTGGCCTTCTACGGGGCCTTTCGCCTGGGTGAGATAGTTGGGGCCTCCAGAGTAGACCATGGGGGGGCTTGCAGTTCAAGGATATCTCCCTTTCCCCGGGGGGCCTAGTATTACGGTTGGGACGGTCCAAGACAGACCAAACAGGAAAGGGGGTCACCATCCATTTACTACCAGCCCCGGGGATAGCTGCCTGTCCCGTATCCCGTATGCAGGCGTACCTGGCCCGATACCCGGCAGGGGGGGGGTCGGCTCTTTTCGTCCATGAAAACAGGGATTGCCTGTCTCAATACCAGTTTAAGGCAGTATTTGGGTTGGCTCTTGGGAATCTGGGTCTGGAAACAGCGGGCTATTCTTCTCATTCCTTTAGGATTGGCGCCGCAACTTTGGCGGCAGGGGCCGGTCTTTCCCCCAACATGGTGAAAGGTGTAGGTCGCTGGACCTCTGACTGCTATAAGCGATATATTAGGCCTGAATTGTTGTAAAACGTATGTGTGCAGTGTCTAATGGTTTCATCTCTCTCCTTTCTGATTAGTATGCCTGCTTCCGTGGTATGGGTACTCGAGCACTCTTTCGTGCGTCGCGCGGCGGTTCGCTTGCAGCGGAGAGAGGTGGTGAAACCGGCCGCATTGGGCGAGACCGAATTCGTATGGCATGCCGTTGGAGGGATGCGTATCCGACACTTGAGGCGGATCGTCGAGGAGCTCAGGGCACGAGAGCACAAATCACCGGATTGGATTATTTTGCATTTGGGAGGCAACGACATGGTCGACAGAGGGCGCTTGGCTGTCAAGGAGGCCCTACTAGCAGAGTTTGCCTGGCTGGGACATGTGTTCCCATCGACGAAAATAGTCAGGTCTAGCATGATATCACGCAGGACATGGGGCCCAGGAGTGCGTCCTAGATCTTTAAACGTCTCGGTGAGGCGATTGAATGGCGAACTAGCAAGGTTGTGCTCGTGAAGGGCCGCTTGCGCTACCTCCAGCACCGGATGATTTCCGGAGAAGTGATGTACCACCAGGATGGGGTACATTTGTCGGACTTTGGAACTGATACTTTTATCCAAGAACTTTGGTCATTTATTCTGATCGCAGGTGGGGAGGGTGTCAGACCTGTGGGCCTTGGCCACCCTTGTGGCGGAGAAGAGACCTGCGATCTGTAACTAGTGGCTAAGCAAAATGGATGGGAGCCTGCTTGCCGGGCTCCATAGGCCAGCTCTGAGGGGGGATATGACAAGCTCTCCACTGGGAGGAAGTGACCACCGGCTGGGGAGGCTAGGGCGACAGATTTCGAGCCTCCCGGGCGACCCTGGGCAGCCTGGTGGTCGAGAGGTGGGCCCCGGTAATGGCAGACAAGGATCGAAGAGCGGGACCCACCACTCTAAGGGGCAGGTACACGGCACTTGGCGTAGGGTACCCAGCTGCGAGATGCGAACCACATGGTGTTCCTCCCTTAGGGTTGGGAAGGTGATGGAGCATGATATGCTCATAAATGTAGTTATGAATGTAACTTGTAAATATTAGATATGCATGTTATTGCTTGTCATGTTTATGCAATGTGGTGAATAAACATGGCCTTTTTAACCCCACCTGAATCTCTGGTGATTTCTAAATGTGGGATCTTGCATGTCTAGGGTAGTTGGGCCGTGGGGGAATATCTGGAGGGTACGGGTCCTATGACAAGTGTGGAGAATCACGCCGCGCACACTTAGGACCCGGCCTCTTCGGACCCCGCCCGGCCCTGGTCTCTCGCGGTTGGTCGGGCGGACGGCCCAATCGGCGTCCGGCCGACCCATTTCCGGTCCGGCGACATCGCGTGACCTGGGGGTCAGGGGTGGAGCCTCTGGGCCTATTTAGGGTCAACTCCCTGTGACTGGGGTATCTGTTCCCGCTATCACTCCTGGATACCTGACTGCTCACGCCGGAACCTGGACATTCTCGTGATCCTAGACGGCTTTCCGAAACTCCCACCCACCCGTCCCTTAGATAAATGGTTTGAGGGGCGTTCTGCGGAGAAGAGACCTGCGATCAGTAACTAGTGGCTAAGCAAAATGGATGGGAGCCCGCTTGCCGGGCTCCATAGGCCAGCTCTGAGGGGAGATATGGCAAGCTCTCCACTGGGAGGAAGTGACCACCGGCTGGGGAGGCTAGGGCGACAGATTTCGAGCCTCCCGGGCGACCCTGGGCAGCTTGGTGGTCGAGAGGTGGGCCCCGGTAATGGCGAACAAGGATCGAAGGGCGGGACCCACCACTCTAAGGGGCAGGTGCACGGCACTTGGCGTAGGGTACCCAGCTGCGAGATGCGAACCAGATGGTGTTCCTCCCTTAGGGTTGGGAAGGTGATGGAGCATGATATGCTCATAAATGTAGTTATGAATGTAACTTGTAAATATTAGATATGCATGTTATTGCTTGTCATGTTTATACAATGTGGTGAATAAACATGGCCTTTTTAACCCCACCTGAATCTCTGGTGATTTCTAAATGTGGGATCTTGCATGTCTAGGGTAGTTGGGCGGCGGGGGAATATCTGGAGGGTACGGGTCCTATTGGAAGACTGACGAAGAATTCTCAGATGTGTGACGAGAAAAGATAAAGGAAATAAAAGGAATTAACTTATTGGACTCTTGAAAGAATACTGATTTAATAGTGGATATCTTTTCTCTAAAGACTATAAGAAGACCTTTTGTGCTCGGGAACTATTTATCCTTTGTCTTTGAATCCTCTGGCTCTACAGAAGAATCCCTTGGGGACGCAGGTGGCCGCTTTCCCCTGTTCCCTTGAGCCACCTTATTTGAAGAACACTATACTGGTTGCAATTGCGCAAACATTACCCAGCCACCCTTTGTTTTGTATTATCATATATTGGCAGTTTGGTGGACATGAGCTCAGCAAAAGCAGATTATCCAAAGATGAAACAGTTTGTTAAAGATGGAGACCTGATACTGCAAAACACTACTACTAGCTCCAAAAGCTAGATATTTATTAGTGTATTGCTTTTTTTGTGGGTTTTTTCTGTCCTCATTTCACCAAAGACTTTCACATATTTGACAAGCTGATTTTTCCGTTTCTGGGCCCCCCCCCTGCGCCTCACTGCGTCTGTCTCGGCCCCAAGGCCTTCCTCACGTGTTTGAGGACTGGTGTAATCATAGGACTTTGGAAAAAGGCCCTTTGTGATCTATAACTCAATAATTAATCAGGTGCCTTTGCCGTGCCCATCCTATCAGGGGCCGCCAAATGTTGAGTGGGCTTTTCTCCCCAGTATCTTGTTCTAAATGTGCCATGTTAAGAACGGCTTTAAGCCAATCTACCCTGCCCGGGGAGATGGTGGCCTTCCATTTAATACAAATCTCTCTCCTTGCCAAGAGCACTAAGTATAGAAGGAGGCCCATTTATTTCTGTGGGAGCACGCCTCTGGTGGAATCATTCTTACCAAAAATCACCAGGTGCAGGTCTACTTCTATGTCGATTTCAAAAATAGATGTTAACGTCTCTCCCACATTTTTCCAAAAGGTAGTTAGCTCCGGGCATTGAAAAAAGATATGTATGTCATTGGCATTGACAAGACTACATCTTGGGCAGCTTGGCGGCAGAACAGGAGCAAATTTAGCAATTTTGGCTGGGGTTTTATATATCCTATTGATCACAAAAAAAATATTTTTCTGCAGGCAGGCTTTATATATTTATACAGTATCTTGAGTGATGAATCAAAAGATTCCTCAATATGCGAGGCGAGTAACATTTGGTTCCAAACTGATGTTGGGGAGGGGACCTTAACTTTCTCTGCTATTTGAATTCATGCACACCAAAGAGCTATCTCTTTCTTCCTCCGCCGGGGGTCTTCCAATAGCTGCTCTAGTTCCTAACTCCCAGAGATGTCACCTACTTTTGACTAATACCAGGATCTTAATTGAAGGTATTTGAACCTTGAAAAAAGAGGGCTATCTTGGCTTGTAAAACTTCCCAGGGAAGGATGCCCTCTGAGTCCACCAAATCCGACCATCTCACCAGCCCCGAACTTTTGATTGGTATCGCCAAGCTGTCACACATACAGGGTGGGGTTCCAGGAGAGACCCAGATTAGGGCAAAATCAGAAAAATACCCTATGCCCCATATAAACCTGATTTTATACCAGTTTGACAAGGCTGATTTCAAAACCTTTAGCCAAACCCGTTCAAAAAACCTTGGTGCACCAAATTTATACAAAAACCCACCTTGCCCACTACCTCCCTCCACCAAGATCATTTCCCCAAGTACTCTACCCCAGGCAGTTTCCTCAGTACTGGTTAATAACATCCTAACACCTTTAAATTGGAAGGCCAACAAATACCAGTTAATGTCAGGAAGGGCCACCCACCTCTGAGGAGCTTCCTCCTGAGCTTTTTCCACGACATCCTGGCATTTTTCTGGCCCCCCAAAAAACTGCCTATTTTCCCCTGAATTCTACTTATGTTTTTAGGGGGAAAGTTAGCGGAATTGCATTTTGGAAGCACAGACATTTTTACAAGATTTACCCTCCCGTAGATGGTCAAAGGGAGGTTCTTCCATTTAGCAAACAAGTAATCTATATCCTTTTCGATTTTTCCCAGATTTATCAACGGGATTTTATTTAAATCTTTGACTATTTTGATAGCTAGGTATCTAAATTCTTTACTGACAGGACCACCTCTATATGAAATGTTCCAACACATTACTTTGGTCTTAGCCGAATTCACGAGATACCCTGAGACCTTACAAAATTCCCTTAACATATGCTCCTGTTGTGAAATGGCATACTCTGGATCGCTGGTGTAGACTATCACATCATCTTCATACAATGCTAGTTTGCACTTGTAGCTTGTTGATTTAAATGGGATGATGGTATTATCCAGTCTGATAGTTTGGGCTAGGGGCGCTATGTAAAGATTAAACAAGAGGGGAGACTGGGGGCACCCCTGCCTAGTCTCTCTCTGAATTGAGAAACTTGGGGTCAAGGAACCATTCAAGAGGATTTTCGCAGATGCACCAAGATAACAATGCTTTACAGACTGCACGAACACTGGTCCCATACCCATGGCCTCCAAAATGCCCCAAAGGTACCTCCAACACACACGGTCAAAGGCCTTAGCGGCGTCAATTGCCACTACTGCCAGAGGGTCTGCCCTTGCCTCTGCTAGGTCGATGTTACCAACCAGCATGAAACCCTTCCGATCAGTATTAATTAGGTTGGGTGCCAGTTTCGCCAATCTCCATGCTAATACGCCCATGAAGATCTTGTAGTCGGCGTTCAGCAGGGAGATTGGGCGATAGGAGTCTGCCAATAAGGGGTCCTTCCCTGGTTTTAAAATTAAAACTATTGTGGCCTCACTCCAAGATCTTGGCATCCCCCCATTAGAACAATAAATTGAATTGAATAACATATGGAGTACCGGTAAAAGATCGTCTTGTAATAGTTTATATAGATCATTGGGGAGGGCATCGAGACCAGCAGCTTTTTAATATTTGCTCGCTTTATTTTATTCCTGATCTCCTCTATTGTTATAGGTGCATCGAGTGCCTCCATGGAGGCCTCCGTGTGGGTGGACAGGGACTCATCTCTTAGCCAGGAGGATATCTGGACCCGGGTAGGTTCAAGATCTTCCTTATATAGATCTGAAAAGAGTGATAGCATGGACTTTTGTATATCTTCCAGGTTACTTGATTTGTTCCCACTGCGATCAATGATTAACTCATTAATGTCGTTCTTTGCCCGGTCCAGCCTAACCTTCCAAACAAGAAGGGCCCCTGCTTTCTCCCCATGCTCGAAATTCTCCATGTTTCTGGTTTGCCATTGAGCCTTACATTTCTGATCTAAAAGAGATCTGAGATTTTGTCTAGCCTCCTCCAGTTTCCTATCTATCGACTTTAGTTCCCCCAAGTCTCCTGTGGTTATCTTCCTCCTTTCCGCCTCCAAGACAGATATCTTACCCTCCAAAGCATGTAGTTCTTGGGTCTTTATTCGATTTTTAGAGCTTATTAGAGCATGCAATGGACCTCTCAGACTAGCCTTATAGGCATCCCATACATGACCAATTGAGGTTGATCCCAGGTTAAAAGAAAAAATGTTCTAGGGAGGATCTACTGGTGGATTGTATAATTTCTGTGTCTGACAGCATTACTCTGTTCAACGTCCATCTTGGTTGTGAACAGTTGCCACCCATTGCATAAACTACTAATAGGGGAGCATGGTCAGATAGGTGAGTTGGCTGAACTAAAATACTTGTAAAATTATTAAGAGCTTCTTTATTGACCAACACATAGTCTATCCGTGAGGAGGGTCTAGATTTTTTGCTGTAGTAGGTAAATTCTTGGGCATCACCTTTCTTGGATCTCCATAAATCCACTAGGTTTATATTTGATATTAAATTTTTCATAACCCTACGCGATTTAGGGGTTGCTGTTGTGTAACTTAAGTTGGAACTGTCTTTTACTGGATCGAGCCTAACATTAAAGTCCCCTCCTATTATCAGGGGGTGTTTACCTACATTAAACTCCCTTGTAGTTT
Source organism: Lissotriton vulgaris (assembly GCF_964263255.1). Lineage (NCBI taxonomy): Eukaryota > Metazoa > Chordata > Amphibia > Caudata > Salamandridae > Lissotriton > Lissotriton vulgaris. The sequence continues at coordinate 187,547,345 of NC_141695.1, read as the reverse complement.
AACTAAGAAGGAGGGGTTGTCCGTATTTGGGCCATAATAAGATGAACAGGTCATCTCTGCTCCCCCAAAATCAAAGAGGCCTATTACACATCTGCCTGATTGATCAGTTTGAACTGACTTTATCCTACAAGGAACACCCTTCTTAACCACTAATGCTACCCCACGGCTACTCAATGATTGTTGTGAGACACAAAAACACGGTACCCAAGGAATCTTAGAGAAGACCGACTGAAACTCTGTTGGATTTAAGTGAGTCTCCTGCAGCAAACATATCTGTGCTAATGAAAGCTCTAAATACTTTAAAATCAATCTGTGCTTGCACGGGCATCTCAGGCCATTTAGGTTTTAAGAAATATAGTGAATCTTACAAGCATCTTTCATGTTACCTGTCGTGGCCATAGAAATGTTCGTGAATAATGTAGTGCTTCCTTATTGAAAAAGTGAGATAAGGTGAGATGAGGCATTTTATTTTAATTTTTTTCCCTTCTCTGCTCCCCACCCAGTGCTCCCCGCCCTCCATCCCCTTTGCCCTCTCCTTGGGGCCCCCTGAATCCGCCATACCTCCCTTTACCCTGAGGAACCCTCCCTTCCAGTAGGCTTTGCCTATTCAGGCATTGCTCCATCGGACTTTTTTCCCTTACTAGAAACTATGTGTATATCGCGGGCCAGGAAAACCAAGGCCCCATCCTAAGCTGATATATCGCTCTCTTACTTCCCACCCTGTTTTTCATGTTGAATTTTGGCAATGAGCGTATCGACTTCTTTTGAGGATCGTATCATGTGCATGTGGTTATTCCACATTACCCAGAGGGTAGCAGGAAACCTTAGTTGTGCTTTTGCCCCAAGGCTGTTGCGCTCATCCAGTCTCTTCCCCAGCTCCCACTGTCTCGTGGCCGTTATATGGGAGATATCGGATCTGATGGAAAAAGAGAAAGTGGGTTGGTCGGAAGGCGGAGAGGAAATGATCCCTTCCTTTAGTGCTGCTGAGAGAATGAGCTTCTTGACGGAATATGATAAACAATTCACTAGGATCTTACGTGGTTTCTGCTTCCCCATTTTTCTTTTAAAAGGATCCCTATGGACCCTTTGAATTTCATAAATGAGATCAATATTCGGATGACGTTTAAGGACTGTGGCCTTTAATAAGGAAATCAAAAACCCCTGTATATCCTCCCCTTTCGCTGCCTCCGGAACATTCAGGAGTTTCAGATTATTTCTCTTTGAGTGGTTCTCTAGGCGTTCCAGATCGTCCTTCAGTTCTTTATTCTGGGAGGAAAGAGACTCTAACCAAAATGTAGTGGGCGCTATTGATTCTTTCAACTTTGGCATCTCTTCCTCAAGTGTTTCAGTCCTTGCCGTGATCTCCTCTAATGTGTTAGCAAGGACCTCACAGGATGACCGGATTGCTACCTGGTTTGCCTCTGAGACAGTAAATCGACTGGCCATTTTGGCCTGATTTGTTTCAGAGACTGTGAATCTGGATGTCATCTCTTCCTTCATGGCCAACAGTAGATCAGCTAATCAGTGTGGATTTAAGGTTGAGGTGGGGGGCTTAAATCCTTCTGGTTGGGATCTTGCCCTGCTTCAACCTCCCTTTGTTCTCGGTCCCTGTCTTGATCAATTTCTTGCACTGCCTCTTCCTGTTCCTCCAGCACCAAGAATCTATTAGTGAGATTAATCTCTGGGTGAATATCCCATTCTACCATACTTGACGAAGCAGACTTTGTGGGCTGGGTGATTTGCTCTTGAGTTATATGTACTGGTTCACAGGTCTTAACCGTCTTTGTCTTCACCGCCTTCACCGTCTTCTCTTTAGGCGTAAGATTGGAGGCCGGGGATTGGGCCGAGATTGGCAAATTTGTTTTAACTACTGATGAGTGGGCAGGGGTCCTTCCCTCAGTAGAGCTGAGCATGATGTTATTTGGTGATTGCAGTGGTTTAGTTGAAGATGAGAGCGACATGACCTGGTAAAAGGATTTCAGAGATGGGGTGACTTTTGGTTTGATTGCAGATTTGTTTTCCTTTCCTGTAATTTAGCCTTGCCCTGTGACTGCATGACTAGGGTTATCCACCCTGGGGAATCTTGCGCCCCCAGCGCCTGCTTACGCTGCCTTGATGTTATTCTGGGTACAGCTCTGACTTCTGGTGCTGTTGCTACAGGTGGGTATACTCGCTGGGGAAAGTGTGTAATGTCCCTGTTGGTGGCAAAGTGTACTGCTCTTGCTCGTAGTGTATATCTGTTTAGTTTTGGGAGGATAGGCCCTCTAGGGTGCTAATGCTCCTCTCCATACAGTCTTGAAAGCAACCAATCCCCTCCTCCGTGTTGCAACCCCCCTTTCGCTCACCCAGGCGTCGAACGCTCTCTTTACCTGACCCAGACCCACAGGAGAGACATGAAAATCCACCAGACCCCCGGCGTCCCAAAAACGTAAACACCCCCCGCTCTTGGAGACCTTGGTCTGAGCCTCTTGCGCTGACCGGGCCCCCGCCTACCCGCACTGAAACCAGGTAGCTGAATTCTGGCCGCTGGGCTGGGCCTCTCCCCAAGCACCGCAGGAGCAAGGAATGCAAACTGTTGTGTCCTTGCGCGGCCGCGGCCGCCTTCCACCTCCAGCGCGGCCTCTCTGGAACTGCTCCGCCCCCGCCTTGGAAGTCTGAAATGCCAACCACCACCACGGAGGAGCGAATCTACCAATGCCTCCGCGGGTCCTCTCTCATTGCCGGGGGAGCGGCAAAATGGAAACCGGGACCCACAACCAGCGAGCCAGCAGTTGCAAGAACAGAGAAAAAAAAACAGGGAGCAAGTATACAAACGACTGAGGTAACCATATAGACTTCTAAGGCTTAATTCCTAGTCCGCCATTAAAGATCCAAGTGATTCCGAGGGAGCGAGCCCGCGACCAGTCACGCTGCGGCTGCCATGTTCCTCATCGCCTAATCATGACCACCGTATTGCTTTTTGTTGAATATATTGTGATAAATGGACACTGTCTCCCTTCCCCCGGGTAATAGACGGTCCAGTTTTTTAACCTAACATTTACTATCAGCTCTTAGATTGGTGATAAATCCTCTTACAATTGTCAATAAACGGAGCAGGGGTATAATTCCAAAAAGTGATTTCCAATACAAGTGGTTTTGCTGTGATTCTTATGGGAAGGCCAAGGACCCATGCTTCTCGAAGAAATGTCATAGTGCTGCTGGCCCTTCCCAGCTTTAGAATATATTGCTTATTTCAATAATATTTAGTCAAATTGGAAATACCTAGATTAGTTGTAAAGTATGCTCGTTTTATAGATGGACCAGACCCATTGGACCACTTTAGTTATTTTGTCTGCTTATCCCAGTCACGTGTCCACCTTGTTAGGAGTCCTATGAATGGTTATTTATAGCACTTATGTCCTGTATTGAACCTGTTTCTAAGCCCCTTTAATATTTTCATATAATAGAAAAGTAATATAAGTTGTTTGCAGACTTTTTCCTTAGGTCTGTGGCAGTGAGTGGTTATTGGGCAGAATCCATGGTGCATTCTCATATTTACTGTTGACAATTCTTGACTTAGGACAATTTATTTCCATTTGGATAGCAGTTATTCATTAGATCTCACATATCAGATAGCTTTTAGCTGTTTGTTTGAGAAGGAGCTCTTGTGGACCATACCAAAAGCCTTAAATTGGGCTGAGGACCCACCAATTGTTTACTGTTGCTTGGCTTTACTGCTACTCTCATTTGCTTGGTTCTTATTTGATGGCTTCCTTTCCTCTTCTTGTGTTTGTCACTCTCCTGAGTATAGCTTCGTTAGTATCATTTTGATAATGTTGGACCCGGCCCTTTTAGCAGGTTCACCCCGAGACTTTTTGCTTTTTCCTAGCCTGTTTCTGTGACCTGGTGTTGGTGATTTTTGGCCTCTGCGCTCTTTTTCACTGTGGTACAGTGTAAAGTGTGTGAGCTCTCTGTGCATGTGTGGTGAGTGACCTGCCCTCCAATAGGAATGAATGGGGAATATGTATGCCCATGGTAGTTCCTGATGTGTGGGGAGTGCAGGGTCGAGTTTGGTATGTGCGAACTCGTGAGATTGAATGCTGCGTAATGATATATGCGGCATGATTGTGTCTAGCGTAGAAGTCCCACTTTTAGAAGTTGGCATATTTGTGTAATTTGTGTCTGGCGTGTGATTGGCTGAGGCTGGCTGGTGAGCCTGGCTCCAAGAGTCTGGGAGGGTCTGCCCCGGTGGTGATTGGAGTGTTTAGCATGCTGATGTGAGGGGAGGAGTGAGCCTGGTCGTGCTCGTGGATTGACCGTCTGGTTTGAGGGTCCTGAATGAGGCTGGGTTTTCCCCACACAATGCTGGCTCCACCCCCTGGGGTGCGTCTGATGTCCCTAGCCTGGCCAGTGAAAGGAATTCCCTATAACCAGTTCTAGCTGCTTCTCACACTGCCTGCACCCTGCTAGACAAAGGATTTCTCTGTATAAAAAGGGGCTGTGTCCCCTTCCAAAATGTTCCTGTCTTGTACTGGAATCTGCCAGGGGCGGGCTCTGCCCAGCCCCTGGATGCCTGGAGGACTTCTGGGGTACCCCTCTGCCTTGCCTGGGCTGATTGGGGGACTTTGCTTTGCCCTAGGATCCTTTGGACCTTCTTCCTATCCCCCAAGGACTTTGCCCCATCCCCTGAAGAACTTTGCTGGACTTTGGGCTTGAGGGCGCTCTCTCCTGCCTTTCAGAGCTGGGGAGCGCTGAGATGCCCGGCTGGCGCTGAGGAGCGCTTTACCTTTCCATTAGCGCTGGAAAGCGCTTGTACTTGACCTTCGGCGCTTGGGAGTGCTGTGGACCTATGCCTAGTGCTGGGAGCGCTTTATTTTATTGATTGCGCTTGAGAGCGCTTTGTTTCACAGCCGGTGCCCACCCGACATTGCCCAGAGATTGGGAGCTTACCCCGTTCATCATTTAACTCGAGGGAGCCCACCCCTCGGTTAATTCAACCCCAGCCTACGAGTGCCTGAAACGGGCCGCCGCGCTGCCCGCGACGACCCGGAAGTAGTTGCCCGGCCGGCCAATCGCGGTGCGGCCTTGCCGGAGGTCCCACCCCGCTGCCGGCATCCCTCCCCCGGGGCTCCCGAGAGAGAGGGAAAGCCCCAGAGCACAGCAGAGGAGCCGGGAGACCCAAGCGGAGGCAACAAGCAAAAGAGCCGGTGAGTGGGGGCCGGGAGAGCGAGTGAAGGGAGGAGGGCATCGGGACACACTGTCGGTGCCCGCCCTCTCCCCTCCAGGACCCGGCCACATTTTGTGTTTAGAGCCTAGATAGGCTCTTGGGGTATTTGTTCATTCAGAGTCCCCAGAGGGGGGACTCCGGAGCAGGCGGCATTTGTGCAGAGTCCTGTGAGGCTCAAGCCGCATCTTTGTTTGTTCGGAGCCTGTGAGGCTCAAGGGGCATTTGTAGTTCGAGCCCTGAGCGGCTCCATGGCCCCACAATGTTTAGAGCCTGCAAGGCTCTCCAGAGGGCTCCAGGTGCCAGGCGTGTTTCCCGAGCCCAGATGGCTCCAACGACGGGGCCATATTTGTTTTAGGAGCCTGAGAGGCTCAAGGGCATAGGTGTATTTTTAGAGCCCCGTGGCTCCAACGTTGGACACACTTGTTTAGAGAAGGGCCAGTGAGAGCCCAGGCCGCATGTTTGTGGCCAGAGCCTGAGAGCTCCAATGTTTGGGGGCACCTGTTTATTGTCATGAGGGGCTAGTGAGAGATTGTGGTGCAGACTTTGCTCCTAAGGGCCAGTGAGGGCCCTGTCGCAGTTTTGTTGCTCTCCAGCTGCCCAGCAATTAGTGGGCAGCTGCACCGTTTAGGTCTTGCGATGTTCCTAGGTGCCCAGCAAGTAGTGGGCACCTGCAACATTTAGGTTTTGCGCCGGTGGCGCACCCCTGACTGGCGCTGCATTGGCAGCGCGCCCTGACATTCTGGACACAGGGCTCTTTAGTCCCTTTATTAGATGGGGGCTGGTATGTGATTTTATTTAGGCGCAATGTGATTATCTATGTGATGGTAATTGCCTAATGTGAGTTTTGAGCAATGTGATGTGGTGCTAGGAAATGCAATGCATTTAATATGATTACGTACCTTGATCTTACACCTCTGAATGTTTTTAGGCATCATGTGTTTTTGCGCTGATGAGTTATGTTCTGGCACCTCTGAATGTTTTTATGCATCATGTGTCTTCCTTGATTTTACACCTCTGAATGTGTTGGTTTATGAATCATGTCTTTTTCCTTCCCTGCACATCTGAATGTTGTGATATATCATGTGTAATGTGTTCTTGCTTATACCCCTAACTGTATTGTGATACTTAGGTGGTTGTTCTGTTTAGTACAGGTGGTCCTAGTGAGGTCCTGGTTCCCTTCGTGACATTTCTCCTAAGGTGGATAGGATTGCGTAGGTGGTACTTACCTGTTACCAGTAGTTACTGGTTGTGTGCTATATTGGCTAATTTGTACTACAGTGATTTTATATCCTATATTCTATGTTCTAGAAGTGCTATTCCTACTAAGTGCTGATTCTGACAGGCGCCCACGTGGCCCTGTCCTGTGTAAATAATCCCTTGTGAATATTGCCCGGGCCAGTTGGCACCATGTATATTGTGTGATTACTATCTGATGTGTTTTGCAATACAGAAGTTATTTTTATATAACCTTGTGTGGAGTTCCTTTTTATGGTGTGCCTAGGATGTTGTTGCTGTTGTGTGCGTGCGCAAATGCTTTACACATTGCCTCCCGGATAAGCCTGTCTGCTCGTGCCAAGCTACCAAGGGGGTGAGCAGGGTTTATCTTGGCGTGTGACTCCCTTGCCCTGACTAGAATGGTGGTTTCTGCCTGGCTTTGGCGTCAGCCTCAGCCATCCAGAAATAGCCAGTTCTAACATTGTTGGACAGCGGTGAGGATTTGGACTTGTGTTTGCGCAGTACCACAGCGATAACTGGCCTCACTACAAAACTCTGCATTTTTTAGATAGTCACATGTTGGGGATTATTGTTTGTGATTTTGTTTTTCCACAAGAGTGTCATTTTCAAATGGTGTTTCCTGTGCTTTTATGTTTAGTGGCAGATGAGAGAGAATGACAGGGCGGGACGCCAGTAGAGGGAGAGGTTCCCATAGATTAGGAATCCCCTGGGTCCAGTGCCCAAATCCCTGTTCCTGTCCCTGTGTGGGTAGATGGAAGAGAGGAAGTGTGGAGGAGAAATGGCTAGCTCGGAGGGTGGTTATCTCCTGAGTGTAGTGTGTGTGTCTGGATTCCCCAGTATGGTAGGATCCAGTGGTGGGAGCTAAAATATGTCCAGTGCGTGAAGTCCCATTCCCAGTTCCCAGAGTATGGTGCCTGGTGCTCAGTAAGAGGGGTACAGGTTGAGAGTCAGAGGCAGTGAGGAACTGTCTCACCGGTCCGGAGGGGGAGTGTGTGGATGAGTGGTGTGTTGAACTGGAGGAGTTGGTGTGAGTTTTTTTTTGTTGTGTGATAAAAGGAACTTGCACAGGAGGTGTACCTCTGGTGGTGTGCAGGAGGTCCTGCAGAGGCACTGGACAAGAAGGTGGATGTCTGGCTGGTGTGCTAGATGTCTTGCAGAGGCATTAGGAAGTGATTCTAAAAGTAGTGGCTTGTGTATATGATGATCCTGTTTAGGGGAAGAGGTTCATGTGTAGCCCAGCTAGGTCCCAGTAGGATGGTAGGGGTGTAGGGGCTCATGTCCTGTCTCAGTGGAGGCGGAGTGAGTGTGGGACAGTGTGTCCCACGTTCGCCCGAAACCCTATCTCAGGGCCTGGAGGGTTCCCTAAGGGAGCACCAGGTCAGGGGCCTAGGCTGTACTTACAGGTCATTTGAGGAGGATCTTCCTATGTCTAGAGGATGGGGAGTGTCCGTAACCAGAACTCCGGCGGTCCTGGTGTTGGGTAGTACCACTCCTAGTGGAGGGTGCAGAAGTCCTGGTGTTGAGGAGTACCGCTCCTAAGTGGAGGGTGCAAAACTCTGGAAAGGGGTGCAGAGGGACGGTGTACTTCTGACCCCGGTGCAACCTGAGGGTTTAGATCCTAGGTTGGGAGATTAGGAAGCTTCCAGGTCAAGAGGAATCTCTACCAAAGTGGATCAGCTGAAGAGACTGAGGGGGCTGCCCTTGCTGTGTGATCTGGGGCTCACCTGCAGTTTGTTGTTTCCACTAAGGTAGAGGAAAGGGGACTTTGCTGTGTGCTGAGTCCCCCCACCTGCTTGAAGAGGAACTTTGCTGTGTGCTGTGTCCCTCAGAAGTGAAATAGTTTCCAGGTGGTAGACCAGTGATGAAGTGAGGTCCTGATCTGATAGGAGAATTGTGTTCTGGTGAGTGCTTCCCTGGGAGGGTGCGGAACCCCAGACGTAGAGGTAGGGTGGGTGAGGGTGTGGACCCTAGGTTGAAGGATCAGTGGTAGTTGTAGCTACACTGAAAGGGAGAGTGGAGAATGGCTATTGTGTGCTAGGGGTTACTGACCCCCACTCAGGACCTGTGATTTGGATGGCTTAGGGCCTGGTCCTGGTCATGGATGACTAGAGAGTTCCAGTGGGGTATCCTAGTTGGGTTAAAGAGTTCTGGTTTGGAGGTAACCATGTGGGTTCAGAATGGTGTAGAACCGGACGGTGTCCCTGCCGTGCGGGCCCGTGTCCGTGTTTTGTCGCCCAAAGCAGGGAAGCCCATCAGTGGAGTGATTGGTCTACCCTGCGTTTTGGCTGGAAGGGGGTTGTGTTGGACACGGCCCTTTTGGCAGGTTCACCCCGAGACTTTTTCTTTTTCCTAGCCTGTTTCTGTGACCTGGTGTTGGTGATTTTAGGCCTCTGCACACTTTTTCACTGTTGTACAGTGTAAAGTGCGTGAGCTCTCTGTGTATGTGTGGTGAGTGACCTGCCCTCCCATAGGAATGAATGGGGAATATGTATGCCCATGGTAGGTCCTGATGTGTGGGGAGTGCAGGGTCGAGTTTGGTATGTGCGAATGCGTGAGATTGAATGCTGCATAATTATATATGCGGCATGATTGTGTCTAGCGTAGAAGTGCCACTTTTAGAAGTTGGAAAATTTGTGTAATTTGTGTCTGGCGTGTGATTAGCTGAGGCTGGCTGGTGAGCCTGGCTGCAAGAGTCTGGGAGGGTCTTCCCCGGTGGTGAATGGAGTGTTTAGCATGCTGATGTGAGGGGAGGAGTGAGCCTGGGCCTGCTTGTGGATTGACCATCTGGTTTGAGGGTCCTGAATGAGGCTGGGTTTTCCCCACACAATGCTGGCTCCACCCCCTGGGGTGCAGCTGATGTCCCTAGCCTGGCCAGTGAAAGGAATTCCCTATAACCAGTTCTAGCTGGTTCTCAGACTGCCTGCACCCTGCTAGACAAAGGATTTCTCTGTATAAAAAGGGGCGGTGTCCCCTTCCAAAATGTTCTTGTTTTGTACTGGAATCTGCCAGGGGCGGGCTCTGCCCAGTCCCCGGATGCCTGGAGGACTTCTGGGGGACCCCTCTGCCTTGCCTGGGCTGATTGGGGGACTTTACTTTGCCCTGGGATCCTTTGGACCTTCTTCCTATCCCCCAAGGACTTTGCCCCATCCCCTGAAGAACTTTGCTGGACTTTGGGCTTGAGGGCGCTCTCTCCTGCCTTTCAGAGCTGGGGAGCGCTGAGATGCCCTGCTGGCGCTGAGGAGCGCTTTACCTTTCCATTAGCGCTGGAAAGCGCTTGTACTTGACCTTCGGCGCTTGGGAGTGCTGTGGACCTATGCCTAGTGCTGGGAGCGCTTTATTTTATTGATTGCGCTTGAGAGCGCTTTGTTTCACAGCCGGTGCCCACCCGACATTGCCCAGAGATTGGGAGCTTACCCCGTTCATCATTTAACTCGAGGGAGCCCACCCCTCGGTTAATTCAACCCCAGCCTACGAGTGCCTGAAACGGGCCGCCGCGCTGCCCGCGACGACCCGGAAGTAGTTGCCCGGCCGGCCAATCGCGGTGCGGCCTTGCCGGAGGTCCCACCCCGCTGCCGGCATCCCTCCCCCGGGGCTCCCGAGAGAGAGGGAAAGCCCCAGAGCACAGCAGAGGAGCTGGGAGACCCAAGCGGAGGCAACAAGCAAAAGAGCCGGTGAGTGGGGGCCGGGAGAGCGAGTGAAGGGAGGAGGGCATCGGGACACACTGTCGGTGCCCGCCCTCTCCCCTCCAGGACCCGGCCACATTTTGTGTTTAGAGCCTAGATAGGCTCTTGGGGTATTTGTTCATTCAGAGTCCCCAGAGGGGGGACTCCGGAGCAGGCGGCATTTGTGCAGAGTCCTGTGAGGCTCAAGCCGCATCTTTGTTTGTTCGGAGCCTGTGAGGCTCAAGGGGCATTTGTAGTTCGATCCCTGAGCGGCTCCATGGCCCCACAATGTTTAGAGCCTGCAAGGCTCTCCAGAGGGCTCCAGGTGCCAGGCGTGTTTCCCGAGCCCAGATGGCTCCAACGACGGGGCCATATTTGTTTTAGGAGCCTGAGAGGCTCAAGGGCATAGGTGTATTTTTAGAGCCCCGTGGCTCCAACGTTGGACACACTTGTTTAGAGAAGGGCCAGTGAGAGCCCAGGCCGCATGTTTGTGGCCAGAGCCTGAGAGCTCCAATGTTTGGGGGCACCTGTTTATTGTCATGAGGGGCTAGTGAGAGATTGTGGTGCAGACTTTGCTCCTAAGGGCCAGTGAGGGCCCTGTCGCAGTTTTGTTGCTCTCCAGCTGCCCAGCAATTAGTGGGCAGCTGCACCGTTTAGGTCTTGCGATGTTCCTAGGTGCCCAGCAAGTAGTGGGCACCTGCAACATTTAGGTTTTGCGCCGGTGGCGCACCCCTGACTGGCGCTGCATTGGCAGCGCGCCCTGACATTCTGGACACAGGGCTCTTTAGTCCCTTTATTAGATGGGGGCTGGTATGTGATTTTATTTAGGCGCAATGTGATTATCTATGTGATGGTAATTGCCTAATGTGAGTTTTGCGCAATGTGATGTGGTGCTAGGAAATGCAATGCATTTAATATGATTACGTACCTTGATCTTACACCTCTGAATGTTTTTAGGCATCATGTGTTTTTGCGCTGATGAGTTATGTTCTGGCACCTCTGAATGTTTTTATGCATCATGTGTCTTCCTTGATTTTACACCTCTGAATGTGTTGGTTTATGAATCATGTCTTTTTCCTTCCCTGCACATCTGAATGTTGTGATATATCATGTGTAATGTAATCTTGCTTATACCCCTAACTGTATTGTGATACTTAGGTGGTTGTTCTGTTTAGTACAGGTGGTCCTAGTGAGGTCCTGGTTCCCTGCGTGACATTTCTCCTAAGGTGGTTAGGGTTGCGTAGGTGGTACTTACCTGTTACCAGTAGTTACTGGTTGTGTGCTATATTGGCTAATTTGTACTACAGTGATTTTATATCCTATATTCTATGTTCTAGAAGTGCTATTCCTACTAAGTGCTGATTCTGACAGGCGCCCACGTGGCCCTGTCCTGTGTAAATAATCCCTTGTGAATATTGCCCGGGCCAGTTGGCACCATGTATATTGTGTGATTACTATCTGATGTGTTTTGCAATACAGAAGTTATTTTTATATAACCTTGTGTGGAGTTCCTTTTTATGGTGTGCCTAGGATGTTGTTGCTGTTGTGTGCGTGCGCAAATGCTTTACACATTGCCTCCCGGATAAGCCTGTCTGCTCGTGCCAAGCTACCAAGGGGGTGAGCAGGGGTTATCTTGGCGTGTGACTCCCTTGCCCTGACTAGAATGGTGGTTTCTGCCTGGCTTTGGCGTCAGCCTCAGCCATCCAGAAATAGCCAGTTCTAACATTGTTGGACAGCGGTGAGGATTTGGACTTGTGTTTGCGCAGTACCACAGCGATAACTGGCCTCACTACAAAACTCTGCATTTTTTAGATAGTCACATGTTGGGGATTATTGTTTGTGATTTTGTTTTTCCACAAGAGTGTCATTTTCAAATGGTGTTTCCTGTGCTTTTATGTTTAGTGGCAGATGAGAGAGAATGACAGGGCGGGACGCCAGTAGAGGGAGAGGTTCCCATAGATTAGGAATCCCCTGGGTCCAGTGCCCAAATCCCTGTTCCTGTCCCTGTGTGGGTAGATGGAAGAGAGGAAGTGTGGAGGAGAAATGGCTAGCTCGGAGGGTGGTTATCTCCTGAGTGTAGTGTGTGTGTCTGGATTCCCCAGTATGGTAGGATCCAGTGGTGGGAGCTAAAATATGTCCAGTGCGTGAAGTCCCATTCCCAGTTCCCAGAGTATGGTGCCTGGTGCTCAGTAAGAGGGGTACAGGTTGAGAGTCAGAGGCAGTGAGGAACTGTCTCACCGGTCCGGAGGGGGAGTGTGTGGATGAGTGGTGTGTTGAACTGGAGGAGTTGGTGTGAGTTTTTTTTTGTTGTGTGATAAAAGGAACTTGCACAGGAGGTGTACCTCTGGTGGTGTGCAGGAGGTCCTGCAGAGGCACTGGACAAGAAGGTGGATGTCTGGCTGGTGTGCTAGATGTCTTGCAGAGGCATTAGGAAGTGATTCTAAAAGTAGTGGCTTGTGTATATGATGATCCTGTGTAGGGGAAGAGGTTCATGTGTAGCCCAGCTAGGTCCCAGTAGGATGGTAGGGGTGTAGGGGCTCATGTCCTGTCTCAGTGGAGGCGGAGTGAGTGTGGGACAGTGTGTCCCACGTTCGCCCGAAACCCTATCTCAGGGCCTGGAGGGTTCCCTAAGGGAGCGCCAGGTCAGGGGCCTAGGCTGTACTTACAGGTCATTTGAGGAGGATCTTCCTATGTCTAGAGGATGGGGAGTGTCCGTAAACAGAACTCCGGCGGTCCTGGTGTTGGGTAGTACCACTCCTAGTGGAGGGTGCAGAAGTCCTGGTGTTGAGGAGTACCGCTCCTAAGTGGAGGGTGCAAAACTCTGGAAAGGGGTGCAGAGGGACGGTGTACTTCTGACCCCGGTGCAACCTGAGGGTTTAGATCCTAGGTTGGGAGATTAGGAAGCTTCCAGGTCAAGAGGAATCTCTACCAAAGTGGATCAGCTGAAGAGACTGAGGGGGCTGCCCTTGCTGTGTGATCTGGGGCTCACCTGCAGTTTGTTGTTTCCACTAAGGTAGAGGAAAGGGGACTTTGCTGTGTGCTGAGTCCCCCCACCTGCTTGAAGAGGAACTTTGCTGTGTGCTGTGTCCCTCAGAAGTGAAATAGTTTCCAGGTGGTAGACCAGTGATGAAGTGAGGTCCTGATCTGATAGGAGAATTGTTTTCTGGTGAGTGCTTCCCTGGGAGGGTGCGGAACCCCAGACGTAGAGGTAGGGTGGGTGAGGGTGTGGACCCTAGGTTGAAGGATCAGTGGTAGTTGTAGCTACACTGAAAGGGAGAGTGGAGAATGGCTATTGTGTGCTAGGGGTTACTGACCCCCACTCAGGACCTGTGATTTGGATGGCTTAGGGCCTGGTCCTGGTCGTGGATGACTAGAGAGTTCCAGTGGGGTATCCTAGTTGGGTTAAAGAGTTCTGGTTTGGAGGTAACCATGTGGGTTCAGAATGGTGTAGAACCGGACGGTGTCCCTGCCGTGCGGGCCCGTGTCCGTGTTTTGTCGCCCAAAGCAGGGAAGCCCATCAGTGGAGTGATTGGTCTACCCTGCGTTTTGGCTGGAAGGGGGTTGTGTTGGACACGGCCCTTTTGGCAGGTTCACCCCAAGACTTTTTCTTTTTCCTAGCCTGTTTCTGTGACCTGGTGTTGGTGATTTTAGGCCTCTGCACACTTTTTCACTGTTGTACAGTGTAAAGTGCGTGAGCTCTCTGTGTATGTGTGGTGAGTGACCTGCCCTCCCATAGGAATGAATGGGGAATATGTATGCCCATGGTAGTTCCTGATGTGTGGGGAGTGCAGGGTCGAGTTTGGTATGTGCGAATGCGTGAGATTGAATGCTGCATAATTATATATGCGGCATGATTGTGTCTAGCGTAGAAGTGCCACTTTTAGAAGTTGGAAAATTTGTGTAATTTGTGTCTGGCGTGTGATTAGCTGAGGCTGGCTGGTGAGCCTGGCTGCAAGAGTCTGGGAGGGTCTTCCCCGGTGGTGAATGGAGTGTTTAGCATGCTGATGTGAGGGGAGGAGTGAGCCTGGGCCTGCTTGTGGATTGACCATCTGGTTTGAGGGTCCTGAATGAGGCTGGGTTTTCCCCACACAATGCTGGCTCCACCCCCTGGGGTGCAGCTGATGTCCCTAGCCTGGCCAGTGAAAGGAATTCCCTATAACCAGTTCTAGCTGGTTCTCAGACTGCCTGCACCCTGCTAGACAAAGGATTTCTCTGTATAAAAAGGGGCGGTGTCCCCTTCCAAAATGTTCTTGTATTGTACTGGAATCTGCCAGGGGCGGGCTCTGCCCAGTCCCCGGATGCCTGGAGGACTTCTGGGGGACCCCTCTGCCTTGCCTGGGCTGATTGGGGGACTTTACTTTGCCCTGGGATCCTTTGGACCTTCTTCCTATCTCCCCAGGACTTTGCTGCATACCCTGAAGAACTTTGCTGGACTTTGGGCTTGAGGGCGCTCTCTCGTGCCTTTCAGAGCTGGGGAGCGCTGAGATGCCCTGCTGGCACTGAGGAGCGCTTTACCTTTCCATTAGCGCTGGAAAGCGTTTGCTCTTGACCTTCGGTGCTTGGGAGCGCTGTGGACCTGTGCCTAGCGCTGGAAGCGCTTTATTTTATTGATTGCACTTGAGAGCACTTTGTTTCACAGCCGGTGCCCACCCGGCATTGCCCAGAGATTGGGAGCTTACCCCGTTCATCATTTAACTCGAGGGAGCCCACCCCTCGGTTAATTCAGCCCCAGCCTACAAGTGCCTGAAACGGGCCGCCGCGCTGCCCGCAACGACCCGGAAGTAGTTGCCCGGCCGGCCATCCGTGGTGCGGCCTTGCCGGAAGTCCCGCCCTGCAGCCGGCGTCCCTCCCCCGGGGCTCCCAAGAGCGAGGGAGAGACCCGGAGCACAGCGGAGGAGCCGGGAGACCCAAGCGGAGGCCCCAGCAAGAGAGCCGGTGAGTGGGGGCCGGGAGAGCGAGTGAAGGGAGGAGGGCGTTGGGACACACTGAGAGGCTCAAGGGTATGGGTGTATTTTTAGAGCCCCATGGCTCCAACGTTGGAAACACCTGTTTAGAGAAGGGCCAGTGAGAGCCCAGGCCGCATGTTTGTGGCCAGAGCCTGAGAGCTCCAACGTTTGGGGGCACCTGTTTATTGTCATGAGGGGCTAGTGAGAGATTGTGGTGCAGACTTTGCTCCTAAGGGCCAGTGAGGGCCCTGTCGCAGTTTTGTTGCTCTCCAGCTGCCCAGCAATTAGTCGGCAGCTGCACCGTTTAGGTCTTGTGATGTTCCCAGGTGCCCAGTAAGTAGTGGGCAACTGCAACGTTTAGGTTGGTGCACCCCTGACTGGCGCTGCATTGGCAGCGCGCCCTGACATTCTGGACACAGGGCTCTTTAGTCCCTTTATTAGATGGGGGTTGGTATGTGATTTTATTTAGGCGCAATGTGATCATCTATGTGATGGTAATTGCCTAATGTGAGTTTTGCGCAATGTGATGTTGTGCTAGGAAATGTAATGCATTTAATATAATTACGCACCTTGATCTTACACCTCTGAATGTTTTTAGGCATCATGTGTTTTTGCGCTATTGAGTTATGTTCTGGCACCTCTGAATGTTTTTATGCATCATGTGTCTTCCTTGATTTTACACCTCTGATTGTGGTGATTTATGCATCATGTGTTTTTCCTTCCCTGCACCTCTGAATGTTGTGATACATCATGTGTAATGTGTTCTTGCTTATACCCCTAACTGTATTGTGATACTTAGGTGCTTGTTCTTTTTAGTACAGGTGGTCCTAGTGAGGTCCTGGATCCCTGCGTGACATTTCTCCTAAGGTGGTTAGGGTTGAGTAGGTGGTGCTTACCTGTTACCAGTAGTTACTGGCTGTGTGCTATATTTGCTAATTTGTACTACAGTGATTTTATGTCCTATATTCTATGTTCTAGAAGTGCTATTTCTACTAAGTGCTGATTCTGACAGGTGCCCACGTGTCCCTGTGCTGTGTAAATAATCCCTTGTGAATATTGCCCGTGCCAGTTGGCACCATGTATATTGTGTAATTACTATCTGATGTGCTTTGCAATACAGAAGTTATTTTTATATAACCTTGTGTGGAGTTCCTTTTGTGGTGTTCCTAGGATAGTGTTGCTGTTGTGTGCGTGCGCAAATGCTTTATCTTGGCGTGTGACTCCCTTGCCCTGACTAGAATGGTGGTTTCTGCCTGGCTTTGGCGTCAGCCTTAGCCATCCAGAAATAGCCAGTTCTAACAGATAAGATGACTTATATTCTTCCATTGCTCACTTTCAGCGGGCTACTTTTTTTTTAGCACTTCATGGCAGTGCATATGTTTTCTAGCTCTCTCCATCATGTAATTCTCCACTCCCATTTCCGAAAGTTCACTTGATGCATGCTAGTTTTCTCAAAAATGTAGTGTTCTTTCAAGGGTAGCAATGTCCAAATGTTTATTTAGGAAGAGTGCATGAAAGGTGAAGGAAAATGACCGAAAAATAGTTTGTGTTACTAACTTTACGAGTATTAGCAATAAGGTAAAAAACCTAATCATTAAGAATTGGTCTCCATTGAATGGTGGAGAGAAAACCACCTTGCTAATACCCCTCTTTGCTATCAGGAGGTATAGAACCATCCATAAGGAGTTGATACTTACATTTAGGGAAACTCATGTGACACGCCAGATGAGCTTGTGGGATGATAAGAGAGTGGCGGGCAATTTCCCATGCGGGAGCTGTGGGAATTGTGATTCCATTATAAAAGTTCATCCTATAGAGTACAATGGAAAACAACATCACTATAGAACAATAATGAATTGTAAAACTAAACATGTAATTTATGTGTTGATATGCCCCGTGCAATAAAGGCTACGTAGGAGAGACCAAAAGAGAGATATGGATTAGGTTAATTGAACATAGATCAGCCATGAGAACTAATAAAAGAAATGCCCCCCTTGCAGAACACTGATCCCAATGTAAGCACACAGAGAAAGATATTAAGTGGTTTGTACTGGAATGTTTCAGAGGTTCCAGTAGAGGGGGTGATTTTGATACTAAGAGGAAAAAGAGAGAGCAGTTCTTTATGAGTAAACTTGACACATATAAATCAGGGCTGAGTAATTGGGTAGAGTGGGGACATCTGATACTCTAGATGATGTAGGCCCCCTTTCATCATTTGTTTAAAAATAAAATATCTCTTGTAATAGCTTTTTAACCATGGCTGTACTTTAGTCATTCTTGAATGAGGGACTAACATGTGGATCTATGTAGAAATGTCTATGTATAGTATGGAATAGAATAAACTTGTAGTATGCAGTGGAAACAGCATGTACCGCTGTGAATGAGTGATCTGGGAGAGAATATAACCTGTTCGGTATGAAGTGCAGGCTTGGTCCGTCCAACTAACTGCAAGAACATCATGTGTTGTGATGAAATCTAGTCATTTATTTGACCAAGGTAAATTATCTAAAAGAGAAATAAAGGATGGTCAGATACATATTCTCAATAATAATAATAACTCATTAAACTTATTGAATTGAGGATGAGGCTCTATGTGCAACATATAGTTCATATGAGGCTGCCAATAAAGTTAATATTCTTGAAAAAATGAAAAAGCAGAGAAAAAAACATAGAAATAAGTATCTCTGCATGCGTGCAATATACGTGGCGCCCTACATGACAATAAAAAGAGGACCAGAAGCGCAAAGCAGTTCTCACGAACAAGGAAGCAAAACGCCCGTTCTTGATGACGGGATCAGTAAAGAGTTTGAGGTGAGCGCAATGGTGCCTCATGTGAGTACTCGGACCCCTCTAGGGTATGGAGGAGCATGGGAGCTTGAGATGTATTGAAAGTGCATGCGTTATCAAGGAGTAAGATAGATGAAAACCCATATTGATATATAGGGCACTTGGATCCCTACTCTCAGAGTAGTCGGAAAGCGGGCTTTCTTATAACATAACAGAGGGAATTGTGGCACCCAAGTCCAGAGCAGATGGGATCATGCACTAAACCAGAATAATATCTAGGGGTAATCTAGGTATGAAGTAAAAGAACCATCTAAGCTGGACTATAATATCAAAGGAAACAAAGTGATTGGTATACAATTTTTCTTCTCCCTCCATTAGACGTCTAAACCATAGCTCTTCGTTTAAATAGAGAAGAGCCATTGGTGCATACGTTGAAGAATAAAAGCACCATTGATGTTTGGAAAGAGAAATGAGAAAAGTGGGAGGATACTAATTAAATAGGTAAGAGTAAGCACCCAAGAGCGAGGTCTCATTAAGATATGAGACACGTGGGATACTGGACTATCAGCCTGATTCATCAAGCCGAAATTGGCTCGCAAAGGGCCAGACTCTGAGAATCTGGCCCTTTGCGAGCGCTATTTTTGCATTTGGGATTCATCATCCCAAATGCAAAAATCGGTAATAGCGATTTCGCTATTTTGCGAGGAATTACATTTAAGGAATCTCTATTTGAGATTCCTTAAATGCAATTCATCATCCATTTAAAAATTGCGAATTCGCAATTTCGGCCCGCTAATTACAGCGAGGTCAAACCTCGTGGGAAATAGCGAAAACTTAAAAAAATGCTTTTAAAAGCATTTTTCTAAGTTGTATGTTGCACACACACATGTCCTTGGGACGGTAGACAGTCAAAATATCGAGTTGTAAATGTCGAAGTACCATATTATCGAGTCCTAAAAGTCGATGGTAAGAAATATCGACAACCAAAATATCGTTGTAGAAAATATCGATTCATGTGTGTGTCAATATTATCGAAGACATGAATTTCGAAATCAGTAATATCGAAGCTTAAAATATCGATAGGCAAAAATATCGATATGTAAAAGTGAAGTTTTAAAGTATGTTAAGTAATGATATAGTCAAATGTAGTCTATATATAAGGTAATTTATACATATAATTTCAATAATTTTAGTTATAAGTGTAGGAGCGGGATGTAGAGTTTATAGGGGATAAGGGTGGGTAGTGTTTTAAAAAAGTATAGTGTAATTATGGAATACATTTCGAATTTTAAGTAAAATTTAACTTTTTCGAAATTTGAATTAAATATTTGTAAAAGGCGAAATTTTATATACATTTATGGAGTATTTTTCAATTTATTGTAGTTTGCTTTTGTGTATTTAGTAAAAAATTTTGTAAATATATATTTATATTTAAATATTTACGAAATAATTGTATAATAATTTTAGGAGCGGGATGTAGAGTTTATAGGGGATAAGGGTGGGTAGTTGTTGTACATTGATTCTTCATGTAATGTGCTTGTCTTTTGTCTTAGTCCTTTCTTTGTGTTTTCTTGTTCCCTCTCTACCACAATGCCTATGTATGTTCTGACTTCTACCTGGAGAATTCCATGAGTGTCAGTTGGTGTGGTCTGGTCAGCTGGCGAGGATTGTACTCAGCTGTGTCTCACATTAAATCTACTTATAACCAACCAGAAGTATCCTGTCATCTGTACTGTAATATTTACAACATTTTGGCGACGTTTAAAGCTGACCAGACCAGAGAAGAAATCATCTAACACAGCCTGAGCTACACCTCGCAGAAAAGAACCCACTGCGACCCTCCTATCTACTACCAGCGACAATCTAAGCCAGATATAAAGGTAAAAGAAGAAAAACTCAAATGAAACTAGAAAAAGTAAGGAACTGAGAGTACCCTTCTTATCGCTGGCAGTATAGCGCCGTGTTCAAAGTGGCAAGAAGTGTGGTGAGGGAAAATAAAAGCGGCAATGTAACCGGGAAGATTGGTTGAGCAGTAAGAATAGAAGAAAACCGCCGCAGCGCAGTGAGAATTGGTGAAAACAACCGGAAATTATAGTGAAAAGAATCTTGTCTAAAGTGGCAATAAGACTTGAACCGAACCAAGTTTGAAATAGCTGCAGTTTTAACCACGAGCAAGGTAATGCAAAGAAACTCATAGTAAACTGCAGGAAATCGGTTCAAAGAACTTCATCTCTGCTTCATGTTTGTTTAAAATAAAGTGCTTAACAAGAGAAACGGCACGATTTACAGAAATGGCACGAATTTAATCAGATGTTTTTGTAGCGCCTCGTGATTTTAAGCAACATGTTTAAACTGGCAGCAAAAGTCAAACTAAACTACTTTACAACCAGCTGCAGCTGAAAGCAAGGGAAAAGGAACTGCCTACAAGTTTGAAAAGAAATTAAGAAACCTGTCTAAAGTGGCGATTAAAGTTGAAATGAACTACATCCCAAATAACCAGATAAAACCATGAAGAAAGGTAATTGCCAATGCTGTGTAACTCTTTTCATGAATGGAAAGGAACCATTAACTTTAAGAAAATCGGTTCAAGAAATGTTCTCCTGTGAATAAACGGTTACATGCTGCCAAAAACGAGTGAATTACAGATGTAAACGGAGAAAGGAATATATGAAGCAATCCCCAAGGTCTTCTACCGTGAGTCTTAAACTTTGGAATTTGTTTGCCCTTGTGTACCGTTTGTCTGCAACCGTTTGTCTGCCCCTGCGCCGACCTGCTCTCCATCATGCCACTTTCATAACTGATGACGTGATGGAATCTCCGTGTGATTCAGCGAAGCTGCCTGCTCTTAGGCGTGATTGCGTATCCAGCCTCTTTCTCGAAGAATCCTGGGTGCCTTCAGTGTGTCATCGCGCAAGAGGAGACGTCACAACGCGACGTGAGCATCCATTTTGTGTTTACTGTGTTTCTGTTTCCATGGCAACGGGGCTACGGGAGCACAACGTAACGGAGAAGACGCATGTTTCTAAGTATTTCCTCGTGTGTGGCGCAAATTGGGAGCGCTAAAACCGAGTGTTTTGAGCAACTATGTGCTACTAACTTCATGCCGAGGTATAGGTAAGCGAGTGAGAAGAAGTCGACATCCAAAATATTCTTCGTGTCTTATGGGCATTGATAGAGAGCGAGGATCAAAGCTCCGTTTTCATGCTCTTCATCTTTGTCTTGTCATTTTCCTGAGTCAGCGCATGTCATTATTTGACTAGTTTGAGCTTGATTCGGTAACAATTTACTGTGTTCCAAAGTCTTTACACACAGTAAAGGTAACCCAGCTCATATGTTCTAGTCTTGACTTGATTCATCAAATGAGTTAATGTCTTATAATTCTGCAGAACTGTACTCCTCAATGTGTATTCGGAGACCGTCTTAGTGAGATTTCCTTCACAACAGAGCCATCTCGTGGATGAATTAAGTATTTATTTTTGACTGAAGTCAAAACGAGTGCCATCACAAGGAACCTGTAGTTTTGTCAGAAGGACATTTCAGTGCAGGAATGTTTTTAGGATTTAAAGGACTAAAATCTTAAGAGAAAAGTTAATATCTAATAGTACATGGAGTTTATAAAAAAAAAAAAAAAACAAAGAGAAAAGTATGCGGAAAATCCTAAAGGACGTAGGTAAAATGGAGCGTAATGTTTCTGTACCAAGTTGGAGAGCATGGACAAAAGTATGCGACGGAGATCAAAAGTCCCAAATGGGACTCAGGACAGTTAGTTCGCAATGGGGACAATGGTTCCTGGAGAGACTCTAGACAGTAAGTCTCAGGTGAGTCTTTGGACTGTAAGTCCGCAACGGGGGGGGACAAAGGTCCCTGGAAAGACTCTAAACAGCAAGTCCACGGTGAGTCGCTGGACAATAAATTCGGCAACGGGAAAAGGTTCCTGGGGAGACTCGGGATGGCAAGTCCCAAGTGAGTCTCTTGTTGGTAGGTCTATAATAGGGGACAATGGTCCCAAATGAGAGACTCCGGTCAGCAAGTTGTAAGTGAGTCTCTGGACTGTAGGTCCATAATGTTGATGAAGAATCCGAGTTAGTTACGGGAAAAGGTCGATGTGTGTCTCGGGACTAAAAAAAGTCTTGGATTTCAGTGTCCAGCTGGGAGAGGACGAAGTTTACTGTCATGTGGCCGGGAAAGAAATTGTTCTGATGGTGACTTCAAAACTTAGTAAAATCTGAATTAGGACTGTGAGTCCTGAAGCATGTCACTGAAGCAAGGTGAGGAATCCATGTTGGAACGATTCCAAGAAGTAAATTTGAGACTGAAGAGTTTCAAGATCTTCCAGTTCTAAGGATTTGTGACAGCGAGTTATTACAGAGAGGTTCTGAGAGGAACCAGGGAGAGGTTCTGAGAGGAACCAGGACTATGAGCTGTTGTGTCTTGTTGTTAAGTAGCTCATTAGCTTGTATTTTGGGGGTCAATGTGGAAAGTGTGTGGCTGTTCTTTCCCATGGCGGTGTGTTTTACCCATTGGTGTACCCTTCTTTGGGGAGGGGGTGGTGTACCCTCCTTTGGGGAGGGGGTGGGGCCGGTTGGTTCCCATGGTATATTCTACGTAGAGCGTGTTGGTGTAAATTCCAAGGTGTGAACCTTGTGCAACTTTTGTTGTAGCTTGAATATTGGGGGTCAATGTGGAAAGTGTGTGGCTGTTCTTTCCCCATGGCGGTGTCTTTTACCCAATGGTGTACCCTTCTTTGGGAAGGGGGTGGGGCCGGTTGGTTCCCATGGGATACTCTATGTAGGGCGTGTTAGTGTATGAATTGTTGTCACCCTGTTTTGTTGTATTGTTGGTGGTTAGGTCACTGAGTTTGTTAGTAATTGTTGCATGATTGTGATACGAGAATGCCTGAACTAGTTCAACACCAGTTATGTGATGACGGTTCCTTGGGTCTGGTTTCCTGTTTTGTTTATTATGAGGATATCTGGTGCCCCATTCTAGTCTGCAGGGTTATCTCCTCTGATGTACTCTATTTAGGAGGGCTTATATGTTTTTCCTGCTGTGTTCAGCCTTTTGAGTGTTTTGGGGATCTGTGTGGAATGTGTTGTGAGAGCTGGTGTGGCTCTACTTCTATTTTCCCATGGCGGTGTCCTTTACCCAATGGTGTACCCTCCTTTGGGGAGGGTGTGGGGCCCGTTAGTACCCATGGTATACCCTATGTAGTACCCTTCTGAGTGTTTCGGGGGTCAGTGTGGAATGTGTTTTGAGAGCTGGTGTGGCTCTACTTCTACTTTCCCATGGCGGTGTCTTTTACCCAATAGTGTACCCTCCTTTGGGGAGGGTGTGGGGCCTGTTGGCACCCACGGTATACCCTATGTAGAATCCTTTTGAGTGTTTTGGGGGTCAGTGTGGAATGTGTTTTAAGAGCTGGTGTGGCTCTACTTTCCTATGGCGGTGCATTTTACCCAATGGTGTACCCTCCCTTGGGGAGGGTGTGGGGCCTGTTGGTTCCCTTGGTATACCCTATGTAAAACATGCGTTTTGGGGGTCAGTGTGCAAAGTGTTTTGTGGCTCTACTTTCACATGGCGGTGCATTTTACCCAATGGTGTACCCTTCTCTGGGAAGGGTGTGGGGCCAGTTAGTACCCATGGTATACCCTATGTAGGTCATGTTGGATGTTGGTGTATAAGTTCCAGGGTGCGAACCCTGTGTTATTGGGGTTAGCGAGGAAAGTGTATTGAATTTTGTTGTTGTTGTACTTTCCTATGGCGGTGTTTTTACCCATTGGTGTACCCTTCTTTGGGGAGGGTGTGGGGCCTGTTGGTACCCATGGTATACCCTTTGTAGGGCATGCTGTAGGTTTGGTTTCAGGGTTTGAATTCTGTTTTGTACCCTTCTTTGGAGAGATAGTATTGGAAGTTAGTCAATCTCCAGGTTAACCATCCTGTGCTGTCATGCGGTGTAGCCTACAATGAAGGGTGTGGTGTTGGTGAGTGATCAATACCTATATTAGTTCCCAGGTTATCTATCCTGAGGTATGTTGTGTCTCTCCCAAAGGTCTATGTTTATGCCTACCTTTGGTTAATAGGGTCTTTACCCTATGGTGTTTGGGGAGGTTGTGGGCGTGAGCTTCCTTCCTTGTTGGATAGATTTTCTCTCTTTTAAACCTTGTTTTGGTTTCTCTAAGGGAGGGGGATGGAGTGTAATGATATTTCGGATTTCTAGTGTGGTACCCATGTCTTGATAGAGTGTCTTGTTTCATCTCACTCTTCTCTTTTCATCCTGTGTCTCTGAATTCTCTTTTGTCTTTGTGGTTGTTGTTGCAGTCTCTTGTATTGTAATCTTTGTTTTCCTTTATTTCTTTTCTTTTCTATAAAGGAGGGAGATGTGTTGTACATTGATTCTTCATGTAATGTGCTTGTCTTTTGTCTTAGTCCTTTCTTTGTGTTTTCTTGTTCCCTCTCTACCACAATGCCTATGTATGTTCTGACTTCTACCTGGAGAATTCCATGAGTGTCAGTTGGTGTGGTCTGGTCAGCTGGCGAGGATTGTACTCAGCTGTGTCTCACATTAAATCTACTTATAACCAACCAGAAGTATCCTGTCATCTGTACTGTAATATTTACAACAGTAGTGTTTTAAAAAAGTATAGTGTAATTATACAATTAAAAATTTCGAATTTTCATTTAAATTTCTAAATTTCGATAATTGAAATAAATATTTGAACTAGTCGAAATTTTTTCGAAATTTAGGGAGTATATTAAAAAAACTTTACTTTTCTTTTGTGTATGTACTAAAAAGTATTGTAAATATGAAATAATTATTATATATTTTTTAAATCTTTCGAAAATAATTTTAGGAGCGGGATGTAGAGTTTATAGGGGATAAGGGTGGGTAGTGTTTTAAAAAATATAGTGTAATTATAGAAAATAAAATTTCGCTTTTTGATTTAAATTTCGAAATTTCGAAATTTGATATAAATATTTGAACATGTCGAAATTATATCGAATTTTATGGAGTATAGTACAACCTTTTTTAGTTTGCTTTTGTGTATGTACTAAAAAGAATTGTAAATATAAAATTTTTATATATATTTTTAATATATTTGTATAATTAATTTAGGAGTGGGATGTAGAGTTTCAAGGGGATAAGGGTGGGTAGTGTATAAAAAAAGTATACAGTAATCATAGAAGAAAAAATTTCGTATTTTATTAAATTATTTCTATATTTCGAAATTTTAAATACATATTTGTTAAATGCGAAATTTCACATACAATGATGTTATTTTGTTTTAATTTTGGGATTTTGTGTATGTAGTAAAAAGTATTATAAATATATATTTACGTAGATATTTAAAAAAAAAATGTATTATAATTTTAGGAGCGGGATGTCGAGTTTATAGTGGATAAGGGTGGGTAGTGTTTTAAAAGGGAATTTTTTAGCGTTCAGGGTCAGTTTTTTGTTTGTGGGCAAAGGGGTATTTTTAGTGTTCAGGGTCAGTTTTTAGTTTGTGGGTAAAGGGGTATTTTTAGGTTTCAGAGTCAGTTTATAGTTTGTGGGCAAAGGGGTATTTTTAGGTTTCAGGGTAAGTTTTTAGTTTGTGGGTAAAGGTTTTTTTTTAGGGTTCAGGGTCAGTTTTTAGTTTGTGGGTAAAGGGGTATTTTTAGGTTTCAGGGTAAGTTTTTAGTTTGTGGGTAAAGGGGTATTTTTATGTTTCAGGGTCAGTTTTTAGTTTGTGGGTAAAGGGGTTTTGTTAGAGTTCAGGGTCAGTTTTTAGTTTGTGGGTAAAGGGGTATTTTTAGGTTTCAGGGTCAGTTTTTAGTTTGTGGGTAAAGGCGTTTTTTAGGGTTCAGGGTCAGTTTTTAGTTTGTGGGTAAAGGGGTATTTTTAGGTTTCAGGGTCAGTTTTTAGTTTGTGGGTAAAGGGGTATTTTAAGGTTTCAGGGTCAGTTTTTAGTTTGTGGGTAAAGGGGTATTTTTAGGTTTCAGGGTCAATTTTTAGTTTGTGGGTAAAGGGGTTTTGTAAGGTTTCAGGGTCAGTTTTTAGTTTGTGGGTAAAGGGGTATTTTTAGGTTTCAGGGTCAGTTTTTAGTTTGTGGGTAAAGGGGTATTTTTAGGTTTCAGGGTCAGTTTTTAGTTTCTGGGTAAAGGGGGTTTTTTAGGGTTCAGGGTCAGTTTTTAGTTTATGGGTAAAGGGGTATTTTCAGGTTTCAGGGTCAGTTTTTAGTTTTTGGGTAAAGGGGTATTTTGGGGTTCTGGGTCAGTTTTTAGTTATAGGGGTACAGGGGTACAGGGAAAAATAAATTAAGATTAAATTTAAATTAAATTAATTAAATGAAATTACATTAAATTATATTACATTAATTTTTTTTACATTTAATTTACGATAGTAATTTATTATGAATTAATGTCCTGCACTTACTCGAATTAATTGGTGATTGGAGTTGGAATAGTAAATTAAATAGGTTCTGTGTCCTGCACTTACCCTAATTAAATGGTGATTGCAGTTGTAATAGTAAATTATTAAAGTTTTTTGACAAGCAATTACCTAAAGTAAATGGTGATTGGAGTCGGAATATTAAAATTATTAATTCTGTGTTCTTCAAATATTGATATTATATTTATATGGGTGTATGAATTATAACTGTTATAGGTTCAGTGTATAGTATGTACTCTAATTACATGTGTTATATAGAAATAGATAGAACATTACACTTATAATACATTTGAAAAAAAATAAAAATGATTTTGTAATAAGTAATAGAAAATAATGACACAATTTTTGTTGACAATAATTTTTTTTATTCAATAATTGAAAATTAGGATCACATATACATTTTATCAAGCTTTGTTTGGTATAAATATTAAACAAAAGAAGGACAATGTTCTTTTAATAATCACATTTTTGAGTAGTTTTCTTGAAAAGTACTTTTAATTTGTAGAGAAAAAATGGTTAGTTAACATAATGCATTGTATGATATTATACATACATAATAAAAATATTGTTTATTAATAAAACATTAAACATGTGCAATGAAAAAACATAAATTACAAATTTTCAATAAATATAGTGATATACAGATGATGATATTAACATATGAAAACTTTTAAATGTATAATATAATATAAAGATCTTGATTAGAACATTTACATCATCATCAATGATTGTTTTAACAATACAATATTGTTATGTATAATTATTATTATTAATAAATACGTTTTAATAATAATAATTTACACCTATTAGTCATATTGTAAACAAGTAAATCAGAAAAACAAATACAATATTACACATTTAGTTATATAATAATTTTAATAAATATTACATTAAATATTTCAACATTTTCATACTTAATGTAATAAATATTAAAAGTATGTAAAATATCATTAATATACAGTAAAAAAGATTTTCATTTCACAATGTACTATACAATTTTTTGTACATTACACATAATTTCGAACATATATATATAACAATAATGGACATTTATAGTAGTACTTTTCACAGTTACATATAATTCGTTTTTTTTATTTTGTAACCACTCTTTGTCTTTTTGCGTTATTTTGGGAAAGGGAAAGTCGTGGTTGGAAGCAGGTTCACGTTTGAGTAGGTACGATTCTACTTTGATCATTTTAAAGTATTGTAACTAAAAATTAAAGGTAGTCCTTTGTTATTTTGGGGTTGGTAATTAAAGTATGATTATTTACATATAATGGAGTGGACTCAATACGTATTTCCGTTCATGAGTTTTTGGGCCATTTGAAATAGTTGGAGGTAATGAGTATGTGGTATGATTTAATTAAAATTTAAAATAATAGGAATGTTATGTTTATATATTATGGTATACTCGTTAATGTTATGTCGGTGGGATTGTTTTGAATTTTTTTGTCTCGTATTTTGAAACAGCTATTTCCGTTTCCGATTACTTTTTTGGGGGGGAAAGGAAGTGTGTTTCAGTTGTTAGAACGGAGATGTATAACATTCTTCCTTTATATTTTGAGTTCTCTGAAATATTTATCACAGTTTAAGAGAACAGTCGTCATTTTCAATGGCATTTAAAGAGTCGTTTTATTTGGATGATGGATAGTTTTAGCACAGTTAATAGAAAATTAATTAATGATTTCTTGGATTAAGTCTTTGAGATTTACACATTGTATTGTCGGTAAAGGATTAATCTTTATGATGTTCTATTTAAAGGTAAGTTATTCATTTTTATTATTTTGTTTGGATGGAAACAGTATTTAAATTTTTTTTTGATATAATGATATATTTATTTAGTCTTTTTATAATAGTGTAAAAAAATAAATTAGACTAAATAAATATAGATTTATTATATTAGAATATGTGTGTTATCAGATTAAGGATATTGTTTGATGTTTATCTATTGATTTACTTATTGCAATTAGTTTAATGTTTTGGCTATCATTTTTAGATATTCCAGTCCTCTTGTTGTAGGATATAGTTGGACTTGCTGTTGAAGATATAGATACATTTGAGCAGTTTGTCTAGAGATTTTTGGTTTTAGTTGTATGACAGATTGCTCCATACGTAGTTCCTGAAAGCTTTGCTCTTTTTGTATAGCTGTGACTAGCTTGTGTAATGTGGGTGTTGTACGTCCAGTAGAAGAGAGGAAGGCATTGTGCCAACCTTCAACAGCATTGTTCGTTTTTGCCTCTTGGTTCAGCGTTGGTAGATATACATTCCACCAGGGAATTAAAAATTTAGGCTGGCGTCTGTGGCCTGACCTATGTAGTCTTCCTACCCAGTTGTCCTCAAAGTAATCTAAAAGTGGGGCGAGTCTTTGCTCATTTTGGGTGTAGAAAGGACTTTCAATTAATAGATTGTAATGTTCTGCCACATCAGTTACTGGTACATATGCCAGAGCAATGAGATGTTTGATTTGGTATGCAAAAGTTATATTTGTTGCATACTCAACACTAAGGGCAGATTTTTGTAAATGTCTCCAGAGACATTGATTGAAATGAAAATAACATCCTTGAATGGATGTGTGTGGGTAACTTTTCAAAATAGAATTAATCATAGCTTGTTCGAAGTCTATGATGATTTTCATTGGGAAGTAGTCAGAAGTTTGTTCTTTAATTTTTGCAAAATTTCTGAGTAAGTTGTGGCTTGTTTGTTCGGTAATAAACAGTATATGAAGGGGATACAGGTATTATGATATTGCCCATGAATTGTGTATAATTGGTAGAAAGGTTTTGGGCATATAGAAAAAGTTCCATCCATCATCCAAGTAGCACTTTCTGATAATTTTTTCATATTGTTATTAGTTGCAAACATGATTATTCTTTTGTCCTTGCTATGATTATCATAAAAATTAAATGGCTCGTCATTATGAGTGATTACAAGCTCAGGCGGAATTATTACTTCCTCAAAAGTTCTAGGAGTTGGTATATTGGGTCTACTTGCTTTCTTTGTCCTTGCTATTGTTCTTTTAATGGAAGCAATAGATGGTAGCTGACCTCTTGCTTCTCTGGGAACTTTAGGTAGTAATTCTTTCAGAATTACGTTGGTAGGTAGTTCTGATCTGGTACTTAATTCTTTGATATTCTCGAGAGTGGATCTCACTTCGATTTCCGAGATGTTTGGTGGGTGATTATGTTCAGTGGTATTAATAACACTAGTTTCCCTTGTTGTAGCACGGCCATAGCATTTATTGGAGTAATATTTCGTACACTTCCAATTCACTTTAAGGTCTTTTTGTTTCTCCTGAGTATAAATGTAGCCCATATAGCATAACAAGAATGTGCCTTTCTGAGATGTAATAAATCTTGCATCATCAGTCATTCTTGAGTTCTGGTATTTAGAAAAGTTAATATACAAATATTAACAAATTGTGAAATGTATAAAAGATTGTAAATAAAGCAAGTACTCTTCTAGTAATTTACTTACCAGCAGTAATGTTCTATGAATCGAAAGTAGGTGCTTGTTCAGTCCGATGTTGTGGTTCTATTGCCACGGTCTGTTGAAAAAAAAATTAAGTATGTTATAGGAAAAGTTACAATTTTTATCTTGGTTACATTTTTGTTAGTTTATAACGTCTCTAAAAATACTTTAGTTTATTTGGATTTTAAAAGAGACATTTCCAAGATAATACTAACAGAAGCATAAAAAGAGGCATTTTTTGTTCGAGTATATTCTATAGAGTTTATAAAGACTTGTTATGTTTTATTTCTGAACTTACCAAGAGAATTAGAGTAGTAGCAGAATGTTTGTTCTTTGATGTGAATTATCTGTTTTCTGTTGCTTTGAGGTCTGTTTAGAGAGAAAGTTTATGAAAATTACCAATGCGTGTATATGTTCCATAAACAATACACACTTGTTAT
The DNA here is from genome assembly GCF_964263255.1 of Lissotriton vulgaris. Taxonomy (NCBI): domain Eukaryota; kingdom Metazoa; phylum Chordata; class Amphibia; order Caudata; family Salamandridae; genus Lissotriton; species Lissotriton vulgaris. The sequence continues at coordinate 187,517,175 of NC_141695.1, read as the reverse complement.
AAAGCATTGTTACTTATTTGCTGAAAAGAACCTGGGAAGACACATGTATTATGAGTTAAAGCAAAAGAAACATATTTAAGAACAGGAATAAATAATTTTTTATACAGCATTGTAACGTTTTTCCCCAAAACATTCTGGCTTCACAATATGTATTAAGAGTTACAGCCTAAGAAACAAAGTAGAGAGTTTGAAATTAGGACACTAATTGTCAAATAACGTTAAGTAAATACTAAAAATATGTAGATACCTTTTTTAAATTTAAAGTGTCCAGTATCTTGAAGTTGAAGTATAACTTGATTTGTTTGTAGAGTCTGTTTAAAGGCAAAGTACATAAAGAAACAACAATTTAGGTTACAAATCTTGGTCTATAAGTAATAGTAAAAAAACAGTAGAATTTATTAACAGAGCTATATGATTACTTACTTGTAGTTTCAGGACGAATTTTCTTGCACAGAAGAATATAGATGGTGCTCCCAAAATTGGCAGTATGTGGTCACGAAGAATATTTCCTGCAAGTTGTATGGCTGTTTGTGACTGGTTTATATAGTCTATGTGTAATGAAGTTTGCTATCTGATTGGTCAGATATGTAAAGACGAGTTACTATTGGTTAGTTTGAATTTTTTTTAAATTAAACATTTAAGATATATCTTCTTATATTGTTTATCTAGAGGAAATGAAATGATATATTTATGTAATAAAAAACTCTTGTAATAAATATAGAATATGTACAATGAGTACTAAGTATAAAAAAAGTATGTTTACAAAGAGTTTATATCCAAATATCGTTAGTGCACGAAAACACAATTTTTAACTGTAAATGTTACTTAATAATTTGAAAATAAATTAGTGAAGTCTTTTAAAATGTGTGTATTACTAAGAGAATAGATTTATTGGTGTTATATAATAAAAATTGAGTATTATTTAGCAATCGATATTTTGATATAGACGAAAATAGTGCTATCGAAATTTTAGTATTCGATATTATTGTAGTGTGCTATTTGTAGTATTGAGTGTCGATATTATGGTAGTCGAAAATAATGTTAACGATATTTGTGTAGACGATATTTTTGTGCATCGATATAGTTTGATCGATATTTTAGTCGTTTTCATGTTAAGTATAGGGTGTCGATATTAGTGATATCGATGTTTGAGACTCGATGTTATAGTAGGTCGATTTTTGTGAATTCGAAATTCTGTCAGTGATTCCCTTGGGACATGTGTGTGCGCAACACCTGTTTCAATTTGCATTTAAGGGGTGCTACAGGGTGTCCTTTGGACACCCCTGGCACCCTTTAAATCGCTATCTTATTTGCGATTAGCTAATTGCTATTCGCAAATAAGGAATACTTCCCATTCATTCCTCTGGGCCTTTTGGCCCATAGGAATGAATGGGGAGTTATTCCTTATTTGCGATTAGCAATTTGCTAATCGTAAATAAGGATTGTGTAGGAATCGCAAATCGTTTTTCGATTCCTACATGAATCCCGTTTTGCGAGTCTGTAATAGCGATTCCTTATGAATCGCTATTATAGACTCGCAAAACGGGTCTATGATGAATCAGGCTGTATATATTGTTTTGACAGGTATTCTGGAGAGTTTCCCACAGAGTACCTCTCTATTCAACACAGTGAGAGCAGGAGTTTTAAGGAACACGGAAGAACTCTGAGGGTGTAAGAAATCCTCTTTAGGAAGATAACAAGACTTTTCTAAGATTGATGCATTAGATGCCGCAATGGTTTACTAAACCTGAGTAAATAGAGTCAGCATGTTTTTGTATTCTAGAACTGCAACACATCTCAGAAGTGACTTTTGGTATCTATGTGCTTCCTGTGGATAACAATCAAATAGGTATCTAAGTAGACTATTTGAGAGGTTGCCATAGAAGAGTAAAGAAATAGAACCCATATCGACAATTTAAATAAAACAACAGTAGCAGACAATATAAGATAGCTACTGTATGACTAGTAGTGAGCTGTCAGACAATACTACTGTCATCAAGAATGGTTATGAGGTTGTAGTCTATTCGCTTAAGGAGTGGAATTAAATGTATAATAAATAGAATGAGTGTGGAGCAAGGGAATCTAAGAGTCACGTGGGGCGACACCATTTTGTCTCTCATGTCCTGTCACTACTGTAAGGCTTATTTCTTCCATAGGATAAGATTGGGTTATCATATTACATTAAATAAGAGATAACTTTCGGTTGGGAGCAGGTAGGAATGTAAAGTTTCCTCTCAAATTTATTCCAATTTAAACCCCTCTTTAATGGTCAAGTCAGATTTTAAATTTCAATTCTGAAAATTCCACTTTTGAAAAGTTGGCATTTTCTTGCCCTAACCATTTCATGCCTGCCACCTGTGTTCTGGGTCACATGACAAGGTGTAGATAGCAGCTGACCTTCGTATATTTCTCCAAGACAGTGTTACAAAGGGGGAGTGGGTGTTGGCAGGATGGGTCCTTTCTGGCCTGATGAGAGGGACGGAGCTGTCACCATTCACACATGTACTTTAAAAGAACTGCATTAGCACACTCATCAAAGACTTCACAGTAGTCTATTGTTACCCCAGACCTCGCAGATCCAAAGCAGGGGAAGGAAGGAAACTCCAGACCCAGTTGCGGGAAGAAGTCGAGACATTTCTCCCACTTCAGTGCCGCCACCAGGTATAAATATTGGACCCTCAGACCAACTCTTCAGATACCTTCTGGAGCTGTGGAAGACTCAGAAGAAAGGCTGCTCTGCTGTCCTGCTGCTGTGAGGACTGCCCTGCTGAAAGAAGGACTGACTTGCTGCCGTGCTGCCTGAGGAAGAAAGGTAGTACCTGCTCTTTGAACCAAACCAACAACTGACTCTAAAGGCTAGCTGACTAACCTCCTAATCTGAGCACAGTGACATAACAAGCTCCAGAGACCTGCCCTGCGGCCTAGACTCAATTGACCTTCGGGGGCCCTTGTGCTGGAGTGAGTCCTGATGCTAAAGATGTTCCCTCAGGTCCTAAACCATTGGCTGAAATCAAAGTGTGCTCCTCCTGGCCAAACTGGGGGTTCCCTCAGAACCAAAACAGCATGCCGTAATGCAATCCAGCTCAACGCAGGACCACGCTTCGGTCACCTCACAGCTCTTGATTGACATTCTCATAAGAACAGATGCAGCAGATGCATCTTGAGGCAGCACCTCTAATCGCAGCGCCTCGCAGTTCCTGATTGGTTGCCCCGTTGGACTTGGCGCACCTTGATGTAGGACAACACAGAAACTTGCATCTCTGTTCAAGTACAATCAGGTACATTGACCAGTAAGCCAAACTCGGTTCCTGTACCTGATCTGCACTCTATCTCGAGCAGCTTGAGGTTATAACTTTTTCACTGGTCTGGAGCGACCGGATAACGCTATTTGGCGCATTGTGCTTTTTGACGCTACTTTTATCTATGACTTTGCAATTGCATATCTCCAGTTCTACTGACTGGAGTTTTAGCTATTCTGGTATAATGTTATTTAATAAAATGTACTTTTAGTTTACTAAATTGGTGTGGGATGTTTCTTGTGCTGTGTTTTATTGTTTGTTTGCTGCATAAATACTTTGCACATTGCCTCTAAGTTGAGCTTGACTGCTTTTTTGCCAAGCTACCAGAGTGTTAAGACAGGGGGCCTTATTTATGAAAAGTGACGCATCCTTGCGGAAACGCAAGGATGCGTCACTTTTCCGTACGACACGCTGCGTCAGAAAGTTGCGGCGCGGTTGCGTCATATCTACGGAATGACGCACCATGCCGCAAGGGGAGGCGCAAGGCGGGGAAAAGTGACGCAGACGCGGCCGTCCTGACGCACCGAAAAGACACGCAAGTGCGGGAAAAATGCCGTAAGTCGCATTTGCGGAACGACGCAAGTGTACGCATCGCTGCGCCACTATCACGTTGCGTCAGAATCCGGAAAACGCCAAAAACACGCGCATCTATCACCTAATTCTCCCGCAAATGGAAAAAATTGCCACCATGGAGCCTGAAAGACAGAGCAGAAGCCAAGGAAACCTTCCACATGGCAGCCAGGATGCCCAGCCTGCAACACAGGGAGAAACCCTTGGAAAGAGGAAGCGCAAAATAAATTTCAGTGCTGAGGAGAACAATACACTGATAAGTGAGGTAACAGACCACCAGCACCAGCTGTTTGCTAGTTCCAAATTGCCACTATCCAAAAAAGAGGCTATTTGGCAGGACATATTGACCAAGGTGAACTGTGTGGGCCAATCTAGGCGGACAGTTATTGACCTCAAAAAACGGTGGAATGGTATAAAGCGCCGCACTAAAGAAAAAATGGCCAAAAACCGGAAAGAAGCTCGGCTTACAGGAGGAGGCAGCCCATCACAGCAAGAAGAGCTGGATGACCTTGAGGAGCGGGTTGCAGCGGTCATCCCAGAGGAGTTGGTTGTTGGAATCCCAGGGCAGGACAGTGCACTGCATGAGGAACTGAAAGACACACAGGGTAAGTCCCTACAAGAGGAAATGTGCAAAGAAGGTAATGTTGTGCTGTGCATAAACTAAGGTGGCTGGTTCAATTACTGACGTGTTGTGGAAAGAGAAATCATGCAATGTCATGAACTGTGAAGGGTCTACAAAAAGTATTGTACCAGGGACATGCACATGTTACATTTGGGAAACAGCTACCCCTGTGTAAGTAAACATATATGTCCAAAGTGAAGTCCCAGCCCACTGCTGCACCTGACAAGTGCCACACGCAGGTGCAAAGATATAACTACTCTCCTGAAAATAAAATCACACAACATCCTGCAACAGACCGAGTTTCACACTTGTATAACTTGGACTGCTACCACTGTGCTGGCAGGATGTTATTTTGTTCATGTAGTGGTGCCACAATGTGCCACACCCACAATAATAGGCCACAGACAGCCATGTAACATAGTACAACATATCATGTCATTGCATCATTCCCACATTAAAGTGTCAGAAAGCGCACTTCCTGGGCTGTTGCTAAGGGTATACCCAGAAACATCTATGTCCAATTGACAATGTACAATAGGAACGTCAAAATGTAACTATCATGCTGCGCCACAAAGATATGCATACACAGGGTCTGTGTAAGGCATGCACAACCTGAATTAAAACGTAATCTTCCCTCTATGATAAAACCAACATATCGCTTTTGCATTCAAGTGGACACATAGAAAGGTGAAAAATCTTTTCATGACTGCATCATGCAGGAATGTGTCCCTTCCATGCACACAAACACTGATCCCCTGCACCGCTGGACCCCCTGCAACATGGTGCAAGTCTGCCTGGGTTGGCGCATGCCAAGCATTGTGCACCTGTGTCGTTGTGAAGGACAGGTGTGCTGCTGAGTATGGCCATGGGCCTGGTCACGATAATGTAGTAGTCGTAGTACATGGTCAACCATGGCACATTAGAGTGCCTGCTCATTTTGAGTGTACCAGTGTATGGGTTAACAATGCCTCTTCGATGATTGTCGTGCTGCCACATGCAGGTGACACAGAAGTTGTCAGTGACAGTGATGGTGATGTCTGTAGCAGAGTTATGTCCTGGCAGGTGAGGTGGCATACAGGGTTGAAGGTGAGGAGGTACCTGACATTGTATTCTTGCAGTGTTCAAGAGGAATAAACCTTTGTTCACAGTGTGTACCTGAGCCAGTCAAATGCAAACAGCGTACAGTATGGTTGCCGTAGTGTCATGCGATGACCATTTCAATGTATGCTGCACAATGTCAACTATGCAATGCATGTGTACCAAAATAATATTTCAAAATTCTTATTCTTTGTGACCCCAATTATGTTGTGATATAAGTACTACATGTGGTAATGTGTGTCAGTATGTAAAAAAAGAAATATTGACAAATGTGAAAGAGTAAGAAAAATGTTGTGCATTTATGTGTCAAATAATGACAATTGGTTGTGTCATGGGGGGACATATGTCTGAACTATTATTTGGATAGGTGTACATCATGAGAAATAGGGGGTAACATTACAGATTATGAACTAATGCTGTGTACATAATTTTTGGCTATGAAAAATGGTGTGTGCATCACTCACTAATCTGACTCCATTGTGTGTGTTGTGGTTGTTCATAGAGGTATTTAATGCTTCAGGTCTGGGTGTGTGGTGACAAGGAAACTTAATCCATGTACTCACTGAACTTTGAACAGTGTATTTAAAGTCTCCGCTGTGCAACACCTACTCTACAGTTGCAACATGCCTAGTATGAACAATGAATGAAATGGAATGTCATGACATGGCATGTTTTGGTATTATGTATGTGCCTTTTTGTACAAGAGTGTCACACCTGTTGTCCATGGGGGCACAGTGTCAAACATTGGCAATTGTGGAGGGAGAGCTGTGAGTTAATAAATGCAGGACAGAACAATCAATGTCTCATGGTTGCAGGGATGTGTGTGTGAGTGTGTGCTGCAAAACATATTGAGGCCCATTCACAGAATGAACTCAAGACTCAATTCTAAACTTACTACTATATTGTAATTCACAGAATGCACTTACTATTTTTTACATTCACAGAATGAACTTAATACTTTTGGTATTTACAGAAGTTAGGATTTTGCCTAAAGTGTCTCTGAAGACAGACTTAAGATAGAGTAAAGGCAAAATCCTAACTCCTGTGAATACAAAAAGTACTAAGTTCATTATGTGAATGCCAAAAGTAGTAAGTGTATTCTGTCAACACCAAAAATGTATCAAGTTTACTATTGAGTCTCAAGTTTGTTTTGTAAATCTGGAACACATTGAGGGAAGTCACACCTCAAAGATGTGTCCCATTTCTCTTCAGCCTATGCAACCCTGCCTTTGTGTCACGTTAAAGGAATCAGCCAGCCAGGCTCACTACTCTGAGTCAATCACAATGCTGTGAAGTGCTGGTGTGACTTGTAATTGTAAATGGGATAATACATGCTGGAATGTTGGCCATGTTTGCCATGGAGGCTGAAATGCAGCCTGCATTCCAAACATGGAAGTGGGTATTACGGCTCTGGTCATCATGGGTGGTACCTGAGTCATCTTGCCAATATGCACATGAGCCACATCATCTAAGATGTCCCCTACCCACCCTCCCATGCCATGATGACACATAGCATGATCACATCAGTCACTCATCCCTTGTGTCTCCATAATAAGTCAGTTCAGTGCTCTCATCTGAGACCACACTCCACATATGGTCTATGAACTACCACTAAGGCCACCACCCCTGTGTTCATGTGTTCCGTCATCACTGAATATTGTAAGTCACAATTAGCCTACTCAATGTCAGCCGCTGTGCAAGCCCACAGCAGATGGATGTACATGGTGTGCTGAAGCCACGCCTATGAGAAGTCTGAATGTGCCCTCTGGGTCTCAAATGCAATCATTCCCAGCAGCAACTGATATACAGTCATTCACTGATGCAGCTCAGCCAGCCTCCATGCACTCATACATGGAAAACATTTGAGAATGACAACAGGCCTTTCCAAACATGACCCACAGACATTTCACATGCCTACACTGCTGACAAACCTCAACCACCACCCTGGTCTCAAACACAGCCTACACCAGCGTTACTGCAAGTGAAAGTCACACCTGGATACACAACTGTGCATACCACACCTCCACCCTCTGCAAGCCTAACAAACAGCACTACAGGGACACGGCATGGTAGAGCACTGATCTCTAAGAAGCAAGAGGCACCAGCAGATACCTTGGTAAGAACTGTATAAACAGCAAGACACCTGAAATGTAAAACACATACATGGACCCAATGAGGGAGAACCACAAATAAACAATCCTACATAATGGAAAGTCCTGCTAACTAGTCAAGGTCCTGCATTTATACAACAACCTATGCTGCAAAGCCACAGACATCACCCTGGCACTACAGACCTGTGATAAGTGTCCAACAAAGTTCACCATAAACAACAAAATTTCACTACAATAACTTTGCCGTACACATGAGATGACACAGGCAGCACCACCCAAACCTCTCACAACACAACAGCCATACTACCATACCCACCGGGACACCAGTCACAGCTCAATGCACCCCCTCAAACATGAGATACAGCCACCTGTGGGATCACTACAGCCCTGTCCTTATTATATCAACAACAGCACCAAGATCACCATATTCACAGCCACAGGTGACATCTGCACCCTCCGGGACCAGGAGCTGTGAGTGTGCTCCAACACAGACTAACACCACACAGATTTACTACACTACATGATGCAGGATTCTAAGGAACAATGCTTCACTGGGTCACTCACCCCAGCAAGAGGTTCAAGGATCAGACTGACAACCTTCGCCTTCAAATGCACGTTATTACAATGCTGAATGCAAGAGGGACCATCTATGTGTCTGACCCTTGTCAACATCAACAGGGCTGCCTCAGCACCATTTGAAACCAAATACAGCCTCAACATTGTATCCATTGCTGATGACAGACAACTCATACTCTCTCACACCTAAGACTACACCAACTAAACACTTGAAAAACAGTGAGGAATGCAGTACGTCCCAGTCTGCATCAACCACAGCTGCATGTAATCAAAATCAGAGAATACAGAAGTCTGTGTCCTTGGAACAACTCCTTCAGCATGTGAAAACACATGTTGCATCTACAACTCTGATGGGAAGGGGCTGCCACTAACGCTCAAATAGATACGTCTTGATGAGTCTTCTGAATGGGAGTAGGTCCTGGGTCTGCCGTAGATGGCCCGGGAGTGCAAGGTCTTGGTGGTGAGGTAGGACAAGGAACTGCTGCTGGAGGTTGGTCATACGATGCGGTGGACAGCGGTGAGGGGGAGGCTGGTGGAGCGGACGTGGCATGTGGGGGTGTAGAAGCTGAGTCTGCTGCACATGTAGGCTGGTCCGGCCTAATGGAGTGCATTGTGTGTCTGGGTGTGGAGCATCAAGCTGATCCACTTGCTGATGGGGAACCAGTGTAGGTCTCACATTTGGGGGATGATGTTGCTGCGGTGGGGGACGTTGACAATCAATGAGCCGTAAGTGTATTGGATGTGTTGCAGTAGTAGTAGGTCTTTGTCAGGGAATCCTGCCTACAGTGCGTTGCAGTAGTTCAGTCTGCTGGTGCTCAGGGCCTGCGTCACAGTTATTTTTGTCTGGGGTGGGGATCCACTTGTGGATCCTGCATAGCATGTGGAGGCAGTTGTAGCATGAGGGGAAGATGGCATTGACCTGCTCAGACATGGAGAGGGAGGAGTACTGGAAGTATTGTAAGTTGCGTGTATGGTCAGTGAGTGTTGTTGCTGTTCCCAGTGTGGTTGCCCAACAGGAGTTGTCCCAGGCTCAGGGTGTGGGTCCGAGGATGAGGACCTGTGTCATCTCCAAGTACAGTTTCACACTGCTGCTCCTCATCCAGTTGGTGAGGGGCTTCATTTCCACGTGGAGGTTTGTTCATGGTGTGTGTGGGTCCCTGGTGATGGAGTGCAAAATGCCACATGCACTTCCTACTGTGCTGGAATGTGTCCCCAATACACACCAACAAAACAGACATCAGGACATGCACTCAAGTTGAATGTTGCAAGTGTGCAAGCACTGTCTGCCCATGTGCCATGTTTTTTGGTAAACATTTTGTATCCATCAAATGATTAATGCCATGTCACTTTTTGTACACATGAGTGATGATGTGTCGCTTGAAATTTGACATGTTGAAACACAGCAAAGTCAAAAAGGGTAGATGACTCTAAATTGTGCATCTGTACACCACATGTCAGACATGATCATAAACATACATCTATTTTTGATTTCAGGCCATGGTACACCTACTCTGGAGCTGGAAGCCATGTTTGAAACGGACAATGAGGGTGGTGAAAGTGTAACAAGTATGGGCACAGGAATCATCCAGGACATAATACAATCACTACAAACTCCCTCTCCACCCACAAGAAGGCAAAGCAGCCCAGTGGGATCTCCGGTTGGCCAACAGGGAAGCACTCCTATGCCACCTCCCACAACATCTGTGCCTCACCAGTCGCCAAACACACTAAATTCCTTTGAACAGCATGTAGTGGATGTGCAGAGTCAGTTGGCACAGGAGGTGCGTAAGGGCATTGAGAGCATGGCAGGGACCCTAGAGGGAGTGCTCCGGTGCCTAACATCAAATACTGCCAGTGCGGAAACTGGTAGCACCACTGAAGCACCACCACGCACTTTGTTTGACGCCATGACTGAAATTTCCGAAGTCATGCCGCAGAGGCACAGACAAATGCCCACTACAAGTGCCAGCTTTGAAGTGGCCAACACTCTGAAGGAAATACAGGACACCCTCAAACAAATGACATCAAAACAGGATGCATACCTCACAAAATTGGCTGACTACCAACGAGATGTGACAGCTGTGCTTGAGAACCAGCAAATAATGCTGAATGCATTTATGCGGTACCTGATGGGCATCCAACATGTTGCAGGTCCAACACCATCAACATCTGCAGTCCATGATGTGGCTATGCCTACTGTGTCGACTGCCCCACTGGTCACACCATCAGCTGTGACAAACACATCTGATGAAGATGAATCTGAAGATTTCCCAGTCCTCCGCAGAACAATGCGTTAGAAGCACATATTGTCAGGAGTCGGATTCTCCTTCAGGAGCAATTGTTGTTATCACGAACTACATGTCCCACAAACCCTGTGATCTGGGAGGAGTATATAAGGGCGGAACCTTCGTAGAAGGACGTCGGATATTTTTGTACCTGACCCGGAGGTGGAGTAGGAGGTTCATCCTTGGGAGTGCTTGTTCCTTGTGTTTCCTTGTCTTGGTCCTCTCTGTTCCTACCTGCCGATTTTGCAGGATTCCCCGTTGGCTGAGCCTTATTGCACCGGCTCGTGCGGGGAACATTTCTTTTGTTTCCGTGCTCGCCAAACCTCGGCGGGTTTCCCAAGTCATGGAGGTGTTCTCCGTTGGCTGAGCCTTCTTTCTTCGGCTTGTGCGGTGGACGTGTAGAGTTTTCCTGCTTTCAATGCTCTCCGTTGGCTGAGCCTTCTTTCAACGGCTCGTGCGGAGTAGCTCTGTTGTCGGTTCTCACGTTTTGTGGAACCCGTCCTTCGGACCCAGACCTGTGAGCTCTTCGACCAGGTACTGTACTTACATCTTATAGGGGTGACGTAACCCCAACCTTTTACTTTGGTTTGGTTCGTATGCAGAATGGTCCTTGTTAGGATATGGTGAAACCTGATTTCGGACATTCATCTGTTCGGTTATGGTATGTACTATTGAGTACTATTGTCATTTGTAAAGTAGGGAAAAGGTCTACCCTAGCTAAACTCACGGCTGATTGTGTATTTCAGGTGGAGAACCTACACGCTTCATACACATATCCAGGACCAGTTAGTAGGGGAAGAGAATTATCTTCAGGGCCTCTCTTATTTTCGTTACAGGTATAGGGAACTGATATCTAGAGTATTTCATGTGTACATCCTTTACTTTAAAGAGAGATACGATCATTATTGTTATTTTGTCGTTCCAGATCTCCCTCCCTGCCGTTCCCTTCCTTTCCTCCCTGTTCCCTTCCCCTTTGCCCTCACTTGATCCTTCCTCGACCCAGGCTATCATAGCTTTCTGGGTCCGGTTAGATCAGGAGGTGGCTTCAATTTCATCATCCCGCTGATCCCGAGGACTTGGAGGATAACACATATAGTAGCAGAACAATAAATGAACACTGTCTGGTGCTCATCATACCCCAGTAATGACGATAAACAAATTACTGGTAGGCAAAGGATGAACAATAAATGATCTGTGGCCTCCCTCCAAGAGGTGAACTCATGATGTTGACATTCCCTTATCACACAATTAAAAACTACTCACTCATGTTTATGTGTGGACTGTGCATGTACATCCTCAACCCTACTGCATGTCTCCCTTCAGTATTAGAGTCCTGTCATACCTTGCTACTTGCTAAGTTGTCACTTACATCAATTTGCTAACACAACATGCAATGTCCAACTGGAAAGGTTCAGAAAGTGACTAGGAACGTGTGTACTACAGCATTGCTAATGTGCTACATAACGAATGATGTAATAAGTTAGAAAGACTAACACTACAAGTTTGTACAAGGAGGGGGTGAGTGTTAAAATCAGATCTGCTTGCACAATACCATAAATGTGGGTGTGTCCAAGGTGTATGTATGTGATGAGAAAATATCTGACATACCACATGTATATATGAAAGCAAAACATCAGTACGAGGCTGGCATCAAAGGCACATCCTATGGATTATGTATATAGGGACAATTGTTGTGCAGAGTTCAAGCACATCTGTGAACATACACAACATGCGCAAGAACAGCTGAAGTTAGCCTGGATGTTAAAACCACCCCCACTACAAATGCAGCACTCCATGTATGCAACCTTGTGAGATAATACAACTGTCTGCTCAGGACACCGTGTAAATACCAAGCAACAGTCTCATGTTGACACTGCTGAAGCACCTTACCCCGTCAGCTGACAATTACAGCTATGAACACCCAGCTGTATGTCAATGCACAGTGTTGCCTGAGCTGCATCCTCCTACACACATGTCCTGCCCACAGATATGGCATAAAAATGTGTGATGCCAACTACAGCCGCTGGCACTAGTTACGTTGCCTGGGTCACATCTGCAACTGGCATTGCATACGCAATACACAACTTGTACAAGATCAGGCAGACATACGGGCACCAACACCATGGAGGGATGCCTTGCCATCATCTTCAGGAACTGCCTCCAACAGACTAATGCCATTATGATCAAGTGGTTGCACAGTCCTGAACATGTCCACTCCTGTATCAAAGTCAACTACAGGACAACTCCATGTTGTACCCTTGCATACAGACATACTTGATGTGCCACAACATTTGGCAACTACAATGCAGATCACAGACAGCACAACTACCTACAATACGTGGACTATGTACAGCTCAGACACCAGTGTCACTCATTGACAAACTCAGCCTATTCAACCTCACCGCACTCCTACACAACTTCACCCACATCAGATATACCCAGGTTGTCATCAACACAAGTCACAAGGTGGAACACACCCGGGCACACATTGTCATCCAAGGTAACTACTGTTTCCTTGGCCATCCCTCACATCCTCCCTGATCCAAGGCCCAATGCATCCTCTCATCATTCTGAAAACATACCATACACATGTCAAGGGCACAGTCCCTGTGCAGACACTGGTGCAACATCAACACAGAGCCCCTTGCCTTAGCACTGATACACACCCCTCCATCCACCATGTGCCACACTAACTCAGATCATTCCCAATCAGAGATGTTGTAGTACATACGCAAATACATGGCTGCAGACTCACTTGAAGCACAACATACAACACACCAACAATGTCACCTGTGTATCCACTGACATACAACGAACAATGCTCATGTGCAGGCTGCTGGATTTAGCTTTGAGGCTCAACCAAACCCCAGGATTTGCACTCCGCCTACAGGGATGACATCACAGATAAATGTACAACTCATCTGATCCACACAAATGCAACATCATGAAGGGCACAATCCTCTACACATCATGCCAATCCATGGCAAGCATAAACTCCATACCAAATTAAACAACATGACTGAGCTCAGCCCTCACTCACTTCACGGGAATATCATACACACTTGGTACAGTCTCCTACCACTAGATCAGCAAAGTGAATGTCAACTTAGATGAACATAAGCAAGGCATACCACAAAACACCTTAGCCCAAGTAAGCCACACTACACAACATCCTCTGGAGGCCACATGTTTCACACCACAAACACCGTGATGGACATACATTAAGGAGCACCCGCACACACCTCCCCACATCACTTCTTCCACAGGGCTGCATCCCCCATTGCACACGAACAGTGACAGTACATGGCCTCCAACATTGGAACATGCACCTCCACAGTAATTTTAAATGAAAACAAGTAAATGACATTAGCAGTTACACCCCTGCCGAACAAACAGCCGTCAAGACCCACAGGAACATCTTTCAGCACACATTAGCAGACAAAGTCATTAACCAGAGGGTCATCATCCACCCAGTGATGTTCATAGGAACATACAACATCCCCAATCCTGCTCCATGACAAACAGCATCAAGAGGTCCCTCCTACACGCCACAGCAAAATCCACACAATCCTCAAAGTCGGTCACACTGCCAATCCATAGACAATATACATTGCTTCATTTCCAGAAACAATGTTCCACAACACACTAGCTGCCACACTCCACTATGGCATGCGGCAAGGTAATACACCACACTGGATTGTCTCCTCCCTTGCACCAGAGCAGATGATACTGCATAACACATTTCACAGTACAACACACAGAGTACTGATGCTGAGTCCCTCAGTGACTGTCCCTCAGTACCTTTGTCTACTATGTGTACATGGCCCCACTTGCTGAGAACATCAGTGGACATGGACTCTGCATAGTACCCTACGCATAATACACCCAGCTCTGCCTCTCCCTCACCAAGGTACACAACATCACAGGACACAACTAACCACAATGGATGCAAGATGTGCCAACAAGTATGTGCCTCAGCTGCACAAATCTCCATTTGTTGTCAAAACAGGTCATCACCCTCACAACAACCACTACCACATGGGACTATACCTGGGGGTACCCTGTGCTGGATAAACAGTTCACCACTCATATGTCCAACACAAACTATACATTGTACAGAACACATCCCTCACCCTGTCAGTACGGATAATAGTAGTATCCTCACCATAGTTCTTCACCCTCTGCAAACTCTGCAAGAGCATCAAAATTATTGTCAACTGATGCATTGATTAGATCTGCCACACATCCATCATCATCATCCGGTTCAATGTTAATGCCCTCAATATCAGTATCAAAAATAGCCTCCGGACAAAAATGATTAACGTCCAGACAACCGCAGATAGACGTTCCCAGTGGCTCCCATGATTATACCACTACCGCCAGCACATACAGGATAACTACTGCATCCACACCCATACAGATATACTGACACTCAAGGAGTTCACACACACACACAGTCAGCCACAACCCTGGGCAACCAAACCTCTACCAATGAATCTGCTTCGAGGCCCACATGACATACGTCTGCAATACAGACCTAGCCATGGTCACATTTCCCTGCATCTACATAGCCAGCTTGTGAACCAGCTTTCTCTTCCACTTTCAGGAAAGACGTGGGTCATAGTGGCCCTGAGCATTGTGAAACACTGCAAACATTGAGCTACAGTCTCAATACCAGGTGGCCCAATTGATGACGGCCATTGTGCCATCTGACCCTCACTTGTTGTGACGTTGTGTGACGCCTAACCCTGCCTAATAGTCATCATCCATCACCAAGGCACATGGTCATGCGATAATGCTGCATGCATCAAATCCGACCCTTAAACGCCTTGATCTGCGTTACAGGCACGTGCAATGGGTGTTGCTGGGTGCCTTACCAACAACATCCATTTGCTTTTCACACTGCCCCAGATGTAATAGGAACATGAAATGGGAAGCTCTGTCCAGAAATTACACAGACCCAAGGCAGGCTTGAGGAAGGCTCAATGTTGACAATTATGATGAAGTCTACTTGTCTCACCTTTTTCACACAATGCAGTACATATAGTAAGAGGAAGAGGCCGTTGTGATGATTGATTAACTGAGAGGTGTCCGTTCCTGTACAAGTCTGATGGTCCCCGCAAGGCAGACACACTTGCCCCATTGTGCAAAGGTGACTGCGTTAGCGATGAACAGGACATTGTACAACAGTGATGGTGAGAACAACAGGACTGCGCTGTATCTTGCAGACATGGCACAGTCCTGCCCTCCCTCCTGCAAAAGGGTAGCGCAACAGGAAGGCCTGCTGTGCTTCACTATGGAGAAACTTATTGAAAGAGGTCCCACAATCTTTACACATGATTGTTGATCACATGGGCTCACCTGAGACGCATTAGCTAAAGTCCCTCAAGGGTGAGTATTGGACTGTATGAATTAGTGATAGTGTAAGAACATCTGGCTTACAATAGCTAACATGTAATGGTAATCTCAGATATGAGATCATTGTTGACATTCCTTGTCCAGCGAGGATAACTCTCACCCAGAGCTTATTTCACAACTTCATATGCCTACAAGTCGGACTCATTGTAAAAGAAAAATATATTTTATTTACAAAAAAAGTTCACACTAAATTAAATCTATGCTAAACTACACTACACTTATCAAAACTTGAAATAAAATCCTACACTAAGCTAATCTAAGGCGCTAACATCTACACTTATCTTGTCTAACTGATCCTATACCTACCTCACACATACTACACAACACACAGATGACCCCCACCCCCTATTCACCAATCACACATCAGGCACACATACACTTAATCTAAACACATACTAATTAACCTACCTAACTAAACAAGGATATATATATATTTTTTTTTTAGATTTTTAAAAACATTTAACATACACTATACATCAACCCCCCACCCACTCCTAATAACTTAACACTTATCCTAACACTATTCCTAAGTACTACAACTATCCTAAAAACTATATGACTATTTAAACATGTAAACAAGAACAAGGTCCGTAACTTGACAGGTGCAACACCATGTCATCAACAACCACCACAGTTGTTCAATGTGTTTATTCCTGCTCGTCCATTTGAGCATGGTGGCCTTCATGTCGGCAACCATGGACAGCAGGGTGGCCAGCTGCAGTTGTATGCCCGCAAACTTCAAAGTCAACTCCTTTTGGGCCTTTTCAAAAGTTTCCATTTTGGCCTCAATATTGTCAATTTTGGCCATCAGGAGCACACCGTCTATCTCTGCTTGCGCACAAGCCTGTTTAGGTGGCGCTACTGCAGCTCCACCTGTCATTGTCCCAAGGGCCTGTGCAGTGTTGGTTCCAGATTTTGGATGAGTGGTTGTCACTGGGGTCAGATTTGAGGCATGTCCAGATGTGGAACAACTTGCTGATCCTGCAGATTGACTGTCCACTTGGGGGTCTACATCTACATGTGATCCAGTTGCTGGTCCTGAGTCAATGTGTGACCTTTTCCCCTTTTGCTTCCTGCTCCGCATGTTGCATGGGGGAGTGGGAGTTGGTGATCTCCAGGCTCCTTCAGCACGTAATAGCTCATGTCGGCGTCCCATCTGTCTGAATGCACGACCAACATTCCGTATGTGTCGGTATCTTTCTAGACGGATGCGATACTGCCTCTCCTCATCTTGTGACATGTTGTCTGTAATGGAGCAATGACATCCACATCAGTCTGCACTTACACATTGACACCTGTACACATGCACATTATGCGATCTTCAGAACATTTTGGCAAGGGCCTATCGTTAACAGGGCATCTATTTCAAAGCATGGGGTCATCATCATCGATTGTCATACACAGGGATGCTAAGTGATGTTGCGTAATACCTAAGATGATAATTACTGTAGATGACATGTAAGGCCTCAATACATATGAGATGGTACATTCAAATGCATTTGTCCTGGGCATGAACCCAATGCCCGCCATTCACATATGCAGGCTCCTTCTCAACATGATGCAAGAGCATCTGTGTGCAGGCAAGTTTTGTCTAGGCATTGTAATTTGACACTTCATACGCAGATACAAAGCAAGGTATATGGACCATCAGCCCTGTATGCTGCACAAGGCAACACACATGTGAAAAGCACCATGTAAACAAAACATGGGCACATTAGGATTGTATTGCAAGGAGAAACACAGGAGTGCACTGCAATAGGTTTGGGGACTGACTCCTATCATGTAACTCTTGTACATGGGGTGCTGCTTGGGAGTAAATATGTGGTGTGTTTTCACACAAGGCAACACACACTGCACAACACTTCCATGGTAGACGCTTCTTGACAGGGGACAACATATAGACAGCATTATGGGCTGGTATGTGGATTGACTATGCATAATCATTGATGCAATGGACATTTAAGCACATGTACATCATAGCATATCAACTACTGATGTCAATAGGGAATTGTGCCGGTGACCCTTTTAGTTGCATAGGTAAGTGCATGATTGTTGTGCTAATTAATGATGGACTTGCAGCACTGTTCCATCCCTCTACCAATGGCAAGTACTGACACACGTGGGGCACAAGGAAATCGAACTTGTAGGAGGAATATCTATGTTGTACTACAATGAGCATGTCTCATGTAGCCATGGTATTAATACACTGACTGTCACATACCCCAAGGGTCCTTGCTCAGCACAACAGTCTTCAACATCTCCATGAGCACACTTGCCACCATTGCATGCACACACCACCACAACATAATATCCTATGCCAATGACACCCATCTGGTACTGTGCCTCACCCAAGACCCAGCCACAACCAAACACAACCTCCATGAAGGAAAAATAGGCACTGCAGAATGGAAGAAGGTCAGTCAGCAGATACTGTAGACACACAATACAGAGGTTATCATCCTTGGCAAATCAACAAGCGCCAGGGACGACGCCTATTGGTCCACAACAATGGTCACTGCAACAACACCCACGACCCATACACCCCACTTGGGATTCTTCCAGGTCTACTCACTCACAACTGACAAACAAGTGGACATCATGTCATCCTTCTGATTTTTCACCCTGCACATGCTCCAATAGATATTCAGGTGGATCACCATGGGAACGTGTGAGACGGTCACCCAGGCCCTCATCAACAGCCAACTGTACAAGGGGAATGCCACATACACAGGAATCACTGCCAGACGTCACTTAGAACTACTACCCATAGTAAATGCATCGGCACAACTCTTCTACGACATCCCTCACCACTGCAGCATTTCTACAGGCCATAATGACCAACACTGGGTCACCGTCAACACAAGGATCACGTTGAGGCTCCTCACACACACACACACACACACATACATGACATGGGCCCTGAATGACTCAAGCGCCTCTCGTTCTCTGATCCTACCGGCCACCTCTGCTCCACCAGCCTCCCACTAGCCACCATACCAAGGATTGACTGCTCCACCACTGGAGGTAGATCACCCTCCTACCTGGCCACCAAGACATGAAACACCCTTGGGGCACAACTACGACTGACCAGGACCATCTTACCTTCATTTAATTACTGAAGACCTGACTATTTCATGAGTAGCAGCACACCCCCTCCCTTCAGTGACTTGAGACCCTCACACCTGAGTATGGTGCTCTATGGAGGGCTAGATGTATTGTTTGATTGTGGTCTATTTTTGTGTGATGTATACTTACAGCAGCACAAGAAGTGTTACTGTGTTCCATGCACACTGTAACACCTCATACATGTGACCCTTATATTTGTGTTCATGCATTTCCACATGGTGCCATTGAGTCCTTGACACTTCCATGCACATGTGATGTGTAAACATGATGCATGCAAGAATGATGCTTTTGGACTGTCTGCATACATGTCATGCATGAGGAGACATTGTAAGCATACAGACAAAGATAGTAATGATTTCACACTCACCAGTGGCCTTAGTATTCTTGAAGGACTCCACCTCATCCTTGTGTATGGTGGTGGCCCACCTACAAGTGAAAGACAATATACCAGAATGTCAGCGTATGCAGCATATTTCCACACAGTACAGACATTACATGAGAGTCAGTTGTATCTTCAAGATTGGCTTATGTGCGTCCCATGAGGCAACGTCAATCAGACAACAGTCTATGGCTAACTGCTTCACATGTGAAGCACACTCTTGCACTGCATGTATTACACACATGTGATCCCTTGTTTGTGGTGTCACATTGAGATGGCATTTGCTAAAAATCTGCACACTTGGTCCATTGAGAAAATATGTTATTGTCATGTAGATGTATGTGATTGTGCTTTTATGGGGGACGTTGGTACAATGGTGAATGTGAACATCTGAGCATTCACAGATGTGGCAGCAGATTAATGCGTCACACAACAAAAAATCAACTATCCGCCATATGTATTCAAACAATTCTCGATTTTACGTTGCCTTTTTGAGAATTAACTCCTCCCCAATACACATATGGCTTATCATTTGCTTATTCACCATTCACAGATGTACTGGCACCATTAGATGTGTCAGTGTGCCAGCTTCATTGATGGGTGCAATGTGACAAGAACTGCAAGCAACATGCATTGATGTGTGTGCAAATACACCATGTACACGGTATTCACATTACATGCAAATTTCCAGGCCTTGTAGATGTGGGCCTATTTCCAACGTGACTAAGCACAAGAGTGGATTAAAATTATGATTGATGTTGTTGTTTCGGCACAACAAACATGTCACCGGACATAATCCCAGCTGTATGATGTATCCTATGTTTGGGTATGCAAACAAACCTTACTCAGCCCATGGTATGCCATCATGTATGCACATTGTTGCATGAGTGTATTGTCATTATCATGTTGTTTTCCATTTTGCACTGCATTTTACATCACAAGTAGTTAGTGTACATCCAGTCATTGTGTCGAATCCAAGTAATGAAATGTGATACTTCCTGCACACAGTCATGTAGGAGGGTTGATGCCATTGCATGTTTTGCACTCAATTGACACTTGTGCATCTTCTTTGCACACAGATGGTACTGTAGCACATTGTGTATTTAGAAAAACACATACAAAGACGTGTGTGGATAGAATTAGAACCACTACAGGGTTACTTGTGATGTTGGAAGACATATGCTCCTCTGAGGTGATGTCCCTGTAGATTATTACTCAATGTACAGGGCCTACACTGTTTGATGGAGGGTGGAGCATGAAGTTTGCATCCAAGTAGCTGTTGATGTTATGCAATACTTAGTATGTTTAGACCCATTTTTAATAGGATATTGTCACTGCGTGACATATTGTCTCAAGAATCCTTCATGCATACATATGATATACCAGGATGGAACATGTTGTTCCCTTAAGCTAGCATATTTGTGCCTTTCCCTGGCCTTGACCACAAAGTGCTGTCATGCAGTAGAACAATACCTTTTGCACCATGATGCAAGGGTGGCTGTGTTGCTTTGAAGAATTTATTTGTACCGTATGGGATACCTTCCTGTACGTCAATGGTCAAACTGCATACACATTTTTTGTTGTGTGCTGCACAATGCAGCTGCACACAGGGAAATATGACATACATGGATACATGTAAACTTCACTCCCTGTCGCGCCTCACTAACACCTCCCCAGGGCAGGCATGTGCTTTTTGCGCTGCCTCACACTCGTACATCTCTGGCCTTATCTTCATAGGGCTTCGCCCCGCCAGAGCGTAACTTTACCACATGTTAATGAGTGATGCTGCGGCGGCAGAAGGCCTTCATTACAAAGGCCCCTGGAGCATTGACTAAAGTCCATGGATGTTGGTGTGAACATGCCAAAGAACACCCATTGCACGCCCTTTTGACACATAACAATGCATTGAAAGTGCTGACCTTTATCATGCATGATTATGCCTCAATGAGCGGCATAGTCCAGCATGGTGAAGATCAATCTTGCTTGTGCGTTACCACTACGTCAGTAGAGGCCATGTGTATCATGCCTTTTGTGAATTGCTAAGTCTGACAATTGCAGGATTTTGCCGTTGGTGAATTTCAAACGGCCTACTTCCATGGCTTAGGATGTATGAAACATTTGCCATTTACGGAATTGCAAAATTTTTAAAAACCTCATTTTGCCATGGCATTTGGTACTTGCAATTTTGCTATTAGTTAAGTGCTATGGGCCTCATTTATGACTTTTTGCCGTAGGGAAGCGCAGCAGGCCTTCCTGCTGCGCTTCCCTACGGCAAAAGAAAAGGGCAGAAATGCGCCATATCTATAAGATACGGCGCATTCCTGTCCTTTTCCCCTGCTCCGGTGCACAATGTGCTGCCTGCGCCAGCGCAGGCACCCTTGCACAATGGTGCAAGGGTGCCTGCGTTGCGGGGAAGATTATTTTTGTACAGGAAGGGAAACCTTTCTGTACAAAAATAACCACAAGAGCCTTTTCCTCTTTCTATGTGTGCTGCAGAATGCAGCACACATAGAAAAAGGAAATACGAGGAGAAATAAAGACATTTCTCCCTGTTGCGCCTCCCTTACGCCTCCCCTGGGGAGGCGTAAGCTTTTGGCACTGCTTCAGAGTTACGATTTCTGGTAAATATGGGGCAGTGTCAAAAGGGCATGGTTGTTGATGGGAACGCCCCCAGCAACACCCATTGCACGCCCCTTTAACGCAGAACACTGCGTTAAAGGGACTGATATTTATCAGGCAGCAGTACACCACAAAAACTGGCGTACTGCTGCCTGATAAATACCACGCAGGCTTCTGCGCCACGGAACTTCATGAAAAGTGAATTTCCGATGGCGCAAGGGGCCTCATAAATGATGCCCTATGTATGTATTATTTTTGTGTATCAAATAATGTTTCAGATTTAGGTAATTGACAACAACCTGTAGTTGATGGTAAGTAGCTATTTTTGTGAAATATGCACCATTGCACATTTTTGAAGGTGCCAGGTGATGCACACACATGGCCATAGTGCATGTATGTGCACCATATGCACACACATAATTTTGATGGGTCCAGCTGGGTTTTTTTGAGAAACCCCTGCACCCTTTGGATAAATCACAATTTGCAAATAGCTAATGGCTGATTTGCTATTACAGTATTTATTGAAAAGTGATTCCTATGTCCCTCCTGGGCCATGGGAATGAATTTTGATTGATCCCTTACTTACAAATTAGACAATGCAAAGTAGCAACTATGGAAGATTATGGAATTCCTACAAAGTAGTGAATTTTCTTTATACATACCATTTTGCGATTCAAAAATAGCGATTCCATAAGAACCTAATTTTTTTTGTTGAGAAATGGTTTGTTGATAGATATGGCCCTATGTCTGAGGTTACAGGGGCACAAGGGGATCATCAGTGAGGCCCCTGTGGTTTGACATTTGATTAGCTTTAACTTAGAATACCGTTGTTAATACATGAAATAAATGTATATTGACTTACCAATTGTTCCATCAACCTCAATTCCAAGGTGGTCCAGGAGATCCTGTTCACGGTTGATGAGATCTGCCCACCGATGTTTGTACTGTCTCAGGGTCCGGTCCACTCCAAAGATTCTCAACATCTGGTACCGGACCCTCTCCCACCTCAGCTTCCTTTCTTGGGTTGGGTAACCCTGCAGTACCCTGCCTCCACTCCCAATCATGTTTGGGAGGTAGTGGAGTATCAGCCACAGTAGCCCCCCATACTCCTTCTCACTTAGGTTCCTAGACCTGGGTGGCATTGTGAAAAAGCACAAGCCACGCTGTGTGAATGCCACAACAAATTTTTTACTGACACAGAAATCCTAATAATACACTATTTCTCCACTTAACAGAACACTAATCCCCCTATTACTAACTATGTAAAAACCCCTAAACAGAACAGTAATCCCCCTATGAAAAAGTATTAAAACCCCTAAACAGACAGACACTCCTTGACACACAAGACACAGTTAGACAATACACAACACTACAGACACTATTTGGACACAGTTACCAAGACACACACTGTAAAACAACTGCAGGACAGGACAACACTCTCAAGCACTTTGCAAACACACTCCTACACCTCTCAGAGACTACAAAGGAGTGAAATAGAAAGTGAAAGTATCATATAACTTCCTGTTTGTGAGCAGGGCAGGCTGGGTACATCATTTCCTGTTGCGATGCGACTCGTTTCCGGCGATGCGTCATTTTTTGACATGCGAATATAACCGATTTATGTCGCATCGTTAATTTTAAGCATGGTACACTGATAATACATTTTCCCTTACGGTGCGACCTGTTATCGTGGGAGCGTCATTATTGTAATACGACCAAATCATTGTTATGTCGCATCGTTATTTGAAGCATGGGTGACTGATGCCATATTTTCCCATGAAGGTGCGACCAGTTGTAGTAGAAGCGTCACTATTGGCATGCGACTGAAACGTATTTATGTCGCATCGCAGATTAGACGCATGGTACAGTGATGACATATTTTCCATTACGGTGCGACCTGTTATCGTGGGAGCGTCATTATTGTGATGAGACTAATTCATTATTATGTCGCATCGTTATGTGAAGCATGGGTGACTGATGCCATATTTTCCCATGAAGGTGCGACCAGTTGTAGTAGAAGCGTCACTATTGGCATGCGACTGAAACCTATTTATGTCGCATCGCAGATTAGACGCATGGTACAGTGATGACATATTTTCCATTACGGTGCGACCTGTTATCGTGGGAGCGTCATTATTGTGATGCGACTAAATCATTATTATGTTGCATCGTTATTTGAAGCATGGGTGACTGATGCCATATTTTTCCATGAAGGTGCGACCAGTTGTAGTAGAAGCGTCACTATTGGCATGCGACTGAAACCTATTTATGTCGCATCGCAGATTAGACGCATGGTACAGTGATGACATATTTTCCATTACGGTGTGACCTGTTATCATGGGAGCGTCATTATTGTGATGCGACTAAATCATTATTATGTTGCATCGTTATTTGAAGCATGGGTGACTGATGCCATATTTTCCCATGAAGGTGCGACCAGTTGTAGTAGAAGCGTCACTATTGGCATGCGACTGAAACCTATTTATGTCGCATCGCAGATTAGATGCATGGTACAGTGATGACATATTTTCCATTACGGTGCGACCTGTTATCGTGGGAGCGTCATTATTGTGATGCGACTAAATCATTGTTATGTCGCTTCGTTATTTGAAGCATGGGTGACTGATGCCATATTTTCCCATGAAGGTGCGACCAGTTGTAGTAGAAGCGTCACTATTGACATGCGACTGAAACCTATTTATGTTGCATCGCAGATTAGACGCATGGTACAGTGATGACATATTTTCCATTACGGTGCGACCTGTTATCGTGGGAGCGTCATTATTGTAATGCGACTAAATCATTATTATGTTGCATCGTTATTTGAAGCATGGGTGACTGATGCCATATTTTCCCATGAAGGTGCGACCATTTGTAGTAGAAGCGTCACTATTGGCATGCGACTGAAACCTATTTATGTTGCATCGCAGATTAGACGCATGGTACAGTGATGACATATTTTCCATTACGGTGCGACCTGTTATCGTGGGATCGTCATTATTGTGATGCGACTAAATCATTATTATGTCGCATCGTTATTTGAAGCATGGGTGACTGATGCCATATTTTCCCATGAAGGTGCGACCAGTTGTAGTAGAAGCGTCACTATTGGCATGCGACTGAAACCTATTTATGTTGCATCGCAGATTAGAGGCATGGTACAGTGATGACATATTTTCCATTACGGTGCGACCTGTTATCGTGGGAGCGTCATTATTGTAATGCGACTAAATCATTATTATGTTGCATCGTTATTTGAAGCATGGGTGACTGATGCCATATTTTCCCATGAAGGTGCGACCAGTTGTAGTAGAAGCGTCACTATTGGCATGCGCATTAAACGTAATTATGTCGCACGGTTAATTCGAGGCATGGGTGACTGATGACATTTTCCCATGAAGGTGCGAGCAGTTGTAGGTGAAGCCTCATTATGGGCATGCAAATTAAACCTAATTATGTTGCATCGTTGATTTGTTGCTTGGTACGCTACTTCCTTATTTCCCCTACGGTGCGAGCAGTTATCGTCAAAGCCGCATTATTGTCATGTGACCAAATCATTATTACGTGGCATTGTAAATTTGAAGGATGGCTGAGTGATGATAAATTTTCTCCTCAAGGTGTGACCAGTTTTAGTACATGCGACATTATTGGCATGTGTCACAATCTTCATTAATGGGGCATTGCATTTTTTATCTGTCAATGTTGTTGCATATATTTGCTGCTGTTTTTTTTGATGCTGGGCAAAAGATGCATGTTTACGCTTAGCATGGAAGTGTCTCAACAGGGACAAACCATGTTAGCCTGCAGAAAATGTGTGTTTGTATATTTACTGAGTCAGACTAAGACATATGTTGACCAAAGTCACTTTTGGGCCTTGTGTTATGTCACTTTTGTGCCTAGAGTCAGCAAGGCATGGGTCAGTTTCAGACTTATGCAGACCTAACGTCTCCCATCTCCCTCCTCCCGTCTTTCTCAACATTAATGGAGGACCATGTTACCCGATGTCTATCACACTACATCGATTCCTCCTGTCACATGGAGCCCAATCAAGGCGGCTTCAGACCTGCCCACTCAACAGAGGCAGTTATCTTGCCACTCTTGTACACACTCAGGGGCAACGCGGACGCAGGGTCCCCCCAAGCCCTCTTACTCCTGGACCTGTCGTCCGCGTTCAATACGGTGGACCATAACATCCTTCTCCACCTTGGCAAACATGCAGGCATCCAGGGAACCACTCTTGAGTGTGTCGAGTCTTTGCTAACTGGAAGAACTGAAATGGTCCGCCTAGGACCCTATAGTGAAACAAATACCCCCACGTCCTGTGGAGTCCCAGAGGGCTCCTCCCATTCACCACTCCTGTCCAATCTATACCTCTGGCCGCTGATCCATTCTGTACAGAAATGGAACATTATCGTGTATTACTACGCTGACGACTTACAGATCATCCTCCCGCTCAATTCACCTCATGCCATCAAGACGTTCCACGCTGTCATGATCCACATCCAATTATGGATGTACCAGAACCTATTGAAGCTTGCCCCCGGTAAAACAGAGCTCCTCCTCCCTGGACTCAGTCATGGCCACTGTGGCCCTCAGTTCTGCCCTCAGAGCTAGGTTCCCCCCCAGCCCTGGTAAAATCAGTAAAGGGTCTGGGAGTCATCATTGAGGCTGAACTCTCCCTCAGGGCACAAGTGGGTGCACTACTTTCTTCCTCTATGTACCAGGTCCGGAAGATCGGTACAGTCAGTCACTTACTCCCTCCCACCGCACTTACCCAAGTGGTGTTCTCACTCGTGCTCTCCCGCCTGGACTTCTCTAAGTCCATCTACTACGGTCTCCCACGATCCCTGCCACACCGCCTCCAAGTTGTCCAGATTCAAGCAGCCCGTCTAATTCACATTACACCCAGATGGCAATCAGCCAAACCTCTACTCCACAGTCTTCACTGGCTCCCAATAGACCAGAGGGCATCTTTTAAGGTGACCTGTCTCACATTCTAAGCCCTCCACTGGTCCCGCCCCACGTTTCTCAATTATCTTATCTGCCCTCACCGCACAACACAAACACTCCAATCAGCTCACCGTCATCTGGTAGTCACTCCCAATACTAAAACCCAGAAATCTAGTGGTTGCACAATTTGTCATCTGGCTCCTGGGCTTTGGGATCTCCTTTCTCTCTCCTTCAAATCCTCCCCTTCCCTTCTGAACTTGTGGTAATCGCTTCAAACACACCTTTTCCCTTCCATGGGCTAACTCTCGGC
Source organism: Lissotriton vulgaris (assembly GCF_964263255.1). Classification (NCBI taxonomy): domain Eukaryota; kingdom Metazoa; phylum Chordata; class Amphibia; order Caudata; family Salamandridae; genus Lissotriton; species Lissotriton vulgaris. Next base: position 187,489,812 of record NC_141695.1, on the reverse strand, counting down.
CACTCACGCTTCCTTCCTCACTCACTCTGTATTATGGCGCCAGCAAGCCTATGGTCTCAGTGCACTCTATAAATTTCACCTACGAGAAGATTACATCAGATAACGTTACTTTTCTGCATCGAGTCAGGAATGCATGGCTCAGATTCTGACGTTGTCAGACCTATCGTCACTTATGTGCGTGGACTCAGGAATGCATGGGTCAGATACTGAGGTAGGCAGACCCAACGTCACTTTTGTGTGTTGAATCATGAATAAGATTATGAAGTAGGATACACTAACTTCATTTATGTGCCTACCACATTTGTTTATTTTTGCAAACTTGTGTGAGCACTGAAGGCTACTTTTTAATGGATGGTCAGATTTTGACGCACATCCACTGTGTAACATGTTGATGATTGTAATGTTTGTCCTATTACTTATTTACTTTCATCATGATTTTGCAACATACAAGTACTTTGTTGTCATTTTTCCTGCTGTGTGATTTAATTATGTGGACTCCTCTTCACCAGTGCTTTATTAAATTTCTGCACCACAACATATGGATGGTAAATGTTGCTTTTTGACAATTGTGAATTTACAACCTAATTTATGACGTATTTGCGTATAATATTACTGCATGCATTCCTGCGGCACTTCCCTACAGCAAGCAAATAGGGTGGGAAGGTGGTGTGTCTATGACATATGGGAGATTCATGTGCTTTTCATGTGTGCTGACGCGCAATGGCCGGCCTGCCTACCTGCACTATGTTTGCAGTGTTGCATGGAGGAATACTTTTGTACAGGAAGGGTCACCTTCATACACATGTGCATTCATACCCTGCACACCGAGACACATGCACTATGGTGCCAGGGTACCTGTGTTGGCCAGACACTGGTGAGTGTCGCCATTGCAGGTGAAATTGCAAGGCAGTGCAATGTAAATGGATGTGTGGGCTGATGTATGTCTGATGTCAGCCTCCAGACATGAGAGTAAGTGTTATGTATGAACTCCACATATGAGATTGTCATGCAAATTGCAGTGTGAATTATTGTCAAATAATCATGCACAAGGTACAAAAGGTTGTATGAAGTATTTTTATTGGTGCAAACACAAATGTAGATGCATGATGCGGATGTTATTAGTGACATTCTTAAAAATAATTACGCACTATCTCAGCACGTCTACGGATGCCTGCTGCTGTGCTTGGATTTACAGGAGCATGCCCATCCTCCTGGTCATCCTCTGGCATTTCTGCATTTAAATCAGGATCATCATCCCAGGGAATACGTGTGAGAACACAAATATTGTGCAGTATTGCACAGGCCAAAATTATTTTGCACACTGTCTGTGGTGAATACAGCATGCATCCACCAGACTTGTCCAGGCGCCGAAACCTGGCCTTGAGCAGACCAAATGTTCTTTCCACAATGTTCCTTGTCCGGCAATGTGCTTGATTGTACGCAACTTCCTGTGGTGTCTGTGGGTTTCCATACGGTGTCATCACCCACGGCTGAATGCCATACCCCTGGTCAGCTGTAATAGAATAAATGAGAAGGTACAATGAAAAGTTTGATATGGTTGTGGTATACTAGAGGCCATATGTTGTGGGTAATATTTCATTTGTCAGTGTCCATTGGGCATGGATGTTGCAGAGAACACACCCAGGGACTCACATGCAAGACACCTTTGCAACATAGTTCTGCTGTGCAATGGACACATATTTGGAAGAGACAGGTAGTGTAGGCAAACCACTGATATTAACAGCATATCATTCCATAGCATAAATTGATTTCTTCAAGTAGATAAGTATGAACTCCTCCAATGCATTTTGGCCAGGAGGCCCTTTGTCATGGAGCGTTCATATCCATGCGTAGCAAGGACCGTTACTCGGCTGTTCTAAGACCGGTGTTCTGTAATGCTGGTCTTAGAACAGCCAAGTAGCGGTCCTTGCTACGCGTTGATATGAACGCTCCTTGACAAAGGGCCTTGTAGAAATTAATTTTTGCTATGGATTGATATGCTGTTGATATCATCGATAACCCATTAACTTGAATATTTGTGAATAAAAAACAGAACTTGGATTACAACTTCTTTGAATCATTTTCATGATCATATACGGAGTGCCTCGCCAAGGGGATGTATTTGCAGTGGTTTGTGTACACTACCTGTCTTGCACTTTTGGCGCTTTGACGGAAGCACCACCCTTGGGAGCACCCTCAGCTGAACAAGTTTCTACAAACTTCGTTTACTACCGCTGTGCACCACCTACATCCTTTTGTATTTTCACGTATTTGGAAGGACATGCATTGACTCCCTATATGCCTCTACATGACCGTGGGCCTCATTTATGAGGGACTTGCACCACTGGTGCGTGACCTTTTGCCATTTTAGTTTTAACGCACCGGCAGTGCATGACCGTCATTAATTATGGCCCTTCTATTAATGTCTATGTATATGCTAGTACATGGGTACTCACAAACTTTATCTCGGGGCCAAATTTACAGTGTGGCTTGTGGCCGAGGGCCGCACTGGTGGGGGCGGGGTCAGTGGGGGAGCGGGCGGGCTAGAGCAGCAAATACAAACTGACCATGAGGTTGGACACAGGCCGCTGCAACAGACGCCTTTGTCTACTGAGCGACCAGACCTGGCATACACATCTCTCACACTCACTCACTCACTCACTCACTCACTCACTCACTCACTCACTCACTCACTCACTCACTCACTCACTCACTCACTAACTCACTCACTCACTCACTCACTCACTCTGTCTGTTTCCCTTCCTCTCTCTCCCTCTGTCTGTCTGTCTCTCTCCCTCTCTCTCCCTCTGTATGCCTCCCTCCCTCTCTCTCCCTCTGTGTCCCTCTGTCTGTCTGTCTGCCTCCCTCTCTCTCGGTCTTTCTGTCTCCCTCCCTCTCTCTCACTCTGTCTGTCTCCCTCCCGCTCCCTCTGTCTCACTCTGTCTGTCTCCCTCCCTCTCTCTCCCTCTCTCCCACTCTGTCTGTCTGTCTGTCTCCCTCCCTCCTCTCTCTCCATCTGTCTCACTCTGTCTGTCTCTCTCCCTCCCTCTCTCGCCCTCTGTCTCTCTCCCTCTGTCTCCCTCCCTCTCTGTCACTCTCCCTCTCTGTCTCTCTCTGTCTCCTTCCCTCTCTGTCTCCCTCCCTCTATGTCTCTCTCTGTCTCCTCCTCTCTGTCTCCTTCTCTCTGTCTGTCCCTGTCTGTGTCTGGGCCTGTCTGTGTCTGGCCCTGTCTCTGTCTGGCCCTCCTACCCCTCCCTCTGTCTCCCTCTCTGTCTCTCTGTCCTTGTGTCTATCTCTGTCTGTCTCTGCCGCTATCTGTCTATGTATGTTTGTTTCTGCCCCCATCTGTCTCTGCCCCATCTGTCTCTGCCCCCATCTGTCTCTGCCCCATCTGTCTCTGCCCCCATATGTCTCTGCCCCATATGTCTCTGCCCCCATATGTCTCTGCCCCTATCTGTCTATGCCCCTATCTGTCTCTGCCCCTATCTGTCTCTGCCCCTATCTGTCTCTGCCTCTGTCAGTCTGTCCCTGTCTCTGCCTTTATCTGGCCCTACCCCTATCTGTCTCTCACACTATCTGTCTCTGACACTCTGCCCCTATCTGCCCCTCCCTCTATCTGCCTCTGCCTCTATCTGTCTCTGCCACTCTGCCCCTGTCTGCCCCTGCCCCTGTCTGCCCCTGTCTGCCCCTGCCCCTGTCTGCCCCTGCCCCTGTCTGTCTCTGCCCCTTCTGTCTCTGCCCCTTCTGTCTCTCGGGTAGTGCACACATACTGTGTCTACACGTCCCCGTCACCAGCCCAGAGACAGCCTCCCCCCCTGTAATGTAAAAGCCAGCTCATTTTCTTTCAGAATTTGCTGCTTTGTAGGGTCTGTGTCCCACCACTTGTCCCATCACGGCACCCCCAGCAGTCAGACCAAAGCCCCCTTGGCGCCAGTCAGCGGAGTATTTCACGGGTCATTGAAAGACCATTTAATTGTTAATGAGGCCTTGTTGAATTTGATCTCTTCTTAGCGCCCCTGCATCTCCACCCTATGCCTGAAATCACCCGGCCCCATAAATCAACAACCGGTGGTGTTTGCAGACACTTTGCAAAAAATTCAATTTAACAGAGGTACATGTCTGCAAGGTCCGCGGCCGCACAGGAAGGCTTGCGGGCCGCACAGGAAGGCTTGCCGGGCCGCTGACGGCCCGCGGGCCGTACTCTGGGTACCCGTGTGCTAGTACAACATTATTACATCCAGAACCTCATTTATGCGTCATTACAGCAATATTAGCAGTATGGTAGCATGGATGGTGCATTGTATCATACTCTTTAGCTTACCTACAAGTAGTCCATTTCCATACTGGCCATTCTTGAAGCGATCATTTATGATGCAGTTCCTGAAGATGAACGCATCATGTACACTGCCAGGGTATTTTGCCAAAACATTAGTAAATAGTCCACGGTGATCCATGATTGCCTGTACATTAATTGAATATGTATGTTTGCGATTAATGTACAAATGTGCATTTGCTGCCGGAGGTACTAATTGCACATGCGTACAGTCCATGGCACCCAGCACATGGGGTAAGCCTGCTATGGCATAGAATCCTTGCTTTATCTCCATCTGCTCTTGTGGATTGTTGGGAAAACGGAGGTAGCGGGGTGTGAGATGGATGATGGCATCCAGGACAGTTGGCAGGAATGATGAGAAAGCTGGCTGGGATATTCCTGCCAGTTTGGCGACTGTTGTCTGAAAGGAGCCCGACGCTAGCATGTGCAACACAGCCAGGAGCTTTGCCTGTGGCGGTATGTTGGTAGGCCTGTTGGTTCCTACCTCTAGCCTTGGTCCAATGAGTCCCAGTAGATGTTCAATGGCCTCCTTCTTCAGGCGGAATAGAGTTATGACCTCCTCATCCCTGAGGCCTCTCAGGACGCTCCTTGGACGGAATAACCGCTCCTTTCTGCGGCGTTGCCTTGGGGGGGGGGGTGGATTTTGTGGTGCAGGGGGGTGTGGTGGGATTCCTGCAGCTAGTCGTCTCCGTCTGGCAGCTACTCGCAGCATTACGACCTCCATGGTGTGGGTATGGTTGCAGCAATGTTCACTGGCCTCCTCTCCTCTCTCCTCTCCTCTCGCTATGTGCCGATGCGTCATTTCCTGCGTGTCCGTTTTGTAGGCGCACCAATTCCGACGCATCCGCAACGCTGCGCCATTTCCGTTGCGGATGCGTCAAAAGCGGGAAAGTTAGTAAATGCGGATGCGTCATTTTTGTGCAAGTTTTCCCGCGGTAACGCCCACATTGCATACATTAAAATTTGCCCGTCGCAGGGCATTCTGACGTAGTGGGTTTTTTTGCGCAGTGAGGTAAAAGTGACGCATCGCCGGAGATGCGTCACTTCATTAATATGGCGCATGCGTTGCGCCGAAGATGCGTCATTATTTTTGACGCATTGTCGGCGCAAGCTCTTCATAAATAAGGGCCCAGGGTATTTAAGTGACTTTTGCTGTTCACCCTGACAAACATTGTGGATGTTGCTTGAGAGTGGTTTTCACCCCCTCAATCAAAAACCCAATAACTTACACCGACTGAATCATTATTGGAATCCGGGACTCCCACTAATTCTTTACTGCAAGATGGGGAGTCTGGCCTTAGCAATTTTATTGATTTCAATTACAAAACAGTGCACAAAAATACAAAACCAACAAATACACACATATCTAATCAAACCTTTGATTTGAATGGAAGGTAGGACTTTCTAAATTCAGTTGAGGCCACCTGTCATCCAAAATATATTCTGTTTGGTGCACTTTCAATACATTTACAGAACGTTTTAACATTGTAATAGTTCCATTTTACATGAATATGTTATTATTATTTCATTTTCTAAGCTGTTGTAGACCCCAGGGGTCCCTGAACAACAGATGAAGAACCACTGCTGTACGGTGTATACTGGTGTGTTTGCATCACAGAGATAGGCTGAGGAAAAGATCGTGAGGAAAAGAGAGCTGCAGAAGGGGCACAAGAAGTACACTAGTAAGACAGCTGAAAAACACATGCACTTTCATGGAGTACAAATGAAAAATAAAAAAGTAGTGGAAGGATACAATAAATGCATTCATTTAAGAGGAAGGAAAGCCCACACAAACTAATGAATGAAAATCAAGCAAATAAGAATGACAATAAAGACAGCCAATGCTAAGCAATGGGTGGGCCCTAAGCCCACTGTAAGCTGACAAGAGCGTTGTCTGGTAAGTGAGACCCAAAACAGTTATTTTCTGTAAAAACATCCAACATAACTTTTCATGCCTGCATTAGCAGTGGTGGCTGCCAACTGGTGGTACACCCATCCACTAGCATACACACACACTCACATTCACCCATTCACAATCATACACATGAACAAAGACTCACACCAATCCATTCACAAGCACAAACCTGTGCACCTTCTCACACCCATCCATTCACAGACATACAGGTGCACACACTCTCACTACCATCCATTCATAAGCACATATGCGCACACACTTTCACTCATTCACAGCACATACATTCAAATATACATACACTCATCCATGCACACATGCACCCAAACATTCAATAATGGACCCCGGGGCATCAGCAGTGATGACAGTACCAGCAGGTGGTGGGAGGGAGGAGCATGACAGCCCATGAGACCCTGGAGGCTTGTGGAGGAAAAGCAGGAAACGGAAAGTCCCTCTGCCTTCTCTAATTGGCTCACCTTGTCAAGGATTAGCCAATGAGAGAAGGAGCTTCCCTAACTCATCAAAAAGTTAGGTTATCGAGACTTTCTGACTTGACTTGCTGAGACATGCTCACCCCAAACTGTGAGAAGTTAGGAAGGGGTGATGTGAGGAATCATTGATAGACAGCCAGCCCTGGGGACTTCAGGGCCTAAACTCCCCCTTGCCATTAGGGGTAGGGCTTTGCCAGGATGATGGTGTCACTGCCCTCAGGGCTTTAAGACTTTCAGACCAGCAAACCCTGGCCCGTTGGTGCATGGAAATTACATGGCTGTCTCACCCTTACATGGTGAGTATCTATCAGATTGGCTTTTACCTCAGACAGGCATTCCGCGTGCTTTGTTGGAGGGCAGAGTTCACACGCCCCTAAAGACAGGCCGCTTCTGGATCGCCTGATCGCTTGGAGTGCAGGAGGCATGGTCAAGGGCTGAGAGGTCTCACTTTCAGCTTTCTGATTTTACAGTGTCGCCGAGCAGCATAACGCTTTGTAAAAACAAACGCTCCCTGAGTAATGCGTTTCCAAATGTTTAAAAGCAATGCTTCTGGGGCTTGAAAGCAGACTGGACAGCTGCTTGGCAGACTCGTAAAAGGTGCATTTGGAAAAATGCAAATGTATCATCTTTTTCACACCAAGTGGGCTTAAAGTTCACTAATTTGTCTCCGTATCTATATTTCTTTTTGCTACACTTTTAAATCCACGAGCCGTTGTCATTTTGTCTTTTCTAATAATTTATTATACGCACAATCCATTAATCATCCTTAAATAACGTTTGGTCTTAGATCAGGTTAATGTATGCATTAAGCATTGTGGCCCTCGAATGCCCTGTGACCACATAACCATCGTTCTTAACTTTCAATGTTTACTGTCCAGTGCCATTTCAGTAATTCTGAACAATCGCCAGGTTAAAAACTAATAGCTGTGTTAATTGTTTAAGGGACAGAGGAGAGGTTTACAGCCTTTCACTCTCTATCACACCAAAAGCTTTTTGTGACTTCCAGTCTGAACCAGGGATATTAAAGGTGATCCGTTATGCCCTGGAGCTGCAATTTTTCTAATTAATTGTCATGAAATATGAGTAGTGCAATAATAGTACGGTGGGATTTATTTTACTAGGCAGACTTTAATAATAGCACACTTTTGAAAAAAGTTATGGTTGATTACCATTCTAAATGGCCTGAGGTGAAGGTAGTACCTCATGTTAGTTCTGAGGCAGTAATTTCATTTTTTTAAGGAAATGTTTGCTCGTGAAGGAATCCAGAAGTTCTTATTACTGATAACGGTGTGCAGATGAAATCATGTGAAATGTCAGATTTTCTTAAGTTCTTGAACATACATCACATCACTACTGCTTTGTGTGAAACGCAAGGTAAAGGCCAAGTGGAGAGATACAATAGGGTTCTTAAACAAGATATTTTGTGGGCAAAGAATTTTGGATCCATGTGGAAGGATAAGTTGAGGGAGAAATTGTGGTTGTACAGGATAACTCCCCAATCCACTACTGAGGTTTCTCCTTTACATTGTAAAAACTTTGCTGGGGGTTCAAATTGCATTGTAGGTAATATGAACTAGGGTAAACTTACTCCGCTTTACAAATGACACAAATTAACAAAAATAAATAAAGAAAAAGCAATGCAATGTGACACACTCATGGAAATAACAATCTATGTGAGTGAAAAATTCTAACAGTTGGCGTAATTGTCATTTAAATAATGTTTTAGCCATAATGTCAAATGAAACCATTCCTATGCACACCAAAATACCTCTTATGCTGTGTGCATCGGCGCATAAAAGCAGTTAATGTACATAAATTATTTAGCCAGTAATAGTCGTGCGCATCGACATTGAATCCAAGAAATATTTGTGCGCATATCTCTTGAATATGAGTAATATTCTTGTCGAATTCACTCTTTCCGATGTTGATTGTGGGCTCGGCGAAGAAATGGTGAGATCTTCCCCAATCCAAGATGGCGTTACGCAATGCTGCGTGATGACGTGTAACGTGACGCGACAACGTCACGCTTGATTTTGTGATGAGAAGCAAGACGTAGGAAGTCCGTAACCTGGAAATGAAGAATCGCTTGCAGGCGCTAGTTCCGATGTCTCTGGGATAGCGCGAGTAAAGTCAGCAGGGACAGACCTCCAACGGTGATCCTTTCAAAAGATGCAGTAAGTAAAAATGATGACAAATTTTGAAAATAATAGATGAACACTTGGGGAAGATGAAAAGTTGTAGAAATCAAGACCGACCTGGCGATCGGCCCGGCGGTGGGGAAGCGGCCATCATATCCAAATGCCTTAATTCCATTTCCTCCTATTCTCTCCCCCTCCCCGAGGTGGAGAATCTCCTCATTAGTGTGCAAACGAATACTGGCCCTCTTACCTTCCTCCTATTATGTCGGCCCCCACACCCTATGCCATCCTTTTCGTCCACTATGAATGATCAATTGTCTTCTCTCCTCACATTTCACTCCCGCTTCGCTATCTTTGGGGACCTAAACTACTGGTTTGGCGACACCAATGCTGGCCCTCATGCTACCGAGCTAATTGAGACTCTGAGAAATTTGAACCTCGTCCAACAGGTCTCTCAACCCACCCATATCAAGGGACACATTTTGGACCAGATTTGGACCTGCAATCTGGCACTGTCCCCACCAGACATATCTCCATGCGCCTGGTCTGATCACTACTTAGTGGATACCATCATCACAGTTGACGGCCAGACTCCTGCCCCTCTGATGGCTGGTGGCTCTTCCCGTAAATGGAGCTCATACGACTCCCAAGGCTTCCTCACGGCCCTGGCCGACTCATGCCCATTCATCCATGATCCTAACGACATCGACGGACTAGAACGAGATACTGCCTCCTGGCTAGAGTCGGCTAGCGACCGATTTGCCCCCCTATTAAAATTCCCCTGTACTAGACATTGGAACTCTCATAGGTGGTTCTCCGACGATCTTAAAGCCCGGAAATTAAAAACACGCCAGTTAGAACGCATCTGGAGACATGAATATTCGGACTCAGCCAAATAATCCTATCTGGCCGCACGTAAAGATTTCAAAACAGCTATCCGTTCTGCCAAAATGGAACACTTCGCCAACAGGATCTCCCAGGCAACTGATAAATCTAAGGAGGTATTCAGAATTCTGAATGAGTTAACCACAGATGACAGAACCCTTCCTGCCCAGACCCCCACTCAGGAGGCCTGTGATACTCTGAACTCCTTTTTCGTAGACAAAATCTCAAAAATCAAAAAATCGATCCCTCCACTCCCCCAACCGCCACTACCGAATAATTCCTCCCACAACCCTTTGACCCTCACCTCCTTCCCTGCTCTAGATTCCACCTCCTTGTCAGAATTAGCAATTCGTGTGAAATCTGGTTCTCCGAATGATTGCTGCCCACCTTCTGTCCTGCAGAGTATCTGTCTCAACCTACCAGACACTGTCTTTCATCTAATGAACAGATCTCTCTGCAGTGGCATCTGCCCTACTGCCTTTAAGGATGCCATTCTGGTACCTCTCCTAAAAAAACCAGGGGCGGACATGTCGGAGCCGTCAAATTATCGCCCCATCTCACTCCTTCCTTATTTTTCCAAACTCATGGAAGCCCATGTTACCCGCTGCCTGTCCAGCTTCATAGAAACCTCCTGCTATCTCGAGCCGAATCAGGCCGGCTTCAGACCTGCTCACTCCACTGAAGCTGTTATTCTGGCAGTCCTTGACACACTCAGGAGCGGCGCGGACGCGGGAATTCCCCAGGTCCTCGTCCTACTGGATTTGTCGGCCGCGTTCGACACGGTGGATCATAACATCCTTCTCCACCGTGTCGAGCAGGCAGGCATCGGGGCGTTGCTCTTGAGTGGATCAAATCCTTCCTTACGGGAAGAACACAGGCGGTCCATCTAGGCCCCTAGACTGCTAAACAAACCCCCACGTCCTGTGGTGTCCCCCAGGGATCTTCCCTCTCCCCACTCCTCTTCAATATTTATCTCCGGCCACTCATTCAGTCACTCTCGAGATGGGACATCGTCACCTATAATTATGCTGACGATCTACAAATCATTTTTTACCTCAACTCACCACATGCTGTTAAAACCTTTCACGGAGCCATGATTCACATCCAACTCTGGATGAACCGGAACCAACTGAAGTTGAACCCTGGTAAAACTGAGCTCCTTCTTCCTGGGCTCAGCCACGTTTACTGGGGTCCACAGTTCTGGCCGCCAGAGTTTGGACCCCCCCCACCCCTGAAAAAACAGTAAAGAGTTTGGGTGCCATCATTGACACCAAACTCACCCTCAGAGCTCAAGTTGGAGCGGTGGTTTCCTCCTGTATGTACCAACTCCGGAGGATCCGCAAAGTCCGTTACCATCTTCCCCCTGCGACACTCACCCAAACTGGCATCTCATTGGTACTCTCCTGCTTGGATTTTTCTAATGCCATCTACCACGGCCTACAGCAGTATCTTATACAATGCCTCCAAGTTGTCCAGAACCAGGCGGCCCGCATGATTCATGGCACCCCCAGATGGCAATCAGCTAAGCCTTTGCTTACGTGCCTTCATTGGCTCCCAGTCGATCGTAGGGTTGCCTTTAAGGTGGCATGCCTCACTTTCAAAGCACTTCACTGCCCTGGCCCCGTTTTCTTAAAATCCCTCATTTGCCCTCACTGTCCCACACGCAATCTTCGATCAGCCCACCGAGATCTGCTGATCACCCCCAAGAGCAAAACCAAGAGATTCGGCGGTCACCGCTTCTCTCACCTGGCTCCCGCACTTTGGAACCATCTCCCTCTCCCCATCAAATCCTCCCTTTCCCTCCTGACCTTTAGGAAAATGCTGAAAACCCACCTCTTCCCCACCTCTGGTTACATCTCGCTAACTCTGCTCCCTCCTCATCTATTCTGTCTATCAGCGCCAGGAAGCTTCGGTGTCAGCGCGCTTTATAAAAAGCACTTAACATAACAAGATAGTAGATCGCCGCCTCAGAATAGAAATCCAACAGGATCCAACAGCAAATATCCAAATAGAAAGTAATCTTCTTTCTTCAAATTTGTAAAACATAAAGTAGTACCGCTCCTGTGCCTTGAAAAGTAGCAGGTACAGTTTCCCCTCGTCGCCAGTGTAAAATTCCAGAAGAAATTAATCCAGGGAACCAAAGTAGGTACAGGAACAGGTTTAATTCTTAAGGCACAGTACTGCTTGTAACAGCGTCATGATGCAGAATGGCTAACTCAAATTTCTAATAAGAATGAAGGCAAACTGGAAGGCAGCTGCCACAATCATAAATATACAGCACACGTAAAGGGGAAGGAACAAGATAAGGGAAATGAAAATAACTAAAGAAAATATGAAAGCAATATAACACAAGATATTTAAATTTGTATCGAGGGACCAGATGTACTAACATTGCATTCACAATCGTGAATGCAATGAAATTGTGCTCTGACATTTAGCAAAACCATTGAGGGTTTGCAAACCAACCTATATATTATTAGGTCTGCCAATCAATCAATATTTCCTTTATTCGATTTCAGGAGAAGATTAAAAGAGCCGGGGTGGTCTATGCAGACCTTGCAAGGAGCGTACAGTCCAGTTGAAAGAGGAGGCCTGGGATAATCTGCTCGCCAATAGCGCTCAGCGGGTTAGTGCCACCTTTTGGTGAGTGGTAAATTTCCTCCTGTTCAATAGTGACAAACTTTCTAATAGGGCGTCAACTATCACACCGCAAGCTTGGGTTAAACATTTCAAGACCATTTATAATCAAGAGGAAGAGGTGACTGCATCAGATGGTAGTAAGGAGGATCTTATCATTGTATTCCAGCTGGCTGAGGTGATTTCGGTGATCTCATGTCTTTCCTCTAACAAGAATCATGGGCCTAATTCAGTGACTGATGATTTCTTTAACTCCCCTTAATAACTGTACACTTATATGTAGCTGCAAGAGGTTCTCCTCCCAATATTTAATAGGGGAAATATTAATAATAATCCACATTTGTGAAGCGCATATTCACCCGTAAGGGTCTCTAAGCGCTGGAGGCCGTCGGGAAGATTAAGCAAGCTATTGCCCAGAGTCACATGGTGCTGGGCTAATCTGCCGCCGGGGATCGAACCGTGATCCCCAGATTCCGGAGTTAGTCGCCCTAGGCGTGGTGCCTATTACAGAGCCATATCTCTTATTGATTCGGAGGTGAAAATTATTGGTTGGATCCTGTTAGAGCGACTTCCAATATGGGTAGAGGAGCACAGTATTTTGTCTGACTTACAATATGGGTTTAGACAAGGCGGGGCACTATTGAGCAAAGCCTGAACCGTTATTTGTTGATTTGCAAGTACACTAAGGCCAAGGGAGGGATAATCCACCTGACCTTCATGGACCCCAGCCCAGACTTTGATGGAGTCAATCGCTCTAAGCTATGGCCCATGATGGCCCAGAAGGCTATAGACCCTGCACTAGTTCACTTTTTGTGTGAATTGCACAAGGACCGTTCGGCATCTGTCAGATATGGTTCTAATGGTGAATGCACACCTCACTTTAAATTGAAGTGGGTTGTCCGACAGGGCTGCATTCTAGCGCCATTTTTATTTATTTTTTATATTAATCAACAGAACCAGTCTTGACTGAACACCCTATGTTCCTAGATTTGGAAGTCGCCCTATTCCCGCCCTGCTTTATGCAAATGATACTGTTTTAATTTCATGGACTGCCAGGGGGTTGCAGAGACTTTTAGATATTTTTATTGATTTTATGAATAGCCTTGATTTGTCTACTAATTTTTCCAAGTCACATGTGATGATGTTTAGCCCGACCAAGATGAAAACAATGACATTTATAGTAGAAGATCACTACATTAGCCAGGTTGATAATTTCATGATCTGGGTGTTCAATGGGATTCTTGTCTTAACTGGCACTCAGTAATAATCTATAACATAACAGCTTTCAGTAGGGCTACATATAGTATAGGAGACTTTTCTCGTCGGATAGGGTTTACCCACATAAAGATAGTTCTGGGTATCTTTAAGGATAAATATATTCCAGTAGTCAGCTATGGTTGTTGTATGTGGGGATACTGGCCTATTGCTCCACTATTATTATCAATTATTGACTTTTTTAGGCTTAATTTATTTCTGAAGCTTTTGCCCACTAATCATGGCTGTGTTAAGGACTCGTTGTACCTTTTGCATGAATGCGATAACATCTCCATTATTGACACCTTGCATATAATAATTATCTGTCCAAGATATAAATATTTGCGTCTTATATTTATATGTCCACTTCTGATGTTTATGAATTTTAATCAAGTGAGACCCACACACTATGCTAATTCTTATCATTTTATCAAATTGTAATTTGTTTCGATGTTGATATTCAAGAAATATATCATATTGTGTCTGACTTTTATGATGTCGATATTTATTAAATGTATTATATTGTGTTTGACTTTTATGATTTTTACAATCAAATAAAGTAAAATATTGATTATTAGGTCTGTCACATTTCACAATTGGTCGCAATCCAACCTACCACATACATTTTATAAAGGTAGTTTGCAAATTATGATTTGCTCTGATTCGATGCACTCACAGAAATGGCGGCCTGGTGGTTGGCAGACCACTATGTCTGGAATAATATTTAAATAAAGTACGTTTTTTTTTAAATGCAGGTCATTTTCCCTAAAGGAATCAGGGTTACGTTTAAAGAAAGAACAACACATGCTTTTCTTTTAAGTTTGACTGAGAGTTGGCAGTGATCCAACGGACCACTGCCTACTGTCCAAGAAACTTTATTTTTAAAGAGGAAGAGGGTCTGTCTTGAGTAGACTCCTTTCCTTTTGTGCAGGGTTTACCATCGTCTTTGAGGGATTGATACCTTCTAAGTGGTTTGAAACCAAAACTGCAGTTGCGAACCATTGATAAATTTCACTGCAAATCACTATTTCGAAGGAGCGCCCTAAACACACCCCTTCCAAATTACAATTCATTAAACAGTTTTATGGTTTAACTCTTTTTATTAGAGAAACAGCCAAAATAGCACAGCCTGGAGCACAAATCAACATGTAGGGGGCTACGCAGAGCCCTGGCATATGTCTTGGCATTTTAAACAAATTAAACCTAAAATTAAAGGATAACAAGAAAGAACAGCCCCCACACCCTTTAACCCCACCCCCACCACTGAGATTTGGAGATTGTGTTGGGGGTGTAGAGTTAGCAGTTGTGTTGAAGCTCATGGAGCCTTAGTGTCAGATGCAGTGAGACGCAGGAGGCGTAAGTCTCTGGGACAGGAGAGTTCGCGAAACTCCTGAACTAGCATGGTCAAGAGTGACTTTCAGAGCTCTCCAAATGTCAAGCCCTTCCCAGTTAGTGTGAGGGATATTTTCTCCATTCCCAGAATATGCCAAAGGCGCTAGAGCCAGCCTGTGTGGGTAGGAATCATGGGAGGTCTTCCAGGGAAGTAGAATGTTTTGATTAGCCGCTCCCAGTGCGATTGCTATCTGGCGGCTTCTTTTCGACTTGAGTGGGTATGTTAGGGGGTTTGTTACTCCTAACAGAAAGTATTCAGGGAATCCAGGGAGCTCTGTATCTAAATGCTTATCAATTTTGTCTAAAATCTGGGACCAGTATTATTGCAAGATTTTGCATTCCCACAGTAGGTGGACTAATGTTCCTGTTTTCCCACAGCCCCTCCAGCACTCCAAGCATTGTGTGGGATCTGCATGATGTAAGCATTCTGGGGTGTAGTACCAGTAGGTGACTAATTTGGTTAAAAGTTTCCGTGAGACCTATGTTGCTGACTGTATGTCGGGCCCTGTAATATACCCCCTACCATTCTTTACTGCTCAGTTCCCGTCCCAGATCCCTCTCCCATCTTGAGTGTGTTTGTATCGGGAGAGTAGCATTTTGTAGAGGCCTGTGGTCAGTTTTCTATCAGATGATTGTGTAATTAGCCATCGTTCATATGGGGTAAGATGTCTCTATGCATGTGGCCTAATGTCAGGGTGGAGGGCCCAGTGTCGTAGCTGCAGATAATGAAGCCGTTCAGTCTCAGGCAGTCCATAATCAGACCTGAGCTGGCAAAAGGGGATCACCCCCTGGGCATAAACAATGTCCCAATGCTCTGCATTCTGTGGCACACCACTGTATAAAGGAGATCTCCCCCATCCCTGGGCTGTCAGAAAGTGGAGTGAGAGGGGAGGAGAATGTTGTCAACCCATGTCTCCTGCTGGCCTGGTCCCAAATTGTTAGGGTAGTATGTGTGATGTGAGTGGCATAGGGGTTAGGGGGTCTGTGCAGATTACTGAGGAATGGAATATTCCTGACAGATGTACGGCTACCGCCCAATCTTGGAATATCCAATGTTTCTCTGACTCTGTGTGATTCCACTCCATTAGATGTCGTTGCCGCGCAGCTATACAGTAGAGCTAAATGTTAGGAAACATGAGGCCACCTTCAGTGGGTGGAAGGAAGCTGACTAGCTTCTTCATTCGTGGCCATAGAGGGAGCATCAGAAAGAGGTATAAGATTTTAGGCAAGACTGTCATCTTGACAGCTGCTATCCTCCCAAGCCACGAGATATAGTAATGTTTTGACCGCTGCAAGTCGGAGCGTATTTGTGCCTGCAGTCTAGCGTAGTTAACGGATGCAATGGACTGCAGAGTGTGCCCTAAGAGAATTCCAAAGTATGGGACCGTGTCCCAGGACCACTGCTGTGGGTGATGTCTTTGGAGGAGTGCCTGCGCGTGTGGGGAGTGGGAGAGATTGAGAGCCACCAATTTCACGATATTGAATTTGAACCTGGAGGCCTTCGCGCAGGAGTCCAGCTCCAACAGGAAGGGCTACTGCGGGATCAGCCAGTGTCACAAGGACATTATTCGCATATAAACTGATGGTGTGTGTGTTGCCCCCAAAGCGGAGGCCTGTGATAGCAGATGAGTTCTGACACTTTAGGCCAATGGTTCCATGTATAATGCAAAAAGTAGTGGTGACAGAGGGCACTCCTGCCTCGTGCCTCTACTAATGGGGAAGGGAGCTGAGGTATGTCCGTTGACCCTAACAGACGCCGTAGGGGCATGACAGCTGTTCAGAATCTGTGTCCTCATTTGCTTTCCTAGGCCAACTCGTATAAACACCTGTTCTAAATGCGGCCAGTGGATGTGATTGAAGGCCTTTTCGGCATCGATGGTGAGGAGCATGTAGTCCCCGTGGATCCGAGATGCCTTCTCTATCAGGTGCAAAACCCTCTTGGTATTTTCACTCGTTTGTCTTTGGGGAAAAAATCCTGGCTGATCGGGGTTAATCAAGCCCGGCATGTGGGGAGCCAACCTACTCGCCAGTATCCCTGTATATAGTTTCAAGTCAATGTTCAGGAGAGAAATAGGGTGGTACGACCCGCAGTGGGTTTTGTCTTTCCCCGGCTTGGGGATTACCACCACAGTGACGTGAAGGTGTTGTATAACCTAGTGAGTAGGGGGCCTAGAGTGGGGCAAAACTGTTTATAAAAGACCGCAGTATAGCTGTCTGGGCCAGGAGATTTCACTAATTTGAGTCGTGCTATGGCCGCTATAACCTCTTCCACTCGTATGTCCCTTTCCAATTGTTCCGCATGTTCCCTGAGTCAGTGTGGGGAGCTGTGCTAGCATCACATAAGTGTAGGTGTCTGCAGCTTCTAATCTCTGTTTGTCGTATAATTGGGCATAGAATCCCCGAAATGTCTCCATTAAACAGTTTAAAAACAATTTTGCAATTAAATAACTATTTACTGAGTCTCAAAATAGGTTTAGTAGATAATAAATGCTATTTAGCAGTCACAAGCCCTATAAGTTATTAACGTGAATGATGCCAAATGGCTTACTACACCTGTCCCACATATGTTACTTATGTAACACACATAAAGTGAATTTTATCTTTGTACTTACATCATTCTTATTGCCCAACTGTACTTTTTTTAATGACTTGAAGTTTAAATATTGTCATACTGGTATGCCAACTACAGACCTGCTGGATACGAACCAACTTCTCCAACTGGCCATGAACACCTTGTTATTTTGATGTTCAAGATAGAGGGATTTAACTTTCTAGCCCCAGCAGTTTGACCAAAATGTAATTTCTAGACAATCTTGGGCAAGAAGTGAGCAAAAGTTGTCCAGCTGTCCTGTACTCTTTTCATTCCCGTCTTCTGCCATTGCTCCAAAACAAGAGTAAAATGGAATCTTACAAGCTATGAGGTGTTTTACAAATTATTTTGAAAATCATTTAATGAACTAGGAAAAGAACAAATGTGCTGTAACAGAACTCTCCAGTCTTCTTAAGTTTTGCCAACCAGACAGCTTTTAGCTGTTTACGAAAGAGTTCTTGTGGACCATTCCAATGGGCTTAGAACCTCCCCATCTCTTACCATTGGTTTGGGTTAATTGTCACGTTCATTTATTTATTTAATTTTTTATGGCTTCCCATCCTCTTCATGTGTTTGGGCTTCTGCAGGAGCATAGTCTCTTTACCATACTTAGACAGGATAACTTGTATATGTCCACTGATTACATTCAGGGAACTACTTTTTTCTTTTTCTTTCAGCGCTCTATTGGAGTGCATTTGTTTTCTACCTCTTTGCCATGTGTGCTGCTTCCCCCGAATCACACGTCCTTCAACAAGTTCCATGTTACTCCTTCACTTCTCACTGCAAGCTCGTCCATTGCTTTCCCCACCCCTTTCTGTCTCTTTCTTTTAATTATCATTGTGTTGGCCACCCACGGTCCTAGACTCAAATGCCTGCATTGCTCCCTTGCCTACCACCCAGTCCTGGTTGCTTCTGCGATCCCTCCCTATCAGGTCCTCTGTCGTTCCACAAAACCTCTTGGGGTTGTTTCAATACTTTTTTTTATTGTATTTCTTTTTGGAGAGTCCAGCACCGGCCATTTGCTGATGTGTTGATCCCCATGCAAAAAACACCAGTTCCCAAAATAAAGAGTGCCAGGATGGGTGGCCGCTCTTTTCAATATTTGGCGGCTCAGCTGTGGAACACACTTCCTCTGAGTCTCCGGCTGGAGCGCTCTGAGTCCATTTTTCGGAAAGGTTTGAAGACCCATGTGTTCTCTGCTGTACAATCTGATCTTGTGCGAGGCCCTGTTGTCACTGTTTTTTTTTGCTGTTACCTTAGCGCAGGGACACACTGGACCCAGTGAAACCAGGCGCTTTACAAATGCAATTATTATTATTATTATTATTTCCTGTTTATCAATTATTTTATTGATATAAATTAAGTACCACAAAAGAAATATCAGCAAATTCAATGACATGACAGTCCAGCATAAATCCATACTAAGATACAAATGCTGTTTGCTGTACATGTACCAATAAAAGAAGGCCTTTTAACAAACTAAAATTATATATTTTTTTAATCTATTTATTAAAATGGAATCCACCATATCTAATCTGTAAATAAAGGAAAAAAATGGGGTCCACGTCATCCCTCATTTCGAGTCATGTGCATGGGTGGTAAGACATACAGACACATCTACGGAATTATAAAGCTGTCACCAGTGGCTGAGACAATGGGCCGTTTTTTTCCCCTTTTACAAAAAAAAAAGTTTTAAAGTTTTGCATCAGCAAAAAGCACTGGGAAAACCAATTGCTCATAATTTCTAATTTGTAAATGTATCTATGCAAAGTGACAAGCAGTCACACTTGATAAGCTCAATGTCTATCTGTGTTCTGTCTTTTAAGATGGCCTGGCTTACATAAGGATTTTATTGAGTGAAACCACACTCTTAGTACCATGCTTACTAAAAAACGCTTTCCTATGTGCCCACGTGTGCAAAAGGGTTTTCACTTGCGAAGTGTTAATGGAAGGTTGGCCCTGATTGCAGCATTTTACCCATTCTAAGGTACAGACAGTGGAATGATACACCAATTAAAAATGTGCCATGGGGAGAGGATGGGGCTTAATGGCCAGAGCGTCCGACTTTGAAACTGGGAACCAGGTTCGAGACAGACAGGAGGCTCAAACATCCTGTGATTCTTTGCAGATCACTTAATCTCTCTTTGCCTAAAAATAAAATGAATGTGTCCCTCTGTAATGCAGCTGGTGCTCATGTGTAGCGCTCTGATACCCTCGGGTCGAGTTCACGTTATATAAAACTGCAAAAAACGTCATTATTTGCTATGCCAAGTGCTGTGTTACTGCAGGACTGGTAATGAGCAGGCGAGGCAGGCACAGAGAAGTGGGGTGATGGTCCGGGGGTAAGTCGACAGAGAAAGGGATAGGTAAAATGTAATTGGGATAGGTAAAATGTAATTAAAAAATAAATAAAACCACTTCGCTTGCACTTGGCGATGAGCTAAACGCAAGGTAAGTGCTTTTATTTATTTTATTTTTTTTAATTTCGCCTATCCCTTAGTTTCAAGACTTCCGGTCGCCCTGCCTCGCCACACCACTCTTACCTGTGCCGGCCACGCCGGGCAATGAGGTATAATGACATTAGCACATACCATTGTGTTGTCCATTTTTTCCCTGTGCCACATCAACTCATTGGCATTTCGAGATACAGTTCCCCTCCTCTTTATGGAATCTGTGTAAACATTTCTTTTTCATAAATTCTTTCTAGCCTTCGGCATTTTTATTCCATGCAACTAAATGCGTTGCACGAAAGTGCTTAAATAAAATCTATATTTTAAATTTCAGATATGCATCCATACTCAAAGAGAGATGGTTGAGTCGTGTGGAGGAACACATATCCGAAGTATTTGTTTGTTATGCACGTTCAATATATATGTTAATACAGCTTGACCTATATGGCAAGGACAGGCATAGGTGCAAAATTACAAAGAACGAAGAGATGTCGCATCCTATTTGTACACTGCACCGTGTACATGTAAAAAGAAAGCGAGTTTGGCGCGCAGTGTAATGCATAAGCAAGTAAGAGCGCACTGGGTGGCCTTGTTACATTCACAGCGTGATGGTAGCTGAGCTGCCCGACGCAGACTGTCTATTACGCATGGGTAATATACCTGCATAGTGACCACGCATTTCATATACTGAATGCGCACATTCATTTATAGAACCATGGCGACAATAAACCTCTATGCTCCTTGCATTCTGTAGTGGAGAGCTGAGCTGAAGTCTTCCCTTCCACACACTTCATGAAATATTTTGCAAACCTCTTCTTGAAACAGGGTGACTGCAAGGTTTTAAAATTGCTGGAGAGAAAATCTACTAATCCGTTTTCTAGCAGCAATAAAACCAGCATACACAAAAATACAAATCTATAAAGCATATACCATATTGTTGATATTTTTTCTCAGCAATGTAAATTACATATTTTTTTCTGGGTTTTTGGAAGAAATAGACAGAACATTGGCAATGGCGGAAATCATATGACCCGAAGGCCCAGGAGGAATATAAAGCAAAACTAGCCCTAAATCTAAATCATCTCAAAGAAATCTGAGCACTATCAGTTGCAGATCAAGGAGGCCAAGGACACTCAGAAGGAGACCTTCAAGGTGCTGAGGGAATTGAGTCAAAAGAAAGAACAGAGGGCGGTTGCCAATCTAGCTGATTGCAATAAGATAAAGGATTTCTTCCTGGCAAAAGTCAAGGATATCATAACAGAAATAGCTAACACCTGCATAAGCTTGTGCCCTTTTTTAGTGGTGGATCCACCAGACTTCCAGGGAGGCTACCTAGCAGTCTTTCCAACATTAGACCTAGACTGCCTAGCGCACTTTTTAAAGACAACTTGATGATGGACGGAGCGCTGAAACTTTTCAGACACGCACCCCAAGTCACAGATCTGGGTTGAATCCATCATCAATCTTTAGCTCACTTCAGTTCAAACCCAGCTATATGCAAATCAGTCTGGACCCTGTGCCTCATGGGAACAGTCCAACCTGACTGCCAAGCCAGGTCTTCCCTGAACAGGGAACAATCATCCTGGGACTGGTTTCTGGGTAACACCCTTCATCGGCCAGGCTAGCTTGAATCCAGAGGCAAAGTGAGCTAGGGACCCATGTCTGGACATTCCTTGCTGTTAGACCTGGCACCTTGGCGTGGGTCTCCCTTCCATTTTTTTGCTGTTGCCTCATGTGTTTTTGATGGTTATAGATGCATTGGGCACTGTGCCACTGCTGTTCAGTGCCACAGTGCAAGTACTCCCTATTAATTAATTAATGTATGGATTAGTGACTCCATGATTAGCTGGTTTGGTTTACTTGTCAGACCCTAGTACAGTGCACTGAGTGTGCCCGGGGCTTGTAAATCAAATGCTGCTGGTGGGCTTAAAGCACTGGTTGTGCCACCCACAGAAGCAGCCTGTAAAAGTGTGTCTCAGGTCTGCCATTGCAGAGCCTGTGGGCAGTCTGGTACTGCCATGTTGACTGGGCAAGTTCACCCACGTGCCAGTCTCCAAACCTTCCCTTTTCTGCATATTAGTCACCCCTATGGTAGCCCAAGGGCAGAGTGTATTGTAAGTATAAGGTAGGACACGCCCTGATGTGTGTGACATGTCCTAATAGGGAATTACAGCCATTCTCGTTTTTCACTATTGCAAGGCTTCCTGTTCCTCATAGGCCAGAATGGGCAGTTTGATTCTTACATCACATAATCCTAACTGACTCAGGGAACTAGGTGGACATTTGAGTTTAGCATGCCTGAACTCAGAATGACTAAATGCATCTTTTAGTGACGTTGGTTTTAACATTTTGTGTTTGAAAATACCACTTTTAGAAAGTAGGTATTTTCTTGTCTAAGCATCCAAACCTGTATCTGCTAGGTTGTGTATTCCTTGTCTGGAGTTTGAGTGACAGGGGGTGGGGGATTCCAGTAGACAGGGTGATTCAGCACAGGGCTGAATAGAGAGATCTGCATCCAGATGTGTGGGAGGAGTTGCACTTGGGACCTGAATAGGGCTGTGCCTTCCCTTCACAATGCATGCTCCACCTCCTATGGTGCGTCTGATGGCACATTGAACTCAAAGTGTTGCATTTTACATCTTAAGAGAACTGACCTATTTCTACCATTTATAAAGTACAGTATTCTGGATTTTTATCGTTTGTGGTCTTGTGTTAAATCTATATAAAGACACTTATTTTTAATATACAACTGGTGTGGGTTCCATCTGTAGTGTTGTCACTGGGTTACTGTATGTGTTCACAAATGCTTTACACACTGCCTCCCAGATAAACCTGTCTGCTCATACCAAGCTACCAAGGGGGTGAGCAGGGGTTATTTTAGGAGTGTACCCCCTTCCCCTGTCTAGACGCAAGAGTCCCTATTTGGTCAAAGGTACCTACCTCTGCCAAATACAGATCCCCAAATCAAACACCCAACAACTTAGGGCGAACAAAGCAAACACGAGATGATGGACGGAGCGCTGAAACTTTTCAGACACTCAACGCCCGTCGCAGATCTGGGTTGAATCCTTTATCATTCTTTAGCTCACTTCGCTACCTCAGTTAAGACCCAGCTATATGCAAATTAGTCTTGACCCTGTGCCTCATGGGAACAATCCAGCCCGAACTGCCAAGCCAGGTCTTCCCTGAACCAGAAACAAGCATTCTGGGACCGGTTTCTGGGTAACACCCTTTATCAGCCAGGCTAGCTAATCCAGTGGCAAAGTGAGCAAGGGACCCATGTCTGGGCATACTCTGCCAACATAGGGCGAACAAAGCAAACACAACGAGATGATAGAAGGAGTGCTGAAACTTTTCAGACACTCACCCCCAGGCACAAATCTGGGTTGAATCCATCTTCATTCTTTAGCTCACTTTGTCACCTCAGTTAAGACCCAGCTATATGCAAATCAGTCTTGACCCTGTGCCTCATGGGAACAGTCCAGCCTGAACTGCCAAGCCAGGTCTTCCCTGAACTGGAAACAAGGATCCTGGGAGCGGTTTCTGGGGTGAATTTATGACCTTCTTCTGCATTCTGTGTGTGTGTGTCAATGGTTGTTTTTGCATTTGTCACCCGAGTGGGACAGGTATGCCCAGTTTTGTGTCCCGTGCTCTCCAAGGCACTGGAGTCAAGCTATTCTGGCTGATGAGGGCTGAAAGCCCGAAACCGGTCCTAGGATGCTTGTTTCCAGTCCAGGGAGGACCTGGCCTGGCAGTTCGGGCTGGACTGTTCCCATTGAGTGCAGGGTCAAGACTGATTTGCATATGGCTAGGGCCAAACTTGAATGACATGGTGAGCAAAAAAACGATGTATTTAGGCCCAGATCTCCGTACTGGGGTGGATGTATGACATTGTTCTGCATTCTGTTCATCAATTGTTGTTTTTGCATTTGTCACCCAGAGTAGGACGGGTATGCCCAGAAGTGGGTCCCGTGCTCTTCATGCCACTGGAGTCAAGCTATCCTGGCTGATGACGGCTAAAAGCCCGAAACCTGTCCTTGGATGCTTGTTTCCTGTCTAGGGAGATCCTGGCCTGGCAGTTCGGGTTGGACTGTTCCCATTGGGCGCAGGGTCAAGACTGATTTGCATATGGCTGGGTCCAAACTGGAAAGGCATGGTAAGCAAACAATTGATGGATTTAGGCCTATATCTCTGTATTGGGGTGAATGTATGACATTTTTCTGCATTCTGTCCATCAATTTTTGTTTTTGCATTTGTCACCCCGAGTGGGACGGGTATGCCCAGACGTGGGTCCTATGCTCTCCATACCACTGGAATCAAGCTATCCTGGCAGATGAAGGGTGAAAGGCCGAAACTGGTCTTAGGATGCTTGTTTCGAGTCCAGGGAGGACCTGGCCTGGCAGTTCGGGCTGGATTGTTCCCATTGGGCGCTGGGTCAAGACTGATTTGCATATGGCTGGGTCCAAACTGGAATGTCATGGTGAGCACAAAAAACAATGGATTTAGTCCCAGATCTCTGTACTGGGGTGAATGTATGACATTGTTCTGCATTCTGTCCATCAATTGTTGTTTTTGCAAAGCGCACAATATGGCCAAAGTGAAATCAGGGTCTCCAGAGGACCCCTGTTCTGCCAGGGTGTTCAAAATGATCTTCCCTGTGATGGGGACAGGGATGTTGTCCTTATTAAATCTGTCCCTGGTAACGGGGAAGGTTCCTCTCAATGCTAAGGAAGCCATGGTGACTCCGCTGCTGGAGAAAGCAGGGGCAGATATTAATAACTTGAAGAATTACCGCCCCATATCTAGCCTTCCCTTTCTGGCTAAGGTAGTGGAGCAACATGTGCTTAGAACACTTTCTTCTTTTTTTGCTGCTCGATGCGTGGCAAATGGGCTTCAGGGCCCACAACAGTACAGAGATGATGATGCTCTCAGTGCTGGATGAGGTGAGGCTCACAGCCGACAAGAAGAATTCTTCGGCATTGATCCTTTTGAATCTTTCCGCTGCGTTTGACACAGTGAACCAAGCCCAGTTTCTGACCTGTGTTCAGGCGCTGGGAATTACTGTTGTTGTATACCAGTGAATTGCCTCCTTTCTGAAGGATCGGTCACAAACGGTCCAATTAGGGGATTGTGTGTCAAGGAAAGGCGCTCTGCTGTGTGGGGTACCGCGGGGCTCGGAGTTGTCCTCCCTGCTTTTTAACATCTATTTGCAGCCACTCGTGGAAGCGTTGGTAAAATTAGAATGTCTGGTGTTCAACTACGCCGACAATACGCAACTAATCTTACGGATCAACAGCTCTACACAAGCACAGTCTAATGTACATAATATGCTCCAGTTCACTATGAACTGGATGACCACCAATTCAGTGAAAGCAAATCCGGGAAAGACTGAGGTATTAGCTATTACTACAGGGGGCAACCCCTGGTCCAATTCCTTCTGGCCACAAGAGCTAGGCACTAACCCGACACCGATGCCAGTTGTCAAGAGCCTGGGCATCAGGTTGGATGACATGCTAACACTGAACAATCAGGTGACCGCTGTGGTGGGGAATTGTGTGGGCCTTATGAGGCAGCTCTGGAAACCTGTACCCCTCCTGTCTTTTTTCACCATGCGTACTGTAGTGTCAGCACTAATTGCGTCACTACGGGACTACAGAAACGCGCTTTACATCGGGCTTTCTGACAAACTATCAGGGAAGCTTCAGGTGGTTATTAACGATGCGGCGAGATTAATCTTCAAACTTCCTAGAAGAGCACGTCACACCACTGCTGCAACAACTACACTGGCTTCAAATCAAGCAGGGGGCTAGGTTCAAGGGCCTCTGTATTGCACATAAAGCCCTGCACCGAACGGAACAAGCTACCGGAGAGCTTGCGTAGGGAAGTTTCCCTTCTCCCCTTCAGGAGGAAACTAAAGACTCTTCTGTTTATTCAGGCTTTTAGTTAAGCCTCACCTAGATTGACCGAGTTTTGGGTTGTGTAGCTCTGGTATGGACTCTCACAAGGGCTTAGAGACCATTGGTGATTTGGCGCTATATAAATGGCAATAACATAACATTTATATTTTATGGAAATTCTCCATCCTCCTGATGTTTTTAATTACTTTGTTCTAAAATGATTTTGGATTTTCATAAGGTTCAAAACAACAAGTTTCACTCATTTTCTCAGGCTGTTTAAAACATTTTACTTACCAAATGTGACTCATTAAAAATTATACCACGGTAAAAGAAAGATTACAGAACTGTACTCAAAAGTGTGTTTATTATGCATGCTGTGTGGATAGGGCTGTGCATATTTGGGCTGTTTAGCTGATCATTATAGTATTTTTTTACAATAACTTCACAAAACTGGTAAACCTTCAAAAATAAATGCAAAAAAGCTATGTACATGTAGTTGAGGAAAACATACTACAACTCCATTAGTCGGTGCATTTTCTAGACAAGGGTGGAATATAAGTTTCACTGGCAAAATTCACAATTTTTGTATTACATGGAATTCTTGAAATTTTAGCTTATTTCACATTAAGTCATTTTACAAACCTACTTTTTCTGGATGAACCACTTACTCGCTGGTAACTGATTTAACCTTCTCACGTGAGGTATGCCCTCCCAAAAGAAAAGTAATGAAAGATGATTTTATTATTATTATGATATCGAAAGCACATAGCTACCCTAGTAAACTCGAGGCAGAACACAGAGAATTTACAAAATCAGGTCTTCAAGAGTTTGCAAAAAATGCAAAAGGATTTACAAGATCTCATGGAGGCAGGTAGCGAATTCCATAATCTGGGACCCAGATAGGAGAAGGACGGACCACCCTATCGGAATCTCCTGAATATGGGACTGTAGCAAGATTCCAATTGCTTGAGCAAAGGGGTCGACTGGGACAGTAAGGTACTACCAGGAATCTAAGGTAGAGTGGGCCCGAGTTTAAAGTCTGATGCATATAGCACAGAGCTTTAAATTAAACTCGCTTCTCAATAGGGAGCCAGTGAAGGTCTCGCTAAAGATTAGAGGAGGAAGAGTGCTTGGGAAGATGGAACAGCAGCCAGGCAGTCACATTCTGGACTACTTGAAGGCACCTAAGAGAAGTCTTCGGAGCCCCCAGATAGAGAAAATTGCCATATTCCAGTCTAGATATGATCAATGCCTGTATTACCGTTCCTTGGGCAGAAAAAGGGAGTAGCAAAAGTATTTTTCTTTACCACTTTAGGATGCCAAAACAGGTGGAGGCTACCTTGGTGATTTCATTATTCATCAAAAGTTTGTCATCCAACCAAAACCTAGAGCTTTTAACAACTGAAATGGGGGAGGGACAGTCCCAGAACATCAGGCCAATAACGGGGACCCGAAAGATGAGGCTGGTTACCCACCAGCAAAATTTTGGACGTATTCCTATTTAGTTTAAGAGAATTACTGTTCTCCCAAGTTGTGACCATCATGAGGCAGGAGGAGTATCATATCTGCGATCTCATATGGGAAAAAGAGAGATGGGGTATTTTCCGAGTAGGAGAACAGAGTGAGTCCACAAAGGTACACATTAGAGATAGAGAGTTGGGGTAAAGGATTAAGAGTTTTGAGTAATGGGTTAAATGCTAATATTTAATAGCGTAAAGGGAAAATATGGTTGGGGTGAAGAGAAAATAGAGTTGGGGTGAAGGGCTAAGGATATACTGTTAAGGGATTGGTGTATAGGATTAAAAGTTAGGGTATAGGATTAACAATTTGGAGTGTAGTGTTTTGGTTTGTTGTGTAGGGGTATAGGGATAAGTTATTGTGACTTAATTGGTAAATAATTAGGGGTTACAAGATAAGGGTGGACTGTATAAGGTTTAACGGTATGGGGGTTAAAAAGTGAGTACAGGATTAAGGGTTAATGACTAGCAATAGTGTATAGGGTATTGATATAGTGTTAAAGATTTGTGTATAAGAGTAAGGGTTTGGGAAATCAGAGTTTTGTGTTTGGGATAAAGCATTAAGAGTTTGGGCTAGAAGGTGTAGGAATTCATGGGTGAAGTGTACGGGGGTAAACCTTAAGATTACAGTTGTTTAGTGTCACCTTCAAGTTGGAATTGAGAGTACTTGACTTTATTCATCTTTAATCCTACTTTGATTAACATTGATTTGGTTTAATCCATACTGCTTTATTTGACATAGTATTCAGTTACAGCTGCATGCAGGGCATCAGTTGTGACTTTTTCATGTGCACCTTTTGTCTAAACCATTCTTTCTAAAGTATCGAAGCACCCACTCCATAGTCCTACACGTTAGACGGTTCTGGTCCTAGAGCTTTCTATAGTAATTAACTTTCATTGGGTAAAATGGTGTGCTGTTTCCTCTAGGAGGGGCTCAACTAAACCAATCTCACAATAACAATCACCATTGTTACTAAAATTGAGACTGTAATAATTGTGTTTTACTGCAACAGACTCAACCTTCACAAATCCTGCCATGAGCATTGACCTGACAGCTCCAACGCGCCACCCTGGAGGGTCAAGCGGTCTCTGAAGACCAAGCTTTCCACCTCAGGCCCAACACCCTGAATCTGATCAGTGAGGAGACCTCAAAAACTCACCTTTTATACTGCAGGTAGACCTGGCAGCTTCAAGAATAGGAGAAAAGCCTTACAGCAGGTGTAAGGACCAGTTCAGAGGAACTCAAGGGCATCCATGGGTTACTTGTTCTCACATCTGCCAGCTGAGGCTGTTTACCACTGTTATCCCTTTCCCCCATGTCTTTACCTAACTGGTATTCTGTTTTCCCAACTTTTCACCCAAAACTAAAACCCAAGCACATCTCTTCAGCACCTACCTCTTGAGGTACAGAGAGCAGAGGTCCCTCAGGCAACTGTTGTAGGTTAGAAAATCAGGGCTAGGAAGACAACATAATAACACTCAACAAATCATTACTGAGTCAGTTATTTTACCTTTAAAACAATAATAATCAATGCAGACATAGCTAAATGCTTTGCATGAAATTACAAAGCTCTGCAAAATACACAATTTGCAAAACAATATACCAAAGAGAAAACATGTCCTATTGGGAATACTAATAATACACAACGCCTCCTGGAGAGAGGCCTCACAGAATAACCAGTTGCAAATCACCTACCCTGAAGATTTATCATACAGGGAGCTAACTCCATCAGTTTAGACTGTTGCAGGGCCGGACTGACTACCGGACGTTTTGGAATGCTGCCCAGTTGGGGGCTGATTTCACTGCGGTGGGGGCTGATTTTGTTGATGGTGCTTTGAAATAAACAAGGCAAAACGAATTTAGTTCAGCACACGCAGGTCCCCATCAACAAAATCAACCCCCAGCTCAGCAGCATTACAAAACGCCCGGTAGCCAGTCCGGCCCTGGTCTGTTGTTATTATCTGCGAGGTGTCTAGTAACAATATGTGTGCCCATTGGCTCTAATATATGAAACTAGCACTAAGCAGGCCAATTGCAACACATATAAGGCTTTCCACAATGAACACAGCGAGGCCTATGACCTTATTCAGAACCTTCAGAACTTGCAAAAAATGCCTTCTGCCTTGGAAAGAATATTTAAATCATTATCACAAAACTATGGGGCATATTATCAAGGGGGTTTATCTCTGCCTTTTTGGCTTTAAAAGCCAAGAAAGCGGAGATAAAATTATCTCCCTATTACCTAGCTGTCGCTAACACCAGTTAGCGACAGCTAGTAGGAGATAGCGACCATCTTGGGCCCCACTTTGCATGTCAGTGATATTTATCACTAATGAGATGCAAAGTGGGCGTGCCAAGATGTTAGCGACTGAAAACAGTCGCTAACATCGCTATCTCCTATTACCAACTTTTGGAGATATTAGCGCTAAGCGCGAATATCTCCAAAAGCTAACTCCTGCCCTGAGCAGTTCTTAACCATGTTATCCAATGGGAGGTGGATAACATGGCTAAGAGCATTAGCTCGGTAATGCATGAATATCGCGGACTTTTCAGCGATATTCATGCATTGCGGCGATTTTTATCGCATTTGCGATAAACCTTGGTAATACCAAGGTTTATTTGCGGTAAAAATCGCCGCAGCTCAGCGGTAAATTTTTGTCTCTAACCAAGCAATAGCGATAATTATCGCTATTGCTTGGTAATATGCCCCTATATTTTTTGTCAGTAATAGCTCAGCTCTTCCTAGCTAGACCAGGCAGTTTTTTAAAGTCCTTGGGGCAGATTTAAGAGCCCCCTGCACCACCAGTATGTCACTTTTTTTGACATACTGGGGGCGCATTTCACTTCTCCATATTTACACGGAAAGGAAAAGCCAACCTGCGTGACTTTTTCTCTCCGTTTAAATATAGCCCCTTCACATGCAGCACTTTGCGCAGAAGGGGCGTCCCATGGTTGTTCTGGGTGTTCCCATGCAACACCCATGGAACCGGACACATTTCCAGATTTACGAGTAATCGTTATTCTGGAAATTAGTGTCAATGCGTCACCTCCCAAGGGAGGTGAAGCGAGGCACAACGAGGAGAAATGTTTTCATTTCTCCTGGTTTTTTCCTCTTTCAATGCATGCTGCAGCATGCATTGTAAGCGGAAAATGCCTGTAGTGATTGTTTTTGTACAGGGTGGTGCTTCTTCCTCCACAAAAATAATCCCCCCATGGTGCAGGCATCCTTGCACCATGGTTCAAGGGTGCCTGCGCCGGCATATGGCAGCTGTTTGTGCGCCAGCGCAGTGGAGAGCACAGGAATGCAACATATAATTGTAAATATGTTGCATTCCTGTTCATTCGGAGGTGCTGCAGCGTGGCCCAGCCAAAGGATTGCGTTTCCGCGTTGCGGCACTTCCTTGTATATCTGCCCCTTACTGAAAAGTCCCTCCCGGTGAAGCCAGACTTAAGATACCTTGTCACTGAAGTCATGGATACTCCATGGCTTTTCAAGCATTTTAGCCTGCACCCCCAGATGTTGGTTAGTTTTCTCCAGGGTCTTCACAAAAGTTAGATCCTGGAAGACAGTTTTCCATGGATGCCCGCCTCTTCCTGAACCCTAGCCATCTTCCACTGGTGAGACTTATACTAGAGCATTGTACCTGCAAGGGCAGCCTTCAATTCTTCTTTCTGTGTTCCCCTCCGGTGATGAAGGTCCCTTGGGTTAGAGAAGGACATTTTCAAGAGCTTCACATAAGTGGTCCTTCAAAAGCCCATAACTCCACCACTGATGAACCGACTTTGATGCAGTTTGGAGCAGTTTACTTCACAGAGTGAACCCTCCTTAAGAGGACACCCCAGAAGATCACAGGGCTTTGTTCTTCCTGCCTGGATGTCATCTTGTTTCTAGGTGGGGACCTCCTGCAGCGCACCGTTGCAGTAATCCTTCTGTTAAGTGAGCTAGCCTCTTTGAGTTTCGGCTTAGTTGATTTTCCAGGTAAGCTATCAAGGTTAGTTGAAACAGCCTAAATGTCGCACTTTCAGACTATTAGTTGGGCTTTCTGATTCAACAATACAATCTCAAATTCATTGGGATATTTCCTCCTTTAACATGTCATCTTCATACTTCACTGGTTTAAAATCAGAAACATGCAAGAGGACATGGTAAAAAAAATGCAGACCATGATCAACAAAAGAGAACCTGATCTTAGTAATGATCCCCTTTGTTCAAACAGTTTAGATAAAAAATACAAAGCTGACAGAATCTACAGGGGCAACAGAAACTCATGCACATCACTCAAGAGGCCATTGTTGAAGCATTTTCTTCTCATTCACTGAGGATCAGTCTTCTGTGAAAATCGAAAATCTTGCATGGTTGACCATGGATTCATTCCCACAGGGTTATCCTGGATTATATATGCCTGCCCCTACCTTTTGCATTGAAATATAAATGTATCTGACTTAAATTCCTCCTTGTTCTATGGTTGGAATTGAGAGCTGTCTGGAAAGGCATCGGCAATCATCATTATTATAGGTTATGTGGCTATAAATATCAATGTTTTGTACAAGTTTTATGCTTCTGCTCTGCAATGACCCTGGTGCAGAAGAGATTGTTAAAAGCTATTTTTGAAGGCGCCGGCTTAAAAGGTGTTGAGCAACAGTGATAACTTGGATGAAAGAAGATGACCTGCAACTGATTGCTTGCTTTGTGAAGGTATGGACATTATTTTTGAACTTTATTAAAATGCCTTTTGGCGTTGTTGCTTTATTCATTTCCACTTGCAAATACTGTGGCCTGCAACCTTACAGAGAGAAAGTATTGCATTTAAAAGAGAGCGCTAACTGTCTACAAATTCCCTAACACCAATAACTCTCCACTCCATCCTAACCGACTTTACCCAGGGAAATTGTGGTTGGCGTGGACCAAGAGTGATGCTTCTCCCTTGGACTGTTCCAGGGTCCTCTCCAGGTGGGGATTCCATTACTTATGAGCCTGATTTTATCTTTCATAGCTAATTTGTGAGCGATTCGCAGAAATTATGCCGGCACTCTGAGGGCCTTATTCTAAAAGTAAACTTACACTTTTGGTGTAAGCTTACTTTTTATTTTGCTATTCACACACTACGAGTGTAGTTTTACGTGAAGTACCTTTACAACTTTGGAGAACTCTGCACATTAAAAGATAGGACAGTCTCTGCAGTCAAAACAATACTACACGTAAAACTACACTCATACCCCCGCATGCATCAACCTATTTAGGAAGTGCAAACGGTGCGAATCGGTAAATTCGGCCGTTTGCACTTCCTAAATACGTTTTTGGGATGCATCATGCATTTTTGTAAAATTCGCTATTTTTAGCGATTTCCAAAAATGCGATTGCTTTTAAGGAATCGCAAATTTGCGATTCCTTAAAAGCAATGCATGATTGTTTTTCTAATTGCGAATTAGCAATTAGGAGGTGCAAATTACCACGAGGTTGAACCTCGTGGTAATTTCCGAAAAGTTTTGAAAATGCTAAAAAATGCATTTTTTAAACTTTCATGTTTCAGACACACATGTCCGTAGGACATGTGTGTGTGAAACATGCACTTCAAATTACATTTCTGGGGTGCAGGGGGGGTCCTCTCGCAATTTGTTAAAGCCTTCCCATTGATCCCCATGGGCCTTTTAGCCCATAGGAATCAATGGGAATTGCGAATTCGCACTTTGGAATTCGCATAATATTTGCGATTCGGTAAAAATTGCGATTTTTACCGAATCGCAAATATTTTGCGAAAATATACATGCATCCCATTTTGCAAATTCCAAATTGAGATTCCCTATTTTTCGCAATTTGGAATTCGCAAAAGGCCGGTATGATGCATGTGGCCGATGGTTTGTGAATAGCAAAATAATAGTAAACATACACCAAAATTATAACTTTACCTTTGTGAATAAGGGCCTGAGGTAACAAGGGAATGTGAGCTCCCTGAATTTTGCAAAAAAAAGGAAAGGAAAAAGTAACCAGTCACCCTCAGAAGCTTAAAGTATAACTTCTAGGTGAGTGTGCTACAG
The DNA here is from genome assembly GCF_964263255.1 of Lissotriton vulgaris. NCBI lineage: Eukaryota > Metazoa > Chordata > Amphibia > Caudata > Salamandridae > Lissotriton > Lissotriton vulgaris. The sequence goes on along the minus strand of NC_141695.1, from coordinate 187,456,279 downwards.
TATATCGGCTCCCCATAATATTGTGGTACAATTTGACAACAATTTGACAATTTTTATTGACTGTATAATTAATTAAAATCGTTACAGTAAAATCAACAATGAAACAATTTCTTGTATATAAAAAAAATAGATACTTAAAAAGCTAAATCTAAAAGCTAGTGCTAAAATCCGGACTGTGATTGGTTACATCATTTACTAGCATTGAGTATTTTGTTCAAGTGACTGAGACTCGCATGATTGTCCATTCCCCAACTTATGTGCCTTGGAGTTAATCTGTTGCAGGTGAGCGCATAAGCTACTCTCAATGGTGCATTAAGTTTCTTACTAGGTGCATTGTTATCTTGGAAGGGGACGTGCAAATGGGACACTGTCAATAGAGCTGCGTAGATGGATCCCGTCCACTGTGGCCCACAACTTTTAAGGCCAGCCTGATTTGGTGGATGAATTTCGCCAGTCTTGCCAGGATCATTGTGCTGGTATTAGACAGACATAATGCTGATGCTTCGCTACAAGTCTTTATATTCACGCTGAGGCAAATTGGGCGCAGCAGTCGCCGGCGGTCATTGTTGAGGTTTGGGCAGCAACAGAGAAGGTGCAGCCAGGATTCTTTCTTGTAGGTACACAATCTGTAAGTTATGGATTCCCCATTTCGAGCCCAAACGGGATTGAAATCAGCTATCCCCAGCATGGTCAGCCTCATGTATAAAGTTTTGCTTCGGGTCTGAATTGTGAGAGACTCACTTAAGTAGGGTTGTGCTGTTCCTGCCCTCGATTAGTCATTTAGTGGGACCAAGTGCGGGCTTCGGCGAAGAGATTTGTAGTCAAGGTCAAAGGAAGTTTCGCGCACTTGTCTATTAATGGCTTTCTTCCATGCACTCAGGGGGATGTCCTGCCTCGGCATGCATTCTTCCTCGATCTTCAAGACTCGTATTGCCTTTCCCTGCCTTGTGTGCCATTCCGAGCCTGGCCACTCAAAAATAGATCTCAGATGATATTTTAAAGAGTTGGCCGGAGCCCTTAATATTCTTAAATATTGCTTTATAGTCTCCCCCTGACATATCAGGTCTGGTCTTGCAAGGCCGAGCTCCAGTCTTAGCCTAGTTTTTCTTGCCGGCTTTGGTATTTGTAGCACCGATTTATATGCCTTAGCCTGGGCAAGATTGAGAAGAGTATCCAGTTTCCCGGGGAAGGCTAAGTGGCCATAGCTGATTGCTGGAAGGAGTTTTGCTCTAAGGGCTATCAGAATAGGGCTGGCGGAAGGGCTAGTCAGGTTCTGGCTGAGTGTTCTTAATGCGTGGATGACCTTATTGGCTTTAGAGCTCTGCTGGTTTATATGAATATTCGCCTTGGCCTGTTCCGTGAACCAGACCCCTAAGTAGTTGTATGAGGCCACCGAGCTAATTAGATCGTTTCCCAATTGCCACTGTGCTTTCTTTTTCCGTTGGTAGGGCCCAAAGATGATGACCTTGGTTTTCCCTTGGTTAACTGTCAAGTTGTTTGCGATGTTAAAGCTGTTTAGAGCATTTAATGCTCTTTGTAGTCCCACCTTCGTATGGTCCAGTATGACTGTATCATCGGCGTACTGAAGAACAGGAAGCCTCACGGTTTCTAATCTTGGGGCTATTAGGCTGGCACCTTTTAGTGCCTCTCCCAGGTCCGCCGTATATAAGTTGAAGAGGGTGGGGGCCACCACGCACCCTTGCTTCAGCCCGTTCACTATGCTTATTTTGGGGGAGTCTGTACGGGCACTTGTTTTGACCCTCACCCAGGTGTCCTCGTGTAATGACCTTATTGCCTTCAAAAGATTTGGAGGGATGCCCCACTTTTCTAATTTCCACCATAATCGTTTTCTGACTACTTTGTCGAAGGCGGTGCTGTAATCCACGAAGCAGCAAAAGAGTGGAAGGTGGTTCTTCAATGTTGCCTGGGCTGAAATGTGTACGAGCGCCATGACATTGTCCATTGTTGATGCCTGGGGCCTAAATCCAGTCTGGTACATGGGTATTATGTTTCTCTCTTCTACCCATTTTTCTAGATTGTTCAATAGTAGGCGAGCGTAAGCCTTGGCTTCCAGATCTAACAGGGCGATGAGCCTGTAGTTTGACGGCTTTAGGCGATCTCCTTTTTTGAAGATTGGGACAAGTATGGAGCCCCTCCAGGACTCATGGGTTGTTGCTGTCGAAAAGGTGTAGTTGAAGAGCGGAGTCAGGAGTTTGGCCTAGAACTCCGGTGCCTATTTGAAGACCGTAGCTGGAATCCCTTTAGGCCCCGGGGCCCCGTCGTTCCTCATGCTCTTCATGGTTTTGATGACCTGTTGGGTATTTACCCAAGTTGGTAGGGTATCATCTACGGCGGCCGGGGATCTATTTCCCATCGGGGCCATGTCTGGGCACGGAATTGGAACTCCTGGTTTTGTGCCGCTCAGTTGCGCCGACTCTGCAAACTCCACTTTATCATTTGGTGGGGCTTCCTTGTTGGAAGCCGTTACATATAGCTGCTTCACGTGTTGTATCCAGACCTTTTCTGCAATCCCATTTTCTCGTAATGGGCCTTGGTTGCTCAGCTGATTTATATATCTCCAGAGTCGTGCTTAGTTCTTTTGTTTATGCAGGGAGAAGACCTTGGGCCACTTGCTTTCCGTGTCAGCTTTTTTGTGTTCCCAGACCTTCTTCCTGAGTGAGGCCCTCAGTGAGGCAATCGATGCTCCCTCGGTTTGGGGCGTCCTCTTTTCTTGTCTGCAAGTGCTTTGCCCAACTGTCTTTTGTGGTCACGTATATCCTGTGGGAGGGTACTTCCTGGTCTATGTGGCTGGTTTATTCTAGGGTTTTGGGGTTTGGGGTTCCCAACCTTGGATTGTAGATCCTCTATTATATTATCCCACACTTTTATGAGTGAGGGCTCTCTCAATAAGCTGCCTTCCTGTGCCTGGTCCAGCCATATTTGAAGTGTGCTGTTGATATTTTCTGACCACTTAATCCTCCGCAGGACGCTATGTTTCTCCTCCCCACTTGACTTTCCGATGGATTGGTAGACGATGGCGGGCGGTACGGAAAAACCAGAGAGGAAATTTCGAGCGCCTATGAAGAGGCAGCATTTCCAAGCAAGTGAAAAGCCATTGCGAGCGTAAACGCTTGTTGCACTCTTTAAGGATGAGACATTTTTCAACAGTAGAAGCTGTTTTCCATATAAAATAACACCTAGGAGCGCCGCAGCGTGAATAGGATCACGCTCTCTTGACATTAGGAGCCCTTGGCCCAACAACGGTATCAGACGGAGCCATTAGAATCATCGTGCTTCGTGTGCCCTTGTATACTACCCCCACACCCCACTATCACCCGTCCTGAGGAAGACCCCGCTGTAGGGCAATAGCGTCGCCTGCTCAACTGGGGTCGAAACGTCGACATACTGTTATCTGCTCTTACCTGTTGGCAAACTGTTCATTTGTGACTGTGCCAGCCATTAACAGGATAGGATTGTTTTATTTTATGAGTTGATACATGACAATGTGTAAATGTCTAATGTCGTACTACATGTGCAAATACTGATGAGACCGCATACTATGGTATTTCTCTATGACTAATTTGAACCTATGTTGCACAAATTTCCTTCCTTCACTCCCCCCTTCACGCTTTTCTCTGGGCTTATCATGAAATGCTTTAAATTATATTATTGTAAAAAACTTGGTAATTAGTTTTCAAAGAAGGATGTATATTAAATAACATTCTTTGAAATTCATATTGATGAAGTGAATTTTGTCAAACTGTTGATTTTTGTGTTCTAATTTGTTCCATCTGGGACCCCTCCTCATATATCATCGGGCGGTACGTCCAGCTGGAATGCTGCTCTTAGTGGCCTATGGTCGCTTTCCTTCCTGTCTTCCACTTCGAATTCAGCCATTCTGACCGCCAGCTCTTCGCTGATCATGATGTAGTCTATTCTTGAGACATCCCGGAATGTTGGCTTGGGCTGCCAGCCAGTCGAGCGGGATCTCTTCAGTTCATTGGTGGATATCAGCTTGTGATTGTTGAGAAAATCGTGCAAGGAGGCTGCCCTGCCCAAGCTCCCGGAAGATGTTTCGGTTTGGTCCAGATTTTTCAGGTTGAAGTCCCCAGCAAGGATGACCTGGAATGTTTTGTGCTTGTTTAGCAGATCTTCTAGATTCTGTGCCAGAGCCTCCAGTTGGACTTTCATTAAGGTCTGTGCAGGGTTGATGTAACAGTTTATTACCAGTAGGCTCGTTGGCTGTTTATTGAGACTCAAGCCTCTTATCTGCACAGCTTGCAAACCAGGGAAGTTCAAGTTAATAGAGGTGACTGTGAGTGCGCACTCATGTTTTGTAAAGACAGATAGACCGCCGGCTGGACGACCGAAGATATTCCTTTTTACGGCTGGTATTTGAAGTTCGTAGTACCCGGCCAGAGGAGTGGTGGACAAGGCCCACGTTTCTTGGAAACAGATTATGTCTCCACTTTCCAGAAACTGCTTCAGGTTTTTGTTTTTACCGATTTTGCTGATCCCTGCTATGTTCCAAGATATTATGGTTAATTGCGGCTTTGACGTTGATCCGGGCTCGGCGTCTCCTCTGGCAGGCTGGCTTTTATCCTGGTTAGGAATGCTGTATACTTCTGCTTGCGTGTCCCTTTTGTTATTTTGGCAGGAAATTCTAATGCCCAATTGATCCCTTTTACCCGTCTGGTTTCTGTCTTTGGGGCCCGGACTGTTTATCCCATGCAGTACAGACCAAGTGGCCTTTCTCCCTCTTTCGGGGGCCAGTACATGTGGTACAAGTATATCACATACAAAAGTTCTAGGGGTGCATAAATGAACGTTAAGAGCATATAAGGAAGTATTGATGCACAATTCCTAAATCCTAAATCTACATACCTTGAAGATTTATGTACAGCTTAAGCACATATATGCAGTTAGTTATTGAAAACATAGACTTACTTACCTATCAATATTGATTTGATTTTATTTATCTTCAGTATCATGTCCCTTCGATATTTCGGTGGTAGATATTCAAGATGCACACCCTCTCGGACAAGGGTTAGTTTTTCCATTGCTGACAAGTCCCAAAAGCAAAGCCTGAGGGAACTGCTTTGATCTTTAATTCCACTCCCCCTTGTATGGTAGTGTCTAGGAGGACAAATCCAGATTTTCCCAGTCCTAAACCATAAAACATAAGCATCCTTTCCATCTCTCTGAGAACTTCCTTTGAATATCTCCTCAGTTTCGGACAATGCCACAGCAAGTGTACCTTTCAGCCTACAACTTTATAAGCAATTGTTTTGCTTGTGTTTGGCCTGTAGTACTAGTTTCTCTGGAGTGTGGTATTTGTGTGTAAGCAGTTTGGACTGTATTTCTTACCCTTATGAAGGCCCATGTCATGTCTTGGAGCCTCTCCTTTTATCAGTGAGCTCTCTCCCTTGGTCGTTTACCCACCTTTTCCAGCCATTTCATACTGTGGTGTTGTGTCTTGCATCAATTTAAACAGGTTGTACCATGGGATCCATCTTTTATCCACCTCTCACAGCTTGTAAGCTGTCTTGAAGCCAATCCCCTCTAATCTTGGGCTGGAGTACTGAATGCCAAACCTTCAGATAATGAAAGCATTTCTTTTCTGGTAGGCCACAACCTTTCTTGATACCCTCAAAGTATTTTATTAAAACACTCGCGATCATAGAGCCTGCATCAGTGATCTGGCATCATTCTATTTCTGGAAGTCTTTGGTCTTGTATGGTGATGCAAACTCCAAAATACAACCTGCGGGTGAAAATGTTGACCGCTAGTGATAGGACAGGAAAGACCCAGTGTAGTAGTGAACCCACGGATGGAAAAAGCAGCAGAAGGTGATCTTGTAGGAAGGTCTTTAATGTAGGTACTTTCTTTTTTTTAATTTTTTTAAATTTTTTTATTTATTTATTTTTTTATTTTATTTTTTGTAATGTTTTGTACAGGATATATTTTTTTTTAAGATGTGTACAAAATACTTTATATAGAAAGTGCATGGAATACTTTACTTACAAAGGGTGCATAATCATTCAAATACAAGGTCTGTGAATAATTATTTACGTGCAGTGTGTCGAATACTGCACTTACAGATGTCACAGAATCATTAATATCTAAGGTGTGTATGTAATATTTTACTTCTGAATTGCAATGAATCCTTTACTTACAATAGGCACATAATTATTCATATAGGAGATGTGTACAAAATGCATTACATAGAAAGTCCTTGGAATAATTTACTTACTATATGCACCGAATCCTTTTTTTTTTTTTCCCCTTTTTTTTTAATGTAATGTAGGTACTTTCAATGAGGCCTCATCCTTCAACTCCCAACAGCAACTGACTGACCATTTAAGAACTAACATTCTATAGAGTGAATATTCTAACATGGAACATGGCTACTAGGCAATAAAAGAGAATAACATTCGGGGAGACCTTGGAAGACTTCCCTGCGCTAACATTAGGCGCCATCTTAGGGGGAAGCGGAGTCAGCGGGCTAGTTTCCTCCTGCACCACCTGACATTAGTTTTAGCAGGCACAAAGGTCCTTAACTTAACGGAATAATCAAAAACAATTAATGAATTATAGACAACAATCTGTACTATAATGAAGAACGTGTCCAGCCGGACACTGATTTAATCAATTGTAAGGATTAAATAGATAAAGGTGAACATATATACAGTGGGATACAATCCTGTAGCCAATACAATTAACAAAAATAGGACAAAACCAAGGGATTTAAAAGGGCGGGGTATTTGCAGGCAATTAAGTAATAACGAGACGCTAGTGAAAAGTAATACATTGGCCTAGCTGTACTCATGTAGTAAACACAGTTGGGTACCACAATGGGAAACTGGTGCGTAACTACATAAACTGTCGACGGCTTTTCGATCCTATTAAAAATAAAGGATCATCATCAGGACTAGAAATACATTGCCTGAATTTGCAAGCCTAGAGTGGCTGGGTGGCGGGCAATCAGGATAGCCAGCCGTCCGGGGGGTGAAGGGGGAACCGGCTCCTTGGTGACCTAGGATGATAGGGCTTAGTCACGGTTCCAAGGTCCTATGGGGTGCCAGAGTGGTTTAGTTCTTGGATCTGAAGGGGAAGCTTCGGTGAAAAGCGTGTGTGGGCGGTCAGTCGGAGTACAGCCGGAACCTAGGGATCCAGTTCCTTGGAGAAAGTGCATGAAACGATATTCGAGGTAGAATTACACGGAGGTCTCGGCGGGGGTTTCCGTCATGAGGGAATCCACCGGAGTGGAATAGGATCTAAAGTTCCAAATGGAGCATCTTTAGTCTGCGGTTAATTTTTTAAAGTGTACTGAATTGCTCATTATTCATTACCTGCTGCACCTCGCCATACTCTGCTCCACAGCCGATTAGGAGCTGCGGGGTGACCTTGGAAGACTTCCCTGCGCTAACATTTGGCACCATCTTAGGGGGAAGCAGAGTCAGCGGGCCAGTTTTCTCCTGCACCACCTGAAATTAGGGCATAAAATGATTCCACCTCCCCGTTCGCGCAGCGGCGCGCCGATACCACGCCACACCTAGCCGGGAGGCGGGAAATTCTGCCCAATTGTTACAAAAGCCTCAGCCTATGGGTCTTTTAACATATACGAGTGAAGCGTTGCATGGGATTAGAACTGTGGCATTTAATATTCAAGAAACAACAAATATCTGCCCTATTAAATTACCAGCAGTACTAGAAGGGCCCGTGAGCTGTCGTACTTGTAAGTTTCAGTGTCCCATCGGGAGGGACGGTATCAATGAACATGGCCTGCGAACTTACAGTGGTCCTAGCTATATCCTATGCAATGTTAGATCTCTGGCAAAGCATGCTATTCAAATCTGAGATATGTTGTCTATCTTTTCCCCAGACATTTGTTTCTTAACAGAAACATGATTAACCCCCCATAACTGTCCGGCGATCAATATAGCGATCCCTGATGAGTATAAGTTTATTCACTTGGACAGAGGGGGAAAATTGGGGGGTTGCGTTGGAATAGCTTTTAAAGATCACCTAAAAGTCCAATGGCAATCTATGGTCAGCAATGACACAGTGGAAATGGGTATCTTTAGGGTCTTCATGTCAGCCACGGAAACACGGGATGGAGCCCTCTTATACTGTCCACCTGGCCCAAAACTGAACTTTGTTAACTATTTGACAGAATTCATAGCTACACAGGTCCTGGCGTCTAGTAGTTTATTTTATTAGGTGATTTCAACTATCATGGAGAAGCCCTATAAGATCCGGATGTCTTTCACCTGACCTCGAGCCAATGTGCTATGGGTCTCCTCCAACAAGCATGTGGCCCTACTCATAGTGCAGGGCACACGTTGGACCTTTTATTTACAAATATGGAACATTTAAAGTTTCACTTTTCGCATATCCTGACTTGGACGGATCATTATTTGATCCTATTCTCATGCCCTCTGAACACTAATTCTTCCAACTGGAAGGCGTCCAAACCCTTAAAATTACAAAGGGGCAGATCTTGGCAGAAGCTCACTCTGGAAGCATTTAAGGAAAGGTTTCCATCTTTTGACAAGGACGCTGATGGTCAAAGCCCTCAGGATACCTCCGTTCTGCTGGCCAGATTTAACTTGGCCATGATTCAGACTTTGGACGTGGTTATTCCTGAGGGCAATAAGAAGCTTGGCCCCCAACGGAAATCAGCTCCATGGTACTCGGGGGCTTTAAAAACTGACAAATCTCTATGTAAAGTCCTGGAGAGATGTTGGAGAAGAACTAAAGAGGATGCGGATAAGTCAAGTTATAAAGTGGCCTTAGCGTGCTACCATCAAAAAAATTAAAACCGCCAGATGCACATTCATACAGCTCTAAAAAGAACAGGCTGGGAACTCATCCAAGGCACTGTTTGATATTGTTAAGGGCTTTGCTTCTCCTCAAGCATGTAAACAGCTACCCTTAGAAACACAGGAGCTCTGTGAGTCCTTAGCGACGTATTTCCAGAATAAAATCTCTTTAATGTACGACAACTTCCCCACTGAGAGTACCATCCATGAGAGATCTACTGGGAGTCCTGATGCTCTTGTGTTAAACCATGGTTTTATTTATTTATTTATTCATTTCTGGTATTTGTAGAGCGCGACACTCATCCCATGGGATATCACGGCGCTGTAAAACAAAGGTGACTGCTGAGGGCTGTGCTGGGGAATTAGTTTTTGGGAAAAAGGTGAGTTTTTAATTTTTGGCGGAATTGCAGGTAATTTATGGTGTGTCTGAGGTCTACAGGTAACTCATTCCACCTTTTGGCAGCCAAGTATGAGAAGGCACATCCGCCTGTGCTTGCCTTGTAAATGCGCTTGGATTTGGCCAGAGCCAAGTGATTCGATCTTAGGTTCCTGTTGGGGATATAGAATTCAATTTTCCCTCGGAGGATCGTGGGACCCGTTTTATAAAGAGCTCTGTGCGCGTGGCAGAGTATTTTGAAAGTAGCCCTCTGGCGCATCGGTAGCCAGTGAAGTTTCTTGAGGCATGCGGATGCTGAGTCTCGCTTGCCTTTGTTACAGACCAGTTTAGCCGCCTGGTTTTGTAGGACCTGTAGGCGGGAGAACGGTTGCATTCTTAATCATTTTGAATCTATCTCACTAGAGGATGTAAGTCTCCAACTTCAAGAATCAAAATCAGGGACCTCAAGGGATATATGCCCTCCAAATACTATTTAGTAGGACAGAGCCACCCAATAATCCCACAAGGACTGGGTATGATCAATAACACAATAACAAATTGTCCCCGTAGGAATTATTTTCACAATATTCTTCAATAAATATCAGTCACCATACTGATCATATACTCATAAAGCAGCAAGGAGATTACAGTATGAAACTGTTATTTTATTTTGTCTTTATCAAAAGTTTTTCATGGCAACAAAAAATACTACACAATATATACACTTTTTCTTGTAGTATTGGACACCTTATGTTTTTTTACATGGGGAAACACACTACCATGTGAAAGGGATGCAGTTACAATATAATTCATTCATTGTGACAAGTATTCAAATAATGATACAAATGAAGTGGTGTCGTACAATGGCGCTGCTTGCATCCATTTGTGCCCCTTCAAATCAGGAGATTTTTAACTCCTCTATTTCTAAAGCCTTATTCCAATAGCATGGAAGGAAGCCCATGTCCGCCCAATCCTTAAAAAACAAACAGCAGACCCTAAGGTCTTGAGTAACTACAGACTGATATCGCTGTTACCTTTGTTGGGGAAGAGATTGGAAACCCACATAAATAAACAACTGACCCACTATTTAGAGTCCAATAATATCCTGGATCTCTCGCAGTCAGGCTTTCGGCCGGGCTTTAGTACCGAGACTGCCTTATTGGTAGTTACAGATTCAATAAGATTGACCTTTGATAAAGGAGCATTCGCAATGCTCATTATTTTAGACCTCTCCGCAGCATTCAATACTGTCTCCCATTGACTGCTTGTGGAGAGGCTTCAGGATTGTGGTGTCATATGCGGACAGTACTCAACTGGTCTTCCCCATCAGGTCAAATCTAGAAGAGGGGAAAGTGCGCTTCTCGGCGGGAATGTTGGCTATTTCAAACTGGATGGCAGAATCCTGCCTCCAACTTAATCCAGAAAAAAACAGAGCTGATGTTTCTTGGAAAAGCGCAGGATCTGACTCTGGCTGATCGGTGGCCTGCCCAGCTAGGGATGGCTCCCATCCCTTCAACATCAGTTAAGAGCCTAGGAATACAATTGGATGACAAACTTACCATGAAGGATAATGTCAGAAACATCATGAGTTTGTGCTATTATAGTCTCCGACTACTTTGTAGAATTATTCCATATCTACCAGTGAGACCTCGTAGAATGGTGGTCCAGGCGATGGTGGTGAGCCGTTTGGATTACGGAAACGCTCTACTGGCCGAAGTAGGTGAGACCCCGATAGCAAAACTCCAAGTCATCCAAAACACGGCAGTTCAGATGGTTTTGAACCATCCCCCAGGCTCGCCGTCACTTCCCCTGCTGAAAGAGTTTCACTGGATCCCTGTGAAAAAGAGGTCTTTTTTTAAGATTTGCTGCTTCACCTTTAAAGCTACTAACGGAATAGGCCCTGAATATCAGGAAAACAAGCTTTGTAAGCAGACCTCCTGCCGCAACCTGAGATCGAATGAAAAGGCTCTGCTGATGATTCCGCGTATTTGGCGGGCGCGTTTAGGGGGCAAAGCTTTCTCTTATATTGCCCCTAAATATTGGAACTCCCTGCCAGAAGCCTTGCGTAAGGCCACATCGTACCTTGTTTTTAGGAAACTATTGAAGGCTTTCTTATTCTAATATATCTCTGCAGCTCTGGTATCCAATTTTTTTCCCCTTCAGGTTTTCGCCCAGTTTAGCACTGAGATGCCCCTGGGTGAGTCATGAGCATTACAAGAGGCACTTAACATAACACAGCGCAATGCAACGCAACGCAACGCAACTCTACATAACATAACATAACAACATAACATAACATAACATAACATAACATAACATAGATAAGAATACCACATCACCTCCCTCTTTTCACTAACAAAGAATAACAATATGATATAACATAAATGGCATGAACATACCAAATACGCTAGAAGCAATCTTGAAGACGAAGAGGAACTCTCACCAACCTACTTGGTCTCCTTCCATCTGGCTGTGAAGGAGCATCCGGTATGCAAGAGGAGTCCTCTTGAATACAATCTGAAGAACATTTGGCAATTCTGCTGAGGTTCCACAGTCTGTGATCTTGGGTTCTGACAGCATTTCCCAAGAGTTTGATAACTTTGATCGGTTGACCAAACTTTGACTTTCCAAATCTTCTTTCAGGGAGTTTGACTCTGACCCAGTCAAAAATTCTAATAATGGTTCTTTTGACAGCTTTTCTTGCATCAAATACACTTTTTCTTTGCACCATTTTTCCAACTTACGATCTTTCCAACCCACCGTGCAGTCAACAACACAACCCGCTTCCATCCTTCTTGAAGTCGCCCAGAGAGGATTAACTTGTGTCCTAGGCACCCTTCCTTTAAATAACGTGAAAGGTGCAACACCCGTTGAGGAATGAGGGGTGAACCTGTATTTGCAAACCTTTTGTTTACAGCCTCCTCCCAATTACAACTAGAGACACGAGCTAATTGCATAGCTTCTTTGAGAACCCTAACAAATCTCTCAACTACACCATTGCATTCTGGATTATATAATGATGCACATTTGTGTAATATGCCCCTCTCACTCAAGAACTTCTCTACAACACCTGAGGTAAATTTTACTCCATTATCTGTTAAGATGGAACCTGGGAACCCTTCATTTGCAAAAAGTTCATCTAGAAAACAAATCACAGATGATGAATCAACAGAATTAACGATTTTTATTACAGGCCACCTGGAGAACATGTCTACACAAACAAGGATATAACGATCTTGAGACCTGACCTTAACTGGACCCAAGATATCTACAGCAATGTCTACCCAAGGACCAGAAGCTTTCTTCCTGAGAACCATAGGTTGGGTTCTACACTTGACAACCTTGTCACTATTGGCACATTAAGAACATATACGCACAATTCTTTCAATCTGGGTATCCATTGCAGGCCACCAATAAGCTTCCCTAAACCTTTCTTTAGTTTTTGCTATACCCATATGACTAGAGTGTGCATTCTTTCTCAACGTTTCACGTAAGATCGAGGGAACAACAAGTCTACTTCCTCTAAAGAGAAGTCCACTAGAGAGAAATAATTCCTCTTTCACACACCAAAACCTTCTGATTTGTTCGTCGCACAAAACTTGTTGCCACACCGGATCATCTCTCAAACTCGTACTCCATTCTTCTTCAGTCACCACACCTTCAGTCACTACACACACTTTAAAATCTTCACCAGAATTCTCACCAGCAAGGAAATCATCATCATCATCATCAATGATGGCTGCACCTCCAAGTCTAGACAGACAGAACGCAAGGACGTTGTTGACTCCTGGTAAAAATGAAACATGAAACTCAAAGTCTTGTAGCGCAACAACCCATTTCCTAATTCTATGAGAAACGTAGTCAATCCCTTTCTTTCAAGGGATTGTCATGAGAGACTACAGAAAATTGTATTCCCCATAAAACATTTTTAAGCTTTTGAACAGCCCAATATACAGCCAAAGCTTCTTTTTCTACCACTGAATAGTTGCACTCGGCACCTCTACGGGTCTTGAGATGAACAGAATGGTGTTGTCAACTTTTTCACCAACTTGCAACAGTACAGCACCAAGACCCTTACAGCTAGCGGTTGTCATGATATAAGATTCTTTTGTAGGGTCAAAACTAGAAAGATTTGGAGCTTTGTTCAAACAATCTTTGATCAGATCAAATTCATCACTACAGAACATGCCCAAACAATTTCACGTCCTTTCTTCTGCAAATTTCTCATATTTTCTGTTTTCTGTGCAAAGCATGGAACAAACTTAGTAAAAAATTCTGCCATCCCTAAAAACTTAACGAGTTCATCTTTGTTGACAGGATAGTTAAGATTGGAGATAGCCTCAAGCAAGGATGGTTTTGGTTTAATATCAGATCCGGAAACCAAGTGACCGAGATATTCAATTTGTCCAACGTCAAATTTACACTTATCTAACCTGAGAGTAAGACCTGACTCTTGTAATTTAGACAAAACCTCCCTAACTCTTGTATTATGTTCTTATAGACTGGCACCATGAACAAGAACATCGTCTTGGTACACTTTAACACCATCAATACCAGACAAGATGTTTTCCATCACCCTTTGGAATACCGACACGGCTGAAATTAGACCAAACGGCATTCGGAGAAACTTAAAGGTACCAAACTGTGTGATAAAAGCAGCGAGATCTTGGCATTAGGGATGGAGTCTGACCTGATGATAGGCCGAGGATAGATATAATGTTGTAAAGAGAGTGGCACAGTGGAGAAGTGTGGCTCAGGGGTTAGAGGCGGCAGACCCGGAAGCTGAGATCGGCCCTGGACCAGGGTTCAATTCCCCGCCCCGACGGGGATTGGGCTCAATAATTCCACGGACTCGATAATTCTCGCTCCGGTGCCTACTCGACTTACGGGTTCACACTCTGCGACTCTGGGCAATAGCTTGCTTAATCTCCACAACGGCCCCTCGCAGCGGGATGCCTGGCTTTCACCTTGTGGATACCCTGCCGGGGTATCTCACAGGGGAATACCAGGACGGGTTCCCTAAGCAAGCGCATAGATGCCTGCGATGTGGGCGATTTGCGCTATATAAATACATGTACATTTACATTTACATTTAAAGAGGACAACATTTCGGCAATATTCTGAAGTGGGTAGTAATCGACAACTACTGCCTTATTAAGTTCTCTCATGTCAATGCATAATCTTGCTTTTCCGTTGGCTTTACGGGCCATAACTACTGGAGAGGCTGACTCTGTGGCTTAGACCTCTTGAATGACACCGCTTTCTAACAACTTATCTAACTCATCTTAGCTTTAACTAACAATGGTAAATTCTTGACTTTGGCTACTTTGGGTATTGAATCATTTTTCAATTTGATCACGTGTTAATATTTCTTTAAACAACCTAGCTTTTTATCAAAAACCTTAGGAGAATTGGTAACCGAGGTACTATGATCTGAGATTGCAGAAACAGAGGGCATATCCCTTAAACAAACAGAGGGAGACTCATTAGGGTCAAGATAAACGGCAAGATCGCGTTGATGCGACCAACTGATTAGAGAATCGCTTTTCATTGATACATATATTTTCTCTGCAGTCATCCTACCTTTGAAGTCTATGGTGCCCATAAAATACCACAAAAGATTTATAATCTGGCCACCATAGCCTCTTGGTACTATGTCTGGTTTGAACAGTTTGACTTTACTGAATAAGTGCTTCTCGTAGAATGTTTTAGGTACTAAAGTAATTTTCGCTCCTGAGTCGAACAACATTTCGACAAGGCTATCATTTATAAGAACCATTTCCATAGGTCCATCAATCACTTTATCAACAACTTGACAGACAACAAAATCTTCATCATCTTGGTTATAAATGTCTACTTCTCTTACTTTCTTTTGATCCCTGTTGGATCTACAACACTTTGAAAAGTGTCCCTTTCTTTTACAAATAGAGCAAATAGCCTTCTAACCAGGACAATCTTTAAAATTAGCTATATGTCCCGTATTCCCACAACGAAAACACTTTACTGATAAAAAATTATTATTAGATGATTATTAGATGATTTTGTATAAGAACAATGCTGTGCAGATCAGCTTAGGTATTAACAAATAGGAACAGTACCTCTTGCGTGTGTATCCAATGATGTAGGAACCCTTGTCGCATAAAAGGACAAAATCGGGTCTTTTCCTTGTTTGTTACCAAGACGACGTCGCAGTGCTTAAAAATGGCTGCCGGGCATAGCGTCATAGCGTAGAAGTGACGTAGGAGTCACGTTGACGCTGAGACGTCTTGACGCTGTAGAGTCCACGCTGAAGTCAGGCAGAGACAGGCACAACGGTTGCTATGCAACAGCACTCCCCAAACCGCATAGGTATGAATTTGGGGCAAACAAATCAGCAGACTCTGTGGACTTGAAGAAAGGGAAGAAGTCCAAACAACTGCAGGAGACAGATCCAAGGGTCGAACGAACCCGCAAAGGTGATGATCTTGCCGCAAGGAAAAGGGAAAGCGCAGACAGAAAGTAGGAGTCTTGTCACTGGACAACAAGCGGGAAACCAACTCCTCCAGGCCCAGCCAAGCATGCAAGAGATCAGCGAGGGTGGCGGGACACCGACCAGAAAGAAGGAATACACAGGTAATCTTGTCGTCTTTGAATTTAAGGATTTGTTGAGTTGAGGTCTCTTGAGGAATGTGGGTAGGTTTCCAATCGTCGCCAAAATGTAATAGTGTAGGAAAAAGCAGCAGAAGGGGATCTTGTGGGAAGGTCTTTAATGTAGGTACTTTCAATGAGACCTCATCCTTCAACTCTCAACAGCAACTGACTGACCATTTAAGAACTAACATTCTATACAGGGAATATTCTAACATGGAGCATGGCTACTAGGCAACAAAAGAGAATGACATTACAATGTTAAGGATACTACACCCAGCTTTGCTGAGATTTGGTCTGGGAGTAGGGCCAAAGATTCAGAAGTGCCTAACCCTTCAGAAACCGGTCAATAAAGAAGTTTGCTAGTAACTCTTGGGTGTCGCTATGCCATATCAACCTATTGCTGAAGGTTTGAAATTGATTAAGCAACGTGGCTGACAGCACCAAAAGCATAGCCTGAAAGTTGCAGAGAAGCCCGGGGAGTACCTCCATCTTAGTTTCAGCCACTCTCCCAAGTCATGAGAAATAGCTGACATGCCATTTCTGAAGTTCCTGTCAGAGCACCCTAAGGGGCGGGATATCTTTCAACCAAATATTCTGGGGCGTTGAGGACATTGTTTATCCTTGAGGTGGCCAATTTAGCATCACATCATCTTCCACAGATCTCCCATCTGTGCAGGTGGTGAGTGGAGCAGCATTGCAGCAGCAGCACATCGGGTTTGGAGAGGTTGATATTAAAACCAGAGACCACACCGTACGCCTCTAGTTCCTCAAAGAGGTGGGGAACTGATGAGGCCAGGTCAGATACGAACATAGTGACGCCAACTTCAAACATTGTTAGTTTAAAGATATCTCTCCCAGTCAGCACCCCTTGTAGCAGTCTGCTCCTTATGCTAATAGCTAGTGGTACAAGTATGTGGGCAAACAGGAGCGGAGAGAGGGATAACTAGTCTGTTCCATGTTTGATGTCAATATTTGACGAGGGTGTCCTGTTTGATCTAATGTGTGCCCTGGATCAATGATAGTTTGCTCATAGCCGGTTCACAATGTGTGGCCAAACACTATAGTACTAATCATCTGGGCCATTTGAGTACAACTCACTCTGTTCAACAGCCTACACCTTGTCAGCATGCAATCAGAGCTGGAGGACATTATGAGCATATTTACGAGCCCGTTGTGCCTTTGTTGCGTCACTTTTTTGTGAGGCAACAGTGGGATAAACCAGCAATTAATATTTATGAGGCCACGCACAGCCACTTTTGGAGTCTTTATACTGGCCTCATAGATATGGAGTAAGGCAAGGCAGCACAAATTGCTGCGCTGCTTTACTCAGCACTAGGGAGGCATTCCATGGGTGTTGAGGTGGGTGTTCCCACGCCTCGTCCATGTATTTTGAAGCATCCCCAGATTTACAAGACCATGTAATCCTGGTGATGCACCAAAACCTTAGGCCTCCCCAGGGGAGTCTCAATGATGAGAAATACATTTTTTCTCCTGTTTTTTTAACTCTTTCTATGTGTGCTGTATTCTTCAGCAGACAAAGAAAGAGGAAAAAAGCCTTCCAAGATTGTTTTTGTGCGGAAAGTGCTCCTTCCTGCAAAAAGGCAATCCTGCATGCAATGCAGGCCCCTTTGCACCATTGGTGCTAGGCTAGGCTACCAGAACTGGACTAGTGCAGGGAGAAAGGATAGGAATGCACCGTATGTCATAGATATGGCACATTTCTGCCCTTTCAGTTTAAGGCATGGCAGTGAGGCAAGGTGACTTGCTGCTCTTCCCTGCGCCAAATCCCAGTAAATATGCCCCTAAATACCTTTCTTTATCTGTTCTCTCCAGGACATGGTCTCTCTCTGCCGCCACTGGGCATTACTTGTTTTATGTCATGCCCCTGGTAGAAACAGTTCCTCCCACCCATAACAAGAGTTTTGAACTTTCCTATCCCAAATAAGAACAAACACAGTTTGCCTACACCCCTCTCTTTCTTGCAACTCCCCCTGTGCCTCCCTCCCCCACAAGGAGCTCCACTCCCCCAGAGAACATGGACATGGACGGAGCTAGGCCAGAAACTTCCAAGCCCAAGCCCCACCCAGGTTTACATGTCTGCATATTCCTCTTTTCAACTTCCTTTGTTGCCACTCTGGCTGCAGCCCAGTTTCTGTACCTGCTAGAGTAGATCATTCTAAACTCCTGCGTAGATCATTCTCAGTTTTCTAAATCTCCGTGTATGAAATTAGGTTACTGGTTGAGGGGAGCCCTACTCAGGCAGCAACCACAATTCTCATCAGGGTGAAACACATAACACCAAATTAACCTGAGCTCAACCCTCTTGTAGCTTAGAGCAAAAAGCAGTCAGGCTTACCTTAGAGGCAATCTGTAAAGTATTATGCAGCAGCATTGTTATTAATAAAGTGAAAACAAAACAAGAGAAAAATCCTACACCAATTTAGAAAAAAAGAGTACAATGTAATAAATTATTTCACATCAAAATGACTATAATAAAAATGTGTAAAACCAAAGATATGTACCTTTAAAAATGTAAGTGAAAACAGTGCTTAAAAGCACAAAGCGCTAAATGTTATCTGGTCGAGTTGGATTGGGACAAAGTCACAAGTTCAGGCCAACTGCAATGGATATTGAGCCAGCTACAGTGACTAATTTAGGCAACCTGAACAGAGTACCGTAAATCCTGGTGGTGGAGGGCTGCGAGATCCTGCGTTGAGGATACGTCTCATAAAGGCTGTCCTGATGAACTACGGGTTGCAATGCGAGGTCCTGCATCGATTATGCCTCATGCATCAGCGGTTCCGAGGAGATGTGGAACTGTGATGCGAGATCCTGCATCAGGAGGCAATTTGCAGTGGCGATTCCGAAGAGCTGCTGTATCCTTCATTGGGGATACGTTGAGCAGCGGTGGTTCTGATGTGGAGCTGGGAGGAGATGTGTTGCGCTACGTCTGATCTGCTCAAAGACCTCAGCTGGGGTAGCAGAGCACCTTGTGGCCCTTTTCCAAGGATTCAGGACTGAGGTAGCACCACTTGGGGGCAGGACTCACAGCATGCAGTGTCCCGGGCAAGGTTCAAGGCGGTTATGAGGGCATCAAACTAGCCCTTGGAGTCATTCTGGTGGTCCTTGGTTCAAGGTGCAGTTTCTGCCTTTTTTACTCAGACAATAGAGCAGCAGGGCAGCAGAGTAGCAGCCCTCCTTGCAGCAGAGCAACACAGCAGTCATTTGGTGTCTTCCACAGGTCCTGAGGTGTACTGAAGATTTGGATTTGAGGGTCCACTATTTTCACCTTGTGCTCACTTTGAAGTGAGCAAATCTTCCAGAGTCTTCCCCCTACAGAGGTGTCAGGAATTTCCTGCCTCCCTGCCCTGGCTCAAGATTTTCTGGGGGCACAAAAGACTAGTGTGAAACACTTTATGAGTGTGCTGAGGCAGGCCCTTTGAGATGTGTAAATGTGGTAGGAGACATCTCCGCCCTCCTATCAAGCCAGAGATGGCCCATCTTTTAACGCCTATTTCCCTACTGTCTCAATGTCTGGGAGTAATACACAAAGACCAACTGCCAGTTATATCTAGCCATGTCACCCAGGATAGAGGCTACAGGCATCAAATGGTGGGTCAAGAAAATGCCAACTTTCTAACAGTACAATTTTCAGAAATGTGACTTAAAATCTGACTTTACAATTAAATAATGCTTTAAATCACAATTCTTTAAGCACCAAACTTGGCATTCCTACTTGCTTTCAGTTGAAAGTTATCACCTATTAAATGTGATAAGATTATCCTATGGAAGAGGTAGGCCTTGCCGTAGTGAACATTGAATGTAAGAATTTTTCACTACCAGAATATGTAAAACTTAAAAGTAACTGTCTACCTTTTTAGATACACTGCAGCCTGCCCTCTGGGCTGTACAGGACCTATGCTAGGGCTAACTTATGAATGTTCAAAACAAATGCTTAGGCCTGGCAAAAGGTTTATTAGACCCACTTTTCTCTTCAATCAGCAAAATTACAATCAACATATCAGCAACTGTAACCTGGACAGACCACACCCTTGCCAGTTTCAGTATACCCATCCCACACCATCACAGACCTACCACCACAGAACCGCCATTCAGAGAGGAGTCTGCTTCCACCATTCCTGACCATTGGCCCAAGAACACCAGCGACTTGCTGAAAGCCATCAAAAACCTCAACAGCCAGATCAATGCATGCACTAATGCCTTGGATCCCCTTAACCCCTTCAGTGTGTCGGACGGCCGGGGGCCATCCTATGCACCAGTGCTCCTGCGCATAGGACTGCCGGGGACATGGCACTAGAAATCCCTCTGGTGCAAGCACCAGAGGGATTTCTTTACCCGCCCAACAGCCTCGAGAGCTGGGGAGAGCTTACCCAGCTCCCCAGGCTGTGTAGATGGTTTCCCTGAAATGACAATCATCACGCACATCGTTATGACGTTATTTCAGTGAAACCAAAACTGAAATGAGCTATCCCATTCCCCGAGTATGTAGAAAGATGGAAGAGGTATCATTGGAAAGGGGGGAATCTCTTCTTTCCAATGGTGCCCCTCTCTAGTGCATCCCTGCTTGTGGATCACCCCAGGAGGTCAATCCCCAAGCACGGATATACCCACTAGGTACCAGGGAGGGGGGGTGAATTCAGTCTTCTGCCTCCCTGGGGCAAAAACTCTTGTGACCCCCTTGCAAAACCAGGTCGCTTTCAGATACATGGGAGGCATCTGCGTTTTTAGTCCTGGCCTGGCGGCCATCCAGGGAAACCTACCACCCCACACATTTCTAAAAACTAGAGACCCAGGGGAGTCCAGGGTGGTATGGCTTGCTTGGATCCCCCAATGTTTCCCTACCTCAAATTTTGATGAAAAATCAAATTTTTCTCAAATTTCTATGTGGAAATGTAGTAGAATCACCGGGCGGAAACAAATTTCCTATCACCAAGCATTCCCCCAGGTCTCCTGATACAAATGGTACCACACTCTTGTAGGGGGGGTCAAGAATCTGCAACTTGCAAGGCCCAAAACGTATTGTAGAGACATCAAAATTGCCTATCAGAAACCAATCTGCTTTTGTAAGGGAAGGTCACATGCATTTTTGGTCCTGGGATTGGTGGCCATCTAGGGAAACCTACCAAACCCACACATTTCTGAAAACTAGAGACCCATGGGAGTCCAGGTAGGTATGGCTTGCTTGGATCCCCTAACGTTTCCCTACCCAGAATCCCCTGCAAACCTCAAATGTTGATGAAAAAATCAAATTTTTCTCACATTCCTGTGTGGGAAAGTTGTAGGATCACTGGGCTGACACAAATTTCCTACCACCCAGCATTCCCCCAGGTCTCTCAATAAAAATGGTACCTCACTCTTGTGGGTGGGTCAAGTACCCGTGACAGGCAAGGGCCCAAATCGTATTCAGGAGACATCAAAATTACCTATCAAAAACCGATCTTCTTTTGCAAGGTTGGGTCTCATGCGTTTTTGGTCCAGGGCTTGGTGGCCATCTAGGGAACCCTACCAAACCCACGCATTTCTGGAAAACAGAGACCTGGTGGAGTCCAGAGAGGTAGGGCTTGCATGGATCCCCCAATGTTTCCCTACCCAGAATCCCCTGCAAACCTCAAATTTTGATGAAATGATTTATTTTTTCTCAAATTTCTGTGCGGGACTAGTGAGGTATTATTTCACTCGGGAGAACAAGTGGAACACTGGGTGGTAGGGCATTTGTGCTTCCATGCAAAAATGTATGGAAAATTTTTTTTTTCAGCTAAATTTGAGGTTTGCAGGGAATTATAGGTAGGGAAACGTTGGGGGATCCACGCAAGCCATACCTCACTGGACTGCACAGGGTGGTTAGTTTTTAAAAATGTGTGGGTTCGGTAGGTTTCCCTCGATGGCCACCAGTCTGGGGCCAAAAAAACACAGGTGCCCCCCGCAAAACCAGGTAGTTTTATGATAGGGAATTTTGAAGTCTCCACAGTACGATTTGGGCCATTTCCAGTTGCAGCCACTATGCCAACCCACACAAGTGAGGTTCCATTTTTATCGGGAGACCTGGGGGAACACGAGGTGGTAGGAAATTTGTGTTAGCCCAGTGATTCCACAGCATCCAGACAGACAAATGAGGAAAATATGATTTTTTTCAGTTAAATGTGAGGTTTGCAGGGGATTCTGGGTAGGGAAACGTTGGGGGATCCACGCAAGGTATACCTCCCTGGTCTCCCCAAGGTGTCTACTTTTCAGAAATGTGGGTATGTGGTAGGTTTCCCTAGATGGCCAGTCAGCCTGAGGCCAAAAACACAGGGACCCCCTAGCAAAACTAGGTCGTTTGGTGATAGGTGATTTTGATGTCTCCACAATACGTTCTGGGCCATTGCCTGTAGCTGGTACCTGACCCACTCACATGAGTGAGGTACCATTTTTATCAGAAGACTTGGGGGAATGCAGGGTGGGTGGTTTTTTGTGGATCCATGCAGATTCCAGAACCTTCAGAAATGTGACGAAAATGTTTTTTTTTTGCAAAGTTTGAGGTTTGCAAGGGATTCTGAGTAAGAAAACCTGGTGGGAGCCACACAAGTCACCCGATCCTGGATTCCTCTGTGTGTCTAGTTTTTAAAATTGTATAGGGTTGCTAGATTTCCCTAGGTGCCT
The DNA here is from genome assembly GCF_964263255.1 of Lissotriton vulgaris. Classification (NCBI taxonomy): domain Eukaryota; kingdom Metazoa; phylum Chordata; class Amphibia; order Caudata; family Salamandridae; genus Lissotriton; species Lissotriton vulgaris. The sequence continues at coordinate 187,433,788 of NC_141695.1, read as the reverse complement.
GCAGAGCTAAGGTTCAAAATCTACAGCTAGGCACTTTTCCAAGAAAGGGTCAGTTTTCATTGTAAAAATGTGGTGTGTCCACGTTGCATTTTGGGTCATTTCCTGTCGCGGGCACTAGGCCTACCTCCACAAGTGAGGTATAATTTTTATCGGAAGACTTTGGGGAATGCAGGGTTGCTGGAATTTTGTGGATCCACGCAGATTCCAGAACTTTCCATCACAGAAATGTGAGGAATTATTTCATTTTTTTAAAACGTTTGAGAGTTTGCAAGGGCTTCTGGGTAATAGAATCTTGTGAGAGCCACACAAGTCACCCTATCCAGGATACCTCTGTTTGTGTTGTTTAAAAAAATGTATAGGTTTGTCCACATTGCATTTTGGGCTGTTTCCTGTCTCGGGCCCTAGGCCTACCCACACAAGGAAGGTACCATTTTTATCGGGATATTTAGGGGAACACATAATTGTATGACCTATTGACTTTTGACACATTTCTGCCTTCCAAATGTAAGACAATGTGTAAAAAAGAAATCACTTTGAAAAATGTCCTATGTCCTATAATTCACATGCTAGTATGGATACTCTCAATTTCGGAGATGTGCAAATAGCTACTGTTTCTAAACTCTATATTTTGTTCCCATTTCAGAAATACATAGGTGTCTTTCATACCAATTTTTCACTGTTTATATTTTCCCAAATGAATTGCTATGTGTATATGCTTGCTGTGTGTTGTTTCCTCCTGAGGCGGAAAGCCGGGAGGTTGTGCTGTGTGCCTTGCGTGTGTTGACCTCTCTGCTGTGCTATTTTCTCACTATTACTTTTAAATTCGCCGTGTTTTAAGATTGATTTTAAAACCTACCTAATATTCACTTTGAAACATACCCTGCCCTCTGCTGACCACTCGGCAGTCGTTGGCTCCCTTTCCCCACATTTGGTGGCGCTTATCCGGTGTTCACCTGACTCAGGCGCTGAGACACACGGACCTCGGAATCTAGCAGCGGCCATCTTGGGGGGAGGCTACACCTGCAGCGTTCTAGTCGCCAGCACATAAAAGAGCATCCCAGGCAGGCGTGAGTCCTTGCTGTGTGTTGTTTCCTCCTGAGGCGGAAAGCCGGGAGGTTGTGCTGTGTGCCTTGCGTGTGTTGACCTTTGTGCTATGCTATTTTCTCACTATTACTTTTAAATTTGCCGTGTTTTAAGATTGACTTTAAAACCTACCTAAAATTCACTTTGAAACATACCCTGCCCTCTGCTGACCACTCGCCAGTCGTTGGCTCCCTTTCCCCGCATTTGGTGGCGCTTATCCGGTGTTCAGCCGACTCAGGCGCTGATACACACGGACCTCGGAATCTAGCAGCGGCCATGGGAGGCTACACCTGCAGCATTCTAGTCGCCAGCACATAAAAGAGACGGGCATGCCTACGCGCAGCGGACACGCTCAGTGGACGCACCGCATGAGCACTGGGGTCACGCCTGAGTCCAGCCCGTCTGCCCCCGTCAGCGCCAAGGAGGCACCAGGTGCTTGGAAGTCTTGCCTTTCAGATACTCATGTCCCAGTTAGCCCACTTTACTCTCTACGGACATTACAAACACTTAAACCCCTGTGGAAGCCTTGTCACCACATGCTTTCACCTGAGGGGCTACTTGATGCCCACGAGTGCCAATGCACTGGGAGAGGGACTAGCCCCACCCCCCTCCTCGGCCCCTGTCATAAGCGGCCAGGGTACGGGAACCAAGATTCCCCCCGCTGATTAGAGAAACCGGGTTCCTTATTAATGCTCACGTCCCTAGTCAAGAACAACATTGCCTTCAGGGACTTCATCTCGGACAGAAAACCATCCTGGGCATTTATCACTGAGACCTGGGCTTCTGAGCATTCAGGGCCTGAGCTCCTGAATGCTATTCCCGAGGGGTATTCCCTGTTGAGAATGGACAGAGTGGGGCGCGGGGGGGGCTGGGAATACTACACAAAACTTCCACAAGATGTCGGACTGAGCATCTCACCTCACCTCTGGATTCCTTTCAGGCCATGTTTTTTGCTCTCAATTCCTCCCCTACGGTCTCCTTTTCTGGTATCCTGATCTATAGGACCCCGGGCCCTAGGTCCGCCTTCATTCATGATCTTCTGAAGGTGTTGGAACCCTATATTGATAGACCTAACCTGACCATCCTTGGAAATTTTAATTTCCATTTGGAGAGCGAAAACTCTGCTGACACTGCCCTTCTGCTGGATGCCCTGGCCTCTTGTGGGCTAATACAAGGTGTAGAATGTTCCACCCACTCAGCTGTACACACCTTGGACGGGGTCTTTACCAACGACCCCAGGTTAGGGATAGGGCTCCCCCTTTCCTTGTCCTGGTCAGATCACATGGCCGTCCCATTTGATTTTACACCCCCTTATCCTACTGTATCCTTAGCAGACCCTAGTAAGTGGGAACAAAAAAGGAACTTTAGGGGTGTAAACAATGAGTCTCTAGCCCCACTGATGTCCAGTTTTATGCCCACCCTAGCGAGGAATACCCACTCTGCTGCCCTTGATTTCTCTAACTCCATTATGAGGGCCTTGGACATCCTGGCCCCGATCAAGCAGCACTATTCCGCTAGAAAGCGACCCTCAGCACCCTGGTACTCAGATACCCTTAGGTTATTACGGCAGGGTTGCAGAAAGCAAGAGAGACTCTGGAGATCACACCGCGACCCACACGAAAAAGATAAACATAAAAGGCTACTCAAGGAATATAAAGCTGCGGTGCTGGCAGAAAAAAAAGCACATTTCACCAAACTGACTGCCTCCCTCAGCTCTCCCAGGGAACTGTTTAAAATTGCTGATTCCCTGTCCGTCCTTCAATCACCCGACCCCATAGTAGCAACACAGGAACTCTGTGATCAGATCTCAAACTTCTTCCACGTTAAGATAACGGACATTCACTCTAGCCTAGAAGCCCTCAATTTAGACCTAGGGGCCCCTTCTTCCCCGGTGGCACCCTCCTCGGCAGAAGATCCAGTAAGGGCTTTGGGTGGCAATCTTACTGATTTCCCTCCGGTCACACTGGTGCAACTGAATCTGCACCTGGACAAACTTAAATCTGGATCTCCTCTTGATCCCTGTCCTTTGAAGACTCTCAAAGAGTGCAGGGATGTACTGCTTCCTCCACTCTTGGAGGTGATTAATCTGGCAATCCGCGAAGGCGTCTTCCCGACCTCATGGAAAATGGCCATAGTAAAGCCCCTTTTAAAGAAGGCTACTTTAGACCCGGGGACTTTGAAGAACTTTCGTCCAATATCCTTACTTCCTGCTCCTTCGAAAATGCTCGAGGCCCATCTTAATAACCATCTGAGTGCCTTTTTGGATAACTCCAGCCTATTTGACTCCTCTCAGTATGGCTTTCGGAGGGCACATAGCACTGAGTCCGCCCTGACAATAGTCACTAATAACATCCGCGCTAAGGTCGACAGTGGCCAGACCACCCTTCTGGTCCTGCTCGACCTTACTGCTGCTTTTGACGCCCTGTCCACTTCCATCTTGGCTAATCGCCTTAGGGAGATAGGAGTGGACGAACCAGCGCTCAGCCTCCTTACATCATTTCTTGATCACCGTGAACAGAGGGTCAAGCTGGGTGACTTCCTTTCCCAGCCTTTCCTTTCCTTTTCCAGTCAAGCCTGTGCAGTGTGGGGTGCCTCAGGGTTCGTCCCTGAGCCACACGCTCTTTAATATCAATGTGGCCCCGCTTGCCAGGCTTGTAAGATCTTTTGAGCTGGAAGTGTTATCCTATGCCGACGACACCCAGATCATGGTCTCCCTCTCACAAACTGTTGACATTACGGCCCGAAATTTCAGGGACTGTATGGAAGCAGTTGCAGGCTGGATGATAAGGAACTACCTCAAACTAAATGGGGAGAAAACAGAGGTTCTTATCTTCGGAGGCAAGCAGGAGATCTGGTCGATGGAGTGGTGGCCTTCTGCTCTCGGAGCCATTCCCTACGCCCTCACAGTCTGCCCGTAATCTGGGTGTAATTTTGACACCAGCCTCTCCTTTGACAAACATGTCAGCAGGATGGTTTCAACCTGTTGTGGGGTCCTGAGAATCTTGAGAAAAATTGTACACTATCTTTCCACATAGGTTACGGTGGCCCTCATTTCCTCAAGGTTAGACTCCTGCATTTCACTAAACTTAGGAATTACCAAACGACAAGTCCAATGCCTTCAAATAGGGCAGAATGCAGCAGCCAGGTTCGTTGTTGATGCCCTGAGGCTCTTATCAGGTTGCTCCATCAGGAAAGATTTGCATTGGCTCCCCCTGCAGGCCAGGATAGAGTTTAAGGTCCTGTGTCTCACTCACTGTGCCCTGCATGGATCCGGTTCTGAAGGCATTAGATCCCTGGTGTCCCTCTATGCCCCGGGCAGGGCTCTTTGCTCTGCCAATAAAAATCTTCTCTCTCTGCCCCGAGTCACCAAGGTCAGGTGGGGTGGGAGGGCTTTCTTCTACCTTGCCCCTAAGATCTGGAACACACTTACGGCTGAGCTTAATGGTCAAACCTCCTATCCTCTCTTCCGAAAGGCATTAAAGACTTGGCTATTCACAGAGGCCTACTTATAGCCAGCGCACTTCCTACTAGCACACAGCTACTGTCATCTCCAGCGCCTTGATGCCCGCGGGTCAAGTTGCGCTTTACAAATCCTCACTCACTCACTCACTCACTCTTTATACCCAGTACATAATAAAAAACCTTTGCAAGATGCTGCTCAGTTATTGGCTCCAGGTTCGTCGGGTTCTTGTTGAACCTACAAGTCTTATATATTCCCACAACCAGAAGGGCCCAGCAAATTTAACAGTATATTGCTTTAAACAATCTGTCATACTTAGAAGAAGTTACAGGTGAAAATGTTGGCACAAATGCCTGTTTTTTCAACTCATTTAAAATGTTTCCTATTTTCAACAGTTAGTTTCTATATAAAGACCTTGAATAATATACACAAATGACCCCTTGCTGAATTTAGAATTTTGTCTACATTTCATAACTGTATAGCTTTTCAGGATTAATTATTGCTTTCAAACCCATTTCTACCATTTACTGGAAGGAGGTTTAAAGCACACAAAAATAACAAAAATAGGCTATGTCCCAGTAAAATGCCAAAACTGTGTAAAAGATTTTGGTTTTCTGACAAAAGTCAGTCTGTCCCTGAAAGCTGGGGAGATGGTGATTTCAGCACCACAAACCCTTTGTTTCTACCATTTACAGGGAAAAAACCAGATGCTTTCATCTTCAGCCCTTTTTTCTAATTTTTCTCATAAAAACAAAATGTGTCTGTATTTTGGCTAACTTCTGGGTCCCCACCAAGGGAATCAAAAAACCCTGGGTGCCATTAAAATCCCCATGATGTTGGAAGAAAAGGACGCACATTTTGCTTGGATACCTTATGTGGTCAAAAAGTTACAGGGGCCTAAGCGCCAACTACCCCAAATAGCCAAAAAAGCCTTAGGAGAGGGGGGAAAGGCCTAGTAGCGAAAGGGTTAAGTAGAGGAAATCAAGCTGATAAAACACCACTGCAAACAACTGGAGCACAAATGGAGAACAAGACACCACAAATAAAGACATCTTCAAATCAGCGCTTCGACACTACCACCAGCCGATACGAAACACCAACGCACAGCTCTTTCAGATCTCATTGACGCCAGCACTAACAGCAGCAAGGAAGTTGAAGAACCGGGGTTTAACCCAGCGGCGTCAGGGGCACGCCCAAGATCTTCGAGTTCACCTGTCTTGGTATACAGAGAAATGGAATACTTCTGGATGGCATCAGAGACCAAGTTTATTAGCTGCAGTGATCCTAGAAATACATCACGGTGTAAATTCTCAGGAGACTGCTGATTTTACTAAGGCGAGACGTCTCCTTTTATACCCAATATTCACATTATAAATGTACACCCACTGCACAAAATTCTAGCCAATAAGGTACATTTTCAAACAAAGTATCACATAACAAAAACTCAATTTACAGTATCCCAACCCAAAAGTTAATTATTAGGAATGTCCCAAATTCAATCTCCACAAGCCGGACAAACCTATAACTGAAAGCATAATCCATGTAATGAAGAAACATAAAAAAGAAACAGTAACAGATGCTGAACAAGATAAGGCATATGCAAGAAAACTAAAAGTTAACGATGTCCTGAACATTGATTGGCAATCTCAGACAAAGATCGATCGGGGAAATTGGCTTTGCGAGGTCAGTTTCAGGTGAAGAGGTCAGTTTCTTACAGTTCATTTCAGAGTCAAAAAGAAACCTGGTTAATGTATACATGAATTAAGAAGGCCAGGCCACTTTGTTCGCCAGGCTACCTTCACAGGCCTACGTGAGGGCAATACAAAATGGTGGCACAGAACAAAATGGAGTCAGACTCGAGAATTACAAAACCTCAGACCCTCCTTTTGCCATTATGTAGGCAATAACCTAAGACTCATGTTAATCTGAATCTATGTCTATATCGATATTCATTAGGTCATCAAGGTGTTGCAGTAGCATCATCTTATTATTCTCTACTTCTCTCGGGACAGGTCTCCGAACACACATAGTAGCACAAAGAATACAAATGGCGGGACCACACTGGATGCAAAGACAACAAGAGAAAAGGATGGTTAAAACCATACCAAGGAATGTCAGAGTCTTCCATCCCCATTTGGACAACAGTCCCCAAAACCATCCCGTCAATGACCAGTCTCCTTCGTCTACATGGATAGACTCAGAGATTTTAAACAACCTAGAGATGGCTTGGTAAACTGTAGGGGCATTATCTGGTATGTAAACACAGCAACTGGATCCAATCAATTTACATACTCCTCCTCGATCTGCAAGTATGATGTCTAATACCATATGGTTCTGCAAAGTCATAAGGCGGTCCGCTTGAAGCTCAGCTGTAACATTACTAAGAGCACCTGCTGTCTCATTAATAGTAGCTTCAACAACGCGGACAAGCTGTCGAATATGCCTACTATTGATCATAGGACCCCAAAAAGGGCAGGAAGCCCTTGACGAAATCTCCTACTTCGTGTGCTGCAGTATCTTCCTGATTGAAGACACCTCTACCATATCTTGTTCTATGATAGTCTGAAGCAGTAGTGTATGTAAGGGAAAGCAGAACCGCCACATAACACGTTCCTGAAAAATCAGGTGGCAACCATGTGTAGGCTCTGTCATGACAAACAAAATATGTGCCTTTAGCTGGCACAAACGGTGGAGAAGTCCGAGATGAATAGACATAGGTTTGAGCACACACACTCTTACCTAGCTGAGCTTTCGGATTCCGACCATTACCTTGCAAACAAAAATGGCCTCGGTGGGGTACAATCCAAATAGGGGGGAGACCTTTTTCGTCTCTCCTTCTCTGTCAAGCTGGTACTATATCCAGTCACGTTCCAACCAATGTAAGCCTGCACCTCATCCTTAGGGATAGCATTATATGCATCAATATCTCGGATCATATCTACTATTCCCCTTATAAAGGCACTATTGCTCGAGTTATCTTCAAGGGAACGTAAGGGGCGTACCTCATTTGCATAGATAAACATGGTCTGAAAAGCCCACACAGACCCATTAAAAGAAAAAGGCAAAACCAAATATGGCATACCTTTATCTGTCGTATGAGGCATAAGACCACAAACCCAACAATTAGTGGTATTTACTCCTAACTGATGGTGATGCAACAACTGTATGAATGAGTTGTTGACAAATTCTGATCTCCTTGTCTGTTCATGTTCAGGCAACGTATAAAACTGGTGCAAAAAAACAGTAGTGAAAGAAAGCATAGGTTGGGAGGTGGGTGCAGATGTCTGTTGTGTAGCATAGACAATCCAACCCACACAAGCTAACGTGATACTTAAAAAGGTCAAAAAGCACAATATTTTAAAACATTTGCTATGTATCAATGTACAAAATCTTGTCTTAAGATCTATTCTCTCAACATCTCTTTCAGTTACAACAGACTCCATCCTCTAACGTGCTGCTCGCAGCAATTTTCCTTCTTCACTCAAGTGTGCGTCCAGGCGTCCTAGACGTCCCTAGAACCGCAGACCTTTTGTCAACACGCGGGCCACCCCTTAAGTCTTATACCGCGACGCTGCAGCTGAACCTGGATGGTGGTTCTAAAAAGAAAAATAGTCTCTTGTCTGAAAGAGTGTAATTCACACAAAAAATCAGATTTTATTTGTCCTTTTTAGACCTTAAGTTGTAGCGTTCTTTACCAGGCACAGTTTGATCCTGAAAGAGTGTCTCTGGGTGCGTAGTATCAAGTCTCAAACACGGCGGCACAGCTTCTTTCAAGACTTCATCATCCGCACGTTCTGACAGTCCATTCCAGATGTGCATCGCTAAAAGGTACAAATCTCGGAACCCTTTCGCTTTCGGAATCGGCAACACCTTCCCGGACCCACTTATCGTACTGTAAGGGCAAAGGTATCTTCTTGCAATGGGTACCATGTACCCAGTTTTTCTTGCCGAACACCTTAATAGCAGTCCGAGTTGATAACAGGACTTGGTACGGACAGGTCTATCTTGGCTCCAAGTTCTTTGACCTCTGGAAATTCCTGGTTAGAATCCAGTCGCCAGGTTGAATCGTGTGGCCTGCGTCTACAGAAACTGAAAGCAAAGTGTCATGGACCTGTTGGTGAAGAACACGCAATTTAGCAGTCAAATCATGTAAGTAGTCAACCAACATAGGGTACTCGATATCACTGTACTTCTTAGGCCTCGGCACACCCCAGACATTCGCCGGACGTCCAAAAACAATCTTTTATCGGAAAAGTCCCACACGAGAATGTACTGTCGTTCTCGTGGACAAAAGTGCCAATGGTAAGGCATCGGGCCATGTAAGACCAGAGCTCGCTTGCACCTTGGCCAACTTCAGCTTCATAGTGCCATTATAGCACTCGACCAGGCATGCTGACTGGGGGTGATTCGCAACGTGAAATTTCTGTTTAATACCCAGACCTGCACATACTTTCTTCATAATCTGACCCACAAATTCACTTCCATTATCATACCATCCTCGGCAAGCCATATCTGGGAAAGAATTCTTTGAGCAAAACCATGGCTGCAGACAAGGCACTATTATCCTTTAGGGGGTTGGCCTCTATCCATCTGGAAAAGGCACAAATAACCACAAGGACATACTTCAAGTTATTGCAACTTTCCATATGAATGTTGTCTATCTGCAGCACCTCGAACAGATACGTTGGAGGAGCAAAATGACCCACTGGAGTTGGGGTTCCCTTTCCAGGGAACCTCAACTCCATCAAGAAAATCATGCAGTGTTTAACCAAATTCTCAGCACACCTAGGAATTCCACCATTCTGCCATACCGGAGCCAACAACTTACATATCCCTTTTGAACTAATGTGAACCAACCCATGAGCCATAGTAACCACCGGAAGCACATATGCATCCGGCAACAACCATCGCTGGTGCTCTGACAACTCAACCCAACAGCCTGTTGAATCCAACATTCCCGTACTCTCTCTCCACATACTCAATTCTTTCTCAGTAGCTTCTGCCTGAATCATCTTCACACTTTCTGTTGTATCTTCACACATTCCTCCTTCCACAACCCATCTGGCAGGACCTGCAACATATATCCGACTCATCACATCTTTCGCCGTTTCTCTCGCTACTTCATCTGCAAACGCATTCCCTCGACCCACATCATCCGTAACCTTCTTATGCACACTACACTTCACTATCGCAATTTGGGTCGGCAAAGTAAGTGATTCAAGAAGTTCACTCACTAATTGTCCATGCTGAATTTTCGTACCATGGGAAGTAAGAAATCCTCTCTCTTTCCACAAGCGACCAAAACTGTGAGTCAAGCCAAATGCGTATTGGCTATCAGTATAAACATTCACTCTCTTTCCTTTTGACAACACACACGCTCTAGTCAATGCTATCAACTCCGCTGCTTGCGCTGAATTCTGTGCAATACGTGCTGTTTCAACAATCGTGTGCAAAGGTGTGACAGCATATGCTGCAGTCGTCTCTCCATTCGGAAGCTTAAAGCACGAACCATCTACACATAGGGTACCATCAGGATTCAAAAGAGGAGTATCTTTCAGATCAACTCTACCCTTCGTTTCCTCCTCTGTCCGGAGAAAACAGTCATGCTGTTCCTGAGCATCTATCTCTACAAAAATCGGCAACAATGTAGCTGGATTCAATGTGTTGCCCCGCTTGATGTGCACATGGCTAGCCAAAAGCGTCAACTCATAACCTGACAAACGCTCACTGGTAAGATGTTGAGTCTTCGTTCTATTCAATAGGGTATCCACTGCATGTGCGACCATCACAATCAATGTATTATCCAATACCAAACCAGCAGACTGTCAGATAGAAACAGCCACTGCCACTGTAGCTCTTAAACAACTAGGCAACGCCCTAGCTAACGGATCTAAAGTAGCTGAAAAATACGCACATGGGCGCTGCTTGTCTCCAAATTGTTGCGTCAACACTGACAACCAACAACCTTCTCTCTCGTGTACATAAAGTGTAAAAGGTTTACTGTAGTCAGGGGTACCCAACACCGGAGCAGAACACAATGCATCACGCAATTCAGAAAAACTCTTCTGACATTCGTCAGACCAAGGAAGAGGGTGTGGTGTGTCCTTAAGAGTAAGTGCCAACAAAAGTTTCGCTAGCAAAGAAAAATTCGGAATCCACTGTCTACAATACTAGGTGATACCTAAGAAGGCACGCACCTCTCTCTGTGTGCATGGCACAGTCATTTGGGCAATGCTTGAATACGCTCTGGGGTCAATCATCTTCCCTCCTTGGACAAGAGTTGACCTAAGTAGGTCACTTCTTGGCGGCAATACTGCAACTTCGAAGGTGGCACTTTATGATGAAAGTCAGACACGTGTCGCAACAAAGACAGAGTAACTTCTTTACAAATCTCTTTATCATCAGCAGCAACCAACAGATCATCAACATACTGGATAAGAGTAGCACCAGAAGGCAATGCAAGAGTATCAAGCTGAGTTTTCAAAGCCTGACTATAAATGGAGGGACTCTCACAATAACCTTGAGGAGCGCGCTTAAACCGGAAACTGCGGCCTCCTAAATAGAAGCCAAAAATATCCCTACTTTCCTCAGCAATCAGAATACTGAAGAAAGCGTTCTCCAGATCAATAACAGAAAACCAAGCAGCTGAGGCAGGGATCATAGTCAATAAAGCACTAATCTCCGGGACAACAGGAAACTGTGGCACAACGATCTTATTGACCTTTGAAGGTCGATCACAAACCGATACACAGGTGGCTAAAAAGAGTCAGTACGCTTAAGGACAGGCAGAACAGGACTGTTACACACATTACCTCTCGTTTCTTCAACCACACCTTTCTCAACCAAATCATGGATAATCGCTAAAAGAGCTCTTTCGCCATCACTGGAAATTGTGTACTGAGGAATGTGAGGTAATTTAGCATTCAACTTAAGGGTAACAACGTAGGGTGGAATCTGCAAGAGACCAATATCATTGGGACCTGTAGCCCAAAGTATATCAGGGAGAGAACGCAGTTCCAGTGGAAGGCGATCCTTAGATAGATGCATCGGGGAAATCGCTTTCTTACCCACCGTAAGATGTAGCCCCGAAGGAGAACAATGTAATGTTGCATGCAATCTTTTCAACAAGTCCAAACCCAACAGATTCTCGCCACAGCCAGTCGTTAGAATAAGGGGAGCCTCCAATTCACAGGCACCAATAGAAAGGGGCAAAGGACAAGAAACCGGGATACGAACTGGGGCGCCAGAAAATCCTACTGGAATATTGGTCAAGCCAGACAAAGGTGCACCAGGGAGTTTAGAGTGCATGATAGAACTCTTTGCTGCACCAGTATCCAAAAGAAAAGGTTCTGCCACACCTGATGTAATCACTTCAACATAAGGTCCACTCTGGTCTACTGGAACTGACACTACTCCCTCCCGTTGTCCATGGCTGTCCTAACTATCATTAAAACCAGCACTCTCACTTCCAAAATAATAATCATTAGTGTAGTACTGAGAGGACTGGACAGTCGGAACATTCTGTTGGTCAAAATAATTCATAGAATTCTAAGGGGAAAAGGAACGTTCATTCTGGGGAAAGGTACCACGTCCCCTACCCCTAGGTACTTGTTGGAAACCACAACGACCTCTCAGACCAGACATACCATTCGCACGCTGTAGCAAGATCGGGCAACTATTCTTGAAGTGACCTTCTTCTTTACAATAAGCACACTGATTAGGGCCTAGCGGGAGTCGCAAAGCAAAAGACTCAGACTTCTGCAACAGTTTCTGAAACTGTGGGGGTTGCTGAAACTGGGAAGGTTGCTGGAACTGACGCTGATTAGGGTGAGGCGGATAAGCCTGCTGCAGAAGAAGTTTCGTTTTTAATTCTCTAGTCTTCTTCTCTACTCTATCCTTCTCATCTTTATCTCTATTCTCATAGTATTGTGCAGTAGCCAATATCTGGACCAAAGAAGAAACAGCCCGTGAACTCTCAGAGTCCTTTAACTTAATAGAAAGTTAAGGAAGTAAATTAAAAACAAACTTATCTAAAAACAACCTCTGACCACCTTCTGTACTCATGTCCTGACCACTATGATCAATGAATGTTTCCTCAAACCTAGTGAAGAAATCAGACACACTCTTGTCTTTCTTTTGTTTGCATGCTGCTAACTTGTCCCAATTCACCCGCAGAGGAGGCATCATAGTTTTCATTAAATTAATACTACTAGGTAGTTCTGCAACTAAGGTTTCAGGTTTGGCACCTCCTACCTGCCGACCATCTGCAGCAGTAATATTAACCGACGTATCTCCTAAATCTGGCGCGCGATCCTCGTGACGGATCTTCGCCCACAAGGGTTGAGGAACTACATTACCCATCAACATATCTATGTCAGTTAAATTCATAACACACGCATCAACTGTCTGAGACAACTCCTTGTAATAACCAGCAGGATTTTTACGGGGGTCAGGCAGGGTCTGCTTAAGAGCCAGGACCTCAGCTCTCTTCCAAGGGACATGTACCCACACTCGCTGAAAATGAGCCAGTGCAGCCGCAATACCATGAGCGGCATCAGCCACAACTGCCTCTCTCCATACAGGAGGAACCTCTCTCATAGGATACTGCTTCACTTTTCTCTTAACAGAAGGGTCAGGTTTGAATAATGACTGAGGTGGAAGTCTAGACCTAAAAGTGAGTAGTGTCTCTACCGCTTCCTCAACATCGGAACCCACTATCGTCCCTTTAGCAAATTCAGACTGAACATTAAGAAATTCCAGTGGAATTGAACCCAACTCATTATCTTCCACCTCCTGACGAAGGAAGGTACACATGACATCAAAAACATACCTTTGTTTTGGTGCCTCCCACTGTAGGAAGATATCCATAACCACTTGTGGACTGTACTTGGAGGTATTCGAAACCCATCTACGAGCAAGGAGATCTAACACTGCCCGCTCTTCTGGACCAGGGAGCTGACTACGTCTCTGCTTACGTTCAGAAACAGGGGTCATATTCAGTGACCCAAAGAAAGGAGACAAAAGACTAGTGACAGTCTCAGTCATTCATTGCCGAGCAGAAGGAGAAGAAGTTGACATGAGGACAGGAGACAAAGTGTTTTGAGGCGACAGAGACGTAGGGACAGAAATAAGAGAAGTCGAAGATAAAGGAGTGTAAGGCAAAGAAGTGTGAGACAAGGCTGGTGGCAAGGCTGGCGACCCTGGAGGGGGCTGCGCCGGGGGGAGAAGAACCACCTGTGAAGCAACGGGTGGCTGAACAACAACAAGGGGTTGAACGACAACAAGGGGTGCAACAACTGGAGGTAAAGGAGGTGCAGTAGCACCCTGCCCCTAAGGGGGTGGTAATCTCAGTAAATGTGACATCAAAGGATCCTTTTCAGGGTCTTTAGTCACATTTGAAAGGGGGGGTGGCAAAGCCGGATAACATTTGTCAATGGCCATGCAATGTTGTCTATCTGAACTTCAATCGCACGATCTTCTTCATCTTCCTTAAACTGCCTAGCAGCTTGCAATACAGATATATTCCTTTCATTCCTATCGCTCTTAGCTTGCTTAATTTCTCGCTGTTTGGCTTTCTTATGCCAAAGGCGGAAAGAGTCAAACATCGCCGGCCGGGCTTTCTTCTTAAATAGCGCAACTTCTAGGTTATCTAAAACATCTGATTCAAAACTACCATGTTGGGGCCATCGTAAAACACCATCTTTCCTTGTATAACGGACCAATACTTCATTAAAGGTAATGGGACCTACACCATGCTTTGAATAGAGCTCATAAGTTGGAGTTCCAACCGGAGGTATCGGACACGAGTCCTCCAATCGGGAATCCCTATTACAACTACAACAAAACCATTTCCTAAATTTGCTAAAACCAGGCCTCTTTTAGCTCACTAGTCTTGCTTTAAACTTCAAGGGGTTATCAAAAATGATACACTCGCAAATATACGAACCCCTCGACTTCCACTATTGCAATGGCCGAATAAAAACTAAGAAACAAAACAAAGTCGTGGGAGCGACTCACTTATACTTTACCAAACTATCTGTCATGCCACCAGAAGACCGTCTAACGTCTCGCCTTACAAATCATCACAAGAGGGTCAAAGACAGGGTGACAGTCAGGGTAGCAGTCCTTCGCAGCCGTCGAAAAGGGAAAGCCTCGCAGAAAAAAACCTTCGGTCCACGTCGACATGCAGGGGTTGATGAAGTGGCGGCCGTCCTCCAGAATTTCCTCACGGGCTCTTCACAATTTTCGGGCTTGGACCAGTACCGCTGAAATCGCCCCACGTTGGGCGCCAGTTGAAGAACCGGGGTTTAACCCAGTGGCGTCAGGGGCACGCCTAAGATCTTTGAGTTCACATGTCTTGGTATACAGAGACACAGAATACTTCTGGATGGCATCAGAGACCAAGTTTATTAGCTACAGCTAGTAACAGTGATCCTAGAAATACATCACGGTGTAAATTCTCAGGAGACTGCTCATTTTACTAAGGTGAGACGTCTCCTTTTATACCCAATATTCACATTATAAATGTACACCCACTGCACAAAATTCTAGCCAATAAGGTACATTTTCAAACAAAGTATCACATAACAAAAACTCAATTTACAGTATCCCAACCCAAAAGTTAATTATTAGGAATGTCCCAAATTCAATCTCCACAAGCCGGACAAACCTATTAATAATAAAAAATTGAAAGCATAACCCATGTAATGAAGAAACATTAAAAAGAAACAGAAACAGATGCTGAACAAGATAAGGCATGTGCAAGGAAACTAAAAGTTAACGATGTGCTGAACATTGATTGGCAATCTCAGACAAAGATTGATCAGGGAAATTGGCATTGCGAGGTCAGTTTCAGATGAAGAGGTCAGTTTCTTACATTCATTTCAGAGTCAAAAAGAAACCTAGTTAATTTATACATGAACTAAGAAGGCCAGGCCACTTTGTTCGCCAGGCTACCTTCACAGGCCTACGTGAGGGCAACACAAAATGGTGGCACAGAACAAAATGGAGTCAGACTCGAGAATTACAAAACCTCAAAATCTTTGTCATCATCAAAGATTTCAAACGCCTCCTTCCAACTCTAGCACCCTCACAAAACCTTTGCCACAATCTTTCATAATTATTCTGTAGCAAAATTACCTCCATATATGGACCCAATTACCATTGCAACTTAACATGCCATCACAGCCAATGAATGAACCCTGACCGCATGGCCTGTTGTCACCACTGTAGAAATTGCAGCTACCATGAAGACTTTCCACTTGGGGGATGAACCTGACCTGTGCCCCCACCACATCTTCACAAAAAGACTCCTACCAATCAATGAAGCACTAACGCCCATCCTCAATACCTCCATCAACTCTGCCACATTCCCAAACACCTGGGAACATTCCACTGTCATTCCCCTGTTCCAGAAACCATCCACTTGTCCAGCAATGCTTTCCAACTACAGACTCATTTCCCACCTAACATACCCGTCAAATGTCTTAGAGACAAGTTTCAACTGAAGCTTCATCGAACACCTCAGCAACGACCAGCTCCTTGATGCCACTGAGTCTAGATTCAGACCCTACCACAGTACAGATATAGTGCTAATTGTTGCCATGGATGATATCCATGTGATCCTTGACAAAGTTGCTGACAGGATAAAAGCCAACTGTCCCAAGCTAAACATGGACAAAACAGAAGTAGTGATTTTTGGCAAAAACACCTCACCATGGGACTACACCTGGTGGCCTGCCGAATTCGGACCCATATCCAGAACCCACACCAGGGACCTCGTAATAAATATTGACAGCAAACTGGACATGACTACACAAGCCAATGCTGTCACAGAATCCTGCTTCAACACCCTGAAGTTGTTGAGGAAGATCTTTAAATGTCTCCCAAGCAACACAAGAAAAACTGTTACTCACAACTTAGTCACCAGCAAGTTGGAAAATTGGAATGCCCTCTATGCAAGAATCACTAAGCAACTCCAGAACATCCAGAACTTGGCAGCCAGACTCATCCCCCCACATAGAACTCACATTACACCACACCTCAGGGAACTACACTGGCTTCCAATACACAAACTCAATCAATTCAAACACCTCAAACATACATTAATGTCACTACTCCACTCGGACCCCACTAACATGAGCAGTTGCATCTCCTTCCACCAAGCATCCAGACACCTCCGCTCCGCAGAACTCCTAACTGCAACCTTCCCACGCAAACACACAACCATATCAGGCGTTCTCTTACTTCACTCCTAAAGCATGAAATGACCTCCCTCTCCACATCAGAGCCCCCTTCTCTTCTTGAATTCTGCAAGAAGCTGAAGGACTGACTTTCAATTAGCCAACCTACCTTAGGTACTCACACCTACTCAAGATCGTGGGTGATAGTGCACTTCACAAATACACATAACATAACGTAGTACAATTATACTATATTTTACTATACTATACTATATTAAACTATACTATTCTATAATATACTATACTATAATATACTAAATAATGGACTTACAAGTAAATTAATTGTGTCAATTAGGTGTATGCCAATGTTACCATATTTAAGGCTGAGCACAAGCTCTTTAGCAGTGGTTAGCACTGATAAAGTGTAGTGTAGTTCCTAGTTTCCCACTAGGCCCTGCGCATTGGAATAGCATAAACAGTAGTATCGACGTGGAACTGCAGATATTCCAGGCCTCCACTGACTATGCTAAACTTAATTGGGTTGTGTTACCAACTAGCTCAGAGGTCACTGGAAACTTTCTTCTCTGCATAGGAAGTGATCAGCTTCCTTGGCACAGACAAGAAGGGATTCGGTTTTCCAACAACCGTGCAACATGACAACTTTGCTCCTCAGATCAAGAGTCGATCTCTAGGGTCGTGTGAAACAATAGACATATATTTCACTCAGTCAGTCTAGTGCAGTTTACTTTCACGAGATGTAGAGAATAGAGAGACGGGCGTGTATCAATAAAGGGTTAACATTTATTGAACAGTCTTTCTTCTCGTACAAGAGAAATGTATTGCCACAATTGCAATAATTGTTATTATAAAAAGTACGTACAGTAAGATAAGTATTGCGAAATAGAACTGTAAAAGCATTGATATGGTTTCTTAGCCATACAATGGTTTAAAAGTAATAAAACATATATACAGTCATATATACATTAGGCTAACATACTCAACTGGTGCTTCTAACTAAGCCTACCCCAGTGTGCCTGACCTAAGCCTAACACGTGAAAAGGGGAGTAAGTAAGTAGCTTTAAGTTAAGTTGGTTTTGCCAAGGTTTGTTTCAAGAATTCTCGTCTAAGGGTTTAGTCAACACCATACCTCTGAATAGAATGATGGAGGATTGGTATCTCCTTCAGGGGTCTCTCTCGATATCCCAGTCACCTGCGAGGGTAAACCGGAAACGCTGTAGCTGGATTTCTCTGCACGAGAAAGGCAGCGGCTTTTCTTCAGCGCGTCGAGGAAGGAGGGGGGACAGCGTCCACGGGCAGCTGGAATCTGCTGGATGTCTTCGCAGAGGGACGGCTGTTCAGCTCCTTAAGCGTACTGCACCATAGTTCGCGCTGTAGCGGCGATAATGGTATCAGCAGCTTCACCACCACAGGATAGCAGGCTGCAGCGACAGAGTGCTAGATTTACCAACACGGGGTCGTGCAGGCAGCCAGCATCAGTAGCTCGTACAACAGGCATTGCTTAAGGCAACGTTGGTAATATTTATACCTGACAGGTGCCGGGTTTTGACGCAAGTTTGCTGGACATAAGACGTCAATTAAAGATGTCACTAGGAAGTGATAGTTATCAGTTGCTCATTAGAGTTCCATTACTAATCAAAACATAGCAAGCGGGGATTTCCAGGTTTGCTAAGTTTTTATCTTGTTGAAGAACTCGGAGTGTTATCTAGGAATATCAGATAGTGACTACTGCTCTGTCATTGCACTAATTGGTCGCAAAGGAAGTGGCAGAGGGAACTATGCTGGAATGTGGCTCTGTTCGTGTGAGGCCAGAGATGACTTTTCAGAAAATCGCACTTGAACGGTTATGCCAATATAGGGAATAAATGGATTTATAGCCGAATAGGGGCATAAGGTCACAGTATCGATCAGGAACCTAGATAAACACGCAACAAAAGGGTCCATATTCCTAAAGGCCAACAAAAACTAGTTTTGAAAACAGGAGGGTTAAGGCAAAAAGTTCGGGGATGACCCTGCGGAGAGGGCCTAGTCCAACACTCCCCAATAGAGAATATTCTCTCTCAGCAACCAAAGGTCACTCTCTGACACACTGGTATGCTCACATTCACTGCTTGCTGGGCTTCTCGGTCACAATTTTGACCCTCACCATTGACCAGCCCCAGGATGGAGGAGGCTTCATCAAGGGTCGAAGCACTTTTAACCCTCCGAGGTGAAAAAAAGTTTTAAGAATGACTCCACTGGTACTTCGCCTCCCACTGGCGAAGTTATCTTCCAGAATACTTGTCACATTTCAAATGTGAGGCAGTCAGGTGGTGGTTCTCATGATATCTTCTTTTTCATCATCAGATTTTAACAAAATGACAATAGCCCCAGATTCTTCCTTCTGCACCATCACCTTGGAAGTCCAGGTGGACAGTGGGGTTGAAGGGGCTGCTGCATATATGATGCAAGAGGTTATGCATGTACATGTTTATGACTTGGCCCTCAATGCATTCAGGCAGATCTCTGATCACTATGCTATTTTGGCATGATCTGTTTCCAGGTCTTCTTGTTATATGCAATAAGTTATTGTATTGCTCTTCCAGTTCAAGGATTCTGTTACCTTTGTGATGCATCCCCTCTGGCCACTCGTCCAACGTCTTTTCTACATCAGCGACGCTGTTTCCCAGTTAACCTATGTCTTGGTGCCAACCTCTCCCCTGATCTTCCTCAAGAAATGCTGCTGGTAATCTTGTGAGAAGCCCGTCATTGTCCTCAGCCTCCCTGGTGACGATCTGGAGGAGTCAGCCCTGGCATAGCAGATTAACATCCTCTCATGCATAAGGTAATTGGTCATCCATGTCTTCCTCTTCTTCTTCCTACCTACTATTAATCCAAGCATATCTAAATCTTTTTGTAAGCAGCCACATATATTGTTGTATTTGAGATATAGCGGCATTTAATAAACAGTGCCTAATTGTCACACATTTGATTCTGGTCAACATTCCGCCATATCCAGTGAAGCGTGTTGTAGATAAGTAGTAATATGATACTGAAGGATACATGCCAGTCCAGGAATGCTGGCTTATGGTGCATAAGATAGTGTCATGAAATAACACAAGCAAAATAATACTCTTTTCTTATCACTGCCTTTGATTTAGTGTCCATATACTTGGCACATGGTTGATTTGTTTAGTCCTTTTCTCAAGTCACAGAATCAGTGATTTGTTCCATTTAGATATCAGCAACATTCTTTTATCCCACTCTATGCTAATACCAAGGCAAGCCAGAATTAATTCACTCCCCAGATCACAAATTGTTCTATTATTGAATCTGGAGGTCATCATTGTGCATGTTAAAGCCTAGACAAGATCACAGGATCCAGGTGGCTAATAGTATGAGGCATAAATAACAAAACTGACACAGGGAAATCAATCGCCAACAAACTCTACTCTACGTTATGGTTTAATGTGACCATCTTTGTCTATATTTTGGTTTTATCTATGAAGTATGGAGTCATAGAAATCAGAGACTAATCTGTGATTCCACCTACTTGTGTTTTCTCCAGTTGTTCACTTATTCAAGAGACCCAAGCTATACATCCTTCATGAAGCCAAGAGGTAGCAAAGGCATCGAGTGTTTCCTGACCACTCTTGTTTCTACATCTCAGGCTTAACTGCTCCTTTGGGGCTGGTCTAAGACTCAATCACATGTGATCAATATCTTCTGCAATGGAACCAATGAAAATAATAGAGGGGTGCCCCGATAAACTTGCAAACGTTAAGAGACATTATTGCAAATTGTTAATTTGACAGTATCATGTACAGAAATATTGTCTGGCATAAATAATCCTAAATATTGTTTACAAAAAATATTGACCCATGGGTTTAGGTTTTCTACTGTTGACTCCTCTGGCATAATATTTTTTACATTCGATTTCAAAGAGGGAGGGAAGAGGATACGGAGTCCATTCGGTTCCCCTGTATGACTAACTGGTAATCAAAAAGAGAATGGACACTAGTTTCTGCAAAAACCAGATAGTTTTTTATCGAGAACCCTCATAGACTTCCTGGAATTGTATCGTAGCGGTATATCTTTTTTCCACCCCGTCAGGAGTCATGGCATAGTCATAGGGTCAACGATTAACGTGCAGGATGCCTGCCTCACCAGAGGCTACTTCTGGTATTTACAGAAGTTCCAGAAATAAAAAGTGGGTAGAAAGATTTTAAAAATAATGACTAGATCAAAAATAGACTTTATTTACAAAAACAGGAGACTAATCACTATACTTAAAACCGTTGTGATATATCGGTAGTCGAGTTATTGAACTACCATATCGTTTTCAAAAAAGGTGTCGACATGTTTCAGCTCTCGGGGCCCTACATGGTCGGGGGAGCTTTCGTCAGGACAAGGACAAATAACAAACACACATGAAAGCACACACACTTGTTGTGTGGTTCTAATGTTTGATGAAATGGAATTTCCAAGCTGTATTCAACAAAAAGAAGAAACCAACAATCAAATTGTAAGTTGGTTTGTATGTGAGGTACGGCATTCTAGAGCACACTTTATGTACAAAGCATGATTTACGCTATATAAGACTTCTCTTATTCTAGAAGTAATCTCAAGGAAAGGTAAAATGGGAGAAACTAAGGGTCTAAAAAAGAGCGAGGGGAGTGGGAATCAGCCAAATGGCCGTTAGGTGATCAATGTCTTAAAGACGGATGTCATGCAGAAGTCTTTATTTGGTGACCGAGTGAGGAGCAGAACATTGGGTAGTGATCATGCTCTAAATCTCTACTATGTAACCACACCATACATCAGACAATCAGTGATTGTTTACAACTGCCGTGTGTAACGTATCCTAAGGGTACCCATGCATTCATTAAAGTTTTACCTTTTTAGTTGAGTTATTTGGCATCAACAGGGACTCGGAGTCGCTCCTGGAGTTTTACTGAGTGGGAGACAACAGAGGGTCTATGGTTATTAGCAGAGGCTTTCTTACCTGATTGCTGTCTGAAATGTCAGGAAACGCCATTCTTACCCATGCGGCCCGGATTTCGTGCCTAGTGCTGACTCTGCCCCTGGTTCAGGGTGGGTCTAAACTCTCTGCGCTTATATACTGGTCGCAGACACTAAAAAAGGACTCATGGCTGGAAAGAGAGTTGACACTGTAAGATGGTGGACTCCCTGTTGGAGTATTGAGGTATCCTTTGGAAAAGATGATTGGTTCGTGCGGTTATAGCTCCATTGATTGACAGGATTAACCGAACTGATGCCATGGAATGTGGTCATTCATACCTACTACGTCAGTTCTCAATCGGTCGACCCATCTCTGTTCTTTGTTGAACAGGGCTTGCTCAGCATTTTGGTCCTTGAAGTCTAGCATTTCCAGAACTGTCCATTTTAGATCATCACACGTATGACCTGCTTCTACAAAATGGGCACACAGTTTGGTTGTGTTCTTTTTCAACCTCACATTGCTCCGGTGTTCTCCTATATGGAGTTTGACTTTGCGGCAGGTCATGCCGATATACTGTTTTTGGCAGGGGCAAGTGATTAAGTAAATCACATGTGTGGAGTTGCAATTCGTATGACTCCTTTGTGTCCAGAGTAGGTTATCATTCAGTTGGAGAGTTTTAGTACAAGTGGTAAATTTGCAAACCCCGCATGTGCCACAAGGGTAATGTCCCGTGACTGGTGTCATATTGATGTCTCTGATGTTAGACCTAGGTAAGGATTTTTTCGGTCTCGTGTGAACAAGAACGTCTTTTATGTTTTTCGTTCTTCTGTTTGCAAACCTTGGTTTAGGCCAATTCAAGTTTCCAGAGGTGAGTATTTGCCATTTTTTCTTTATAAGTTTTTGGACTTCATAGGTGGCAGGGCAATAGGTAGTTACACAGGTCACGAGATCTTTCACCGGTTCTTTAACAATACTTTGTAGGAGACACTCTCTCGGCTGATGTTTAGCTCGTTTCTCACACTTCTTTATTATTGCCGGAGTGTAGTTTCTTTTCTTCAATTTTCGACTGAGTTCTTCGGCTTGTTTTTTATAATCAGTTGTTTTGCTGCAGTTACGTTTGTGTCTGAGAAATTGGCTGTACGGGAGGTTGTCTCGTAACGGCCAGGGGTGGTAACTGTAGTATGACAGCAGGCAGTTTTTGGCCGTCGGCTTAGTATATGTTTTTGTTTCTAGTTTTCCATTCTCGGAAAAAATGGTCAGATCCAAGAAATCAATTGTTGTTCTGCTGGATGTGAAAGTAAATTTTAGCCAAGGGTCTCTGCCATTAAGCCAGTCTATGAAGGTGGTGAGATCAGATTGTGTATCCCATATGAGTATGACATCGTCAATGTAGCGTTTCCAATATTTAATATTGGAAACGTAGGGATTGGTGTTATTCAGGATGCATTCCTCCTCTAAGCGGCTCACGTAGAGTCCGGCTACTGAGGGCGCAAACGCACTCCCCATGGAGGTCCCATGGCATTGGAGAAATAGTTGCCCATTGTACTCGAAGTAATTCTCTTGCAATGCCAGTATGCAACATTCAAGGATGAAGTGGCGTGGGGTCTTGTGTTTCCAATCTTGCATGAAGAGAAGGTCCTCCAACATTTTGAGGGTGTCTTCTTGTGGTAGACTGGTGTAGAGGGATTCCACATCCAATCCCACTAGTAGCATGCTGTTTTGATCGTATTCTACATTCGTTATCTGGCCCAGTAGGTCTCTCATGTCTTTGAGATATGTTGATGTTTTCTGGACCAGGGGTTTCAGGTATTCGTCTGCGAACTTGGACAGTGGCTCCAATAAAGACCCTATTCCCGAGACTATCGGGCGTCCTGGAGGGGGGAGTCTATTTTTGTGAGTTTTCGGCAGTGAGTAAAAGAAAGGTGTTTTAGGATTCTTGGGTGTAAGATATTCTGCCTCTTTTTTTGATATCCAGCTGTTCGATTCTGCCTCATGCACCATTATCGCAATCATGTTGGTCAATCTCTCAGTGGGGTCAGAGTCGAGGTGTTTATAGAAGGTTTCATTCATCAGGAGAGCTAGACACTGTTCGTTATAGCCTTCTTTTGTGAGGATAACTATCCCGCCCCCCTTGTCTGCGGGCTTAATGATAATATCCTCGTTGTCTCTAAGCTCGGATAGAGCTTGTTTCTCTCTCTTTGTCATATTTTGATAAATGTTTTTCTTGTTATTTATTTCATCTATCCCTTTCATCACTGCTTGTTCGAATGCCTGAATTTCAATCGGCACCGCTGTAGTTGGTGAGCAGAACTTGGATTTTCTCCTCAGATTTGTATCTCCATCTGTCCCTGGGTTGGGAGAGTTACTGAAAAATGCTTTTAGTTTCAGTGTCCTGCAGAATTCAGAGATTTCACATTTGAGTTTGAACCGATCTGTTGTGGGAGTGGGGACGAAACCTAATCCTTTATTAAGGACATTTTTCTGGTCCTCCGTCAGGGTTAGAGAAGTCAGGTTCACAATTAGTGTGTCTTCTTGCTCGGACCCGGTTGAGCTGACGCCATGCTCCTTGTTTGTACACTGGGCTGTTGATCTTGCCACCTGAGGTTTTTCTTTTTGCCTCTCGGAATGTTCTGGCCTCTCCCTAAAAAAGGCTGTGCCTGGTGTTGGTTCGCATTGGTTGGCATATGTTGGTCGTCCATTTGGTGTTGTTGGTTACCATTGGGATGAAACGGGTTCATCCAGCCAGCAAAGGGGGGCATGTAGGGAGGGTAATACGGCATTGGATTACCGTGATAGAAAGGTGGTCTTTGCCATCTATTTCCACGTCTCGGGCGTTGGAATCTGAAATTGTTCCGACCTCTCCTTGGTGTCGACCCATCAAAACTTGATTCTGAGCCATCTGTCGAAGTACCTCCGGTAGAATCTGCATCTGATCCATGGTTTGTGAATACATAATCTTCTTTTGAATATGGGTGCATTTTCTCTTGACTGAATTTTTTCAGTTCCTTTGATAGTTTTTGGAGTTTATTTTGTGTCAAGTATTCTTGCATGTCATCCATTTCTTTTGTGATTTCGTCTAGGCGTTTTTTGTACACTTGAGGGTTTATATTCTTTTTTAGTTCATTCTCGCACTCTTCTATTTCTTGTAGAAGGGCATCAGATAGCCTTTTGGCTGTTTTCACTATTAAGACTAAATAGTCTAGTGTACATTTCCATGAAATGGAAGACCAGTCACGACGGAAGACTAAGTCGTGTAAGAAGATTCTGGGTGCATTGGTCACCCATAGACCTTTCGGTGCGGATTTTGATCTGAGGTATTCCGTCATTATGATCCCGTGTATTGCAGTCCGGATCTGTTCTCGTTTTTTATTGGTTAGGGTGTCCCACTCATCTGTTTGTGCTATAGTTTCAATGAATTCTTGGTTTTGTAGTAGAGAATGACCTGCTAGTATTTCATCGATGTCGCTCCCCGAAAAACTTAGACCCATATTGTTCTCCATTTTTAGAATGTTCAGAATCTAGTACGGTACTGTAACTAGTTCTACAGAGATCCCTGCAGCTGTGCGCTGCTTAATACATTTGATTTCAAAGAGGGAGGGAAGAGGATACGGAGTCCATTCGGTTCCCCTGTATGACTAACTGGTAATCAAAAAGAGAATGGACACTAGTTTCTGCAAAAACCAAATAGTTTTTTATCGAGAACCCTCATAGATTTCCTGGAATTGTAGAAGAAAGGTGTTTTAGGATTCTTGGGTACTGGTCTTCCATTTCATGGAAATGTACACTAGACTATTTAGTCTTAGTAGTGAAAACAGCCAAAAGGCTATCTGATGCCCTTCTACAAGAAATAGAAGAGTGCGAGAATGAACTAAAAAAGAATATAAACCCTCAAGTGTACAAAAAACACCTAGACGAAATCACAAAAGAAATGGATGACATGCAAGAATACTTGACACAAAATAAACTCCAAAAACTATCAAAGGAACTGAAAAAATTCAGTCAAGAGAAAATGCACCCATATTCAAAAGAAGATTATGTATTCACAAACCATGGATCAGATGCAGATTCTACCGGAGGTACTTCGACAGATGGCTCAGAATCAAGTTTTGATGGGTCGACACCAAGGAGAGGTCGGAACAATTTCAGATTCCAACGCCCGAGACGTGGAAATAGATGGCAAAGACCACCTTTCTATCACGGTAATCCAATGCCGTATTACCCTCCCTACATGCCCCCCTTTGCTGGCTGGATGAACCCGTTTCATCCCAATGGTAACCAACAACACCAAATGGACGACCAACATATGCCAACCAATGCGAACCAACACCAGGCACAGCCTTTTTTAGGGAGAGGCCAGAACATTCCGAGAGGCAAAAAGAAAAACCTCAGGTGGCAAGACCAACAGCCCAGTGTACAAACAAGGAGCATGGCGTCAGCTCAACCGGGCCCGAGCAAGAAGACACACTAATTGTGAACCTGACTTCTCTAACCCTGACGGAGGACCAGAAAAATGTCCTTAATAAAGGATTAGGTTTCGTCCCCACTCCCACAACAGATCGGTTCAAACTCAAATGTGAAATCTCTGACCAACACGATTGCGATAATGGTGCATGAGGCAGAATCGAACAGCTGGATATCAAAAAAAGAGGCCGAATATCTTACACCCAAGAATCCTAAAACACCTTTCTTTTACTCACTGCCGAAAACTCACAAAAATAGACTCCCCCCTCCAGGACGCCCGATAGTCTCGGGAATAGGGTCTTTATTGGAGCCACTGTCCAAGTTCGCAGACGAATACCTGAAACCCCTGGTCCAGAAAACATCAACATATCTCAAAGACACGAGAGACCTACTGGGCCAGATAACAAATGTAGAATACGATCAAAACAGCATGCTACTAGTGGGATTGGATGTGGAATCCCTCTACACCAGTCTACCACAAGAAGACACCCTCAAAATGTTGGAGGACCTTCTCTTCATGCAAGATTGAAAACACAAGACCCCACGCCACTTCATCCTTGAATGTTGCAGACTGGCATTACAAGAGAATTACTTCGAGTACAATGGGCAACTATTTCTCCAATGCCATGGGACCTCCATGGGGAGTGCGTTTGCGCCCTCAGTAGCCGGACTCTACGTGAGCCGCTTAGAGGAGGAATGCATCCTGAATAACACCAATCCCTACGTTTCCAATATTAAATATTGGAAACGCTACATTGACGATGTCATACTCATATGGGATACACAATCTGATCTCACCACCTTCATAGACTGGCTTAATGGCAGAGACCCTTGGCTAAAATTTACTTTCACATCCAGCAGAACAACAATTGATTTCTTGGATCTGACCATTTTTTCCGAGAATGGAAAACTAGAAACAAAAACATATACTAAGCCGACGGCCAAAAACTGCCTGCTGTCATACTACAGTTACCACCCCTGGCCGTTACGAGACAACCTCCCGTACAGCCAATTTCTCAGACACAAACGTAACTGCAGCAAAACAACTGATTATAAAAAACAAGCCGAAGAACTCAGTCGAAAATTGAAGAAAAGAAACTACACTCCGGCAATAATAAAGAAGTGTGAGAAACGAGCTAAACATCAGCCGAGAGAGTGTCTCCTACAAAGTATTGTTAAAGAACCGGTGAAAGATCTCGTGACCTGTGTAACTACCTATTGCCCTGCCACCTATGAAGTCCAAAAACTTATAAAGAAAAAATGGCAAATACTCACCTCTGGAAACTTGAATTGG
The DNA here is from genome assembly GCF_964263255.1 of Lissotriton vulgaris. Classification (NCBI taxonomy): domain Eukaryota; kingdom Metazoa; phylum Chordata; class Amphibia; order Caudata; family Salamandridae; genus Lissotriton; species Lissotriton vulgaris. The sequence continues at coordinate 187,406,348 of NC_141695.1, read as the reverse complement.
CCTAAACCAAGGTTTGCAAACAGAAGAACGAAAAACATAAAAGACGTTCTTGTTCACACGAGACCGAAAAATCCTTACCTAGGTCTAACATAAGAGACATCAACATGACACCAGTCACGGGACATTACCCTTGTGGCACATGCGGGGTTTGCAAATTTACCACTTGTACTAAAACTCTCCAACTGAATGATAACCTACTCTGGACACAAAGGAGTCATACGAATTGCAACTCCACACATGTGATTTACTTAATCACATGCCCCTGCCAAAAACAGTATATCGGCATGACCTGCCGCAAAGTCATTCTCCGTATAGGAGAACACCGGAGCAATGTGAGGTTGAAAAAGAACACAACCAAACTGTGTGCCCATTTTGTAGAAGCAGGTCATACGTGTGATGATCTAAAATGGACAGTTCTGGAAATGCTAGACTTCAAGGACCAAAATGCTGAGCAAGCCCTGTTCAACAAAGAACAGAGATGGGTCGACCGATTGAGAACTGACGTAGTAGGTATGAATGACCACATTCCATGGCATCAGTTCGGTTAATCCTGTCAATCAATGGAGCTATAACCGCACGAACCCAATCATCTTTTCCAAAGGATACCTCAATACTCCAACAGGGAGTCCACCATCTTACAGTGTCAACTCTCTTTCCAGCCATGAGTCCTTTTTTAGTGTCTGCGACCAGTATATAAGCGCAGAGAGTTTAGACCCACCCTGAACCAGGGGCAGAGTCAGCACTAGGCACGAAATCCGGGCCGCATGGGTAAGAATGGCGTTTCCTGACATTTCAGACAGCAATCAGGTAAGAACGCCTCTGCTAATAACCATAGACCCTCTGTTGTCTCCCACTCAGTAAAACTCCAGGAGCGACTCCGAGTCCCTGTTGATGCCAAATAACTCAACTAAAAAGGTAAAACTTTAATGAATGCATGGGTACCCTTAGGATACGTTACACACGGCAGTTGTAAACAATCACTGATTGTCTGATGTATGGTGTGGTTACATAGTAGAGATTTAGAGCATGATCACTACCCAATGTTCTGCTCCTCACTCGGTCACCAAATAAAGACTTCTGCATGACATCCGTCTTTAAGACATTGATCACCTAACGGCCATTTGGCTGATTCCCACTCCCCTCGCTCTTTTTTAGACCCTTAGTTTCTCCCATTTTACCTTTCCTTGAGATTACTTCTAGAATAAGAGTAGTCTTATATAGCGTAAATCATGCTTTGTACATAATGTGTGCTCTAGAATGCCGTACCTCACATACAAACCAACTAACAATTTGATTGTTGGTTTCTTCTTTTTGTTGAATACAGCTTGGAAATTCCATTTCATCAAACATTAGAACCACACAACAAGTGTGTGTGCTTTCATGTGTGTTTGTTATTTGTCCTTGTCCTGACGAAAGCTCCCCCGACCCTGTAGGGCCCCGAGAGCTGAAACATGTCGACACCTTTTTTGAAAACGATATGGTAGTTCAATAACTCGACTACCGATATATCACAACGGTTTTAAGTATAGTGATTAGTCTCCTGTTTTTGAAAATAAAGTCTATTTTTGATCTAGTCATTATTTTTAAAATTTTTCTACCCACTTTTTATTTCTGGACACTTCTGTAAATACCAGAAGTAGCCTCTGGTGAGGCAGGCATCCTGCACGTTAATCGTTGACCCTATGACTATGACATGACTCCTGACGGGGCGGAAAAAAGATATACCGCTACGATACAATTCCAGGAAGTCTATGAGGGTTCTCGATAAAAAACTATTTGGTTTTTGCAGAAACTAGTGTCCATTCTCTTTTTGATTACCAGTTAATAATATTTTTTTCAGACTATTTAGGACAAAATATTTAAATTAGTGGAGATTCTGACAAATATATTCCGGTGCCTCACAGTTTCTAGCATCTTCAGCAAACACATTTTTGTTGTCATTTTCCCAAGTTAGAGGGTTTCACAGAGAAGGGGTTCAAGCTCATGGGACACAGGCTTTTCGATCCACATCTACCTGATGTTTATTTATTTATTGAAAGTTTTGTTTAGCATGAACATGACCCAAGTGGGTATCAGAGTGCTTTACATACGAGTTACAGAAGTTGAAGGGGTGTGTCACTAGGCTTTCTTCTCTGAGCTGTTGTGACTTTACCTTGAATTTCTAGAGCAAGGCAAAGCCGGCAAAGCCATGGGGGAAACATTATCCACAGGGTTATATATGTTATCTGAAGGCCACTGGAGTTGTGAGATTTTGTGTCTGCAACATTTTTAACACAGTTATGGATTTGCCACATAATCCATCTGATGCTGTACAGTCTGTAGAATCCGAGAAATAATAATCTGTTTCTAGCTCAAACAGATCAAAATTGACTAATGGCGCGGCAACATGTGTTGTTGCGCAGTAAAATATCCTTTGCAATGTTTAACTGCTTCTGTTGCCTATTGCTATATTTGAGCGTCTGATGCTAACAAGATGAAACCTTTTTCTATATAGTGTTAACATGGGTAAAAATTACAAATTAATTCAGGTAATACTATGATAAATTGTGCCACATAATTTGTTTTTTTCTTGCTGCATAATTTAGCAACCCCAAAGCATAACTTGGACGTACCCTGTTGCACTATTCCAGTGGCCAAGGTTATTTTTTATGCCTTTGGAATTCTCCAAACCCCCCGGTGAATCCTCAGACGTCACACCTTCCCAGGAACTCTGCAACAAGCTCGGCTCCTACTTCCATCTCAAGATCAAGTCCCTCTATGGCAACTTCAATGAGCAAACACTAGACACCGAAACCACACTTAACTCCAGCAACGCCAGTTAGCCTACCATCTCTGCCTTGACTCCAGTTACCACGGAAGACGCCGCCACGACCATGAAGAGCATTCACTCAGGAGCCCCCATGGACACCTGCCCGACCCACATCTGCTACACAGCTGCCATGGTACCCGAGCTACAACACACCATCAACATCACCTTTGAATCTGTCACATTTCCAGAAGACTGGAAACGCGTAGTAGTCAAGCCCCCCTCAAGAATCCCTCCGCAGATCCTATGGACCTCAGAAACTACAGACCCATCTCTCTCCTCCCCTTCGTGGCCAAATTCATCTAGAAGATCGTCAACATCCAGTTTGTGAACATCTTCGTAACCAACTCCATCCTCGACTCTTCCCAATAAGGATTCCGCAGCAACCACAGCACCAGGACCGCCCACCTCGCTGTCACAGACGACATCCGCAGTCTCCTCGACCAGGGACACTTGGCAGCCCTCATCCTACTAAACCTCTCTGCAGCCTTCAACACTGTCTCTCACTGCACTCTCACCTCCAGACTCCATGATGCCGTATTTCCTCACAGGCCAAACCCAAAGACTCAGACTCCTGCCTTTCCTCTCTCTCTGAAACCCAAGCGATCACTTGCAGAGTACCCCAAGGATCATCGCTCAGCCTCACGCTCTTCAACATCTACATGGCCCCCCTCGTCGCCATCAGCAGACAGCATGGACTCAGCATAGTATCCTACGCCAGCAACACCCAGCTCATCCTCTCCCTCACAAAGCAAACCGATACCATCAGACTCAGCTTCCAGGAAGGAATGAAAGACGTTGCATTCTAGAAGGGCAGCAGCTGTCTGAAGCTCAACTCGGAAAAGAAAGAAGTCCTCGTCCTCAGACCCACCACCTTCAGCATGGAACAACACCTGTGGCTCACCGCCCTCGGCAAACCCGCCACTCCCATGGACCACACCCGGAACCTCGGCATCATACTCGACTCCTCCCTTACCATGACCCGACAGATCAAGTGTCTCCTCCTCGTGCTTCAACTCCCTCTGCATCCTCAGCAAGACCTTCAAGTGTATCCCCTCCGAATCCAGAAAGATCGTCACCCATGCACACATAACAAGCAGACTAGACTACGGAAATGCCCTTTATGCCGAAATGAACAAATCCCTACTCTGAAAAACTCTAGACCATCCAGAACCCGCTGACAGACTCGTCCTCGGCATCCCAAGACATGAACACATCACCTACCAACTAAGAGACATCCACTGGCTCCTCGTTGAGAAGAGAGTGACCTTCAAGCTACTCACTCCTGCCTACAAATCCCTCCAACAAACCGGACCGCAATACCTCAACAGAAGAGACTCCTTCCACGTACCCAAGAGAAACCTCTGCTCCACTGACCTCGCTGTAACACCACGCATCCGCAGAGTCAGAGCGGGCGGATGAGCATACTCCTGCATCGCGGCAAAGATCTGGAACAAGCTCCCGCTCAACATCAGACGTTTCCCCACTCTGCACACCTTCAGGTAGAGCCTCAAGACCTGGTCTTTGGCTGATTTGGAGCTGCATGCCCATGCCTCCCCAGAGCCTTGAAACCCTCATGGGTGAGTTGGGTGCTTCACAAAACCCTAATTGATTGATTGATGCCTTATATAAGGCACCCAAAGGTAGCAAAAGACATACCTGTGGGCCGTAGCCCACAGCAGGCGAAAAGGTGGAGGTGTAAGGGAGGTCCTAAACTCCAAAATGCATAGTGTAGGCCTCCCCCACCTGCTGCACTATCCTACCTGGCACGTTATCTGATGCCAACAGACCTGATTCAGGAGGCAGACTCCCGGTTTTTGGAGCCAAAAAAGGCTTTCTTGTAGCTGTCTCTAGCCTGAAATTGCCTCTGATTCACTAAAATTCAATGGGGAAAATGCATTCCCCCGATTTTTATTGTTTTAAAGCTCCCACTGTATAGTCTATATTGATAAGTGTGACTGAGGGATGTCTTATGTAGCATGGTACGGAATGCTAGGCTAGAGGCGGCGGCCGACGGGTACGGCGACCAGAGGCCCACACCGCGGATGGACCCTCCAAAGCATCACTCTAACCCTTTGACGTGTTGCAGGCCGAAGCGCGCGAGCTCCCGGGGCACGCGCCTTTTAGAATCGGAGCGCTGTGATTGGCTGGCCCGCTGCGGTCCTGAGTGATGGATGATGAAGCGCGGCTCGTCTATGAGCCTATTGTCAGTGAAGAAAGGCCTCTCGGTGGGGGGAACACTTTCCATGTTCGCTGTATTATACTGACAAAATATCCAGTTTGTGGTGAAACGCAATCGTGGTCTGTGGCATGTTGCCCCGCTGGGAGCGCGCTGCCTCCTTCACACACGCCGAGGGGTGTCGCTCTCTGAACGCCGAGCGCGGCCCGCCTCAGACTGCCTGTCAATCTCATTTAGTCTGTAATTCCCATTTACTGCGAAATACTCGAACAGCGCCCTTCAAACCCGCTGGCAAGCTTTTTAGATGTGAGATTTTAAATGTTGTGAATTTTCTGACGGGTTAAGAGCCCTGCAAGTAGAAGTGCGCCGTTTATCAGCTAATTGGGGGCGCGTTGGCAGCGACGTTTGCAGTTTAACTGATGCTCGCGGGAAAGGACCAGCCCTGGCAGGACCAGCTCAAGAGCACACCCAGAGCAGATCAGACGCACTGTGCACGGAGCAGCTACAGTATGGGTAGCACTGAACATACAAAGCGTGGCACCGCTGCTGCAAGCTACCCTCACCCACACACACAGGTATAGAACACCCAGAGCAGATCAGACGCTCTGTGCACAGTGCAGCTACAGTATGGGTAGCACTGAACATACAAAGCGTGGCACCGCTGCTGCAAGCTACCCTCACCCACACACAGGTATAGAACACACAGAGCAGATCAGACGCACTGTGCACGGAGCAGCTACAGTATGGGTAGCACTGAACATACAAAGCGTGGCACCGCTGCTGCAAGCTACCCTCACCCACACACACAGGTATAGAACACCCAGAGCAGATCAGACGCGTTGTGCACGGAGCAGCTACAGTATGGGTAGCACTGAACATACAAAGCGTGGCACCGCTGCTGCAAGCTACCCTCACCCACACACACAGGTATAGAACACCCAGAGCAGATCAGACGCACTGTGCACGGAGCAGCAACAGTATGGGTAGCACTGAACATACAAAGCGTGGCACCGCTGCTGCAAGCTACCCTCACCCACACACACAGGTATAGAACACCCAGAGCAGATCAGACGCACTGTGCACGGAGCAGCTACAGTATGGGTAGCACTGAACATACAAAACGTGGCACCGCTGCTGCAAGCTACCCTCACCCACACACACAGGTATAGAACACCCAGAGCAGATCAGACGCTCTGTGCACAGTGCAGCTACAGTATGGGTAGCACTGAACATACAAAGCGTGGCACCGCTGCTGCAAGCTACCCTCACCCACACACAGGTATAGAACACACAGAGCAGATCAGACGCACTGTGCACGGAGCAGCTACAGTATGGGTAGCACTGAACATACAAAGCGTGGAACCGCTGCTGCAAGCTACCCTCACCCACACACACAGGTATGGAACACCCAGAGCAGATCAGACGCACTGTGCACGGAGCAGCTACAGTATGGGTAGCACTGAACATACAGAGCATGGCACCGCTGCTGCAAGCTACCCTCACCCACACACACAGGTATAGAACACCCAGAGCAGATCAGACGCGTTGTGCACGGAGCAGCTACAGTATGGGTAGCACTGAACATACAAAGCGTGGCACCGCTGCTGCAAGCTACCCTCACCCACACACACAGGTATAGAACACCCAGAGCAGATCAGACGCGTTGTGCACGGAGCAGCTACAGTATGGGTAGCACTGAACATACAGAGTATGGCACCGCTGCTGCAAGCTACCCTCACCCACACACACAGGTATGGAACACCCAGAGCAGATCAGACGCACTGTGCACGGAGCAGCTACAGTATGGGTAGCACTGAACATACAGAGTATGGCACCGCTGCTGCAAGCTACCCTCACCCACACACACAGGTATAGAACACCCAGAGCAGATCAGACGCGTTGTGCACGGAGCAGCTACAGTATGGGTAGCACTGAACATACAGAGTATGGCACCGCTGCTGCAAGCTACCCTCACCCACACACACAGGTATAGAACACCCAGAGCAGATCAGACGCGTTGTGCACGGAGCAGCTACAGTATGGGTAGCACTGAACATACAAAGCGTGGCACCGCTGCTGCAAGCTACCCTCACCCACACCCACACACACAGGTATAGAACACCCAGAGCTGTGGAGAAGTGTGGCTCAGGGGTTAGAGGCGGCAGACCTGGAAGCTGAGATCGTCCCTGGACCAGGGTTCAATTCCCCGCCTGGGCGGGTCTTGGGCTAAAAAAATTCCACGGACTCGATAATTCTCGCTCCGGTGCCTTCTCGACTCACAGGTTCACACTCTGCGACTCTGGGCTATAGCTTGCTTAATCTCCACAACGGCCCCTTGCGGCGGGATGCCTGGCTTTCACCTTGTGGATACCCTGCCGGGGTTATCTCACAGGGGAATACCAGGACGGGTTCCCTAAGCAAGCGCCGGGAAACCCACTGCGGGTAGCTGTGCGCTATATAAGCTCAAAACATTTACATTTACATTTAACACGCAGATCAGACGCACTGTGCACGGAGCAGCTACAGTATGGGTAGCACTGAACATACAGAGTATGGCACCACTGCTGCAAGCTACCCTCACCCTCACCCACACGCAGGTATAAAACACTCAGGACAGGTCAGACTTACTGTGCACAATGCAGCCAGAGCATGGGTAGCACTGCTGCAAGCTCCCCTCCCCAAGAGAAGGTCTGACTCACCATGCACAGCAATGGTAGCACTAGACATGCACTGTATGGGCACCGCTGCTGCAAGCTTCCCTTACACACACAGGTATAGCACATCAAGAGCAGGTCAAACTTCACTGTGCACAGCATAGGTAGCACTGGACAAAAACAACATGGGCACCACTGCTGCAAGCTTCCCTCACACACATATAGCACACCAAGAGGAGGTAAAACCCACTGTGCACGGTGCAACTACAGCATGAGTAACACTGAACATCACAGCATGGGCGCAAATCAATCAATCAATTAATCAATCAGGTGTTTGTTAACCTACTCAAGGCACTGGAGGTGGGTTGGGGGGTCGCAGGTTCCAGTCCATAAAGGACTGTCGAAGAACCAGGTTTAGAGGTTTCTAGTGAAGATGGGAAGCGATGTTATCTGTCTGAGGTGGAGCGGAAGGTCGTTCCAGGCTCTGGCTGCGAGGAAGCAGAAGGAGCGGCCTGCGGATCTGGTCTTTCTGGTGCAGGGGACCACGGCATAGGGGAGCTGGGCTAATCGTAGGGTCCTTTGGTAGTGCGTTGAATTTTAATCGGCTGTTCAGGTATGCTGGTCCGGTGCCGTGGAGGGCCTTGTGTGCGTGGGTGAGCATCTTGAAAGTGACTCTATCTTCGATGGGAAGCCAGTGGAGTGTGCGCCGGTGCTGGGAGATGTGGCAGTGTCTTGGGTGGTTGAGGACCAGTCTTGCGGCGGCGTTTTGGATGTTCTGTAGCTTTCAGGTGAAGTTTTTGTTTATTCCGGCATAGAGTGTGTTGCTGTAGTCGAGCCTGCTGGTGACCAGGGCGTCAGTGAGGGGGATACATTTGAAGGTCTTGCGTAGGAGGCGGAGGGTGTGGAAGCAGTAGGACTAGACAGGGGTTGATCTTGCGGTCCATTTTGAGCTCAGAGTCCAGGATGATTCCCAGGTTGCGTGAGTGGTCCGTGGGGGTGGGCGGGCTTCCGAGGGTGGGGGGCCACCAGGTGTCGTTCCAGGCATCTGGGTTTGAGCCCATGATGAGTACTTCCGTTTTGTTGGTGTTTCGTTGTAGGCAGCTGTTTTTCATCCATTTGGCAACGGCTTCCATGCCTTCTCGAAAATTTTCTGGCGGTGTTGGGTTAGTTGGACAGGGAGTGGATCAGTTGGTTGTCGTCTTCGTATGACACAATGTTGAGTCCGTAGGTGCTGACGATGGGGGAGAGCGGAGCCATGTAGATGTTGAAGAGCGTAGGGTTGAGGGAGGTTCCCTGGGTGATTTCGTAGGTGGTAGGTGTAGGGTCCTATAGGAAAGGGGGGAGTCTGATCCTCTGCGTTCTGCCAGAGAGGAAGGAGCGGATCCAGTCAGGGTCCTTGTCTCGGATCCCTGCGTCGTGGAGTCTGCATATTAGAGTGGGGTGAGAGACTATTTCGAACGCCGCAGAGAGGTCAAGAAGGATGAGGGCTGCTGTTTCTCCTTTGCCCAGTAAGGTACGAATCTTGTCTGTTGCGGCAAGGAGGGCGGATTCCGTACTGTGTTTTTTTATGAAGCCGGATTGGGTGGATTCGAGGATGTTGTGCTCTTCGATGAATGTGGCGAGTCGGCTGTTGATGGCTTATTCAAAGACTTTTGCTGGGAACCGGAGCAGGGAGATGGGTCTGTAGTTTTTGAGGTCGGTGGGGTCCGCCGAGGGTTTCTTCAGGTGGGGGTTGATCTCAGCATGTTTCCAGTCATCAGGGAACGAGATGGTTGCCAGGGAGCGGTTGATGGTGTGGCAGAGCATGGGTGCGATGGTGTTGGCGGTTTTGTTGAAAATGTGGTGGAGGCAGGCGTTTGTGTGGGCCTCGTACTGGATTGACTTCATCGTCTTCAGTCTGTCTTTGGTGGTGAAGGCTGTCCAGTTGTCCATCACTGGCTTCAGGGTGTCAGGGGTGGTTGGTGAGAGCTCAGTGTGTTGGTTGTCTTTGTCGAAGTTGTCGTAGATGCGCTTGATTTTGTGGTGGAAAAAGGTGCTGAGTTTGTTGCAGAGGTCTTGTGAGGGAGGTATGTCGGTGGACTCGCTGGTGGGTTGGGCGAAATCCTTGATGATATTGAAGAGTTCTTTGCTTTTGTATGCATGAGTGGAGATTCTGTCTTCAATTGCTTTTTTCTTTGTTTTTCTGATGAGTTGGTGGTGGTGGGCGTTGGTGGCGGCTCTGAAGTTGTTGTGGGCTTCTGCGTATTTGGAGTTCATCCAGACCTTTTTGAGGTGGCGGCAAGGGCGTCTGAACACTCGAAGTTCAGTGGTGAACCCACTAGCTTTCTTGGCGTGGGTATTGTTGTTTTTCTTGAGGGGTCTATGGTGTTGGTGCTGGCGGAGATCCATCCGTGCAGGCTTCGGGCTGCGGTGTTGGAGTTGTCATTTTCCACGATGGTTGTGGTGGAGCTGCTAAATGATGAGGTTAGCTAGTCGTCAGTGATTCTGGTCCAGTTTCTTCATGGGAGCAGGTGCATGTGTCTGTAGATTGTGGGTGTTCTGAAGGTGAAGTGAACGCATCGATGGTCAGTCCATGGGAGTTCGGTGGTGTGGCTGAAGGTGATGGAGTTTCCTGTTGTGAGGAGGGGGTCGAGGGTGTGAACTGCTGAGTGCAAGGGTTCGGTCACAATCTGGCGGATTCCAAAGTTGTGGAGGTTGTCCAGGAGGAATGTGGTGCTGGGGTCCAGTGGGTTGTCGAGGTGGAAGTTGAGGTCTCCCAGTAGGGTGTAGTTGATGGACGCGATGGCATGCAGGGAGATGATGTCCGTGATGGAGTTGGTGAAAATTCCACGGTATCCAGGGGGTCGGTAGATGAGGTTTCCTCGGAGGGTGGAGGTAGGGCTGGCCAGTATCTTGAAGTGAAGGTGTTCCATCACGTCTGTGGGCTCGTCGGGGAGTGTACTCAGGGGGAGGATGGATTTGTGAACAATGGCGATTCCTCCTTCCGGGCAGGTGGGGTGGTCCTTCCTGGAAATCTTGTATCCTTGGGGAATGGCGATGTCCGGACCTGAGGTGGTGTTGGTCCAGGTTTCGGTTAAGAATGCTACATCCGGGGTGGTGCTGTCGAGGAGGTCCCAGATTTTGGTGGCTTGTTTGTGGAGGGATCAGACGTTGAGGAGGATGCATTACAGGGTCTTCGGTTAGGTTGTTTTCTTGCGGGCGGGTTGCGCCTGGTCCGTGATCTTGGCGCTTCTGCAGGTGTGCAGGCAGCGATGACAGCTGAAGGGTCTGTGAGTGTAGGCTGGTGATGCTTGCTTGCAGTTGTTGTTGTGGGCTTGGTTGAGACCGTGGAGTGCCATTCGGTCGTAGCGTTGGCGGTGCAGAGATCCAGGGTTCCTGGAGCTGGTCTCAGTCAGGTTGCGCACGGGCGCAGACAGGCTTGCCTGTGGCGCGCCAGCGCAGCGGCCGTCATTAAGTAGAGGTCGGGGAGGGCTGGACAGCTGGGAGGCGGGAGTGGGGAGGGGAGTTGGATTGGGCCAGTTGCACTGGTCGTTCTGGGGGCAAGGTGCCGCGGGGGCAGCAGCGGCGGGGAAAACGGGCTAAAAAAGGCAAAAGGAAGAAGGCAAAAAGAGAGAGAAAAGTGCAAATAAGGCAGCAAAAGTGCAAGAAAGAGTGGAGGAAAGACACACAGGACACAGAAGGAGAGTGAAAGGGGGAGATTGTGATGAGGGTAAAAACAAGTGAAAGTGGAGGAAAGGCACAGAAGGAGAGTGAAGGGGGAGCTTGAAAGGATGGGATAATGACAGAAAATGGGGAACATGGAGAAAAGACACAGAAGAACAGTGAAGGGGTAGATAGAAGTGAGGGAAAAAAACAAGTGAAAAAGGAGAAAAAGCAGAGCGAGAGAATGGAGACAGAGGTCCACTGGATCACCAGGGATGAGGCGCAGGTGAAACCTGAGGGTGGAGGAGGGCTTCGAACACCAACACTTGAGAGTGCAGGGGCTCGGGGGAAGGCCTCACTTAATGGTGGAACTGTGAGGGAGGGAGAGCAATTTCATTGACAAGTCAGTGGTCTTACTCGTCTATCCCCACAGCGGCTGCCATTAAGTAGGGGTCAGGAGGGCTGGACAGCTGGGAGGCGGGAGCGGGGAGGGAAGCTGGATTGGGCCTGTCACACAGGTCGTGCTGGCGGGGAGGGGCCGCAGGGGCAGCAGCAGCAGGGAAAAACAGGCTGAATATTTCAAAAGGCAAAAAGGAAGAAAAGTGCAAATAAGGCAGCAAAAGTGCAAGAAAGAGTGGTGGAAAGACACAGAGGACACAGAAGGTGAGTGAAAGGGGGAGATTGAGAGGAGAGTAAAAAACAAGAGAAAGATGAAGGAAAGACACAGAAGCAGAGTGAAGGGGCTGCAATCTTCACTCACACATTGTATACACAAATGAATCATCAGCGCAATCTAATCGATCACATCCCAGGTAAAAGCAGTGTGGCTCACAGAAGGAAAACGGTCTTTGATGTAGAACAGTTATTGATTGTACTCAGCAGAAACCTTTGGAATTTTGTTTGGATTAGAAAACAAAATGAAGGTAGAAAGAGTGGAATTAACGGTTCTGTGCTTTCTGAATCTTAGGCAACATTAGTGTTGGTTTCTCTCATGCACACAAAAAGAATATAATGTTGGTTGTAGCAGTGCACACACAGAACAGGTATTTCATGGGCAACCACTGTGCAAGCTTCCCTCGTACACAAAGAAAGGTTATAGCACATGCATAACAAATGTAAGCTTGCTTACATGATAACAAAAACTATACAGAGGAGACAGCAACGGTACATAGTTACTTTACACACACCGAGTACTGGATAAGAAGCAGCAGTGCAATCTGTAAACAAATGGAGGAGGCTGTGAGGGAATAATATTACAAATGTCGCGTATACATAGACTAGGAACAGCAATGGCAGAAGAATAGCAACTTTAGTCAGACAAGCATTGGCAAAACCAATAGCTATTGTGTTTTAGCCATGTTGCACATTAGCGTGGCTGCTGTTAAGCATGTCTAAAAGTTAGCGGCATAGAGGAGAGTGGCATGGAGTGGAGTGCCATAGAGTGTTATGTTGTTCTATGTGAATTTGTAGCGCATGGTTAATCATCTCTGAGGGTATCCATGCATTGAGTAGGGCAGGACTGAGGGGGGGAGGAGGAGATCATGTTTTTTCCGTCTGAAATAGCCATTTCTTGAGGTTCCTTCGTAAGTCCATCAGGATGTGGGAGGTTCCCAGGTGTTTCGGGAGGTCGTTCCAGGTCTTGGCTGCGAGCTATGAAAAGGAGCGTCCTCTGCTTCTGGTCTTCGTGATGTGAGGGTGGTGTGCTCTTGCCCAGGACGCATATCAGAGGTGTCTGGTGGGTTGGGAAAAGTTGAGACAGTGGTTGAGGTAAGCTGGACCAGTGTTATGGAGAGCTTTGTAGGCTTGGGTGAGTACCTTGAACTTACATCTTTCTTGGACTGGGAGCCAGTGGAGACTGTTGAGGTGTGGACAGATTTGCGGGATGTTCAGGATGAGACTGGCGGCAGTGTTCTGGATGGTTTGGAGTCGGCGTAGGACGTGGGCTGTGATTCCGATGTAGAGGGCCTTTCCGTAAATAAGTCTACTTGTTAAGAGCCTGGATGACTATTCGCCTGGCGTTTAGTGGGATCCACTTGAAAATCTTGTGCATCATTTGCAGGAAGTGGAAGTATGAGGAGATCACGTTGATCTGTCTGCTCATGGAGTGGTTGGTGTCCAGAATGATTCTGAGGTTATTGGCCTTGTCCAGAGGGGTGGGTGGGGTGCTACGTTCAGTGGGCCACCAAGAGGGCGTCCCAGGGGGAGTGGTTGTGGCCAAAGATTAGGACTTCGGTTTTGTTTGTTTTGAGCTGGAGGCAGTTGTTTCATCCAAGCATCGATATCTCTGATGCAGTTGGTGAAGTTTGCTTTGGCCCTGCTGGTTGAGTCAGTAAGGGAGAGGATCAGCTGTGTATCATTGCCGTAGGATACTATGTTGATGCTGTGTGCTCTTACAATTTGTGAAAGGGCAGTCTTGTAGATGTTGAGCGACGATCCTTGAGGGACTCAGCAAATGGGTTTCCTGGGCTCTTACGTGTAGGAGGAAGTCCAACTATTTAAGTTCTGTCCATGAGGAAGGAGGATATCTACTTCAGGGCCGCTCCGCAGACACCCAAGTGCTTAAGCTTTCTGACGAGTGACTTGTGGGAGACCATATTGAAAGCTGCAGAGAGGTAGAGGAGGTTGCTTGTGACCGTTTCTCCATGGTCGCGAATGCTCCTAATGTCATTGGTCCCTGCAATGAGGGCTGTCTCTGCTGTGGTTGGTGTGAAAGCCTGATTGAGAGCTGTCCAGAAGTAGATGAGTTCTAGGTGGTCTGCGAGCTAGGTATTGATGGAGTTCTAGGTGGTCTGCGAGTTAGGTATTGATAGCTTTCTCAATTACTCCAGCTGGAAAAGGCAGGAGTGAGATGGGTCTGTAACTGCTGACGATGTAGAGGTCCGCTGTTGGACTTTTCAATAGGGCATCAACTTTTGAATTTTTCCAGCAAGACGAGAAGGGGGCAGTGGTTATGCAAGTGTTGACAATAGCAGTGAGTGCGGACCAGATGATGGTTCTTCCAGTGGGGGCATGGGTCTGCAGGGGCTCCTAAGTGGATAGTATTCATCAGGGCGGTGGTTTAATCGTTTGTGAGGGGCTTCCAGTTCCTTAGTTGCTTTTTGGCAATGGAGGACTGTCCGGCTGGTCAGGGGAGTTCGTATCACTATGCTGTGGGTCGAAAGTGTTGTAGATCATGGCAATCTTCTGTTCGAAGAAGTTTGAGAAATTGTTGCGGAGTACTTGGGATTGTTATTGCTAGCAGCTGCAGGAATGGAGAACTCCTTGACAATGATGAAGAGACCTTTGCTGTTGTTGGAGCTCACTTGAAGTCAGAGAGTTAGGCCCTTTCTTTGTATCTCATAGTTGCTGGTGGTAGAGGTTGAGGGCTGCTTTGTATGTGGATCTTGTGGTGGTGTTTTTGTTGAGTCTCCATTTTCTCTGAAGTTGTTTGCTGTGGTACTTGGACTCCCTGAGGTCGTTCATGTATCGGCTGAGTCATTTGTTGTTGTTTGTAGGTCTTGTTTCTGGTGGGAGCAGTGCGGTTGGTGATTTCGGCAAGCCATTTATTGAAGAGGTTGGTGTCGACATTGAAGTTCCCAGTGTGGTTGAGTCTGCATTCCTGTAGTGTCTTGGTCCTGCTGTCTTTAAATATTTTGCCCTAGTCTTGATTAACCTTGGGCGTAGTTTGCATAGTAGCGCTACGCGTAGCTATGCGAAGTGCACTTCGCACTACGCTCGCTACGCGTAGCTACACGAACTGCGTAGTGCGGTAGGGAAATGCTGTTTGATTTGATTTGATTTTATAATTTATACAGCACACCAATGCCCGGGGCGTCTTGTCGCTAGGGACAGTAGGACAGGATCGTTTAAATGCAGATTATGCGCCATGTCTATTTGTGAAGAGCTAGGTCTTCAATGCTCTTCTGAACAACATAAGCGACGTACTGCTCTTGATAAAGATCGGGAGGAGGTTCCAGATTTTAATTGTTCCGCCTGATTGCACAGTGCCGGATGCTTGTCCGCACTGTGCAATCATTGCAAATGGCATCTTGCACAGTGCAAGGGGTCGTTTTCTGCCGCTCGAGTAGATTTATACTCAAGCTGCAGCTTTCTCATCGTGGACTGGTAGTTTCTCATTGCGAGCGGTCGCAAGCATATGCGACCACTCGCAATGAGAAACCTGACCTCCCCACGTTGAGAATCTCTCCGGGAGGTTTATTTTCCATGCTCGCGATCAGCAACTTGATGTTGCTGATCGCGAACAAGGAAAAAGTCTTGCCAGAAAATTGATTTTGCTCACTCGCGGTCGCCAACTTGATGTCGAGGACCGCGAGAAAGCAGAAAATGCTCGCTACGCGTTTTTGCACTGGGGTACGTGCAATTCGTGTAGTGCGTAGTAGTGCAAGCTCCGCACGCTCCGCGAGCATAGCGTAGTACTACGCCCAGGGTTAGTCTTGATGGTGCTTGGGTTTTTCTGGTGGGGTGGCTTGGTGGCCGTGAATCTTGCAATTTATGATATCCGGTAGGATCATTAGAGAGGGGTCATGTGGGTGGTGGTGATTTGGTTGTTGGAGGAGAAAATAGGATCAAGGGTATGGCCTGCTGTGTGGGTTGGTCCTTTGACAAGCTGGATAAATCTGAGGTTACAGAGGCTGTCAAGGAGAGCTATGGAGTTAGGCTCTGTGGTGTCTTCCAAGTTGAAATTTAGGTCCCCTAGAAGTATTTAGATGGTAGATCTGATGGAGAGGGGAGTGATGAAGTCAGCAATGTGGTTGCAGAATTCCACTCAGTGGCACAGGGGATGGTAGATGAGGGTTTGCTTAAGGGTAGTATTGTAGTCTGTTGTGTTTTGAAGTAGAGGTGTTTCATGAGGTTGGTATCCAAGTCCTTTGAGGTGGTGCAGTCAATCATGTTTTTGAAGATGATTGTGCGTCCTCTGACTGGTTTGTGGGTTCAGTCCTGGTGCATGATTTTGTACGCCGGCGGGAGGGCTACAGTGATATCTGAGTTGAAGGCTGGATTGAGCCATGTTTTGGTCAAAAAGAGATGGTCAGGTGTGTTGCTGGTGAGGAGGTTACAGATTTCGGTTGAGTGTTTCTCCAGGGATTGGATGCTTAGGAGGATGGCGGACAATTGGTGCTGGGTGGTGGTGGCCTGTGAGGTTCCGTGACGATCGTAAGTGGTGTTTTCGACTCGCACAAATATGGTCGAGTCTGGTATCTATGAACCGCAAATGACGAGTTTAGTGGGTGTACGCAGTTTCGCTGTACTAGCCTAAACCGTTCGTTTGTTTCGTGGGTTTATCTATCTGTACCCACGGGTTCCATCTTAGATACGGCATCCATTTTGTTTCTTGCCCTCAAGTAGCCAGCGAACGGACGCTGTCCGCTTCGCGACCCTGGGATTCCCAAGACTTTTGCGGAAGACACGTTTCCTTTGAAAGTGTCTTTATGATGAGGGGGATGACACTGTAAGGCAGATGGCCCCGATCGAGGCACATCTTGCCGTGCCGGTCTATTGTCTTAGTCGTGCATCTCATTAGGCACGTCCCTTTGATGCCTGCAGCTCGTGTTTCCCGATACCACCCCTTTTACACCCTTTCCGATCTCCCCACTGTTTCTGCCTTCCTCTGCACCTGTTTCTGTTCCTTCTTCGATCTGTTTACTGCCAATTGGAATGTACTAATGGTGGGAAGATGGGTTTTTACAGTTGGGAACCTCCGAATGTTTCTGTACTTATGTTCCGGGCCCTGAATACATGAAAGCAACCCCTTCTGGTGTTTACGATGGGAACCAAGTTGTAAACCTTTGTGTATCATGTTAACCTATGAGAGAAATGTGTATAAAAGGAGTTACCCACAGTAGCAACTGGAATCAGGCTCCGTGAACCTACGTTATGTACTTCTCGTGACTTCTGTGTTCCCTGCAGTAATAAACCTCGAATCTTTGATGCCGAAGGAAGTGTCCCGTGTCTCTGTCATTTGTACGCCGGAACAGGTTACCCACGAAGGTTTCAGGTGTTGTCCCCTGGCACCGCTGGGTCTTAGAAAAACCCAGTCCTTCAGTTGGCGCCCAATGTGGGGCTGCATCAGTGGTACCGGTCCAAGCCCGACGATCGTGAGGAACTTCGTGTGAAATCTCCAAGGGAAGGTGCACCCCGCTTCATCGATCCTGTTGTCGAAACAAGTGGCCCGACGACTTTTCCCGCGAAGATTCCCGCCTCCTGACGGCTGCGACGGACTGCTGCCCTGACTGTAGACCTGTTTTGGCGCCTGGCGTAGACCTTGGTACAGCGAGACGATTGACGGGCCTTCCTGGTGACGCCATCGATCTTTGAGTTAAGTATTTGTGGGTCGCTCCCAGAGTCCTTAGTTGTGGGTGCTTAGTTGTTGCATGGTTCCATTGCATTTGTGGTTCTTAGTACTTGGTCCTTTGTTGTGATATTTGACGTCTGCAGTCGCCAAAAACCGAGGGTTTTTGCTCTTTGCAGGGACTTGGTAAATCCCATAACCCTTGAAGTTTGTGAAACTCGGCTAGTGTGCAAGATGCCTGGCCGTAGTACTTTGTTCAGTTGTTTTAGACGTTGTGGTGCGGATTTCCGACTGGAGGATTCGTGTCCGATACCTCCGGTTGGAACTCCAACTTATGAGCTATATAGCAAACACGGGTTAGGTCCGATTACCTTTAATGAGTATTGGATTCGCTATACTAAAAAGGATGGTGTCCTTAGTTGGCCACCTCATGGTAGTTTTGAGACCCCGATTTTAGATAATTTAGAGGCTAAATTGTTTAAGAAAAAATCAAGGCCGGCCATGTTTGATGCCTTTCGGTTGTGGCGCAAAGAAGCCAAACAGAAAGAAATCAGACAGATAAAACGTCATCAGAGAGATGGAGTTGCTACCACGGTAAGGAAAGCAGAACAGTTTCAGCGAGATAAGGAGGAAAAGGAAAAGGAAGTTTTCGATAGGCTTCACCGTATGTCTATAGATAAATGTTACCCCGCTTTGCCAACGGAGTCGGATAAGAAAGAGGAATCAGTTGAGGACCCTTTACTGTCTTATCTTCTGAAGTCACCACCTCCGTACGCACAGGGTACCACAGTTCCTGTGGTTCCCCCTGTACCTGCTCCTGTACCTGTTCCTCAACCTATTCCTCAACCTGTACCCGTTCTTCCGACTGTTCCTGCTCCTTTGCCTACTTCTGTCCCTACTGCTCCTCCGCTTGTACTTCCTCATACTCCTGCTCCCGCTGCTGCTCCTGTTCTACTTACTCCTGCTGTTTCTTCTGTTCCCGATTCTTCTCTTGTTAATCCCCTATGTTATACTTCTCCATCTACCCGACGTCGTACCCCCTCTGTTGCTGCTAACTTCTTTAATTCTCTTGGACCTATTCTTGAGTCCGCTGGTTCGGACGGTCCTCAAAGACGTAGTCAGCTTCCCGGTAATCGGGAACGTGCTGCACTGTATAATATGGCGATGGCTTGGATGAAATACCCCATTAGGAATCCTCCACGTTCAGTGCTGAATACGTTTTGTCAATTCAATATACCGACACAAAGATACGTCTTTGAAGAAATGTGTAAGGTTTTACGTGATCAAATATCGGCCGATGCATCTGACGATGTATTGACTGCTTTGACTAATTTGCAGCTCCAGTTTTCGAGCGGAATGATAGTAGATTCTAATGTTCGACGTGCTGTTGAGCAGTTGTTATCTTTTCGTCCCTCTATAATGCCTCAAGCATTGTTCGTGGAAGACATTGAGGGACCACTAGAAGCGCCTGGTCAGTATCCCATGCGCGAAGTTCCACCAGTGTAGATGCCAGGTGATGCTACTCAAAATCCTGCAGTCTTGCCGCACTTTCAGAGAGTGTGGATCCATCTTCCATGGAAACGATCGGAAGTTTTGCAGGTAAAGCAATCTTTGCCTGACCCTCTTAAAAATCCTGCAGGGTACTATAAGGAATTGTCGCAGCTTGTAGATGCTACGATAATGAACCTCGCTGACATCGATATGCTGTTCGGTAACGTAGTTCCGCAGCCGGTTTGGGCGAAAATTCGTCAAGAAAACCATGCGGCAGAATTAGGTGGTGATTGGGCTGCTCTTATTGCGGCAGATACATGGCAAATTGGTGAGGCTAAACCTGAACAGCTCATTACCGATCTCCCTCAGAGAATTATTACCCTTATGAAAACGCTTATGCCAGCTATGAAGGTGAATTGGGACAAGTTGTCCGCTTGCAAACAGAAGAAGGATGAGAGTGTCTCTGATTTCTTTATGAGATTTGAGGAGGCATTCATCGACCATAGTGGTCAGGATATGGGTACCGAGGGTGGTCAGAGGTTGTTCGTGGACAAATTTGTTTCCAACTTGTTGCCTGACTTGAGCAACAAGTTGAGAAATTCTGAGAGTGCGTGGGCTGTCTCTACATCTGCTCAAATATTGGCTACGGCACAGTATTATGAGAATAGGGAGAAAGAAGAGAATGATCGTGCCGATAAAAAAACGAAAGAACTCAAAACGAAAGTGTTGTTGCAGCAGGCGTATCCTCCGCGTTCGAATCAGAATGATTCGCAACAGCGTAATCGATCACAGTCTCAGTCTAATAGGTCGCAATCTCGAAATGACTCCTCTTCGCAGAGATCTTCGTTGGGGTACAATCAATGTGCCTATTGTAGGAACGAGGGTCATTTAAAATTTGATTGTCCAGTTCTCAATGAGCGCAATAGTGGTAATTTGTCTAGAGGAGGTCGTGGTGGTTCGCAACAGACATCACGTGGTAGAGGTCGCGGTGCTCCAAACGACCGTTCCACTAATACTTCTGATTCTAATAATTGTTTCGATCAGCGCGGATCGTCGCAAGGGCGGTCTGCTCAGTACAATGTGGATGATTATTACGTCGATCAGGGAACTGACGACGGTAACTACTAGGACAGCCATAGACAAGGAGAGGGAGTAGTATCAGTTCCGGTTGATCAGAGAGGGCCTTACGTCGCAGTTGCCACCTCGGGCGTCGTTGAGCCTTTTCTGTTGGACACTGGTGCAGCGAAAAGTTCCATAATGCATTCGAAACTCCCTGGCGCACCTTTGTCTGGCTTAACAAATGTTTCCGTTGGATTCTCTGGCGCCCCTGTTAGTAATCCGGTTTCGTGCCCTTTGCCTCTTACCATTGGGCCTCGTGAGCTGAAAGCTCCGTTGATTTTGACCACTGGTTGTGGGGAAAATCTCTTGGGCCTGGATTTGCTAAAACGTCTGTATGCAACTTTGTATTGTTCTCCTGCGGGAGTGAAGCTTACTTTGGGGGAGAGAGTTGTCTCTCCCATGTACTTGTCTCTCGATAAACTTCCACCGGAATTGAGTTCTCTTCCTGCATCTTTGTGGGCGACAGGTCCCAATGACGTGGGCCTGCTTGACATCTCCCCTAATGTTGTTCACTTAAAATCTAATGTGCGATTGCCACGTATTCCCCAGTATCGTATCTCCCTTGATGGCGAACGAGCATTGTTGGCAATCTTTTATGACCTGATCGAGAAAGATGTCATTGAGGAGACTCGGGGAAACGTGTGCAACAGCCCTGTACTGCCCATTCTGAAACGTACTGACCTTTCGAAACCACCTGTTTATCGTTTTGTTATCGATTTACGGGAGGTAAATAAAATTGTGATTCCTCAGTTCCCTGTGGTGCCTGACATTACGGCTCTACTGACTCTGATTCCAGCTTCTGCATCTTGGTTTTCAGTGATCGATCTGAAGAATGCGTTCTTCAGCATTCCGATTGCTGAAGAGAGTAGAGACCTTTTCGGTTTCTCTCTTGGCGGCCGCAGCTTCCGGTTTAAACATGCTCCTCAGGGCTACTGTGAGAGTCCATCGATATACAGTCAAGCCTTGAAGGGCCAACTTGATGCATTTGTGTTGCCGGCTGGTGCAGCCTTGATCCAATACGTCGACGACTTATTGGTGGCTGCAGATACTCAGGACATTTGCAAAACCGCTACAGTGTCGTTGTTGCAACATCTCTGTGACTTACATCATAAGGTGTCACCTTCTAAGCTACAGTATTGTTGTCAAGAAGTAACCTATCTAGGTCACTTATTGTCAAAGGAGGGAAGAAGGTTGACCCCAGAGAGAATTGCAGCAATTGCGCGAATGACTGTGCCAACGACTCAGAGAGATGTGCGTGCCTTTTTAGGTATCACGTCATACTGCAGGCAATGGATTCCAAATTTTTCATTGTTAGCGAAACCATTGGTAGCTCTTACGTGCAAGGATGTTCCAACTCCTTTACCATGGACGGAAGAATGTCAGAAAAGTTTTTCTGAACTGCGTGACGCGTTGTGTTCGGCTCCAGTATTAGGTACCCCTGACTACAGTAAGCCGTTTACACTATACGTTCACGAGAGAGAAGGTTGTGCGTTGAGTGTTTTGACGCAACCTTTTGGTGGTAAGCAACGTCCATGTGCATATTTTTCCTCGACCTTGGACCCGGTAGCTAGAGCATTGCCGAGTTGTTTGAGAGCAACAGCGGCAGCCGCGGTGTCCATCCGACAATCCGCAGGATTGGTCATGGATAATATGCTTACGGTGATGGTTCCGCACGCAGTTGACACTCTTTTGAATCGTACAAAAACCCAACACTTGACGAGTGCGAGGTTGTCTGGGTACGAGTTGACGCTGTTGGCAAGTCATATTCAGATAAAACGTTGTAATGTCCTGAACCCTGCGACTTTATTGCCAATTAGTATGGAATCAGATGAAGTGGCACCCCATGATTGCTACTTACGGACTGAGGAGGAAACAAAAGGTCGTGTGGACCTTAAAAACACTCCTTTGGAAGATCCCGATGGGACCTTGTATGTGGATGGTTCATGTTTTAAATTGCCGAATGGTGATGTGACGACTGCGTATGCTGTGGTAACTTTGAATACTGTTGTGGAAACTGCGAGATTGAATCAGAATTCTGCCTAAGCTACAGAGCTGATTGCTTTGACTAGAGCGTGTGTGTTGTCGAAAGGGAAACGTGCGAATGTGTTTACCGACAGCCAATATGCTTTTGGCGTCGCCCATAGCTTTGGACGATTGTGGAGAGAGAGAGGTTTTATGACATCGCATGGTACTAAGATTCAGCATGGACAGCTTGTGAATGATCTTTTGGATGCACTTACATTGCCTAAGCAGGTGGCGATTGTTAAATGTAGTGCGCATCGTAAGGTGACGGATGATGTTGGTCGTGGTAATGCGTTTGCGGATGAGACTGCTAAGGAGACTGCCCGGAACCTTAGCACTAGAATGTATGTGACGAGTTTGGTTAGGTGGCCTACAGAGACTAGTATGTGCGAGGATACCATCGAGAGTGTGAAAATGATTCAGAATGAGGCCACCGAGACTGAAAAGACGAAGTGGAAAGAGAGTACAGGAAAGTTGGATGTGAATGGTTGTTGGATTGATTTGTTGGAGCATAAGAGATGGATGTTGCCAGATGCGTATGTCCTAGCTGTTGTGGCAATGGCACACGGGTTAGCACACATTAGCGGGAAAGGTATTTGTAAGTTGTTGTCTCCTGTGTGGAAGAATGATGGTATCACGAAGTGTGCTGAGAGATTGGTGAAGAATTGCATGATATGTATGATGTACAATCCTGGTAAGGGAACCCCTACACCTCCTGGCAATTTTGCTCCACCTTCATGTCCCTTTGAAGTGATCCAGCTAGACTTCATCCATATGGAGCGATGCAATAACCTGAAATACGTTTTAGTGGTGGTTTGCGCGTTCTCCCGATGGATTGAAGCCTACCCTCTTAAGGATAACACGGCCCTGTCCACTGCGAAAATCCTACTGAAGGAATACTTTCCTCGGTATGGAATGCCACGGATTGTATGGTCTGATAACGGAAGTGAGTTTGTGGGGAGTGTGATGAAGAGTGTGTGTAAGGGCCTTGGAATTACTCAGAAATTCCATAGCGCCAATCATCCCCAGTCAGCAGGTTTAGTTGAAGGGTATAATGGCACCCTTAAACTCAAACTAGCGAAGGTTCAGGCTACGACTGGTCTTTCGTGGCCTGACGCTTTGCCTCTAGCTTTGCTGTCAACAAGGGCGACTGTACACTCCCGAGTAGGGCTTAGTCCCTATGAAATAGTGTTCGGCCGTCATGCGAATGTTTGGGGGGTCCCTAGACCGAGTGTGTTTTCTGATCTTGAATACCCAATGCTGATTGATTATCTTCATGATCTGACTGCTAAACTGAGGTTAATTCACCAACAGGTCTTTGAAGCACTGCCGGCGCAGACGGAGGGTCCAGGCCACCAGCTCCAGCCTGGAGACTGGGTGGTGACGCGGAACTTTGGACGCAAAAGAAATCTTTAGCCCCCCTTTACTGGACCCTACCAAGTTCTTCTCGCCACGAGGACTGCTGTTCGTTTGGAAGGTCGAAAGCACTGGGTGCATGCCACCCATACCAAAAAGGTACCTATACCTTTATCAGCAGACTCGTGGGTGAGGAAGGGCATTGCTTCGTCTGAAACTGAAAGATTGCAGACCTTCATACCTTTTAGCGACGCTCAGCCTGTCGGAGAATCCTCAGTGCAGCAGAACGACATTGTTGAACACTTGTCACCACAAGATTCAAGATCTGAACAATTGACTGATCAACAGAACTCTGTTCCCTCATCGGATCCATTGTTTGACGAACAGACACGTCCTGGAAGGAGCCGATACTTTTTGCGATCTAATACCAAGGACAAATAAAAGTTTTGTTTTGTCCCCCGACATCTACGTTACCCCATTGCCACGATCAGTCTAAAACTCGTACAACTGTGATTTTGTAAATATTGAGTTTTTTCCACATCTGTGTTTTTGCTTCCACAGCTGAGAGACTTTGTACATATTTGTGAATTAGGATACCTTGCATCCAGGTGTACCGTAGGGCCGCGCATGTACTTCCTTCTGGTTAGTAGGTCTTGACATTAGGTCGAAGGCTGTCGGTTCCTGGGAACTCCTGGGGATTGACTACTGCTACACAGAACGAAGTGCGTCAAGAAACGTTGCGGACGGTCTTAGAGGATGGCGTTTTAAAAGCTGATGGACTTGGAAAAAGCTCAGGCGCAAATATTCAAACTCCAACAAATTACTCGTACCAAATGCTTTAATGTTTCAGGTGTTCCTTCTGTTTCTAATTGTTTCCTCGTTATTGGCGGGTGGGGTGTATTATATGATACAGTACTTCCTTCCTTCTGCCATACCTACTCCTACTTCTGAACCTAAATCTATCACCACTATGTCCCCTCATTCCTTCCATATCTTACCCCAACACGAGCAGACTAGACGTGCGGAATTCAGAAATAATTCCTTCATTCAGCTCCTTCATCAGCATCAGTTAGTGGTTAATACTACTAATTGTTGGGTGTGTGGGTTGATGCCACATACCACGGATAAGGGAATTCCATATCTGGTCCTTCCTTATAGTTCCCAGGGTTCAGCTCGAGCATTGCAAACAATGTTTCGTAGTGCACTAGATTCCTACCCCAATCGAGAGCCACGTCCTCCGCATTTTGGTCCCGGTCCATACCACAAGCCTTTGGCTATAGCGATTGCCGATTTAGATAGGGATATCTATGAGCCGTCGCTCATCCCAGAGGAAGAGGTGCGAGCCTATAGGGATCTGAGTGAGGCTGAGTATAGTGCGCTCGTGGGTGAAAGACAGCTTAAAAGCTCGTCTCCAATATGGATCGTACCCCACCTTGGTAATTTCTGTCTAAAAGGTCGTGGCCGAAGCCCGAGAGCTCATCTTGGAGAGAGTGCTTGCTCCGAGACGTATGTCTTACCGATGCTCTTTTCCCCTGTGTTTCTGACTGCCAAGGGTACGTACTTCGTCTGTCATGATCGTGCGTATACGTGGTTGCCCTCCAACTTTGGGGGCACATGTTATATTGCAAATTTGTTGCCTCCGACGTTTACCGTTGATGCAGATTACCACAAGACTAGAATTGTGAGGGGCGTAATTAGCGAAGAGGACACTGCCGGTCAAGAGGCAGGAGACTTTTTCAAAGGTTTCTTTCCGTTTTGGGGGCCTATGGTCAATAGTAGGAACCTGAGACAGTTGACTCGAGTGGTGGAATCGACAGCTAATATCACTGCCAGTGCCCTTGGTAACATCACAGCAGAACTTCAGGCGGATAGGCTCATGACGTTACAAAACCGTATGGTTTTAGACGTTGTTTTAGCAGATCGAGGTGGAGTATGTAAAGTGATCCATTCGAGCTGCTGTATTTTCATTCCAGATAACGTTCCGACTGTCTATCAAGCCATCTCAAAGTTGCATAAAATCTCTGAGTCCATACACGTGGACGTAGGGGATTGGACGCTACTTGGGTGGTTTTGGGGCCTAATGTCGACTTGGGGTTGGAAAATTCTGATGATCATCGGAGTTGTTGTAGCGTTTCTGTTCTCATGTTGCCTTTGTGTGCAGTGTGGTCCTGCCTTATGTGGCCTCTGTGCTACAACGTGTATGAGACAGCCACCTGTTACCAAAGGAGCTCTGATGGATAGAATTATGTTGCAGCAACATCTAGATGGTCTGATGAATATCGAATATGATTCTGACTAGTGCTTGCCTACATGAGGGCAAAAGGAGCGTCTGAGGTTCCGTGACGATCGTAAGTGAGGTTTTCGACTCGCACGAATATGGTCGAGTCTGGTATCTATGAACCGCAAATGACGAGTTCAGTGGGTGTACGCAGTTTCGCTGTACTAGCCTAAACCGTTCGTTTGTTTTGTGGGTTTATCTATCTGTACCCACGGGTTCCATCTTAGATATGGCATCCATTTTGTTTCTTGCCCTCAAGTAGCCAGCGAACGGACGCTGTCCGCTTCGCGACCCTGGGATTCCCAAGACTTTTGCGGAAGACACGTTTCCTTTGAAAGTGTCTTTATGATGAGGGGGATGACACTGTAAGGCAGATGGCCCCGATCGAGGCACATCTTGCCGTGCCGGTCTATTGTCTTAGTCGTGCATCTCATTGGGCACGTCCCTTTGATGCCTGCAGCTCGTGTTTCCCGATACCACCCCTTTTACACCCTTTCCGATCTCCCCACTGTTTCTGCCTTCCTCTGCACCTGTTTCTGTTCCTTCTTCGATCTGTTTACTGCCAATTGGAATGTACTAATGGTGGGAAGATGGGTTTTTACAGTTGGGAACCTCCGAATGTTTCTGTACTTATGTTCCGGGCCCTGAATACATGAAAGCAACCCCTTCTGGTGTTTACGATGGGAACCAAGTTGTAAACCTTTGTGTATCATGTTAACCTATGAGAGAAATGTGTATAAAAGGAGTTACCCACAGTAGCAACTGGAATCAGGCTCCGTGAACGTACGTTATGTACTTCTCGTGACTTCTGTGTTCCCTGCAGTAATAAACCTCGAATCTTTGACGCCGAAGGAAGTGTCCCGTGTCTCTGTCATTTGTACGCCGGAACAGGTTACCCACGAAGGTTTCAGGTGTTGTCCCCTGGCACCGCTGGGTCTTAGAAAAACCCAGTCCTTCACCTGCGTCGGTTCTTTGAAGGTGATGTGTCAGGGAGGTGTTGCAGGTGAAATCGCAATGGGCGCAGGTGAATGGTCCAGCCATGGTGCTGGGGGATGGTATGTGCTGTTGAAGTTGCGGAGGATGACAGAGGAGCAGTGGTGGTATGTGTTGGCTCCGGTGATGAATATGGTTGTGGTGTTGAATGATGGTGGGTCAGTTTTCCTGGTGCTGGGTGTGGTCCAGGCACGTTCAGGTGCAGGCGGGCTTACCATCGGCATGCATTTGACTCTTCAGGGGCGTGCCTGCTGCACGGGCGCATTGCAGCCTGCATTAAGTAGGTATTGTGGTGTGTGGGGTAAGCATGGGCGAATTTTGCGGATCTCGCGTTCGCGAATTTGCGGATTTTTGAACTCGCAATCCGCAAAATCCGCGAATTCTTGCGAATTTGCGGATTTTTTTTTTTTTTGTGTTCGCAAGGATTTCTGCCAGTTCGCGAGGGTTTCGTACAAGTTCGCAATTGCGAACTTACATTTCGTCGCGCAACGGTCGCGAATTATGTTGTTTCTACGTCTGGTTCATCATCACAGGTTCCCAGCACCCTCTGTTTCACCACTGCAACCCTCTGTTACATCAATGCCACCCTCTGGTTCATCATTACTGTAGATTATGGGGGGGAAAAGCAAGCACACCATCCCTGCTTCAACTCAGATGAATTAATTTGGGGTTAGTTTATTAATGTGTCACTGTTTTAAAATTCCAGTCTGGCACCTGCTTCCTTATCTGTAATTTTGCTTTCTGTTGCAGTGCATTTTTTTTCCCCAGGACCTTCTTTGTGGCCTACTTGTAGCTATTGTATGAGCCTGCTGTGAGGGTCAGAGCAGGGTCATACAATTGTTGCAACTAGCAACTGAATTCTGGAGGGGCCCCAGTCAGGAAGCACTACCGGGAATTGTTACTAATGATGAGTTTGAACTCTTGCCCCTGCCGAGTGCTTTCACTTTTCAATTTCGCGGGGTTCGCGGGGTGCGAACACGCGCAAGATCGGATTCAGAAGCCGCAAATTCGTGCGAATATGCAATTTGTTTTTTTTGCGGCGTGTTAGTTGGCAAGGTTTTGTGCGTTTTTGCAAGCCGCTCGTAGCGCAAGACGCGAAGTTACCCTCGCGGTCGTTCAAGGGCGCAGCCATCTTGTTTGCCTGACGTATTTCCGTTTCCGGGCGCGAAGTGTAATCTCGCAAAGTCCGCGGTTTGCCAGTACAGTCTCGCGCGTGTTCGCAAGGAAAATCTCGCGCGAACTTACCCGCGCGGTCGTGAACGGGCGCGGCCATCTTGTTTCTCATTCATTGCTATGGTTCTGGGCATGGTCTTTGTATCCTCTGTCAATCTCTGCCATCCTTTGCTTGTTTGAAGTTTTTTTTTATCTATTTTACTTATTATCTATCCCTCTATTTTTCTAGCCCTATATTTTTGTGTTTACTGCTACTTTTGGTTAATTTTAAACTACTTTTGTAAACTCTTTTCTTTTCTTCTCTTCCCTATTCTATTTTCTTTATTCCTTTCCGCCCAGACCATGGTGAAGGGAGCCGGGAAGCATCCCGAGAAGGGGAAGGGTCCCGCACCCCGTGTCCGGCTCCCGTGCGGGCGTTTGAGGGGGGAGCTAGTGATGCCACGGGAGATCTTTACCCCGGAGGAGGTGGCCCAACTCATTTTTTATGTTCAGCGCCGCCTCCCCAGGACCATCATGGGAGGCGGCAAGATCAGTGCCGGGTACGGGGCCCGGGAGCGCCGGAAGCGGTGGGAGAAGGTGTGCCAGGCCATTTACCACCACTCTCGGGTCTGGCGCACCTACAACCAGGCCACCCACCGCTGGACGGATGTCCTGACCCGTGAGCGAGATCTGCTCGACCTCCTTGGCCTTGAGATCCCCGGGCTTGGTGAGTAGTAGTAGCTATGTCTTTACTACTATGTTTTCTCCTGCTGTGTTATTATATTGCAAATTTTTGTTTTTTACCAAGAGCAATAATGCTGCTCATTACATTGTAGGTACATTTTATTTCAAAATCTTCTGTGCATTTCAGGTACACTGCTCTCCTTCTCAGTAGTGTT
Source organism: Lissotriton vulgaris (assembly GCF_964263255.1). Classification (NCBI taxonomy): domain Eukaryota; kingdom Metazoa; phylum Chordata; class Amphibia; order Caudata; family Salamandridae; genus Lissotriton; species Lissotriton vulgaris. The sequence continues at coordinate 187,377,468 of NC_141695.1, read as the reverse complement.
GCTACTATGCTTATTTGTTTTAGATTTTGTGTTCATTTCATTGGCCTGTGAAATTATGTATGAGTGTAGTTGAAAGAACTGCGCAATGCTACACACTAAGGTTCAGATTTTTAATTACCGGCGCATCCCTGCAAAGTTGCAGGGATGCGCCAGTAATTGTGCGTCACGCCACCATCACCCATGGTGCGCCGTATTACAATGCGGCGCGCCATGGGCCCAAAACGTCACCAAAGCGTTACGCATCTGTGCCGTAAAGGTGGCGCATTGCTGGAGTTGCGTCGCAACGATGGTGCAGCTCCATCAATTCTCTGGGGTGCCCTATCTCCCCAATGCTGCGTCAAGCCGTACGTCTGCTTCAAGCAGGCGCAGGGTTTGAGTCACGCATCATTGTCCTCAAAGTGACTGATTGAAATCTTGTAGATTTCCCTCAGCCACTTTTAGGATGCGTTCCTGCGCAGGAACGCCCTCCCTTGCGCCGGAACACCCCTATTGGCGCAGGGCTTTACAACGTGATGCATCTCCCAGATGCGTCACGTTGTTAATATACGCCGCACCATTGCGCCTCTTTTGTGCTGTCGCTGCGTCACAAAAGTCACGCAACAATGGAGCAAAAGAGCCGCAAGGGCCTTATAAATCAGCCCCTACAGACTCAAGTCCAGTCCTTCCTTTGTACACATGGCGATAAGAAGAAATAGTGGTGGTGGATTAATAGTTTGAGTATTTTAATGACTGGTGAATGTAGTAGGAAACTTTAGTGTTGTCGCTGATCTTCAATCACGATGGACTTTGGCTGTCACTTTGCGTGCTGCGGACTGCTGCCTGCCAATCCTAGGCAAACCTTTTTAGTACTTTGTTTAGTGAGTTACATAGGGTAGTTTCCAATTCGACGGTCCGCAAATCAAGCAATACTAAAGTAATGACGTAGTCGACCACATGAGATTGGTCAATAATATATCCCGTGGAGTCGTTCCCTATTTGCTATTTCGCAAAAATATTTTGTTACTTTGTTAGTTCTTTTTTAAATGTTTGATTTGGTTGAGAAATAAATATCATCCATGTTTTCTGTTTTTCTTTCTTTCATGTTGTACATCAGCTTCCCCCAGGGGCAAGAGGAGGACACAGGAGGAGGAGGAGGAGGGTGCTGTTGTCGATGCAGGCCAGGACCGGGCAGTCGAGGGCTCCTTTGCTGGCCCCAGTAAGTTTTAATTTTAATATAGAGTACTTATTTTTTCCTAGCGTTCCTCATGCGATTTTTTCTAAATCGTCTTTGATCTTCTTGTAGACAGGATCTAAATTCTTATCCCTATGACTCCGTGTGGTATTACTAGATTATTCTTATTAGTCTGTCTGTGTAGCTAACTAAGATTGCACATTTGGCATTTCCATTGGACTCCCATTCTAGTCAGCAATAGCTCTATGCACTGAGTGTAGTCCTCTGGGATTGTCCATAATGTCTTTTCAAGTATTCTAAATGTTTATGCTTTGACCATTGCCAACAATAAAAAGGTGAATGACCACCACCAAGAAATAATAAGATACTACTTTACTTTTGGTTTGGATAGGACAATCCATTCTACTACTGTTGCAGGGACAAATCTGCACAAACAGAACTATGGACACTAAATAATGCATCGCTTAGCTTATCAATTATAATAGGTGCTGTAACTGTTAGACTTTCCACATACCTCAGTGATAACAGACTTTGTAGTTGAACCCCCAATCTCCTTACTGACTAGATAGTGTGGCAGAGTCATTTAGCTCCCAAAGTCACCGATGGCAGAGGCACGGACTCATGCTTGCAAAAATTCGAAAACCTTTAGCTCATCCACTCTAGTCTGGAGGACCAAAAACCACAGAGTCTATTTAAGTTTAAAAGCTTTATTAAAAGTAAACACATTTATTAAATTCAAGTTTGTCATAAAAGTGAACGTGTAACTGAAAATGGAAAAGTGCTTAGTGCTGACGATTAATTGGACACATTTCTTGTGGTCGAGCCGAGCTCTCACCTGGTTTGAACTTGATCCTGCTCGTGTTCTTAGAAGTCAAGGTTCTGTCTGTTAGGAGAAAAAGTGGTGCGAGTTAAAAAGTAAAAAGCAAACATTCATCAGTTGTGCCAAAAAGTGCAGCAAGACAACAGCCTTCCCTGGAAAAAGGGACATTTTTACTCTAGAGTACACAGTCAAAAATTATTAAATTGTACACTTTTTTTCACATTTCTTTCTTCCTCCTAGACCAAATATTATATAGTAGTGAGTGGTGTATTCTAACATTATTAAATGTACTTTGTAGGTGGAACATCTGGAGACGGGGCCAGCGCGGAGGTGGTGGCATTGGACGAGGAGGACAACTCTGGGGAGGAGGCGGTGCAAGTGCCGGAAAAGGACATGCCTGTGAGGGTTCACACGGTGGTGGCGGGCAGAGGTAAGCTATACATTCCTTAGTCATTGAGATTGAAGACTGCAGAGTGTGCTTTCTGCACGGGTGTATTATAAAAAAAGCAGGTAGTAGCCTCCTCTAAATGTACTTCGACTTAGCTGTGAAGTTTTTGGCGAGAAGAATCCCAATCAGATCTGAGGTGAACTTGATGGATGGGATGAACGAAAAGCGAAAGAAGGGTGTAAGTAAGTGTGGAAGCACGAGAAATGTAATGATGACTGGCAAAGAAGAATGATATGTGTTTGCTTGGTCCCCGAGGTGGCTGGGAAGGTAAGAAAATGGTATGGTGCATGGCTGGGTGAATGATGAAGCAAGGATGGGTGGAAGGAGAACAGCCTGGGTGGGTGAGACAGAAACTGTATGTCTGCAATATACTTTGAATGGATGGATGCCTGGATCATTCATGGTACTATCTGACTCTTAGATAGCATATGTGAATCTAGAGAGAGTAGACGGTCACTGGATGAACTAAGTGTTACTTTGAAGAGCATGTAACACCGCACCCGCACGTCCGTTCCAGTGTAGGAAAGGCAAGGAAAAGAAGTTGTAACGTTGTCCAAAGACTACCATGAATAGTAGCAGTAGTTTGTATTGCAACTGCAAGCACAGCATATATCCAGTTATTACGATGGGCACTCCCTACCTCCCTTAATAACTTTAGTTTAGTAGTAGTACGTCATTCATGTGTGGGGGTATCACTGTTCACTCAATAATAAGCAAAGCACCTAAAGTCATCCCATATGTCATCAAATACATCCCATGTGAAGTGATAGATAATCAGATAATTTAGCTTCTTCATTTTCCTTTTCTAATACTCATTTGCACTGTAGGGTGAAAGCTAAATTAATTAAGCAGTAGCCCTTTTAACAGAGTATTCTCAGTGCCACCCGTAATAGAAAAGTAAGAGCTTCACCACCTGCATGTACTGGACCGGTACAGTAACGCAAGTCTGTCTCACTCACCATGGTGTGCGTCTGTTTTTCTCGGGTGCAAGTTCACTGCGCTGGCATTATGCCGGCTTGCATAAGATAACGTACCAATTGTCCTAAACAAGAGAGAAGAAGAAGAATAAGAGTGGTGTACTGTCATAGTCGACTGTAATAGAAGTCCATAGTGCTCGTAGAATTTGTTCCTTAAACTCCCACTAATGTTAGAGCAAGGATGAAGAAGTCGGAGGTTACATAGATACTGTCCTCAATAGTTATGCACTGTGCTTTCAATTTGCTACTTGTACTGTGACAACTTTCTGCTCAATCATTTTGTGTTAATCTTAAGGAGCATTGGTTACAGACTATGTCTTTCTTTTTTCATGTAGTTGCTCCTTCCAAATCCAAGACACCATCAAGGAGGAAGGAGCAGGCTCGAATGGCCCGGCAACGGAGGCTGGATGCCACTGTGGCTGAATATCGGCGGCTGGTGGCCCTGGAGGAGGAGGAGACGCAGTCTGGAACAACAACAACGTCCACTGGGACAGCTGCCTCCTCCTCCGTGCGGGCTGCCAGCCAGCGCAGTGCTCCAGCGGTACGGAGCCGGGCTACCAAAGCCAAACGCCACCGCCCAGCAGCAAAGAAAGCAGCTGCCCCTCACAGGATTTGCAAGGCACACCGGCGCCGCTTATCCCTCAGACTGTCCTACCTGGAGCAGGAGGTCCATAATTATAAGAACGTGGTGGAGGGCCTCCGCTTCGAACTTGCCACCCTCCGCAAGGAGCATGATGCCCTGGCTGCTAATTCCAACAGCACCCTGCCATAGTGTCCCTTGCCCCTTTTTTAGAGACTTTTGGGGGGTGGGAATTGGGAGTTGTGATTTTTGGGGACTTTTGAAGGACAATCGTTGGGGTTAGGGAGGGTCTTGCGGGAGATTCTTTTGTTAGGGCTATAAAAATATACTTTTTGAAACTTTATCTGACCATACCTGTTTTTTACTGCTTTTGAGTCTGGTGGGTGGGGGTTTAACATAACAGTAAGTTTGTTTTCCTGAATAGTCCTAGGACTTTAGTAGTACTACCGTCAATCAAATCTCTCGTCTCTCCTAATACTCCATTATACTACCTCCAACCAAACGCCTATCTTACCTGTAATTTCTGTTTGCAAGTAGGGCTAGGCCCAGGGCTGGCTCCACGGGAAACAGCAAATAAGGTTGGCAATCCTGGGCGGATAAAATTTCCTCATAGCGGTGGTACTACTGGTGTGACACAGTGGCAGTTGCTTGCCTATGAAAAAAAGAAAATGAAATCTGGTTTGTCCTCCTGAGCAATACAAAGGTACAATACAGAATATAGCAGGTGACAGAAGTACACTAGAACAGTGCCACGTTGTAGCCTAACAAATGTTAAAGTATAACTAATTCGGTTGAAGTTCTTTGACATTAGCCATGGGTCTTTGTCAAGCAGAGTAAGAATATATCATCGGATTTCTTCACCAGCCTGTTGCTATCACCTTATCCTCCCCAGCAAGTGTGTGGATTTATTGCTGTAATTTAGTCACACATCAATCAAAACCACACAGCCCGGGGGAAGAGGGTTAGGCTTTGAAAAATGGATGGGTACGGGGGTTTTTGGGAAAGGTTTTGGGAGACAAGAAAAAGTAGCACAGCATGGACGAACAATTGTGAACATAAACAAATCTTTGGGTACAAACCTATCCCTCAATCTTTGAAAGTGCATACACTACTGTAACTGCATGCATGTCAGTTAAAAGTAATTAGTACTTTCGACAACTGTGGAAGAAAGAATGCGACAGTACAGGGCGTGGGTGGAAATATTGATAACTATATTCAACATAAGGTCTCTGTAGCCAGATACCTGAGAGCCTTGCTGGTCACTATAAATCCATTCACAACAACACTCAATGGGGTTGGTCTGGAAGGTGTCAGGTTTACTCCCCGTGATCCAGTCGATGCAAATATGGTTCCGCCTCCAAATGTCACCAACACCCAGAAGTGTAAACACAGGGTGTTCGAGGCATTAGGCGGGGGAGAAAAATAACAAACTAAAATAAAAAATGTGGGATGGGTAAAGGTAGGGTCAGCAGGGAAAGGATACCTGTAACAGAAGACAAGACAGGCATCAGTGAAGTGCTGTCCTAACATACAAGGGTACTCTCATATAGTCTCACTAAATAGTCTGCAAGTCTCCCGCCTACTCATGGGAAATGTAGTTTCATAGTACGGTAGGCGCTTAGGGGCTGCGTAACCTGACAGAAGGTAAAGTAGATAGAAAAGGAGAAATTGCTTTTTTTCTAGGTGTCCCCTCACTCACCAGGGTTGCCCCTTGGTGACATGCTTCATCATTGGGGCCATCCCAGTCCTCTACGGCCTGGGGCGTGCTGCGACTTGCGAATTACGTAGGAGCACTTACAAATGACTATGTGTGGTGCAGATGTGATAGTGGAGTGGACTAAGTGATGTGTTAAGGGATCAATGTAGAAGCAGAGAGAGAGCCAAGAAATGCAGTCACAGTCAGAGAAAAAGGCAAGGGATACTGTATCTATGTGGTTGTAGTGGTCCTGTTGGAAGTGGTAAGTAAGTTGCCCGCAGAAAAAAAATCCTCCTATTAGCGGCACTCCTCCATTGCAGCCGACGCTTCGTCCATCGATGTTGGTCACCAGAAGACACCCTGTCCACTGCCTGCCTGATGCTGAATTGTGGCTCGCTACTGTGAAGCCTGACTCCATCCTTTTTTCCCCATTGCAGAGACTGAAACCCGGCCTGTAATTATTCAACGAAAAACAGGAAGTGATATAATATTACAACACCACTGATAAATAAATATAAGGCATGTAGGCTGTGGAGTGCAAAAAGTCACAATTTGTTTTTCCTAGTAGACAGTACAATGTTTTTGAAAGTGCGTACTCTGAGTCACCTTTTGAAGGATGTATGGGCAAATTAATGTATCGGATCTTGCCCCTCAAGCTAGGTGTACTGTAAACTGTGTTTTAGAACAAAATTAGATCTTCCTAGCAGTGCTCCCACCCAGACCCTTACTAAAGCCAGTCGCAAAAATGTAGAAGACCCCCAATCAAATCTCAAAAAACGAGGCCTAGCAGAAAACTGGTGACAAAACTTACTTTGAAAGTAAAAGTAGGCCGAAGTACCCTAATTACCCATTACCCACCATGGATTGCATTCAAACCACTTGCAAGCAACCAAGCAAAAGTAGCCATAGCCAGCATCGCTCCAAGACTCGAAATCCCCCCCACTCAAACACATGCAATAGAAATACTGCTAACCCTAACGAACCCTAAGTTAAGAATAGTGGCAAAGGCTTTCTTTAACTATGCCAAATCCCCCCTTTCCCACCATGGATTTTCTTCAAATGACTTGCAACCAAAATTACACATTCTCACGAGTGCTCTAAGACCCCAGAACTCAGTTTGAAAAATCTAGAACACCCCGAAACACATGCAATCCTGCTGCTAGGGCTAACCCTAACGAACCCTAAGTTACAAAAAGTGCCAAAACTAAAGGCTTTTCCGCGCGGATTTTGTCCCAACCACTTCTACCCGGTATTAGACCTTCCCAGGAATGCCCCAAGACCCGGCAACCCACCCGCCAAGAAGCGTAACACCCCCAAACAGGCCAAAAGCAAAATCTCATACTTGCAATATTTCTGGGCCTTCGGTCCAAACGCGCTGCGTAGCTAGGCCATAAGTCGGGTTTGGCACGACGGATTTCCTGAAAAGCAAATGCAATCAAGATTAGAGTGTCCCAGCAGTGCTCCCAGACCACGAAACTCACCCGCAAACAGACGGAACCCCCCCTAAGAGCACCTCAAAGGCAAGCAAGTCATCAAAAACACAAAAAAAATTCCGCCTGGGATTTGGTCCAAAACACTTTTATCCGGTATTAGAGCTTCCCAGCAATGGCCCCAGAGCCGTCAACCCAGGAGAAAACGAGTAGAAGACCCCCAAACAGCCAAAGAGCAAAAGTACAAAAATGGGGACTTAGTCACTTTTTCACAAATTTCCCAAATCACTCCGCGCGCGCTTTGCAGCTAGGCCCTAAGTCCCCTCAGCCACCATGGATTTGCTTCAAACCTCTTGCAAAGTAAAGTATATATAGCCAGCAGTGCTCCCACACCACGAAACTCACCCGCAAACACCAGGAAGCCCCCCAAACAGGCCCCCGAAAACGCTACATAGAGCAAAATGTCTGAAATAGCCCAAAAAAAATCGGCCTGGATTTTGTCCCAACCACTTCTACCCGGTATTAGACCTTCCCAGGAATGCCCCAAGACCCGGCAACCCACCCGCCAAGAAGTATAACACCCCCAAACAGGCCAAAAGCAAACTCTCATACTTGCAATATTTCTGGGCCTTCGGTCCAAACGCGCTGCGTAGCTAGGCCATAAGTCGGGGTTGGCACGACGGATTTCCTGAAAAGCAAATGCAATCAAGATTAGAGTGTCCCAGCAGTGCTCCCAGACCACGAAACTCACCCAGAAACACCAGGAAGCCCCCCAAACAGGCCCCCGAAAACGCTACATAGAGCAAAATGTCAGAAATAGCCCAAAAAAAAATCGGCCTGGATTTTGTCCCAACCACTTCTACCCGGTATTAGACCTTCCCAGGAATGCCCCAAGACCCGGCAACCCACCCGCCAAGAAGTATAACACCCCCAAACAGGCCAAAAGCAAACTCTCATACTTGCAATATTTCTGGGCCTTCGGTCCAAACGCGCTGCGTAGCTGGGCCATAAGTCGGGGTTGGCACGACGGATTTCCTGAAAAGCAAATGCAATCAAGATTAGAGTGTCCCAGCAGTGCTCCCAGACCACGAAACTCACCCGCAAACACCAGGAAGCCCCCCAAACAGGCCCCCGAAAACGCTACATAGAGCAAAATGTCAGAAATAGCCCAAAAAAAAATCGGCCTGGATTTAGTCCCAACCACTTCTACCCGGTATTAGACCTTCCCAGGAATGCCCCAAGACCCGGCAACCCACCCGCCAAGAAGTATAACACCCCCAAACAGGCCAAAAGCAAACTCTCATACTTGCAATATTTCTGGGCCTTCGGTCCAAACGCGCTGCGTAGCTGGGCCATAAGTCGGGGTTGGCACGACGGATTTCCTGAAAAGCAAATGCAATCAAGATTAGAGTGTCCCAGCAATGCTCTCAGACCATGAAACTCACCCACAAACAGACGGAACCCCCCCTAAGAGCACCTCAAAGGCAAGCAAGTCATCAAAAACACAAAAAAATTTCCGCCTCGGATTTGGCACAAACCACTTTTAGTGCTTCCCAGCAATGGCCCCAGACCCGTCAACTCACCTGCAAAGAGGTAGAACAACACCCCCACAAGTGCTGAGTCTTTCTTCATTGGGCGTAAACCAGCCCTCTGCTTTGATGGAAATAGGAGTCTGGAGGAGGAGGATAGAGGAGTATGTTCTTCTGAACTTGTGAACCTGAGGAATGCAGACTGCGGCACCTTCAAATAAATTAGCAAACAAGTGAAGACAGTTCTGCTGATGGGCTTGTCTTTGTGATTATCTGATTAAAGTTTGAATTATATTAACTGTGCACAACAAAGAAAGACAGACACACAGGAATAAAAGTGAATAAGGATGAAAAAGAAAGTTATTGATTCGTTGTCTCATTTTCAGGGCTCGAAGTCGGAATCACGGTCCAGGAATAAGAATAAGGCTTCGTCATCATACTCTGCGAATTCAGCCCGGGTGAGGTCAGTGCCACCTGACAGAGTAGAAATTCCCTCATCTATGGTGCTGGCCACCTCCTCTTCATCCGGCACGCTCTCTCGTACTCTTATATCTGGTGGTATGAGGTGCTGATTCATCTTGATCATTGTTAACCTCTCCACATTTTTGGGCGAGAGGCGGCTCCGTTTGGGAGTTACAATCCCACCAGCCGCACTGAAAACCCGTTCAGAAGACACACTTGCGAGTGGGCAAGACAAGTAGTTTAAAGCCAGGTTGGTGAGCTGTGGCCACAATTCTTTTTTCCCATGCCAATACGCCAATGGGTCAGAATTAACATAGACCTCTGTGGAGTCATTCAGATAGTCCTTCACCATCGACTCAAGGTCCTCCTCCAAGGTTCCTCCACTTTGCGTAGCTCTTGCTGTGCCTCTGGCCTTTTGAGAACCAAACCCACGCAGAGCTAGCCAATCCTCTTCAGCCTCCAATGTTTCTGCTGTCTTTCGTGCAGATGATGCGGTTGCCGGTGTCTTTAACGGCTGAGAGGTCACTTGTGCCACAGCCACAGGTGCAGAAGTGGATTGTTTTGACTGGGGATGGCCTGCTGATGTACTGCCATTTCCTTCAATTTCCAGCCGTTCTGTTTCAAACTTCTTGGCTGACAAGGCTAGCCAACGTTTGTACTTTGTAACATCTTCATCAGCAAAAGGAAAGAATGCTCTGCCTGCCAGCGCCTTTTTGTAGCGTGGATCCAGAATAGTAGCACAAATGTAATGCTGTTCTGAGTGGATCTTTTGAAGACGTTCATCACCTTGTAGGAGCTCTAATAATTTCTCAGCCAGAAGCAAAGAGTCTTTCTTTTTGTCATCTTTTCGAAACACAGAACACACCTCCTTCAGTTGGTCCTCCAGCATGTACAACAATGGGATAGCTTTTCCCAAATTAGAGTCCTCCTTGCTGACTGCACGTGTGAAGACCTCAAAAGGACGAAGCATGCGTGTTAGGCTTTCAACTATGTTCCATTGCGGCCCACCCATCCTCAGCTCCTCTATACCCTCTTTCAAGAAATATTGATCGAGTTGCGTATACTGCTCATACAGACGCTCAAGCATGTAGAAGGTTGAGTTCCAACGTGTTACCACCTCCTGGATGAGTGCTTTCACTGGCATTTGACTTTGATATAGCATGCTCCTCAGCTGCTTGCGGGCCTTAAAAGAATGCCTGAAATGCTTGCAAATTTTTCGGCAGTTGTCCAATACACTGTACGCTGCACTGCGTTTATTACCCAAGAATTTTTGGACAACCAGGTTTATACAGTGCGCCAAACACGGCACTCTGAAATAGTAACCGTCCCTCATGGCCTTAACTATATTGGAGCCATTGTCTGTGGAAACATAACCAACCTTGCGTTTTAGTGGGGACAGACAGTTAAGGACCTTTGTGTTAAAGACATCCAAAATGTTTTCTGCTGTGTGACGTTTCTCCAAACCAAACATGGCTAGTGTTGCATGTTTCCGAGCACCTTTAAAAACAATGTTAGTGTCAACACCTGAGTTTAGCTTTGCTTTAGCCCCTGAAAAAGAGACCCAGTGTGCAGTGATGCACATGTAATCAGCGCCTGCGCCACTGGTCCACATGTCTGTTGTCAGATGTATAGTGTGAACAGCACTCTTCTGCAAAGCTGCCCCAATCACCTTCAGAACATCTTCATGTAGTGCTGGAACCGCAACTCGGGCAAAATAGAACCGGCTAGGAACCTTCCATTTAGGGCAGAGCACTGTCACTAATTCTAGAAAACCAACCCCTTCTACAAAAGAAAAAGGGAGAAGGTCCAGAGCTAGCATTTTAGCCAGCTTAGTGTTATACAGACGGGTCATTGGGTGGTTGCGTTCATATTGCGCTTCTGTAAACAACATCTTTTTAATGTTGCCCTGGACCAATGATTTACGGGATGATGATGATCTCTTCGACCCAGTTACGCTCGCTGATGAACTTTTCCGCATTGATGTCTCACTCTCTCCCACACTCTTAGTGTGGCTCCCATGGGGTGTGCTGCTGACATGGGAACTGGGTGTAAGTGAAGTGTTTGAATCGTCTTCTTCTACCTCCTCGTCATCAGCAGATGACAAATCAACGTTTTCATTACGTGCAATTCCGGCTTTCTTGACCGCCTCTAGGTGCGGAAACCATTCGACAGGGTGCCTTCTCTCAAGATGACCTCTCTGGCCTCCGGTACCATAGTTAGAACCAAGCTTACCACGACTATATCGAAGCTTACAAAGGCTACAAATGGCTACGTTTTCCTTTTTTGGGCAAACACTAAAGAAGTCCCAAACTGGAGACTTGAAATGTCTTCGGGGGCCGGAGGAGGCGGCGATACTGGTGGTGGTGGTCCTGCTGCTAATGACAGATGAAGTGGAGGATGTGGATTGCCGAACTTCAGTACGTTTTGCACTTTCACCACCACGAATTGAGGTCGAGGACGAGGTGGGTACCTTCTTGCGAGGAAGAAATATGGAAGCGGTAGGTTTTGGTGTACTACTTAACTCCAAATCTAATGATTCCATTTCCATTGCCTCCTCGCCGACATCATCATCACGCTCAGCAGCTTCTCGGGATAGGGTCAAAATGTCTCTTTGCTGCATGCCCGGTGGGGCTGCAGTGACCTTTGTGATGACTGCCTCGTCGTCATCGTGAGAGGCTTCATCACCAGCAGTATCTGTCACTTCTTGTTGAGCCTCATCACACTCCATAGGTTTGAGTTTTTGGACGACCTTCCTTTTACGCTTAGGTACCGGTGGCAGATCATGGTGTGCCTCTGCCTCACTGTCAGACCGCAGTTGTCGTGGTTCCCAAGACAGATCACTTGCACCAGAACGAGAAATGAAATGAAATGAACGAAACTTATATAGCGCACGACTTACCCTGGGGCATCTCAGCGCTTGCTTAGGGAACCCGTCCTGGTATTCCCCTGTGAGATAACCCTGGCAGGGTATCCACAAGGTGAAAGCCAGGCATCCCACCGCGAGGGGCCGTTGTGGAGATTAAGCAAGCTATTGCCCAGAGTTGCAGAGTGTGAACCCGTGAGTTGAGAAGGCACCGGAGCGAGAATTAACGAGTCCGTGGAATTTTGAGCCCAAGACCCGCCGAGGCGGGGAATTGAACCCTGGTCCCGGGCCGAACTCAAGCTCCAGATCTGCCGCCTCTAACCCCTGAGCCACACCCACACAAGGGGGGTGTCTACATCTTCTTCAAGCCCACACGAGGTGGGCTTGAAGAAGATGTAGACACCCCCCTTGATCTTTTCCTTGCTAGGGTTGTGGAAGACAATGAATGATCATCAGGAGGAGTGGCTTCCAATGATACCTCAGCTTCATTGTCGATTTCCAAATGTGCCCCTACTTCGGGAGGAACAACTATTGTGGGCACTTGTGAACGTCCATGCACCTTTGCTTGCGCATCTCCTTTTGCTGCCTCTCCTTCCACATGTACTTGGGCGTGTACTTGCACATGGTGTTGTTGTTGCGGCTGTGGTTGTTCAACACTTGTCAGATGAGTTACAACAACCTGTGTTGATTCAGGGACATTGCTGCTACTTTCTTGCGATGAGCCAACATCACTGGTCGATGGTGATTGGAGAAGTACACTGACTGCCTCTGAAGCACTCAAGGGCTTTGACTTAAGTTGGCGTGGTGGTGGAGGCACTGAACCCAATGGAGCAGGGGTGCTGCTCTCAGGTTGGTCCCCAGCAGATCCTGCTGCTGCAGGCGTACTTTTTTTTTTGCTCCCAAAAAAAGTGGCGGGTGACACACCAGCCTCCTTGGTAACTTGCTTCTTCTGCTCCTTACTAGCAACTTTCTTGCTAGAGGAGCTACGGAGAACTTTCTTTGGGGCCATCTTCTTCAGAGCAGGTCAGACAGCAGGCCGCAGTTGCACGAATTGTAGAGTTGTCTGAGGCCAGACGTGACGTCGCGTGACGTTATGCTGCACACACACACCGCTGCAGGACTTCTTCCTGGCACTGGTGGGTCTCTTGAGTCTTGTGCACCTAAAAAAAATGGAAGACAGAGGAACATCAGTTCAGTTATAGAGCACAAAAAAATCGAAAAACACTGCAAAATCAGCACAATCCCAATCCATCCATGCCCTCCATAATGTTTAAATTCAAGACAACCCACAGAAAGACTAGGCCCATGCAAGACTCACTACCCCTGGGCATAAATAAAGGTTGAAAAGTAGGCAAAATGGTTGGAGGCCTAACAACAAAGCCTGCATTCAAAATGGCCACTTGCCTGCCAAGCACATGGCCAGTGCCTGTAGCTGCACTCAAAATGGCCACCAGCCACATGGCATGTCCCTCCCCATGAACACCCCCAAAAATCGAAAAACACTGCAAAATCAGCACAATCCCATTCCATCCATGATGTTTAAATTCAAGACAGCCCACAGAAAGACTAGGCCCCATGCACCACTCACTACCCCTGGTCAAGGCCCCAACAACAGGTCAAAAATCGAAAAACACACAATTTTACAAAAAAAAAAAATCGAAAAACACAGAAAAATCAGCACAATCCCAATTCATCTATGGCCTCCATGATGTTTAAATTCAAGACAACCCACAGAAATACTAGGCCCATGCAAGACTCACTACCCCTGGCATAAATAAAGGTTGAAAAGTAGGCAAAATGGTTGGAGGCCTAACAACAAAGCCTGCATTCAAAATGGCCACTTGCCTGCCAGCACATGGCCAGTGCCTGTAGCTGCACTCAAAATGGCCACCAGCCACATGGCATGTCCCTCCCCATGAACACCCCCAAAAATCGAAAAACACTGCAAAATCAGCACAATCCCATTCCATCCATGATGTTTAAATTCAAGACAGCCCACAGAAAGACTAGGCCCCATGCACCACTCACTACCCCTGGTCAAGGCCCCAACAACAGGTCAAAAATCGAAAAACACAAAATTTTACAAAAAAAAAAAATCGAAAAACACAGAAAAATCAGCACAATCCCAATTCATCTATGGCCTCCATGATGTTTAAATTCAAGACAACCCACAGAAATACTAGGCCCATGCAAGACTCACTACCCCTGGCATAAATAAAGGTTGAAAAGTAGGCAAAATGGTTGGAGGCCTAACAACAAAGCCTGCATTCAAAATGGCCACTTGCCTGCCAAGCACATGGCCAGTGCCTGTAGCTGCACTCAAAATGGCCACCAGCCACATGGCATGTCCCTCCCCATGAACACCCCCAAAAATCGAAAAACACTGCAAAATCAGCACAATCCCATTCCATCCATGATGTTTAAATTCAAGACAGCCCACAGAAAGACTAGGCCCCATGCACCACTCACTACCCCTGGTCAAGGCCCCAACAACAGGTCAAAAATCGAAAAACACAAAATTTTACAAAAAAAAAAAATCGAAAAACACAGAAAAATCAGCACAATCCCAATTCATCTATGGCCTCCATGATGTTTAAATTCAAGACAACCCACAGAAATACTAGGCCCATGCAAGACTCACTACCCCTGGCATAAATAAAGGTTGAAAAGTAGGCAAAATGGTTGGAGGCCTAACAACAAAGCCTGCATTCAAAATGGCCACTTGCCTGCCAGCACATGGCCAGTGCCTGTAGCTGCACTCAAAATGGCCACCAGCCACATGGCATGTCCCTCCCCATGAACACCCCCAAAAATCGAAAAACACTGCAAAATCAGCACAATCCCATTCCATCCATGATGTTTAAATTCAAGACAGCCCACAGAAAGACTAGGCCCCATGCACCACTCACTACCCCTGGTCAAGGCCCCAACAACAGGTCAAAAATCGAAAAACACAAAATTTTACAAAAAAAAAAAATCGAAAAACACAGAAAAATCAGCACAATCCCAATTCATCTATGGCCTCCATGATGTTTAAATTCAAGACAACCCACAGAAATACTAGGCCCATGCAAGACTCACTACCCCTGGCATAAATAAAGGTTGAAAAGTAGGCAAAATGGTTGGAGGCCTAACAACAAAGCCTGCATTCAAAATGGCCACTTGCCTGCCAAGCACATGGCCAGTGCCTGTAGCTGCACTCAAAATGGCCACCAGCCACATGGCATGTCCCTCCCCATGAACACCCCCAAAAATCGAAAAACACTGCAAAATCAGCACAATCCCATTCCATCCATGATGTTTAAATTCAAGACAGCCCACAGAAAGACTAGGCCCCATGCACCACTCACTACCCCTGGTCAAGGCCCCAACAACAGGTCAAAAATCGAAAAACACAAAATTTTACAAAAAAAAAAAATCGAAAAACACAGAAAAATCAGCACAATCCCAATTCATCTATGGCCTCCATGATGTTTAAATTCAAGACAACCCACAGAAAGAATCAGTCCACCCACCACTGAGTACCCCTGGGAAAAGGCCCCAAAACAGCCCAAAAATCGAAAATCCCAAAATTTTAGTTGCAGCAACTGTAATGCCCCAAACAAACTTACTTGTAAAATTTCTAATCCAACAGTGATCCAAAGAAAGTCAAAAAGGCCTCAAATCCAAAGATCCAGCAGCATCCACAAAAGGTAATCCTTCCAGGTCCACATCCGAATGAAAAGTGACCAGGAGATGGACAAAGCACTGGGAGGAGCCTGCTGAACAGGAACAGGAAGTTGAAGACTATGGGGCACTTCCTTCCTCCCACCCCCCTGCCCCCCTCCCCAAAATGGACTCCTCGCTAAAAAAGTGCAGGCAAATGTCAAACTAAGGAGTTATTCACATAAAAATCATCATTTCTAGAAGGTTTATGCTGCTTGCTGGTGGATTTCTTGTGCAGAATTGCAAATTTATATTTTCGCGCGCCGCATCTCAAATCTCGCAATTGCGAAGTACCGCGAGACGTGATCTCGCCGTACTCGCGTTGACAAACTCTCGCTGGCAAGCCGCGATGACGTAATCGCGCTCGCCAATTCCCGCGGGATCACACAGCAAGATCCAAAATGGCGCAGCACTCGCAAACTATCGAAAAAAACAACTCGGCAAACGATGATAAACGCCGCGCGCCGCAAAAATTGTATCACCAACGCCGCGCGCCGCCAAAAAAATCCGCTGCGTGCGAATTTGCGGATTTTGCGGGAAATCCGCAAATCTCGCGGATTGCGGATTTCCCGAAAATCCGCAAAATCCGCGAGCGGAACGGATTTTCCGCCCACGCTTAGTGTGGGGCTTGTTTTGGCTAGAAGAATGACAAGAGGGAATAGCTCAGGGGGCAAAACCTGGGCAGCAATGGTTTCACTTGGCCAAAAGGCGGCAACTGAATCAAGCTGGAACAAGCAGAAACTGGAGGCCACTGGCAAGTGACAAGCTTGGTGCCAACGTGCCTACTGATAAGGTCATGCTGCGGCCTGCACTATGTCGATGGAGTGGCGAATAGTAGAGTGGAGTGTAATGGAATGGAATGTCGTGGATTAGAGTGGCGTTTCATAGACTGGAGTGACATAGAGTGTGCTACAGTGGCATAGGGTGGCATACAGTGGAGTTGTCAAGAGTTGAGTAGTGGAGTAGAGTGTAGTAGTGTGTCATAGAGTAGACTGGAGTGGTGTAGAATGGAGTAAAGTGGCGTAGGAGTTGTGGATAGTGGAGTAGACTGTTGTGAAGTGTTGGAGAGTGGTGTAGCGTCCGTTAGAGCACCACAGAGTGGATTACGGTGTTGTAGAGTGGAGTGGCATAGGGTGGAGTTGAGTTTCATGGAGTGTCGTAGAGTGGAGTAGAGTTTTGTGGAGTAGAGTATTGTAGAGTGGAGTGGCATGGAGCGGAGTAAAGTTTTGTAGAGTAGAGTGGACTAGCATAGAGAAAATTGGAGTGGCATAGAGTGTTGTGTAGTGGAGTGACATAGAGTGGAGTCACGTAGAGTGGTGTACAGTGGAGTGGCATAGAGTAGAGTGAACTGGCATAGAGTGTAGTGGTGCAGAATAGAGTGGCATAGATTGCAGTGGCATAGAGTGCAGTGACGTAGAATGCAGCGACATACAATGCAGCAGCGTATAATGCAGCATTGTAGAATGCTGTGGCATAGATTAGAGTGGTGCTGAGTAAAGTAGAGTGGCCTAGAGTGCATTGGCATAGAATGCAATGGCATCGAGTGCCGTGATGAGGGCACAGTGGTGCAGATTGCAGAGGTGCAGAGAGGAGTAGACTAGAGTGGCGTAGAGTGGTGAAGAGTAGAGTGGCATAGAGTTCAGTGTTGCAGAGTGCAGTGGCATAGATAGAGTGGTGTAGTGTAGAGTGGCATACAGTGTAGTGACTTAGAAATTGAGTAAAGCTGAGTAGAGTATAGTGCAGAGGCATATAGTGCAGTCCTGCAGAGTCGAATGGCATAGAGTGCCGTAGAGTGGAGTGATGCAGAGTAGAGTGGAATAGACTTCATTGGTGCGGAGTTAAGGAAAGTGGCAAAGAGTGGTGCAGAATACAGCGCAGACTCATAGAGTGCAGTGGCTTACAGTACAGTGGTGGAGAGTAAAATAGATTGGCAAATAGTGCAGTGGTGTAAAATACAGTGGAGTACAGTGTTGCGGAGTAGAGTATAGCTGGATAGAGTGCAGTGGTGCAGAGTAGCCTGGCGCAGAATAGACTGGCGTAGCATACTGTGATTTAAATTAGAATGATTTAGAGTGCAGTGGCATAGAGTAGAGTGATGCAAAATAGAGTGATTTCGAGTGAATTGGCATAGTGTGTAGTGGCGTGGCATAGATTGCTGTAGTGTAATGTGCAGTGGTGTAGAGTGGAGTAGCATAGAGTGTAGTGGCGCAGAGTGAACTAGGGTATCATAGAAGTGCAGTGGTCTAGAGTATATTGTTTTCCAGTAAAGTCCAGTGGCGTAAAATGTAGTGGTGCAGGGCAGAGTGCAGTGGCATAGAGTAGAGTGGTGTAGAGTGCAGTGGTGGAGTAGAGTGGTAGAGTATAGTCATGTGGAGTGCAGTGGTGCAGAGAAGATTAGAGTGGCATAGAATTGATTGGCGTAGAGTGAAGTAATAGAAAGTTTAGTGCATTGGCGGAGAGTGTACTGGTGTAGAGTGCAGTGGCATAGATTGCAGTGTTGCAGAGTAGAGTAGCATAGAGTGCAGTGGCGTAAAATGGAGTTTCACAGCATAGAGTGGAGTGGTGCAGGGGTTGAGTAGCTCAGAGTGGAGTAGAGTGACATAGAGTGCAGTGGCATAGAGTAGATTGTTTCAGAATACAGGAAAGTGGTGTGGAGTGGAGTGACGTAGAGTAGAGTGGCCTAGAAAGTAGTGGTACACAATAGAGTGCATTGGCGTAAAGCGCAATGTCATAGAGTGCAGAGCAGAATGGTGTGGAATGCATTGGCAGAAAGTCAAGTGGTGCAAAGTAAAGTAGAGAGGTATAGAGTAAAGGGGCTTAGATTGCAGTGGCGTAGAGTGCTGTAGCATACAGTGGAGTAGTGCAGAGTAGAGTACAATGACGCAGAGGGGAGTAGCAAAGAGTAATGCAGAGTAGAGTGGAGTGGCGTAAAGTGGAGTATGCATGGTATTATAAGTGCACTGCCATTACAGACAACACATTTTCAATTGAGATGAACGTTACATTTGCACAGCCATACAGTTTTAATGATAAAAGTATACAGCTCACAAACAATACTGTGTGGAAATGTTATCACTTAGTGCATTGATTTGTTTTGAGCATATTGAAATATTTGTTTCCACCACACTTGAGAATTACAAATATATGTGCTGCATTTGTGCTTTCCTAATTCTGATGTATTCTGAAATATCTGCACATTTCATTTACAAACATTTACATTCTGTTGTATGCTAGTAAAAAGCCATTCTTTTCACAGTAAGATTGTAATATATTGTTTCACTTTGAAGTAAGAGAAAGAAAAGTAGGCACTAAGCTTCTGTGGAAGACAGATCCTGGCTTTTAACCTCTGAATTTGAATGCACAGTAAATATGACAAGATTAGAACAAGATTTAAAGGTCTATTTACAGAAGGTGAGCAGTCCTGGAAGAATACATGGAGTGATAGTAAACAGGCGATTCTCTACGGGGTGGACAAAGACATGTTGAACAGTCTAAAACAAATAAAGCCAGGAAATAGAAAGGAAGCAAATGTGAGTGACAAACCATAAAGCAAATGGTAAGCAATGGGTGGAATGTGTTCCTAGGGAAGCTTTCTTCAGTTTTCGGGAAGGATTGGACCTAAAAACACAGACAGCAGCAATTAATTCATCCCTAACACACAGAGTGTAGCAGATCCTGAAGAGAACATTTACAGTATGCACAGCAGCAGTGCAGGCAGGCTTCTGACATAAAAGAACATTTACAACACAGGCAAAACCCATGCAAGCTTCCAACAGATACAGCACCAACAATAGCAATGTGACCGTCCCTCACACACATAGATGAAGTATAGCAGAGACAGAACCAATGCAAGATTCTCATCCTTAGGGAACAGACAAACAGCAGAGAGCATCAGTGCAAGTTTCTGAGCCTCACAATTAGTACATCAGAGTAAGTAAACATGCAGGCTTCTCTCACACAGAAGAGGTTCAGACATACCACAGGCAGCAGTGCAAGCTTCTCACCCACAGAGATCACATGCAGTGCAGAGGGCAGCAGTGCAAGATTCTGTGATTCCAAATAAGCTCAGAAGAGGCGGCGATTAAACATAGTTCTGTCACACAGAGCAGGTACACCACAAGTAGCAGTTGTACAAGCTTAGCATTGACAGAGAGAACATACATTGCAGGAGGCAGCAGTACTAGATTTTGAAACTCTTAATAAATACAGCAAAAGTGGTAAATATGCAAGCTTCTCTCACATATATAACAGGTATAGGCACATCAAATGCTGGAATAGTGTAAGTTTCTAACACATAACGATCATATATTGTAAAGGGAGCAGCAGTCCAAGATTCTAGGAACCCACAACATGTACGGCACAATCAGTAAACATGCAACACGCAAGTACAGCACAGCACAGACATGCAACCGGGCTAACTTATCTCTCACTTGCACACTTTATACTTATTTTTATTCACTTTCTTCTGACTTAACTTCCACTTCATATATTTTCCATACAACCAATTTTATTCTGTGTAAATATTGAATTATTGGTTGGGGTGTATGGGAGTCCGCAACAGGTAATAAAGGCATTATCGGTCGGTCCAGTAAGTTTTCGATAGCTACAGAGAAGACAGATTCAACTTAAGAAAAGGTGTCAGCCATTTATATCAAGTACCAAAATAGTTAAAAAGTCAAAAATACAACACAATAAAGAACCCATGTCAATGCATATAAAAAAACTGAATAAAACTTAATAAAAAAAATTACATAAAAATTATATACCGTAAGGGAAACCGGAGATATTACTTTTTAAAAGAATTTAAGTGAAAAAATGTCAAGAAAAAGTAAAGTGCCAATGACATGCTATAGATAGTGTTGGCCAGGGCCTAGGCTCGATTTCAGGCCAACTGTGGTGGCTCATGAGTTGGATACACCAAGTTATGACCTGATTTTTTGGGAAGCGCTCCCTCTGTCGTTTTTCCACCTCCCTACTATGCGGTCTGCCTGCATCATTTAGATGCTAGTGGGTCGATTGACGAAAGACAGTCAGAGTACCGCCAACTCTGCCAGAATTGTTCACTCGTTCCGACCGCGCCATAGGCAAAAGCGGCTTTCGGAGGGAGGAACAGCCAGTTTGTTTGCCAGGGCCAATAACGATATGCCTTCCTGCCAATGTGACTGTGGTGGGGAAACCTCCACACCTGAGTTGGCAGTTTGGAATGGATATAAGGCTGAAACATACCTTCTTTCTGTTTCACTCTGCCTTTACCATAATGGAGCCAGTCATGCTGCTACTTGACCACGAAGCAACTCAACACCATCGTAGCCGGAATCGAAGGTAACCTTCATATACAACTTGTTTCCTTTTGACTGGTCTATTTACATTTGATCTGGACCACACATGTTGAAATATTTTTAACAAACAATAACATACCAATGTGTAATGCATATGTGTGTAATGTTGTCATTTAAGAGATTTGACAACCTAGCTAACTGTTCAATCTCCAAAATGAGAATAAAAAGAATTTTTTTAAGAAAGATGGAGAGAGAGAGATTGGAAAATAATTGTAACAAGCCTATTGTAAAATTATATCTGATGGCCCCTACAATTACTTTCAATGTAAGTTCATGCTTAACCTTTGTTTCAAATCCCCGACATCAGTTTGTTATAGTAAGGTTCCAACTAAAAAACATGCCAATTATGATGGGCCATCCCACGGGCAACCATTCTATTCAAGCCTTGACGGCCTGCCCTTGCGATGGAACATCTTTCCAAACAGACTTGCATATCATCTTTTCTTGCAAATTGTATTTGGCCCAGAGGAAAAGCTTAATTCCCCGCTCATGCACAAATATAAATTCAGGCAATGCCACCCAGTATTATACTTCGTACAGATGTTGGCGGATCCATTTGTATGTCACTGCTTAGCATCATTCCTATGGCTCTCACTAAAGCATGGCAGATCGCAACTGTAGGTCTGAGAGTGAAATACTAATCTCTATAACGTTCACTGTGATGGCAATTCAGCCTTGCACTTGCACTTTCTTTCCTTACATGAACGTAGAATGATTTTATGCTTTTATTGCCCTATTTATCTAATATATCATAGTGTACCGATTTGTTGTATAATATGAATGATTTCACTGTACATTTGTTGTTGTAATGCATTGGATATTAGGAAAATATAGAAAGATCAGCAGAAATTATAATTAAGCAGGTAGATGCGCTTAGCGGACCCTTACCTGAGAGGGAGGAGTCCAGGATGAAGCCCAGGTTGCGTGCGTGGTCTGTTGGTTTGGGTGCGCTGCCCAGGGCAGGGGGCCACCAGGAGTCGTCCCAGGCGGAGGGCGACGATCCCAGGATGAGGACTTCCGTCTTATCTGAGTTCAGTTTCAGGCGGCTGTTCATCATCCACTCGGCTACGTCTTTCATCCCTTCGTGTAGGTTGGTTCTGGCGGTGGCGGGGTCGTTGGTGAGGGAGAGGATCAGCTGGGTGTCGTCGGCGTAGGAGATGATGTTGAGGTTGTGTTGGCATGCGATGGCCGCGAGGGGGCTCATGTAGATGTTGAACAGCGTGGGGCTGAGTGATGATCCTTGTCGTACGCCGCAGATGACTTCGGTGGCTTCTGATCTGAACGGGGGGAGGCGGACTCTCTGTGTTCTTCCGGCGAGGAAGGAGATGATCCATTCCAGTGCCTTCTCCTGGATTCTGATGTTGTTGAGGCGCTGCACTAGGGTGCGGTGGCTGACCGTGTCGAACACCGCGGAGAGGTCCAGGAGGATGAGGGCCGCTGTTTCCCCATTGTCGAGCAGGGTTCGAATGTCGTCGGTGGCTGCGATGAGGGCGGTCTCGGTACTGTGGTTGGCCTGGAAGCCGGACTGCGAGTGGTCGAGGGATCCATTCGTCTCGAGGAAGGTGGCCAGCTGTCTGTTGACGGTCTTCTCAATGACTTTGGCAGGAAACGGGAGGAGCGAGATGGGGCGGTAGTTTTTGAGGTCGGTGGGGTCTGCTGATGGTTTCTTCAGTAGGGCGCTGAGTTCGGTGTGCTTCCAGCTCTCTGGGAAGGTGGCGGTGTCGAAGGAGGCGTTGATGATGTCCCATAGGTGGGGTGCGATGATGGAGTCGGCCTTGTTGAAGACGTAGTGAGGGCAGGGGACGGTTGGTGATCCGGAGTGGATGGAGTTCATCGTGCGGATGGTGTCTTCGGTGTTGATCCCAATTGGGGTTCGCTGAGCCGGCGGGAGCATTCTGGCTCAGGAATGCGGCTAGCTGGTCGACCAAGTTCTGCCATCATGCAGCGTAACACTTTTAGTAGCCGATGTAAGGCCGCACACGGAGCAATTGCCACATGGGTAATGTCCTGTGGGAATGGTACTAGCCTGGATGGTGCTAGGGCATTGGGTATGAACCAACTTGTCACCACATTTGCCTCGAACTGACCCACATAAATGCAGGCCAGATTAGGAGCAAATGTGGCCCCCATCGAAGTCCCCGATGTCTGCAGGTATAGTTGGCCCCTGTACTCCAAAAAATTTCTAGTAAGTGCCAGCTCGATGCACTGCAGCACAAATGTCTGCGGTGTGTCGTAGAACCATTCCATCGACCCCAGGGCCCTCGCTGCTGCCACCAGCGTGGCATCCTGGGGGATTCTGGTATACAATGACTCAATGTCGATAGTAACCAGTAATTGGTTCTCAGGATCAAAGACTGTATCTTTCAGAATTTTAAGGATGTCAGTGGTGTCCTGCACATATGATTCCTGTGTGACCACCACTTCCCTCAGAAAAAAGTCTGCGAACTGGGATAACAGTTCGAGAATAGATTGGATCCCAGAAATAATAGGGCGGCCTGGAGGCGGGCGTTGGGGCTTATGAATCTTGGGCAGAATATAGAAAGCTGGTACCCTAGGATTGGTGTTGATAATAAAGTCTGCTTCCTTAGAAGTGATCCATTTTTTAGCCACTGCCTCTGCCACCATGTTCTTAATGGTTTCTGAAAGTTCAGAGGTAGGGTCACGCACCAAAGGTTGGTAGTTGGTGCAGACCCCCAAAAGTTTAGGAATCTCCGCTTCGTAGTCGGTGGTGTCCAACACGACCACGGCCCCAGTGAGGGTCAGCGGTCAAGTTGCTTGCCCCACTCAGGAGATAGCATAAAAAGCAATGACAAACCGGACGCGCGCAGCGGTCACGCCGCTGGCGCGCTGAAGGGACGCCAAAGGCATTCCCGTCTGCGCCCATCCGCGGCCGACCGGGGCTAGGGGCCACAGACCCTGCTCCCCGGGCAAGCCAGCAACTACAGTACAGTTCTGATGACCTCCACCGTATGGATGCCCCCCCTGAATGGAGCATGCAAACACTCCATCTTACCCCATAACTCACCTCCCTCGTGCCCACACTGTAGCTTCCAGTTAGGGAACAACCTGCCCCCCTCCTACCAACCCACTGGGATTTAAGATGTTTCTAATAAATTGAATCTCTAGGAGGTTATCGGATTAATAAAAAAAAGACAGAAATATTGGTTTGTGGAGGTGGAAACCCAGTTTTACACAAAGATTTACAAGGCTGCATTAATTTAAAACCTAAAAGATATCTAGGAATTTTGTTCTCTTCAAATATTTTGGATTTATATACATTTAATTTTGTTCCATTAATTGAAAAAGTCCAATCAATGTTCACTCGCTGGGATCCTCTGCCTTTAACTATTCTCGGATGCATCAATTTAATTAAAATGTCAATCCTTCCTCTTTTCAATTTTTTGTTTGCATCAATTCCAGTCTATTTGTCAAGTACTTTTTTTTCCAAAATAGAATCTATGTTCTCTAAATTTATTTGGGCAAAAAAAACACCTAGATTAGATATACGGACATTAACTGCAGAAACTAACTATGGCGGTCTTTCTTTACCAAATTTGAAAGATTATTATTTTGCTTACTTTGCACAGTACTTAGAGAGATTTAAGAACAGGAATGCAGTAACTAGTTGTTTTATAAATTCTTTTTTTGATTTGATATGCTCAGAAATACAAATACCATCCCCGTTGTTTGTATTGAAATCCCCCAAATTTGTGCGGTATAAAATCATAAATTGGTTTTTTAAACGACGTAATGCAATGCTTAAGAGATATTCACTTCCACAATTTCATTTACTAACTCCCTTAATTGGAGTGTTTTCTTTTTTAAAGATTAAAATCGATCCCATTGTAATAAAAAATTGGGGTAGGTCTGGGTTTAAAACATTATCTGACTTTTTGGTAAGCGCGACTTGGCTCTCAGTTACTGAGATGTCAGCTCGAATTGGTGGCAATTTTTTGCTAATTGGTTCCTACTCTAATTTAATTTATCCTATGTTGGCGCAATTAGATCCCGGTACCATTGCGAATTATACTTCTACTCTTGTTTTAGATCTTTTTATTAATAATTTGGAGAAGAAACCAGGAGTATGGAAACAGTGTCTGACACAAAGTCGGGAGGTAGAGTTGACTGCTAAAGCTATCCGTAAATGGTACACTCAAGAAAATTTCATATTGTCACCGGAAATTTGGAAAACCATTAATCAATTTAATTTCTGCGTACTGCGTGGTGCCAACTGGCGCCGAATGTTGTATTTTAGCAAGTGGCTATTATATCGTACACCAGTAATAATTGCTAAAATGTATAACAATGCGTCTGCTTTTTGTTTCAGACATTGCAATTGTGAACAAGCCAATTGGTCTCACATTATTATGTCTTGTCCTAAAATTAAGCATTTCTGGGAAGAAATTATTGGTTTTTTAAAGACTTATTGTTTGTTATCTATCCCATGCAATGCAACAATGTTATTATTTGGATATGACCCTGATTGTATATTTTCCAGTCAACTGGCAAAATTGATTTATATTATAATGGCTGTGGCTAGATCTTTATTACTGCAGAATTGGCTTTCAACCTATATCCCGACGCTGCAGGAATGGTTGGAAAAAATGAAAAGGGTCAGGAAAAGCGAACTTTTATATGCTCAAAGAGTTGGGGGTATTAGAAAATTCGATCAAATTTGGGGATGTTATTTTGAGTAAATTGGTTTAACATTACGTTAAGTTGAAACTAAATGTAATTGTTATTTTTCTGTGTTTTCTTTTTTTATGTATGCTGTATATAATCTGAATACAACTTCAATAAAAAAAGATTTAAAAAAAAAAAAAAAAAATTGCATTCTCACTGAGACTTGGCTTACCCCCAACTCGGATCCCGATCTCACCCAAGCTTTGCCTATGGGCTACTCCATCACGAGGATGGATCGTCCTGTAGGAAAGGGGGGCGGGATTGCCATTATTCACAAACACGAACTAACTTGCCGAATACTGGGCAGTCCTCTCCCAGATTGCGAGAACGCTGTGTTCTCCATTGAGTTCAGCCCCGCCCTCACCTTCTCAGGCATTTTACTTTACAGACCCCCAGCGCACTCACTGTATTTCTGTAATTCCCTACCTGATCTGGCCGCAAACCTAGCCAGCTCCTCCGTAATTTCTCTATACTGGGGGATTTCAACAGACATTTTGATTACCCTTTTCAGACCTCCGCGGTGGAACTTATCAAAGACCTAATGGCTTTCCAACTCTCACAAAAAATCAGAAAACCAACCCATATAAAGGGCTACTTACTAGACTCAATCTTCTCGAACCTGGATACTCTAGTAGGGGAAAACCCTATACCGGTCCCATGGTCAGACCATTTCCTTATACCATTCTCATGGTCGCCACCTTGCAGAACAACGCGTAGAGCTCCTGTCTAGTTAAGAACTAAGTCCTGGTCCAAACTATCATTGGAACAATGGGCCACAACTCTGGAAGACACTAAACCAGCACCATCATCAGGCGTAGTCACGGCCAACGAAAATTTTAACAACTGTCTTCAAAAATCCCTGGGTGCCCTCATTCCTGTAAAAGATATAAAAGTTAAGACTAAAAACACCAAAAAGCCTTGGTACACAGCTGTTCTTCGAGGCCTAAAGCAGAACTGTAAAAAAACGGAGAGAGCCTGGAGGAAAAACTTCTCCCCAGACTCAAAGGAAAAAAACTGAAATAGTATTAACCTCTACAAAGCGGAAATTAGAGCTGCACAGGCTACCTTTTATGAAGATAAAATCTTAGCAGCACCTAACTCTACGCGTTAGATCTTCAACATTGTGAAAACCCTCTTAAAACTCCCCCCCACTCCCACCCATCCTGGATCAGGAGCTCAGTGTGATAAACTTGCAGAATTTTTTTCAACCAAAATTGATGCCATTTTCTCATCTTTTCGCCCCATAACTAAAGAACTTACACCCCTTCCACCCAGTTAAGGTCAGCCCAGCCTTGACTCTATCCCGCCCTTGGAAATGCCAGAGTTAGAAAAACTGTTCTCCAAAGTAAAAAGTGGTTCACCCGCCCCTCTACGAATGCTCACCCAGGTAGCAGGGGTAGTCTTTCCGGTGATCTTAGACCTAGTTAACATCTCACTTTCTTCAGGGGTGGTCCCCCATGCATGGAAGGAAGCTATGGTGAAGGCCTTGCTGAAGAAACCTTCCCTAGACCCGTCAACCTTAGGAAATTACCGCCTCATTTCCTCCTACCTGGGATAAGTAAAATCACAGAAAAAGACTTTAACTCAATACTTTCCTCTTTCTTGGAGACTCACAATCTTCTCCACCGGACACAGACTGGCTTCCCCCCACTTCAGGGCACAGAAACTGCCCTGATCTCCGTATTGTAAGTAGCAAGGAAGATAAGTCGATTCTGGCGGTACAGCGGTGGTACTGCTCCTTGATCTTAGCACAGCATTCGATACCGTTAGGCACCACATCCTAATTCATAGGTTTAGCAACACAGGTATCTCCAGAACTGCTCTGGCCTGGCTCCAGTCGTTCCTTGATAACAGATCCTTTCAAGTGTTTCAAAACGAGGTGACCTCCCAAAAAACTCCCCTCCACTGCGGAGTGCCTCATGGCTCCACCCTAAGCCTTACTTTCTTTAATGTATATACCTGCACTCTCGCAGAAGCAGTTCTTCCCTTTGGAGTTTACATAGTTATCTATGCTGATGACAGGCAGCTGGTGATTGGGCTTAACAAAAAGGATAGTAACCCCCCCCCCCTCCTACACGCCTGTCTTTAGGATATTGCCACCTCGATGAGGGACTCTTTATTAAAACTAAACGGGACAAGAGCGAAATCATGGTCTTGGAAAACCGCTCCCCACTTGATATGAGAGAAATCTGGCCCACCGCCTTAGGCCTGGTTCCCACTCCTAAAACCCAGCTAAAGAGTCTGGGCATCTGGCTGGACCAGGACCTGTCATTCAAGTCCCAGGCACGGGAGACCGCTGCCACATGCTACGGTCTCCTCCAAATCTCTCGTAAAATCCTCCCCATCCTCCTGCTCAGGGCTAGAAAAATCATGGTAAAGGTACTCGCCCTGTCCCGGCTGGACTACGCAAATGCGCTTTATTTGGGGACCCCAATGGCTACAATCTCCAGGCTGCAAACCGTCCAGAATCAGGCCGCTCGACTGCTGCTGGACATTCCCAAACTGCAATATGCCAGACCAGCCCTGAAATCCCTCCATTGGCTTCCAGTCCTGGAAAGAATTACATTTAAATCGCCCATAAATCACTCTACAATACAGGCCCTCCCATTCTGAACAATATCATTCAGCCCTATGAGCCCAACAGAAGCCTTCGATCCAAATCCCTAAACCTTGCCTCCATCCATAGGATTAAAAAAGCCAGAAGTGGAGGTCGACAATTCTCTATGAAAACTGCTAAATTTTGTAACTCTCTCCCTCACTACCTCAGAGCCCAACCCAATCATCTCTCCTTCCGGAGATCTCTAAAGACTCTGTTGTTCTCTTAGCTGACCTGACACATCTGCCTCTGTCTCTGTAAGCGCTGGGATGCCTCCGGGTAGCCATGCGCTATATAAATACCACTCAATTTCAATTTCAATTTTGCTTTCCTTCTCTATTTCGCATTGTTGTCATTTGGACCCTGTGAAGTGGGGTATGGCGAGACAGGGTTGTGTTTTGTTATGAATTCCTTACTATGGACTGACTCTTTTGGAATCAAATACATTTTATTGTATTGCTTTTATTATTGGACTTTTATGAGCTTTACTTTTTTAGATCGAGTAAAATGATGATGATTATGATGACTTGTCTGTTTACATTTAATCTGAACTCACTCATGTTGAAATCTCTCTAACAAGCAATAACATACCAACATGTAATGCGCAAGTGTGTAATGTTGTCATTTAAGAAATTTAAACAAACACACCTGCATAAAGTTATTGTAAGTTTGAAATTGGTGCAAGCGGCTTCCATGATAATAAACACACAAAAATGGACATCAATCCAAAAATCAAAAACTGACCATAGAGGTGTGTAAACCTAGTTTTCCTAAACTATAAAATCAAAAACATATGCATTACACATTACTGGGCTAATTGAAATGTAATATATTGTAGAAATTGCACTTGACAAGGTGAAATTTTTGTCTTAAAATAACTGTAAAAGCTAAGTAAGTTCCAAACTTGAATCAATTAAAATATTTATCAGTTACACATTTCCCCTTGTCTACTGCATTTCCTGTGTTAAATTGAAATGTTATTTCTGCCATTATTATTTTAAGGTGCAATGCATATGTTTGTATTTTCTTTACTTATCAAATAAAAATAAACACATCTGTATTACCACTTAAAATAAATATATGACAAATCCATTTGTTGGTGTAAGCGTCCAACATCATGATAAATGATTGCACCACATTTTAAATGTCCGTCACATAGTTTTATGACTAGTGTATGGAATTTACAATTTAGACAAAAAAAAAAGTTGTATTTTCTATCATAATTGTAAGTAAAATATGCACATCACATTTTAATCAGTAACAGTTCTAGGAATTGAAGGATAGTAAAAGAGAAATAACCTCACAACAAGCTTGGTAAAAAAATATATATATAAATGAGATGTCTCTCAACTCGAGTTACATTTTTCTTCATTTATAAAAAAGGCAAAACAAGTAGACATGTCACCAAGACATTGGAGTGTTGAACCCAAATGTGTCTCCTAAACATACTGCCAAAGAGGAACCTCCTCAGGAAGGGGCATCCAGTGGGGACAGAGCAGTCACCTCGAGAATCTTTTTGGGGAGAGGTGGGTGTGGGTCAGGGGTAATGGCCAGGTAAGGCAAGAACCAGGAGAAGTATAGATAGGAGGGGTGGGAGAGGATTGGGTTTGGGAGGTAGAGGGAGTTGTAGTGTGTGATGTGCGTGTGTTTGTATCTGTTGGTTTAGAAATTGCATGCAGGTCATGCGTATGTTGTGAATGTTTGTGTGTTTTTTTCCTGGCAGGTGTATATTGCTCGGGTGAGTGTGCATTTGTGTTTGATGGTTGTTGGTTTGCAGAGGCATAGCTAGAGCTTGTGATGTCCGGGGCTATCCCTCAGATTGCCGCCCCTTGGGGGAGGGAGGGGTTCCTGGGGAAAAAGGACAGCGAGCACTTGAAAGATGTCCGAGAGA
This sequence comes from Lissotriton vulgaris, assembly GCF_964263255.1. Lineage (NCBI taxonomy): Eukaryota > Metazoa > Chordata > Amphibia > Caudata > Salamandridae > Lissotriton > Lissotriton vulgaris. The sequence goes on along the minus strand of NC_141695.1, from coordinate 187,347,278 downwards.
CACGTAGTATTGCTGCTAATAGTTACCTCAAGTGAAGTGTGTAGTAATTGCATCTGTGATATATATGGAGAAAAGGAGTGGGTTTAATATACACCTTTGCCTTAAGTTATTTGGTTTGTGCATTTTTCTTGATAAAGCTCAATTCCTGCCCAATTTAATTCTCATCCATGACCCTCCATAAAGCGCTTCATACCATTTATGAAAGGGCTCCCATTTAAAGGTGAAGGAACACTTAAAGTTTTCATTACATGCCACGTTGTGACGTCCACCCACTGATAATGCCAGAGGTTGCCCTAGGCATCAGCTTGGCATTGCCCACCTTTTTCGTCTCTGGCCAACAAGACCACGGGCTCGAATTTCGTGGTCCATTAGCAGAAGGCAGTTGGTGCCAGGCTCCTTATTTTAATGCCCCACACACTATGGTGTAAGAGGAAGGGGACCCCTATAGAGCCAGTGAGAAACATATTAAAATCTGTATTAGTGGGATGACCAGGGCTTTAAGTGGGATGAAAGAACTGGAGGGTCTCTCAAAGGGGCATGGTGAATGTAATTAAGGGCCTGGTTTAAAAACACTTCAGCTAAAAATCTGTGCTTAGCATAGTGTGCCGCCCGACTTGTATTTTGCTGTTTCTGTCATTGCATCCAGATATATAATACAAGTAACATCATACCTACAACAAGTAAGGACTATTGGCTTTGTCAATGGTTGTAACTTGCAATAGATAAATAAGCAGCAACTATGGCTTGTAAACAGAGCCCGATAGAGACCAGTTTCAAGGCCCCTTATTAAAAAACAGCCGGTGCTCAGACCCGGTCAGACCCGGCCCACTTAAAGCCCTGGGGATGACTCAGCTGGTTGAACGCACACTGCAGGGATCTCTTCAGAACATAGACTTAATTCCCAGAGGGCCCACTCAGCCTTTCAGCGAAAGAAGCAGATGAAACAAAGACCACTGGGGTGCTTTGCAACGACAACTATCGCACAGGAGATAATTAAACGAGTGCCCTGTGCTGTACAATTACTCCGATATTACACTTATGTGAAGATGCCCACCCACAAGGTGACCCCCTTGGCACCACCTCCCCACACAGGTGAACCGTGGTTTGCATTCCTCCACTGGGCTGACAGGAGCTGCACATTTCTCTGTACTCATGGGATAAGCATTACAGTCATTTGAAACTAAAAACTGCAGTCGTTTTCATAAAACTTAAAACAAGAACGCTGCAATAAATATGGTAAAAACGCACGACGTGTACACTCGGCACAGAACCCAAACGCTCGAGGAAAGCGCCTTACCTTAGAGTGGATTATAAAGCGCCTCTAGCTGTACCCAAGCAGGGGGATGGGAGCAGCATTCCTTAACGCCCTGGAAGAGCAGGCAGGGAAAAGCCACTCGCTTCCTCGTGGTGCTTCGTGAAGGTCTCAATGGGCTCCAATGCTCGGTAAACTCTTGATAGGTGAGCAGCCCTGCCACTCATGCATTCCATTGCTCCTTCTTGACCGCAACCATTCCCCTATAGGGGATGTCCAGCTCCATCTTGAATGATCTGAGTGGAGGGTCTGCCTGACTCGCGCACGCACCACACCACCATGCTTGCAGCGCGTTGCACTCATGGTCAGTTTGCTTGCTTGCATTTCAAACTGTGCCGCCGTGCGGGCCCGGCACTTGTGGCCCGTTGCGACTGCATTTATAATTTATTTGTGGGTTGGGGACACTAACTGACAAAGTGTCAGACAGTGAATGTCCCCAAATAAATCATAAAGGCCGCCGCAACAGGCCACAAGTGGCGTGCTGCCTTGCCGCCTCCAAAACAGTGCCGCCTGGGGCGGTCCCCCCCCCCTCACCCCCTCTAGGTTCGCCAGTGTTGGTTTGCGTGTAGGAAAGTGTTTGGATGAAGCTGCTGTTGAGGTGGCTGTTGTGGTTTTGGTGCCTGTGGAGGTATGTTTTGCAGTTGCATGTGAGTCTGGTGTATTTTTGGATGTAAGTGTTTTTTTAGGTGTTTTGTATTTGGGTGAGGGTTTGTGTTTTAGTTGGTGTTGATTTGCGTGTAGCTGTGTGTTTGAATGAGTCTGTTGTTGAGGTGGTCTGTGTTGTTGTGGTGCTGGTGTGTGTGCTTGTGCTTATGTGTGTGTTGGTGGTAGTGGGTGTGGTGGTGGTTGTGGATGTGCTAGTGGCTTTGCTGGTTATTTTGGGTGTGGTGGTGGTTGTTATGGGTGTGCTGGAGGTGTTGGGTGCGCAGGTGGTTGTGGGTGTCCTGGTAGTTGTGGGCGTGGTGGTGCTTGTGGGTATAGTGGTGGTTGTGGATGTGCTGGTGGTTGTAGGGCATGTGGGTGTAGTCTCAATTGTGTATGTATGTTATTTGTGTGTTTGCTTGTGTTTCTTTGTGAGTGTGTGTGTGAGTGTGTGTGGGTGTGCTGCTTGGGTCTGTTGGAGTGGCTGCATCCAAAGAACTGTGTGTGCTTGGGATGGGGTGGGAGTTTTGAATTGGGATGAGAATAGGACTTGAGATGGGAAACAAAGTTTGAATGGTTGGAAGGACGCAAATGATCTCTGCCACCTCAACATAGAACTCTGAATGGCTACTAGGTATGCTACCATTTGTTGCATTTGGCAACTAAGGCCCTGTAGTCCATTCAGCAGTGCAGTCTGGCTAATAGAGATGCTGCGTTAGAGCTCAATAGCCTCCTCACTCAGTGCAAAACAGGGTGACAGAGGCAGGGGGTCGGGTTTTCTGCTTTCTCTTCTTTTTTGCTGCTAATTTCACTTTCACTTCTTCTGCATCACTTTCAGCTTCTTTTATTTCTGAATTATTTTCTGCTACAACTATATTTGAATTTATTACAGTCTTTGTTTTTTCTGCTTTATTACCCTCCACCTTCTCTTTCTCTGTTTCTTGTCTATTGGCCAGGCATTTCAGTGCACTTTCACCGGCTACTCCTCTCGTTTCACTTTTTAATAGTATAAGAAAGAATTTCAACATCCTAGCAAGTACAATTAAGGTAGGTATAAAACTGTTGTACATGATATGGAATTTCATAATAGACATGGAAACTGAAGACTTGGGCACCTTAGTCATTAGTGAATTTCGGTAGATGTGTGTGACTTCTATTGCAGACTGTAAGAAGTTTATATACTGCCACCTCTTCACCAGATATCATATTGCTCATAACATAAATTATGCAAAGACTCATACAGAAATCGGAAGATTTGGAGTACCATGTGTGAGTTCCCTTATCCAGTCCAGTTTTTCTTTGTATTTTGAGATTTGAAGTCCTGATTTTCCCCTCCTAAAATAGGGCTACAACTCCAATAATGCAAAAAAAATAACTTTTCCTTCAAAAGCTACTAACTTTCTTTGCACCCATTTTACATGTATTGTTGTTCCATTACAAAAGTTTTCAGCCGACAATTAACTTTCGCAAACAGCTGGTAGCGAAAATGAGTTCTGAAAGTGGACTTGTACAATTTGCTCTCAACTCAAAATGTGCACCCATTACAGTTGGGAGACAGACTGCAATTCGCAACATAAACTAATTTCTTAAATTAATACAAACAGTTGGAAAGACGGTGCCCCCCTGATGTGACAGGATCTGCCAAACATATGTGACACCTTCAGCTAATCCTTGCTTTGTAGTCCTGCACACATTTGAAGATCAAATATGGAAGCATTTGTGACGTTTGTGCTTTTGCTTGTGACCTATGATGGGTTGTTTGTGACCGCTTAATCCATTGGTCCATTAAGTTGTCATTCATATATTGATTCCACCCACCACAGCATGCACATGGGGAAATAGATAAGTAGACATTACCCGCTGGCTTTTTTCACTTACAGTGATTGCACATAGCTCAAGCCCATTATTCATATCCACCTAAAAATAGGTCATTTTTCTTACATGACAAAGCTGGTTTAAAGTGTGTTTTTTCAAATGTAATTTATTTTTTATGAAAATCAAATTAAAAAGGTATTTATTTTGTATGCACTTCACGCGCCCCCGTTACATAATGTTCACTTTAATTTTCCTTTTTTTGGTCTTGCCTACTCACCAACCCATGCGCTGTCGGTTGAAAAACATATTGTGGACTTACCAAGAGCATAAAAGGGCTTGAACATCCCACTGATTGGCTTTCTTGTCCCTCTCATAGGCCTGGTTCACCTTCAATTGACTGGCTTCTATGCTTTCACTGCTTGCTTTTCAAGCACTACTTTTTTATTTTCAGTTAAGCATTCCCTGAGAGTACATGTTTTTTTGCAGGTGCCACCCTCGTGTACTTCTCTCCCCCTGCACTCCATGTTGGTCTTTGTCATCTGTGTACTTCTCCTTTGCTTCCTTTCCTGTGCGCTTCTCTCCTACCGTTCCATGTTCCACTATGGCTTATTGCTTCACCTCCCACCCTCCGTATTGCTTCTACCCAGCCGCACCCTCCTCTCTCCTCCCATTGCCTGCAAGCCTGTGTGTTTCTCCCTGACCTGCTCCACATTTCTCTTTTGTCTGTGTCTCTTCTACTTCCATATACACCCCATTGTGTTGTGTTGCTTTGACTCCCCGGCGCCCTTTCTTACTTCCCAACGCCTCCATTTCCTGGTGTTGCATTTGCTCTTACATGGTGCCTCCCCACCCACTATTTAAAAAAAAAAACACTTATACTTTTTTCTTTAGTTGCCAATCCAACTCAGATCAGTAAGTGGAGAGACAAAAAGGAGCTGCATCATTTTCTAGGTGTACATGGCTACCAGGTCACAAAGGTGAAATCTGTTGGCTTTGCCAATGCTTGTTAGATTAGCTGTTAGCATATGCTAAAGTGGCATTGGAATATTATAGCTCACTGATTTGAGAGCTTGATTAATTGGTGATTTATTTTTATCTCCTTCATAAATAATAATAAGAAAATGCATGGGACAACTAAAAAGCTTTTTAATTAAGGGTTATGTAGGAAATGGCCACATCAATGAATGATGTATTTCAAAGTAAAAATGTTTATTGCAGGCAATTGGTGGCCACTTTTATGTAGCTGCACACTTTCTTTTTTGTTCTGTTTACTATTGTGGCTTATGCTTGCAATAAAACCCATTTAAAAATGTAGCCATCTCACCAGCTTCCCTATGCCAGACCTACTACCCCTGGCCAATTCTGGTTCTCACCAGCTGTCCACGATTTCGAGTCAGCCATGGGTATGTTTTTTGTTGTTGTTGTTTTTTTATATTTTGAAAATGTTTCTCTGATGTGGTTCTGTCATCTGCCTCCAAGTGGAAGTTCTTTGCTTTTGTCTGGTCTTGTCTTTAAAATATTGTCAGGCCCTATGCAGCACACAGTCCCTGCATCTCTGTGCCCTTTCCAGCCACCTTTCTTCTCCCATGGCCTTAAGCAGCATCAGTTTGGTCTTCCGGGGCGGCACTCATTTTGCAGGCGGAAAACCCTCGGCCAAGTGCAATTCTATGGCAGGATTGGAGGCTCGGATTATGCCACTAATCTTTACTACTCACTTTTACAGCAGCCAATCAAAATAGAGTGAAACATTTTTAACTATACAAATCCCATGAGGTTTTGAACCATGCCTCTGCAAGGGCGAGATTTTAGATCCCTATCTTATCACTCCAGATCTAAACCCCGTTCTGGTCGACTGAACCTTTATTGCCTGTCATTAACCCCTTCGCTGCTGGGCCTTTTCCCCTCCTGTGCTGAGCCCTTTTTTGGCTATTTGGGGTAGTGCGCGCTTAGGCCCCTGTAACTTTTTGACCACATAAGCTATCCACGCCAAATTTGCGTCCTTTTCTTCCAACATCATGTGGATTCCAAAGGCGCCCAGGGTTTGTGGATTCCCTTGGAGGGGTCCTAGAAATTAACCAAAATATAGTGATTTTTTTGTTTTTTTCAGAAAAATGGGAAAAACGGGCTGCAAATGAAAGCCTCTGGGTTTTTCCCTGAAAATGGTATAAAAAAAGGGTTTGTGGGGCTGAAATCTCCGTTTTCTCAGCTTTCAGGGAATGACAGTCTTTTGTCAGGGAACCAACATTTTTCACACAGTTTTGGCATTTTTCTGGGACATAGCCTATTTTTGCTATTTTTAGAGCTTTCCACCTCCTTCCAATTAATGGTAGAAAAGAGTTTGAAAGCAATAATGGATCCTAGAAAGCTGTACATTTTCGGAAAGTAAACAAAATTCTGAATTCAGAAAGGGGTCATTTGTCTAAATCCATGAAGGATTCTTTATCGAAAGTAACAGTTAAATCTTGGAATAATAGAAAATTTGTTGAAAAAAACAGCCTTTTGTCTCAACGTTTTCACCTATAACTTTTTCTAATCTTGGCAGCTCTTGGAAAGCAATATACTGTTACATCCGTTAGACCTTCCTGGTTGTGGGGATATATAGGAGTTGTAGTTTCACCAAGAACCCAACGAACCCAGATCCAAAAACTGAGCAGCAACTTGCAATGTTTTTTTTTCTTTTACTGGGTATAGAGCACTTTGTCTTAGAAAATGTATACATGGAAAAATCTGTATGAAAGACACCTATGTATTTCTGATTTGGGTACAAAATATAGAGTTCAGAAACAGTATATAATTGCACATTTTCAAAATTGGGAATACCCATACTAGCTTGAGAATTATTGGTCATTTTTCAAAAACATTTTTTTTTTACACAATGTCTGTCATTGAAAGGGAGAAATGCTAGAAAGCTCATTAGGTAATAACAGTTGATTTACAAATCTGAATTACCCGAAGTCTCCCGATAAAAACGGTACCTTACTTGTGTGGGTCGGCCTTGTGCCTGCGATAGGAAACGGCGCAAAATGCAACGTGGTCACACCTCAATTTTGCAGTTACAAATTGACCCTTTTATGGCAAAGTGCCTACCTGTAGTTTTTGCACCCTAGCTCTGCCGGCACCTAGGGAAACCTAGCAAACCTATACATTTTTGGAAAGTAGACACCCTGGGGAATTCAGGATGGGGTGACTCGACTGCCTACCACCAGGCTTTGTTACCCAGAATCCCTTGCAAAGCTAAAATTATGACAAAAAAAACACATTTTCCTCACATTTCTGTGGTGGAAAGTGCTGGAATCTGCGTGGATCAACAAACTTCCACCCACCCAGCGTTCCCCCAGGTCTCCCGAGAAAAATGGTACCTCACTTGCGTGGGTAGGCATAGTGGCTGCAACACGAAACAGCGCAAAACGCAACGCGGTTGCACCTCAATTTCCCAGTGAAATCTTGTGCTATTTGGACAAAGAGACTACCTTTTGTTTTTGAGTCCTAGCTCTGCCAGCACATAGGGAAACCTAGCAAACCTATACATTTTTGAAAACTAGACACCCAGGGGAATTCAGGATGGGGTGACTCGTCTGCCTACCCCCAGGTTTTGTTACCCAGAATCCCTTGCAAAGCTAAAATTATGACAAAAAAAAACACATTTTCCTCACATTTCTGTGGTGGAAAGTGCTGGAATCTGCATGGATCAACAAACTTCCACCCACCCAGCGTTCCCCCAGGTCTCCCGAGAAAAATGGTACCTCACTTGCCTGGGTAGGCATAGTGGCTGCGACACGAAACAGCTCAAAATGCAACGCGGTTGCACCTCAATTTCCCAGTGAAATCTTGTGCTATTTGGACAAAGAGACTACCTTTTGTTTTTGCGTCCTAGCTCTGCCAGCACATAGGGAAACCTAGCAAACCTATACATTTTTGAAAACTAGACACCCAGGGAAATTCAGGATGGGGTGACTCGTCTGCCTACCCCCAGGTTTTGTTACCCAGAATCCCTTGCAAAGCTAAAATTATGACAAAAAAAACACATTTTCCTCACATTTCTGTGGTGGAAAGTGCTGGAATCTGCGTGGATCAACAAACTTCCACCCACCCAGCGTTCCCCCAGGTCTCCCGAGAAAAATGGTACCTCACTTGCGTGGGTAGGCATAGTGGCTGCGACACGAAACAGCTCAAAATGCAACGTGGTTGCACTTCAATTTCCCAGTGAAATCTTGTGCTATTTGGACAAAGAGACTACCTTTTGTTTTTGAGTCCTAGCTCTGCCAGCACATAGGGAAACCTAGCAAACCTATACATTTTTAAAAACTAGACACCCAGGGGAATTCAGGATGGGGTGACTCGTCTGCCTACCCCCAGGTTCTCTTACCCAGAATCCCTTGCAAAGCTAAAATTATGACAAAAAAAACACATTTTCCTCACATTTCTGTGGTGGAAAGTTCTGGAATCTGTGTGGATTAACAAATTTCCACCCACCCAGCGTTCCCCCAGGACTCCCGAGAAAAATGGTACCTCACTTGCGTGGGTAGGCATAGTGGCTGCGACACGAAACAGCTCAAAACGCAACGTGGTTGCACTTCAATTTCCCAGTGAAATCTTGTGCTATTTGGACAAAGAGACTACCTTTTGTTTTTGCGTCCTAGCTCTGCCAGCACATAGGGAAACATAGCAAACCTATACATTTTTGAAAACTAGACACCCAGGGGAATTCAGGATGGGGTGACTCGTCTGCCTACCCCCAGGTTTTGTTACCCAGAATCCCTTGCAAATCTAAAATTATGACAAAAAAAACACATTTTCCTCACATTTCTGTGGTGGAAAGTTCCGGAATCTGCGTGGATCAACAAATTTCCACCCACCCAGCGTTCCCCCAGGTCTCCCGAGAAAAATGGTATCTCACTTGCGTGGGTAGGCATAGTGGCTGCGACAGGAAACAGCGCAAAACGCAACGTGGTCACAACTCAATTTTTCTGTGAAATTGTGGCCTTTTTGGGCAAAGAGACTACCTTTTGTTTTTGAACCCTAGCTCTGCCGGCACCCAGGGAAACCTAGCAAACCTATATATTTTTGAAAAGTAGACACCCAGGGGAATTCAGGATGGGGTGACTCGACTGCCTACCCCCAGGTTCTCTTACCCAGAATCCCTTGCAAAGCTAAGAAATTGGGAAAAAAAACGCATTTTCCTCACATTTCTGTGGTGGAAAGTTCCGGAATCTGCGTGGATCAACAAATTTCCACCCACCCAGCGTTCCCCCAGGTCTCCCGAGAAAAATGGTATCTCACTTGCGTGGGTAGGCATAGTGGCTGCGACAGGAAACAGCGCAAAACGCAACGTGGTCACAACTCAATTTTTCTGTGAAATTGTGGCCTTTTTGGGCAAAGAGACTATCTTTTGTTTTTGAACCCTAGCTCTGCCGGCACCCAGGGAACCCTAGCAAACCTATATATTTTTGAAAAGTAGACACCCAGGGGAATTCAGGATGGGGTGACTCGACTGCCTACCCCCAGGTTCTCTTACCCAGAATCCCTTGCAAAGCTAAGAAATTGGAAAAAAAAACGCATTTTCCTCACATTTTTGTGGTGGAAAGTTCCGGAATCTGCGTGGATCAACAAATTTCCACCCACCAAGCCTTCCCCCAGGTCTCCCGAGAAAAATGGTACCTCACTTGCCTGGGTAGGCATAGTGGCTGCGACAGGAAACAGTGCAAAACGCAACGTGGTCACAACTCAATTTTTCAGTGAAATTGTGGCCTTTTTGGGCAAACAGACTACCTTTTGTTTTTGAACCCTAGCTCTGCCGGCACCCAGGGAAACCTAGCAAACCTATATATTTTTGAAAAGTAGACACCCAGGGGAATTCAGGATGGGGTGACTCGACTGCCTACCCCCAGGTTCTCTTACCCAGAATCCCTTGCAAAGCTAAGAAATTGGAAAAAAAAACGCATTTTCCTCACATTTCTGTGGTGGAAAGTTCCGGAATCTGCGTGGATCAACAAATTTCCACCCACCCAGCGTTCCCCCAGGTCTCCAGAGAAAAATGGTACCTCACTTGCCTGGGTAGGCATAGTGGCTGCGACAGGAAACAGTGCAAAACGCAACGTGGTCACAACTCAATTTTTCAGTGAAATTGTGGCCTTTTTGGGCAAACAGACTACCTTTTGTTTTTGAACCCTAGCTCTGCCGGCACCCAGGGAAACCTAGCAAACCTATATATTTTTGAAAAGTAGACACCCAGGGGAATTCAGGATGGGGTGACTCGACTGCCTACCCCCAGGTTCTCTTACCCAGAATCCCTTGCAAAGCTAAGAAATTGGAAAAAAAAACGCATTTTCCTCACATTTCTGTGGTGGAAAGTTCCGGAATCTGCGTGGATCAACAAATTACCACCCACCCAGCGTTCCCCCAGGTCTCCCGAGAAAAATGGTACCTCACTTGCCTGGGTAGGCATAGTGGCTGCGACAGGAAATGGTTCAAAACGCAACGTGGTCACAACTCAATTTTTCAGTGAAATTGTGGCCTTTTTGGGCAAACAGACTACCTTTTGTTTTTGAACCCTAGCTCTGCCGGCACCCAGGGAAACCTAGCAAACCTATATATTTTTGAAAAGTAGACACCCAGGGGAATTCAGGATGGGGTGACTCGACTGCCTACCCCCAGGTTCTCTTACCCAGAATCCCTTGCAAAGCTAAGAAATTGGAAAAAAAAACGCATTTTCCTCACATTTCTGTGGTGGAAAGTTCCGGAATCTGCGTGGATCAACAAATTTCCACCCACCCAGCGTTCCCCCAGGTCTCCCGAGAAAAATGATATCTCACTTGCGTGGGTAGGCATAGTGGCTGCGACAGGAAACAGCGCAAAACGCAACGTGGTCACAACTCAATTTTTCTGTGAAATTGTGCACGTTTTGGGCAAAGAGACTACCTTTTGTTTTTGAACCCTAGCTCTGCCGGCACCTAGGGAAACCTAGCAAACTTATACATTTTTGAAAAGTAGACACCCAGGGGAATTCAGGATGGGGTGACTCGACTGCCTACCCCCAGGTTCTCTTACCCAGAATCCCTTGCAAAGCTAAGAAATTGGAAAAAAAAACGCATTTTCCTCACATTTCTGTGGTGGAAAGTTCCGGAATCTGCGTGGATCAACAAATTTCCACCCACCCAGCGTTCCCCCAGGTCTCCCGAGAAAAATGGTACCTCACTTGCGTGGGTAGGCATAGTGGCTGCGACTGGAAACAGTGCAAAACGCAACGTGGTCACAACTCAATTTTTCAGTGGAATTGTGCACGTTTTGGGCAAAGAGACTACCTTTTGTTTTTGAACCCTAGCTCTGCCGGCACCCAGGGAAACCTAGCAAACCTATATATTTTTGAAAAGTAGACACCCAGGGGAATTCAGGATGGGGTGACTCGACTGCCTACCCCCAGGTTCTCTTACCCAGAATCCCTTGCAAAGCTAAGAAATTGGAAAAAAAAACGCATTTTCCTCACATTTCTGTGGTGGAAAGTTCCGGAATCTGCGTGGATCAACAAATTTCCACCCACCCAGCGTTCCCCCAGGTCTCCCGAGAAAAATGGTACCTCACTTGCCTGGGTAGGCATAGTGGCTGCGACAGGAAATGGTTCAAAACGCAACGTGGTCACAACTCAATTTTTCAGTGAAATTGTGGCCTTTTTGGGCAAACAGACTACCTTTTGTTTTTGAACCCTAGCTCTGCCGGCACCCAGGGAAACCTAGCAAACCTATATATTTTTGAAAAGTAGACACCCAGGGGAATTCAGGATGGGGTGACTCGACTGCCTACCCCCAGGTTCTCTTACCCAGAATCCCTTGCAAAGCTAAGAAATTGGAAAAAAAAACGCATTTTCCTCACATTTCTGTGGTGGAAAGTTCCGGAATCTGCGTGGATCAACAAATTTCCACCCACCCAGCGTTCCCCCAGGTCTCCCGAGAAAAATGGTACCTCACTTGCCTGGGTAGGCATAGTGGCTGCGACAGGAAATGGTTCAAAACGCAACGTGGTCACAACTCAATTTTTCAGTGAAATTGTGGCCTTTTTGGGCAAACAGACTACCTTTTGTTTTTGAACCCTAGCTCTGCCGGCACCCAGGGAAACCTAGCAAACCTATATATTTTTGAAAAGTAGACACCCAGGGGAATTCAGGATGGGGTGACTCGACTGCCTACCCCCAGGTTCTCTTACCCAGAATCCCTTGCAAAGCTAAGAAATTGGAAAAAAAAACGCATTTTCCTCACATTTCTGTGGTGGAAAGTTCCGGAATCTGCGTGGATCAACAAATTTCCACCCACCCAGCGTTCCCCCAGGTCTCCCGAGAAAAATGATATCTCACTTGCGTGGGTAGGCATAGTGGCTGCGACAGGAAACAGCGCAAAACGCAACGTGGTCACAACTCAATTTTTCTGTGAAATTGTGCACGTTTTGGGCAAAGAGACTACCTTTTGTTTTTGAACCCTAGCTCTGCCGGCACCTAGGGAAACCTAGCAAACTTATACATTTTTGAAAAGTAGACACCCAGGGGAATTCAGGATGGGGTGACTCGACTGCCTACCCCCAGGTTCTCTTACCCAGAATCCCTTGCAAAGCTAAGAAATTGGAAAAAAAAACGCATTTTCCTCACATTTCTGTGGTGGAAAGTTCCGGAATCTGCGTGGATCAACAAATTTCCACCCACCCAGCGTTCCCCCAGGTCTCCCGATAAAAATGGTACCTCACTTGCGTGGGTAGGCATAGTGGCTGCGAAAGGAAATGGTTCAAATTGTACGGTGGTGAATTTACAATACCAAATTGCTAAACAACCTTCATTTTTGGGGGGGGGCACCTGAGTTTTTGGCCCGGGGCTCGGTGGTATTCTTTGGAAAGTACCAAACCCAAACAGATCTGAAAAGTAGACCCCCGGGGGAGTCCAGGGAGGTATGGCATGCGTGGGTCCCCGAACGTTTTCCTACCCAGACCACCTTGCAAACCTTAAAATTAGGTAAAAAAATCACTTTTCCAAACTTTTTGGCGTGGGATCACCGTGCCGGCAAAAATGTCCTACCACCCAGCGCTCCCCCTGTTCTCCCGAGTAAAAGGATACCTCACTTGTGTGGGTGCCCCAAAGCAGAACAGGCCAAAAATGAATGTTGAAAAAAGTAGTATTTCAGTGTTGCAAATTAAGCCCCCCTGCCTTAGTCACAGGCCTTTGGCCCACCCACACAAGTGAGGTATCATTTTACTCGGGAGAACAAGGGGAACGCAGGGTGGTAGGACATTTGTGCCGACACGGCGATCCCACGCAAAAATGTATGGAAAACTGTTTTTTTAACCTAAATTTATGGTTTGCAGGGATTTCTGGGTAGGAAAACATTGGGGGACCCACGCATGCCATACCTCCCCAGACTCCCCCGGGTGTCTAGTTTTCAGAAATGTTTGGGTTTCGTAGTTACCAAAGATGGCCGCCGAGCCCCGGTCCAATAACTCAGTCCCCCCCCCTAAAAAAAGAAGGTAATCTTGCTATTGGTTATTGTAATGTCTCCACCGTACGATTTGGACCTTTTCCTGTTGCCGCCACTATGCCTACCCACGCAAGTGAGGTACCATTTTTATCGGGAGACCTGGGGGAACGCAGGGTGGGAGGAAATTTGTGTGAGCCCAGTGACGCCACGCTTTCCCACGCAAAAAAAGTGTGTAAAAAATGATCTTTCCAGCAAAAATTGAGGTTTGCAAGGGATTCTGGGTAAAGGAACGTTGGAGGATCCACACAAGCCATACCTCCTTGGAAGCCCCCGGGTGTCTACTTGTCAGAAATGTGTGGGTTTGGTAGGTTTCCCTACATGGCCGCCTCGCACGGGGCCAAAAACCCAGGTAACCCCTCTTGCAAAAGCTGGTGGTATTCACATTGAATACCACCAGCTTTTGAAAGAGAGGTTACCTGGGTTTTTGGCCCCGTGCGAGACGGCCATGTAGGGAAACCTACTAAACCCACACATTTCTGAAAAGTAGACACCCAGGGGCTTCCAAGGAGGTATGGCTTGCGTGGATCCTCCAACGTTCCTTTACCCAGAATCCCTTGCAAACCACAATTTTTGCTGGAAAAATCAGTTTTTACACACTTTTTTTGCGTGGGAAAGCGTGGCGTCACTGGGCTCACACAAATTTCCTCCCACCCAGCGTTCCCCCAGGTCTCCCGATAAAAATGGTACCTCACTTGCGTGGGTAGGCATAGTGGCTGCGAAAGGAAATGGTTCAAATTGTACGGTGGTGAATTTATAATACCAAAATGCTAAACAACCTTCATTTTTGGGGGGGGGCACCTGAGTTTTTGGCCCGGGGCTCGGTGGTATTCTTTGGAAAGTACCAAACCCAAACAGATCTGAAAAGTAGACCCCCGGGGGAGTCCAGGGAGGTATGGCATGCGTGGGTCCCCGAACGTTTTCCTACCCAGACCACCTTGCAAACCTTAAAATTAGGTAAAAAAATCACTTTTCCAAACTTTTTGGCGTGGGATCACCGTGCCGGCAAAAATGTCCTACCACCCAGCGCTCCCCCTGTTCTCCCGAGTAAAAGGATACCTCACTTGTGTGGGTGCCCCAAAGCAGAACAGGCCAAAAATGAATGTTGAAAAAAGTAGTATTTCAGTGTTGCAAATTAAGCCCCCCTGCCTTAGTCACAGGCCTTTGGCCCACCCACACAAGTGAGGTATCATTTTACTCGGGAGAACAAGGGGAACGCAGGGTGGTAGGACATTTGTGCCGACACGGCGATCCCACGCAAAAATGTATGGAAAACTGTTTTTTTAACCTAAATTTATGGTTTGCAGGGATTTCTGGGTAGGAAAACATTGGGGGACCCACGCATGCCATACCTCCCCAGACTCCCCCGGGTGTCTAGTTTTCAGAAATGTTTGGGTTTGGTAGTTACCAAAGATGGCCGCCGAGCCCCGGTCCAATAACTCAGTCCCCCCCCCTAAAAAAAGAAGGTAATCTTGCTATTGGTTATTGTAATGTCTCCACCGTACGATTTGGACCTTTTCCTGTTGCCGCCACTATGCCTACCCACGCAAGTGAGGTACCATTTTTATCGGGAGACCTGGGGGAACGCAGGGTGGGAGGAAATTTGTGTGAGCCCAGTGACGCCACGCTTTCCCACGCAAAAAAAGTGTGTAAAAAATGATCTTTCCAGCAAAAATTGAGGTTTGCAAGGGATTCTGGGTAAAGGAACGTTGGAGGATCCACGCAAGCCATACCTCCTTGGAAGCCCCCGGGTGTCTACTTGTCAGAAATGTGTGGGTTTGGTAGGTTTCCCTACATGGCCGCCTCGCACGGGGCCAAAAACCCAGGTAACCCCTCTTGCAAAAGCTGGTGGTATTCACATTGAATACCACCAGCTTTTGAAAGAGAGGTTACCTGGGTTTTTGGCCCCGTGCGAGACGGCCATGTAGAGAAACCTACTAAACCCACACATTTCTGAAAAGTAGACACCCAGGGGCTTCCAAGGAGGTATGGCTTGCGTGGATCCTCCAACGTTCCTTTACCCAGAATCCCTTGTAAACCTCAATTTTTGCTGGAAAAATCAGTGTTTACATACTTTTTTTGCGTGGGAAAGCGTGGCGTCACTGGGCTCACACAAATTTCCTCCCACCCAGCGTTCCCCCAGGTCTCCCGATAAAAATGGTACCTCACTTGCGTGGGTAGGCATAGTGGCTGCAAAAGGAAACGGTCCAAATTGTACGGTGGCGAATTAAGTTTTCAATTTGAGAGCGTGTGATTCAAGGAAATTTTGACCGACAATTTCAAGTTTGCAGGAGATTGTGGAAAAAAATCAATAAAATTCACCAGAAAGACATGACCATATACTTCCATGGTTTAACAATAAAATCTAAATTTAGTAAGTTATTTATAGCTATAATGTACACCGTAACAGAGTTACTCAAAAGTCAAACATTCAAGCACGGCTAACTATTCCTCAAAGACACACACATACAGGTTGGATTTGGCACGAGGGCGAGTGATGGTTCAGTACATAAAATTTTATTAACAAGATATTTCAAAAAATGAAATGCTCTGTCAATAAATAAATGCATAAAAACCAAACCAGTGACTCCCAACTCGTGAGCTGTAAAGCCACGACAAGGCACCAACCGTTTTACAGGCCATTCACGCACCTTTCATACCTGTTACACACCAGACCATTGACACCATCCGGAAGGAAAAGCAACACATTACAACATTCACAAAAAGGGACAAGGTACACCCTACTTCTAAAAGGGAAAACAAAAACAAATATTACTGGACAGCCATCTAAACCGCAAACACACACACATACTGGTTGGATTTGGCACGAGGATGAGTGATGATTCAGTACATACAATTTTATTTGCAAGTAATTTCACAAAAATGAAATACACTGCGTATAATTGAAAGTATGATAAACTGAACCACTGACTCACAGCTCGTGAGCTGTAAAGCCACGTCAAGGCACCAACCTCTTTACAGGCCATTCATACACCTTTCGCACGTGTGACACATACAAAACATTCACGCCGCCAGCCGCGGACCCATCACATTACAACACTCACACCAGCAGACAGCGCCATTCAAGGGCCCATCACTTTCACACGCCCATATATCTGCCACAGCAACTACACAAAATGATGGACTGCGTAGAGTGTCACTCAACTAGCAGTGTATGTAGTGACCAACAGAAAGTTAGTACTCACACACCGCCAGCCGAGCGCCAGACCACCCACACCACCATCCAAGCACCAAACCATGCACACAGCCAGCCAAACATCACTCAGCGCACACAGACAGCCAAGTACCACACCACGCACACCGCCAGCCAAGTACCACTCCACGCACACCGCCAGCCAAGAACCACTCCAAGCACACCGCAAGCAAAGCACCACTCCACGCACACCACCAGCCAAGCACCACTCCGTGCACAGACAGCCAAGTACCACTCCACGCTCACCATCCAGCCAAGCGCCACTCCACACACACCGCCAGCCAAACACCACTCGACACACACCGCCAGCCAAGCAGTACTCCATGCACAGACAGCCAAGTACCACTCCATGCACACCATCCAGCCATGCGCCACTCCACACACACCGCCAGCCAAGCACCACACCGCAAGCCAAGCGCCACTCCGCGCACACCGCAAGCCAAGCACCACTCCACGCACACCATCCAGCCAAGCGCCACTCCACGCACACCATCCAGCCAAGCGCCACTCCACACACACCGCCAACCAAACACCATTCCTTGCACTCCACCAGCCAAGCACCATACACTCACACTGCCAGCCAAGCACCTAACCATGCACTCCGCCTGCCACACAAAAATCCACACACACCACCCGCAAAACACCAAACCATGCACTCTGCCAGGGAGGCACCAATCCACACACACCTCCAGCCAAGCGCCAGTCTACGCACACCGCCATCCAAGCGCCAGCCTGCACACACCACAATCACATTTAGAATTATTCTTTTCAAAAAAACACTAAACAAATGGAAATACCTACAAATCAACTTACACAAATTCTAAAACCAAACACATTGCACTAAAGCCAAACCTTGAAACAAACCAATTTTTTTTACAGAATACAGACCAGGCAATTCACTTCACAGCTCATTAAAACTCCCAATACTTCTTTTTCGTGTGGTATGATTTAAAACAAGCTGACAGACACAATCCAGGCTTAGAAGGACAGTCAGGGCAGTACATACGAGACTCCTTCCGCACGCCTCTACGCCAACAGACTCTGCATCTTCTAGTCGGAAAGTCTTTTGCGGTAGTGGGAGGAATGAATTCAGCAAAGTGGCGATCTTTCAATCTAGCCACCTCCTCCACCACTCCAAATCTAGGAACACTTGCCTGCTCCACTAGTACAAGGCTGGCTATTACAGACTCCTGAAACTTAACAAAAGGCATCTTCGACTCAGGACAAGACTTCTGGAACACAACAAAAGCATTGAAGGATGCCAAATGGAAAAGATGAATAGCCAATTTCTTGTACCAAACGTAAGCCTTTCGAATAGCATCATAAGGTTCCAACCTCTGATCTACTCGGTCAACACCACCCATGTACTTATTGTAATCTAGAATGCACACAGGTTTGCGCACTTCAGCAACCTGACCCCAAACAGGCTGAGGTACAGTACTTTCGTCATGGATAGTAGTCAGCATGTACACATCTCTCTTGTCTGAAAACTTCACAGCCAGAAGCTCCCCACATCGCAATGCAGTAGACTGTCCCCTCACAAGCCTTTTGCAAACAAGTTCCTTTGGGAAACCTTTCCGGTTACTGCGCATTGTGCCACAAGCAACAGTGCCCACTTTGGCCAACTCCTTGAACAACCGCACACCAGTGTAGAAGTTATCTACATACAAATGGTGGCCTTTGTGAAATAATCCTCTACCTAGTTCCCATACAATCTTCTCAGTCACTCCAAAAGTGGAAGGACAACCAGGAGGGTTAATGCTGGACTCCTTACCAGTGTACACCCTGAAATTGTAGACATATCCAGTCTCACTGTCACACAACATATACAGTTTGATTCCATAGCGTGCCCTCTTACTAGGAATGTACTGCCTAAAAACCAAGCGGCCCTTGAACAATAGCAAAGACTCATCCACTGCAATTTCTTTTCCAGGAGCAAAGATCTCAGAAAAACGATCAACAAAGTGATCAAGGACAGGCCGAATTTTAAACAGACGGTCACAATCAGGGTGATCGCGTGCCAAGGCTAAACCATTATCAACAAAATGCATCATCCGAAGAAGAAGCAAAAACCGATCACGACTTATGACTGCTGGATATATAGCTGTTGTCATCAAGGGACTAGTGGACCAATATGAAGACATTGATGGCTTCCTTAGCAAGCCCATCAAAAAAGTTAAACCCAAAAACTTCTTCATCTCTTCAACATTTGTGGGAGTCCACAGAGTAGCTCTAGAATGGGGCTTAAGCCTGGCACTATTGTCCCTCAAAAACTGTTCTGCATACAAATTGGTTTGGTCAACAATATTTTGCAAAAACACATCGTCCATAAACAACTGAAAAAAATTTATTGGCTGAAAATTCTCAGTATTCACTCTACACCCAGGAACACCAGTGAACTCTGGCAATGCCGGCTGCACCATGCCAGGGGGAACCCAGAGGCCATCCCCATGAACGGGGGGAGCAGCCACCTCAGCCTGCAGACCAGAAGCCACTTGTTGCTGTACACGTACGGGAAGCCTAACATCCACAGATACTTCTGGCTGCACATCACCAACAGAAAACATAGCATCCCCAGAAGACTCTTGCTGCACTACACCACCGGGAAACAAAGCAGGTCCAGATGCATCTTGCTGCTCTACAACAATGGGAAGCCTACCAGCCCCAGATGCCTCTTGCAGCACTTCACCAACGGGAAGCCCAGCAGCCTGAGAAGCTTCTTGCTGCACTACACCACCGGAAAACAAATCAGACCCTGATGCACCTTGCCGCTCTACAACAATAGGAGGCCTAACAGCACCAGATGCCGCTTGGCGCACCACAGCAATGTGAAGCCTTTTGGGCGCAGGCTGTAGCCCACCTGCCTCATGCCGACGTAAAAAGAAAGGATACCTTGCAGCTCTAGGAAGTAGCACAGCTGCCTCTTGTTCCACTACCGGCGCAACAATGTCCTCCGCTACCATAGACACTTCATCAGCACTAGAAGAAGATTCTTCATCCGATGATGATGAATGCAGGCAAAGAGAAAACTCACTGCCTGAATCTTCTCCACCAACCTCCAAATCCGAATCAGAGTCAGTCTCTGAACCATGGTCAGAGGAAGACTCAAAAAGCAAACTAAGAACCTGCTGAGCAGTAATCCTGCGACTAGCCATTATCCTTACAAAGAAAGACAGCACACACAAGTGAACAACAACCTACACTGTGCAAAGTAAGAAGTAAACAAGGTAAGGCTTTCACACAAAGATCAATACAATCCAAAACAATTTCACTCTTACCAAATACAGCTACACTCACCAGCACCTACTCTGCTGAGACACAGCAAAAAGAAATGATATCCCACTAGAAAGAAAAGAAAAAAAACAAATTAGAAATCAAAGTGCACATAAAACACTAATGCTGAAGAAAAAAAGAAACAGAGCCACACAAAGTGATATAAGTACAACCTTTTTCAAAAAGACAAAAAACAAGGGAAAGTAGTACAAAATACATTCACTTACCAAGCACAAGCAACTACACAAGCTGCAACACCAACAGTAACGGACCCGCAACCTACAACAATCCAAACAGCAAAAGCCTGGAACAAGGCAAAAATGGAGAAGATAAAAAAATTACTACCACATTTCACAAACAATATAACAATTGAAAAAACCACACACAAATTTGCCCCCCAAATTTACATTTGCACAGAGGGGCCATCAAATAGGGCAAAGACCAATTGGGATTAGATGAGGTTTAACATCAAGACACTGGTTAATTTTTTGAATTTATTTTACTGCCTAACCCCTTTGGTGCCAGTCGGTCTTCTGCTCCTACCAGTACCCCCATCACACGGGGGCAGTAAGGACATTCATACACCTTTCGTACGTGTGACACATACAAAACATTCACACCACCAGCCGCAGACCCATCACATTACAACACTCACACCAGCAGACAGCGCCATTCAAGGGCCCATCACTTTCACACACCCAAATATCTGCCACAGCAACTACACAAAATGATGGACTGAGTACAGTGTCACTCAACTAGCAGTGTGTGTAGTGACCAACAGAAAGTAGGTACTCACACACCGCCAGCCGAGCGCCAGTCCACCCACACCACCATCCAAGCGACACACCATGCACACTGCCAGCCAAACACCACTCCACGCACACCGCAAGCCAAGCACCACTCCACGCACACCGCAATACACAGCGCCACTCCACGCACACCGCAAGCCAAGCACCACTCCGTGCACAGACAGCCAAGTACTACTCCACGCACACCATCCAGCCATGCGCCACTCCACACACACCGCCAGCCAAGCACCACACCGCAAGCCAAGCGCCACTCCGTGCACACCGCAAGCCAAGCACCACTCCACGCACACCGCAAGCCAAGCACCACTCCACGCACACCGCAAGCCAAGCGCCACTCCACGCACACCGCAAGCCAAGCGCCACTCCACGCACACCGCAAGCCAAGCACCACTCCACGCACACCATCCAGCCAAGCGCCACTCCACACACACCACCAGCCAAGCACCACTCCGTGCACAGACAGCCAAGTACTACTCCACGCACACCATCCAGCCATGCGCCACTCCACACACACCGCCAGCCAAGCACCACACCGCAAGCCAAGCGCCACTCCATGCACACCGCAAGCCAAGCACCACTCCACGCACACCGCAAGCCAAGCGCCACTCCACGCAGACCGCAAGCCAAGCGCCACTCCACCCACACCGCAAGCCAAGCACCACTCCACGCACACCATCCAGCCAAGCGCCACTCCACACACACCACCAGTCAAGCACCACTCCGTGCACAGACAGCCAAGTACTACTCCACGCACACCATCCAGCCATGCGCCACTCCACACACACCGCCAGCCAAGCACCACACCGCCAGCCAAGCACCACACCGCCAGCCAAGCGCCACTCCACGCACACCGCAAGCCAAGCGCCACTCCATGCACACCGCAAGCCAAGCGCCACTCCACGCACACCGCAAGCCAAGCACCACTCCACGCACACCGCAAGCCAAGCACCACTCCACGCACACCATCCAGCCAAGCGCCACTCCACGCACACCATCCAGCCAAGCGCCACTCCACGCACACCATCCAGCCAAAGTCCACTCCACACACACCACCAGCCAAGCACCACTCCGTGCACAGACAGCCAAGTACTACTCCACGCACACCATCCAGCCATGCGCCACTCCACACACACCGGCAGCCAAGCACCACACCGCCAGCCAAGCACCACACCGCCAGCCAAGCACCACACCGCCAGCCAAGCGCCACACCGCCAGCCAAGCGCCACACCGCCAGCCAAGCGCCACACTGCCAGCCAAGCGCCACACCGCCAGCCAAGCGCCACACCGCCAGCCAAGCGCCACACCGCCAGCCAAGCGCCACTCCACGCACACCGCAAGCCAAGCGCCACTCCACGCACACCGCAAGCCAAGCGCCACTCCACGCACACCGCAAGCCAGGCACCACTCCACGCACACCATCCAGCCAAGCGCCACTCCACGCACACCATCCAGCCAAGCGCCACTCCACGCACACCGCCAGCCAAGCACCACACCGCAAGCCAAGCACCACTCCATGCACACCGCCAGCCAAGCACCAGTCCACACACAGCGCCAGCCAAGCACCACTCCACGCACAGACAGCCAAGTACCACTCCACGCACACCACCAGCCAAGCACCACTCCACGCACACCGCAAGCGCCACTCCACGCACACCGCCAGCCAAGCACCACTCCACGCACACCGCAAGCAAAGCGCCACTCCACGCACACCGCAAGCAAAGCACAACTCCGTGCACAGACAGCAAAGTACAGCTCCACGCACACCATCCAGCCATGCGCCACTCCACACACACCGCCAGCCAAGCAGCACTCCGTGCACATACAGCCAAGTACCACTCCACGCACACCATCCAGCCAAGCACCACTACACACACCGCCAGGCAAACACCACTCCGATTTGCCCCAAGGGGGGGCAGAAATTCAAAAACAATTACTTGCCACCAGGAAGAGACCCTTGCCCAAGGGGTCGCCTCCAAAACATATACATTGCCTCAAAACAGTTCCCTGGTGCCAGTGGGGAATTTCTGCCCCCACCTGGGGGCAAAGCAACTAAAAAAACGGGCTGATTTGCCCCCCGGGGGGGGGCAGAAAAACAAAAATATTATCACAGCCCACCTGGAAGCGACCCTTGCCCAAGGGGTCGCTTCCTAAAAGCTAATTTCAAGATCCCTGGTGCTAGTGGGCATTTTCTGCCCCCCCCCCCCCGGGGCAAAACGGCAAAAAAAGGCCCTATTTGCCCCAAGGGGGGGGGGACAGAAAATAAACAACAAAATCAAGGCCCCCTGGAAGCGACCCTTACCCAAGGGGTCGCTTCCCAAAACAAACATGCACTAATAAAAAATCCCTGGTGCCAGTGGTTTATTTCTGCCCCCCCCGGGGGCAAAACGGCCGAAATAACGGCCCGATTTGCCCCCAGGGTCAGCAGAAAATCGAAAATAAAATGGCTGCCCACCTGGAAGCGACCCTTGCCCAAGGGGTCGCTTCCTAAAAGCTAATTTCACGATCCCTGGTGCTAGTGGGCATTTTCGGACCCCCCCAGGGGCAAAACGGCAAAAAAACCGGGCCGATTTGCCCCCAGGGGGGACAGAAAATAATCGACAAAATAATGGCCCCCAGGAAGCGACCCTTACCCAAGGGGTCGCTTCCCAAAACAAACATTGCCAAAACAAATAATCCCTGGTGCCAGTGGTTTATTTCTGCCCCCCCTGGGGGCAAAACGGCCGAAATAACGGGCCGATTTGCCCCCAGGGGGGGCAGAAAATCGTCGAGAAAATGTCTGCCCACCTGGAAGCGACCCTTGCCCAAGGGGTCGCTTCCGAAACGCTAAATTTACAATCCCTGGTGCTAGTGGGGGCATTTCCGCCGCACGATCGCGACGCTGTGCGCGATCGTGAGGCAGAAATGCCCTGCAAAGAGACTTCAGGGGAAAGGAAAATCTCTTTCCTCTCCCCTGATGCCTCTTTGCGGCCCCAAACCCCCGCCGGACACCAGAAACTCACCTTCTCTCCAGACGCGCAGGAAGCAAATGGCTTCCCGAGCGCAGGGAATCCCTGATGATGTCAGCGCGCGCTGTGCGCGCTGACGTCATCAGGGATTCCCGGGGGGGGGGGCGGGGGCGGCAGCGGAAGCTCTTCCGCTGCCGCCCCGAGCAAAACAACGAGGATCAGAGAACCTCGGGGGGAGCGCCAGCGCTTCCCCCGAGGGTGGGGCTCATGACGAGCTGGGCTCGTCATCAGCACACGACCACCGTGCACCATGACGAGCCCAGCTCGTCATCAGCATCGAAAGGGTTAAGGAAAGAAAGTGCATCCAATACCAGGTTAACTTTGCTAATGATGGACTCGACTCAGAAAAACCACAAACTACTTCTAGCTTTTAAAGATTTATTATAGAGTCAAAGTTAACTGCAAATACAGGCATCTCAAAATGAGATTCAAAAGGTATACAGGCACCACTACATACATGTGCTCTCGGAAAGCCCTCAGACGAGCAAAGAACACAACTAGGACTAGTTCCAAAATTAAAAGGGCTGCAAGCATAGACACATATTGTGATCTCTCCGTCATTTACAAGAGGAGGGAAGGTTTCAGGTTAGGCTGTCCCTACCCTGCTCTAGATGGTATCCCTACTTAACAGAGTCCCAACCTACCAAAAGGTGTCAGCTGTGAATGACTTCCTAAGAAGATCACCCACACTTAGTCTCTAGGTGAGAACCTATGATCGCCAGTCATGACCCCTCTCTGCCTACCCATCCGCTCTCTGCAGGGTTCTCAGGCAACTGCTCTAACTCCACCCCGGGGTGCTGACCCTAATACAAACACAATACCATTTGAGACGCCCCTCATGAGACGCCCCTCACGTGGTGTCGCTTCTGGCTTTTTCCATGATGATCTTCCCTTGGGCCTCGTGCGTTAGCGTTGACCTTGCTTCTCAGACTCTTCTCCGGCCCGCTGATACCCCCTAAAACATTCCTGAACCCTCCTCCATGTCTGCACCAGTCTCTTGAACAGAACTCTATTCATCCAATTATTAATTGGATCCCCCTCACATATGCAGACAGACATCCGTAGCTGAATCTCCATTCTCATAGACTTCTAACAGAAGTTTGCAACTTATTTCCTGACACAGCTCGGCCTGCACCAGTACGTGCAGATCAGAAACCCTTTTATCACTTCAGGCCTACAACAATTCTCATAAAGGTCAAACTAAAATAACATGTTAGCATCTTATTGTTAATTAATAAAACACATCTATGGAATATAAATCTAACGAATAAACAAATCATTTTAACATTAGTGCAATCCATGTCAATGCAAAGGAATATACGTTTCTAAACCCTTCTGGCCTAGCCATAAGGCCCGTTCCCTTCTATGCCTTGCAGCATGTCATTTTTCTATCAGCAGCTACATGACATGGATCATGATTAATCACATCTAATAAGGTTATACATTTTCACACATTTCTGCATTAGTTCCACTTCTATATGAAATCTCTAGATTAACTACACATTTCGAAGTATAGGTGAATATATTTTCAGCACTCATAGCATTTCTCTTGTGATTTGCGCGTACTACTTGTAATTTTAGTGTACTCATACAATTTGTTCAGTTTGCGCTCTCTCAGTTCCCCCCTTTGATGACCTCTAGGGGTCATCACCAACATTTAAACTGAACTAATTGCTAATGCCCCTCGTTTCTGCGTTTCTAGAGCCCTCAGACTCCGATACTGATTGTCTTGCATTGCAGCCAATCTCTGTAACTGCTCTCTCCTGGATCTCTCCAATCTATTTGATCTGTACCATTGGTATGACCTCACCAATCCCCACAACAGGATCACACAGATCACTATTATGATGATAGGTTTCAGCACATACCATACAAAACTCTTCCCTAGGTTGGCAAACCAACCTCCAACTTCGCCCATTCCATGACCCACTTTTTCCCAAACATTTACTTTAGTTAGGTCTTCGATCTCTTTGTGAATATTAGTTATATTCATAATGACTTTCTCAAGGGGTTTTGAATTGTCTGGAATGTAAGTGCAACATTCCTGGACCTTCAAAGCCTTACAGACTCCGCCTTCTTTTGCTAGTAGGACGTCTAATGCAAGACGGTTCTGAAGCACCATGGCCCTTATCGATTGCATCTCTCCTTCCACCAGCATTAAGGATCTAGCAGTGCTGGCAGACAACCTGTCTACGACTGTTGCCAGTCGTCTAATTTTGACATCATTGAGGATCAGTCCTAAGAGAGGAAATGCAGCTCCAAATACATCTCCAACTAATTCTGCATCTCCTAGATCACTTCTCCCTCTTGTCGAGGCTTTGCCCTCGATGATCTCTAAGTCTTGAGCATGGTATATTTTGGGAAAGACAATCGCCAAGTAACATGATCCATACCAATTGTCAGGTAGTCTCACGTAGGCATTTCTTCCACATACAAAATATACATTTGGAATCACTTGCATTCCTTTCAAGAAATCCTTTGTGTAATATTCTAATCTAAAAGCATGTTCACAACTGACTTCTCCTACGAATACATTTTCGTAGTACGTTTTGCTTCTGTGAAGACATAACTTCCCTCTCTGCGTTTTATCCAACGCTATTGGACCACTACTACCCTTTCTCTTATGTGCCTTCTCTTCCTCGGTCCAATCAGTTTTCCATTGTCCTGATTTTTTCAAAATCTTTTGCCTTCTATATCGATCATCCACCTGCCCTATAAACTTCTTTTCGACTTCTGACACTTTGCATGTCAGGTTATTTCTGCGTGCATGTGAAGTATCTAAGGTATCCCAAGGAATGAAGAACTTGGCCAATTTGTCTTCACTCTTCCAGTAGTCCCATTTATTCATTTGCTTGTAATTTGGGACCTCTGGTAACACGGAATCATAGTTAGAGAAATAATACTCAAAACTATCTCTTCCGTAAAATATACTAAGCAATAAGCTACATGTAATGCCATATGTCAACGGGAGGTGATGATATCTAATGCCTTCATCTACAGACGCCGGCAGTTGCATGCAGACGTAGCAATCTTTGACCTCCATGGCATCCACGTATTCATACAAAAGTTTGGCATAAGCATTTGACCTATAGTCGCCTTGGGACTCATCCATGTGTAACCTACGGGCTTCTGCTGCTAATAACGCTTTCTCCTGTATGTTTTCCCCTTTCTTACCAGCAACAGTGGGTTTTGGTGTCACTACAGACTTCTCGTCTGCTACCCTTGCCTCACTCTCATGTCCCTTTACATATGATACAGTAACTACTAAAGCTATTAGAAGTATCACTCCTACTATTAGTGTGCCTATTATACATTTGGCTCTACGATTTGGGCTACCGGCCTCCATTTCTTCAGACAGTATGGTTTTTCCCTTCTATTTCAACTCAAAATTCTTTTCTTCTTTATTCCTTTACAGTCTCTTTTAACCTTTCAGTCTTTAGAACCACACAATCGGAAGCTGGCAATCTCCTTTTGCAAAGTCTTTTAAAGCTTTAACACAGACAACCCTAGCCCTTCTCTGTCAACTTATAGGAAGGTCTCTAAGATTCTCTGCTTCCTAGGCGCTAGGTAATCTTCTTTTTCTTGCTTATTTACAAAGTCTTTAAGCATCCACAACGAGGCTTGGGCCTGCGGCTTGGATAGTATAGTTCAATATTTCCAGACGAAGAATGTGCTCTTCATGGCTTGTTATCTTTGTTCCAAAGTCAGGGAATTGCAATTCGGTGAAAAACATGTGCTTTAACTTGCTTAGGCGGGGAGGATTGGGGAGTGTGAACGTTAGTGACCCTTCTGCTTCGACTCCGGGTACTAACAGCTGTACTTCCACTGTGAGGATGGGTTCAGAGCTGGTCACCACCACCGCTCGTATCCTCCCTGTCGTTCGTTCCCAAGACATTTGTCACCAGATATGACCACTCAGGGGTGGCGTATCTTCTGTTAGGCACACGTACTCTCCTTGACCTTCTCAGATCTGGTGCTTCAGCGCCCTGAGCACCTTCATCCGGGTCTGAGTCTTCAGATATTGGAGCAAGGGTTCTCTCTGGAGTTGACCTCAGGCTAGAACTCCTTCTTTGCGGCCAACTGGCTTCTCCACGCCTTACCCTTCTGCTCCTTGTCCTTCTGGTTTGCTCGCGCTCTCTTTCAGACTGGTCGGTGTCTGATTCGTACTCCCAGCTGCTTCCTCCCTCGGTAGCGTCGTCCGTTTCACTGTTGTACTGACCGTCCTCAGCTTGGTCAGACACGTTCCCAGCTTCTTCTTGCACCTCTACAGCTTGGCTGGCCCCCTCTATGGCTTCTCGGTCCGCAGCTGGACTTCCATCCGAGAGAGGAGCTGTTTCTTCCAGAGGTGCTGGAACCCTCCGCGTATGAGACGCGTGGATCCAGTTGGGCAGGCCTCCCACCTTCACTGCAGTGTTCGTGATCAGGATGATCTGGTAGGGCCCACGCCAACGAACATCTAGGCAGCTTCTTCTTACGTGCTTCTTCACAAGCACCCAGTCTCCAGGGCATAGGTCATGGCACAGGTCCTGGCACGACGGAACCTCGGCAGCCTGCACCTGAAGGGACACAGAATGAATGGCGTCAGACAGCCCCTTACAATAGTCCAGGATCATATCATCAGTGATGTTCAACAGTGCAGCAGTTGGTACTGATGGCAATCTCATCGCCCTCCCCATTAACACCTCGTGCGGTAATAGTCCCGTTCTTCGGTCTGGGGTACTACGGATGCTCATAAGGACCAACGGCAGAGCATCGGGCCAACTCAGGGACGTTGATGAACACATTTTGGCAATTCGAGTTTTGATGGTGCTGTTTATCTGCTCCACAATTCCTGATGCTTCTGGTCGATAACTACAATGCAATTTCTGGTCTATGTTCAAGGCTGCACAAATCATTTTCACAAGCTCGCTGTTGAAATGTGTTCCCCTATCTGATTCCAAAGAGGCCGGTACCCCGAATCGCGGAATGAGTTCCCTAAGCAGTAACTTGGCTACTGTGAGGGTGTCACACCTGCGTGTAGGGCATGGGTACTCACAAACGTTCTCTCGGGGGCCAAATTTACAGTTTGGTTTGTGTCCGAGGGCCGCATCGGTGGGGGGGCAGGGTCAGTGGGGGAGGGGGAGGGGCTAGAGCAACAACATAAAACTGACCATGAGGTTGATCATAGGTCCCTGCAGCGGACGCCTTCCACTGAGCTGTCCCGGCATACACACATCTCTCTCGGTCTCCCTCCCTCTCTCTAGCTCTCTCTCCCTCTCACCCTCCCTCTCTCCTGTCTTCCTCTGTCTCACTCCGACTGTCTCACTCCCTCTCTCTCACTCCCTCTCTCTCACTCCCTCTCTCTCACTCCCTCTCTCTCACTCACTCCCTCTCCGTCCCCCTCCCTTTCCCTCCCTCTCACTCACTCTGTCTCACCCCCTTTCCCTCCCTTTCCCTCCCTCTCCGTCTCCTTCCCTTTCCCTCCCTCTCACTCCCTCCCTTTCCCTCCCTCTCTGTCTCCATCTCACTCCCTCTCCCTCCCTGTCCGTCTCACTCCCTCTCCGTCTCACTCACTCCCTCTCCCTCCCTCTCCCACTCATTCACTCTCACTCTCTCTCACTCGCTCACTCCCTCCCTCTCACTCCCTCTCCGTCCCCCTCCCTTTCCCTCCCTCTCACTCACTCTCTGTCTCACCCCCTTTCCCTCCCTTTCCCTCCCTCTCCGTCTCCTTCCCTTTCCCTCCCTCTCACTACCTCCCTCTCCCTCTCTCACTCACTCCCTCTCATTCACCCCCTCCCTCTCACTCACTCCCTCTCTCTCTCCCTCCCTCCCTCTCCCTCCCTCCCTCTCCCTCCCTCTCACTCACTCACTCCCTCCCTCTCACTCCCTCTCACTCACTCACTCCCTCTCATTCACTCCCTCTCCGTCTCACTCACTCCCTCTCCCTCCCTCTCCCACTCATTCACTCTCACTCTCCCTCACTCGCTCACTCCCTCCCTCTCACTCCCTCTCCGTCCCCCTCCCTTTCCCTCCCTCTCACTCACTCTCTGTCTCACCCCCTTTCCCTCCCTTTCCCTCCCTCTCCGTCTCCTTCCCTTTCCCTCCCTCTCACTACCTCCCTCTCCCTCTCTCACTCACTCCCTCTCATTCACCCCCTCCCTCTCACTCACTCTCTGTCTCACCCCCTTTCCCTCCCTTTCCCTCCCTCTCCGTCTCCTTCCCTTTCCCTCCCTCTCACTACCTCCCTCTCCCTCTCTCACTCACTCCCTCTCATTCACCCCCTCCCTCTCACTCACTCCCTCTCTCCCTCCCTCCCTCTCCCTCCCTCCCTCTCCCTCCCTCTCACTCACTCACTCCCTCCCTCTCACTCCCTCTCACTCACTCACTCCCTCTCATTCACTCCCTCTCCGTCTCACTCACTCCCTCTCCCTCCCTCTCCCACTCATTCACTCTCACTCTCTCCCTCTCTCTCTCTCACTCGCTCACTCCCTCCCTCTCACTCCCTCCCATTCACTCCCTCCCTCTCACTCTCACTCACTCACTCACTCCCACTCACTCACTCACTCCCACTCACTCACTCACTCCCACTCTCTCCCTCCCTCCCACTCACTCCCTCCCACTCACTCACTCCATCCCTCTCACTCCCTCCCTCTCACTCACTCCCTCCCTCTCACTCACTCACTCCCACTCATTTACTCATTCTCTCTCACTCACTCCCACTCATTCTCACTCACTCTCACTCTCTCAGTCACTCTCTCACTCCCTCCCTCTCCCTCCCTCCCTCCCTCTCTCTCTCTCCCTCCCTCCCTCTCACTCCCACTCACTCACTCCCTCTCATTCACTCCCTCCCTCTCACTCACTCCCTCTCTCTCTCTCCCTCCCTCTCTCCCTCCCTCCCTCTCACTCCCTCCCTCCCTCCCTCTCACTCCCTCTCACTCACTCACTCCCTCTCATTCACTCCCTCCCTCTCACTCACTCACTCTCTCTCATTCACTCCCTCCCTCTCACTCACTCACTCCCTCCCTCTCACTCCCTCCCTCTCACTCACTCACTCCCTCCCTCTCACTCCCTCTCACTCACTCACTCCCTCTCATTCACTCCCTCTCATTCACTCCCTCCCTCTCACTCACTCACTCTCTCTCATTCACTCCCTTCCTCTCACTCACTCCCTCTCACTCACTCCCTCCCACTCACTCCCTCTCACCCTCTCCCACTCACTCCCTCTCACTCCCTCCCACTCACTCCCTCTCACTCCCTCCCTCCCACTCCCTCCCACTCACTCCCTCCCTCCCACTCACTCCATCCCTCTCACTCACTTCATCCCTCTCACTCACTTCATCCCTCTCACTCACTCCCGCTCACTCACTCCCTCTCACTCACTCAACTCATTTACTCACTCACTCCCACTAACTCCCTCTCCCTCACTCACTCCCTCTCCCTCACTCACTCCCTCTCCCTCACTCACTCCCTCTCCCTCACTCACTCACTCCCTCTCCCTCACTCACTCCCTCTCAACCCCTCTCTCTCTCCCTCTCACACTCTCCCTTCACTC
Source organism: Lissotriton vulgaris (assembly GCF_964263255.1). NCBI lineage: Eukaryota > Metazoa > Chordata > Amphibia > Caudata > Salamandridae > Lissotriton > Lissotriton vulgaris. Next base: position 187,316,171 of record NC_141695.1, on the reverse strand, counting down.
CCACTCACTCACTCCCACTCACTCACTCCCACTCACTCACTCCCACTCATTTACTCATTCTCTCTCACTCCCTCTGTTACTCACTCCCTCTCAGTCACTCACTCCCTCTCAGTCACTCACTCCCTCTCCCTCACTCCCTCTCCCTCACTCCCTCTCCCTCACTCCCTCTCCCTCTCACTCCCTCTCACTCACTCCCTCCCTCTCACTCACTCCCTCCCTCCCTCCCTCTCACTCACTCACTCCCTCTCACTCTCTCTCTCCCTCTCCGTCCCCCTCCCCTTCCCTTTCCCTCCCACTCCCTCTGTCACCTCACCCTGCCTGTGCGCCAGCTAGGGCACACACACACAGCCACACCCGAGCACTTCACAGGTCATTAAAAGACCATTTGCATGTTAATGATGCCTTTGTATTTCACCTCTCCTTAGGCCCCTGCAGCTTTACTCTGGCCATTCCTAGGATCGCCCGGCCGGCAGCCCCCACAAAGCAGGAAGAGTCTCTCTCGCTGCTGCAGACACTTTAAAAAAAAACTCGGGAAACACAGTTATGATGTCTCGGGGGTACTAGGAGTACCCCTGGTGTAGGGTATGCCTCGACCCATCTGGAAAATATGCAAACAACCACCAGGACATAACGAAGGCGGTTGCACCTTGGCATCTCAATAAAGTCGATTTGCATCCTATTGAATGGACCTCCAGACCTCCCTATGTGACTTAAGGTAACTGGTGTTCTTTTTCCTATATTCAACTGCTGACAGGTCACACAACGCTGGCACACTGCTTCTGCTGCTACTCTGAACTTAGGATTGTACCAGTTTTGTCTGAAAACTCTCAGCATAGCATCTCTCCCTAGATGTACTGGACCGTGTATCTGTCTGGCCATTGGGCTCACCATCTCATTGGGCAACACTGCTCTTCCGTCTGCTGAAACCCAGAAATGCGCCTCACCTATCACACATCCTGCAGTTTCCCAAGTTTGCTTTTCAAAATCGGGTGCATTCTCTTGCATACATTTTAATTCGTCCCAAGTGTCTACAGTTTCCAATATCATGGCTAATTCAGTTCTTACATTTATTCCGCCCACCTCCACCTCCGTGAAAGAGTAGCCTTGTTCTGCACAATATCTCGCGACTTCGTCGGCATATCTATTGCCTTGTGACACGAAGTCCATATTCCTAGTGTGGGCGGTACATTTTACAACTGCAATACCTGCTGGACATTGCAAAGCTTCTAACAGCAAACGTATGAACTCTCCATTACGAATGGGTGAACCTGAAGAAGTCATGTAACCTCTTTGAGACCATAATTGCCCGTAATCATGAACTACCCCGTAACCATATTGGCTGTCGGTGTATATGGTGACTCGAATTTGGTTGCTTGCCAGGCAGGCACGCGTCAATGCAATAATTTCAGCTACCTGAGCGGAGTGTACTCCTTCCAGGCATCCGGCTTCCACAACTCCAGTAATTGTACAAACAGCATAAGCTGCTCTCAACTGCCCAACTTCGTCTCTTACACATGAGCCATCGACAAAGAAAACTTCATCGGGGTCAGTCAGTGGCTCATCCACGATGTCGGGTCTCGGTTTGGTGCATAGTTCAGTCACATCAAGGCAATCATGGTCTGTACATACATCATCATCAATGTCACCTGGGAGTGGCATCAAGGTGGCAGGGTTCAAAACAGAGCATCTCTTGAGGGTCACGTTCTCTGCAGCAAGAATGACTTGCTCATAGCGCGTGAGCCTGCTATTGGTCAGATGCTGTGTTTTGGTCCTGGTCATTAACAGTTCAACAGAATGGGGCACATACACCTCTAACGGGTGCCCCATAACTATATTTTCGCAACGTTCGATACTGACACCTGTTGCAGCAACGGATTTGAGACATCCGGGCAACGCTGCGGCTACTGGGCCTAAAGTAGCCGAGAAATAGGCAACTGGTCTACGGGCATTCCCATGGATTTGGACCAAGACAGACAAAGCACAACCCTCTCTTTCACAACAGTAAAGCAAAAATATTTTGTCGTAATCAGGCATTCCCAGAGCAGGAGCACAACACAGGTCCTCTCTCAGCTGCAGGAACGCCATCAAACAGTCCTTGTCCCATGGTACCGGATCACTCACCTCCTTGTGCGTCAGTTTTTGCAAGGGTTTTGCTTTCAGTGAAAAGTTCGCTATCCACTGTCGGCAATACCCCACCATCCCTAGGAACATCCTGACCTCTCTCTGTGTCTTGGGCGCATTCATCTTCATGATCGCCTCTATTCTGTCTGGGGACACCTTCCGTTTCCCCTTCTCTATTCTGTGCCCCAAGTACTGCACTTCTGTCAGGCAGTACTGCAATTTTCCCGGGGACACCTTGTGCCCATTTGCGGCCAAATGATTTAGCAAAGCAATGGAGTCCTCCCTGCAAGCCTCTTCAGTTTCTGACGCCACCAGAAGGTCGTCTATGTACTGGACCAGAACTGACTTCTGGGGCAGCACTAGACTTTCAAGATTTTTCTTCAACAGCTGGTTAAAGATCGATGGGCTTTCTGTATACCCCTGGGGGATACGACACCATGTTAATACGCGACCTTCCAGCTTAAAAGCGAAAAGGAAATGGCTCTCCTCGTCCAGAGGGATCGAAAAGAAAGCCTGGCAAAGATCTATCACAGTGAACCATTCGGCTTGGAACGGTATCTGAAACAATATCACTGATGGATTCGGTACCACTGGACAACATGAGACAACTATAATATTAATCTTTCGAAGATCCTGCACTATCCTGAATTTCCCGTTGGGCTTCTGCAAACCCATAATCGGGGAATTACACGGACTACCCACGATTTCTTTCAGTATTCCCTGTTTAATCATGGACTCGATCACAGGCTTTATTCCTGCAATCGTTTCTGGAGTCAATTTGTATTGGGGTGTTCTTGGAAACTCAGCATGCGGTTTCACTATGATTTTCACTGGGTCTACTCCCTTTACCAGTCCAATCTCTTCCCCAGTGAAGTCCCACACTTCTGGTGCCACGGTCTCCCTTAGATCCCAGGGGAGCTCATCCACTGTCAAAGTGGGATACAGCTCCACACATATTCTTGAGTTTGCGACTTTGAAGTCAGCGTCATCATCATTTGTTAATACCTCCACTCCCTGCGGGGTGCAATATATCGTACAATTTAATTTACACAAAAGGTCTCTTCCCAATAAACATACAGGACTAGAATCGCAAACCACAAACTGATGATCATCGCTGTACTTCCCTATTTTCACCTGTACTGGTTCTGTCAATGGGCTTGTTATTCTCCTGTTTGCAACCCCCACCACTTGGATTGTCTCTCCAGACATAGGCAGGCCTGGAACTGCGGCTGATCTTATCGTGGATCGGGTGGCTCCTGTGTCTACTAGGAATGTCGTGGGGCACCCTGCTACTTCGGCCTCAACGTAGGGTCCCCTTTGGTCCACATCTAAGGCTGCCCCAAGGGTACAGTCTTCTCTCTCTACTCTCTGTCCTGTTAAGGGATCAATGTAATAGCACTCCTCTCCTCCTACGAACAGAGGCATCTGTCTAAAGGTCTTTCCCGTTGTCCCTATTCTGGGTGGTTGAGGGAACTGGGCTCGCGGAGCTGGGGCCCCCCCTTTGACCACCTTTCCTTGGTACGGCGTTACCCCTCTTCCTGGAGTGCTTTGAACCTCTTCCTCCTCTACTTCTTGTTCTCCAATTTCAACGTTGTAGGGACACTCGCGTTTCCAATGCCCCACCTCGTTACACTGGTGGCACCGGGTCGTCTTTTTCAATGCCGCAATGTCTACCCTAGGTCTAAAGGTGGAGTTCTCCTCATTGCCCTTGTTCTGACTATACTGTTTCTTACCCCCAGTTCCTGTTGCCTGTTGCTGTTGCTGTTGTCCACCTTTACCGGCTGACTGCATCTGTACCACCATCAGTTTTTCTTTTAGCTTCTTTGCCTTTGAGTCTATCTCATCACAGCAGTACCTAGCATATCTCAGAATTTCATCCAAAGGTTTATTTTGCCAACAAATCAAGTGTTGCTGAATCATTAAACTAATATCCGGTCTCAAACCCAAAACAAACTTAGACACAAACTGCCCTATGTCTTTCGGGTCCATTACATCCAACCCGCTATATTGTTTAAACGCCTTCAGCAATCTCTCATAATATTCATGAACTGTCTCTTTGGGTTCCTGCCTAGTTCGATCTATTTTGACCCAATCTATGTCCTGCATTGGCACCTTGTCTTTCAGCCAAGTCATCACTCTCTCGTATTTTACCATTACTGTCTCGGACGGTCCATTGGTCCGTGCATCTCTCTCTGGTTCTGCTGTGGGCCACTCAGCACTAACCTTACATGCTGTCCACAAGTCTCCTGGTACCACAATGTCAAACAGTGTGTTCAGATCTATCCATAGTACTTTGGAGATTTTTACAAACCTCTCTACCTGTTTGTACCATTCAACGGGGTTCTCCCTCAATTTAGGGAAGGAGTTGGTAAAGGCTGCTAAATCCCCCCTACTCCATGGCACATGCACATAGTTCCCGTTTGCAACTTCACGCAAAGGGTATGCCTCTACTCTGTGCAGTCCTCCCTCTGGGGTCATCCCAAGCATGCTTCTCCTAACGGTCCCTTTCTTGGACCACCTTTCTTCCCATTTATCCAGCGCTCTCCATGTCCTTATTCCCGTGATCAGTTCCCTTATGTGTGTTTTTAATCCTATTGTTCTTCTCTCATCCAGGTCCTGATCTGAATAATGTAGCCTATGGTTACCCTGTAATGCTTTGGTCCTTGACAGGTCTACCATATATTTTCCTGCCAGTTCGACTAATTTCTCATGTGCCGCTCTCGCTTTCCGAGTGATGTCCTTTGCCATGAACAGTATCTCATCCTGCTCATACATGTCCATTCTCTCTAAGGGCAAGGTACCATCTACTATGTCATCTAGGTCTGATTTTAAGCTGGCAACATCAAGTCGTTTGGCTTTTATCTCGGCTCGCAGTGTGTCCTTCTTAGGAGGTTCACTAGTCTCTCTACCGTCCCAACTCCGAGTCCTACGCTTGGGCTCAGGGGAAGTAAGGAGAGTCCTCCCTTGTTCCCATCTCTCTAAGTCCCATGCTCGGCCATCCTGCCTTGGAAGGTGATGAAACACGGGCCTGTTTCCCCCAATCTCCTTTTGTCCACTCTCTCTGTCTTCCCTCGCTCCCTGGTAGGATTCCCTGTTGCTCTCTCTCCTGTCGCTATCCTCTCGTTGTCTAGTGTCACTCAGGATTCTGTAAGTTCCTTCTCGGCTCCCCATCTCCCCCGGACTGCGTTCATGTCCGTAGTCACAGGGGTTATGGCGAGGCCTCTCGCAACTCTCGTTCTGTCCACTATTGGCAGACGCATAGTGGGTGCACTTAAAACTGTTCCTGTACTCTTGCGTCCTCCTATCCCCTTCGCTGTGTATTGGGCGAGACACCCCCCCACACTCAGGGCTCCTGTCTTCCAGGTCTGGTCTACCTCCACTCCTGGTATGACGAGTGTCTCCGCTTCCGTCCTGACCCTTCCCGTCCCACTCCGGACTGCTTTCGTCAGCCCCACAGTGAGTCCGGGTCCTGCTGTCCTGGCTCTCCCTTCCAGCTTCCGCTGCTATGATGCTCTTGTGAGCCTCTACTGCCTCATCCCATTTCTTCATGTACTCGCTTAGCTCCTGGAAGGATTTCCGTCCTGATCCCCTCAGGTCCTTCGGCCATCTAGGGCCCCCCGGATCTCCTGGTGGATCCACTGCTGTATGTACTGGGGTGCTCCAATCTCTCGGCCTTGTCAACTGACTTGGGGAATAGATTGTATCGTTCCTCCTTGTCATTTCTGTTCTCTCCCTGTCCAGTCGTACCTGTTCCTCCCCTCTTGCTCTCTCTGGGTCATAAATCGATACTATAGGGCCTATAGTAACAGGTACTTGCAGGGTATCTGGCAGTGCGTAGGAAGTGGCACACTCCGTTTCTGGCACCCTTTGTACCACAAACCTTCCGACTACCTTCTGCACTGGACTAGTTTGAGACAACTCTTTACTTGCCGTGGGATCCCAATCTGTAGTGGGAAGCGGTCCATACTCCCCTATGCTAGGCCCCCCTTCTCTGCATGGCTCAACATTTCCTGTCTCTTTATTGTACGGGGGTGGCCTATCTGTTAATAACCTATTTATCAGGCTGTCTTCTGTCTCGCTCTCATCATCCTCCTCGCATGGGCTCTTGTTTCCTGCCACCTCTAATACTGGGTACAGTTTGTTTACTTCAAGGTTATGCACTCTCCATCTTTTAGCGTCTGCATCCCATTTGGCATCCTGCACTGCTCTTACCGATCGTTTCACCCTTTCCTGTCGTCTATTCAGGTTCCTCTCGTGCGCTGCCCTAATCCATGCGTTGAGAGCTTCAAACTGAGTCGGTCTAGGCATAGGTCTCTCTGAGGTCATGACTGCTTTTAATCGATGTAGCACCTCTAATCTGAACGTCCCGTACTTTGGAAACGTCAGTTCCTCATTTCCTTCTGTAATCTTACTCCACTCTGAAATCCACAATATAGTGTGTAACCCAACATTTGTCGCCATATAATAAGCCGGCGTACCCTCCGGCGGGGCTTCTTCCCCATCATAAAATCTCCGTCTCTCTCTTTTAAACGCTGCTCTTAACCATTTAAAACATTTCATGATTAAACGTACAATTTCCGCCTCGCTATTCTGTTTACTTCCTGATGACAATCCACCAATCCTAGCGCGGCTTTGCTAACTGGCCTATCACAGCGCGGTCTTACTCCGGCCGGCCAATCCCAGCGCGGCACTTTCTGACGTCACGCGTCTCCGCTTCGCAGCAGCACCCCTCCCTTCTCAGCTCGTCTCCCAGTCACACATGCGTCCCATTCATACACCGAAAAATGACTACTTCTGACCAAGCCGTCACTTCTCTTGACTGTACGTCCACAGTCTATCTGTAATTGTCACCACAACTGACGAAATGTCTTCCGTCTTTCTGATAGGTTGCTTACACACAGTAACTTCCGACCAGCGTCCGTTACTCACGCACTCACTCTTACATTCCCCCTATCTCGGTCCTGCGGGCGATCAATGGTACCTCATGACCTCCTTCACACTGGTTGACAATTACTCTGGATGTCCGATACACCCGAACCACTTAAGCTCTCTTTGAGCTTAAGATTTGCACCGGTTGCGCGCGCTCACAACCTGTTCCGCAATCACTCTACAGGCATTCAACTCCGCCAGACATTACAACATAGATACAACACAAAAACACCGCAATCTAACACGCATGACCCTTTATACTCACTCTCGACCGATACTGCTGCTTTTCTGTCTCACGTCATCCGGACCTTCTTCGGCGGGCGGTTCTTCCGGTCATCGATCTCTAGGGGCCTTGGGGTAATCTAACCTGGCCTAGATCACCTTCCTCAAGAAGGCATCCTCTGCTACCAACTGCAAGGGCGAGATTTTAGATCCCTATCTTATCACTCCAGATCTAAACCCCGTTCTGGTCGACTGAACCTTTATTGCCTGTCATTAAGGAAAGAAAGTGCATCCAATACCAGGTTAACTTTGCTAATGATGGACTCGACTCAGAAAAACCACAAACTACTTCTAGCTTTTAAAGATTTATTATAGAGTCAAAGTTAACTGCAAATACAGGCATCTCAAAATGAGATTCAAAAGGTATACAGGCACCACTACATACATGTGCTCTCGGAAAGCCCTCAGACGAGCAAAGAACACAACTAGGACTAGTTCCAAAATTAAAAGGGCTGCAAGCATAGACACATATTGTGATCTCTCCGTCATTTACAAGAGGAGGGAAGGTTTCAGGTTAGGCTGTCCCTACCCTGCTCTAGATGGTATCCCTACTTAACAGAGTCCCAACCTACCAAAAGGTGTCAGCTGTGAATGACTTCCTAAGAAGATCACCCACACTTAGTCTCTAGGTGAGAACCTATGATCGCCAGTCATGACCCCTCTCTGCCTACCCATCCGCTCTCTGCAGGGTTCTCAGGCAACTGCTCTAACTCCACCCCGGGGTGCTGACCCTAATACAAACACAATAACATTTGAGACGCCCCTCATGAGACGCCCCTCACGTGGTGTCGCTTCTGGCTTTTTCCATGATGATCTTCCCTTGGGCCTCGTGCGTTAGCGTTGACCTTGCTTCTCAGACTCTTCTCCGGCCCGCCGATACCCCCTAAAACATTCCTGAACCCTCCTCCATGTCTGCACCAGTCTCTTGAACAGAACTCTATTCATCCAATTATTAATTGGATCCCCCTCACATATGCAGACAGACATCCGTAGCTGAATCTCCATTCTCATAGACTTCTAACAGAAGTTTGCAACTTATTTCCTGACACAGCTCGGCCTGCACCAGTACGTGCAGATCAGAAACCCTTTTATCACTTCAGGCCTACAACAATTCTCATAAAGGTCAAACTAAAATAACATGTTAGCATCTTATTGTTAATTAATAAAACACATCTATGGAATATAAATCTAACGAATAAACAAATCATTTTAACATTAGTGCAATCCATGTCAATGCAAAGGAATATACGTTTCTAAACCCTTCTGGCCTAGCCATAAGGCCCGTTCCCTTCTATGCCTAGCATGTCATTTTTCTATTAGCAGCTACATGACATGGATCATGATTAATCACATCTAATAAGGTTATACATTTTCACACATTTCTGCATTAGTTCCACTTCTATATGAAATCTCTAGATTAACTACACATTTCGAAGTATAGGTGAATATATTTTCAGCACTCATAGCATTTCTCTTGTGATTTGCGCGTACTACTTGTAATTTTAGTGTACTCATACAATTTGTTCAGTTTGCGCTCTCTCACCTCCATGAACCACCAATCGGAATAGTCCAATGTCTACAAAATAGCGAGGCACCATCTTACTGCCTCTTTCTTTGCTGCTCTGCAGTCAAGATAATTGCCTAGTTAATTTGTAGTACGTTTCCAATGCAATTACATGCGTTGATTATTTGACACTGTGTTTTTTACTGCGTTGTAATTACAAATTGCTGGTTCTCCTTGTATCTGTATTCGCGCATTTGCACTAAAGATTGCCCATTGCCTAGCGGTACTTCCTACTTCCTGTTTCAATGGCACATGTTGCTCCTTACACCCCCGGCACTCCTTCACCTCCCAATGGTATTATTGTAGCTTTTTAATTTCAAGTCTAGATTTTAACTTTCATTTTCCCCAGTCCGTGCAACCGTGCCGCTGCAGTGCGTGGTCCTCGCGCTACCGCTCTGGGGGCCTTATTTATGAAAAGTGACACATCGCTGCGTGAAAACAGCGATGCGTCACTTTTCACTGCGCACTCCTTGCGACACCAATAATGCGCCATATTTAATGTATGACGCATCGTGTCGCAAGGAGTTACAGATACGTCAGTATTTCTGACGTATCTGTAAGCGCAAAAGTGACGCATTGCTGGAGTGTGTCACAAAAGTGACGCAACTCCTGCAATGCGTCCTTTCACATGGGGAAAGCCCCATGTGAAAGGGCTTGCGTTAGTCTTACGCCTGCTGTGAGGCAGGCGCAAGATTTTGACGCAACAGCATCCTAAAAGTGACGCAGTGAAATCTCATAGATTTCACTGCGTCACTATTACAAGGCTTTTTGCGGGGGAACGCCCCCTCTGCATACATTATACCTGACACAGGTATAATGTGGCGCAGGGGTTTAAAAAGTGACGTATCTACCTAGATGCGTCACTTTTTAAATATGGCGCAACAAGGCGCATGTTTTACGCCGCCGATGCGTCACAAGAAGTGACGCATCAGCAGCGCAAAACTGACGCAAGGCCTCATAAATGAGGCCCTGGGAGTGGCCCCTCCCAGGAGCAATGTTGTGTGTGCAGCCCAATTGGGCTCACATGCGTAACCTCTTGGGAGCCTGCATGCTTCAGTGCACGCGAGGCAGTCTCCCATTCAGAAGCTGGTGACGGCATGCCCAGGGCTAGAAAAACAGGGTTTCCCTGACGCAGAGCAGGGCTGGTACCCGGCCTAATTTGCCTAGTTCATCGATCGGAGTAATTTAAGACTTTTATCTCTGTTTTTCCAAATAGACAATTATTGGAACCCCCTTGACCTTGCTGCTTCTTAGGCAGTCAGGGCCTCACTCCCCCCACACCCCATAAGTCCTAAGGAGCAGCTTGGGGTACCAGGGCCTCTATGCTACAGTTATTTTTTGGCTCCCAATTTTCGCCCTGTATCTAAGCTGTGCAGGGCTGTAATCAATTGGCTTCCCTCTGGGGATCTTGAGGTGATCTTGAGGTCGGAAGTAACCCTTCCGGATATGTGATATAACAACGTGATCAAAATGATCGCAGTATGCTACATCGCAGTTTTTGCAGTGCAAGTTGTTACAATGACTTGCGCTGGAGGGCGCTGGACTTGGGAGTAGTAAGATTTACTATTCCAACACCTGTCTACGTACAGTAGGGAAGTGTTGAAATAGTAAATCTTACCATTCCATGGGTTATAGCACCATCCACCGCAAGTCGATGTAACCACTTACGTTGTAATGGCTATGTGGAACTGCATTGCGGTGTACTTACTGCAATGTAAAGGATGTTTCCCAACCCTTCCCAGCATCATGTCTGATTATGAGGAATACGAGCAGGACCTGGCTGTTTATGATCCACAAGATGACGAGGATTTTTACTATGATGAAAATATGGAGTCATTGACTGACAAAACCTTAGACAAAAAAACTTGATAAAGCTTTGTAATCTGCCCTCCTAAGCATTTCACAATGCCTTGATTGGCTGGTAAGTAGTGACCCTTCCCATTCTCCTTCCAACCCCTCCTTTAACCCCACTCTGCTTTCAGAGCCCTCCCGCCAGTCCTGGCCTCATGTAAAAATCTACACCAAAGTTACTGAAAGAGCAAGGGATCATGATTACAGTACTGATCTGTCGACCCAACCACCACCGTCTCTTCCTCTGACCCCTCCCCACTGCGGCTGCAGATACAAACTCCTCTTCCTCCCAAGAGTCATGGCCTCGAAAGCGTTCTAAGAAAGGCAAGCGTCCGTCTTCTACAACAACTCAGTCCCAATTCACCTTTGATCCATCTAGCATTGTCCATCCTAGATTCTCAATTAGTCCCCTGCCCCGGCGGTGGCGAAATATATGCAGATTAGTCTGCGAAAAAGCTTCGACAAAGAGATCAGATCCCACCTCAGCTCCCCTTCCTGATCTTCCAAACAAAACCGCACTCACTCCAGACATAGATACCTCTATGCAAACTTTTCTTAAGAAATACTGTGAAGACCCTAAAAATGGAATAGATAAAGCTCTGAGAGCATGCTAGGACACACTTCTGGATGTTTCCGGCCCACTGGCCATAATCCTGGAACTGGCTCTTCAAGCCCAAGAGACAGGTGCAGCAATTCACCCTGACTCAAAGAGCAATTTGCCTCCTAGGCAATGCAAAATGTGCGCTTTCTTCTGAGAGGCGCAAATCTGTTCTCCTTAGGATTGATCCGCAACTAGCCAAGCTGGCCTCTGTGAAACCAGGCCCCTTAGCAGAAGGTCAACATTTTGGGGACCGCTTTGTCAAGGACACTGCTAGGTTTGTAAACACTTTCACCTGCCTAGACAATTCTCATTCATCACTCAAGAGAGTATTCATTCCCCTCTCTGGTAGGGCCGGTCGTGGCAGAGGACGCTCACAGGCCGCTTCAACCAGCAAGGTCCTTACCGAGGGTACAGCCCCAGGAGCAGAGGGTACGCAAAAGTCCAAGCCCAAGCAGGATTCTATCCCACTAGATCACAGGGATTCAGAGGCCGCTTCAACAGGGGCGTCAATAGAGTATTCTGGAACAACGTTGCCCAATCATCAGGTAATGATAAAACCTGTTCTTCCTTTGATCCCCTTAAGGGGCACATTGATGCATTTTGTACACAATTGGTCAAAGATCACATCAGATGTATGGGTCCTGAACACTGTTCACAGGTATCAAATAGAATTTACATTCCCGCCTCTCCATTTTACCCGACAAGAAGAATCTTTTATAGGCTCCAAGCTGCTAGACCTTTTGACAAAGCAGGCTATTACTGCGGGAGCTCTCCAGCCAGAAGGTTTTTGAAGCAACGTCTTCTTGATTCAAAAGAAAGGAGGTGATCAGATATTAGTACTAAATCTCAGAGCGTTCAACCCCTTCGCAACTTACCGTCATTTCAAGATGGAAGGTATCCATCTTTTGAGGGATCTATTGCTAGAAAAGTACTGGATGGTCCGGTTAGGTCTAAAAGATGCTTATCGGACAGTCCCTATCTATCCCTCTCATCAATGTTACCTTCAATTTCAATGGAAAGGCCAATTGTTTCAGTATCAATCTCTACCGTTCGGCCCATCCTCGGGCCCTTCGGTGTTTACCAAATTATTGAAAACCGTGGTGACTCTACTACGGGAAATATGAGTTCGCATGATCGTATATCTGGACAACATGCTTCTGTTGTCACAAGATCGTACTTTGTTGATAACGCACCTGCAATGGACTGTGTCTCTTCTACAGAACCTAGGTTTTGTGATAAATCCCAAGAAGTCCATGACGACTCCATCTCAGCAAGTAGACTTCTTGGGATTTCAGATCAACTCTGTGAAAGCTCAGTTACTTCTCCCTCCACCCAAAATAAAGTCCATCAAGAGCGAAATCAGAGCGATATTGTCGAAACAGACGGTTTCTTTGAGCGTTGCAACATCTGAAAATTAATTATCTTCAGCAGAACTTCAGTAATGATCACATGATTGAACTGACACTCGAGGCGCAAGAGGAACTTCAATGGTGTCTGACACATATGGAGGCTTGGAATGCCAAGGCCATTTTTGTGTGTGTCCTGATGTAGTCATCGAATCAGACACCAGTCGTTGGGGCTAGGGCGTGAGATGCAGAGAATTTACTACCGGCGGTCGCTGGTCAGCAAAAGAACTGAAACTAAATATAAACTGTCTTGAACTGTTGGCGGGTTTTTTCTCCATCCTTGGTGATCGCAGACTAACTACGCCTTCTCCCCTTTGCAATGATCCTGAGAGTTGCGGCCCAACTTTGCCGCCATTCAGCATTGTTGGTCTTAGTCACAACTCTATGGAAGGCACAATCGTGGTTTCCGACTTTCTTGGAGTTGGCAGTAAATCTACCCATTCGACTTCCCCATTTCCGCAGTGACTCCAAGACCCAGTCTGATCTCATCCGCTGGTTCTACTGAACCAACTGACACTCATGGTTTGGAAGCTATCAGGAGACGAACAAATTGAAGGCCTTTCATCGATGGCTGCCGAATTTATCAAACAGGCTTGGGCTCCTTCCACCCATAAATGGTATTCTGCTGCATGGCAACGTTGCGCGGGTTTGTGCCTTCAACAGGAGGTGGATACTGTGGGATCCGATTGAAAGATGTCTTGAATTTTCTCTCAGAGTGTGCAGAATCCGGGTTATGTTACAGGTCAGTAAGCAACTTTAGATCTGCTTTGTCAGCTGGGCATAATCACATAGATGGAAAACCGTTAGGTGTTCATCCAGTTGTATGCAAAATACTGAAAGGTATAAGGGTTGCTCCACCACCGAGACCCAGATACAATACTCTATGGGATGTTTCTAATGTGTTATCGTTATTAGAATCTTGGCCAGAGAATAAAGATTTATAATTAAAACAGCTTTCAGCTAAACTTACAATGCTCTTGTGTCTCAATTCTTGTCTGCAAGTGTCAGATGTACATGTACTAGATCTAGCAGTTAAGTTATTTACTCCACATGGTGTATCGCTTATTATATCTAGAAGAACTAAGACAATGTCATGTTCAGTTGACTATCCTGCCTTTCCTCACATTGACAAGTTATGTGTGGTGAAATGTAAAAATAAATGATGAAGAATGTACTTTGCCTCACAAAACGGAATCCTTGGAACCTTTACTTTTGTCCAATCAGAAACCTTTCTGCTCTGTATCGGCGGCTACATGAGCTCGTTGGGTTTGATGGGTCATGGCTGAAGCCGGTATAGATGCTTCTGTGTATGGTGCACATTCTACTAGGGGCGTAATGGCGTCCAAAGCCTTTGTTATGGGATCCTTGCTAGAAGATATTCTTAAGGCAGCTGATCGGTCATCTGACTCAATGTTTAAAATATTTTTTTACAAACTGATTGTACTTTCTTCTTCTGTTTTTGTTGGTCAGCTTTGAACCAGCATGATCTGAGCCTCTGGTCCTGCCATAGAATGGAAAATTTTCCAGCATTTGCATCAAGAATTTTAGATTCTATTAAGGACACAGGGGCGAGGATTATCCCATCCGATGGGACAGGTAAGAGTTGTATTTCAAATGCCATGATGTCATATGATGAAGTTTGATACAACTGATTTTTCCTTCCCTCTGATATGCTAAAGTTCATGGGTTCTATGATATTCAAACTTGTTTCTGATTTCAGGAACGGATTCCAAACAGAGCTGAATGTGGAATTTAATATACGGTTGGCGGTCTCTGCACCACTTATGGATAAAGTTGTCTCTTCTGGGACCCATTATTTAGAGTTGCTCTCCGTTGAGAGCTGGAACTGTATCCTGTTTTGACTTGCACTAGGAAAAGGCTGCTTGTTGCAAAGAAAGAGGCAGTGAGATGGTGCCTTGCTATTTTGTCAACATTGGACTACTCTGATTGGTGGTTTGTGGAGGCCTAGTTTAAAGCCTCATGGGATTTGTAGTGTTAAAAAAGTTTTACTGTTTTTTGATTGGCTGCTGTTAAAGTGAGTATTAAAGATTGAGAAGCATCATCCTCGCCTCTGTGTTCTTAATAGAATCTAAAATTCTTGTTGCATATGCTGGAAATTGCTCTAGTGATTTATCAGTGTTATGGGCCAGGAGGATGCAACAAGGCCACCAGCTCTTTGTTTGCAGCTGCTGCTAGTTCTGGGAGGGAATCCGGGATAAGAGCACCAACTCCACCCCATTGTTCCTCTTTCTCTACATCTCTGCACACATGTGAGCCTCTTGTCTGGGCTGCTTCCGCTGTACGGCCGAATGTGCCTACTCTATGTTCGTTTTGTGCAGCATTTCGTGTTTCATTTTGAGCTCACTCTAAACCTATTCCCCCTTTGTTGTTATCCAGAAATCCCAGCATGGATCTCACTCTTCTAGATTAACAACAACATCCCATTTTTAACCTGCAAACGGCAGTGTTGTCTGAGAGATGGTGCGATTTGAGGGATATTTCTGCAGCCTGCCGCCTAAAGCACTATCATTTGTATAACATGAAATGCTTCCTCTCTAAACTGGGTGGATATAATACATAGGTTGACTCTGTCAGTGAGGTCATTTGTGGCTTAGCACTGGACGATGCCACTTTGGTTCTAGACCTCTACCCGAAGTTCTGATGGCTGTGGTAGGCTTTTGAGCTTGTCCTTGCACATACAATATTTGCACTATAGTATGTGATCTTTGGAATATTGTTATTGCCTCACTGGCCCTTCATTGCAGCATCCTAGTTTTTAATAAAGATGTTAATATATAGAAGTCATTTAGTAAATGTTTCAGAAGATTAATTATCTATTAAACTTGACATTCCGGAAGTGTTTTTTTTCTTACCTTCTTTCACTTTCTGTGATGTTATTAGGTCAAAGGTTGTGTCATCTTTTTCTGAACTAAAGTATACACAAAAGTGTCGGACGGAATGCTTGAATTAATGTCAGCCACAGGCTCGGGCTGCATCCCTGCCCATCTTTGTTGCACTCCCTGCCACATCAGTTTGGACCCAGCCATATGCAAATCAGCCTTGACCCTGCTGAAAGGATTGGATGCTAACAGCCCTGTGGTTAGACTTATTGCAAACATTCTCCCATCACCTTTTGTGTGTTTGATCACTTCCTTTGAGAATTCCATTGGTCGTACAACATGTGATGTCACTTCCGCTCCATCAGGTATTTTGCTGGACGGTATTCAGTGTTTGTAGCCAACAACATTTTGCTTTCTATAACTTTTACATTAAAGCACGCTAATGATAAAAGTGAGTTCCGTAAATGCTAATTAATGATGCTTATAATGATTGGGCAACTTGTGTTCGATCTGATATGACCCTATTTGGAAGCTAAAAATATGAGAGTTAGCATTTCATTGGCGAAAATGCTATTAGTTGGCCTTTGTGATGCCGTTAACTTTCACTCAATCCCCACGTCATATCCGGCCCAACCCACGCACGCTTGGCATGATTGCGGCATGCGATATTCGGCGCTCGATTTACCAGACTGAGTTTCCCTTTTGCAGCACTTATAACTCCTCTCAGGGGAGAAGATCAGGTGGCGCTGGAAACTTCTGGAAACAGCTATTTAAAAAGTTTGCTCTCGAATTCGATTAGAGTATGCTGTGAGGAATACAGGGTTCCGCGTTATTGTGTGCACCATTTACATCTCAAAGTGGCAAGCGAAATCAGAAACCCCCACGCCAGAGCAGGGAGACATGAATATGTATGCCAAGGCTGGTGCCACTTTGAGCGCGTTAATGAGGCTCATTAGCATAAATGTTCATTAAGCTGACAAGAAAACAAGGGCATGAGAGGAGGTCTGCGTACTGAAGTGTGTGTGAGGCTGTCCCGAGTTCGGTGACTGGGGTACATTATTTGGTGTGAAAAAGGGATGAAAATGTGCGGCCTGGCACATAGAATGCCCACACCCAGGGGGTTCCATGCCAACATGTTGGAACAGCTAAGAGGGAGGACTTTAATTTCCTCATTAACTTCCGTATGAACAAAGACAGGTTTAAGAGGGAGAAATAAGATATTTTATTTTGTAGGAAAATCCGTAGCCCCCTACCTAAATCGGGAGTGCTGGTACGCATGTGGAGGAGGGGGAGGGAAAGGCAGGGCAGACTGCGCTGTGATTGTATAGTGCCTCTTGTAGAGCAGGGCGGCTAGGGGAATCTATAGTGCCTCTTGTAGCGCAGGGCGGCTAGGGGGATCTAGGGCCTAGCGCTGCAGTCGTAAAAGACACACCACTCAGTTATAATATCAGTGTCGGCAAGATGTAAGCTGTCTCTCATAGTTAATTTAACACCTCAAGAAGAGCCCGCCCGAGGAGTTGTGTGCAGGGAACAATGTTTAGGAGAGCCCGATTGGCTCTCTAATCCCTCCTTTTCTTTAGCACATGTCCATTATCCGTCAAACGCTCAGGGTGATATGCACACAAAGTCTCTGAATCTTTGGCTTGGCTCAGGGTTCGGCCGGAGACCATACTTCTGACTCTGGGAGCTGGAACTGGTTCCTGCTTTGGCCTGGGTACTTGGTGTTGGTGTGGCCGGGGTGACTTGGTTGGGCATCTCAGGGGGCGGTGGCGCAGCCGCACTCGCCCTGGACCCTTCAGAGTCTTGATCAGGAGTTAGTGATCCCCGTGGACTGTTGTGGAGGTAACCCCCAGTCTCTCCTGGCTAATCTAGTTCTTCTAGGTCTGTGCAGTGCTCGTATGCTCTCTTGACCCATGCCACATTTCTGGTGACCACTTGCTGACCCTTTTGCACGGAGACCGTCGTCCCTTGAACGCAAGTTACTTTCCATACCTCCGGCTCATATGGGATCCGAAACTTCTAGCCGGGATGCCTGTCTTTGATAACAACCTAGTCTCCCACTTTCACCGATGGTGTCCTGGCACCCCTGGCGAGACTTGCCTTCTGGTTTGTCACTTCCCTTTGGGCTTGTACTGGCACATCATTTCTTTCTGGAGCTGGAGGCCTCAATGCAGGATCAGTCAGGATGCTATCTTTGGGGGCTCATTTTAAGAGTAGAACAGAGGGTGCACAGCAAGTGGTGCTGTGAGGGGTCTGTCGATAGGCGTCTAAGAATTGATGTAAGGCTCTTTCCACACCTTCTCCCTTGTCCATCGCGATGCGCAGCACCCAGTTGAGCATCCTCATGAATCACTCGACCTCGTTGTTTGCTTGTGGCCACTGCGGGATGATTTTTCGGTGTCGAATGGCTTTCTCCTCTAAGAACTCTTGAAATTCCGGGGCCTGGAAGGGGGGTCCATTTTCAGACTTGCTTCGGAGGCGTGCCTTAGTTTTCACAATCCCTTGGTGCTTGACGTGTGCTAAACTTATGAATCGAACTTGCATCTCTTTTGGGACTACGATGACGTGGCCTCTCAAAATGACCCCATGCTCTCCTTCGCTCAATTTGCTACGGACTCTCCACATTTGCTGTTGTGCGTGATTGTCCTAGGCGATGAGTGCTTGTACACCATCCAAGAAATTGGCCCAGCCGTTGGTCTGCAAGGCTTCCTTGACTCTTGTCAGCGTTTCGTCCTTGGTCGTGGCTAGTCCGATCTCCTTGAGTGTCACCGCTTTGGGACAGGCTTCCTGAGTGATCATTCTGACGAGTGCTTTGGTGTGTTCTACATCTGGGAGCATATGCCACACATCTATCACTTCTAGGTGCCTCAAGAGATAATATGCTGAGTTGTGCACTCCAGGGTGGAATATGACTTTGAATCTGTTGGCTTGCAGTTGTACTGCCCATCTTTCTATTCGAGGTGGTGCCAGTTTTGACGTTCCTTCAAACAGGGGAATTAACGGCTTATGGTAAATCACCACTTGGAGCTCTTGCCCATAGAGATACAGGTGGAAGTGGTGGCTTGCCCACTTGATAGCAAGGGCCTCTCTTGCAATCTGGGTGTACCTTGTTTCTATGTCCGACAGGGCTCGACTGGTATAAGCAACTGGTTCCCAGAAATCTTGGCTGCTTCCTTGGAGAAGGACTGCCCCGAGGTCATTTGAGCTAGCGTCCACTACCAGTTCGGTACGCCTTCCTGGGTGAAACTAGGCTATGACCTTCTTGTCCATGAGTGCCCTTTTGATGGCATGCAATGCAGTGTTGGCTCCAGTGGTTCCATTTCCAAGTGCTTCCACTGCGCGTGAGGGCTTGCAGTGGCTAAAATGGTGAGGCCTGATTTAGTATAAACCGAACATACCCAGAAAGCTGCTGACTTAATTTGGCATGGTAGGGGTACTGGCCGACAGAATAGCTGTTGCTTTCTTGGGATCCACTCTCAGCCCATCTCTTGAAAAGATATACCCAAAGAAGTCTATGGATTCCTGGTAGTAGGAGCATTTGGCCATCTGGAGGGTTATGCCGCAATCTTCCAGACGTTGGAGCCTGGCCCGCAGGTGTGTCTGATGGTCCTCTAAAGTGTTTGAGAACACCAGAATGTCGTCACTAAGGTTAATGATTTCATGCAAACCAGACAGGGCTTCTTTGATGGTGTTTTGGAAAACTTCTGCGGATGAGGACACCCGGAAACTCAACCTTTTGGACGTCCAGAGGCCCATGTGGGTGAAGAACATGGTGATGTATCAGCTCTCCTGCTCTAGTTCCATCTGACGGTATCCAGTGTTCAAGTTAAGTTTTGAAAGCCACATGACTATATTGAGGTCTGCCACTATGTCGTCAATTGTGGGGGTCAGGTGTCGTTTTCTCTTGACTGCTTGATTTGGGAGTCACATATGCACACACAGCGGGATAGCTCCAGACTGTTTTAGCTTCAGTGCAATGACTAGCGGCGACACCCACAGGGTTAGTCCAGATACCTTCTCGATGACATCAGGCCTTCCAGTTTCTTCAGTTCCGCCTCTACTTGTGGGCTGAGATGGAATGGCACTCTCCTGTGCCTCAGAGCTGTTGGCCTGACAGTTGGGTCAATATGTAGTTTGAAAAGTTTTCCTTTGAGTTTTCCTAGTCCCTCAGACAGTTTTGGGAACTCTTGTAGGATAGCTTCGGCATAGTGGTCATATACTTGGTTCGCACATAAGACCAGGCCCAGGTCTTCTGCCGTGAGACAGCTGAGTAAAGTCCCTTTCTTCCCTTTGGTGCTGTGGAACCTGGATTTCGTGGTGTTCTTGTCGGTGGTGACTTTTCCTCCCATCAATCCCTTGAGGGGGAGTGGATGAGTCCCTCCAAATGTGTTTATTCTGGCATTCGTGGCGAGGTGTGGCTCACTGGTTAGAGGCGGCAGACCCGTAGGCTGAGAACGGCCCGGGACCAGGGTTCGATTCCCGACGCGGCAGGGTCGAGGACCAGGGTCAGCGGACTGATAATTCTCGCCTCGGTGCCCACTTTGGGCAGTGATCACACTCGGTAACTCTGGGCATTAAGCTTGCCTCATCGCTACAACGGCCCCCCACAGACGCCGGGGATGCCTGGCTTCACCTTGGAGATACCCAGCATGGGACCATCTCACAGGGAAAGCCAGGACGGGTTCCCCAGCGGTCATTCGCGCCAGGATACTCCGGTAGTAATTGAGCGCGCTACAAAACACCTTACATTTACATTTACATTTACATTCGTGGGGGGCGTGGAGATAGCCGCTCATATTGTTCTGAGTCCATGACATTCACTGACACCCCAGTGTCGATCAGTGCTTGGATGGTGGATCAGGCCACTTTGACGGAGCACATTGGAGGGGGTCTCTTCTGTGTGTCAGAATGGCATACATGAAATTTTGCCCTTGTGTCACAGTTGCTAAGTCGCCCCACGTGATTTGGTGTAGGTCGGTCGAAACCTGCTTCTACACACTTTTCCCAAAGTGGTTTGGTTTCCCGCAACAGGAACAGATCTTCTTTTTTTCGAAGCATGGGCCAGCTGGAGGGTGTTCTGTTCCACAGTTGCCGCATGCCCCGCCCTCCTGTTTTCTTATGGTCGTGCGTGTGGCGCTTTGGTGTCATTGGATCACCTAAACCCTCTCTCTGTGACTTGGGTGTACTGGGGGTGTAAGATGCTGTGGCACCTCTGTTGAGGGCTGCCTCCATTTCATCTACACGAGCGTTGGACAGCTCATGGGCCCTGGCAAGAATGAGTATTTCATCCAGCGATATCCCTGGTTGACGGAGAATCAACATCCATAGGAGGACTGAGCGACATCCCTGGATCACCTGGGCTTGTATCTCTTTTCTTTGATCACCAAAAGTGCAGGTGCTTGCCAATTGCCTTAGGCGTGCATAAAACATGTCCAGTGATTCAGTGTCTGACTGCTTCGCTTGCGGCAGTTTAAATCGCTCTAAATTGGGGTTGAGCTGAGACAAGAAGTGTTGATCGAGAGCGGCAACTGCAGCCTCATAGTCATTATCATTTCCTGTGTTTTCGGGAGTGTTTCAAATAGGTCGTAGATCTCTCCACCACCTCAGTATATGAGTAGAGACCTTTTTACTTTTCCATCCGTCTTCCACGTACCAGTGAAATAGTGGTTGAGATGCCCTATCCAGGCCATACAGGGCGGGACGCTGTTTCTGGGTCCGCCGTTTTGCTGAATGGGGGTAGAGGAGACACTGCTGCATAGCTGTGCACTTGGGGTGGCGCTGAAGTGCCTGCTTTTGGCTCCTCAGCATCTGCCTGGGTGCCTGCAGCATCTGCCTGTCATGGTGTGCTCATGGCAGCCCTACCTGCTGTAGCCTGTATGTGTGTTGGGTATGTCTCTTGTATAGCCTGCTTCCCTGCAATGTGCAGTCTTTATGTTGCTTCTTGTGTCTTTGTACAGTGTTTCCCGGCTGTGGTTTCACACACCTGTTGTATGCCTTTAATGGTGTTTTTTTTTGTTCTCCCAGATGCAGGGCCTGTTTTTCAACTTCAGTGACTGGGCCCACCAGTCTGAAGGGGGCACAGCTGGCGCATAGTGTGTTTAGTATGTTGGGCCTCAGCGTGCTCACCTGAAGTGGACTGTGCGCTCTGCAGAGCCTTCTCCTGCCCTTGCGGCTATATGCCTCTCTGGACCGGCCTCCCACAGACTTTGCTGGGTGTTACCTCCCACAGACCTTGCTGCCTGCGGCGTTGTCCGCTACTGTAGCACTCGCAGCATCGTGCTGCCTTTGTTCAGTGGCAGCGCATGGGCAGAGGTGCTAGACTGGAATCCGTTGCTGGCACTGAGGAGGCAGCAGAGGGGCGTATTACCGTCCGGATCAATGAAGCCCAGAAGTCAGTGGCCAATGGGACATTGTGGCTGCTGTGAATGCCGGAGTGGCGCATAGGTGCCTTTAGTCGACCCTGCAGGTACTCCAGTGAGGCGTGGGGTCCAGTACCAGCCTCCTTGCCAATGTAGTTCGGAGCCGCTAGGTGTCTCTAGGGCCTAGCGCAGCCCTCATAAAAGACACACCAATCCGTTATATTATCAGTGGCGGGAAGACCCCGAGCGGTCTCCCGTCATTTATTTAACACCTCAGGACGAACCCGCCCTGAGTAGTGTGTGCAGACAGTAATGTTTAGGAGAGCCCGGGTGGCTCTCTACACTTCTGAGGCACTTACACCGGGAATCTTCTCCACTAAAGCTGGAGCCTCCGAGGAGCTCTGGTGCCCGTGTCTGTTTGATTATTCATTACAGTGACCAGGAGCAGCACTTCTATTGGAGCAGCACTTCTACCCACCTAAAAAAGGAGTTTCCATGGGTCCTGGGTGCCCGTTTCTGTTTGATTATTCATTGCAGTGACAGAGAACAGCACTTCTGTTGGAGCAGCACATCTATATACCTAAAGTAGGAGCTTCCAGGGACCTCAGGGTGCCCTTTTCTGTTGTTTTATTGTTCCTTGCAGTGACAAAGAGCAGCCCTTCTATCGGAGCCGCATTTCTATCCACCTAAACCAGGAGCCTCCGGAGACCTCTGGTACCCTTTTCTGTTTCGATTATAGTGACAGAGAGCAGCACTTCTATAGGAGCAGAACTCCTATCCACCTAAAGCAGGAGTATCATGGATCATTCAGGAGCACACCAAAAACAAACACAAGGAATTGTTTTAAGACTTTATATATCCATTGATTGCTGCATGGAATATAAGGCTGTTGTACAGTGTTTTAAAGGCCAAAAATAATAGTAATATAACAAAGTGACACAACATATAGGGGTCTATTCCGATTCGGGAAACTAATCCGTACGACGATTCATATTCATAGCCGTTTCTGTACGTATCGCACGATTCCGTCCGAATCGCGTAGTACGATCTGTTGCGAGAAAATACGTCCGAATCATTGCGAACCGTACGAAAATGAAGGGTAAATCCGTACGACATCGACCCACACAGTGAACTGTACGATTAATAAAAATGCCATACGACCCGCCAAGTATGATCCGGACCGGGGAATGAGCACGTGATTCATACGGTAAACATAGCGTATGAGCAATTCATACGGAGGGCAACACTATCATATATGCACCGTACCCCTAAAATCTAGGGGTGTACGCACGAGGTGTACGCACCGTACACCTATGACCTTGGGGTGTACAAACCGTACCCCTACGGTCCGTACACCTACGATCATGGGGTGTACACACTGGGTCATACGCACCGTACGCCTCAAATCCAGGGGTGTACGCACAGTACCCCGATGCACCGTACCCCTGCAATCATGGGGTCCATTTCGTACGCATTTCGAGGCGAAATCTGCTTTTACGGACGTTTCAGGCTCCCATAGAAAAAGAATCGTACGGAGTGTTGCCAATACGATTCATATTTGCTGGGTCGGAAAATGCAGTTTCGATCCGTACGGACATCGCGTACTGCTCGTTCCGAATGCGATTCGTTCGAATTAGTGAGTTGTGCGGTCTTCGGTACGATTCGTACGGAGAACTGCTTTGGGTGCACATTGTACTACATTGTACGTACGGGTATGGTTCTGCATCCGATTCATACGAGAAAAAAGCTCACTATGGCTATTCGGAGGGCATTTTACCAAATCGGAATCGGCCCCAAAATGTGGCAGTGTAACATATCTATACTACTATTATAAAGAGAGAACTGGGAACCTTTGAGGCAGGTAAACTCCGGAAGTACAGCACCAATCATAACAACCAATACACCGTTGGAAAGGGGAGTGAAAGCAGATTGACATAGGCTACATGTGGGCACCATATACATTAGAAACGTGAAACAACATAGGGGGGTAAAGTAGTCCTTTCTGGGCGTTGAAAACGAGTGTTTGGGGCGTGTCATGGGCGTCAAAGGAGGGCGTGGCATGTGCTCTCATAGTATCGTGCACAAAAACAAGCAAACAGGTCAATGTTGAAACAGGCGAACAGGTCAAGCAAACAGGTCGATGTCGATGTTCAAACAAGAAAACAGGTCGATGTTGAAGCAAACAGGTCGATGTTCAAACGCTAAATATGCACTCTGGTAAATGACAGTGGCCGTGTTGGGGGGCGTGGTGGGGGGCTTGGTGGGCGTCTTTGGTGGGAGTGGGGTGTGCTCTGTCACAGTCGTGGCATAGTTGGGGGCGTGGTGGGGGCGTCATTTGGGGGCGTGACGTGTGCTCTCTCAACATTGTTTCGTGTTAAAAAACAAGCGAACATGTCGATTGTCAACCGCAAATTCGGACAAAACTTTCACCTACCAACTCACAGCCTTATTTTTCATCATTGGAGCCGTAAGCAATGTGGGCGGATTTGTCACACAACAACTTTTAGCCAATCGTAACATTGCTTTCACCCCACAACAACTTTTAGCCAATCGTAACAATGCTTGCACAACTTTTAGCAAATCATACCAATGCTTTCACCCCACAACAACTTTTAGCCAATCGTAACAATGCTTTAACACCTTTCACCAATCGTAACAATGCTTTTACACTGACAGGGGTCCTGAGAACAAGTATTGCGGGAAGTTTAAACAAAAAACGACAGACTTGCAATTGCGGGGAAGTTGCTTTCAGAGACACACTTGCACATTTTGACATAACGAACACCGACGCGGCATCACAGCATGCGTTAGGCTTGCAATTGCGGGAAGTTTAAACGCGCACACATACGGAATCCGATACAAAACCGAGGCTGCTACAGTCACACACAAAAAACGAGGCTGCTACACTAGGAGGAAAATGGCACAAATACAAAAAGAAAAACAAGCACAAGCAAACGGAATCCGAAACACGCCAAAACCGAGGCTGCTACAGTAGGAGGAAAAGGGAACAATTACAAACAGATAAACAAGCCCAAGCAAACGTAATCCGACACACGCCAAAACAGAGGCTGCTACAGTAGGAGGAAAAGGGAAAAATTACAAACAGATAAACAAGCCCAAGCAAACGTAATCAAACACGCCACAAAAACGAGGCTGCTACAGTAGGAGGAAAAGGGCTAAATTACAAACAGATAAACAAGCCCAAGCAAAAGTAATCAAACACAACAAATACGAGGCTACTACAGTAGGAGGAAAAGGGCACAATTACAAACAGATAAACAAGCCCAAGCAAACGTACAACCAAAACACGCCAAAACCAAGGCTGCTACAGTAGGAGGAAAAGGGAAAAATTACAAACAGATAAACAAGCACAAGCAAACCTAATCAAACACACATCAAAAACAAGGCTGCTACAGTAGAGGGAAAAGGGCACAATTACAAACAGATAAACAAGCCCAAGCAAACGTAATCCGACACCCCCCAAAAACGAGGCTGCTACAGTAGGAGGAAAATGGCACAATTGCATATTTACAAAAGTGACAGTACTAACAAATTAATGGAGGGGAAATAAAAGTAACATACAGAGGGAGAAAGATACAGGGACAACATACAAACACTAACATTCGCAATGGTAAAGCGCAAGACACAACTTGCACACAAAACTTATAAAACACGTGCACACAAAAATAAACGCATACGCCAATCACAGGAACATCAACAGGAAATGTTAAGAAGCCTCTCAAATCCCTCAACAGCTGCAGTTTCGCAGATGCAAAATCTAGCATGATCACAAACCCTTGCACATACAAATGATGGGGCAACAACATCCACCAATGCTATGTGCCAAAATACTACAGACCAAGATGAACAACAAGGTGCACAACTCAATTTTAAAGAAAAAAAAATGCTACACAGATCGGCATTCCACTACAACCCACTTACAGACTACATTAACAATCCACATGTGAACATTGGGAATATGGACAATTTCTGTAACAAATGCTACGCAATGAAATGGAAAGGTGAACCTCAAGGGCTTTGCTGCTCTTCAGGAAAAGCAATTATCAATAACGTTCAAGATCCACCAGAAATCATTAGACAACTACTTGATGGCACTCACACACTTTCTAATCATTTCTTGGCAAACACACGACGTTATAATACTATATTCCAAATGACATCCTTTGGGGCTAATGAAGTAAAAGAGGGGAATTTTATGCCCACTTTTAAAATACATGGACAATTATACCACTTAATTGGAAGTCTGAATGCGCAGCCAAGCAAGCCTCCACAGTTTTCACAAATATATTTTCTATCTCAACAACAACAAATTGACATTCCCTCACACATGCTGCTAAATCTAAATACACAGCTTATTGAACAGCTTCAAGACACATTACACACCAATAACACCTACATTCAGTCTCTAAAATACAACTATAAGTTACATTCACAAGAGGAAAATGTAAGCATTATTATCCATGCAGATCAACGTCCCGCAAATACTCATCCTGGAAGATATAATGCACCAACAACCGATGAGGTTGCAGTTCTTTTAGTCAACGAAAACAAAGGGCCACGCAACATTGTCATACATACCAGAGATGGACAATTGCGTAAAGTTTCAGAGTTACACAGATCATATGATCCTTTACAATACCCCCTTCTATTCACTAGAGGAGAAGATGTTTACTGTCTCAATATACCACAGACAAACTGTCCTAATGAGAAAAATATTACATGCATGCAGTACTATGCCTATACTCTTATGGTTAGAAACAATTCTTTCAATACCTTGCATCGGTTCCAAAATCTATTCAATCAATACATTGTGGATATGATGGCAAAGATGATCACAGAAAGACTAGACTTTATCCGCCGCAATCAAACACAACTACACGCAGATAACTACATTAATTTAAAAGATGCGCTCAATCAAGATGAAAACATTCATGCTTTAAATATTGGACAACACGATATTTTACCAGCTACCTTCACAGGCTCACCAAGGTACATGCATGAAAAAACACAAGATGCTATGACATACGTCAGGCAATTTGGAAGGCCGGATTTGTTCATCACTTTCACATGCAATCCAGAATGGCCAGAAATTAAAGCACAATTGTTACAAAAACAAAAGTCATGCGATAGACATGACATTGTTGCCCGTGTTTTCAATTTAAAGGTCAAAGCACTAATGAAATTAATAACACAGAAGGTATATTTGCATCTGCTAAAGCTTATATATTTACGATTGAATGGCAAAACAAAGGACTGCCTCACGTACACATCTTATTGTGGCTTGAACCAAAAGTACAACCAGACGAGGTGGATCACATTATATCCGCAGAACTGCCTCATCCCATCAATGATCCCAAGCTATTTCTCATTGTAAAAAAAACACATGATAAACGGTCCATGTGGTGAACACAACATTCTATCGCCATGTATGAAAAATGGATTTTGTACAAAAAAATACCCACGCGCACTCTGTAATGAAACTGAAACTGGTGTTAATGGCTATCCTATTTACCGTCGAAGGAGCCCACAAGATGGTGGACAAACACTCACAATGACTATTAGAGGACAGGACGTCACTATCAATAATCAGTGGGTAGTTCCATATTCACCTGTACTGGCTCGCACTTTCAACGCACACATTAATATTGAATACTGCCAATCAGTTAAAGCTATCAAATATATTTGCAAATATATTAACAAAGGATCAGATCAAGCAACTGCTACTGTACAAAACAAACACAATGAGATAGAAACATATCTAAATGAACGCTATATTAGCACTTCTGAAGCTGTGTGGCACATTCTAGAATTTCACATTCATGAAAGGCATCCCACTGTCACACATCTAGCTGTTCATCTACCAAATGGACAAAGAGTATACTTTAATGATAAAAACATTACACGTGTAGTAGACAACACAACTCACACAACACTAACTGCCTTTTTCAAATTATGTGACACAGACACTTTTGCAAAAACTTTGCTATACCAAGAAGTACCACAATACTATATATGGGCTAATTCTACATTTACACGTAGAAAACGGGGACGAGACGTTTTAGAACACCCTGGGTTAAAAAGGACTCAGCTCTTGGAAGAATGTACACAATTCACCCAAACCAATCGGAGTGCTTCCACTTACGCCTACTTTTGCAGCATGTTCGGGGACCTACCGGATTTGACAGTCTTTTAACAATTAACGACATTTCTTACCCCACCTATCAATCATCGTGTAAAGTTCACGGACTCATTGAAGACGACCAACATTGGGAACATACACTACGTGATGCAGCTCTTTCGGATTCTCCATCAAAGCTACGGCAGTCGTTTATTACTATTCTGTTGTTTTGTAACCCATCCAATCCTATGCCTTTATAGGATGCATACAAACATCATTTATGTGAAGATATACTACACACTAAACGTATACAAACACATAATAACTCAATAACAATCACATATGACATTTTTAACCAAGGACTAATCCAAATAGAGGACTCAATCTATCTCTTAAGTGAAAAAAAATACTGATTTTAAACTGCCACCAACTGACAGGACAAAGCATACACTACACAACCCAACCCAAAACCAGGATTCGATACAAAATCTACATGAATACGTTGCACAACATTTGCCAAATTTAGTTCCTGGTCAAACAGTCGCCTACAACTCCATTGTTCAAAGTGTTGAAAGAAAGCAAGGGAAATTATTCTTTTTAGACGCACCTGGCGGAACTGGAAAGACTTACCTAATCAACCTTATACTTGCCAAAGTACGCTCTTTAGGGCTATTAGCTTTTGCATCATCTGGAATTGCAGCCACTTTGCTTACTGGAGGAAAAACGGAACATTCCACTTTCAAACTGCCTTTAACTCTTTCATTTGAAAAGGAATTGACATGCTCCATACGTAAAAATGGACCTTTAGGCATGCTACTTCAAAGTGTGTCTCTTATCATGTGGGACGAATGTACTATGACTCACTGCGCACATATAGACACTGTTAACACAACACTAAAAGATATTAGGAGTTCAACTCTCATAATGGGTGGTGTAACTTTTGTTTTTGCTGGTGACTTCAGGCAAACTCTTCCGGTTGTTCCAAGGGGAACACGTGCAGATATAGTAAAAGCCTGTTTAAAAACTTCACACCTGTGGGACTCAGTTGTAACTCTAACATTACGCACTAACATGAGGACACATTTAGGAGGTGGAGATAGTCACTTTGCTGATCTTCTACTACAAGTTGGAAATGGATCCATAACAAACATTAATGACAACAATAATATTCAACAATTAGGTATGCCTGTCTCTACCTTATATGAACTCATACACCATGTCTACCCCAACATTGAACATATCATTGATAAACACTACCTATGGATTTGCGAAAGAGCTATAGTTGCAACCAGAAACACCAATGTCAACCATATTAATGATCACATACTACTAAAAATACAAGGAGACAGTAAAGTCTATAAATCCATTGATACAGTGGTAGAACTCAAGACGCCGTACATTATCCACAGGAATTCCTAAACTCACTTAGCCCTTCTGGACTTCCACCTCATCTGCTCAAACTTAAAGTTGGCATTCCTATTATGTTATTACGGAAAATACACCCACCAAATCTATGCAATGGCACACGCCTAAAAGTGGTAGATCTTTTGCCATATGTCATTAAAGCAATTATTCTGTCGGGACCTGCAGCAGGACAATTAGCTCATATTCCACGCATACCCATGATACCTACTGATCTACCATTTCAATTTAAACGCTTGCAGTTCCCTATTAACATTGCCTTTGCTTCTACCATTAACAAATCACAAGGTCAAACTGACAAAGTCATTGACATAGACTTACGAGAAGACTGCTTCACTCTTGGACAGTTATATGTAGCACTCTCTAGAACCGGCAATGTTGTTAATCAATTTATTCTACGGCCACATTCAGATGAAACAAAAAATATTGGGTACAGAGAGATAGTACAATAATTTCTACATTCACATTCTATACATTGCACACATACATTTTCTACCCCAGACAACGTCGGGACGGGCTGAAAACTTCACTTGTGAGGGGCGGAGCTAATATTTTGCACCTATCAGTGTGCGATGGGGTGTATTTTCACTGCAGGACTTCTGGGACTTCCTATTACACACACTGCAGGCGCTGACGAAGGCCAATCCGGCCGAAATGCATTCGCCATTTCTTCAAGAATAAAGTGTGTTGCTTTGTCAATCCCCTCTGAGGCTCCCGCTTCTTTCTTTGAGAGGAGACTTTTTCTTTATATATATATATATATATATATATATATATATATATATATATATATATATATATATATATATATATATATATATATATATATATATATATATATATATATATACACACACACAACAGGTAACTGGTCTCAAATAACAAAAAGACGTTGCTGGAACTATACGTTCAATCGTTACAAACTAAATCCTGTGTTATTATTCACAATGTTTTCAAGGGTGTAGTGGCTCTGGATGTGGTACTATTGAGCTGCGACATTTCGACTCAAGATGCATGTGTTATTGGAGAAACATCATGTCTACAATTTCTTGAAAGATCTTGGTTTGATAGAGTATTTTTACCATCCCGAGAATTTGATTACTTTACAAAGGAAGGCCTTGAAATTGAAATGTCTATCACTATTGGAGGAAACTAGATTATCTTCTGAAATCTTGAAACCTTCGGTGTTGAGGATCAGATGACTTTGACTGGCCAGTAAATGCAATCGTATCTAGTTAAAGTGCATAACCCACGCCATAGGTTTGTGTTAACCCACTTCTGATTGGATATTTTCCATTGTCTAATTTGTTTCCCTGTTGTTAATAACTGGTCACCTGACCTGGGGAAATGCCCTTGTGATGATATTTTACCCCAGAGTACTATGCACACAGTGCTTTTCTGCAAATATTTTTCCGAACTGAGAAAGAAACTTATCAAACCCCTGTTGTTACAGTTGGGCTTTAGGCAATGTCGTCCCGCTATCATACATCTACAAATGTTGCCGAATTTATATACATGTGTAGTAATGTCACAACCTTTGCTGGCCGTTATTAAATATAGTCATCAAGAAGGAGGGAGGACGATCAGTTGATCAGACAGGCACCAATTACCACCCCGGGGAAGGGTGGAAGGTCCAGTATCAGCGTGTGCCCGTGTAGAATACACGTTACAACAAGAGGGGGTTGCTGAACTGTTCCTAAAGAGCATTTAAAGGAGATTAAACAGATTGGCTTGACCGGAGGTGTGTATGTAACACCATTGGGCATCCATTTTGTTGTTGAACATGTTTGCCTCACACACCCCGAGGGATGTCATGCTTCATCATAGGCGTTGCTCCTCGTCGGGGAGGCGGTGCAATATCCGACGGGCTCACCTCCGAGAGGGGCTCTTGGGCGGAGATCTTTTTGTCCAACTGCCTATTGGTGAAGTGCGGGTATGTGGGTCAGGGCAATCAGTATCCTGAAGAGAAAGGGTGATTTAAAAAGTAGCAGGGGGTGCCGGAAAAACACTTTATTCTGGGGGTCCTCCTACTGCAGTTAAAAGGTGTAATTAGCTCATTGGGTGACGGCGGATTAGGTAGCGTAACCCAAAGCGAGACTAAAGTGAGGGTCGGTCAACATGTTTCTCGCATGGGAAGTTCCCGCGATTCGTCAGGACCTAGTGAAGGTGAGATTTAAAAAAAGGAGAATTAAAAGAAACCATGCTAGTGTCATGTGTCTCGTGTGGTTTACCTCAGGGGATAATCCTATGCCTGAATGATGGAGAAAAAGGAACATGGTTAGACAGATGTCACGTTCTTTAGCAAAGGTATCAACGGTAACAGCCAATACAACAACTAGGTGCAGTGAATTGGTGGTAGTGTGTGAGATATCACACGACCAAAAACATGCCAGTGTTGTCGTCGAGTGCAATGTGTAGTGAACACTCTTCCACACTATGTGCGTGACTAGTGTGTAGTGAATTAAAACTAGTGGATTAAAAACGCAGCTGCTGTCTCAAAGAGAGAACTTTGGTCATAGAGTGGTAAACGTTAACAGTTTTGCTGGTTTGATGTGAACTCACCTAACGGTCTTGGACTATTGGCCACCTGAGTAGTCGGCGGGTCGGTACAACAGGAAATGCCTATAATTCAGGCTGGGGGAGGGAAAGGAACTGTTGGTTATGGAGGGTATAGGTGGGAGAAAACCTCTAGTGGAGGTGGAGGAGTTGGTGAAAATGGTACAGGGTGTTTATCAGGTGTAGGATGGGAGGGGATTGTCTTACCTCAAGTAACCCGTGTCCGTGCGGAATCACCTACCCATCACCGCCGAGCTCGAATAGGTAATGGAGCTCGGGGGCGTGGACTATTTATAGGCGACCTCGTCATAAGGTTGCGTCAGTAGACGTCCTCTGTGTGGGTCACGTGTTGTCTGTTGAGGCTGGGACAGCCATAGTTGAGTGGTGTAAACAGAGTTGGGCTATGTAGTCCAGTTACTAGTATCGGGGTGGTTCATGTAGGCAAAACTCATAGAGACTGGAAAAGGTATCATATTGTACAGTTTGGACAGTACTGGGTTAAGGCAAGCCAGTTGGTGAATGTGATAGACAATGGCTAATTTACAACGAGTGCCAGGGAATATCTTCATTCAACCCTTGTTTGTCTGTGGAGAGGCGGTGGACCCATCTTTGTTCTTTACGGAACAGTGCATTCTTTGGACAATTGGGACTTGATTCAAGGACCACCCACCGGATAGAATCAGCGCTGTGTTGGTTTTCCAGATAGTGTTTACACATCTTGGTGTGTGTTTTCTTACACCGAAAATTGCTGCGGTGTTCAGTGATCCTTGTCTTGATGGGTCGAGTTGTCATCCCAATGTATTTGAGACCACATGGACATGTGAGCATATAAATGCAGTTGGTGGTGTTACAATTAGTGTGGCCCCGGATTTCCCATTTAAAGGTATCAGTGAGTTGTATTGTTTTTTGGGGGGTAGTGTATTTACAAACCCCGCAGTTGCCGCATGGGTAATGGCCGGTGACCGGGGGTAGATTCCATAGAGTCTGTTGGGAGCATTTCTTGGTTGTTTTGGGTCTGGTATTGATGAGAATGTCTTTCACGTTTTGTGACCTTTTAAACGCGAACCTGGGCTGCTCGAAGTTTATGTCACCTGTGTTAAGGATCCCCCAATGACGTTTGATCGTGTTCTTAATTCTGTTTGATACGGGAGTAAAAGTGGTGACACAGGTGATTGGCTGGTTTTCAGTGGGTGTTTTTTCCCGTCTCTCCAGTAGGGCATCTCTGTTATTATTTCTGGCCCATTTGTTAGCTTTAGTGACCTCTCTTTTAGGGTAGCCTCTGTCTAGTAAATTCCTAGATAGGATGGTGCATTCTTTTTTGTAATCTGCGATGTCACTGCAGTTACGCCTGATTCGGAGGAATTGCCCGAAGGGTAAGTTCGACCGTAGAGCTTTAGGGTGGTGGCTGTCATAATGCAGCAAGCTGTTACGATCTGTGGGTTTCCTGAACATTGTAGTATGGAGTCTGCCCTCTAGCAATTTAATCGTCAAGTCAAGGAATGCAATCTCTTTTGGTGAAGAAGACATGGTAAAGTGCAGGTATGGGTTGAGTGTGTTGACCCATTCGAAGAAAGCCTCATGCGTGTTTTGAAGGGCCTGTCCATAAGATGAGGATATGTTATGTTATGTTATGCGTTTTTATTTGGCGCACAGATGCTCCAGCTAAGGAGCGTCCTGGCGCCCGACAAGGCAGCAGCACAACACAACAAAACAAAAAACAGACAGTGCTAAAACTAAGGGAATAAAAACGTTTTCACCGCTCGTCAATGAAGCGTTTCCACATTCTGATATTGTCCGAGAATGGGTTAGATTGATGGTGAATATGCTTGTCTTCGAAATCGGCCATGTACAGACATGCCACCGACGGGGCAAAGGTGCTGCCCTTCGAAGTCCCTTGAGTCTGGTGAAAATATTTGCCCTTAAACTCGAAGAAATTTTCGGTGAGTGCTAGGGTGGCACAATCCATGATGAATGAAGGTGGGGTGTTTGAGTTCCATTCCTCCAATCTCAGACGTGTCTCAATTACCTCTAGTGTGGCCCTCTGGGGGATGTTGGTATAGAGGGCCTCAACATCTAGAGTAATCAGGAGATCAATGTGCCACACATCTTGGATTGAGTTTAGAAGCCGCAAGACATCGCTAGTGTCCTGAATGTAGGAGGGAATGCGTTTACTAAAGGTTGCAGAAAGTGATCGCAGAATTGCGAGAGTGGTTCCAGTACCGAGTCAATACCTGAGACTATGGGTCTCCCAGGGACTGGTCTCGTTCCCTTATGAATTTTGGGTAGTATGTAAAAGTATGGGACCCTTGGATCTTTTTTATTCAGAAATTCTGCCTCCTTTTTGCTTATCCATTGTTCGCATTCTGCAGTTTCCACTAGACCTGTAATAGCAGTTTGTAGGCGTGGGGTAGGGTCACTGGGAATGGGGGTGTAGTACCGTTGGTCATTCAGTTGCCTAGAACATTCAAGTTCATAGTCTCTGGTGTTCATTAGAACCGTGGCGCCTCCTTTGTCAGCTTGTTTTATGGTGACAAGGGGGTCGTCTGCCAGTGATTTTAACACCTCCATCTCATTGCGGGAAATATTGGAGTGTCTGGTTTGTCGGTCAAGAGCATCAATGTCTTTGAGTACAGCTTGTTCAAAGGTTAGAACCTCATTAGGAACCATCCCATTGTGGGGTGTGAAAGTAGATGGGTTATGTACACCTGAGTCTTCTGTTGGTTCACGAGGTTTACCATCAAAAAAAGCCTTTAGTCTGACTTTTCTAAAGAATGATTGAATTTCCCTGGTCTGGTTGAACAGGTCAATTCTGGGCGTTGGGACAAAGCCCAGTCCCTTTTGAAGGACTTTCTCCTCACTCTCAGCCAGGGGACGATCGGAGAGGTTGACTACAAGGCTCATTTTGGTCCTGACCTGTTCGTGCTCCGTGTGTCCATCCCGTGGGGGCGTGTGTCCTCCCGTTGGAGGCGTAACTATGATCCTTCACTCAAGTCTGTCTATACTGACTTACTTAAATCCTACAAAACATCCATCATCCTAGCTAAATCTGCTTATTTTTCTCAAAAAGTAATCAACTCTGCCTCCAAAACTAAAGAAATCTTCTCAATTGTCGCTGAACTTTCCTTACCCGACCGCGTTACACCCCAGCCTCAGCCATCACAAGCTCTGTGCGACTCCCTCAATTCTTTTTTTATTGATAAAATTGTTACAATTAAAAATAATATCCCCCCTACCACTACTTCTCACACCAGTGCCCTCCCCCCTTCGAATCCTCACTCCCTGAATGTTTTTCCTCCGATTTCCTTAGACACCTTCCGCTCTCTTCTCTTGGCTGTGGGTTCAGGCTCCCCCAAGGATTGCTGTCCCCCCCAAATCCTCAGAGAGGCCTTTATGGCATGTCCTGACCCCCCTCTGGACCTCCTAAACCGCTCACTTTCCATAGGCTCTGTCCCCAATGCTTTTAAAAGCGCTGTGGTGGTACCTATTCTGAAAAAACCCGGTTCCGATCCCGCGGTACTGGGCAATTACCGTCTTATTTCCCTTCTCCCATATCTTGGGAAGGTCTTGGAAACCTATGTCACCCGTTGCCTTAGCTCGTTCATCGAGGAGACTCATTTCCTCGATGACCAACAGGCAGGTTTCAGACCCTCCCATTCTACGGAGGCAGTGGTGACGGCAGTCATGGACACGCTGAGACAGGGGGCAGATAAGAACTTGGCCCAGGCCCTGGTACTACTTGATCTTTCGGCCGCTTTCGACACGGTCGACCACGACATTTTGGTCGACCGTGTCAGAAATGCTGGGATCTCGGGCCTGGCCCTGTCCTGGATTGTGTCCTTTCTCCAACTCCGGACCCAATCTGTTCACCTATCCTCCTTCTCTGCCCTTTCCACTTCACTTTCTTGTGGTGTCCCCCAGGGTTCTGCCTTATCTCCCCTTCTGTTCAATCTCTATATGCAGCCTCTTCTGGTCTCCCTCCGTCACTCTTCTGTTACCACTTTTAATTATGCAGATGACCTGCAACTTATCTTTCCTATTGACTCTTCCCCTCTCTCCCGCTCTAATTTCCAATCCACCATGCTCTCCATCTATGAGTGGATGAACTTCAGTCAGCTGAAGCTCAACCCCAGTAAGACAGAGCTGGTCCTGATCGGTGGACTCCCTCATCCCTGGACTGCCAACTTCTGGCCTCCTGCCC
The DNA here is from genome assembly GCF_964263255.1 of Lissotriton vulgaris. Taxonomy (NCBI): domain Eukaryota; kingdom Metazoa; phylum Chordata; class Amphibia; order Caudata; family Salamandridae; genus Lissotriton; species Lissotriton vulgaris. Next base: position 187,279,903 of record NC_141695.1, on the reverse strand, counting down.
TCGGCCCTTCCCCTTGCCCAGTTGACTCCGTGAAGAGCTTAGGTGTTGTTATCTCCAGTGATCTCTCGATGCGGCCGCACATTAATGCTGTCACCTCGGCCTGCTTTTTTCATCTTCGCAGGATCGGGAAGATCCGAAGGTACCTGTCTCCAGAGGCCCTCATACTTGTCATCCTGGCCCTGGTTACCTCACGTTTAGACTATGCCAACTGTCTATACGTGGGGATTCCAGCCTACCACCTCCAACGCCTTCAACTGGTGCAAAATCAGGCTGCTAGATTAATCTTCCAGCAACCAAAACACCAACATGTCTCCCCACTGTTAAAAACCTTGCACTGGCTCCCGGTTGCGCAACGATGCATTTTCAAACTTGGTTGCACCGTTTTCAAATCTCTTTTCTCTTCTGCTCCTGCTTTTATCTCTTCCTGTCTCCACTCTTACATCCCTTCCCGACACCTCAGATCCTCCGCCCACAATCTGTTGGTCGTTCCAAGGTTTCGACGTAAGAAGCACGGTGGTGCTAGCTTCTCCTTTCTTGCCCCATTCACTTGGAATTCCCTCCCCCTCTCTACTCGGCTCACTCCTGATTATCCCACTTTCCGCAAATCTTTAAAAACTCATCTGTTCCACCTTGCTCACGGTTAGTTGTTCACATCCCCCGTGCCTACTCCCACTGTCTTTGAGCGCCAAGAAACCAATTGGTGTATGAGCGCGGTACCAAAACTTTTGTAACATAACATAACATAACATTGCACTCTCTTCTCTGTGGCGTTGCCTCGCTTTCGCCCGCGCCCTCTGCCCCAACCTCTGCCTAAAAAAGGGGGGCGTGCAGACCCTTGGGGTGCGAAAAATGGTGGGTATTGTGGAGCGAAGGGTGGTTGGAACTGCGGAAATTGAGGGTATTGCCAAAACGGGGGACCCATGGGTTGCCCTTGTTGGGGAAAGTTAGGGTAATTATGGAAGTTCTGTTGTCCTCTACCCCTGCCCCTTTTGGCCCTAGGTGGTATGTTTGGTGTTTCATTTTCATCGCTGTTCTCAGATCCACTGTTAGAACCTCTTCTGGATGAGGTTGTGCTAGAGTCTGAGTTATAGTTGGTTCCTGGGGGCACGTAATCTTCTTTGAGGTAAGGATAGACCTTTTCCTTTGAGAACCTTTTAATGTCCTTATGGAGTTTGGCCACTTTTTGGTTCATCAGGTACTCCTTATGTTCTGCCATTTCCTTGTTCAGTTCGGCTAATTTGGTCTTGAATCCCGTGTTTTGGGCCGTAGTCTTAAGTGCTGCCTCGGCCTCCTGAATGCGGACTAAGAGGGCATCTGCTAGTCGTTTTGCAGTATTCACAATGAGGATCAAAAGGTCATGGGTGCATTTCCATGCTACTTGAGACCACTCAGAAGGTAAGTAAGTAGTGGGTAACTTACCTTCTTTTCCTTCAATTTTGAAGAATTCCTCTTCATCCAGGAACGCGTCCCGTGACTACACAATAATGGAAGGTCAAGGACTTAGTTTCGGGGAAGAGGACGCAGCTGCTATTATGAGAACTCCATCACTCTTTGGTTTAGATGTGGAAACAGCCTCAGTAAGCAACACCACTGAGTGGCAATCTTTGGCAGACCTCAAACGGGAATGGATAAGAATCACAATACATGGAACGATGATGGCGCAATACTTCAAAGCCAAAATTGCTCCAAATGGCCTAATAGTTAAGAACTTCCCCAGGATCTTCTGGGAAGATGGACAGTTTAAAATTGAGTGGTCTCAAGTAGCATGGAAATGCACCCATGCACCCAAATCCAATATTTCCCGCAATGAGATGGAGGTGTTAAAATCACTGGTAGACGACCCCCTTGTCACCATAAAACAAGCTGACAAAGGAGGCGCCACGGTTCTAATGAACACCAGAGACTATGAACTTGAATGTTCTAGGCAACTGAATGACCAACGGTACTACACCCCCATTCCCAGTGACCCTACCCCACGCCTACAAACTGCTATTACAGGTCTAGTGGAAACTGCAGAATGCGAACAATGGATAAGCAAAAAGGAGGCAGAATTTCTGAATAAAAAAGATCCAAGGGTCCCATACTTTTACATACTACCCAAAATTCATAAGGGAACGAGACCAGTCCCTGGGAGACCCATGGTCTCAGGTATTGAGTCGGTACTGGAACCACTCTCGCAATTCTGCGATCACTTTCTGCAACCTTTAGTAAACGCATTCCCTCCTACATTCAGGACACTAGCGATGTCTTGCGGCTTCTAAACTCAATCCAAGATGTGGGGCACATTGATCTCCTGATTACTCTAGATGTTGAGGCCCTCTATACCAACATCCACCAGAGGGCCACACTAGAGGTAATTGAGACACGTCTGAGATTGGAGGAATGGAACTCAAACACCCCACCTTCATTCATCATGGATTGTGCCACCCTAGCACTCACCGAAAATTTCTTCGAGTTCAAGGGCAAATATTTTCACCAGACTCAAGGGACTTCGATGGGCAGCACCTTTGCCCCGTCGGTGGCATGTCTGTACATGGCCGATTTCGAAGACAAGCATATTCACCATCAATCTAACCCATTCTCGGACAATATCAGAATGTGGAAACGCTTCATTGACGATATCCTCATCTTATGGACAGGCCCTTCCAACGCGCATGAGGCTTTCTTCGAATGGGTCAACACACTCAACCCATACCTGCACTTTACCATGTCTTCTTCACCAAAAGAGATTGCATTCCTTGACTTGACGATTAAATTGCTAGAGGGCAGACTCCATACTACAATGTTCAGGAAACCCACCGATCGTAACAGCTTGCTGCATTATGACAGCCACCACCCTAAAGCTCTACGGTCGAACTTACCCTTCGGGCAATTCCTCCGAATCAGGCGTAACTGCAGTGACATCGCAGATTACAAAAAAGAATCCACCATCCTATCTAGGAATTTACTAGACAGAGGCTACCCTAAAAGAGAGGTCACTAAAGCTAACAAACGGGCCAGAAATAATAACAGAGATGCCCTCCTGGAGAGACGGGAAAAAACACCCACTGAAAACCAGCCAATCACCTGTGTCACCACTTTTACTCCTGTATCAAACAGAATTAAGAACACGATCAAACGTCATTGGGGGATCCTTAACACAGGTGACATAAACTTCGAGCAGCCCAGGTTCGCGTTTAAAAGGTCACAAAACGTGAAAGACATTCTCATCAACACCAGACCCAAAACAACCAAGAAATGCTCCCAACAGACTCTATGGAATCTACCCCCGGTCACCGGCCATTACCCATGCGGCAACTGCGGGGTTTGTAAATACACTACCCCCAAAAAAACAATACAACTCACTGATACCTTTAAATGGGAAATCCGGGGCCACACTAATTGTAACACCACCAACTGCATTTATATGCTCACATGTCCATGTGGTCTCAAATACATTGGGATGACAACTCAACCCATCAAGACAAGGATCACTGAACACCGCAGCAATTTTCGGTGTAAGAAAACACACACCAAGATGTGTAAACACTATCTGGAAAACCAACACAGCGCTGATTCTATCCGGTGGGTGGTCCTTGAATCAAGTCCCAATTGTCCAAAGAATGCACTGTTCCGTAAAGAACAAAGATGGGTCCACCGCCTCTCCACAGACAAACAAGGGCTGAATGAAGATATTCCCTGGCACTCGTTGTAAACTAGCCATTGTCTATCACATTCACCAACTGGCTTGCCTTAACCCAGTACTGTCCAAACTGTACAATATGATACCTTTTCCAGTCTCTATGAGTTTTGCCTACATGAACCACCCCGATACTAGTAACTGGACTACATAGCCCAACTCTGTTTACACCACTCAACTATGGCTGTCCCAGCCTCAACAGACAACACGTGACCCACACAGAGGGCGTCTACTGACGCAACCTTATGACGAGGTCGCCTATAAATAGTCCATGCCCCCGAGCTCCATTACCTATTCGAGCTTGCGGTGATGGGTAGGTGATTCCGCACGGACACGGGTTACTTGAGGTAAGACAATCCCCTCCCATCCTACACCTGATAAACACCCTGTACCATTTTCACCAACTCCTCCACCTCCACTAGAGGTTTTTTCCCACCTATACCCTCCATAACCAACAGTTCCTTTCCCTCCCCCAGCCTGAATTATAGGCATTTCCTGTTGTACCGACCCGCCGACTACTCAGGTGGCCAATAGTCCAAGACCGTTAGGTGAGTTCACATCAAACCAGCAAAACTGTTAACGTTTACCACTCTATGACCAAAGTTCTCTCTTTGAGACAGCAGCTGCGTTTTTAATCCACTAGTTTTAATTCACTACACACTAGTCACGCACATAGTGTGGAAGAGTGTTCACTACACATTGCACTCGACGACAACACTGGCATGTTTTTGGTCGTGTGATATCTCACACACTACCACCAATTCACTGCACCTAGTTGTTGTATTGGCTGTTACCGTTGATACCTTTTCTAGAGAACGTGACATCTGTCTAACCATGTTCCTTTTTCTCCATCATTCAGGCATAGGATTATCCCCTGAGGTAAACCACACGAGACACATGACACTAGCATGGTTTCTTTTAATTCTCCTTTTTTAAAATCTCACCTTCACTAGGTCCTGGCGAATCGCGGGAACTTCCCATGCGAGAAACATGTTGACCGACCCTCACTTTAGTCTCGCTTTGGGTTACGCTACCTAATCCGCCGTCACCCAACGAGCTAATTACACCTTTTAACTGCAGTAGGAGGACCCCCAGAATAAAGTGTTTTTCCGGCACCCCCTGCAACATTTTAAATCACCCTTTCTCTTCAGGATACTGATTGCCCTGACCCACATACCCGCACTTCACCAATAGGCAGTTGGACAAAAAGATCTCCGCCAAAGAGCCCCTCTCTGAGGTGAACCCTGTCGGGGATTGCACCGCCTCCCCGACGAGGAGCAACGCCTATGATGAAGCATGACATCCCTCGGGGTGTGTGAGGCAAACATGTCCAACAAAATGGATGCCCAATGGTGTTACATACACACCTCCGGTCAAGCCAATCTGTTTAATCTCCTTTAAATGCTCTTTAGGAACAGTTCAGCAACCCCCTCTTGTTGTAACGTTATTAAATATAGAAAGCAACTAGAAATAACATTTGTATGACCATTCAGTTGATTATGGCTTTACATATGTTATAACTTGATGTACACAATTTTTAACTTTTATACTGTTTTAAAATTTTCGTGATGGATGTATTTTTCAGCTTTTATGATCTACTTTGTAAATCGAATAAAGCTTATTTTTATTGATTGATATATAAAGTCTTAAACCGATTCATTGTGTTTGTTCTTGGTGTATCCGCTAATGATCCATGATATTTAATTATCTTTGAACTTTGAAAGCTTTATCAATGATCAATTCTTGTTTAACTCCAGCAATTGTTATACCCGACAGAATCGATTGTATCATTTATCAATTTCACCCAGGTTCTGAGGGGCACTAGGTTTTCCCATTACACTCCAACAGCAATTCTATTGGAGCAGCACTTCTACTCACCTAAAGCAGGAGCTTCTGGTGACCCCGGGTGCCATTTTCTGTTGTTTGATTATTTATTGTAGTGACAGAGGGTTGCATTTCAATTGGCGAAAAACAGAGCTAGGTGGCTGATCAGGAAAGTTAGAAACAGAGTAAGAAACTGCAAAGCCAATCAGTACGGTGCAGCCAGGGATTAGAATATTACCCAACAACTCAAGTATTTTTTGAAAAAACTTTTTGTATTATTACATAAGAAACATGGCATCAAATAGACACTTCATCACGACAGTCAGTGCAAAAACGTGAAGAAATATATACAAATATATACAAAGGTATATCACAGTGAAGGCAACATACACTTACAAAAATGGTGAGAAAACATATAATCAAATTCATATGGTGACACCAACTGTTGTCTGTGACATAGATTCAAAAGCACATAGTTGCAAATTGAACACTTTTTTGACAAATTATTAAAGAAAATAGAGCCAGTCCTATGATAACAAAAACCTGTGAACAGGGCGGAACTAAGATGGAATAGCCTGCCTGTCACGCAACACCTGTGAATACTAAATTATAAGAAGTTGCAAGAAGGGTCCACAATAGTGGTATGAGTTTGTCCCTATCTGCACCCCTAGTTCTTGACACAGGCTGGGGGTCAACGCGTTTCGAACCTTGTTTATTCTAGGTTCTCCTCAGGACGAGGACTGGATGACGATGTACCTTCTCAGCCAGAACATTGACTGCATGGAGAGAAGGGTGAAGAGCCACTGGAATTGGTCTGCAAGTGGTGTCAAAGATGCCGGATCAAGTGGCGCCCAGGGCGAGCCGTATTAGTCAAGGACTCACATTCTCTTAATTTTAGTGTTTGTAACGTAGAAGGCGGCTGCACGCGATGAACGCTGTGGGAAGGAGACGAGTCTGCTAAAAAGCGTCTGGTCGGGAATCAATCTCTCGCTGTCAGTCAGAGCCTTCTACAGTCAGAGTCTGCAGTCGTCCGTGATCTGCCGGACCGGCAGATAACGGACGACTGCCGGACCGGCAGATCACGGACGACTGCAGACTCTGACTGTAGAAGGCTCTGACTGACAGCGAGAGATTGATTCCCGCCCAGACGCTTTTTAGCAGACTCGTCTCCTTCGCACAGCGTTCATCGCGTGCAGCCGCCTTCTACGTTACAAACACTAAAATTAAGAGAATGTGAGTCCTTGACTAATACGGCTCGCCCTGGGCGCCACTTGATCCGGCATCTTTGACACCACTTGCAGACCAATTCCAGTGGCTCTTCACCCTTCTCTCCATGCAGTCAATGTTCTGGCTGAGAAGGTACATCGTCATCCAGTCCTCGTCCTGAGGAGAACCTAGAATAAACAAGGTTCGAAACGCGTTGACCCCCAGCCTGTGTCAAGAACTAGGGGTGCAGATAGGGACAAACTCATACCACTATTGTGGACCCTTCTTGCAACTTCTTATAATTTAGTATTCACAGGTGTTGCGTGACAGGCAGGCTATTCCATCTTAGTTCCGCCCTGTTCACAGGTTTTTGTTATCATAGGACTGGCTCTATTTTCTTTAATAATTTGTCAAAAAAGTGTTCAATTTGCAACTATGTGCTTTTGAATCTATGTCACAGACAACAGTTGGTGTCACCATATGAATTTGATTATATGTTTTCTCACCATTTTTGTAAGTGTATGTTGCCTTCACTGTGATATACCTTTGTATATATTTGTATATATTTCTTCACGTTTTTGCACTGACTGTCGTGATGAAGTGTCTATTTGATGCCATGTTTCTTATGTAATAATACAAAAAGTTTTTTCAAAAAATACTTGAGTTGTTGGGTAATATTCTAATCCCTGGCTGCACCGTACTGATTGGCTGTGCAGTTTCTTACTCTGTTTCTAACTTTCCTGATCAGCCACCTAGCTCTGTTTTTCGATTATTGAGGTCCAGGTTGGTCAGTAGTAGGACCCCACACCTTCATTGGTGTACTGCATTTCAATTGGAGCAGCACTTTTACCCACCTAAAGCAGCTGCCTCTGGGGACCCCTGGTGCCTTTTATCTTTGGATTAATTAGTGCAGTGACTTAGAGCAGCACTGCTATCGGAGCAGCACTTCTATCGGAGTTGCAACTCTACTGGAGCAGCACTTCTATCGGAGCAGCACTTCTATCCACCTAAAGCAGCCACCTTGGGGACGCCGCGTGCCCTTTTCTGTTTTGGTTATTCATTGCAGTGACAGAGATCAGCACTTCTATCAGAGCCGCACTTCTATTGGAGCAGCACTTTTATTCACTTAAAGCAAGAGTCTCTGGGGATCCGGGGTTCCCCTTTCTGTGACCAAGAGCAGCTCTTCGGAGCACTCTGTGTCAAAACAATAGCCTTTTTTTATTTCTGCCATGTGATTGGTTTTCTTCCAAACTGATAATCCAGACAGTCTCAGCCCCAATGTCCTGTCACAGTAGAGGCCACGATGCTACAAACTCTGCCCTAATTGTGCCTTTCAGAGACACAGCTAACGATAGTGACAGACTTGCCTATAAGCCATTTGTAGAACGGACTGACTGACCCTCCCCCATCCGTAAAGATTTTTAAGAGCCTCGACTGAGATGTTTCTTGTTCATTTACTTACCAGTAAATTTCTTACTCCTTCTTCTTACTCCTAGTCCTGTAAGTCCGCCGACCCTATCATTACTCATGAGGGGAATCCACCTCCCAAGACTGAAAAGAGAACATGAAATGTTTGAAAAAAGTGTCCCTCCCCCTTAGGCCATAGACTAATAGGGTACACTCAACTCAGCATTCCTCCTGGAATACCAAGATCCTTCAAATATATGAAGGTCTTGATACCCGGGAGGGTGGGCGGGATGTACCGAATGGGACAGGGACAAACAGGACTATGGGTAATGAAGATTATCTGCAGGTAACTGAAACATTACTCCACGTCCATATGTCCCCATTCCATTCATTACTCATCAATCAATCAATCAATCAACCAGTCATTTGTTAAGCGCACTACATACCCGCGAGGGTCTTAAGGCGCTGCGGTGGGGGGATGTGGGGTGCGCTACTGATCGAACAGCCAGGTCTTTAGTATCCTCCTGAAGGTCAGGAGGTCTTGGGTCTGTCATAGGCTCAGTGGGAGGGTGTGTCATGCCTTGGCAGCAAGGTGGGAGAAGGATCTTCCGCCGGTGGTTGTTCTTCGGATGCGCATGTTTGGTGGCGCTGAGCGCATTGTCGGTGCTAGTTGAGACCCTGATGCAGTTCTGTGGATGATGGTGATTCCTCTTCCGACTCCGTTGGTGCAGTCTCTGCGGATGATCTTGTAGCCGTCTGGAATGGCTATGGCGATGTCAGGTGCGGAGGAGTTGTTCATCCAGGTCTATGTCAGGAAGGCGAAGTCCAGGGAGGTTGTGTTGAGCAGGTCCCAGAGCTCGACGGCGTGTGTTTGCGTGTGGAGCGGGTGTTCAGTAGTATGCATCGGAGGTGGTTGACGTCTTTCTTGGCGGGTGGTTTGTCGGCTCTGTGCCTGGTGTAGCTGCAGTTCCGGCAGGTGAAAGGACCGTGTGGGCGTTTCGGGGCGGCCTTGAAGCAGTTGTTGGTCCGTCCGGGGTTGAGAGCATGCAGAGTGCTGGCATCGTAGGGGCGGCGGTCGTCGTGGCGGGTGCAGCGGCCAGGGGTTCTGGCGCTGGGCGCGGTCCAGGCGCGGACGGATGCAGACAGGCTTGCCGCGCGCCAGCGGCGCGACAGTGCATCGGCGCGACCGCGCATCGGCCGGCATGTATGGGGAGGTGGGAGTGAGGAGCAGCTGGGAGGCGGGGGCAGCGAGCGCGCAGTCAGGGGGGTGGAGCGGCAGGGGACGCAGCGGTGTGGGCGGTGTATTAGTCATGCTATTACTCATGAGTAATACCAAAGCGACCCCTAGAAGACCTTCAGACTTTCCCTGCCCAAACAACACTGGATCCAACCAGCCCAATATGTTGCTAACACAAAGGTTTTCAATGAACAAACGCAACCCTCAGCTGCTGCAGGTAAGAGCGGTGAGGCCGGCTGGGGGTGGTTTCGAGAGACGACCACGAGGGAAAATTAATGATTTATTTAATTTTCCCTTGTGGTCATCGCTCGAAATCTCCAGCCCCTGCCGGTCTCACAGGTCTTACCTGCAGTGGCCGCAGCTGGCAAACATGCAGAAGAAAATTAGGGCAAGGCAGAATCTGAAACCCCTAGCCCAAAATCTTTATGAGCATGCAGAAAATGTTTAAGGCAATAATGTTTAGCACAAGTATTTGGACCTGTAACTGCTTTACAAATGTCTGCAATGGACACAGCCCGAGCCTCAGCCCAGGAGGAGGAAAGACTTCTAATAGAATTCCCCTGAACCCACCCTGAGGGTAGGGGGGGACATCCAGTCACTAGGTAACCAAGGAAAATGGCCTGCTTGATCCAACTACTAATGGAAAACAAGAAAACGTTCTCGCCACCATCGCACCCTGTCGAGAAGAGCCAAAAGAACCAAAAAGTGAGTCAGATGTATGGAAAGATGCAATCTTGGCCGAATACACCCGCAAGGCCCTTTTAACATGCAGAAGATGCCATCCCAGCTTCTGAAAAGCCTCAGCCACTACCAGAAGCACTGGCAGAACTACTTCCTGATTCCTGTGAAGAGCCAAAGCCACCTGCAGAACAAGTCTGGATGAAGCAGCACACCATCCTCAAAAAAGTCAGAACAGGCTCCCTAACCATAAGAGCAACAAGTTCCCCAATCCTCCTGATCGAAGTAATGGGCACTGAAAGAAACCTCCTACGAGAAGGTTAGTGTGTATCCTGTTGTTGTTGGAATACACCAGATGTGTTAAAATACCCCTCATACACCAAAAGGGCCATTGGTGTCATGCTTCATCATCGGGGTCTTCCCGCTCGGCTGCCGGACGGGGCAGTGCTGCAACAAGCGACTACGCCGTAGCACCTTTTCAATGTGGGTGCTATATGAGTGAGTGGGAGTGAGGTGAGTGCCAGTAGGGTCAGGGGTGATAGAGTTAGTGATGTTAAAAAATACCTGGCCTAGTGGAAGAAAAAAATTCTAAGAGGCACTGGCTGGTATTGTTAAAAATAGTGATGTCGGAAAGATTAAGCTAGTTAGTGGGCTCACTTTCCTGTGCGGGTCAACATGTTTCGGGGCACCATGCCCCTTCGTCAGGACCGGGGTCAGATCCCCCTGTCACTCACTAATGTTGTTCCACAGTGCGTGTATGTACCATACAATCTAATGTAATTATTTTTATCAATGTGTATTGACATATATTTTATATAAATACACTGCCCTTGCTAATGCTAGTATACTTGGTTGTATGCTTAGCAAGGAGGGGTTCAATGCCCCATGAGCCAAAACTGGACAGAAGGGTAATTGAGGGTCCAGTCAACCCCCAGCCTTGTTGTGCTTCCTCCTCTGTCCGTGGCTTCCGTGATTGTCACAGCCACGGACAGAGGAGGAAGCACAACAAGGCTGGGGGTTGACCCTCAATTACCCTTCTGTCCAGCCAGTGCCTATTAGAATTTTTTTCTTCCACTAGGCCAGGTATTTTTTAACATCACTAACTCTATCACCCCTGACCCTACTGACACTCACTCCCACTCACTCACATAGCACCCACATTGAAAAGGTGCTCCGGCGTAGTCGCTTGTTGCAGCACTGCCCCGTCCGGCAGCCGAGCGGGAAAACCCCGATGATGAAGCATGACACCAAGGGCCCTTTTGGTGTATGAGGGGTATTTTAACACATCTGGTGTATTCCAACAACAACAGGATACACACTAACCTTCTCGGAGGTGGACCTTTTTGATTACCAGTACCTCTACAAGAGGAGGACGTGCCCACCCTGGTGCCATCTAGCACCACCTCTTCCTTCCCTCTTTTTGATTTCCTTAAACACTAGAAGAAACCACCTTAAGAGTTACAAACTTAATGTCTGCCTGTTCAATGGGCTAAAAGGGAGAAGGAGTCCGTGCTCTTAGCACCAAAGGAAAATCCTACAGTGAAAACAGAGGCTTAGTCATGGGCCTAGATCGAGAGCGGAAGGATGAAGAGGAAACAATCAGGGATATTATAGGGCCAGGGACCGGAGAATCGGAAACCAAGCCCTCCTGGGCTAAAACGGGACCACTACAATCATCTCCCTGTTCCCTCTGGAGTGTGCACAGAAATCTGGGAATTAGGAGAACGCATAGAGCAGGTTGTTCGGCCACCAACGGGTGAGTCTTTGTTGTAAACATGCCGACTCTCTCCCGTGGGAGCCGATCAGCCTCAGTCCCCATCTCAAGAGAGTCAGAAAAAAGAACACGAGGAATGCTGGGTAACGTGCAACCTCATAGACTATGGCCTATGGGCCGGGACTTTTTTGAAGCCTGTCCTGATCTCTTTTCTGTCTTAGGATGTGGATTCAACTCATTAGTAATGAATGGGATGAGGACATAAGGACGTAGAGGTAATGCCTCTTTTCCTTGCAACTGACATGTTCCTAACTCTTCCTTGTCTCTTCCCTAGTTCTGACAGCCTCATAGAAGCACGGCTGTCGTGTGACCGACTCTGCCCCATCTCCACCTGCCTTTAAGAGGTGAGACCAACATATTGTGATATCTGCATCAGTCCACCCAATCTTTTAAAGTTATGAATGCCATATGGCTACTTTGTAACCTGTACACTCACCTTCTGTAGGTATGAGGGGCGTGTGAAGGCCCTGTCCCAGCCCTACCAGCTTTTAAGAGAAGTAAATACTGTGACATCTGCCCCAGTCTTTCAGAGAAAGAAATGATATGTAACACTGGTTTAATATTCACAGGGCCTCTCTTGACTTGTGACTTTGCAAGACCAGCTTTCCAGACCCTGGGCTGTTCTGTGATCTCGAAATTATTCCAGACATTTCACTTTTCACATACAGGGAAGCCCAGAGGGCCTGCCCCTAGAAGAGCTGTGCAAACAACCACCAGTGACCACATATATCTCAAGCACCTGCACTGAAAACCACATTAATATACCCGCACTCACGGGTTCTCTGCATCTATTTATCCCTGTGCTGCAAACTTTCCACATTAAAAAACAGAGCAGAGCATATTAGCAAGATTTGAACAAGCACATTGATTTAATAACAGGAACAAAGATGTAAGTTTACTGCAGTTTTTAAGTCTACACAAAAATACAGAACATTTAACAGCTAGATGGTGCCACACTTTAATTAAGGTAAATTACGGCGGTTACAGAAAGATCATTGCAGGCTGCAGAGATTATAGGCAGAAACACTTAAAACTCAATTAGCCATACCTGCTCTTTTCTTTGTAGGCCTTGTTCTGAGTGCAGGAATTTATGATCAGAATAAACCCAAGTGTTGTCCCTTCAGTGTAATCTATGGTTTATACGAAAAAATCAAAACATTTCTAACTTTCTATATTCTCTAACAGCGCCTCTGTTAGTTGGAAGTGAAACATTTTAAGGAGACCCTTTTTAATTTCTTTTGCGGCTCTGCCCCTCATGTCTGGGATAACATCCTCCACAGCTCCTACTGGTGCAGCAGGTGCAGTGGCACCGAGGCCCAGAGTCCCGAGGCATCCACTGAACCCTGATTATTGCTATATTGTATAATTCAGACAGCAGCAAGGGGGCCATTTCCGTCCTAGCACCATGACACACTGATCCTCCATGAATCACTGCCTGCCTGTTGTACATTTAAACACGCTTTAGCAACGCCAGAAGGTCTGAGCTACTTTAAGTGAATATCTTCTTTATGGTAATAGCTATTAATTGTGTTATAAGCATAAGTATGGCACACGAGCAGACACTGGTGAATGCTACACCTAGGGTGCCCAGATAGGGCACTTTAAGACCTTACACAGCGGGCACAGTCTCAAAGGTATTGGGCCTCGACAGCAGAGCTGCCCCTTACAAAATAAATAAGGTATACACAGCTGATATTTGTTGTGAAATTTTACACATTTATGTGAAGCTTTGGGAAACTCACTGTGCACATTTTTAAGTGGAAATTGAATTTGAAGGCGTCCCTCGTATTCAAGTCATGCAATACACTGACAAGGGGACTGGGTCGAGGGGAAAGAGACTTTCTGTTTGAAACAGTCCCATGTGAAACAAATTGTGCAGAATTTAATGCCAGCAAAAGTCTCAAAATGTCACAAGTTTTGCACAACACATATTTTTCAAGTTTGACGAGTGTAATAAAATGTTGCATTGGCCTTGAGTTAATCCAACTTGATATTGACTCAGTCCTGACCCCGAAAGCATTCTTTCTGTTATGCACATCTCGCAAGTGTGAAATCCTAAAAATGGGAGTGACTTCCCAGCTTCCACAAACCTCTTTACATCTTTCTCTAATTATCGGGACTCACGACAAAGACCGGATTATCCCGGAGGACCTTGGGACATCTGGAGACTCATCTTCACTGAAAAATTGAATGTGAAACAAAACATTGTGTTTCCGTGCATCTGAAAAACTGAAATAATTAGAGAAAGATGTAAACCAATTCATTTAGCCTTGAGAAAGCCCTGGCCTACTCTCCACATTGGGTGAAACACGTGTCGGCTGTTTTTCCTCTTTGCTCAATAAATAAAATTTGGATAAACTTAACAAAAATGAATTTAATCATTTAAAAGCCGAATGGACATGGTTATGGCTTTTGTCAAGATCAAATAAAAGTAAAGAAGGATTTACCCTTATCACTTACTTATTCAAAGGAAAGGAATACATACTCGCTTCTAACCTCAAATTTGTAGTTTTGAAGCTCTTATGGTCCGGGGCTTTGAGTATGGCTCCTTCACTCTGTTAGAAATGGGATCCCTGGCTGGCCAGGGCTTGCGCCAAAGTCAGTCAGAGACCACCACTTCTAAGTCAGGACAAGGGAGTTACACGCCAAGATAACCCCATCTCACCCTCTAGGTAACGTGGCGCGAGCAGCAAGGCTAAACGTGGAGGCGAAGTGAGTTAAGTTTTTGCGCACGCACCCCAGCAACAACACCCAAGGCCCACCACAAAGGAAACTCCACACAAGGTTATATATAAAAATAGCCTTTGTATTATACCAAAACACATTAGATAAAAACACACACTTTACAATGTGCCAACAGGCACGGGCAGAATTTACAGGGGATATGTACAAGACAGGGCCACATGGACCACTGTCAGGAATCAGCACTTCTAGAACTTAGCACTAGGTAGAATTAGCACTTAGAACAGCAATATAAATCACTGTAGCACAAAATAGAACATAAAGCACACAACCAGTAACTACTGGTAAAGGTTAGGTACCACCTACGCAATCCTGACCACCTTAGGAACAGGTCACGCAGGGAACCAGGACCTCACTAGCACCACCTGTACTAGCAAGAACTACCACCTAAGTATCACAATAGCTGTAGGGGTATAAGCACAAAACATATGATGCATAAACAACACATTCAGAGGTGTATCAAAGAACACAATTGCGCAAAAATCACATTAGCCACAACCTGTGGCAGTCCCTAGGCCACCTGGCCTTGTTGGGGCTAGGACGCCCTGTGTCCCAATGTCAGGGGCCTAAACGTGGCAGCTGCCCACAAAGTGCTGGGCAGCTGTGTGACAATGATGGGGACACCGTTGGAGCCTTCCAGGCTCTGCACCAACCAGTTGTCCCCTAGGAGCCTAGCTGGGCTCTAAAACAACAAAGTGGGCACTCAAGAGCCCCTCTGGGCTCGTAGGAATGAAATGCCCTGGGGCCTCTCAGGGCTCAAACACAAAGCAATTCCCCCAGAGCCTAGTGGGCTCTAAATACAGCTGGCACCTTCTGTGGAGTCCCCCCTCTGGGGACTCGACACAAACAATGGGGCGAGAATCGACGTGGGAGACTCCTGAGCTCAAGAAAGGAACCAATGCCCCCGGAGGTCGTAGGAGTCCCGCTTGGGGACTCAAGATGCACCAATGGCCCCATAGCTTCTCTGGGCTCGAGATGCAGCAATGCGGGCTGGGGGGCCTTGTGGGCTCTAAACAGAAGGTGCCCAGAAATGCTACACACACTGTGGGAGCGGCCCTCTACCCCCTGGGGCCGCTCTATTAGCAAAAGAAATGCCCCCGGGGACCTTGGCAGGCTCTATGCAATGGTCCTCGTGATGGAGGGGAGGGGCGGGCACCGGCAATGTGCCCCAACGCCCTCCTCTTCAAGAATGGACCCCGGGCCCCACTCACTGGCACTGAAGGCACTCTCTTCCGGTCCTGCGGCGGCGATGGGAGGACTCCTCTGGCAGTTGCTCTGGTGCCGGTCACCACGGGGCTCTTCAGCGGCTCTCCACAGGAGCTCCTGCTCCTCGGGGGCTCCCTTTCCACACTTCTCCCTCTCTCTCCGGGGCTCTCCCTTGCTCTCGGGAGCCCTGGGGGAAAACAACCAGGCGCCGGCTTTCTCTCACTCTGCGGCTGCAGGGCGGGACTTCCGGTTCGTTGGTCTCGGGCCGCGCTGCGATTGGCCGGCCGGCCCCAACACTTCCGGGTCGTCGCGGGCAGCGCGGCGGCCCGTTTTAGGCAGGCAGGCAGGCAGGGTATCAATATCCGAGGGGTAGGCTCCCTCGTGATTAAATAATTAAATACCGTCCCATGTGCGGCGTGGGCAGCCGCTTAGGAGTTACAGTATCCCTGGCGGGGAATATGCCGGGTGGGCACCGGCCTCAACGAACAAAGCTCTCCCAAGCGCTATAAAGGCAAGTACAGCGCTCCCAGCACTAGAGGGGCATGAAAGCACTCCCAGGCGCTTAGAAGGAAAATATAGAGCTCTTAAGTGCTATAAGTAAAATAGAGCGCTCCCAGGTGCTGTGAGCACAGGTAAAGTGCTTCCAGGCGCTTTAGAGGCCAAAAAGTCCAGCAACAAGTCCTTGGAATGCAGGCAGGGCAGGGGGGGGGCAAGGCTGGGCCAGCTCACTGGGCCCTCCAGGCAGGAAGGCAGTCCCAAGTGGCGGTTCCTCCTGGCATCCAGCAGCAGCAGCCCCCCTCGTAAGGATCCTGGAAGAGAACAAATTGTAAGGGGACACAACCCCTTCTTATACTACTACTGTCTGTAGGTGTAGGGTGGGGGAGAAACCAGTCGCAGCTGGTTTTGGAGCACCCTTGATGGCCAACCACCCCTTTCATTCACTAGGGAGGCTAGGGCCGTTAGACGCACCACAGGGGGCGGAGCCAGCATTGTGTGGGGAAAGCCCAGCCCCATTCAGGACACAGGTGCACTCCTCCCCAGCCATCAGCATGCTAATCTCCACACTCACCACCGGGCAGTCCCATCATGACTCATGGAGCCTGGCATCCCAGCCAGCTCCAGCCAATCACACGCCAGACATATATTGTACACTAATATGCCAACTCCTAGAAGTGGCACTTCCGCACAAGACACAATCATGCCACATACATCATTGCAAAGCATTCAATCACACGTGTTCGCACATACCAATTTCGAGCATGCACACCTCACGCATCAGGAACTACCAGGGACACAGACATTCCCCATGCATTCCTATGGGAGGGCAGGCCAACCTTACTCCACACACTCAGAGTGCGTACGCACTTTCCACTGGGACACAGTGAAAGTGCGCAGAAACCAAAAATCACTACCTCCAATTCACATTTAAAAAGCAAAAAGTTTAGGGGTGAACCTGCCAGAAGGGTCAAGTCCAACACACTCCCTTAACAATTACGAATAAAGATATAGGCCTGAGATCCCTGGACCTTCTGTTGCTGTTGGGACTTGCTCTTTGTGTGACTCTTGGATTTTCCACAGTCTCTATGACTTTGTAACACCTCTCTCTGTAAATTATTCCAGCACCACTGGGTCATCCTGCTGTGCTGTTTTCTATTGGTGGCCAGTATTACTCTCTCAGCCCCCACCTACTCGGTGCTTGTGTTTGATGGTGGTGACCCACGGCTAGAGGTGGGTGAGCCACTGAAAGCTCGAGCCAGGCACGAGCCGGAGGCCGGGCTCTGGCTCAGCTCGGTGTCCTGTTGGAACCTTGAGCCAATAGGGAGCCCAGCTTTCATGTGTTCTCTACATCCCTTTCTCTTCCCAGGATGTGGCGTTTCTGTCAGAGCTGCCTACTCAGAACCAGGTTCCCCTCTTGGCGTTGGATCAACATCCTTTGATTCTGGGCAGATCATTTAATCTCCCCGTGCCTATAAATAATGTATGTGACCTTGTGTAATGTATCTGGGGCCTTATTTATGAAGGCCTTGCGTCAGTTTTGCGCCGCCGGTGCGTCACTTTTTGTGACGCACCAGCGGTGTAAAAAATGTGCCTCGTTGCGCCATATATAAAAAGTGACGCATCTAGGTAGATGCGTCACTTTTTAAACTCCTGCGCCACATTATACCTGCGTCAGGTATAATGTATGCAGAGGGGGCGTTCCACCGCAAAAAGCCTCGTAATAGTGACGCAGTGAAATCTATGAGATTTTACTGCGTCACTTTTAGGACGCTGTTGCGTCAAAATTTTGCGCCTGACTCACAGCAGGCGTAAGACTGACGCAAGCCCTTTCACATGGGGCTTTACCCATGTGAAAGGACGCATTGCTGGAGTTGCGTCACTTTTGTGACACACTCCAGCAATGCGTCACTTTTGCGCTTACAGATACGTCAGAAATACTAACGTATCTGTAACTCCTTGCGACATGATGCGTCATACATTAAATATGACGCATCAGGAATGTCGTAAGGAGTGCGCAGTGAAAAGTGACGCATCGCTGTTTTCACGCAGCGATGCGTCACTTTTCATAAATGAGGCCCCTGGTGCTCATGTAAAGCCTTCGAGTTTGCGTTATATTCAAGGGCTGCACTAGGAGGTAAAAACAAAACCTTAACTCAAGGAAAGAGAAATAGATACCCATTTGCTGGCTGATTTGTACAAACTAAAACCTGGATAAATCGCGGCTTCCCTGCTTAAATTGTGTGGTCTTTGGCAAGTGTTTTATGTCACAAAATCTTTTTTCTTCATTATCGTGTATGAAAGCACTTACAAAATATGTGAGTCCAGTCTACCAGGTGGAGAAAACTATTACTTTTAATAAGTACTTCTCAGTGATATAATGTGCCCTATTAATATCAAAGCTTCCACATGTTTAAGTTTAGTTTAGTTTATGACATTTGTTAAGCGCTTGGTTGCACAGAGAACAGTGCGTCCCCGCGCTGACAACCCTACCTACATCTCTTCAGCTTAGCTCACAGAGGGTGAGCAAAGGGACACGGGCGAACTATGCTGAGTTTAACATGGGGAAAAGATGGGTTTTCAGCCTCTGTCTGAACCTGGTTTCAGACGGCTCCATCCTCAATTCGACAGGTAGGTTATTCCAGTCGTTGCTGGCATGGTGTCTGAATGAACGTCCTCCCATCCTTGCTCTATGTATCCGTGGCACCACTAATAGCATGCTACCAATCGACCTCAAAGGACGTGAAGGGCGGTAGACTGGGAGCAGGTCCTGGAGATATGGAGGTGCTTTTTTGTGAGCTATACGGTGGGTGATGCACATAGTTTTAAATTTGATTCTTTCCTTTATTGGGAGCCAATGAAGGGAGCGTAATGCATGTTTCCCAGAGGCTCTCCTAGGGAGGTTAAGGACCAGCCTAGCAGCTGCGTTCTGGACGCGTTGTAGCTGTGTTAGGCCCTTTTTACTAAGTCCACATAGGAGGGAGTTCCCATAATCTAACTGGGAGGTGAACAAGGCGTGTACCATAGTTTTTCTGGAGCTGGGGGGCAATAGGTCCAGGATTTTCCTTAGGACCTTCAGAAGTCCATAGCATTTTCCCGTGACCTTACCAACATGATTGGTGTAGGCTAGATTAGAGTCTAGAAGAAAGCCAAGGTTCTTAACTGTGTCTACTGGGGCCGGGACAGAGCCCAGTTCAGTGGGCCACCAGGCAGAGGTCCAGATGGAAGGACATGGACCTACAATAAGAACTTCCGTCTTGTTACCATTAAGGCGGAGACAGTTCTGTTTCATCCAGCCGTCAAGTGCCACAAGACAAGCCGAGAAATTCTCAGCATCCACAACTGGATCACGGGACAGATTGATCACCAGTTGTGTATCATCTGCATAGGAGACTATTGCCACACCATATGACTCCACCAGTTTGGCAAGGGGTTCCATGTACAGATTGAATAATGTAGGGCTCAGAATCGAGCCCTGTGGAACCCCTTGCCTAAGACACCTTACACTGGATTTGCATGGTGGGCAATGCACTTGAAATCTCCTGTTCTTAAGAAAGGATACCAGCCACTCATGAGCAGGTCCGGTTATTCCCTTTTCACTCAGGCGGTCCAGTAATACGGGATGTGATACGGTATCAAACGCCGCTCTTAAGTCCAATAGGACCAGTGCGGCCGTGTGACCTTCATCCGCCATGCTCCGCAGCAATTCTGTTGATAGGAGGAGGGCGGTCTCTGTCGAGTGTTTAGCTCTGAAACCCGATTGAGACGTGTGCAGGAGCAAGTTTTCCTCCATAAAGCTCACCAGCTGTCGGTTAGCCAATTTTTCTACTACCTTCGCACAGTAGGGGAGAAGGGAGATTGGTCTTAGGTTGTCTAATTGCGTTACGCTTATGTGGGCTTTCTTTTTTATTGGGACGACTTGGGCCAGCTTCCAGCTCTCCGGAACTAGACATTCATGGAATGAAAGCGAGGCCATATTGCCTATGTGCTTCGCTACCTGGGGAAGATGACTTCGAAGAATTCTAGCTGGTACCGCATCCAGGGGAGAGCCTGAGTGAATGTTCGATAGGATGTTGATAAGCTCCTCAGTTTGGGGAACCACAAATTTCCTAAGTTCTTTTCTGACCTTATGTCCGTAGTTAGGGTTGGGCAAATTAGTAGCAGCCGAAGTAGTCTGAAACGAAGCATAGATCTTTTCTACCTTCCCTATAAAGAAGTCTGCGATCTCATTGCATGACTCGGTCGTGGGTGGGACTTCCCCTGAACTCCCTGGAGGGGCGGAGAGTTCCTTCAGAATCATAAAGAGCTCTTTCGATGTATTTTCTGCACAGTCTATCTTGTTGTTATAGTACTCTCTTTTAGATTTCCTGATCTGGCTGTGGTAGACTCTAAGTTCACTCTTATAGACTTCGCGTAGTGAGGGGTCGTAATCCACTCTCCATCTATGCTCCAAGATTTTACATTTGGTTTTAGCGGCGCGTAGCTCAGCGGTGAACCACGGAGCGGATTTCGTGCTCCGTGCCATGGGTTTGTGAGTCCATGGGGCTACATTGTCCAGCGCACCTTGAACCCATTCTTCATACACCTTGTACGCCTCCACCAAATTGTCGCTAAGCTTTGGGGGGTCCTGTTCTAGGGCTTGACTGAAGGCATCGTGACTAAATTTCCTCCAGTCCCTGCGTCTAATAACGGGAGGTTTCTGTAAGGGCCTCCTGTTGGGCAGTTTTCTGAGTTGAAATGGGATCAGATAATGATCTGACCATAGGATCTTAGTCGGAGCAGAGACACTTATATCGTCCCAATTAGTAAAAATTGGGTCCAGTAGATGTCCTGCTTGATGGGTGGCTCTATTGTCAGCTAAATCAAACATAAGAGCTCTGAGTTCATTGATTAAGGAAACGGCCTCTCTGCAGTTGACAGTTGTCAATACATTTCTTTTTCATTTCGAAGAGACTTTATCATAATTTACGTGATGTTTACTTTATGATATACATAATCCCCTCCAAGCCTGACACAGCCTAACCCAGAGGGTGGGGCAGTGTGTGCCTGCAGACATTCCGACCGAGCTAGAAGGCTTCTTTACAAATAAATGCTGGCAAACTCGAAGCACAGCGCCACCATGTGGCGGGTTAAGTTAGTACACCAAGTCCAGGCTCAGCTGAATTAGTCCTTTATTCTCCTGCCCCCTCCCTTCCTCGCCTGCTCACTCTCAAGGTGCCCTCTCCTAGTCTGCCCAGCCTCACTGGCTGGATGGAGGATGAGAGTGAGAGGCACATGTCTCACCCACTTCCTTCCGGCTGCTGACGCCTGATTCAGAATTACGGCCCTTGCTGCAGATGGCAGCAGCACAGGCCTCTCTGTTTTTGTATATCTTTTTGATTTGTTTCTTTTCGAGAGATAGCCAAGAACCTAGGCATTGATTTGTCACAACCAAGCGCGTGGCGAGGGCAGGGTTCAAATAATAGACGTCGTCACTGTTAAGGGTAGACACATGTCCAGGGCTTGGTAAAGAGGTTGTTGGTACCGAGGTGTTTAAATAGGATACTCCCCAGCAGGATACAATTATGAATATACATGTCTAACACCGAGATGGTACTAGAATTATTACAGACTGAAAACAAGCCAGCTATCAGGTTTCGCCTGCCTGTCAAGCCTGCCATGTGTGACAACCAGCTCCAGATCAGCATGGCGGCATTGCCAAGGTGCGGGTCCTAATGCAAGCAAAAGGAAGGCCCCCTCACCACCTAGGTCAGTTTAAAAACGTCCATAATAGTGCTCATTGGGTGCTTCGCACCCCTGGGTAATGGTGCCACTGCACCTACTGCACTAATAATACTTACAGTGCAGTTTATGGGTCCTCGAGATGCCCATTCTACCTGTCCCCTCCTTTCTCCATATCTCCAGCTCTTTCCCCATTCATCTCTGTGTCCATCAAAATCTCCTCTCATTGTTTGTCTGTACTCCTGCCTCTTTTCCCCTTTCTTTTTACTCCCCTAAATCTTCTCTGTCCTCTGCTTTCTTTTCTAGGCATAACCTTCTCTCTCAACCCAACCTCCTATTTAGGGCCCAATTGCAGTGGTGCAGGTAGACCGCCAGCCCAGTAGGGCAGCGGTCGGGAGAATGCCATCAAGCCGGCAGCATCCCGACCGCCGCGTCACAATGTTGCAGCGGGGCTGGTGGTATTGTGGCAGTGATGCCATGGCGGCGGCATGCTTTGGCTCGCAGAGAGAGCCTGAAGCACATGGCGCCCCAGTGTAGAGCCACTTGCATGTCGAGCACAGTGTTGCCACGCACCATAGTGCATCGCACACAGTGCGCGCACGTCAGTGCAATCATAGGGGAGTACAACATGAACCATCAGCCGCAGTACCCATGGGCTAAATCGCCCTGAGGCTCTGTTTATGGCCCCTTGCCTGCTTTTCTGCTGACCATCTCATGGCGGTTTCCCAGTGGCTGCGATCTGGAGGCGGTCGTGTGGTGGTCTGACCACACACCTCGTAAATGGGCGGTCGGACTGCCAACGCCAATGATGGTACCGTAGTCCCAGGACCGCCGTACTCATAATCAGGCGCTTACCGTCTTGCGCCTCTCTATCGTTTCCTCCCTTTCATCGCTAAACCTTGTCTTTGCTTCTTTCTTGCACTCTCTCATTTTACTCTTTCTGGGCTCCTTGTGCCCCAATTTAGATTTAGATCATCTTTCTATCCCACCCTCTCTTTCTTACCTCCCACCTCATCCCTCACTCTTTCCTCCTTGGATGTCCTTCACCCACTCTCCTTTTCCTGATTATTTTCTCTCCTACAGTTCGTCCATAGATTCTTCCGACCCATTTTTTGCCCCTTCTTCACCCTCTGTCACCTCAATACTTTTGCCTGCTTTTCTCCCATGATCCCTGTACCTCCCTTTCTGTCCTCTTTCTTTCTCTACGCTCAAACTTTCTTCTTTCCTTTTCTGTTCTAATCTACTTTTTTCTTTCCCCTTCCTGCCAGAGTTTTTTTTTCATAATCTTTGTTCTTCCTGTATTTTTTCATTTCTTTCCTCATCCCTTCTCCTCTTTTCCATTATCTGTCCTTCCTGTTTTCATTCTGATTTTCTCACACTTGAATTTGCTCTTTAAACATCTGTGCTAGCCACCCCACGGAGCTCCTCCCTTCACTACACGGCCTAGAGTAAACCAGGCCTGTGCGAGATCTGTGTAGTGTCCTTTGCATAAATTATGAGCTATTCCTGTAGATCTACTCAACGACACATTTTGCGCTTTAAAAAAGTGCAAAATCGAGTGTGACGCAGGCAGCGAATTGCGTTCTGTTTGCTGACATTGTTCCCTTTCTCCCTCGATATGATTTTTTTTTAGCACAAACAGCTGTTACATAACGTGGTCTAATGGTGTACACCTTTGTCCACCATGAACACTCTTTCCTCCAAGTGACAGAGTACCCCAGAGCTTTGACACTCCCTGTCTCCAGCGTGGGGCAGAGGCCCAGGGCAGCAGAAACAGTGGCAAGCTGGCAGAGATGAGGCTGCTGGCGGCAGGATGGGCAGTTCCAATGCCAGGAAGCACCGGACCGCTCTGCACCAGCGGACACCGCCTCTCCATCTCCTCTCTGCTCTGTCTGAATGCCCTGCTCAGTGCCTTGAACTTGAAGCCCTCAGCGCGTGTGGAAGCCTCAACACGGGGGTGGGAGGGGGGTTCCACACAGGATCAAGACTCCTTCAAAGGCTCACACAGGATCAAGGCTCCTTCAAAGCATCCACACAGGATCAAGGCTCCTTCAAAGGGTCACACAGGATCAAGGTTCCTTCAAAGCATCCGCACAGGATCAAGGCTTCTTCAAAGCGTCCGCACAGGATCAAAGTTCCTTCAAAGCATCCACACAGGATCAAGGCCCCTTCAAAGCACCCACACAGGATCAAGCCTCCTTTGAAGTGTCCACACAGGATCAAGGCTCCTTCAAAGCCACCGCACAGGATCAAGGCTCCTTCAAAGCACCCACACAGGATCAAGGCTCCTTCAAAGCACCCACACAGGATCAAGCCTCCTTTAAAGTGTCCACACAGGATCAAGGCTCCTCCAAAGGGTCACACAGGATCAAGACTTCTTCAAAGCGTCCACACAGGATCAAGGCTCCTTCAAAGCACCCACACAGGATCAAGGCTCCTTCAAAGGCTCCGTGAAACCATGACATTTCAAATTATGGTTACAAACAAGTATACATTCAATGGGATACTTATTTATAGACCACCAAATGCAAAAAAAACACTCATTGAATTACTAAGCCCCTTCCTTGAATCATGTGTAATGAACCAGGATTATACAATACTGGGAGACTTCAATTTACACTTGGAGAAAACCACAGACCCCCGAATCAACACCTTCATAGAGACAATGGGTAATTTTGATCTAGATCAAAAAGTCCATTCAGAAACACATGCAGCAGGACATACACTTGATGGTATATTTACATCCTGCCAAAAACTAACAAAGGTAGAAGTCCATCCGATCGCATGGACAGATCATAAACTAATATCATTCCAACTAGAGA
This sequence comes from Lissotriton vulgaris, assembly GCF_964263255.1. NCBI lineage: Eukaryota > Metazoa > Chordata > Amphibia > Caudata > Salamandridae > Lissotriton > Lissotriton vulgaris. The sequence continues at coordinate 187,255,112 of NC_141695.1, read as the reverse complement.
CTATAGAGGACCTGGGAAAACCGACTGAAACTTCCAAGGGAGTCACCTATCCGGATTGGTCAAAAATAGACACTCAAATGTTAGTAGAGGTAATGAACTCCTCATCTCCAATGCTAGAAAGGGACAGCAATATAGCATGCAAGCAATTCAATGACTGGCTAAAAACAGCCACTCAAAGTTCCGTACCACAAAAAAGAGCTACCTTTAAAAGGAAGTCACCTTCACAACCCTGGTACTCGGAAGCCTTAAGAGCACAAAAACAGACCTGCAGAAGAGCTGAGAGAAAGTGGAGATCGCAATATGACCCCAAACTAAAGATAGACTATAATAACGAACTGGCCACATATAAAAATCTGATAATCGCAGAAAAAAGCAAATTCTTTGTAAACAAAATAAATGACTCCAAGAACTCGAGCAAAGACCTATTCACAGTAGTCAAAAAACTTGCCAAAATTGAAAACAATAATCCAGTAGATATATCATCTGACTTCTGTAACAATTTAGGCCACTTCTTCGTAAATAAAGTATCATCAGTGTATGCACTATTTAAAAACAACCAGAATGACCATACAAATCAAAACCCCATAAACAATACAAAACTAGACAACCAATCCAGCGGCACTCCATACTTTAACTGGTCATTACCCACAGTGGAACAACTTACTAAGGAAGTAATGACAACCAACTCAGGCAGTCCTTTAGACCCATGTCCACCGAAAATATTTCAAATATGTCCTGAACAAATAGGACAAACACTTCAAAAATTGTTTGAAGTAATTTTAAACACCAGCATATTCCCAAACGACTGGAAAACCATTTCAATCAGGCCACTACTGAAAAAACCCCATCTAGACAACGAGGTCCCCAGCAATTACAGGCCCATAGCCAGGATTCCTTTTGCCGCAAAAGTGCTGGAGAAACTACTAAATAAACAGTTCTCACGGTACCTACTGGACAACAATTGGCTTGATCACTCTCAATTTGGATTCCGGGAAGGACACGGAACGGAATCAGCCCTCCTCACGGCCACCGAGGAACTTAGAAGTATACTGGACAGAGGAGAAAAGGCCGCCTTGGTGCTATTGGATCTCTTGGCGGCCTTTGATACGGTCAGCCACGAGATACTAATAAAACGTATTAGGGAAACCGGATCCAGTGACCACGTGTGTAACCTCATCGCATCCTACCTCCTTGAGAGAAATTTCACAGTTGAAATAGGAGAAGCAAAGTCAGACTCCTTTAAAGTACCATGCGGCGTCCCACAGGGCTCGTCATTAAGCCCAACACTTTTTAACTTATATGTGGCCCCCCTTGCCGAATTAATAAGAGAAAATGGATTTACACCAATATCCTACGCTGACGATACCCAAATCGTCATTTCTATAGGCAAAGACAGTAAAGTAACAGCCAAGAATTTTCAACTATGCATGCTAAAAGTTAGTCAATGGATGCAACAAAATTGCCTCAAACTCAACGGAGAAAAGAGTGAGGTAATGATTCTAGGAGGTAACGCCGATATCTGGTCCCCAGACTGGTGGTCCCCTGAATTGGGAACAAGACCAGAACCCTCAGAGAAAGCCAAAAACTTGGGAGTCATGATAGATACCAAACTAACATACGAAGCCCAAGTAAACAAACTGGCATCGTCTTTCTGGCTGATACTGAAAATGATTAGAAAAATACTCCCATACCTACCTCAAGACACACGCAGAACTGTAGTGACAGCCCTAGCACTATCTCGACTGGACTACGGTAACGCACTGTATGCCGGAGCCAGAGTAAAAATCATGGAAAAAATGCAGCGACTCCAGAATGCAGCGGCACGACTGATACTTGAAATCCCAAAGTTTCAGCCTATCAGTCATAAACTAGAGACACTCCACTGGCTACCTGTAGCCAAAAGAGTCAAGTTTAAATCACTGTGCTTGACCTACAAGGCACTGCAGGGCAAAGGCCCTCACTTCCTGAAAACTCACCTAAAGCACTACGAACCATCAAGGCCTCTCAGATCAGGTGAAAAAAAACTGATAACGATACCCAAGTTCAAACGATCAAACTGGGGAGGAAGAAGCTTCCTCGTGCATGCAGCACGGACATGGAACTCACTACCACTTGACATAAAAAACAGCCCAACCCTGGAGATTTTCAGAAAGAGAATCAAGACCTGGTTATTCACCGCATAAATTTTAATAACTCCAGACTTGCCCCGGAATCTGGACAATTCATAGCGCCAAGACACCTTCGGGCATTCGTGCGCTTTAGAAATGGACAAATCAAATCAAATCAAATCAAAGCGTCCACACAGGAACAAGGCTCCTTCAAAGTGTCAGCACAGGATCAAGCCTCCTTTAAAGTCTCCACACAGGATCAAGGCTCCTTCAAAGCGTCCACACAGGATCAAGGCTCCTTCAAAGCACCCACACAGGATCAAGGCTCCTTCAAAGGGTCCACACAGGATCAAGGCTCCTTCAAAGGGTCACACAGGATCAAGGCTCCTTCAAAGCGTCCGCACAGGATCAAGGCTCCTTCAAAGCCACCGCACAGGATCAAGGCTCCTTCAAAGCACCCACACAGGATCAAGGCTCCTTCAAAGCACCCACACAGGATCAAGCCTCCTTTAAAGCATCCGCACAGGAACAAGGCTCCTTCAAAGCGTCCGCACAGGATCAAGGCTCCTTCAAAGCCACCACACAGGATCAAGGCTCCTTCAAAGCACCCACACAGGATCAAGGCTCCTTCAAAGCACCCACACAGGATCAAGCCTCCTTCAAAGCGTCCACACAGGATCAAGGCTCCTTCAAAGCCACCGCACAGGATCAAGGCTCCTTCAAAGCACCCACACAGGATCAAGGCTCCTTCAAAGCACCCACACAGGATCAAGCCTCCTTTAAAGCATCCACACAGGATCAAGGCTCCTTCAAAGTGTCAGCACAGGATCAAGCCTCCTTTAAAGTGTCCACACAGGATCAAGGCTCCTTCAAAGCGTCCACACAGGATCAAGGCTCCTTCAAAGCACCCACACAGGATCAAGTCTCCTTCAAAGCGTCCACACAGGATCAAGCTCCTTTAAAGGGTCACACAGGATCAAGGCTCCTTCAAAGCGTCCACACAGGATCAAGGCTCCTTCAAAGCGTCCACACAGGATCAAGGCTCCTTCAAAGCGTCCGCACAGGATCACGGCTCCTTCAAAGCGTCCACACAGGATCAAGCTCCTTCAAAGGGTCACACAGGATCAAGGCTCCTTCAAAGCATCCGCACAGGATCAAGGCTCCGTCAAAGCATCCACACAGGATCAAGGCTCCTTATAAGCATCCACACAGGATCAAGGCTCCTTCAAAGCGTCCGCACAGGATCAAGGCTCCTTCAAAGCGTCCACACAGGATCAAGGCTCCTTCAAAGCATCCGCACAAGATCAAGGCTCCTTCAAAGCGTCCACACAGGATCAAGGCTCCTTCAAAGCGTCCGCACAGGATCAAGGCTCCTTCAAAGCGTCCACACAGGATCAAGCCTCCTTTAAAGTGTCCACACAGGATCAAGGCTCCTTCAAAGCGTCCGCACAGGATCAAGGCTCCTTCAAGCGTCCACACAGGATCAAGCCTCCTTTAAAGTGTCCACACAGGATCAAGGCTCCTTCAAAGGGTCACACAGGATCAAGGCTCCTTCAAAGACAGCAGTTTTTAAAATCCACACATCAGTTGCCCCTGTCTACCAACGAGGTGGGAGCTCCCATTTAAAAAGCTAACAACCATGGCCGTGCCAAGACATGTATTAAGAGGTTAGAATAGTCATTAGTTGCAGGGACTCACTAAATGCAGGTGGGTGATGAAACTCAGTTTCTAGTATCAGCCTCCCATGGTGGCAGTAGAAGGGCCTGAGAGTGCCAGCACTAAGCCGGTCCTTTGGGATGAGCAGCAGCGGGCAGGCTCCACACAGGCGTTCTTTAATGCAGCAGCCATATTGCAAGGACCCCCTTTCGCTTTATTAATTGCACAAGCCATGTCAAAAATAAATGCTTATTTAAGGTATGCAATAGATAAGCATTTCAATGCTCTAGCATTGCCCCAGGTCTTATTTGTCAAGGAAATAATTGTTTTCTTTTTTTACATTTACAGTTTTTTCACATTAAAAACAATCTTCAGAAATAAGATCTTATTATTATTATAGTGAATTTATATGCATAGCTAGATCATACTACCTGTAAGATGCTGGTAGAATGATCTAAGATTTTTGTTACTTTTGGAGAGCCCAGGCATGGGTCCCGGGCTCACTGTGCCAATAGATCCAAACCGGTCCTGGGTTGCTTGTGTTCCAGTTCAGAGAGGGCCTGGCCTGGCATTTCGGGGCTGGACTATTCCCATGAGGAGCAGGGTCAAGACTGATTTGCCTATGGCTGGGTCCAAAGTGAGGTTGCATGGTGGGTAAAAAAATATGTATTGTGCTGCGGCCAGAGTGTTTGCCTGCATTTCATCCACCACCTTGTTTTTCCAGTACAGTACATCAGCATGCCACCAACCAGGTAGTCACCCATAGTCTGCCTGTCTGAATACTCCCAGGATGAAAGGAGGAGCACTTTCGCTGCTCGACCTTTCATGTTTTTAAATATCTCTGTAAGAGGATAGTCAGATGATGGATGAGGTGAGCTCTCACAGCATGCACGTCTGACTTCCTGTAAAATATTCCCAATCTGCTCCACCCTCGGTGGCTAGGCTCAGCATCTCTACAATGTGTCTTCTTGTAACCCTACTCCCTCCACCCACCCTACCGCTCAGGCAGGACAGTTTACTGCAGCACTGTTCGGTTATTAATACTGAAAACATTGCATTTCAAGTTTGACCCGTGCCGGAGCGCAGCTGATGATAAAGCTGTCATCCCCTGTCTATTTAATTAGCAGGATTAGATATATTTGATAATCTAATGTGTTCTATTAGTGCCTTTATTTAATTATGTACTGCGAGGAGTCCATGAAAGTGCCAGTGAGAGAGGAGTGATGGGAACATGTCATCCGTGCCTACCCCAGGCCTGGCATCGCTCACAGCGGGTGGTACCTTTCTAGCCCAGACACATTTGGCCCAATTTTGAGTGCAGCTAGCCATGTGCAGGTAATGGATGTATGTTTTAGCTGGGCTTCAATGGGTTATGGCTGGGCTCTCAGTCTGGCTGCAGTTGTCTAGATCATTTTATTGCCCTACACGTGGGTTCAGTAGCCCCCATTACCACTGGGTTCAGCTGCCCTTCGCTGCTACCCAATAAGACACAAGGTATCTGTGGGTCCATGCGTCCCCGTTCTAGCCGGACATTCTGAGCAGTTTCGCCATGGTACCACCTTCGATGCAAAGTCAAGGCATATTCGTGTATGGTTGATCCCTGTCTATTACGGCACAGGTAGGCTAAAATGATGGAATGGAATGCACCTAGAGTAGTTAAATGCAGCTATGATTCACCCCACCGTTTCCATTGATCAGTTTACGCTGTTCCCACTGTAGATATCCTCCATGGAGCAATGGGCGCCTTTAATGATTACAGCAAGTTTCTTTTCAATAGCCACAATGGCCTTCATTTGGCCCATTCATTTTGCATGAGCTAACCTGGCAACCCTGTCCCTGGAGGAGATGGCAACGCAACCCTGTATGTTCCATGATCCTACCAGTTGCTTTGTAAGCATTTCAGTGGATTCCCTCTTCCGTGGGATTACCCCGATGAACAAGGTCCTCTCCCGGGAGATTCACAGTGCGAGAGGCAGGTATTCTTACCCTCTGCATGTCTCAGTGGTGTGCCATTGTAGCTCCTGGCAATCACCATCTGCCCACACCTCAGTTGTGGAAGCCAACCCTTTAATTCTGATTTCTTCTTTCCAATGACCTAATAAAGCAATATATATATTTATAGCTGAAACTACAAGAATATATGGGATAGAATGGAAAAAAACACAGAGGAACTCCTCAACACACTCGATGAAGGACAACAAGGTGTCCTGACTCCTGACCCTTCTTGATGCCTCTGCACTTATGACACCCTAGATCAGGGGTCTCCAAACCGGTCCTGGAGGGCCGGATCCAAGCCAGATTTTTAAAATACCTACATGTATCTCAATGGGGATATCCAAAAAATCTGGCATGGATCCGGCCCTCCAGGACCGGTTTGGAGACCCCTGCCCTAGATGGTACCATTATCTTAACAAGACTAACATATTGGTTTGGTTTAACATAAAATGCCCTTGACTGTGTCACCTCTTTCCTCAGACATCACATCCATGAAATACACATTAGATCTTCAAAATCATTCTCTAGCAGGGATCATTTCTCTATTCACTCCCTTTCACTACAAACTTAGATACCCAGGGTGTCCCTAAACCCAAGGGGGTCTGGCCATGTCAGCCAAGGTATGGAATCTCTCTACTGGCTCCCATTGGAGTCTATAAGCACATTCAAAACTCCACCCACCTGACCTGTGATGTAGAGAGTTAGGCCCTCTGTACAATCATGACCTGCCCTCTACCCATACAGAAAGCCTGCTCTGCTTCGATGCACCTTATTCCCATAGCCCAGGCTCTTGATTGGACCATGGAGGACAGCCGCTTAGAATACAAGTCCTTAAATTCTGCACCTCCTCAGAACTCACATGGCCTATCTCTGAATCAGGAACCTCCACGTAACCAAACTATCCAGAATTTCTTTCCCATGATTACTTTCTTCTTGACCTGTGAGTAAAGAACACTACTTTAGATTCTCTCCTTATCCTTCTTGACTGTAAATGACACTGCATGCTTTTATGCTTTTGATCTGTCCCCTTCTCTACATAACAATTCGAAGTTACTGCAAGATGACATTCAAGGCTTTACAAAACACTTAAAATGATTAAGTAGTATAACATGCATGACTGCAGTCGGTGTTGTTGTGAACCAGTTAAGGAGAGCAGTGATGTCAATATCAGGCAGCGGGGCGATGACCTGGCTCGTGAACGCATGGCTCTATCAGAGATCTTTATGCCAATGATGTTGTGGATGTGGAAGAATCTTCATGGCTGTTTGAGAGAGCTCTAGAGACTGGACTGCTTTAATGGGCATTATAGTGCACGACTGAGAAATGGGATAATTACCCGGATTGGGAGAGGATGTCAGTCCCCCACTGGCCAAAGTCGGCACCGGGCAATCCCCTGGTGCGCCGCACGGGTGTAGGGGCCAGTTTTGGGGCCCTTGGGGCCGTTTTTGTAACAGGGCCGTTTTTGCAGCATAGCTGCAAAATCGTCCCTGTAACAAAATCGGGTGGGGCGGGGGGGGGGGGGGGGGGAATGGGGGGGGAGGCGGCCGAGCACTTTGCCAGGGCCGGTTTTGGTTCTCAGTCCGGCCCTGGAGGATGTGGTCCCTCGGCTAGGGTGCTGACTTTGGTGCTGGAAACCAGCGTTCGAGCCTCGGGTCGTGTCCGATGTGATTCTGGGCAAATCATGTACTCTCCCGTACCTGCATGTGTAATGTAAATACGGTGCTCATGTAAAAGTGCTCCAATACCTTTGGGTCGAGTTCGTGCTATATAAATATGCAAAAAAATAAAATAACAATACCTATACTTCCCCTTACAGTACTGATAGCTGGTGCCTGACCCTAAAAGGAAGGTACAAAACGAAACCACTACACAAATATTGTAGTCACCCAACTGACGGGGGATTTAGGCACTTCTCTATTTTGTTATTGCTGGTGTTGCAGCCATAGACCCCCGGGTGTCGCATAGGCTGTCTACGTCTTGAATCACATGCACTGAGCAATTTTAGGAGCACGCCTCTGCACATGACTTTGTTTGATGGGTCTAATTCCAGGGCCCTGATTTTGGCCATCTGCCTTTGTATATTGGCCATTTAGTGATTGCTACTTATAGCCTCTTGTCTTCCTTAGCTGTGTGTAATGCATTCTTTGTTTTCCATCTCTCTGCTTCCCTAGGGCTGCCTTTATTCTGTATTTACGTCACCATTTAGCTTTCACAACAAAAGAGCTTCTGAATGCATTGCTGCCCGCTGGCCTCCTTTATCCCATCACACTTGGTATCCTCTCAAGCCATGCCTGTTGCATGTTAAAGGGCCAGCGTACCTTATACTCAGGGAAGCACAGATCGTTATCTTGTGGTGACTCTATTCTGATTCTGTATTGACTCTCACAAAGTATTTTGTGAAGTAATCTGTGAATCACTAGGGGGCATAGTATCAAGGAATGGCGTTACAATTATCGCCGCTTTAGCGGCAGAAAACTGCAGCTAAAGTGGCGATAATGGGCTTGATAATACACCCTTGAGAATTCCCTTAGAAGCCCATGTTCACAGCAGAACATGGGCTTCTATGGGAATTCTCAAGGACGTATTATCAAGCCCATTATCGCCGCTTTAGCGGCACTTTTCTGCCACTAAAGCGGCGATAATTTTAACTCAGTTCCTTGATAATATGCCCCTGAGTTTTGTTTTTAATTAAACAAAGTGCCCATCCTGTTTCTATTCCACAAGAACATGCATGCATTGGCTTAGTGGAAGGTCGGAAGATCACCCAATGTGGAAGCACAGTTCACTGAGGCAAACCACTGTGGAAGAAACAGACACCAGCAGCACGAAGTGGCCCGGTAAATGGTGTATGCAGCACTATGCAAACAAAACCTTGTAGCACTTGTCCCTGGGAGATGGAGTCTGTATATTCTGGATGCAGAAGGAACTATTTAGCCCATGTTATTTCAGCTAGTGGGGTCTATCGCAAAGTGAATTTGATCAAAACTATTTCTGATCTACTTTCCCCCATCAAGTTCAGTTATTTTTTGTCATGTCCAAATTTTACACCTGAGTTGTTACTGACTTTACTAGTAAGAGTTCAGCCATCAGTACTTAATTTAGAAAAGTTGGGAATTTTGTTTGAAGGGAGGAATTTCAACAAGAGTATGAGGTTATCAAGAAGAGTTTAATAGTATCTCAGAAGTTGTACAGCTTTCTCCCTAATATGTCCTGTTACTTAGCTCTGTGTTAAGGAACTCGGTGCCACCTTTTAAAAGAAACAAGATAAGTAGGGGTATTAATCTGGCATTTGCCTCCCAGTCAGTGTACTTACTAAAGGATTACATTGTGCGCTTTTGTTTTCCCTCTGAATATAAACCAATTCAATAAATATTTGCAAAATAGGTCTGTCTTCAGTCTCTGTTGCCTATGTAAATGGGTACTGGCCCTACAGGATTACCAACCTAGCATCAAGTACATTACTGTTGTTTACAACAAAACTGCTCATTGCTTGCCTAGGTTAAACCTGAAAGCGGAGGAGACTGGTGAGGACTCTGATGAGTGGTGTACTGATGACTCTGTTAGGGTTTGAAGTGTCACGGAAGGTCAATTTTACTGAAGAGGAGTGTGTGGAACAGATAAAAAAAGATGCTATTCTTACTGAGGTGTATAAGTTTATTAGTGAGAAGGTTCTTCGAGCTGTGGAGCTATTAAACAATTCAAGGCACTGAAACACAAATAGTAAATACAGAATGTTCTGTTGCTCAAGGGAACAAGACTGGTTCCTTCACTGAATTTGAGATTAAGGCTGACTTGGCACATAGTGGTCTTCAAGGTATGTGTTAGACAAAGTAAAGGTTAAGGAGTTGATACTGGTGACATGGATTACATCTACTGTTGGGGAGGTTTGATAAGGAGTGTGTTGATTGCAGTATATGTGACAAAGTAAGGAAGGTGAGGACACCGCACATGGTTTGCCAAAAAGTCTCAAAGGAGCCTCCGAGGTGATTGTTTTTGGAGCTTTTGTCTAAAGGTGTCATCCCTGTGTATATTTTCAGCTCCCAGAGAAGACTTTAGACATAAAATCAGTCCTAAGGCCATCCATACTGACAACAGGGTGCTGTTGACCTCTGTGGGAATGGGGTCTTTCATTAACAGGAGAGGGATTTTGCACAATAGATGTGCGCTGTACCATACCCAAACAAATGGGTGTGTGGAGAGATTCAACAGCACCCACAATGAATACAATAATTTATCCAGGAGTGTTGCAAAACATTGGACTATCGAGTTGAATAATAGAGTGGAAGTATACAGATGTACTCAATATGTTCCAAAAGATGTTACTTTTTTGTTTTGCAGGAGGAAACTGTGCACATTGGTGAATACTTCTTGGATCAGGAAATGCTTTAATGGGGACCTTGGATGTTTTCATAGGGAGTTTTGAGAAAGAAGCTGTTCCATAAAGAAAGATAAAGGAATGGCATGACAAACCTAATGCTGTGAAAGATGTCAGAGTGGAAGTGGCTGATGAGGTGGTAGTGAAGTCTCCCAAGGGGACTGCAAGGGAAATCCAAATAAAGCAAAAACCTCTCATGGTGATCACATTTCTCAAAGGCCCTCTGTATGGTGCACAAGACGCTCTATGGAGGTGGGTCGGCTGAGGTCCAGAGGCTGTTCTCCTGGTACTCTCCTTCCAGAACCCTTAGATCCTCTAACTCCGGCCTTGTTAACATTACGAAAATACGCAGAGTTAAATGGGGTGACCGGAGCCTATCACACTGCACGGCAAAACTCTGGAACCAAATACTGATCAACCTGCGACTTCAGCCTAATCGGATGCTTTTCAGGAAATCGTTGAAGACTTGGCTGTTCCCGGTAAACAATAACCCTTGAGTCTACAGCACAGTTCGCCCTGCTCACACACCCAGCGCCAAGACGCCTCGGCATTCAAGTGCTTTAGAAGCTACTATCCTATCCTATAACGGTAGTAGATGACTGCATAGGGAGTTTCACACAAATCTTTGTCTTCAAGAGATGGCTTTTCTTTACTCTGACCTGTGCTGTTTCTTATTCTGGCCATAATTCTTTCATTAGAAGACTGTTCTACATATTTGGTGTCAAGTAAATTCTCATTTGTTGATTCACATTTGTTTGGTGTGCTTATTCATGACTGCTTGTAATTTTGTAATTGATGTCATTATTGTTCATCCTCTCTTTATTCTTTTGCTCAATTATATTTTAACCTTGTGTTGAAAGTGTCTTTGCCTGTTCTTTGAGAAGGAAGGTGGTTTGGTATCTAGGGGTAGCAGTCCAGTCTTCTTCTTATCTCTCACCTAGAATTTTATTTTGTAATGCGTTTCTGTGTTCTGCTTGAATGTTCTCTAAGGAACAGATACACTGGCACTGACTTTTTTTATGTGGACTAAGAGGTGGAGTCGCTAGTTTTGAATAAGCCTCCTGTATGGAATAAGCCTAATATCAATTTATGCAGAACCGGATCTACGTGTTATCATTAGACATTACTAAAGAAGGTTATAAGCATGGCTAGTGTTGCAGCACCTGAAGGGTGAAAAGAATGACCTGCTCCCAAGCAGGATATCAAGGTTGTTCAGAAGCACTACAGACAATATTGTAGCTACTGTTTGATTAGGTGAGTGGGATCCGACTCTGGAAAAGATTGATGCTTAAGGCCATTGGGCTAGGCATTCTTACCATATTCAGGTCTTCCAGTACTATCCCTGGGAAAAGTGAATCATGGGAGACATGGCGCCAGAACAAATAAGACAAGAACTCCAAATAGTCTAAAGCGACTATGTGCTGGCTTAGACTTGGTTGCTCTTCCCACAAACCTGAGGGATTTTAAATGTTTCCTACCCAAATCTGGGGTGGGTCAATTATCACTGATCTCCTCATGGGCTAAATGACACAGGAACTGCAAAGCATGCTGCCTATCTCAGACCCGTAGAATAATTCTAACGTCTTGACATTCAAATGAAGTACATGAAAATAGTAAGAACTAGTCACAGTAGAGGTTGTATGTCAGAATATCTTGTAACGACACATCCACTGACATAAATATATTGTTCTAAATATTGTTTAGAAAAATATCTCCAGATTGGAAGTCAATTTTCTATCTCTAACCCCAGAGGGATGACACATTTGTAGATGTTAATTAGGATACACTGTCTCAGACAATATTTCCCCTGGTGGTTAAATAATTGGAAAGCCACCTAACCAGTTGTAAAGATACAACTATCTGGATGTTGCAAATAGTGACCTGGGGCTCAGTTGGGTTTTACTAGTGGCAAAGGCCCAGTCTGCTAATAATGGACTAATAATGCTTGTCAGATAATTGGGAAATCATCATCTAACCCACTTTTTAAATTATTGTAGTATTCTATAATAAAACAAGTGTGAAAGACGTTAAATGGGATACAGTGCAATGTGATCTGCAGGGTGTTTAGTCTAAGAAAGTGAAATCCACAGGCAATACTTAGACTTGAAGTAGGTAAAGTGGCAACAGGAATTCTTGCTCATAAAAGCTCTCTGCACTACTGTTCAAGAACAAAACATATCAACTCAGGACTATTGCAGCCTATTCCTGGATAATGTAGTCAGACTATTTTGCGACATAAATATTGTGTTCGAAATGTAGCTTACAAAAATGTTGTCACATTGGAGTAAAATATTAACCCATTTTTACTATATTTGTTTTAAATGATCTTTGGCATGCAATATTTAACCCGAAGATCCAGCGGGAAAAGATGAGAGTAGGTACGGGGGAAACGTTAGACCAGGGATCTACTACCTATAAAAACTGGGGGCTATGTATGATCTTGGTAGATCGTGGGAGAACAACAGGGTATCGAGAATGGGTACAAAAGCATCTGTTTCAAATGTTTCAAAAAGGTACAGGTTTGAAGCTGCTCTTGCTAACCAAAGAGACTTAAAAGCACCCCTGGGCTCAGTGGGTAACTAAAAGCTACAATGAATTGTAAAGAATTTAAGGCAGTTAGAACCACTTAACAGAGTTGGCACTAACTCATGTGCTCTGTACATGCCCACCCTGGTTGGTGGATTTAAACAGCAGCATCAATTCATCATCTTAAAACAAATACTATGGGGGGAGGTGGGGGAATTATGGGAGTATGTTGAGGAATACGCCTGTAGTACTTTCTAAGCAATGTAGTATAACTTTATGAAACAGCCCCAAAACATCTAAAATGAGAATAAGATGGGAATGTACAGGGACAATCATATACATAAGTATAAATAGAAAGGTGTGTGCCCTTTTAGAGCTTTTCCTGAGAGACATTTTTAAGGCATGGGCAAAGTGGGCATTTGCCCAGGGCCCTCACATTCAATGGGGCTCACTGGGAGAATCATCTTTATCTTTATCTAGCTCACAGTTGTCTATGTCCATATCTCAGCCTCTCTTCTCTCAGCCTACCTCTACCCCCGAGTCCCTCTCGCTTTTCCCAGTGGCATTTTAGGAATTTTTGTGGGCCAAGGAAAGACATATTTCATTTTTTTTTGTGTGATCCCAGTTTCTGAAAGTTTACTTGCCATCATTCAGGCTTCAGTTAGCAGAAAATGGACAGTGAAAGTATGAACTGGGTGCCCCAAAATATGCCTTGCTTGCGGGCACCCAAAAATGTAGCACTTACCTCTCTCCTAAATCCTCATGAATTGATCAGCATATGAACTGGTAATATGGATACATTAAAAACACTGTAAAATGGATTTGGAACATATTATTCACTCCAATTTTATTGATTTTTTAACATTGCTTTTTTTGTACAGATCCTTGTATTCCTACAAAAATCTACATTTTTATGTGTTTTAAGGTATTGCTGTGAAAGGCTCTTATCTAAAATCGATACAAAATAAGAAATAAAATGAGAAATACAAATGACTGCATGCTGCCTTGTTGAGGTTGAGCGAAGCAAGATATTTAGAAGCATATCCATTTATGGGACTTTGCAGCTGACCCACAAGACTCAGCAGTGGGCATTACGTTGTGGATATCAGAACGAGCAGCATATCCCACAACCCACCATATGTGGGCAACAACGACAGCAGAAGCGGCAACCCAACATCGCTGGTGAGCGTTTCTTACGTAGCAGAGCCGCAGTCTGTAAGAGAATGGGACAAAAAGGTTAGGGTCTGGAATGCCACCAGCCGAACAGATGAACATTTCCATTCTTATATATTTTTAATTAAACTTGCATTCGATAAATTCACTCAACATTATAAATATGTTATTTGAAAATCCATGATTAGGGAGAACTAATGAAGTAGGGGCCCGTGTGCCGGTGTTGTGTGTGATGAATGTTGACTAGGGAGGACTAATGAAGAGTGAGCCGGGTGGCCAGTGTTGTGTGGTGTCTCGAGTGTGATGAAACTTGACTGGAGAGGACTAGTGAAGAGTGGGATTGTGGGCCAGTGGGTACTTGGATAGAATATCGGAAACAAAAATATTGTTGGACAAAATATTGGGTCAAGGATGTCGAGGAAAAAAATATTGTGAAGGCAAGTTTCTATAGCTAAGCAAAGTTGTACTATATTTAAATCCAAATACATGTACCATGGTGATATATATATATATCTTCACGGTACATAGATGTGGAGTTAAGAATAGTAAATCTACACACACCTATTTGCACCTACCTTCTCAATATTTTGGTGCTTGATATTTTTCACATGATATCCTGTCCACATGATATTTTTGGTTCTGGTGTTCTGTTAGTGATCCCGGCCAGCGTTGTGCGGCACATGGACTAATGGCATGGGGTTTGAGTCAATGGAGTGCAGGGAGCCGTATCTAGAGTGTAATGATGAAGTGTAGGGCTGTGACCAATAGAGTCCGGTGTCTAGGGTGTGACGTGAAACTTAAAGGGTGGAATAATGAAGTGTTGGTCTGTGGATTAGTAGAGTATGGTGTGTAGGGTGTGATGAGAAATAACTAAGTTGTAATAATGAACTGTGAGGATTTGGGGCTGTGGGTCAGTAGAGTAGGGTGTATAGGGTGTGATGACCAGGGTGAACCTACAACAGGAGTTAGTGGCTCACTTCTTGCTGCCCCTCATGTCTAAAGTTTCAACAGTTGAACTCCTGGGGAAGGAGATATCAGCACCAGAAACGCTATTTCTGCCCAGAATATAGATTTAATAATTGTTTTATTTGTTTTCATAGAGCAACAATTCCATACCAGCCTGATTTAAGGCTTATTAAAAAACACAATCACAAACACAATGGCAATAAAAACAAAATCTGCAATCACACGAAGAAGAAACCTTAAATCAATCTGAAAACTTGATGACTTTAACATGAAACATCCAAGCAAGGTCACAATGTCCACAACAGAACCCTCCCTGGCCACTGATTCTGAGATCCAAGCAAATCATCATTTAGGAGGTAAACGTCCAGCAGATTCTTGATGCAGATGCTGGCCCTTGGGGAGTGTCCGTGGTTAGCGACTCCTCCATCGCCACCAAGAGCCTTTTTCACATCGCCATTGATCATGCCAATCATGGTCTGGGTACCAGACCTCTCCTTTGACAAGGTTCCTTCCCTGACAGCATCCTGGTCCCAACCTCTGAATATGCCAAGTAGATTCATTAAATGCCACTAAAGCTATATGTAAAACAAATGTGTTTTTCACGTAGAACAGCCATTTTATAGGTAACTGCAGAAGAGGTTCCAGTTGCCATCTGTCTAATTTCTTTAATGCAGTGTGAGAGGATATCCATCTATGATTTGAGTTTTCCTAGTTTTTTATATTTCAACTACTCTGTGTTTCACTACTGCTGTGGTCTAAGGTCTATCAAAACATGGACCAGCTGCAGTGGCTTTGAAAAAGTGGCATTGTTATTTGTTTTTTACAGTAGCCCCTCAGTAGCCCCTCAGTTATGGGTCTGCCCTGGCTCTTTCAGTCCAGCCTGCTTCTTCCCTGCCAGTTGTGAGTGTTGGAGACAGACAAAGTATGCGACTAGCTTCTCCTTCATCTTCACTGGCAGTCTTTGGGTACAGACCTAAGTCTCTTTCAGAATAGAAATGTTACTTCATAATCGATTTGGAACTCAGATTTAGAAAATGCATTCCACAGCAAATGCACGTCCAACGTTTGATTGAATGTGATAAACCAAATCTGTAACCAGATTTGAGCTATCCATTTCATCTTTTGACTTGTGAATCTTAGGATATTGGGTGCTTAATCCAGCTGTAGTGGCTTATTGGATCTATACATAGGCTAAAGTCCTTTCCCAGCTACCTCACACTTATGCATGGAGAGCTTATTTTATATCACACCTAGGCCAAAACAGTCAGAAAGAGATAAGCAAATCTCTCATTTGGGCACATTTGTGCTGACTAGTTCACAGCACACCTGGAAGAAGGAAAAAACCAGATGGTCAGATGACAGGCCTTCTCCTACAATGCACTAAAGTTATGAGCTCCACCCAACACATTCCTTCTCCAGCTTCAGTAAGGAGCTGAATCCGTCCCTTGCATGTCCAGGAGCACCTTGATCAGACACAATTACTCTTTGATTGCGTACACCAGTCACATGGATACCAACATAGACAAACCTCCAATTAATAAATAATTCCTATTTGCTCTCATTTTGCACCCCTTCTGTAATGGTACAACACTCCATTGCTTATAGCTGGGTTTGCATACATATGTAAATATGCATACAGCTCGTTCTGGCTTTCCTCACCAGGCATCCCACCTACACTTATATTTCCCAGGGAAGTTCTATTCATTTCCATTCAGATTTGAAAATTAAATCATGCGTGGTGCTTTTCATCAGGAGAAATGGCGCCTATAGAGTTTGCATCAGGTAAATATGAAACGAATTCAGAGGTGCAACAAGGTGAGGGAAAAACACCCCATACCAACCAGTATCGGTCGTTAGGGCCAAAACCAAATATTGATTCTTATCCTCTGTACAGGGTACATTTAAAAGTCAAGTGACATCAAGTAAAAACAATAAAGAATCCAAAGTTCTTGTGTTTCTCTTGTCTTTTCTTCTAATCCAAAGCACGCCCGGCCAGCACGTGTTTCGTCGAGCAGAGAAGACCCCAGACTTCTTCAGGGCTGTAAGGCTGATCCAATCTCAGTTATGAATCCTCTCTGCAGGTTCTAATTCCGACCCGGCTGTTCAATGTGTTCTCAATGAATTCCACAGCAATAATCCTGGCGTCCTTTGATATGTCCCACCTTCAATGCGGTATGGTGTATCCTCCCGAGTGCGGAGGCTGAATCAATGCATGTACCCATGGTCAACATGGAATAATACTGCCTGAGCGAGTGCGCTCGCAGATTTTATCTCGTCCCGGATTAATAAGTGAGATTGGATCACCCTTACAGCCCTGAAGAAGTTGTGGGGTCTTCTCGGCTCGACGAAACACGTGTTGGCCGGGCGTGCTTTCGATTAAAAGAAAAGACAAGAGAAACACAAGAACTTTGGACTCTCTATTGATGCAACCCGTTTTTCCTTGATGCCACTTGACTTGTAAGTGTAGTGTGGGCAGGGGATAAGAATCAGATTTTTAAATTACATGGATGGCGTTTACAAGTAGCAGACCATCTCTCAGTCTCTGCTCCTGCCCAGACTAGAAGGTGATTGTGCATTACCAACTACTTTATGCCCCTCCTAATTCTTTTCTGCACACAGCTGCTGGCTTTACCACTGGTTCCATACATCTGAGGACATCAGCCCCAGTTGGTGTAATCATCTCTGGTCCCCTCATCCCACGTGTCTTACATTGGAGATGCGAGGCACAGCTGCTGGCCGTCCAGCTTTCCAGCCAAGAAGCTCAACTGTTCCTGGTCATCCTGGACCGCCAGAAGCAAGGACATTCTGCCCCATAGAAGCCAAGTGTCAGGCCCAGCTCCCAAGGTCCCTGTGGTGGAAAAGATGACGCTAGCATTCTGCGCATGTTTGCTTCTTGCAGGGCTGTGAGGAACTATTGTTCTCAAATATTTAAGTTAATGGGTCTCTTTTGAATGGAGTGAACACTAAGCCAAGTTCACAGATTATATTTGATTGCCATGTTGAGATTGATGACATGTGTCAATTTTTGCGAGTGTCATATTTGGATGAATTTCTATAGAATGGATGAGCCCCTAACCCCCCTATTGCCATGACTGGTTGAAGCGCTATCAATCTCACTGTTATGTGAACAATGCCTAGTTCCAATGTAAAGGGAGGCGCGCTAAGAAAGGAGGGCAAGAAATTTGGGGTCCACTTGGTACTAGGATAGATGGACACAATGAGCCATATAATATTCCCCACACTCTGCCCAGGGACCATCAATAACATCTGCTATCGAAATAGTATAATGGCAATTATTTCATTAGAAGGCGTATTAATATGATGAAATATATTTGATATGTTACTGCTTTTCAGTGGCATTTCCTGTAAATTATTTATACATCACATGAAAAAGTGGTGTTCTGACATCTGATAAAAATATATGTGTGGATGTGAACTGTATTTATGTAGAATCCATAGTAGTCATTAGAATCTTGTAACCGAAATGTGCATCTCCTTTCTATCGACTTTTATACCTGTAATTAATGTATTTTTTGCCCCAACTACAAATTAAATAAAAAACATAAGTTAAATGTTTTGAAAAACTGCCTACTCCAGGGACACGCCTTCTGCAGCAGAAATGTCTTTGGGTTCAAAATAGATTATTCCAGAGTTGAATCTCTGAGAAACCCTGTAATCTTCTTACACCGTCTCATACATTCTATTGAGGATTTGTTCTTTTGTCCTCGTTTCTTGTTTTTAGTATTATATTCTCTTTTACTGTAGTTTTTTTATGCAGAGCAGCCTCCACATGTTTCAAAGGCCCCTTTCTTCTTCTTGGTGCTGCTTGGCCAGTATCTTTCCATTACACCCTACAGTGGAAAGTAGGGCATTCATCTGGTGCCTTCCGGACTTCCAGGTTCCTGAGTGCTGCACCCTTGTTAGAATCATTATGCGTGAACCTGAGGGGGTTTGTCTTAATTATTCTGGCTTGAGTTTTTTGCACTGTCTTGGCCTTGTTATGGCCCCTTACCTCTAGCCTCTGGTTGTGGGTCATCGCCAGGCAGGCTCTCTGAGGGACACTGGCGTTGGGGCCATTTTACCATCCCTGTCAGTTTGTGGAGATGGGGGTATGAGCTTGGTTGTTGTCTTATTGATGGTGTGTGTGGTGTGGGAGTCAATGCTTTTGGTCCCCTTGTACTACTCTCTGCTTTTGAAATGGATCCATGACTTTCTCTTCATGGCAGGGAGTGGTTAGTTCAGGGTCTCTAGGTCATTGGTACCAGCCAGATAGTCAGATGTGGCACGGTAAGTGTAGGTTGGTGTGCTGTCCTGGTTCTCCTCTCTTGTGCTCTAACCTTACTATGTAATCTAATTGCATTATGTGTTTTGGGAGAAAATGCCTGGAGGTGGACCTTGCTGTGGCATAAAGTTCAATAACACGTTGAGACGGTGCTGTAACATAAGGTTCCATAACGCATAGAGGCGGTTCTGTAACATAGGGTTCCATAACGTGTAGAGATGGCGCTGTAACATAAGGTTCAATAACGCTTAGAGATGGCGCTGTAACATAAGGTTAAATAACACATAGAGACGGTGCTGTAACATAAGGTTCAATAACGCGTAGAGATGGCGCTGTAAGATAAGGTTCCATAACGCGTAGAGATTGCCCTGTAAGATAAGGTTCCATAACGCGTAGAGACGGTGCTGTAACATAAGGTTCAATACCCTTGGAGATGGTGCTGTAACAAAAGGTTCAATAACACATAGAGATGGTACTGTAACATAAGGTTCAATAACGCGTAGAGATGGTACTGTAACATAAGGTTCAATAACGCGTAGAGATGGTGCTGTAACATAAGGTTCAATAACGCGTAGAGATGGTGCTGTAACATAAGGTTCAATAACGCGTAGAGATGGCGCTGTAACATAAGGTTCAATAACGCGTAGAGACGGTGCTGTAACATAAGGATCGGTGTTGTGTGAAAACGTACAGGTGCTGAAGTAAATTGTGCGCTGCTGCATGGTGTATATCGTATTGGCAGGTGTGGTTTTGTGTAGTCTGGTGTGATCCAGTGTAAGCTGTACCAGAGATAGTTCTTGTTAAGTCAGTCACAGAACTGTATTGTGGTAGTTGATAGTGTGCTGTAATGTGGTATGCCATGCTGCTGCCAACTGCAGCGTTGTGCTGTTATCAGATGCCAAGAGGGCATTGTTGTTGTGGTGTTTGATAGATGTCCTTAGAAGTTAGGGTGTTATGGCCCCAGGAAGGGGTGCTTTCTGTTTGTGATGTACTGAGATGTGTTACCGCATGCTGCGGTGTGCTGTAGCATGATATGTGTGAAGTTGTTGTTAGGATGTCGGATGGTGTGTTGCAGTGGGAGTGTGTTAATGGATAGCACAGTACTCTGTTGATGAAATGTTATGACTATGTACATTCATGATTGGGTGCTTAGTAACACACTGAGCAGTTGCAGTAAACAATCCAGCCCTGATTTCTGTTGTGGTGAGTATGTTGTGATCTGGTGGGAAGTGGCGTTTGGTGGAGTCTTTGGTGAATGGTTTGATGGGTTTTGACGTAGCGTTGGCAGCTGTGAGATGATGTTGAGAGGCATGGTGTGATGCTGTGTGCCAGTAGGTGTCTTGACAATGAAAGAAGGCGGGTTGTGTATGGTGTGGTGTGTTGTCACGTGCAGCGACGTGGAAGCTGCGATACGTGAAGGAATGGAACAGAGCCGTGCCGCCGAGAATCTGCGCCTTTGAAAAGGAAGAAAATGCAATTGACATCTCTGTAATTTCATTACACATTTAATCGATGTAAAAATAAATCGATTACACAGATTGAAACGGCAGTTTAATTTTGAGCTTCTGAAAAAATAATTGCTTAGGGAATACACTTATTTAATTCACAACTATAATCCGAGTCAAGAAAAGAAAAAGTTGTGATCAATATCAATTTGCATCGATTACCCACCATTGTGTGGATGGGTGCATTTAACTTTTTTTTTTTTTAGTTACCTGATTTAATAGAATGTTTTATTTCTTTCTGACATGAACTAATCTGTGTGAGCGCACACTTTGATCCGCAAATGTTTCATCGCAGCATCTTTGCCACCTTCATTGCTACTGAATACATTCTTGCCACCAGCGATGGATTAAGACAAAAAATTGTCCCAGACATAAAAAATGGTAAACGTAGTGACCGCTGCATGACTATCCAGCTCCATTACAGGCTTCGTGGAAATTCCACTCTAAATTAGTGGTAATTATTATTCATATATATCCCATTATACGTATTATAAAGAATTATCTATGGAATCTAACAAGGGTACTGATTGTCCCATGAGAAATGGCCTTTATCATCAATGAAGGTGCAGGTGGGAGGGCCTAGGGAGCATGGTTGGCGTGGTGAGCCATCCGGCCACTACCCTACAATCTTTGCATGCACCTCCCTGGGCCGGGCTCGGACCAGGGAGTTTATAATAAAGGGTGACGTCAGTGCACGTGGCTGACGGCACGGATCTAACGGTGCTGGTGCACATAGGGCCGTCTATATACCCATACCCAGTATCGTGGGTACCACAGTTGGTAGTCGCACCTCTCCTGGAATCCCCAGTACAGCTGGAAACCCTCTTGTCATCTAAACTGGGAATTAGACAAACTGTTATGACAGAAGATTTACATGTAGCAAAAAACAATCTTGCTGAAAATGGTTCTTCTGACAACACCTTTTTATCAAACGGGCTTCCATGAAAGTTTCACCCTGAAAGGCATTCACCAGGTTAAAAAATCCGACCTGCTGAATGTTTTTCACAGCCCAAAAAAACTTATCAGCAGATTCTCTTTCATGTTTACTTTTTTCGCCGACCATTCTAAATCTTTCAATTGTTTCTTTTATTCTAATGGAAGCCCTGTCCCCTCCCTACAACACCTTCACTCCTATCTCCCTCACCTCACCTTAGGTTTTTTTCTTTAGCTTCTTTACCTTACTATCAATCAATCAATCAATCAATCAAAGCATTTGAATAGCGCGCTACTCACCCGGAGGGTCTCAAGGCGCTTGGGGGATGGGGGTCCTCTACTGTTCGAACAGCCAGGTCTTGAGTTGCCTACTGAAGGAGAGGTGGTCTTGCGTCAGGCGGAGGTGGATGGGGAGGGGGTTCCACGTCTTGGCAGCCAGGTAGGAAAAGGATCTTCCTCCCGTTGTGGCTCTTCGGATGCGGGGAACGGCGGCGAGGATGTGGTTGGTCGATCGTAGCTGGCGGGTGGGAGTGTAGAAGGTCAGGCGGTCGTTGAGGTATCCGGGGCCTTGGTTGTGGAGAGCTTTGTGTGCATGGGTGAATAGTCGGAACGTGATTCTCTTGCTGACGGGAAGCCAGTGCAGGTCTCTCAGGTGTCCGGCGATGTGGCTGTGTCGGGGGATGTCCAGGATGAGTCGTGCTGAGGCGTTCTGGATGCGCTGGAGTCTTTTCTGAAGTTTGGCTGTGGTTCCAGCGTAGAGGGAGTTGCCGTAGTCCAGTCGGCTGGTGACGAGGGCCTGGGTGACCATCTTCCTGGTTTCGGTGGGGATCCACCGGAAGATCTTGCATAGCATGCGTAGGATGTTGAAGCATGACGAGGAGACGGAGTTGACTTGTCTGGTCATCGAGAGGGAGGAGTCCAGGATGAAGCCCAGGTTGCGTGAGTGGTCCGTTGGTTTGGGTGCGCTGCCCAGGGCAGGGGGCCACCAGGAGTATGGACCCCACCATCTTTTCTTCCTTTTTCCTTTTTATATTCCCTATCATTTCCCCTCCCCCATTTCTCCCCACCCACTGATATCTTGCCTTTTCTCCCACCCCATCTTGGTTTGTAAACACCATTTCTTTTTTTCATATGATCTTCTTTTTCTTCTTCTCCTATCTGTCCCATCTTCATTTTTCCACTGGGTCTCATTAGGCGTAGAGGAAGGACTATCATAACCTTTTTTTCCCATTTCTGATTACTACCCTTTTAAAAAAACATTTTAATAAAGTGTGCTAAAATTTCCTATAATTTTACTAATCATAAGACTTTTTTTAGTTTTTCAAGCATATCGGAAAAATCATTCAAACCCGGTTCCGGTATATTACTTCCCACAAAAATCATCAGATTATTTTAGACTTTGTCATTTTTTAATTTTCACAATTCTTCAAAATGGAGTTCATCGCCCTGATTTCATCAGAATAGGGGTCGCCATTTTAGAAAATCGACAAACTGGTAGACATGCTGGATGAGTGTGGTGAAAGGTGTGCAGGATAGGTGTGCACTTTTAAAATGAGTGTAAAATGCTATTTAGATCCCCTCAATGAGGGCCACTTTTAGTACGAGTACGAAATGCTGGTTGGACCCTCCACATGAGGGTCTGTTTTTTTTCTTTTTGGGGAGTTTTATATAACGCAATCTTACCTAAAGGTTACATGAGCACCAGTTGCGTTACAGACGGACACATTCATTTTGTTAGGCACGGAGAGATTAAGGGACAGATGTATCAAATGGTTTTACCCATTCTGTGTCTATGGAAAAATGTGTTCATACATATGGCCCTAAGTGATTTGCCCGGTATCACAAGATGTTGAGCATCCCTGCCGAGACTCGAATAATGGTTTCCCATCTTCGAGCTTGACTGCTCTAGCTGTTAGGCCACATCCTCCCCCCTGAGGAGTGTGAAATGGTTGTCAGATCTTGTACATGTATTTATATAGCGCAAATCGCCCACATCGCAGGCATCTATGCGCTTGCTTAGGGAACCCGTCCTGGTATTCCCATGTGAGATAACCCCGGCAGGGTATCCACAAGGTGAAAGCCAGGCATCCCGCTGCAAGGGGCCGTTGTGGAGATTAAGCAAGCTATTGCCCAGAGTCGCAGAGTGTGAACCCGTGAGTCGAGTAGGCACCGGAGTGAGAATTATCGAGTCCGTGGAATTATTGAGCCCAACCCCCGTCGAGGCGGGGAATTGAACCCTGGTCCAGGGCCGATCTCAGCTTCCGGGTCTGCCGCCTCTAACCCCTGAGCCACACTTCTCCGTTCTTGCAACAGAGGGTCAATTTTAGTACACATGTGAAATGCTGGTCGGAGTGGAAAGTGTCGTAATGACACTCCAAACATGCTCTGACCAGTACTTTGCCCTTATTTTTTGTAAATGGACACATCTACCTCGTCTTTTGAGTCTATCACCCGCAGGCTGCTTCCTGTCTCCTAGGCTGAATGGATATGAGGAAGATCAGAAGGGATAAAGGCGACTACTGGTATGCAGGGACCCTGATTTGAACTCCTGAAGTACAGATGTTCTGCTTTAATAGTGCAGCAAATGCAGTTGCACCAGGACTTAGATGACCTAGAAGAGCAACTGCACCTGTTGCACCATTGATGGAGACACACCTGACTTCCTCTCACAATCTCCCCCTCACTCGCCTACTAACCCGCTCACTCACTCTATCTCTATCATTCTTATTGACACTCTCAAATCAATGAAACTAACATTGTCACTAAGTCGCATTCTCTCAAAATCACTCACAAACACACATGCGCTCACACATACACAGAGAAACTGATGTTTTGTTACTTACCCTTCTTCCTTTGCTGACACCTCAGAGGCTCCAAGCAGCAGCAGAGTAAGAATCTGGTGCAGGGCATGAGAACCAGCAAGCCATGATTCCTGGCGAGGAGCAAGACAGAGCAGCAGGGCCAAGTTTCGGAGCAAGATCCACCTCAAGCCCTCTCCCTTCTTGATAGGAACGGATGCACAGCCCTATCAGAAGCTGGGACAGGGATTGGGATTTTATTTTAATTTTATTTTTAAGCGATTTATTAAGCGCAACAAATACCCTTGGGTGTCTCGGTGCCGAGGACAGAAGAGGATAGGACCACTACAGACTAGTGGATTATTGGTTGAATAACCAGGTTTTGAGTTGGTTTCGGAAGGCCAGGAGATGGGGCGTTTTTGATGTGAAGGGGAAGTATGTCCCATAGTTTGGCGGAGGCAACTGTCAATCTTCTGTCGCCCCAAGAGGATTTTTTAGTTCTGGGGAAATTTATCAGATTTGCTGCTGATGATCGTAGGGGTCTATTTGGCTTGTAGGAGCATAGTGTGTTCTTTAGGTATTCAGGTCCAGTGTTGTTTAGTGCTTTGTAGGTGATACATAGGGCCTTGAACTTTGTTCGGCTTCTGATGGGCAGCCAGTGGAGCTGACGTATTATCTCAGATGTTGGTTTGAATTTGGGAGTGTTGGTCAAGATCCTTGCTGCTGCGTTTTGGACCAGTTCTTGCTGCTCTGTGTGGCTTCTCATTGGCCTCAGGCACGCACTGATGTGTGCCCAACATCCCCATTGTAGCCGATATCCTATGCTGCCTGAGACATGCACAATATGTCTGCTAAATACAAAAGATTGTGCTTGTGTTTGTGGGTTGTAGTTGAACCATGCCCCTCAAATGAGCAATCCAGGCATGGTTGCTCAGACCCCTCAGTGTCTTCATCCTCCTGTCATCAGGAGCCTGCTGAGGAGGCCAAGAGGGCTGGCCTGCACACTGCAGAGTTCCTGTAAACCCAAATTTATGTTTTTATCAACACTGCTAAATTAAATTACTACAAGCATAATAATTTAATTTATCAATGGCTTCTTGGTTTCAGGGGGCGAGGCTATACCCTGGAGCCGCTGTAAAGGATCCACCACTGGCCACTAGATGTAAGTAAAAAAAAAGCTGACAGCATCTGGATATAAATTCTGAAATTAGGAAATCTAGCAGATGAGATATGGAGAGCACTTTTTTCTCCCACCATTACACAGAAGTGCCTGCTTCTCCATGTGCTATTAGAACGCACAGCGCTGTGATGTGATTTTGACGTGTCTACATACTGTAATGTTCCTGCCTGCTTTACCTGGGCCCGTTACTAATGCACCGCCACTAATATGATATGATTACTATGATAATGACCATCTTGATTAACATATCATTTACATAATAATCACTTAGATTGCATTAGACTGGCTTCCGCTTAGTAACTGGAACTGTTAAGGCGTAATTGGCTGAGAGCGGTAGGGGAGGGCGCGGGCGTAACTCGCGCTAACATATGGAGGGGTAGGTGGGGGCGACAAATGTCAACAGGACCTACCGCAATTAGCCCCTTTATGAACAAATTGGTATTTCCTAGCAGTAAAGATCCAAACACGATCTGTTAAATATTATTTAAATAGTTAAGTAAACTTAAATTATAGTTATTCAAGGTAAAGTATAATGGGTCTGATTACAAGTAGCCTCTGTCAAACCTAACGCAGAGGAGTTTAAATGTATTGGGTGCGATAATTAATGCCTATTCGCACTTTTTCGAGAATGCAATGCAAATTACCGCTTTTTCCTTACCAGAGACTGATTATCTCAGTAAATACTGGGAATTTTTCCCTGCTAAATTCAGGCAGGTTTGACCTATCGAAAGGGAAGCAGAGGGTGCAAGCTTACCCTCACCCAGTAAATAACGGATGCGATAAACGTCGTTTATGCAGAGACACCTATTTCAAGGAAAACTCCCCTATTCAAGCACTAAATCCTCTTTGTTGATTTCCAGCAAGCTTGAACTGCTGGAATGTAATGAAAGGTGAAAACTTTACCAAACTGGGCAATTACTAAGTCCAATAGACATTGCACCTCTTATGATTGATGCAGGTATACCGGGTGTCTTTCTGCACAAGGGAAAGTCATCCGCCGATACACTGACATGTTCCACCTGATCATAGCAGGTGGAAAATGTCTCTTGAAAAGATATAAGTATTGGAATGTACATGGAAAAAGATCGAATAACTCCTCTACTGCATGTTATTCCTCATTTCTGGGATATTCATTCATAATTAGGGCTCCCAGTTTTATGGTATTTATTTTTTTAACATTTCCATCTGCATGTAACTATGTTTGTTTTTTGGCCATCTCTTTGGTATTTATCCATATTTATTTTGTATTTTGAGAGTAGATAGAGTAACAAAATCTTATATTTTCACAGTTATTTAACTGATAAACATGCACTCCCACTTTGATGCCTGTTGTATTTTAGCAAATTAAACACTCAAATGTAGAAAAACACAACTCCTACATGTAAATATCAGCATTATAATACAAATATATGTTAACATATGCCTGTATTTAGGGAAATCTCAACCTGTTTTTTTTAACTTCCCATGCTGTCTGTCTGTCCATGATACTGCCCTGGAATTCACAAAAGACAGCATGGAGAGCATTCATAAGAAGCACAATTTTCAGTATTTTTCCACTTTTAAAAATAAATAAAGAAAGGTAACATATTGTTTTCTATCTATATTTATCTGTAAAGATCAGTAAAATCGGAAAACCTGAAGCCTTAGTTGTAGATACTGGCCTTATTAATTAATTCTGGCCCAAGTAATTCTACCTATGAATCCCAACCGACTCATGATGAAAGACTTAGCGTCTCTTATAGAAGTTCAAGGGAACTGTAAATCTTCGCATTTCAGGAGGAAATTCTAAATGCAGAGAACAAGCTAAAACCTGAATTTTCTCCTCAATGCTATCCTTATGGTCGAAGACATTCAGCCAGAGGATTCACCCACATATTTAAGTTACCTCCAGAAATTTGATGATTGTCCTTTCCCTTCAAACTCTAAATGAGGCCTTTAGTCTTGAAACTCAAGATTGTCACAAATAACTTGTGATTTTCCATCACTAAGACACAATCAATCATGCAGGGCCTAATCGACATGTGGGGAACGCAAAAAAAAACATTCACAAACTGCAAATCACCAATTTGCACCCGGTACTAATGACCAAGTACTAACAGGTCAAATTGCAAAATAAGAAATTGGATAGCGTGGCAGAACGACCTGTCTAATGAATATCATTAGGAAGGTCATTCATTGTGACATTCTCTGATCTTCTTGGGAATGGTAGCCTACACAGGACAGCAGACCACCATCTCTGTGAATGTTTTACAAAATGGAACACTTTTTGTTAAAGCAGCCCGAGATTCTTAATAGAAACAGGACTTCTTTAAGAAATCAGTTTAGAAAAACATCAGTGAGAGTGGCAGTGGTTTCGTGGACCACTGCCCACCTTCCCAGAAGCTGGGACCACTAAGTATAAAAGGGGAATTAGGCCAAAGGGGACTTCTGTCCACTTGAAAAAGCAGTTACCACCCTAGCTTAGTAATACTACAGTCAACACTGAGGGGAGTACAGATTTTGGACTGCATGTACCGTGATACAAAGGAGCAGACTTTTCTGGGATGTGATGTAGTGTCTGGCCACACCCTTTTCACTGCCCAATCTGATTTTCATGACCTCCTCTACCAATTATTTCACGGTCCTAATGTTCCTTTTTGTAAAAATTGCATTCTGGCCCATTGAATATACTTCATCTGGCCCGAGTCAGAGATTACGCCCCAGGTGCAGAGATTCCGTCCCGACTGCAGACGTAAAGATGGGACTCCTACATGACCTCTGTGAATACCAAAAGTCATAAAGTTAGACTTTTATCTCAGATTGCCTTTGTGAATCTGGCCCTTAGAATATAATTGTGATCTTGAGTACTCTGAGGCGACCTGAGACCAGCCGACAGCTCCTAAAGCACACTATTGGCAGTCACTGACAATCTTTTCTGATGTATGAATCTAGGTGGATCAGCGGACCTGAGCCGGTTAGACCTCTGTGCGGCTTCTAACACCATCTGTCCATTTACTTTTCTCAGGCACCTTCTGGATCTCAGTATGTGCTTATCGGCCACCAAGTGGCTTGCCACCTTCCTAAACAACTGGACTTAATATATCTCTATTATCCCTTTCTTCTCCACCCCTACCAATCTTAATCAAGGGTTTCCACAACATTCAGCTCTCAGTCTGACCCACTTTAATGTCTATGTTTCTCCCCTGGCAGAATGATTATGCTCAATCGGCTGTGAGGTCTTTTTCTACTCCAACGGTACTCAGATCATTATATTATTTCTAAAGATCTCAGGAGATCCGCGGTCATTTCTGTAGATGCATATCATCTGTGGTTATTTGGATGACCTCAATGTCTAACAGTGAAGAAACTGAAATCCTACTTCTCATCAACAACCCTATTTCTTGATCTTGGAACGGTGCCCCCTGAACGGTGCTAACATCCCAAATCTGCCAGATTCCTGGGCATCTGGTTTGATTGTCCACTCACATTTCTAAAATCTCAGCCACCTGTTTTGGTCTACTCAAATTCCTTAGGAAGTTCTTACCAATACTGCCTTTTCCCTCTCGCAAAACTGTTGTCCAATTGCTAATCACTTCCCGATTATGGAAACTCAGTAATATATAGGGGATCCCAATGGGTAAATGTTTATCACCCGTCATTCAGTTTATTCAAAAAGGTAACTTAAAGATGTAATAATATTTACCTCCACAGCATATACATCCAATCATAAGTAGTGTTAGGTAGAACGATTTTCTAAAAAGAGAACTTAGACACATCTGCTGTTGCTTTTAATTACCTGCGGAGTGGAATTTGGCTAAAATCTGCTCTGCCTGTGAACTAAAGAAACAGGCTGATATCTAGCTAAATGGCTAACGCTCCCAGACCACAGTGAATGGTGGAATTACTACATACAGTTCAAAGTTTGTGGCGACTGTAGGTGGATGCAGAACTGGTGAAAATGCCTCTTCAGCCTGATTTGCTTCGCGTACTCCAGGCAAACATTATTCATCTAGTTGTCCTCATAAGCAAGCCTTGTCTCCAGAGGTGCTCTGAACATTTATTTTTGATATTTGGTACGGCGAGATGCAAAATACTGTGGATAAGTCTCATTAATATAAATATTATCAACAAATAATGGTGAGATACATGCACAACAGATTTTTATGGTCAGTTGTAAACAATAACCAGTGATGCTTTGATGTTTCAATCCCTGAGCAAACGAATTAAGCAGGACTATTCTTAGGAGGACACTTATCTCACAATATTGGCCACAGTCCAAGCAGATAGTAGGTAACTCCCTGCTATGACCTTGAGTGAGCTGATCATCTCCTACCCTTGAATGTGTATGGGCCAGTCTGGCTATGACCTGATCCACAATTAGTGCTGATCAGTCGGAAGCAAGACTGAGGCTTGGCACTCTGCCACAATGTGGGCTTCCTTCTCCCTGGAAAGTGTAGATGGAATCTGGGCCTTTTAAAGAGTGTTGTTTCTGTTCTGGTTGCCAGCCTTGATTGTGACTCCTTGTCTTTACTCTTTTATGAGGCGTGTTTACATATGGTAGGAGGCAGTATCCCTGCCATTTATAAAAGGTGTAATGCTACTGCTTCCATCACCAACTCTCACCCTTGACTGTTTGGCATCCTTTTACTAATTTGTCAGCAGCTCTGAATCGCACTTTGCCATATGGATTACAGAGCCTTCTCCGATAACAGTGATGTTTGGTGTACATGCACAGATAACCCCTCTTTTCATCTGACTAGACAGGTTATGTGTTCTTTCTTATATATTTTAGCTTTAAATATAATCATTATTTGGACATCTGTCTCTCAGATCTCGTCCAATAATAGCAACTGTTCCCCGAAACAAGTCAAGTGTATCTTTCAGACAGACATGAAACCAACATGCTTCCCACATAGGATCATGACAAATACAACAGGCAAATCAGGCAACCCCTCAACAGGGTAGCATACTAGCAGTCTTTAAAATGCACTTCAGTGGAGTAGTGTGGCTCACTGGTTAGAGGTGGCCGACCCAGAAGCAGAGGACGGCCCGGGACCACGGTTCACGCGGCAGGGTGTTTGGGCCAATGTCAGCGGGCTCGATAAATCTCGCCTCGGTGTCACTCTAACCATGGGTTCCACTCAGCAACTCTGGGCAATAGCTTGCTTAATCTCCACAAACGGCCCCATCAACGCCGGGGATGCCTGGCTTCACCTTGGGAGTGCCCAACAGGGACCATCTCACAGGGAAAAGCCAGGACGGGTTCCCCAGTGTTATACAGCGCCACGACCAAGCTCAAATACATTTACATTTACATAGATGTTACAACGCTAAAATAGAATACAATACAAGAACGGTTGTCTCAGCAGTGCATCCAGATGCCATTACGTTATCTTTTGATGGATTTAAAGGATTTACAGGGTATGTAGGAAGCAAAGTGCAAGGCAGTGCAGAGCGCATGCAGCTGCCAAAATTCCAGGGCTGCAGAAAATGAATGACAACCTGAGTCCAATGATCAAATAAGGAAGCTCCTTCGGGATGTTGCATTGGTGTGGAAATCATGGGTGGCTTTCGAAGACAACTCAACGTGAACACTAGAATGGATCCACAAATAATATCTCAATTCTGGACTCCAGGTCAGAGCTCGAGTTAGCATTATGTGTGGACTGGTATCATCGCATACTCACTAGACAAGCTCAGGAACAATCTTTATTCAGTATGGAAGACCAACATGAGCCTTGTTTAAACCGAACTGCAAGAGGCCACAATTAGAATGGGGCCCTAGCATAATTGTTGGTCTTGGCTGCCCTCCCTGTTCTGAAACCAGCTCCCTAGTCTGCATCCTAATGAGGAAATGCTATAGTGGCAGAGGAGACAGTCAGGCTCTGGCTGGCATCGTTATCTGGTGGAATAAATGCCTTTTTAGAAAGTGGAATACTGGGAACTTTGTGCCACGATTAGTCACATTAATCTCTGATCACCAGAATTTGCACACTTTAGACTTGCGTCCTTCTTATTTAGCTACTAAATCCCAAACAATTGTGCAATTATACTTGATCTCTGGTGTAAGGGACTGATCTCTTCTGCACTGTAGAAGCCATTCAAGCCTTCTCTCTGGTTTGTAATGAGGTAATGATCATATACTTCACAATTCCTGGCTCACGTCCACTTCACATGGAGATTTTTCAAGTACTTTCAGTCCCACATTGCCGGAGTCTGGCAGCCTGATTTACTAAGGGCAAGGGGTACAAAAGGGATACCTTACCCTTTGTGGATCAGTCCCACATTGCTGGAGACCTCTGGCATTGTTCTAGTCCCACATTGCTTGAGATGTCTTGCTTGACTCCAGTCCTACATTTCCTGTACATTGGTCACATTTCTCCAGCCCCACGCCACCATCAGGCTTCTCTCACCCTCTGCTTCACATTGCCTGGAGTTTCCTCTCATGACTTTGTTGTTCATCGATTGAAGGCTCTTTGCTTGGCTGCAGGCTTGTGAGACTCCTCATACGGTCTCTGTCCACAGTTCTGAATACTCTCTGACCCAGGGTGGATGTGAGTGAACATTAATGCTTGATGTGGGTGATTACTAATATTTGATGTGAGTGATTGGGTGATGGAAAGCGGAGCCATTGGTTATCTTCAACACCCTTTGCACATAAAAGGTCTATTTATGCCGGAAGTTGACACAAGCACAGTGCTGAATGGCTTTGCCCTTCATAACAGGAAACACAAATCTCTTCCTCTCTATGTTGACCGGCTCCCTGTGGTGCATCTCAATTGCAACCGCCCATTTTGTCTTACAAGTTCTTCCACCTTTTCTCCCTGTTTTCCATCTCTTGCCCCATAATGCCCCTTCCTTCTCCATGTCACCCCTCTTATTCTCCCTGCACCTGCTTTTAACCATGGTGAAACCTCACATCCTTTGTTCTCCAAGGTGTCTCTCTGTTTACGTATCAATACAAAGGGGGGTGGGAGCAGGAGCCAGTTGTGGTCCAGTGCCCGTGCTCCTAACGTGGAACATCTAATCAAAAAGGGGACACTGTTCCTGTAGAGGGGTACAACATGTCACCCACTCACTACGAGGAGGAAGAGGGAAGAGAAAAGGGGGAGAAAAGGGAGGTGTAGATTCTCCTAGGTATTTGGAGCCACTTGTGTGAGGGAAGTCTTGCCTCTTGTTGCCCTCACACCCCCGAAGGATGTCATGATTCATCATCGGGCATTTGCTCCTCGTCAGGCAGGCGCTGCAATATCCTACGGGTCCCCTGAAGGGTTACTTTGGCAGAGATCTTTTTGAGAGAAAAAGCCGCTAGATGCATGCGGGTGTGTGGGGTGGGTCCTATTGGAGGGTGATGTAGTGCATGCAACGTAGGTTAAAACTGCCTAAGTGTTACCAATATATATATATTTTTTAATGTGGCGGTACCCTTGACAGAGTAAAAACCCCTAGGTAGTTTGTTACCCCAATAGGCTCAATGTGCCTAGGTAACTAAAATGTTAAAAAGGTCGACATGTTTCGCACCTCTGTGGTCTCAAGGATCCATGGTGCTTCTTCAGGACCGAAACAGAACAAAGTTAAGTGAAGTGAACATAAAAAGTGAAAGGGTAAATACCTTCTGAGGGTGTTTGGGCAGGCCAGAGAACTGTGTACCCTACAGTATGATTACAAACGAAATAGTTTTGACCACTCCTGGACACCACCTATGAATAAAAGGAGAGTTGGTCCATAGGCTAGGAGTGTTGGACGCCTGCACCTTACTGGGAATTTTACTCTGGTGCCGGCTCATTAGCACCTACCCCGTCCGTAGATCTGCCTGCAGGTGAATGAATAGGGGTTTTATTTATAGGTTTGTCCAGGAGCGGTCAAAGCTATTGAATCCCTCATGTTTCCATTAAGATGCCTGTTTTCGAATCAACATGCATTGTTTGGCTTGCTGCCAACAATTTACTTAACATTGTTGTAATATTTCAATTTCACGTAATAATAATTACTTGGGACCAAATAAATGCTAAAAATGTGATGAGGTGGACATGTAGCCAACATGATGCTAGTAGGCTACTTTTGATACAAGTTGTTTTGATGAATTTTTTATTTTTACTTATTACTAACAGTCAACAGTTTGCTGACATGAGATACCCCCTAATGGTACTTAGAAGAAAATTCCTTTGCTGTAATTTTTCATTTGTGCATACACCTTTTCCAAATATGAGAGTCTGTCACTTTTCCTAGTTATTGCTTGCACATGTATGTTCATGGATGAGAACAATGTTTTGATCGATACATCTAGGGGCGTGTGATCATCTAATCACATGGCCCTGTGTGTAGGAGTATATTTCTTATCACTGTAACCTAATACATGGGACATGCTTTCAGCACCTTTGTATGCCATGCAGCCATTCAGCCACTAAAACTAGGGTGGATGCAGCGGGAATAGAGGTAAGGCGCCTACATAGCGTCATATGTGTTCAGTAATGGGGTGAGTTTTCTTCTAGTGCCAGAAAAACCCTGGGATATGTTTTGTATCTCCTCTTACAGGCTGATGATTCTGCAATTCAAGGTAGGATGCTTTACTTTGATTTTTTAAATGTTCTTAAAGAGAAAACTGAAAGTCTGTGTGAATGTCTGCTGATATCTGCTGATGTATGCTGAAACATTTTTTTTAACAATCATGGGTTTCCACGAGGGACCAGAAAAGCATATGCAGACTCTTTACTGCTCTCGTTTACTGGGATGAATTGTGGTTATCGGTTCAGCAGAAGCATTAGCAGGAGGAAGCAGTGCGGTTTGTTGAGTGGGGAAGGCACTGGGCTCGGTGCTTTTAATTCCCACAGAAAGAGTACAACCCCCCTGGGCTATGGGATGTTTATTAGAGCACATTTGAGCTTTGTGAAAGGGATGAAGAACTAAGAGTTGGACACGACCAGTGCACAATTTTAAATTCAGCTTTGCACAGGACCTATTTTAGCAATCCAGAGAGATGGTGAAAGCCTGTACTAGGTTGTAGGCAGCGCGCGCGTGCAAGTAACCGGGAGGTTATATAAACTACCTTGGTTTAATGTAGAGGAGCTGGTTAGATTTCCTCGGGAGAGCACAGTTTTAGCCACACTGAGTTTAGTATGATACCTGTGCACTTGGAGGGTGTGGTCACCCATCACACAATTAATGTACAAACATCTCTTCATTTGAACTTTTCCCAGGTGTGCCCTAGGATGGACAGTCACAACAGAGCCAGTGTTTTCTCTAAAGCTTGCAGCACGGGGATACCAGAGATAGGAGTGTTGAGTATATAGATTGGAGGAGAAGGTAGTGTTAAGACCCACTATGATGTGGCCTGGTCTTTCTTTGGCGAGACACCCATTAAGTGGGCTGTATACTCTTTTCTGAACCTCCCACGTCATCTGGCCATTGACACAGAACAGGATGAACACAAACTACTTACGGATGAGGTGTTATACATCAGTTCCAGTTTCACACTCTTGGCATCTGGGCCAGCTTCGTATTCCTGCAAGATAGAAATAAGTTGTTTATTTTGGGGTGCACATATGAATTCCTTCAAGAATTCCCGTCAGTAAGTGAGCAGTTACCCCTGTGCTGTGCATGCATTGCTGTCTCAGTTCAACGTTGGCTGTGGTCTCTGGGGGTCGTCTCAGCTGTTGCTTTGTCACGCTACAGGAAAACAACAACTCTAGCACCACAAAGGCCTACCAGTAGAGTGAAATGAGACACCAGCCACAGCAGGGCCTTGCAGCCTGCCCTGGGCCCACACACACAAGTCTAGGTACAGCCCAGTCTGCATTTGTGCTGTGTGAAATGTACAGTACAAGTCACTCTCATGCACAGAGCATGTACACAGCATGGACCGAGCAAGTCCATAGCATGGACAGCCTCCTTTCAGGCTGTACCTCAGCGTGGACCTCAGCAAATCAATATCCCTCAGATACAAAATACATACAGCAAGCACAGTGATCGCTTCCCTCACAAACTCTGCACCTGTCCTTCTTCAGCACAAAATGCCCTGGAGTAGGTATGTTGAGAGACGAATAATACAAAGTATGCTTGGATCTGGTATGTTGGTATTTCAGTGAATTGTTCTACTGTGCCTTGTAACCTTAACACTGATAGAGAAGAAGAATTTAACAAACCAGGCACTAGAAATCCAAACTCTCAGAAATCAAATGGAAGAAAACACCTTCACTAAAATTCAAATTGAATAGAAGCCTGTCCTGAAGAAGGCCACAGTAAAAAATAAATTACCTATCTGAAACATTGGTGTTTATATTAACACATTTGACTAGACAATTAAAGGCAGCTGCTATTGGAGCATTCCAATGTAGGCCCTGACAGAACATTCTTATCAGCCTCTCAACTTTTATATTGTGTATATCAACATTTGTAATGTTGCTTTTTCCCCTAAGTTATTTATTCTGTGTCTGTGCATTTAGAGGCATTAGTTGCAATGTGCGTTATGTTTAAATTCAGAACACATTCATTTTTAAGCAAACTAACTAATATCAGAGCATGAACGGAGTACCTCCTACAGAATGGAAGAAAACATGGGAAGCCATTCTCTGGTGCACCTGATTGCTTGTGCAACTAAATGGAATTTAAATAATGTTTATTAATATGAAGGAAATAGACTTTCAGCACCGTGCTGACACTTACAGGAACAGCAGTGGCCTCCATCTTCCCAGGCAGCTCTCCATCCACCTCTCCAGCCACGGTTCCCACTTTCTCTGGCTCCGCCTAAAAATAAATAGTAAACGAAAATCAGCATGAGAGTTCAAAGGATAACTCTGCTCCAAAGTGTCAGCTTCTGCATACCTAGTATTTCATGAAGCTCTTTTTTGTGTTTCAATTTTTTATTGACATTTATAAATAGAAAAATACATATATTATGATAACTGTATGTATTATCATACAATAAATATATAAGAACATTGTTATATATAAGCATACAATAAAACTTCTTGAATAATTAATCATATTATATAAGTGCAGGTACAAATATTTGGATTTATATTGAGGCTTCATGTAGCTCTTAGCAGATCGCCCGTTTTCAAGCCCTTCTGCTTTGGCAGATAAGGGAACAAGGATAATTAGAGATTTGCCGAGGATCACACAATGTGATCAAGATTAGAACCCATATCCCGCCATCTGAAATGTAGCTACTAAACCAGATTACCCAATATTTTATCCAATCCTGACAAAGGGCTACGTTTAACAACAGTTTTCGCCAATGTAAATTCACCACAATTGGGTGCAAAGAGCTGATCTGCTAATTACGCCTCCTGAAGGTGGTGGAAAGAAGGAGAAAAGCTTCCTTTTCTCCAAACTTTTCTAACTTTTTACGTGTGCTGTGCTGTACAGTACACATGCAAAGTGGGAAAGGTTTCAAAGTAAGTTTAAACATAGTATTTTGTCCTGGAAGGGAAGTAACCGAGTACAAAACCTATGCTAGACTCAGGCGGGCAGCGTGCACGGCGCTGGACAGCCAAGAGGGGCATAAGCTCTTCAGAGCAGAGACACAGTGCCACATCTTTGCAGACACAGCACTGTACTGCTCCCCCCTTTCATGCAACAAACCACAGCAGCTTGTTTACTGCACTGCCCTGTATTAAACAATAGTAAATGGGCCGCGTAGTGTTTAATATAAATGGGTAATATCACATTCATGTATTTATTATTTGTAATAGCACGTGTCTTTACCTCCTTCAATTCCAGGGTCCAAGGATACAAGACAGATGTACAGTTCTAAAGTTAAAAGCCAGCATCATACAACACCACTCACAATTAGAGATACACACTGTAGAACTCGGTCCAGAGAGGATTACATTTCTGCTCACATTGCACCCTCGGTAAGGAAAGGCATTAGATACAGACAGTATGGCAAGAAGGCAGCAGATGGTGACAGCTTCAGGAACTGTTGCTGAATGCATTAACCGCACACTGAATAGAAATGTCTACATATGAATAAAAACACACTATAAAATGCCTGCCACGATATCCTTAGGAATTGCTCTACCAGTGTACATGTTGCAGTTTTTTATCTTACTTTAGTTGCCAGATTGCCACCTTAAAAGACTTAGCCACACAGCTGCCAGGAAGCAGATCAGGAGGCATGGCTTACTGCTGATGGATATGTGAGTGTGGGGGAGCAACACCTAACATCTGCCCTCTCCCACTTTGTTTCAAGTACTGAACACAACCTGGTGAAAGGGTTCACACTTGTGGAAAACCCACAATGTGATGCCACCCAGTATAAAACCACCTTTTCAAGGAGTCCTTGACCTCTCAGGAGGTCTGGGGGCTGCAGTGACATCTTTGATTATCAGGTGTAGCCCTCCTCAACTTTAGCAGCATCTTTCTTTGGCAATTGTGCTACAATTTTGATGCCCCAGGACCGGTGCTTTTGGATTTGTGATTCGTTGTCGTTGAATCGGTATTTCCTCAAAACCTTCTCATGAACAGTTTAAATACAGAGGAGCAGATTTACAAGCCCCTTGCGCCGCCTGCTAAGTGATATTTACAAGAACAGGTAAAGTCACCCTGCGTGACTTCACCTGAGCTTGGAAATATCGCACCTGTTTACGGAACACTTTGAGTGATAGGGCCTGACATGGGTGTTGATGTGGGTGTTCCCACCCAACACCCGTGTCCAATGATGCATTTCCAGATTTACGATTTCTCGTAAATCTGGAAATGCGTCAGAATTTATTTCTCCTCATTTTTTCCTCTATCAATGTGTGCTGCATTCTACAGCACGCATTTGAAGAAGAAATCACCTCAATTGATTGTTTTTGTGCAGGAAGGTGCCCCTCGCTGCACAAAACACTCTCCCCACAACAGAGGCATCCGTGCACCATGGTGCAAGGGTGCCTGCACCAGCGCGTGGCATCAGTTTGTGCACCACCACAGGGGGAAGCACAGAGATGCAACATATTGTTGTAAATATGTTGCATCCCTGTGCTTCGAAACTAAGGCAGGCAGCTCAGCACAATGACTTGCAGCACCTCGCTGCATTAGTTTCTTGTAGATCTGCCCCAGAGAAGTATTCTGGAAATCGAGTTGTACTGGGAAGCAAATTTTAAACTGTTATGTAAATATTTAGCTTTAGTAGTGAATTAGGACTGTTTCCATTTTTGAACTTTGTTTTTCCCATGAAGAAATGGGAAGAGTCCTGCATCAAGATTACAATTACATGTTATGTAAATATGAATGTGTATTTAGGTAGTAATAGATGTGTTGCCAAAAATAGAAACTAAAGAATATTAATAAATGTTAATTAATTTCCAGTTGTGCATCTGAAATGTTAGAAAGTCAGTGAGTATCAAAGCTGTATATACAAAAAGTGGAGGTAGTAGTTTTGCCATAAATAAATAGTTCCTTAAATCTTGTTACTTTTCAGTTTCAGGAATGTCAGCTTAATATTAGGAACATGGAGAGTTGGTTACACAAAGCCATATTTGAGGTTTATCCTTGTACTGCTATCTATACGGTATATCCTTTTACTCTTAAAGCTATCTTTAGGGTATAACCTTTCACTCTTAAAGCTTTCTTTCACTCTTAAAGCTATCTTTAAGGTATATCCTTTAACTGTTAAAGCTAATTGGTGGTCCTAGGAAATTTAAGGATACATTTTCCTAACCTACATAGAGATTTTCTAGAAAGGTTGATGAATGAGCTTGACTACAGCATTGATGAAAAGTTGCCTCTCTGCCCCAACATCGAGGTTTATTCATCACGGATAAAACTGGAGACCATGCGCCGCTCCACAATTTCCATGAGAAAATATGGCCTGGAGAATCATAAATTCAACAGTTCTACAACACATAATATCCTCTTCAAAACTTCGGACCAGTTCTAAAGTCCTCCTAAATCCAGCCAAGCTCACTTTGAACCTACTGTAGGACTTACTTTGTTTGATCTTATAACTCCTGTCTTTGCACATTTCGAGGCAAGTGCTTGATAGTAGGTTTAGGTAAATTGTGTTAATTTCGTGCTAGTGCATATACACATGCAAAAACCACAGTTGATGGACAGAATGCAGAACAATGTCATACATTCACCCCAGTACAGAGATCTGTTCCTAAATCCATCGTTTTTTTGCACTCCACACCACCCCAGTTCAGACATGGCCATATGCAAATCAGTCTGACCCTGTGCCTCATGGGAACAGTCCAGCCCGAACTGCCAAGCCATGCCTTCCTGCACGTGCATATACACATAGCAGACATTTTTAGGGGTAGGTGTTTCTGACTCTTTTTGCAGCCTGTGTTAACATGCGTCCCCCTGTGATAGTAAAAACGAGGTTACTGAAGAACTGTCATATATAATGCTCCCATCTTCACCCTGCACCCTGTAGGAGCAGCAGGCGCACACCGCTTCTTAAAAAAGGACCAACAAGGGACCAATACCTTCCTGCACATGAGCACTGGGCTCAGCATCTCACAGATGCATTCACATCCCTGCCTCAAGGACCCACATGGGACCACTGCCTTCCTGCACATGCGCCCTGGGCTCAGCATCTCACAGATGCATTCACATCCCTGCCTCAAGGACCCACATGGGACCACTGCCTTCCTGCACATGCGCCCTGGGCTCAGCATCTCACAGATGCATTCACATCCTGCCTCTTCAGGGTGTTAAGAAAAACATGGCCACGATCACAGTGTGTTGTGGATTGTGTGTAGGGGTGGTTATAGAGTGTCTGAATTATACCACTGGCCTGAGTCAGGCGTTTCCATGGTTACTATGAAAATGCCAAGCCAGGCTGCCTTGGGTGGACCAGAGAAGTGAGCATCCTCTGTGGAATGAACGGCCGCAGGCAGCAGCTTCATTGCTCAGGCTCCATCCAGAGAGAAAAACATCCACCCGTAATTGAATGCTTGCCTCTTTCACTGTTGTGAAAGTGGAGCGGATTGATGGGCTTTGCATGCCAGAAGTGTGTGAGCAGGCCATAGGAGGGCCTTTGGCACACTCTACTTACACCTCCCCACATCAGTTGTGGCATTGGAGAGTTCTGCGTTTGACACACACCTTTTTGTCTTGCATAAAAACTATCAATAAAGGGCATACATATAACAAATATACAACAAGTTGTGTACATCGCATTTTTCACATTCCCTCTGCTGGTTACAGGGCTGCTTGATCATTTGATACTTTGATAGTTACACTGCAAGATCCAGTCTAACCTACTTGTATTTATTTGTTCTAT
Source organism: Lissotriton vulgaris (assembly GCF_964263255.1). Taxonomy (NCBI): domain Eukaryota; kingdom Metazoa; phylum Chordata; class Amphibia; order Caudata; family Salamandridae; genus Lissotriton; species Lissotriton vulgaris. The sequence continues at coordinate 187,214,422 of NC_141695.1, read as the reverse complement.
TTGTTTAGTGATTCTATCTTTGCAGTCCTTTTCTCTTGGAGTGCTTTGCTTTTGATCACAGGCTTACATTGAGAGAGAATTCTAGCCTTTCCTAGATCCCCTGGGGATATCACCAGCCGAGGCTTGTGTCATGCTCAGGGACTTCCGGCTGGGTCGCCACTGTAGGAATCAAATATCAGTTATGATCCTCATCTTGAATGAGTGAATTACTAACAAAAGGACACACACACACCAAGGCATACATAGATCTTTGTTTAGATAAAAGACCAGCGCTTTTATATCCCAGAAAACATAGAAAGATCATTTAAAAAAGTTTCTGAAATAAGCCCAATTTATAGCAGGAAAATGCATTATTTGTCTGCACGTTTTGGAGAAGTAAAAACATCAAAACGTCATAAGTGTTGTAAATTTGCAAAAATCTTTGCTTTTGGCCGAAAATTCCCACAGAATAGCCGCAAGAATTTTTATTTTCTTTAAAAAGATAAATCTACCACTGGAAGTGTTCTCTCTCTGTTGTTTCTGTTTTTGTTTCATGTTAAATGAATCGACTAGCAAGGATGCTGTGGACCCTGGTCCAAAGCAAGAATAATGGCCCCTTTGACTGACGTTGGGGTAGATAAACACAACAATTACATTGGTTCAGTGGATTCGTCAGGGCTCTGGGCCCTGTGCCCTTGCACCTGCTGCACCAATGGTACCTACACCCCTGCGTAAAATCTACTTTTGTGGATATTTTCCTGCAAGAATTTTCAGATGATAGTTTTTGCAACATTGCACACACCTTACAAGATTAATATTAATATTAGGTGTATTTGTATCCAGATTTGTCAATCGACCAAAACTTTGCCTGTTAACATTTGTGAGAATTTCATAGATTCAGTGGCAATATATTTTTTTTTAGAAAACTTGTATTCATAAACAATTTCAAGAAGTTTGTGAAGTCTTAAAAAACTTCATGAATTTTCCAGTAGGAAATCTATGTAGCTTTGTGCACCCCCATTTTCAATCCATATAATGTAACGTTCTGAAAGGGCCCAATCATATCAGAGTTCAAGCCACCCCCCCCCCCCCCCCCCCCGTTGTTCCCGCTCAGACCACACCCCGCTTCTCTGCAGCACAATCTTGAGGGGCGCGGTCGTGGTGGGGGTTGCTTCATTGCCTTGCTGTTTCCTTTGAAGATGCTGTTTAAGTAATCAAGATGGATTGCCAAGACAGATGACAGCACGGAGCAGGCCTGGGAATATCCCTATATCTTTCTAGATTTTACATTATACCAGAGCACAATTTACATAATTGACATAAGTAAAATACTTTCTACTGCCTGACAGATTGAATATAACAATTATCTTACACAGGTTAACAACTCCCCTAATGCTCAGGAGATGTCTTCAGTGTGATTTTACCATGCTACAGAAGTTTAACCCCTTGCATCCTGATGTTGGTAAAATACCTTTTGAAAAACACAAATACAAATGAAAAAAGGTTGTGTCGTAAAGATTTGTGCAGATGTACGAACTATAATATGCTGTTCTTTCTCATGATTGGGAGAGAAGAGGGGCATTATGACTCCCTCGAGGCATGGCCCGTGCACATACTCAATAATGCTGATAAGTACAATATTGCGTGATGTGCATCTGCATACATACTGAGAGCCTCATCTATAGGAACATGACGCAGCTCAGTAAGCCATTTAGCTGCACAGTGCTGCGTCATGTTCAAAGCACACGTATGCGTCTTATTAACAAGAATACGATGCACCCCTGTGCTTTCCTATTCACTGGCGCACAATTGCCGCCATGCGCCAGCGCAGGCACCATTGCGTCCTTGCACGGGAGCCTGCGGTTATGATTATTTTCTGTGAAGTAAGGGATACCTTCCGCCACAAAAATAATCATTAATGGCATTTTCCTCTTTCTTTGCTTGAATGCAGCACACATAGAAAGAGAAAAACACGAGGACAAATAAAAGTATTTCTCCTTGTCGCCCAATGTCCACGCCTCCACAGGGGGGCCCTAGGATTATACGAATTCCCAGTTTTACAAAATGTTATAAATCTGGGAATGGGTCAAGTTCCATGGATGTTGTGTGGGAACATCCACAGCAACATCCATGGAACCCCCCTTGCATGTAGAGTAATGTGTGAAAGGGGCACATCTTTGCAAGCCAGGAAAAGTCAGGCAGGGTGACTTTACATGCCTTGTACATATGGGCAAGCCCATTGCGCCGTTGGTGCATCCAAAAAAGTGATGCGCCAGCGGTGCAATGGGCAGGTAAATAATCCCCTTAGATTTTAAACTTCATAAGGCCCTCATTAGAAGAATGCCCTTAATTCCAATGGGGCCAAAATTACAGGTTTTAGGTGCTGAAATCAGCTAAAAAATTCTCAGTGAAATTCTGACCTTAAATGAGGAATTACTGGAGGAATCGGACTCAGCGTTACCCGTTCCTCCAGGCCCCGGGTTGCTCTTTATTTTCTTAATGGACCTCCAAGATTCAACTTCTAATGTGCCAGATGTTCCCACCACCAAAGTTACCACTACATCCGGATTCAGTAACTCCAGGGTTAGGAAAATACATTCCACCAGCAGGACCTGAGTCATGGCTTGCCAGATCTCTCCATGCAGTCAACACATTCTGGAAAGGATCACAGCTTTTTTTCAAAATCCTGAATTGGTGCCTTTGCTCCTGTTTTTGCCCTCATTATGAATGGGCTACTGGAAATAGGTAGCATTCCAAGGCTTGAATTCAATGCAGTGCAATGTGCATGGATTAAAAACCTTTTCCAAGAGGTAGGCGCGACTGCTTTAGATAACATGGGCCTCATTGGCTTGGACAATCGTTTCTAAAGAGCCTCAAACCTTTTGTGAGTCATTCTCACAACTTTATATCCATGTTTCATCTTGCAATCATCAGTGAGCTGATGTAAGTCTACAGCCCAGCACAGGATTTTCTTTACAAGCATCATCTCCAGTCACTAAGTCAGCTATCTCTAAAAGTCGCACCCATCTTGGGTTGCCAATGGTGCAAGTCTGAAAAGTGATTGTTCAATATCTGCACATGTCATGGGTAGCACTGGAAGGTCAGCCATCTTAGGTGTGTGTCTATGAGCAGAGGCGTTTTAAGGCTTGGGCAAAGTGGGCAAGTGCCCAGGGCTCCGAGCTTCCAAGGGTCCCCTGGGAAAGAGAACTGTATCTTTTTTTAATTTTATTTTATGGAGTTTTATATAGTGCGAACTTCACCGAATCGGGTATCAGAGCGCTTTACATAGCACCAGCTGCGTTACATGAGGACACATTCATTTTTGGTTAGGCACAGGAGATTAAGTGATATGCCCAGAATCACAGGATGTTCAGCGTCATTGCCGAGACTCAAACCCAGTTCCCCAGATTCGAGGTCGACCGCCCTAGCCGTTAGGCCGTTAGGTCAACTCCTATCTCTAACCCACATCTGACTTTTTCTCCATCTCAACCTCTAATGTATTTTTCAAGATTGTTTGGCATGGTAGGGCTTGCATTAGCAGAAAATGGGTAATAAAATACAAAGCTGTACTGGACAGTGCCCCCTAAATTATGTCTTTTCTGGGTCCCCTGAAATCCTTAAGCGGACACTGGCAGAGAGAAAGAGGAAAAACAGCAGGAAATTAAATGTGGTGGTAGGAGAAAGAGAGAAGGCTGGGACGAGGAGGGTTAAGACATGTCAAAAAATCACTTAGAGGGATTTAGGAAGGAAAAATGAAGGAGGGAGGATGCCTGGAAATGTTAAGTGAGAACAGAGGTTGTAAGTAAGTATGTGTGGGTCTGTGCCTGATTGTTGGCCGGTGAAAGTTTAGAGAGGAAAGAGGAGCACCTGAGCAAAGGGTATGAGAAGAAGGTGATAATATAAGGTGTGGATCATGACGGTTTGAGAGGAGAGTGATAGAGGATGGTGAGAGGTGAGTGAAAAAGAGAGTAGTGTTTGAGACATAAGAAAATGAGAGGTAGAGAAAGAGAGAATGGCCTCAGATGATGCAGAGAGAACAGGAGGGAAAGAAGATGAAAGAGGTGAAGAAATTGGGAAAGTGGAAAGTCTGTGTTCATGAATGGAATAAGAGGAAAAATGAATGTTAGAAGCAAGTTCATGAAGGAGACTATACAATGTGAACAAGAAGATACTGTGTGAGACACAGATGAGGGAGGAGGTAACTACTGGGGCAGGTAGTATTGGGAAGAAGCCGAGAGTTTCTCATACACGCAACAAATGTGACATCTTTTCTAAAGTCCCTTCTGTTGGGTTGACAAAACTTCTCAAATGCGCCCTAGGGAGGGATTTAGGAGTAGGAGAGAAAATATAAAAGAGTGGACATGGGAGAGATGGAGTAGACTAAGAAAATTAAGAAAACAAGAGAAGAGTGCATACAACAGTACAGTGGTCAAGAGGAAGGTAGGAGGAAAGGGTGAGAAGTCAGCTGGAGTTGAAGCAAGAGGTAGAGTTTGAGAAGAGAGGGAATTGAGATGGCCCGACTGGAAACTGGCTTTTCCCTCGGATCTTTTCCAATTCCCTAGGATGGAAGGTCTCTGTAAACGGTCACATTTGAGATACATTGATTTTTCAGAACTATACTTGGTTCCCAGGACTGTTGATGACATTACATGTAAGATTTGAGGGTCGTTTGCAAACCTGTCCAGTAAATTTGATGCTGGTAACCGAGGCAAAGTCATTCTATAGTAGATTCAGACTAACACCATGCACTGCAACCATAAGACACACATATAGCTCTCCCAATGCCCCTAAATTTACCATCCACCAAGCACTAAGCCATTCACAGATCTAAAATGCGACGTGCCCTGCTGCCCACTGTCTGAGACATCCAGAGTTCACTCTGAACACTTCTACGTTGACCTGCAGATGCACCGATATTTCAGTCCTGAGACAACTTGCACTAGCTCTCAACTCTCAAGGTTCCTGGTTCCATGCAGGAGTATCTCTTCCAGGGCATTCTTGGCCTTCTGGGGTTTGCAGTAGTCCTGTTTGCCAGTGACAAACTATTGACTACAAGTCCCAGAATTCAAGGAAAAGCTTGGGGACAAGGAGCTACTCAAGCCTGGGCTTATTAAGTAAAACGTGTAAACATCCTGGGCACAAATAGCAGGGGACTCTTTCTGCTTCATTAGTATTACAGACAAAACCAAGAGCCAATAGCACCACAGCTCTTTACTGCTGACAACAGCAGGAAATCCAGCCTTTATGTGTTGTATCTGATCTTTTTCGGATCAGATATATGTGCATGTTCAAGTGGTTCTATTCTACCAAAGACTACAAGTCCCAGAATGCACAGATTTGCTTATGGAAACTAGGCATGAGAAAGAGTGATCTGGCATCATCATGGGCACCCACGTGTTTCCCTTCGTTGAAGAATTTCAAAGTTATCAATTGAACCTATTTGATGAAGGGAACTTGAAGCCAGCACCAGTTTAGGTGTACCACTCTACAGCGCTAAGCACGCTGGGGCATGCAGTCCTATATTTACAAAAGAAAAGTGAAAGTGCCAGCATGCTTAGGGTTGTTGGCTTCTAAACCAAGACTCTCTGTAAGTTACCCGTGTCACATTGCAGGGAGTTGACTGATATGGGGTTGTCACCCAAAAATATAAGCCAGATAAGATAAAGATGCACTTTTGTGAGGACCACTAGACTGTTACATTGGACACTTACCTCTTGGCCAGCTTCAGCAAAGCAGAGTCCAATGGCCAGAAGGGCCAGCAGGTACATCTTGAGGGCCATCAGAGAAGGAGAGAAGGCTCGGTTGGAGAAGGTAAGACCACAGGACACTCCTTTCTCTCCAGGACACGTCTGCCAAGGCCCAGACCTGCTTCTCTTTTAAAGGAGACAGTGGGGATTGCCCAGGCTGTACTTACCAAATAGCCCCTCCCTCACTGCCTCCCGCACATCCCCTTTTTGCTACATTTAAGAAAATCCCAGCAGACTCCACCCCTTCACCTCCCCCCACGCCTTAGACTAAGGAGTAAGTAGACCACCTGCTGGTACTGTGTTACACCCCTTGTCCAGTTGCACCAGTGCTGGTAAACTACTTCAGCAGAAGTAAAGACGCTGAATCAGCAAATAAAAAGGGCTATCCAAAAAGAATGTTCCCTTTTTCACTTTTTTCTTTAATAATGCGAAAAAGTTTGAGAACTAAGGCTGTGTTTTCTGACTGCCCAAACAAATGCATTCTTTAAAAAAAAGTTAATATAGAAAACTAGATGCAGAACATAAAGCTATGTCTGTCTGGTTTCATTCAATCAACCAGAAGCAAGCAACCGTATGGTTTACTTCACATTGCATTAATTAGGGTGTGATGGTGTCAGTGAGCCAAACGTTTTACACAAATTCACACTGATACTGCTAGCATAAAATAAAAAATAACTTCCCTATCTGCTGGCGTGACGCACCCTTAGAAGAGCCTGATCACTTGATGTATTTTGTTTCTGTCTACCACCTAGAGGTGAAAGGTAGACCCTTTATACTGTTGGGTAATGCTGTGCCTATTAATGGATAGGCCTGTAAATAAGCCGGACTCCCTAGTGAGAGCTCCATGACTCTAACCTTTTCTGTAACTGTTGTTACATTTACCCAGTTTAACATTACTCAACTTACTGACCTCTTAAGGATGGATGTCTCTGGTGGCCAGTCATCTTTAACTAGTCTCTAGTGTATTATAGGGTAGAACTGTGTATACACACAAAATCAGCGCCCTAGGAGCTGCATGGTTCACCCTCTACAATGACTGTGGTACCAAATCTATCTTATCTCAATGTTGGTGTATCTCACCATTCTGACTCCTGGGACCAGCTCCACATTATCTCAGGCCAGATATAGATGTACCCAAAACACTCTCTGCCCTGAGAGGGGCCTGGTACAAACTCAACAATGATTGAGGACATTCAGCTTCCTCATGGTAGCTACCTCTACCTGGTATCATGAGCTAGCAAAGGGTGTCATATAGAAGGGACAAATCACAAATAAGAGCTGTTTGAGGTTCGATACCCAGGAAGAACAGCAAAGCTGTAAAGAAACCATTTCCACAGCTAACTATTAATTTTCTTTAGTTTTTTCTGACCAGAATTAAATACCCAACCTTGCAGAAGCCTTTCCTTCATGCTTGGTGCGCTGCCTCCACTCTACTATAGGAATGAGATCCTTGCTTCTCATCTTTCAATACTCATCTCCCATCACTCATTGCATCATTAAACACGTATCAAATTTGGGGTGGGCCGAGCTTTTCGTAGAGCGGTGGAACTACTATACCATGAACCTACAGCCTCGGTTTTGGTTAATGGTGCACTGTCGGAACCTTTCGCTATTACAAGAGGAACCCGGCAGGGCTGTCCGCTTTCGCCTTTACTTTTTGATATCTATATGGAGCCATTCGCCCAACTGATCCGTGAAGATGTCATATATTACTCCATTTAGTTACAGAGATTGGGAAAAAAAAGTATCTCTATACGCTGACGATCTTATGATTCTAACATCTGATATCAAAGCAGCTTTTCCGTCAGTTATTAATCTGGCACAAGAATTCGGCAATATTTCTGGTTACGAAGTTAATGCCACAAAGACCGAAATTATGACATGGAATATTAATAATACGCCACTTCCAGTACAGCCTTGCGATAGTATGAGATATTTGGGTATAAAAATCTTAAAAGACATCAATCAAATCGCCCATACAAATTTTGCTCAGGTAGCCAAAGACTGCAGGAATTCAATGAATTCTTGGAGACATCTTCCATTGACTCTCTTAGGTCGATCAAATTTGGTCAAGATGTCCATTTTACCCAAGTTGACCTTTGTTTTCAATAGTTTACCACTCTACTTTGAAAAGAAAATGATAACAAAGATGCTGAGTGATATCACCTCATTTATATGGAGGAACAAGCTAGCAAGAATTTCTTGGAATAAATTAAGGCGTTGTAGGGAGAAGGGAGGCTTGGCTGGCCCTGATATTCAAATTTACGCCTGGGCGTTTCAGATGACACATGCTCGAATTCTATTTAAAACTCCAGCTGAGCAGGGTATCGGCCGGTTGTTTTCAACACTACTAGAATTTGAAGGCTTAAATCAGGTGGGATTCTTGTACAAGTTTGGGGATCCAAACTTTTTTAAGAAGATAAAGTTGAAGATACTACAGGGCCTAGCGAGAACTTGGTATAATCTTAGAACAACTACCAAAATAGGGTATTTTTCAAACAGTTCTCCTATAGGGGACCTTCCGGACCCACCTGAGTGGACTAAAGATGCCTTGATAAGCCCGCTAAAAGAAGCTGGTATCATAACTTGGGGAGATCTCTTTTTTGAAGGGGAAATGTTTACCTGGGAACATCTAGTGTGAAAAGTAGGCCCCAATCTATCAAGACCTAAACTTCTCCAGATCTCTAGTTGGGCGAATGCACAAAATTCTGACATCACTCGTCGTCCAAAAGGATTACTGGGAGGCAGCAGTCAACTAGAATCTTCTCTACTGGACAATACCCTAAAAACTAAAGAGGTTTCCCATTTCTACAATTTAATCCTAGAGGAAATAGACGGAGTATTCCACCTTCCTGATCAACTTTGGGGTTCTCTTCTGCCGACATTAAATATGAACGAACTATGGGAGATATCTTTTACTGTGTTATGGGATATTGTCAAACCAGCATGGCTGCGTAGAAACCACTTTTTTACCCTTCACAGGGCATACTATTCCCCTCAAAGGCTGTCAAAATTTTCGCCTAGTATACCAGTAGCTTGCCCACGGTGTGGTCTAGTTGCTGCTTCTGACGCACATATGTTTTATGATTGCCCTCATCTATCGTCTTACTGGCAATCAATAAGCAACAAATTAACATCTTCTATAGGCATCACTGTGAATATAGACCTAGGACTGGCAATTTTGGGAATACAGGATAAAAAACGCACTGCAAATAACAATCTTGTGTTTTATTCAATGTTGGTAGCCCGACGTGAGATTTGTAAGCGTTGGAAAGAGGCCTCCCCCCCGAGACTACAAGATTGGAGCTCATCTATGCTCTTTATATCAAAACTGGATCTTGCAAGAGGAGGAAAACCAGAAAAAAGAGACTTCTGGCTAAAACTCGATTGGACTCAATAATTTGAAACTGGGTTTTTTTTTTCCCCCCAGTTCCGATGATTACGAAGCCATGTCGTACTCCTTTTTGCTTATTCATATCTGTCCTTCATAATTAAGGTCAATCTGTGGTATAAGCAGTGGTGTAATTTGGCTAATGGCAAGCTCCGTCCTAAGAGTACATAAAGGTCTGTGATTAAGGATGAAAATAACTTGTCTGTAGGGTCTTGCCACTCCTTCATAATCATTGACCCCTACCAGTCCTGCACTGAGACAGCACGTTTTTTTTTCTCCAGGTCACACCCCTTTTTGAGCCCAAGGTACTTATGGGCCAGCCATGGTTGAGAGGAGGAACAAAAAAAACAAAAAACAAAAATTAAACACGTATCAATTCTTATGACCACTTCTAACACCTCAGCCCTCAGTCTTCAGCTCGTAGTCCTCTCTCCCTATCCCCCACTCCTCATCAATCACTTAGGATTCTCATTCCTCATTGCTCAATTCCCATTCCTCGCTCCTCATTCCTCGCTCCTCATTCCTCGCTCTTCATTCCTCGCTCCTCATTCCTCGCTCCTCATTCCTCGCTCCTCATTAATTGCTCCTCATTCCTCGCTCCTCATTCCTCGCTCCTCATTCCTTTCTCCTCATTCCTTGCTCCTCATTCCTCGCGCCTCATTCCTCGCTCCTCATTCCTCGCTCCTCATTCCTCCTCCTCATTCCTCGCTCCTCATTCCTCGCTCCTCATTCCTCGTTCCTCATTCCTCTCTCCTCATTCCTCACTCCTCATTCCTCGCTCCTCATTCCTCACTCCTCATTCCTCTCTCCTCGCTCCTCATTCCTCGCTCCTCATTCCTCGCTCCTCATTCCTCGCTCCTCATTCCTCGCTCCTCATTCCTCACTCCTCATTCCTCAATCCTCGTTCCTCGCTCCTCATTTCTCACTCCTCATTCCTTGCTCCTCATTCCTCGCTCCTCATTCCTCGCTCCTTATTCCTCGCTCCTCATTCCTCTCTCCTCATTCCTCACTCCTCATTCCTCTCTCCTCATCATCGCTCCTCATTCCTCTCTCCTCATTCCTCGCTCCTCATTCCTTGCTCCTCATTCCTCGCTCCTCATTCCTCGCTCCTCATTCCTCGCTCCTCATTCCTCAATCCTCATTCCTCGCTCCTCATTCCTCGCTCCTCATTCCTCGCTCCTCATTCCTCATTCCTCTCTCCTTATTCCTCACTCCTCATTCCTCGCTCCTCATTCCTCTCTCCTCATTCCTCGCTCCTCATTCCTCGCTCCTCATTCCTCGCTCCTCATTCCTCTCTCCTCATTCCTCGCTCCTCATTCCCCGCTCCTCATTCCTCACTCCTCATTCCTCGCTCCTCATTCCTTGCTCCTTATTCCTTGCTCCTCATTCCTCGCTCTTCATTCCTCGCTCCTCATTCATCGCTCCTCATTCCTCGCTCCTCATTCCTCTCTCCTCATTCCTCGCTCCTCATTCCTCGCTCCTCATTCCTCGCTCCTCATTCCTCGCTCTTCATTCCTCGCTCCTCATTCCTCACTCCTCATTTCTCCCTCCTCATTCCTCGCTCCTCATTCCTCGCTCTTCATTCCTCTCTCCTCATTCCTCTCTCCTCATTCCTCACTCCTCATTCCTCTCTCCTCATTCCTCTCTCCTCATTCCCCGCTCCTCATTCATCGCTCCTCATTCCTCGCTCCTCATTCCTCTCTCCTCATTCCTCTCTCCTCATTCCTCGCTCCTCATTCCTCGCTCCTCATTCCTCGCTCCTCATTCCTCGCTCCTCATTCCTCGCTCTTCATTCCTCTCTCCTCATTCCTCTCTCCTCATTCCTCACTCCTCATTCCTCTCTCCTCATTCCTCTCTCCTCATTCCCCGCTCCTCATTCCTCGCTCTTCATTCCTCACTCCTCATTCCTCCCTCCTCATTCCTCGCTCCTCATTCCTCGCTCTTCATTCCTCTCTCCTCATTCCTCTCTCCTCGTTCCTCACTCCTCATTCCTCTCTCCTCATTCCTCTCTCCTCATTCCCATCCCCTCATTCCTTGCTCTTCATTCCTCGCTCCTCATTCCCCGCTCCTCATTCCTCGCTCCTCATTCCTTGCTCCTCATTCCTTGCTCCTCATTCCTCGCTCCTCATTCCTCGCTCCTCATTCCTCGCTCCTCATTCCTTGCTCCTCATTCTTCGCTCCTCATTCCTCGCTCCTCATTCATCGCTCCTCATTCCTCGCTCCTCATCCCTCGCTCCTCATTCCTCGCTCCTCATTCCTCGCTCCTCATTCCTCGCTCCTCATCCCTCGCTCCTCATCCCTCGCTCCTCATTCCTCGCTCCTCATTCCTTGCTCCTCATTCCTCGCTCCTCATTCCTCGCTCCTCATTCCTTTCTCCTCATTCCTTGCTCCTCATTCCTCGCTCCTCATTCCTCGCTCCTCATTCCTCGCTCCTCATTCCTCCTCCTCATTCCTCACTCCTCATTCCTCGCTCCTCATTCCTCGTTTCTCATTCCTCTCTCCTCATTCCTCACTCCTCATTCCTCGCTCCTCATTCCTCACTCCTCATTCCTCTCTCCTCGCTCCTCATTCCTCGCTCCTCATTCCTCGCTCCTCATTCCTCGCTCCTCATTCCTCACTCCTCATTCCTCAATCCTCGTTCCTTGCTCCTCATTTCTCACTCCTCATTCCTCACTCCTCATTCCTCTCTCCTCATTCCTCACTCCTCATTCCTCGCTCCTCATTCATCGCTCCTCATTCCTCTCTCCTCATTCCTCGCTCCTCATTCCTTGCTCCTCATTCCTCGCTCCTCATTCCTCGCTCCTCATTCCTCGCTCCTCATTCCTCAATCCTCATTCCTCGCTCCTCATTCCTCGCTCCTCATTCCTTGCTCCTCATTCCTCATTCCTCTCTCCTTATTCCTCACTCCTCATTCCTCGCTCCTCATTCCTCTCTCCTCATTCCTCGCTCCTCATTCCTCGCTCCTCATTCCTTGCTCCTCATTCCTCGCTCCTCATTCCTCGCTCCTCATTCCTCTTTCCTCATTCCTCGCTCCTCATTCCCCGCTCCTCATTCCTCGCTCCTCATTCCTCGCTCCTCATTCCTCGCTCCTTATTCCTCGCTCCTCATTCCTCGCTCCTCATTCCTCGCTCCTCATTCATCGCTCCTCATTCCTCTCTCCTCATTCCTCGCTCCTCATTCCTCGCTCCTCATTCCTCGCTCCTCATTCCTCGCTCCTCATTCCTCGCTCCTCATTCCTCCCTCCTCATTCCTCGCTCCTCATTCCTCGCTCTTCATTCCTCTCTCCTCATTCCTCTCTCCTCATTCCTCACTTCTCATTCCTCTCTCCTCATTCCTCTCTCCTCATTCCCCGCTCCTCATTCCTCGCTCCTCATTCCTCGCTCCTCATTCCCCGCTCCTCATTCCTCGCTCCTCATTCCTTGCTCCTCATTCTTCGCTCCTCATTCCTCGCTCCTCATTCCTCGCTCCTCATTCCTCACTCCTCGCTCCTCATTCCTCTCTCCACATTCCTTGCTCCTCATTCCTCATTCCTCACTCCTCATTCCTCGCTCCTCATTCCTTTCTCCTCATTCCTCACTCCTCATTCCTTTCTCCTCATTCCTCACTCCTCATTCCTCGCTCCTCATTCCTCGCTCCTCATTCCTCTCTCCTCATTCCTCACTTCTTTCTCCTCATTCCTCACTCCTCATTCCTCGCTCCTCATTCCTCACTCCTCTTGCTTCACCAATGAGTTCTCTTCCTAGCCTGAATGAACCAATCATCATGTTTCCACTGCACACTAGCATGTCCATTTTAGGACTTTTCATCCCTAATCCCTCACATGTTAGTTCTCATTCCTCACCCCTTGCTTCTCATTGGTCACACAACCCACTCCTGTGCACCATCTCTGGTGATAAGAGTGAGTGTCAAAATCAATAACTTTGCTGAGAATAGACACTCATTCAATGTCAGAACTGATGTGTGTGCACAGGAAAGTGGCAAAGCTGCTTTACATTATTTGTGAGGTTTAAATAACATGCTGTCATGAAGAAGATTTAATATAGTTTAAAAGTAATGATTAATTAGATATATCGACTGACGTATATATTTGATGGAGGCTGTCTAGTGCTGCAAGGGGGCCCACAGCATTCCTGCACCCCAGATGACTTCAAGGGACTTCGTGTCCCAACTCTCTCTGGGCTAGGAGACACCGCTGTAGAGTCCTGTTTGGAGGGGGTGTGGCCTCCGTCAGCGCACTATAAAGCGCACACTGCTGTCCTCCGGTGTGGGGGCTGCCTTTGCCGCAAGGGGGCCCACAGTATTGCTCACCCCGGAAGACTTCAGGGCCCTTCTTGTTCCAGCTCCCTTTCTGCTAGGAGACACAGCTGTGGAGTCCTGTTTGGCGGCGGGGGGGGGGGGGGGGGGGGGGGGGGGGTTGCGGGGGGGGGGCTCCATCAGCACACTATAAAGCGCACAGTGCTGTCTCGTTGATGTCTGTTGCTTCAGGGGAAACACAAAGAGCTGATAGACGGAGCGCTGAAGCTTTTTAGACACTCACCCCAGTCACAGATCTGGGTGAATCCATTATCGTTCTTAAACTCACTTGCACACCCAGTTCAGACACAGCCATATGCAAATCAGTCTTCACCCTGTTGCTCATGGGAACAGTCCAGCCTTAACTGCCACCCCAGGTCATTCCTGGAACAGATACAAGCATCCTGGGACCGGTTCGGGATAACACCGCTCATCAGCCAGGCTAGCTTCAATCCAGTGGCAAAGTGAGCAAAGGATCCATGTCTGGGCATACCATGCCAACTTAGGGTGAACAAAGCAAACACAAAGGTATGATGGACGGAGTGCTGAAACTCTTCAGACACTCACCCCCAGTCACATATCTGGGCTGAATCCATAATTTTTCTTTAGCTCACTGTGCCACCCCAGTTCAGACACATCCATATGCAAATTAGTCTTGATTCTGTTCCTCATGGGAATAGTCCAACATGAACTGCCAAGCAAGGTATTCCCTGGACTAGAAGCAAGCATGCTAGGACCGGTTTTGGGGTAACACCCCACATCAGCCCGGCTAGCATGAATCCAGTGGCAAAGTGAGCAAGGGACCCACGTCTGGGCATACCCTGCCAACTTAGGGCGAACAAATCAAACACAGAGAGATGATGGACGGAGCACTGAAACTTTTCAGACACTTTTGTTTTGAGTATTGTTTTTTAATTTTGTATCTGTATTATATTTGGCATTATACATTTTAACTTATACATGCGCATGAATTGTATTTGGACATTATGAATGATTAGGTACATAAAGAAATGTGATGTGCCATTTGTCACTTAAATTATAGATATACAAAGGTGAATGAGAGTAAATTGTGTTTTTACCATTCATGAAATAGCATGTTTTTATAAATGAAATGAAAATTGTATTGTGTTTTAACACTGTGTAGAACGAAATAATAATTTTGTAAGAACATCTTTCAATAAAGGAGATATTTTTATATTACTGGCAAGGTAATTGTTAGAAATGGGGGTCTCTAGTTGGCAATGCCTGGTGCCACTGTCCAAATAGGGACCCTTCTTCCTAAGTCAGGGCAAGAGGGCCACCCCCTTTGATAACCCCTGCTCAACTCTGTAGTAAAGTAGCACAAGCAGTTAAGCTTATCTCAGAGGCAGTGTGTGAAGTGTTTATGACCACATACAATAAGGCAGTAATGACACCAAAAAAGGACACCCCTCAGGTAGGTATAGAAAAAAGAATATCTTTATCTAACAGTTTAACTCAATACCTCTCAAAGCGTTTCAACAACGACAATTCACGTCAACCCGTAGGGACTCACAAAGAAAGACAATAGCATATTCACCAAAGCGTGACACTGACTGAGATCAGGGCCGATGCCTACGTGACCCGTTGCGCACCAGATACCTGTCGCTGAAAGGGGACACAACATGCAGCTACTCGAAGAAGTGGACACGATGACAGGCAGACTCCCAGCGACCACAAATCTTGGGAGCTGATGTCCGCAGTGTGCACCCACAATGATTTAGGCACTCGGAGACAGGCAAGTGCTCAGAAGCAGCAGCACACGACTGCCCTGGCTGGTGGTGGCGATTACTCTCGTCTTGGAGCTCCGTGGGGGGCGCACAGCAGCAGCTCTCTCTTAGCTCTGTCGGCTCACAAAACAATAGCGACAAGGGTGAACAGGGTGCGGGCACACATCGGCAGCAGCTCTCCCTCAGCTGCGGCTGCCCACAGGACAAATCCCAAGGATGCAAGGTTGCCCAAGGTGCGGGCAATCAGTGGCCACAGCTCTCTCTTAGCTGCGTCGGCCCACGGGACAACTCACGATGATGCAAAGTAGCAAAGGGTGTGGGCGCTCAGCAGCAACAGCCCTCTCTTGGCTGCAGCAGCCCACGGGGCAAATCACGATGGTACACAGTAGCAAAGGGTGCGGGCACTCAGCGGCGACAGCTCTCTCTTGGCTGCCGCGGCCCACAGGACAAATCACAATGAGGCAAAGGAGCAATGGGTGTGGGCACTCAGCGACTACAGCTCTCTCTTGGCTGCAGTGGCCCACGGGGAAAATCACAATGATGCAAGTAGCAAGGGTGCGGGAACCCAGTGGCAGCAGCGCTCTCTCAGCAGCAGCGGCCCACAAGGATCCAGCGGAAGAGTTGAAGGTGCAGATTTAAGCGGGCTCTCAGGGGCTGCAGCTCTCTCTCAGCTGCAGCAGCCCACACAGGTTTAGCAAAAGGTTCAAAGGTTCAGAGTTAGGCGGGCTCTCAGCGGTGGCAGCTTACTCTTAGCTGCAGCAGGCAACACAGTTTAGCAAAAGGGTGCAAAGGTTCAGAGTTAGGGGGGCTCTCAGCGGTGGCAGCTCTCTCTTAGCTGCAGCAGCCCACACAGGTTTAATAAAAGGGTGCAAAGGTTCAGAGTTAGGCGGGCTCTCAGCGGCGGCAGCTCTCTCTTAGATGCAGCGGCCCACACAGGTTTAGCAAAATATTCAAGGGTTCCCAGTCCTCAGTCCTCACAGTAGAACTAGAGGCTCCGGATTACTCGAAGGAGACCTCACCTGTAAGTAGAATTCCTCGCACAGGAATTCCGACGACTGACGGGGTGAAGTCTAATGTCCCTGAGACTTCGGCAGGAGGCACTCTCGATTTTAGGCCCTCGGGTGGTTTCTTTGGCAAGCTTGGGGAAAGTTTCAAAGTCTTTTGTCTTGACATCCAGAAGGAACACACCTCACCAAAGTTCCAGCGCAGCATTTTATACCTAAAAAGTCTTTGTTCTCTAAGGTCGCAAATCACTGACTCCAGTTAGAACCACTTCGGTGGGGTCGACAAGCACTTGGTTTATGAGGTGAGATCCTGCCTTTTTAGAATGAGGGGCCTGCTATCAGACACCCAGTGGGAGGTGGAGCCATCATTCACATTGCCAGGCACAGCCCTGCTCTGATCAAAGAGTCACCCCTCCCCATGTTCTGACTATTCCTAGCGAGCCAGGTCTGACCCAGATGGCCCTGCTGCTCCAAAACCAGACGGCCAATACACATACTTGCAACAGCCTGCAGTAAAGTTTTTGGCCAGAAACTACCGCGTTGTCAGGAAAGGCATTTCAAAACATATGATATATAAACGGTCCTTACTAAAAGGTGGCCCTCATTGTCCTAGCATAAACATATCAAACTCGAAATTCCTATTGGGTTCCTAGGGCCGGATAGGGTGATAGAAAGTGATCCTTAACGAACAGGCTACACAAACGCATTAGGGTCATTCTTATTCACACAATCATTTATATAAATGGAGCAAACAGTCATTTTTATACAGCATACGTGCTGTGGCCCTAATTAGCAGTGGCACAGCACCCAGAACATCTACATCTAGCCAACATACAAGATAGGAAGAGTAGAGTGGAAGGGAGACCCACAAAAATGATGCCAGGTGTAACACGCATCCCCTCCGGCTGAAATGTGGGGAGAGCTAACCATCCCCTTGGGGGTTCTCATCACTAAGGCGGAAAAATCTGGACAGACCGTCAGCATTGGCGTGTTCTGTACCAGCGCGGTGCTCCACCGTGAAATCCATAACCTGGAGGGAAATGTACCACCTCAAAAACTTGGGATTCTCACCCCTCATCTACATCTACCATCTAAGAGGCCGGTGTCTGTCTGAACCCGGAAGTGAGTCCCAAACAGGTATGGTCTCAACTTTTTCAGCACCGAGACCACAGCAAATGCCTCACGCTCAATTGTACTCCACTTCTGTTCCTGGGCAAGTAACCTCCTGCTTAGGAAGGCTACCGGTTGGCTAGTCCCTCCTGATTGATCTGTGACAGAACAGCCCCTATACCATGCTCTGAGGCGTCCATCTGGACAACAAATTCCTTTGAAAAGCTGGGCGCCTGCAGCACAGGTGCGGTGCACATGGCAGTCTTCAGGGCATCAAAAGCTTTCTGACAGGTGTCAGTCCATTTAACCTTCTTCGGCTGCTTCTTAGAAGTCAGCTCGGTCAAGGGTGCAGCAATGTTGCCATACTAAGAAGGCCCTCACCTGTGTCTGAGACTTGGGGGGTTCCCACGCCAGGATAGTTTCAATTTTGGGCTGAAGGGGTGCTACCTGGCCGCTACCCACCTGGTGACCCTAATATACTGCAGAACCCTGCCCAATCTGGCACTTACTGGCTTTGATTGTGAGGCCTGCCTACCGCAGGGCCATCAATACTTCCCAGAGGTGGCGCAGGTGGTCCTCCCAAGAGGAGCTAAACATTGCAATGTCATAAAGGTAGGCGGTGCTTAAGTCTTCCAGCCCAACCAACACCTGGTTGACCAACCTCTGAAAGGTGGCAATGGCATTCTTCATTCCAAAGGGCATCAACCGGAACTGGTAATGCCCATCCAGGTAGAGAAGGCTGACCTCTCCTTTGCTCCCTCAGTCAAGGCGATCTGCTAATACCCAGACGTCAAATCAAATGTGCTGAGGTATTTGTCAGCCCCCAACCGATCTACGAACTCATCAGCTCTGGGGATGGGGTGCGCATCAGTCTTTATGACTGAATTGAGGCCCTGATAGTCTACGCAGAGCCGAAGTTCTGGAGTGGCACCAGGCACGGCAGCTTTCGGGACTAGGAACACTGGGCTGGACCATGGGCTGCTTGAGGACTCAATCACCCCAAGGGCAAACATTTTGGTAACCTCATCCTTAATGTAGGCCCTTACCCGGTCAGTCACTCGGTAGGCCTTATGCTTAGTGGGAGGACTGTCCCCGGTGTCCACGTCCTGGACACACCAATCAGGGACCCTAGGCACCAGGGAGAACAGATCACTGAATTGTCCCAATAGTTGTCAAATTCATCCTGCTTCTCAGGAGTCAGTGTGGGGGAGAGGACCACACCTTCCACTGACCCATCTTGCTCCCCTGCACACAGGAGGTCAGGAAGGGGTTCGCTCTCCTCCTCCATCCCAGCTTCTGTGGCCAGAAGCATGCCCACCTCAGACCTCTCAAAGTGGGGCTTAAGGCAGTTAACATGTAGGACCCACAAGGGGTTCCTGGGAGACTGCAAGTCCACCATGTAGGTAACAGGACTTTTGCACTCCACCACCTCAAAGGGGCCGGTCCACCTATCCTGGAGCGCACAGGGCTCCACTGGGGCCATGACCCAGACCTTTTGTCCAGGCTGAAACTCGATCAGAGTGGCATTCTGATCATGCCAGTGTTTCATCTTTTCCTGGCTGACTTCTAGGTTTGCCTCCGTAAGTTTCCTGAGTCTGGTTTTTGAAGGCCAGCATGTAACTAAACACATCCTGGGGAGGTTTACGGGAAGATTGCTTCTAGCCTTCCTTGACCAGACTCAGAGGTCCTCCTACCGGGTGCCCATGGAGCAGCTCAAAGGGACTGAACCCTAAGGACTTCTGTGGCACCTCACGGTAGGCAAACAACAGGCATGACAAGAGGACATCTCTCTTATGCCTCATAGGCTCACCTAGGCCCATAATCATGCCCTAAGGGTCTGGTTGAATCTCTCAACCAGCCCATTACCCTGGGGTGGTAAGGAGTGGTGAAATGATATGTTACTCCACACTCCTCCCACAGAAACTTCATGTACTTGGAGATGAAAGTAGGTCCCCTATCGGATACCACCTCTCTGGGGAATCCCACGTGGGAGAAAATCCCCATCAGTGCCTGTCCCACCAAGGGGGCCGTCACTGTCCTGAGCAGGATGGCCTCAGGGTACCGGGTGGTATGGTCCACCAAGACCAGGATGAACCTGATGCCCATGGCTGTCTTGGGATACAGAAGCCCCACAATATAAATGCCCACTTTCTCGAATGGGGTACTCACGACAGGAAAGGGCTGTAGTGGAGCCTTAATCTTCCCCCAGTCTTCCCACTTGCCTGGCGAGGCTCACACGTCTTGCAGTGAGCATCTGAGCTCCTGTGCATCTGAGGCCAATAGAAGTGGGTGACCAGCCTCTCAAAGGTCTTGGTCTGCCCCAGATGTCCGGCCAATGGAACATCATGAGCCAACCCCAGTAGGTAGGTCCTGAAGCACTGGGGTAACACTAGCACATGGGCTGACCCAGGCTCAGCAACCGTTGGCCCACTATTAAGAAGGTCATTCTCCCAATAAATCCAATGTGACCCTGTCTGATCACCTGTTGCCTGGGCGGCGGCCTGTCACCTCACTCCCTCACGAGAAGGGAAGGATCTTTGTTGCTCGCAAAATTCCTCCCTTGAGGACCCCACTTCCTGCTGCCAATGGGTTAGCTCTGGTAGGTCCCCCAGTTCAGCCACTTGTTCTGCTGTAGATTCCAGGGCATCCCCCTCAGCGTCTGCTCCCTCCGGAACCGTGGGAACCGCGTGGGCCGGTTTCCCGCGCCCTCTACCCCTTCTCTTTAAGGCAAGTGCCTGGGCCATAATTTCAGGCTCCATGCCCTCCTGAACACCCTTCTGAGCTGTCATGGACAGAGTGGTTGCACACGCCCACTCAGAGAGGCCCAACATTTCCAAATGAGACTTTCTCTCTACCCTAGCCCACGGGGAGTTCTCCAGATCATTGCCCAACGGACAGTCGACAAGCATGGCGGGCCGCACAGCCACTTGAAGAGTTCCTGAGACCCACCCCCACTCGAAGGGAACCTGAGCCACCTCACACTGGCTCTCTGAGTTGTCTACTGACACTACGGGACAGAACGCACGGGGAACTATCTGCTCTTTGGACACCAATGGGCTGACAGCAGTCACACTAGCTCCTGTGTCCCTGAGAGCCTCCACCCTATGGCCATTGATGGTCACACACTGCTGGTACTTCTTGGTGTTATTAGGAAGTGTGGGGTTAGGGACCATCTCAAAGTCTCCTAGCGAGACAAGGGTCAACTCTACAGGATCCCACCCACCTTGGACTTCCATTTCCTCCCCCCCAGGGCTACACTGGGAATCAGGCTCCCCATGCTCTGAATACCAATCTCCCTCTCCAGCCAGGTCTAACCCAGCTGGCCCTGCTGCTCCAAAACCAGACGGCCAATACACATACTCACAACAGCCCGCAGTAAAGCTTTAGGTCAGAAACTACAGTGTTGTCAGGAAAGGCATTTCAAAACATGTGATATATAAATGGTCCTTACTAAAAGGTGACCCTCGATGTCCTGAGTATAAACATATCAAAATCGAAGTTCCTATCGGGTTCCTAGGGCCGGTTAGGGTGATAGAAAGTAATTCTTAACGAACAGGCTACACAGATGTAGGCATTAGGGTTATCCTTATTCACACAGTCATTTATATACAGGGAGCAAACAGTCATTTATATACAGGGAGCATTCACGCCGTGGCCCTGATCAGCAGTGGCACGGCGCTCAGAACATCTACATCCAGCCAACATACAAGACAGGAAGAGTAGAGGGGAAGGGAGACCCATGCCAATAATGCGAGGTCTAACAGTAATTTCTTTATAATTTTCATTGTTTACATATTGAGTTACATTTGAATGAATGAGTGTGTATGGATAAGGATAGTCTAATCAGATAAGAATACCAAAGGGAACAGCTAATTGTTACCTATCTAGATCTAAACACAGAGAGGAGAAAACTAAGGGCCATATTATCAAGAAAGGGCGATACATTTTCGCCGCTTTTATCGGCAGGAAACTGCCGCTAAAGCGGCGATAATGTGCTTGATAATACGCCCTTGTGAATTCCCAAAGAAGCCCAGGTTTTGGTGTGAACATGGGCTTCTATGGGAATTCATAAGGGCATATTATCAAGCCCATTATCGCTGCTTGAGCGGCAGTATCCTGCTGATAAAAGCGGCGATAGTGCATCGCCCTTTCTTGATAATATGGCCGTAAGAATGACTGAAAGAATGTGGAGACAGAACCCTACACCAACACACCTTGCTCTCCTTATATCTGAATGCCCCGCCTACAAGAAACACATATTTAGAGAAAAAGCTGCTTTGTTTCGCAATCAACTGGACCGGGCAAAGAACACTAAGGGATCTCTTTAACATATTTAAACAACAAATTACCCTCACCTTCCAACAGAAAATTATTGCTAATAATGTACGCTGTGAAGAAATAGCAAATGTCTTCTCTGAGAAAAAATTAGCAATCTCTTATCCATGTCACAAGTTTGACAACTCAGCTTTCCTATTCTGACGACATACCCATCTCCATGGTAACTCTCTCTTCCTATCTTGGACCTGAGAAACACACAAATTACCAACTTCAAGGGGAAGCTTCAATAACCAAACAATAATGCCAATTGTTCAGAGTTCAAATCGTTGGTGAAAGCTGAAGTGCACAAGATAATTGCAAACTTGAAACTCACATTCCATACCACTTATACACTCACATCCTCTTTTATACAGAGCCTGAATCACATCATCTAACCGTTCTGACCCAAAATGATCAATGCTTCCCTCTCGTCAAGCTGTGTGCCTGACTCCCTCCCAAAACAAAGCAGCGCATCCTAATGACCATAACAACTTTAGAAGTGTCACTAACCTTCCTTTCCTATTGAAAGCAATTGAAAAATGCGTTTTGATCCAAGTCAACAAACACATCGAGAAATTCAACCTGCACAACACCTTCCAATCAGGATTCGGAAAAGGGTGTAGCATGGAAACTGCTATGCTCAATATATAAGATGACAATATCAAAATATTAGATGAAGGGGACACTCACCATCTAATATTAGTAGACCTGTAAGCAGCATTTGACACTGTTAACCACCAAGCCTTACTTGAGAGTCTCAAAAAGGTCACTGGTATAAATGACACAGTCCTGAGATGGTTTAGGTCCTAATTACAACATCGCTCGCAACAAATAAAAATCAGCAGCAGTCTCTAACAACCTACACCAGTTCCACAAGGAGTTCAGCAAGGCACCATCCTCGCCCCAGCCCTTTTCAACCTCTTCATGGAACCCTTACTTTTATCCTGTACCAGGCAGGAGTGAAATACCACCTTTATACTGCCGGCACACAACTTTGCTGCAAAATATTATCCCATAGTTACATCAGTCATCTGAATACCGCACTACACAAGATGCTGAACTGGCTAAGCACACATTTCTTACAACTTAACCCCAATAAAACAGAACTGTTACTCTTTTCCCCAAATGACAAGTTATTACCAATCCAAAACTGTCTCAAGAGCATAGACACTCTGAACTGCTCTCTCCCACTTTCACACTCTCCAACTATATGTCATCTCTAGGAATCACCCTAGACAAAAACGTGCAAATGAAAAAACACATCGACAATTCTGTCAAAGGTGCGCTCTGTACCCTAAAACATCTGAAGAAAATGAAACTGTTTATCCCACTTAAAGACCAAAACACTGTAGAACAATCACTTGTCCTCTCACTTGTCACCTCATCACTCGGCAAGTCGACTCCAACTACCGCGGAAGATGACGTCTCCAACACCACAGCCCGAACCCTGCACAATTGGATCTCCAACAGCGCCAACACCATTGCCCCCTCAAGAAGAACAACAATACACACGCCAAGAAAGCCAGAAGGTTTACCAGGAAATCCTAGAGTCCAGACTCACATGCTGCTGCCTCTAAAAGGCCTGGAGGAACTCCAAATCCACAGAAGCCCACAACAACTTCAGACCAGCCACCAACGCCCACCACCAACTCATCAGAAATATGAGAAAAACAGCGATCGAAGACAGAATCTCCACACATGCACACAACAGCAAAGAACTCTTCAGCATCATCAAGTTTGCCCAACCCGCCAGCGAGTCTTCTGACATTCCTCCCTCCTAAGACCTCTGCAATAACCTCAGAGCCTTCTTCCACCACAAAATCAAGAACATTTACGACAACTTCGACGAGGACAACCAACAAACTGAACCCTCACCACCCACCCCCAACACCCTGAAACCAACTATTGGCAGCTGGACACCCCTCACCACCAAAAACACACTGAAGACGATGAAGTCAATCCACTCCTGGGCCCCCATTTATTTATTTTTTATTTATTTAGGAAGTTTTCTATAGTGCTGTCAAGTCCCGGAGGTAGCAGAGCGCTTTACAGTAATAGAATGACAAAAATCTGTATAAACATATGCATAACATAAACATGAACATAACATATGTAAGGTATAAGCATTCAAAGATTGACATTGTAAGCGGAACATGGGTGAGTTGCCGAGCTTCTTTGGATATGGAATTCACTGTAGTCACATAGTTCAGGGGTTGCTTGCTGACCCCGGTTATCCGCAGCCAAGGGAGCGGATCAGGAACAGGGATTTGAGTTGCCTTTTGAATTCCACAAAAGAAGGAATAGTTCTGATGTGCGGGGGGGATGGAGTTCCAGATTTTGGGGGCGTTTCCAGTGAAGGAGCAGTCCGCTGTTCTTTTCTTTCTGGTTTTGGGTAGGATGAGCAGGAAGGAGTTAGAGCTTCTCAGATTCCTGGCTTGGCCTGCTTTTTTGAGTTTATTTCCCAGGTATTCGGGTTTGCCGGTATGAAGGGCTTTGTGTGTTAGGCAGGCCGTTCTGAAGTTACTACGCATTTCTACTGGGAGCCATCTGAGTTCCTTGAGTGCTGGGGAGATGTGATTCGATTTTTTGATGCAGGTAATCATTCTAGCTGCAGCATGTAGTGTTGTTTTGATCGGTACCAAGTTCGATTTCGGGATGCTTGTTAGGATTGCGTTCCCATAGTCTAGCCTTGACAGTACCAGAGATTGAGTGGCCAGTTTGAGATCCTTGTTAGGAATGTAGGGTTTGATCTTGTTCAACAGTCTGAGGTTAAAGAAAGCACCTTTGGCTGCATTCTTGATGTGTTTTACCATGTTTAGTTTGGGGTCTATGATGATTCCAAGAGATTTAACAGAGTCGGCTAGAGTAAGATTTCCTTTAAGCGCATCGATAGCTTTTAGCCATTCGGTGATTTGCGGGTTGTCTTCCTTGTTCGAGATGAGGAGTGTCTCAGTTTTGTCTGGATTCAGTTTCAAGTGATTGTTTGTCAGCCATTGTTGAACATCTTTCAGGACAGCATTTAGTCTATGTATGTCAGTGAGAGAGGAAGTTTCCAGATATATTTGTGTATCGTCCGCGTAGAGGTGAAAGCGGATGTTGGCTTTTCTGAGTAGCTTGGAGAGTGGTTCCATATAGATGTTAAAGAGCTGGGGCGAGAGCACCGAACCTTGGGGGGCGCCCTTATTAAACTGTTGGATTTCGGAGGTGAAATTCTTGATTTTTATTATTTGTGTTCGGTTGTGTATGAATGAGAACCATTTGAGAACTACTTCGCCGTGGCCTGCTCTTTCTTGAAGAGCCTTGGTGAGGAGTTTGTGATCCACCGTATCGAATGCTGCAGAAAGGTCAAGGAGAATGAGGAGGCAGCATTTGTCTGAATCTAGAGATCCGTGGATATCGTCTATGATATTCAGCATCGCTGTTTCTGTGCTGCATCCTTGTCTGAAGCCAGACTGGAGGGGGTCTAGGAGATTGATGTTGTCCAGATGGTGAGTCAGTTGCAGGAGTACACATCGTTCCAATGTTTTGGCTAGTAGAGGGAGGTTAGATATTGGTCTGAAGTTGTTCAGGTCTGTTGAGTCAAGACCTGGTTTTTTCAGCAGGGGGGTAACTTGCCCAATTTTTAGGCAGTCAGGTACCACTCCGTTTTTTAGGGAGCTGTTTATGATTTTGCCCCATATAGGTGCAAGAGAGTGTTTAATTTTCATGATTAGTGAGGGAGGAATGGGGTCAGAGATATGAGCTAATGGTTTGGAGGACGAGATCAGCGAGATTATCTCTGCATCTGGGACGGGGCGGAAGCTAAGCCAGGGGGTGCTCAGAGAGCCGGGAGAGAGAGCCTGAGGAGCAGCTGAACTGGTCTTCTTGGGGTGTGAATTGTTGGGGTCAAGTGAAAGTTCAATTTTTGTGATCTTTTCGTTGAAGAAGTGGGCGAAATTGTCGCAAAGATCTTTGGACGCTAGCACAGAAGAAGACAGTGGTTTGGACGTTTGTTGCCTGATGATGCTGTACAGTTCCTTCGGTCTATTTTTGGCTTTGTCCAGAGCCTCGCGGAAGAAGCTGGATTTTTTGTTTTTGATGTGGTTGTTGTATTTCCTTCGGGCTGCTTCCAGTTGATCACAAAGGATGGCCGTTGAGTTGTTTCTCCACTTTCTTTCCTTGGCTCTTAGAGTTCTCCTTTCTGCGTTGAGGTCAGCATTGAACCACGTTCTGGAAGGGATAGCTCTGCTTCTTTTGAGCTTTAGTGGCGCAAGTTTGTCGAGTATGGACACTAGCTCGGAGTTGTAGCAGTCGGTGAGCTCATTGGTGGAAAGGTGCGCTTTATTGTCCGGAAGCAGAGAGCTTAACTGATCATCCAGGATATCCAGGGGTATTTGAGAGAGGTTTCTTGTCCATTTGGGGGGGTTTGGGGGGGTTTATGCGAGGTAATGGGGTGATTGATATGAAAGAGGATCATGTGGTGGTCTGACCAGTCGACGGGAAGGATGTGGTTGATTGTGATTGAATTCTTTTGTGAGATGATAGCATCCAATGTGGCTCCTTTGTAATGAGTCTCCTCTGTGCAATTTTGTTGCAGGTTGTTATCATGAAGGAGGCTGGATAATGATTGGATTAGGGGATTGTGTGTCTCATTCCAGCGAAGGTTCAGATCCCCAAGAATTAGGTTATTGGAGTCGCCGAGTGCGCCTTGTGCAATCAGGTCGGAAAGTTGCTCTCCAAAAGGGTTATTTTTACCTGGGGGGTGGTAGAGCAGGTGACACCGTAGAGAGTCTTTTTCATTGGTCTTGATGATGGTGGATAGGCATTCGAATGTATCGTAGTCAAAAGAGGTGGTTTCCGAGATGTCCAGGCTGTCCTTGTGGATGATAGCCACCCCTCCTCCCCTATGCTCTATCCTGTCTTTGGTAATGAGGGAGAAGCCAGGTGGTACCAGCATGTCGAGGCATGGAGGGGATATCTTATTTAGCCAGGTCTCTGTGAGGAACGCAATATCAATATCGTGAGTGAGGATGGCTTCAGCTAGTTCTGTTGCGTGCAGTGAGGCCGATCTACAGTTGATTAGCAATCAATTGGAGTATTGCTCCTGATCGCTGGCCGATTTATCTTTGATCTCCCTTGGTATGGCGGTGAGGACCGGGTATCTCTGGGTTTCATGGTGGGGTGGACTTTCCGGTGACCTGTGATTACTTGGATTTTGGATTTCGGAGAATCTAGGGCGGGGGTGTTGTAAGTGGCGGCTAGAAGGGTTGCTTCGCTGTCTGACATAGGTGCTGCTGATATTAAAGGCCTTGAAGTCAAGTGTTTGGTGTCTGATAGGGGGTTAGGAGGAGTGTGGGAAGGAGTATGAGTCTTGGACCTAGGGAAGGGGTCTCCGGTTTTTGTAGTCTGCTGTAGGCAGTATTCCGAGATCTTGGGGGGGGATAGTGAAGCTGGGTAGTAGAGGTTTCTGTGGGCCTAGGAGAGCTGTTATCGTTGCCGGAGTGATCCGTCAGCGGGGGGCATTTGGAGGGTCTGCGGGTTATACCTAGTTTGGAAAGGATCTCCAGTAGGCCCTGGGTGATTGTGACAATCTGGTTTTCGAGAGCCGCGAGGCTTGTGACACAGAGTTGAGGGAGGGGATGGGGGTATCTGGGGTAGCGCCAGGTGTGTTGTGGTTCGGGTTGGGGTGTTGAGGGGTCCAGGGAGAGGACGAGGGAAGGGGAGGGGAAGGTGCAGGGGAGGACTTTGAATGACTGTGAGCTGGGATGGGACTCGAGAGGAGGGGGGTTCCTGAAGGCGGAGGAAGGGGAGGGGAAGGGATAGGGGGCAGCTTTGAATGACTGTGAGCTGGGATGAGGCTCATGGGATCAGGTTGAGGGATCAGGGTGCGGTTGGTGGGATCAGGTTGAGGGATCCGGGGAGAAGGCGGGGGAAGGGGAGGGGAAGGGACAGGGGAGGGCTTTGAGTGACTGTGAGCGGGGATGAGACTCGAGGGGAGGGGGATTACTGAAGACGGAGGACGGGGAGGAGAAGGGACAGGGGGAGGCTTTGAGTGAATGTGAGTTGGGATGAAGTTCGTGGGGCGTGAGGTTCCTGGAGGCGGGGAAGTATTGCCAGTGGGGGGATGAGGGAGGCGGTACCTGGGGGAGGTGTGGCTGTTGGAAGAGAGATTTAAGGAGGGGTTGGAGTTTCCTGTTGTGGCTGATTGGTAGTAAGTGCCCGTTGTGAGACAACGGGGCGAGGGGGGGCGTAGCAGGCAGGAAAGATATCACGGAGGAGAGGATCATAGTCTTCTCTGTTAGTGGTGAGGGAGGGCGGAGAGGGGGTTGCGGCGTGGTGAGGTAGAGTTGGGGAGGTTGATCTTAATGTGGGGAAAAGGGCGTCGAAGGCTTCAAGGTTCTCGTTATTGGCCTGGATAAGGACCGTGCCGTTGGTGTAGATGGTCATCGTAGTGTAGCCTCTACCGACCGATCCAAGAGGGAGTATATGCTTTGCTACACCATATACCGCTCCCTGACGACCACGTCCTTCCCGGACTACTGGAAACATGCCGAGGTCCACCCCCTCCTGAAGAAGCCCTCAGCGGACCCCACCAACCTAAAAAACTACAGACCCATCTCCCTGCTCCCGTTCCCAGCGGAAGTTATCAAGAAAGCCATCAACAGACAACTCGCCAACTTTATCAAAGAGTACAACATCCTCGACTCCTCCTAATCCGGCTTCAGAAAAAAACACAGCACAGAAACCTCCCTCCTTGCCACAACATAGACATCCGCTCCCTACTGGACAAAGGATAAACAGTAGCCCTCATCTTCCTCCACCTCTCAGCAGCCTTAGACACAGTCTCCCACCACACCCTAACACGCAGACTCCACGACGCAGGGTTCTAGGACAAGGCCCTCAACTGGATTCACTCTTTCCTCTCTGGCAGAACGCAGCGGGTCAGACTCCCTCCCTTCCTGTCAGACCCTACACCAACCACCTGCGGAGTCCCCCAGGGGTCCTCCCTCAGCCCCACGCTCTTCAACGTCTACTTGGCTCCACTCTCCCCCATTGTCAGAACTCAACATTGTTTCATACGCAGGCGACACCAAACTCATTCTCTCCCTATCCAACGAACCCAACATAGCCAAACACCACTTTCAAGAAGGCATGGAATCTGTCGCCAAATGAATGAAAAGCAGCTACCTCCAATCCATCACCGACAAAACAGAAATGCTCATCATGGGCCCACACTTCGAAACCAGGAATGACACGTGGTGACCCCCCACCCTCGGAAGCCCACCCACCCCCACGGACCACACACGCATCCTTGGAATCATCCTGGACTCCAAACTCAAAAATGGGCCACCAGATCAACTCAGTCACATCCTCCTTCTTCCACACCCTCCGCCTCCTATGCAAGACCTTCAAATGGATCCCCATCAAGCACAGAAAGACAATCACTCATGCCCTAGTCACCAGCAGACTCGACTACGGCAACGCACTCTATGCCGGAATAAACAAAAACCTCACCAGCAAGCTACAAAACATCTAGAACACATGCAACAAAACTCGTCCTCAACCTGCCAAGACACTGCCACATCTCCCAGCACCTGTGTACTCTCCACTGGCTCCCCATCGAGACTAGTAACACCTTCAAAATCCTCACCCATGCACACAAAGCCCTCCACAACACCGGACCAGCATACCTGAACAGCCGACTCAAATTCTATGCACCTCAAAGGACCCTACGATCAGCCCGGCTCTCCTACGCTGTGGTCCCCCACGCCAGAAAGACCAGACCAGGAGACCGCTCCTTCTCCTTCCTTGCAGCCAGAGCCTGGAACCCCTACCAATCCACCTCAGATAGACAACATCACTCTCCATCTTCATGAGGATCCTCAAAACTTGGCTCTCGGACAGACCCCCACCTTGATGAGCTGGAACCTGCACCTCCCCTCACCCCCAGCACCTTGAGACCCTTACGGGTGAGTAGTCGCGCTCAACAAACACATGATTGATGGATCAAAAAATAATTAGGGCAATGCCATTATCACTGAGACCCCCAAAAACCACCTAGCACCTCAGTACAACTCAATGCAGCCACTAGACTCTTCATTGGTGCCAAACAATTTGACCACCTCTCACCTGTTCTTAAGCATCTCAATAGGCTCCCAATAGAAGGAAGCTGCATCTTCAAGACAGCCTGTATCATCCACAAAGCCCTTCACACTGCAAACTCTAAATATTTTGAAAAAAACTATTGAGAGCGGTCAAAAAGAAGCTCCTACTCACTTGTTCTCACCCCTCCCAAGTTGTCAAAAGAATTCAACTCAGAAACGCTCTTTCTCAGGTAACTCTCCATCGATTTGGAACTCTTGTCCTAAGGATCGTTGCTGTACCCCTTCATATACCTGCTTTAAACAGAATCTCCTATCTCTTCTTCTGAACAAATACCTCAACCCCCCTCCTCTGAGTTTGCTACACCAACAGGACCAGTCAATACGGTCACCCAATTTACCGACTATACCTCAGATGGACAATGTTAGATTATCGGTTACTCTTTGAGATTTGTATTTTGTTACACTGTTTTTATCCCCTCGTTATACTATGTCAACTGTGAATCCTTTTATCGCTATGTGTTGTAAAGTGCTCTGAATGTAGGAAGCTAAGGGGCACCCTTGCTATGGCTATAAAAACAAACAATTTTGCCTAGATAGCGACCGCTAGAAAGGCTTATAAGCTGACATTGACTAAGACCAAGAACGAGTATAATGACAAGAGATGGCATAATTTAATGGAGGCATGTGCATCCAAGGATGACTCACGTTTCTGGTAGCTAGTGGCTAGAGGTGAGCATATGTCAGGGTTTGAACTCCATAGACTTGTCCCATCATCTGACTGGTTTAAACATGTCTCACCCCTATATCATGATGAGACCATAAATATGGTTGAAAAACCCCTGAACGCCACTTTGCTGAATTTTAACTCACCACCTTTTTCTGTGAAGGACATCTCCAACTCATTGGCCACTTTTTCCAGAGGTAGGGCTGCTGGACCTGACAGCCTTCCAGTGGATGTCTATCATTCAGACGCATGGGTAAAATACATATTTGTCATTGCAACTGACATAGCCATGGGTGCTCCTATCCAGGTATCATGGCATAGAGCGAAGGTGGTATCGGTGTATAAAAAGGAGGATAACAGCCTACCAGACAACCATCGGCCTATCCGTCTAATTGACTGCTTACAGAAAGTTTTTTGTCGAATGGTATTAGTAAAGATCCAACAGTGGATTAAAATGAATGACATCATAAGCCTGTTGCAAGCAGGACTCAAAACCAAAGCATCAATCATAGATTTGCCATAATATATAGGAAGACGGTCCAGATTGGCAAGGGCAACTTATATGTCTCCTTTGTCTATCTTAAACCTGCTTTTGATCTAGTGCCACTCTCAAGGTTATGGTTGGTTCTTAAAGAGATTGGGATGCTTCTTGATAAACTGTCTCTGCTGGTTAGATTACATGATAAGATCTTTGCCGGGATACAGTGGGGCTTTTAGGGCCAACTAACTGATAAAATTCCAGTGTTAAAGGGCGTCCGGCTGTGCATTGGCTCCTACCCTATTTTCCTTATACATAAAAGGATTGGTGCAGCATCTTTAACCCCTTCGAGGCTAATGACGAGCTGGGCTCGTCATGGCGCTTACCTGCCGTGCGCGGATGACAAGGCCAGCTCGTCATCAGCCCCACCCTCGGGGGAAGCGCTGGCGCTCCCCCCGAGGGCCTGCGATCTTGGTTGTGTTGCTGGGGGCGGCAGCGGAAGAGCTTCCGCTGCCCCCCCCGCCCCCTCCCCCCGTGGGAATCCCTGATGACGTCAGCGCGCACAGCGCGCGCTGACATCATCAGGGATTCCCTGCGCTCGGGAAGCCATTTGCTTCCTGAGCGCCGTGCAGCAAGGTAGGTTTTTGGACTCCGGCGGGGGTTTGGGGCAGCGAAGAGGCATCAGGGGAGAGGAAAGAGATTTTCCTTTCCCCTGATGTCTCTTTGCAGGGCATTTCTGCCTCACGATCGCGCACAGCGTCGCGATTGTGCGGCGGAAATGCCCCCACTAGCACCAGGGATTGTTTATTTAGCTTTTCGGAAGCGACCCCTTGGGCAAGGGTCGCTTCCAGGTGGGCAGCCAAATAATTTTCAATTTTCTGCTCCCCCTGGGGGTAAATCGGCCCGTTTTTTCGGCCGTTTTGCCCCCAGGGGGTGCAGAAATTTCCCACTAGCACCAGGGTTGTTTTGTGAAGCCAAGATGGCGGCGATGGCTTTTGTTTACGTTTTTCTGTCCCCCCCTGGGGGCAAATCGGCCCGTTTTTTTTGCCGTTTTGCCCCCAGGGGGGACAGAAAATGCCCACTAGCACCAGGGATTTTGTTTTTAGCTTTTAGGAAGCGACCCCTTGGGCAAGGGTCACTTCCAGGTGGCCTCATATTTAACTTTTTGTTTTTCTGCCCCCCCCTGGGGGCAAATCGGCCTGTTTTTCGGCCGTTTTGCCCCCAGGGGGGGCAGAAATTTCCCACTAGCACCAGGGTTTTTTGTTGGGGCAATGTGTTTGTTTTGGGAAGCGACCCCTTGGGTAAGGGTCGCTTCCAGGTGGCCATGATGGTTTTTTTGTTTTTCTGTCCACCCTGGGGGCAAATCGGCCCATTTTTTTTGCCGTTTTGCCCCCAGGCGGGGGGGGGGGCAGAAAATGCCCATTAGCACCAGGGAATTAAAATTTTGTTTTTAGGTAGCGACCCCTTGGGCAAGGAGTATTGCTTGGCTGGCGGTGTGTGCGGAGTGGCGCTTGGCTTGCAGTGTGCGTGGAGTGGTGTTTGGCTGGCGGTGCGTGTGGAGTGGCGCTTGGCTGGATGTGCGTGCAGTGGTACTTGGCTGTCTGTGCACGGAGTGGTGTTTGGCTGGTGGTGTGTGTGGAGTGGTGTTTGGCTGGCGGTGTGTGTGGAGTGGTACTTGGCTGGATGTGTGCGTGGAGCGGTGTTTGGCTGGTGGTGAGTGGCGCTTGGCTTGCGGTGTGCGTGGAGTGGTGTTTGGCTGGCGGTGTGTGTGGAGTGGTACTTGGCTGCCGGTGTGCGCTGAGTGGTGTTTGGCTGGCGGTGTGCGTGGAGGGGTACTTCGCTATCTATGCACAGAGTGGTGCTTGGCTGGCAGTGTGTGTGGAGTGGTACTTGGCTGTCTGTGCACGGAGTGGTGTTTGGCTGGTGGTGTGTGGCGCTTGGCTTGCGGTGAGCGTGGAGTGGTGCTTGGCTGGCGGTGTGCGTGCAGTGGGCCTTGGCTGTCTGTGCACGGAGTGGTGTTTGGCTGGTGGTGTGTGTGGAGTGGTGTTTGGCTGGCGGTGTGTGTGGAGTGGTACTTGGCTGGATGTGTGCGTGGAGCGGTGTTTGGCTGGTGGTGAGTGGCGCTTGGCTTGTGGTGTGCGTGGAGTGGTGCTTGGCTGGCGGTGTGTGTGGAGTGGTACTTGGCTGTCGGTGTGCGCTGAGTGGTGTTTGGCTGGCGGTGTGCGTGGAGTGGTACTTGGCTATCTATGCACGGAGTGGTGCTTGGCTGGCGGTGTGTGTGGAGTGGTCATTTGCTGTCTGTGCATGGAGTGCTGCTTGGCTGGCGGTGTGTGTGGAGTGGCGCTTGGCTGGTGGTGTGCGTGGAGTGATACTTTGCTGTCTGTGCACGGAGTGGTGCTTGGCTGACGGTGTGTGTGGAGTGGCGCAAGGCTGGTGGTGTGCGAGGAGTGCTACTTTGCTGTCTGTGCACGGAGTGCTGCTTGGCTGGCGGTGTGTGTGGAGTGGCGCTTGGCTGGTGGTGTGTGTGGAGTGGTACTTGGTTGTCTGTGCACGGAGTGGTGTTTGGCTGGTGGTGTGTGTGGAGTGGTGTTTGGCTGGCGGTGTGTGTGGAGTGGTACTTGGCTGGATGGTGTGCGTGGAGCGGTGTTTGGCTGGCGGTGAGTGGCGCTTGGCTTGCGGTGTGCGTGGAGTGGTGCTTGGCTGGCGGTGTGTGTGGAGTGGTACTTGGCTGTCGGTGTGCGCTGAGTGGTGTTTGGCTGGCAGTGTGCGTGGAGGGGTACTTGACTATCCATGCACGCAGTGGTGCTTGGCTGGCGGTGTGTGTGGAGTGGCGCTTGGCTGGTGGTGTGTGTGGAGTGGTGATTTGCTGTCTGTGCATGGAGTGCTGCTTGGCTGGCGGTGTGTGTGGAGTGGCGCTTGGCTGGTGGTGTGCACGGAGTGATACTTTGCTGTCTGTGCACGGAGTGGTGCTTGGCTGACGGTGTGTGTGGAGTGGCGCAAGGCTGGTGGTGTGCGACGAGTGCTACTTTGCTGTCTGTGCACGGAGTGCTGCTTGGCTGGCGGTGTGTGTGGAGTGGCGCTTGGCTGGTGGTGTGTGTGGAGTGGTACTTGGCTGGATGGTGTGCGTGGAGCGGTGTTTGGCTGGCGGTGAGTGGCGCTTGGCTTGCGGTGTGCGTGGAGTGGTGCTTGGCTGGCGGTGTGTGTGGAGTGGTACTTGGCTGTCGGTGTGCGCTGAGTGGTGTTTGGCTGGCAGTGTGCGTGGAGGGGTACTTGGCTATCTATGCACGCAGTGGTGCTTGGCTGGCGGTGTGTGTGGAGTGGCGCTTGGCTGGTGGTGTGTGTGGAGTGGTCATTTGCTGTCTGTGCACAGAGTGCTGCTTGGCTGGCGGTGTGTGTGGAGTGGCGCTTGGCTGGTGGTGTGCGTGGAGTGATACTTTGCTGTCTGTGCACTGAGTGGTGCTTGGCTGGCGGTATGCGTGGAGTGGCGCTTGGCTGGTGGTGTGTGAGTAGTTACTTTCTGTTGGTCACTACACACATTGCTAGTTGAGTGACACTCTACGCAGTCCATCTTTTTCTGTAGTTGCTGTGTCAGATATGTGGGCGTGTGAAAGTGATGGGCCCTTGAATGGCGCTGGCGGTGTAAATGTTTTGTATGTGTCACACGTACAAAAGGTATATGAATGTCCTTACTGCCCCTGTGTGATGGGGGTACTGTTAGGAACAAAAGACTGACTGGCACCAAAGGGGTCTGGCAGTAAAAAAAATTCAAAAAATTAACCAGTGTCTTGATGTTAAACCTCATCTAATCCCAATTGGTCTAAGCCCTATTTGGTGGCCCATCTTGCCGAATTTAAATTTGGGGGGCAAGTTTGTGTGTTGTTTTTTGAATTGTTATATTGCTTGTGAAATGTGGTAGTTATTTTTTTTTCTTCTCTATTTTTGTCTTGTTTCAGGCTTTTGCTGTTTGGATTGTTGTAGGTTGCGTGTCTGTTTGCAGCTTGTGTAGTTGCTTGTGCTTGGTAAGTGAATGTATATTGTACTACTTTCCCTTGATGTTTGTCTTTTTGAAAAAGGTTGTACTTCTACCAGTTTGTGTGGCTCTGTTTTTTTTTGTTTTCAGTATTAGTGCTTGATGTGCACTTTGTTTTCTAATCTGTCATTTCTTTTTTTCTTTCTAGTGGGATATCATTTCTTTTTGCTGTGTCTCAACAGAGTAGGTGCTGGTGAGTGTAGCTATATTTGGTTAGAGTGAAATTGTTTTGGATTGTATTTATCTGTTTGTGAAAGCCTTACCTTGTTTACTTCTTACTTTGCACAGTGTAGGTTGTTGTTCACTTGTGTGTGCAGTCTTCTTGCTTTTGAAGGATAATGGCTAGTCGCAGGATTACTGCTCAGCAGGTTCTTGGTTTGCTTTTTGAGTCTTCCTCTGACCATGGTTCAGAGTCTGACTCCGATTTGGACTCCCAGGTGGGGGCAGAAGATTCAGGCAGTGAGTTTTCTCTTCGCATGGTATCATCATCGGATGATGAATCTTCTTCTAGTGCTGATGAAGGGCCTATGTTAGAGGAGGACATTGTGATGCCGGTAGTGGGCCAAGAGGCATCTGTGCTGCTGCCTAGGGCCGCAAGGTTTCCTTTCTTTTTACGTCGGCAAGAGGTAAGTGGGCTGGAGCCTGCGCCCAAAAGGCTTCACATTGCTGTGGTGCGCAAAGAGGCATCTGGTGCTTTTCGTCTTCCTGCTGGTGTAGTGCAGCAAAAGGCATCTGTGGCTGTTAGACTTCCCGGTGGTGTAGTGCAGCAAGTAGCATCTCAGGCTGCTGGGCTTCCCGTTGGTGTAGTGCATGAAGAGCCCTCTGGGGATGCTATGTCTTCTGTTGGTGTTGTGCAGCCTGAAGTATCTGTGGCAGTTAGGCTTCCCATTGGTGTAGAGGGGCAAGAGGCATCTGGGTCTGGTTGGTTTCCCGGTGGTGTAGTGCAGCAAGAAGCATCTCAGGCTGCTGGGCTTCCCGTTGTTGTAGTGCAGGAAGAGCCCTCTGGGGATGCTATGTCTTCTGTTGATGTTGTGCAGCCAGAAGTATCTGTGGCTGTTAGGCCTCCCGTTGGTGAACAGCAGCAAGATGTTTCGGTGCTGCAGGCTGGGGCGGCTGCTCCCCCCGTTGATATGGATGGCCTCTGGGTTCCCCCTGGCATGGTGCAGCCGGCATTGCCAGAGTTCACTGGTGTTCCTGGGTGTAGAGTGAATACTGTTGTATTGAATGTCAATACCGCCAGCTTTTGCAAGAGGGGTTACCTGGGTTTTTGGCCCCGTGCTAGACGGCCATCTAGGGAAACCTACCAAACCCATACATTTCTGAAAAGTAGCCACCCGGGGGCTTCCAAGGAGGTATGGCTTGCGTGGATCCTCCAACGTTCCTTTACCCAGAATCCCTTGCAAACCTCAATTTTTGCTGGAAAAATCAGTTTTTTCACACTTTTTATGCGTGGGAAAGCGTGGCGTCACTGGGCTCACACAAATTTCCTCCCACCCAGCGTTCCCCCAGGTCTCCCGATAAAAATGGTACCTCACTTGCATGGGTAGGCATAGTGGCTGCAACAGGAAACGGTCCAAATCGTACGGTGGAGACATTACAATAACCAATAGCAACATTACCTTCTTTTTTGGGGGTAGGATTGAGTTTTTGGACCGGGGCTCGGCGGGCATCTTTGGAAACTACCAAACCCAAACAGTTCTGAAAACTAGACTCCCGGGGGGAGTCCAGGGAGGTATGGCATGCGTGGGTCCCCCAATGTTTTCCTACCCAGAAATCCCTGCAAACCACAAATTTAGGTTAAAAAAACAGTTTTCCATACATTTTTGCGTGGGATCGCCGTGTCGGCACAAATGTCCTACCACCCTGCGTTCCCCTTGTTCTCCCGAGTAAAATGATACCTCACTTGTGTGGGTGGGCCAAAGGCCTGTGACTAAGGCAGGGGGGCTTAATTTGTAACACTGAAATACTACTTTTTTCAACATTCGTTTTTGGCCTGTTCTGCTTTGGGGCACCCACACAAGTGAGGTATCCTTTTACTCGGGAGAACAAGGGGAGCGCTAGGTGGTAGGACATTTTTGCCGACACGGCGATCCCACGCAAAAATGTATGGAAAACTGTTTTTTTAACCTAAATTTGTGGTTTGCAGGGATTTCTGGGTAGGAAAACGTTCGGGGACCCACGCATGCCATAGCTCCCTGGACTCCCCCGGGGGTCTAATTTTCAGAACTGTTTGGGTTTTGTACTTTCCAAAGAATACCACCGAGCCCCGGGCCAAAAACTCAGGTGCCCCCCCCAAAAATCAAGGTTGTTTTGCAATTTGGTATTGTAAATTCACCACCGTACAATTTAAACCATTTCCTTTCGCAGCCACTATGCCTACCCACGCAAGTGAGGTACCATTTTTATTGGGAGACCTGGGGGAACGCTGGGTCGGAGGAAATTTGTTGATCCACGCAGATTCTGGAACTTTCCACCACAGAAATGTGAGGAAAATGCCTTTTATTTTCCAATTTCTTAGCTTTGCAAGGAATTCTGGGTAAGAGAACCTGGGGGTAGGCAGTCGAGTCACCCCATCCTGAATTCCCCTGGGTGTCTACTTTTCAAAAATATATAGGTTTGCTAGGTTTCCCTAGGCGCCAGCAGAGCTAGGGTTCAAAAACAAAAGGTAGTCTCTTTGCCCAAAAAGTGCTCAATTTCACTGAAAAATTGAGTTGTGACCACGTTGCGTTTTGCGCTGTTTCCTGTCGCAGGCACTAGGCAGACCCAGGCAAGTGAGGTAGCATTTTTTGCGAGAGACCTGGGGGAACGCTGGGTGGGTGGAAATTTGTTGATCCACACAGATTCCAGAACTTTCCACCACAGAAATGTGAGGAAAATGTGTTTTTTTTTACAAATTTCTCAACTTTACAAGGGATTCTGGGTAACAGAACCTGGGGGTAGGCAGTCGAGTCACCCCATCCTGAATTCCCCTGGATGTCTACTTTTCAAAAATGTATAGGTTTGCTAGGTTTCCCTAGATGCCGGCAGAGCTAGGGTTCAAAAACAAAAGGTAGTCTCTTTGCTCAAAAAGTGCTCAATTTCACTGAAAAATTGAGTTTTGACCAGGTTGCGTTTTGCACTGTTTCCTGTCGCAGCCACTATGCCTACCCACACAAGTGAGATACCATTTTTCTCGGGAGACCTGGGGGAACGCTGGGTGGGTGGAAATTTGTTGATCCACGCAGATTCCGGAACTTTCCACCACAGAAATGTGAGGAAAATGCATTTTTCTTCTCCAATTTCTTAGCTTTGCAAGGGATTCTGGGTAAGAGAACCTGGGGGTAGGCAGTCGAGTCACCCCATCCTAAATTCCCCTGGGTGTCTACTTTTCAAAAATATATAGGTTTGCTAGGTTTCCCTAGGTGCGGGCAGAGCTAGGGTTCAAAAACAAAAGGTAGTCTCTTTGCCCAAAAAGTGCACAATTTCACGGAAAAATTGAGTTGTGACCACGTTGCGTTTTGCACTATTTTCCTGTCGCAGCCACTATGCCTACCCACGCAAATGAGATACCATTTTTCTCGGGAGACCTGGGGAAACGCTGGGTGGGTGGAAATTTGTTGATCCACGCAGATTCCAGATCTTTCCACCACAGAAATGTGAGGAAAATGTGTTTTTTTTTCAAATTTCTCAACTTTACAAGGGATTCTGGGTAACAGAACGTGGGGGTAGGCAGTGGAGTCACCCCATCCTGAATTCCCCTGGATGTCTACTTTTCAAAAATGTATAGGTTTGCTAGGTTTCCCTAGATGCCGGCAGAGCTAGGGTTCAAAAACAAAAGGTAGTCTCTTTGCCCAAAAAGTGCTCAATTTCACTGAAAAATTGAGTTTTGACCAGGTTGCTTTTTGCACTGTTTCCTGTCGCAGCCACTATGCCTACCCACGCAAGTGAGATACCATTTTTCTCGGGAGACCTGGGGGAACGCTGGGTGGGTGGGAATTTGTTGATCCACGCAGATTCCGGAACTTTCTACCACAGAAATGTGAGGAAAATGCATTTTTTTTCTCCAATTTCTTAGCTTTGCAAGGGATTCTGGGTAAGAGAACCTGGGGGTAGGCAGTCGAGTCACCCCATCCTGAATTCCCCTGGGTGTCTACTTTTCAAAAATATATAGGTTTGCTAGGTTTCCCTAGGTGCCGGCAGAGCTAGGGTTCAAAAACAAAAGGTAGTCTCTTTGCCCAAAAAGTGCACAATTTCACGGAAAAATTGAGTTGTGAACACGTTGCGTTTTGCACTGTTTCCTGTCGCAGCCACTATGCCTACCCACGCAAATGAGATACCATTTTTCTCGGGAGACCTGGGGGAACGCTGGGTGGGTGGAAATTTGTTGATCCACGCAGATTCCGGAACTTTCCACCACAGAAATGTGAGGAAAATGTGTTTTTTTTCCAATTTCTTAGCTTTGCAAGGGATTCTGGGTAAGAGAACCTGGGGGTAGGCAGTTGAGTCACCCCATCCTGAATTCCCCTGGGTGTCTACTTTTCAAAAATATATAGTTTTGCTAGGTTTCCCTAGGTGCCGGCAGAGCTAGGGTTCAAAAACAAAAGGTAGTCTCTTTGCCCAAAAAGTGCACAATTTCACTGAAAAATTGAGTTGTGACCACGTTGCGTTTTGCACTGTTTCCTGTCGCAGCCACTATGCCTACCCATGCAAATGAGATACCATTTTTCTCGGGAGACCTGGGGGAACGCTGGGTGGGTGGAAATTTGTTGATCCACGCAGATTCCGGAACTTTCCACCACAGAAATGTGAGGAAAATGCGTTTTTTTTCCAATTTCTTAGCTTTGCAAGGGATTCTGGGTAAGAGAACCTGGGGGTAGGCAGTCAAGTGACCCCATCCTGAATTTCCCTGGGTGTCTACTTTTCAAAAATATATAGGTTTGCTAGGTTTCCCTAGGTGCCGGCAGAGCTAGGGTTCAAAAACAAAAGGTAGTCTCTTTGCCCAAAAAGGTCACAATTTCACTGCAAAATTGAGTTGTGACCACGTTGCGTTTTGCGCTGTTTCCTGTCGCAGGCACTAGGCAGACCCAGGCAAGTGAGGTAGCATTTTTTTCAGGAGACCTGGGGGAACGCTGGGTGGGTGGAAATTTGTTGATCCACACAGATTCCAGAACTTTCCACCACAGAAATGTGAGGAAAATGTGTTTTTTTTTCAAATTTCTCAACTTTACAAGGGATTCTGGGTAACAGAACCTGAGGGTAGGCAGTCGAGTCACCCCATCCTGAATTCCCCTGGATGTCTACTTTTCAAAAATGTATAGGTTTGCTAGGTTTCCCTAGATGCCTGCAGAGCTAGGGTTCAAAAACAAAAGGTAGTCTCTTGGCCCAAAAAGGGCACAATTTCACCGAAAAATTGAGTTGTGACCACGTTGCGTTTTGCACTGTTTCCTGTCGCAGCCACTATGCCTACCCACGCAAGTGAGATACCATTTTTCTCGGGAGACCTGGGGGAACGCTGGGTGGGTGGAAATTTGTTGATCCACGCAGATTCCAAAACTTTCCACTACAGAAATGTGAGGAAAATGTGTTTTTTTTGTCAAATTCTTAGCTTTGCAAGGAATTCTGGGTAACAAAACCTGAGGGTAGGCAGACGAGTCACCCCATCCTATATTCCCCTGGGTGTCTACTTTTCAAAAATATATAGGTTTGCTAGGTTTCCTTAGGTGCTGGCAGAGCTAGGGCTCAAAAACAAAAGGTAGTCTTCTCCTCCAAAATGGGCAAGATTTCACTGGGAAATTGAGGTGCGTCCACGTTGCGTTTTGCGCTGTTTCCTGTCGCAGCCACTATGCCTACCCACGCAAGTGAGGTACCATTTTTTTCGGGAGACCTGGGGGAACGTTGGGTGGGTGAAATTTGTTGATCCACGCATATTCCAGAACTTTCCACCACAGAAATGTCAGGAAAATGTGTTTTTTTGTCAAATTCTTTGCTTTGCAAGGGATTCTGGGTAACAAAACCTGGGGGTAGGCAGACGAGTCACCCCATCCTGAATTTCCCTGGGTGTCTACTTTTCAAAAATGTATAGGTTTGCTAGGTTTCCCTAGGTGCTGGTAGAGCTAGGACTCAAAAACAAAAGGTAGTCTCTTTGTCCAAAAAGCACAAGATTTCACTGGGAAATTAAGGTGCAACCACGTTGCGTTTTGCGCTGTTTCGTGTCGCAGCCACTATGCCTACCCACGCAAATGAGATACCATTTTTCTCGGGAGACCTGGGGGAACGCTGGGTTGGTGGAAATTTGTTGATCCACGCAGATTCCGGAACTTTCCACCACAGAAATGTGAGGAAAATGCGTTTTTTTTTCCAATTTCTTAGCTTTGCAAGGGATTCTGGGTAAGAGAACCTGGGGGTAGGCAGTCGAGTCACCCCATCCTGAATTTCCCTGGGTGTCTACTTTTCAAAAATATATAGGTTTGCTAGGTTTCCCTAGGTGCCGGCAGAGCTAGGGTTCAAAAACAAAAGGTAGTCTCTTTGCCCAAAAAGTGCACAATTTCACTGAAAAATTGAGTTGTGACCACGTTGCGTTTTGCACTGTTTCCTGTCACGGCCACTATGCCTACCCACGCAAATGAGATACCATTTTTCTCGGGAGACCTGGGGGAACGCTGGGTGCGTGGAAATTTGTTGATCCACGCAGATTCCGGAACTTTCCACCACAGAAATGTGAGGAAAATGCATTTTTTTTCTCCAATTTCTTAGCTTTGCAAGGGATTCTGGGTAAGAGAACATGGGGGTAGGCAGTCGAGTGACCCCATCCTAAATTCCTCTGGGTGTCTACTTTTCAAAAATATATAGGTTTGCTAGGGTTCCTTAGGTGCCGGCAGAGCTAGGGTTCAAAAACAAAAGGTAGTCTCTTTGCCCAAAAAGTGCACAATTTCACTGAAAAATTGAGTTGTGACCACGTTGCGTTTTGCACTGTTTCCTGTCGCAGCCACTATGCCTACCCACGCAAATGAGATACCATTTTTCTCAGGAGACCTGGGGGAACGCTGGGTGGGTGGAAATTTGTTGATCCACGCAGATTCCGGAACTTTCCACCACAGAAATGTGAGGAAAATGCGTTTTTTTTCTCCAATTTCTTAGCTTTGCAAGGGATTCTGGGTAAGAGAACCTGGGGGTAGGCAGTCAAGTGACCCCATCCTGAATTTCCCTGGGCGTCTACTTTTCAAAAATATATAGGTTTGCTAGGTTTCCCTAGGTGCCGGCAGAGCTAGGGTTCAAAAACAAAAGGTAGTCTCTTTGCCCAAAAAGGTCACAATTTCACTGCAAAATTGAGTTGTGACCAAGTTGCGTTTTGCGCTGTTTCTTGTCGCAGGCACTAGTCAGACCCAGGCAAGTGAGGTAGCATTTTTTTCAGGAGACCTGGGGGAACGCTGGGTGGGTGGAAATTTGTTGATCCACACAGATTCCAGAACTTTCCACCACAGAAATGTGAGGAAAATGTGTTTTTCTTTCAAATTTCTCAACTTTACAAGGGATTCTGGGTAACAGAACCTGAGGGTAGGCAGTCGAGTCACCCCATCCTGAATTCCCCTGGATGTCTACTTTTCATAAATGTATAGGTTTGCTAGGTTTCCCTAGATGCCGGCAGAGCTAGGGTTAAAAAACAAAAGGTAGTCTCTTGGCCCAAAAAGGGCACAATTTCACCGAAAAATTGAGTTGTGACCACGTTGCGTTTTGCACTGTTTCCTGTCGCAGCCACTATGCCTACCCACGCAAGTGAGATACCATTTTTCTCGGGAGACCTGGGGGAACGCTGGGTGGGTGGAAATTTGTGGATCCACGCAGATTCCAAAACTTTCCACTACAGAAATGTGAGGAAAATGTGTTTTTTTTGTCAAATTCTTAGCTTTGCAAGGAATTCTGGGTAACAAAACCTGAGGGTAGGCAGACGAGTCACCCCATCCTATATTCCCCTGGGTGTCTACTTTTCAAAAATATATAGGTTTGCTAGGTTTCCTTAGGTGCTGGCAGAGCTAGGGCTCAAAAACAAAAGGTAGTCTTTTCCTCCAAAA
The DNA here is from genome assembly GCF_964263255.1 of Lissotriton vulgaris. Classification (NCBI taxonomy): domain Eukaryota; kingdom Metazoa; phylum Chordata; class Amphibia; order Caudata; family Salamandridae; genus Lissotriton; species Lissotriton vulgaris. The sequence goes on along the minus strand of NC_141695.1, from coordinate 187,171,469 downwards.
TGGGCAAGATTTCACTGGGAAATTGAGGTGCGTCCACGTTGCGTTTTGCGCTGTTTCCTGTCGCAGCCACTATGCCTACCAACGCAAGTGAGGTACCATTTTTTTCGGGAGACCTGGGGGAACGTTGGGTGGGTGAAATTTGTTGATCCACGCATATTCCAGAACTTTCCACCACAGACATGTCAGGAAAATGTGTTTTTTTTGTCAAATTATTTGCTTTGCAAGGGATTCTGGGTAACAAAACCTGGGGGTAGGCAGACGAGTCACCCCATCCTGAATTTCCCTGGGTGTCTACTTTTCAAAAATGTATAGGTTTGCTAGGTTTCCCTAGGTGCTGGTAGAGCTAGGACTCAAAAACAAAAGGTAGTCTCTTTGTCCAAAAAGCACAAGATTTCACTGGGAAATTAAGGTGCAACCACGTTGCGTTTTGCGCTGTTTCGTGTCGCAGCCACTATGCCTACCCACGCAAGTGAGGTACCATTTTTCTCGGGAGACCTGGGGGAACGCTGGGTGAGTAGAAATTTGTTGATCCACGCAGATTCCAAAACTTTCCACCACAGAAATGTGAGGAAAATGTGTGTTTTTTTGTCAAATTCTTAGCTTTGCAAGGGATTCTGGGTAACAAAACCTGAGGGTAGGCAAGGAGTGACCCCATCCTGAATTCTCCTGGGTGTCTACTTTTCAAAAATGTATAGGTTTGCTAGGTTTCCTTAGGTGCTGGCAGAGCTAGGGCGCAAAAACAAAAGGTAGTCTTTTTGTCCAAAAAGTGCAAAATTTTACCGGGAAATTGAGGTGCGACCATGTTGTTTGTTGCGCTGTTTCATGTCGCAGCCACTATGCCTACCCACGCAAGTGAGGTACCATTTTTTTTGGGAGACCTGGGGGAACGCTGGGTCGGTGGAAATTTCTAGATCCACGCAGATTCCAGAACTTTCCACCACAGAAATGTGAGGAAACTGTGTTTATTTTGTCAAAATCCTAGCTTTGCAAGGTATTCTGGGTAACAAAACCTGGGGGTAGGCAGACGAGTCACCCCATCCTGAATTCCCCTGGGTGTCTACTTTTCAAAAATGTATAGGTTTGCTAGGTTTCCCTAGGTGCTGGCAGAGCTAGGGCTCAAAAACAAAAGGTAGTCTCTTTGTCCAAAGAGCGCAAGATTTCACTGGGAAATTGAGGTGCGACCATGTTGCGTTTTGCGCTGTTTCGTGTCGCAGCCACTATGCCTACCCACGCAAGTGAGGTACCATTGTTTTCGGGAGACCTGGTGGAACACTGGGTGGGTGGAAATTTGTTGATCCAAGCAGATTCCAGAACTTTCCTCCACAGAAATGTGAGGAAAATGTGTTTTCTTTGTCAAATTCTTAGGTTTGCAAGGAATTCTGGGTAACAAGACCTTGTGGTAGGCAGTCGAATCACCCCATCCTGAATTCCCCTGGGTGTCTACTTTTCAAAAATGTATAGGTTTGCTAGGTTTCCCTAGGTGCCGGCAGAGCTAGGGTGCAAAAACTACAGGTAGGCACTTTGCTAAAAAAAGGGTCAATTTGTAACTGCAAAATTTAGGTTTTACCACGTTGCATTTTGCGCCGTTTCCTGTCGCAGGCACAAGGCCGACCCACACAAGTGAGGTACCGTTTTTATCGGGAGACTTGGGGTGATTCATATTTGTAAATCAACTGTTATTACCAATTGAGCTTTTGCGCATTTCTCCCTTTCAATGAAAGACATTGTGTAAAAAAAAAATAATTTTGAAAAATGACCAATAATTCTCATGCTAGTATGAGTATTCCCAATTTTGAAAATTAGCAATAATATACTGTTTCTGAACTCTATATTTTGTACCCAATTCAGAAATACATAGGTGTCTTTCATACAGATTTTTCCATGTATACATTTTCCAAGACAAAGTGCTCTATACCCAGTAAATGAAAAAATACCATTGCAAGTTGCTGCTCAGTTTTTGGATCTGGGTTCGTCGGGTTCTTGGTGAAACTACAAGTCCTATATATCCCCACAACCAGGAAGGTCTAACGAATGTAAGGGTATATTGCTTTCCAAGAGCTGTCAAAACTAGAAAAAGTTATAGGTGAAAACAATGAGACAAAAGGCTGTTTTTTTCAACAAATTTTCAGTTATTCCAATATTTAACTGTTAGTTTCTATAAAGAAACCTTCATGGATTTAGACAAATGACCCCTTTCTGAATTCAGAATTTTGTCTACATTTTGAAAATGTACAGCTTTCTAGGATCCATTATTGCTTTCAAACTCATTTCTACCATTAACTGGAAGGAGGTGGAAAGCTCTAAAAATAGCAAAAATAGGCTATGTCCCAGAAAAATGCCAAAACTGTGTGAAAAATGTCAAAAGACTGTCATTTCCTAAAAGCTGAGAAAATGGAGATTTCAGCCCCACAAACCCTTTTTTGATAACATTTTCAGGGAAAAACCCAGAGGCTTTCATTTGCAGCCCGTTTTTCCCATTTTTCTGAAAAAAACAAAAAAATCACTATATTTTGGTTAATTTCTGGGACCCCTCCAAGGTAATCCACAAACCCTGGGCGCCTTTAGAATCCACATGATGTTGGAAGAAAAGGAAGCAAATTTGGCGTGGATACCTTATGTGGTCAAAAAGTTACAAGGGCCTAAGCGCGCACTACCCCAAATCGCCAAAAAAGGGCTTAGCACAGGAGGGGAAAAGGCCTAGCAGCGAAGGGGTTAAGGTTACGGTTGAGGCCCCTTCTTTAGCTAAGGGTAAGATACCAATACTGTGCTTTCGAATGACATTTTTATAAATGAAAACGCGGAGTGGACTGCAAAAAATGTTAATCAGCTTCAGTGCCTTTTGCTTGGAGTGAGGCCTAGAGATAAAATAAAGATACAACTACATTTATGGTATTTAACCACTGTAAGAAGTTTATAGGATGCTTGCCTTTGGGGAATGAGCTACTGGAACAGGAAGATTCCTTTACATACTTCGGCATCAATCTTTTAACTAATCTATCATGGTATCTGCTTATTGATACTGCAACAAGAAACCACAGGCAGAGAGTTGGCTTACTTTACAGGAACATTGTGCATCCCACACCAAGCTTCTTGCACCTGCTCTGAAAGTCTATTCAGCTAAAGCTCCAGAAGTAGCATTGTATAGTGTGGAGCTCTGGGGATATGCCGACATCACGGGTATGGTGGAATCAGAGAATACATTTGTAAGAAAATGGGCTTCAATTCCAATCAGTATCCGCCGTGTGTCCCTAATCCATGAATATGGGCCTGAAAAGGGTAGCCCTCAAAGCCCCTATGCACCATCACTTGTATTGGAGAAGGAGCTGGGTTACTCTATAGCTGGTGCATTATGCAGCCGCTCTAGGTGAGTTAATTAAGATGGATAAAGCTAACAAAGTTCCATGGCTGTGTTCAATCAAGCAGCTATTGAAGTCGCTTGAATTTGGTGACCATGAGGCAACGAAAATTCCCTGGAAGAGCATGCTAAAGAACACTATTGGGTATACACCCTACAGAGGAAGGAGCTTAAAGTTGGAAGCACCATGTTGAGTGAGGAGTTCCTAGACTTCAAGTCCACGTATGGCCTAGAATAGTATTAGGACCTGTTAACTCTCCCGCTTGACAGGAAGTTATATCACCAGTTCAGAGTGAGTACACTTCCTGTGAAGGTGTTCCCTGCAAGCTGGATAGTTTCAGCTGGTGAGGACTGCCCATTTTGCAAAGGCCAAAATTAGACTGTTCCACACATGTTTTTGTATGCCCTGCTGATGCAAAGCTTCATTCTCCATGGATCGAACCAGTTTGTAGGCAGTTAGGCACCTAAGTCACTGGGTAGCACTAAGGATATTAAGATCAGATCCACTTCCTTTGTATGCTTGCATAGTTTAGAAATTCTTTGGCTTGATGTGGGCAAAAATAATGGCTGGTACTACTGTAATGTGATCTTAAGGTTTTAAAATATTTTGAAATTATGTATAATGACTGATTTTTCTTGCATTATGAAATTATTATAGGCAATTTTTAGAATAATTGAATTAATAGTATGTTGTCAAATTTGAGTGCTGGATATACTGCCAAATGTGGTTTGCTAATGTCGATATGGTGCTGCCATAATGAATGTGTGTTATTTATTGACCACATATATGACTTATACTGAAATACAATGATTAATAGCCCAAACCTCACTAAAAGGCAACTGAGCACTGTACTGTGTCAAAGGCAAGCACAAAGTTAACGACTAATAGGAGAGGTTGCTGGTTATAGCGTTGTAACTACATTGTGAGGTTGTGTTCTTTAATGAGGTGAGTCTTCAACTCTTTTCTTATACTGGAGCAGCGTTGGGAGGTCTTGATTGTTAGAGGAATGATGTTCTAGATCCTGGGTGTATAGATGGAGAAGGGTTGCCCTTCTTATTCTGCAGTCTGATGGTTTCCTGCCTGTGGGTGTGCCAAGAACCACCTGGAAAGGTGAGCCTGTCTGCAAGATAAGTGGGGTTGCTAGTCGTTGCGGCTTTGAAACCGATGCACCTGGCTTGAAGATGGTTCCGGATGGAAAGGGGAGCCAACAGAGTTCCATCTGGATGGTGGTGATGTGCTCAAATGTCTGCTGGCCCTGGATGAGACATGCTGCACATGTAGGATACCTCCAAGGGGTGCTAGAGTGGAGTCTGGGAAGCCATGGAGTTTCCTCCATCAATTGAATAAAATCCTCTGTTGCACAGTTTTCTACTTCCCCCTTTAAATACTTTGTTTCCAAAGAAGTACATTTTTTCCTTTTCGTTATAAAGGGCTAGATGTAGGTGGGCTAATACCGGTCGCTAACGGAAGAAAATCGGTAAATTTCCTGCTACGGACCGGTATTTAGCCCTTTGAGATGTAGGAGGCTGTATTTAAGGATTCGGTAATTTACTGATTCATTATTTTAAGGAATTGGTAAAATACTGATTCCTTAATTTAAGGAATCGGTAATTACTGAATCCTTAAATCCTATGTAGGGAGCGCTCAAGTGAGTGCATTGTTGGTTTAAGGATTCGTTATTTACCACGAACTACAAGTTGGTGGTAAATACTGAATACCTTTTAAAAAGCTATTTTGTGCTTTTTTAAAAGTGCCATGTGGCAGACATACATTACCTTAGGGCATGTATGTGCGCCACATGTGCACACATGCACGATTCAGGGGTGCAACTGGTTGTCAATGTGACACCCTGCCACCCTTGAATATGCTCCCCCTATTACAGATTCGGTATTTACCGGTAATAGTGAATGGCTTCCCATTCATTCTCATGGGTCTCCAACACGAATATCACTGAATCGGTAAAATTTACCGATTGTTTACCTACATTCCATTTACCGATTCTTAAACACCGAATCGGTAAAATTCGGTATTTAGGAATCACTAAATAGAAATTACCTACATCTAGCCCATAATCCATGAATCAGTAACACTCACCTTGAGTTTTCATCAATCAAACTAATGATGAAAGTGCTTTCTGAATATTATATGACATTTAAAATGATGCGTACAGGCATTGTAACTCTCCAAAGAATTCTACATTGCAGACAGTAAAGCATTATATGTATGCAAATCTCCATGCTCATTTCTTGCATGCATGCCTCTTATGTCTTAAAGGATCCTAGCATTTTACACTGTTCATGGAACAGGATTAAAAAAAAATTATTTGCATATGTTGCGTAAATGAATGTGTTGAAATCACTGAAGCCAAATGAATATGTAAAGCAAGTATATCATTTCCCTATTTATAGAAATCATTCCCAGCATTAAAGTTCTTCTGGGCACAAGCACTAACATTAGCAGTTCCACTTACCACTAGGGGTGGGAGGAATGAGGAAGAGTTGTGAGGACTTTGAAGTGAGGGGTGAAAAATGAGAACCAAGGCACGCAAATGTCTTAAAGATGTGGGGGCAGATTTACAAGCCCCTGGCGCCACTTTTGCGTCACTTTTCCCAAGTTATAAATGACGCAACAGTGATGCAAAGGCCTTGTAAATAAACCCCGTACAGTTTAGGAGATTACGTTTTGTCTTCTCTTGTTTACAGTTGAAGGGAGAAGGCGTGTTGAACATTAAGGGGTGGCGACTGAAAAAAGAAGTGCGATCATTGAGGAGTAAGGGATGAAAAGTGAGGGATAAGAAATAAGTGAAAGGGAATGGGAACCGAGGAGTGAGGGGAGAGGGATGAGGAGTGAGGCATGACAATGATAAGAGGTGCAGTATGAGGGGTGAGATCTCAGATATATGGAGTGAGGGTTGATTAGCACAGGTGTGTTTAAAATTGGGCCACTTGCTTTGGCATAGTTACATGAAATTTTGCAAAAATATGTAAAATTACTTAAAATGCAAAACCATCCTACAGCACTAAACTTTAGCACAAAATGCATCATTGTGTCCATTTTGGCAACAAGGATACTTTTCACTCAATAAAATAGTTCTAAAACCACAAGTACCATGAACAATAGTTGCCTTCATACTGGCCGTTTGTGCTGTTCCCATGTTCCTGTACTAAACATTTGTTGTGATTGTGACCTAAATATGCAATGTGGTGTTATTTTGTGGAATTTCACATAATAAGCATAAAGTGAAATTCACATAATTATGCAAGATTATGCAGGCGTAACTGAAAGTTTGCTTGGTCTTAATTCTTAGTGAGTGAAGGTGGAATAAAGGATGAGGACTGAATGATGAGATGTGAGGGGTGATTAGCGGGGTATGAGGGAAGGGCAGAGACCGGTTAGTACTAGGATACGCAAACGAGGGATGTTGGATGCCGGAAGATGCTGTCTGTACATTCATGGACTTCACCATATATTCCTTTTAGTGATCAAAATAGAAGTGAGAAGTGGTGATCTGTGAGGGATGAGGACTGAAGTGCAAGGATTGAGCCATGAGATTTGAGGAGTGAGGAATGAGAGGTGAGCAAGGATGAATGAGGACTGAGGGATTATAAATGACTAATATGAGGTGAGGGGTAAAGAGCAGAGCAGGAGGAAGGAATAATGAGAAATAACTAGCAGGGCAGGGAGGGATGAAGGCTGAAGAAGGAGGAGAGAGTAAGGAGTGAGGGATAGCAACTGAGGGGAGATAAATGAGATTGAGAAGTGAGGTGGGAAAGATAAATAGTGAGGGATGAAAGGCGAATGAGAATTGAGGGATTACGACTCACAGATGAGATATAAGAAGAGATGGTTAGTGAGGAATGATAAGTGAGTAGTAAGAAGTGAGGGATTATTAGTGAAATTTGAGGGCTGTTAAGAAAGTGATCATCACTGACATATGAGGGCGGAGGAGTGATAAGTGAGGAGTAGTGGATGCAGAGTGATCACGAGCAATGGTGGCGAGGAGTGAGGAATGAAGGTTGAGGACTGGGGGATGAATAGTGATAAATGAAGGTGTGGATAAGGGGTTGAAGAGAAGAAGTGAGGAATGGGAAGTACCGAATGACAAATGAGCAGTGTGGGTGAGGAGTGAGCAGTGGTAGATGTGGACTAAGGAATGAAGAGTGAGGGATCTTAAGTGAGGTATGCGGAGCGAGCCGTGTGGTATGGGGGCTGAAGCTAAGCAGGAGCAATGAAGTGAGGAATGAGGGATGAGATGTATGGAATGATTAATGAGGAGTGAGAGAAGGGGAAAGGTGGATGAGGAGTGAGGGACTATTAGTGAGTGATGATTAATGAGAGGTGAGGGATGAGAAGGGAGGGATTATTATTGGACAATAAGTATTGAGGGCAATGGGGTGAGGGGTGAGGGTTGAAAAGTGAGCGATGCAGCATAAGAAATGAGGACTGATGGGTGAGGAGTGATGATGTGGATTGAGGGATGAGGAGGTAAGGATGATAAATGAGGGATGAAGGAACAAGGCCTGTCCATCACATGTCACTCATAGTAGCCTCTGCAAGCCAGCTTGAATGATGACATCCCACTATAAGTATTCCAAGACTGCTTCTTGGCAGCAGAGGGCCCATATGCGTCACTGGAGATATCTTAAGCCTGCCCTCTCCTGCAAATAGAGTTCCTAGAACTCCCTAAAGGTTATTATGCTTTATACCCTCAGATTACTTCATTTAAACTACATTACTTGGTGGTGGAAACACATTGAACCACCTCCAGCATTGTTGTTGCTCTTTTCAGCAGAAGGCACCAAAGGTCTATAGAGCTGGGGTAAGGGATAGTGAGTGAGTTAAGACAAGGACAGTGCATTTATAGAAACCACCTGTAGGCACTGAGCTAACATATACCTGCATTGTGTAAATCGGAAACCCAGTGATTCACACAGAAAAGAGGGAGTCTACTTGAAGGCCTTCAATCTATAAACTGGTGATTGAACTCTAGGAGAGACTGGAAGAGAATTCCAAGGTCAGGGCCCATGTTTGTATTCAACCGTAGTCTGACCTGTAGAGCAGTGTTTTCCAAACTGTGAGTCAATCTCAAGCCGTTTTTTTGTTGCGAAAGTCAATATGTTAAATAGAGATGCCTTTAAATTCTGTATTTATCTTGTAACATGTGCTGTGTTTCAAAGACAGGGAGGTCAAATTTTCAGGCTATGTCTTCAGAAAAATAGCTGCTTATGTTTTGACATGGGGATTGGTGTTTACAAACACCTCTCACTTTGCATTCAGAGAAAAAAGGTAAAGAAAATAAGGTCAAAATCTTGCTGGGGTACAGAGACTGTGAAAGGAAAGGTTGTAGGAAAGGAAAAATTAAGCACATTTTTTTGTAAATCTGAAGTGTGATGAAAACAAAGATTTTGATAGGATCCAAAGAAATCACTTTACTTGGTGATTCACAAAGGATATATATTCACTGAAATCAGATTTCTACACATAATGTTTTTGTGTGCCGTGGAGCTTTATAAGTAAAACTATATGTTTATGCAAATTGAGTGTACACTGCGATGGAAAATGTGCTATCTGTAAATGACAGTGTACTACCACAAATTATAAAATCTCCTGCCAGATGTCCATTAAAGCTAGATGTGTCTCGAAAGTTTTTTGATTAAAAAAAAGTGTGTCATGGTTCTAAAACATTTGAGCAGCACTGCCGTTGAGGACAAAGTTGACCAAGGCAACACGTACTTTGATTGACAAACTATGGGTCCTGGCATCTTGCGATGGATATTATTAGTTCTGTGAATTAATGAGATCTATGCACTTGATTAACCATGCCGGGATCCATAGCATTGGTGTTCTCAAAAGATAAATTGACTGCTGATGGTATACCAATGTGCATCAGATCAGTGCACAGTACTGTTGGAAGAATGGAGTGCCAGCGATGCTGCTCTTTTCCTGTCTAGAGTGATGAGATCAGGGATAGGCAGCAGGTACCTGCATGGCTCTGGTCTCCCTCCATGAAGAGAATGTCTGCCATCGCTGCAGACAACTTAGATAGATCCACTGGCCATTCTATAGGAAAAGGCCATAAGGTTGTGATATCGGATCTAGACCCTACTAATATGAAGACACTTGTGCATTATTGAAAGGAAGTCATCAACTTGTAATCACACAAGTGAGCAAAATTATCTATAAATTGAATAAACTAGATCAGAGGGGTGAGCCACCAGAGACTTCACACAAAAGGCTATGCACCAGTATATTTAGAAAAATGATAAACCTGAAGTCCTAAGTTTGGCTGTAGATTTACACATTTGTGGAATTCACAAAGCATTTTAATAATACTCCTTGAAAGCTGTTACACTCATAGTTTTCTAGAAGAGGTGCTGGAAGGATTTTTTGGATTTTCCAATTGCATTTCGGCAACGTAATTTCCTTGTGAGACATTGAACCAGTTGTAAAATTGTTCACCCAAAAATACTTTTTGATTTTTTTAATTTGGTCTTTTATTGTTTTGTTAGACCTGTCAGCCTTAGGGTGGTCTTCCCCCAAACATTTTGCTTTTGACCACCATGTTTTGCTGAATCTTTTTGTTGGCCTTAGGACTCTGAGCAATTCACCACTGCTGTCCAGCACTAAAGTGCATGTGCTTCCTCCCTAAACATGTGTGTCATTGGTAAGAACCTGATGGGCATATTTAATTTACCCTTAAGTTCCGTATACAGTGGTATACCATACACTCAGGGCCTGTAACTCAAATGTTGCTAGTGGGCTTGCATCACTGATAGTGCCTCCCACACATGTAAGCCTTCAAGCCTGTCTCAGGATTGCCATTGCAGGGCCTTTGTGTGCAGTGTACTGTCACTTCGGCTTGGCACTTAAACTACTTGCCACGCCTTAAGCTCCCTTTTTACTACATATGCGTCACCTTTAATGTTGGCCCTTGGTTGCCCTAAGGGCAAGGTGCTATATAAGTAAAAGGTAGGACATGTACTTTTATGTTTGACATGTCCTAGTAGTGACAAGCAGCTAAATTAGTGTTTCACTACTGTGAGGCCTACTCCTCTCATAGGTTAGCATTGGGAATTCCCTTATGCACTTTTAAGTAGCAATTCCTGATCATAAATGAGTAGCTACTTCATGTTTTATGTCTTTGAAATGGTAATAAAAAATCCTCCTTACTGATGAAGTTGGATTTAACATTACTGTTTTAGAAATGCACTTTTAGAAAGTGGACAATTTGCTGCACTTACTGCTCTGTGTGCCTTGCAGCCTGTCTCCAATACACGTCTGGGGTGGGAGACAGCAACCCTTTGTGCATTCCCTCTAGACAGCCACAAACACAGGAAGGATAGGTGTGTCTGAGTACCTACCTACATACATCTGTATTTTGATCGCCCTGCGTGGGCAGAATGGAAGGGAGGGGCTAACACTTTGCTGAAGAGATAGTGCCCTGTCTGTTCATAAAGGGCTGATTTACCCCAATTGATAGCCTGCCAGAGGGGGCTGTATTGAAAGGAAGATGTGTGCATTTCAATGAGCTGCTTTGAATTCACCCCCACATCAGAGGAACTTTCGGCTATGAGTACTGGGTCTCTGACCCCCTAAAATAACACACTACTGGACTTGTAACTGAAGTTCTGCCAGAAGAACTGCTGTGCTGCTTAAAGAACTCAACTGAACTGCTTATCTGGAAGGCCTGCTTTTCTGCTTGCTGCCCTGATGCTTACTGCTCTCTGACTTTGCAGAAGGGAAGATGGAGTCTTCCCTCACTCCATGTGTGTTCCAAGGGCTTTATGACTTGCCTCCTGTTGTTTGAGATTCAGGGATATCAAAGTCTCTACCCCTGCTTCTCTGCCTGGCTCGCTGGAGGCGGTCTAGAATATTGCAATACGAATTTCAACGCATCTCCTGTCTGCGTGTAGCAGAACCAGTGCTTCAACCCATTTCCTAGAGTGCAATTGGCGCATTGAATTGGAACCAGCGCTTTGCCTCCCGAGATTGACCCATCAGACAGCATATCACCATGGTTGCAGCTTGGAGAGACTAAAGCATCCCCACAAATGCAAAAAGAAACCTGGCGCATCGCTCAACGCCACATGACTCTGGCACTTATTTACGGAACCGATGCATTGCCATCAGCACATGGAAAAAATTGACCCATCCTCGACTTGCGGGACCTTCATCAATGCATTTCATGACGCAGCTCACTGTTGTGACCAGGCAAGGTACTTTGTTCACTGAGGCCTGCACGGATCCTGTAGCCGGTCGGGCCCCATCGTGGTGGGCCCAAAGTTTGACTTTGTACCTGGTCTAGTGCGACCTCATGTGACCCCTAAAGTAATATTTACTTCTAAGTGCTATTTTTCACCTATTCTCTTGAAATTCAATAGCTCACCTTCTATACATTGGATTTTGCACTAACAATTTGCACATTGCCTCTTTAGATACGCCTGACTGCTATGTGTCAAGCTACCAGAGGGTGAGCACAGGCTATCTTTTAGTGTGTATTTAGCTTACCCTGACAAGAGCGGTGGTTTCTACCTGGCCTGGGTGCATTCCTGAGCCAACAAGGAATCCCAGTGCCAACATGTTTATTCTTTTTCTCCACAGGGAAAACATTTTTCCACATGGAGAAAGCCTTTCCAATCACCAAACTTCAAAATGACTAAACTTCAAATCAAATCAAGGATTTATATGAACTACTGGTTATAAGAGTAGCCACAAAAGGTGTATGCAAATGTTTTTACACCAGCAGTTATATGAACTACCCTATATTTGCACTTCTCAATATTTGTGAATTTCACCTAAGTTCTACTTCACCTAAGCAACTATTTTTTTTTGCCTTTTGGGAATACATTTCCCTGCTATGCAAGAGCATTGTCACCTTAACCAAACCCACCCAAGGTGAAACAAGACGTATTTTCAGTAACTTTACCTTTTGTGGGATTTTACAACTGTGAAATGAACGCTGACTTTTTTTTTTGTTTAGTTTTGGTGACATAAATTATCACAAAAGCCACAATTTACACAAATGTGGAGCAGGGTAAATCTTTCAGTATCGTTATGTAGTTTCTACTGAAAAAACCTCTGCAACCTCATAATTCATAACAGATCAAAACTGAGAATTATAGCGCATCTCTCACCACATGTTATATGCATTGGATGTACTTTGTGTGACCCTCCATGCCATTGGCAGTGGAGTGGTCCAACAACGCAAGCGTAAGCCAGTACCTGCTGCTGAGTAATAATCTTGTAAAGGTGCTGAATACCCAACCACAAAATGTTATGTTATGTTATGTTATGTTATGTTATGTTATGTTATGTTATGTTAAAACATTCTTATAAAGCTCACAAACACCGATTGGTTTCATGGCGCTGCTCTAGGTGGTGCCGAGCCCTGCAGAATTACTCGTATGCTTGCCTAACAGCCAAGTCTTTAGGAGTTTTCTGAAGCTTAGGAGATCGGTGCAGGATCTGATTTCAGAGGGAAGGGAGTTCCAGAATCTGGGTGCCAGTATAGCGATCCTACAGCCACCCTGATGCTTCAGTGTGAAGGAGGGTATTGTCAGGAGGTGGAAATGAGCAGAGCGCAAGTTGCGCAAGGGTATGTGCCTTTGAATAAGGCTATTGATGACATCGGGACTCTTGCTGTTCATGGATTCGAAATAAGGGAGCCTACCTTAAAGGCGCATCGCTGGAGGATGGGGAGCCAGTGCAGCTTCCTCGTGAGGGGGTGACATGTTCCCACCTAGTTTGCTGAAAGATCAGTCTAGCCGCCTGGTTCTGCACCAGTTTTATTTGTCTGGGTAAATAAAGTGGGATGGCAAAGTATAGAGTGTTGGCATAGTCTATATGAGATATTACTGTGGCTAGAGAACCCTGTTTCAGTGCTTCCCGAGTGAGAAATCTGCCGATCTTTCTTATCTTCCTTAACTAGGAGAAGCAGGTTGAAAATACTGAACCAATACTGAACCAATTTGAGTCTTCATTAAGAGCTCACTATTCATTGTTCCACTTAAGGCTCTTAGCAGAGAGCCACATGTGTCTACAGACCTCATCTACGGCCTGGCACAGCGGTGTGTACCCTCAACTAGATGGAGTGTGCATTTTCCTGGGAGTCTGCCCCCTTCATTGAGGCCTCATCCAAGGCTGGGCACAACTGTGTGTACTGTACCCCCTCCTAGATGGAGTGTGCATTCTGCTGGGAGTCTGCCCCCCCAATCATTGAGAGTGAGACCTCATCTAAGGCCAGGCACAGATGTGCGCACCCCTAAGTAGACAGAGTGAGGATTCTGTTGGGTGTCCTCCAACCAGATTAAGAATTCATCATCGGCCGAGCGCAGCTGTGCGTACCTCAAACTAGATGGAGTGAGTATTCAACTGGGTGTCCGGTCTCCTCATTGAGACCCCATCCATGTCCGGCCACACCTGTACTCACCCCCAACCAGATGGAGTGAGTATTCTGCTGGGAGTCCGTCCCCCTCAGTGAGACCTCACCCAAGGTCGGGCACAGCTGTGCATACCCCTAACTAGATGGAGTGTATATTTTGCTGATAGTCCGCCCCCATCATAGAGACTTCAACCAATGCTGGTCATAGGTGTGCATACCCACAACTTGATGGAGTAAGTATTCTGCTAGGAGTCAGGCCCCCTCATTGAGGACAATGGAGCTCCCTGCATTGACCATAAGCTTGTTAACCACATTAATAAATTGTTCTTATACATTTTAAACCCATTGGTAGTCCACTGATGATCAGTGCCTGAACACAGCCCAAGTGTCTCTTTAGAGACTTTAACAGAAAATTCCAAATGAAATAGACCAATGTGTATGTTAATTACTTCATCTAATCTCAGGAAAATGAAGTTTCAGTAACCGCTAAAATGTTAACAACTGGACAACATATACATTAAACCCTCCTCTGCATGAGAACAGAGTAGAAATCTAGAGATTTCTAATGCTTTGATCTGTTGTTAATTAGTTGGACTATAATAGACCGTGCACACAGGGGACAGAGTCAATCCATGGAGGAAGATGACCCCTTCTTGTTGAAGCTCCAGCAACCTGTGAGAGAAGTGAGGTCCATACATGAAACATTATACACAAATGCATGTCTCAGTTAGGGCAAGACCAGAGAAAACTAGAGCATTGTATGAAAGGCAACACTTAACCTCAATGCCCACTCTGTGGATGCTCACAGGTTTCGCCCTTCCCCTCAAGGCCACAATGCAGGCGGACGGGTCTCCTGCCTGCACCAGCATCGGAAAAGAGAAGAAGTGAATAGCCCTATCCCTGACAGAACAAGAGGGCTTTCTGTGTGCCCAGCAGTGGTGGGACTCATGAGTGAGGCCAGGCGAATGTCACCAAGGTGGGGATGCAGCAAGACTGGGCAGTCTTCCTCTCAAATACTGGAAACTGATGATTGGACTCAGATCCATTTCGATACTTATCTCAATCAAAGCAAATCCCCTCCTGAATGAAAATAAGACCATTAACTGGTAAGGACTCTATGATATGCAACCAATGGATTGCCAAGATTAGTCTTAACACTCATATCCGTTTTGCCCCTTCAGGAAATTTACACAGCCACACAAAGGAGGGTCCATGTAGTCTACTGTTGCTTCTGCTGCTATTCCGGTGTGCCTTCCCCTATGACCCTCCTGACTGACGAAGAGTGAGATCTTTTCATATGTCCAAACTCCTGATCCTTTTTATTTTTGGAGTTTTATATAGTGCGAAAACGACATGAAAGTAGAAGGATGCTTTACATGAGCATCAATTGTGTTACAGATGGACACATTCATTTTTGTTAGGCATGGGGAGATTAAGTGATCTGCTCAGAATCACAGGATGTTGAGCGTCCCTGCTGAGACTCGAACCCAGTTTCCTAGCTTTGAGGATGACCGCCCTAGATGTTAGGCTACATCTTCTCCCCACATCCTCTCTTTTATGCCGCGGCCACTCGATATCTCGTAGTGGAGAATGAGGGATAGGTGTTCTGTAGATGTTACATTTTCCAAATCAGAGGCCCTGGGCCGCAGGAACATGAGCAGTGGGTCGAGCCTGGTTATTTATGTTTACCAGTGCACGTGAGGCTGATGGCCCACAAGGTTCATCTGAATAAGGCACTTTTAAAGCACATAGACTTTTGTTACAGAGCTTCTTTATTTGAGGATCCCATTTTCCTCTTGCCCACCCCTTCACATTTTAACCACACTTGAGTATATTGCGTTGTAACCCTGACCAATAATCTCACTGTGGTCACCTGAGAACTGCTTTTTACTGAAGTGTTGCTGGGTACAAAAATGACTGGTGACCCTGCAGTACAAGCAGTCTCCATGAAAGACATCCTCAAAGACATCCTTGGAGTGGGCGACTGGCTTGGCTTCATGAAGAAATCTGATCTCATGATAGAACTGAAGACACCTTACACCGTCAAGATGTGAAAATATCTGACCTCATGTTAGAAATGAAGACACTGAGGGCAGAAAGAGGATCCTGTCATTGCAAAGCAGAGGTAGTTTAGAGGAAGGTCAACACAATTGAAAACCAATTGGAAAGAGCACATTCCACGGACCCTGACATCTGGCACCTGCAGCAAAAAGTGGTTGACCTGAAATACAGAGCATGATGCGACAACATCCGAGTGTATGAGAATCCAGAGAAGCTAGAGAATGACACACAAGAATTTTTCTGATGCAAGTCCTCCTCTGCCTCCTGGCCTTGGACGTCTCTCCACCACTGGAACTGCAGAGGCTTCCACAAATCCAAACCCAGAGGTCAACCAATGGAGACATAGAAAAACCCCAAATGATCATGGCGTGGACACAAACAGGCTTGGCAGGTCCTATTGGTAGCATCTAAGCATGATCTATATGAGATGGAAGGTTTTAAATTCATATTCCCGCAGATTTTGTAGTGAAAACAAATGCTAGAAGGAAAGCTCTCCTTTCCAAGCTCTGGACATATGATATTAAATAAAATCTCTTTGAACCGGTGACAATGTGGGTCATGATGGATGGAATGTACAGACATTACAAGAAACTTGCAGGTCTGGACAGCCTGGAAAATTTGAACATGGACACTGAATCTTAACCACAAAAAAGACAGCACCTCATAGCATGAATACAAGTAATCTCAATGTCCTGGCAGACCACAGGATTGCCCCGTCAGGAACCAGATGGAGAGAAAAAGTGATTAGGACAGTGGAGCGATCACACAATACAAATCATGCAACAAATTCAGATCACTCTTGAAAATGATGACGCAGTCGGAGGCAGAGGCTGACATATAACTCCCTACTGGCTGCTAACCGGGCCATATTAATGTCCCACAGACATGAAAATACTCGTGCCATACTGGTGTTTTCCTTTATTGTCAACGGAGGCCGAAATAGATGGATAAAGGCCCTATCTTGCAGCTTACCGACCAACTATCGGAATTTCCACCGTTAACAGAGGAGGATTTCAGCAGGCTGGCATGTGGGATCTCCTCGGGCTCGCCTTTAGACCCAGTCCCACATAAGATCTGGGAAGAGTATGAAGAGGAACTTTTCCCTACTCTTCGCCTAATTTGTAATCAGTCCCTGGCCAGTGGCACTGTCCCCTCTCACTGGAAACAGTTCTTGGTATCCCCGCTGCTGAAGAAGCCTTCCCTGGACCCTGAGTGTTCAAAAAACTACAGGCCGATTTTCCTGCTACCTTTCCCTGCAAAAATTGTTGAGCGCATGGTTAGCACTTCCCTTTCCAAACATCTGGAGCAGCATCAGCTGTTGGAGGAAGTACAATTTGAATTTCGGCCGGCCCATGGGACTGTAACGGCCTTGGTGACCGCTGTGGACGAGCTTCAAAGGCGTGCAGACAGGAGTCAGGCAGTAGCACTGATCCTGCTTGACCTGTTTGCCGCCTTTGACACGGTGAACCACGAAATCCTTCTGAGAAGACTGAGTGAGGTTGGATTGAGTGGGTGCGCCCTGCGATGGTTTCGATCCTTTCTGCAGGATAGATAGCAGGCTGTGTCCCTTCCCCCTTTTCAATCCGCTTTCTCCTCTGTGCCGTATGGAGTTCCTCAAGGTTCGGCAATCAGCCCTATTCTGTTCAATCTTTCCCTAAAACCCTTGATGACGGTTATCAAATCTCATAAGATTGATATTATAAACTATACTGACGATACTCAGCTTATTCTCTCTTTTGAGAGTGTGGACTCAATGCCGCTGGAGGTGTTTCACGAGTGCCTGCGGGATGCGGCCGGCTGGCTACAGAATAATTCCCTACAATTTAATGCTGGCAAGACCGAGGTGCTCTTCTGTGCAGGGAACAGGATTCCTCATTAATTCCCTGGTAATTTCTGGCCTCCTGAAACATCGATCAAGGTGCGCCCAGTTAAAACTGTCCGCAATTTGGGTATTATGCTGGACAATAAGCTTTCCATGGAAGCGTAGGTTACGAAAACAACCACCTGTTGCTTTGCAATTATCAGGTCCCTTCGGAAGATCTTACCTTTCTTACCCTTCCATGCGCAGGCTTTAGTGGCTAGATGTACTATCTTGAGTAGGCTCGATTACTGCAATGCCGTCTTACTTGAATCCCCTGGCTTCCTGTTGGATAGACTCCAAATAATCCAATCAGCTGTAGCTAAGTTAGTTTTAGGGCTGCCACGAAGATCATCTGCATCAGCAGCTATGGCGGAACTACACTGGCTTCCCCTGAGGCAAAGAGTTAAATTCAAGGCCCTCTGCCTCGTCTTTAAGGCTCTCCATGGGCTAGGACCCAATCTGCAATCTAAATTTGTTTGGTACACTCCCACTAGGCTGCTTCTCTCCTCATCGGCTAGATTGGTGAGAGTACCTAGGTTTAAAAAAGCTAGGTCTGGTGGAAGATCTTTTGGGGAGGCAGCGGCCAAACTGTGGAACAGCCTCCCATGGGAGATTAGGCACATCAGGGAGCTTCTCCCTTTCAGAAGAAGCGTAAAAATGTGGCTATTTCCTAAGGCCTAGTTCCAGTTGCTCGCCAGACACCCCCTCCTCCCCTCATGTTAGCCATCAGTGCCAGGATCCCTGCAAGGGGACAGTGCGCTTTATAAGCCAAATAAATAAAATTAATATTAAAGAGGGGCTTGGTTAGGAGAATGTTTAGCTGCAGGGGCCCCCAGATAAAGCCTAGTGCTAACACCTTTCGGAGAACCCGCTCAAAGAGTAGCATTATAGCTATGTTATTGAAGAAAACTCCAATGCCCAGCAATACAGTCTTGGATGAATGAGGGAAGGAGATACAAATCTGCTAATCCAAGGATGGGCAACAAGGTAGTTGGCATGGGATCAATCAATGCCCCAAATGGGAAGAGCATTGCTTTTCTGCTGTGACTTAACAAAGTCATCACTAATCTGGGTACCACAAATTTGATTCTAGGGGAGATTGGAAATTGGTCCTATGGACCAGACTGTGCTGCTTGGCCTAACAATAACAAATAAATCTCTGTTTTGAGAGACATTGAAAAAAAACATGGATTCCTACAAAAATCAAACATGGAACATTCCTATTGTTCAAATGTTCCAGCTACCCAATAGAGGTTATATTACTTCCTGATCTCCCAGCCAGTGACCCCGCATGTCCTGGACTGTGACAATTTACAGAGCCCCCTTTCCCCCCTGCCTCTTCCCTCAAATCATGCTCTTTTCACAAACACCTTGCCTGAAGCTTTCAGAAAAGCGGCAAGAAAATCATGGCATCCTAAAATCTCACACTACAAAATGGCCAGTGAAAAAGTCCAACTGAAATATAATTTTGTAACATACTTGAATAATAATGAAAGTTAAAAAAAACTCAGCACAATCCTAATGGGCAGCAGCTAAAGCTACTATAAGAGGAAAGATTATGAGGGACTTCGTAATGGCAATATGCAGAAGGCGGAAAACTAGACTGACCTAGGACATCAAAATCTTGACACAAAAGGGCACTGAGAAGCCGACAGAACTGGCCTGGTGGAACCTTGAAAGTGCAAAAATGAATGTGAACATCTTATACACTACTAAGGCAGAGCATATACGATATAGAATTAAATTCTATCACAATGAGCAAAGAGCAAACACAGACAGGCTCTTGGCTGCAAGCTCAGGCAGAGGGAAGCAATGGTAACCTTTTAGTAATTTTACAAGTGCAACGTCTCCACCAGGAGTGCTGAGTCTCTACAGTCACAAAATTACTAGTGGTAAGATTGCACTCGTAGTTTGTGAATACCAAAACAGTATTAAACTTACTGCAAAGTGCAAGTTTACCTTTGTGAATCAGGCCCGATGTCACAACACAAGACCAGCTCTGGAGTTATACACTGCCACAGATCAGATTCACTCTACTTTTTACCCCACACAGACACAGTAAATTAACGATATATATTATTCAATTTTCAAATTATGTTTATCATTTGTGTTTTATTCATATATATATATAGATAAAAACAGAGCCCTCACGATTGTGGATGATTTCAATGTCTCTCAGAAATATAATAACTGGGCTCATTGCAATTCAAGGTACTGGTTCTTAGTTCAATGAACAAATTCAAAGTGCAAGGTCAATCAACATTTTTGGACTTGGCTTTCATTTCCAAAGAGCCTTCTGAAAATAAAATATTGCAACCAAACATTAGTGAAGAGATTTGTCTCTACACTGAGCCCTAATTGCTTTGTCACAAATTCACATGTAGTTTCAGTCACAATCTGGGGATGTCTTCTGCAGTGTCCAATGCTGTGACACATTGAGGATATTAACTAACTGTACCAGGGCTATGTTTTTCTGCATCTCTTAACTTTACTAGGTGGTAGAGTGACAGCTAGACTTTTTTTATTGTCCGTGTATGGCACCATTTAGCCACATAGGGTGCTTAAGACCTTTTCCTTTACTTGATAAAGTTATTTGAGCATTACTTCCAATGTCCCAACAGTGCCTAGAGGTAGCGGGGGCACCGTGGTGTGGTACATACACGAATACATCATTAAGACTTTAATAAAATAAACAAACAACAGAAAGACTTCCTCAGTTGCAAAAGCTGCCGTCAATGTGTAGATATGCACATCAATGGTACGCGCATAACTATGGGGACCACCTAGACGAGGACAGGTTTAGCCAGGAGCGGTTTTCGTCTCACACCATAGTCCATCTAATCCCAGCAAATTAAAGCGCTTGGGATGTGGAACTTGTATCAGGAAATGAAGCACTAATTGACCCTATGGGGAATACTTAGCTCCCCACTGCAGAATCTCAATAATCCCAATGCACAACTTGTCATCTACACATGGTCTGATAAGAACATCTTACAAAACAAATATCTAGGGAAAAATACAAACATGTAACACGATTAAATGTTCAGCACTTGACACAGCTACCTCTTAGAAGAAAGGTATATTCACATTTTTGCAGTGACAGAGATATTTATTTACCTATCTATTCTGTATAACAACAGAATTGATGGAAGGGAGAGAGAGGTTGCTATCATGCTCATTTTTTTTAACCGATCCTCTCCAACTCAGACAAATGTAAAAAAAGTTGCTGCAATTTGGCAAGACAAATATTTGGTATTCGGAATGAGACTGACATAAAATGTGTCCTCCTGTGTAAATAAACATCTTACCCTATCCGCATCACATATGTTTTGATAAAGTCAGGGTAAGCTTCACTGCTGTGGGTCAGCATCCATATTAAATTTTTTTGCAGTGAGAGAGGAAGAACGAGAACAGTTCCTAAGCAGGTTTAACCTCATGCGCGCTAGCGGAATTCCGCTCGCACGATGAGATTTTCAAAACCGCACTTTACGTGACGAGCTGGGCTCGTCATCAGCGTGCGAGGAGGCTACGCCACGACGAGCCCAGCTCGTCATCAGCGTGGAAGTTGTTAATACACTAAGGGCTCAATTACAAGTCTGGTGGTCCATGGACCACCAGACTCGTGGGGGCACGGTGGTGGCGGTCTCCTGACCTCTCTATTACGAGTAGGGCAGTTGAACAGCCAATGCTCTACCGCAGCAGCCAGAGAACTAACGTTTCCAGGCAGTGTTGCAGGAGGCAGTAGGCAACAATATGCTTTGGGGAACGCTGCAGTTCACCAACCGTATTAGGAGTTTCCTCTCTGCCATGGTTATCATGGTGGTTCCTCCTCCATGAAAACCCTTGTGGAGAAGCAATAAGGCGGCCCGTTGTGCCTCTGCATCCCAGGGTGCACAACATCTGCCCCACTGTGTGCATCTACCCCCCATTCTAATTGTGATAATATTGTTTATCTTGGTCGTTCACTGACGATATAAGATCTGGAGGTCATTGTGGTGCTAAGTCAGCTTCTGTCTAGAGCTGACAGGACGTCTTGAATTAAAGTCAGGGAGCCAGGTACCCTCCTTGAGCCCTACCCTTTTTAATGTCCACTTACACCCTCTGGCAGAAATTATTCACACGTATGTCGTTTCACTCCGTTAAGACATCAGGAACACCTCGGAGCAGCTGAACACATGCCTCAAAAATTCCAGAAACTGGATGTCAGATAGTCACCTAAAGGTGAATGGAGATAAAACAGAGGTGCTGGTTGTTGGAAACAATCCATCCCTCTGGAATGAACTCAATTGGTCAGAAGACTTAGGGGCACTCCCGGCACCTGCTCCATCAGTGAAAAACGTAGGATTCTGCATCGATGAAAGGCTAACTATGGAAGTCCGGGCCAAAAAGCTGACAGCTGGCTACCTTGGACTTTTTTGCCCCTTAAGACAGTTCTTGAGTTGGCTTCAAATCCATCAGCAGAATAGTGATCCAAAGACTGATCAATTCTTGCCTGGAGTATGGGAAATCCCTTCACCTAGGCAGTCCCAAATATGTTACCAACCATCTACAGGTAATACAAAATGCTGCAGCACGGATGCTTTGCAACATTCCCAATGGCACGTCATCAGCCCCTGCCTGGTTTGTTCTTCATTGTTTGCCAATTCAGAAGGGAATACAGTTTAAGTCTCTCTGCCTAGTCCATCGACCTGTACACAAAAGGCACCTCAACCCATTCAAATCCTGATTGCTCCCTACATCCCCAAATTAACTTTATGCTCTGAGAGTCAGAAACCTATTCTTGTTCCTAAGATCAAGAAGGGAAGAGACAGTGGATGCTCCTTTACATTTCTTGCTCCCAAGCTTTGGAACAATCTTCTTTTCCATATCAGGCTGGAAAAGTCAGAAACTCTTGAAAACCCACCTATTTTAGAGATGGTCTAGATATTCTCTAGCAGAGCAGAGACCATTACCAGCATTGGGAGGCCCGTTAGGTAGCTATGTGCTATATAAATTACGGAAAATACAAATTTCCAAATTGAGACAATGAACTTCACTAAGGATAAGTGTACTTTGGCTGGATTATGTAACATGAAACACTATATTTACACTTTTCATAGAGGACCTAGGTAAACCAGCAACAGCACCACATTCTAACTCCACCATGGACAATCCCTAAGGCTGAACTAGGTATTTTAAGAGAGACTTCAATGATTTTTACATTGGTGTAAAAACTGACACAAAAATTACAAATCTATAGTGTTGTTCCAAACCACTGTTTTTTGACAATGCTATTTTTAACATTGCTCTGAATAGAAAATTGTTTTAAAGAATGCAATATATATTTCAATGTACTTCCCTGATGAAGTAACTTGTGTTGTGAAATATGTTACCGATCTTCTGAAAAAGTTGAAAATAATCAAAAAAACTAAGATATCTAGCACAGTATGTTCTCGGAAGAAACAGCCTTTGTGCAACTTACAATGATTCCCGGGTGCTTCTCAAAACAAAGTATACACAACTACCAGTCTGTTTGTCTAGGGATAGGGACAACCAATGTCTTGATTTCAGCAAAAGAGAGTGTGGTGTATTGTTCGCCAATAGTCTTTACTACTGGTACTTTTGAAATAAAGATAATGGGCATATTTATCAAATTATCATGCAGGGCAGCGCTGTATGATAGGCAAGATGCAGGAATGCACCGTATTTAACATTATACAGAACGTTCCTGTCATTTTGCAGCACTAGCCATAATGTGCTGCCTAGTACCTTCCTGCACAAAAACAATCCCCTGAGGTACTTTCCTCTTTCTATGTATGCTGCATAATGCAGCACACATAGAAAGAGGAAAAATCGAGGAGAAAAAACAATAATTATCCTCTTAATACCCCCCCTGGGATGGCATAGCATTTTGGCGCATTCTGAGGGCAACCAGTAATGGTAAATCCGAGAATGGGCCAAAATATATAGGTGGTCCATGGGAACACCCACACTCCATCTATGGAATGCCTCCCTGGGCAGAGTAACTGAATGTAGTGATTTGCACTGTGTTGCGTTACACTAGATCTTTCAAGCCATGCAGGGAAACTCAAGGTGGACCTTAGAAAGCTACAAGGCTGCACTGCCTCCTGATTAAATTCCTGTGCTTGGGGGTATTTTAAAATTACTTTTCTGTGTGCACTATTGCGTGTTGCATGGTACACAGTAAGGTTTGTGGGACTGCCCTAATTGTTATCTGTTTTAAACGTTTTTTAAGCGCTTGTGTTATTAGCTTGATTCTGCACTTTAGGACTTTTTACGACATTTTACAAATAGTGATATATTTACTTACCCCTGCCATCGTTGACCCGATGGTCGGTGCTCCTCCGGTGTGGAGACGTCCTGCTTGAAGCGCCATTTTTTCTTTGCTTCATTAGTACATTCTCTGACGCCATTTTGGGGGGTTAGCAGTCTAGTCCCCCTCTTGGCTGCTATATCTATAACATGGGAATGCGCACGCGTGCAGCAGGTGCACCGCTGGTGTGCCAAAGGCAAGCCCGTCTGCACTTGTCTGCTTCTAGATCGCGGCTAGCACCAGCAATGTTCATCTTTTGCATTAAAAGATCCCCCTCCTTCTCCTTTTTGGGGCTACTGCTCTCTAGGCCACCCAATTGTCCTCACATCCATACTCCAAAACTTGCAGATTATATTGCCCATATATCCACACGCAATGCCAATTTCACA
Organism: Lissotriton vulgaris; assembly: GCF_964263255.1. Classification (NCBI taxonomy): domain Eukaryota; kingdom Metazoa; phylum Chordata; class Amphibia; order Caudata; family Salamandridae; genus Lissotriton; species Lissotriton vulgaris. The sequence continues at coordinate 187,147,108 of NC_141695.1, read as the reverse complement.
GTTTTGGGGATGTTAACCTACACGTTGATGACCCCTAGTGCACACACAGCGCATGTTTGACAACAGCACTCACCGGCTGTAAATTGATTCAGCTGGTGACCTCCCCTACCCATAAGGCTGGCCACATACTAGACCTAATCTGTTCTAATATACAGGAGCTGAGGGTCGATAAACCACTCTGCTTGACCAGGACGGACCATTTTTTGGTCTTTTTTCGTTTCTGCCTCAGAACCAAACAGGTGGCCAAGGCAATACCTTGCGAAGTTAAAAGGTACTGGAGCATGGTCACCACTGAGACCCTGGGCCCAATTCTTGATAGATCAAAGCCGTAATGAACTGACAGCCCAGAACGAGACGCCATCTGTTTTAACGAATGGCTGACAGCTGCGCTTGACAGAATTGCTCCTTTGAGATCTGTCACCCCTTCCGGATCGGGCCTGTGGTTTTCGGAGGAAGATAGGCTGGAAAAAAAGTAGGTGTAAAAGACTGGAACGCGAGTGGAGAAATGTGTACTCGCCCGATGCAAAAAGTGCATACAAAATAGCCTTGAAGAAATACCATACATTACTAACTTTGTAAGAGGAGGGAATACCTGGTGGACCTTATCGCTAGCCCTGAAATTTCCTCAAAGGAAGTTTTTAGGATTGTGAAATCCATTAGAAAGTCCACAGCATTAGTACATCGCTACCGACCTCTCAGGCCCTATGCACAAGCTTATCTTATTTTTTCGAAGATAAGATAAAGCTTTTGTACTCCTCTTTTACCTCTGTAGCAGAATCTAGAATAGGTGAAGATGCCCTTGTCCCCCCTAACAATCCACGTGTATTTACAGCATTTGCCCCGAAGTAAGCAGAGATGTCTGCAGCTGAACTTAGGAAATGTAAATCAGGTTCACCAGTGGATCCCTGCCCGGCGCGTTGGTTCAGATTGCTGACCGACTGGCTTAATCCCGTCCTTAACCACATTTGGATTGCATCTCTTAAGACTGAAATGTACCCCACCACTTGGAAATAAGCCAATTTGCTTCTACTTCTGAAGAAACCAAATGCCGACCCGAAAGTACTCAGCAATTTAGATCTATCTTCCTGCTATCGACACAGGCTAAAGTGCTAGAGAAAATGGCTCACTACAATTAGCCAACTATGTGGAAACCATTGACCTCATACACAATTCTTTTTTTTAAGTTTAAAGTTTATTGAAAGAAAAGGTATAAGATACATAGGAAAAATAATATTGTACAGTAAATAGCAAAAAAAAGTATATGTAATCTGGTAAGTACTGAAAGGGGAGATGGGGAGAGGGTTATCTTCATAAACAGTACAAGTAAGAAAATTACCTGAATCATAAATCTTAATACATCAACAAGAAACAATATCAAATATACAATAAGGCATACAAAATTCAAAAATGTAGCAATGAGAAAAATAAAAGGAATAAGAACAAGGAGTAAATCTGAAAAATAAAGAAATAAAGACAACAAAGAATTCATGGAGGTTTACGAACTTCATCAGGGTTAGAAGATAAAGTGGCCAAAGATGAAGCAATGGTTGTTAAGTAGGAAGACAAGGGGAGCCATAAAATATCCCTTTTAATGGATAAAGATATAGGAGTAACATTGTTCGGGTCCAATCTATGATGAAAACAAACCGCATTCCACCAAGCTTTAAAAGTAAGTTGCTTCCAATTTGAAGTGATTAAATGAAGAGCAATGGCAAGGAACAAGCCAATTAATGAGGGGTTAGACGCTGAGTATGGCAAGGAAGGTGATAGGGTGCCTAAAAAGATGTTGGAGATGGAAAAAGGGGTTTGGGTGTTAAAAATTGTATTCATTTGGGACCAGACTAATAGCCAAAAATTAGAAAGAAAAGGGCAATCAAAAAGCATGTGTTTTAGATCAGCGGAATGTTCTTTACGTGACCAGCAAGTGGAGGAAAGGTCAGTGGGAAAAGAGGCTAATTTCATTGGGGTAAAAAGGAGGCGCTTATTTATCCATACTAATGTAATAAAGAGAGAGCCTAAACCTTTGAGGCTGGTAATCTCAGGAACCACAGCACCAATCACAACACCCAATACAGCGTTGGAAAGGGCAGTTGCAGCAGAAGGACATATGCTATGCAGACGCCCACCATATTCATTTAAAAGGTAAAAGAACCATGCCAGCAAAGTAGTCCCTTGTGGGCATGTCTGCGTTGTGCTGTGGGCGTGTGCTGGGGGCGTGACAAATGCTGGGGGCGTGTGGTACGTTCCGCCCTTCATGCCATGTCTCATATTGTGTTCTAATCCCACCCTGCTCCCTTTAAATACCCCTGAACCCCATAATCATAACCCACCCTTACTCCTTAAAATACTCCAACACCCTTAAACACTAACCCATCTTAACCCTATAAATATACCCTGTACCCCAAAACCCAAACCTATCCTTAAACCCAAAAAATACCCCTGTACCCCAAAACCCAAACCTAGCCCTGAACCCTATAAATACCCCTGTACCCAAAAAACCCAAACCTATCCCTAAACCCTAAAAATACCCCTGTACCCCAAAACCCAAACCTAGCCCTGAACCCTAAAAATACCACTGTACCCCAAACCCAAACCTACCCCTGAACCCTAAAATAACCCTGTACCCCAAAACCCAAACCTAGCCCTGAACCCTTAAAATACCCCTGTACCCCTAAACCCAAACCTACCCCTGAACCCTAAACATACCCCTGTACCCCAAAACCCAAACCTAGCCCTGAACCCTAAATATAACCCTGTACCCCAAAACCCAAACCTACCCCTGAACCCTAAAATACCCCTGTACCCCAAAACCCAAACCTAGCCCTGAACCCTAAAAATACCCCTGTACCCCAAAACCCAAACCTAGCCCTGAACCCTTAAAATACCCCTGTACCCCAAAACCCAAACCTACCCCTGAACCCTAAAAATACCCCTATACCCCAAAACCCAAACCTACCCCAGAACCCTAAAAATACCCCTGTACCCCAAAACCCATACCTATACCTAAACCCTAAAACTACCCCTGTACCCCATAACCCAAAACTATATCTGAACCCTTAAAATACCCAAACACCCCAAAACATATACCTCAGTACCCCAAAACATATATACCCCATACCCATACTTACCTTATCCAAACATTAAAAACAAAACATGCTTTTACCATTCATGCATTTACAACAAATTACGTTGTAAATGTATGCGTGGTAAAAGCATTTAAAATGTAATGCCATGCGTTATAATGGCATTGGGGAGTCATGGTACTTTCGTTATGAAAGTATGTGGAGTGATGGTATGTGGAAAGAAAGTTGCGGAATATTGGGTGTTTACCCTCCCCCGGTAAGTACATTGGTGGCACGGCGGCCCACATCTCCAGCAACATTCTCATATTTTTTCACCACCGATTTGAAAAGTGCGCAGGTCTCTCTTATTGATGGCCAGCACCGACATACACTTTTAGACACACCTCCCGCCACAAGTTCTAGAATTGCGAACTTTAGAGCTGGGGAGTTATGTTCGAATCTCGGCATCAGCTCAACATCCTGTGATACCAGGCAAATCGCTTTGTCTCCCTGTGCCTACCACAAATGAATGTGTTCTTCTGTAATGTAAATTGTGCTCATGCCATGTTGACGAGTTCGCGCTATATAATATTGCAAGCAAAAATAAAGTAGGGAAACTCGAGTTCACACACTAATGAACACTCACTCTTAAGTGCATCAGCAGTGCACTGTGAATCGGAGCGTTTCACAGGCCTGTCACAGATGAGAAATGCTATCAAAACGAAATCCTACAAAACAATATACTACTGGCCAGCAGCAATTTATACCCGGACAACGTCGGGACGGGCTGCTAGTATATGTATATACATACAGTGGACTTATGCATAGTAGAGTGATGTAGAGTGGAGTGGTGTAGAGTGTACTAGTGTGGAGTGCCATAGAGTGGCATAGAGCTTTGTGGCTTAGAGTGGGGTGTGGCAATTGAAACAGAAGTAGCATGAAAGTGTGTTAACAGATGTAGATGCAATGTGGAGAATAATATAATAATTGGCTTAAATGTTAATTTTTGGTAGTATCTGTGAATAGTGTAAGAAATGTAACAGTTATAACTTTTTTAAAACTTAGTTATATATTGTACCACAGTATATCTCAATACGTTTAACGTGTAGCGGGGTATATGTACATGATAGGACAGAATGTGATTGGCTAATAGGTGTGTTTATCAAAGGCAAAAGGCGTCCATGTTGTTTTCATGACATTTTGTCTGCGCTCTGCGTTTTGCTGCGTTCCTGTTTAGGGTCGTAGATTTAGGTATTGTGTAGGTTTTATTGTTGTTCTCTACCTATTACCACTTTTTTAAGGTGTTACTTGGTATAGAAATGTATTTCCACTGAAGATTTAAAGTTAAATAAGTTAAAAATGGAAAAATGGAAATGATAAATTTAAGAAAGCACTCTAGTACACTGTATTTGCACAATATATGATAGTACAGTTTATTTGACATGTTTTAACACATTTCTTTTTTAATTTATTTTTGCTGCATGGTGCTTCTGAGGCAATACCACAGTACTGCATACATTTAAAAAAAAAATATATATATATAAACATAAATATGTTAATTACCTACTACCACTTTAATAAGGAAGTATTAGGTATGGGAATAATATTAGACCTACTACTTATCCATATATAAAGGCGAAATGCAGAACAGAGGCAAAGTTACCTAAAAACAACATGGCTGCTTTTAACTTTTGTAAAGGTAGCCAATAAACAATCACAAAATGACTTGTCAACAACAGGAATCAGTAAGTTAAAATGCCTTATGGCTTAAAAAATACATACCCTCCTATTAATCAATATAGCCCCGGTATTAGTATATTCAGACACATGTATACATACATATATTGAGGAAATATAAATTTTATGGTCAAGTGATGTTCCCTACCGTGTACCCCACCGTCTCCATGTACCAGCTTAAAGTGCATGTAACTTCCCTCCTGTGCCAGCTATGAAGACGCAAATACATTTGCGTCCAACGTTAACATGTCCTCTTTCAGACCCACCCTGAATGGGTTGAATATTCCGTTTCTAAGTATGCTATGCCAACGTCTTTTTGTGGTGTACTTTACACGTTTTTCAGCTCTGGCAAAGTAGGCCCTGAATTCTGCCATCGAGCCTTTTTTCCTGCTCTCTGACTCCGAAAATCTCGGCCCAGGCTGTCTCTGTACCCGTGACCTCTGCCTTACTCCCTGTGCGGCTCACGGCGCTTAGCTCAGCCTGCTGCCTGCCAAGACCTTCGAATTATCTGTTCCGCTCCTCGAAAATACATTCCTACCTACTAGTTTAAGTAAACATCCCCCCAGCTGCAGAGCAAAGGGCCCGGCCTCACTGTCTCCATGCAAGTAATTCATAGCCTCTGTTACCTCTGTTACCATGGTAGGCCCATGCCCCTCGCATTCTCATGTAGACACTTAGGCGCTTATACACACACTCACAGTCAGTATAGACTAGCTTCTGCCCCAGAGACCTTTCCGTTTAGATAATATGGTTCCCAAACATCAGATATTAGATATGATAGAAGTACGAGTTGATCTGACATGCCAGACTTCTGTCTCTTTCCGTCAGTGTAAATGTCAAGTCCCCTGCACCCTCCAGTTTTCACGTCAATCACACGTCATACAGCTGCGCGCGCATCCAAGCCTCAGATTTCTGCTGACATTACAAGATTCTGCTTTGTTGCCACCCACTTGTGACACCTATCTGTGACGTTTCTAGCACACACCTCTATGTTCACGCCTAGTTCACGCCTAGTTCACGGCTTCTAATTACGTATCACTACCACGTGGATGCTGTTATCTTGTTTCTCTCAGCTGTTACGCCTACTGTATTGGTTCCTATAATGTAACTTAAGTATATAAGCTATGTATTGTCAATAAAATATTGCTCTATCCCTTCCTGAACCCCTGTGGTTGCAGGAACATGATATCCAGTTCTAGAACCATTCCTTTTTAAGGAATAAAACCCCAAAGAACTCTAACACCACGGACTCTGCCTTTTTCTTTCCGATTGAGTTATTATTGATTAAGTACTTACCTGCATAGAAATTAAGACGGTAAATCAAATATTTACCACATTATTCTGGCGCCCGAACAGGGACCCCTCCCCCACCCCACGCGCCGGTTGGTGCGTTGCAAGCTCTGTCCCCTGCCATCAGTTAGACGGAAACTACGCGTACTGGCAGGATTTCCTGTATCTCCCTCTGGCCCACGGAGGTGACGAAGACTGCGATCAGCACCCAGACGAGGCGGTGAGGAGTGCGGAGGATCCCGACCAGAGCCTAGCCGAAAGAAGCAAGGTCCGAGGTGTCAAGAGGCCCACCAGTTTCCGAAGTATCCACGTGTCGAGTCGAAGTCGAGTCCGGTCCAGTCCAGTCGAGTTTTCAGAGGCCTTCTGTTTCCGTGCTTCCCGGTGAGTACCATTGCTGGGACGTATCAAGACGGGTTTGGGTACACAAATTCGGTCTGCACTGTTTTAGACAGTGTATCTGTACTGTTTAGCAGTATATCAGTTATTTCAAGTTCTTGCATTGTCTCCAACAGTGTATCTGTGCTGTTTAGCAGTACATCCGGTATAGGGGGTAGTCATATATGTCTCAAATGTCTTTCATGTGATTAATGTCGTGGTATGAGTGTGACTGTTTTTAATGTGCATTATTGTGTTCTTGTGTAACTAGCTGTATTTAGTATTAAGTAGCAAGGATTGAGCATTCAGTATTAAGTAAACAAGATGCCGTTGTTCAACAAGTTAAAGCAGATAGGAACTAGGAAAGGGATACTAGAGGAAGAAATTCCTATCCCCCCTAGGGACACTCCTGGAAATTTTATGTACCACAAGCATGGCTTAGATGCCATATTGTATCTAGATTTATGGGCCGATTATACTAAGCATCTAGACGAAAGACATAGATGGCCTGTCACCGGAACATGGGATGCCGAGTGCATCATGAAGGTAGAGGAAGCACTATGGAAAAAGAAAGCCAGACAATCTCAGAAAGACGCCATAGAGTTTTGGCGTAAGGATTCACATAAGCGTGCTGAAAAAGCACTCCGTAGAGAAGACAGACTTAAAGAATCAGATAAAGCCCAAGAAAACAAATTAGTTACTGAAGGGATCCGAGTAAAATCAGAGCAAATAGACCGCGCACGAAACAATCTCGTAAATGGCATGTATCTCGTGGCCGAGGGTTCGCCTGAGGCCACTTCAGAAATACCAAAAAATCTGCCGCCACCATTGGTTCCAACTAAAGTAAATCACAGAACTACTAAAGACATATTTCTGAATTCCTATCTAGAGGATGTAGCACCCGCTTACACCAATCTGCCTGTCCGTGTCCCGCCTACTGACGGTGACGGAGGTGGCAACCCGCCTCCAGACCATATCCCGCCATTACCGCAACCAGGTTTCCCCGTTCGACAGCCCATCGTTCCTCCACCTCCACCACTTCCCGCACCTAAAATTGATATACCAAAACCGCTTCTACCTGATCCTACTAAGAGACAAGTTCAAGTACAGATACAGACTCCACAGAGAGATAATGTCCAAGCTTCCGCCTCAGGAGGGGCGACCGGGGGTTACCGGACCCCGCCACCAACACACAGATTACACCTTAGGGATGTGCAGAACCCTTTTACGCTCCAATCACCCCGCCTCGACATACTCAAAGAACCGCTTTCAGTTTGCAGATATGATCCAGTACCCGGCAAAGACGATAGAATGATGATAGCATCACTACGCTTACGACATGCTACAGATTATCTACTGTTTTTCTCAGGAATGAAAGAGCACCTAGATAGAATATATCATTTTGTCCAGACTGGGGAAGACCCTGACAGTATTAAGGAGGCCATGGCGCATCAGAAAGTTGACACTCAAGCATATATACTACGTTTTTTTATAAATTGCCTAATAAGAGAACGAGACAGGCCTGAGACAGAACAGGAGGAATTAGATGGACTCAACAAGTGGGGTCAAAATATATCCGAAGGAAAACATGATAAAGGGGGTTGCATAGCCAGTATGTACAAGAGAATAAGAAAAGCAGTGATAGAAATACACGAAAAAGAGAAAGAAAAAGCTTCCGAGGAGGAGGAGGAAGAACCTGAAGAACAAGAAAAGACTACAGACACGATAGCGTATGTAGGTAAGGGAACTTACCTTAGGAAAGGCATTCGTCCGGAAAGCAAGAGAGTTTTTCTCTCTGGCATAACAAAACCGAATTCTCCGGAACATCAGTTCCAAGAGACTAATAAAAGGCTTTGAGAACGAATGGGGTACCATGTACTCAATTCTATGGATGAACAAGAACTAGCCCGGTCAGCAGTATTATGGGCTGACAATCCGAACATATACAATGATGACACAGTAGCGCAGACATTTCTGAACCTTTCCCCAGACGAGCAGAAATTAGCAGGTGTATACATGATTCAGCACCTCCTCACGTTATACAGAAACCAACATTCTGATCCAGGTCCCTTACACGATACATTAGAAGCACTACTCATGGATAGATGGAAAGGTCTAAGTACCAAGTTAATACAAATAATTATAGAACAACGACATAGATACAACACTTTCTTAAGTGCCGAATATGTTCCCGCTCCGCCCCCAGAAAGAAAAATGTATCATATGGAGCGTCTGCATGGCATTGAAAGTCAGAACCCCTTACGAGAAGTACATCCAGTTATGGGTACCGATAATAACTTGAAACGTGTGTATGTACACACGCCTCTGACCAAGTTAGAACTGTTAGAAATGAAGAAACTAGTACCCTGTCATGATAAAGACCCTGCAGGTTTTCACAGAGAACTTAAAGACATGTTACTGATGGGGGATTACACATATGAAGATATCATGAAAATGTTAAAGGTACTGCTGCCCACGGGCATCTACGAGAAACTAAAGGAAAAAGAATGGGAGGTGGGAGACAAAAAGATTGTATGGGCAGAAATAGAAGACGAGGAGGAAAAACGTACCCCAGGGCTAGGCCTTGGGGAGAAAACTAAAGCATTACCAGGTTTGATAGTACAGGTTCTGCCAAGATTACTGACAACTAGAAAGGAAGATTGGGACGCAATTTCGGCCTGTAAACAGAAGCAAGATGAAGATACTAGTGACTTCTATTCAAGATTCGAGAAATGTTTCATTATTAATAGTGGTCTTAAACCAAGTAGCGAGTCGTACCCGCATCTTTTTGTATCGAAGTTAGTGGAGAATTCCCTGTTAGCAGTTAAAAACCGTGTATACAAGGTTGAGAGTACATGGCAAGCAAATACGCCATCACAGATGTTACAGATGTTACAATACCATCAGAACAGAATTAGAGAAGAACAGGATCATGAACAGAAACGCATGAAAGACACGAAAATGAAAATGTTAGTGGCCCAATCGGTTCCAGCCGACGGCCAGAGAAAGGGTACGACCCAGACAGGTCACGCCGCAGCTCCCGTTAAAGGGACATGCAACTATTGCAAGCAGCCAGGTCACAACGTACATGAATGTCCAGTTCTGAAACATAACATAGCAACAGGTAAAACTAAAGAAAGACCGCATCCACCAAGACAAGACCAGGCCCAGCAACAGACTTCACAGAATGTACAGCCCATGCAGAATACACAGCCTATGCATGCTTCATCTCATACAGCACAGACGGTAGCGGTACCACAGCCACAGCCCATTGCCGCGACTCAGCAAGTTTCACAACAGATGTACCAGTATGCCCAATCTGATTACCCCGATTACCCACGATACACATGAAACAGCCTAGAGAGGGAGTTGGGCTTGCCTCTTATTGAAATTCCTGTAGATCAAGAGGGTCCTTATGTACACAGTCAAGTATTGGGAAAAGACAGAAAGTTTTTAATTGACACAGGGGCAAGCCGCACTACAATCAGCCATGATGAAGTCCCAGGGGCACCCCTCTCAGGCTCACAGAATGTTTCCCTTGGTTTTTCAGGACAGCCTATTGTAAATGAGGTATCAGAACCAGTTCCTCTGGCTGTGGGTCCATTATCACGTGTTACAGACTTGTTACTTACAAAATCATGTCCAGAAAATCTGTTAGGTATCAAAACATTGAAGGCTCTAGGAGCTGTGATATGTTGTTCCCCGGAGGGAGTTAGATTGTTCTTGCGAGATTTCAAGGGTCACTATGTATTACGAGAGTTTGATGTCAGATTGAAAAATGTACTAGATCACTTGTGGGCACAAGGCCCAACTGATGTAGGCTGTATGCACATCACACCATACCGTGTTACACTCAAGCCAGGTGTTGTTTTACCCCGAATCAGACAATACAAGTTACCACCCGATGCTGTAGTGGCTTTACTGGAAATCATTGAAGAGCTCATTGCCCAAGGAGTGGTCGTAGAGACCGACTCCAAAATCTGTAATTCCCCTATCATTCCGATTCTTAAACGTACTGATCCCAATGCACCGCCAGTATATCGGCTGGTGATTGACTTACGAGAACTGAATAAATGCATTGTACCACAGTACCCTGTGGTCCCCGACATCTCTTCCCTATTGACTGCTATTGATTCAGAAGCAACGTTCTTTACTGTAATTGACCTCAAGAACGCCTTCTTCAGTATACCCATTGATCCAGAGAGCCAATACCTCTTCGGATTCAGTTTAAATGGACGAAGCTTCAAATTTTCCCGCGCACCTCAAGGATTCACAGAAAGCCCCAGCATCTATAGTCAAGCACTGAAAAGACAACTAGATTGTATTCAAATGCCAGTTAACACCGCTTTACTGCAATACGTCGATGATCTGTTGATCACCGCACGAAGTGAGCCCGAATGTGAACAAGCATCTCTGACAGTTTTACATTTTCTGGCCGACAAGGGACACAAGGTGTCTCCTTCGAAGCTACAATTCTGTGTTCAGCAAGTTGTGTACTTGGGTCACTTGCTGTCCAAAGTGGGGAGACAGCTCACTCCTGATCGCATCCAGTTAATTGTAAATATGCTGCAACCCCAGACACAAAAGGAAGTGCGGGCCTTTATAGGCCTCACCTCGTACTGCAGACAATGGATCCCTCAGTATGCATTTCTAGCAAAACCACTCATTCAGTTAACAACACAGGAGGCAGCGACTTCGACTGCCCTTCCTTGGACTCAGGAACACACACAAGCTTTTGAAGAATTAAAGAAAGCCTTATGCCAAGCACCAGTTTTAGCGACACCATGTTACAGCAAACCTTTTACACTTTTTGTTACAGAACGTGATGGTACAGCATTGTCTGTCCTCACTCAAGACCAAGCAGGTTCACATAAGCCTTGCGCTTATTTTTCAAGTACATTGGATTCTGTAGCCCAGGCACTCCCTGCGTGCTTGAAGTCAGTAGCAGCGACAGCTTTAGCAATCAGACAGAGTGACTCAATTGTTTTAGGACATCAATTAACAGTACAAGTTCCACATTCTGTAGAGGTTCTTTTAAACAGAACCCAGACTCAACACTTGACTATAGCACGACTGACAGGTTATGAATTAACGCTATTCCAGCCACACATAGAAATCAGACGCTGCAGCATTCTGAACCCCGCAACATTGTTACCCTCAATTATGACAGATCCAGCCCCGCATGATTGTATAGAGATCATTAATGCAGTAACAAAGCCCCGACAAGACTTAACCAATGTTCCATTGACAAACCCAGACCTGACACTTTACGTGGATGGTTCATGTATGAGAACAAGTACAGGAGAATTAGTGGCCGCGTATGCAGTGACCACTGAAACTAAAGTTAAAGAAACATATCGTATTGACACATTGTCTGCTCAAGCGGCGGAGCTCATCGCTCTGACCCGAGCCTGTATACTAGCCAAGAACAGAAATGTTAACATATACACCGATTCCCGTTATGCGTTCGGAGTTGTACACGACTTCGGAATGTTATGGCAAGAACGAGGTTTCTTGACCTCTCATGGTGCCAAGATTCAACACGGTCCCCTTATTCAAGCACTACTAGAAACAATACATCTGCCTTCAGGCATATCCGTCATGAAGTGTAAAGCACATACTAAAGTTACAGATTCCGTTTCCCAGGGTAACGACCTGGCAGACCAGACAGCAAAACATACAGCATTGACTCACACTCAGACAACTGACGTGACAAAGACAATAGTACCGACACATTGTATGACAGTCAGGGATCCCACACTAGATGTAATCGATATTCAGACACATGCTACTCCAGAGGAAATAAAGAAATGGACTGAACTAGGAGGGATACAGACAGATCAAGGTTGGATGACGAAGGGAAAATCTACATGGTTTCTCCCCGACTCTATGGTCCAAGTCATAATCAATACAGCACATAGTCCAGCACATCTAGGAGAGAAAGCGATGTTAGACAGTTTACAGAATCTCTGGTGCAATAAACACTTACGAGCAGCAGCAAAACAGAAAGTGCGTACTTGCATGATCTGTTGTCAGTTCAATCCAGGTAAAAGCGTTCCTGTAGAGCAAGGTGGATTTCATCCTCCCGATCACCCTTTTGAAGTCCTCCAGATGGATTATATCCAGATGGACCGTTGTCGAGGATTCAAATATGTCCTCGTAATTGTTTGTGCACTTTCCCGTTGGACCGAAGCATATCCAGTCCCAGATTACACTGCTCCGACCACTGCCAGGCAGCTGGTTCGAGAATTTTTCCCACGATACGGCTTGCCTCGTGTCGTGTACTCAGATAACGGACAGCCATTCTCATCCGAATTAATGAAACAAGTTTCCTTGCTGCTAGGATATCAGTGGAGATTCCATTGTGTCCGACATCCCGAAGCCGCTGGCCTTGTAGAGAGGCATAATCAGACACTAAAGACACGCCTTGCTAAAGTTTGTAAAGAGAAAGGGGTCGACTGGATAGTCGCCCTGCCAGTTGCATTGTTCTATATGAGGATGGTCGCCCACTCGAGATCAGGACTATCCCCGTATGAAGTGGTCTTTGGCAGACCACCGAATATGTGGGGGACGCCCTTACCTAAGAAAATCACCGATGTTGATTGTAATATGCTGACAGATTACCTTGCCTCCTTGATGTCTGCACTCCAATCATGTCGTTCACAGGTTGCCGCAGCCTTCCCTGACAACACTGATGTAAAGCCGCATGATGTCCGTCCAGGAGATCTGGTCCTAATTAGGAACTTCGACAGGAAAGGTCCGCTGGAGCCCCGATGGAAAGAGCCGAAGACCGTCCTTCTTACAACGCAAAATAGAAGGCAGAAAGGGGTGGATCCATACAAGCCATGTAAAGAAGTGTAACGAACTGATGCCAGAAAAGGACTCGTCCACCCCTTCCAAAGACTGTATCGAACCTAGTGACTTTAAAGTTCCGAAACAAGAGAAAACTCCCCAAGAGGAGTACCGCCTGAAACTCCGATCTAGCAAGTCAGACAGTTTAATTGTTTAAGTCCTCCCCTAGGTGAATCGGTTAAATAGTTTCTGACATGTATCCCCTAGATCGAGATAGAGAGAGAGAGAGACAACTCAAGAAACGTACATATTGCAAATCACTCCGTAGTCACTGTATAGTGACATTATTGATTATGTTTTTTCTAAGTCTTCTGATTATTGTTGCTAGTATATTGCTTCCCATATACTACCCTATTTTCAAGCGTGAACAATCTGCTTACAATGTTTCTGCTGAACATTCTTTTAGTGAATTACCTCCCCACGAACTTTCTTACAGACTTGCGCTGCGCAACAACACATTCATTAGTATGTTACATCATTCCCATCAGACTAACAATGCTACAAACTGCTGGATATGTGGCCGACTCCCTCCCTACCAGAAATACAAGGGAGTTCTGCCCCTCTTTCGGTACCCGTTCACTCACAATGGCTCCTGTGGTGCATGGTTTAGAATAATTAATTCCTTAGATCCTGATGTTGCTGTTTTCAAAGGGAGCTGGGTTTGAGGAACCTTGAACTTAGTTGTGATTAATGTCTGTTACCCTGACAAGAAGGGACTTCCCACTAGAATAGGAACTGATCTAGAAAATGAAGTATATGGATTAGGTAATTACACAATTAACCTTATGATTCTTACTGTCGAATCCGAAGCTGCACCAGTTCTCCCTGCTATGTCAGTATTACCAGTCACTGGTGATTTATGTGTCAGTAAGAAAGGTTCAGTACACTTAGGTCATAGTAAATGTACTACTGTGGTCGAATTCAGTGACCAAGGCAAATCTTCCTTTAGAGCTACCCGTCATTCCTACTTTGTTTGTGGTCATACCGCATACATACGCTTACCTCCAGTTTGGGATGGTACCTGTTACATTGCATTCCTTCTGCCACCTGTTTTTCTAGCCCCTGCTGATTATCACAGAAATACAAATCTAGTAAAGAATAGGCTCCGAAGAGATCTCCCGATTGTCGACTACACAGAAACGGCATGGGAACAATACACAGATTTTAATAAAGGATTCTTTTTCTTCACAGGCCCCGTCCAAAATAGTAAACTAATACGCAGATTAACTAGAACACTTGAAGCAGTAGTGAATGAAACTGCCTCCGCCCTAGGTAACTTAACAGAGGAGCAGTCCGCTATGCGGGTTGTTGTTCTTCAGAATCGTCTTGTTATTGACGTCATCTTGGCAGACAGGGGAGGAGCTTGTAAGGTCATCGGGTCAAGTTGCTGTGTTTTCATTCCAGAAAACGCGCCAACGGTATACAAAGCTATTATACGTCTCCATAAGATTGCAAGTTTGATACATCAGAATCCAGGCACCTGGACTTGGTCCGGTTGGTTCTGGACAACGTTAACCGCTTGGGGATGGAAGATCCTATCCTTCCTAGGCATTGCCCTTGTCATAGTATTCAGTTGCTGCCTGTGCCTACAGTGTGGGCCAGCGATTTGTGGACTGTGTGCCACATCGTGCATTGAACATTCCAGTTTTCTCTCAAAACGTCAAAGAAAGAAAGAAGAACAAATGATGTTACAAGAACAGACTGATCGATTTATGAGGATCGATATATCATGAAGGGTCCGTAGGGAACAAGGAGGGAATGAGGAAATATAAATTTTATGGTCAAGTGATGTTCCCTACCGTGTACCCCACCGTCTCCATGTACCAGCTTAAAGTGCATGTAACTTCCCTCCTGTGCCAGCTATGAAGACGCAAATACATTTGCGTCCAACGTTAACATGTCCTCTTTCAGACCCACCCTGAATGGGTTGAATATTCCGTTTCTAAGTATGCTATGCCAACGTCTTTTTGTGGTGTACTTTACACATTTTTCAGCTCTGGCAAAGTAGGCCCTGAATTCTGCCATCGAGCCTTTTTTCCTGCTCTCTGACTCCGAAAATCTCGGCCCAGGCTGTCTCTGTACCCGTGACCTCTGCCTTACTCCCTGTGCGGCTCACGGCGCTTAGCTCAGCCTGCTGCCTGCCAAGACTGTATTCAACCTTCGAATTATCTGTTCCGCTCCTCGAAAATACATTCCTACCTACTAGTTTAAGTAAACATCCCCCCAGCTGCAGAGCAAAGGGCCCGGCCTCACTGTCTCCATGCAAGTAATTCATAGCCTCTGTTACCTCTGTTACCATGGTAGGCCCATGCCCCTCGCATTCTCATGTAGACACTTAGGCGCTTATACACACACTCACAGTCAGTATAGACTAGCTTCTGCCCCAGAGACCTTTCCGTTTAGATAATATGGTTCCCAAACATCAGATATTAGATATGATAGAAGCACGAGTTGATCTGACATGCCAGACTTCTGTCTCTTTCCGTCAGTGTAAATGTCAAGTCCCCTGCACCCTCCAGTTTCCACGTCAATCACACGTCATACAGCTGCGCGCGCATCCAAGCCTCAGATTTCTGCTGACATTACAAGATTTTGCTTTGTTGCCACCCACTTGTGACACCTATCTGTGACGTTTCTAGCACACACCTCTATGTTCACGCCTAGTTCACGCCTAGTTCACGCCTTCTAATTACGTATCACTACCACGTGGATGCTGTTATCTTGTTTCTCTCAGCTGTTACGCCTACTGTATTGGTTCCTATAATGTAACTTAAGTATATAAGCTATGTATTGTCAATAAAATATTGCTCTATCCCTTCCTGAACCCCTGTGGTTGCAGGAACATGATATCCAGTTCTAGAACCATTCCTTTTTAAGGAATAAAACCCCAAAGAACTCTAACACCACGGACTCTGCCTTTTTCTTTCCGATTGAGTTATTATTGATTAAGTACTTACCTGCATAGAAATTAAGACGGTAAATCAAATATTTACCACAATATATTTAAAGATTTATTTACTGCTAGGTCTATCAATCATCTGGCAAGTCCAGCACTGCGAGCATGCATGCAAAATATAAAGATATAAAGAAGCAGCTATTTTGAAAGCATAAGATGAAACACCACATCATTTCCGTTTCACCTATTTCAAGATATAATCACGTGCATCATTGCTTAGCATGAAACATTAGATAAACATAATCCTTTTAGGTGCACTATATATCGATAATATTTTGAACTGATAAAAAACTAAGTAATTGCTGCTGATCAAACTGTCAAGGGGAACGGAACTTGAATACTGCCGACCTGCAATACTTTTATAAAATGATCTTCATATGCAAATATTTTAAACCAACTTCCTTATTCCAGCAAATGTTCATGCTTTCTTCTTGCAGACATTCCTTCCCCAAAGAGCTATGCAAGAACATCTGGTGAGAAAGGATTTACCCTAAGTTCTATTTATGATTTATTTTCTATATTTAGAGGCTTTACCGTAAGGCAATCTGTGTGTGTGTTGTGCTTTTGGGTAGATTCTTGTAAGTTTCAGAGTCCAGTTTCAAAATATGTTGTTTCCAGTATTACTACTGCAGGTTTGCAACTTTTTTGATTATTTCCAAAGAATTTCAAAAGTACTTCTGAAATCTACAGCGGTCATTAGTATACCAGACGTGGGTCCAGGAAGACCGTATCTATATTATCAGGATGGTTTTATTGATACAATTACTTATATTGAAACACAAAGGGTGCATTTTTACAGCCCAGCGTTACACAGAAAATCTACCATTGATCTGGACTTATTGGGGATATCCCTGAGGCAGTTAATGTTTATGAGAAAACAACGAGGAAATTCAGTTGCATTCACACACATTTTCCCTGTGGAAAAACTCGTCCACTACACTGCCATGGAATATTGCCATGTTCTATTCCATTTCCCATATTAGAAAATCTCTACTACTATGGGCTTGGTGTATTGAAGGAAATATGCATCTTTTTCATGGTGTACCCCAAGTTTTTTGACCTATCTGTTTTTGGATGTAAAACTCTGCACTATATCCCTGCAAACTAGTAGTAAAGTGCCTGTGCTCCCCCTTTAAGCATGGTTAATTTGGCATACTCCTAATCGGTATGTTTAACTTGCCTATAAGTTACTAGAATTGGATACAAGGTGTACCCAGGGCCTGTAAGGTAAATGCCACTACTGGACTGCAGCACCTATTGTGCCATCTATTACAGTCGTGGTGCGAACATGGCTTCAGGCGTACCATTGTAGCCAAGAGTGGAGCATTGTAAAAACTGTAATTCTACCTGTCAAAAGAAAGCCTTTTGAAAGGTCTAAACTTTCAATTTAAATAATAATAAATCACCAAGTTAGTGCTTGTACTCCACAAGGCCGACTGCAAGTTATTTAAAAGTAGGATATTGAGAAATTACATTGAACATGCCCTTACAGTGACTGGCACCCAAAAGCTTGTTTGGGAAGGAATATTAAGTATTGATGTTCCTACATCTCCTAGGGAACAACTGGAAATATGATTCAACAACTGTTTCTAAATATTGTATAAAAGCCCAACACAATGGTGAAGTTGGATCGTTATAGATATTAACGAAAAATAACTTTTAGAAAGTTACATTTTCCCTGCCTGAACCTATTTATGGCTAATATACTTGATTACAGGATAACCACTTAGGCTGTGCATAGGATCTTAATTTACTTCAATCGGGCCTCCCCCGTCATGGGGAGATGTCAGGCACCCTGTCACCAGACCCCTCCTTTTGTCCTCCATGTCTGGCAGGCACCAAACCTAGAAGGAGGAGAGCTGCGCCCAGACCTTGAACATTAGGATCTGCCTGCCCAATTTAGAAGCAGGTGGACCATGGAGTGACAATGGAGGAGACAACTCCATCTCTAAAGTGATCAAACTCATCTGACAGCCCGACTGATTTAGGGCAGTCAAGGGTTTGGCTATATGTCTGCCCACCAAATATAGGCGTTTTTCATTGTCCATCGTGATGAAGAAAAACATGGCGGTAAGAAGCATTGAAAAGTGCTCAATGTCACCCTTGCCATGGGATGAAGCTCCTAAGGCTTGGGGCGGTGTTTTTTATTTTCAAAAACAAACTTCCCCTTTGAAAGTTTCAAATGTAAGGTTGCTGCAAGGCTCGGCCATGTTGACGGAGCCTTGCCGGAAATGTACAGTGCATTGGCCATCACCCCACACCTTGAGGGCTTCTTGCTTTGGTGTGGGAAGATGCTTTATCTCCTGCCAAAAATATAATGGATACACATGGCCAACTCCATCTTTGCTCTCTAGACATGCAACACTGGTGTGCTGATAGGCAAACCTACAATCATTTAATAACTTTTAGTTGCATTGCCGTGTAATAGAACCTGAGATCTGGCAAGACTATCTCCCATCATAGCAGAACATATATAGGGTCCTTAGGGCTATGCTCAGGTTACTGTCATTACACGGAACAATCTCCGTGTTTTGTCAAGTTAAAGGCAGTACATATTCGGTATGTCAAACGGGATGTTCTGAAACATATACAATAATTTCAGCAAATTTATCATTTTATATAACACTAGCAGCCCGTCCCGACGTTGTCCGGGTATGAATTGCTGCCGGCCAGTAGTATATTGTTTTGTAGGATTTCGTTTTGATAGCATTTCTTATCTGTGACAGGCCTGTGAAGCGCTCCGATTCACAGTGCACTGCTGATGCACTTAAGAGTGCGTGTTCAGTAGTGTGTGAACCCGAGTTTCCCTACTTTATTTTTCCTTGCAATATTACATAGCGCGAACTCAACAACATGGCATGAGCACAATACATTACAGAAGAACACATTCATTTGTGGTAGGCACGGGGAGACAAAGCGATTTGCCTGGAATCACAGGATGTTGAGCTGATGCCGAGAATCGAACTTAGCTCCCCAGCTCTAATGTTCGCAAATCTAGAACTTGTGGCGGGAGGTGTGTCTAAAAGTGTATGTTGGTGCTGGCCATCAATGAGACTGACCTGAGCATTTTTCAAATAGGTGATGAAAAAATATTAGTATGTTGCTGAAGATGTGGGCCGCCGTGCCACCAATGTACCTACCGGGGGAGGGTAAACACCCATTATTCCGCAACTTTCGTTCCGCATACCATCACTCAGCATAAATTCATTACGAAAGCACCATGACTCCGCAATGTCATTATAACGCATGGCATTACAATTTATATGCTTTTACCACGCATACATTTACAACGAAATTCGTTGTAAAAGCATGAATGGTAAAAGCTATTTTTTTAATGTTTGGATAAGGTAAGTATGGGTATAGGGGTATATGTTTTGGGGTACTGAGGTATATGTTTTGGGGTGTTTGGGTATTTTAAGGATTCAGATATAGTTTTGGGTTATGAGGTACAGGGGTAGTTTTAGGGTTTAGGGATAGGTATGGGTTTTGGGGCACAGGGGTATTTTTTTTTTTTTTTTTTAAATTTTTGAAAACCTTTATTGAGACCAGAACACACAGCTATTCAGCCTGACATCCCGGAGGCAAGGCAGCAAGATTAGAGGAGACCAATAGTGTCAAACAATCGAGACAGAATCATCAAAGGTTAATTTTATGATATAAAAACAACAACAGGCGCCCGCGGGCGCGAAAGTGGCAGTGTAGAAAATGTGACGCTGGGTGTCGGGGATGGGTAGGGAATAAGGCAGAAAACACTAAAGAAAGGCAGATTGCAGGATGGGAAGGAGGGGGGCGGGGGAAGTATTAGGAGATAGAAAGAACATCAATGCTCAGTTGGCGTCACAGGTCAGGGAAAAGCGATATCATGTTGATCAATTGGTTCGGGCGGTTGACACACGTTTCCCCTATATTCGTTCCATGCTCCCCAAATTTTCGTCCAAGTCCGGGGTTTCCCTCTGGCCACATAGACTGTCTTTTCCCTAAACATACACCAGTCCATGTTGGCCTTCCACTGCACCAATAGAGGGGCCTCAGTCGCACCCCATCTCTGGGCTATGTCCCTCTTCGCCACCATATTCCCAAGGGTGACCCACCTAGTCTGTGCAACGTTGTGGTCGGACGGCTCCCATACATTCAAGAGGCATCGACGGGCCTCCGCCTGGGATGCCACGCCAGTAACCTCCGCCATCACTCGGTGAACCCTTCTCCAGTAGGAGGCGATCACCGGGCATTCCCAGAGGATATGTAGGAAAGTGGCAGGAGCCCCACAGCCCCTGCGGCAGAGACCGTCAGGTGAGAAACCCATACGCATCAATCGGGGCCCTGTCACGTACACCCGGTGCAGGACCTTAAACTGTACGAGGCGAAGACGGGAAGAAATGGCAACCTCCTTAGGAGAGGAAACCGCACTCTGCCAATCCTCGTCGTCCAATTCAAGTCCATCCGCCCCCCACTGATCTCTCAAGCCCAGGAGGAGGTCCGTGCGTGTATTAATCAACTTCTTGTACGAGAGGGAAATTGCACTGTCTGGCATATGCCCATCCAGGATTCTATCTTCCAGCGGGGAACTTTCGGGAATGACGCCGTCCGGCGGAGAGGCCGAAAGCAACGCATGTCTCAGCTGCGCATAACGGAAGAACTCCGTCGCGCCCAGCTGGTATTCAGCTTGTAGCTGGGGGAAGGTCTTAATCAAACCCCTAGAGAGCATGTCCTCAACCCTGCTAATGCCAATGACGTCCCACTTATCAAAACCCTTGGTGTGCCACAGCCTACCCAGGATGTCGGAGTCAAAGAGGGGAGTGAACCTCGTGAGCCTATTCTGCCATCCCTGCGCCTTGGTAACCGCCTTCCAGGTGCGGACTGCCGTCCGGGTGGGACCCGTTAACTTGCGGTCGAAGGATTTGGAATACAGGGCACGGTAGTAATTACCGCCGCCCGTCAACCACTTATCCATGGCGTATCCGGGGTTAACCACTGGGCCGTAAAACCCATGGTTCAGGGCAGCTAGCTGCGACGACCAATAATAACGGCGCACATCGGGGAGGGCAATGCCCCCATCATACCAAGGGAGCGTGAGCTTGTGGAGGGCGACGCGGGGGCGACCCTCCCAGAGGAGATTACGAAGAAGGCCTTCGATCTCACGGAAGTAGCGGGCCGGGACAGGGTCTTGCGTGTTTTGTAGTGCGTACAGGAATCTAGGCAGGGCCATCATCTTGAAAAGGGCGGCACGGCCAAGGAGGGAGAGTGGTAAGTGGCGCCAACTGTCGACATCACGTCGCAATCGCTGAAGAGGAGGGAGCAGGTTGTGGTCATACCGGAGCTTGGCATTACCGGATATATAGATACCCAAGTATTTGAAACCGCGCGAAGCAATCTGAATACCGCAGCCCCTAGGGAGGCGCGGGGTATCTCCTTTAAGGACATATAGCGAGGACTTGGCCCAGTTGATAACCAGGCCAGAGTACCGCCCAAAGAGTTTGATGGCGTCACAGGCCACAATAAGGGACCTGCAAGGCGAAGACATGTACAGCAATATGTCGTCAGCGTACAAGGAGACCCTGTCCTCAAAGCCAGGGGCCCATTCGATACCCTTCAAGTCGGGATGTGAACGCAACAGCGCTGCAAGGGGTTCGAGGGCCAAGGCAAACAATAGGGGGGACAGGGGGCAACCCTGTCTGGTACCGCGTCGTAGGGGGAATGGCGCCGATAGGCGGCCATTGACTGTAACATTGGCCATCGGGTCAGCATACAGGAGCTTTACCCAGCTAACGAAAACCGGTCCAAACCCGAGTTTGGCCAGAACCGCCCACAAGTAAGGCCATTCAAGCGAGTCAAAGGCCATAGTGGCATCCAGGGACGCCAACACAGCCGGCTCTTCAAGAGTGTGGGCCCGGGCCATAACCCCATGAAGGCGGCACAAGTTCAGGGCAGTGTTACGGTGGGGGATGAACCCAGACTGATCGGGGTGCACGAGATCACCAATGACCCCAATCAAACGATTAGCCAAGAGTTTGGCAAGGACCTTGGGCTCCGCATTAAGGAGGGAAATAGGACGGTAAGAACGACAAACGTCCCGTGGTTTGCCCTCCTTGTGGATGACCACGATGGTGGCCAATCGTTGGTCCAGGGGGAGAGAGCCCCTCTCAAAGGATTCCAGAAACATCTCACGGAGATGCGGGGAGACGGCGTCCGAGCGGATTTTATATAGTTCTACTGGTATGCCGTTAGGCCCGGAGGCCTTGCCGGAATTAAGTGAACGGATCGCCAGATCAACCTCGTCCGCGGTGATGTCCCTATCCAGGTCCTCCCTTTCTTCCACGGAAAGACTGGGCAGGTCGATATCAGAAAGGAAGGCCGTCGAGTCCGCCTCCGAGCAGTCCGAGGCAGACTCATAGACCCCCCGAAAGTAGTCTGCGAAAGAATCCACAATGGCGCTGGGATCCGTGAGGATCGCACCGTCGTCACCAAGAAGCTCCGGCACCACCCGACTGGCCATATCTCTTCTGTCGAGCCAAGCCAGCAGCTTCCCGGCCTTATCGCCCACATCGTAGATGCGACCTTGCTGTTCCTTGGCCAGGACAAGAGCGGCATTAGTGGCCAGGGCGTGGTACTCCGCTTGTTTCAGCGAGAGATTGTGGAGGACCAAGGGGTCCGGATCGGATCCCAATTGGGCCTCGAGGCGTAGCACTTCCTGCTCAATAGTCAGCATAGCTGAGTCTCTGTCACAACGGGTAGCAGCAATTAGTGCCTGGGCCTCACCACGGAGCACCGTCTTAAAAGCTTCCCACAGTGTAACGGCCGACTCCACCGAGCCCACATTCTCAGAGAAGTATAGGTCAATAGATTTGGCCAGAAGGGAGCGGGTCTTGAAATCACGGAAATACCATGGATTGACTGCAGCCGGGCGTTCCGGCGGAGTCACTCCAAAGTCAAAGGAGACCCATAGCGGGGAGTGGTCTGAGACGCCCCGAGCAAGAAAGCGGGCCTCGGACACGGCCAGCGCGTCCGAAGCCAGCGTAAGGACATAATCGATACGCGAGAGGCTCCCGTGCGCGCCCGACAGGAAAGAAAATTGACGGAGCGTGGGGTGCAAAAGCCGCCACACATCCACCAGCCCAGTAGACTCAAGGAAGGACGGCAGCCACAGCTGGGGCCCACGGAGGTCGCGAGGTGGTTGACGATCAAGGAGACCAGAGCAAACTGAGTTAAAGTCACCCCCCACAATTAAACGACCAGCCGGCATAGACAAGATGGCACCACCAAGGTCCTGAAAAGTACTAGACTGAAGCCCTGGGGGGACGTACACAGACAACAACGTAAGGGAACGCCCTTCCCATCTCCCAGCCACGGCGGCGTACCTCCCCCTATCATCAATCACGGTGGTTTCTATCTCTAGGGGAAGGGATGCACGCACAAGAATTCCCGCCCCCCTGGAGCCGGAAGAGAACCCCGAATGCGCCACCATTTTGTATCCCTTGCGATTCAGGGCTTTACAGGCGTTGCCCACCAAGTGCGTCTCCTGAAGAAGTACAACGTCTGGCATATGTCGTTTAACCAGTTGTATAACCACCCCTCTCTTGATGCGATCACCCAACCCGTTAACAGTCCAACTAAGAATCTTCAACACCCTACCCCTCATCCCTCCACTGCCCGCCCCACCCATCCCCCAAAGACACTTGCATCAATAAAAGTCCAGGATCGCCATTGTCCATTTGCCACAAAAGAGAAGGAAAAAGAAACACAAAACAAAACAAAACTGTACCCAACCAACCCCCCACCCTGCACCCCTGCATTAGACTAAAAAGCCCCCCCAACCAGCAGTGTGCCTGTCGCCCCATAACCTACTCTACCGAAGACCCAGAGGAGTAAGGAATCCCCGTGAAAGCGTCCCGCCACCCACCATGAAAACAAAGGAGAGATTAATCACACCAAAAACACCATCTCGGCGGTCATTCGAGGCAGGGGTAGCTCCGGCTCCCAGTTCATTCTTGCCGCTCCGCTCCGCCCGAGGCGCTTCCGACATCTTCCTCATGTTCAGCCCGCTCTGGTGACACAGTGTCCAGCCACTTGCTCACATTATCCGGATAGTCAAAAAAGTAGGCACGGCCCTTGAAATCCACACGGAGCTTCGCTGGGAATTGCATCGAGTACTTGAGACCCATGTCCCTGAGGCGTCTCTTGACTCCCGCGTAGCTCAACCGTTGGCGTTGTACCAGCCTGGTGAAATCCGGGTAGAAATGCACCTCCGCATTCTGATAGTGTAGTGGCCCGTGCGACCTGGATGCCTGGAGGATCGCATCACGATCTCTGAAATTGAGAAGGCGCGCCACAATTGGCCGCGGCGTCGCCCCCGTTTTAGGTGGACCCCCTGGCACACGGTGGGCACGTTCCACTGAAAAGAAGTTGCTCAGTCCAGAGGGCGCCAGATGTGTTTTGACCAATTCTTCCACAAACAGGTCCGCTGCGCCATTCTCGGACCCTTCCGGAACCCCCACTATACGAACGTTCTGCCGCCTGGCTCGCCCCTCAAAGTCCTCCAGCCGCTTTGAGAAAAGATCGGCAGTCGATCGCAAGTTCCGGACCTCAGTTTGCAATTCAGAGACATCCGAGGTCAGACTAGTGGTCTTGATGTCAAGCGCTCTCACACGGTCATTCGTCTTGCCCAAGTCGGTCCTGATTAGGGAAATATCAATGGCCATGGAGTCCACTTTATGGGACAGAGTCTCGTGCTGCTGCTGTACCTCGGCACGGAGGCTGGTGATGGCATGCATGATGTCCACGAGGGTAGGATCCGAGCCGTCCGGCGGGCCAGACACTGGGGCCCCTTTAGAGATGGCTCCCGACGTAGGTGGCGACTTGAGATTCACATACCGCTCCATGCGGTTGTTCTGTGTCTGCGGTTTGCCCCGACCACCTTTATTTGATGCCCTGTCCGGATCGCCTCTGCCCGCCATGATGGGTTCCCAAGAACAAGGGACAGGCGGCAGCAGGTTAGGGTCCACAGCCGAGAGGCGGTCGGATCAAAAAGTCACAATCAGGTCGACGAGGGCAAGGCAAGCGCGCAGTGTCTGCCCCGAGGAGATGGCAGGCAGGGTCCGTGTAGTCAGGTCGAGCGAAGTGGCGGAGTGACGAAGTCCGGATAGACAATGGCACCGTCACGGAGCGGAGTTCAGCTCGACGTAACTTTGCTCAGGAGTCACCGATGTGGAAGCCGATTGCATTCCCCGCCTCAGTAGGCCGTCAGCATTACAGTGCCACCAACGTGGACCAGGATTTCAGGCAGGATAGTTGCGGTGGATCGGACGGTCCACGGAGCTCCGAGCTTACGCGGCCATCTTGGTCGCCCGCGAAGCTCCTCCCCCACAGGGGTATTTTTAAGGTTCAGGACTAAGTTTGGATTTTGGGGTATAGGGGTATTTTAAGGGTCAGGGCTAGGTTTGGGTTTTGGGGTACAGGGGTATTTTTAGGGTTCAGGGTTAGGTTTGGGTTTTATGGTACAGGGGTATTTTAGGGTTCAGGGGTAGGTTTGGGTTTTGGGGTACAGGGTTATTTTTAGGGTTCAGGGCTAGGTTTGGGTCTTGGGGTACAGGGGTATTTTTAGGGTACAGGGCTAGGTTTAAGTTCTGGGGTACAGGGGGATTTTTAGGGTTCAGGGCTAGGTTTGAGTTTTGGGGTACAGGGGTGCTTTTAGGGTTCAGGGCTAGGTTGGGTTTTGGGGTACAGGGGGATTTTTAGGGTTCAGGGCTATGTTTGGGTTTTGGGGTGCAGGGTTATTTTAAGGGTTCAGGGCTAGGTTTGGGTTTTGGGGTACAGGGGTATTTTTAGCGTTCAGGGGTAGGTTTGGGTTTTGGGGTACAGGGGTATTTTTAGGGTTCAGGGCTAGGTTTGGCTTTTGGGATACAGGGGTATTTTTAGGGTTCAGTGTTAGGTCTGGGTATTGAGGTACAGGGGTTTTTATAGGGTTCAGGGCTAGGTTTGGGTTTTGGGGTACAGGGGTGCTTTTAGGGTTCAGGGGTAGGTTTGGGTTTTGGGGTATAGGGGTGCTTTTAGGATTCAGGGGTAGGTTTGGGTTTTGGGGTACAGGGGTATTTTTAGGGTTCAGGGCTAGGTTTGGGTTTTGGGGTACAGGGGTATTTTTAGGGTTTAGGGCTAGGTTTGGGTATTGGGGTACAGGGGTGCTTTTAGGGTTCAGGGGTAGGTTTGGCTTTTGGGGTACAGGGGTATTTTTAGGATTCAGGGCTAGGTTTGGGTTTTGGGGTACAGGGGTATTTTTAGGGTTCAGGGGTAGGTCTGGGCTTTGAGGTACAGGGGTATTTATAGGGTTCAGGGCTAGGTTTGGGTTTTACGGTTCAGGGGTATTTTTAGGGTTCAGGGCTAGGTTTGGGTTTTGGGGTACAGGGGTATTTTTAGGGAAGGGCTAGGTTTGGGTTTTGGGGTACAGGGGTATTTTTAGGGTTCAGGGGTAGGTCTGGGTTTTGAGATACAGGGGTATTTATAGGGTTCAGGGTTAGGTTTGGGTTTTGGGGTACAGGGGTGCTTTTAGGGTTCAGGGGTAGGTTTGAGTTTTGGGGTACAGGGGTGCTTTTAGGGTTCAGGGGTAGGTTTGGGTTTTGGGGTACAGGGTTATTTTCAGGGTTCAGGGCTAGGTTTGGGTTTTGGGGTACAGGGGGATTTTTAGGGTTCAGGGCTAGGTTTGAGTTTTGGGGTACAGGGGTGCTTTTAGGGTTCAGGGCTAGGTTGGGTTTTGGGGTATAGGGGGATTTTTAGGGTTCAGGGCTATGTTTGGGTTTTGGGGTGCAGGGTTATTTTAAGGGTTCAGGGCTAGGTTTGGGTTTTGGGGTACAGGGGTATTTTTAGCGTTCAGGGGTAGGTTTGGGTTTTGGGGTACAGGGGTATTTTTAGGGTTCAGGGCTAGGTTTGGGTTTTGGGGTACAGGGGTATTTTTAGGGTTCAGGGGTAAGTCTGGGTTTTGAGGTACAGGGGTATTTATAGGGTTCAGGGGTAGGTTTGGGTTTTTGGGTACAGGGGTGCTTTTAGGGTTCAGGGGTAGGTTTGGGTTTTGGGGTACAGTGGTGCTTTTAGGGTTCAGGGGTAGGTTTGGGTTTTGGGGTACAGGGGTATTTTTAGGGTTCAGGGGTAGGTCGGGGTTTTGGGGTACAGGGGTATTTTTAGGGTTCAGGGCTGGGTTTGGGTTTTGGTGTACAGGGGTATTTTTAGGGTTCAGGGCTAGGTTTGGGTTTTGGGGTACAGGGGTGCTTTTAGGGTTCAGGGCTAGGTTTGGGTTTTGGGGTACAGGGGTATTTTTAGGATTCAGGGCTAGGTTTGGGTTTTGGGGTACAGGGGTATTTTTAGCGTTCAGGGGTAGGTTTGGGTTTTGGGGTACAGGGGTATTTTTAGGGTCAGGGCTAGGTTTGGGTTTTGGGGTACAGGGGTATTTTTAGGGTTCAGGGGTAGGTCCGGGTTTTGAGGTACAGGGGTATTTATAGGGTTCAGGGCTAGGTTTGGGTTTTGGGGTACAGGGGTATTTTTAGGGTTCAGGGCTAGGTTTGGGTTTTGGGGTACAGGGGTATTTTTAGGGTTCAGGGGTAGGTTTGGGTTTTGAGGTACTGGGAAGAAAAAACAATGAAATATTGGGCACAACGCTCGCTTTTTTTTCTGTAATCCCACGCCCCGCACACTCCCACGCCCCCAGCACACACCCACAGCGCACGATATGAGACATGGCATGAAGGGCGGAACGTACCACACGCCCCCAGCGTTTGTCACGCCCCCATCACATGCCCACAGCACAACGCAGACACGCCCAAAAGGGACTACTTTGCTGGCACAGTTCTTTTACCTTTTAAATGTACATGGTGGGCGTCTGCATAGCCTATGTCCTTATGCTGCAACTGCCCTTTCCAACGCTATATTGGGTGTTGTGATTGGTGCTGTGGGTCCTGAGATTACCCACCTCAAAGGTTTGGGCTCTCTCTTTATTATATTAGTATAATTAGATAGATGGCTCTTCCCAAGATAGAGTCTTCCAGGACTCTACACATATTCCTCTCTAGGAGTCTAAATGAGCAGTTGTGCACCGAGCACTCCTATTTTTTTCAAAGTTTAAGCTAAATCTGACCTAATGTTATGATCTGTGTGCAGCAACTGATTGAGTTTACCCAGGTACTCTACCAAGTAACATGCAAATGTGGCTGGCCAACGGAAGTTAGCGCAGGCTCAGTTGCGCACAACTCTCTTGAATTCTATTGATCAAACCCTTTTTTTTAACGTTTCAACACATATTTTTATTCATATGTTTTTTTGTAATTCAATCAAGTTTTTTCAACACAACCTTCTATGTTTATACATTTACACATGAATTTTCATTTACAGAATAGCGACAAATAAATTTATACATTTGAAAACAACATTGAATTTCTTGAATGTATCATAATCCGCCCAATGCATTTCGGGACAGAAGCAGGGTCCCTTCGTCAGGGGCAATGCTGAAAAATAACATGTACAGGCACATCAGTCTCTATGCATCTAATACATACATTTATATACATTTAATCCATCACATTTCTTATGTTTTTCCACCACCAAAAGTCAAAAAATTACACCCAAAGTGCATCAACCAATAAAACACCTTCAACCTAAGGAGTATGTAAGGACTACTTACATACACACACGAATAACTCTATTTCCTTCAAGCCGCGTTTCTCCTTGGTCCAAAAACAACTAAAAAAACAATGTAAACACTATTCACGCATACCGCCAGCATAAACCTTAAATGAAGACTTAAACCACAATCAATTCACCACATGTTTGCATACCTGCATAAGCTTCAGTAATACGCGTGTCTTCAAACCTTCCTCGTATATATCGTGAACCTCCTTCAAAATCTATCTGTAACACACAGGGATAAAGCACTAAGTATTCTGTTTGTTTCCGCATGAAACCACAACTAAGTACATCGCGCTCAAGGAGTCTATCCTTGTCAGTGGAGATTTCAATACCTAGGTATTTGAACCCGCACTTTGGGACTCAAAACCGTCACACCAGCCCCTCAAAATCACCCCAATCTCCCAAGTCATAAATTATTGACTTTTTACAGTAAATGTAGTATCCTGAGTATCGCTCAAAGTTACAAAATATCAAGAAGACCTGTGGCATTGCTGATGCTGGGTCCATGAGGAAAAGTAGTATTTCGTCTGGGTACTGTGAGATTTTTCTGGTTCTTCAGTTAGATTTTTCACCTCCAAAGTAGAGTACGCCCTGCAACGCATAAAAGGGAAACACTATCAGCAGGGGGAAAAGCGGGGCGACTACTGGCAGTGCAGCTCTACCAGCAAGAGGTAACCATGGCCATTCCTGCCATACAATCAACAGGGGGCAAGACTCTCACTCATCGCCAAGACATTGTGAACAAATTTGCTTTGTTTAAGACATCCCTCTACACTCTAGGAGAACCAGCCGAGGTGGGCAATCGACCACTTTTCTGAGAGATACAGATTTTCCCGCCTCTCGGACAAGGGCTGAGAGCTTCTAGATGGGGCGTTCACCTGGAAAAGATGGCAGCGGAAAAGAACTTTGGAGATGGGTAGGAGATAGTGGGCACCAAACAGACTGGATTCCAAGAAGCAGAACAAATGTCCTCTCTAATAGGGCAGTGATTGCCATCATACCTAAACCTGGGAAAGGCTCCCTATTATGCAGCAGCATGCTCATCTACTTACTAAATTGTGACATTGAAATTCTGCCTAGTATTCTAGTCTCCCCCTACACAACGTCCTTCTCTTTTTGATACATCACATGCAAGTAGTTTTTGTGCCAAGCCGCTCCTCCAGAAACCCCCTCCGCACCTTGGCTCACACACTCTGGTCAGCTAAAGATCTTCAGACTGACCTGTTGTCCCTCTCCCTTGATGCAGAAACGGCAATCAACAGCATCGAGTGGAACTACCTCTTTGAGGTGATGGAGCGCTTCGGCCTGGGTGACCAATTCATCGCTAAGGTGTGACTGCTGTATGAAAGCCTCACTGCCCAGGTCAACCGCAGAGGCTTCTTATCAGAACCTTTCCAGATTTATCAAGGGATGCATCAGGGTGTCCTCTCGCCCTGCTCCTCTTTCAATTGTCCATGGAGCCCCTGGCTGCTACTATCCGTAACATGATTGCTAGCAAAGGGGACCCTTCTAGAAGAAACTAAGGTCAGGGAGAAGAGGGGAAAGCAACTAAGATAATATATAAGACAAACTCCTTCGCAACCTCTATTTCTTTGACTATTTAGAAAAAATCTTTTCTAAATAGTCAAAGAAATTAAGGTTGCAAGGGAGTTTGTCTTATATATCACCATCCGTAACATGGCCAGAATCACAGGCATCTCCCTCCCCACAGCAAATACAAACTATATCTCTCTGCCTACTCTCACAGACCTGCACCAATCCTTACCGTCTCTGCTTGACATGATTGCAGATTCCTCATCATTCTCTGTATATAAAATAAACTGGGAAAAGAGCAAAGCTCTTTCCATCTTGGCATGGATACCATGTTCGCTGGCCACCCTCCCGTCTTAAGTATTTGGGGATCCTGTTAATAAAGGCATAGTGGGGATGGTACCCGACGATTTGAACCCATTGATTGCTCAGATGAAACAAGACTTTGTGAAATGGGCTGTGTTGCATTTTTTATGTAGGAAAGAGTGCAAGTTGTGTGAATGGTAACACTCCCACACTTTATAAACACCCTTGGAATGCTCCCCATTCAGGTACCCCTCACCACGCTTTGCCTCATTGATTCCAGGATAATATCCTTTATATGGGGCTCTTTGAAACCCCACTTAGCTGAGTCCAAATTAAAGGACCGCCGTACCAGTCGAGGTCTAGGCCTCCTATCTGTGGAACACTATGCCCTTGCTCTCCAGCTCTCCCAATTGACGTATATGCTGCTGGGGGTCCCAGATCCACCACAATGGGTGAACATTGAAAGACATCTACTATCAGTGCACATAGGCGGTACACAGACAAAATATCGAGTTGGAAATATCGACCTACCATAATATCGAGTCTGAAATATCGAAGGAGCATAATATCGAAGGCAAGAATATCGTTGGACAGAATATCGACCCTAAGGTAAGTAATATCGAAAATCTTAATATCGATGTAAGTAATATCGAAGTTAGTAATATCGATAGCATATATATCGATGTTACTAATTTCGATGACACTAA
Organism: Lissotriton vulgaris; assembly: GCF_964263255.1. NCBI lineage: Eukaryota > Metazoa > Chordata > Amphibia > Caudata > Salamandridae > Lissotriton > Lissotriton vulgaris. The sequence goes on along the minus strand of NC_141695.1, from coordinate 187,115,630 downwards.
TATCGATATTTGTATTATTTTATAGTTTTTTATTATGTATGTGTTATATGTTTAACTTAAGTATTTGAAATAATTACTATTATATGTGTATTAATTTTATATAATAATAAATTATTTATAAAAAAATTGTATATTTTAGTACCGGAGCGGGTTGTGGGTTTATAGGGGAATAGGGTGGGAAGTAATTTAATTATGGTTAATTGATTATTAATTAGTAGGATTTATTAATAAATTATAATTAATTGGTAATTAATTGAAAATAATTGGAAAATAATTTTAATTAATTTATTAATTGATATATATGTTCTGTAGTGGGTTGTGGGTTTATAGGGGAATAGGGTGGGAAGTAATTTAATTATGGTAAGTAGATTAATAAATAGTAGGATTTATTAATTAATTATAATTAATTGCTAATTATTATTAATTAATTTGAAAAAAATTAAATTAATTGATTAATTGATATATATGTTCTGTAGCGGGATGTGTGTTTATAGGGGAATAGGGTGGGAAGTAATTTAATTATGGTTAATTAGTTAATAATTAGTAGGAATTATAAAATAAATTTAATTAATTGGTAATTAATTTTAATTAATAGTTAATTAATTTTAATCATTTACTAATTATTTTTCTTGAATTCATAAATGGATAAATGTGTTATGTTGTGGGTAGTGGTTTTTTAGGGAAATATGGTAGGAAGTAATGTAAATTTAAATAATTAATAATGTAATAAAACTAATTGTATTGTTAATAATATAATTGTTAATTAATTATTAATTGGCAATGAAATATTATTAAATGGTATTAATTTTAATTTATTGTAGGTTAAATATATTTAGCTAAACATGTATTTGATATTTATGTATAGGTATTGTATATAGTTTATATTTATTTATTTGTTTATTTTTTTATAATTCGAAAAATAGTTAATTTATAAGTATGTTATTTTAACCCTTATACTATCCAACACTTTCCCTACTGTAGCACTCTCTGGAGTTGGAATAGTATTTTTTACCCCTACGCTATCCAACGCTTCCCCTACTGTTGCACTCTCTGGAGTGGGAATAGTAATTTTTACCCGTACGCTATCCAACGCTTTCCCTACTGTTGCACTCTCTGGAGTGGGAATAGTAATTTTTACCCCTACACTATCCAACGCTTTCCCTACTGTTGCACTCTCTGGAGTGGGATTAGTAATTTTTACCCGTACGCTATCCAACGCTTTCCCTACTGTTGCACTCTCTGGAGTGGGAATAGTAATTTATACCCATACACTATCCAACGCTTTCCCTACTGTTGCACTCTCTGGAGTGGGAATAGTAATTTTTACCCGTATGCTATCCAACCCTTTCCCTATTGTTGCACTCTCTGGAGTGGGAATAGTAATTTATACCCCTACGCTATCCAATGCTTTCCCTACTGTTGCACTCTCTGGAGTGGGAATAGTAATTTTTACCCCTACGCTATCCAACGCTTTCCTTACTGTTGCACTCTCTGGAGTGGGAATAGTAATTTTTACTCCTACGCTATCCAACGCTTTCCCTACAGTTGCACTCTCTGGAGTGGGAATAGTAATTTTTACTTCTATGCTATCCAACGCTTTCCCTACTGTTGCACTCTCTGGAGTGGGAATAGTAATTTTTACTCCTACGCTATCCAACGCTTTCCCTACTGTTGCACTCTCTGGAGTGGGAATAGTAATTTTTACCCCTACGCTATCTAATGCTTTCCCTACTGTTGCACTCTCTGGAGTGGGAATAGTAATTTTGACCCGTACGCTATCCAACGCTTTCCCTACTGTTGCACTCTCTGGAGTGGGAATAGTAATTTTTATCCCTACGCTATCCAACGCTTTCCCTACTGTTGCACTCTCTGGAGTGGGAATAGTAATTTTTACCCGTACGCTATCCAACGCTTTCCCTACTGTTGCACTCTCTGGAGTGGGAATAGTAATTTTTACCCCTACGCTATCCAACGCTTTCCCTACTGTTGCACTCTCTGGAGTGGGAATAGTAATTTTTAGCCGTACGCTATCCAACGCTTTCCCTACTGTTGCACTCTCTGGAATGGGAATAGTAATTTATACCCCTACGCTATACAATGCTTTACCTACTGTTGCACTCTCTGGAGTGGGAATAGTAATTTTTACCCCTACGCTATCCAATGCTTTCCCTACTGTTGCACTCTCTGGAGTGGGAATAGTAATTTTTACCCGTACGCTATCGAACGCTTTCCCTACTGTTGCACTCTCTGGAGTGGGAATAGTAATTTTAACCCCTACGCTATCCAACGCTTTCCCTACTGTTGCACTCTCTGGAGTGGGAATAGTAATTTTTACCAGTACGCTATCCAACGCTTTCCCTACTGTTGCACTCTCTGGAGTGGGAATAGTAATTTTCACCCCTACGCTATCCAACGCTTTCCCTACTGTTGCACTCTCTGGAGTGGGAATAGTAATTTTTACCCGTATGCTATCCAACGCTTTCCCTACTGTTGCACTCTCTGGAGTGGGAATAGTAATTTATACCCCTACGCTATCCAATGCTTTCCCTACTGTTGCACTCTCTGGAGTGGGAATAGTAATTTTTACCCCTATGCTATCCAACGCTTTTCCTACTGTTGCACTCTCTGGAGTGGGAATAGTAATTTTTACTCCTACGCTATCCAACGCTTTCCCTACTGTTGCACTCTCTGGAGTGGGAATAGTAATTTTTACCCCTACGCTATCCAATGCTTTCCCTACTGTTGCACTCTCTGGAGTGGGAATAGTAATTTTTACTCCTATGCTATCCATGCTTTCCCTACTGTTGCACTTTCTGGAGTGGGAATAGTAATTTTTACCCCTACGCTATCCAACGCTTTCCCTACTGTTGCACTCTCTGGAGTGGGAATAGTAATTTTACCCCTACGCTATCAAACGCTTTCCCTACTGTTGCACTCTCTGGAGTGGGAATAGTAATTTTTACCCTTGCGCTATCCAACGTTTTATATAATTAATTGTAAAAAAATTCAAAGTTTATTTTATTTTTTATATTAGTTACATTTTATTTATGTTATTTTTTTTGTTTGTAAATGTATTAGTAATTTAGAATATATTTAATTAATTTATAAATTAGTAAAATAAGTATTAATACTTATTGTTCAGTGTATATATATTATATATTTACTGTATATATTTCATTAATCTATTATTAATATATATGTATTATTTATTTATTTAAAACATTATTAGATACTTTTAAATATGTAGATTTAATTTATTAGTGTTATATACTTTATTTTACATTTATATATTAAAAGAAAAAAAATCGATATTTTTGACATCGATATTTTTTACATCTATATTATTTTTTCGATATTTTTGTACTTACCATGTTGTAGATAGGATGTCGATATTCTTGCCTTCGATATTGTTGACTCGATATTTCTGTAGGTCGATATTTTTGAGGTCAAAATTCTGTCAGTGATCCCACATAGGCCTCTCTGCTTTATATGGGGCAGAAACATGTCAGCACGAACCCAATCACCAGGTGCTACAAGCTATGCATAAGGCCTGGCAGCGTGCACTTCGCTTAAAGAAGACAATCCCACAGCTTCACGAGAAAGCTCCCCTGTGGGGGAACGCCGGCATACACATCAATGGACGGATACTATCCTAGCCCCGAGTTAGGGCATCAGGCCACATCTACCTCTCTGCACCTCCCCTCTTCCTATAACCCTAACTATGACCAACCCTCCCCCTCACAACCTCTCCCGCTACCACCTCACCCCTGTCTTCCTCTTCCTTCCTCCACGTTCGGCAGCAGAGGAGATCACCGACACCACTGGATAGAACCACAAATCTCCTGCCCTCCCTGTAGCCCGTACTCAGTACGGCAGTGACACATGCCTACATCAATAACAGAATGCATGGTGGAAATGGTTGCAATCCACTAGTAACCCTCTCCTTCTCACTCACACATTCCACTATCCACCCCGCTCTAGCACTCCACACATACACAAAACTGCACAGCCTCAACCATATCACAGCTGCCCCCATATCCTAGCTACTCAACATATAAGTCTTTCTTCCCAGGGATATCCTTCTTCAGTCCTCCAGAACTCAAACAGGGGTTACCAATGACTTCTCCGATAGCACCCTTAGGAATGCTGACTCGATATCAGAGGCATGGATACCGGATACCTGGTAAACCATTGCCTGCATATAGAAGCCTGGATCCCACCTCCCCCTTACCATTAACATCATCCGGGAATGAACGAATGAATGCATACATATGGGCACCCCCCAGGGAGCACCTAGCTCCAACCGTTTCCTTTTCCCCTGGGGGCAATTATGATGCACCCGCCACAGTGATGGGCGCATCCCGGATATTTAAAATTGCGGCTGCCACAATGCTAAAAATGCATGCCGCGCATTCCAATGCACAACATGAAAGGCACTGCACAGTGCATGCCACGTTGTCTATTGAAATGCAGGGGGGTACCCTAGGTAGCACCCTTAGGAATGCTGACTTATGAATGCTGACTCAATATCAGAGTTTGCAAAAACAACAGGTGAAGGACATGGCTTTTGTAGTTCGGACTGGACTGTTCCCATGGGGCACAGGGTCAGAGCTGATTTGCATATCGCCATTGTCTAACCCAGGGTGGTGTGGAGTGCAAAAAAACGATGGATTTGGGCCCAGATCTTTGGACTGGGGTGAATGTGTGACATTGATCCACATTCTGTCCATCACCTGTTTTGTTTGCAATACCGCCATAAGTGCGCCGGGGATGCTCAGACGTGGGTCCCGGGCACTCCACACCACTGGAGTCAAGCTAGCCGGGCTGATGAGAGGTGTTACCTCGAAACCGGTCCGGTCCTCGGATGCTTGATTCCGTTCTGGGAAGGACATGGCTTTTGTAGTTCGGACTGGACTGTTCCCATGGGGCACAGGGTCAGAGCTGATTTGCATATCGCCATTGTCTAACCCAGGGTGGTGTGGAGTGCAAAAAAACGATGGATTTGGGCCCAGATCTTTGGACTGGGGTGAATGTGTGACATTGATCCACATTCTGTCCATCACCTGTTTTGTTTGGACTCAATATCAGAGGCACCATAGGTACCGCCCATATGCACCCCCCACATAACCAGAGTCCCTGGGGGCCCGCAACGGACCCACGCAAGCAATTCCCGCATGCCTCCGCCACAGAAAGGCATTTTTCAGCCCCCATAGTAATATGGCTGGCAGTGTCTAACAGACACCGCCACCATATTGAACTCTTTTCTGCCCGGTCAACTTGTTGACTGGACGGAAAAGTGGCAGATGGTGCTATATTACTATGGCGGGGGCAAAGGGTGGAGGGCAGGGATGGATCTTGGGCGGATTGCCGCCGCAATGCAGGGGGTGGCAATCCGCCCGAGATCCTAATGACCCCCTAAGTGTCAGGATGGGGCAGGGCCATTGCCGCTATTTGGAAGCAGGAATGAGCTGTGCGCTAAAGTTTAAAATGTGCAAGTCTCTTTGGCATGCTGTCTTGTGACGGCCAGCGAGACATGCACATTTTGAACTTCTCTACATTAGCTCTCTTAGACAGCTAGGTTAGAGAAAGGGCAGGCCTCCAGTGCTCTTGGGAGCTATGAGTGAGGGCGCTCCCTCCAATCCTGCTGTGAGAGCAGCGCCAGGATTGAGGAGTGCAGTTTCCCTGGTCTGGAGCTTCAAGGAGACACCCAAGGTAGGTGGATGTCACGCTGGAAGCTAAGGAGGTAAGTCTATTTTATTTATTACATTTACTTTTTTTTGTGCCCTACCATACTTGGTACATGCCAGCCGCCACTGCTCGAAGGATAAATGATGTCACTCCAGCTGTTTGGTGAAACAATTTCCGAGAACTGTCAGGCCTTTCCTCAATTTGCAAACGTCTATGAATCACAGAGCGATGGCAAATGTTCAACTGTGTGTGTCCGTATTCACAACGTTGCTGAATAATTGCTCTGTTTCAAAGGAAGCCTCAAAAGACTCCTCCGCCCAATGGATAACTTAGAAAATCAGAGAAGCCCTTGTACACAGACAGGTGTTTCAGAATAGATACAGAAGTGCTGTTATTTAAAAAGAACACTTTAATAACACGATAGATAAATATATACACGTAGTGAAAATAGAGCTCAGCAATAGAAATCATAGAGTAGGACAACACACAAAGGGTACGGCATAACAACACTGGATAGTCAAGTCACAAACACAAACAGTCCTGTTTGTGTTCACGAGTTGTCTGTGAGCATTGTGTACTTTGTAATGCTATTCAAAAGCCATGAGTATTGTAATCCTCAAAGAAAAACATTAATTCCCGCTATTCTGTTCAGATTGACTAGACAATCACAAGCACAATACGACAATTGCAACCTCTGGGAATACAATAAACATCAAGGGTATCTGTGCCTGCGTGCATGAAGGTCTGCCTAGAAGATCTGCCTTTTCTCCCTTGTAGCCATAAAGGATTTCAGGGTACCTTAAACGGTGGATCCATTGTTATCCCATAGTGTGGACCACACCAAGGCCAGGGCTCTATCTCCAGTGAAGATGGATCAGGGCAGTGAAGTGGGTAAGATAGGCTACTGAGCCTCAGGTTAAACTGAGGTGGAGCTCCCAAGAAGACAAAAAGTAGTTTAGAGGGACCCAAAAGGGCCTTTCTTGTGCTCTGGATGAGGCTAGGACGCAAACAAGACAGATGATGGACTTCTCACAGCTAAACAATGGTTATAGGACATGTTCAGGAACTTGGGGGCAGATGCATCAAACGGTTTTTTCGTCGCAAACGCTGCGATTCGGTAAAAAGCAGCGTTTGCGTCAAAAAAATCGAAAAATGCAATGTATCATCTAAAACGCATCACAATATTAAGGAATCGCACATTTTGCGATTCCTTAATATTGCGTAAGCATTTAAGGAATCGCAAATTGTGATTCCTTAAATGCTATGTAAGATGCTATTAAGTTTTGCGAATTTACAATAAGAAATCACAAATTACCATCAACTTGTAGTTGGTGGTAATTTGCAAATTCTTTTACAAATGCACTTTTTGGCATTTGTAAAGGTACCATGTGGCGCTCATTCATGCCCTTAGGGCATGTATGTGCACCATATGCTCACACATGTAAATTTCAGGGGTGCAGTAGGGTGTCCTTAAGACACGCTTGCACCCTTGAAATTATTCTCAATTTGCGATTAGCTAATTGTGAATCGCAAATTGAGAATAACTTCCCATTCCTTCCTATGGGCCTCCTGGCCCAAAGAAATGAATGGGAAATTATTCTTTAATTGCGATTAGCAATTTGCTAATCACAATTAAGGAATTTTAAGAAATCTCTAAAAAATAGCGAATTTTTATATACTGTTACGGTGACATGCATCAATAAAACGTTTTGCGATTCCTTATTAGCGATTTTTAAGGAATCGCAAATAAGGAATCGCAAAACGGGATGCATGATTTAAATTGCATAAAATTTGCGAATCGGTAAAAATCGCAATTTTTACCGATTCGCAAATATTATGCGAATTTCAATTTGCGATTTCGCAATTCCCATTGATTCCTATGGGCCAAAAGGCCCATAGGAATCAATGGGAATTGCGAATTCGCAAATTGGGATTCGCAAAATGTTGATGCATTCCATGGGTGCAGGGGGGGGTCCAAAGGACACCCCCCTGCACCCCTGAAATGTATTTTGGAGTGCATGTTACAAACATACATGTCCTAAGGACATGTGTGTCTGTAACATGACAGTGTTTTTAAATGCAAATTAGAGCATTTTAACACATTTTCGCAAATTACCACGAGGTTCAACCTCGTGGTAATTTGCACCCCCTAATTGCGAATTCGCAATTTTAAAATTAATCATGCATTGCTTTTAAGGAATCGCAAATTTGCGATTCCTTAAAAGCAATCGCATTTTTGGAATTCGCTAAAAATAGCGATTTTCCCAAAAATGCATGATGCATCTCAAAACATTATTTTGCATTCGCAAACGGCCGATTTTAGCGAATCGCACCGTTTGCACATGCAAAAATCGTTGATGCATGTGCCTGATAGCATTTTGCAATTCTCAAATAGCGATTCTCAAAAAATCGCTATTTGAGAATCGCAAATAGGTATTTTGATACATCTGCCCCCTGGACACTAAGAATCGAAAGTGAAACAATTCACCATGTATAAAGAGCGGGAGTGCATTCAACATGCTGTTCTCACATGAGATGAACTTCTAAGTTGATCTTGGCCCTTCTCCCTCTGTCTCTTCTGAGGAGTAAAATTTACTTCTAGTATCTCTGAACCCTAGGTCTGGATGGGGCTATCCTTTCCAGCATGGTGGGCAGCTGGGCAGGCCAGCAGAGCTTCCGCGTGCCATCTGCTTTATTCTAAAGCTTCTAAAATAGAGTCACCAGTCCTCTTTCGCAGGAACCACCAGCCCAGTGGTCCAGCAGATCTGTCTTGACGTGGCTCTCCAAAGCGCTGGAGTGGGGCCTCAGCCTATATCCCCAGTCCTGGGCAGTCAGGCAGCAGCCCTTACCCAGTCAGTTCAGGTCTGTGCACAGTTTAAATATCCACTTGGTCAGTTTTCGAAAGGCTTTCCTCCTCAGAGTGAAGGTTGGATGAAGATAGCTAGCCTTGTTGTGAGGATGCCTCAGTGGCATCATAAAAAGAGATAGACACAAAGTGCTGGACTTCTCTGTTTGAACACTTTAGGTATCTCAGCCAAGAAAGGATGTCACTCATTGCAAAATCAGTAGAGTCATCTGGGAGTTTTTGATCTTGCACAAACAACCCGTAAAATCTTTATGAATGCCCACAAGTATACAGATTTGGGGATGTCCTCTGTAATTTTGCGTGGTTGCCCATTCTCCATTCTCCTTTCCCCTTTCCAACCCTAACTTTATGATGTATGGAAATACACTATACTGGCAGATTCTCAGCCATCATAACTGAACCTTGGCCTCAAATATGTCATTAATCCTGATTGCATAAATCAGGGTATTTTCAAAGACAAATGACTTTTTAATTATTAAACTATACTCAGGAGTGCATACATAACTGGAAATCTGGCCAGAAATACCAATAATGCAAACATTTATACTGTGTTCGATGCATGTATAATTATTTGATATTCACCCCTGCCAATTACTTTAAATCTAGAAATTTTTACTGACCTGCAGCGTGAACGGTATGCATTGACGTTTTAGAAACTTCCAATGCTAATGATAATGCTTTAAATCAATATCTTTCCCATACATTTGACACCACTTCCTCACACGGCCTTCTTTAAAATGTTAGAAACCATAATGCAGATCCATTCCAGTTTAATAAAGTTTCTCAGAGATTGAATGTTTAAATGGATACGAATGTGTGCCATGTTATTGCATGCTCCTGGTCATTCTCCTGTCCCACGCCCTCTGCCAAATTTAAATTGTGCAATTCCTTCCACCAGTGAGCAGTGTGTGACTGACACAGAGGCAGCCTTGGATTCCTGATAGAAAGTGTTTGGGTCAGTTTAGAGGGGTGCAGGATTCTCTAACCCTAAGATCAGGGTCTGTGAGAGGCAGAGTACAGCTATAAAGCCAGGCCTCCTAAGACAGTCTCTGGGGGTTTCTCTCCAAGAATGTTTTGCAAATGACACTATTCTTCAAGGTGTTTTGGCTTGCCCACGATAGCCTTGGATACTGTACTGCCTTGTAGAGCTTGAGACCATAGACAATCTTGCCCTGACTAAACTCTCTGGTGATGTGGGTCTACAAATGTGATATTGTCCCCTTTGATTTACCCCAGCAGGTTAATTGTCAACTGGAAATGTGACGAAAAGGGTTACTTGGAAAGACCTGATCATTACATTTCCCAGAGTTAGGTGTCACTACAATATTGGTACTTTCGATTTGGCTTCTCTGAGAGCTTTCCTTTCAGGTGAGATGGTTTATGATGGCAGTTTTCTCGAGTTTGCTCCCAGAGCAGTAAATGGCAAGGGACATTAAACACCAAAGTGCTGTGCAGTTGAGTTAGTGCCACCTCTCAGCTATCCAATCAGGTAAGTGGCTTTATGATGTGCATGAAGGAGAACAGCAGTCCATCCTCAATCAGATCTGACAAGATCCCTCTTAGTCCTCTTCAATGAACTGAAGCAGGGCTGGCCAGTTTCAGCACTGGTGACGCCCGGTGGGACAATCATTTTTGGCCCCCTCCCCATGACCTCAACCACGGATTCCCTCACTACCACCGGGCAAAAGTGCCCCTCATCTCTCCGTAACCCTGCGCTCACAAACATTTTATTTGTTTTAAAGCACTGGTAAAGTCTGGCTTTACTAATAAGAAAGTATGTCTACCAAACATTATGACTAGATAATAAAATGGGGACAAAGCATAACTTCCTAACCTATTTAATGCAGTTTGCATGCAGCTCTTTGATTACAGTTCTTAACAGTCACTGTTCTATATTAGGGTTGTATCTTATGAGCTGCTGTAACAAAAAGACCACTGTAACAAAAGCAGTAATCCTCCCAGCCATTCACATAAAATAAGGATATGTTATCTGCACAGTACGCATTTTTTGCTGCATTTTTTGCGGCATGCATATTAACCCTCTGCGCTACGGTATGGTGAGTCAAATCTGCCACTAGACAAAACTCGAATCTCTCTCTCCAGCAGGAACATTAACCACAAGAGTTATCTTGACATTTTCGTTGTTGCTTGAAAGCAGTATGCAGAAGGAACTCTGCCACAGGTGTTTTTTAAGTGCCCCCTCTCCAGGTGGGCTCCCAGTGTGGCCGTACCAGTCGCACCGCCCTAATGCCAACCCTAAACTGAAGTCTCATTCTTGACACAAAAATACTCTCAGGTGTAATCACATCTAGATGTTGAACAGTCACTGATGTGCCCTCTACCTGCAACTTCTTTTTCTTCTGCACCTAACAAAAGTGCCTGTTACCTGAAACCCCTTCTGCTGCTGCACCCCACATCTGTAGCCACCCCTCCATTTAGAATGGCCTGAATTCCGAGTAATTTACTGTGCAAAGAATGTTTCCCATACCAACACATTTTCTGTACATTATTACGTGGCTATGAACCGGGACCATCAACGAATCCATTGCTGGGGTTGTGCTTTCCCAATAGAAGAGGCTCATGAAAGTATAACATGCATTGGCAAAGCCAATAGCTCTCGTCTATCCGAAAACCATTGGCTTTGCCAATGTGATGTAGCCATTTTGTACACCAGTGTGACTGCAGTTCAGAGGTGTAGAGGAGAGTGGTGTGGAGAGAAGTAGTTCAATAGAGTGGAGTAGTGTTTTAGAGTAGAGTGGAGTGGCTTGAAGTGGAGGAGAGTATTGTAGTGTTGAGAGGTGTAGAGTGCAGTAAAGTAAAGTAGCATACAGTGGAGTAAACTTGAGTGTTGTACAGTGGAGTGGCATACAGTGGAGTGGCATACAGTGGAGTATAGTGACTTAGAGCGGAATGGCACAGAGTGGAGTAGAGTGTCAAAAATTGGAGTGGGGTAGAGTAGAGTGGAGCAGAGAGTCATGGAGTGAAGTAAAGTAGAGATGCATAGAGTTGAGTAGCGCATCATAAAGTGGAGTGGCGTAGAGAGGCATATACCCCCACATGCATCAATCTAGGATTTTGCATTTCTTAAATAGCGAAAATTAAGGAATCGCTATTTAGGAAATGCAAAATGCTATGCATCAATAAATCCTAAAAGTTTTTAGGATTTCTTAATTTTCGGAAATTGCGATTCCTTAATTGCGAAGTGCAATTAAGGAATGGCATTACATTGATTCCTATGGGCCTAGAGGCCCATAGGAATCAATGTAGTCAATTGGAAGGCAGTAGCAAATTGCGAGTGGCACTTAGAAAATTTCATGGGTGCAGGGGGGGGTCCAAAGGACCCCCCCTGCACCCCTGAAATGCATTTGAAAGTGCATGTTTCACACACACATGTCCTAAGGACATGTGTGTCTGTAACTGGACAGTTTAAAAAATGCATTTTTAAGCATTTTTAAACAATTTCGCAAATTACCACGAGGTTGAACCTCGTGGTAATTTGCACTTCCAATTTGAATAATCGCAATTTTTTTTTAAATGATGCATAGTTTTTAAGGAATCGCAAATTTGCAATTCCTTAAAAGCAATCGCATTTTTGGAATTCGGTAAAAATACCGAATTACTCAAAAATGCTTGATGCATCCCAAACACATATTTAGGAAGTGCAAACGGCCGAATTTACCGATTCGCACCGTTTGCACTTCCTAAATAGGTTGATGCATGTGCCCCATGGTGTCATAGAGTAAGTTGAGTGTTGTAGAATGGAGTGGCACAGAGGAGAGTTTCATAGAGTGTAGTATGCTTGGCGTGGTAGCCATATTCTTCAATTGAAATGACCATTACAATTGCACAGACAAACAGTTTTACTGATAAAACTATACAGCGCATACATGATAATGTGTGGCAATGGGTAGTGTATTGATTTGTTTTGATCCTATTAAAATACTTGCTTCTACCACAGTTCAGAATTACATAAAATGTGCTTCATTCGTGCTTTCCTAATTCTGACATATTCTGAAATATTTGTACAGTTCATTTGCAGGCATTTACATTTTGTTGTGTGTTAAAAATAGCATCTTAGAGACTTTTCACATTCCCATTCCCAGCAAGATTGTCACATAAATCTTCTCAATTTGGAGTCAGGCTTGCAAGACTGGTGTACTGGCAGAGTGGCTAAAATATAGAACATTTACTGCTTCTTGAACCAGCATACAAGGGAGGTAACTGAAAGCACATCTCCTCTTATGGGGTGCCTCACAAAAAATAAAATAAAAAAGTTCCCAGAAAGCAAGCACTCATGGAATAATACAAGGAGTCAGTCTGAGAAGTGGTAAACTGGCTATGTTCCACAAAGAAGGGACAAAGACTAGCTGGACAACCTAAACCAAATAAACCCAGCAAATAGAAGGCAAGCAAATGTGAGTTACAAACTACAAAGCCAATGGTGAGCAGTGGGAATCCATTCCTCGGAAAGATTTCAAAGACTTTTACAAGAAGATTGTTCACAATCAGACAGACAGCTGTGCTCTCTGGTAGGCTTGGACCTAAAAATGCAGACTGGAGTTCAAGGTTTTAGTGAGGATTCTATATTCATCTGGCCTATCTTTGTCCTACATTCTCCTAAATGAGATTTAGATTGATAGAGGCATGTCCTTTTCTGATTTATGGCCAGTTTTCAAAACTAACATTCTATGATGTATAATTTTCTGGACGATTGAGCCAAATCAGAGATGAAGACTTGGGCAAGCAGAGAGATAGAAGATTGCCCTTGGTGTGTACCTGACTGCACACAGTTGTAGTGCGCTCCAGACGAGCTAGGTTGGAACTTGTGAATAAGTTGCATACCTTTTAAGGAATGACTCTAAGATTAAAAGTCATCTTGAGAGTGGGTAAGCAAAAGTCAGTCCTGTCATTCTGTAGCCATACCTCACTGATGGCTATTTGAAATTTGCCCTGTCTGTAGAGTCACCCCATATTTTCACTTTCTCTAGATGAACCTGTTTTTGTTGGCAACAGGACTCTGCACACAGTCCTCCTGCTAATCAGTGCTAAAGTGCCTTCCAAACATGGTAACATGAGAGTATATCTGTTTGTACATTTAATTTACTGTAAGTCCACCGTACTACATGTACTTAGTGTAAGTTAAATGCTACTAGTGGACTGCACCGCTCATTGTGCCACCAATTAAAAAGCTTCCTAAAACATGTTTCAGATATGCTAATTCAGCCTTCAGTTTCGTTTTAAACTGCCATATCGACCAGGCAAGGTAAACCTTTTGCCTGGCCTGAATCTTCCTTTTTAATACTTATAAGTCACCCCTAAGGTGACTTATAAGGGTTCATCCTATTTAAAAACTAGGACATGCATCTTTAATCTTTTACAAGTCCTGGCACTGAAAAACCCACAAAGTCGTTTTTCACTGTGGCCAGACTGGCCTCCCATAAACAAACACAAGTTTACCCCATTACCTTTAATATGTGAGATATTCAGTTTGAGAGTAGCTAGAGAAATACTTCTTCCACTCATTTCATTTTTTCAGATTTTAAATTATTATTTTGTAAATCCCACTTTTAAAAAGTTGGCATTTCCCTGTCATTCAGGAGCCACCTGTCCCTGGGGCTGTTCATGGCTCCCCCTCTGGGAAGTGTGGGTTGGAGTCAGACAGTGGGCAAAGGTTCTGGGTGTAAACCTTATTTGATCTTACTGGCAGTTTGGCTGTGAAGAAACTGTGCCCTGCTCTGATTATTCTTCAGAGAGACCTGCCCCAGAACACCAAATGGAGCATGACACCAGGGGCCACATTATACATTGTGCGCTGGGGCCCAACGAGCCAGTGCACCCGCTTTGTGACCCCCCGGGGCACGAGGGTATTTCATAAGGGGCTGCAGATGCTTGTGCATCTCCGTCTGTAATACTAATAGCACTGCACACACGTATCTCCAGGGCTATCATGAGAAGGTGTTCCCTCATTTACATGGGGGTTGTGGTCCCAATTAAAAGAGGAAATCACTTTGCCTCTGTGCCTGCGCCGTGCCATTGGACGTGGCTGCAGAGGCAAACATGCTCTCAGGAGGCGCAAAGTGCGCCACAATAAGATGCTGCACTTTTAGTGCGCCTCCTAAAGCCAACCCTCTGGTAGGGAGGAAGGGGGCCCTATGAACCTACCAGGCTTCCCCTTGCAGGCGGGTGCAGTCACTCACTGCACCTGCCTGCAAGAAGCTCTCTCTCCCCTCTTCAAAGTGCAGGCGGGTGCTGCCTGCATTGTTGAACTCAGAGTGGCTGTAAAGCAGCTGCTCTGTATTTCCTTTGAATGCGATGCCCTGAGGGTAGTGCGTGTTTGCGGCTGCCTGGGGCACACCATTCTTTGTAATATGAAGCAGTGTCCCTGTTTGCACCTGGCACACCTTTTGAAAGGTGTGCCTTGACACAAACAGGGAAAGTGCACCGTATGCATAATATGGTCCCATGCCTTCCTCTTCCTTTTGTTTCACTAGCCAGGCTGGAGGAAAACCCAGGGAAGAGGGAAGAACTGACAACAACTAGTTCTTGGGGTAGACAAAGGATTGTCCCCAACTCACAGCTGGTGCTGGATATTAAATTGACACTAACACAACCTGAAACCAGAACACTCCTGGAACTGAGAAGATTCATAAAAAGGACTTCCCTGCTGTGTGAAGAAGGAAGAATGGACCTGCCTTACAAGAACCCAGGACTCCGGAAGTGACTCCAAGTGTCACTTGGCTGACCCCCTGTTAAAGCTATAGGGGCACCCAAACCTGCCAGAGCCCTTTTCCTACAGCTGCCCAGCTAATCAGGACTGGACCCTACGGTGACATCTACTAGCTGTCCTGTGAGTCTCTAAGTGCCTTCCCCTTAGAAGTGTGCTCATGTGGGGAATTTGGACTTAAAGGACTTATCAGAAGTTAAAATCTTTGACCAGGACAAACCTGGTTGATGTATCTGACCTTCACTCACCCGTGGTCAGTGTAAAATTACGCCTAGCTCCTGTTCTACCACGAACCTTGACTGTTATTGCCATTTTGTGCTTCTTGGTGCTATTTTTACTTAATGTTTAAAAATGTATAACTTGTTCCCCTTACTGGATTTTTGTCATTATGGTGTCATTTAGTATATCACATTAAACTCTATATTTTTATTGGGATTTAAATTGTATTGCATTTTGACTTTATTACTGTTTCAGCACTGCATAAATGCTTTAGTCATTGTGTGCGGAAGGTGCTGTATTGCGTGGTTGGTGATGTCTCACAATACCATCTTGGGTTCAATCAGGCTCATTTGTTAAACCATAAGCTCAACGCTGAGTAGCTGTGTCTTCGAGCAGGCAGGTTTAAACATAGGAACAAGTGTAAACCATTACTATACAAGAACAACTAAATAGGAAATCCACACAACACAAAATAAATCTGACATCAATTTATAATAATAGATCCAACTTATATGAATTATTAGACTACTAGCAGCCCGTCCCGACGTTGTCCTGGTATGAATTGCTGCCGGCCAGTAGTATATTGTTTTGTAGGATTTCGTTTTGATAGCATTTCTGATCTGTGACAGTACTGTGAAATACTCTGATTCACAGTGCACTGCTGATGCACTTAAGAGTGCGCGTTCAGTAGTGTGTGAACTCGAGTTTCCCTACTTTATTTTTCCTTGCAATATTATATAGCGCGAACTCGACAACATGGCATGAGCACAATTTACATTACAGAAGAACACATTCATTTGTGGTATGCACGGGGAGACAAATCGATGTGCCTGGAATCACAGGATGTTGAGCTGATGCCGAGATTCGAACGTAGCTCCCCAGCTCTAAAGTTCGCAATTCTAGAACTTGTGGCGGGAGGTTGTCTAAAAGTGTATGTCGGTGCTGGCCATCAATGAGAGAGACTTATGCATTTTTCAAATGGGTGGTGAAAAAATATGAGTATGTTGCAGGAGATGTGGGCCGCCGTGCCACCAATGTACTTACCGGGGGAGGGTAAACACCCATTATTCCGCAACTTTCTTTCCGCATACCATCACTCCGCATACTTTCATTACGAAAGTACCATGACTCCGCAATGCCATTATAACGCATGGCATTACATTTTATATGCTTTTACCACGCATACATTTACACCGAAATTCGTTGTAAATGCATGAATGGTAAAAGCATGTTTTTTTAATGTTTGGATAAGGTTAGTATGGGTATAGGGGTATATCTTTTGGGGTACAGAGGTAAATGTTTTGGGGTGTTTGGGTATTTTAAGGGTTCAGATATAGTTTTGGGTTATGGGGTACAGGGGTAGTTTTAGGATTTAGGGATAGGTATGGGGTTTGAGGTATAGGGGTATTTTTAGGGTTCAGGGCTAGGTTTGGGTTTTGGGGTATAGGGGTATTTTTAGGGTTCAGGGGTAGGTTTGGGTTTTGGGGTACAGGGGTATTTTAAGGGTTCAGGGCTAGGTTTGGGTTTTGGGGTACAGGTGTATTTTTAGGGTTTAGGGCTAGGATTGGGTTTTGGGGTACAGGGGTATTTTAGGGTTCAGGGGTAGGTTTGGGTTTTGGGGTGCAGGGGTATTTTTAGGGTTCAGGGCTAGGTTTGGGTTTTGGGGTACAGGGGTAGGTTTGGGTTTTGTGGTACAGGGGTATTTATAGGGTTCAGGGCTAGGTTTGGGTTTTGGGGTACAGGGTATATTTATAGGGTTAAGATGGGTTAGTGTTTAAGGGTGTTGGGGTATTTTAAGGAGTAAGGGTGGGTTAGGATTATGGGGTGCAGGGGTATTTAAAGGGAGCAGGGTGGGATTCGTTTTACGGCATAAAGGGTAATAAAATAATAAATAAAAATAATATAAATAATGTAATTTAAAAGAATAAATGTTTTAATTAAATTTAAAAAATGTGTATATATATACATATAAATACACATGTATACAAGCATATAATTGATGTTTTAATAATGTACTTTTGCAATGTATATGACTTTACCACACATGCATTTGCGTTATAATGGCATGCGTGATAAAGTCATAGGTGTTGTAAAAGTTTTAGAAATTATGTCTTTGCAGAGTAATAGTCCCGCATTATAAAATTTCGCGGAGTGATGGTATGCGGGATGTTGGTTTGCGGAATATTATCACATATTCCCGGGGGAGGGATAGTCCCTTTTTTGCTATTTCCGTGGAGGCGGGCCTTGTGTCCGGATGTGCGTGGCGCGAGGTCTGTGCGCAACAGAAGTGGAAAATCTCCAGTGTGCGCTTCAGACGTCACCGGAAGTTAAGGCGAGATTTAATTTCCTGCACACTGGCCCCTGTTTGCGCTCCTTCCGGCCCTTGGGAATAGCGCCATGCCTGGCCTCCATACAGTAAAGCAGGTGCACGTCACTGGGAGCGCGGGGCAAGCACACCCGGAGCTGGAATGTACAGAACCTGGGAAGAAAAAACAATTAAATATTGGGCACAACGCTCGCTTTTTTTCCCGTAATCCCGCGTCCCGCACACGCCCCCAGCACACGCCCACAGCATACAATATGAGACATGGCATGAAAGGCGGAACGTACCACACACCCCCAGCGTTTGTCACGCCCACAGCACACGCCCACAGCACAACGCAGACACGCCCACAAGGGACTACTTTGCTGGCACGGTTCTTTTACCTTTTAAATGTATATGGTGGGCGTCTGCATAGCCTATGTCCTTCTGCTGCAACTGCCCTTTCCAACGCTGTATTGGGTGTTGTGATTGGTGCTGTGGGTTCTGAGATTACCCGCCTCAAAGGTTTGGGCTCTCTCTTTATTATATTAGTATAGATAAAATCAACAAAATCGCCCATAGGGTTTCGGAGATATAGCTTTTTAAGTAAAATTAAAATCACTGCTTTTCACACAAAAGTCAACAAGCATTGGTAACTACTGCAGTTAGTGGAAACTTTGAAAACTCTTTTAAAGTTGTGTTTGGGGACTCTGACCCGGTTTGAGTAACCAAGTCTGGCAGAAAGCAGGTCAAGGGGGCCAGTAAGAATTTGTAGGAAAGTTACCTTGTCACCCAAGCAGTCTCAAGTCCAGTTCCAGGCTCTTTGGGTGAACTTTCATAAACTTCAATAGAGTGGTTCTGATACATGGGATAAAGGATGCTGAAGATGCTGTAAGATGCTGAGAATACTGTAAAGTCAACAGGGGGCTTTCCTAGGGCTACTCCTCAGTTCATAAAATTGGTGGGGTCGTTTTGGCCACAGGTGTCTATGTCTCTCTAAGTCCTCATGGGTCCAGCAAAAGTCCAGTTACCACTGGTCACAGAGAAGCTAGCGGTTCTCTTTGGTGAAGGTTAGTGTCTGTCTTGTCAGTGGTGATCATGCAATTGTGACTACTAACATGCAGAGGTGGGCTACTTCAGCTTTTTTGGCCCTGATGCTGTAACAGAAGGTTAGCAGACTGACTCTTGGAGTTAATGTCTTGTGTCTGGTGCTCAGAAGTCAGGCACAAGAGACGCAGTCCTCTTTTTGCTAGCCCAAGGATCAACAGGTGCATCCAAATAGATTGCGCAGGTTATCTTTTCATTTCAAGGGAACTGCAGGCAACGCTTCTGTGGTCCTCTCTCCAGTCCAGATGTGATCAGAGGTCTGGGTGCCAGGGGTGCCATATTTATGCCCAGAAACGGTCCATGAGGGATGTGGCAGTTATTAGCTAATGGGTTACCTGGCCTTTCCCACCTGATGACTTCCTACAATGTATGACATCTAGCTACCCCAGAGAGCACTATTCTTCTTCCCACTCCCAAGATCACAGAAATCCTCTCTATGTGTGTGGATCATGGTAGTCCATCCTAAAAACGTGACTACCTGAGGGCTAAACGCCTACTGAAAAATCGGTTTGGCAATGGTTTCAATTCTCTGTCCCTGACGCCAACCTGTCTACCTGAACAAAAGAGCAGGCCTTCTAGTTTGTGTCCTTCCCCTTTGAAGTTCACCTTTCGGGCTTGCACCTGTGTGGCTTCCTGCCAGGGCAGAGGTAACACCTCTTCCAACAGCAGACCTCTACTGTTCCTGCTCCTTGGACTCGTTCATACTTCTCTCCATGAGCGCAGAATGCTGTTTTGTGGCCAGGACCTGCAGATGGCCACTTGGGCAAGAGAGTGACAACTTTCTAAAAAATTAATTAGTTTAAAACTTACATTAAATTTTACTTCATGTTGGGTTTAATGTAATCATTATTTTGATACTCTGAAGGACCAACTTTAGTAGTGCCATTCAGAAGTTAGCACAGCTCAGTTGTCATTGTGTAACCCTGTACTCGCCAATAGGGTTACTAGCTTGTCCGCAGTACAGACGCACTAAAAATGAAAATTTGAGGGTTTTACTGTTAGGATAAATAAAAATGTCACGCCTTATGACTTGATAGCCCCAATCTTGGGGTAAAATATATATTAAAAAGGGAGGTTTGGGCTTTGCCATTAGTTTAAATGGCAAAGTCAAGTTCGCAGTTCAAAACTGCTCCACCAGTCTGCTGCGGCAGGCAGGAAGTCATGTTTTACTTAGTCACACTCAGGGTCAGGGGTGTAACACAGGCTCCCGCAGCCCGCACGTTGTGGGGGGACTCCGTGCTACAGGGGCCCCCCTCCACGGTCACGCAGCACTTTAGTACACACATCCGTCTGGGATGTGAGTTACATAATTTACGTTATGTTCGGTGTCTTTGATTGATGTGCGGCCGCGTCTGCGCGGTCCTCACCATTAGGGTGGAGCATAGGGTGGCGCTGGTCATTGTCATGTGCATGCCGCTTTGCACAATTAAAAGTGTACGTGAGGTGCGATGGCTCAGAGACCGTGCAGCCATAATTTAATTATTGGTTGATAGTCCTTGGCTAACCCTGCCCAGGCTTCTACCGCCGACTCGAGCCTGCCACTGAAGCTTCTGGCCTGGCCTCAGTTGAGTCTGTCAAAGGACTCTCAGAGGGTGGGTTGGGACACAACTGCAGCTGTAATCCAATTTGATGCGTAACGAGCAGCACGCGGTTCCTGTTGTCTACCCTTTGCGTTTGTTTTGAATCCTCACTACCTTGGTTTGTTGAGCTATCGATATTGTGAAGCTGAACAATTTATCATGAGGGACAGGGCATCGGCTGTAAGGAATAATTTAAGGGCTGGGCGCACTCCTTGCCTGGGAGCATTTTGAATTGATTATTGTGTTCTGCCCTTGTTTGTGTTTGAAGTATATGTCCACACAACTTTATTCTAAATAATACACATTTATAGCATGTAATAAAGTGCTATTGTCGATTCTAAGTGCTGTAAAATATCAGAATATGGCCGGGTCTACTTGCTGAGATGAACCTCGTCCTTCAGACCATCGCAATTGTCAGTCACCGAGCCACCTTGGTCTTCGCCACTTGAAAAGCTGCCCACATTGCTGGTTTCTGTTCCTTACTCTCTTGTTCTGCAATTTGCAGTGAAAGGAAGCTGAATGTACTTGTGGGCAGTGGGCACAACAGTGTTTTTGTTCCATATGCAATGATGTACTCAGGTTTACACACAAAATTGAACAGCTAGAGGATTTTGGTTTATTGTGTCGTACAACAGTGTGTAGTGCTGGGATGCTGTATTTGGTTTACGTTTGTCCTTTCAGTGCATGCACACCCGTTGTGAGGTGGGTGTTCTGTTTATGGGAATATTACAAAAGGGACTTCCCGTCAGCCTTCCTTCTACATGCACAAATAGGCAGCCTTATCAAGTCTGATCCTTGTAAGCACTACATTTAATCTTAGTGGCGGCGCACAATTTAAATCACCCAGCACGTAGACTCCTGAAAAGGGTTCTCAGACTTGTTCCGCCTGGATTATGCTGATACGACCCTGTGGATCATATCAGCAAGGTTATCACCGTTTTACAGGGAACATCGCTGAAAAACCAGCAATGTTCCCTGCAAAACGGCGAAAACCTTGCAATCTCTGGAATGTTTATCACCCTGGAGAAACGCGTTGTTAATAGCGCCCCACAAGCGTGATAAATTTTAGAGATAGGCTGCGATAACAAAATCATCACTAAGCACGGCCAGCGATAATTATCGCTGGCCGTTGATATTATGTCCCTTGGCCTTTATAGGACCAGATGTACTCAACTTGAGTAATGGCAAGGAACTAGCTAAAAACGTCAGCCTTGTTTGTGTACAGTACACCGATGAACAATTTGAAAAAAAACTCCTGGTGTGGGCCCTGTGCCCCAGAACCTTGCCTTCGCCATGGTATAGTGCACCCCCACCCAAAAACTTCTTTATTTTGCTACCTCCATGAATGAGGCTACAATTATCTTGAAGGTACAACCCATAACCAACCTCAGATGTTTACACATGATAAATGCACCTACAGTTGATCTGAATTTAAATATTTCCATAGTTCCTGTAATGCTGGCATAGATCCTCCCTCTTAGCCTACATTGGGGACAGATGGTCATGCTGATATGCTGAGATGGGGAGCCTTACGCTGTGTAAGGTCAAACACTGAGCACACCAGTAGCATCTCTGCACGTAAGTAGAGTTATTCAATAGTGATTAGAATCAATGAATAGTTCAAGAAATGAATTCTTTATTATGTTATAACATGATCTTGAGGAATCATCATCATATTTCATCATATGATTGGGTATCCTTGAATTTACATGAGTCGGTTGTATAAGTTCCCAAAATACTTAGGCATTCACAAACGGTGAGCTTTATCCCCTATGCATTTCGTGCATAGCACTTCATCAGGGGGAGTCTGTAAAAAGATTACAAAGAACATAGGTCTATCGCTGATCTTCGATTAAGAGGAATGCATAGCACAAACTGAAAAGGGTGAAAACCACTGTGGTGAAGAAAGTGCAAAATTGAAAAGCTTACTACTAAACGCCTCCTATTATATAAACAAACCATGCTGAAGATGCGAGCAATCAAATTGAGTGAGTTAGTAAAGTGAAAAAAATTGTGACAGGGGATTATCGTGTATATAAGGATCCGAACAGAGAGAAAACGTAAATGAAAAGCACGGTGAAATTATCGGACGGTATGGTTACGCAAAAAATCATGTGAATGTACATGTTAAGGCACTAATAATAACAAAAGCTTTATACACGAGGAATTTTACATGCAGTCACAAAGTTTACTCTCTGTTTGCAACGGTGCGAAAGCACGGTGAATCTATCAAGCGTCAGGTAAGGTGAAAACAAAAAGCACCCGGGTTACGAAGGAAGTCAAAAGAATATCGACATAAAAATGCTGTAAATGGAAGGTGTTTTAGTAAAACACCTGAAGTTGTAGGCCGAGCAACAAAGCTTACCCGCTCAGTGCATAAATCCAAAAGCGTTCATTTATCGATGCATGTGTAACCGTCGGAAAATCCCGGAAGACGTCAGTTAGTGTGACGCATGCGTGTTAAAGTGAAGAATCATGAAAATAGACAGAGGACTCTGACAATATGATCAATGAAGTCTGAAAACAGACTATGAACGCAAAAAGAGCATAAACCATGGAAAGAGGGTGAAATCAAACGAGGAGACTAAAGAACAAAAGTAAATCGGAAGTGACAATGCAGGTGAAAGTGAATAGGCGTAAATATCCTAGATGCAATAAAAGGTGAAAAAGGGTGAAAAAAGAAAATGTAAGAAAAAACGCTAAGCAGACAACTCAGGTGTGTCAGTCAAAGAAAAAGCAAGAAAGGCAGTGTGTACAAGGGGGCTGTGTTATCTAGGTTAACAAAAGATCATCAATAAAGTTGTATTAAAAATAAACATAGTAAAGGTGAGAATGAATATAGAAAACAAAAATGAAAAGGAAAACGTACGGGAGTTTACAGCTAAATACAGACAAATATTATCAATGTTCTAGTTCAATTACAAGTAGCAGCTGTATTCCAATCTTTCATTAAGTCCTTTTGGCTGTAAAGATTTGAGTCTATGTATCCAATACAGCTCGCACTGGAGGAGATGTTTGTTGTTATCTCTGTATGGTGATTTTTCATTATCTTCCAAAATCAAAAAGCAAATTTGGCTGGGATTTGTGCATTTTGTACATAATGTGCTGCCACACTAGGTTTTACATTTTTAGTCCAGATGTTGCTACGGTGTTCCGTTAATCTGGTTCTCACTTTACGTTCTGTCTTCCCAACATATGGGAGGCCACAAGGGCATTTGAGAAGGTAGACGACATTGGTTGTGTCGCATATAGCATTTACTTGACGTTTTATGGGCGTTCCTTGTGTTGGGTGTGATATGCTGTTTCCTTTAATTATGCTGTTACAATGTCCACAGTTGTGGAATGGCAGAGTTCCTTTGTATGAGGTGATGGGTATTGATTGCGGTTTTCTCAACAGTTGTTGTATATTTTTCGAGCGTTGGTATGCAAATATTGGAAAGTTCTCAAATACATTAAAGTCATTCTCTAGTTGCAAAATTGGCCAGTGTTTACGTATAGTTTCTTTAATTTGTGGGCTTTGCGTAGAGTACTTTGAAACAAAAACTAGTTGTGCTTCTTGATCTGTGGGTTTTATCTTCGATTTCAGTAATTGAGTACGTTCTTTCTTTGCCACTCTGTCTTTTGCTGCTTGTGTGATGTATCTAGGATAGCTTCGTTGGTGAAATTTGTCAATGATTTTAGCACTGTTTTCGTTAAAGAGATCCTCAGTAGACGCAATTATTTTGGTTCGTAGCAATTGGGAATATGGTAGATGTTTTTTTTAGGCTTGGTTGGTGGAAACTTTTGAAGTGAAGGGAGTTATTGCGGTCCATGACTTTGGTAAAAATAGATGTCAGTAACTGGTTATCAGTGCAGTTGATATGGACATCTAAAAATGATATTTCTGATCTGCTCATAGTGTGAGTAAATTGTATTCTTTTGTCCACTTGGTTGAGATATCGATAGCTGTTAGAAGTTGTGTTTCATTACCTTTCCACATTAGGAAGATATCATCAATGTAACGATGATATGCACACATGTGTTGTTGCCTATTGGGATTTGAAAGGATATGTTCCATTTCATATTGGTACATAAACAGGTTTGCGTATGCCGGTGCGGCATGGTTGCCCATGGGTCCTCCGGATAGCTGGATGTAATAATCATTGTTGGATGTTCTGAAATAACTGTGGTGGAGTGTAAATTGCATTAATTCCATAAGGAAAATTTGTAGGTCTTGGGGTTTGTCAGTATGCATAAGGGTGAATTCCATAGCTTCAAGTCCCAAATTGTGGGGAATGGAGGTATATAAAGAATTTACATCAATGGTGCAAAGAATAAAAGGGTGATTTTTGGGTATGTCGATGTTGTGGAGTTTTGTTAAAAAATCAGTAGTATCTTGTAAATAGGTTGATATATTCTTTACACTTGACTGTAGATGTTTATCTATGTATAATCCGGTTGGTTCATGAATGGAATTGCAGGTACCGACTTTTGGCCGAAACAGTGGTTTGCTGGGGTGCTTGTGTATTTTCTAAACCAAATATAGGTATGGTACTTGTGGGTTATCTTTTAGTAAAAACCTTTTGTCACTCCTCTTACACTACTCTCACACTGTCACATCGCTTACCGTGCACTCACATGGGCATTCCTGCCACTCACAAAGTGCAAAGGGTCAATGTGCCTGCTACAAAGAATGTGTACCATGCAGATCACAGAACTGAATGTGAGTAAACTATGAGCAGCACTAAAAAAAAAATGAAATGTTTGTCAGAAAGGTGCTATAGAGAGATAAGGTGCATTGTTGATTAGTGGTAGTGAGGGAATTCATGGAGAAAATGGGGCAGCTGGTGGCAAAAAAGACTGTTGCACTGTGTGCGACCAGTGCTAGGGCAAGCCCTGGCTGGGAGTGGTAGCCCTCCGCAAGTTTGGGTCTAGTTGCGCCCCTGGTTTCAATACCCTAGCCAACTCATGAATTTTGTTCTCGCTTCTCTGCTTTGTTATATGAGGCTTAGGTTTGTGATGGCCACTGGGGCAGAGGTGTGCCACCTCCATTGCCTCACCCATTTGATCTCTATAGTATAGATATGTGTCCATCTCTGGACATTACATGGTACTTCCCGTGTTTTGAACCATGAGTAAAAGCTCACAGAGCTGAATATGGACTTTGATTTTTATTAAGCATACTGCTATGCCAATACAGAATTGTCAAGTTGCTCGAGTCGAAAATGTATATTTTTTGTAGACAACAGTGTGTATAATGTGAGGGCACATAAGTCTCTTACTCCACTCAGTATTGATGTTAATTATTCACGGAATGGGCAATATTCATCTACATTTTTGAAGATCAGGGATTCATCTTCACAATAACGTCTCTGTGGAAAAAAGGATGTGTCCATCTGCATAACCAACTCCTTAATATATAACTAAAATTGCATTCATTGGCAAAAGCGAAAGGAAGCTGATCTGAATCTTACTGTTTCCTTTAACAACTACCCACGTTATCAATATCATCTCCAGCTTTACTCTGAACATCCTAAAACACTTCAATATAGACTTCCTCAGATGGAGAACTGTTATATGGGAAAGGAGTGTATTGAAAAAAAACATGTTTACACATATTTTAAAAGCAAAGTTATAACTAGCTACTATTTGTTAGAAATCATTTGCCGCTTGAGCAGCTTTGGATGCTTCTTACTAAAATGTACATGCCTTTGGTTTTCCAAGTTGCGATCCAACGCTAGGGGCTGCAAGACATTGTTTCAAATTATTTAGGTGCATGGGTTTTGGTGCCACTTTGCCTGCAGGATTTTCTCTGGCCGCCCTGTTACTTGCCCACCATTTTGTGATGGGCTGCTATCTCCCCTCACACTTCCTTTCACAAGCAGTAAAATCTCAGCTCCTGTTCCATGCCAGGGCCCAGGCCTGGTTCTAAGTGCTCTGCAACCTGGCATGTTTGTCAAGCCACATCCTTGGAATCACCTCTTGCCAGGGCCTCCTTTACTTTCCCAAGGTCACATTTGCTGCCGGAAGCTGCCATTACTGGATGGTAGATTGTTGCATCCATTAAAGGCAGATGATTGACACACACATACGATGGCTGATGATAGACACACACATACGATGGCTGAACTTCCAGTGCTAACTCTAACTTGTGCAGGTGTTGAGCAATCACTTTCCAGATTTGCACCGTTGACAACCAAGCTGCATCCGTCTATTAGAGATAGTTGACTTAGAGACTGCAGATGATGTTTGTAAAGGAAATCCTGTGCTGGGCTGAAGACTTACATCAACTTACTGATGATTGCAAGATGAAACATGGATATGTGGATGTGAGAATGACTTAAAAAATGGTTTGAGACTCCTTAAAAACTATTGTACTTTTCATTTATTCTTTAGATTACCACATATTGAACGGTTTTACTTACAAATCTCTAGGCTATGAGGTCCATGTTATGTGAAGCAGTCCAGCCTACCTCTTGAAAAAAGGTTTTAATCCATGTCAGGCTTTGGCATTCTAGTAGCCTATTCATAATGACGGCAAAAACAGGAGCGAAAGCACCAATTCCTCATTTAAAAAAAGCTGTGACCCTTCCCAGAATGTGTTGACTACATGGAGAGATCTGGCAAGCCAAGACTAAGGCCCTGCAGATGCGATGTACTTTCCCAACCCTGGAGTTACTGACACCGGGGGTAGTGGTAACCTTGGTGGTGGGAAAATCTGGCCCATTAGAAGTTGAATCTTGGGGGTCCACCAAGAAAATAAAGAGCAGCCAGGGGAATTAAGGAATGGGTAATTCTCAGAGATGTTTTAAGACATGGGCAAAGTGGGCTCTGGCCAAGGGCCCCAGACTTTCAGGGTGCCCCCTGATAAAACCAGCTCTGTTCTGCAGAGTCTTTCCGTGATGGCATTAAAGGATTCTTGAACAGATTGTTTTAAATACCACTTACCTTTGCTTTTTTTCAATATTGGTGAAGTGTGTCTATTACAGACATTTTGTAGAGGAATGTTGTGTTTCATGCAACATCTGTAAAATAGTTTCTTTTGGATCAAATCAGGACCTCACCCATGAGAAATGGGAGTGTGTCACAGAGATTATTTGCAGTAATGTTAGCGAGTAGCTGCTGTGTTACAATATTGAAAACACCAACCACTATCCCTGAATATTACATTTAGAATTTGGACTAGTGGGTGGGTGTCACTTTCTGTGACCCTTTACAGTTGCTAGTGTGTGGCATGCAGAATTTTGGGATACGTAATTATATCTTGTGTACTTCTCATGTATATTGTCAGTCAAGTCTATGGAATTGCAGGTTTGAGTTTGTCTCTCAAAGTTTCAAGTTATTGTCCATTAATGTCAATTCTAATTCAGACCCCTCATAGTTCTTTGTTCTTCAGCCAGAGGCAGTTCCTGAGACAATAGGATCGCTCCTTGGCACTGTTCTGATTGTTGCCTCAGTTAAATAATCTGCTTTTGACAGTATTGTCACAAATGCCATAGCTTATATGTTAAGAGTTTTTCCCACTTTCTCATTAGAACTTTGAGCAAGACAATATAGAGGCATTTCATTAAATGTTGGAGGTTTCAAATCAAAATATACATATTTTTGGGCGGTGGAGCAAAGTGTAGGTGGTGGGCCGGGTCCCTGGGTGTGGGGCCCTCCATGTGCTTTGCAGGTGGCCCCCTCAAGTTTCATTACGCCACTGCACAGGGTGGCACAAAGAGTGATGCATTCCTGGGGAGTCACCTTAACGTACAAGCCCTGGGCTCTGCTGGTACCACATACCAGGGACTAGTAAGTAAAGTTATAGCAATTGGGTGTGAGCCAAACAAACATGTATTTTAAAGTTTAGAGCACTGGCACTGAAGTCTGGTTAACAGACCTCACTGCACTCTCAGAGTTGAAAAACCAGCAGCATCAGTTTACAGTTTTGGTGGTGATCATGCAGATGAGGCACTAACTTGTGCATTGCCCTTAGGTTAAGCCTGGCTGCTTGTGCCACGCTACCAGATGGTGAAACACAGGTTTATTTAGGGACTTATGTTGTTCACCCTGAGGAGGATTATGATCATAATGTGAGGTTGGTCAATGGTTTGTGTGTTATGAGAAAAAATTCATTTTTCATTTGATAGTCCTTTTAGAGAAGATTCTCTGAGTTGTTGGTGAGAAGTGCTTTTGTGGAGTAGCTGACCTCTATTCTATTTTTGTCTTCATTCTCCCAGCATGAAAGAGCTCTGATTGTATGTATTGCTTTTGCAAGTAAGGGACATCACCTGGGTAAGTTGGAACTTCTTGTCCCTTCCGTGACGACAGGTTTTGGATGCTTTGCGGACCACCTGTGACAGACCTCAGTTTAGCTGCTATGTGCCTGCTGATCAGTGGTGGTAGGCTTCGTTTTAGCTGCTACCTCCTGGTGAAGGGAAGCTGTCACGCCACCCTGTAGAACATTTGGTGGTTTTCTATTCCTTGCATGCGGTAGAAAACTTGCTGTCATGTACGTCAGCCTCATTCCTAGGTCTTGGATTTTAAGGATGCTGTTTCAATGTCTTGCCTAGAGACAGCTTTTAGTTGTTTGTTGCCGAAGAGCTTTTGTGGACAATACCAACACCTAGAGTGGACTTTGGATCAGCCCATTGCTTACAATAGGCTGGTTATCTTGTCAATCTTTATTTGGTCTCATTTGATGGCTTTCCTTCCTCTTTTGCTACTTGTCCTTCCCGTACGGCATAGTTTCTTTAGGATCCTTTTGATTGGATGACTTGTATCTACTTTTTTTCTTTTTCAAGCAGCACTGGATCAGAGTGCATGGGTTTTCTTGCTCTTTCTGACCTGTGGAACTCAACCCACTGAGTTGTATTAAAGCTCTATCAGTCTCTGTCAATGTAACGTGCAATGGCACAGCAAGTATACAGTTAATAGAAGCTCATTTGAGGCTGATTACAAATTTGAAAAAAATCAGGAGTCCAGAGGAGAAGATATGAAACGTAAAAAGAGAAAGACATCAGAAAGTCAGATCTCCTTTTTTATTATTCTCACTTTAGGTTGTGGTGACAGACTGTTCAGTACAATGGTGGCTGTTTTCCGAACCTCTGGCAGAGGTGAGGCTTTCTTTGGCTTGTAATGCAGGCCGGGTTTTAAACTTGTGTTGACATGCAGGCAATGCATGAGGAAATGGTTTGCTTGACCACAGTCCTACACTGGTGATTGTCACCAGCAGATGATAATAAAACAAGGCAGAATGGTTGCAAACTGCGCCTCGTGATCAGATGCTAGGAACCTCTGCCATCAGCAAAGCAAGAAGGAAGTTTATACCACTGACCCAGGTTAAAGAAGGTCCTTTTGAGCATACAATGCAGACACTTGTGGACCTGAAAATTCTTGTCTTTTAACCCTTTGTATTGGCACTTGCAGCCAACGCAATATTTTGCAGTCTCCCCAGACTTTGTGTGGGAAGCAGCTTCACTGTCTCAGATGTAGTGACGTAGCCACCTGGCCCGCACTAAACTTAGTTGCAACTGCATGCACCCGGAGGGAGGGCACGACCAAATGTATAAATAAAAGGGCGCATGACCACTCGGGGTCTTGGCCCGTAACATATTATCAAAGTGTATATGTACAATCCTATCACACCAACATAAATTATTGAGCAAGAATATATCACAATATTTCAATACACAGAATTAATACAAATTGAGTTGTATATGTGATTCATTTAATCTTTCCGAGTGCAGCCAACACGTGTTTTGTCGAATGGGCAGGAACCCACAACTTCATCAGGGCTGGGAAAGAAAATACAATACAGAAGATATTGGAGTATCGAGATACATTGTCTCATGGTCATGTTTTTTACATAAGGTGATTCTGGTCACATGTAAAGCAAGTGAGAGATGGCACTTTCTATGTATTCCTCCAGTCATTGCTTGTGGAGTGCTTATAGGAAAAAAGAGGTGGGAGAGTATAGGTAACTCCCATAGAAAAAAGGGTGAAAATTATCTCCTTTTAGAGATACCAGAATGCCCCACAGTCTGTGAAATTATTAATATTATAGGTTGTGCTTATTCCAAAAGCCTCACCGGCGTTGTGCTGTCCCAAGCGTATTTATACCGCTTCTGTGCTTTATTCTGTGAATTTTGTGAGTTTTCTAAGTGCCAGTGCCGGGTCTCGTTTATCGCAGGTGTTAGTCTATATTTATCCATTAATAACGTGTCTAGTTCATTTAGAAGCTGAGTGTATACACTCAGGCTTACCTGATATTTGTAAATCGTATACTTTTATGCCTGAAATATCCAAATTATAATATGGTATTGAATATTATATTAGGTCGCATGGTCAACATTTCGGTACAATAATAATAATGTAAATGAGTACACCATCTCAGAGACGTACCTTCTGGCTGGTTATACTTCCGACCCAGCCTCACGTGGCATGGGTGATAGACTCTTTTTTGACCCCAATCTTGATATTCTTTGAGCTATATGAAGGCACATAAGGAAATATATGTTGTATATTGACCTATAATTTTAAGGAGCAATAAATATCTTGTTTCGGTACAGATTATTTGCAAGGTAACGGGCTTACCTTCTACTCAGCCAAGTCTATGATCTCCGTCGTGATCAGAATATATTTTCAAGATCCGATTCAATATTTAGAAAATCGGTGTGCCTTCAGTTTATTTTTGAAGGAATTGATCTCACCCCCGCTGTCGATAATAAAAGGAAAGAACTTATTATTTATACGGAAGAGGTTAGTATTTCGTCATTCCGTCGATATCTAGTTTATCCTGTGATGGTTAGTTATGGGTCCGAATCTCACCTTCTAATTTTGAAATCCTGGGGCAAAATCTCAGCTTCGTATTCGGCGCGTTCTTCCGTATTTTTGAAAGCCCGCGCCCCTAACCCGGAAGTTTATGTCTTTCGGGTTCCTCTTCCTGCATGCGCGTAAATCGCCCTGTGTTGTATTTACGTCATCTTGGTCAGCCCTATTGGAACGGTGTCTGTAGCATAAATACACCGTAGTATTTGAGATAGTAAAATTATTGGTGCTCGTGATTATTACTAAATCGGGTGTGAAACGAAGTAATTACATACCAATCCTCAATTTCGTTGGGATTCGGTATGGTGTGTATATATTCATTAGGTATGTGCACATCACCTGGTGATTTCCAAAATCCAAAACTATGGGGCCAAGTACATGTAAGTCAAAACAATAGATATCCAAAATAGATTTACATATTGACAATCATGTCTTGTGGATATACTATTAATTAATATTACCCAACTGATACATTTCATATATTTTATACATTCAACTAGTCTTATACATATTCATTACTGTGAGGCAAGCATTAAATTGTATTGTGGGCATTGTAAGAACCCTTTGCATCTCCAGATGTTATCGTAAAAAAGGCTCTAGGGTACAATTGCTTGTATAATAGTTATAAATTCTATACAGTGGAATTACATTTGGTGCATATTTGCATATCTAGGTAAGCCCCTAATCGAATACTGTGTCTCAGTTACCTAGATAATAGTGCAGTTCCTGATCTGAGTTCATACCGTGTTCTACCGCACGCATAGTTAATATCCATGACGCTTCTCTGCGTCTCAAGGCCAATTCTCTGTTGCCCCCTCTTGGGTCATTTTTTACCTGGTCTATAGCACAGAAACTCATTGTTTTGTTCCTGCCTTGTTTAGGACACTGGTTGATGTGAGTGGCAGTATTATATCTTGCATCCTGATGTTTTATCGCTCTTACATGTTCAAAAATTCCATCTTTAAGAGATCTTTTTGTACTGCCTATGTAAAAGCTACCACACTTGCATACGATCATATAAATTACATAGCAACTGTTACAGTTAAGTAATTGTTTGATAGTGAATTGTCTACCCATGTAGTTGCGGAACTTCTTGGTTTTATTCATGGCCATGGGGCATAATTTGCATGTTCCACATTTATGGAAACCAATGCTTTTTTGTGTCAACCAATCAGGAGCTGTCTTGGTTCGTGGTGTGTAGGTGGGACTTACCCAGGATTTTATATTTCTCCCCTTTCTATATGTAATGAGGGGATGTTTAGTGATGTATTGGTTCAAGGATTTGTCATTGTTTAATATCCACCAATGTTTCCTCATACTGTTTCTTAGTATGATTGCTGCATCATCATAGTTTGTAATTAGTCTCAATTTGGTGTTTGTGTTGTCTTCTCTCTGTTTATTTAACAACAAGGGGTGGCGATGGACAGAGTCTCTGAATTAAGCAGAATACTCTCACCCAGTCAAGAGATCAGGGCTAGATCCAACACCGTTTTTTAGCTCACTGCACCATCCCAGCTCAGAACCCGGCTATATGCAAATTAGTCTGTTCCTGTCCCAGTGCATGATGGGAACAGGGCAAACCAAACTACCAAGCCAATTCTTACATTGGGAAGGAAACAAGCTTCCGGGGACCGGTTTCTGGCATTTCAGCCGTCGTCGGCCCGGCTTGCTTGAATCCTGATGGTGCAATGAGCAAGGGACTCACATCTGAGTATACCCTTCCATGCTTAGGGTGGACAAAATATTTAACAACAAGGGGTGGCGATGGACAGAGTCTCTGAATTAAGCAGAATACTCTCACCCAGTCAAGAGATCAGGGCTAGATCCAACACCGTTTTTTAGCTCACTGCACCATCCCAGCTCAGAACCTGGCTATATGCAAATTAGTCTGTTCCTGTCCCAGTGCATGATGGGAACAGGGCAAACCAAACTACCAAGCCAATTCTTACATTGGGAAGGAAACAAGCTTCCGGGGACCGGTTTCTGGCATTTCAGCCGTCGTCGGCCCGGCTTGCTTGAATCCTGATGGTGCAATGAGCAAGGGACTCACATCTGAGTATACCCTTCCACGCTTAGGGTGGTCAAAATATTTAACAACAAGGGGTGGCGATGGACAGAGTCTCTGAATTAAGCAGAATACTCTCACCCAGTCAAGAGATCAGGGCTAGATCCAACACCGTTTTTTAGCTCACTGCACCATCCCAGCTCAGAACCTGGCTATATGCAAATTAGTCTGTTCCTGTCCCAGTGCATGATGGGAACAGGGTAGCTTGTCTCCTTTCTGGTGAAGAATTGGCTTGGTAGTTTAGTCTGCCCTGTTCCCATGATGCACTGGGCCAGGGACAGACTGATTTGCATATAGCCAGGTTCTGAGCTGGGATGGTGCAGTGAGATAAATAATGGTGATGATGAAGCCCTGATCTTTGGACTGGGTAAGAGTGGTCTGCTTAATTCAGACACTCTGTTCATCACCACCCCCTTTTCTGAATCATTTTTGGCCACTATAGGTGTGGCAGGGTATACTCAGACATGAGTCCCTTTCTCACTGCACCATCAGGATTCAAGCAAGCCGGGCCGAAGACGGCTGAAATGCCAGAAACCGGTCCCCGGTAGCTTGTCTCCTTTCTGGTGAAGAATTGGCTTGGTAGTTTAGTCTGCCTTGTTCCCATGATGCACTGGGCCAGGGACAGACTGATTTGCATATAGCCAGGTTCTGAGCTGGGATGTTGCAGTGAGATAAATAACGGTGATAGATGAAGCCCTGATCTTTGGACTGGGTAAGAGTGGTCTGCTTAATTCAGACACTCTGTTCATCACCACCCTCTTTTCTGAATCGTTTTTGGCCACTATAGGTGTGGCAGGGTATACTCAGACATGAGTCCCTTTCTCACTGCACCATCAGGATTCAAGCAAGCCGGGCCGAAGACGGCTGAAATGCCAGAAACCGGTCCCCGGTAGCTTGTCTCCTTTCTGGTGAAGAATTGGCTTGGTAGTTTAGTCTGCCCTGTTCCCATGATGCACTGGGCCAGGGACAGACTGATTTGCATATAGCCAGGTTCTGAGCTGGGATGGTGCAGTGAGATAAATAACGGTGATGGATGAAGCCCTGATCTTTGGACTGGGTAAGAGTGGTCTGCTTAATTCAGACACTCTGTTCATCACCACCCCCTTTTCTGAATCGTTTTTGGCCACTATAGGTGTGGCAGGGTATACTCAGACATGAGTCCCTTTCTCACTGCACCATCAGGATTCAAGCAAGCCGGGCCGAAGACGGCTGAAATGCCAGAAACCGGTCCCCGGTAGCTTGTCTCCTTTCTGGTGAAGAATTGGCTTGGTAGTTTAGTCTGCCCTGTTCCCATGATGCACTGGGCCAGGGACAGACTGATTTGCATATAGCCAGGTTCTGAGCTGGGATGGTGCAGTGAGATAAATAACGGTGATGGGTGAAGCCCTGATCTTTGGACTGGGTAAGAGTGGTCTGCTTAATTCAGACACTCTGTTCATCACCACCCCCTTTTCTGAATCGTTTTTGGCCACTATAGGTGTGGCAGGGTATACTCAGACATGAGTCCCTTTCTCACTGCACCATCAGGATTCAAGCAAGCCGGGCCGAAGACGGCTGAAATGCCAGAAACCGGTCCCCGGTAGCTTGTCTCCTTTCTGGTGAAGAATTGGCTTGGTAGTTTAGTCTACCCTGTTCCCATGATGCACTGACCAGGGACAGACTGATTTGCATATAGCCAGGTTCTGAGCTGGGATGGTGCAGTGAGATAAATAACGGTGATGGAGGAAGCCCTGATCTTTGGACTGGGTAAGAGTGGTCTGCTTAATTCAGACACTCTGTTCATCACCACCCCCTTTTCTGAATTGTCTTCTCTCTGTTTGTCACGTAGAGTTGCTTCTCTAGGTGTACTGTCTATTCTATGTACAGCGTTAGTTATAGTCTCTGCATCATACCCTCTAGCTCTGAACCTTGTTCTCATATTGTTCTTGCATTCTGAAAAGTCATCATCTTTACTACAGTTCCTTCTTGCTCGAATTAATTCACCAAAGAGAATGGATTGGATCTGATGTCTGGGATGCGAGCTACTAGCATGTGAAAAAGCATTACATGATGTTGGTTTTCTGTATAGTTTACTCTGTATTTTATCGTCTTCAATGAATAATGATAAAACTAAAAATTCTATTTGAGTTTTGCTTATAGAATATGTTAGATGTATACCCATCAGGTTTGAGTTCAAGTATTCACAGAATTGTATGAGATTGTTCATATCTCCAGCCCAGATTAAAAGACAGTCGTCAATGTAACGACCCCAGTATATGATGTATTCACTCCACTTTGTGCCATTTGGGCCCCAGATCCACTCCTCCTCGAACCTGCCCATGAACAGGTTCGCATATGAGGGAGAAAACCTGGAGCCCATGGCTACTCCCTGTTTTTGTCGGTACCAGGTAGTCTAAAATAGAAAAACATTCTATGTAATATGAGATTCATCATGTCGATCAACATCTCAGTGTGAGCCCACTGAGATGCTGTTCTTTTGTTGAGAAATGTTCTAGCTGCCAGGAGACCCAAGTCTGTTCTAATGTTTGTATATAGGGAGGTGACATCTAAACTAGCCATAATCATGCCATCCTCCCATATTACATCTGAAAGAATACTACAAGGAGAGGTGGTCCTCAAAAGGAATCCAAGTCCACATTAGTTTTCACTGTTATTTGATAATAGTAACACACTCAAGAAAACTCTGGACCTCTTGAGTTTTCAAACAACAAAGTCTTTAGAAGGGATGATGAGTGTGTTAAGCGTTACATCCTAATATCCTTAGGCTCAATCCTTTTTGTATGAATAGAATCGAAGGAGTCCGTTCTTTTTAGAAAAAATGCTCTTTATTTATGAAGATAAGAACGTAGACAGCCGACACGTGTTTCGCCTCATTCTATGCATAGTAGGTTACAACATTTGGTCCGTTTTGTAAATCTGGCGGGCTTGGGCCCGGCCGCTCCCTCCCCGGCGCCGCTCTGAGGCCCCGCAGCCGCCGCCGCTCCCGCTTTCTGCTTGCCCGGCTGTCACGGCGCTAAAGGCTGACAGCCGGGCAAGCAGAAAGCGGGAGCGGCGGCGGCTGCGGGGGCTCAGAGCGGCGCTGGGGAGGGAGCGGCCGGGCCCAAGCCCGCCAGATTTACAAAACTGACCAAATGTTGTAACCTACTATGCATAGAATGAGGACGCATACAGAACACAAAAGATTGTAAAAAATTATAAATAGCCTTGAAAAAGCCCTGGCGCAATTCGCCACAGGGGCGAAACACGTGTCGGCTGTCTACGTTCTTATCTTCATAAATAAAGAGCATTTTTTCTAAAAAGAACGGACTCCTTCAATTCTATTCATACAAAAAGGATTGAGCCTAAGGATATTAGGATGTAACGCTTAACACACTCATCATCCCTTCTAAAGACATCCGAAAGAATACTTAGGATATGCTTGGTGTCCCTGATATATGCTGGTAGATTACGTACTAATGG
The DNA here is from genome assembly GCF_964263255.1 of Lissotriton vulgaris. Classification (NCBI taxonomy): domain Eukaryota; kingdom Metazoa; phylum Chordata; class Amphibia; order Caudata; family Salamandridae; genus Lissotriton; species Lissotriton vulgaris. Next base: position 187,078,829 of record NC_141695.1, on the reverse strand, counting down.
TTGTAGGAAATTGTCTACATATTGAGATAATCTCTCAGTAGGACCCCCTATACTGGAGATAATAGGTCTTCCAGGTGGAAATTGGACGTTTTTGTGTATCTTGGGCAGAGTGTAGATACAGGGGAACCTAGGTTTATCTACTTTTAAATATGTCAATTCTTCCCTGCTTATGAGACCCTCATGCAACCATTTTTCTAGATGAGTATTGATGTTAATTTTTAGTTGTTCCATTGGATTCCCTTTGAGTTTCTCATAGCAAATCTCGTCTGCCAGTTGTGTAAGTATTTCTGTATTATAGTCTACTGTGTTCATCACCTTAAAATTATAGGTCAATATACAACATATATTTCCTTATGTGCCTTCATATAGCTCAAAGAATATCAAGATTGGGGTCAAAAAAGAGTCTATCACCCATGCCACGTGAGGCTGGGTCGGAAGTATAACCAGCCAGAAGGTACGTCTCTGAGCTGGTGTACTCATTTACATTATTTTTATTGTACCGAAATGTTGACCATGCGACCTAATATAATATTCAATACCATATTATAATTTGGATATTTCAGGCATAAAAGTATACGATTTACAAATATCATGTAAGCCTGAGTGTATACACTCAGCTTCTAAATGAACTAGACACGTTATTAATGGATAAATATAGACTAACACCTGCGATAAACTAGACCCAGCACTGGCACTTAGAAAACTCACAAAATTCACAGAATAAAGCACAGAAGTGGTAAAAATACGCTTGGGACAGCACAACGCCGGTGAGGCTTTTGGAATATGCACAACCTATAATATTAATAATTTCACAGACTGTGGGGCATTCTGGTATCTCTAAAAGGAGATAATTTTCACCCTTTTTTCTATGGGAGTTACCTATACTCTCCCACCTCTTTTTTCCTATAAGCACTCCACAAGCAATGACTGGAGGAATACATAGAAAGTGCCATCTCTCACTTGCTTTACATGTGACCAGAATCACCTTATGTAAAAAACATGACCATGAGACAATGTATCTCGATACTCCAATATCTTCTGTATTGTATTTTCTTTCCCAGCCTTGATGAAGTCGTGGGTTCCTGCCCATTCGACGAAACACGTGTTGGCTGGACTCTGAAAGATTAAATGAATCACATATACAACTCAATTTGTATAAATTCTGTGTATTGAAATATTGTGATATTTTCTTGCTCAATAATTTATGTTGGTGTGATAGGATTGTACATATATACTAGGATCTACGGATTATTGGTGGGTAAGGATGACAACCCATACCTAGGCACCCAACGACCCAAATAAATATAGTTGAAACATCTGCCTATATAGTGCTAAGCGCCACAACCACCTAGATCTGTCATCTTTCTAATCCTTACATATTATCAAAGTGTGTGTGTCCCGTTATTGCTGCCCTGCTTCTGTGGCCTACCTTAGCCATTGCTGCATCGGCTCACCCTGGGCCGATCACCACATTGGCGACGAGGCGGGTCCCACCCACGCCTCTGCCGACCTGCGGAAGACCTGCCGTCCAGCCCGCTGAGGCAAATTGTCGTGCTGGTCAGGACACTGTGGTCCCCCGCGGCTGCGACCCGGTCCTGCGGCACTGAGGAGTTATTCGAGACTGCGAAGGGCCCACCGCATCTCCAGCAGCGTGAGGTACTCCAGCGGTGAAGCCGCTCCCCCTGACTGTAGGTGCCCACCCAGTGAGCCCAGAGGACGACGGAGCCGTCTACGCGACGCCGCTGAAGGTCAGTATGGCTCAAAGCACCGGCAAGCGGCCTGTGCCCCAGCGTGTGGCCTGATCTGGTCCACGCCCCCACCCCTGGCAGGCTGCGAAGACGAGAGGGCGCAGGAGGAAGGCCGTGCTCCTCGCTTCACCCTGAAGCATTTGTACGTGCCTGCCTCTCCCGGCACTGCCAGTTATTAACCCCCGCAGTCATGCAAGCCAGTCCAGTCGACGACTGCCTGAGGCCAGGGAATCTCCCCTCCAGAGTCAACAAGCATTGGCTCATGCAAGTGTTTTAGATGAGGCCTTGCAACTGCGAACAAGCAGTGGAAAAGGACAGAAATACATGAACTCTGCTCACAGACAGAAGGAGACCTGAGGAGGTACCAGAAACAAACAGGCTCCCAGGCAGCTGCTCCAGCGCAATAGACTCTGTGGTATCACCCTGGCAAGTTGGTCAACATGGTCACTACTCATGCATGTGCTCAGGAAGTCATGAGTGCTCAGAATCAGGATGGGGCGGGTGCCACAGCGCTGATACAAGAGGCCCCACAACCAGGTTCAGCAGCAACCCCGCAGTCGCCAGGCCACACTACAGCAGCTCCCCTGCCTCCCTTCAGTGAGTTGGCTGACCCAGCCACCGCCTCGTGAAGATGGAAATAGTGAATTGGCCTTCTAGACCATTATTTAAAAGGGGTGAGCGAAAAAGCTGGACGAGTGAAAAGATCCATACTGATGTGCGGTAGGTAAGCTATAGGACCTGTTCGAAACCATACCGAACACTGGGGCTGACGACAACTATGATGCAACAGTGGCGGCCCTCAACAGTCATTTTGATTCTCAGATCAACTCTTACTTCAAGAGATTCAAGCTCCGCCAGGGGAGGCAAGGAGAGAAAGAACCGATAGATGTCTTCTATGCATGGCTACAGAAACTGGCAAGCTCATGTACGGTTCCTGACCAGAGGGGAGAAATCAGAGCACAAATCATCCAGGGCTGCAAATTGGTGATGCTGTGTCGCCTCATACTCAAACAAACCAGAATCACGGTGGATGAGATCCTGGTTCTCGCAAGATCCCACAAGCTGTCAAACGCCCGAGCAGATGAGATGGAAGCGACGCTCCACCGTCACCCGAACACTGCAGGTCCACTGCGGCCGCCGGTGATAAAAGAAGAGAGAGTAGACACCATTCAGAAACAACCAGCAGCGCCTAGTGGGACGGGGAGACAGCCCCGCAGCGGCATGTGTGGTAACTGCGGCCTTAAACACCTGCCAGCAGGGCAGTGCTTTGCAAAGGGGAAGACCTGTTCCTGATGTGGAATATTAAACCACTGCGTGAAGGTTTGTCCCAGCAGAAGGACCAAAACCTCCACCCCGGGACAGCAAGGGGTGAGGCGACAGTGAGGCAGCTGTCGCTAAAGACCCGCCAGAACAGGTGGACTCCGCTCGCAAGTATTCGGGCTAGGTACAGATGATGATGACGTCTTTGTAGTATCCTTCGTGAGCCGGGATGGCCCATGTCGCCTGCCCCAGCCGATGTGCTCCATAGTGGTAGCTGGGTCCACCGTCCAGGCGCTCATAGACACTGGGACCTCGTGAATGTCATGGACAGCGACCAGTACGAGCAGCTAGCTCCGTGGCTGCTGTTGTCACCCTCGAAAGCTAAAATATACACCTTTGGAGGTACGGAGCCGCTTCTCCTGCGAGGGGTCATCGAGGTCAAGATTGCCAGCGAAGGACACCACCTTCAAAAGCGGTTTCACGTCACCGAAGGGAGACGAGGGACACTCCTCAGCTGCCACTTGGTGGAGGATTTGAAGTTGGTGTTCTTTGCCAACCAGGTGCATAATCTTCATGCACATGATATCCTCAATGCTGTTCAAGGGTCTGGGATGCCAGGGAAAACTGTTCAAGCTACATATAGACCCCAATGTCAAACCGACTGCGCTCCGGCACTGGAGAGTGACGTTCCATCTACGCCCTCAGGTCAAGGAAGAGCTGCGAAAGCACGAACAGCTGAGAGTAATCAAGAAGGTTTCTGCCCTCCACCCCGTAGGTATCGCCCATGGTCATCAATCCCAAGCCAAAGCAGCCCGGGGCCATCCGACTGTGTGTTGAAATGCGGCTCCCTAATCTGATAGTGAAGCGGGAATGACACCTCACGCCTACCATGGATGACATTGGGGCGGACCTCAAAGGAGCCAAGGGGTTCACGAAATTGGATCTCAATGCCGGTTACCATCAAATGGAACTACACCCGGAGAGCAGGAACATCACGACGTTCTATATGCACGTGGGACTGCGAAGGCACAAGCGGCTGAGTTTCGGGGTGTCGTCAGCCTCTGAGGTGTTTCAAAACAACAACCGGGAGACACTCTCAGGGTTCCAGAGGGTCATCAACCTGAGCAATGAAATCCAGGTGTTCTCCAAGACTCTGGAAGATCATCACGTCCATTTGAGGAACATGCTCCAGCAGCTAGCAGACAGTTGACTGATCCTACATCGTGCCAAATGCTCCTTCTATCAGGAGTCAGTGGAATTCTTTGGCTATATCTTTTTATGGAACGGCCTCCAGGTGGACCCAAAGAAGGCTACACCTATACGCTCCGCCCGAGACCGACGTCCCCCACAGAAGTCCATAGTTTCCTTGGGATGGCCACGTACTGTGGATGCTTCATCCCCAACTTGCCGTCGCTCTCTGAGCCCCTCAGGAGGCTGACAAAGACCGGTTCCCCATGGGAGTGGACACGAAAAGAAGATGCAGAATCAAGGAACCACTCATGTATAAGACAATCACGGCCTATGTTCAGTCCAATAGATGTACTGAAGTGGTAGTAGACACCAGTTCAGTGGGGCTAGGAGCTGTCTACCTCCAGGAGAAGTCCGCCAAGGAGTGGTTCCCGTTAGCCTACGCCAGTAGAGCCATGACGGACACTGAGATGCAGTACGCCCAGATTGAAAAGGAGGCTATGGTAATTAAGTGGGCACATCACCACTTCCATTTGTACCTCTTCGGTAAGGAATTTCGTGTGGTGACAGATCACAAGCCTCTGATTCCTCTCTTTGCAGGCACAGCCCGGCTTGCACCTCCCCGCATTGAGAGATGGGCAGTCCGGCTGAAAGCTTACCAGTTCGGAGTGGTGTTCAATCCCAGTGTCAACAATCCCACCCACTTCCTGTTGAGACATCCTGTCAGGACTGTGCCAGCTGGGCAGTCTCCTGATGAAGAACACATAAAGGAATTTGTGAGGATGGTGTCCCAAGAGGAATACCTAATAGCGCTCACATTAGAGGAAGTCGGGAATGCCACTTGAGATGACGAAAACTTGGCCAGGGTGAAGAAGATGCTACTCAACCGCAGCTGGGAGCACTTCCTGGATGGATCCAGGGGTCTGAGGGTTGTGGAGAGAATAGCATGCCAACACTTGTGGGGGGTTCAAAGTGAGTTGAGTGAAGGATCGCTCTGAGTGGTTCTGCGAGGGTCCACAATTGTGATTCCTTGAAGCTCGCAGAAGAGAGTAATTGACCTTGCGCAGGCAGGGCATTAGGGGATCGCCAAGACCAAAGCTTGTCTCCAAACCAAGGTGTGGTTTCCTGGCATGGATACCCTGGTAGAGGACACCATTCGCACCTGCCACTCATGCAACATCATGAGTAGCGACCCAGCTCCTCACCCTGTCGTCACTGAGGGCCCGTGCCATGACCCATGGAATCAAGTCAGCATAGACATTGGTTCATTTACGGATGGGCGGAGCACACTTGTCCTCATTGACTCACACTGCAAGTTTCCTGCTGTGGACATAATGGGATCCACCGCTTTCCCTCAGGTCAAGGCCACTCTGGACCGGATCTTCGCGATCATGGGGCTCCTGAGGGAGATCAGATCGGACAATGGACCCCCCTTTCAGGGCAGAGACTTTCAAGAATACCTGACATCTCATGGCATGAAGCACCGCAAGATCACGCTGTAATGGCTCCAGGGCAACAGCGAGGTAGAGCGTTTTATGTGAACTCTTAACCAGGCCCTGTGAATCGGAGTGGAGAGAGTCAAAGATGCAGAACAGTGCCTGTATCAGTTCCTGAGTGCATATCGTGAAAACACCTCACTGTACGACGCAGTGTGCCCCGTTGCACCCGTTATTACGGAGGGCTCCCCGTGATTCCATCCCAGCTGACCAGTCATGGCATCCAAAAGAACTTGATTCTACAGCTGCGCAGGCCCGGAGGTTTATTTCTAATGAAAAGGCGAGCCAGGAGCAAAGAGGGCAAGTGAAGGACTTCCAAGTGGGAGACTGTCATAATTAAGGATCGACAGCCTGGATAGAAACCGTACTCCCTACGGAGGTGTGGGAAGTTACGGAGGTGTGGGCAACCATAATTTCCGCTCAATGTGGACATCACACAGTTGCAAGGAACGTTTCCTGGTTCAAGAATGTGGAGAGCGAGGGCGTCGATGGCAGTGAGGAAGAAGCAGAAGGTGAAGTGGCATCACCAGGCATCTCAGTGAGGAATGCCGAGAACTCTCAAGGGATTCCTGAGGGGTGTGTACCCTCAACTGAGGAGCAGGCAGCAACTGTTATGAGCCCCACGTCGACCACAGAAGGCACAGCTGGGATGGGGAATGTCAACAACTCCCGGAGTCAGAGGTATGGTCTCCCGCCGAACCCCACGTCCAGCCAGAGACTCTGAGACTTTGGGGCAGATTTAAAAGCACCTTGTGCCATTTTTGCATAATTTTTCCCATGTTAAAAATGACGCAAAAATGGCGCAAGTGGCTTGTAAATCTGCCCCTTTGTGTGTTGTGTGCCGGAGCAAGCGGATACAGACACTGTGCAGTGTTTCATCTAAAGGAAAAGAGGGATGTAGTGACAGAGCCACCCGGCCCGCACTTTACTTATTTGCAACTGCATGCACCCGGAGGGGGATACGCCCAAAGATGTAAATAAAAGGGCGCATGACCGCTCGGGGTCTTGGCCCGTAACATATAACCAAAGTGAGTGTGTCCTGTTATTGCTGCCCTGCATCTGCGGCCTACCTTAGTCATTGCTGCATCGGCTCACCCTGGGCCAATCACCACACCAGAGAGCAAGGGGTCTGCCCCAGTGAAGCCTTCATGTTTCCAAGGTCTACCTCACACCTAGGGGATGTACATGTCCTAAACAGCTACTGCGGATGAGTTAAATACAAAGCTCTTTAAAACTTTTTTTTACTCATTTTTAAAAGAAACCAGTAGTAATCATTCACATCACTCATGTTGCAGCAGGATGGGCACATGAACATTAAGACTTTGGCTTTTAGCACGCCCTGGAAGAAGGTTAGTTATCCATCAGAAAGGCAGTCAGATCAATGTATTCTTAAAATGTCCTTTCAGAACATCCAAGCCAATAATCTCACCTGTAAAGTGGAAGTCTAGACATTTGATGGCTTTAATGTGCCCCCTCACTGCTCTTCAAGGTGCAAAGCCACACGTTCAGGTGACAACGATGAAAGGTGAGACTCGTTGGCTTTGCCAATGCTTGCTCCATTTGTGGTCCTAAGGACCCTACTCACAGTTAGGGGCACACTTATAGGTTATGCCCTTGCAAGGGCATGTCCTCTGGCCCAATTATTGCCCCGCTTGTGTCGGTGCACAGGAACAGAAGGGCCTCTGGGCACCTGTTTTGAAAGAATCTGTGCTGCCTACAACGCATGCACTAATGGCCAAGCTGAGCAGGTTAATGCACCTTTGGTTGACAGCACCTCACATACTACCTTTAATAATAGTAATTGATGCTCGAGAACCTGTTTGAGAGTGAACTTCTTATCAATGAGTGACTGTCCTTGGAAGGCTCACTCCAAACACCACAGTAAGATGCTCCATCACTACATCCCCACTTATTTAGATGACCACTGGGAGGAATAGTCACCCCCACACATATAAAAGGCTCTGTTTAACCCCGTCTTCCCCATGAAGATCAACCCTGTCCTATCTCCCACGTAAATCTTAGCCCTCGGCAAAATTCCAATTTTGCTGGAGTAATATGGGTAATTTTGGTAATTGCATCACTTGTGTGGCGGGAAATAACCGGATGTTGCACAATCCCACCCGTTTGCGTAATGCAGTGTAATATAGGGCTACCAAAAGGGCACAAGAACTACTTTTGTAGCCCAAAATGCATCCTCAGGTTTTCTGTAATTTTGCGTAATTAGGCGGCAGGAAATTTAGTGGGTTATGACACATTTAGTAATAATACAATAGTTGCAGATATTCAAAGTGTTTTCTTTTTTATTCAAAGTTTTAAGAAGTTTCTGAATTGGCTCCTCCTGAAATTGTACTCTGCATAACAAGATATGTTCCCCACACAGTGAGTTCTGATCAAGCCTGGCCTTTCCTAGCAGAGTTTTTTTTTCTGTAAGTTTAATTTCTGTATAGCTTTCCGGGCACAACGGGATAGTAGACAACAGGGGCCAAGTTTTTAAAGCTACTTGGACATGTAAGTCAGACTTGAATGGGAAAATCGCTTGATTTATGATTGAGAAACCACTTTCTGTATTCAGAAAACTTGATTTGACACTTGTAAATGAATTCCTCCAAAAAAAAACAAATTATGGGAGATTTGGCAAGACATTTTTCCATCAGAAAAATATTTCCCTAATTTTTTTTTTATGGAGTTTTTTATAGCACAAATTTGACCCCGTATCGGGTATCAAATCGCTTTACATAGCACCAATTGCATTACATGAGGACACATTCATTTTGTTTGTTAGGCCTGGGGAGGTTAAGTGATGTGCCCAGAATCACAGGATGTTCAGCGTCATTGCCGAGACTTGAACTCAGTTGCCCAGATTCGAGGTCGACTGCCCCAGCCATTAGGCATGTGTAGAACTAAGGGGCATATTTATGAAGCCACGCTAAGTCGCTTTGCGAGGCTTTGAAAGGCATTGCAAATGCGGAGTAATACAATGCAGCGCCAGTCGCTGCGTTGCATTACTCTTCATATTGGCGGCGTTCCATGGGCGTTGCGGTCGGTGTTCCCACGCGAATCCCATGCCGTTTGGCCCAGTCTCAGATTTGCCAAAGCTGGTCAACCTGGAAATGCGTCAAAACAATACACCTCCCCAGGTGAGGCGTAATGAGGCGAAATATCTTTATTTCTCCGCGTTTCCTCTTTCTATATTTGCTGGATTCTGCAGCACATATAGAAAGAGGAAGATGCTTCTATAGAATGTTTTTGTGCGGGAAGGAGCCCTTCCTACACCAAAACAGTATTGTCTATAACACAGGCACCCTTGCACATGGTGCAAGGGTTTTTGCGTTGCTGGTAGGATGCTGAAATGGCAGCAGCGTGGGGGCAAAGAAGAGGAATGCATCATATTGAATACATACGGTGCATTCCTGCCCTTTTCCTGTGATGCAGGGTGCTGCCCTGTGCGACAATTGCCATAAATATGCCCCTCAGAGTGTTTGAAGAGTTTTGAGACTTTCTGAACCAACTGAGGGCCTCATTTACCAGAAAGTGCCGCAGTTCGTAACCGCAAGCCCTTTGGCAGCGCCACGCTGTGGCACTTTCAAAGCACAAGGATGGAAATATATATACAATAATATGCTGCATCTCTGTGCTTTCCCCTGCCCTGGCACACAATCGGCTGCCATGCACCGATGCAGACACCCTTGCACCTTAGTACAAGGATGCCTGCGTCACAAGGATGATTGTTTATGTGCAGGAAGGGTTCCTCTCAGACGCATTTCAAGGTTTATGATTTCTCTTAAATCTGGAATGTGTCAGGTTCCATGGGTGTTGCGCGGGAGCACCCACAGCAACACCCATGGAACGCCCCTTTCATACAAAGTGCTTCGTGTAAAGAGGCCGTATTTACAAGGACAGGAAAAGCCACTGTCCTTGTAAATATGAGTCAGGAAAATGTGCTGCGGATGTGTCACAAAAAGTGACGCTCTGGTTGTGCAAGGGGCTTGTAAATAGGCACCTAAATCTACACACTCAGGCCCTTATGAGTTGTCCTTAGCAGAGCGGAAACTGCTCCAGGCAGTGACACGTTTTCTGGTGTGTCTGGACCTGTAATTATTTGGTCCTGAAACTCTGGGGCGAATAACTACAGGCTGGAGACACATGACTCAGAACCATTTGTGGAACTGCAGTGACTACAGGCAGATGTTGTGCCCGACTTCATTATTCTGCATGGGGCATTTGGGGGACCAGAAGACGCAGCTCCATCTTCAAAAAGAAAGAATTCCCCCCTCCTGTGACACCTTGCTCCTCTATCATTCCACTCCAGGGCAAAAGAAGAAGCCTCCATAACATGTACTGTCTGCTTCAAGCAGGTGGCAAATATTTGCAGATTTGTAGCTTTAATTAACCCTACAGTGGGGACAACAAGTAGAAGTGAACCCAGTGTTGCAGTGCTCACGTGTTATTCCCCATTCCTAGAAATAGCAACTTATAATACCCATTAAGTGACTGGGAGTTAACGTAAACTCAGAATGACTCATAAGGCCATAAACCGCTGACTGCAGTTCTATTCTACATTTATTTATTTACCATTTTTATATAGCACACACATTACCCAGAGGTGCCAGAGCGCTTTACAATAGAAGAATCGCATTTCTGAACGCATTTCTACCTATTTTCTATATAATACATCTAAGGATTAAACATTTTGCTGGTGTTAAATTTGGAAATAGGAAGATCATATAGCACAATGCTGCCGTGAGCACCTCACACTGCAGAAAGACCCCGAGTTCCGCCCCCCTCTTGACTCCAGATGTGAGTGGGAGCAGTCTAGACACATCTGTCCCCCCCTCTCCTGAAAGTGGCACCAGGCACACCTCGTAACTCACGAGGGCGTCATTAAAGGCAGGCAGGCATGAGGCATTTAAATGCCCGTGCGTCTTCTTTGTTTAATGCATGGACCGTCTGCTGCTGCCCCATTATTCCAGACACAAATCTTGTGTAACGCGCCTCCTTGCTGATGTGCACCCACGTATTACACTGAGCACAGAGGGTGACATCTCCTGCCTCGCTGGGAGGGTGGTGGGAGGGGGGCATGGGAGGAGGCGCTTCCGACCCTCCACCAGGCCCGGACTGGCCGTTGCAGGCACTGGGCAATCCCCCCGTGGACCGCATGGGTGGGGGCCGGTTTTGGGCCCTTGGGGCCGTTTTTGTTACAGTGCCTAAATAGGCCCTGTAACAAAATCGGCCGAAAACCGGCCATGGTAAAGAGTGCAGTCGCACCCCTTTCATGCAGTTCTTAATTTGTAAAAACATAAATGCCTGGGCACGAGATCCCAGCAATGCTGAGACCATGAGCCCTCACAAGTGACGTGAGACTGGAACTCGTGGACACCGTGCACATTTGCTTATGCATCCACTTCCTGAGCTTTCCTGAAGTTGTGCATTGGGCTACTTGTAGTCCAAGCCCTGAGCACCATCTTCACTGAAAATTGTGGGCCCACAATCCACGAGTTTTCCGTGAGCCCGCTTCTAGCATTTCTGCTTGAGGCCCCTTCGCGTTCCCTGGTCTGTCGACTGGTGGATCCCCACGAAGGTAACTCTTCTTTCCTTTGGACTCCCATGGTTGCTCCAGACGTGCCCCAACTCTCCACCAAGGGGTGAGTCCATCAGACCTTGCTGGTCTGCATCGAAACCAATCTCTGCTTTCTGCATAGGTTGCTGTTGCCAAGGCTTGTTGGGTCCAATCCAGAAACCGACAACACAGCAACAGTACTTGACATCCTTTGTGGGACAGCCTAAATCCAGCACCTGGTTGCTGTCGATGCCTCCTGGTCCTCGTGGCTGAAGAGTCAAGCTTCACCTTCTTTACCTGAAATCACCCGACATCAGTGGGCATCCGCTCATCACCTTCCTGGTCACTGGCAAGTGACCCAGACTCTGTGCCCTCTGCTTTCAGGTTCTTCACATTTCGGATCCACCCTTTGATCCACCGTACACTTTCCACTTGGTCGCCAGCAGCACCTTGCAGTAAATCGCCATTGAAATCGATGTTGAAACCTGACCCGAAGTGACACCTATGCACCCAGCTTCCCTAGGTGAGGTGACTTGAGTACTCTGGTGCTCCCATGGGTGTTGACTCTAGAACCTCCTATTTCTCATGGGGTTTGCTCCACGTCCTCTTCTAAGTGTCCTTAATCTTTAAAATTCCAACCGTGACTTTTTCCCATAGAAGTTAATGGTTATTCGCAGCTGTGTTTAAACTCTGCACGTGTCCCCCGTGGGTCCCCTGTGTCACTACCTTGGGGGGTTCCTGGTGGCCCCAGTGGTTCTAAAGGCTTTAGGCCTTGTATCTATTTCAGTTGGGGTTCTTATACCACTTTCCTAATATATGGTTTGGTACGCCCCTAGGGCTCAACGTATGTTGTGCTAATTTACTGTGTGCTAATTACGATTACTGAATGTACTTTTGCCTCAAGCCTCATAAAGGCACTTGAGGGATGTGTTTAGAATAAATACATATATTTTATATATATACCTGGTGTGGTTCTCCTTTCATTTGGTCATTCATGAGATTATAGACTGGTAAAATAAGCTGCTTCACATTCCTTCAAGACTTAGCCTGAAGGCTGCTTTCCACAGTTACCACTAGGATAGCTTTCTATGTAGGTTGTCTTTATACCTACCATCAATAAGGGTTGTTTGGACTGGTGCAAGGTGCCCACTAGAATAGACAGCATATGCCAGGCCAACTTCTCACACCGACCTCGAGATCCGCGGCGTCGGTCCCTGGAGTTAAATTGACCCCAAAGAACAGTACTTAAAAAAAAAAGATGAAAACAAAGACGGTGAAAGGGATTGGGGAGGTGACGCTATGGTGGCGCCGGTGTGGTATTGTTTCCTTATGACCACAGGGGAGGTGAGGCATTGGTTTCTTACTGCGATGCAGGGGACGTAAGGCTTTAGTTCCTTACTTTTGCCGTGGAGGTAACATCACGGTTTCAATGAGGCACCAGTTCCTTACCACAATGCAGAATTGGTAGATTCAGGTGGTCACCCACGTCAGGTATCAGCTACACGATGATGAAGCACTAGTGTCGGTTAGGTCGTTATTCGCCTACGCCGGTGTTGCAATTTCCCTCTGTGGTTGCTCAAAAGTAGTTAAAGGTGCAGGAGGACAGAGGAAATGAAGTCTTTGTATCCATGAGACTTCAAAAAAAGAGGTACGCTCTACACCAAGCCCTTTGAGATATTCTTCAAGCAGGATACACAGCACACAGCTAAGTCTTGGTCCTCTCCTTGGCAGAAACAGCCACTGCAGGCCAACCCCACACAGCACACATTAAAGGGGCAGTGCTTCTCTTTCAGCTTTCCCAGCTCTTCTCCTTGGCAGATGTTCCTCTTGAGTCCAGAAATAATCTAAAGTTCTGGGATCTGTGCCCCAATATTTATAGTCCATTTCTCTTTGTTCTCTTGTGGCAGAGAGGCTCAGTCAAAACTATTTCTGTCTCTCTGGCCCAGCTTTCCGGCAGAGGGTGAAGACAGCATCGTATAGGGCAGACAGCACCTATTCAAATGCAGAGAAATGTCCTTCTACTACTTTAAATGCAGCCCAGGTCTATTGAGCTCAGCCCTGACTCATCTAGGAGATGCAGTACACACCTCTGCCTCCCAATGGCTGTCTACAGTGAATGCACATCCCAAGCCCCTGTCAATCTAAAACCAGACAGTCAATCCACAAACCAGTAGAGGCAGTCAGAATGGCTAAGCAAGAAAATAACCACTTTCTAAAAGTGGTATTTTCCAACACACAATATAAAAATCACCTATACAAAAAGATGCATTTGTATTCTCTTCGTTCAGGCATAATAAACTCCATCTTTCTATCACGTCCCAATGGGAGTTATACATGTAAACTGTTACAAAATATCTCACATTCTATCCTATTGGACAGAAAGCCTTTCAATAGTGAAAAAACAAAATACTCTGTATTTCACTATCAGGACATGTCGCACACACCAGTACATGTCCTACCTCTCACGTACACTCCACCCTGCCATAGGGGTACCTTGGGCCTGGGGTCACACAGTGCACTGTGGACACACAGTGCACTGTACTAGGGACAGAGTAGTAAATCAAATAATCCAATCATGGAAACACCAATCCATAAACACAATTTACATGGAGAAAATAAACACTTTAGATCTGATCAGTAGTCGTAAAATGCCCATAGTCATAACATCAACAAAAAGCAGTCATTAACAGGAGGCCAAAAAGTCTGGGGATAAACCCGCTGAAAAAGCCAAGTCTAACAAACACTGTTATATGTGTTACATGTTCTTCTGTCTCAAAATAACAAGCTACATATAATGAATGCTGCTCTTAGTAAAAAAATAAGGCAGGTCACACGGGTTGGGGTAAAACACTGGCAGACAGTTGTGGCTAAATAAGGGCCAGGGGTGCATTGAGGGGTGGTCCATAGAAAGTATTAATTCCTAAAAAGATTCTCTCGCTTCCTTGTGTGAGGTGTCAGTAGGCAACTGCGGCTTGTACACTGATTGCCCCTGCTATGCTGCCACAGATAGTAATAACAACTAACTGTTAGAAATTGGGGTCTCTAGTTGGCAGAGGTAGGTACCTTTGACCAAAAAGGGACCCTTGCTTCTAGTCACGGTAAGGGGGAAACACACTGTAGATAACACTGCTCAACCCCTTGGTACCTTGGCACGAGCAGACAGGTTTATCACCAAGGCAATGTAAAAAGTATTTGCACCAACACCCACAGTAACACAGTGAAACATCACAAATGGACACCACACAGGTTATTATAAAAATATAGATATCTTTATCTGAGTACACAGACAAAATATCGAGTTTTAAATTTCGATATACAATAATATCGAAGTTTAAATATCGATGGGACAAAATATCGAAGGTAAGTAATATCGACAGTCTTAATATCGATATTAGTATGATATCAGTAATATCGAAGTTTTTAATATCGATGTCAATAATATCGAAATAAATAACTTCGATGTTACTAATATCAATTTTTAAATAAATTTAGTGTATATTATATTGTATTTATTATGTTTTATTATTTATTTTTAATGTAATTTAATTAAATATTGTCTTTTACTACTGTAGCGGGTTGTGGGTTTATAGGGGAATAGGGTGGGAAGTAATTTAATTATGTTAAATTAATTATTAATTAGTAGGAATTAATATTTAATTAATTGAGAATTAATTTTTAATTAATTTGAATTAATTGATTAATTGATAAATATGTTCTGTAGCGGGTTATGGGTTTATAGGGGAATAGGGTGGGAAGTAATTTAATAATAATTAATAAATTAATATATGTTTGTACATATTTTAATTAATAATTAATTGGTAATTAATTTATATTAATTAGTTAATTAATTAATATAATTTTGTACATATTTTTAATTATTAATTATTTGGTAATTAATTAATATTATTAGTTTATTACATTGATTATAGTAATTTTTTTTATATATAATTTTTTGTTATTCTTAATTAATTAATTGGGAAAAATAATATTAATTATTAAATTAAATTAATTACAGCTAAAGTGCTAATATATTTACTTTATTGTTATTGTTAATTAATAATTAATTGGTAATTAAATAATATTAATTAATTTTGGGTAAAGGAGTATTTTTAGGGTTCTGGGTCCGTTTTCAGTTTTTGGGTAAAGGGGTATTTTTAGGGTTCAGGGTCAGTTTTCAGTTTTTGGGTAAAGGGGTATGTTTAGGGTTCAGGGTCAGTTTTCAGTTCTTGGGTAAAGGGGTATTTTTAGGGTTCTGGGTCACTTTTCAGTTTTTGGGTAAAGGGGTATTTTTAGGGTTCAGGGTCAGTTTTCAGTTTTTGGGTAAAGGGGTATTTTTAGGGTTCAGGGTCAGTTTTCAGTTTTTGGGTAAAGGGGTATTTTTAGGGTTCAGGGTCAGTTTTGGGTTTTTGGGGTACAGGGATATTTTTAGGGTTCAGGGTCAGTTTTGGGTTTTTGGGGTACAGGCGTACAGGGTAAAAACAAAAAAAATTACATTAAATCAATTAAATAACATGAAAAAAATAAAATTACATTAAATTATTAAGTGTTTTATTTATTTTAAATGTATATGTATTAGTTTTAATTTTGATTTAATATTTTTATGTAATATTTGTAAAATTATATGTATTTTAAAATTATTTGTACATTATTATTAATACATTTAAAAAAACGATATTTTTAAATACGATATTTTTGTACTACGATATTATTTTTTCGATATTTTTGAACTTACCTTTATGAAGATATGATTCCGATATTTTTGATGTCGATATTTATGTGACAATATTTTTGTATTTCGATATTCTGTCTGTCGATATTATGTCAGACATTCCTTTATCTGTATTTAGGCAAGACCAAAACAGTAAAAATTCCACATACACAATTAACTTTCCTCTAGAAATTTCTTTGGGAAGGTTCTTTGCAAGAAAAAGAAAGATAAACTTGCAGGTACAGTATGGATGGAAAAGCTGCTCCAGATGTGTGGACTCACCCATCGATCTGTTTTAGGCAAATAACAAATAATAAAAGGGTGCCCCAGCTGAGTTGTCAGCCGAAATGCTGACTTCGTCATCAGCAATTGCCAAAATATGCCCCAACTGCTGTAGATCGAGAAAAGATTGTTCAGACACAGGCCCCAGTACTACCGCTCTGCTTGGGGCAAGTACGGGTCACTGCGATCACTCGGGCCGAGGCTCTCGCTGAAAAGGTGGGAGGCAAAGAGCAGGTTCTCGCAGACCTGCACCCCCGCCGCAGGCGGCAACACACACAAGCTCCCTGGACTTGATCCGAGCGGTTACCTGGATTATCTACAGTCTCTCTCCTCTCCTCGTAGCTCGACATCCCACCGGGCTGCTGTTCCTCGTGGCGGAGCCGCGATGCTAGGTGATGCCTCGCGCTTGTGTGGATCCCAGCGCCGCTTCACTTCTCCCACTTGGCGATGACGCCCCGCTGGGCAGCTCCCTTTGCAGCAGCGCTGCCTCGTGAATGCATCCTGGTTGCCAGGCAATGTCCTGTGACCAACGATCATCGCACAGCTTTTTCCTTGTCTGATAGCAATCTCGCTGACGACTCAGGCCAGCGGTAGTGACGGCCTCGCAGTTGTTCATGAGCAGTTCCCCAGGCATGATCACACGCACACCACGGCCTGGAGGAGTTCTTTTAGGAGGCAAAGGTATTCCTCAGCACGGCGAGCCTCAGGGAGGGTGCCCAAACACACACACCCAGCGTAACAGGGATCTCTTGGAAACTTTTATAACCCTGTGTTTCGGTAACAGGAGGCCAGCTCTTCTTAGGCCCTTGGAAACGTTTTACTTCTGGACACAGCCCACAGCAAAGTCCTTGTGGCAAGTAGGGGGGACATAGCACACAGCAAAGTCCCTTGTCCTCTCCTTAGTTGAATCAGCACACAGCAGGCCATCCCTAGACACACAGCAAGGGCAGCACTTCTCCTCAGTCTCTTCAGCTGTTCTTCCTTTCGGAAGAGGTTCCTCTTGATCATGAAGTAGTCTCATTTTACAGGGGCTTCAGCCCTTGCTTTTATATCCCCAAAGTCTCTGTTGTCTATGTGTTAGGGGTCTTGGACCCAGTTCAAACCAGTTCTAGGTGCACTCTGCCAGTGCACAACTTCTTCCTTTATGAATGAGGGCCAGGGTATTCAGGCGCACTACAGGGAGTGGAGCCAGCATTGTGGAAGGCACGCAGAGCCCTATTTAGGCCCAGGTGCTACTCCCCCCCCACCACTCTAAATGCAGATAAGTCTATTCAGCCTAGTGCTGACTCACCCAGACTCCTGGAGCTACCCCAGCCCCTGTCACTCTCAAGCCAGACAGACAATTTGCAAACAGGCAGAGGCACACAGAAAGGTTGAACAAGAAAATAGTCACTTTCTAAAAGTGCTATTTTCCAACACAGAATTTAAAAAACATCTTTACTAAAATGTGTGTTATTAAATTCTGAGTTCAGGGATACCAGACTCTTTTCAATCTCACTCCTATAGGAAGATATGCAGGTAAACATGTTACACTGTATTCCCCATCTGTCCTATGGGCAAGATAGCCTTTCAATAGTGAACAACGAAATTGGCAATATTTCACTAGCAGGACATGGTACACACATTAGTACATGTCCTACCTTTTACATACACTGCATGCTGTCAGGGGGGTACCTTGGGCCTGCTACAATGGTGTCCTATTTGTACAGAAAGGGAAAGGTTTGGCCTGGCAAGTAGGTGCACTTGTCATGTCAAAAGGGCAGTTAGCAACTGCTTGCGGACACTGTGGTGGCAGGCCTGAGACATCTGGCTACTCATGTGTGTGTGGCACAATCAGTGCTGCAGGCTCACTAGTGGCATTTGACTTACCAGCCCTGGCACACTCAGTCCACCTTGCTAGGGACCTACTGGTAAGACAAATATGTCAATCATGGATAGCCAATCACCATAACAATGTACATAGGGAGCACTTGCACTTTGACACTGATCAGCAGTGGCCAAGTGCCCAAAGCATCTAAACCAGCAAAAGCAAATCCAGCATAGCATCAAAAACATAGGGGGTAGAGGCAAAAAGTAATGGAAAACCATGCCAAGGATGTCAGGTCTAGCACTAACCATCACACTCCTATAAGTGCAACAATTCAGACTATTTCAGCCCTCCAATTCTGTAAGGATGGCTTGGGCGGCAGCTTATAGTCCTTTTTAATGTATATTGAATTAATATTTAACTGTTGTTGTGGTCATCTCTAAATTAGCCAGGCAGCACCATCTTGTGACAGAATGTCACAAGCGCTGGTGTTGACAATTAGGTGCCGGTATCGAGCACCGGAAACCACCGGCTCAAATTAAGCACGGCTGTCATGCTTAAGTGAGTAAAAAATAGCCGGGGCTCTGCTTCAGCTTGGTTGCATGGCTCTCTATGACTACAACATAAGTTGTACAATCTCCAAACTAGTCACTACAAGCAACACTTCGTACTAAGTTACACTACAAACACACAGTCTCACACCAATAGATGGCTAGCTGCGGCATCCGTACCAGAGATAGTTACCAAAAATAGTTACTGTACAGTATACTGTTTATACTGTACCATATAGTGCTTTAGAAATGTTATACTGCAATATAATTTCTTTACCTATTAATCAAGCAGAGACCACCCTTTTTCATCCCCCATAAGCTTTACCTTCCAACCAGATTTAACAGTTTATGGATGGCTCCTATGCATGCAGAGATGCATAATGGCATAATCCACAGACTCTAACTGTAATAAAGACATCCGTGGCTCCCCTCTGCCACTGGGATATTAAAACACCAACCTGTACTTCGTAACACATAACAACTCTTTTTTTGCTGTACCACAAGCAGCTGTTGGTCAGAATCCAAGTACCTAAGAGGAACCTGGATGTTTTGACTGTGAGGACCAGATTCAGAGGTAATCTTCCTGGTAGACCTTAGTAAACTCATACCAGTATGAGGTTTGAAGATGGAGTGGTGTGGCTCACTGGTTAGAGGCGGCAGACCCGGAAGCAGAGAACGGCCCGGGACCAGGGTTTAATTTCCGACGCGGCAGGGTCGTGGACCAGGGTCAACGGACTCGATAATTCTCGCCTCGGTGCCTACTCTAACCAGGGATCACACTCGGCAACTCTGGGCACTACCTTGCCTCATTGCCACAACGGCCCCCCACATTCGCCGGGGGTGCCTGGTTTCACCTTGGAGATACCCAGTAGGGACCATCTCACAGGGATAGCCAGGACGGGTTCCCCAGCGGTCTAGCGCCACGGCGCCTCAGGGCAGCAGTGCGCTTTACAAGACACACACAGTACATTACATTACATTCCATGAGATGAAAGTAGTTTGACCCACTGCAGGTGGTATAGGGAATTCATAATTTATATCTGTCTTTCATTGAACTATTTTATGACTGAATTATTTCTGAAAATAATTCAATAATCGGTACAGAGATTCAAGGGCCTTTTCTCAGTCTGATACCTGTGCCCTCTGTACTAGTGACCATATTTCTGACACCGTTTTTATTGCATAGGCAACATGCAACATGGCACACGTGCGATGCAAACATTAAATAACATTTCTGATGCCAAGAACGGCCACTTTGTGTGGACCTGAGTGGCTCCATAGATCTGGAGTAAAGCAACGAAGTGCAAATCGCTGAGTTGCCGTACTCTGCCCTGAGCAGGCGTTCCATGGGTATTGCGGGGGTGCTCTGACACTCCCATGTATTTTGAGGCATTGCCAGATTTACCAGAATTGGTCAAACTGGGAATGCATCAAAAAATTGCGCCTTCTTAGGAAAGGAATATCCAGGAGAAATATCTTTATTTCTCTTTGTTGCTTCCTCTTTGTATGTGTGCTGCATTCTGCAGCATAGACAGATAAAGGAATATGACTCTCATGTGCCCCTTCCTAAACAAAAACAATCCTACATGCAACGGAGGCACCCTTGCATCATGGTGCAAGTGTGCCTACATTGGCCCAGGGCTCTGAAAAGTGCGCCAACTTGCTGTGCTGCCCGGATGTATGATGTTACAACACATACTTTTACAACGCCTACCTTTACAACGCATTTTTTACACTGGAACATCCATTACAACGCATACCATTACAACGCATGCCGTTACAACAAATTCTTTGAAACTACCTTTACAACGCATTCCACTACAACGCATACTACATTTGCAAAGCATACCATTACAACGCATAACATTACATTGCATGTAAGGTAAGTATTGGATAGTGTAGGGGTAAAAATTACTATTCTAACTCCAGGGGGTGCAACAGTAGGGTAAGTGTTGGATAGTGTAGGGGTAAAAATTACTATTCTATCTCCAGGAGGTGCAACAGTAGGGTAAGTGTTGGATAGTGTAAG
This sequence comes from Lissotriton vulgaris, assembly GCF_964263255.1. Classification (NCBI taxonomy): domain Eukaryota; kingdom Metazoa; phylum Chordata; class Amphibia; order Caudata; family Salamandridae; genus Lissotriton; species Lissotriton vulgaris. The sequence goes on along the minus strand of NC_141695.1, from coordinate 187,058,203 downwards.
GGTACTATGTGTTGTAATGCTATGCGTTGTAATGGCATGCGTTGTAATGACTGCGTTGTAATGACATGCGTTGTAGTGGTGTGCATTGTAGTGTCATGCGTTGTAATGGTTGCGTTGTAAATGCATGCGTTGTAATGGATGTTGTGTTGTAAAAGTTTTGTTGTAATGGTGGTGCGTTGTAAACGTTGCGTTGTAAAGGTTGTTTCCTGTGCTGCCCTGCACTCCGGGACAAGTTCACAAATATGTCCCATTTTGTTTCTGGGGCAAATCCCCACTTTTCAATGTCAAAGACTTTCACAACTTTGAACAACTTCGAGGCTGTCTCTTGGTGGACTCTCATAGGACACCACGGGCCAATGTTCTTGCGCGAGCTCTTCCATTGTAACACATTACAGAGCAGGAAGCTTGGTCAGTCTGTAAAACGTTTTTATTTTTTTCATGATCTCTTAACCATTTAGCTCAAAACCTATTGCTAAGGGTTTCTACTGTTCTTTCTCAATTTTACTGACCCATAATAATTTCACTGCACTATAATTGCATGGTGATTTTTATAGTGTTTTTGAAGCATTCTTCAGAAATACCTAATATCAAGGGGGGAAGAGATTTTGGTACTTTTAGATATGGATAGGGAACTAAAAAAGATAGCTAATGGAATCAAGACACAACCTCATTATCAAGTTTAGTGAGCAAGAACACAAACTTATTTTAGGTCTCAACCTACAGATAACTTTGGCTGTCTGTTGGCGAAGGCCTGTTGTCTACAATACAATATACACAGAGTGGGCTTTGGGTCAGCCGGTTCCTCATGAATGGATGACTTTTGTGTCTATCTCAGTTTCCTGCTCCTTTTTTGATGACTTTCTTTTGTTGGGCCTCGCCCCCTTACAATTGGAAGAAGCTGTTTTGTACACTGTTATTGATTGGTTGATTAGTATCTTTCCACTGCTCACCTCCAGGGACTCCTTTTTTATTTGCTTGCAGCACTGCTTGGTAGTGTATTGCTCCCAATCGCCACCTCCGATCAGCCAACCACGCCCTCCCTGCCGTCCCCCGCATCCGAAGAGCGACTACGGGAGGAAGGTCCTTCTCCTACCTGGCCGCCAAGACCTGGAACTCCCTCCCGACCGACCTGCGCCTGACCCAAGACCACCTCGCCTTCAGGAAGAAGCTGAAGAACTGGCTGTTCGAGCAGTAGCGGCCCCCCCCCCCCAGCGCCTTGAGACCCTACGGGTAGTTAGCGCGCTATATAAGTGTCACTGATTGATTGATTGATTGGATTCCCGCCCTCCCCTTAATTTCTGCTCTCCAATTCTTTTGGTATTTTTGTTGATATTTTAACACAGATCGAGCAGCTGTACACTGCTACCAGCCCGCTCGCTCACACACTCTCCTCTGACAGTCATATTTCCCCCACTACCTGCTTCTTACTTTTTTTTATTGCTTTCTTCTTTTTCATTATTTTTTGCAAGGGATCAGCAAGCGCATACCTTCAGGCCGCTCACCTGTGGGTCCATCCTTTCCCTAGGCTGTCATAGTCTGCCCATGCTCTACACTTTTTTATTGTTTTAATGTTTGTATTATTATTTTTTGTGAGGATCCGCAGCTGCACTCTGCTACCAGGCAGCTCACTTCCTCCCTGTTCCACAGAGATAGATGGATACTTTATTTTTTACTTACCATTTCTAGATAGCGGTCCACTGTCCTGGAAAAGTGCAAACTAATACAAGTAATAAAGTAACAAAAAAGCATGGAATAGCAAGAGCATTCGCGTGGGCGCGGGCTCGCTTTGAATGATTTCTATAAATGCATTTTGAGATGACCATCAGGTTCATGCCACAGGCACATGTCAACGCTATCTTGCAACTTTTTTGTTTTTAGCATACTGCTGTAAAATGGGTGATAGTAATGTCTTTTCAAATGTCTCTGAAACGTCATTGATACAACTGTGAGCCTTCATGCTTTGGGCTCAGCCATGAATCCAATGGTTACCTTACTGGTACCACTAACTGAAACAAATGTCAGCCATTGGAGTAGACAAAGCAGCAGGACACCTTGACAGTGAAAATGAGATATGTAGTTGCCATCAAAGTCAGGGGCGTAGCTTGGCCAGTAAGATGGGGCAGGGGGTTCGGGGGGGATCTTGTAACAACACATTATATGAGAAGCAGGACATGAGGGAGGGCATTAGGGGCAGTGGAAAGAGAGAGGGGGGGCGCATACCAGGTGAAATCCCGACAGATACTTCATCAAAACTGAGTGACAACCCTTGACACATCGTTTGCGCTGCAGCTGCCTCCCAAAAAGTGTCGCAATGTCGACCCTTTCAGTGCAGATTTACAAGCCCCTTGCAACTCTTTTGCGCTGATGTTGCATCACTTTTTATGATGCAGCGGCCGCGCAAACATTGTGCCACGTTGTGGCCCATTTACAACGTGACGCATCTAAGGAGATGAGGTGCGTTATAAAGCCCTGTGTCACATTATACCTACATCAGGTATAATGTATGCATGATGGGTGTTTGCGGGCAGGAAAGCCTTGTATAAGTGGCACAGTGAAATCTACAAGATATCACTACACCAATTCTTGGACACCACTGCGTCAAAACCGTACACCTACTTGGAGCAGGAATAAATAATGACGCGGTGCATTAGCATAGGCCTCCCCATGGATTGCTGGAGTTGCGTCATGCTTGTGACACAGCTCCAGCAATGCGTTAGTTTTGTGCCAACAGATGCGTCAGATTTTCTGACATGTCTGCTTCTCCTTGAGCCATGGTGCGCCGTATTGTAAATACAATGCTTTCATGGTGGCGCAGGGTTTTTTTTGCCCGGCCCAAGGAAACTGACATATCTGTGCTCTAATGCAGAGATGAGTCTGTTTCTTTGAAATCTGACCTTACTACATAATACATTTTGTAGGTGGGGTGTTGTAACACCACAAACACCCCCTGTACCTGTATCTACACCCCTGTAAAAAGTAACAATATTTGAGACCCTAGACTCCCTTTACTGCCCACATCAGCACTAGTGAGAATACTAGGGGTATTGCTGGGGCATAAATGTGTCCATACAAGCATGTGATGCAAAATCTTAATGGCTAGTGAAAGTTACATTTAGAAACCCTCTACTGGTCTGCCTGACAGCAGTGTCCGGTCCAGTACAATCTTGTTATCTAGGTGTTATCATATTCTAGGGGTGTCGGGCAGTGCTTACTTAAAAAAGTAATAACTACATGTACCCAAACTTCTTCTTATGGTTCCCACCTCACATTTCTTCCACGGACACCACCTTCTTCCACCATAGTTGATTGCATGGACAATGCCCAAAGCTGACTGCAATGGGCACACCACAAGCCTACCTTCCCTAAGAAGGGTTCAGGAGGGCAGGGTGGGGTATTGGTGTTTGGTGTATACATGACTGCCAAAGCTATTTATGAGAATTCCCCTCCAGAAAAAGTAAAAACCCTAAGTATCTAAGCATGACATACTTTTGCATAGTTTAAACTCATTGCCCTCTACTTTTTGGAACTGGATGATTCTTTCAGTGACTGTTTTTCACTTAGAACATGTGAGACTCAGTAGGTGCTGCAAGTATGTTATTGCCTAGTTTATGCTGAGCCAACATACTAACCTTTGGGTATATTATAACGCTTTGAGGCTCTTTTATTACATAATATAACAATAAATAGCAAACCTCATGAAATACAGACAGCAAGTAGCATTTACATTGTATGGAAGAGTGCAAGTTAATAGGTGGACAGTATGCATTCCACAGTACTTACAACTTACATGCTCACCAGATTTCAGGAGATTCATTTGCATTAAGCACAGAGAAAGGGTGCTTTGACAGTAAGGTCGACTGATTTCCACACTTGTCACAAATCTCAGAATCTCTCCTGAGAGCTCCATTGCAGGTTGCCTGGAGCAGTATCATCATAGAGGGTACTTTTGCTTGTCATGTACGAATGGGCAATAATCGGGCCTCTAAATTCCAGACTTGATCAGTTCAGACCTAGAGACATTGGACACTGAGATATCTGCAAATATGTAAAAACTGCAAGCACTCCTGTGCCTGGTCCCCTCCTGCCCTAATCCTTCAGCAATAAAAGCTCTCTCTGAGGTAAAAAACATTGGTAAATGCATTAGGTTTCTCTTATTGACTGTCACAAAATATTCATGCATACCGTTAGGATTCAGTATTTGTATGTGACGCCCTAAACACACCCCTTCTAAATACTTAATCGCAAACCCATTTGGCGATTCGGTAACAGGTTATCAAATCACAAAGTACGGTTTGCTGCACCTAAAAAGCATTTTTTGCGTTTGCAAACGGGCCGATTCTGCAAATCGACCAGTTTGCGAAGGCAATTATGCTTGATGCATGTGCCCGTATATCACTTGTTTCCAACGTTTTTGTAGTTGCAAACCATTCAAAGATTAGCAAAATCTGAAAGCAGATGATAGTCAATTGCACCGTAGTAAAACCACGTCTGCCAGAATTTCCTTTCTGAATTATTAGCAGGTATAAAGGTAGAGATTGAAGATTGTAAACATTTGTTTATGGCCTCTGCAAATCGGGCCCATTGGTTGTTTGTACAGCAGAGGCACTATCCCACTTAGGGTCCTGGTCCTTCATTCCTATGTGTACATTGTATGGTTTCTTTTTTATAAAGTGTAAGAAATATTGGACCCAATGTACCAGCCTTCTTCACAAACCAGTTTGTGCTAATTACACATCAATCCATTTACAATGATGGCTTCATTTTGCAATGTGACTGATGTACTAATCATTTGCATCACAAAATTTACATTCAAGTAGAGGTTGCAGAAAACGAGGCAGAAGGCATTTTGCGGCCCTCTGGTGAATACCTGCAATTACAGGCAGACAAGAAATTCCATCCACGCTTTCCCTCCATGTGAATATTATTTTAGGGATGAACGCTGCTTTTTAAAAAATGCGCCCTTGTAAGTAATTACATTGATTGGAGCAAGCAGCGATCCCCTGGATTACATTCTGGGCTGCTAGAGGCCGCTCACGATGGTTCCCAGTGGGTATGCTGTTCTGCAGAGGCAGTCTCTCCTTTGCGAATCAGTTTCCACCCTATTAGACCTGGCTTCCTTGGTGTGGTTTCCCATGACTTTTTAGGTCGAGCAGACCTACATTCAATGCGTAAGCATTGATTGTGTCTGCTTTAGACCTATTGTCACCCGTATTTAGGAATGAAGACACAAGTCAGACGCGCGCTTTTGCAGTCTCAATTTTGACCGCGGGAGCGCGTGTCTGAGCCGCGCTTGCTCAGACGAACTCCCAGCCCCTGCTTTCGCTTCTCTCGCATGCATTACCGGCGCACACACACAGACACAGCCAGCCCCCACCCCTCTGCATGCACGCACACACACACAGGCCCGTGCATGCACACGCAGGCACACACATACAGGCACACAGCCCCCCCACCTCCTTTACCTCACCGGAGTCGGACTCGGGCTCGCACCATCTGCCAAGGGAGTCCCGCAGAGCATTTGAGCTCCTCTGCCACTCTACCAAGAAGCGGAGCTCTCCAAATAGGCATGGGGGCCCTGCAGTCTCCCCGCTGGTCTTCACCCGGGCCCCCTCCTGGGACCCGGGACTTCATGCGGCACTACTCTTCTCCGGGCTCGCGCTCGTCAAAACGAAACTGAAGAGTGGCGCGCATGCGCAGGCAGCCTCCGCCCTCCCACTCCTCACAGGCCGGTGTTCTAACTATATTTCCACCCCGTCATTTTGTACACCCCCTACGTCAGAGGGGTGTCGATTCATGCAGGTTCTGCCTGTGTATTTGTACTTCCCCGTCTGGCTGCACACCCTACGAGTGTCACTCACTGTGCGCATGCGTGCTTCAGTTTATTGATTTTATTTATGCGTTTTTCTCTCGTGACATTATTCCCATTTGTGCGGGGGAAAAAATAACCCAATCTGGCAACACTGGTTGCGGTGGAATTTATAATTTATTTGGGGTCAGTGACACTACTGTCACTGAGTGTCACCAAATAAATGATAAATGATAAATGCCGCCGCAACGGAGCTCGAGTGCAGCGCAGCGCCCCTCCTAGCTACGCCGCTGAGAGGATGGTTGTGGTAGCAGCGGGTGTGGTGAAGCAGTGCTCCTTGTAATGTCTTCATGTTTTATGGGGCCACAGAGGGTAACACAGTCACATTTTGGGAATGACAGGCAGAAGTCACCTGCACCAGGTGTTCACTACAATCCAATGAGTCTCAGTAACTGAGTGTTTACAAGACTGATGCAACAACATGAGGCATTAAGTATGTTCACACAGAGATCACATGTGCAGATATGTCAGGCGGTGAATGCAGCTGAGAGCCACAGTCCTGCATCCTGAGATCCCTGAGACCCCCTCTATCACTCCTGCAGACCTGGTGTGCAGGGCTCACTTAACCAATACTTCACAATAGGAACAGAACTGAAGCATGAGGAGTAGATTACACGCCAGCATGTTACAAAAGCAAACGTTACATTACATGAGACAAAAGTGACTATCGTGAGCAAACAAAATACATGAGGAGCAAACTGTGCACAGGAGGATAAAGTGACGTGTGCAGCCAACACAGTACAAGCAAAGGCATAATACTGCACCGGAAACCGACGGCTCGACCGCTGTTGTCCACACATACTGAAGTGCTCGGTCAGTGACACAGGGTGGCATCTGCTCATGTATCTAAACATAGCTCACTCAATCCTGACCCTCACTTAATCCTGACCCTCACTCAGTCCTGACTATCACTCTTGACCTGGCACTCACTCACTCCTGACCCTCACTCAATCCTGACTCTCACTCCTGACCCTCACTCAATCCTGACCCTCACTCAATCCTGACTCTCACTTCTGACCTGGCCCTCACTCACTCCTGACTCTCACTCAATCCTGACTCTCACTCCTGACCTGGCCCTCCCTCACTCCTGACCTAGCCCTCACTCACTCTTGACCTGGCCCTCACTCACTCCTGACCTGGCCCTCACTCACTCCTGACCCTAACTCAATCCTGACTCTCACTCCTGACCTGGCCCTCACTCACTCCTGACCCTCACTCAATCCTGACCCTCACTCAATCCTGACTCTCACTCCTGACCTGGCCCTCACTCACTCCTGACCTTGCCCTCACTCACTCCTGACCCTCACTCAATCCTGACTCTCACTCCTGACCTGGCCCTCATTCACTCCTGACCTGGCCCTCACTCACTGCTGACCTGGCCCTCACTCACTCCTGACCCTCACTCAATCCTGACACTCACTCCTGACCCTCACTGCTTTGAGAAATATATCACTGTAGGTTGCACCATTTCCATTAATTTAAAAGTAGGCAAATTGATTTTGGGAAAGTGCTATATTCCCTACTCAAACAATAGCATGTCTTATCATTCCATGATTTCTCACACTTTGCAAAGTAGGTAAATCAGTTCATGCAATTCTTAAATTAACATAGATACAGAGTATGTTCCTCATTGGCAACATACTTTAGTAGTTTCAGGTAGGCAACCACAACATCACGCAGCGCCACCACAGCATCAATCTTTGCAACCATTTAACAACAACTGGTTCAAATATATTCTCTCAATGTTTCAAGCTTTATTACAAATGTCAGAAAAAGATGTTAATATTTCACTTCTGTTCTTGGATTTTCGTCACAATAAAATACAATGAACATAATCTTCACAAAAGTTATTTACAAAAGTTTAAACTATTGCCATTATAAATTACCAAAACTTTTGTTTAAGTATTAATTATTAAAAAAATAAAAAGCCATTGTTATTTGTAATATCAATACATCTAAGTCACGTAAATACAACACATATCGCATTACAAATGCTATAGGTGTCACATTTGCAAAAGTTGAAACTATTGGCATTGTAAATAACAAAGCTATTAATTTAGCTGTTTTCAAAACCAACACATAAATTAAAACATTGTCATTTACAATACCAAAAGCTTAAAATTTCCTAATGCGAGACCTATTGCATTGCAAATGCTTGTTGCTTTATGTTCCCTGTTTTGCGGACTTCATTTTTGCTGGCTTTAGGATTCTGGGCACCATACCACTGCAAACCAATGCATATGCTCTGTACTTTAAACATAGTAATATTGGCTTTTCCACAATTGACATATTTAATTTACCTGTAAGTCCCTAGTTAAGTGCACTATTTGCCCTCATGGACTGTAAATTAAATGCTACCAATGGGCCTGCAGTACTGATTTTGCCACCCACTTCACTAGCCCTTAAACACGGCTCAGGCCTGCTATTGAAGAGCCTGTGCGTGCAGTTTTAAACTGCCATTTCGACCTGGTAAGTTAACCTACTTGCCAAGTCCCAATCCTTCCCTTTTATTAGATATAGCTCGGCCTTAAGGTAGGCCCTGGGCAGCCCTGTGGACGGGGTGCAGTGAATTTAAACATCTTTTAAGTGTAATTTCCAAATGGGAAAAGGTAGAGATTTGGAGTTTGGTTTCTCTGGACTCACAATTTAAAATCGCAATTTATAGTCGAATCGAATTTTAAATTGAAAGTCTGAAAAGGCCACTTTTAGAAGACTTGTACGTATAACAAAAAGGGACAACCCAGTAACTCTGGGACCTGGATAATCAAGTAATAAAGAAAAACAGTGGTCCCTCAAGGGGGAAGTGTGTTTCTCTACTTCCTTGGAGAGGGTAATTTCTGACCATCTAAAGATTGGTTCCATTTCTCAATATGACAGTTTTAGTTCAATTTCTTCAACAATAAAAAAAAATCGCCATTTTATACTTAAGTCAATTTGAAAGCTAGAAGGTGATCCCTAGTGGCGCAACAATGCAGTGCAAGTGAAATACGGGAGTGTAAAGGGTGTGTTACCGTTACAACGGAACTTTTACAACGTAATGCTGTTACAACGCAGCTATTACATCGCAAATACCATTACAATGCATGCCATTACAGCGCATGGCATTACATAGCAGATGGTATTACAACGCATACCATTACATCGTAAGTATTGGTAAGTATTTAATTTTTTTTTTTATTTTATTTACTATGTTATTATTGATTTAATTATTATTAATTATAAAAAAATATTTATTTCGTTTTTAAATATTATAAATTAAATATATTAATTTAAGTATTTTTTAAAATAAGTATGAGTATAGGAGTATATGTTTTGGGGTACTGATGTATATGTTTTGGGGTGTTTGGGTATTTTTAGGTTTTAGGGCAGTGTTTGGGTTTTGGGGTACAGGGGTGTTTTTAGGTTTTAGGGCAGGGTTTGGGTTTTGGGGTACAGGGGTGTTTTTAGGTTTTAGGGTAGGGTTTGGGTTTTGGGGTACAGGGGTGTTTTTAGGTTTTAGGGTAGGGTTTGGGTTTTGGGGTACAGGGGTGTTTTTAGGTTTTAGGGTAGGGTTTGGGTTTTGGGGTACAGGGGTGTTTTTAGGTTTTAGGGCAGGGTTTGGGTTTTGGGGTACAGGGGTGTTTTTAGGTTTTAGGGTAGGGTTTGGGTTTTGGGGTGCAGGGGTGTTTTTAGGTTTTAGGGCAGGGTTTGGGTTTTGGGGTACAGGGGTGTTTTTAGGTTTTAGGGCAGTGTTTGGGTTTTGGGGTACAGGGGTGTTTTTAGGTTTTAGGGCAGTGTTTGGGTTTTGGGGTGCAGGGGTGTTTTTAGGTTTTAGGGCAGGGTTTGGGTTTTGGGGTACAGGGGTGTTTTTAGGTTTTAGGGCTGGGTTTGGGTTTTGGGGTACAGGGGTGTTTTTAGGTTTTAGGGCAGTGTTTGGGTTTTGGGGTACAGGGGTGTTTTTAGGTTTTAGGGCAGTGTTTGGGTTTTGGGGTGCAGGGGTGTTTTTAGGTTTTAGGGCAGGGTTTGGGTTTTGGGGTACAGGGGTGTTTTTAGGTTTTAGGGCAGTGTTTGGGTTTTGGGGTGCAGGGGTGTTTTTAGGTTTTAGGGCAGGGTTTGGGTTTTGGGGTACAGGGGTGTTTTTAGGTTTTAGGGCTGGGTTTGGGTTTTGGGGTACAGGGGTGTTTTTAGGTTTTAGGGCAGTGTTTGGGTTTTGGGGTACAGGGGTGTTTTTAGGTTTTAGGGCAGTGTTTGGGTTTTGGGGTGCAGGGGTGTTTTTAGGTTTTAGGGCAGGGTTTGGGTTTTGGGGTACAGGGGTGTTTTTAGGTTTTAGGGCAGTGTTTGGGTTTTGGGGTACAGGGGTATTACGACTTTATATAAATTAAATTAATTAAATTAATTTTATTTAATTTAATTCAATTAATAACAATATTTACAATTATTAATTTAATTGTATTAATAAACGTTTGCAATTAAATTATATTATTTAAAAATGTTTAATTAATTAAATTCTTTTAATTTTATTAAATATAATTATATTATGTATTATTTATAACTTAATTAAATTATAATTATATTTATTGTAATTAATTGCATTATATTATTTTATATTTATACATTTTTTATATATCATTAATTATATTATTTTAAATATAAAAAATTAATATATTATTAATTTAATTGTATTAATAAACGATTATAATTAAATTATATTATTTAAAAATGTTTAATTAATTAAATTCTTTTAATTTTATTAATTATAATTATATTATGTATTATTTATAACTTAATTAAATTATAATTATATTTATTGTAATTAATTACATTATATTATTTTCTATTTATAAATTTTTTATATATCATTAATTATATTATTTTAAATTACTATAATTAAATTAATTACTGTTTTAATAATGTTATATTATTTTTATTATTTTAAATTAATTTAATTAACTTTATTACATTTTTTAAAAAAAAGAAATACTTACCAATACTTACGATGTAATGGTATGCGTTGTAATACCATCTGCTATGTAATGCCATGCGTTGTAATGGCATGCATTGTAATGGTATTTGCGATGTAAAAATCGCGTTGTAACGGAACGCGTTGTAAAACATCGCGTTGTACTGACACCAATCCGTGTAAAGTGGGTTGGTGCTATACAATCTATATACATAAGATATTTACAGATCCAGGATGCAAAAGTGGTTGATCCACACTCTGACACGAAGTGAAATACTCCAGAATCAAATAAAAACATCACACCATTATTGTGTTGTGCCAATGTTTCGACCCTAAGCATACAATTTAGACTTGTCTGCAGAGCCAATCGTTTAGAGCGATTACAGCGAAGCGCTTCAGCCCACACATCTAACTCCTGTGCTGCCGTCTGCAGTCAAGTGATCAATGTGGTTGGAGGATTCATTCCTCAATCGTTTTAAGTGGCCACAATCTCCCTAGATGGTTTGATTTATCTTTGTCTGCATTTGAGGTTCTATAGTCAGGAATGATCCAGCACAGCACTTGAAGGCACAGGTTACCTGCAAGGAAAGGCAAGGACCTTGAGATCTTCAGAGACCTCCATGGTGTCTCCTCCTCTACAAAGGTGGCACAGAGGGTTACCAGCAACAGATACTCTAACATCATACACTCACCTACGCCTCTAAACACACATTCACACTACCTGGTAGTAATCCGCTGGGGTCAATTGTTTTATGAATGTCTTTCCATATCAAGATTAGCTGGCTTCTAACTAATCTTTCACTGATCAAAAAGTTCTTTCCTCTGGTCGATGGACCATTAGTTGAACTAGTTGATGGTGAAATTACATAAATCAATTTATTCGCAAATATGAAATGATCACATAGTCTGGAAATATTTTGAATCTTTATCTAAGAATATTTTCTTGTGAACCACTTACAAAGTACAGAACAGGCTCCGTATCTCATAGGAAGGAAGATTCCAACGAACTATGATTAAAATACATTTATTGATACTATGCAATGCAATGACAATCCATGGAAAGGAGAGGATAGAGAGAAAAGCTCATAGGCACATATATATAGACATACACTTATAATTAACCAAGTCTGATGTGAAAACCAACCCTCTGGACTAGGACTTGGGAAGGGTCCCCAAGGAAAGATCTGGCAACCAAAGGCTTCAGGACAGGAATCAGGAATCAGAACAGCACAGATGACCTCTCTATCACCAACGCTTGCGTATCACCCCTCTCTGACACTCTCTTCCTCCTTGAGATTCTTCCGCGATCTTCTTCTAAATTTATTAGCTGAAGATATATGGTTCTGCAATTAAATTCTTCATCAGCATCGCTCATCACTCCAACAGCATCCCGAGCTCTGCAGCATTCAGCATCGACTTCTCTCTAACTAACTAAGAACTACCTCAATTATACCCTCCATTATTCATGTACCTCCCAAAACTGTTTCAATATCATGAAGTTTACTAATTCTGATTGGACCGGCAAAGGAAGGTGATCATCACATCATGCTTACATATCACTCTTTTCAGTTAGCCCTTTGTTAATAAACCCATCCCTTAATTCTTTATTCAAACTTTATTTCCCACCCGCATACACACTATTTGGCAACATTTATAATAGCTTTCAGAGTTTCTTCCATCCTGGTGAATTCTTCACCACTTGGTTCCCAGGCCAGGACACTCAGTGGCCTTGACTTGTATTCAAGTTTGTAGTCATTGTTCTGGATTCACTCTCAATGGGCATGCGCAGATGAACATTTCAGTCACATGCTTCTGCTAACTTCGGTCAAGCTTCTGAAGCCCCAAAACACTCTAATAACAAAGTCAGGAAGACAATGTTATTTTCAAGAATAAATGGTTTCTCTGTATACCACCTATCTCTATTCTAATCCCATTCACTTATTAATAATGTCCCCGCGTTAGCATTATTAAAATAACTCAGTTTAGTTTCTAGCAAGCAGATGCTGAGCATGTGAGTTTCAAAGCTGCCATTTTGTTAGTATTTGCGCAAGCGCAATGATTTCCCTCCAAGCAAAAGTACGTCATATTACGCAGATGCAGTAGACGCACGCGTAGTAAAGAATTTAAGTTAGCGGCCATTTTAGAATCACACTCAAGTTACTCGTTAGTAAAACACATACGCAATCTTCTTTTTTTAAATGTAATGTTGTGCATAGTAATTTACACGAAACAAAGTTCATACGAGGTTAGAAGTTACATGAGAGATTTGCGTCCGAGCAAGTCTCTTTTCTACGAGTCCTTGCTCCATCAAAGGTGCATTGTTTATAAGTACTGGACCACTGACACCACCTAATCAGAATTCTACTTGAACCAAGGACATTCTGCTGTGGTGTAGAAGAGACTGACACTTTGCTAAATGGTATGCTGTTTTGGCCAGTTGATTGTTGTGCTATGGGAGGGACAGCCACTTTGCTACCTGCTTTGCTGTGTTGGCCTCCTGTGCTACTTTTTGCCTGGGATCAACAAGTACTGGACCTCATCTCTACATCCTTGAACCCAAGATTCTCGAAGGGCTTGCTGGCTTGCCTCCTATTTTCTGAAATTTCAGGAACACTAAAGACTTCTTGAAACTCTGCTTGTGCTGTGTGACTCTACCATCTGTGAGTCCTATCCTTGCCTAGTCCTGGACTTCAGAAGTAAGTGGGTTTTGCAGCTTTTTTCAGAAAACATTAACACAGTATCCCCTTTGCACTGATCAGAACAGGTGCAGTGCCCTTCAACACTGTGACCCTGTGCTGATTTGATGATGTTGCAAGTCCCCACTGTGAGGTTCAACGATGGCGCAGCATCGATCTGAAGATGCTGCTGCGAGACTCGACTTCGACACATTGACGATCCTTTGACGCTGACTGTGAGGCTCCACTTCGATGCTGAGATGATCCTTCGACATGACTGTTAGGCTCGACTCTGACATATCGATCCAACTGCATGAATCCAAACTGACAAAGGTCTCCCTTGCCCTGTGTGGGTCCTCTAGCCGGCCTATCCTCAATCGCTGTTGGCCTGAACTTTGGATTTACCTCATTCTAGCATGACCTCAAGTTACCTTTGAGCACTATTGATTTCAACTTTTGGGAATTTCTTGTTTGGTCGTTTTAGGCAGATAAATATTTTCTATTTTTCTAAACTGGTGTGGAGTATTTTTGTGGTGTTTTCACCGGATTACAGTAATTTAAGTGTTGCACAAACACTTGACACATTGCCTCATAATCTAAGCCTGACTGCTCTGTGCCAAGCTACCAGAAGGTAAGCACAGGTTAGTTTACATTGTGTATCTGACCTACCCTGACTAGGATTGTGGTCCCTACTTGGACAGGGTGCATACCTTTGCCAAATAGATACTGAATTTCAGAAACACCCCAAGTTAGGAATGGGTATCTAATCAATGGTTGGTGACTGCAATTGCAGTCACAACCTATTGATGCAGGGCAATATGACTAACACGTAAACAGGATGTGCCCCTTTTACACCCCCTCCTATTTGTGATTCATAAACAGTGGAAAAGTTACATTGCAAGTCAGAAATATTTCTGACTCATAAGGTAACAATTGTAGATTGCACCATAGGTTTTTCAGTTGCAAAGCATGTAAATCTTAATCTTTGAGACGGTAAACTGTTTTGTAAATTGGGTTCAAAGTGCTTACCAAACAAATAGGTGCTAAAGCAAATTATTTCCTTTGTTATTCTAATTCCAATTCCAATTCCAAAAATTCTTTATTTCAACCATATAGGCCATAAAAGATGCAATAAAAGTACAATACATACATTTAAAATACAGTATTAAATACATATAAAAGAGTCTCTACTGGACCAGCGAGGACTAGAGGGTGCAGGGCAGAAGCATGATTCAGGGGACTATTTTCTTTCTGATTATCCATGCTGCCATTAGGAATTTAGATACGGCAAACACAATGTGGCCCAGAGTGCTGGTTTTCATAACCCTGTATGCCTGTAGGTACTTCCTGAACCCCAGGTTTCTGCAGAGCGGTGCTATCCAGTGTTTCCTGGGTCTGTGGTAGGCATGGCATACGAACATTATATGAAGGTCATCTTCCTCATGGGCGTTGCAGCATGGACACAGTTTGTCACCCCCTTTGGTCCATTTGCAGGTGAATGTTTTAGTGGGGAGTGTGCCGAACCTCCATTGCATGAACAATTTCCTCGCCAGTACAGGAAAGATAAAATCCATGAAGGGTTCAAAGACATAAGAATTTTTGGATTCCATAAAGCGTGCAGTCAGGGTGCCAGTATTGTGAGCATTTTCCATAAGTGACAGGCTCTTGTTCTTGTACATTTGGGTCAGGGTTTTGCGGGTAATCCTTTGGCATCCTTGGGCTGGATCGTCCCATAGGTCTGGCAGGTTCATACTGAGCAATTCGTTCTTGACGAAAGCAAGCCAGGGGATTTTATTGTTGCCGTTCAGGCTCATTACATGAATAAGGTCCTGTCTGTAGTGGTGCAGTTCGTCAGTGGACCATAGCTGGTGCCAGAACTTCACGGGCTTTGACACAAGCTCTTCAGCAATAGAGGGAAGACCCATGTCTAATCTTAAGGGCAGAAGTGGCGTGCCTTGCGGGAGACCAAGTAGGCGTCTTAGGAAACTGTTTTCCACTCCTGCCAAATCTTTCCCTGCTTTATAGCCCCATAACTCACTGCCCTACATGGCTGCTGCCTTTGCTTGAGACCTATATGTTTCCAGAGCCGGGCTTAGAGGCTTAAAGGTGGAAGTGTTTGCCACCTTCAGAATTGCACCCGATAGCTGGGACAATTTTACCCTCGATCTGGCTATCTGGCAGTCCCATGAGAGGTTTTCCTGGAGTGTTACCCCCAGATATATGAAGGTAGAAACCCTCTCAAGGCTAACGGTTCCCAAGGTGGGGTCGGGTCTGGTTTTGTTGGGAGGATTGAAAATCATGAACTTGGTCTTTTCTGTGTTCACCTCCAACCCGTGTTGGCGACAGAAAAGACCAAATCTGTTCACGATCCTCTGGATCCCCATGGGGGATTTGGAAAGCAGGAGGGTATCATCAGCAAACATTATTGCCGGGACCCTCCTGCCTGCCAGGAGTGGGGCGTCATTGTCCTTAACGTTATCTAGGTGCAATATAACGCTGTTGATAAAAAGACAGAACAGGGTCTGTGCCAAGACGCAGCCCTGCCTGACTCCTCGGTGGACCGGAAACCTGGACGAAAGCTTGCCATCCCTCCCACACCTCACTTGTGCATAAATGTTCTCATGCAGCCTGGTTATAATGCTGAGTAGTTGAGGGGGTACTCCTAGCTTTTCCAGAACCTCCCACAATTTTCTTCGCGGGACTAGGTCGAAGGCTGACCTCAGATCCACGAAGACCATGTACAGCCTTCCCCCCTCTAACGTCACCGTCTTCCAATAGAGGAGGAGGAGGCTGAAAATCTGGTCCATGGTCAACGTGTTCTTTCTGAAGCCAGCCTGAAGGGGGCTCATGATGTCGTTATCCTCCACCCAATCCAGCAGATGGTTAAGAATGAGGCTCGCAAAGAGCTTTTGGGGTACATCTATTAGGCTAATCGGCCTATAGTTAGCCGGGAGCAGAGGAGACCCCTTCTTGTGAATCGGTACAATCTCTGCCCCCAGCCAAGAGCCGGGGATCGCCATACCTCCTAAGATGGCATTAAAAAGAATGAGGAGGTACGGACCCCAAATATCCGGATGATGCCTAAACAGATCCCCCAGTAACTTATCCAGCCACGGTGCCTTCCCCAGCGTTAGGCGCTCCAGAGCAGACACCACCTCCCCTAGAGAAAATTCCAGGACCGAGTCCGGGGTACTTATGGGCACTGGCAAGGCTCCGTCTGGCCAAGTGGTCGTGTCTTGGTAGAGTGCCCCAAAATGAGCCTCCCAAAGCGAGGGGGCGATGTTAGGTTCAATTGCTGTTTTAAGTTCCCCCATCCCATTATTTACCAGGGCCCAGAATTTCCTGGAATCTCTAGCTTTTAGGGCTTCATGGAGGTCGTGCCAGTGGTTCCAATCCCACTCGGCCCTTGCATTGGCCATTGCTGCTTTGTACTCCCTCCTAAGGTCTCGAACCTTGCCCTTATCTGACCCCTCCTTGATTGTGGCAATGAGCTCAGATTTAACTGCCCTGCAGGAGGAAGTATACCAAGTGGGGGCACGGGTCTTTTTCCTTCGGGTTGGTACTACCGGATGGAACACCTCTGCAAGATCCCTCACTAGTTCCTGGTGAATGTTGCCTAGTTTCTCATTTTATTCTTGGGATCTTGGTTAATTTAAAAGCACATCCACCTCCTTGAACCTAGGGAGTGCCAGATCATATAGCTTATTAATGGCATCTTCTGAGCTCAAAATCTTTCCCCATTTGACCCGACGCCTGTTTGTTGTAAGGAGCATATCCCCCTGATCCTCTCCGCCAGTTTTGGCGGGCAGGCCCGCTAGGGGCAGGGGATGCCGGATGTCTAAACGGAGGGCATTGTGGTCGCTGTCTGACCTAGGTAGCACCCTGAAGTCAAGGACTTTTGGCCACAGTGTGATGTCTAGCATTATATAGTCTATCCTCGACTCTTGGCCCTTTCTGTTGAAAGTACACACTGAGGGGGTATCGGAAGAAGTACGACCATTACAAGCCCTCAGTGCGAAGTTCAAGGTGAGGGACGTGAGTTGCACTGCTAGTGGGACCAGGCTTTGGGCTAGGGCGAGGACGAGGGTGGGACCCCCCCAGTAGTCATCCTCAGCAGTGAGGGCACCCTCCAGTAGACCTTCCAGGGGTTCAAAATGACAGTTAAAGTCCCCTCCCAGCACTACCTTATAGTCAACTGACAGTTGGCCTAGGAAGGAGGACAGTTCGTTTAGGGTGGGAGATTCGTTTGGCGCGGCAACTGGTCACGAGTAGACATTGACAATAGCCCACGATGGTTTGCCAGGCCATGTGAGCAGCACGCACTGGATGTCCTGTGAAAACGTGTGCATCTTTTCCGCCTGGCACCCAATGTGGCTCGCTATCCAGATTACCAAGCCTCCTGACGGCCTCCCCCTCCCACTCCATTTAGCAGGGATTTCAAATATTTCGAAACCTCTTCTGGTTTGAGGTTCCCTCGCCCATGTCTCCTGGAAAAGGAGGATATCACTAGCACCTAACAGGAGATCCCACTCCGGTGTCCCGTCCTTATTTGCAATCCCTGCCACATTCCAGGAGAGAATTCTCAACCCTGGATCTTGTGATTGTGATCCTGGGCCTCCGATGGAAGGTGGTACAGTGGCTATGGGGGGGTTGGAGTCTTGCAGGCCATTGTTAGAAACCGAAGTAATGGATAATGCATCCACCTCCGCTGGTTGTAAACTATAACCAATCCCAGTATTAAATGATGGCCCTTCTTGGCTCGGAATGTCATCCAGGGTACCCATTCGTTCTTTGGCGGTATCCTGTGGGCCACAATCAGTTACAGGGACATCACTTAATCCCCCCCTGCTTAGGACCCCACCAACTAGCTTTCCAGGGCTCAGTGGAGTCTCCCCTGTTTGTGGTCAGTCCACTTGATCTAGACAGGAAAATCTATTGTGATGTATGATATTGCCAGGAACAGGAGGTATATAATGCTTTGGCCTGTAACGTGAACCATCTACAGCAAAGCCTACTCTAGTCCACCCCTGGTCCCTCCCCACCTCCGTGTTACAAACATTTGGGTAGAAGTGTGAGAGAGGTACTAATTCGATGGTGGACTTATCAGGCCTCACAAGCCAGTTACAAATATAGGTAGCGACATGTGGGCTTTTAAAGCTGACAATGATACAATCCCCTGCCCTGTTCTTTGGGGTAAAGCCAATCCATGGGATCCTCCTGACCATCAAAACCTCACCTTTCAGGTGCGGGGGAAGAGGCCTGTTAATGTTAAGCCAACTTATTACTTTGTTATTCTACTATTCAGTTACAGTAAATTCAAGAAATATTACATGATACACTTCAACATATAAAAAAGTGACAAAGCGAATATTATCCAATAACAAAGCTCCAATTTTATTATAAGCAAATGGATGTTTAGCACGTCCTCAATCGCAGATATCAATAATATAATTTTCTTATGTGGTGCTTCACACTGGAGTTGCTGCTGTTTAGAAGCACTTTAAATCCCAGGTTTCATGCTGTTGGGTTAGAGAGCTCCATGAGTTGCATTGGTAAGTGGCAGACCGGGTTTAACATCCTGTGCGTCACATGAATATACCTACTTTTTTGCAAGTACAACTCTTGTTGGGTTGCATTGAAGGAATTGTGCAAGGGATCTAACTGCTATGTACTGCAGGGACTAATAGCTTTGAATATGTTTTGTAGAATTGAGTTGCCAGAAAGACACAAGGCAACAGGGGCCCATGTTTTCTTGCCCTGTGGTTTCATTTAATAGTTAGCTCATTGTGTGACTTTTATTTTTCATCTTCTTTCATTTGAAGCCATGAGAC
The DNA here is from genome assembly GCF_964263255.1 of Lissotriton vulgaris. Classification (NCBI taxonomy): domain Eukaryota; kingdom Metazoa; phylum Chordata; class Amphibia; order Caudata; family Salamandridae; genus Lissotriton; species Lissotriton vulgaris. Next base: position 187,038,892 of record NC_141695.1, on the reverse strand, counting down.
TGACACTAAATATAGCAATCATTTGCCAAAATGAAAGGATTGAAATCTGGGATCCTAACTATAGTGTTGTGTGAGCATGTAATGATAGAACCTTTCTGGCTCCTGCTGGACTCAGCAGAGCGGTGACGTTAGCGTTAGACCTCAGTGAACTGAATGCAGGTTTAGAATGTTGGGTTTATAGGCACACTCAAAAGAATAAACATGTGTTATACTAAGCTCCGTGTGTGGCGCAGTCATTGGCCCCGTATGATATGAGGCACACTTCCATGGTATGGAATTTCGGGACATATTTCTGTTGTAGAGCAGTATTAAGGAGTTTCTATGGACACAAAGTATTTCTGATGGCAGCATTTAACAGTCACAATAGTTCCTCTAGTCTTTTTTATTCTGAAATAAGGCAATATTCTCTTTTGCCATTACTTCTCATGGTACAGTAAGAATGATGGACTTTACTTCTGCTGTGACTCTGTGTTTCAGACCGAATGAACTCTCAGAAAGTCTTTGGATTTCCCATCTGTTTCTAAGGCAATATGAATTATTCTCGAGCTTTAGAATACTAATACATTTGAGGGACCTTTGTGTATTGTGGTGTATTAGTTGACTTCTTGAGGCCGCTCTGAACGTTTTCAAATTTTTGAGAGTTGTTTGGGTGCGAGCTGGAGAAGACCTGACAGTAAAGCCGACTCAGATTACCATACTCACCTGGGCCCATAAACAACATATGATGAGATTTTAATCAGGTAACCTGTTCACTTACTCTAATCAGTGATTTATAACTTTCATTTAGTACCTATACCATTGACTTGCCAATCTTCGTCATCGGTACCTAGAGTCCTAGGGATCAAAGGTGTTAGAATAATAGGTAAAATAAGAACATTTGCACTCATAAAATAACCACAACTCGGGAAAGGTTTTAACTCTTTATCTAAAATCTTGAAATGTCATAATCCAAGCACTGAATATTAGAAAATAATCAATTAGGAAAATAACGATTAGAATGAAAATATGCAGAGTTTTTATAAAGCAGTCTTTACGCATTTGACAAGAGGGTGGGAAGAGAGAAGGAAACAATACACTGACATACCCACATTGAATATTTACCTAGAACGGTGTGAAGAACTAACCCTGGCCACGGGTCAATTTAAAGGACAGTACAGGGGCCTACCACAGGCCCCCGCAGCCCCTGCGTTGCGGGGGGGCCTTGCCATGCTCAAGGGCCCCCTCAGCGCTCAAGAGCCCCCCTCACTCAGGAGCAAACAAGCCTGGCTCTTAGTTCATTCATTTTAAATGGTGCGGCAGGTGCCCACGGCCAGGGGCATAACACAGGGCCCGGGACTCCGAGCCACGTTGCAAGGGGGGGGTAGGCTTGCTCCAGGGGCCCCCTCACGAGGCGGGAGGGAGCCAGCACGAATTAAATAGAATTGGTGCGCACCGCACGCCCGGCATCTTAAGGATTTTAAATGGTGCGCAATATTGTCCCCCTGGACCCTGAGAAGGCCTCTTTAGTAATTGCGTGCCATGCGCGCTGATGTCTAAGCGTCTGCGCGGTTGAGGCATAGGGTGGGGCTGGTGTCTGTGACCAAACCATTGTCATGCGCAGAATCACAATTTAAAAGTGAGCGCGAGGAGTGAGGTGATGCATCCCACCCAGGACCCAGCCCAGCCAGTTTCGGAAAGACACCGTCACTGTGCCGGCCCCCGGCCATAATTTAATTATTACCTGTCCCTGCTGCTTGGCTAGCCAGCCTTGCCCTGTCTTCGGCTGCCCGCTCGGCGCTCGAGCCTGTCTGCCTCTTAAGCTGCAGGCCGGCCAGGCCTCGGGTGAGTTTGTCTGGAGTCTGTTTCAGTGAGGCTGGTAGTAGGGTGCGATCGATGATGAGATCATTGGAAAATGCAGCAGTTTTAAAAGAAACATGCAGGTAGAGGCTTATTAGAGAAACTTAATTTCAGTTGAAAGACACAAGAAATGACAACAAATCATAAATGTGTCTATCTTCCTAACCTACGCATATGTAATTTAAAAACTGTCCTCCTGTGCACAGTTACCTCTATTGAACATCATTTGTGAAGTGCTTGCACATCCCAGCCAGTTTTTGTGAGATTTACCGTGGTGCCCAAATGAGATACCTGCACATTTAGAACTCTTAAAACCAGATAAAACACTTTACTTTTCATTAGTATCATTCTCACGCTCTTGGTAACCACGACACACCTAAAACTCACTGGAATGTTTTTCAAATACACCTACCCCGAGTAACTGCAAAATGTTTCCAGGCAGCTGGCAGGACGTGTTTTTTTTTGTAATGGTCAGGTCTGTAGTTGGAGCTAGTAAATACATAGCATTTAATATTGTTAGAAGGATAATGTGTGTTGATGGGGTATGCACCCCAAGTCTGTACATCACAGAATATGCCTGGTCAGGAGTGACTGGAAACTGAGGAGGCGGGCGCCCAAGCCCGGTCAGACTCAGCCGCCTCCGCGGCAATTACAGCATCTGGGGCAGGCTCCAGACTCATCCTGCAGGTCCTGCCGGGCAGTTTTAAAAGCAGGTGCTGACGGGTCCCTAACACCCCCTTTCAAACTAAAGAAGTGCCAGTTACTCAGTCCCGGTCCCTTTAAAGCACTGCCTGGTGTCTCCACTGGTCAATATTCATTGCCGGCCTGACTTCAGGATTCGGGTTGTGGGAGGGTCATGAAGATTACTGGGATTGCCACACAATACTTTTTTCCACATATTGCACTTTATGTTTTGAAGCAATGAACAAAGGCCCCAATGTGTAAGGACAGGTTGGTTGCAAAGCAGTAGTATTTTGAAACAACAACAGCTTTGCAACTCGCCACAGTTTTGCTCTGTGACTGATACACAAATAAAGTGCAGCTTAAAAGCACCACCTGCGAGGAATCACTAAAATCCGGACTCATTAATATTCACAAACAGGATTCTTTTTAAAACGCATTGTGATTGTTTGTGAATTTAGGGAGGAAGACGTGCCAGACAGCATACGCACCATCCCTGCATTCTCATTTACAGAATGCCTACTTTAAATGTCCTCCCAGTCTCTTAAAAGGTCAAGGACTTGTGTAAAAAAGACATTAGAAAATTTGCACATTAAATGGATTTAGGGGAGCAGGTTAGACTCTGGCAAGACCAATGCCCCACTGCTCCCCATCCAAGTTCCCACCCAGACCGTCTGTGATTCAGAGAGTGAAGCTTCCGCATTGCAAATCAATACCTCCTGCTTTGAGAAAATGGTAACCTGAAAGTAGTTTGTGTCCTAAACTGGGGTGGTAAAGCATTGGCACACTACACTACAAATCGGAACGAGGAAGGGATGTTTCTCTCATGCCATTTTGGAAAACATGTAATTAACTGTGAAATCTTTTATTTTTTAATGTTCTAATCTCTGGTGTTTGAACCTTTGCAGTGCAGTAAGCCTCCCTAATGTAGTCTTAGCCACAGCATGCGCTGTTAATGTTGGATTATGAACTGCTAGCTGTAGTACTTACCTTTTTAATATAAGGCCAACTGCCTGTGGACAGCTAGAGTAAGGGACTCTGGATAGATTGCAGGGGACATATACAAAGAGTGCATTTGCACTATGCATGTCTGTGTGGGTTAGGGTGAGCATAGAGTGTATCTGATGTGCTTTACTGTATGGGGACACGAAACCACTCTGCTTCTCCTATTTGTGGATGGAAGAATAGAGACAGCCTGCCAGATAGGGATGTAGACTGATCCTACCGGTGGATGATAGTGAATGTTTCATCAAACACCTGGTTCCCAGCCCTGGCTCTGGCTGTGTCACCATAAACATTGACATCAAATGAGCAGTTCCAAGGAAAAATAACTTGTCATTCATTCTTATGTCGTGAATAGCTCCCACGGGTGTGAAACAATCTGGACTGTGTTCCTCAGCCACCAGCTCCCAGGCATATGAACAATTAAAGAGACATTTTATTTTCCATCACACATGTGTATATGACAGTTACATTCCAATTACAAATAATGTGATGCAATATACACATATAAAAGACTAATCTCTTATTACATCTCTAGGCGCAATATTTAAACACAATTGTGTGACGAATGGAAAGGGGCGACCACTCGGTCCCCCCGAACGTATGGTGGAGTACCCCGATCCCCCCGGGAAGCCATCTTGGGCGGGAGGCGAGTCTCGGCTGGTATGCCCGAAGCGGCGTAGCCGGGGCGCGCTTTTTCCCGCCCTAGAGTGGGTTGTCCTAGACACTGAAGCCGCCAGCCACGCCCCCGGAGGCGGGCGGAGGCGGGTTTACGCCCGCCCGAAGAAGGATAAAAGGAGCAACAAGCCAAGGAAGCATCCTCTTGTTCCTGTGCTCTGAAGCTGCACCTCCCCGCTGCACGTGAGCTCGAGACGGAACGAAGAGCCAATTTTGAGCGTTGTAATTTTGTCCTTGTTCTTTCAGATATCTTAGTTGGAGAATGCCGAGCAAGAAGGTCGGAAAGCGGGTCGGTACCGATCAGATGCTCCGCATGCTCGTAAAGGATATGGCCGAGATGAAGAAGCAGATGGCGGCAATGAACGGGGCAGGAGGCCCGAAGCGCATCGTCGGGCCAGCATTGCCGGGTGTGGTCCCCAGCGGTAGAGGCAAGAGGTCCAAGAGGGGGGCATCTGGGGGAGAGGCCCCGGTTCCCGATACTCCGATTGAGGAGCCAATCTCGGTTCCGAAGGAGGGGCAACCGATCCCCGTCGTAGTCACCCCTGTGAACGGGGGGGATATGCCTCCCGAGTTGGCTGCACAACTGGCAGCGTGGTTGGGGAAAGATAGTGAGGGCACCACGGCAGATGACGCCAGGGCAGTAATGAGGCAACTGCGAGAATCTAGAGAGGCTGCGAAGGCATCATCTTCTGTTCCCCCACAGGCTCCGGTGGGTGAAACCGCAGCGGGCACGAGTTCGGCAGCGACTACAGCTTCTAATTTAGGTAAGCGGCTACTGCCGATTGCGGGGGAGGGGTCTGTACCCTCATGGAGGGAAAAAGTGGCCCAGCATATTCCAATTGAAGTCAAGGAAAAGATTTGGGCTGATAAGTATGTAAACATGTTTTCTTTGCTTACCGATCACTACGAGATAGAGCATGTGAAGGGTCAAAAAGAGTTTCTGCATCCGAGTGTTTGGCGCGCAAAGATGGCCGCCTTTAAGGTCGATGAGAACATAGGTAACTGGGGCAGAGCGTTTGGCATATTCACTTCAATTATGGGGGAACGAAGGCCTGAGTTGTTGCCCGAGTTGCCCATATATCAGACACGTATCATGGAGTATTCTCAATCATATGAGGGCAATCAGTGGTTTTGCTATGATAATGTTTTTCGGAAGGCCAAGGAGCACGACCCAGCTTTGACCTGGAATTGTTACGACTCCATTTCTTGGCAAAAGATGGAGAATTCAGGCATGTTAAAGGCACCATTGTCGGGGGGTAACGGGGGTGAGTTTTCCCGCCATTCGTCTGGGACGCCCTTTCGGACGGGGGCAGGTAACGAGCATCACTCGAAGCCGAGTGGCAATGCAGGTAAAAAGGGGATCTGTTGGAATTTTAATAGGGGAAAATGTACAAGGCCCCAGGGGTCATGCAAGTTTAGGCACGATTGTGGGGGGTGTGGACAGTCCTCGCATCCTGAGACCATGTGCAGAGCCAAAACGGGTGATAACGGTGGTAGGGGAAGCGCCAAACAGGTCTGAAATAGTCCGAGGGGCGCCTTTACCTACCCCGGTTGATACCATGGCAATGATTCCTTGGCTCAATGAATACCCGGATCATGTCTCCGCTGGGGTGTTGCGAGACGGGTTTTCGTATGGTTTCCGCATTCCAGTGGGGAATTTCCAGGGTAAGGCACGTTGTAAGAACCAACTGTCGGTCCTGCAAAATACGGCGGTAGTACAGGTAAAGATTGGGAAAGAGGTGACTCGAGGGCGGGTTGCCGGACCATTCGATATACCACCAGTTGCTAACTTTGTTTGTTCCCCCTTAGGAGTGGTCCCAAAGAAGGACCCGGGTGAGTTTAGACTAATACATAATTTGTCAGCCCCACGAGGTCTTTCCGTGAATGATGCGATAGACCCGGAAGTGTGTTCGGTGCGGTACGCATCTTTCGATGAGGCCGTCGCCATGTTGAATCGCCTGGGGCCCGGAGCGCTGATGGCAAAATCAGACATCGAGTCAGCGTTCCGGTTGCTCCCGGTACACCCAGACGATCAGCGTCTCCTTGGTTTTATGTTTCAGGGTCGCTATTACATGGATAAATGTATGCCAATGGGATGCTCCATATCTTGTGCTTATTTTGAAAAATTCAGTTGTTTTCTGCAATGGGTATTCACGAGAAACACGGGTTTTCAGCATGTTATGCATTATCTTGATGATTTTCTGTTCCTGGGGGCAGCCGGGGATCCAGAATGTGCACAGGCTTTAAAAGAATTTTGTGGCCTGATGAGTCATTTTGGTGTGCCATTGGCACCAGGTAAGACTGTGGGGCCATCAACTTCGCTCGAGTTTCTTGGAATAGAGCTCGATTCAGAAGAAGGTTGCTTTCGGCTACCCAAGGAAAAGGTGGGGAAATTCAGGGCCTCCCTTGAAACATATATTCGGGAGACTAAGGTGAACTTGCATCAATTGCAGCAAACTGTGGGTCAGTTGAATTTTGCCCTTAGAGTAATGCCAATGGCCCGCCCCTTTTCCCACTCGATTGCACAAGCCATGGTCGGTCTTAAAGAGGGACACCACCGCACGAGGCTCTCGGCAGAGATTCGCCAGGACATGTGCATTTGGTTGGCATTCCTGGCGGATTTCAATGGTCGAATTGTCTGGAACAAGCCGGCGGTGTCCTCCGAGGAGCTGGGGCTGTGGACAGATTCGGCGGGGAGTATAGGTTTTGGCGCCAGGTAACGAGCATCACTCGAAGCCGAGTGGCAACGCAGGTAAAAAGGAGATCTGTTGGAATTTTAATAGGGGAAAATGTACAAGGCCCCAGGGGTCATGCAAGTGTAGGCACGATTGTGGGGGGTGTGGACAGTCCTCGCATCCTGAGACCATGTGCAGAGCCAAAACGGGTGATAACGGTGGTAGGGGAAGCGCCAAACAGGTCTGAAATAGTCCGAGGGGCGCCTTTACCTACCCCGGTTGATACCATGGCAATGATTCCTTGGCTCAATGAATACCCGGATCATGTCTCCGCTGGGGTGTTGCGAGACGGGTTTTCGTATGGTTTCCGCATTCCAGTGGGGAATTTCTAGGGTAAGGCACGTTGTAAGAACCAACTGTTGGTCCTGCAAAATACGGCGGTAGTACAGGTAAAGATTGGGAAAGAGGTGACTCGAGGGCGGGTTGCCGGACCATTCGATATACCACCAGTTGCTAACTTTGTTTGTTCCCCCTTAGGAGTGGTCCCAAAGAAGGACCCGGGTGAGTTTAGACTAATACATAATTTGTCAGCCCCACGAGGTCTTTCCGTGAATGATGCGATAGACCCGGAAGTGTGTTCGGTGCGGTACGCATCTTTCGATGAGGCCGTCGCCATGTTGAATCGCCTGGGGCCCGGAGCGCTGATGGCAAAATCAGACATCGAGTCAGCGTTCCGGTTGCTCCCGGTACACCCAGACGATCAGCGCCTCCTTGGTTTTATGTTTCAGGGTCGCTATTACATGGATAAATGTATGCCAATGGGATGCTCCATATCTTGTGCTTATTTTGAAAAATTCAGTTGTTTTCTGCAATGGGTATTCACGAGAAACACGGGTTTTCAGCATGTTATGCATTATCTTGATGATTTTCTGTTCCTGGGGGCAGCCGGGGATCCAGAATGTGCACAGGCTTTAAAAGAATTTTGTGGCCTGATGAGTCATTTTGGTGTGCCATTGGCACCAGGTAAGACTGTGGGGCCATCAACTTCGCTCGAGTTTCTTGGAATAGAGCTCAATTCAGAAGAAGGTTGCTTTCGGCTACCCAAGGAAAAGGTGGGGAAATTCAGGGCCTCCCTTGAAACATGTATTCGGGAGACTAAGGTGAACTTGCATCAATTGCAGCAAACTGTGGGTCAGTTGAATTTTGCCCTTAGAGTAATGCCAATGGCCCGCCCCTTTTCCCACTCGATTGCACAAGCCATGGTCGGTCTTAAAGAGGGACACCACCGCACGAGGCTCTCGGCAGAGATTCGCCAGGACATGTGCATTTGGTTGGCATTCCTGGCGGATTTCAATGGTCGAATTGTCTGGAACAAGCCGGCGGTGTCCTCCGAGGAGCTGGGGCTGTGGACAGATTCCGCGGGGAGTATAGGTTTTGGCGCCATATTCGGTAATCAATGGTCGGCTCAAAAATGGCCGTCATGGTGGCACGAGTGCGGGCTGACGAGTAACATTGCTTTTCTCGAACTTTTCCCTATTTTGGTGGCCCTGAAAACATGGCCTGAGGGGTTCCGGGATCACTCTGTGGTGTTCTGGTCTGATAACATGACCGTGGTTGAGTGTATCAATAGTCAGGCAGCACGATGCAAATGGATTCTGAGATTGCTCAAAGAAATTGTGTTATTGTGTATGCAATTGAATGTGCTCTTTAGGGCAAGACATGTGCCGGGGCTACTGAACCAAGCGGCTGATGCGCTTTCTCGTTTCCGTATGCAGGCCTTCTGGGGTTTTCTGCCCACAGCGGACCCGGTGGCGGCACCCTTTCCCGAAGCTCTCTGGTCTCTCGGTGCCCCGAACTACAAAACCTCCTGGGAGAGAGTTTAGCACCCAGGACAAGGAAGGCATATGAAGGGGAGTTCTGTTCCTATTGGTCCTTTTTGGGTGCTGCTAGGGGGTAGCTTTGGGGCCAGGAAGAGTTTGTCGTAAAATTTTTGCTGTCTTTACATCAGGCAGGCAAATCAGTAGCTACGGCCCAGAGGCATCGGGCCGCCATTTCCTTTATGGCAAGGGCTCATGGGATCCAGGACCCGACAGCGTCTTTCGTTGTGCAGAAAGCGCTACGTGGGTGGCAACGCCTTGAGGGTCGCAGAGCAGATGAGAGGCACCCGATAGGTCTGGATAGGTTGGCCCTGTTATTATCCGTACTCCCTGCGACATGTTCATCCCAGTATGAAACAGTGTTATTCCGGGCCTCTTTTGCGTTAGCATTCCATGGGGCGATGCCGGTAAGTGAACTGGTGGCGAAGAACAAGCGGGATACGGTGGGAGGACTGTGCCGAGAGCACATTCAGGTTAAGGGGGAGACGATGATTGTCTCGTTTGTCAGGTCCAAGGCCGATCAGGGTGCGATTGGGGATTGCGTAGTCATACATCGGATTCCCGGATCTCCCATGTGCCCTATTGTTTGCGTAGAAGAATATTTAGCGCAGAGGGCGGCATCATGGGGGGGGACCTTGTTGAGACACGCTGATGCCACCCCACTGACGAGGTTTCCGTTCCAGCGGGTGCTTACAATGGCAATTCCGGCCGCGGGCTTGAACCCCGGCGAGTTTGGGACCCATTCCTTTCGGATAGGGGCTGCTACTGAGGCTACAGCCAGGGGTCTGAGTGTGGAAAAAGTGAAACGATTGGGGCGTTGGTCCTCGAATTGTTATAAAAGGTATGTGCGGTTGCACATGTTGTGAAGCTGCTATCAAGTACTCACGCTTCTTGTTTTTGTTTGGTTTACAGTTTCGCAAGCTTACGAGGCGGGGCGGACTGTGCAGTCGACCTGACACCTGGGAACCAGCGGTCAAACATCACCGGCTGCGGAAAAAGTGGTGTGGGTCGTGGGCTACTCATACGTGAGGCGTGCCGCGGACGTATTCAAAGCAGGTGACATGATTCACATGGCTGGGGAATACGGGTACAGGGTGACCTTCTACGGAAGGGGCGGGCTCTGTATTGACCATTTTCAATCCTTTTTCGAGGGTTTGTTAGGGCGGACAAGGTCACCGCCATCTATAATCATAGTCCATCTTGGGGGCAACGATTTGGTGACCACTGGTAGACGACTTCTTCTCGAGGCGATACTTTCCACAGTAAGTTGGTTGGCGAGAAGGGTTCCAGGGTGCACAATTGCATGGTCCCATATGATTCCACGTAAGGTGTGGCGGGGGGCGAATTCGGTGTCTGCTGTAAATCATTCGGTGAAGAAAGTCAATAACAAATTGGGTAGATTGTTTCGTTCAAATGCATTGCATTCTATTCCTCATGGTTGTATCAAGGGGGACAGTATGTATTTGGAGGATGGGGTTCATTTGTCCCGGGTGGGGAATGCGTTACTCATAGGAGACCTCATAGCTTGGTTAAAGAGTTTACAGCATGACCTTTAGGCAGGAGTTTTGTGGGGGGTCCGGATAGCCGGTCAACTATCCGGCCTGTGGCGGTAAGGTCATGATCGGTGAGCAGTAATTGGAAGATCCCTATGGTGGGGGCGTCACCCATTACGGATGGGAGCGCCCGGGGGGAGGTGGCCATTGGCCCCTCAACGGGGAGGCGGTCCCTTCTAAGGATGGGACGCCGAAAGGAAAGGGAAGGCGGTCAAGGCCCCTCCCTGGATAGGAGGGGCTAAAGGCCCCTCCTGGGAATTTCCCAGGGCCAGGGCATCTGCGACGGCAGATGTGGTAAGTTGTGTGGGGTGGGGAGGGGGGTTTACGCTACCTTCTAGACACCTCACACGAGTCCTCGGACGACCATAAAATGGCGTCGAGTTCATTGGGGCCCCCGTCAAGTCAAGGGAAATTGGTATGTGCACATGAGGTACAGCCCTCTGTGCGGTCGCCCCTCGCAAGTGAGGGGGTAATTCTGGTTTAGGGATCTGACACCGGTTACGACCTTGCCGTTGGCCCTTAACGTTAGGATGTACAATTTCAAGTTAAAATGTATTTGTAGGATGTTAGTTTCGGCTAGGAGAACCTTTGTATTAGAAATATGTTAAGGTTAGCCAAAACATCGAAATGTGGAAATGAAATTGTACATAATATGAAACTGTTATTTTAATGTTTTGATTTTGTTTCATATTTTAATAAATACGGCCGGGAGGGTCACTCCCTCCCGCCTTCCAAAAGTTCAGAACTGTTTCCGGTTTCCCATCCTTGGGGATTGTGTTGAGAGGGGGTGGCGGGTATTTCAGCCATATGGAAAGGGGCGACCACTCGGTCCCCCCGAACGTATGGTGGAGTACCCCGATCCCCTCGGGAAGCCATCTTGGGCGGGAGGCGAGTCTCGGCTGGTATGCCCGAAGCGGCGTAGCCGGGGCGCGCTTTTTCCCGCCCTAGAGTGGGTTGTCCTAGACACTGAAGCCGCCAGCCACGCCCCCGGAGGCGGGCGGAGGCGGGTTTACGCCCGCCCGAAGAAGGATAAAAGGAGCAACAAGCCAAGGAAGCATCCTCTTGTTCCTGTGCTCTGAAGCTGCACCTCCCCGCTGCACGTGAGCTCGAGACGGAACGAAGAGCCAATTTTGACCCACCCACCAGCCCCTGGAGACAGCAAGTGGTTTTGAAATAAAGTTTTGATGTGGTAACTCTATTTCTTACAGGTTGTTGTGATTAAAGTGTGGTTTTAGTATGCAATAAAGTGAATGATTCCTTACAGTATGTTTTTCGAATAAAGTATTTTGCACCAGTGTTGATCAATGATGTTTCAATAGTCATACTTAAAGCGGTTATTGTTTTGTTTTTAATTTAGTATTGCTAGTTAATGTCGTATTTATTTTGGTTGGGCGGTAAGGTCATGATCTGTGAGCAGTAATTGGAAGATCCCTTTGGTGGGGGCGTCACCCATTACGGATGGGAGCGCCCGGGGGGAGGTGGCCATTGGCCCCTCAACGGGGAGGCGGTCCCTTCTAAGGATGGGACGCCGAAAGGAAAGGGAAGGCGGTCAAGGCCCCTCCCTGGATAGGAGGGGCTACGGGCCCCTCCTGGGAATTTCCCGGGGCCAGGACATCTGCGACGGCAGATGTGGTAAGTTGTGTGGGGTGGGGAGGGGGGTTTACGCTACCTTCTAGACACCTCACACGAGTCCTCGGATGACCATAAAATGGCGTTGAGTTCATTGGGGCCCCGTCAAGTCAAGGGAAATTGGTATGTGCACATGAGGTACAGCCCTCTGTGCGGTCGCCCCTCGCAAGTGAGGGGGTAATTCTGGTTTAGGGATCTGACACCGGTTACGACCTTGCCGGTGGCCCTTAACGTTAGGATGTACAATTTCAAGTTAAAATGTATTTGTAGGATGTTAGTTTCGGCTAGGAGAACCTTTGTATTAGAAATATGTTAAGGTTAGCCAAAACATCGTAATGTGGAAATGAAATTGTACATAATATGAAACTGTTATTTTAATGTTTTGATTTTGTTTCATATTTTAATAAATACGGCCGGGAGGGTCACTCCCTCCCGCCTTCCAAAAGTTCAGAACTGTTTCCGGTTTCCCATCCTTGGGGATTGTGTTGAGAGGGGGTGGCGGGTATCTCAGCCATACAAACACATCAATGAATTTATGACAGACCATTTCCACCACACAATCCTGTTTCCACAGTTTTTCATCATGGTCAATTTCTTATGTTGACATTTCAACATTTCAACAAGTGGCACAGGTATACCTGACCTTCATCAGGACAACAGTACATTTTCATACACAGTGTCAGGAACGAACATGAACACATATCACTACATTCTACTACTGTAGTCAGTTGTATTGCTTTGCCGTTAAATTTATAAAGCACATCATACCCCTGGCAAGCCTCCAAGTGCTTTCTGGTGAACAGGTAGCAAACTACTCCCTTCGACATTGTTGGTAGAACGTGAGTTTATAGTGATCATTTTGAAAATAATACTGGTGTTGTGCTCGAGGACTAGTGGGTGGCTCCTGTCAGTGCCTAATTTTTAAAAGAATGAGTCCAGGGGCCCAGAGTTTTGCTCAGAGACCAATGGCCAGTGTTACTGAATGCCGGAATGTGGAATACCAAGGTTGTATTGTCTTTAATCCACCACTGGACACTCTCTGCCCATTTATATCACGCTTGCACGTTCCTTCTCTCTCTCTTTGTCTTGTTTTTTCTGTCTATCTCAATTGAGTAGAAAGGGGGACCCCCTCTTACAGGTAATTTCAGGTCAGGGAGTGGAGGGGAAGAGGCAATACAGAACACACTAGAAAACTCCCTCTTGACCTATAAATACTTTTCACAAAGGGATCATCTCACCAACCCAGGGCATATACACATACATCACACTTGTATTAGAATTTTTAGTTTTAAGATTATCATTACATGAAAAAAGTAGAAAGAAACAGTTTTAGAACACAGAATAAATGAATGCACTGTATACCACTCATCTCTACTATATTCCCATTACTTTATATTTAACTATTGCGTTAGAGTTAAGCAGAACGAACAGCTTAGCAAAAGCAGTGCAAGCTTCTTGCATGTGAGGACATGGAGCAGCCATCTTAGTTCTAGTGCACAAAAGCAAAAGATTCCCTCCAAAGGCAGAGTTTACATCATGTCATGTCACGTGAGTGTGACAGACGCATGCGCAGTAAGAAATCCCGCATAGCAGCGGCCATGTTAATGCACGAGGATTATTCATTAGTAAAAGCACATTATATATTTTATATCATCACTAATTAATGAAACAGATGCTAACTTTTCACATTTCACCCTACTCAATTTCTTCAAACTTTCTATTTTGTTTCTTTTCATTGTTTGTGTGAAAGTTTTTCACTTTCTTGTATATATTTCCATTCAACTCTTCTAATTCAAGCTCATCAATGTTTCTCTTTTTCCCTCTCTTATTTACAGTATATGTCTTTTTGTGCTTCCGACATTTGCAACACATTATTATCCCTAAAATCAGTAGGCCTATTCCCACCATTGGCATCAGTATTCTACCTACAAAACTTTTTCCTACATTAGAAATCCAACTACCTATAGAGGAGAGATCATTGGTAAGTCTCTTTCATGCACTATCAACCTCAATTGGTTTAAGCTCTTTTTCCAAATTAGTAATATTTCTTACAAACTTCTTAATTTCAACGCTTTTGTAAGGTATGTAAGTTGAACAATGTTGCGCTTTCAAGATTCTACAGACTCCGCCCTCTTTTGCTAATAATGTATCAAGAGCAAGTCAATTTTTTAAAAACATTGATCTGATCGCAACTAATTCGGTATTGACCATTATGAACCCTCCAGCAGTATCAGTCGATAACCGATCCATTACTGTTGACAATTTGCAAATTCTATGCGTATTCAGTGCCACTCCCACTGTAGGTATCAATGCACTAAATATAACACCTACTATTTCTCCAAAACTAGCTCTTTTGCTACGTATTATTCCATTAGTTTCTTCATTGTTTCCAGTGATTTTGTTTACATGATATATCTTTGGGAAGACTATTCCTAAATAACAGCTTCCATACCAATGATCTGGCAGTTTGCAATAAGATTTGTATCCGCATATAAAATAAATTCCAGGAAACACAGGTTCAGTTCCATCTTTGAAACCCCAACCCCCGATTACCTTATAATTGTGTTCACATTCACTGGAACCAATGAATATATTGTTATAATAACAAGTTATTTTTGCTGTGGAGACAGAGTTTCCCTTTCTTTTCAAAATCCAGCAACATAGCAGCATGAGTTTTGCCATTTGGTGTGAACCCTATATTTTCAGCTCATTTTGGAATTTTATGGTTCTTATCATTTGCCTTTCTTTGGAAATTCTCTCTCCTTTTCTCAACCATATTCAAAAATATTTTCTATTTTTCTCGTAATAAGCATGTTAAATTATTCTTGTGTGCTTCAGTATATCTATTGTACTTATAGTTAGAAAGTATTCTCCCATATAATGTGTTACATCACTCTTAGTATGTACAGGAATCAGGTTACTACGTATAGGAAGTTCAGAAAATATCACATCTGAATTAGAATACTAATACTGCAAAGATCCTTTCTTATAGAGTAAACTAGCTAAAATACTACATGAAATACCATATGTTAGTGGTAAATGATGGTAAGTCACACCTTCGGCTACCGAAGTAAGTAACTTCATATAAACATAGCAATATTCTATTTCCATAGCTTCTACATAGTGTACTAATAGGTTTGCAAAGACATTTAAGTGAGTTCTGTTTTTAATTCCAGTATGATGTAGTCCTTCCTCATCTGATGCTTCTAAATCTTCCTTCTTTTGTTTAATGCTAAGTGTTTTCTCTTGTGTATCTATTCTTCTTGGTGTATCTATTGTTTGTAGATCATTAGTATTATTCTTCATGTCTCTACTCATTATGTAAGGAATAGCTATTGTCAGTCATAACCATTCTATGAGTACTATCGTGCATGTGCATATTCTACAGCATGTTTTTAGACAGTTTCTTTTCTGTCTTCTATTAACAGTATGATCAGCCATTTCGACCACGGAGACTTAACCCCTCTCTGTACTTTTTACACAGTATTTTACCCTGTGAAAATTTTCAAGTGGGTCTCACTTCTCCGTCAGTCTGATCCGTAATAAATTCGTCATCACTTTCGTCACTTATTTCTAAGTTCTCGAAATCTTCAAGAACGATGAAAGTCCATTCAGGGCCTCTGAATTTATTATTTAGTCTTTTTAGTCGTGGACTTCTTCTCAGTTGTACTGTAGATTGTTCAGCTTGACTTGTCATTTCATTTACTTGTTCTGGTACTTCATTTATTGTCTTTAGACGAAATTTCAGCCTTTTGACAAACCTAGGCCACTTGTCTCCTTTTATGAGCCTTTTAGCTGGCACTGTGTTCTGGCTTTCTTCCAGTACTCTCTTAATTTCATTCAGTTGCAGCACATCTATTTCAATGCTGTCTTCTGTATCCCTTTCTATCTGACTGTGTCCAGGTCTTATTTCTGTTAATCCTGCCTGGTTACTAATCTGGGCTTGTTCAGGTATCTGCTGAATTTGACTTTGATTTGATTCAACTTCTTCTTCCTGAACACATTTTTCTACTCCTATCTGGCCCTGCTCAGGCTCTTCGAACCCTTGAATTTGCTTCTGCCTGAGCTCTCACCCTATTATCTATATGTCCCTCCTCAGACTTAAGCGTTCTTGGTGGAGTGTCATTTGTCTTAGTATTCTGATCTTTCCTTATCTGTTCCTCCTCAGAATTACTACTGTCTTGGATTTCTGTAATACGTTCTTCTAGACCTATCTCGTCCTCACTATCACTCTGACTGTCTAGATAGGTCTGACTTCTGGTTCTCACGTATTCTGCAGGTATCTCAACTACTGGAATCCAATCATCTTGACTGGTGCTCGGTCGTTCCACTTCAGCTACTTTAGGATCGATATCTTGAGACCCCCCAGCTGCACAACCTTCAGCTTCGATTCCATCAGGTTCAGTCACTCTTTTTGTGTGACTGGCATGGATCCAGTGTGGAACTCCTTCGCACTTTACAGATGTGGTGGTAAGATTTTAGAGTATGTTTCTTTAGCACTACCCAGTCACCTGGGTTCAGGTCATGTGCTGGGGTTGCTTGTCTGGCGACAGCGTCTTCCCCAACCTGGTGAGAGATAGAACGCACTTGGTCAGCCAGTTCTTTGCTGTACTCCAGTACTAAATCATCATATATATTTATCAGCTTGTGTCCTGGCACCCATGGTTGCCTCATTGCTCTTCCCATTAGTATTTCATGAGGACTCAAGCCTGTGTTCCGGGCTGGAATACTTCTGAGTCCCATCAGAACAAGAAGTAAAGCATCTGGCCACTCTAATCGGGTAGGTTTATACATCTTTCCCATTCTTGAATTGATTGTGCCATTCAATTGTTCTAACACTCCAGAAGCCTCTGGGCGGTATGCACAGTGCAGCTTTTGCTTAATGTTGAATGCTTCACAGATTAGGCTTATTATTCCACTATTAAAATGTTTTCCTCGGTCTGATTCAATTGTTACTGGAAAACCGAATCTAGGTATGCTATCATTTGTACGTGTGGGGTAAGTTTCCACCCATTTGATACAATGACAAGAATGTATTTTAGTCCTCGACAAGGGGGTAACTGAAGGAAATTAATCTGCCATCGTATGAAGGGACCCTCTGCCTTCCCAATCTTTCCTGGTAACACTAGTTTTACTAAACATCTATGGGAAAGTGCTTCTGCTATGTTCCTGAATTTCGCATTGAACCACGTCTGTCTGAACAGACTTATCATGGCATCTCTCCCCAAATGGGAATCTCTGTGAAACATCCCAGCCGTAGGAGCAAGCAAACAGTCTTGTAACACAGGCCTACCATCAAGGTAAACAATGACACTATTTTCAACCCTTCTCTGACAACCTATCTTTCTCCACTCTTCCTTTTCTTTCGGTTCTGCTTCATTTTTCCACGTTCTCACACCTTCAAGCAACATAGGTTGGCAGCTGTTTCCACCCACTTCAATTTTCTTGTTTACAGCCATTTTACATTTTGCACAATGTTGGGCTAACTGATCAGCATATTGATTACCAGCTGTCACTTTGTCATTTCCAGATTGGTGAGCAGCACACTTGACCACTGCCACTTCTTTTGGCAATTGCATTGCTTCAAGCAAATCTTTTACATAATGACCATTTTTAACAGGAGTAACTGAAGAAGTCAGAAACTCCCATTGCATCCATAATTGGACAGAGTCGTGCACAACCCCGTAACCATACTGGCTATCAGTTTAAATGGTTACTTTCCAATTTTTCCCAAATTTGCAAGCTTTTGTAAATGCAACCAATTTGGCTACTTGTGCAGACTTGACTCCATGTAAATAGGATGCTTCAATTGGACCCCCCCACGTGCACACTGCATAGGCAGTACTCAAACCTCCTTCCTCATGTCTCATGCATGAACCATCTACAAATAGTTCATATTCAAAATCAATTAATGGCTCTTCTCTTATTTCTGGACGTGGTTTTGTACTGTATTCAGTCAGGTCGATACAATCATGTTCGACTTCACCCTTCACTTCTGCAAAGTGTGAATCAGGTAGCAGTGTTGCTGGGTTCAGAATATTACACCTGGTGACGTTTCCTGCACCTACAATAATTCGCTCATATTTAGTCAGCCGACTAGGAGTGAGGTACTGAGTCTTGGTCCTTGTTAACAAAATCACAACTGCGTGTGGAACATACACTGTCACTGGATGTCCCATTACAATGGACTCACTTTGCTCAAGGCTCATACAGGTTGCAGCTACTGCTTTCAGGCATCCTTGAAATGCAGATGCTACTGGGTCTAATGTGGATGAAAAATATGCCACAGGATGTCTCATTAGACCGTGAGTTTGGGTCAAAACTGAAAGTGCACAATTATCTTGTGTATCACAGAATAGTGCAAAATCCTTTGAATAGTCAGGCATCCTAATGCTGGAGCTGTACACAAACATTCTCTTAATTTCGAGAAGATGGCGGCCTGTTAGTAGGTCCAGTCGGGAGCTCCGTGTTTGCTCCAAGAAAATGCACTTGAAAAACGTCTAAATCGAATCAAAATGCTGTCAAAAGTTCCAGGAGAGGCATTTGCAAGTAAAACAGAAGACCATTTCATCCCGGACTCTCAGAAAATTATGGTTTAAAAAAACGATAAAAACTAAAGTTCACCGCCTCCTGACGCTCCGAAAAGAACGGCTCTTAGGATACGGGTGCCTCGTGTGAGTGGAATGTCCTAGCCAGTCGCTGAGCTGTGCTGCGCTTCTTGTAACTGAAAGTCAACATTAAACGGGCAGGTAGGCAATGCTAAAAACACCCGGAACTTACCCGTTGCAGAAAGCAGCCGCACTCGGGGAGAACTCTTGAGGTGGCGTGCTCCGAGCTGGAAGGTGAGAGGCTGCGTCCAGTGCAAGGGGGAACTGCAGGAAAGCAGTTGGAAGGATCTCTTTCCTCTTCCGGGGCAGGGGAGACGGTGCCAGCACAAGCAGAGACATTGCAGCCGTTAAGCTGCAAGGCACCCTTGGAGCCGGCAAAAAGGAAAAAAA
Source organism: Lissotriton vulgaris (assembly GCF_964263255.1). NCBI lineage: Eukaryota > Metazoa > Chordata > Amphibia > Caudata > Salamandridae > Lissotriton > Lissotriton vulgaris. The sequence goes on along the minus strand of NC_141695.1, from coordinate 187,019,963 downwards.
ACCTCATCTGTTGCTCAAAGGAGTCGGAGCAAGAAACCTCTAGGAAGAAACCTCCAAACCAGCACATGAGTAGGGTAACAGGGTATTTGGTGGTAAAAGGGTGGAGGGGGAAAGGAAAAAACTGCAGGGAGTTAGGCATCAACGAGATTCAGCAGGAAGAAACTGCAGCTAAGGGTGTAAGCTTGGTAGAAACAGCTTCATCCATAGATCTAAAAAAAAAGAGGAGAAGGGCTTCTAGAGACCACAGAGCTTGCTAGCCCCACAGGATTGACTACATTTACAGAGGAGAGGGAAAATGTAAATGTCGAACAGGGAAGGCGATCCGCCCACTGCTTAAGAAATAGGCAATTTTTTGAGTTAAATCAGCCTACATCCGCAAAACAAAGGGTCACTCCACGCAGCACCAAGAGAAAGCCTAGAAAAGCGGCAAAAAAAGAAACAAAGCAAAAAAACAGACAGGGGAGAAAGAAGATGCCATTGGGCAAACAGAAACATCTAAAATCAAGGTTACCCCTTCTTTGAGGTCATTCTTCAAAATACAACAAGTACAGCAACAGGCCCAGATTCAGCGGCAAGGGCAAAGGCAATTGCAGAAACAACAGGGAAAATATACAAGACTGGCAAAGACAATGATGGATAATTCACTAGTTCCCACCCCCTCTGTTAGCACAATAGCAATGAATCCATCAGGAGATCCAGTAATTAGGCCATTAGAAAACCCAAACCAAAGCCAAAGCTCAACCGACGTCTTTCCAGAAAAAATCCTAGAAGAAATGAGGTCAAAATTTACAATCTCAGAAGGGAAACCAAAATAAAATCCAAAACACTTGTGACCTCCTAGATACTAAACTTAATGCCCTAGGAGACAGAGTGACAGCAGTAGAAGCTGCAGTTGACTCGTTGAGTAAAAAAGTGGAGTCAAATCAGAAAGAAATAAGAACCCTGAGGGCAAAGGACAAAAGTATCAACGAAAAAATTGAAGTGTTGGAAAACGAATCTAGAAGGAGCAATCTTAGAATCTTGAATATACCAGAGGGCCGACAGGGTACGGACATAAAGAAATTTATTGTCGCACTTCTAGAAGAATACTTCCCTTAATGTAAGACTCTTGGGTTAGAAGATGACATCCAGAGGGTTCATCGAAATCCATTTGGGAGAAATAAAGAAAGAAAAAACCCAAGGAAAATATTAATTAACTTTAGAACATATACGCTCAAGGAGAGGCTTTTCTTAAGTGAAGCCTTAAAAACAGGGTCTTATAACAAAGATGACTGGTCCTTTAGAATTCGCTCTGATATCGCCAAAGTAACTCAAGACAGGCAGTGGGAGCTGGGGCAGATGATGCCGGAGCTAAAATCACTTGGAGCCATGGTACAGATGAAATTCCCGGCCACCCTTAGGATTATGTGGAGGAAAAAGATGCACAATATTAGAGACCCAAGGGAAGTCGAGGTGTTCCTGGAACAAATGCGCGATCAAATGGGCGACCAATCATAAGAATAAAGTAAACAGAGTGAAGTTTAATTAATGCAAACAAGGAGCTCGAAGTGGGCTATCAACAAAGCCCAAAGAAGAGAAAGGGAGGCTTCACCAGGGAGGGAAAGTTTTTAACTTAAAAAAAAAAATATATATATATATATATATATATATATGCACGGGAGATGGGAGCAAGTTAGAGGGAAAAAACCAAAAAAATTCCTCTATATAATACAAGGAAAAGAGGGGGGTCGGTGGCTGACAGATTGAGCGGGAAGGTAAGACGAAAGGTGAAAAAGAATGAAGAATGATCCGAAGCTCGTAAATATTACTTCATGGAACGTCAACGGATTACGAACCAAGAATAGGAGAAGGAGAATTTTAGAGTACCTGAAAACAATCAACAGTGAAATTATAATCCTTCAGGAAACTCACCTTCGAAAAGGAGAATGGGAGGAAATAATAAAAAAAACTACATTGGATAGATGTATATGTGTGCACAGATCAAAACTGTGTTATCAAGGGGGTTGCCATACAATTTAAAAATCTCTGAAAGCAAGAGTGGAATCATCAGAAACAGATCTAAAAAGCAGATGGGCGGTGGCCAAAGTAAGAATACAAAATGAGGTTATTACTGTGGCGGGCTATTATGGTCCAAATGTTGACGACCTACCTCCCCTTCAAACCTTATATACACAATTGCTCTCAGTCTCTTCCCCAATAATGGTAGGAGGGGATTTTAATATTATTCTCGACCCAAAAGTAGACCGACGTCCTCGAAAGAAACAAACAAGTCTGCCAAAAATGAGGGAATAGCTGGGGCTATATATAAGAGATTTAAGTCTCGCAGATATCTGGAAAAAAAAGGCGACAAGAAATATAATTTTACATTTCAGAATAAAAAATTGGGTGTGCAATCAAGAATCGATTATTTCCTGGTAGACCAGGTTTTAGTAGAAAGAACACAGAAGGTAGAACATATCCCAGCACACCTTTCTGATCATTCCGCCGTTCAGATCACAGTACAACTTAAAGATAACATCTCAGGATCAAGGTGAACAATGGATCGACTATCCTCTCAGATCCCCAGATCATTGAGCATCTAAAGCAAGAGACGGATTTCTACTTTGAAAACAACAGAATTGGCGTCTCAGTACAAACAGCATGGGATGCGTATAAAGCATTGATCAGGGGAAAAATCCTTAACCTGGCAGTGTTCAAATCTAAGAGGACTAAACAGAAGATCTTTAAATTAGAAAGTAGTATTAAAGCCCTCGACCTACAGATAACAGCAGAAACCACTCTCTCTAAACAAGCATTGGAAATGCAATAGGGCTCGCATTAGAAACGTTTGAGCTATTGGTCTTATAAATTTTTTTATTTTTTATTTATGTGTTATTTTTTAAAATAGCTAAATTAATAACTGTGTCATTTACAATGCCAATAGTTATACCTTTCGCAAATGTGACACCTATAGCATTTGTAATGCAACATGTTTTGTATTTACATGACGTAGATGTATTGATATTACAAATAACAATGGCTTTTAATTTTTTTAAATAATTAATACTTAAATAATGTATTTAATTTGTAATGGCAATAGCTTAAACTTTTGTAAATAACTTTTGTGAAGATTATGTTCAGTGTTTTTTATTGTGATGAAAATCCAAAAACAGAAGTGAAATATTAACATCTTTTTGTGATTTGTAATAAAGCGTGAATGTTTGAAAACAGCTTGAAACATTGAAAGAACATATTTGAACCAGTGATGCTGTGGTTGTGCTAAGTGATGCTGTGGTTGCGCTGAGTGATGCTGTGGTGGTGCTGAGTGATGCTGTGGTTGCGCTGAGTGATGCTGTGGTTGCGCTGAGTGGTGTGTGCATTAAGCATGGGCGAATTTTGCGAATTTGCGATCCGCGAATTTGCTGATTTGCGAATTCGCGATCCGCAAAATTCGCGAATTTGTGCGAATTTGCGGATTTTTGTTTTTTGCGTGTTCGCGGGGTTTTTTGCGTGTTCGCGGGGTTTTTTGCGTGTTTGCGGGGTTTTTTGCGTCTTCGTGAGCCGCTTGCATAGCGAAGTTACCCATGCAGTCGTTTATGGGAGAGGGAGAGAGAGATAGATAGATAGATAGATAGATAGATAGATAGATAGATAGATAGATAGATAGATAGAAAGAGAGGGAAAGAGAGAGGGAGAGAGAGAATGAGAGAAAGAAAGAGAGGCCGGATCTCTGAAGGGCCAGATTCCTGAGTTGCCCCTACAGAACATACAGCTTTTTATTTTTAGCAAAATGCATATGAAAATTGTGCTGTAAAGGTCTCTTTTAGTTTAACCCCTCCTGACAACTCAAAATGGGTGTATTTGCCATCCTCTCCCTTCTTCCTGTTTTTTATATCTGTAAGTGCTTCCTGATGAGGTTTAATTCCTTGGACAGGTGCCTCGTTGCCTACTTGTAACTATTCTCTGACCCTGCTTCAAGGGTCAGAGCAGGGTCAGAGAATAGTTGCAAGTAGGCAACAGGCGCCAGGAAGCAATTAGTAGCAGGTGTCCAAGTTGAAGTTAATTTGTTTGTAACCCTTTTGTAAAAGGTTAAAAAGAAATTAGGTTCAACTTTTGCACCTGCTGCTGTAACCCTTGCTTGGCTGAAAATTCGTCCCCGCTGATAAGCGGATTTTACCGCGATTTCGCGAGATTCGTGGATCGCGAAATCGTGGAAAATCCGCAAATTCGCCCACGAAACGGATTTTATGTCCACCCTTAGTGTGCATCCTTTGAGCTTAGTGGGAGCATTGGTGGAGCTGTGTGGTGGGTGCATTGGTGGAGCTAAGTTGGAGCATCGGTGGAGCTGTGTGGTGGGTGCATCGGTAGAGCTGTGTTGTGGGTGCCTCGGCGGAGCTGTGTGGTGGGTGCATCGGCGGAGCTGTGTGGTGGGTGCATCGGTGGAGCTGTGTGGTGGGTGCTTTGGTGGAGCTGTGTGGGGGTGCATCTGTGGAGCTGTGTGGTGGGTGCCTCGGCGGAGCTGTGTGGTGGGTGCATCGGCGGAGCTGTGTGGTGGGTGCATCCGAGGAGCTGTGTGGTGGGTGCTTCGGTGGAGCTGTGTGGTGGGTGCATCTGTGGAGCTGTGTGGTGGGTGAGTTGGTGGAGCTGTGTGGTGGGTGCCTCGGCGAAGCTGTGTGGTAGGTGCATCGGCGGAGCTGTGTGGTGGGTGCATCGGTGGAGTGTGTGGTGCGTGCTTCGGTGGAGCTGTGTGGTGGGTGCATCTGTGGAGCTGTGTGGTGGGTGCATCTGTGGAGCTGTGTGGTGGGTGAATCGGTGGAGCTGTGTGGTGGGTGCCTTGGTGGAGCTGTATGGAGGGTGCCTCGGTGGAGCTGTGTGGTGGGTGTATCGGTGGAGCTGTGTCAGTGGAGCTGCGTGGTGGGTGGATCGGTGGAGCTGGGTGGTGGGTGCATCGGTGGAGCTGTGTCGGTGGAGCTGTGTGGTGGGTGCCTCGGCAGAGCTGTGTGGTGGGTGCATCGGCGGAGCTGTGTGGTGGGTGCATTGGTGGAGCTGTGTGGTGGGTGCTTCGGTGGAGCTGTGTGGTGGGTGCATCTGTGGAGCTGTGTGGTGGGCCCCTCGGCGGAGCTGTGTGGTGGGTGCCTCGGCGAAGCTGTGTGGTGGGTGCATCGGCGGAGCTGTGTGGTAGGTGCATCGGTGGAGCTGTGTGGTGGGTGCTTCGGTGGAGCTGTGTGGTGGGTGCATCTGTGGAGCTGTGTGGTGGGTGAATCGGTGGAGCTGTGTGGTGGGTGCATCTGTGGAGCTGTGTGGTGGGTGAATTGGTGGAGCTGTGTGGTGGGTGCCTCGGCGAAGCTGTGTGGTGGGTGCATCGGCGGAGCTGTGTGGTGGGTGCATCAGCGCTGACAGCCGATTTCTGGGAAGGTAACTCGGCGCCATTGCCGGCGTGCGACTTAGCCACGCCCCCTTGGTGGCCACGCCCCACCCCACTCCTACTTAAATCATGTGTCATTTCCGTTTGCGCAGCGGACGGGCGCAGCGGGCGCGCCGTTTGCGCGCCGAAGGCACGCCTAAGGCAAGCCCGTCTGCGCCCGTCCGCGCCTGGACCGTGCCCAGGTCCATACCCCCTGCCGGTTCCGCTGATTATACCCGCACGTGCTGGACTAACACCCAACTACTTCTCTTAAATCCCTCCCCCTGCTCGGCCACTACCCTTTGCAACCCTGACCACTTGGAAAATGATCCCTTCCACTGCCATCAATGTAACTTCACCCTCCTGCCCTATTTACCTTGTTTCCCCTCATATACTAAACCGCAGCTCTCTTCGTCTCACCACCGGACGCTGAAAGCAGGCTTGGTTAACTGCCGGTCACTACCCCGTCATGCCAACGACATCTGGATGTCAATTTCCTCTGACGAGTGGGATATTTTATTTCTCACTGAGTCCTGGATCACTGACTCCTCCTCTCCGGATATCTATCTTGCCATCCCCCCAGGCTACGATATAAAGTTCATCAATAGGGCTGGGGGAAAATCTGGAGGCGGATTAGACGTCATCCTTAAATCCCATCTTCAGCTGACCGCCACCAAACTTACCAACATCGGTATAATTGAAGCCATGTACTTCTCTGTATCTGACTCCGCTGCAGCTATACTGGCTGGTACCTTAGTCTACAACCCCCCTACTGCTGCCTCAACTTCTCTTACTGCACGTATCCACCAGCTGGCTGACCTATCCCTTAAACACCAACATTTTCTAGTCTTAGGTGACTTTAACCTCCACGTAGACAACCCTCTCTGTGTGAAGGCTAACAATCTGTTGGAAACCATGGATAGTCTGAATCTCACACAATTGGTCACTGGTCCCACTCATGTTGCTGGTCACACCTTGGACCTTATCTTCGCCAACTTCTTGACGATCACAGTACTCCCCCCCTTCCCCTCACTTGGTCTGACCACTATCTTATCCCCTTTTCTCTTGCTCTAGGCCGGAAACCTGCTCCCACGGTCCCCAGGAAAGAGTTGGGAAGAAAGTGGCATAAGGTCACATGTGCCACTTTGGACCCAGTATTCCACTTTCAGGCGGAATACCTCTCCACTGATATTGATGGAAATGTCTCTAGGCTGAATACCGCCCTAATCAAAGCTATTGATGCCATTGCTCCCCAGAAAATCATTGCCTCCACCAGATCACGTCCCTCCGCCCCTTGGTTCTCCACCTCCCTCCGCGAGGAAAAAAGCAGACGCAAGGCACTCAAATGTAAGTGGAGACAAAACTATGACCCCGAAGCTAAACTGACTTACAAATCTGCTCTGAAAAAATTCCTCAAACAAAAGAAAATTACTATGAAAGACCATTTCTCTCTTCAAATTGCTAATGCCAAAAACTCGTCAAAAACTCTGTTCACCATTGTCAAAGACTTCATTAATCTTCCTGCTAGGGCCACACAGAACTCTGCTAGTCAGGCCCTATGCGAGGGACTCTCTGACTACTTCCTTGAAAAAATAAACAAACTCTGTATCTCCTTCCCTAAAGGGCTAGCCTCCCTGCCTCCCTCCATTAGGTGCCCAGCTTCTCTGTCCTTCCTTTCCTTCAATAAACTTACCCTGGACGCTGCCATTAGGTTACTCACCCTCTGCAAATCTGGCGCCCCCTCTGACCCAGTCCCTGCTAAACTTATGGGAGAGCTGGCTCCTTCGTTAGCCAGCTCCTTCCTTTCCATCTGGAACGCCTCCCTCCACCATGGCTTTTTTCCTACCACTTGGAAGGAGGCTCTGGTGATTCCTATCTTGAAAAAGTCTGATGCTGATCCCACTATCTTCGCTAACTACCGCCCCATTTCCCTTCTCCCTAAACCCGCTAAAGTCCTGGAAAAAGCTGTGCAGCTGCAACTCACGGAGTACTTGGAAAGCAACTCTTTGCTGCACGACTCACAATCCGGATTTCGAGCGGGATTCAGCACTGAGACAGCCCTGCTGGAGGTATCGGAGACTATCCGGGAGTGCGTGGACAGGGGCGAGGAGGCCATGCTGGTTCTCCTCGACCTGTCCGCTGCATTTGATACTGTCTCCCACCCCATCCTCCTTGACCGACTCAAACAGATAGGCATTGGCGGCTCCGCCTTCAACTGGATCGCGTCCTTCCTTTCAGGAAGAAGTCAGAGGGTTTTGCTGTGACCGTTTAAATCTGAGGATAAACCCTTGTCATGTGGTGTGCCACAGGGCTCTGCCCTCAGCCCTCTATTTTTTAACATCTATCTTGCCCCACTGGCCGACGTTGTGGAGTCCTACGGAGTCAGGGTGGTCTCCTATGCTGACGATACTCAGCTGATGTTTTCCTTCAGAGACCACTCGGAATCCGCTTTCACCAACTTCCGCCAGTGCCTCAACAACATCAGTGCCTGGATGACTGATAACCATCTTAGACTCAATGCAGACAAGACAGAGGTGCTGTTTTTTAATCAGAAAAATTCCATCCCTTCCTCTTGGTGGTGGCCCTCGGCGCTTTTTCCTGCTCCCTCTCCCGTTCACTCTGCTCGTAACCTGGGATTTCAGTTTGACGACTCTCTCTCATGCAAAACTCAGGTTAATAAAGTTACTTCTGCCTGCTTCCTGAAGTTGCGCATGATCAAAAAGATACTTCCCTATCTCCCTCTGGACTCCCGTCGAACAGTTACCCATGCTCTCATTACGTCTCACCTGGACTATGCCAACAGTCTTTATGCTGGTGCCCCTCAATATCTGATAGACCGGCTTCAGATTGTCCAGAACGCGGCAGCCAGATTGATTGGGAAAAACCCCTACCGTCAATCAGTCTCTGCCTATCGTAAGGAGCTTCACTGGCTACCAGTGGCCAGCCGTATCCAGTTCAAGATCCTTACCCTTGCCTACCGAGCCATCAATGACCTCGGACCCAATTATTTGAAAAAACGAGTCTCAATATCCCACTCCATCAGATCCCTGAGATCCAACGATCTCCGCCTTCTGATCTCTCCCCGCTTCAGACTCACCAGAATGGGCGGCAGAGGGTACAGTGTTATCGCGGCAAAATTGTGGAACGCTCTGCCAATCGATCTTAGATTCTGCCCTTCTGAATCCATCTTCCGGGCCAGACTCAAAACTTGGCTCTTTTCTGTACTCTGATCTTCTCCTGCTAACTTCCTCCCTGCTCTTTTCTTCTCCCCCGGAGGTTCAGGTTCTAGCGCCGGGACACCCCCTCGGGGGTAGCTGGGCTCACTACAAACTACATAAATAAATAAAATAAATAAATCAGTGGAGCTGTGTGGTGGGTGCTTCGGTGGAGCTGTGTGGTGGGTGCATCTGTGGAGCTGTGTGGTGGGTGCATCTGTGGAGCTGTGTGGTGGGTGAATCGGTGAAGCTGTGTGGTGGGTGCCTTGGTGGAGCTGTATGGAGGGTGCCTCGGTGAAGCTGTGTGGTGGGTGCATTGGTGGAGCTGTGTGGTGGGTGCATTGGTGGAGCTGTGTCGGTGGAGCTGCGTGGTGGGTGCATCGGTGGAGCTGGGTGGTGGGTGCATCGGTGGAGCTGTGTCGGTGGAGCTGTGTGGTGGGTGCCTCGGCAGAGCTGTGTGGTGGGTGCATCGGCAGTGCTGTGTGGTGGGTGCATCGGTGGAGCTGTGTGGTGCGTGCTTCGGTGGAGCTGTGTGGTGGGTGCATCTGTGGAGCGGTGTGGTGGGTGCCTCGGCGGAGCTGTGTGGTGGGTGCCTCGGCGGAGCTGTGTGGTCGGTGCATCGGCGGAGCTGTGTGGTGGGTGCATCGGTGGAGCTGTGTGGTGGGTGCTTCTGTGGAGCTGTGTGGTGGGTGCATCTGTGGAGCTGTGTGGTGGGTGAATCGGTGGAGCTGTGTGGTGGGTGCCTCGGTGGAGCTGTGTGGTGGGTGCATCGGCGGGGCTGTGTGGTGGGTGCATCGGTGGAGCTGTGTGGTGGGTGCTTCGGTGGAGCTGTGTGGTGGGTGCATCTGTGGAGCTGTGTGGTGGGTTCATCTGTGGAGCTGTGTGGTGGGTGCATCGGTGGAGCTGTGTGGTGGGTGAATCAGTGGAGCTGTGTGGTGGGTGCCTTGGTGGAGCTGTATGGTGGGTGCCTCGGTGGAGCTGTGTGGTGGGTGCATCGGTGGAGCTGTGTGGTGGGTGCATCGGTGGAGCTGTGTCGGTGGAGCTGTGTGGTGGGTGTATTGTGGAGCTGGGTGGTAGATGCGTCGGTGGAGCTGTGTCGGTGGAGCTGTGTGGTGGCTGCATCGGTGGAGCTGTGTGGTGGGTGCATTGGTGGAGCTAAGTTGGAGCATCGGTGGAGCTGTGTGGTGGGTGCATCGATGGAGCTGTGTGGTGGGTGCCTCGGCGGAGCTGTGTGGTGGGTGCATCGGCGGAGCTGTGTGGTGGGTGCATCGGTGGAGCTGTGTGGTGGGTGCTTCGGTGGAGCTGTGTGGGGGTTCATCTGTGGAGCTGTGTGGTGGGTGCCTCGGCGGAGCTGTGTGGTGGGTGCATCGGCGGAGCTGTGTGGTGGGTGCATCCGTGGAGCTGTGTGGTGGGTGCTTCGGTGGAGCTGTGTGGTGGGTGCATCTGTGGAGCTGTGTGGTGGGTGAATTGGTGGAGCTGTGTGGTGGGTGCCTCGGCGAAGCTGTGTGGTGGGTGCATTGGCGGAGCTGTGTGGTGGGTGCATCGGTGGAGCTGTGTGGTGGGTGCTTCGGTGGAGCTGTGTGGTGGGTGCATCTGTGGAGCTGTGTGGTGGGTGCATCTGTGGAGCTGTGTGGTGGGTGAATCGGTGGAGCTGTGTGGTTGGTGCCTTGGTGGAGCTGTATGGAGGGTGCCTCGGTGGAGCTGTGTGGTGGGTGCATCGGTGGAGCTGTGTGGTGGGTGCATTGGTGGAGCTGTGTCGGTGGAGCTGCGTGGTGGGTGCATCGGTGGAGCTGGGTGGTGGGTGCATCGGTGGAGCTATGTCGGTGGAGCTGCGTGGTGGGTGCCTCGGCAGAGCTGTTTGGTGGGTGCATCGGCGGAGCTGTGTGGTGGGTGCATCGGTGGAGCTGTGTGGTGGGTGCTTCGGTGGAGTTGTGTGGTGGGTGCATCTGTGGAGCTGTGTGGTGGGTGCCTCGGCGGAGCTGTGTGGTGGGTGCCTCGGCGGAGCTGTGTGGTGGGTGCATCGGCGGAGCTGTGTGGTGGGTGCATCGGTGGAGCTGTGTGGAGGGTGCCTCGGTGAAGCTGTGTGGTGGGTGCATTGGTGGAGCTGTGTGGTGGGTGCATTGGTGGAGCTGTGTCGGTGGAGCTGCGTGGTGGGTGCATCGGTGGAGCTGGGTGGTGGGTGCATCGGTGGAGCTGTGTCGGTGGAGCTGTGTGGTGGGTGCCTCGGCAGAGCTGTGTGGTGGGTGCATCGGCAGAGCTGTGTGGTGGGTGCATCGGTGGAGCTGTGTGGTGCGTGCTTCGGTGGAGCTGTGTGGTGGGTGCATCTGTGGAGCGGTGTGGTGGGTGCCTCGGCGGAGCTGTGTGGTGGGTGCCTCGGCGGAGCTGTGTGGTCGGTGCATCGGCGGAGCTGTGTGGTGGGTGCATCGGTGGAGCTGTGTGGTGGGTGCTTCTGTGGAGCTGTGTGGTGGGTGCATCTGTGGAGCTGTGTGGTGGGTGCCTCGGCGGAGCTGTGTGGTGGGTGCCTCGGCGGAGCTGTGTGGTCGGTGCATCGGCGGAGCTGTGTGGTGGGTGCATCGGTGGAGCTGTGTGGTGGGTGCTTCTGTGGAGCTGTGTGGTGGGTGCATCAGTGGAGCTGTGTGGTGGGTGCATCGGTGGAGCTGTGTCGGTGGAGCTGTGTGGTGGGTGTATTGTGGAGCTGGGTGGTAGATGCGTCGGTGGAGCTGTGTCGGTGGAGCTGTGTGGTGGCTGCATCGGTGGAGCTGTGTGGTGGGTGCATTGGTGGAGCTAAGTTGGAGCATCGGTGGAGCTGTGTGGTGGGTGCATCGATGGAGCTGTGTGGTGGGTGCCTCGGCGGAGCTGTGTGGTGGGTGCATCGGCGGAGCTGTGTGGTGGGTGCATCGGTGGAGCTGTGTGGTGGGTGCTTCGGTGGAGCTGTGTGGGGGTTCATCTGTGGAGCTGTGTGGTGGGTGCCTCGGCGGAGCTGTGTGGTGGGTGCATCGGCGGAGCTGTGTGGTGGGTGCATCCGTGGAGCTGTGTGGTGGGTGCTTCGGTGGAGCTGTGTGGTGGGTGCATCTGTGGAGCTGTGTGGTGGGTGAATTGGTGGAGCTGTGTGGTGGGTGCCTCGGCGAAGCTGTGTGGTGGGTGCATTGGCGGAGCTGTGTGGTGGGTGCATCGGTGGAGCTGTGTGGTGGGTGCTTCGGTGGAGCTGTGTGGTGGGTGCATCTGTGGAGCTGTGTGGTGGGTGCATCTGTGGAGCTGTGTGGTGGGTGAATCGGTGGAGCTGTGTGGTTGGTGCCTTGGTGGAGCTGTATGGAGGGTGCCTCGGTGGAGCTGTGTGGTGGGTGCATCGGTGGAGCTGTGTGGTGGGTGCATTGGTGGAGCTGTGTCGGTGGAGCTGCGTGGTGGGTGCATCGGTGGAGCTGGGTGGTGGGTGCATCGGTGGAGCTGTGTCGGTGGAGCTGCGTGGTGGGTGCCTCGGCAGAGCTGTTTGGTGGGTGCATCGGCGGAGCTGTGTGGTGGGTGCATCGGTGGAGCTGTGTGGTGGGTGCTTCGGTGGAGTTGTGTGGTGGGTGCATCTGTGGAGCTGTGTGGTGGGTGCCTCGGCGGAGCTGTGTGGTGGGTGCCTCGGCGGAGCTGTGTGGTGGGTGCATCGGCGGAGCTGTGTGGTGGGTGCATCGGTGGAGCTGTGTGGTGGGTGCTTCGGTGGAGCTGTGTGGTGGGTGCATCTGTGGAGCTGTGTGGTGGGTGAATCAGTGGAGCTGTGTGGTGGGTGCATCTGTGGAGCTGTGTGGTGGGTGAATTGGTGGAGCTTTGTGGTGGGTGCCTCGGCGAAGCTGTGTGGTGGGTGCATCGGCGGAACTGTGTGGTGGGTGCATCGGTGGAGCTGTGTGGTGGGTGCTTCGGTGGAGCTGTGTGGTGGGTGCATCTGTGGAGCTGTGGGTGGGTGCATCTGTGGAGCTGTGTGGTGGGTGAATCGGTGGAGCTGTGTGGTGGGTGCCTTGGTGGAGCTGTATGGAGGGTGCCTCGGTGGAGCTGTGTGGTGGGTGCATCGGTGGAGCTGTGTGGTGGATGCATTGGTGGAGCTGTGTCGGTGGGGCTGCGTGGTGGGTGCATCGGTGGAGATGGGTGGTGGGTGCATCGGTGGAGCTGTGTCGGTGGAGCTGTGTGGTGGGTGCATCGGCGGAGCTGTGTGGTGGGTGCATCGGTGGAGCTGTGTGGTGGGTGCTTCGGTGGAGCTGTGTGGTGGGTGCATCTGTGGAGCTGTGTGGTGGGTGCCTCGGCGGAGCTGTGTGGTGGGTGCCTCGGCGGAGCTGTGTGGTAGTTCCATCGGCGGAGCTGTGTGGTGGGTGTATCGGTGGAGCTGTGTGGTGGGTGCATCTGTGGAGCTGTGTGGTGGGTTCATCTGTGGAGCTGTGTGGTGGGTGCATCGGCGGAGCTGTGTGGTGGGTGAATCAGTGGAGCTGTGTGGTGGGTGCCTTGGTGGAGCTGTATGGTGGGTGCCTCGGTGGAGCTGTGTGGTGGGTGCATCGGTGGAGCTGTGTGGTGGGTGCATCGGTGGAGCTGTGTCGGTGGAGCTGTGTGGTGGGTGTATTGTGGAGCTGGGTGGTGGATGCATCGGTGGAGCTGTGTCGGTGGAGCTGTGTGGTGGCTGCATCGGTGGAGCTGTGTGGTGGGTGCATTGGTGGAGCTAAGTTGGAGCATCGGTGGAGCTGTGTGGTGGGTGCATCGATGGAGCTGTGTGGTGGGTGCCTCGGTGGAGCTGTGTGGTGGGTGAATCGGCGGAGCTGTGTGGTGGGTGCATCGGTGGAGCTGTGTGGTGGGTGCTTCGGTGGAGCTGTGTGGGGGTGCATCTGTGGAGCTGTGTGGTGGGTGCCTCGGCGGAGCTGTGTGGTGGGTGCATCCGTGGAGCTGTGTGGTGGGTGCTTCGGTGGAGCTGTGTGGTGGGTGCATCTGTGGAGCTGTGTGGTGGGTGAATTGGTGGAGCTGTGTGGTGGGTGCCTCGGCGAAGCTGTGTGGTGGGTGCATTGGCGGAGCTGTGTGGTGGGTGCATCGGTGGAGCTGTGTGGTGGGTGCTTCGGTGGAGCTGTGTGGTGGGTGCATCTGTGGAGCTGTGTGGTGGGTGCATCTGTGGAGCTGTGTGGTGGGTGAATCGGTGGAGCTGTGTGGTGGGTGCATCGGTGGAGCTGTATGGAGGGTGCCTCGGTGGAGCTGTGTGGTGGGTGCATCGGTGGAGCTGTGTGGTGGGTGCATTGGTGGAGCTGTGTCGGTGGAGCTGCGTGGTGGGTGCATCGGTGGAGCTGGGTGGTGGGTGCATCGGTGGAGCTGTGTCGGTGGAGCTGCGTGGTGGGTGCCTCGGCAGAGCTGTTTGGTGGGTGCATCGGCGGAGCTGTGTGGTGGGTGCATCGGTGGAGCTGTGTGGTGGGTGCTTCGGTGGAGCTGTGTGGTGGGTGCTTCTGTGGAGCTGTGTGGTGGGTGAATCGGTGGAGCTGTGTGGTGGGTGCATCGGTGGAGCTGTATGGAGGGTGCCTCGGTGGAGCTGTGTGGTGGGTGCATCGGTGGAGCTGTGTGGTGGGTGCATTGGTGGAGCTGTGTCGGTGGAGCTGCGTGGTGGGTGGAGCTGGGTGGTGGGTGCATCGGTGGAGCTGTGTCGGTGGAGCTGCGTGGTGGGTGCCTCGGCAGAGCTGTTTGGTGGGTGCATCGGCGGAGCTGTGTGGTGGGTGCATCGGTGGAGCTGTGTGGTGGGTGCTTCGGTGGAGCTGTGTGGTGGGTGCTTCTGTGGAGCTGTGTGGTGGGTGCCTCGGCGGAGCTGTGTGGTGGGTGCCTCGAAAGAGCTGTGTGGTGGGTGCATCGGTGGAGCTGTGTGGTGGGTGCTTCGGTGGAGCTGTGTGGTGGGTGCATCTGTGGAGCTGTGTGGTGGGTCCATCGGCGGAGCTGTGTGGTGGGTGCATCAGTGGAGCTGTGTGGTGGGTGCTTCGGTGGAGCTGTGTGGTGGGTGCATCTGTGGAGCTGTGGGTGGGTGCATCTGTGGAGCTGTGTGGTGGGTGAATCGGTGGAGCTGTGTGGTGGGTGCCTTGGTGGAGCTGTATGGAGGGTGCCTCGGTGGAGCTGTGTGGTGGGTGCATCGGTGGAGCTGTGTGGTGGATGCATTGGTGGAGCTGTGTCGGTGGAGCTGCGTGGTGGGTGCATCGGTGGAGATGGGTGGTGGGTGCATCGGTGGAGCTGTGTCGGTGGAGCTGTGTGGTGGGTGCATCGGCGGAGCTGTGTGGTGAATGCATCGGTGGAGCTGTGTGGTGGGTGCTTCGGTGGAGCTGTGTGGTGGGTGCATCTGTGGAGCTGTGTGGTGGGTGCCTCGGCGGAGCTGTGTGGTGGGTGCCTCGGCGGAGCTGTGTGGTAGTTCCATCGGCGGAGCTGTGTGGTGGGTGCATCGGTGGAGCTGTGTGGTGGGTGCATCTGTGGAGCTGTGTGGTGGGTTCATCTGTGGAGCTGTGTGGTGGGTTCATCTGTGGAGCTGTGTGGTGGGTGCATCGGTGGAGCTGTGTGGTGGGTGAATCAGTGGAGCTGTGTGGTGGGTGCCTTGGTGGAGCTGTATGGTGGGTGCCTCGGTGGAGCTGTGTGGTGGGTGCATCGGTGGAGCTGTGTGGTGGGTGCATCGGTGGAGATGTGTCGGTGGAGCTGTGTGGTGGGTGAATTGTGGAGCTGGGTGGTGGATGCATCGGTGGAGCTGTGTCGGTGGAGCTGTGTGGTGGCTGCATCGGTGGAGCTGTGTGGTGGGTGCATCGGTGGAGCTAAGTTGGAGCATCGGTGGAGCTGTGTGGTGGGTGCATCAATGGAGCTGTGTGGTGGGTGCCTCGTGGAGCTGTGTGGTGGGTGCATCGGCGGAGCTGTGTGGTGGGTGCATCGGTGGAGCTGTGTGGTGGGTGCTTCGGTGGAGCTGTGTGGGGGTGCATCTGTGGAGCTGTGTGGTGGGTGCCTCGGCGGAGCTGTGTGGTGGGTGCATCGGCGGAGCTGTGTGGTGGGTGCATCCGTGGAGCTGTGTGGTGGGTGCTTCGGTGGAGCTGTGTGGTGGGTGAATTGGTGGAGCTGTGTCGGTGGAGCTGCGTGGTGGGTGCATCGGTGGAGCTGGGTGGTGGGTGCATCGGTGGAGCTGTGTCGGTGGAGCTGCGTGGTGGGTGCCTCGGCAGAGCTGTTTGGTGGGTGCCTCGGCAGAGCTGTTTGGTGGGTGCATCGGCGGAGCTGTGTGGTGGGTGCATCGGTGGAGCTGTGTGGTGGGTGCTTCGGTGGAGCTGTGTGGTGGGTGCTTCTGTGGAGCTGTGTGGTGGGTGCCTCGGCGGAGCTGTGTGGTGGGTGCCTCGAAAGAGCTGTGTGGTGGGTGCATCGGTGGAGCTGTGTGGTGGGTGCTTCGGTGGAGCTGTGTGGTGGGTGCATCTGTGGAGCTGTGTGGTGGGTCCATCGGCGGAGCTGTGTGGTGGGTGCATCAGTGGAGCTGTGTGGTGGGTGCTTCGGTGGAGCTGTGTGGTGGGTGCATCTGTGGAGCTGTGGGTGGGTGCATCTGTGGAGCTGTGTGGTGGGTGAATCGGTGGAGCTGTGTGGTGGGTGCCTTGGTGGAGCTGTATGGAGGGTGCCTCGGTGGAGCTGTGTGGTGGGTGCATCGGTGGAGCTGTGTGGTGGATGCATTGGTGGAGCTGTGTCGGTGGAGCTGCGTGGTGGGTGCATCGGTGGAGATGGGTGGTGGGTGCATCGGTGGAGCTGTGTCGGTGGAGCTGTGTGGTGGGTGCATCGGCGGAGCTGTGTGGTGAATGCATCGGTGGAGCTGTGTGGTGGGTGCTTCGGTGGAGCTGTGTGGTGGGTGCATCTGTGGAGCTGTGTGGTGGGTGCCTCGGCGGAGCTGTGTGGTGGGTGCCTCGGCGGAGCTGTGTGGTAGTTCCATCGGCGGAGCTGTGTGGTGGGTGCATCGGTGGAGCTGTGTGGTGGGTGCATCTGTGGAGCTGTGTGGTGGGTTCATCTGTGGAGCTGTGTGGTGGGTTCATCTGTGGAGCTGTGTGGTGGGTGCATCGGTGGAGCTGTGTGGTGGGTGAATCAGTGGAGCTGTGTGGTGGGTGCCTTGGTGGAGCTGTATGGTGGGTGCCTCGGTGGAGCTGTGTGGTGGGTGCATCGGTGGAGCTGTGTGGTGGGTGCATCGGTGGAGATGTGTCGGTGGAGCTGTGTGGTGGGTGAATTGTGGAGCTGGGTGGTGGATGCATCGGTGGAGCTGTGTCGGTGGAGCTGTGTGGTGGCTGCATCGGTGGAGCTGTGTGGTGGGTGCATCGGTGGAGCTAAGTTGGAGCATCGGTGGAGCTGTGTGGTGGGTGCATCAATGGAGCTGTGTGGTGGGTGCCTCGTGGAGCTGTGTGGTGGGTGCATCGGCGGAGCTGTGTGGTGGGTGCATCGGTGGAGCTGTGTGGTGGGTGCTTCGGTGGAGCTGTGTGGGGGTGCATCTGTGGAGCTGTGTGGTGGGTGCCTCGGCGGAGCTGTGTGGTGGGTGCATCGGCGGAGCTGTGTGGTGGGTGCATCCGTGGAGCTGTGTGGTGGGTGCTTCGGTGGAGCTGTGTGGTGGGTGAATTGGTGGAGCTGTGTGGTGGGTGCCTCGGTGAAGCTGTGTGGTGGGTGCATTGGCGGAGCTGTGTGGTGGGTGCATCGGTGGAGCTGTGTGGTGGGTGCTTCGGTGGAGCTGTGTGGTCGGTGCATCTGTGGAGCTGTGTGGTGGGTGCATCTGTGGAGCTGTGTGGTGGGTGAATCGGTGGAGCTGTGTGGTGGGTGCATCGGTGGAGCTGTATGGAGGGTGCCTCGGTGGAGCTGTGTGGTGGGTGCATCGGTGGAGCTGTGTGGTGGGTGCATTGGTGGAGCTGTGTCGGTGGAGCTGCGTGGTGGGTGCATCGGTGGAGCTGGGTGGTGGGTGCATCGGTGGAGCTGTGTCGGTGGAGCTGCGTGGTGGGTGCCTCGGCAGAGCTGTTTGGTGGGTGCATCGGCGGAGCTGTGTGGTGGGTGCATCGGTGGAGCTGTGTGGTGGGTGCTTCGGTGGAGCTGTGTGGTGGGTGCTTCTGTGGAGCTGTGTGGTGGGTGCCTCGGCGGAGCTGTGTGGTGGGTGCCTCGAAAGAGCTGTGTGGTGGGTGCATCGGCGGAGCTGTGTGGTGGGTGCATCGGTGGAGCTGTGTGGTGGGTGCTTCGGTGGAGCTGTGTGGTGGGTGCATCTGTGGAGCTGTGTGGTGGGTGAATCGGTGGAGCTGTGTGGTGGGTGCATCTGTGGAGCTGTGTGGTGGGTGAATTGGTGGAGCTGTGTGGTGGGTGCCTCGGTGAAGCTGTGTGGTGGGTGCATCGGCAGAGCTGTGTGGTGGGTGCATCAGTGGAGCTGTGTGGTGGGTGCTTCAGTGGAGCTGTGTGGTGGGTGCATCTGTGGAGCTGTGGGTGGGTGCATCTGTGGAGCTGTGTGGTGGGTGAATCGGTGGAGCTGTGTGGTGGGTGCCTTGGTGGAGCTGTATGGAGGGTGCCTCGGTGGAGCTGTGTGGTGGGTGCATCGGTGGAGCTGTGTGATGGATGCATTGTTGGAGCTGTGTCGGTGGAGCTGCGTGGTGGGTGCATCGGTGGAGCTGGGTGGTGGGTGCATCGGTGGAGCTGTGTCGGTGGAGCTGTGTGGTGGGTGCATCGGCGGAGCTGTGTGGTGGGTGCATCGGTGGAGCTGTGTGGTGGGTGCTTCAGTGGAGCTGTGTGGTGGGTGCATCTGTGGAGCTGTGTGGTGGGTACCTCGGCGGAGCTGTGTGGTGGGTGCCTCGGCGGAGCTGTGTGGTAGTTGCATCGGCGGAGCTGTGTGGTGGGTGCATCGGTGGAGCTGTGTGGTGGGTGCTTCGGTGGAGCTGTGTGGTGAGTGCATCTGTGGAGCTGTGTGGTGGGTGAATCGGTGGAGCTGTGTGGTGGGTGCCTCGGCGGAGATGTGTGGTGGGTGCATCGGCGGGGCTGTGTGGTGGGTGCATCGGTGGAGCTGTGTGGTGGGGGCTTCGGTGGAGCTGTGTGGTGGGTGCATCTGTGGAGCTGTGTGGTGGGTTCATCTGTGGAGCTGTGTGGTGGGTGCATCGGTGGAGCTGTGTGGTGGGTGAATCGGTGGAGCTGTGTGGTGGGTGCCTTGGTGGAGCTGTATGGTGGGTGCCTCGGTGGAGCTGTGTGGTGGGTGCATCGGGGGAGCTGTGTGGTGGGTGCATCGGTGGAGCTGTGTTGGTGGAGCTGTGTGGTGGGTGTATTGTGGAGCTGGGTGGTGGATGCATCGGTGGAGCTGTGTCGGTGGAGCTGTGTGGTGGCTGCATCGGTGGAGCTGTGTGGTGGGTGCATCGGTGGAGCTGTGTGGTGGCTGCATCGGTGGAGCTGTGTGGTGGGTGCATCTGTGGAGCTGTGTGGTGGGTGCCTCGGTGGAGCTGTGTGGTGGGTGCATCGGTGGAGCTGTGTGGTGGGTGCATTGGTGGAGCTGTATGGAGTTCTGCGGTGCAGTGCACATAAATAAAAGGCATTATTTACAATACCAATAGGTCAAAGATTCGGATATGCGAATGCAAATGCTTTTTTTTTTAACCTAAGCGGGCCAGTTTGTCTGTGGGTGATTGGGATGCAAAGAATATTTAAAGAGGTGTGTGTGTTGAGCCATGACTGTGCAGGCTTGCAGGGTAAAGAGTCACATCTGTGTGAGACACTGAGCCAATCCAACAAACCCTGCCCCGGAGTCACAGACAAACAAGAACAGGCAATGCCAATCGTTTTAACTGGTGAAAAGTTAAGCAACGTGATTAATAAACAAAAGAGGCAGTGTGTGGGTAGCAGCGAAGGGTATGCATTTCCAACACACATTTTTGATCTGCTGTTGCCGGTGCTGCATCTGTTTTGTGGGGAGGAAGCAAACTTTACAACTTCCTCCCAGAGTTAGAAAGGTTTGCTCCTTCCGCTGACAATGCAGCACTTGTGTTGCACGTTGAAACAACTTTCCTCTGCAATGGTAAAGTGCAGGATGATTTTTCAATAGAGAAGGAAGGTAGGATGCACAGTTTAAGGGGGAAAACTGGACAAGCAGGGTGTAAGTTCTACCCGCCGCTTCCAACTGTTGTGTAAGGCCACCCCAATATCCACGCGAGTCAGGGAGAGCAGGATTGTGCAGTGGGTGGAAGAAAAGGGAGACTCCGAAGGGGACATGATCCTGACAGTGTCTGCCATGGTCACCTCTGCGGTCACCATTGTGCTGTCTTTGCAGCAACTTATACTGGGCAGGCCCGTGGAGGAAATGAGAGGCTGTCCCCCTTACCATTTCACAAAGCAGCCCTGCAATACAATCGGGCAATCTTAATGCACAGATCATGAGTTTATGCGTACACCTCTATGACCCAAAGCTCGAGCCTTGCTGTGCGGTAGTAAAAACAGAAAAGGGACAAACAAGTCTGCACAAGAGGCAAGCATCTGAAATCGCTACACAAACATGCCGACCATCTTTAAGTGTAGAAACTTTCTTTTAATTTAAAGTCTAACAGGGGCATAAACCATGAAAAAGGAATATTTGAGCAAAACTGTAGAATATTTGGAAACAATACATATATTAAGAAATCCACAAGAGAAATGTATGCTGCATTTTTCACATACTATGAAAATGCAATAGTATTTTTTGCGTGTGTACACCAATTTTTGTTAAATTGCGAAAACAACGTGATTATTTGACACTTCTATTTGAAGAGCTGTGTATTTAAATTTCGTCATACCAAAGTGTTGGTTTTAAGTACAAATAAGCTTCCTGACCAGAATAACTACACCATTCCTTCTTCGTGTGTTGCATCATTGTTTAAAAAACGTGTGGGATGTTACATGGCAGTATGCAATGGTAACATACAAATGAAAGCAACACAGAGGTAAATATCAGCCAGGAGAAAATCACTAAGTTGCGGAAGACAGGCGAGCTACCATGATTTAATGTTAGCCGTGTATAATTACGGGATGAGGAATGCGCTGGGAGGAGAAATGCAGAGCGCATGCTGAGAAGCTTGTCTTTGATGTGGTAATGCGAGGCAGGCAGGCAGGCGGCTGGTGGCATTGTGCACGCGCTTTTTAGGGCTTGCGCTTGCGCAATGACCTAAAAAGCACACATGCACGGCATGGAATCGCCAGTGGTTAACCTCTCGATAAGCCGCTATAGAGCTTCGCCAGCTATGAGCATGCGCATCAGCAGGCGAGCCCTAAAAAGGTCCTTTGAAAGTAGACAGATTAAAACAAAGAGAATCTTTAACAGAAATTCTGGAGGATAGAGACAGAGAAAAATGGGAAGCTAGTAAGCTGGCCACAGATGCTAGCATGGAAAACCAAGACGGATCAGTCCAGAAATAAAATAGCTAGCATCGACCCATGTAATGCCTCAAGCTCCAGCTCAGAGGAGGCTGCAATAAAACAAGAATTTTTAGAATTTTTTACAGAGCTCTGTAAGGAAGATGGCAATCCTTCAAAAGATGAGATCAAACTGTTTTTTGAAGCTCAGAACCTCCCAATCCTAAATCTTGAGGGCAGAGAAGATCTCAACGCAAAAATAACAAATATGGTAGTTGAGGAAGCTATAAAAAATCTTAAGAGAGGTAAAGCAGCAGGCCCATATTCTCTCCCGAACAAGTTTTTTATAAAGAGACTCGCTGGTTGCATCATTAACAGCTCTCTTTAATATTTTTCGTAGAAAAAGGTGAATTTCTGGATTTGTGGAATTACGCCACAATATCAATTCTCCTAAAACCAGGCAAAAACCCCAGAAAATGTGAATTCTACCGCCCAATCTCTATCTTGAATTGCGATTATAAGATCTTCACGCAAATTATGGCAAAAAGATTGGGGAAAATAGCGGGTTCCTTGATTATCATCAATCAAAAGGGCTTTGTGGCAGGGGTAAAGAGTCAAAATATCGATTTTCTATTATCGATAAGACATAATATCGAGTAAAAAATATAGAATAGACATAATATCGACTAGACATAATATAGACTACCAAAATATTGACTAGAAAATGTAAATATCGAATAGAATGGACATAATATCGAATCAAAAATATAGAATGGACATAATATCGACTAGACAGAATATAGACAACAAAAATATTGAATTTAAGGTAACTTAATATTAATTTTTAAATTTTCTGTAATATAATTCTGTAGCGGGTTGTGGGTTTATAGGGGAATAGTGTGGGAAGTAATTTAATTATAATTAATTAAATATGTTATTTTATTTATTGTTATTTATTTAGAATTCATTGTTAATTAATTATTAATTGGTAATTAATTAAAATATAATTGGAAATTAATTTTAAATGATTCATTAATAAATATGTTAATTTTAGTAATGTATTTTCTGTAGCAGGTTGTGGGTTTATAGGGGAATAGGGTGGGAAGTAATTTAATTATAATTAATTAAATATGTTATTTTATTTATTGGTATTTATTTAGAAATAATTGTTAATTAATTATTGACTAAAATATATTTGGTAATTAATTTTAATTGATTAATTGATTAATATGTTAATTATAGTAATTTATTTTCTGTAGCGGGTTGTGGGTTTATAGGGGAATAGTCTGGGAAGTAATTTAATTATAATTAATTAAATATGTTATTTTATTTATTGGTATGTATTTAAAATTAATTGTCAATTAATTATTACTTTGTAAATAATTGAAATATAATTGGTAATTAATTTTAATTGATGAATTGATGAATATGTTAATTTTAGTAAATGGTTTTCTGTAGAAGGTTGTGGGTTTATAGGGGAATAGGGTGGGAAGTAATTTAATTATAATTAATTTAATATGTTATTTTATTGATTGTTATTTATTTAGAATTAATTGTTAATTAAGTGTGTGTGAGTGATGTCACTGACCATGTCATGAGTGATGTAATATGTGACATCATCAGCAGTGCATTGCAGGCGCGCAAGTTATAGTGAGTCCAACTAACTGTAACGTGGGAATTTCAATGGTTTTATGTCAGTAAAATTTCCAGGTAACTATAACTGGTGTGAAACCTCTGTTTTTTTCAGTGAATTTAATAGGTTTTTTAAATGCTAATTCCTAACTATAACTGGTGTGAAACCTATGGTTTTTTCAGTGAATTTCATAGGTTTTTTAAATGCTAATTCCTTTCTATATCAAGTTTGTAACCTACGATTTTTTTTTAATTTGCTGTTTTGTGTGAGTATTAATTAGTATTATTTTTTTTTATAATAATATTGTAAAAAAAAACAATTTTTTATCATTTTTTCTTTGGGCGCTCTGGGTCCGCGCACCGGTAAGCTCTCCGGAATGCGCACCCAGAGCGCTACTTGCGTTCGTGTAAAAAAATATGAATGAAAAGTAAATAATAACGCAAGACATTTAGTTCCATACATATAAAAGCAGTTTTTTTGAATAAGGAAATGAAAATAATTTTGCATTTCCGTGAAACTATCAAAACGTCACTTAGGCGCGCCGCGTAAGTGCCCCGGAAGGGCCTACGTTCGTGCCGCGTATGCGCCCCCGGAAGCGCCTACGTTCGCGCCGCGTATGCGCCCCCGGAAGCGCTCCGGTGCGCGCAGCGTCAGCGCTTCAAGTCATGTGACCTTAAAATAACACTTTGTATTGGTTGCTAACAGTTTTTTTTACAAAGAATGAAATCCCCACCCATTTCCTTCACTTCTTCTTTCACTTTTGTGACTGAAAGACCTGCCTTTATGCTCTTGAATCTTTCTTGGATAATCACGGCTGCCAGACCATCCAGCAGTGAAGATGAGCCTGAATTCATTGATGAAGAGCCTCCTCAGCCGAAGGTCAAAGAGCATTTCATCTGGAATTTTTTTTTCCATACCGGATGACCAAAAGAAGGTCAATGCTCCAAAAGTGCAGTGCAGGATCTGTCATACAGTCCTGTCACGGGGGTGACCCCACTAAGAAATGTTCTTTTGGGAGCTCCACAATGCTTTGCCATGTGGAGAGGAGGCACCCCCAGAATTTTGCCCGGGAAAGTGTCAGGGCTCTGGCACAAGAGGTTCCCAGTGATGGGGCCTCTACATCAACCGGAGGAGCAACTACTTCAGTGAGGGGGCGATTGCAAGAGCTGGTTCCAAACATTCAGCCTGCACTCAACAAAGACTTCCTGAAATGCAGATATTGTGATCAGCTACTTACCTTTGGGGAGCAAAGTGTTCTGCTCATGGTACGAGCATTGGAGAACCATCGCTCCCGTTCCCAGCCCTAATTTTTTTGTTTTTTTTTGCTCCTGTTGAGCAGTTTCCATTCCCTGTTTTTGTTTTTGTTCTAAAAAAAGAAAAAAGAAGAAAAAAAAAGTTATTTTCAGAACTACCTCCAATTCTCATCAAAGAGCTGTATTCTTAAAAAAATGAAAAAGAGTAAGTGAAGAGGAGTGCATTGATAATGGAAAGAAAATGAGTAAGAAAGAACAGAAAGGTATGAGAGGAGAAAGGAAGTGAAGTAGGGGGACTGAAAGAAGGTGAGTGTTGGGAAGGAAAGTAAGGAGAAGGAGAGTAAACATGGGGAATGTGAATATTAAAAGAAAATGTTGAAAAGGAACGGGGGTGTGGAAGGGTAAGAAAAGATGCATTGCTGGAGTTGCATCATTTTTGTGACACACTCCAGCAATGCATCACTTTTGCGCTTACAGATACGTCTGAAATACTGATGTATCTGTAAGTACTTCCGACATAATACGTCATATATTTAATATGACGCATGACAAGAAGACTGAAGGCCTCATTTATGAGGCCATGCGTCACTTTAACACCACCGGTGCGTCACTTTTTGTGACGCACCAGTGCTGTAAAAAATGCACCTTATTCAGTCATATTTACAAAGTGACGCATTTAGGTAGATGCGTCACTTTGTAAGCCCCTGCGCCACATTATACCTATGTCAGGTGTTATGTATGCAAAAGGGGCGTATTGACGCAAAAAAAAGGGTCGTAGAGGTGACGCAGGGAAATCTATGAGATATCACTGCATCACTTTTATGACGCTGTTGCATCCAAATCTTGCGCCTGTATCACAGCAGGCGTAAGACTGATGCAGGCCCTTTCACATGGGGCCTGGTCCTATGTGAAAGGATGCATTGCTGGAGTTGCATCATTTTTGTGACACACTCCAGCAATGCATCACTTTTGCGCTTACAGATACGTCTGAAATACTGACGTATCTGTAAGTACTTCCGACATAATACGTCATATATTTAATATGACGCATGACTAGAAGACTGAAGGCCTCATTTATGAGGCCATGCGTCACTTTAACGCCACCGGTGCGTCACTTTTTGTGACGCTCCAGTGCTGTAAAAAATGCACCTTATTCAGTCATATTTACAAAGTGACGCATCTAGGTAGATGCGTCACTTTGTAAGCCCCTGCGCCACATTATACCTACGTCAGGTGTAATGTATGCAAAAGGGACGTATTGACGCAAGAAAGGGTCGTAGAGGTGACGCAGTGAAATCTATGAGATATCACTGTGTCACTTTTATGACGCTGTTGCGTCCAAATCTTACGCCTGTTTCACAGCAGGCGTAAGACTGATGCAGGCCCTTTCACATGGGGCCTGGCCCCATGTGAAAGGATGCGTTGCTGGAGTTGCATCATTATTGTGACACACTTCAGCAATGCATCACTTTTGCGCTTACAGATACGTCTGAAATACTGACGTATCACCAACAACACATGACCCCACCAGATGTCACCCCCGACTTCAACGATCCTACCACTAGTAACTCGAACCAAACGGTCAGCCAGGACAATCTAACCTCCAACCCCGGAGGTGTCACCGAAATTGAAATTGAAAGTGCATTACCAGAGATTGTGATAGACGAGATAGGGAATTCTACTAACACTGGATACAAAGTGAAGAATCTGGCCCTAAGGGAAGAGCAGATGTTGCCAGCTCAAGATGTCCCCTCGCTTGAAGAGACTACCTCAGCTCCAAGGAAATCCCCCTATGAAGATAACCACGCCCTTCCTCAACAACCTGTGAATGTGAGACTTGAATACCACAGTTCCTTACCCACATATTCACCCACTACATCACTCCACCTAGGGAACAATGAGTACACCTATAATAGAGTCAGTAACGCCAACGAAATGAAGGACAAAAAAGAAAGATCTGTGGCAGTGAGAACGAACCAATCATGGAGAAAAACAAAATGTAGAACACAGACAATCAGGGCTACTGCACCAAAGATAACATCACGAACTCAGAATGAAGTTAAGGAGCTCCAGAAACTAGTAGGTAACCTGGTACAAGTCTCATTGAAATTCTCACAGACAATTGATAAAATTTGGGAGATGACGATAGGTACACACACTAAAGTCTCACACATCCAGAATGTTGTACTCAGGCTCAACAGACCAAACAGGACCGATCCCTTATCAAATGAAGAAGCCTTGGCCTTACTCCGATCTTATGAACAACCGGTCCGGGGAAGAGAGGAGAGCATCAAAGTAGTACCTATTGACTCCAATAGATCGTCCAGAAAGAATGACAGGAAATCAATCCACAACAACCTACGACATATCCAGGTAACGGCAACTGAATCTGATAATAGTAACGTCCCTAACTCACAGGAACCCCTGAAATGCCTATTAATAAATTGTCGTTCGGCAACGAAACATGCATCAGACATAGCCGCTCTCATCATTAACAAGGAAATCGACCTGGCCTTCCTCACTGAAACCTGGCTTAGTGAATCATCTTCACCTAATATAGATCTCCTAGTTCCACCACAATATAATATTGTCAGACTAGATAGACCAAAGAAAGTGGGAGGAGGTATAGCTTGCATCCACAGGTCAGAGATTGAGGTCAGCCAATTCCAATCTGACCCCCTAGAGTCTTGTGAATACCTTGGTCTTAATATAAGATCAACAAACAACCAAAGATGCAACATGCATGCGTTCTACCACCCTCCTGGAGATAACGCAAAGTTCACAGAGCAACTAATGGAGATCATAACAGCCAACTCTAACTCTGATGACAACAATATATTCCTAGGTGACTTTAACCTCCACTGGGACGACAGCAATGACAAACTAGTTAACTCACTTAAAGATTTCCTCATCGAGCTAAACCTTACACAAGCTTGCACACATCCCACTCACTCACAAGGAGTGACCTTAGACTGGATTATCTCAAGGAATAAAGAGGCTTCAATTCTCGCTATCGACCCGTGTGATTGGTCCGACCATCACGCCATAACTTTCGCGATACCCACAATGAAAAAGGGCAGGAGCATACAACCCCGCAAGGTCAAAAAACTGATCCGAGACACAAAAGAGGCTAATATTGAATTATTAGCTGAAAGATGTGAGAAAGGCTTGAAGCCACCAAACAACAGACTGAATGTCAGTGAGTTGACGGAGTACTACTTAACCTCAATAGGAAATATTGTCAATGACACCATGCCACAGACACTGAAGAGAATATCAGAGAAACCTAAAAATCCTTGGTTCAGTGAGTCACTGAATGAAGACAGACGCAAGTTGAGAATGGTCGAAAGGAAATGGAGGCAACATCCCTCTTCTCCCGAGCTGAAAGCCCTCAGGAATACCAGAAGCCAATATAACAAGAAGATAATTAAATCAAAAAAAGAATTTATAAAAGCTGAACTAGACAATGCCTCAACCAGACCTCGGAAACTCTTTGAGATTCTAAAACAACAGTCGAATAAACTAGCTAAAACAGTTCACGAGAATCCAAAAACTCCCTTAAGTTGTGAGGAATTCTCTACATTTTTCACGGAGAAAACCAAATTGCTTGAAGTGGAGCTCTCAACTGCCGCGATTAACTTCTCCCCCCTTACCTCACCTACGAATGAGGCCAATGAGTCAATAGAGAGTCCCCAAACAAAAAATAAGGCAAATTGGGACACATTTGAATTATATGACCAAGAAAAGATCGCCAAAACGCTAACGGAAATCAGACCGAACAACCACTATCAAGACCCTCTACCGGCAAAGTGCGTAAGAGAAATTAGCCACACCCTAGTTCCGATCTGGACCGAGATAATAAATGCCTCACTTGCACAAGGGACCCTACCGGACTGCCTAAACACAGGTCAGGTTGTGCCCATCATCAAAAAACCGACAGCGGATGCAACAGACCCGAACAACTATCGACCAGTGACCAACATACCTTTACTGGCCAAACTTATTGAGAAATGCGTACAAGGCCAACTGAGTCAACACATCGCTAAGTTCTCATTACTAGATGACTGCCAATCGGGATTCAGAGCTGGGCATAGTACTGAAACTGAGATCCTGCATATCGTGGACGACTCCCTACAAGCCCTAGACAGAAATCAAGCATGCCTACTGATTCTCCTAGACCTGTCATCTGCATTTGACACGGTAAATCATGAAATGCTGATGACCAGGCTACAAGAAAGGATGGGTTTGTCAGGAAATGTGCTGAAATGGTTTAAATCTTTCTTGCAGAATAGGACTCAACGTTTCCTGGTCAATCAAGCAATCTCTTCCCCATGTCCTTCTGCTGTCGGGGTCCCACAAGGTTCAACGTTATCCCCAGATCTATTCAACTTGTATGTTGAACCTCTCACGGAGATCCTTCAGGAATCACAGATACCCTATCACATGTATGCAGATGACACGCAAATATACATGAGGATCGCCTCTCTTGATGACATTGACCTAATGAACAAGACACTAAAGAGAGCTCTACAGTGGTTAACCACTAACCATTTGAAACTGAATGCCCATAAAACAGAATTCCTGTTAATTTCACCGACAAGGAACCGTCCCGAGGTAAAGGAATTGATGAAACTGGTGACCGCGCTGAACTGCACCCCGACCCTAGTTAATTCAGCAAAATCACTTGGAATTACGGTAGATGAGAACCTTGACATGAAAGACCACATAAACTCAATGGCCAAGAGCGCCCGTTTCCACCTGAACTATTTAAGAAAACTGAAACCGTTCATCTCAGAGGCGGACCTAAAACTGGCTGTACAATCCCTAGTTATTTCGAGGATTGAATACGGTTGCACCACGTTAGCAGGTCTACCGAAAACATCCACAGCTCCACTAAAAGCCTGTCTCAATGCAGCGGCAAGACTGATCACGGGATCGAAGAAATTCGATCACATATCTCTCCACCTGAAAACACTAAACTGGCTACCCTATGAGGCCAGAATTCAAATGAAGATGGCTTGTATTACCCACAGAGCAGTTCACTACAACACGCCGAGATACCTTGCCAAGAAAATTAAGCTATCGGGAGGCAACAGACCAACTAGAAGCGCTAAAGAGCTGCTGCTGAGGCCAGCCTTTTTCCGTAAGAAAAAGACCTACGACCGAGCGTTCTCAGGAGCCGCCCCCAGAGTCTGGAATTCAATACCTCCGAACATCAGGAAGATTCAAAATTCGGTAACATTCAAACCTGAACTAAAGAACCACATGATGAGCAAATACCTTTCATAGAGAAGCTTACTGACTATTGATGGGAACATCTACGCCAAAGAGAGACAGCCTCGACTAGAACATCCTGAAGATCAATTATCTGTCAACTGACTGATTTCGTGTTTAATCCTTGGCCACACACTTTATTACTACCTCACATCTATATGATCTGATATCTGTAACTCACAGACAATACTATATACCCTCTACCTCACTTTGTTTTATTGCCTAGGATCCCGGATTCATGGCAACTCTTTTTATTCCTTAATGCTAATTACACATGTTATTTGCACTATAGCATGCTATATAACCCTACCTCACTCACCTCCTAATACTAAATGGAGAGGCTGAAGAACTCTTACTTATAATCTCCCTTACAGCCTATCGCCTTATACTTCATATGTCTGTTGTTACAATTGCTTCTATAATGTCTGTAATGTATCTTACATGTGAAGCGCTCTGATACCCACGGGTCTTGTTCGCGCTATATAAAACTCTATAAATAAATAAATAAATAAATAAATAAAAGTACTTGCAACATAATACGCCATATATTTAATATGACGCATGAGTAGAAGACTGAAGGCCTCATTTATAAGGCCATGCGTCACTTTTACCCCACCGGTACATCACTTTTTGTGACGCATCAGCAGCATAAAACATGCACCTTATTGAGTTATATTTACAAAGTGACGCATCTAGGTAGATGCATCACTTTGTAAACCCCTGCGCCACATTATACCTACATCAGGTGTAATGTATGCAAAAGGGGCGTATTGATGCACGAAAGGGTCGTAGAGATGACGGAGTGAATAAACTGGGTTTTCCCCATGCTACGCCCCCCGGACCACTCCCCGGTGCACGTACCGGGCGCTCCCCCCGCGCAAATCGAAAAAAAAAAAAAAATGTTTTCCCCGCGGGGCCCTTTTATGGCCCCCACATCAAACCTAGGGGGTCAGGGGGGGTCTACCCTGCCCCCTTATGGTCATTTCCCCCTTTGTTTTTGCCACCTCTAGTGTCTCGATCCTACCGAGACACAAGATGGCGGCTGCTCCGGACGGTTTCGAATGTTTACAGACACCCGAGAGCCAATCAGCTTTCCGCTCGCAAGTCGCGTAGCACGCCAGGTGCGCTCCCCGGTACGCGTACCAGGGCGCGCCTATAGATATATATATTTTTTTGAAGCTAAATTACTCAAAAACCACTGGAGCACATATCTTGAGACATAGCAAAGGCACATCTGGCTATCAGTCCCTACAATTTTGCCAAGTTTGGTGGAAATCCATTCAGCCGTTCGGGCTAAAAGTGAGTTCGACCGCCCTATGGAAATTAACATGGAGAAAACACATTTTGGGACCCCCCTTTTATCTCGGCCCCCGCTTGACGTATCCCCCCCACATTTTCAGGGAAGGAGCGGAGCGTGCCACCTTCTTTGAGAAATTTGCGAAGATTCGTCCATTGGCGCAAAAGTTATTCCCAATAGAATGTTGTGGATTTCCTATGGAAAGTAGATCCTAACTATAACTACCTACTGGCAACCGCCAGTAGGTAATATAGATATATATATATGTTCTGAATTTTTTTTTTTAAGTTACATTAATTATTTATTAATTTTATGTTTATTTAAGTATTTTAAGTATGTTTAAAATAATTATATTTATTATTATATTACTTCTAAATTACTTTTAAGATATTTAAAAAATTCGATATTTTGACTGTCTATATTTTTTCCTATCGATATTTTGGAGTCAATATTTTTGTGCTTACCTGTTTGTAGATAGGAAGTCGATATTCTGGCATTCTATATTTTTACCTCGATATTTTGGCAAATCGATATTTTGACTGTCGATATTCTGTCAGTGATCCGTGGCAGGAAGACACCTACAAGATTTAACGCACGAATTGATTGGGGCAATTGATCTAGCTATCAACAAAAATCTTCCCCTATCCATAATAACTATAGATGCATCCAAAGCCTTTGATAGGGTTAACTTGGCCTATCTAAATGAAGTGTTAGAACAAGTCAATTTGGGGAAAAATGTTGAGGGCATGGTAAAAAGATCTATAGCACACCCAGGGCTAACATTTTAATCAATGGCAACCTTACAGAGAATATACAGATAAAAAGAGGAACAAGGCAGGGTTGCCCCCTTTCCCCCCTACTTTTCAATTTATATATTGAACCAGTGGCAGAAAGTCTTAGAAACCCCCTCCTAATATCCCCTTTTTCCTATCCAGGCTGGCACAAAAAGGTTGCCCTATATGCAGGTGACTTAATGATCTTCACTAGGGACCTGAATGGGTCCTTAAGTACAATAGAAGACACTCTGCATAATTTTGGGAAAATCTCCGGTTATCAAATTAATCAATCTAAAACTGAAACCATGAGCTGGAATGAGCCTATAACCAGTCCTTATAATAAGGATAAAATTAGGTACCTAGGCATTGATATTGTCAAAGACCTAAATAAAGTGGCACAAATTAAACTCGAAAGGATTGAAGGGGAGGTAAGAAAGTTGCTAAAAGTATGGGGGAGTTTACCATTGACATTGCTGGGCAAGTCTAATATAGTGAAAATGTCAATCATCCCGAAATTCACCTTCAGCGCCATCCCGTTGGAATTCAAGAATTCAATAAAGAAAATTCACAGAGAACTCACAAGTTTTATATGCTCTTCGAAAGGTTCTAGAATTGCATGGAGTAAAATAAGAAGAAAAGAGCAGGGGGGAATAGCCAGCCCCGATATCCTGGAGTATTGTAGAGCCTTTCAATTTAAATCTAGTAGGCCACTTTTAAACACGTCGAATAACTACCCACCATATCTACAAGTAATGACTAAAGGAACTAGACATTTTTTGTACAAATTCGGTCACCCGAAATATTTCAAAAAAGTGAAGCTGAAGATGTTAAATTCTGACGCAAAATTATGGTATCACATAAGGTGTACTTTGGACATACCATATTTTAGCGACTTAGCCCCAATATGGGATTCCCTAAGGCACACCGGACTGCCTCAAAGACAGACTCGCTCTCCCTTTAAAAACAGCTGGAATAGAAGACTGGGGCAAACTAATGACAGAAAACAAAATAATTGATTGGGTGACGTTATCAGAAATAACAAACGTTTCTTTAGAAAATTTTAAATTTTACCAACTTTCGAGCAGGGCAAAATCACTGAAAGAAATCAGAAGGGGAAATTTAACTCTAGAGACCGAGATGAGGAAAAAGAAATCTCCCAATGGTATTGGGCCCTCATTTCAGCGGGGAGGAGAGTTTCCAGATTCCAGAGAAAACCTGGGGGAATGAACTGCCGACGCTGGATATAAAAAACTTGTGGCAAGTATCTATGAATAAATGTTGGTCTATTGTAACATCTGCTGCCTTAAAGAGGAACCATCTATTCACTACCCATAGAGCCTACTGGACCCCGAAGAGGCTTTCCAAGTTCAATGGGGCTACAGTGAAGAACTGCCCAAAGTGCGAACTCGAAAAAGCGGACGACCTACACATGTTTTGGCAGTGCCCCCAGCTCGATGGTTTCTGAAATGATGTGGGTAAGACACTAGATGAGGTACTAGGAAGACATCTGACTGTGAGTATTGATTTCATTATTTTTGGGGTAATGGGTTCTAATATCTCAGAAAGGTTGTCAAGAAATCAAGAAAATCTATTATTCCTATTGATTTTAATGGCCAGAAGAGAGATTTGTTTGACGTGGGTAAGTCCAGCTCCACCTCTCCATGGAGAATGGCTGGCCTCGATATTTAGGATATATAAAATGGAGAAAAGAAGACCACTAGTAAAAAGTACAAATTTTGGGAGATATGGGAAAATTATCAAGTAAGTCAATACATTTAAAATGTTTGAAATTACAATCGTCAAGGCTAGTCCAATATTCCACTGTCCAATGATTATGCAATAGCAATACTAACCCAGGTGAAAGCCTACCAGAGTAGCCAGAATGGCTAGCTCAACCCCCTCGCTAAAACCTTCTTTGAAGTAATGGAAATAAGAGGATCCCATCTGCTCTAACTCCGTAGGGGAACTGCTTAGACCCAGAACTAAAGCAGTGAAGGAAGAGGTTAAAGAGAGAAGGGGCCCGACAACTCCTTACTGACACTATTGCACAATGAGGACAATAAAAAAAATTAAAAAACAACAAAAAAAAATTCTCTTAATTTCAAGAAAGCAGTCATGCTTTCATCATCCCATTCTACTGGGTCTTTTACTCTTTTCTTTGTCATTTGTATCAATGGTTTTGCTAAGACTGCAAGTCCCACAATCCATTGCCTACAATAACCTACAACTCTAAGAAACATTCTGATATCTTTCTGAGTTTGAGGTAGATTCATGTTTTTTATTATTCTGATTCTTTTCGAGGTAACCCTTCTGATACCTCTTTCTATCTGGTGCCCCAGATATTTCACTGATGTGGTGCAAAATTGCAACTTTTCAGGTGACACTTTATGTCCTCCTTCACCTAAATGATTCAATAAAGCAATGGTATCAACAACACAGTCATTTCGAGTTTTAGACGCCACCAATAGGTCGTATATATACTGGACCGGGTCTGACTGTCCGGGCAACACCTAAGACTCAAGGCACTTTTTCAAAATCTGATTAAAAATCGATGGACTCTCTGTATACCCCTGAGGAACGCGGTACACATGACTGTCGAATTCAAAAGAAAAAATACATTTGCTATCTGGATGCAATGGAATCAAGAAGAATAAGTGACACAAATCGATTACGGTGAACCATCCAGCTTCCCACGGTACTGATACAGAATCACTGCAGGATTTGGCACAACTGGACAGCAGGAGACAACAATTTTATTAATTTTGCGGAGGTCTTGTACGACCCTATACTTGCCACTTATGGGCGAATTACATGGATTGCTCATTATTTCTTGTAAAATGCCTGCTTCAACCAAGGTTAGAATCCCATACTTTAGGATTTACAGTCAGTTGTAATTCTCCTCATAAGTCTTCTATAGTTAACTTTTTATTCTCTGTTTCTTGTTTTGCTACATTAGTTTATAAATTCCGTCTTCATCTGGGGTTTGAATTTCAGCACCACTCGGGGTGCAAAAGATGGTGCAATTCATTTTGCACAACAATTCCCTACCTAACAGGTTCACTGGACTTGTATCACACACAACAAATCTATGCATTTCTTTAAAATTGCCTATTCTAACTTCCATTGGTTCTCTGACTGGGGTACTAATTTGTTTATTAGAAACGCCCGCTACTTGGATCGCTTTTACCGAGAGGGGTAGGTTTGGAACATCTGCTGTTCTCACAGTAGAACAGGTAGCACCAGTGTCCAATAGAAAGGTGACATCATTTCCTTCAACCTTTCCTTCAATGCATGGACCTGACTGATCTACCGACAAGGAGGCACCAAGTACGCACTCCTCGTCCTCCCCTCTCAGGCACCGTCAGTATGTGTCCTCACTGAAAAATGTATCACTCAAAATAAATTGTGATGTTGCTGTGTCTCTCCTTTCACTTCCCTCCCAATTTGTGGTATCCACACTCTGGTGTGCTTTGCTCCTAAAATTTGGCATGGGTGCAAGGGGTAACTGGTTTTGTATTACCTGCTGCTGTTGTTTCTTTGGCACCTCATTCTGCATCTGTGGATTCAAATCATTAATTTGCATGTAGCCGTTTATCACAGCCTTACACTTGTTCTTCCAGTGCTCCAACTTGCCACACCCGTGACAGGGAAACTTCTTTTTGGCTTCTTCTCTATTGAATTTTCCCCTTGGCTTACCCCCATTACCATCACTTTGAGTCTGGTTATTATTAATCTGGCTCAACTGAAGCTCCTGTTGCTCTGCTAATTTCACTTGTGCCCACATTACTTTTTCCTTTAATTCTTTTCATTTATTGTCAAGTTCATCTTCACAATATTTTGCATATTTAAGGATTTCTTCAATCGGCTTGGCCTGCCAGCACATTTTATGATCTTTAAACCATTGCAAAATTTCTGGCCTTAATCCTGACACAAACCGATAAATGAAATGCGCCATGTCTTTCATATCGATATTATCTAAACCACTACACTGTTTGAATACTAGTAACAGACGTTCATAATATGCATGCACAGATTCATCTTTATTCTGAGTGGTTCTATCTATCCTAGCCCAATCTGTCTCTTTTTGCAGGCACCTTCCCTTTCAGGTAGAGAATTACCTGGTTGTATTTTTTCATAACCTCATCAGAAGGTGCCCCTGTCTTCGGATCTCTAGGATATTCATCACTAGGACAATCAATAGCAATTTTACATTCTGTCCACAAATCTACAGGAACAACAATGTCAAATAATACATCTAAATCTTTCAAAAGACATTATCCTGTCGGGACCATGGGACATGTACATAACCTCCACCTGGTACCTCTCTCATGGGACATAACCTTTCAACCTTGTCTGCTTCTTTTAACACATATTCGGATGCAGTTTGTTTTGATCGGGACTCTTCTTTTTTCTTTGCCCACCTAGTTTTCCTTTTTTTCCATGTCACCCCATTTCTGCAATAATGTCAACATCTCCCTGATCTGTACCTTTCTACCTTGCACATTCATATTTTCCAAATCTTTGTCAGAAAATTCAGCTCAATATGGTTTCTGTAATACTTTAGATTTGCCAATATCAATTCCCATATTAGCTGTCATATCCATTAACACTCTTGTATTTCTAGTAATACTTTTGCATATGTACAACAATTAATCTTCACTGAATGTATTTAATCTGTCCAATCCCACATTTCCAGTCATCATTTCTTCTAATTTGACTCTTAATTTAAATATATCCAATAATTTTGGCTGTGACTTTGGTTTCTCTATTTCTCATGTCCATCTCGCTATTTCTTCTGGGGTTACTACTGTGGTACTTCTTGTACCTGAGGATGTCTTCATTTGTACTTCTCTAGAATTCATAGGAGTAGTTTTCCTGACCGAATCACTCACTGGTTCTCTAATTGGCAAATCCATCAGGGAAATCACTGACTCACATTCACTTGCTTGATCATCAACTATTAAGGGTTCTTTTATTGGCTGAATTACAGGTGAGTCAGAACCGGAGTTTTAGGACTGCCCTGCTTATCTCCGTACAAAGGAACAACTGGGCCAATAGTTACCGGAATAGTTAGGGCTTCAGGACTTGTATTTAATTGGGAAATTATCTGAATCAACTCACTTCTTTGTTTATTTAATGCTTCTCTTTCCCTGTCTTGTAGTACTCTTTCTAACGAAGTCTCATGTACCAGTTGCGTAATCAATTTGGATTAACTGTGCTTGGTTCCTCATTATAAGCTGGTGGATTTTTCATTAATAAATCCTCCAAATAATCATCATCCGATTTACCACTAGTCTTTAAATGTTTTGTTTTCTCAGTCCTTTTACTTCCTGGAGGTTCTTCTAAAGTTATTACAGGATATAATCCTTCTACTAACATGGACTTTCTCCATTGTTTCATTTGTTGGTCTCTTGTCTCTTTTGGAAATCTAGGATAAAACTTACTCCAATTCCTGTTACTTCTGGGTCTATCTCGCTCAAATGCCTCAGTTTCCCATTCCTCTAATGCCTCATACTGCGTTAATCTAGGTCTGGGATCTAATTCATTCATGCGAGTTCTCAAATTGTACAAAACTCTGCCATTAAACATACCATTTTCTGGAAAGGCTAAAACACCATCATCTTTTGTGTACTCCATCCAATTTTCTAACCGCACACAAGTGTGATAGCTCCTTTCGACCATCATGTATGATGCGGGCATATTTGGTGGTGGAATAATAATCTCTTCTCTTGTTTTAATTGATTTATCTTTCATGAAATAATTCTTAATTCTTTTAATAAATGACGTTTTTCTTTTCTCTCCGTACATGATATAAGGTCTTCCTCTTATAAACTGTTCTTGTGCAAACCCTAGATACTTCCTATCGGGTCTACCTCCTACAAGCGGACCTATGTGCTACATATAACACAAATTTTTAGGATAACTCTTAATTTTTTATATAAATTACTTCCAATACCAGCGCGTCTTTTATTTTTCAGTGACCAATCAAAATGTTTAATTCAAAATAAATCCAACCAATAGTTGCACGGCTTTTCTCGTGAGACTAGTTCTCACCCCTCCTTTACAATTATTACCTCAGCTACACGCCCGCTGTCTCAACCAATATTAATGCGGCTCTGAGTGACGTCAATGCAGCTCCACAACTGACTTACTCCTTTGCAAGGTAATACAAAAACTTAATTTCTTTCACTTTTAATGCAGTTTTTATTATTCAAAAAACATAAAAACATTCGCCACTATACCTGAGTGACTAAATCAAAGGAAAGATATATTTCACCCACCACGAGTAAATCCCTTCTGCTTACTCTTCATATACTACGAGTAGAGCCTTTCCGTCTACCCTTCACGCAAGCATTAGAGAACCTGCTACTCCTTTAGACTTATCCCTTCTGGGATATACTAAGGCAAAGTTTCACCAGCGAACCCCTTTGCTATCAATCAAGCTCAGACGAACCTGCTACTCCTTCCGTGTGACTCTTTCTAGGTGATATCACACAAAACGTTTTGCTAGCGAACTCTTTGCTATCATTTATTACAGCACTTAAAACAGCACTTTTTGTTTAACAGGGAGCCAGTGGAGGTTCTCAAGGGCTGGCTTCGACGCCGCTTTCCTGGGCAGCCTTAAAACCAGCCGTGCTGTCGCATTCTGCATCACCTGTAACCGTTTCAGATTCTTTGCTGAAGTTCCCAGATATAAAAGATTCCTGTAATCAAGACAGGATGCGATGAGAGCATGTGTCATTGTCTGTCTGGCATCCAAAGGGAGAAGGTCTAATGTTTTACGTAAGGTTTTGAAGACTCCAAAACATTTCCCCACTAAACGATGGATCTGGCCGTCGTAAGAGAGGGAGGGGTCTACCCATATCCCTATTTTTTTGGCCTCAATACAAGGTACGGGGGTGGGACCCAGACTCGACGGCCACCAGTCTGAGTTCCAGCTAGACCCAGCTCCACCAACCACTAGCACCTCGGTCTTGCCCCCATTCAACTTTAGGCAGTTCTTATCCATCCAGGAGGCAAGCTCCTGCATGCATACTCTAAAGTTGGATACCTCAGCCGAGGGTGCCTGGGATAGGGAGATCAGCAGCTGGGTGTCGTCAGCATAGGAGACTATCTCCACCCCAAAGGTCTGCACAATCTCTGCCAGAGGAGACATGTATAAGTTAAACAGAGTGGGACTCAGGGCCGAGCCCTGAGGGACCCCCTGTTCCAGTGCAATGTCCTCGGAGTGAGATGTCCCTCGTCTAACCTGGAAGCTGCGACCTACTAAGAAAGATTTTAACCAACTCAGAGCTGGACCAGAGACACCACCTCTGTTCAGACACTGCAGCAAGGTGTAGAGCGCCACAGTGTCGAACGCTGCACTGAGATCTAGCATTATCAGTGCAATGGTGTGTCCTGCATCAGCTTCCTGCCTGATGGTCTCAGTAGCCCTTAGTAGAGCAGTTCCGTAGAATAGCCTGCCCGAAATCCTGACTGAGAGAGTGAAGGAGATTTGCCACTTCTAAATGCGCCATAAGCTGTTTATTGGACACTTTCTCTGCTTCCTTAGCTAAATAAGGCAGCAGTGAGATGGGACGCAGATGTTCTAGAATATCCTGGCTGGCATACCTATCTTAACTAAACACTAACCATACTACTGCTACCAAAAGAAATAATGATAGAGCGCGCAGGTCACCCGACTCAGATTACCATACTCACCTGGGCCCATAAACAACAGATGATGAGATTTTAATGGGCAACCTGTGAACTTACTCTAATCAGTGATTTATAATTTTCATTTAGGACTTATACCATTGACTTACCTATCTTCGTCATCGGTACCTAGAGTCCTAAGGGATCAAAGGTGTTAGAATAATAGGTAAAATAAGAACATTTGCACTCATAAAATAACCACAATTCGGGAAAGGTTTTAACTCTTTATCTAAAATCTTAAAATGTCATAATCCAAGCATTGAATAATAGGAAACTCTCAATTAGGAAAATAATGATTAAAATGAAAATATGCAGAGTTTTTATAAAGCAGTCATTACACATTTGACAAGAGGGTGGGAAGAGAGAAGGAAACAATACAATGACATACCCACATTGAATATTTACCTAGAATGGTGTGAAGAATTAATTCTGGCCACGGGTCAGTTTAAAGGACAGAACCCCGAAAGGGCAGGCAACATAAAGGCAAGCAGGTGCAGATCAGAATCAGGACAGGTAAAGACAAATTGGATCAGGACAGGACCACCACAGGCTAAGACCGGCACCCGCAGTTAAAGTTGCAACGCCTGCGTTACTCCCTCTCTGCAGCTAACAGCCAGAACCCGGTAAGAGGTATCAATTTCTCCGACAAAATGCTTCGCCAGCACTTCAGCTCTCAAACCTTAATCTGGGTTTCGAACCTTCTGACAGAGGGCTTCGCCAGCACCTCTGCTCCCGATCACCTATTGAGTGCGTTGGGTCTGTGACAGGCCAGCTATTCGGACAAGTCGAACAAATTAACTAGCTAAGCCTACCCTAGTTATACTATTTTCCAGGTCAGTGTACCACCCCCCAGTGTTGCAAGTGTAAGTATCCCCAATTTTGATTGGACAGGAAGAGAGGAGAGGTCATCACACCATACCAAAATAAAACTTTTCTTGATGATATTAAAATTAACGTTCCCGCCCATAACTTTATTTTCCCATGCACTTTTATTCCACCCGGCAATGAATGTATCAATCAGTAACAATAGCGTTCAGTATTGTACAGTCCAGCTTCCTCTCCTGGGGTTGAAAGTTCACACTCCCAGGCACATCTTCTAGTGTACTGTAAGCTTGGCTGTGGTTCAATGACGAATGACTTAATCTCTTTTTGGAGTTTGACATGCGTGGTGAGGGTTTTGAAGATGGAGTAAAAGCACCTCCCAGGCCCAAGATTGTTGTTACATGAAAAAATAGAACGAAACAGTTTTAGAACACAGAATAAATGAATGCACTGTATACCACTTATCTCTACTCTTTTCCCATTACTTCATATTTAACTATTGCATTAGAGTTAAGCAGAACGAACAGCTTAGCAAAAGCAGCAGTGCAAGCTTCTTGCATGTGAGGACATGGAGCAGCCATCTTAGTTCTAGTGCGTGGAAGCAAAAGATTCCCTCCAAAAGCAGAGTGTACGTCATGTCATGTCACGTGAGTGTGACAGACGCATGCGCAGTAAGAAATCCTACGTAGCAGCGGCCAAGTTAATGCAAGCGGATTATTCCATGCAAGCTTCACTTTGATGTCAT
Source organism: Lissotriton vulgaris (assembly GCF_964263255.1). Lineage (NCBI taxonomy): Eukaryota > Metazoa > Chordata > Amphibia > Caudata > Salamandridae > Lissotriton > Lissotriton vulgaris. The sequence goes on along the minus strand of NC_141695.1, from coordinate 186,979,552 downwards.
GAAATGCAATATTAATAGGACAAACATGTTGATTACTACAATAACGTTATGTCGAGAAGACTGATTACAAGCAAGTTGCATTACGTGCGAATCCTTGCTCCATCACTGGGAACAGTTACACCACCAACAAAATTATTTCCACAATCCTATGGCAATAGCAAGTGAGCAATCCTGATTTTTTTCGAACTATTTTTGCATCTTTGACAGGGGAATACAGACCAAGAATAATTTCTTCCATTAGGCATTCTAACACACAGCTTGTCATCTTTCACACCAGCAATTATCTTTCTGTTGTGCTAAACTGGTGAGATGTTTTAGCGAAAGGGTGATTAGTGAGGCAGGCAAAGACCCCCAATCAGGTGTCACTTGATGCATTCTTACTCATTTCACATATTTGGTCATTTGGATAGAGTCAGTTTCCCTAGACATTAAAGGCACATGAAACAATACCATTTCAGACTGAGACACTATAGATCCCCTACCTGTACCAGTGCTTACATCACTGCCATGATGGCAAGCTGCTCCCTTGCTGCAGAACTCTCAACTGGTCACAGGGCTGGTGTAAAATGGTTAGCAGGACCAGGCTATTAGCTCACATAAGGGTCCATTCTGGTCTGTGTAGTTTTACTTATGCTCCTTTAATTAAAGGGTTGAAAGTATAATAACTATATTAAAGGGCAGGTTCAGGGTATGTACTCCCACCTAACACGAGTAGCCTTGAAATCTCTTTGCTTGTGTAAAGAGGGCCTCTGTGCACCTGTGTTGTAATTTTTAGACACAAACTTATTTCATATCTACATTAAAAAATCAGAAAACCAAACTTATAAAGATGACGTTGAAATGTCTGTCTGTATTAGGGAGGTGATCGCCCACTATTCCTGATTTTTCACCTGAAGTTCTAAGCAATCAGCCAATTGTACATTCACTTTAGGCATTGTATTGATGGACCTTAATGTCCCAGGATGCTTGCCAGAGGTTGTAGTAAAAACAAGAATTCAGGGTGAAGTCTTATTTCTCTCTAGCCTGACCTACCACTTTTATTTCATGGCTAGAACTGATGAAGTAGAGGGATGGGCGTGGTTCGAGAGATGGGCGTAGTTAGGAGTGGCTGCCAATCACCTGGAAGGGTGGAGCTTTATGAGGAAGGAATGTAACAATTGCTAACAATTATAGTCCCAAGTCCCACAGTTAAATCATTTGCAAAAAACTCTAAATGATTAACGCCATTTGTCCAAATCATGTTCAATGTCTTGAATTATATTTATTCCAATTTGCACTTTCTTCATGCTTTGTGAAGTTTCATTCAAATACAATTGTAACTCTATGATTCCCATTGCATTTCGCACCACCTGTCCCTGATCATTGGATTAATCTTACAACGTCTAAAGAATAAATTAAGAATGTTTTGTCCGTAAGGCAACAACTACAAGTCAAGTGGAGAGACCACCAGCTACATGCGTTGCAAATGATGTAATAGCGTGTGAGTGTTTCCCACATCTAATTGTGTAATTTGATAGAGTCGAAAACCGAATCCATCCTGTGCCATAGCCAAAGGGTGAGTAAACTAAGAGGGCTGATCCACGTTCCAAAAAAAAACCTGAAAACATAGTAAAATTAAAATTTAATCGGATGCTTAACTGAAGTGGAAAACATGACCACGATAGGGAAAACAGAACTATGAAATCAAGTGATATACAGTGACAGCTATCATATATAAAAAATTGTGGGGCGTGAGGGCACGAAGGTGCTCACCTCACCATAAGTTCAGGAGCACAACCAGTGCAACACTTCGCTTAGGTTTCCACCAGCAGGGAAATGAACGACTTCCTTCCGGCTTGCGGAACAAAACTCCAACCAATTCTGGAGCTGCTCTCATGCGGTGAAAGCAGCTCTTGGATCGGTGGGAGAAGGCTCATCCGGTACCCATTTTAAGGCTGTGGGCCTGCTCCAGCAATCCCCAGGCTGTTTCACAGCCTTTGGATTACTGGGTCTACAGTGTGCATGTCAGGCTGGCTGTCGCAAGACCACACCAAAACTGTCAGCCTGCATTTGCGGTATTCCGTGCTGCCTCAACACTCGTGCTTTACACAGTGCGAGCCAGTGTGGTGGAAAATAAATAAAACGGCGTTGACATGCCATTTTATTTATTTGTGTTTGCCTGCAGCACTCGCAGCAGGAGGGGCGATGCTCCTCCGCTCCTGAGGAGGAGCCTCCCATGGTGATGTAGAAAAAAAGAAAGATAACTTACAATAATTGCTGATCATACATGCCGAGTTTCACAAAGCAAGTCAGTTAATAAATAATTTAATAAAAAAGTGACGACAGCTACAACAGACAAAAGTTATCAATCCACGCGAGTAATCACCAAAACGTGTATATAATTCCTCCATTGTGAAACAGCAACCAAATTCCAGCAAAACAAAATTCTCACCAGATCGGTATCAAGAAACCTAAGTGAACTGGTTGGTGTTTTGCCAGCATTTTGTGTCAGAAATTAAAAGTATTATTAGACAGATCAGTTGCTTCAAAACAAGAGTTAAGTGGTCCTGTTGAAATAAGCAAAAGCAACATGTGCACACATTTGATATTTAAGAAAACAGGTGTAAAGCGTATATTTAAAAAATCTCAGAGAAATTGCTATCAGGAATAACAAAAACAAAAAATGATTAAAATAAAAAACTTTATTGAAACAGTGGCCAAATTGCAATGAGATGAACAGAATGATAGTAAAAATAAATAAACATGCATGTGAATGAGTTCTGAAAATATATCCACTGCATGTCAGCCATATGTTCCAACAGCTATAGTTGGAAACTTTTAAAAATAACATAACAAAATGAACCACATTCTTGTTACATCTTCACTATCAATATAAAGACCAGTGGGCAATGTATCCAGATCCCTTGAAAATAAACAAACAATTCACAAATGTGTCATAAGAAGATAAAGAAGGCAATGTGCCCTACAAAATGTAAACATATTACAAACTTTACTTGACTAAGGTTTTATTTCTCATCAAGAAAGCAAGACATTTCTATCCCGTCATTAAGTCCTTTTGGTTGAAGTGTATCCAAGCTATTGTTCTAAAACAATGCTCTCTTAAGAAGTCTATTTCTAATGCCAAATTCAGGATTAGGTTTGATTGCGTCAATAACCTGAAATTTCAGTTGTGATATATCAGGTGTGAATGTATTGAATTGAATGTCTATTGAAGATTTTTCTGAGAGTTGGCGTGTATTGCTTTTATGTTTAGTGATACGTAGTTTGATTTTCTTTTCAGTCAGGCCACAGGGGCATTTTAATGAGTAAATACAATTCTTGGTGTTACAGTCACAGGACTGTCTTAGTTGAACTTTGGTTCCTCTTTGGGGATGAAAAAGATCAGGCCAGTAATCACATTGTCACAATGCATACAATTATGGAATGGATAAGTTCCAGTTTAGAAATGGATCAGGTTTGCTCATTCCTTTGTATGATTAGCTGTTTACGATTTTTCGTTTATTTTAATGCAAAAATAGTAATTAATTAAACAAAGATCCAAAGTCTATTTCAGCTTTTAAAATGTCCCATCTGTTTTTTGAGATTTTATGGCCACACTCTTGGTGGAATATGTTGACACAAAGGATATTGTGTTCATTGTTGATTTCAGTTGTTCCTGTAAAAGTTGCTCTCTTGAAACACGTTGAACTTTAGAAGGTCTGTCAGTCACATGCTATAGAGATCTCAGGTTCACAATCTCAGGTATTAGTACCTCTTCCAGCATCTATTTATTTGCATACTGGTATTTTCATCTAATTGAAGATCCAGAACTATAAGTACAAAAATGGAAAAAAAAGATCTAGACTGTATGTAGAGAAGGAAGAGGTGTGGCGCCGCAGCTAGGGCGACTGACTCTGGAATCTGGGGATCATGGTTCGATCCCCGGCACCGGCAGCAGATTAGTCCAGCACCATGTGACTCTGGGCAATAGCTTGCTTAATCTTCCCAACGGCCTCCAGCGCCTAGAGACCCTTACGGGTGATTGTGCGCTTTACACATTTTTATTATTATTATTACTTCAGGGCTCTGGGGAAGGTGACCCTGACAGTGAGCCCTGGCTCTAGGTGTGGGCTATGTGGAGAGTGCTGCTATTCAGCTGGCAGGTGATTCAAGTTCAGGAGTAAAAAGTGGAAGGAGGGGCTGTCAGGCACTAGTCGGACAGGCACTTGTCCATCTGTGGGCTTTCTGCAGAGGGGATGTTTTGATGCGATGCATGTATGATTGGGTCACAGTTCCACATGACGGATGTCAGTCACCTAGCAGGTGGGCCTGGGCTTTAACTAATCGACAAAGTCAGAGGTCAGGATGGATATCAGTATTTTCCTGGCAGTGGTCCTGTGTTGGAAAAGCCCCCTCACCTGGGAGCAGCTATGCTGCTCCTGGTTTCTCTTTCAGCCCGGTGCACCTGGAGTGGCGGAAGGTTAATAGTTATGGACATGGCATTGAGAGCCCGTCTTGGCACAAAGAAGCTGGTCTAACTTGGTGACTGCAGCCTGTGGATTAATTTTTGGAGCTACAAAGCCCTCAATGCAGGCGATACTGGATCTTTCTAGAAAGCGCTACATAGTACAAGTGTCAAAGTATACAAAAAGTGATGGATGGAATGCTTGAATTAATCTCAGCCAATGGTAGTTACTTGGGCTGCATCCCAGTCAGTTGATATTATTCGAACCAAACCATGTCAGTTTGGACCCAGTAATATACAAATCAGTCTTGACCCTGCAATAAAAGGAGCAGACCAGCCTGAACTGCCAAGCCAGAACCTACCTGAAATGGAACACAAGCTACCCAGGAAAGGATTTGCCATTGCTAAGGGCTCATCAGCTGTGTATAGCTTGGTACCAGAGTCACAGTGTGCACAGGATGAGTCCCACTTAGTGGGACATACAAAAGTATTCAAATGCTTGAACTAATCTCAGCCACTGAACATTACTTTGGGCTCTATTGCATTCCATCATTATTTTGCACAACAAGCCACCTCAGTTTGGATCCAGCTATATGCAAATCAGTCTTGTACGTGTGCTGGGTATGCTCTGTGCCACTAGAACCACGCCATATCTGGCTGAAGAGCCCTAACCAGGGTGAGACCGGCCTTAGATTACTTGTGTTCCAGTTTGCGGAGGACATGGCATGGCAGTCCAGGCTAGACTGTTCCCATGAAGAGCAGGGTCAAGACTCATTTGTATATGGCTGGGTCCCAACTGAGGTGGCGTGGTGGGCCATAAACAATGGATTGGGATGCAGATCGAGCAAGTGCCAGTTGCTGAGATTAATTCAAGTATTCCATCCATCACCTTCTTGTTTCTGTATTTCTAGCCTTAAGTGTACTGGGTATGCCTAGACATGGTTCCCAGGCTCATTGGGCCACTGGAACCAAGCTACGTCTGGCTGAAGAACCCTTAATAGGGCAAAACCACACTTGGGTTAGTTGTGTTTCAGTTCGGTAAGGCCATGGCCTAGCAGTTCGGGCTGGACTGTTCCCATGAAGGGCAGGGTGAAGACTTATTTGCATATGGTTGGGTCTAAAATGAGTTGGCATAGTGGTAGAAAAATGATGGATTGAGATGCAGCCCGAGCGATTGGCTGATATCAATTCAAGCATTACATCCAGCACCTTGTTGTTTTTGTATCTGATACCCTAAGTGTGGCGGAGTATAGCTTGGTACCAGTGACACAGTGTGCACAGGACCTGTCCCACTCAGGGGGACATACAGACGTATTCAAAAGGGATGGATGGAATGCTTGAACCAAACTCAGGAACTGATCATTACTTTGGGCCGTATCACATTCCATCATTATTTTGCACATCATGCCACCTCAGTTTGGATCCAGCTATATGCAAATCAGTCTTGACCCTGTGGCGGGTATGCACACATGGTGGCCAAAACTTGGAACAACCTTCCCCTGCACCTCAGAACCACCCTTTTGATCCAGATATTCAGGAAAGGGCTCAACACATGGCTGTTTGCGACTCCAGCACCTTGAGATCCTCCCGCATGATTTGCCGCGGTCTAAAAGTCCCTGATTGATTGATTGATTTAAAGGGCCTACATCTTTAAAATATAAAATGTCTTTTTCTGCCTAATTTTACCAAATTTGAACCCTGCCTTGTATTTTAGGTGTAGGAGATTTGGCTATTGTTGGTAAGATTTTCGTCTAGGCTGTTAAGGCCGAAATTGTATCCCTGATGATACTGTAGGAGTGTTGAAATTGTGTACAAAACGTCAATGCAATAATTAAATAGCTCACCCAAGAGATCCAATATAAATGGTAAATAACTCCAACAACAGCCCCCTCCCCAACCAAGGGCGCTATTCAAAAAGGCAAACTTACACTTTTCTGTAAGTTTACGACTTTTAGGTATTCAGAAGCTACATGCAGAGTTTTATGGCTCTGCACTCCTATACTTATGTGTGTGGAATTGTCCACTCCTAGAGACTCTGCACTCAGGGCAAAGAACTCTGCACACATATGTATAGGGAGAGCAGAGTTGTAAAACTCCACACATAAGTTGTGAATACCGAAATGTAGTAAACGTACAGAAAAGTTTAAGTTTACATTTGTGAATCAGGGCCAGTAGCTGAAAAAAATTGGAAATATATCTGGAAACACTCTTTAAAATAGAAAATGTCCCCTATTTTATCTCAGTGTAAATTATGAATAATATTAAAAGCCTACTGGATACCTGATAAGCTTTCCACATCTGTCCTTATTGAATCTAAACAGTGCTGGAAATGTCTGGACGAACTAGGCACCCTTGAGCATATGTTCTTCAATTGCAGGATGACTAAATCATTTTGGACAGAAATTGAAAATGCTATAAAAAGGTGTTCGATATTGATATTGGGCTTAACTGCTATGTGGTCACCCTTTGTCCATGGTCCCTTACATCTTTTCTGGACCTAAATCCCAACAACCTCTGCTTTCTTGATTTATTGCTAACCGTAAGGATTTTGCCAACATCTTGTTCAGCTATGGCACAGTGATGACCCTGGCATAATGGTGGCACTTGTAACATATTACAGTCTTACTTAGGGTTATGGTGAGCATCTACAGCCTTTGCTTGCAATACTTGGGCATTTGAAGCAACATCTGTCCATATGAGGCATTTGGACACGAGTACTCAATGGAAACCACAAGCTGATGTTTTAGGGACGGTGTATTTACTAAAAATGGAAAAACTGATATTTGGAAGGAAATATAGTTTTTTTTCTGAAGATAATTACATTGTTTACCCGAAATGGAAAGTGGTCCCAAAATGGAAAGTGTATATTCAGAAACTGATGTGCTGATGAAGACAAACGATGCAATTCCAAAATAAATTAAAGTTGATAGTTGAATGATGATTCAAGCTGAAACGGAGTATTGTTGGGAAATCATTTTTTGAATGTATTCTTGTGTGCTCCTTTTGGCAAGATTGGGGGTATTTGGAGTGTGGTTTTTGCATTTGTCACCCCGAGCGGGATGGGTATGCACAGACGTGAGTCCCATGCTCTCCACACCTCTGGATTCAAGCAAGCCGGGCTGAAGACGGCTGGAATGCCACAAACCGGTCCTCGGAAGCTTGTTTCCGGTCCAGGGAAGACATGGCTTAGCAGTTCGGGCTGGAACTGTTCCCATGAGGCACAGGGTCAGACTGATTTGCATATGGCCATGTCTGAACTGGGGTGGTGTGGAGTGCAAAAAAACGATGGATTTAGACCCAGATCTCTGTACTGGGTTGAATGTATGACATTGTTCTGCATTCTGTCCATCAACTGTGGTTTTTGTAATGATAGCTGCAGCAGGCACGTGCCCAACTGAGCTATCAAAGGACTTTTGTTGCAGGTTTCATTGACCATTAAGGTTTTAGACTCCCTGGACAATAAAGTGCTTTGAATTTACATGAGAGGAGGTAATTAATCAGGATAACCTACTTTCTATACCTTACATCCACCTACAGGTTATGAGTATGATCCAATGACTCACTTGCATTTCCACCTTTCCCACAAGTACCTCCACTCGCCCCAGTTTATTCCCCTCAGCCGCCCTGGGCGCTTAAAAGCAGACCAGGAAACAGTTCACTGTAAGAGAATGAATAAATATATGCACAAGTGGGCAGCCAGAGTGAGGGCCTCGGGAGTACATTTCATTTTACGCCAGGGTCAGCCCAAGATGCACATTAGGAGACATCACAGCTCACGCACAAAAAAAAAACACACGGAAGCACAATGTAATCCTTTAGTCCCTGTGATGAGACGTACAGATTGATGGGTTTAATGACCCGATTAACTGCAGGGATAGACCAAGGAACAACCGGGCAAAATAAAAGCTATTTAGTGTCATTTTTTTCAAACCGAGCAGATGAATATTTGTGCTCAGTGTTGCTAAACTGAAGAATGTGCGGGAGGAGTGCTGGAGGTTTATTCACATGTTCTCGTCCCAGCACCTTAAGGTCTGCAGATGTCGCGCACACCTTCAGAGATGCAGATAGCGCCCAGAGGCTACACACACACCTGCCAGTTGTTGCTGCAGTCGTACTATGAAGAAAAACAGCAAAGTGATGGATGGAATGCTTGAATTAACCTCAGCCACTAACAATCGCTCGGGTTGCACCCCAATCCATCATTCTTCGCCCACAATTCCACCTCGGTTTAGACCCAGCCATATGTATATGAAGCTTGACCTTGGTCCTCATGGGAACAGTCCACCCAAACTGCCAGGTCATGTCCAGCCGAACCGGAACACATGCAGCCTATGCCTGGCTTCACCCTATTAAAGACTTTTCAGCCAGGTATTGCTTGGTTCCTGTGGCATAGTGAGCCCAGGACCCACCTCTGGGCATACCCGGCACAGGGTCTTTATAAAAAACAAGTTACAAAATGTTACTACGCCCGGGAACTGCATTGGACTCCATTTCTGCCTACACAAAGGTTTGCCGTACATGGAAACCGTATCGGTGAGGCATCATCTTTGAAAAGGAGTTATAAGGGGCCCGAGCTTACAGCACTCCTGCTACTACACTATCCAAGAGTGATATTTCCGGGCACCTTTTATCTTTTTACAGATCACCGCAGTATCCTGTGACCACTAGGCTATCATAGTGTCGAGGGAATGGGATGCCTGTAATTGGAGGATAACTCCGACTCTGTTGAAACTTACTATGCCTTGAAAACATTTTTCCTAAGTACAAGAATACAACTCAGACCAGAGAGAGAGGGCATATCCAGTTGGAAGGATCATATAATAAGTTTGACCCCAAAGTTCACTACTCAGGAGACAATTCTGGTCTTTTTAATGTTGCGACAGTAACCAAGAGACAACCAAACGACTTTTGTCTTGAAAAAGGTGGTGCATATCAGGCAGCACACCGAAACGCGTCAACGCCAGTATTTTTAATTAAATTCGAGGGACTATTGTGCTGAGTACCTTTGATATTTGCCTGAACTTATGAATAGATCCCAACGAGTTAGTAATTTGGATGTTTTCAAAATGATTCACCTGATTTTGTCTCTTTGTTTGTAACTTGTTTTTTATAAAGATCATAGATTATGAATGTCATTTTCATGATCATGTTTTTAACCTTTTCTTATTAATGAATAAACTTGCATATATTTTTTATAAAATTTTAAGGTTCCTATTGCTAGTGTGTTTATCGTCATAACTGTGGGGATCCTTGATTGTGACACTAGTGTGGATGAGATATTGAATGAACTGTACGATAGATGATTGTGAGCCAGATTGATCCAAGGGAATCCATTATTTTGATTGTGTTGGCACCCTGTCCCGTGGACATTTGGGCCTCTCCCTCTATTTTTGAAAGAGTAGGGGGAGGGGTCTGGGACCCCAACTCCGGGCCCTGTGTGCAGAGGAGGTGGCGGGAAGCACCGTTGCACCCCTGCGAAAAGGAGGAGGTGGGGAGTGCGATCGCTCTCCCCACAAGGAGGTCTCCAGGGGCCCGGACACCGTCTCCGGGCCCGAAGCTAAGCCGAGGAGCGCTGTTGCGCTCCCTGTGAAGCTGGGCAAACGGGGTGCCAGGAGCCCACCCTGGCCTCTGATGAGAAGGCTGAAGTCAGGGGGGCACCGTCATGCCCCCCCCCCCCATGAAGGCCCCGAAGACTGTCCCCGAAGCCGGTGAGCACTGGCATGCTCCCCATGAAGAATCCTATGGGGAGGGGCCCGGGATCCCAACTCCGGCCTCTGGTGTGTCCCGCGGAGGCAGGTGAGTGTCGCCGCGCTCCCCCGGGAAAGGAAGAAGGTGGGGGGAGTGCCGTCACACTCCCCCGAGGTCCAGCCGGACTAGCGGGAATCAGAAAAGATGGGCCGGCTCCCTTGGCAGCATGCGAGGTTGCTGGCCGGGCTGGGAGCCGGTGGGGGCAGCCGTGGGTGGGCTCCCTTGGGCTGCCCTCCAATGATGGAGCGGTGTGGAGACCCTGGGTGGAACCGGGGCCCCATGAAGCAAGGAAGAGGCATCAGGGTCCCGTGTGGGACTGGACCCCCGAACAACAGGAAGAGAAGCCGTGGCTGGACACCCCGAGCTGCAGGACTCACCTGGGGGTCCGGGTGGGACCGGCACCCCCACCAAAGCTGGGACAAGTGGCACATGGCCACCATCATCTGCAGAGCGGCTCTCCCCGGCACAGCGGGAGAGCCGCTCATTTGATATGCAGCAATGGGGGAAGAGCGCCCATAATCCTTTGCAGAGCCCATGCTGGCCTGTAGAAGAAGGCCCATTTTCGGTAAGTGGTGACCCCAGGAGGATGGGGTCAACTCAGACCAGAGATCAGATGTGTGCAAGGCGCACGGTGCTTGGGGAGCTGCTGGAGAAGCGCAGTCTCCCCCCAACACAAGGATAAGTCCTTCCCTAAGTTTCTAGGGGACCTAGAAGAATAACCCCTCAAGATCTCTGCCAGCATTTTAACTCCCCTCGGGCTGGAACTTTTGTTCTACAGCTGGTGGAGGGTTGAGGAGTGCATTAAGGAGTGAAGGGCTGAGTTGAGAATGTCTGGTGAAGGGCATTCCCTGGAGGTGAAGAGGTGTAATTGCACCAGTAGTGCATTTACTAATTTTATTTCTTTCAGAAGGACTGAAGGTCACATGTGCAATGTGAAGAACCTGTGTAAGGTGATGTCATAAGCAAAGTGGGGTAATATTGCCAGACATTCCTGCTAGGGTGTCTGGCTGTATATGCGTAATCCTGTGATTTCATCTGTGATGCCTTTAGGGGCTGTATTTGCAATGCATTCTAATGATCCACAAATGTGACAAGTACTGTCATTCTAAAGTGATGTTTAAACATGTTTTATTGCTGCTGCGCTTAGGTGAAGAACCCAGACTCCTAGCCCTTAAAGATGTAGAGGTGTATACGTCATGGTCAGTAGGAAATGCTCAGTCAGGGTTGTGTGTCACCAAGGCAGGATTACCTATTTTAAAGGCTGGTTGAGATAATTGGGTGGGTCGCCACTGGGATGGTGCCAGTGCGCAGGGCCCTCGCTCCAGGTTATGTTCAACTAACTGCATTGGAGGCAAGATGATGTGCTTACATGGGAGTTAGTGGTACTAGACCCCACCCCCGTGGGAGGGGTGGAGATGTTATGCAATGTCACAAAGTAATTCCAAGAGCTTATGTATATTTGTAAATTGGTGCATAGTATTGAGTAGAATGTGTGTTTAATAAATGTACTCTTACTTTTATATAGCAAAGTACAAACTGGACAATCAATTATTGAGTGTTATTTCTGTGCACCTGCAAATGGCTATTACTAGCCCACACCACCTCCCTTGAGTAAGCCTCAGACTGCTCTGCAACGCTACCCTCTGAGAGTCAGGCGCTTCAATTGGGTGTTTGGTTCCCAGTGAAGGACAAATGTATTCATGTTATTTGTGCAGGCCTCACAGATACTGCCTCGTTTTCCAACACTTACACATAATGACCATAGTGTTAAAAAATAAACCTAAAACATATTTTATTAAAAGGCATCTTAAAACACAGACGGATTTGCATATGGCCATGTATGAACTGGGGTGGTAGAGTGAGCTAAAGAATGATGATGGATTAAACCCAGATCAGTTGACTGGTGGTTAGTGTTTGATTTGCTCAAACTCTTCGTCCACAATCCCCTTTGGTATCGCTTTGTTTGCCCTAAGTTGGCAGGGTATGCGCAGACGTGGGTCCCTTGCTCACTTTGCCACTGGATTCAAGCTAGCCTGGCTGATGATGGCTGATTAGCCAGAAACCGGTCCCAGGATGCTTGTTTCCGGTCCAGGGAAGACATGGCTTGGCAGTTCGGGCTTGACTGTTCCCATGAGGCATAGGGTCAGACTGATTTGCATATGGCCATGTCTGAACTGGGGTGGCTGAGTGAGCTAAAGAATGATGATGGATTAAACCCAGATCATTTGACTGGGGGTGAGTGTTTGATTTGCTCAAACGCTCCGTCCATCCTCCCCTTTGGTATCGCTACGATACTTAGAGTGACACTGACTATTGTCATATGATATGTAGAATTACACTGCCTAGTGTGCTATGATACTTAGAGTGGTGCTGTATGTTGTCTTTTGCTATGTAGATGTACACTGTCTAGTGTGTTATGATTGTTAGAATGACCCTGTCTGTTGTCTTGTGCTATGTAGACTTAAACTGTCTAGTTTGTTATCATGGTTAGGGTGACACCGACTATTGTCATACGCTATGTAGACTTACTTTGTCTAGTGTGCTATGATAGTTAGAGACTAGAGTGACATTGTCATATGCTATGTAAACTTACTTTTTCTAGTGTCTTATGATGGGTAGAGTGACACCAACTAGTGTCATATGCTATGCAGACTTACTCTGTCTAGTGTGTTATGGTGGTTAGAGTGACACTGTCTATTGCCATATGCTATGTAGACTTACACCGTCTAGTGTGCTATGATGGTTAGTGTGACACTGACTAGTGTCATATGCTATGTAGACTTACTCTGTCTAGTGTGTTATGATAGTTAGAGTGACACTGACTATTGTCATATGCTATTTAAACTCACTTTGTCTAGTGTGTTATGATGGTTATAGGGACACCGACTAATGTCATATGCTATGTAGACTTACACTGTCTAGTGTGCTATGATGGTTAGAGAGACCCTGTCTGTTGCCTTGTGCTATGTAAACTTACACTGTCTAGTGAGCAATGACACTTAGAGTGTCCTGTCTGTCGTCTTGTGCTATGTGGACTTACACTGTCGAGTGTGCAATGATTCTTAGAGGGACACCGACTATTGCCATGTGCTATGTAGACTTACACTGTCTAGTGTGTTATGATACTTAGAGTGACTCGGTCTATTGTCTTGATCTATGTAGATTTACACTGTCTATTGTGTTATGATGGTTAGAGTGACACTGACTATTGCTATGTGCTATGTAGACTTACACTGTCTAATGTGTTATGATACTTAGAGAGACTCTGTCTATTGTCTTGAGCTATGTAGATTTACACTGTCTATTGTGTTATGATGGTTAGAGTGACACTGACTATTGCTATGTGCTATGTAGACTTACACTGTCTAGTGTGTTATGATACTTAGAGAGACTCTGTCTATTTTCTTGAGCTATGTAGATTTACACTGTCTATTGTGTTATGATGGTTAGAGTGACACTGACTATTGCTATGTGCTATGTAGACTTACACTGTCTAGTGTGTTATGATACTTAGAGAGACTCTGTCTATTGTCTTGAGCTATGTAGATTTACACTGTCTATTGTGTTATGATGGTTAGAGTGACACTGACTATTGCTATGTGCTATGTAGACTTACACTGTCTAGTGTGTTATGATACTTAGAGAGACTCTGTCTATTTTCTTGAGCTATGTAGATTTACACTGTCTATTGTGTTATGATGGTTAGAGTGACACTGACTATTGCTATGTGCTATGTAGACTTACACTGTCTAGTGTGTTATGATACTTAGAGAGACTCTGTCTATTGTCTTGAGCTATGTAGATTTACACTGTCTATTGTGTTATGATGGTTAGAGTGACACTGACTATTGCTATGTGCTATGTAGACTTACACTGTCTAGTGTGTTATGATACTTAGAGAGACTCTGTCTATTGTCTTGAGCTATGTAGATTTACACTGTCTATTGTGTTATGATGGTTAGAGTGAGACTGACTATTGCTATGTGCTATGTAGACTTACACTGTCTAGTGTGTTATGATACTTAGAGAGACTCTGTCTATTTTCTTGAGCTATGTAGATTTACACTGTCTATTGTGTTATGATGGTTAGAGTGACACTGACTATTGCTATGTGCTATGTAGACTTACACTGTCTAGTGTGTTATGATACTTAGAGAGACTCTGTCTATTTTCTTGAGCTATGTAGATTTACACTGTCTATTGTGTTATGATGGTTAGAGTGACACTGACTATTGCTATGTGCTATGTAGACTTACACTGTCTAGTGTGTTATGATACTTAGAGAGACTCTGTCTATTGTCTTGAGCTATGTAGATTTACACTGTCTATTGTGTTATGATGGTTAGAGTGACACTGACTATTGCTATGTGCTATGTAGACTTACACTGTCTAGTGTGTTATGATACTTAGAGAGACTCTGTCTATTTTCTTGAGCTATGTAGATTTACACTGTCTATTGTGTTATGATGGTTAGAGTGGCACTGACTATTGCTATGTGCTATGTAGACTTACACTGTCTAGTGTGTTATGATACTTAGAGAGACTCTGTCTATTGTCTTGAGCTATGTAGATTTACACTGTCTATTGTGTTATGATGGTTAGAGTGACACTGACTATTGCTATGTGCTATGTAGACTTACACTGTCTAGTGTGTTATGATACTTAGAGTGACTCTGCCTATTGTCTTGAGCTATGTAGATTTACACTGTCTATTATGTTATGATAGTTAGAGAGACACTGACTATTGTCATATGCTATTTAAACTCACTTTGTCTAGTGTGTTATGATGGTTACAGTGACACCGACTAATGTCATATGCTATGTAGACTTACACTGTCTAGTGTGTTATGATGGTTAGAGAGACCCTGTCTGTTGCCTTGTGCTATGTAAACTTACACTGTCTAGTGAGCAATGATACTTAGAGTGCCCTGTCTGTCGTCTTGTGCTATGTGGACTTACACTTTCGAGTGTTCAATGATTCTTAGAGTGACACCGACTATTGCTATGTGCTATGTAGACTTACACTGTCTAGTGTGTTATGATACTTAGAGAGACTCTGTCTATTGTCTTGAGCTATGTAGATTTACACTGTCTATTGTGTTATGATGGTTAGAGTGACACTGACTATTGTTTTCTGCTATGTAGACTTACACCGTCCAGTCTAGAGTGTTATGATACTTAGAGTGACTGTGTTTTGTATTGTGATGCATAAACTGGCACTGTGTTATGCAATGTAGACAGTCTGCCACCTGTCCTGTGATATCTGAATTTAAACATAATTCGTTTATATGTACAGTATTCCACCGAAAATGTTCCTCTCTTGCAGTCCAATAGTCTGCATTATTTTTCCCAAAGGTGACTCTTATCCTTTTACTTTTACTGCTACAAATAAATGAACACATTTCCCCTCTAAACCTGGTGTAATTGCCTTGAGTAGTGCTCGTTTAACCCCAAATTCAATTACTTTCACTTCCACACACACAGCATAACCTGTGCTATCGAAAGATGAACATCGGGGCATAAATACAAGTAACTTTGAAATAAAATGTCACTCGTTAGAAATGAAACATGAATCGATTTGTCCTCAATTTGTCTTACCGTTTTCCTCTGCAGCACGCAGGCCGCCGATGGAGGGGCAGACACAAACCTCTCGTCATTGTGATGAGCTTTGCCACAAATTCGTATTCGTTCTGTTTAAATGGTGGCACGCTTTTGGTCAAAATTATTTCTCGTTTTTACTCTGCAGTATTGCCAGCTGGGCATGGAGCAGTGAGGAGAATCCAACCATGGCATAGTCTGTTTGTTCTATGTGGTCAAATATAGAGATCCCACCGGGTCCACTCAGCCTTGCATCCTTCCAATGTCGATAACAGAAGCACCAATAACAACGGTAACAATAAAATATTTTTTTCAGCGGCAAACCACTACTTTGGGGAAGACCATCCCTTTACAAAATAATTCGCAATAATGTTTTTGTGGCTGACATTTCCCAGCCATACAGGATTCAAGATATAGTACCCTGAAGGTGGTCCCCAGATTTCCCAAAATATCAGTCCTCTAGGGCAGTGGTTCCCAAACTTTTGACTCCTGAGGACCCCCATTGAGTCACCACTGGAAGCCGGGGACCCCCAAGCAATTTGTAGGATTTAAATTTCAAACAAAACAGTATTTCGAAAAAAATTAACACACATGTGCACACAAAACTAATACTCGAATTACTAATGATTTTAGGGGCATAATTATAAGCCCCTATCATCATGGGAACATCACTTTTTGAGACATTCCCGCGGTGATAGGGGCTTCGTCTTATTTACAAGGCAACGTTAAGCCACTTAACGTGGCTTAATGGTGCCTTGTAAATAAGACCCCCTTTCACCCAATGCTTAGCATGAAAGAGGTGGGCAGTGGGTGTTGCGGTGGGCGTTTCCCCTGCAACACCTATTGATTTTGACGCTGTCACCTATTTACAAGGACAGCGTAAATGGGAGGCAGCGCCAAAATTAAGACCAGGGAAAACCTGGTCTGAACTTGGTGAAACAAGGAGAAATGCTTCATTTCTCTTTGTTTTTGCAAAACGCCTTGGATTGTTTATGTTCAGGAAGGTGACCCTTCCTGCACATCAACAATCTTAAAAAAAATGACATTTTGTAACTTACATGTGTGCTGCATTAAGCAGCACACATAGAAGTGACAAAACAACATTTCAAGATTGTTTATGTGCAGGTAGGGGGACCTTCCTGTACATAAACAATCTTCCCTTGTTAAGTGTAGCGCCACAGCATGGGAAACGCAGGGCTGCTCCATATTCTTGTACATATGGTGCAGCCCTGCATTTCTGAAGTGGCGGAGGGTGTTGTTGAGCCCAAGAGGTTGGTGCTGCATCTCCGTGACTAACTTTTCAATGGTTACTTTGATTTCGCAGTACGAGGCTCCTGCTCCTGCCAGGGCCAGACTGGAAACCCAAAGCAGCCCTGGCAAATGATTTCAGACCAGTCCCCATACGGTGCAGACCAAGTGCAGTGAGTGAGCCTGACCACTACAAAGGGGGTTTTGGGAGGCTGCCCCCCTAAGAAATTTAGGAAACAGAAGTGTGGCTCAATGGTTAGAGCGGCAGACCCTGATGCAGAGGTCTAGCCCGGGACCAGGGTTCAATTCCCGCCTCGGCGGGTCTTGGGCTCAATTTCCTCGGACCTGATAATTCTCGCCTCGGTGCCTATTCTAATCATGGGCCCCACTCTGCAACTCTGGGCAATAGCTTGCTTAATCTCCACAACGGCCCCAACAATGCTAGGATGCCTGGCTTCACCTTGTGGGTGCCCAGGAGTGGGCACCTCACAGGGAAAAGACAGGAAGGGTTCCACAGCGGTATGCGTACAAGCGCCGAGATACCCTCATGGGTCGATTTGTGCGCTATACAAGTACTACTACATTTACAACAATGGTTCAGTCTACAACACATTTATCATTATGTATTGAATTGTATTAGCTTTTGTATTAGCTTTTAAAGAATATTAAATGAAGACCTGACTATGCACCAGAATATGAAAATCTTTCTGGGGGTTCTTCAATGATTCCCCCACTATCACCCTCCAACAGTGCTTCTCATCTCTCCACAGCCCCTCTGTCACGTGTATTTTATTTTTTATAGCTTCTCTCATACCATTGAAGGATGTCAGAGCAATATACATCACACACATATAGAGACAGTGAATCATACATGTAAATCAGTGTATAGAACATGTTACATAAGGCAAAGGGGACTACAAGGTGTAGAACTCACATGTCATTCATACTGGTAGGCATTTTTAAAGAGTGCTTGGTCTGGAGAAGCACAAACTCAGGATTCAGAACATAACACAGTGGTTAGCATTGACTTTAACAATACAAATGTATTTTCACCCAAATAAACCTTTTAAGCAGCATCAGGATAATGAAAGACTGGGAAAAAACATGAGTCACAAACTTGTACCTTGCAGTTTGCAAGCAACTGTTTGATGACAGTTTATAGGTCACTCTGCTAGATTACGATTGTCACTTATGAACTTCACTTTAACAAAAGAATGTCTCTGACAAAAGCAGTAACCCACTGACCTATGCATATAAAATACAGTTTTTTTAAATGCATGGTACAGGTTCTTTGCAGTAGGCAGATTAACCCTCTGTGCTACATTAGATTAGTCAAAGCTGCTACTGGACAAAACTCTCATCCCTCTCCAACAGAGACATTAATCACTGGTGTTATCTTGACACTTTTACTGTTCTTGGAAAACTGCTAATTAAACAAGATACTTTGCAGTGCTTTTAAAACTGCTGCCTGTGGACCCCCTGGCAATGTGTCAAGGACCCCTGGGGGTCCGCGGACCACAATATGGGAAACACTGCTCCAGTGCAAGCCAGATTCAGTTGTGGTCTTCATCCTAGGGCTGTGGGGCTGGTGTAAAGAAACCAACGACGGACAATAACGGGTCTGCTTCTTCAGTGCGGCACGTTCCAGGGATGCCTGCATGTTTCCGACTGAAGCATGACAGGTTTCTAAGCCTTCGGCTAAATACTACAAAAGACTTCCACAAATATATGCAGGTAACGAGTCGGGGGTACAAGCGGGTGGACGGCGTCCACCCACTTTTTTCACAGGGTGGACACCATTCACCACTTCACCCTCCTAAGAAGTTGGGCCCCACTAAAAAAGATGCTGAATTCGTCCTGATGTAATTTCCAAACACCGGGACACTTTCAGCAGCGTCTGCACATTGTTATCTGCTTTCGATCCACAACAACGTGCAGGTGGGGACGGATTGGACTCTCTCATTTCTGATTCCTGCTGGGCCAATAACAAAGGCCGAATCTGAGGGGTCATCAGGCCTCCTTTTGTTCCATTCTCTTGGCTGGCAGCAGTCAGGAGCCTCACACCTAGAAGCAAATGCAGCAGAGGGGAAGCACAGGCTCACACCTTGTTAGCACTTCACACATGCTTAAGAGAGGCAGCTTTTCACTTTGTTCAGGCTCTGTTTAGGAGATAAGCATGCACTGTAAGAACATCCAGATGTGTTCATTTTTCCCAGTATTTGCACAAAATAAATAGCATTTATATAGCGCTTTCTACCCCTGAGGAGTCGTCTTAATTGTTTAAATATCACTATTTTTTCTTTTAAAGTACTATGGGTAGAGGAAGATTTATGCTGACAAAAAGCAACATTGGTTTATGTGAAGCTGACAAAAGTGTGAATCTCCTGCCTTTATCAGGAGGGTTTGCAAGCATACTCGAAATGTGCTCAAATAAACATATAAGTGAAGGCTTAAGATCTGATGTCACTTCTTGTGATGCTACTTCCAGTGATGTCACACGCTGTGATGTCACCCGCCTCAAGCGCAGCAATGTCACCCCGGTGTTGTCACGTGCCATGATGCCACTTGCATACTGATTAATTAGGTTAGTCCCTAAATTAGGTTAGTGCCCTGAATATATGCTGACCACTGACACTACTAGCAAGAGATCTGCTTGCAAAGGCATATGTAGGGGTAGGTTGGAGCCAGGCGCGCAACGACCAGTGGGCTCAGAGGGCTTTAGCAACCCCCCTCCCCTCGTTGTGTTTGCCAGCACGGGCTGAGACAGCTTCCTGTGCACACACACACACACACACAGTTTTTCAGCTGCTGGGGGCTGGCTGGTCTGGTGTCTGTCTTATTGCAGCTGCACTGGAGTACTCGGCTCGGTTGGGAGGACGTACTTTCTCGGCCAATGTGCCGGCACTATGGAATACCCTGCCTCCAGCGCTTCAGCAGGCCCCCTCCGAGTCCTGCTTTAAGCAGATGCTGAAGACCTGGCTTTTCACCCAACCGCGCTAGGCGCTCAATTCAGGTCCTCGTGGCTAGGTCTGTTTCTTCCAGCGCCGGGACACCTCCGTGTGAGGTAGCTGTTCGCGCTTTATAAAATGCCGTATTATTATTATTTACTTCACAGGTCTTTAAAAGACCATTTACTTGTGAAGGAGACGTTGTTGTCTTTTCACTCCTTCTAGAGCACCTGCATCTCACTCTGCCTATGGCTGGAAGAATTACCCCACCCCCTCCCCCGAAATTTAGCTCTAGTTGCGCCTCTGATTGCAGCCCTCCTTGAGGCATAAAGACATGAACAGAGTTATTTTAAATATTTCTAAGTAGATAAACCCATTCCCATCCTCAAAACACAAGGGACAACGCAACTCACTGGCTTGGCTACTCTAAATAAATGAGACTCTTAAAGGAAACTAAAGGCCAGTTGACAATAACATTGCACAGATGCATTGCCATAATTGCAAGAGCTAATAAATTAATTAAAGGTTAGGTGAAATAAACGTGCTTGTTTCGTAACAACCTGTTCACAACATTTAATTGTTGGTTCTGTGAATGCAAATGTCGGCCCAAATTGCACTGCACTGCAGCAAATATATGTCATCTGGCTTTTATCTAATAACTGCTGTTGGATGCATTGTGTAATCACATGTATGGTCCTAAATTATCAGAACAGCCACGGAACAGATAAAACAGAAGAACTAGGAGCATGGCTTGTTTAGTATTCTTCTATTTATAATTTTATTTGGCTAATGTTTTTGCTTCAGTGAAATTCATTTCTATCTGTAGGAATATTTAACTCGTGTACGTTTCATGCACCAATTTAGTTTGACCTTTTTTACTAGCCCAGGCAGATGCACGCTTGCACACCACTGATCACAAACACATCACAACTGCATTGTTTGGAAAGCGGGCCCAAATCCGGCATGTCGCCATTATGGCGGTCGCACAGGGCCCCGGTACTCAGGGGAAGGCAGGGAGTGTCGCGCACAGTAGTGATGTTGCACCCTGCCTCCACTGTTTAGCATCCTCCTGATTGGGTCCTTGGGCATAAACCGGAAGCACTTTCAGGTGCTTCCAGTTCACCTGCTCGTGCAACGTCGGACCAGCCGGTCGGAACCGGCTTGCCCACCACCAAAGGTTTAAAAGGCTGGGAAGCAGAGCGAACAGTCTCTGTTCACTGCTCCTCAGCAGCCGGACACACACACAGGGACAGGGCCTCAGGCTGAGGCTCCAAAGATCTTTTCCTTGTTTTTAGGTTTCGCCTATTATCATTCGCTTGTGAATGTAATAGGCGAGAATTCAAGTGCTCCATCGACTCGTCAAACCACTGCGGTTTTTTCACAGTGCATGTGAGTCACGTAACCACAAAAGCGGGTCACGTGACCACACAAGCATGCGCATCTCCCTAATCCGCCTGCCACACTTCTCCTCCCCTCACTCGCATTCCGCCCCCCACCAGGCTCTCCCGCCCCCATCCGGCTTCCCTCCGCGCATCTCCCTAATGCGCCTGCCACACTTCTCCTCCCCTCGCTCGCATTCCCGCCCCCCCACCAGGTTCTCCCGCCCCCATCCGGCTTCCCTCCGGCCATTTGCCAGCATTGCGAGGCCATTTGCCTTCCCTCCGCGCATCTCCCTAATCCGCCTGCCACACTTCTCCGCCCCTCGCTCGCATTCCCGCCCCCCCACCAGGCTCTCCCGCCCCCATCCGGCTTCCCTCCGGCCATTTGCCAGCATTGCAAGGCCATTTGCCAGGAGCTCTCCCCCGCCTGCAGCTTGACAATGTAAACTCCTATTGCTACAATACGTATCAGTTTGCAGTTAGTAATCTCTCTTAAACTGCCTATGCACTCCCACCCACACAGAAATAGTACTGCGACTTCCTCATTTCTATCTATGTTTGCATCTGTTTCTCACTAGAGCTAGGGGTTGCACACGCTTCCCCTGGCACAGTCGTACTCCGTTAACATATTGGATTCTACGCATGCCCGCCCAGTGAAGCCCCCAGGCACCTCGGGTGTAACCCCACCCTCTCGCAGATGCGGGACTGCGGGACAGTACACTTGGACCTTGGAATGCCAGGGAGTGCACATGCGCCTTTTACGCTGAATAAGAAAGCCGCTGCACGGCTCGCCTACCCCGCCTGCCCCGAGTGGAATCCCTTTCTGAAAAAAAAATGCACCATAGAAACATTAACCCTGACGACACCTTGCAAGAGGCTGGCATGCGGAGAAAACGCTGCGATCGGCCGCCCATCGCTCTCTACCTGTCAGACACACCATAG
Source organism: Lissotriton vulgaris (assembly GCF_964263255.1). Lineage (NCBI taxonomy): Eukaryota > Metazoa > Chordata > Amphibia > Caudata > Salamandridae > Lissotriton > Lissotriton vulgaris. The sequence continues at coordinate 186,957,245 of NC_141695.1, read as the reverse complement.
CCTTGGAGCCACGAGAGGCACTTGGAAAAGGGCTGGTCGAATACGATGGCTCCTGCTGTAGGTTTGGTTTTTTTGTTGCAATTTTATATAACGCGAAATCAACTCGAATGTAATGGAACACCTTACACGAGCACCAATTATGTAACACAAGTATACATTCGTTTTTGTTTTTGGTATGCTCGGGAGATTAGGTAATTTACCCAGAATCACAGGATATTGAGCCTACTTAAGGATCCATCAACTCCTGATACGGTTACTAAAGGACTTGTAATGCAGTCTGTTCTCTAGGAACGTTTACCTTGCCATCAAGTCCAATGGAACAGTATTTGAAATGTGCGGCAGTGGCCGACTGCATCACCACATGCCGCCGGAGCTTAACGCAGGAACTTTTAACCACAGCGGGCAGCACCTCATCTGTTTACTTGTTATGTAGTGAAATGTGCGACAAGGTGCGAGCAAAATTAAGAGTGGGTTTGTGACAAAATCTTAATTGAGGGCGGTCGCTCTAAACGCATGACGCTGACATTCTAGGTATTGACTCTTGAGGCTAGAACCAAAATCGTTCATTGTGATGATATGAAAGTCCTGGGTTCAAATCCTGGCACGGCCATTACACCCCTTCTTCCAGACAAGGTCAACCAAAAAATAACAGGCAGTCCCGTAAGAGCTCACCAGAGAGGGGAATCATGTACTCTCGATCAAAGCGCTATAGCGCATTCCCGTTTGAGATGCTAATCAACAACCAGTCAAACATCACTGGGTCAGGTTTCATCATCGGGGCGGCCCCAGAAAGCAGGCACATAATTTTATTATTGACATTTCACGGGCGGGGCCTTGTAGTACGCTTTACACACTAGAACCACCACTCCCCTCGGCCCCTCCCCTACAGGTAGGCTCTTACACGCACCACACCCCCTCCCGGGAGCTCCTGCCCAGCCTGTGGTGCAGGCGAGAGGCAGTCTTGACTTCTTCGCCAGTCTCTGGGCTACTTAGATTTCTGTGGGAATCCAAAAAGGCCTTAAGCAAAACAAGCACTGCCGTTGCCAATAGGTTTCGCATTTGGAAAGTTGGAGCTATTGGTTTTGTAAATGACATTTTATATTTATATATCGTTATTGGCATTGTCAGTAACAATATATAAATATAAAATGTCATTTACAAAACCAATAGCTCCAACTTTCCAAATGCGAAACCTATTGGCAACGCCAGTGCTTGTTTCTTTTAGGTGCTTTACAAGATTCGGAGAAGAGCGTCTTGGAGGAAGAGTCTTTCTAGTCCCCTGTTTTGTCTTCTGGCTGGTAGAGCAGCGGCGAGCAGCAGATTCCAGGCATCGACAAGGCCCGTGAGCAGCGGTTGTGCCGGAGTAAGTCCGCTGTTTTGCTAATTTCGGAGAGCAGCGAAAGGCATAGCAGCTGTATTCTTCGTGTGCGTATTACTGTGATTGCACGAACAGGTGGAGCGCGGGGCAGTACTCTTGGTGCTCCAAGGTTAGCGAGGCTCGAGTAATGCATGCTGCACGAGCAGGGAAGATTCCGTTTTTTAAAGGATACTGAAGCCTTAAGAAGCATCCAAAACACAAGCGCGTTTCACCGGGTGCCTTGGGATTTAAGCGCTGGGGACATTGTGACTGTTTGGCATCTGGTAGCTGCAATAACAGAAGCGGGAGGAGCGCATATGAATTAAAGTGTGGTCATCTATGATTCCTAGATTAGAGTAGAGAGGGGGTGACTCAGTATGGGCTTTAAATAATTTGGTTAAACAGATTAACAAGAAAATTGAAAAGTTATTCAGAACACCGAAACTAAGGTCTGTAGGTCATGGGTAGATCCGAGGGGAACAGTTTTTCCTGCGGGATGGGGTTCAATTATCAAGTCAGGGCAATCAGATATTCTTGGGGAATGTAATGGCATGGTTAGAGGGTACATGGAGCAGGACATTACCTTCTAGTATGTAGATGGGGGAGGCCAGATAGTCGGGCAACTATCCTGGCCTGTGGCGGTAAGGTCATGATTGGTGAGCATAGTTTTCGGTCCTTATCGGGCAGCACCAATGTGAAATGGGGACGCCCGATGGGGGAGACAGAGAGTCTCTCATGGAACTCCAGGGTTAGTTACAGCCGGTAGGTTGGAGGGGTGCGGGGGAAGGGAAGTCTCGCTTCCAGTAGGCTGGTTGGCTAATCCCCGCATGCACTCAAGGGCGCAAGGAGGCATAATTGCTGCATCCCCTTTTATGGAGTTTAACGTTGAGGGCCTGGGGGGGCCCGGGGGAGCTATCCATCCAGTAAACTGGGCCCCCTACGCAAGGTCACGCCGGTAAGGAGGTGTGGACCTAGCTGGATCTGAGAACGCCCGTCATTGACTGTGCCGAAGCAGGGATACACAGAAAGTTAATATCTTTATCGCGTAGATTATGATAGGATTGGCTCTGTATTAGAAACATGTTAAGGTTAGCCAATTGACACCATGTACCTATCAAATGTATTGCACTTTCTGCGTATTGTACATAATGTAAATGCATGTTATTAATGTTTTTAGATTTTATGTAATAAAATACAGCTGGAGATACTACGACCCCTAATCCAAAAGTTGTGGTGTTTGCATTGGTTTGCCTCAGGGAAAGTGAGGGACTCTCATTTGACCAAGGGGTATATGTCCTGGGGAAGGGAGGGGGTATTAGGCAGTACCAGACCATATTGATGCAATAAAGAAAGGTGGTACATTTCTGTGTGTCACTTCCTCTTACATCCCGCCCACTTCCGTTCCATGCTGTATGAACTGGCGAGGACAATTGGGGCCTAGCAGAGAGACACTCTGGAGTCAGCGGAGCTCGGGATCGGTTGACATGTTGTTTTGGGCTGTAATTTGAAAACGAAATCTTGGAGTATATATAATTTTTTTTTTTTTGCATGTTTTTTTATATAGCGCATACTCGACCCAAAGGTATTGGAGCACTTTACGTGAGCACCAGTTACATTAGACAAGGACACATTAAATTAGGTCGAGCATCGCTTAGCGACCTGTTGTCCCCTCTAAATTTCCTCACTGCTCTTTCAACTCAATTTAAATCCATCAAATTAATTTCAGCAACGCCTTATTGGGAATATTTGTGTTGCCAAAACCCTAATAATTCATTGGTGTTGCATTTCCTATGTCTGGAGTTATCCTAGAACTTCTGCTTTTAAACATAAATCTGTATACTGTACAAATAAACATAAGCCTGCAGATTATACATACATAGGCTTTCAGTGGCCTCACTCCATCCGTTGGTCTACTGTAGTGTTATTCACATTTTGCATCGACCTATCACAGCATACAGCTTAGACCCCCACCGGCCACTGGCTGTGTGTGATGGCATTCTGCTCTGCACAATTATAGGCACTTCAGTGAGAGGGATATTGGTGCTTTTAAATTTATGCAGGCCGACTAAAAAGGTTTCGTTTGACACGTTTGCTTGTTTTCATCCAGTTTGTGCTTTAATATAAAAACTATACACAAAAAATAAGCATTGACGAAACCAAAAGGTCAGCAGGCCCCTTGACCTATTGCCTTTGCTAATGTTATTTGAATAGGTTTTTATTTAGCTTCTGAGCATGTCAGACACTTTCTATATGTCTGTTATTTTTAATGCATGTGTTGTCTCACAACAACTTCAGGATCTCGTGCTTGTGCTACACCTTTTAAAAATTAGCAATCTCGTGAGTACAATTTAGAGATGTGTTAATTATGACTCTTGGGTTGTCTGCTGAAATCCACAGATTTTGTCTTTTGAGAAAAATGTTGTCTTCAGAAAAGTTTTCTGTCTTCACCAAAAAGAAAAGTTTTGCATAAACTCATTGTGCATTCCACGTTTTGGAACTCTTGCATAATCCCCGTATCCTTTATTGCTACTTAAAGGAACCCTTTTCAACAGCCTTATATTAATATCAGAATAAGAAATAAAATAGATTCTAAACACATGCTTTGCAGTTTGCATGCAGCTCCTTGATGTTGGTTCATAGCTAACCGTGAGCTTAAGGCTGTTGCGGAAAAAGTGTTCTGGATTTTTTTTACCATTATTATTATTATTATTCCCTGTGATTTGCTAGTAACACAAAGATCTCTGCAGAAGGTGCTTTATCCACATAAGCACTTAACCACATAACTACTTACAACATAAACACTACAGCACACGCAGCCTGTGTAACCACTTAAGCCAAAGCAGGTAGACTGTCGTTTTTAAGTCGAGCCTAGGCAGAGTGCATGCCTAGAGGGGTTCTTCCCTCAAATCCACACTTTCCTCCTCTTCTTCGGATGTCATCTGCGTGCACAGGTCCTCCATCTTTATGCGTCTATGGCCTGCTCTCCCCTTCTTTCTCACACATTCCTTCTGCTTCTCTGTCTCAAGTTCGTTCAACACTTCGTGCACAAAATATCTATCTCTCTCAATATTCCTTTCTATGTATTCTGTGCAGCTCTCACCACTATCTATTCACCATGCCACATAACTTCACTACACAAACCCACTCCACACCACACAATTCCACCCCACACAATTCAACAAATAAGAATTCCATTACAACCTCCATAATTCAACTTCACACCACATATATCCACTACACTCTGAAGCAAAAAACATAGGTAAAATACATTGGAGCAGATTTATGATGCCCTTGTGCCTCTTTGCGCCGCAATTGCGTTACTTTATTTGACGCAACGGCGGCGCAAACAATGTGCCCTATTTACAACGTGACGCATCTAGGAGATGCGTCACGTTGTAAAGCCTTGCGCCATAAGGAGGCGTTCCTGCACAGGAACGCCTCCTGAAAGTGGCTGAGTGAAATCTATGAGATTCCACTCAGTCACTTTCAGGCCAATGCTGAGTCACAACCCTGCGCCTGCTTGAAGCAGGCGTAGTTCTTGACGCAGCATTCTGAAGATGGGGCACCCCCGAGCCTTGCTGGAGCTGCGTCGCGCTTGCGACGCAACTCCAGGAATGCGCCACCTTTCCGGCACAGATGCGTCACGCATTTGTGCCGTTTTTGCACCATGGTGCGCCACATTATAAATGCGGCGCACCATGGGTGGCGGAGCTGTGGCGCACTGTGGCGCATATTAACTGGAGCATCCCTGGGGATGCGCCAGTTAACATAAATCTGCCCCATTGTCATTTACAATGGCAATAGCTCTAACTCTCCAAAAAGTGAGACCTATTGCATTGCAAATGCTTGTTTTGGGTAGGCGCTGGGAGATTGGCTGATTTGCCCAGAATCACAGGATGTTAAACCAATGCTGAGACATAAACCTGGTTCCCCAGTGCCAAAGTCGGCAGGTCTGGCCCTTCTGCCCTATCAATTAATCAAATCAAAGTTCTAGAGTTATTAGGTAACCCACACTCTGTGCTACTGCAGTGACATAAGAAGGCAGCATGGGTACTGGTCAAAGTGAGAAGATTGGGTCTTCATCCCCTGGTTTGGTCCTAAAAACAACCACTAATTTGGGCACCAAAGGCCCATCACACCCCTGGGCGATAGTGCCACTGCATCTGTTGCAATACTGATAGCCATGCTCCTGCGCTCATGTAGCCTCAAGGTTCTTTCTCCTGTTCCCACCCTGGCTGTCTGGACACTAGTCAGTGATTGATGGCCTAATCGCGGGGCGCTTGTCAGCCTGCACCCCTTCCAACCTCTATGTCTTCTCTCATTTGTCGCAAACTGCTATTGCTCTCATTTCTGAACCCGCGACACCAATTTCACAGCAAGCTGATTCTGTGCCTGGTTCCCATCCCAGCTCCTCATGGTCCTTCTGCTCTGTGTTGGCTCATAGACCAGCCTGAATTAAAGGGATGAGCATCAGAACATGGCCTACATAATGCATGAGACCCTCCCGCTTCACGCGTCAGCACCTCGCCTCGCTGTAAGGTAACTTATTGGCCATGAAAGTGTAAACATTATAGCATATGTTCCAGCCACTGCACAGTTTCAAGTGTCATTTTATGGTGCAGGGTATAAATCCACAGACCTCTAATCACTTTGTGGTAGGCAACATTATAGCTTGAAAGGCCCCCTAATGAAAAGCTTACATAGGCGTGATCATCCATGGCGGTCAACGCTCTCTGGGGGGCTCAGACACCCTCCTGATGGAAACTCCAGCATTTAGGAATGTAAAGTGCTAAAATAATCTTCCTCAGGAGGGACAGACAAGGCCTGGGCCTCCAACCTACCTGCAATCACATCATTAGTGTCACTCAAAACCTTTAAGACAGAAGTGAAGGTCCTTCTGTTCCAACGTCACTTCCGCTCAGAAAGAGTTCTACGCTGCAGAGACCTGCTGAATTATATGACGTGATGTTAACCATTGTCAATAATTGTACTTTCCATTTACCATTCAAAGTCTATGCTTCCTATTCGCCCTCTGAATATAATGCTGATACCTGTGTGCTTTGACTCATCTCAAATACTAGTACTTTTATTTTGTAACGATGAATATTACAGCATGTCCGCCTTTGTAACTACTAGAAATGTAACTATGTAAACCAGCTGTCTCCTCCTTTTGTTGCTATGGAGCTTAGTCTCGCTCATCGACCTCTATGCCCACCCCCACTGCCATCTATGCCAACTCCCACCGACCTCTACGTCCACCCCCACCGACCTCTACGTCCACCCCCACCAACCTCTACGTCCATCCCCACCGACCTCTACGTCCACCCACAGAGCTGCGGGTTGCCTTTCTGCCTCTTTGCACCTTCCCACAAAGTTGAGTTTAGTTTCTTCCTATCGCAACTGAAGCAAGGCTGAGCCATCCCAATGAACACATCCCTTCTGTCTGTGCTTGCCCCCCCTCTTCTTTTTACTAAACTCTTAGGGGCTTATTTACAAGCCCCTTGCGCTACTTTTGCGTCATTTTTAACATGGGAAAAGTGACGCATAGGCCTTATTCTGCTTGTTTTCTTCTCTTTGAAGCTTTACTTTCTCCTGACCCTGACTGGTGGTATAACTAAAATGTATGCCCAGTCCCCGCATCTGCTAAAACAGACCGTAACGCACCAAGTTTACACTGTTGCACTGAGGCTGGCGTAAGCTACTTGCTTCAGTTACGCCCTCTGGCTCTGAACATCTCTTATAGTTAGAACTATCTTCAGTCACTAAAGGTGAAACCAACCAAAGGACTAGGGGTTTTGTTCTTTTCTTAAGAGTGAACCTAACGAAATGTAGATATATTAATCTTCAGCTACTGATGCTGACTTCAAGCAACTGTAGTTATCTACACAGCTACTGATGCTGCCTATAAGCCACCATGTTTGTTGTGTCTACTCTACCTCTGAGCTTAAGACTGGTTCTACAACATGCAGTTGTCGTTGTTCCCAGTAAGGCTGGTCTGAACCCATTAGCCCTGGTTTGTACCCTCTCTTACTCACACTGGCCCCAGCCCATTTGCAGTCCACTATCCTTTAGTGGACCTGCTCCTTCCACAGCGCTCCTTCCACACACAGCGCAACTCCGCCGGGTAGTTGCTGCTGCTGTCCCCATCTGCTGCTGCTACTGACAGGTAAGTCAGGAGTTCGAGGCCCTCCGCCACCCACAAGCACCTGCCTGCGCCTCATCCCTGGTGGTCTAGTGCCACTGCTCTGCTGCTTGACTGCCCTTCTGTCTCTGTTTCTGTCCCTATTTCTGATTTTCTCTTTCGTTTTACTGGCTTTTCCTTTTTCCTCCTTCTTCCTCTCTCCTGCCGCTGCTATCGTTAGTGGCCCGCCCCCCCCCCCAGTGTCCCTTTCTGCATCTGCGTTTCCACCTTCCAGCTGAACATCCCCTCGAAGCACAACTTAATGGCAGCCGCAGCGGGGTGAAAATGCAGTCCGCTGCCTTTTGGTGGGATCGCTCCTTCCACAGTACAGCGCCGTCTGGTAGCTGCTGCTGCTGTCCCCATCTGCTGTTACTGACCCAGACGTCCTTCCAATTCGCTCTTGCCTCCATCCCCAGGATCCACAAGATAATAAAACCGAGGATGGCCGCTTTCCTACTTTGCCGCCAAGACCTGGAACACTCTGCCCCGGCACCTCAGACAAACCACATCGCTCACTCAATTCAGAAAGGACCTCAAGACCTGGCTCTTCGAATTTTTATTTTATTTATTGTAGAAGTTTAATGTAGCACTGACCTGACCCCAGGGTATCAGAGCGCTTTACTACAGTGTTTCAAAGGAGATACTTAATAAAGCAATCTTAAATAAAAGTTCGGAAGTCCACGGGTGCTGCCGATTCTTGAGGTAGTGGTAGAGTATTGAGGTGGCCTTTTTGCATGCATTGTTGAGGTACTTCAAGGGTGCTGCAAATTCTTGAGGTAATCAATCAATCAATCAATCATAGAATTTGTAAAGTGCACAACTTACCCGTGAGGGTCTCAAGACGCTGAGGGGAGGGGCCGATGCTACTGCTCGAAGAGCCAGGTCTTGAGGAGCTTCCTGAAAGTGAGCAGGTCCTGGGTCCGCCGCAGGTGGGTGGGGATGGTGTTCCAGGTCTTGGCGGCGAGGAAGGAGAATTATCTGACGCCGAAGGTTGTTCATTGGATGCACGGGACGGCAGCGAGGGCGAGGCTGGTGGAGCGGAGCTGTCGGGCGGCAGGTGTAGAAGTTGAGTCTGTTGTTCAGGTAGGCTGGTCCGGTGTTGTGGAGTGCTTTGTGTGCGTGGGTGAGAAGCTTGAAGGTGATCCTCTTGTTGACCGGGAGCCAGTGCAGGTCTCTTAGGTGGGAGGTGATGCGGCTGCGTCGAGGGATGTTGGGGATCTGGCGGGCAGAGGCGTTCTGGATGCGTTGCAGTCATTGCAGGTGTTTGGTCGGGATTCCAGTTTAGAGTGCGTTGCCGTAGTCCAGCCTGCTGCGATTGAGAGCTTGGGTAACCGTTCTTCTGGTTTCGGTCGTGAACCACTTGTAGATCCTGCGAAGCATGCAGAGGGTGTTGTAGCAGGAGGAGTAGACAGCGTTGACAGCCTTTGACATGGAGAGGGAGGAGTCCAGGGGCGTAACAAACACCCCCGCAGCCCCCACGGTGTGGGGGGCCCCCCAGTCACCAGTAGATGAAGGGGCCCCTCAGCTGAGCTCTCCGGTAGAGAGCTGTGTCTCTCTCTCTCTAAAGCAGCTGCTGCTGTCTGCAGCCTGCTCCTCAGAAACAAAGTATCAACTTCCATTGTTTATCTTCAGTCAAAGCCACGAGCCAGGCCCAGAAAGAGGAGGGGGTGGGGGCCCTAAGATAGTGCATTCTCCTCAGGGCACTATTCCTTTGAGAAGGGAGGAGGCCAGGGCTGTGAGGGGTGAGGGGTGGGGGAGGGGGGGTTGTCAGGGTTTGGGGGCCTACATGGGCTGGGGACCTCTTAATGTGATTGTGGCACCCTTAAAAAAACTGCTTCCCTGCCTCCCCCTACAAGTTATCTAAAGACACAATTACAATGTTGAAGCTGGCTCTGTGTTTCCACATCAGCATTTTAAAAGCATGCTTACCTTTTCTGGATGATTTTAGCCGGCTCGACTACGCATGTCTAACATGCAAAAGTGAAAGCGATTTGCACACCCCTCTTGAGTGGGCCTCGGTAAATGTGGAGAGCTGGCATGCTGGCATGTGGCGAAGAGGCAGTGTTCTGCTATGTGATTGTGCACAGGTTGGCCCATGGTGAATTATACTTATTAGAAAGAACGCTCCAGATGTAGAAGCACTTCCTCAGCCACCAAGTTTGCTACAAGGAACGAGACAGTGAGTAAGTTTATTTTTATTGTTGAAAGGTGAAACAGAGTTCTCGGTGGAATGGGATAACGGGCCTGCAAGTAAGGGAAGATTATCTCTGTTCAGACAGCCTGTAGGTCCTATCTCCAACATACGTGCCTGTGTAATATAGTTTGTAATCACTGTGACATTTTTAAGAACTTTTATACATTATAGAAATTGTGTTTTCCGACAAGTCATGGCTCTTTTAAACAAAATACAATTTTAATGGCGGCGATGAGGGCTGTCTCGGTGCTGTGGTTTCGTCTGAATCAGGACTGCGTTGGGTCCAGGATGTTGTTTTCCTCGAGGTGGGGGGTAAGCTGTGTGTTGGCAATTTTCTCGATGACCTTCGCCGGGAAGGGGAGCAGGGAGGTGGGCCAGAAGTTCTTGAGGTCCTTGAAGTCCGCCTTGGGCTTCTTGAGGAGGGAGTTGATTTCGGCGTATTTCCAGCTTTCCGGGTATGTAGCTGTGTTGAAGGAGATGTTGATGACCTTCCGTAGTTGGGGTGCGATGGTAGCGTCTGCTTTGTTGAACACATGGTGCGGGCAGGCGTCTGATGGTGATCCTGAGTGGATGGAGTTCATGATCTCGCTTGTCTCGTTGTCGTTGACGTGGGCCCAGGAAGTCAGCTGGTTGGCGCAGGTGGCGTTCAGGGTGGTTGGAGGGTCTGTCGTGGTTGGAGCAGAATTTTTGATGTGCTTGGTCATGTCCAGTTTGGGGTCAATGGTGATTCCTAGTGATTTTACGGAGTTAGCTAGGGTGATATTGCTGTTTACATTATCCAAAACGTTAAGCCATTCTGCAATATGTGAGTTCTCTTCTTTGTTGGAGATGAAGAGGATCTCTTTTTTGTCCTGGTTGAGTTTAAGGTGATTTAGGGACAGCCAGTGTTGAATTTCTTTTAGGGTGTTGTTTAGTCTGCGGATGTCATCTGGGTCGGAAGTTTCCAGATAGATCTGGGTGTCATCAGCATACAGGTGGAAGGGGATATTAGCATTTTTCAGTATGGAGGTAAGGGGTTCCATGTATATGTTGAACAGTTGCGGTGAGAGCACTGAACCTTGGGGCACACCCCTGCTGAAGGGGTGAAGATTGGAGATAAAGTTTTTGATTTTTATCCTATGCGATCGGTTGTGGAGGAAGGAGATGAACCAGCGGAGGACCATCCCATCGGCACCTACCCTTTCTTGTAGGGCCTTGATGAGAAGATGGTGGTCTACCGTGTCAAAGGCTGCCGATAGGTATAGGAGAATGAGTAGGCAGCAGTGATCATTATCGAGTGACTTGCGAATATCATCTGTGATGTTTAGCATCGTCGCCTCCGTGCTGTAGCCTTTTCTGAAACCTGATTGGTGGGGATCAAGAAGGTTGATGTTGTCCATATGCTGAGTCAATTGTGATAGGACACATTTTTCGAGAATTTTGGAAAGAAGGGGGAGATTGGAGACGAGTCTGAAGCTGTTCAGATCTGTGGAGTCCAGGCCTGTTTTTTTTAGTAGTGGCGTTATTTGGCCTTCTTTGAGGCAATCCGGTATGATGCCGTTTCTCAGGGAGCTGTTGATGATTCTGCACTAGAACGGGGCTATTGTGAGTTTGAGTTTTTTAGTCAATTGAGAGGGTATGGGATCAAGGACGTGCAAGGTGGGTTTGGAGGTGGAGATTAGCTTGATATTCTCGGCTTCCGAGATTGGATTGAAGGATTTCCAAGTATTTGTGTGGTGCCTGTATGTGCTTTCGTTTGGGAGTGGGGGCACGCTTTCGCAGGCATGGTTGGTGGTGATGTCAAGTGAGAGATCAATCTTGGAGATTTTTTCTTCAAAGAAGATGGCAAAGTTTTCGCACAGTTCCTTAGAGGCTTGGGTAGAGGACACAGGGGCTTAGTGGTTTGTTGTTTGATGAATTTGAACAGTCCGTTGGGCCTGTTTTTTGCATTGTCCAGGGCGGAGCAGAAAAATTCAGATTTTTTCCTTACGTATTTTATTTTTGTAGTTTCTTCGAGCTGCTTTGAGTTGTTCGAGTAGGCTAGTGGAGGGGTTGTTTCTACACAGTCTTTCTGTGGCTCTGAGTTGTCGCCTTTCATTATTGATGTCTATATTGAACCAGGATCTGGATGGGATTTTCCTGGCTTTTTTTTGTTTCAGAGGAGCTATCTGGTCAATAATGGATGTCAGGGATGTGTTGTAATGGTCGATGAGTTCTGTTGTGGATAGATACCCTGTGGAGGTGTTGAGGAGGGAATTGACTTTTTCATCCAGGCCAGTCATGTTGATCTGGGTGAGGTTTCTGGTCCATTTGGGCTCTTCTTGGATGGGGGTTGTAGAGCGGCTGGCTGAGTGAAATGGAAGAGGATTAAGTGGTGGTCAGACCAGTTTACTGGCAGGGTGTGGTTTATTTTCACTGTGTCAGACTCACATTTGGGGAAATGGCATCAAGGATTGCTCCTTTGTTGTGAGTTTCTTCTGTGCAGTGTTGTGTAAGGTTGTTGTTATGTAGCTGCTCGCTCAGGTTTTGAATTAGAAGGTTGCTATCTTCATTCCAGTGTAGGTTGAGGTCTGACAGAATTAGGTTATTTGCCTCTCGGCTGTGAGCAGTGGGCGATCAGGTCAGACAAGTACTCAGCGAAAGTGGTGGGGTTGCCTGGGGGTGGTAAATAAGGTGGCAGGTTACTGTTTTGTTTTTGCTTGTGTTGATGTTGACTGTTAGGCACTCAAAGGTGTTGTACTTGAAGGAGTCTGTTTCCGACACGAAAATATTTTCTCTGTGGATGATCGCTATGCCTCCTCCTCTTTGGTCTTTTCTGTCTTTATTGGTGATAGTAAAGCCTGGGGGAACAAGAGTGTCTAGGAGAGGTGTCGAGGAGTCGTTGAGCCAGGTTTCAGTGATGAATGCTATGTCTATGTCATGAGTGAGGATGGATTCTGCTAATTCAGTGGCATGTTTGATGGCTGTTCTGCAGTTTATGAGCATGCAGCTAGTGGGGGCCATCTCTGCTTTGGGTTTTTTCGTTAGTGGGGCTGTAGGGATGCTAGTGCGGGTGGACGGTGGTCTGGGTGAGTTTGGAGGGGCTTGGACTCTTCCCAGTCCTGTGATCACCTGGATTTTGGATTGAAAGGTGACAGCTAACGGATCATCGTATGAGGAGGCGAGGACCGCCGCATCACTCTCTGTTGGACTTGGCCCTTCTGGCAGGTTCACCCATGAACTTTTTGCCTTTTAATGTTACATCATTGTAGCAGTTTCTGGTCTTTGCGCACTTTAGCACTGTGATGCAGTGTAAAGTGAGTGTGCTTTCTGAGTGCGTGTGTGAGAATGGCCTGCCCTCCCATAGGAATGCTTAGGGAAAGTGTGTATCCATGGTAATTCCTGATGTGTGGGGAGTGCAGGGTCGAGTTTGGTATGTGCGGACTCGTGTGATTAAATGCTGCACGATGATGTGAGATAGATAAGCTAGATGTCCAGGTAGGAATCATTCAAAATAACCACTTAATATTTATCAGTGTCACATGTGTGATCACACAAATCAGTAGAGTGACCAAAGGGTTTATATCAAAAATATATTCACTTTTATTTTTGATTATGCAATTTAACTTTTTTAGATTTTTTCTATACACGGAAAAAGTATCAATTTGCACAGTGAATTATACAGTGTATTGCATGTCAGGTGTTAAGCGTCGACGTTTCGGTCCATGCTGGTCAAGTAGATCCGTCGGACCATCTTCAGGACAAAGACGTTGCACAGCAATGTGAAAAATAAAACGCCACTCAGGTCGTTATGCCAAAATGTTGCCACGTAATTTAAACAGCAGCAATGCGCCGGCTCTACAAAGTCCGTGCTCGTTCACCGGTAACTACTCGGGACGCCGGTGAACGAGCACGGACTTTGTAGAGCCGGCGCATTGCTGCTGTTTAAATTACGTGGCAACATTTTGGCATAACGACCTGGAAGATGGTCCGACGGATCTACTTGACCAGCATGGACCGAAACGTCGACGCTTAACACCTGACATGCAATACACTGTATAATTCACTGTGCAAATTGATTTGTGAATTTCTGTGTGTAAATACTTACTTTGCTGTGGTTTAGAGGTCATAGCCACACACTATGCTGTAGGTGTATGTAGACTAGCATTCAGTTTACATGTTATGTTAGTCTGTCTGTTGCCAGTTTTGATACTTTTTCCGTGTATAGAAAAAATCTAAAAAAGTTAAATTGCATAATCAAAAATAAAAGTGAATATATTTTTGATATAAACCCTTTGGTCACTCTACTGATTTGTGTGATCACACATGTGACACTGATAAATATTAAGTGGTTATTTTGAATGATTCCTACCTGGACATCTAGCTTATCTATCTGATATTACCCAGTCCCGGTGGGATTATTGGGTGGCTCTACTCTATATACTGGCACGATGATGTGTGCGCCATAATTGTGTCTAGTGTGGAAGTGCAACTTCTAGAAGTTGGCCTGTTTGTGTAAATTATGTGAATTGGCTGTCTGGCTTGTGATTGGCTGGAGCTGGCTGGTGAGCCAGGCTCGAGGAGTCAGGATGGGTCTGCCCCGGTGGTGAATGGGAGATCTGGGGAGGAGTGCACCTGGGACCTGAATAGGGCTGGGCTTTCTCCACACAATGCTGGCTCCGCCCCCTGAGGTGCGACTGAAGACCCTAGCCTAGCCTTATGAATAGGGAGAGGGGCTGAGCAAAACAAAGTGCTTCAAAACCAGCTGTGACTGGTTTTTCCCCAACCCTGCACCCTAGAGACAAAGGGATTTTGTGTATAAAAAAGAGGCTGTTCTTGTTTCCTGACTTGAATCTACCAGGGGCGTGCTGCTGCTGGGGCCCAGGGGAAAGCTTGCCTCTCTGGGCCCTGCCCAGCCCCTGGATGCCCTGGATGCTGGAGGACTTGTTTTGGACCCTTCTGCCTTTGCTGGAGTGTTTCCAGGACATTTAAGAGACTCTGGGGGCTGCCCCAGCACCTTGGGTGTGCTGGCTTTAATTTCCCATGCCCCTAGCTCTCCCTGCACTTTGTCCCCCTCTGGGAGCGCTTTATTGGAGCTCTGCAGCGTGGAGCTGTTGTCTGTCCTGCTCGTGTTGATAGCAGGTGCCTACCCTGCATTTTTGCCCGTGTTTATGGCGCCGTAATGGCCAGGGTGGTTATTGTATTTAAATGATGTCGGGTGCCAACCCCGACATTTGCGTCTGTTTCCGAGGGTGCCCACCCCTCCTTTATGCCTGAGATCACCGCTGTGGCCCTCCCGCCGCAAACAGGAATTCAGGCATGGTAGTGCTTGACGCGGGGCGGGACTTCCGGTTTTCAAGGGAAGTCCCGCCCGCCGCCGCGCTGGGATTGGTAGAGGTCCCGCGCCGGCCAGAGAAAAGAGAAGCAGGCCAAGTGATGTCCGCCCGGGGCTCCCGGTAGCTCTGGAGAGCCCCGGGGCGCCAAGAGACAACTCGCTGAATGCTGCGGGACTCCCGTTACCAGGAGGGAGCCCCAGAGAAGGAGTTGACCCGGAGCCTTGTGGCTCCACACTGAGTCCCGGTCCCGAGATGGGGGACTAGGTGAAGACTGCCACCTACGTGGGTGGGGCTCCCATGACTGAGGGAGAGCCCCGCAGCCGCCATAGACGTCCCGCCGGAGGAGACCGGCAGCCTCTTAAGCCGGTGAGTGAAGTCGGCCGGAGGAGGGGTGTAGAGGCAGAGTCAGAGTGGCCCTGTCTGGCACCGGGCGGCTCCAACGTTGTTGAGCCTCTCAGTAGCCCCGTGGGGCCCACAGCTCATCGGGGCAAGTTCAGTTTGCCCCCCCTAATTCTGCAGGCACGATGGACGTGCCATTTTCCAGAGTGGCCCCGATGGCAGCGGGCCGCTCCAGCCTTTGGGGGCAAGTTACCCTTACAGAGTCCCGTGGCTCCGAAGCCCCCGTAGTTTTGAGAGCCAGATGGCTCATAGGGAGCACCAGTGATTTGCCTAGAGCCTGAGGGCTCCAACGAACCCCCTATTCTTTCCGGAGCCTAGAGGGCTCCAACATTTGACCACGGTTATTTGTGGGAAACTGCACCGTTTAGGTTTTGCTTTCTAGGGACTTGTTCTTTGGGTCCCTACCTTGGCTTTCCCCAGCTGCACCGCACTTAGTGCCAGCTGCAGCGTTTAGGCCCTGTTCTGCCCTTGTCCTTAGCTGCCCAGCAAGTAGTGGGCAGCTGCTACATTTAGGTTTTGGCGCAGAGGCGCAACCTGGACTTTGATGTGAGTTATGTGCTACATGTGATTTCTGCGCTAAATGTGATTTATGTGATATTATGATTTATGCGCTAATGCTTTGGGTGTTAGGAAATGTACTGTGTGTAGTATGTTTTGCGCACCCTGTGTTCTGACACATCTGAATGTGTTTTTATGCATCATGTGTAAAGTTTCTGGCCTATACCCCTAAATGTATTTTTATGCTTAGGTGGTTGTTTTTCCTAGTATAGTTATGCTAGTGAGTTCATGGTTCCCTGCGTGATATTTTCCTAAGGTGGTTAGGGTTTCGAAGGTGGTACTTACCTTTCACCAGTGGTTACTGGCTGTGTGCTACATTTGCTACTTGGTGCTTAAAACTATCTCCAAGGGCTTGATACTGAGCTTGCCCCCTGACCAGAGTCCCAGGACCAGTGGACTCTATTGTGCCTTCCCTGCCAAGTAGCCGGGACTTGTCTGACCTCCAGGTGCCGCTGGAGCCCCACCTGAAGTGTGCCTCGCTCGCTCCCCTTTGCAGCCCATGCCTGGCCACCCCCGGCTCGAGCCGCACCGCTCTCCTCTGAGCCGCGTCCGCTTCGCTGGGCCGCCCGCAGCCTGCCCCCCTCCTCCTCTGAGCTGCACACCTTTGGGTCGCCCCAGCCTCAGAAAAAGCTCTGAGCCCACTTTGGGAGCAAAGAAACACCCGCACGTTTGCAGCATACCGGCCGCCTCCCGCCCGCTCCGGTCTGCCGAGGAGGTCACCTGCATTGTCCCGCGCCACCAGAACGGAAGGCACGGTCCGTACCCGCCGCCAGTTATTATATGTTCTATGTTCTAAAAGTGTTACTTCTACAAAGTGCTAATTCTACCAAAGGCTAGTTCTAAAAGTTCTCATTCCTGACAGTGGTCCATGTGGCCCTGTCCCATGTATATGATCCCATGTAAATTCTGCCCGTGCCTATGGCACATTGTAAAGTGTGTATTTATTATCTAATGTGTTTGGTATACTACAAAGGCTATTTTTGATATAACCTTGTGTGGAGCTCCTTTTGTGGGGGGCCTGGGATGTTGTTGCTGGTGGGTGCGTGCGCAAATGCTTTACACATCGCCTCTGAGATAAGCCTGACTGCTCGTGCCAAGCTACCAAGAGGGTGAGCAGGGGTTATCTTGGCGGGTGACTTCCTTGCCCTGACTTAGAATGGTGGTTTCTGCCTGGCTTTGGCGCAAGCCTCCGCCAACCAGAAATACCCATTTCTAACACTCTCCGACATGGCGTCTCTCATTCTTTTGGGTCTCTGTGCCAGAGAGGGGATGGGGTTAGCTACCCAACTCCGCAGGGGTACTACAGACAGTCTTTGTTTTGTGTGGAGGATGGAGGAGTGGGCATGCTGGGGCTGCTGGGGCGCCGCGAGGTTGGCTAGGATATCGCTAAAGCCCCGGACAATAGTTGCTATCTGGGTTTCTAGCTTGGAGAGATGCTGCTCAGTTTTGAGATCGTTGAGATATCGGGGCTAGTCCTGAGTGAGACTGTTGGGTCTACGGGGGGGAGTCCCGGGGTATTGGGTGGCTTAGTGGTGGCTAAGTTGTTTCTTTTGGGTCTGAGAGGAGAGAGTCTCAAGGGATTGGGTCACCTTGTTTTGTGCGTGTTGTCTGTGTGGGGTCTGGGCGGGGCTGTGAGAGCAGGATTGGGGTGGTCTTGTTGGGGCATGGGTTCAATGTTGCCTGAAGGTTTGGGGAGGCGGGCATTCAGGTAGTTCAGGGTTACGTGGAGGTTTGGCGGTAGGTGGGAGCCAGCAGGGGGAGAGTGGGGATGGGAGCTGTAGATAGGGGGTGGGTGGATCTTTTTCTTGATGGGGGTGAGGGGTATGCCATGTGGCGAGGGGTCTTGCTGGGGAGTAGGTGGTTTATTGCCTGTGGGTTTGGGGACGTTGGTGTTAATGATTGATTGATTCATTGACCATTTGGTCATTTGACTGAAGTTGTTCTATTTTTAGATGGCTCTTGACCACCCAGCTGAGATTATTCCTTTTGGTACTGAGGCTGTCCCTGCCCTTACCCCTGGAACCATCTTCACCAATGTGTCTGGTCATCCACCATGTAGACAGAGGTACCCTCTTTGTTCCTCATGTTCCATGAAGAAAGCTTCACTGACTTAAGAGAGAAGGCAGACATCATCTTCAGCTAGGGCTACATTTTGCAAAGAGCTCCCACTTGGTATACGAATAGATGAAAATATTCATGCAATCAGAAAGAAACTAAAAATCCATTCCCCTGGCTTCCCACATGCACCTAGAATCAGCTCCTTTGTGAATGAGACGGATCCTAACCAGTGTTAGTGAAGGTGCCTCACTGTCACCAAGGATGACTTTATTATCTTGGGCCAGAATGTATCCGAAATGCCAATGACGCTTTGTTGCCTTCCCCGTCATGTTAGATCAGTCCTCTCTGCAACAGAGGTTTGTCTAACCCATGCAGCTGGAATCCCTGACTCGCTCACCCACAGGAGCAACTCTTCTGTTGCAGACTATAGCACATGCCTCATGATGGTGTTGTCCCCTCTCACTCTAAGGCTGCCAGCAGATTACACTACTGCCCCCACATACATATCCCCTGAGAAAGACCTCATCTTTCTGGCAATGCTTCATCAGAATGGTCTTAACCAGTAGACCCTGGCTTTCTAGTGCCTCTTTGAATTAATGTGTGTTTTTCAGATACAGCGGCTAGTATTGGGGATGCGTAAAAGCGGATTCTCCCACCTCCCGGAAGTCACCAGCCCTGACTCTCTGCTTTCCACCTGTTCTGGTAATCACCAGTCTGGATGGCCCCAAAATGTCATACCGTCAAGAGGGCTTTCCCATCTCTACGAAGGTAAAGTCCTCACCTCCCTTTTTCCACCTGGGCTGGCAATGGCTCCTCTTCTGCTAATCACATGGTGAGTGGTCTGGCCCCTCTGCAAAACCAATTTTTAATTTGTTTTTAAATTAACTTTTATATTTTATACATTTTTGATATCGTTGTTTTAATGTATCTTGAATGGAGGATGTGGTGTAATGGCCAGAGCTGCCCTCTTTGAACCTGCGAGCCTCGGTGTCGGCTCATCAACCTGTGATTCTGGGCAAATCACTTAATCTCCCCGTGCCTTCCAAAAATGAATGTGTCCTTGTGTAACATAACTGGTGCTCATGTAAAGCGCTCCAACACCTTCGACTTGAGTTTGTGCTATATAAAACTGCAGAAAAAAAAAAATATATATATATATATATATATATTTATACATATATAGTGATGGAATAAACGAAAAAATAAGTTCCTGTAAATATCAATGGAGAAAGTACTGTGATCTATACTACTATAATAAAGCAGAAACTTTCAGGCTTTGAGGCGGGTAAACTCGGGAACCACTGCGCCAATCTACACACCCAATACACCGTTGAAATCGGCAGGGTGTGTAGATGGTTATAGGCTACATAAATTTAAAAAAGAAACTTTATTTAAAATTTTAGATTAAAAAAAAGTAGTCCCTCAAAAGTAGCGCCGGCCGCGACGTGCGTGGTCACGTTAGGAGCACGGGGAGGAGCGGCGTCTGAGGAGCGGCGGACATGGCATGGGGGAGGAGCGGTGACGTAAGGAGCAGAGGACCGGCGGCGGAGGAGGAGCGGTGGACATGGCGCGGGGGAGGAGTGGTGGTGCGAGCGGACAAGCGGGAGCAGCGCCGGCGGAGGTAAGGGCACTCATGTAGGGGCAGGCGGGGGACGGGCCGGGCTGGGGACAGGACGGGCCGGGCCGGGCGGGGAACGGGACGGGCCGGGCGGGGAACGGGACGGACAGGCGGCGGTCGGGGAAGCCTGAGGACAAGAAAGAGGACGCAAACGGTGCACTACAAATGTCAGACAAACGGTGCATTACAGGAGGAAAAGGAGGAAAAAGTGACGTGTAGCCAGAGGGGTTTTAACCTGTGGCCCTTCGGTGGAGTGGAGGGAAGGGGTTGGATAACGTGTGCACGAGGAAAAAGTGACGTGTGCAGGTTACAAAAGGGGCGGGCGGGGGCCCTGAAGGGAAGTAAATTACAGGAGGAAAAAGTGATGTCTGCAGGTTACAAAAGTGAGGCGGGATAGGGCCCTGAAGCCTAATTGCTCCGGGACAACGTTGGGACGGGCTGCCAGTTCACCTCTATAGCACATGCCCATGAAAGTTGGATGAGCTCCATGTTTTATTTACACCGCCTCTTAAGATTATTTTTCCCTGGTGGTTCTTCGGAGTTGGGAGGTTCTTGGATTTTAAAATAGAATTGAGAATTTTTTTTTCTCACAATACTCTGAGAAATACAGTTGAAGTGGTTCCGATATCTCGTACTTAACTTTCTTCATGCCCTGTGAACAACAACCACTCGTGTTCTGTTGTTAACATGTGTTCAATGTACATTTGTACAGCTAATGGCATGTCATTACCTTAAATTTCCTCTGCCCACTTGGCCTATGTCTTGATATTGCTAATGCCCCTGACGTGCACAATGCAGCACACATGGAAAAAGCAAAAACAAGGAGAAATAATGCATTTTACCTTGTTTTGCCAACTTAAGACCAGGGTTTTCCTGGTCTTCATTTTTCACTGCCTCCTTGTTCATGTGGGGCAGCGTCAAATACAATGGGTGTTGCGGTGGGACGCCCACCACAACACCCACTGCACGCCCCTTTCCTGCTAACCATAGCGTGAAAGAGTGCATTATGTACAAGAAAGCGTTAAGCCACGTTAAGTGGCTTAACGCTGCCTTGTACATATGGTGCAGCCCCTATCCCCACCACAACATCCATAAAAGTGACGTTGTGGTGGCGATAGGGGCTTGTACATATGCCCCTGAATGTCTAGGCAGAGCCCACCTTCACTGCGATCCCGGCCCTTCCGCCGTCATTGTCCCATCCTGTCCGCCACCCTCCACCCCCAGGCTGGCACTGTCCACGCCTTATTTTACTGGCATCCGTTACACAGCTATTTGTGTTGTATGATATATTTGCTGATCATAAACGTAAATGAATAAATGAAGGCTACAATAAATTTCACCCAGGACAAATTTTGATGACTAATAATAGAAAGGGGAACATTTTGTCTGAGAGCTAAGATTTGTTTTAATTTCAAGCCACTTATAAACATTGATCTTAACTAAATCCTCCATATTGTGAGTTATTTGAATCCCTGTGGCCTAAATAAATTGCTCCAATCTAAAACCTTGCATTCCATATTTCAAGTCATAATTAACGTTTTCCCTCATTAATGTTATAAAACAAAAATATAATCTTGAAGTTATGAATTATTGACTATGCACATTTTGTGTTTGGAAAAAAACAGTAAATCATAAGCGTCTATTTAAACCGAACCTTCTAGATTACACATTATAAAAAGAGGTTTCAATAAGCCGAAGAGACAGTGAGCAGCCCTGGCGTGTTCCTTTTATACTGAAAATCCTCTGCTCAATATTTTCCTATTAATAATACCCCTACCCTTGGGATGAACATTGATTGCTCGTACTATGTAAATAAAATTATAGCGAGGGGATATTTTTCTAATGTCAGCCACAATAGGCCCAGTGTACTCAATCGAATGCCTTCTCAGCATCTACCAGTACTGTAACAACAGGTGAGACAGGCAGATAGTTCTGTCAATGCAGGTACAACATGCAGTTATATTCTTACTTATATTAGCCCCTCATATAAACCACGGTTAAATAATCCGTTTTTGAAGTCAGTTAGCAAGTACCCTTTCAAAAATCTTACTAATATCATTTAGCAATGGGATGGTGTGACAGGAAGTTATGGCCTTTCCCGGGTTTGAGGTCTGGGGTGCCAATGGTCCCCTTTGTCTCTGGATACTGTTTCACCTGTGTGTCTCCCCCCACTTTACCGTGATTCCCCTGGTTCTATCCATGCTCATGAAGGAGCAATCCCTGGTGATGCTGAGTGTGCTTTTCTGCTGATAGAGGAGGTGGTTCACTCTACTGAAGATGTTCATGATTGCTCCGGTAGCAGTGTGTCCAGTGACCCTGTGCCACATCTGGTTCTCAGTGCTTCCAGTCTCCAACCATCTGCCAGAGAAATGAAAGGTAGATGAAATTAAATGCCATTGTAAAAATTGGGCATGCCACCTCAGATCCCGCCAGCCTGCTACAATGGGCCCCCCAAAGTTCGATTCCCCTTCCCATACATTGTTCAATCTCTACCTCAAAACCCTCTGCTTAATCCTCAGGAATTCGGGGGTTTTCTTCCACATATACGCCAACAACACCCAAATCTACCTGAAGGTCTCATGCCCGGAATCCTTAACTTGGCTGTCCAACTCCCTAAATAGAATTCAGTCTTGGATGGCAAACAACCACCTCAAACTTAACCCAGGGAAAAATTTGGGGGCATATCAACAAGGCCCGCGATAAAATTATTGCAGCTATAGCTTCCGTTTTCAGGCAAAAAGTGGTGATAATTTTATCGCCCTATCAGCAAAGGCACGCTATTGCGTGTGTTCATGATTCTGCACCCATTTCATCAATGCCCAGCTTTGCATTGCTAATGAGATGCAAAGTGGGCGTAACACACAGAAATTACCAGGAAAATGTTGCTAAGCGACATTACTCCTATTATCAATCTGCATGCTAACCTGTGCAGCGACGATAAAAGTAGCACTAACCGTGCTTATCTCAGGTTTTATTACGCCTGCTTTTCATCAGACGAAGTCATATTAGCCTATGGGTGGTGGATTGTAACCTTGAGACAATCCTGCCCTATCTACAAGGTTTTGCCTATTGCTGTGCAATTATCGCTGTATTTCCGTGATAATCGCACTTTTTGTCTCTATCGCTGGTTTTTATATCACATTGGAGATAGGCGTTGATGATAAAGTGCTATCTCTGCGATATTTTTCCAGCGATAGCCGCCATAATTATACTCGCGCTAAGTGCGCTGAGTGGTAATTATCGTGTGGCCTGTAGATATAACCCAATTTTCTCCTCATCTCTCCAAAGAAAGCTTACTCTTCAATGCAAGGCTGGATGGATATCCTCCCGGACATAGCAGGCCACCAATCCATCATTCAGAATGCCAAATCTCTTGGTTTCACCCTCGACAGATTTCTTAACTTCCAGAACCATATCTCTATCATGGCAAAGAGTGTCCGGTTCCAGCTGAGGCTGCTTCGGAGAATTAGGACACCCATCCCAGCACACGCCCTTAAATCTGTAGTCAAGGCGTTCATGCTACCCAAACTCAGCTATGGAGCTGAACTCCTTGAGGCATCCCCAAATTCCACCTAGGTCCACTCAGAGCAGTCCTATATGCAGCAGTCCACTTTGTGACAAGTCACAAGAAAGCGTTCACATCTCCCCCATTCCACTCTCACTTCATTGGTTTCCCATACAGGCAAGAGCTCCATTTAGAACTCTCAGCACCACTCATAAACCTCTTCACTCCTCTATACGCTCGTGCCTCTCTGAGAAACCTTTTCTACTTTTTTTCACTCACTTTCACTTAGAGGCTTGGAATATTCATGCTTTGGAATTTAGACTTGGAGAATTGTCTTCTGTGTTGACCACTTCAAAATTAATGGATTTGCAGCAGGATCAAAAGTCATGTATATTCTTACTTTTTGTTGGTCTATAGACCCTTGAATGAAGCACATTAGGCTTGGGTACATCTTCATGATGATATAAGGCTGATATGAGTAAAGTGACGAGTAGACAATTGCTTAATAGTACCTCATTCATTTGATTCAAGCCTTCTTGTCACTTTAACACAACAATGTCTAATCATGGCTGAGTTCAGTGACACTTTGATACTTAATTCACAAGGTTGTTGGGGATATGCCCTTTTGTGGGTGCATCCCTGGTAATGGAAAGAACTTAACTAGAGATGCCAGCCTAGCCTAGCCTTTATGAGAGGAGAGCAGGGGTGCGCCCGCCTCGTTCAGCTCATGAATATGCAGAGACCTGTATGAAGAAGGCTGTAACCTAGTCATGAAATTAATGGTGAGCAATCAAGCCCTTGAGGTTCAGGAATGCTTTATATGAGCATCCTCTCGACTGCACCCGGAGCCCCTCCCCCAAGGAAGCTATAGAAATATAACTCTCAAAGCATGCAGAAGGCCGCATTAAAAATAGGCGAGGTGACCGACTTTAAATCTAATCTAAACCCTCTCTTTGCGCCTGCCCGAGGCCACGCAGTGGCCATTAGGAGGGCGGGCTCCTAGTCATGGAGGGCTGTCCCGCCCCCACATGACATAGCAGTTCCTCACCCATGGCAGTCTCCCCTGGTTGGTGGAGACTGTGTAGGTGATGCACGTCCGGGGCGGCTGGGAGGAGCCGGCGAGAGTATTTCTGACCTCTTCCCCGCTGGGGAGGCCTCTTTGCCGCTCCGGACGTTGTAGTTCCTTGTTGGGACACTCTTTTGTCCTCGTCTTTCTGCTTGGGTCGCGTCGAGGAGTTGCCGGGATTTTAAGACGTCGGGTCTGTCTCGTACACGTGGTGAGTGGCGGGGCATCTCGGCCTCCTTCCGTCGTCCCCCGTCTTGGTGGGGGGGCGGGCCGGGCCGGTGTTGGACGGTCTTTGGTTAAATTTGGGCCTTTCTTGTGCTTTATTGGCATTTGGGTGCCCGTCCGGTTCCTCGCAGGTTCTTGGGCAATAGAGAGGGTTTTCCAGAAGGAACGGAGCGGTTTGGTAGGTGCATTGTGCCCTTGGCGGTGGCGGGGAGAAGTGTAGCTCACGGGTTAGAGCGGCTGACTCGGAAACAGTGAATGGGCCTGGGACCAAGGTTCGAGTCTCGGCGCGGCAGGGATGATACTCGCCTCGGCGATTGATCCGCAAGACTGGCTGATTAATTGTTTAAATGGCATATAAGACGAACATTTTAGGTGTTCGCTAGTTGGAATTTATATCAATAGCATTTATGGGTGAATGTTTTAGAGGCACTAGGCAGTTATATGCATTGCATGGATGTTTACTGCGGATCAGTGAGCGTTGTTTTCTTTCAGTATTGCCCGCCTTGCACACAGCTCACAGAAAAGTGACCTCCGGGTGTATCCCCACGTGTCTAATCCTTACGTGCATGATTTTATAGGGGGATCTTGGAGAACCTGGGAGGCCTGCCGGGTGCGGAACTTTGTGGTTTCCAGCCTGCATCTGGTCGGGCTTGGAAAGCTATCCCTTGGTGTTTCTTCTATTGTTGGCGTGAGGAGGTGGCTGCACTTGTAAGCTGGCGTCTTTAGTGCAGGGAAACAGGGTTCTAGCCATCCTGGAAGACTGCAATAATTTTCGTCTTTGAGGGATTTCTTTTCATTCTTTGATAGGTATCATGTACTGTTCACGCGTTTAGTATTTTGCATCACTGGTACAGCTGCCTTCATCACATGGCCTGGGCGATGCTTCGGTTTTCCCCTCTTGCAAGCTTGACTTATAGGACATGTTTTCAATTTTAGCTATATGACCGGTGTCACCGTTACATTAACATCTTGTATGTATGATCTCATGTGTATGGGCCGTAGTTTATTTCGGGTGGGTCCACACTTCGAGGGGGAGACGCCAGAGTTCGACTTCCCCCGAGCCTTATCTGCATTTTGTAGGCATTTCTGTAGATAACTCAGCGTGTTTATTTTCGCCTTATCTCAGTCTGGAAACCGAAAGTCACATTTCTTTATCGGGTCCAGGTAGTGGCATTTGGTGAGCTTCGGTTTGGCACGAACACTCACAGCTATTTTAATTGACTATGAGTTCTCTTCACGCATCGGTGTAGTAGCTGCCCGCTACATGTTTCAATTTGTTATTTGGGGGTCGCAGGGTGTCCTCCGCTGACGCGATGTTTAACGGACGGCTCCAATTCCTGGTGCCCGGGGATCTGGGTAGTTTATCCCCTCTCGTGCCCGCGCCCCCCGTCGGGGGGAGCTAGAGTAGGCGGGGTCGAGTATCGAGTAATGTTTATGCATGTCTGCTGTGCATCACTGTCGGGCTGGGGACAGGCTTTGCAAAAGGGGTTTTTCCGGGCAGTAATCAGTGAGCGCCCGTCGGCATTCACTGGCTTCTCACTTCCGTTCTCTGCATTTCTTTGTGTTGTGTTGTTACAAATGCGAGTCTAGTATCGTGGGGCCATGTTACTTCGAGGCCCATTCGTGTGACATATTTACTTACGCGTTGCATGGTAATTTCTGTGCGAGGGTAGGCCTATCCCATGCACAGTTTAGTTGATGGTGGTCGGTATTACAAGGGAGCATTGGGGCCATCGCACCTCGAGGCCCAATCGCGGAACGGATGTAATTTGCGCGCGGCACCTCTTAATTTGTGTTATTCCCTCCCGCTGCAGGTCCGGCCGGCACGCCGAGCAGCCCCCCCCCCCCCCCCCCTCTTCCTCGCACTCCTCGGGCTGCGCGGTGGTCCACTGTTTCAGCCTTTGTTGCGAGGTATGTATCAACTATGCATCGGGGGTTGGCTCAAGATGGAGTCGAGTGTGTGCGAGGGATTTGGCGTAATGCACGAGGCCTTTCGTAGGCCGGGCTGGGGGTCTGGGTTGCATGCGACGGTACCCCTATTCCTGGCAGTATTTTGGCCCTCTGAATACCAGTGGCAGCTCAAACTGGTGTTATGACGATGGGGACGCTTCGGCCTGCTAGTCCGCAGCGAATCTATGTGTAGCTATGCATTTCTTCTGTGCCAAATTGTACGCGGTATGTTATCCAAAGTGGAACTGGGTATTGCGCCGCGTTGTCTTACCCGCGTCTCGCCTGGACCATAAAATACCGGATAATAAAGTCGATTCTGGCTACTTGGATAAGCTCAGTGGTTTCCGCTTTTGCAACGGACACTTTTGTTCTTCTTTGATAAGTTACAATCCTAATACAGTACTGCGAGCCTTTAACTGTCATCAAAGAGTTGCCTGCGAACTGCAAGTACAGGATTGGAGCCTTATGTTTCCACCAGTCTCATGACCCTAAGGTGCCAAAAAAGGTTTGTTTGGTTAGGAATGCACTACTATTAGTAACGCCAATCCCAACCATGGTACAGAGTCTGGAGTTTGTGCTTTCCATAAACACTCGTATAATATACTGTTTACTGTTTTTGGATGCATGGCATTATTACCACACCTCCTTCCTGTTTGTCTTTTGTGCTACGACTGAGCTATCCTGCCAATGCAATAAGTATGACACTGCTTACATAGGACCGGTCTTTGCTGAGAAGTTTCTGAGGTTTATGCACTTCGAGGGTCCTTGATTGGACTCCTGCAGAATAACGCAGGGGTCTCCTTCACTGCAGCCTGGTAATCTAACCACGGGAATTCTAGGGACTAAATGAATAGGATTTCGTAAAGGGGTTAACTGATAGGATAATAACTTCTTACTGTTGTGCGCTGACGAGTCAAGATGCATCTAGAAACGGGTGCCCCCCCCCAGATTGGGAAGTCTATGCTGTGTATTCCTCTTATGTGCGAGGGGATACTCTGAAGTATCATACAGTGGTTTGTTCTTGTATTAGCAAGATTGGGGGGAACCCGGTTCTTGAGTAACTCCTTACCAAAGTAGGGCATTGTATCAAGACTCTATCGCTGGAGGGTCAAGATTTTGAGGATGCATCGTCGGTTTTCAGAAGCCCTAAATTAGTCATTGGTTTGTAGCAGTAACTGCGGGGTCCACGTGTTGGGTAATACATTTAATGCAGATTGCCTGGCTTTGTCGTCTGCCCGGTAGCTATATCTGTGTTCACGTTGTGTCTTCCTTGTAGGTCTTTATCCTAGGTAAAGGTGCATTACCAAGGTAATGGTTAGGCACAAACCTGCTTTCGTGCGATTAAGTAAGTGTCGCGCAGGCATGGAGCAGGGTAACTTCCCCTTACACGAAGGCTCCGTGCCGTCCGCTGCAATGAGGAGCACGGTACTTTATGTGGTTAGCTGGTGTCCTGCCTCATCCAACATTTCTTCCTTGTGATTGCATCCATCTTCGTCCGGTAGCTCTCTTCGCCACTCCAGTATAGACGCTCCTATATGTGCAGTATTCTAGTCGCGTCTTCTCTGGGGAATAGCCCAGCCCTCCCTGCCAATCCTGGCCCTCCCTGGTTTGGATACAAGCATCCTGGTTCCCGGTGTTGGGGCTTTCGCCCTCACCATCCAGACCCCCTGGTCAGGCTTATTGAGCGACACGTATTTTATGCGCTGGCTTGGCTGGCCTGACAATAGCCACCCCCCCCCCCCCTTCAACAGAGGTACCCCCCTCTTGAGACCAGCTACTTTTCTTCCTATACATTCCGTTGCGAAATTGAGTACATTCAATCTTCAGATGATCAGATGTCGGTCGCATGCTTTATACCTGTTGGGTTTAGGACTTGATGCATGTTGTTTTAGCCCAGGCGCGGCCTGGTTAGGTTTCGAGTGGCAGGCACGATTAGGACATGATGCCCCGCCCGTTTGCTACCCATCCGCTTTATCTGTTTTTCGTCCAGGGTTTTAGCATGATTTGCCATTGAGATCCTAGTATGACCGGCTCATTCGGGCTAAGAAATAGAGGCTCTATGACTGATTTGCCCCTTGTAAAGTCTGGAAGTGGTAGGGACACTGGTCATCAGGTCTGATATGTTCGGTTTACTCTATAGCTTAATACTATAGCTTATAACTTTACCCTTATGTAGCCCTGGTACTCCCTCATCTATCTATAGGCCGGCTTTACAAGTTCTGCAATGGTGTGGGTGGGAGGATGTCAGCAGCTTAGCATGTGATAGAACTGGCATGATAATATTTTAGCTGTATGCAGGACAAGAAGTGATGTATAAGACCCTACACCTGTTCTTATATGACCAGACCTGTTTGGCAAGACCAGTTTCCCTGAGTTACGTTACGTGTTAGCTTGTGGGGCGTTACAAGTGGAAAAGGGTCCGGTAGGCATGCTGCAAGAGTATATTATATGCAGATGGTGGGGTGTTTAAAGGGTCTAGTGCGCACTTTTAGTGGTGGCCCAAGCCAGTGAGCAAGGCAACTGGCTGTGTATATGGGGTGGGGGCGATCTTTTACCCCATCTGTACTCCTTGGAAGGAACCCCGGAGCCGGGGGAAATTTACCCTACAATGTGGCTCATTCTGTTCCACGGTAGGGGCTTGTATTTCAGGGTAAAGTGACATTACTCTAGTGATCATGGCTGCAATTTCGTCACCCTTTCTCCTTCCTGGGGCCCATTTTCTTCCTCTTAACAGTGCCAATGTCACACTCATTGCCCTATTAGACAGGCACCGCGCACCCAAACCTTGCGATTCATGCTTAAAGTAAACAAGGCAAAACACAGCTATAGATAGCGCTGCACTTCGGCCCTGTTAAGTAAGTAACCTGTTGTCCGGGCAACGCACGACTACTTTAATTTGATAGTTCTGCCATGTATCTGACGCGCAGGTATTCTCCAAAGAAAATCCAGTATCTTTTATGTATTGTTATTTTCAAAGCGCTGACGTTACCGTGCCCCCAGTTACCACTAAGAGGTCTTCATCCTATTAGTTAGGCACAACGGCCGATCTCTTTTAGTCCTTTTCTAACATGCGGTGAAGTGCTGGACATAGACATTCTTATGTCACGTCATAAACAAAATGACTGGAGGGGCCACCTACATATTCCCAGACGTTGTCAGCTATGTATGGGTCCTCGTAATTACTCCAGTAGGTTAAACAGGTGGCTTGCTATTATTTGAAATACTGGGGGTGTAATTGCTTGACAGCCCAGGCTAAGTATTTAGTTACACCTGGGAAGTCTGTATGGATCTACATGTGCTGGATTACTAACTAGGGTAATCATATATATGCTTAGAACTCTAGGAGTTGTTAGTACCCCCCTATTATTTAGGGCAGGCGAAGGGGGTGCAGCACAAGTGATTGGGCCAGGCCGTCTGCAAACTTGCCACCCGGTGTGGGGTGCAATGGGTTTAGCACGCAGTGCACACCAGACACCCAAGTACAAGATCAAACGTTATGTAGGCTATGTTTGCACCGGTACAAGTGTTAAGATAAGCACGTGAATAATAGCAAACAGTGCGGCAAGAGAAGTGGTGTGGTGTGCAACAAAGAGTATCAACACAGGTACATAGAGCACTGCAATAATGGCAACCACTTTAAACTGAGAAATTCTACCTGTGCACCCTTGATAACGGCACATGTGTTGCTCTCCCATGTGGGTAGGGTCTTGCGTCATAGTCATTCCCCCCCCTTCCTTGGTTCTCCTGCCCTATTTAGGAATTATGCATTACCTGGGGGGGCAAGTGTTTTTCAGCTGCCCCCGTGGTTTTCAGTTTATCTCTTGCAAGACCACTTCGCTAGTCACTCCAATATATGCATGTGAGTGCTGCAATAGATTCCTTAATCCTGGGGGATTAGTTGCTGACGCGGAATCGGGCAGTTGATTGGTTTTGTGACAGCGCTTGTTCATTCGGGAGGGATTCTCTGCTGGGGGGGCCCTTCCCATCACCTGGTCTCTTGCCTGGGGTAGTCCTCCCTACTGGGGTAGTGGGATTGTTCCCGGGTGGATGGCTATTGGTGTCGGAGTGGCTGGCATTTATCCATGCATGCCCTTGCGCAGGTCAGCCGAGGGGCCTCTCGGTTGCAGGCGCTGCGGTCCCCGGGAAGTGGTCGTAGTCGGCCTTCAGTCTAGCTACCTTACTGTACTATGTCTGTAGCCGCTTCCAGCCAAAAAACCTAAGAGGACAGGGGATGCCGGCTGTGCGGCCTGTGGACCCGGATTAGCGCTTAACTGGGACTCGTCCTAGTTCTATAGTATGTCTGGTGCCCTCCTATTCCCTAGTGTCTGTGAGCACAATTGTTCTCCCTGCTGGATTTGTAGACAGTAATTCAGATGTATCAGTGACTCCATGGCGCAGTTTCCTGACGCTCTGTGGGAAGGGATATGGGGGTGGCCCAGCGGCTCGCGCTGGACAGCCTATTTCATGTTACTGAGGGCCTCTGTAGTAGGGGCCCCTTCCTACCCCCTTTAGTTTCCCTGAGGGGTTGTAGGACAGGTTTATTGGTGCCTGATGGTAGCACCCCATGCCTATGGGCGTTGCCCTGTTCCTCCTCTGCCTGGAGGTAGCAATTCTAGGTGTAGGTTGCAGGTAAAGAGCAGTAATAATGGTGGGGGGCCCGTGCGGCAGCGGGAACCACCGCACTGGGCTGTGGCGGAGTTACTGGGCGATCCGGAAGAAGAGAGGTGCAAACGCTGGACGTCAGCGGGCACATAGGGGTGCCAGAGCATAACCTCAGAGCCTAACCTGTAACCTCATGGGAGGTGCAGGAATCCGTGTCGGCACCCCAGTAGTCCTTCGGGCGGTTGTTGGCCTGTGCAACCGGGGGTTTGCCTAGGCACGCCCAGCAAATGGGCGTGTCAGTATAATTATGGTGTTTGTACAACAGTTGGGTGGTTCGCCACTGTGTTGTTTGGCTCAACAGGCGGGCAGGTGGCGAGAATGCGGCCTGCCCTAGGATCGCCCGTAAGTTAACCCACCGTCATTACATATGTTGTATGTAATAAACCTGCAGCAATTTTTCCCAAACCTAATACTTGTGTCTTTGTGTTATTTGCGGGTTTGGGCATGTGGGGCGGGTGTTCATGTGGCCCTGATGTGACTATGCGCCTGCCCGAGGCCACGCAGTGGCCATTAGGAGGGCGGGCTCCTAGTCATGGAGGGCTGTCCCGCCCCCACATGACATAGCAGTTCCTCACCCATGGCAGTCTCCCCTGGTTGGTGGAGACTGTGTAGGTGATGCACGTCCGGGGCGGCTGGGAGGAGCCGGCGAGAGTATTTCTGACCTCTTCCCCGCTGGGGAGGCCTCTTTGCCGCTCCGGACGTTGTAGTTCCTTGTTGGGACACTCTTTTCCCGCCCTTCCTCTAACCCAGAGTGTCTGCTTGAGGGGGCGCAGGGGGGAGCATTTAATGTGTTCCTTTTTTTTTTCGTTGCAGGCGGAGTTACTGGGCGATCCGGAAGAAGAGAGGTGCAAACGCTGGACGTCAGCGGGCACATAGGGGTGCCAGAGCATAACCTCAGAGCCTAACCTGTAACCTCATGGGAGGTGCAGGAATCCGTGTCGGCACCCCAGTAGTCCTTCGGGCGGTTGTTGGCCTGTGCAACCGGGGGTTTGCCTAGGCACGCCCAGCAAATGGGCGTGTCAGTATAATTATGGTGTTTGTACAACAGTTGGGTGGTTCGCCACTGTGTTGTTTGGCTCAACAGGCGGGCAGGTGGCGAGAATGCGGCCTGCCCTAGGATCGCCCGTAAGTTAACCCACCGTCATTACATA
This sequence comes from Lissotriton vulgaris, assembly GCF_964263255.1. Lineage (NCBI taxonomy): Eukaryota > Metazoa > Chordata > Amphibia > Caudata > Salamandridae > Lissotriton > Lissotriton vulgaris. The sequence continues at coordinate 186,925,027 of NC_141695.1, read as the reverse complement.
TGTTGTATGTAATAAACCTGCAGCAATTTTTCCCAAACCTAATACTTGTGTCTTTGTGTTATTTGCGGGTTTGGGCATGTGGGGCGGGTGTTCATGTGGCCCTGATGTGACTATGCAGCCGACCTTTCACCCCTTACATTTTACTGGCATCCTCAGACCTGCCTTCTGCAGGGGGGGGAGCTGTTTTTATTTGCGCCTCTGCAGTCTCCAGTGCGGAGACGGAATATTAACTTATTTTTTCCTTTTATTATTTCTTATTGTGCCGGCATTGCTGCATTCACGTTTTTACGATGTTTCTTCACGGTATACGAGTCGGCTCCCCTGTTTACGAGCCGTGAAGTGAAAAAACACAGAGACACATGAAAATAAAGAAAGGCCGCGGCGGTGAGTCGGCGCCAGAGGCCCCCAGGACAGAGGCAGGTTTGAGGTGGTATTTTATTGCCGATAAACAGACGGAACCTCAAGTGCGGGGGAGTGAAGAGAGGGGACTCATCCATTATATGTCGCTAGAGGGGTGGAATGATCAGTACTGGTTCTGGGGGGTGTACGGTGCTGTGGCCGGGGCGTTAGTGTACAGAGGTTTCCGTCTTTCTGAGGGGTGGGTCACAATGGCTATCTCAATAACAAGCACTGGAAACACCAATAGGTCTGGCTTATAAATGAAATTGCCTCTTTAGTCATTGATGGGTTTATGCACTCAATAATTGATATATGCTCTCTGTCACTCATCCGTTCCCTCATGCATCCCCTCATTCACCCACTGACTCATTCCTACATCCACTCACTTACACCCACACAATACAACACGCACAGATTTTACAACATATGCATGACAGGTATAAACTAGCAATAAAAATAAAACACAGCAGTGAACAAAAGTCTTTCTATGGCATACTATAGTGTATTGGTATTTTAACCCCTTCACTGCGACTGCTGTTCCGACGCAGTACTAAGGGGGCGGGGCGGAAGAGCGGTGGGCGCATGCTGGTGTCGAAACCGCTCCGTTACCAGCGTCGGTTGCGCAGTGCTTATGACGGAGCGGTTCCGTCATGGCCCTCCCCGCTCAATAGAACGCTCAGCGCAGGCGCGGAATTCGCGCCGCGCATGAGCGGCGGGCAGGCCATGACGGAACCGCTCCGTCATCAGCACAGCGCCACCGCAGCTGATGACAGGGCGCTTCCGTCATCAGCATACAAGGGGTTAAGGACCCAGCACAGCTTCCACGTTTACAACCAACATGTTGGCCATTTTGAAGTGATCAAACAACACACTGTGGACAATACCATTCCATGACGGTTGCCTGTTTTAGAGGCAGTACCACTTGGGATGCGGCACACTGCAGAAGAAATTAGCAAAACGTAGGTGGGCTGTTGCCACTGTCGGGCGATCTGTAACAAGAGAAGAAAGAAATGAATGAAAGGAGACCTATAAAGGGAGAAAGTGTCAAATTAAACTTCTGCCCACCACACACAGGATCTGATGTGCACTTGTTTGCAGACGGATGTCCACATGTGATCAGGCAAATGCTGTAACTCACAGGCCAAGGGAGCCAAAGCTGAAGTGAGCTGACTCATTGCTGCTCCATTGGTCCATTCTATAAGAGGTCATGGATGGAAGCAGAATGTAAATGGCACAGACAGAGACCTTGGCAGAAGAGAGCTCGTATATATACCTACAGATGACATTACAACACTCCTTGACCGAGGAGAAGTTGTGGCCCTGATCCTACTCAACATCTCTGCGGCATTTGACACAGTCTTCCAGAACACCCTCATCAACACACTCTACAGCATAGGCATACAGCAAGGCGCCCTCAAGTGGAATGCCTCCTTCCTCACAGGATGCACATAGAGCATCCGACTGCCTCCCTTCACCTCTGTACCCTATGTCATAATATGCGGTGTTCCATAATGATCATCCCTCAGGCACACCCTATTCAACATTTACATGAACCCTCCGCAGACATCGTCAGATCCCATGTACTCAACACAATCTCCTACGCAGACGACACTCAACTGATTCTCCCGCTTACCAAAGACCCCTCTAAAGCCAAAACCAAATTCTACTATGCCATTTCCAGTGTAGTCAAAAGGATGAGAGACAACTGCCTCCAACTAAACTCTGACAAAACTAATGTACTTATCTTCAGGTAGAACACCTCTGCATGGGACCAGCGCTGATGGCCCGAAGAACATGAACCCACACTGACCGACCATGCACCGAACCTCAACATCATCCTCGACAGTCAACTGACCATGAAATGACAGGTTAACGCAATTTCCTCCTCATGCTTCCACACACTTCACATGCTTTGCAGAACCTTCAGATGTGTACCAAACAACACAAGAAGGAACGTCACTCATGCCCTTGTCACCAGCTGCCTCGACTATGGCAACTCCCTTCACACCGGCATCTCCATCCCGCTCCCCAAAAGACTCTAGACCATACAGAACACTGCAGCCAGACTCATCCTGGATCTCCCCAAATGAACCCACATCACTTCCCACTTGAGAGACCTTCACTGGCTCCACCTCCAGAAGAGATGCCAGTTTAAGATCCTCACGCCTACAAAGCCCTCCATGACTTCAGACCCACCTACATTAACCATCGACGGGACTTCCACCAACCCTCCAGAAACCTGTGCTCCGTTTCACTCGCACTCGCACACACACCACGTATATGCCTCAGCTGCAGCGGTGGCCTCTCCTTCTCCTACATTTCTGGCATGCCCCTACAGCTTCGTACAGCCTCCTCACTATCAGATTTCAGAAAAAGGCTCAAGAACTGGCTTTTCGATGGAGACACTGCACCCAGATATCCCTTGAGGTGACAGTGTTGCGCTTTACAAATACTGTTTGATTGATATAGATATAGCCATTATCATTGGCTTGATACTATAACCAATACAGGCCAACTGAAGCGTGCATAAGCTTGCAACCATCATGAATAATGTTATACAATTACAAATATGTACATAACCATCATTGGCAGGCCAATATACAACGTTTCTCAGAAGGGCCTAAAATCTTCCACCAGCAGAGCTTGGCAGAAAAAGTGACCAACCCCTAAAGCCTCGCTTACTGCTTGAGAGATTTCATTTAAGAAAATACCTGTGTAGAGCTGTAACACAGTGTGACAATAATGTTAAAGACCCAGTGGCATTACTAAATCCTTTTCACAATGAAAAGGTCAGGTCTATTGCCTATGTCAGAACTTTTCATAATACACAGATCAGACCTATGGCATTAGACATGGTTTTTCCCAGGGAAATAAGCAGGCCTGTAGATTTTATCATCGGCTTGTCTCCATAACCAGCACAGCCTTCTGTATTGAGCAGAAAGTTTCCCAGCAAGACAACCAAGTGGTAGTCCAAAAATTACAAATGTATACAAAATTACAGTTGGTAAAACAAAACACTCTCTCTTCATAGATGGAATAACGATGATTGCCCCAATGCAAATCTGTCCCCACAGTTTGTGAGAAGAGATCACCAACACCAAAACCCTTGCCTACTTGATGTAACAAAATGCACTCTGCGGCCTTTAATACACAGTAATGACAACCCACCCCTAAATGCCAATAGAATATAACACATGCTTTTTATTGTATAAACATCAGGCCTACTGCCTTTATGATAATAAATACATCATGCCTAAAACCCTGATAATTGGCTGCCACCATAACTATCACAGTGCTGCTTTGTTCACCATACGTTTACCATAAGGCAACACGTGCTATACAAGGACCCCTTTCCAGTGTAAGCACACAACAGCTGACCCACCACATGGTGTACTCAAAAGAGCCAACAAGTGGTCAGAGCCTAAGTCCCTCTCTCAGTTACACTTCTGAAAACTCTAAAGTTGCTCTTCTTTAGAACACATGAGGTTTGCAACAGCTGGCCTGTGAAGCCAGACCTAAAAAGCATGATGTCGGTGATCATTACTAATGCATTATCAGGGCCCTGTGAAAGCAATGGCCATATCCACCATGTGAATAGCTCCAAGACCCACATGGTGATGGGCAGTTGCAGATGTTGCTGTATCAGGGCTGTGTGGGAGGAATAATCAGATCATATTATCACAGGCGATAAAATGTGCAAGGCCCACAAGGTTGTAATTGATAATTGTGAAAGATTCAGGAACGAGGATGGTGATTGATATTAGCCCCTACAATATTAGTCACCGCACTGACCTAGTTGTAAAAAGTAAATTAAACATCATTTAGTGGTGCTAATGGTCTGGGAATCAGTGAAATGTATTACCCCCCCCGCCCCCCGACAAAAAAAGCAAAAAACCTCCAGGGTTATGGTCAGTTAATGATATACAAGAGTCATGACTGAGGATAAGGCTGTACCTGGGGCCAACACTTAGGAAGATGTGCCATCATGCATGCACATATGCCACGACATCCGATCACACCTTCAGGTAGGGAATGGGTGTCACATATGTGGCAAAGGGTAAGCCCAAGAGATACAATATGTGAATAGGAAAGGAAGATCGCAGATTAAAGGAATGCATGTGTGGGGAGCAGAGGAAGTCTACTGTGATGTGGGGAAAAGGGAAAGGATTAGAACTAGCAAGAAATGTGTTGGAGATAAGAGGGTAGACTGCCCGTCGGTAGAAAATCAGAGTGTGATTAATGAACAAGGAAGGAAGCACTCTGACACTGATCGATCATCAGGTTCCATTGCCAAAATATCTTCTGGGACATCTTTTGGCCATTGAAAACAGATTTCTTTTCAGCAGACCATTCACTTAACTGTTGTAATGTTAAATCAAGGCCAAGCTATTTAGGGAACTATCAGACATCTATGGCTCCAGAAGAGGCTCTGCTCTGTGAGTGGCTGTTTCGGTCTATGAGTGAGTGTGTGAGTGCCTGTGCATGTGAGTGGGTGTGTGAGTGATGCTATGGCTCTGTAAGTGGGTGTGGGAGTGCCTGTGTGGCTCTGTGACTGGGTTTGTGAGTAGTGATATGGGTCTGTGAGTGGATGTGTGAGTGCCTGGGTGGGTGGGTGTGTGATTGGGTGTATGAGTTCCTGGTGGGCCTGTGAGTGGGTGTGCGAGTCTGTGACTGGGTCTGTGAAAGAGTGTGTGAGTCCATGTGTGTGTCTGTGAATGGGTGTGTGTGTGGTGCTATGGGTCTGTTAATGTGTATGTGGGTTCCTGTGAGGGTCTGTGGATGGGTGTGTGAGTGCCTGTGTGGGTCTGTGACTGGGTCTGTGAGTGGGTCTGTGTATAGGTGTGTGAGTGGCTGTGTGGGTCTGAGAGTGGTTGTGTGTCTGTGAATAGGTGTGTGAGTGGTGCTATGGGTCTATTAGTGGATGTGTGAGTGACTGTGTGGGTCTGTGAGTGGGTGTGGGGGTGCCTGTGTTGATCTCTGACTGGGTTTGTGAGTGGTGCTATGGGTATCTGAGTGGATGTGTGAGTGGATGTGTAAGTCTGTGAGTGGGTGTGTTAGTATCTGTATGTGCCTGTGACTAGGTGTGTGAGTGGCACTATGGATTTCAGGCATTTGCATACTTGGGGTATTTAAAAGGGAGATAAATTGGCTCAGCTCTCACCAGAAAACAACAAGAAAGAAACCACTTGTCACAGTCACTACAGATCAGGTTGCACTCCATTAGATCAATGATGCATTCACTTTCATTAAGGATTTTAGATTGATTTTCATCGAGATGGAATACAAGTGGAAACACATTTGATTTGCTTTTGTCAAGCCCAATACTTTATGAATGGTTGTGCTTTACTGAAGTAGAGCTTCAACTGGGGCACTTGATATGTTTATATTTGTAAGTGTTTAGTTTCTGTGAAATGTGCACTGGGGACAGACTGGAACTTAATTTTTTCCCAGTAGAGTCCCTAGTTTTGCCAAAGACATCTACCCAGCTGGAGTACTTTCATCTGGTTAATTAGTCAGTGCTACCTCATTGGGTAAATGTCTTGTGCATATTCTGCACTATAACTGTGTAAAGGACCACGGAGTGATATCTCTAGTGACCTTGTGTGCATGTAATTTCAATAATGTGATTGTTCCTCAAAGGCCTTCATCCATAAATCTGTGATAACGTGAATTCTCATCAAGAGAAGAGGACAAGACTACAAAGAGGCGAATCTCCACCAAAAAGGGGTACAGGGGTACTTCTTCTTGACTAAAAGAAGTAAGTGCTTCTTTATTTGGTGGAGATGCCATCGTATTACTTTGCATCAATAATGCATCACCAAAACTAGCTGGAATTGTGCCTGGGTGCCTTTTTGTTAGGCTGTCCATCAATGTGGGACCTTTGCATACTAGTAAGTAAAACAGGGAGGGATGCGATGTTGCCACCCTCCCAAGGACATTGCTGGCCGTGCAGATCCCATCCCCAAGGGTCCTGGCAACATTTAATGGAGAAAGGGAGCTGCGTTGCCCTCCTCCCCAGGCCGATTTTGGCCCGGGGACCCCATCCCCTGAGCCCGGCCATGTGCTCCGGAGTGCCCTGGTCCCACCCAGGCATACCCAGTGTGCATGTTGGGGACCACCAGTGGAACCACAAGGCCTCCGCAGACCCATCCAGCTCCCTGCCTCCTGCGGGAGCTGGCAATGCTCACACACACAAAGAGCTGCTGGAAATGCAGCTCCCTGCATGTGAGAGCAATACTTTCATCTCTTTCGTGAACGAGATAAAAACTCTACTTCCAACAAGTATGAGTACTTTGACAGCTCCTGTTTGCTGGATGCAGAGTGTTTGCTTTTGCTTGGTGGGAGCTGTCACAGCTCCTGCAAGCAAAAGCAAACAGCAATCTCCCGAGGGTGGGCACCGGGGAGATGGTGGTCCCCGGGCCACGTATGGCCTGGGAGGTGGCAGATAGCCCCAGGGAGGTAGTGGTCCCCAGGTCCAGTGGCCTATGCATATTGTCTCTTTAATTTTTATTTTAGCCCTGGGGAGGCGGTGGTCACAGGGACCCGGGGGTTCTCCGCAGTCCCCATTTAATATTGACATTAAGCACCAAGAGCTGGTGGTCGCCAGGGCTTAAATAAGCCCTTCGAGAGGAGATCTGTGTGATCCCCTCCATTTTATTTATTAAAGGGACAAAGAAATGGGAATCGAAGCATAAATTGCCCGCACTAGTACTGTAATCCCTATTAATGTTAGTTGCAAGAAAAGGTGCAGACCACTGGCCGGAAGCACAATTCCCTATACTTCCTCAATTTAGAAGCTGATTCAGGGAACCTAGCATTCAACAAAACATGAGAACATGATAGCCCGGCACACTTTATACAAAGCTTGTAGTAAAAACAGAAAGTAAATCAAAGGATTTTGTTCCATAGACGAGTCGATGTTCAATTTCAACCTATTCTTTATTTTTCATTCTTTAAAAACTTTTGAGAGCACCACTTTTGAAACCGCCAACGCGTTTCGTCCCATCCAGGGACTTCTTCAGGGCTCGTAAAGTTAATATAGAGTATTCAATTTGGTATTCTTTGATATGTTCACAACAAGTAAATTTTGAATCCTATTTAATGCACTTCTTCATATACTGAACATAGGTAGATAAAGAATCTTTTAGACAGGAGCAGTGTCCCGGATACAGTAATTTTAGGTCCCGTAGTGGAGGTCCTGGATCGTGTCCGCCTCACAAGGTTCGTCAAAGTGCATGCACTTTGACGAATAGGATTCAAAATGTACTTGTTGTGAACATATCAAAGAATACCAAATTGAATACTCTATATTATCTTTACGAGCCCTAAAGAAGTCCCTGGATGGGACGAAACGCGTTGGCGGTTTCAAAAGTGGCGCTCTCAAAAGTTTTTAAAGAATGAAAAATAAAGATAAGTTGAAATTGAACATCGACTCGTCTATGGAACAAAATCCTTTGCATTGCTTTCTGTTTTTACTACAAGTTTTGTAGAAAGTGTGCCGGGCTATCATGTTCTCATATTTTATTTATTAAACTCTGCATGCCCACGGGACCTAGCACACCCAAAGTCTACATTAAAACAAGTGCGATAGACCGCGCTTGTTTTTTTTTTTATTCACGTCGATATTATTGAATTTTTTTAAAAAATGCTTTTTTCCTCTGCCCGGGTCCCTGTGGGACCCCAGGACCAAGGCTTTGGGTTAGTTGCATTTTTTGGGGACACTGCTGAAGCCAAGTCCCAAAGCTTCAGCTAACACTTACTGGAACTGTTGGCAACCAATCAGAGCGCAGCAGATCTCTCCATGAGCTCATCATTATTGATGAAGGAGCCATACCACTAGATATCCAAATATTGTTTCCTGTTAATAACTCTAAAACTACTGAATGGATTTACCCCAAATAACAGAAGCGTACATTCTGGATCAAAAGCTACCATTCTGCCAAATTTGGTGTAACTCTGTCCAGCAGTTCAGACTGTAGGCTTTTCAAAACCCTATGGGAATTAACCTGGAAGAAACACCTTTTTTACTCCCCTGTATTTCTCACCCACTAGAACCACGGGAACACTTTACTGGGAAATGTTTGCGAATATTTGTCAAACGGCTCAAAAAAATATAGCCAAGTAAAAAAACAATTTTCCTATGGAAACATGGTCCTACATATAACTACCTACTGGCAGCCGCCAGTAAGTAATATACATACAGTCAGTATATGGCCAGGAGGGACCAGCACATATGTCCTGACGATGAATCAAGAAATGAGGAGTGTGCAGTTCGTCTATGGGGCTCTAGGTCTCCTGGTCAGACAAGGATAGTCCAGGGGAGTGCTCCGTTTAGGAGCAAGGGCACTCACACAACCCAGGGGGTGTCATGCTTCATCATCGGGCAGCTCCTCATTAGGCCAGTACTGCAATGCTCAACAGGCCCCTCGAGGGGGCTCTTTGCCGGAGTTCTTTTCTTTTTTTGCCGAAGTGAAGAGTCAGGTGCAATTGTGGTGCGTAGGTGTGAGCAGAATGAGGGGAGGGGGTGTGCACTAAAAATGATTGAAGAAAAAACAAAAAACAATTTTATTTATCGGGTCTCTTTATCATGATTAAATAAGTGTTTAGTGAGCTAATGATAGATATGTAAAATCAAAAGGTCTTGGTTAGCACCAGGCATAAAAATAACCCTAGTTCCTCCGACTCTCCAAAACCCGTGCCACATGGTAGTTCATTGCCACACTGACTAAGATGCTGAGGCAGAGAGAAAAGAAACAAGATGCCCATACCTCCAACTGGCTATTGGCATTTCATGAAAAAGAAACCATCTGCTTCCAAATGCCCATCAAGTGTGCACTCACATGATCCTCCCCAATTCCTATAGATTTGGCAACCATGTTGCACTCTTGGCCAAATGTTAGTGATTAAGGTTCTCTTGCTATTACCATATTTCATTTACAGTAGCCTCTGGGGGAGGGTTTTTGCTACAGACCCTTCCTCTTCTCCTGTGAAAACCTAGCCATGAAAGAAGGAAAGGCAGTGGCTGAACGTCTTCAATGGGCAACACATTGTAAAGTTGATCAATTCTTTGAACAAACTATGGCATAATTTTCCGGTGGAGCATTGACCATTCAGATCTACTTCTTAATCATTATTGACCAAAGCTGGGGGCAGTATCAGCTGATATCAGCCTGCAACACATTATAAGCCTGAGGTGGACATGAGCATATACAGTAAGAGAATAACATATTAAACAATATTAAACACCTCCCACTGTCCACAAATTAGAGTATCAATACAATTAGAACACAGGCACCCAATCAAACATTTGCTTGTGGGCCTCTCTGGTAATTTTGTTCACATTGAGTTGGGTAAGAAAGGAGCCTAACCTGGCATTGGATAGCATTCTGCACTACTTCGAACTCCCCTTATCAACTTGAATGTTTTTTTTAGGTTTCTGTGACATAGGATGTGACCCTGAGTGGGCCATTCCAAGTGTGTCCATTGTGACTGAAACTCACTGGGATGTGGTGGCAGCTACTGGTTGTAATTACAGGACAAACATTTAGGCCTCTCCCTCCATGTATCAAATTGCTCTCCAAGTCCCCAGAAACTGGGGGGCTAATTTATGATCCCTTACGGCACTTTTCCAACGCCGGTGCGTCACTTTTAGTGACGCACCAGCAGCGTAAAAAATGTGCCTTGTTGCCCCATACTTTCAAAGGGACGCATCTAGGTAGATGCATCACTTTGTAAACCCTTGCACCACAGTATACCTGCGCCAGGTATAATGTATGCAGGGTGGGCATTCCAACGCAAGTAAGCCTCATAGAAGTGACACAGTGAAATCTATAAGATTTCACTGCGCCACTTCTACAAATGAAATGAAAAATTGCACTTATATAGCGCGTAACTGCCCGGAAGCCTCGCAGCACTTTTGACTGATTACTGTGGCGGGGTATAGGGTGGATCAGCACGTTTTTGCGAACATATGGGTTTTCAGAGCTTTCCTGAATGACATCCGGGTATTATTCTCTCTAAGGACTAGGGGGAGAGAATTCCAGAGCCTCGCGGCGGTGTGGGAAAAGGAGCGGCCGCCCCATCAGGCTTTGTTGATTTTGGTTGTAGTTGCGAGATGCAGTGAGCTAGGGCGGAGGGCTCTCGTCGGAGCGTAGGGCACAACTAAGGTAAACAAGATGGTAGGGCCTGTTCGGTGAAAGGATTTGTGCAGAATGCACATGGCCTTGAACTGTGCTCTGGCAGCCACTGGAAGCCAGTGGAGTTCTTTTAGGGCTTTCTTGGCTGACTGCCAGCGGGGAATATTGAACAGTAATCGGGCGGCACAGTTTTGCGTGACTTGAAGCCTGTTGGTCACTGCTGCTGGAGCTCCTATGTATAACGCATTTCCATAATCCAGGCGGGAGAGTATCAGGGCCTGAACCATGACTCTCCTCGCCTGGAATGGAAGTAGAAGGAGCACCTTGCGGAGCATTTTCATTAGCCCAACACATGTAGAGGCAGTTTTGGTGGCTTGGACCGAAAAGTCTAGCGCTTTATCGAGCCAGATTCCAAGGCTCTTTATCTGGGTTTTTGGGGGGGGAGGAAGACCAAGACATGTGGGCCAGATGGAGGCTAATGGGTCAGTGGGGGGTTGCCCAGTAGCATAATCTCCGTCTTCTCCCCGTTGAGTTTGAGACAAGAAGATTGCATCCACTTAGCAACTGCCTCTAGACAGGGGCCTAGGGTGCTGGACGACCCCTCAGTGGGGTCCAGAGAGACCCCCAGTTAGGTAACGTCGGAGTAGGTGACAATACGCACACCGAAGGGATGAACTATCTTTTATAGAGGTTGCATGTAGGCATTAAAAAGAGTGGGGCTTAGGGAGGAGCACTGGGAAACCCCACAGCCGAGTGGATGCTTGGAGGAGACTGTCTCGCCCTCAAACACCTTGAAGAATCGCTCATCCAGGAAAGAGGTCAGCTATTCCAGGGCCGCGCCCGACACGCCCATGCCCTTCAGACGATGTAATAGTATGGCATGGTTAACCGTGTTGAACGCGGCACTGAGATCAAGTAGTATAATGGCAGCTTTTCCTCCCCGGTCCAGCACAGTTCTAGCTTCTTCCGTAACTGCTAAAAGGGCAGTTTCCGTACCGTGCTGAGGGCGGAAACCCGTCTGAGAGACACGTAGCAGATTATTAGATTCTAAATAATCTACAAAGATGTTATTGACGTGCCTCTCAAGCAGTTTGCTCATCCAGGGAAGCAGGGAGATTGGGCGAAAATTGGCCAAGTTGTTCTGGTCCAAGGTAGGCTTTTTCAATAAGGCTCTGACCATCGCACACTTTCATGGGGCTGGGACGGAGTTGGAGGTGATAGAGGCATTGAGGACATCCAGGATGACCAGGCGCATGGCATCAATGACCTTAGTTAAAGTCTGCGGAAGTGCTGGGTCATTAGGAGATCCCGAGGTGACTTTGGAGATCATTCTATCTAATGTGATGGAGTCAAGGAGTGGGATTTTGTCCAACAGACAGGGGACGGGAAATTCAGGGTCTGTTGTGGGGGTCAATTCCAGGTCCCCACTACCAGTGGTGAATGAGGAATAGATGACCTGAATCTTCTGAGAGAAGAAAGTGGCTAAGTTGTTACGGCGGGTTTGTGCGCCGTCAGATGACAGACGCTCAAGGGGCGGGGGGGGGAATTAAAGATTTAGCAATTTAAAAAATTTCTTTAGGGGAGTTTGCGGCAAGGTTAATTTTGGATCCGTAAAACTGGGCTTGTGCAGATTTTATTTCATTTTTGTAGAGCTTTATTGCGGCTCTATATTCTACCTTCTTTAGTTGAGAGTGTTCTTGTCTCCAGGTTCTCTCAAGTTTGCGGCAGGATTGTTTCATGGTTCTAAGAGCAGGAGAGTACCAGGGGACAACTTTGGATCGTTTTATCGATTGCAGGGGAGCCTTCGGAAGGACTTGATCAAGGGTACTAGAAATCCAGTTGTCAAAATTGACAGTGGCTATGTTAGGATTAGTCACCTTCTGGGGTGGGTGTTCGGTGAGAGCCAATTTCCATTTGGGAAGCGGGAGCGAGGTCCATTTTCTTCCCCAGTGTTTATTGTGATTTTGTAAAGTGGGAGGGGTGCTTGTGGACCATGTAAAGGGTATTAAAAAATGGTCGGTCCAGGGCACTGGTATGGGTGCCTCGGCAGTTAGGCTATCTAGATTTCTACAGATGTGGTCTAGAAGATGTCCCTTGGTATGGGTCGGGTGGAAACCTTTTTGGGACAAATCAATGGCCTGGAGGTTCGATCGAAGGCTGTTAGCTGCTGAACCAAGCGGATTGTCAAGATGCAGGTTCAAGTCACCCAGCAAGGTAAAATTTGTCGAGGTGAGTACTAGGTTGGCAGCTATATCCGTCATATTGGTGACAAAATCGCTAGGGGTACCAGGTGGTCGATAAACTAAAATACCAGAAAAGGTGGTGGTAGGAGAGAATTCGAGAGTAAAGTGTAGACTCTCACAGACTGGCGTAGTGGAGGAAGTGACACGATATCTATAGTTATCTCTATAAATGATGGCCAACCCACCACCTCTGCCTGTCAGGCGGTCCAGTCGCTTAAGGGTGTACCCTTGGGGGGTGGCCCATACTGTAGCATGATCAGTTTCCAGCTGGAGCCATGTCTCTGTCAGAAAGAGCACATCAGGATTGAGCTCCTCTATCAGCATGGCCAGTTCGGTATGGTGCTTCGGTAGAGACCGGCAATTGAGGAGGAACATCCTCCACTTGTACGAGGAGGGATGCTTCTCTATGTTTGAGGTGGACATACCCCAATCACAGATTTTACAACGGGCCTTCGTTTTAATAGGGAGGACCGAATGTAAGCATAGCGAGTTGGCGGTAGGTCGTAGTGCGCGCAGAGAGGAGGCGCTGTATGAGAGGCGGTTTCCTACCATAGTACCGGCAAAGACCGGAAGCTGGGAGCGTCTGGATGCGGACTGGTGCAGACTGGCTTCTCTTAGGCGCATCTACGGCGCTCCCGCTGCGCGTCACCGCTGCGCGAGAGGGCAGATATATAAGTAGATTGGGGAGGAGGGGAGACTAGAGCGTCACCCTAGGAATATGGCCGCCCGCCGTGGAACAACCAGGAAGTGAAGGCGCTTTTCCTCCCTCCACTACAAACAGCATGAATTGCTGCGGTGGACCAGGGAGTGAGCGCACAAGAAGGTAAGGGTAACAAACAATTGTAAACAATTTTAAAATATGGCGAGTTTAAAAACCCTTGCAGCAAATGCAGTTTCCAACACACGCTTGCACAACTATGTTCGTAATCAATCTATCGTGCACAAGTTCGCTGGCCTCGTATATAGTCAGGGGAGGAGGGGAGACTAGAGCGTCACCCTAGGAATATGGCCGCCCGCCGTGAAACAACCCGGAAGTGAAGGCGCTTTTCCCCCCTCCACTACAAACAGCATGAATTGCTGCGGTGGACCCGGGAGTGAGCGCACAAGAAGGTAAGGGTAATAAACAATTGTAAACAATTCTAAAATATGGCAAGTTTAAAAACCCTTGTTAGGACGCAAATGCGTCAATATCTTACGCCTGCCCCATGGCAGGCGTAAGACTGATGCAGGCCCATTTCACATGGGACTTACCCATGTGTAATGTCCCATTGCTAGAGTTGCGTCACTTTTGTGACACACTCCAGCAATTTGTCATTTTTGTGCCTACAGATACGTCAGAAATACTGATGTATCTGTAACTCCTTGCGACATGATGCGACATACTGTAAATATGACGCATCATTGGAGTCGCAAGGAGGGCGCAATGAAAAGTGATGCATCGCTGTTTTCTCGCAGCGATTCGTCACTCTTCATAAATGAGGTCCTGGGTACTTTGCTCAAACTAAGTGGGACACGGATGACATATGCTGCGTGTGGCTTCTGCATGGAAGTTGTCTATGGTGTTTTTCTCTTAAATGGGGCTGTGGCTGCACAGAAAACCATTTTGATGTCATGAACCCAGATGGCAGCATGAACGCTAGGGCTCCCTGAGGCCATTCCTGAGCTCCTTTGAATTGAACCAAACCCTAGAGTGTGAAGGAAAGAAGACAGAAGGTCCTCTAAAAGTGTAAGAAATGCAACTACTATTTCTAGGTCCATTGATTACAGGAAAAATTACCCCCATCCCCAAACTCTCAGGTTTTCATACAGTTGACAGGACAACCTCTTCCTTTGATGTGTTCTTCTTTCACGGTTGCCATAACAAGAGACCCCAAATCCACCCCACCTCCAAAGATGGAGGTCTGCACGAAGCTATGATATACAAATCATGTCTGCAACTTTAATATAACAATGGGACAGAAACTGCCAACCAACATGCAATAAATTCTCTGCCAGAATACAAGGATCCCAAACCAGTGAATAATGAGACGTTTTGTTGTCCAGGGTATAGGTTGCTGATTGCAAACTACTTTCAGCATGTTCAGAAACAGGAAGCCTGAGGTTCCCTGAGGCTTGCATTAAGAGATGGAGCTGACAGACCGCTGCGGAGGAGTGCTGGAGGTGCCCTTGAATGCGAAAGATGCTGCCTTTAGAAGGAGTTCTAACAGCAACAGGGGCAAGAGTGGACCACAGACAGCTTCAACCCAGCAGAAGAATCTAGACTGGCAGGCCATGTTGTGAGCACTTGAGAACCTGCAGGCTCAGCAGCATGCTAAGAAGTAAAGAGCCTTTGACTTAAAGGACACATGAAGCATCAAGCCTGAATGTGGCCGCTCACTTCAACAGAAACCTGGTGCCTCGATAGAGATTTTTATTGTGGCACAGATGTGTACCCTTGCCATTAGTCAAGGTGCCTCAGTTCATTCAGCAGGGCTTCAACGAGGATGGGGACTCTATACTTGTTGGGCTATGCGAGGACCACATACCACATCCCCTTGCCCTAGCCAACCAGAGTGTAATGAGCCACTTGGAGCAGAACAGAGACTGCAATACATTGCACCGGAATTGCCTCAAAAAAGAGACTGAGGCATTTACTTAATTTGTAACATTGTTACAAACCACACCTTCCTGTGAGAGGAGTATACTGGGAAAGGAAAACCAAAAAGGGAGGAATCAGAAGACCTAATCACCACAGTCCCTACAGATGGCATTGGCCCAAACCTGCATTGGAAGTACCATAGTTACAATGGTATGAGAAATAATATAGTTAGTGATAGCACCCTTACAAAGTGATAGTCACATTGATAAATGTGTGACCTATTTCCAGTTTTCTCTAAAATTGTACGAAAAATATTGTGTTGTGTGACTGAATTTAAGTACTAATTCTGTTTGGGTAAAAGCACTGGTTGGACATTGGTTTATGGATTGCTAAAAGCAGTTTCAGTGTGCTTTGTCTCTACCTGACACCACTTCTTTAAGTAAGCCTCAGACTGCTGAATTGTGTTACTTTCTGAGGCAGTTGCAAAAGGGTTGTACCGGCTGCTTGGTTTAGCATTAATGCCTAGGACACTATTCACAATCAGAGCCCAGCAATCTTTGTCTTTTCTGGGACTCTTGACACATTCCCTCACCCTGCCTAGTTTAGAGTTCGTTCTTCCTTGTTTCTATTTCCTACTATCCAAGCCGCCCCCACAGACCACCATTGCAAGGCCCCTTCTGCTCCTCATCACATATTTCAGACCCAAGTATGCTCTCTTGGTCTCTCTCATTTCTTTAAAATCATTGTTAGGAGTTTATGTTTGCTGCACCCCAGCTCAGCCATACTGCCAAAAGAAAGCCAGGAACAACCAGAAGCATACTCAGAGAGGCTGCATACCAAAACCTGTGCGGAAAGCAGGAGTGGAAAGGAAGAACCAATACAACATTTCTACAGAGGTCAGGTACCACCAATGTATGGCGGCGACCTGTTGTTAGAAGAGCGGTGAAGGAGAACCAATGCAACATTGCTACAGAGAACAGGTGCCACCAATGTATTGCGGCGACCTGTGGGGAGAAGAGTGGTAGAAGAGTTGTAAAGAAGAACCAATGCAACATTGCTACAGAGAACAGGTGCCACCACTGTACGGTAACCTGTGGGGAGAAGAGTGGTAAAGAAGAACCAATGCAACATTGCTACAGGGATGAGGTGGCACCATTGTACAGCGTCCTGTGGGGAGAAGAGTGGTAGAAGAGTGGTAAAGAGGAACCGAGGCAACATTGCTACAGGGATCAGGTACCACCAATGTACGGCAACCTGTGGGGAGAACAATAGTGGTAAGGAAAAACCAATTCCAACATTGCTATAGGTATCAGGTGCCACCAATTTATGGCGACCTGTGGAGAAAACAAGAGTGGGAAGGAAGAACCAATGAAACATTGCTAGAGAGATTAGGTACCCACAAATGTATGGCAACCTAAGGGGAGAAGAGTGGTAAGGAAGAACCAATGCAACATTGCTACTGGGATCAGGTGCCAAACATTTATGGCGACCTGTGGGGAGAACAAGAGTGGGAAGGAAGAACCAATGTAACATTGCTACCGCAATCAGGTACCATCAATATACAGTGACCCATGGGGAGGAGAGTGGTACGGAAGAACCAATGCAACATTGCTACAGAAATCAGGTACCACCAATGTACAGCAACCTGTGGGGAGGAGAGTGGTAAGGAAGAACTAATGCAACATTGCTACAGGGATCAGGTACCACCAATGTACTGCGGCCTGTTGGAGGAGAGTGGTAAGGAAGAACTAATGCAACATTGCTACAGGGATCAGGTACCACCAATGTACAGTGACCCATGGGGAGGAGAGTGGTACGGAAGAACCAATGCAACATTGCTACAGAAATCAGGTACCACCAATGTATGGCGGCCTGTGGGGAGGAGAGTGGTAAGGAAGAACTAATGCAACATTGCTACTGGGATCAGGTGCCACCAATTTATGGCGACCTGTGGGGAGAACAAGTGTGGGAAAGAAGAACCAATGCAACATTGCTACAGGGATCAGTTACCCACCAATGTACAGCAACCTTTGGGGAGAAGAGTGGTAAGGAAGAACCAATGTAACATTGCTACATAAATCAGGTACCACCAATATGCCTGTGGGGAGGAGAGTGGTAAGGAAGAACTAATGCAACATTGCTACTGGGATCAGGTGCCAAACATTTATGGCGACCTGTGGGGTGAACAAGAGTGGGAAGGAAGAACCAATGTAACATTGCTACCGCAATCAGGTACCACCAATGTACAGTGACCTGTGGGGAGGAGCGTGGTAAGGAAGAACTCATGCAACATTGCTACAGGGATCAGGTACCCACCAATGTACAGACACCTGAGAGGAGGAGAGTGGTAAGAAAGAACCAATGCAGCATTGCTAGAGAGAATAGGTACCAGCAATGTATGGTTATCTGTGGGGAGGAGATGGTAAGGAAGAACTAATGCAAAATTGCTCCAGGGATCAGGTACCCACCAATGTACAGAGACCTGAGAGGAGGAGAGTGGTAAGGAAGAACTAATGCAACATTGCTACAGGGATCAGGTACCCACCAATGTACAGTGACCTGTGGGGAGGAGAGTGGTAAGGAAGAACAAATGCAACATTGCTACAGGGATCAGGTACCACCAATGTACAGTGACCTGTGGGGAGGAGAGTGGTAAGGAAGAACTAATGCAACATTGCTACAGGGATCAGGTACCACCAATGTACAGTGACCTGTGGGGAGGAGAGTGGTAAGGAAGAACTAATGCGACATTGCTACAGGGATCAGGTACCCACCAATGTACAGTGACCTGTGGGGAGGAGAGTGGTACGGAAGAACCAATGCAACATTGCTACAGAAATCAGGTACCACCAATGTACAGCAACCTGTGGGGAGGAGAGTGGTAAGGAAGAACCAATGCATCATTGCTACTGGGATCAGGTACCCACCAATGTACAGTGACCTGTGGGGAGGAGCGTGGTAAGGAAGAACTAATGCAACATTGCTACAGGGATCAGGTACCCACCGATGTACAGACACCTGAGAGGAGGAGAGTGGTAAGGAAGAACCAATGCAGCATTGCTAGAGAGAGCAGGTACCAGCAATGTATGGTTATCTGTGGGGAGGAGAGTGGTAAGGAAGAACTAATGCAACATTGCTACAGGGATCAGGTACCCACCAATGTACAGAGACCTGAGAGGAGGAGAGTGGTAAGGAAGAACTAATGCAACATTGCTACAGGGATCAGGTACCCACCAATGTACAGTGACCTGTGGGGAGGAGAGTGGTAAGGAAGAACTAATGCATCATTGCTACAGGGATCAGGTACCACCAATGTACAGTGACCTGTGGGGAGGAGAGTGGTAAGGAAGAACTAATGCAACATTGCTACAGGGATCAGGTACCCATCAATGTACAGTGACCCATGGGGAGGAGAGTGGTAAGGAAGAACTAATGCAACATTGCTACTGGGATCAGGTACCCACCAATGTACACTGACCTGTGGGGAGGAGAGTGGTAAGGAAGAACTAATGCAACATTGCTACAGGGATCAGGTACCCACCAATGTACAGAGACCTGAGAGGAGGAGAGTGGTAAGGAAGAACGAATGCAACATTGCTACAAGGATCAGGTACCCACCAATGTACAGTGACCTGTGGGGAGGAGAGTGGTAAGGAAGAACTAATGCAACATTGCTACAGGGATCAGATACCCACCAATGTAATTTGACCTGTGGAGAGGAGAGTGGTAAATAAGAACTAAAGCAACATTGCTACAGGGATCAGGTACCACCAATGTACAGCAACCTGTGGGGAGGAGAGTAGTAAGCAAGAACTAATGCAACATTGCTACAGGGATCAGGTGCCACCAATTCATGGCGACCTGTGGGGAGAACAAGTGTGGGAAAGAAGAACCAATGCAACGTTGCTACAGAAATCAGGTACCACCAATGTACAGCAACCTGTGGGGAGGAGAGTGGTAAGGAAGAACCAATGCAACATTGCTACTGGGATCAGGTACCACCAATGTACAGCAACCTGTGGGGAGGAGAGTGGTAAGGAAGAACCAATGCAACATTGCTACTGGGATCAGGTACCACCAATGTACAGCAACCTGTGGGGAGGAGAGTGGTAAGGAAGAACCAATGCAACATTGCTACAGGGATCAGGTACCCATCAATGTACAGAGACCTGAGAGGAGGAGAGTGGTAAGGAAGAACTAATGCAACATTGATACAGGGATCAGGTACCCACCAATGTACAGTGACTTGTGGGGAGGAGAGTGGTAAGGAAGAACTAATGCAACATTGCTACAGGGATCAGGTACCACCAATGTACAGCAACCTGTGGGGAGGAGAGTGGTAAGGAAGAACTAATGCAACATTGCTACAGGGATCAGGTACCCACCAATGTACAGTGACCTGTGGGGAGGAGAGTGGTAAGGAAGAACTAATGCAACATTGCTACAGGGATCAGGTACCCACCAATGTACAGTGACCTGTGGGGAGGAGAGTGGTAAGGAAGAACTAATGCAACATTGCTACAGGGATCAGGTGCCACCAATTCATGGCGACCTGTGGGGAGAACAAGTGTGGGAAAGAAGAACGAATACAACATTGATACAGAAATCAGGTACCACCAATGTGCAGCAACCTGTGGGGCGGAGTGTGGTAAGGAAGAACTAATGCAACATTGCTACTGGGATCAGGTGCCACCAATTCATGGCGACCTGTGGGGAGAACAAATGTGGGAAAGAAGAACCAATGCAACATTGCTACAGAAATCAGGTACCACCAATGTACAGCAACCCGTGGGGAGGAGAGTGGTAAGGAAGAACCAATGCAACATTGCTACTGGGATCAGGTACCACCAATGTACAGCAACCTGTGGGGAGGTGAGTGGTAAGGAAGAACCAATGCAACATTGCTACTGGGATCAGGTACCACCAATGTACAGCAACCTGTGGGGAGGAGAGTGGTAAGGAAGAACCAATGCAACATTGCTACTGGGATCAGGTACCACCAATGTACAGCAACCTGTGGGGAGGAGAGTGTGGTAAGGAAGAACCAATGCAACATTGCTACAGGGATCAGGTACCCACCAATGTACAGAGACCTGAGAGGAGAAGAGTGGTAAGGAAGAACTAATGCAACATTGCTACAGGGATCAGGTACCCACCAATGTACAGTGACCCATGGGGAGGAGAGTGGTATGGAAGAACCAATGCAACATTGCTACAGAAATCAGGTACCACCAATGTACAGCAACCTGTGGGGAGGAGAGTGGTAAGGAAGAACCAATGCATCATTGCTACTGGGATCAGGTACCACCAATGTACAGTGACCTGTGGGGAGGAGCGTGGTAAGGAAGAACTAATGCAACATTGCTAGAGAGAGCAGGTACCAGCAATGTATGGTTATCTGTGGGGAGGAGAGTGGTAAGGAAGAACTAATGCAACATTGCTACAGGGATCAGGTACCCACCAATGTACAGAGACCTGAGAGGAGGAGAGTGGTAAGGAAGAACTAATGCAACATTGCTACAGGGATCAGGTACCACCAATGTACAGTGACCTGTGGGGAGGAGAGTGGTAAGGAAGAACTAATGCAACATTGCTACAGGGATCAGGTACCCATCAATGTACAGTGACCCATGGGGAGGAGAGTGGTAAGGAAGAACTAATGCAACATTGCTACTGGGATCAGGTTCCCACCAATGTACACTGACCTGTGGGGAGGAGAGTGGTAAGGAAGAACTAATGCAACATTGCTACAGGGATCAGGTACCCACCAATGTACAGAGACCTGAGAGGAGGA
This sequence comes from Lissotriton vulgaris, assembly GCF_964263255.1. Classification (NCBI taxonomy): domain Eukaryota; kingdom Metazoa; phylum Chordata; class Amphibia; order Caudata; family Salamandridae; genus Lissotriton; species Lissotriton vulgaris. The sequence continues at coordinate 186,903,877 of NC_141695.1, read as the reverse complement.
GAGTGGTAAGGAAGAACTAATGCAACATTGCTACAAGGATCAGGTACCCACCAATGTACAGTGACCTGTGGGGAGGAGAGTGGTAAGGAAGAACTAATGCAACATTGCTACAGGGATCAGATACCCACCAATGTACAGTGACCTGTGGGGAGGAGAGTGGTAAATAAGAACTAAAGCAACATTGCTACAGGGATCAGGTACCACCAATGTACAGCAACCTGTGGGGAGGAGAGTGGTAAGCAAGAACTAATGCAACATTGCTACAGGGATCAGGTGCCACCAATTCATGGCGACCTGTGGGGAGAACAAGTGTGGGAAAGAAGAACCAATGCAACGTTGCTACAGAAATCAGGTACCACCAATGTACAGCAACCTGTGGGGAGGAGAGTGGTAAGGAAGAACCAATGCAACATTGCTACTGGGATCAGGTACCACCAATGTACAGTGACCTGTGGGGAGGAGCGTGGTAAGGAAGAACTAATGCAACATTGCTACAGGAATCAGGTACCCACCGATGTACAGACACCTGAGAGGAGGAGAGTGGTAAGGAAGAACCAATGCAGCATTGCTAGAGAGAGCAGGTACCAGCAATGTACAGTGACCTGTGGGGAGGAGAGTGGTAAGGAAGAACTAATGCAACATTGCTACAGGGATCAGGTACCCACCAATGTACAGAGACCTGAGAGGAGGAGAGTGGTAAGGAAGAACTAATGCAACATTGCTACAGGGATCAGGTACCCACCAATGTACAGTGACCTGTGGGGAGGAGAGTGGTAAGGAAGAACTAATGCAACATTGCTACAGGGATCAAGTACCACCAATGTACAGTGACCTGTGGGGAGGAGAGTGGTAAGGAAGAACTAATGCAACATTGCTACAGGGATCAGGTACCCACCAATGTACAGAGACCTGAGAGGAGGAGAGTGGTAAGGAAGAACTAATGCAACATTGCTACAAGGATCAGGTGCCCACCAATGTACAGTGACCTGTGGGGAGGAGAGTGGTAAGGAAGAACTAATGCAACATTGCTACAGGGATCAGATACCCACCAATGTACAGTGACCTGTGGGGAGGAGAGTGGTAAATAAGAACTAAAGCAACATTGCTACAGGGATCAGGTACCACCAATGTACAGCAACCTGTGGGGAGGAGAGTGGTAAGCAAGAACTAATGCAACATTGCTACAGGGATCAGGTGCCACCAATTCATGGCGACCTGTGGGGAGAACAAGTGTGGGAAAGAAGAACCAATGCAACGTTGCTACAGAAATCAGGTACCACCAATGTACAGCAACCTGTGGGGAGGAGAGTGGTAAGGAAGAACCAATGCAACATTGCTACTGGGATCAGGTACCACCAATGTACAGCAACCTGTGTGGAGGAGAGTGGTAAGGAAGAACCAATGCAACATTGCTACTGGGATCAGGTACCACCAATGTACAGCAACCTGTGGGGAGGAGAGTGGTAAGGAAGAACCAATGCAACATTGCTACAGGGATCAGGTACCCACCAATGTACAGACACCTGAGAGGAGGAGAGTGGTAAGGAAGAACTAATGCAACATTGCTTTAGGGATCAGGTACCCACCAATGTACAGTGAATTGTGGGGAGGAGAGTGGTAAGGAAGAACTAATGCAACATTGCTACAGGGATCAGGTACCACCAATGTACAGCAACCTGTGGGGAGGAGAGTGGTAAGGAAGAACTAATGCAACATTGCCACAGGGATCAGGTACCCACCAATGTACAGTGACCTGTTGGGAGGAGAGTGGTAAGGAAGAAGTAATGCAACATTGCTACAGGGATCAGGTACCCACCAATGTACAGTGACCTGTTGGGAGGAGAGTGGTAAGGAAGAACGAATGCAACATTGCTACAGGGATCAGGTACCCACCAATGTACAGTGACCTGTTGGGAGGAGAGTGGTAAGGAAGAACTAATGCAACATTGCTACAGGGATCAGGTACCCACCAATGTGCAGCAACCTGTGGGGCGGAGAGTGGTAAGGAAGAACTAATGCAACATTGCTACTGGGATCAGGTGCCACCAATTCATGGCGACCTGTGGGGAGAACAAATGTGGGAAAGAAGAACCAATGCAACATTGCTACAGAAATCAGGTACCACCAATGTACAGCAACCTGTGGGGAGGAGAGTGGTCCGGAAGAACCAATGCAACATTGCTACTGGGATCAGGTACCACCAATGTACAGCAACCTGTGGGGAGGAGAGTGTGGTAAGGAAGAACCAATGCAACATTGCTACAGGGATCAGGTACCCACCAATGTACAGAAACCTGAGAGGAGAAGAGTGGTAAGGAAGAACTAATGCAACATTGCTACAGGGATCAGGTACCCACCAATGTACAGTGACCTGTGGGGAGGAGAGTGGTAAGGAAGAACTAATGCAACATTGCTACAGGGATCAGGTACCCACCAATGTACAGTGACCTGTGAGGCGGAGAGTGGTAAGGAAGAACTAATGCAACATTGCTATAGGGATCAGGTACCACCAGTGTACAATGACCTGTGGGGAGGAGAGTGGTAAGGTTGAACTAATGCAACATTGCTACAGGGATCAGGTACCCACCAATGTACAGTGACCTGTGGGGAGGAGAGTGGTAAGGAAGAAACAATGCAACATTGGTAGAGAGATCAGGTACCACCAATGTATGGTGACCTGTGGAGAGAACAAGAGTGGGTAGGAAGAACCAGTGAAGCATTGCTACAGAGATCAGGTGCCACCAATGTACGGCGGTGAACAGTGGGAAGAACAACTGTGGTACGAAAGGACCAATGCAACACTGCTACCAGAATCAGGTACCCACAAATGCATGGCTGCCTGTCGGCAGAGCAGCAGTGGTAAGGAAGAACCAATGCAACACTTCTGCAGGGATCTGTTACCCACCAATTCATGGCTGCCTGGGGGGAGAACAACAGTGTTCAGGAAGAACCAATGCAACACTTCCACAGGAATCAAGTAGTTTGCAGTCAGCAATGTCTACCCTGACCCACCAATACATGACTACCCATGGGTAGAGCAACAGAGGTAAGGAAGAACTAATGCAACACTTCTGCACAGATCAGGTTCCCACCAATGGGTGAGCAAATACTACTCTATAGTGTCAAAAAAAGCAATCTGATTAGCTGTTCTAGGCGCAACATTTTTACCACTGATGCTCATTCATTCACTTCTATTTCTGCTTCTCTGTGCCCAAAACCTGAAGACTGTGTTATATTTAAGGCTTAGCAGAGTGGGTGGAATATTGTAAACTGATGGTTCCCACATCCCAATCCAAACCTGTGGTTCCCCCCACTCTATTTAGAATCGAGGGAACCACTGGGTTAGTAATGGTGAGGGCAACATTGGCTCCACTGATAATAAAGCCTGATCCAGTGGTCCATCCGTCACAAAATCTCTGGGTCAGAGTGATGGCCATCAAGTCCTATTGAAGCAAAACTTCATAAATTATTTATCCTTGCCCAGGTTTGCCATGTCAGGTATGGCAGAAATAGGTAGGGAAAAATGTTAAATGTACACACGCACAGGGAAAAGCACCCTGTACACCGCAGCCCTTTAATTTTTATTGAAAAAAACCCTCTGCTATGGGAGTTTGTTTTTTTCAGAACAAAATAGTTTGCTGTGCAAAATAGCTTCTGCTTGGCAAACTTTCAGTGGTTTGAAACAGTGCTTAATTTGAATCAGTGATTTCCTGTGCGGGGCACCGGAATATCATTCTCAACACCAGCGCTAATGACAGTCAACCACCGGGTGGCGATGTTTAATTTCCAGATTAGCACAATAACAGTGTTTAATAATTCAATGTAAAATGAATCATGCCTGCCACCCACACCATTCCTTTAGCTTTCGGTGGCCCCTGGAATAACCTGACTTGTCACACTTGTGTACGTGTGTGATGGTTAGAAGTTGTGTCGGTACTATTATTGGGCCCACTGGCTGGGCAATTAGTTGTGCAGGCTGCAGCGGCCTCCTTATAAGGGTTGTCACCAACGTTTTTACAAATTAAGCACTGGTTTGAAGGGAATCTTCGCGACAGCAGCTCTCTTCACAGCATAGAGACCCTGCCAGGTAGGGAGAGATCTCTAAAGATGCCTCGGACGAACAATGTCGGTTATCAGTTCCTCTTTGAGATATGTATTTTATGTTACACTTTTCTTATCCCCTCTTGTTATACTATGTCAACTGTGAATACTTTTATCAATGAAAAGGGTTGTAAAGCGCTCAATACGGTCGGGTCTAGCCTGTGCTATATAAAACTCAAATAAATAAATAAGTATAAATAAATAAACATGGCAGACGGGCCTCGGTTAGGGTAGCAGAGTTCATGACCTCGGCCCCCCTGCCCTTACCCTCACACCCCCACTTATTTTCCCCACGCAGTTTGGAGGTCTGCCCACCAGGGTCTAAATAAGGCCTCATATCAGTAGATGCCACTGGAATAGTAACACTTGCTTGGACCGTCAAGGAGATTTGACCTTCGTATTATAAAATAAAAGTTTTGTACATGGAAAGCACCACGAGCAACAAAATAAATTAAACACGTACTTCCATAATTTATAAACCAATGCGTATTTTTTACCAAAGGGACATTCTCATTGCTGTTGGGACATCGTACAAAGAACCTGTGGAGAAGTGTGGCTCAATGCTTAGAGCAGCAGACCTTGATGCAGAACGCTGGCCAGGGACCAGGGTTCGATTTCCGCCTCGGCGGGTTTCGGGCTTAAATTCCACTGACCGGATATTCTCGCCTCAGTGCCGATTCTAAGCATGGGTCCCATGCTGCAACTCTGGGCAATAGCTTGCTTAGTCTCCACAAAGGCCCCCAATACACAAGGGATGCCTGGTTTCACCATGGGATGCCCAGGAGTGGACACCCCACAAGGAAAAGCCAGGAGGGGTTCCCTTGTGGTAGGAGTACAAGCGCCGGGATGCCTTCGGGTCACTGTTCGCGCTATACAAATACGCCACATTTACATTTACCTCTTGCTTTCCTCTGTGAAACGCTGCCCCTTCAGCACCAGCCTCCAAAGAGCAAGAATAGGCGAGAGCAGATACATTTCATGGATAAACATTCCCTTGTAAGGAGAAACAGCGTTTAGATTGCATGCAATACATCGCATGTTATTCTAACACGGTCGTTACAATTGCCGCGTTGTTACATCGTAAACCATTACATCGCAAGGCGTTAGAACAACTTGCTGTAGGGGGTACAAGGTGTTGGATTAACAATCCAACACCTTCCCTGCTGTTGCACAAACTGGAACAGGAATAGTAAATTATACTATTTTTAAGTCCAGTGCGCCCCCTACAGCAAGTCGTTGTAATGACTTGCGATATAATGGTTCGCGATGTAACAACGCAGTCGTTGTAACGAATGTGTTGTGGTGGCATGAGATGTGTCGCATACGTGGTAAAGAGATATATTCCTTGTAAGCCTCCTTTGCTGCAAGAAGCATAAAAGGTCTGTGGAGGCACCAAAGGCTGCCAGCCCTTGTACTACTTAAATTAAAAATTAATAATAACATGCTCTTGATATCACATGTATTCATGATTTTAATGTTTAATATTTTAGTGTTTAATCCTAACCCTGCTGCTTTATATTTCACAGTTACAGACACTTATTCCATCTTCTCTTTTCTCACTTCTCACTATTACAAGCACATGCGCACATAGTCCATCCGTGCCACAACCACATAGAGGGACAAATAATAAGTTTGTTTTTCTAGCATACATTTGAATGGACAAATTATGAAAAATAAACTCTACGGCAGATGTTTACCAAAAAGTAACTAGTTAAGTAACTCAAACAAGATCATCGATAAAGTTTAAGGCACGAAAATATTTTGTGCCAAAAGTTACCATAACTACAGAAACAAATCACAATACATTAAGCTTTGCGCAATACCTGGTAATGGCGTACAATAGTTGTAGTAAAGGTGTGGACTGAGCAAAGATCACAGCACCAGTGCTAAGCTTTGCCTCCTACATTCACTGACATGCACAAAGTGAAGGAAAAATTCTGCACAAAGAAAGCAGTGGAGCGATTTCAAGCAGTTATGAGACAATGTTAAAAGCACCCCCTACCTTCTCCTAGAAAAGCCACAGTGTGGGTTGCAGTATCCTGACTGTGACTGGAAATGCTGCAGGAGCTCAGGGATGAGACCAGAATCAGTCAGAGCTGGGATCTGCAAACCAGAGGCCTCATTTACTATATATTGACGCACAGCAGTGCAGCAAGCCTCCTGTGTCAAAATAAAAGGGCAGGAATGCGCCATATCTACAAGATGCAGCATGTTCCTGTTCTTCTCCCTGGCGCGACACACAAACAGCAGCTGTGTGCCAACCCTGTCACCCTTACATCATGTTACAATGGTGCCTGCCTTGTTTTGTTCAGGAAGGTACACCTTCCTGAACAAAAACAATAATTGATGGCATTTCTTTATTTCAGAATGCAGCATGCATGGGAAGAGGAAAAAGAGAGGAGAAATAAAAGTACTTCTCCTCGTTGCGCCACTCCTATGTCTTCCTTTGGGAGGCAACGGGATCTGAGTATTCTCAGCTTTATAAAATGTTGTAAATCTGGGAGTGTGTCAGATTCCCTGAATGTTGCATGGGAACACCAAACCAACACCCATGGAACACCCCTTTCATGCAGAGTAATGAGTAAAAGGGGCCCATATTCACAAGCCCATGAAAAATCACGCGGGGTGACTTTATCTGGCTTTGTACATATGGACAAGCCCATTGCACTGCAGGTGCGTCAAAAAAGGTACTGCACTAGCAGCGCAGTGGACTTGTAAATGAGGCCCTAAGGGTGACAGTGGCAAGCCTGAGGAGGAACTAAAAAAAGTTACAGGGTAAGCGGTGACCAAATACCGAGGGTGCTTGACAAACATGCACTCTCCTTTCACTAAAGAAGAGTTTATTGAAAGCTGATGTGACTCTAACCTGCTGTACAACACTTATTCCATCAAGATCCTTCCAGAACTCATTTGCGTAAAGGGCACTATCTACATTCCTGCAGTGTGTGGGGGTTGCATTCCTGTCCCTCGCATCACCGCAGCTCAGGTCTCCCAACTCTGTTCACAATCAGCAAGGAGTGATGACAGCATTCTACACTATTGCTAACTTCACAACATCCTGGGTGCACTTAACTGCATGCATGTGACATTAGTACCACAGGCAGAAATACCACACATAAATGAAAAACAAACATAGGGGAATATTTTTTAAGGCCTTGTGTCATGCTTGCACCACGCAACGTGGTGCATGCACGACGCACAGCTCCAAGTCATATTTATGAAGCCATGCAAATACACTTTGCATGGCTTTGAATGGCATCACAAATATGGAGTAATGTAATGCAGTGAAAATTACTGCTTTGCCTTACTCTTCGCAACGGAGGGAACACCCACTGCAACATCCATGGATTTGACGCGTTCCCAGATGAAATGCATCAAAATCCTACTGCTCCCAAGGTGAGGCATAAGAAACAGAAATATGTTCATTTCTCCTCGTTTTTCCTCTTTGTTTGTGTGCTGCGTTCTGCAGCACATAAAAAGGGAAAAATGCCTCTATGGATTGTTTTTGTGCAGTAAGGTACCCCTTCCTGCACAAAAAGGGTGCCTGTAACACAGGCACCCTTGCATCACAGTGGATGGGTGCCTGCATTGGCAATAGGCTGCTGAAACAGTAGGAAAGGACAGGGATGCACCATATGGGATAAATATGATGCATTCCTGCCCTTTCCCTGTGATGTATAGTAGCATAGAAAGATAACTTTCTGCGCTGCCCTGCATCACTATTCTCGTAAATATGCCCCCAATTCTGTAGCGGTATGTCAAACCGTGGTGTAAGTATTGCTTTACCAATATTGCAGCCAGGTCCCCAGGGAGTGAGCATACCTCCTACCTATTTAGCCACTCTACCATCATTTAACATTTTGAAAGTGTTGTGTGCAGACAAGGCCTACAACTAGGAAAGAATGACAGGTGGCCATGCAAAGCCAAGAGGCAATGACAGGTTGCATGTAAGATAGCTAACCTGTGCTCAGTTCCCCTCCATAGGTGAACATGGCTACACCAAGAGACCTAAGACTGATGGCATCATACAGAACTCCAAACACCCCAGCAAAAGAAGCGTAAAGCTCAGCACATCCAGGGGACACATGGCATCATAGAGCAGTGTTTATTCCAAAGCAGATATTAATTCCTAGATTTGTCTCAGGGCAGAATCTTTTTACCCATTTTTTTTTTACAGAGTTTTATTTAGCGCAAACTTGACCCGAAGGTATCGGGTATCAGAGCGCTTTACATAGCACCAGTTGCGTTACATGAGGACACAATATTTTTTTTTTCTTCTTTTGAGGCATAGAGAGAATAAGTGATTTGCCCAGAATCACGGGATGTTCAGTGTTGTTCCTCAATCAGTAATGTGCAATCCCCTGAGGAAAACGCCAGCACAGGCCCCAATACAGACTCAAATTTGCAGGATATGTGAGTAAGGAGACAAAACGTCCCTACTTTTAAGTCCACTACCACAGCAGCATGCTGTAAAAATGTGTCACTGAGCAATATTGGTATCTCCATGTGGCCACACATGAATATAAGCATAACTATTACAAAGTCAATAATGACACAATAAATGAAATGGTCAAGAAATCATGATGAGGGGTGTTCCCCCGAAACCAGTCCTAGGATGCAGGTTTTGGTTCAGGGAAGTCCTGGCTTGGCAGTTTGGGCTGGACTGTTCCCATGAGGCACAGGGTCACGACTGATTTACATATAGCTGGGTTTGAATTGAGGTGGCAAATTGAGCTAAAGAACGATAATGGATTCAACCCAGATCTGTGACTGGGGATGAGTGTCTGAAAAGTTTCATCGCTCCGTCCATCATTTTCTTGTGTTTGCTTTTTTTGCCCTAAGTTGTCAGGTATGCCCAGACGCTGGTCCCTTGCTCACTTTGCCACTGGATTCAAGCTAGCCTAGCTAATGAGCAAGTTACCCTGAAACCAGTCCCAGGATGCTTGCTTCCAGTTCAGAGAAGACCTGATTTTGCAGTTCGGGCTAGACTGTTCCCATGAGGCACAAGGTCAAGACAGATTTGCATATAGCTGGGTCTGAACTGAGGTGGCGTAGTGAGCTAAAGAACGATGATGGATTCAACCCAGATCTGTGACTGGGGGTGAGAGTCTGAAAAGTTTAATCACTCAGTCCATCATCTCCTTGTGAAGAACTCATATGGCACTGATCTCACAATGCAAATACAAACATTTGCATTATTCAACTGGCAAGCAGAAGATATGTGCTGAGTAAGATCTTGGAGGCACATAAAAAAGTCACTGATAACATTCTTTTTTAATATATTTTCTTTTTTAAATCATGTTTCGGTAAGTCATAGGAACATACAATAAACAACCCATCTCGTAACAGTGCATACCAAAAGTACAGTATCCATGAATCGGGAAGGGCTAATAGAAGTATTAAGCACCTCACAGCAACATAGGTGTATCCAGGATTGGGGGGATGGGCCCCAATAACAAAGGCAATCTGAACAAAAATCTAACTTTATAACTTTTGGTATTCACAGAGGTCGTTTACTAGTCTTACATTTATGTCTGCAGTCAGGCCACCATCTCTGGCTTTAGCCATACTATCCCCACGTAGGCCGTACTCCCGTCTTGGGCCGTAATCTCTGGGTCGGCCCAGACAAAGTGTAATCAATGGGCCAGAATGCAATTTTTACAAAAAGGAACATTAGGAACGTGTGATAAATGGTAGAGGATGTCATGAAAATCAGATTGGGCAGGCAAAAGTTGTGACACAAGGAAAAAAAATCCTAGAGGAGGAGAGATAGAGTGTCACCTGCCAACCAGATAAGTAGAGCGTAAAACGTCCCTCTATAACTGTACAAATGTATCAAGTGGGGACCAGGACCAGAAAGTGTACAAGCACCTAAAATTAACAGCAAATAGCAAAAACAAGTATATCTTAATACAAAAATAACTTTTATTTTGGTTTAAGTATTTAATGAATATTTTAAAGAATATTTATATTTTTTTAGCTACATGATAGAACACACCAAATAGCATGTTTTGGACATATTAAACTTCATATCTACAAGCACATAGTTAGTAGCGCTGCTTTACAATAAATTAAATGTAACCAACAAAATACTGTGCACAAGTGCTCGTGAAGAATAGTGATGGTGCAAGTGACACGTGACATGGTACATACAGCGAGGGCAGTGGGCACAACAAGAGACAAGTGAGATTTTCAAAAAAAGGTTTACATCTTTAGGATACCCAGACAATTAATGGTACATGAATACATAATTTCAGATGAGTAGGGTATCCATGAATAGGGCGCTTTGAGTTCCGCTGTGGAAGTCAACAGCGTTTCGGCCTGCAGAAGTGTAATGCCATTATCAGGACCAGGTTACGTTTTTATTTTAAAGTGCTACTGCCTCATATGCTTGCACATATGAAGTTTAATATGTCCAACATTCTTGTCGATTGAAATTTATTTTACATTTACATGAAAAAGTTTCCCTGGTTTTCTCCCCCTTTAGATTTAATCAGTCACAATGAATTGTGCCACATATACTTGACCTGTGAATAATACCCTTGAGACACTGTTGCTTTTTCCAGTTGTAGTGCAACTGAAGCTGTCACCTGTTCCTCACTTCCAATGAGGTATCTGTTGGTGTCTTGCTCCTCCCTTATCACCAATGCTGACAGCCTGCTGATTTTCCTGCTTTCCATTTGTGATCTGTCTCAGGTTCTGCCTTTGTTTATTTTATTCTCCTATAGACATTTTTGTGGATGCCACTGTATACTTTGAAATATGCCATACGAGGTGAAAAGTTTCTTTGCAAGTCTATTTTGGTAAGGCACAGAAAGATGGGTTTAGTGCTGGTTTCCCTCACTAATGAGGGTGCCTTTATCACTTTTTTAGTAAGACAATAAACATATGGACACTAACAATAAAAGTCCATATACACGAGTGCTGGAACTGTCAGCTGAAATTAGTTTTTCTTAGCTCTAGGACTCTGTGCACTTTACCACAGCAAACCAGTGCTAAAGTGCTTGTGCCCCCCCATGGTAAAATTCACTTACAGCTGACTGGCACAGTCAATTTACTTATAAGTTCCTTGTAGAGTGTTATACCATATACAGAGGACCTGTAAATTAAATGTGACTAGTGGGCATGCAGCACTGATTGTGTCACCCACTTAACTAGCCCCTGAAAATATGTCCTAAGCCTGCCATTGCAGCCTGAATGCAGTACTAAACTGCCAAATCGACTTGGCAAGCCTTAAACTCCCATTTTATTGCATATATGTCACCCCTAATGTAGGTCCTAGGAAGGCCATAGGGCACAGTGCATTCTAAACCCAAGGTTGGGCATGTACTTTTAGGTTTACATGATCTGGTAGTAAAAAACTCCTAAATATGGAGCCGATTAGGATGGCGGACAGATCGCCACGGCTATGCAGGCGGTGGCGATCCGTCCGCCATCTGTGCCCACCCGCCCCCGCCATATTACAATGGCGGGGGGGCCGCGGCAGACGGGAAGACCGTCCGCCACTTTTTCACCACGGTCGCCTTGCGACTGCGGCGGAAAAGGTCTAATATGGTGGCGGTGTCTATCAGACACCGCCAGCCATATTACGATGGCCGGATACAGAAGCCTTTCCGTGGCGGCAATGCCGCCACGGAAAGGCATACGGGCTTTGCTTTGGGGGCCCGTTGTGGTTCCCCCAGGGTGAAGGGGGGGTGGGGGTGCAAATGGGGTGTACCTATGGTACCCCCCTGCGTTTCACAGTACAACATGGCAGGCCTCCCCCAAGCCTCAGATGGAAGCTTGAGGCACCGACGGAAAGTGCAGGCCTCCTATACCTGAGCAGAGTCCAGGTGAGGTGAGGTCTATTCCCCTACCATTAAGGAATTCACAGTAGTCAAAGTGAGACGGAGGGTGAAAGTCCATGGTTGCTACAGGTTGTACCGTATTCAACCAGCTTTTATTTTTCTTTATTTCTCTGGTGATGGTGGTGATTTCTTTATTCCACTACTAGGAGTGCAACTAATATAAGAGCAGAGGTCCTGATGAATGCCAAGGGATTGAACACCCGTCAGGCAGAAACATGTTGGCCCTTTTATAGGCAGATATTGGTTACTGTCTTATTTGCACTGTTCTGGTTTTTTAATTAGGAGGCGTGTCTTGTCTGTAGAATAAAGTTGTCAGAAGGAGGGCATTCCATCCTATTTTAAGTCACTATTTTCCCTGTTGCACTTGTTTATTCTACCATCAAAAGATCAGTCATCATGGACGGTTTGTTTATGTTGGTGGACCAAATCCCGAAACAACAATAACGTGCAGTGTTGTTTGTCCCAATGATCAGGGGACCAGCCCTTTATGCACCAGGGATTGGCCAAATGATATGACTGATCATTGAGTCTTTTTGATGGTAACCCTATACTATTTGTTTTGGACTGGTTAGCCATTTACGAATAACCTATGATGTACCGGTTTCTTCTATGCATGTAGTGTTCACCTTTCTTTCTTCTTGTTTTCAGAAATACGCTGTCTATGTGATACATACACTCTGAGATCTTGTGGACTCGGCCGTGACGGTGCAGCTCTAATATTTAGCTGGTAGACCCCCTGTGTTTGGTGTGTTGTACAGGCACGGCGTGGTGCCTGTCATGTTGTGCTATGAAATGCACAACATGCATTTTTGACATTGCGGCCGCAATGTTAAAAATGCGGGATGCACCCGCCACTGTGATGGGTGTATCCTAATTCGGGGCACGGTACCTCCGCCCTTGTGGCGGGCGGTCCCTGCCCCAGACAGGATGTCAGACTGACTTTGTCCGTCCGCCATCCTAATCGACCCCTTAGTTTTTCACTATTGTGCGGCCTACCTTTCTCATAGGTTAACATTGGGTTACCTTATTACATTCAATAAATGCTAATGTTTGATTGGGAACTGATATATATTTTATGTTTGGAGTCTTACAAATTTTAAATATAAATCCTCATTAATGGTAAAGATGGAATTTTTGAAAATGCCACTTTTAGAAAGTTGGCGATTTCCTGCCCTATTTGGTGCCTGCCGCCTGTTCCCAGGTTACATAACTGAGTGTAGTTGGAAGTTGGACTTTGTTTATTCCTCCCAGACAGCTACACAATAGTGGGATTAGGTTTGCCTGGATGGACCATCAACTGGCAGGATGAGGGGTGAGACACTGGGCAAGGCTCAACTTGCAACTGAATAGGCTGTGCTCCGCCGTCACACAATGGACTTGTCACCCACGCATTGTTCCTGCAGCCAGCGTGGAGCCAGGGCAGGTCAAGCAAAAAACATCAAGCACTTCAAAGGGAATTCTCTGGAAACTTCGACTTAAATGAAGGCACTAGGTTTAAAAATTGGACTCTGTGACCCACTCTTCAGTTTACTTTCTGAAACTGTGAAGGGATTCTCAGAGGATTTCCTGCTGCAGTGGCCTGCGTGCACTTCAGAAGACTTCTTTGAGGCACCTGGAAGAACTGTTTTGCAGCATTAAGTCTTCTTTTATCCTCAGAGGCCTGGCCAGATGCTTGAGTCCTGTTCCAAGGGCTCATTGGTTTGCCTCCTGATTAGAGCCTCAGGGACTAAAGGTGTTTGGGGATTTGTAAACATTTTTTGGCTCAAAACTGCTCTGGGAACTTAGAAGAGACCGGGACCAACCTGTTCCCTTATCCGTCTATGGTACATCCCTGGCTAGTCTGAATTTGCAGCAGCTCCCGCTACTTTCTTCTACACAGTAATAAATTCTGTTCAGCGGTCCTTCGCCAAAGGAGAATCCACCCCTGTTGAACTCTCGCCTGCTACAGCTTCCTACTGCTAGAGATTTAACTTCCAAAAAAGAGACTAAGTCCAAACCCAGAAATCTTCATTGCAACTTTGTCCAGCAGCTCCCCAACGATGACGCCTCCTCCTCTGACACATCCTGCAACCTTACCCCGCTGACCTTCTATCTCCTGAGGCACCTTTTCTTCAAAATTGCTTCTAAGTCTAAAGGTAAGCGCTTACCAGGCCCAATCTACTTTTCGTATCTGACACATGCTCCATCGTGGTCAGCCATATTTGTTTGACTCGGTCTTGTGTGACTTAATGTCTGTGCATGGTGCTATGATCTTTTAGGCATTTGCTTTTACCTTTAACTTAAAAAAATCATAAATCCAGTTCTACCAGTTGGATTTTTGTTGTTCATTGGTGTCAAATAATTTATTAAACTTTACTCTATTTTTCAAATTTGGTGAGGGCGTTTTCTTGTGTTGTGTTTTACCTTATTTCTGTTTGTGTGCTGTGTAAATACTTTACACATTGCTTCTAATTTAAAGCTTGACTGCTTTTGTGGCAACCTACCAGAGGATTAAGCACAGGTTAATTTAATGACTTTTGTGGTTCACCCTGACAGGGATTCTGGCTGTTAATGGAACAGGGTTAACACACCACTTAAACAACTACCCAATTTCTCACACAGTATTATTGTCAATTGTGGATGTATGTGGGTCACTTCAAAATTTGGGAAGAGTAGAGTTATTGGCAGTATAACAAATGCCAAAGAGAACATGGTTCAGATCAAAATGAATAACAACTAGACAAAAGTTCAAGTAAAAGAGGTTAAACAGAACAAAAACACCTCTGACCACACCCTCAGGATCATGAAGAGCATCCTCTCTGGAGCCCCCTTCTGATCTCTTCCTTCACCAAATCATCAACAGAGCTGGCACCTCCATCACCCTCGACTCTGCCACACCATCAACTGCTCCATCAAGTCTGCCACCTTCCTCGAAGACTGGAAACACGCAGAGTTCAACCCACTGCTGAAGAAACCCTCTGCCGACCCAATGGACCTCAAGAACAACAGGCCCAGCTCTCTGCTCCTGTTCCCAGCCACAGTCATCATGAAGGCAATCAACGTCCAACTCTCCGAGTTCATCAAAATGAACCACATCCTAAACCTCTACCAGTCAGGCTTCAGAAGCAACCACAGCACTGAGATCACTCTCCTTGCCACTACAGATGACATCCTCACTCCTCAACTGAGGTGAAACGACAGCCCTCATCCTACTGGACCTCTCTGCAGCAATCAACACTGTCTCCCATCACATCCTTAGCGCAAGACTCCACAACGCCGGCATCTGCGACAAAGCCCTAGAATGGATCCTCTCCTTTCTCAATGGCTGTACACAGAGTCTGACTTCCACCAATCTACTGAGAACTCACAGAGATCAGCTGTGAAGTGCCCCAGGGATCCTCTCTAAGCCCCACCCTCTTCAACATCTACATGGACCCAATTGCAGCTGTCATCAGAAGCCACTGACTGAACATTTTCTCCTATGCCGACAACACCCAGTTGATTCTCTCCCTCACAGATGAACTCACAGCCGCCAAAAGCAACTTCCACAATAGGATGATGACAGTCACCACCTGAATAGGACAACTGACTCAAGCTCAACGCAGACAAAACTGAAGTCCTCATTCTGGGTCCCCCCCCTCCCCTTGTGACCAGTCCTGGTGGTCCGCAGCACTCTGAAAGTCCACCACACCCACAGACTATGCACATAACCTCAACACCACCCTGGACTCCTTGCTCTCTATGAACCTCCTGCTTCCACACACTCCGTCTGCTTCAGAAGATTTTCAAGTGGAGCCCCACTGAGTCTCCCATGCACGCGTCAGCAGCAGACTGGACTAAGGTAATGCATTCTACACTGGTACAACAAAAAGCACACAAAGACATTACAGAACATTAAGAACGCCTCTGACAGAATCATCCTAAACATCACCTGTTACAGCCACATCACCGTTCACCTGAGAGACCTCCACTGGCTCCCAATGAACCTAAGAATTACCTTCAAGCTCCTCACGCACACCTACAAAGTTGTCCATATTGCTGGATCTGCATACCTCAACCACCGCTTTTCCTTCCACACACTCACCAGACATCTCTGCTCTACCCAACTGGCCCTGGCCACCATCCCACGGATCCGCAAGCTGGAGGAAGATCCTTTTCCTACCTCGTTGCAAGGACCTCAAACTCCTTGCCTCTGCATCTCAGGGGCAATCATGTCTCTGCCTCAATTCAGGAAGGACCTCAAGACTTGGTTCTTAGACTGAACCGCTAATCCAGCCCCCAACCTCCCCAGAGCATTGAGACACTAACGAGTGAGTAGTCGTTCTTTACAACAACCCTGAATTATTTGTTTGATTGAAGGGTATGCCAGGTTTTAGAAAGCATGTTGTAATGACATCTTCATAAATAAAGCGTGCTCCTTGAAGTGGTGTTTAAGTATTTATTTGGCTCGTAGTTCATAAGATAGAAAATGCATGCAGTAGAACAAGCAGGAAACAGCATAATGAATCATAACATTCCTACAAAGCTCAGTACAGCACAGAAGGTTCTATTACATATAATAGTTCCAAAAGACCTTAAAGCGACATGCCATCACCACACATCCCCCTTCCTTAAAACACAAAAGAAAGAAAATAAATAATAAATTAAAGACGAACAAAATCATCAAATTTGCTGGGAATGCGAATAGGTCAACCAAAACTGCTAGACTTCGTAACACCAGCATTATGTGTGTCCTCTGCAGAAGGAAGATCGGAAACAACCTCGAAAGAAAAGCAATAGGAAAACTCTATGTGGCGAAAGTTGGTCCATCTGTCTTAGGGTGGAAGGACCAGAAATCGTTAGATATCATTCTGAATCCCAATAGCAAAGAACAAGTTTTGATTTCGTGTGAGTCTGAGGATACAAAGAAGTGGGTACTTAAGGAATTTCCTGAGGTATTTTCGAATCATATGGGAAAACTCAAGGGTTTTACTCATTGTATTCATTTGAAAGAAGGTGCAATCCCGAAAGTCCATAAAGCTAGAAATATACCTTTTATAATACATGATGAGGTTAAAGGGGAATTGGACAAAATGTTAGCAAATAAGGTTATTGAACCTGTTGAGGCAGCTGAATGGGTTTCGCCATTGGTCGTAGCTCGCCAATCCAATGGCAAGGCCCGTTTATGTGTAGATTTGAGGTATCTAAATAATAACATTTTGGTTGACCAGTTTCCCCTTCTAAGGATTAATGAAATGCTCTCCTTGACACGAAATGCTAAATGGTTTTCTACGCTTGACTTATCAGCTGCTTATCATCAGGTGGTTTTGGACAAGAACAATAGGCATCTAACATCTTTCTGCACACCTTTTGGCTATTATAGGTTTAAGCGAATGCCTTTTGGGCTAGCATCAGCCGCTGCAGTGTTTCAGCGTATGATGTCTAATCTCTTCAGCCATATCCCTGAAGTCGTGTTTTTTGAGGACGATATTTTGATTATGGGAAGAGATAAGACCCATCACCACACATCCCGCGAGGCTGCACTCGTGCATTCGGTAAGCGTTAAATACTTTTTAAAAGATGCACAAAGCTAACAAACCGAATCGCACGGTGGAAGTATTAAAGTCATGAAATATTGTCTTAAAACGATCGGGCTTTCATTAAAATACAGTCTGGCTTTGCCTTTATACTGAAGTAGTCAATTATGGGTGTACACGCGAGGGTAACCCTTTTAAATTCAGATCAAAGGTTCATTAACGAAGAACGTTGGAGCTACAACATTGTAATTATCCACAAACGAGTTAGAAGGAAAGGGGTGCTTCCATAAGAATATTCCTTTGAGTTACTCACGATTAAAGTTGAGGGGAAAAACGAAGGTGTAACGGTGAATTTTCGAAGCAGAAGAAATCGTTGTAGAGGTTGAGATTACAAGTTGTGCCCATCTCGTTGCCAAAACTGTAGTGACATCTTCATAAATAAAGCGTGCTCCTTGAAGTGGTGTTTAAGTATTTATTTGGCTCGTAGTTCATAAGATAGAAAATGCATGCAGTAGAACAAGCAGGAAACAGCATAATGAATCATAACATTCCTACAAAGCTCAGTACAGCACAGAAGGTTCCATTACATATAATAGTTCTAAAAGACCTTAAAGCGACATGCCATCACCACACATGTATTCTGTTTCTTCAGAAGTCTAACCTAAACTACTGATATGAAGTTACTTTGCAGAATTGCATATGGCACATATTTCAGGAGATTTGATGGCTCAAACAGATGCAAGAAGACATTCAATTTTTGACCAGTGCCGAGAAATTTGATATACTTAGCCAACCCTGGAATGATTTTGCAATGGTGTGCCTTACTTCAGTGGTGACTCCTCCGCTATGGTGGAGAAGTTTCTCAACACCCGGCCAGCTGCATTAAAACGTCAGGAAAGGAAAAATAAATCGATATTAAACATGTTTTATTATCATTTTAATTTTCCTCTCCCGGCCGAGTCTTTGAGGGCAGGGCCAGGGGGATGACAGTCACTGGAGGGTGAGGGGAATGTACTGATATCAGTGTGCATGTCGGTTTGGACGGCCAAACCAACATGTGCACTGAAGCTGCAATGCCAGGTTAGAAATAACATACACAGGCTCCCATTCTCACTGGGAGTGCAAATTCAGGGTGCTCAGGCCAATCCTGATGCTGCTCTCATACATGAAAGCAGCGTCATGATTGGCTTCAGGTGAGTCTGGGAGCCTGTGCCTGCGGTAGACTAGAGCAGAAGAGTGCTATACAGCTGGCTGCAGTAAGCATTTTTGAACATTTATTTTATATTTTATTTGTTGTCCGTCGTCGTCCCAACTCTTTCCCCTTGCTCCGCCATCCCCTGCTACTCTTCAACGGCACCAATCGCTACTGCCTTAGGTAGACTTGCTTTTTAGAAATAGTTAGGCCGTTGAAGCTCCTGCTACAAAGAGTTATGTGTAGCCTGCCTGTTTGCAGTTTCTAATCTAAAGATGTTTGTCTCAGTCCTCCATTCTTCTGAGGTTGATAGATTGGCTTTGCTGCATTAGGAAATAGAATCACGCTATAACCAGTCCTAATGAGCAGTAAAGGTACTCTATGGAAGATATTCTCTGGAACAGGCCAAATTCACTTAGCAGATAAGGTTAAAAATTCTCTCTTTAGCTGATGACAATCTTACATTTCTGATGAAACCAGTCAATCAGCAAACAACACAAGGGTATTGGAATATAACATATTCAGTAATAAACCTAATTTTACCGAGACACCTAAAGGTGCATGCAACAGTCGATTTGAGAAATTGAATTTAAAACAGTATCAATAGTAGGGAAGCTATGAACTGCAAAAAGATATCCAGTACATAATTAGGGTCAATTTTCAGCCTGTTCTAGAAAATTCAGCAAGGTCCTGAAATGACAGCTATGTTAATATGGAAAATGAAGCCCAATGAAAATGAAATGCACCTATGCATAATGTATTTTCTTCTTTTCAGTCAACACCAGTAAGAAAAGTAATAAGTAAAAACATATTTTCACAGGCACAGAAATTGGTAACTGTTTTTTTGTAAATAGAGGAAATCATGTTGATTTAATTGGGAAAAACATGTTAATAATAAATGTGTTGTTTTTTTGCAGATTAAAAGAATCAGTTTATTGACATTTTAGGTACATAAACAGAAATGTACGCATCTGCATCTTTAAGTGTTGTTCAGTAGTCAAGCATTGCAAGTCATATGGTAACATAAATCTAGAAGAGGTCGTAATCTATCATTAGTCAGTACAGGCTATGCATGCCCTATCCCCTCTTATGCCCTCTCCTGAGCATAAGAGGGGATAGCCCTGGAGAGGGCATAAGAGGGGATATCCCTGGAGAGGGCGTAAGAGGGGATAGGGCATGCATAGCCTGGGCCCTGCCTCTCACCCTCTCCACAAAACTTCCCTTGATCGGATGATACATTAATTGGTACATTTACCCTCATGACCGCTAGTGGCTTCCACCGACCCCTCCCCACATTTAAGAGTTACCGCTCCCTCCCACTTAGATCTCGCAGCTCCCACATCAGGGGGTCAATGGTGAATGAATTAGCAGATACATTCGTAAGGAGACCCTTTTATACCCCGGGCTAGAAGTAAGCGGTGGAAGTTCTGCATATATCACGGATTGTTCTTGCCATAATATGAGGTCCGGAAGCCTGTCCTTGAATTTAGGAGCCTTACCTCTACCCCATCTGCAGTCCAACCTTCTTTTAGCCAATAAAATCCCCAATGCTGTGAATTTCCTATAATCAACAAAGAGAATGCCAATACTGAGTGCAATTCCAAACAAACCTTTTCGTTTATAAAGCTAACAAACAATCAATTATTAGCCATATATTGGAATTTATCCAACAATTTTTATTTCTTTTATAGAACATTTTTGATCAACACAACCACAATGAAAACTTTTGATATATATATATATGTGAAAAACAGTTACAAAATAATAAATTTGAGAAAACGACATACACTATATAAGTAGACAGACAATTGGAACATATATTCACCCTCTCTTAAACAACATCCGTCTTCCAATCATACTTGCACTCCTTTCAACTTACAACATACGAAACATATAACACAATAGACAACATGGGAAACAGAATAGTCAATGACTTAATCCAAAGACTGTTCGAAAACATGAAAGAAAGAGTTTTTCTCTGAATACTTAATATATAAAAATCTTTTAAACACTAATATATACAATTATGTTGACAGAAACCCAAATAAACAAGCTTGACGCATTTCGAACCGGACCCTTTGTCCGATTCTCATCAGGACCAGACAGAGAATCTGAAAGAGGAAACACAAATTCCCTTTAGAATTAGCAAAACTGTTTATGTAAAGGAGAACAGAGCGACCAAAAACGAGCACAGCTGCCTACCTGAGTGTTCAAGGCTTCTCAAAGCTATTGATTCTCAAAAGATAGAAGAGGTGGTCTGTAAACAAAGGTGGACCCAGGGTTAGTCGACATAAATAACGTCTAGTAGTCTTTTTAAGTGCGGTCGTAACACAAGCAATGGTACCTGCAGAAGGGCTGTGTATAAGCGTGTCTCCTGGGAAAACTGTTTTAAAACGCAGTAGATCGCCATGTGTAGAAAATGTCTGTGTCACTACCTTCTGCCCACATGCCAACCAACTGAAAAAAGTCATCAATCAGAATTGGCACCTAGTGAAAAACCTTGAAGTCAGCCTACAACAGCCACCTCTTTTTGCTTTTAAAAAAGAGAGAAGTTTCGCCAACTTCTTAGTGCGTGCAGCGCTACCTAAAAAGGAACCTTCTACACTAAGAAGTCTGTTAGGCCTACAGCCCATTCCTGGACACCATAAATGTGGCACCTGTGTATGCTGTGACAATACAATTGAGGGGGACGTCTTCTCATACAATGGTGTATTTTGGAAACATTCAGCGTTCTCAAATTGTAAAACTAAAAACGTTGTGTATGGTATCCTTTGCCCCTGTCAAAAACTGTACGTTGGCAAAACATCCCAAGAAATCCGTCAGCGGATTTGTCAACACAAGTCAAGAGTCAGACGAGCTGTGGCCAATGCACCTTTAGTGCGCCATTGGACCATAGAAGGACACACAGAAAACGACATAAAATGGACTGTGCTGTCGAAATTGGAAATGGACACGAGAGGGGGCGATTTGGAAACTAAATTAAACCAACGCGAGGCAACTCTCATTTTCAGATTTAATACTGTGAGCAATGGATTGAATGAACTTTCAGAAGTATCGCGGGCTTTTTGAAGAATACCATATCTTGTCTGCATCCCATCATCGGTTGGTTCTATTATAACCGACATCTGAAAACGACATCACCCAGAATTCCCGCTGCTACCCTATGACCCCAAGCGACCAATGGAAATTCTTGTTATTACCACCCGCCCGACACCAGCGGATTACGTGTTCCTGGCTCCCGGACCGCACGGAACATTGAGCTGCGGCCCGTTGTATGCACTTTGAGACTCCTGATTCAGGTACGCAGAGCCCGCGTAAATGTGTCCCAGCATTGCCATTCTGAATTTTCCCTCGCGTGTTGACAATCGATTTAAATCAGGCCTCCATCTTCTTACAGTCAATGGTGCACCTGCACGGATATTATCCCTCCGCCTAAAACAAGTCACTGGAATATCTCCCGCCAGGCTTCCTTTAAGGTAAATCGTTCCCCCATTTATCCTACGAACCACCAGAGCCTCGTTGGACAATCGTTTGAGACAGTCTCTCATAAAGCGATTTTTTTCCTCTTGTTTTGCAGCCCCTTAACTGACATTTTCTACACACGCCGATCTACTGCGTTTTAAAACAGTTTTCCCAGGAGACACGCTTATACACAGCCCTTCTGCAGGTACCATTGCTTGTGTTACGACCGCACTTAAAAAGACTACTAGACGTTATTTATGTCGACTAACCCTGGGTCCACCTTTGTTTACAGACCACCTCACCTTTCTTTTGAAAATCAATAGCTTTGAGAAGCCTTGAACACTCAGGTAGGCAGCTGTGCTCGTTTTTGGTCGCTCTGTTCTCCTTTACATAAACAGTTTTGCTAATTCTAAAGGGAATTTGTGTTTCCTCTTTCAGATTCTCTGTCTGGTCCTGATGAGAATCGGACAAAGGGTCCGGTTCGAAATGCGTCAACCTTGTTTGTTTGGGTTTCTGTCAAAATAATTGTATATATTAGTGTTTAAAAGATTTTTATATATTAAGTATTCAGAGAAAAACTCTTTCTTTCATGTTTTCGAACAGTCTTTGGATTAAGTCATTGACTATTCTGTTTCCCATATTGTCTATTGTGTTATATGTTTTGTATGTTGTAAGTTGAAAGGAGTGTAAGTATGATTGGAAGACGGATGTTGTTTAAGAGAGGGTGAATATATGTTCCAATTGTCTGTCTACTTATATAGTGTATGTCGTTTTCTCAAATTTATTATTTTGTGACTGTTTTTCACATATATATATCAAAAGATTTCATTGTGGTTGTGTTGATCAAAAATTTTCTATAAAAGAAATAAAAATTGATGGATAAATTCCAATATATGGCTAATATTTGATTGTTTGTTAGCTTTATAAACGAAAAGGTTTGTTTGGAATTGCACTCAGTATTGGCATTCTCTTT
The DNA here is from genome assembly GCF_964263255.1 of Lissotriton vulgaris. Lineage (NCBI taxonomy): Eukaryota > Metazoa > Chordata > Amphibia > Caudata > Salamandridae > Lissotriton > Lissotriton vulgaris. The sequence goes on along the minus strand of NC_141695.1, from coordinate 186,880,807 downwards.
GTTGATTATATTAATAGACTCTGCTTTACTGTAGGTGAGTGAAAGCCCTTGTTCTTTGTTTTGTGAATTTCCTATAAGCAGCATCAATATATTCAGTGTACCCCTGTAGTGGCATAATCGGTGAAGCTGGTAGCTAAGTCTCTATCATCACCCCAAGGGCCTCCAGGACCTGTAGCCTGTATATCCCAGTGGGTTCACATTCCCTGTCTAAGTGTAGTAAATCTGCCCACTGTGGCCGCATGTATCGCATTTATCATCTTCCCGAATCTGAAATCTGTGCATCTTAACCGCTGTGTAGTACAAGCGATGCAGGAATTTATAATGTATTATCTGCAAGCGGCTATTAGCAGAGATGTTCCACGTCTGTTTGCAGGAATTCTCCCACGGCTTGTCCGAAAAGGATGTGTTCAAATCTACTTCTCACCATTCTTTGGAGCCAGTAGGGACATCTGTTAGGGATGCTTGTGTATGATGCTATAGAAAGGAAACCGCATGTGTCTGTGAGGTGCACTGTAGTATAGCATGCAGTGGGCCCAGTTTGGGAGGTTCTTGAGGAAATTCGGGCACAATTGCTTTGACGCTTTGTCAGAGTCTCACATAGAGAAAGAGCTTGATAGGCATAGGTTTGCCACTGAGAGAATTGGTCCCTGTTTTTAAAAATTCCATTGGCCTACAAGTCTCCCCAGGGGTGTTTATATGAACTTAATGGGAGCTGTAATATAGCTCAGTACATCATCGGTACGGACAGGCTTCTGGGAATAACCCTCCATGCCGCGGTGGTGCAGTCCACTGTGACGGGGTCTGTGTCTCTGCCTTTAGGTTTATTTGCAATAACTCCGGCTAATGGAATGGGATCCATTTATCCTTGTTCAATGGCCAGATGTGGCATGTAAGGGATAGGATGGAACCAATACACCTGGTCTTCTTCCCCCCCTTGCCAGTCTGATCAGCTGCGATTGAAGTGTTTTAAAAAATATAGGCCCAGATTATATGGTATGTTAAGGAAGAGATACAACAGTTGTGACGAGATCACCCTTTCGATCAGTGAGATTCACCCTCCTTTAACATGTGTAAGGCATTTTAGCGCATTATCATATTTGTCAAGGATGTCAAAGTTCTTCCAAAATTAGCCAGCATAAGATCATCCATGTCTCTAGTGATTATTATACCCACATATTTCACCTCTGACTGGCTCCATACTTTTGGGTATTCTAAAGCATACGGGCAGACTGACTCAGTGAGAGGGAAGATCTGAGTCCTCTCCCAGTTAATGTTGATTCCTGAGATCCGTCCAAAAGCTGTGAACTCGCATAATATGGGGTCACGACAAATTTTCTGGTTTCGAACATAAAGCATAATGTCATCCCCACAGATGAATACCAATATCTGTCTGGTGGGATAGAGGACCTCATGCTCTCGATGTTGTTGGCGCAACTTAATTTGTGCGTTCACCTGTGGCTGAGGATACAGCAATGTTATCAGGGAGGAAGCCGGGAGGTATACCTATTCTGAATCAGTACCTGGAATCCAACTCCATTTTAGACCCCTAGCAAAATGGCTTCAGACCGCGGCATAGTACAGAGCCTGCTCTACTGGTGGTTACTGAGAAACTTAGAGTTACCTTAGATGAGGGCAGAACTTCGGCACTGATCCTGTTGGATCTCAGTGCAGCTTTCAATACAGTCTCCCACAACATCTTGCTTTTTTCGGTTGCAGGAGATTGGTATCACCGATAAAGCCCTCACTTAGCCCTCTTTTCTAGACAACAGGACCTTCCAAGTTATTATTCCCCCTTTTCACTCACATACCCATTCCCTGCGTTGCGGCATCCACCAGGGTTCAACATTAGGTCCCACTCTGTTCAATGAATGGATACGGCCGCTGGCACTGTTGGCTAGGGCCCGCAATATCTCCCTGGTGTCATATGTTGTTGACACACAGCTGGTACTCTCCTTTACCAATAACCCCAATCAAGATTCCTCCAAATTTCAGGAGGACTTGACCGCCATCTCTGCCTGGATGAAGGATAACTGTCTCCAATTGAACTCCACGAAATCGTAGATCCTCGTATTAGGCAGAGATTACCATCTATGGGGCAGCAATTGGAGGCCTCTAAAGCGCAGCTCAACCCCAGGCCGAAAACGGCTGTAAAAAAGCTTGGCTTTTGGGTTGATAATGCCCTCACTTTCGAAGAGCATGCTAAATCTGTTACAGGAATCGGTTTCGGCCTGTTGCGTGGCCTCAAACCCATCTTGACCCCACACTCGTCATCTGGTTGTTCAAGCCACTGCCCTAGCCAGGCTGGACTACTGCAATGTGCCAACAAGTCAGTGATGAAAAGGCTTCAGTGCACTCAAATCGCCGCAGCTTGTGCGATATTTGCCCTCACTAGGCATTGCTTCCTCTCTGGCCTTCTGAGCCGTCTTCATAGGCTTCTCATAGAGCAGAGAAGTGCTATGTTTTACTCAAAAGATTCCTACTGTTTTGGGTCCTGCGATTTTGAGTGAGCTGCCTTTCCTACACCCCGACGCATGATCTATGATCAGCCAGCCTCTATCTGGTAAAAGTTCCCCGTTTCCTCAGATCCAGAGCCAAAGGATGTTCTTTTAACGTGATAACACCAGCCCTCTGGAACTCCTTGCCGCTTTCCATCAGAAGCATCCCCAACGATCTGACTTTCAGAAGGGCCGCCAAGACCTGGCTCTTTTGCTGAACTTGTTCCTCTCCGATCTTCCTCTCTCTGCTGCTAGCGCTGAGACGTACCTTTGCTGATACAGCCATGTGCTCTACAAATCTCATAACATAACTTAACAGTTGACCCAGCACCCCTACTAGGTACTCCCACTCCACTGAGTCAAACGCCTTGGTAGCGTCTAAAAAGACTCCCACAGACTCTATCTCGGGGTCCACATCCTGCAGTAGGGAGAAGAGAGTACATAAATTGTGCAAGGTTGCCTGACCAGGGATTAATCCCGTCTGGTCGGACAGCATGAGAGAGCTCATGAGGAGACTCAACCTGATGGCCAATACTTTAGCCAATTTTTTACCATCACAGTTTATCAGGGATAGTGGTCTATACGACTTGCATTTATCACCTGGCTTTCCCGGCTTTAACAATGAAACAATTGTCGCCTCTCTCATGGACATAGGAAGAATGCCCTCCTTCCTGGCTTTGTCATATACCTATATCAGTATGGGAGTCAAGTAGCTGATATATGTTTTATAAAAGTTGGCTGGGATGCTGTCTGAGCCAGGAGCCCTGCCAGAATGCAACTGCATCACTGCCACCCCGATCTCATCCTCCTCAATCTCTGCAGACAGGAACTCCCTTTGTACCCCTCCCAGCCATCCCAATGCCACATCTTCCAAATACGTCTATAGTGAGATTGGCTGTTTCCCTCTTGTGGTGTAAAGGACAGAGCAAAATGTAGTGAAGATATGTAAAATATTGCAGTGTCTTGTGCGTACTGTCATTTGTATCTCGTATCTCAAAAACATAGTTAGAGAACCGAGGGTGGCAGATGTGATCAGCTTTTGCTTTCCCCCCTTGTTCCCTTTCTCCATATCTACGAGCCCGGAAGTGCTTTCCCGGAAACAGGCATTCCTTCTCTGCAGTTTCTCGTTACTACGTCAGTTTGTCCCTGAAGGTGAGTTGTGTCACTTCTATGGCAGAGTCCAAAAGCTCCCTTTTAAGAGACTCTAGGCGATCCACCTTTCACAATACATATGCCATGTATGGTGACCTTGAATGCCTCCCATAATGCCTCCCATACTGTTGTCAGGTGGGGGACCGACCCAACATTGTGTAAAAAAAATCCTGTATCTCTTGCCGAACCTCCACCCTAAACGAGGCATCCAGTAAAGTTGTTGGGTTAAGCCGCCAAGGTATGCATGGCATGCAGTCAGTCGAGGGAGCAAGCGTTAGCCTAAATGGAGAGTGATCTGAGTGACTGTGAGTCAGATGATAAGCAAGTGCCACCCATTTTCCTATCCCTCTACTGATTATCCAGTAGTCAAGACTGGACCATGTAGAGTAAGTAAGTAGTTGCTATCCTCCTCTAACCGGTGATGAAGATGCCTCCATGCATCTAGGAGATAATGGACTGTAAATATATGTTGCATCTCTCTCTGTGTAATGATGGGGCTGGGGGTGTGATCTGTCCTGGTTAGGCTCCAGTGTCACGTTGAAGTCCCCCCCATATCACATAGGTAGACTATATGTCGAACACCTTACCCCAAAGTACATTCAAAAGGACTAATCATCTATGTTTGGGTCGTAACCGCACACCAGAGTAATAGAATACATTGCTAATCTTCCCCACATAATACTGAAGCACACCTGTGTGGCTTGGCAAGAACTCATGGTCACATATGGCATACATTTCTTGATCAAGATCGTTGTACCTCAAGCATATGTTGAGTATGTGGAAATAATCTATGTTCAGCCCATTGGGTAATGAATGTGTGGTCTGTCAGGGATCGAAAATGCATTTCTTGTACAATGGTGATTTGGATATTGTGCCTATCCAAGTAGGCCAGGACTTGCCCGTGCTTACGTGGGTTAGCCAGCCCTTGGACATTTCAGGTAAAGAGATTTAGGCCTGCACTTTCCCACTGTCCCACCATGGAACAAGGGGCATATTATACTACCTAGAGATAGATAACCATCCCCTAGTGTCATATCAAGCTTGAAATGCAGTATTTTCCACCCTAATTTGTGCACAACACATTTGAAAAGATGCCTCTCCCCACCACCCGCCTCCCACAGTGACAACCCCTACAAGTCGAAGACAAAATTCCCCTCCCCTCCCTACAAACATGTCCCTCTAAGGATCATATAATAATTCTATGCAAAAACTCCAATCTCAAGAACAATTGATCCAATATATCAAAGCATTGCAATAAAAACTTTTCAATTAGCAGTGCCCACTCCTGCGTGAAGCTCCTCATCATATACAATGCAACAGGGTGTATAGAGGCAAAAGATAACAGTTGTGAACTCAAAGACAAGAATAACAATAGTGAGGTAGGAATTAAGAAGAAAATGGAAGGAAAAGAAAGAGGTAATTCCCACAGGCAGTCCAGTAGGGATCTCCTTGCTGGTTTTTTTTCTAGGGTCACAGAAGTAAGCGCCCAGCCACAACCTGGATGGGGGTGCCCGGGTATAGCCACATTAGTGTCGCAGTCCAACCCTATAATAGTGGCAGTGTCTTGTGGTGAAGTGTGGCCTTGTTTGTTCTGTTGCAGACATTTTGCAGTCTTCTGACAGTTACTGAAACCTAAGGCAGTACAGAGTCTGAGCTCTCTGCCTGGGGTTTAGGATCCTCTTAAAAAAACTCCTCCAGGGAATATTTCTATCCTTGCTCCGACCGTGGCGACAGAGAGCGCTCCGGCAAGCTTACTGTGTCCCTGCTGGACGAAACGAGACAGGCACATTTCAGATAAGCTTCCACCTGCTGTCAGTTGGTGTAGGAATATTGCTTTCCTTGATAAGTGACTCGGAGGCGCGCCGGGTACTGCATTGCTTCATGGTCTTGAGAGAGCGCAAAACTGTGTTAGAAATTGTAGGGGTGCATCATATTCACAAGTAGTCCGCACCCGCATATATAGAGGTTTATAATCATGTTTAAGTGTGACACAACTGTGAAACCATCACCAGACTTTACATTGCTATAACGTAAAGTGTTTCTTTGAAATACAAATGCCATGTTAACTTAGAAATGTATTTGTGAAGTAATGCTAATTCAGTTAAAGGATGCTTAAAGAGGCATTGATGTATTCTAATGCATGTTTAGTAATTCATTATTGTATTCACGTAACGACATAGAAGTGTTCAGTTGGAAAATGTATTCTTTCTTTTGCTATAATGATGTAGGCCTAACGAGTAAAACTGTTTGCCAATGTTAGGGGGTGACATCTCGAACGTGCAGAGGCCCAGGTGGGGATAGAGGACTGTGTAGGCCGAGCTAGGAATGTTTCTGCTAACATTAAATCATGGAACTGCCGTTCTGCTAGAAGGTTGCCTTAGAGAATTAATTGCATGTAGAATTTAAGTAGCATGTTACTGCGAATCGATTTATGTGCGTTCCTTTGCAGGTGCAAGGTTAACCAAAGATAGTAGAGAAGGGCCCATTGTGTATGAGAGTTAGGATGGTAGTTACAGGCCCGGAGGAGTGACTGTGGAATTTTAGGGAAGCAACTTCAAGAGGAGACGACTGTAGGACCCAAGGCCGTTTTTCAACGAACAAGGATGAAGACATCATAATGAAGCCACTTTGAAAACTAATACTTTGAGAGGGGCGTCCCTTGGGGCGTGTCATCCGAATTGTGGGTTTCGTATTAGGGACAGCACCCCGGGAGGAGAGCAGAGCAGAAGCGCACGAGGGCGAAGAAAGATGTTGGGCAGGCAGAGAGTTACTATGCGAGGGGATCTCAATAAGCTAACTCCGAACTGAGTGAGTGAACTTCTTTGGAAGTCACCACGGCTGACACCTTTTGTTAGGAGGGAACCTGGTTGTAGGGATGTCATTTAGTATAGCGTAGGGACAGACTTATCTGAATGTATTTCTTCTTTTCTTCCATGCCTACCAAGACCCAAATCATAGCAATTTCTGCAAGCCTGGTGGTCTTGGAAATCATATTGGTGTTATTTCTCAGTCGCTTGAGACTTTTCCGTAGGATTATGTTTGTATTAGTACCTGTATATTTGCTGAACCTTTTACTGAGGTGTTTATATACACAACTGCTTTTGGCTTTATAATAAATTTTCAAACTTGACCTTTTGTCAGTGGTTCTTTGGGGAAGGAGATGGAAGTGGTCCGAATTGATTTGTTGAAAAAGATTACCTTCTACACTCTATGACAGGTACAAAGGTCTAATCGACCTGTGACGGGATTCTAGAGATTTGGTTCAATTTCTAGATTGAAATTTCCCGCCTTTCCAGTTGGTAGCAGAGGAGGATGGTTTATCTTCTGGAGTGAAGGTAATCCAGATAGGTTAAGATTCCCCCAAGGCCCATAGAGATCCAAAGATGTGCGTCTATAGAGCAGCGGACGGAGGATGGCGATCCACGGGAGATGACGGAGAGTGACGGTGCGGCAGAAAGCAGCAGGTCGTAGGAGAGTGAGTATGAAAAGGGTCATGCGTGTTAGATTGCGGTGTGTATTGTGTTGTTGAAATTGTATTGTCTAGCTGAGTTGAGTGCCCGTAGTGTGAAAGGAGAACAGGTTGTGAGCGCGCGCAACCGGTGAAAATCTTAGGCTCAAGGAGGGCTTAAGTGGTTCGGGTGTATCGAACACCCACAGTAATTGTCGACCATTGAAAGGGGATCATGAGGTACCATTGATCGCCCGTAGGACCGCGATAAGGGGAATGAATGTGTAAATGCATGGGTAACGGACGCTGGTCGGAAGTTACCGTGTGTATGAAACCTATCAGAGAGGTGATTGTTTGCTCATTAAGTGGACAGACATTTGCCAGTCGGTGACAATTACAGTCAGACTGTGGACATACAGTCAGAGAAGTGGTTGCTTGGTCGGAAGTGATCATTTCAAATTGTATGATTGGGACGCATGCATGACCGAGAAACGAACAGAGAAAGGAGGGGAACTGCTGCAAAGCGGAGGCGAGTGACGTCAGGAAGCGCCGCGCTGGGATAGGACGGTTAGCGTGAAGCCACGCTGAGATTGGACGGTTAGCGGGAAGCGAGTGACGTCAGGAAAGAGCCGCACTAGGATAGGACGGCCAGAGTGAAGCTGCGCTGGGATTGGTGGATTGTCATTGTGAAGCGAACGAGCGTAGTAAACATGAATTGTTGTGAATTTCATCATGAAATGTCTAAAAGGGTTGCAAAGTTGTTTTTCGGGAGAAAAGAAACTAGAACTTCGGGGTGGGGAAGAGGCTCCACCCGAGGATACGCCAGCTCATTATATGTCTACGAATGTTGGGTTACATACTATATTGTGGCTTGAGAACTGGTGTAAGATGACTGAGGGGAATGAGGAACTGATGTTTCCTTAGTACGGGACATTCAGATTAGAGGTGTTGTACCAGCTAAAAGCGATTATGTCTTCTTTGCGACCTCTGCCCAGACCAACACAGTTTGAGGCATTGAATGCGTGGATCAGGGCAGCCCACGAGAAGAATAGCGGCAGAAGACAAGAAAGAGTGAACAGATCAGTTAGGGCGGTGCAGGACGGGAGGTGGGACGCACTAGCCAAGAGTGGAGAGTACAGACCATAGAAGGGGATAGGCTGTACCCACTGTTGGCCAATGAGAAGGAAGCGCAGAAAAAGAGTACAGAAGACGATGACAGTGAAACGGAAGATAGTCTGATAGAGAGGCTGTTGTCGGATAGACCACCTCCGTATAATCCAGAAATAGAAGGGAACTCACCACTACCAACAGAAAGGGGGACATCGACAGTGGACGGTGGAATCCTAAGAGAGAGTGACTTAGGTCCGGTAGGGAACAGAGATGGCTCAAGGGAAGGTGAGGTACCTCAACTGGCCCCGGAAGCAAGAGTAGTGGGAATATTCACTGTACAGAAGGTACACTGTGAAGAAGGGGCCAATGCTCAGAGGTTACCAGATGCCCTTACGGTACCTGTTACCATAGGTCCGATAGTGTCAGTATACAATCCAGAACAAACACAAACCGAGAGTCTGCCACAGATGGACAGGGAAAGAAATACCAGCGAAGGTAGGAGTAATATGGCAGACAAGTGGAATCAATGGTCCAGACCGATAGAAAGGAGCACCCCTTTGTCAGCTTCAGCGGATTCCTCAGGAGAACAGGGGGCTTAAGAGGACCGATGGATCTGAGAGGACCACGGCCCTGGCCGATTAGAGAATTGAGGCCAGATTTGAGGACCTGGGAGACAGTTGCGGATACCCAGAGCGACAGGTCAAGAGACGATTGCAGACAGTGGGGTCCGGAGAATAGGGAAGTGTCCCATTGCGGGTCTAATGGAAGTAGACAAGAAGGGGACCGTGGGAGTGAGGAAAATAGGGGTATGTTTACCCCTGGGACTGCAGAAAGAAGACAAGAGTGGAATTGTGAAAGATGGGCGAGAGGAAGCGTTCCCCATAACACCCCTGAGGAAGACAGAAGGGTGAGTCAGGAATGTAAAGGGAAAGACCCGAGTGAAACCTCTAGTCAAGGCACATTGAGAGTGGTGATAAAGGCGAGGAGAATAGATGTGCTAAGACTCAAGTCAGAGGTAGAAGAGATAGTGGAAGGTACAATACCCTTGGAGAGAATAGAACTTTACGAACCAGATGAACTGCTGTTCGTAGCGAAAGATGTTACTCGCCGAGCTCGGGCAGCTCACGAGAAAATAACGGAATTAGCAAACAAATATTCAGTGGACCTGACCAGGACAAAGGCGTTCCAGGGTGGCCATAGGTTGCAGTATACAGACCAAGATCTTGACGAGAAGAGAGTGATCGGATTAAAAACCCACATCAGAGAACTAGTAGTGGGAATCCGAATATGGGTCCAATTGGACAAATGGGAGGAAAAAGGGTCAAAAAAGAAAAGTGTTAGTCGGAGCACTATAGAGACGCCTCCAGGAGCGGGGCTAATGCATGCAGAAGCATACCCCTTGAGAGAAGTTGCCCATGGAGGATATGTGCACGTACCCTGGAGTAGGGGAGATTTGGCTGCCTTTACGAACACATTTCCAAAACTGAGGGAAAACCCGGTAGAATGGTACAAGCAGGTAGAGAGGTTTGTCAAAATTTCAAAGGTACTGTGGGTTGTTCTGAACACACTGTTTGACATTGTGGTTCCGGGAGATCTGTGGGTAGCATGCAAGATTAGTGTCGAGTGGCCCACAGAGGAGCCAGAAAGAGAGGCACTCACGAATGGACCTTCACCAAGGGTAATGATAAAGTATGAGCAAGTGATTACGTGGTTGAAAACCAAGGTGCCACCACAAGACATAGATTGGGTGAAAATAGATCGAACTAGACAAGAACCAAAAGAGACAGTTCATAAATATTATGAGAGACTGTTACAGATATTTAAGCAGTGCAGTGGCCTGGATGTGATGGATCCAAAGGACATGGGACAGTTTGTGTCCAAGTTTGTTTTGGGCTTGAGACCCGAGATCTGTCTAATGATACAGCAACATTTGATTTGTTGGCAGAACAAGCCTCTAGATGAGATTCTGAGGTACGCTAGGTATTGCAGTGATGAGATAGATTCGAAAACAAAGAAGCTCAAAGATAAACTGATGCTAGTCCAAATGCAAGCGGGAGGACAGGGTCAGTCTGGAAGTGGAACATTGGGGAGAAGATCGAACAGCCAGAAAAGGGACAGTGAAGATGGCCCAAGGCCAAGGGTAGATCTGGCGACTCTGAAAAAGACAACAAGGTGCCATCAGTGTCACGAGAGGCGTGAGTGTCCCCATAATCCAGAAATCAAGTACAGGAGGAGGAAGAGGAGAGTCGGGCTCCCCAAGCACAGAGATCAACCTTAGTCAAGCTTAAGGTGGCAAAAGGGGGGACTTCCGCTCCTAGAGCCCCCGTTCCCCAGCCACCGAAGATTTGAGCAGGGAACAAGATATATCAGGAGATGCCTCTCCTGATAGACGGAGACGAATACTATGCCTTTAATCCTGTGACAGGAAGGTGTCTGGACGGGGAGGAAGAGTGCACCTTGGGAGCAGCATTAGAGATAGATCAGAGAGGACCCTTTGTAGATGCGGAAGTAGCCGGACACCCCACTACCTTTCTGGTGGATACGGGTGCGACTCGTTCTACTGTACGGTCCGCAGTGGTCCCTAACCTGCCTCTGTCAGGACAGACCATTCAAGTTGTGGGTGTAGCAAATAGGAAAATGACGAATCCACTGACCGAGCCAGTCCCAGTAAAGATAGGAAATTTCAGGGACAACCATCAATTTGTGGTATGTGATTCTAGTCCTGTGTGTCTGCTAGGAAGGGATTTGTTGTGTAAACTTAACTGTACCATCTATTGTACACCCAAGGGAGTAGAGTTGGAGACAAATGATGATGATGCTGCCTTTAAGGTTGCAAACACACGTCTGTGCATAGAATTGTATCCTGCACTGACAGTGGAGGAACTCCCCCGGGACTTGAGGGAGACAGTTAGACAGGAAGTTTGGGATTTTACAGGAGAAGAGATTGGGCTGATCAAGGGTGTAGAGCCAGTCAGGATACAAATAAGACATGATGCAGAATTTCCAAGAACACCCCAGTACAAGCTGACCCCAGAAACAATTGCGGGAATAAAACCTGTGATTGAGTCCATGATTAAACAGGGAATCCTAAAAGAGATAATGGGTAGTCCGTGTAACTCTCCGATTATGGGCTTGCAGAAGCCTAGCGGGAAGTTCAGGATAGTGCAGGATTTACGAAAAGTAAACAACATTGTTGTTCCATGCTGTCCAGTGGTACCGAATCTATCAGTAATACTGTTTCAGATTCCAGCACAGGCTGAGTGGTTCACCGTTATTGATTTATGTCAGGCATTTTTCTCAATACCGTTACATAAGGAGAACCAATTTCTTTTCGCTTTTAAGCTGGAAAACCGTGTATTAACATGGTGTCGTATCCCACAGGGGTATACAGAAAGTCCATCGATCTTTAATCAATTATTGAAGAAGAACCTTGAAAGTCTAGTACTGCCCCAGAACTCGGTTCTTGTACAGTACATAGACAACCTCCTTGTTGCGTCAGAGACAGAAGATGCCTGTAGAATAGACACCATTGCTTTGTTGAACCATCTGGCAGAAAATGGTCATAAGGTATCTCCCAGCAAGCTACAATACTGTCTTCCTGAAGTACAGTATTTGGGACACAGAATAGAGAAGGGAATAAGAAAAGTGTCCCCAGACAGAATAGAGGCAATAATGAAAATGATGGTGCCTACCACACAAAGAGAGGTTAGAATGTTCCTGGGAATGGTTGGCTACTGTCGCCAGTGGATTGCAAACTTCTCACTAAAAGCGAAGCCTTTACAGAAACTGACGCTCAAGGACGTGAGTGATCCGGTACCATGGGACACAGACTGCATGATGGCCTTCCTAGCGTTGAGAGAAGACTTATGTCATGCTCCAGCCCTGGGGATGCCTGATTATACCAAACTGTTTTCATTGTTCTGCTGCGAGCGAGAGGGCTGCGCGTTAGCAGTTTTGACCCAAGATCACGGAGGTGCCCGTAGACCAGTTGCATATTTCTCGGCTACCTTAGACCCAGTAGCCGCAGCGTTGCCCGGATGTCTCAAATCCGTTGCTGCAACAGGTGTCAGCATTGAGCGATGTGAGAGCATTGTGATGGGGCATCCATTGGTGGTACACGTTCCATATTCAGTAGAATTGTTAATGACAAGGACCAAAACGCAGCACCTGACTAACAACAGGCTCACACGTTACGAGCAGGTTATACTTGCTGCAGAGAATGTGACCCTAAAGAGGTGCTCAGTTTTGAATCCTGCTACCTTGATGCCATTGCCAAATGTTTTAGATGATGATTGTGAAGACCATGACTGCCTTGAAGTGACTGAACTATGCACCAAACCGAGACCAGACATTGTTGATGAGCCTTTGGAAGACCCGGATGAAATTCTCTTTGTAGATGGCTCATGTATAAGAGACAATGCTGGACAGTTAAGAGCGGCTTTTGCCGTTTGCACGATTCATGGGATAATCGAAGCTGCCTGTTTAGAAGGAGTACACTCCGCTCAAGTGGCTGAGATAGTTGCATTGATGCGTGCCTGTTTGGCAGCCAACAAGATTCGAGTCACCATATACACCGACAGCAGATACGGGTTCGGTGTGGTTCATGACTTCGGTCAGTTATGGTCTCAGAGGGGTTACATGACATCATCAGGTTCCCCTATCAGGAATGGAGAATTTGTCAGGTTACTGCTGGAGGCTCTGCAGGGGCCAGCAGAAATCGCAGTGGTGAAATGCACAGCACATAGCAAAGGTGCTGATTTCGTGTCACTGGGTATCAGATATGCGGATGAGGTAGCACGTTATTGTGCAGAGCAAGCTTACTCCTTCACCGACCAAGTTGTCGAGGGAATACACAGAGGGACTGAGCTAAACATGGTACTCGAAGTGGCAGACACTTGGGATGAATTGAGAAAGATGCAGGAGCAAGCGTCAGACTTTGAGAAAAGAGTGTGGGTGACTTCTGGTTGTACAAAGGGGGATATGGATTTGTGGATTTCGGCAGACGGGAGGGCTGTGTTGCCAAATGAGCTGGTGAGCCCGATGGCTCGACAAATACATGGCTCTGTGTATTTGGGAAGAGATGCTATGATAAGAGTGTTCAGGCAGACCTGGTATAATCCGAAGTTCCGAACTGCTGCAGAAGCAGTGTGTCAGAGGTGTGTTACGTGTCAACAGATGAATATTGGAAAGAGGACACCAGTCACGTTAAGTCATGTAGGGAGGTCTGGAGGGCCTTTCAACAGAATGCAATTGGATTTCATTGAGATGCCAAAGTGTAACAGCCTCAGATATGTCTTGGTGATTGTATGTGTGTTCTCCAGGTGGGTCGAGGCATATCCCACTCGTAGGTGCGATACACTCACAGTAGCTAAATTATTGCTGAGGGAGTTAGTACCTAGATTCGGGGTCCCGACCTCTTTGGAATCGGACAGAGGAACACATTTCAACAGTGAAGTTGTGAAGATGCTCTGTTCTGCATTGAACATTGATCAGAGATTGCATTGTAGCTATCGGCCGGAAGCTTCCGGCATAGTAGAACAAATAAATGGAACTCTCAAAGCACAAATGGCGAAAGTGTGTTCATCCACGTCCCTGAAATGGCCAGATGCTTTGCCATTGGTGTTAATGAGCATGCGTAGTACCCCAGACAGGAGAACAGGACTTTCACCCCCTGAGGTGCTGATGGGAAGAGCTATGAGATTGCCATCAGTCCCCTCAGCGGCCTTGCTGAATATCACAGATGATCTGATTCTTGATTACTGCAAAGGACTATCTGACATCATCCATTCTGTGTCCCTTCAGGTGCAGACGGCAGAAATCCCAACTTCTAGAGACCTCTGTCACGACCTGTGTCCCGGAGACTGGGTCCTAGTGCGGAAGCACGTGAGGAAGAGCTGCCTGGACGTCCGCTGGAGAGGGCCATTCCAAGTCATCCTGGTGACGAATACTGCTGTGAAGTGTGGTGGACTGCCAAATTGGGTCCACGCTTCTCACACCCGAAGAGTCCCAGCGCCCTTGGAAGAAACAGCTCCTCTCGTAGAGGAAAATCCAGATGTGGAGGAAGATCCACAAGAGGGGACAAGTCAAGCTGTGGGGGCGTCTGAAGAAGCTGGTAACTCATCCGACCGAGCTGAGGGAGATCACAACAGCAGTGACACTGAATCTGCCACTGAATGGGAAAGCTGCTGTGAAGGTGATCACAACTCTGAAAAAGCTGAAGGCAGGGATGAGCAGGTTGTGCCGACGAGGAACAGAGGTGTTAAGGGCACTGAGGCAAGTTGGCCTGAAAGACGGAAAAGGCTGAATGTGAGGCTGACCTCTGAAAGAGATCTTGCACCTGTATCTGAAGAATCAGAACCAGAAGGAGAAGTCCAAGAATCAGAGGAAAGGGATCCGAGGAGATCACAGAGGGTGAGAGTACCTTGCAGAAGATACGCCACTCCGGAGTGGACCTACCCTTTGACAAATGCCAGGTGTACTGAGATCCGGGAGGGTGAGGTCGGTGCTGGTGACCGATACGGCCCCAAACTATAAGTTGGAAGTGATACTGTTGGTGCCTGGACTGGAAATCGAAGGTTTACTGACAATCACTGTTCCTAACCCCCCTCTCCTAAGCAAGATAAATGATTTGATCTTAAATAGATTGACTTTTCCTACATTTGGCCCTGAAATACCTGCCTATGAATCAATAGTCCTTCACATGGAACTCTTGGATTACGTACTCTGTGCACTGGGAGAAAACCTTATCATTGATGCGCAGTAAAAACTTTGTAAATAGCTGCTAAAGACACTTAGAGCTGAGTGGAAGAAGAAAAAAAAACTTAGGGACACCCCTTTAGAGGACGGAGAAGGGTAGGGACACCTGAATACGAAATGGACAAATGAAAATTTGAAAGGGAATCTCTGCTTCTAGGTGTGGTTCGAGAAATTCATAAAGCCAAGCAAGAGACTTTGTATTGCTGAGACTTTCTGTTGCTGCTAGAATCGAATCACACTGTCCGAGACCATGGAGGCTGGGAACCCGACTCGTAGGGCAAAATGTATTATAGGTACACTATTAGGGTTAGTGATTTTCTTTATATTTGTAGTAGTCTTAGTTTCTTATTTAGCACCACAAGAGCAGGAAGCGGAGGTAAAGGGAACACCTACACCTACCATTCCTAGCCACAAAGAGGTAAACATAGGAGCCGAGAAAGCTTTGCTAGCTGAAGAGAGCCGTAGATTACATGCTGACTTGTCCAAAGGAAACTTTGGGAAGAATGCTTATGCTAAATTGTTGTATGAGTATATTGATGCGATGGATGCGAAAGATTGTTACATGTGTATGCAATTGCCAGCTTCAGTAGACGAGGGTATTAGATACCATCACCTGCCATTAACATATGGAATTTCATGTAGTTTGCTGCTTAGCATATTTTATGGGAGATCTCATTTTGAATATTTCTTTTCGAATTATGATGCTGTGTTACCAGAAGTCCCAAATTATAAGCATCTGAACAAGTGGGATTATTATAAATCTGAGGATAGACTTAGATACTTTTTCATTCCAACGAAAGCCATAGATACCTCATACGCACACCGACACAACTTGACCTGCTCCTTGACCGAGGTAGAGAAGAAGTTCGTAAAACAGGTTGAGGACAGATACCAAAAACAGAAGCAGTTACAGACGTCAGGTCAGGGTAAGGTGGATTGGACGGATGAAGAGCTTGGACATAAGTCAAAGGGAAGTTATGGTCCGATAGCCTTAGACGTAGTACAGAAGGGGAAGTTGTGTTTGCATAGGCCAAAGACATATTACGAAAACGTGTATGTGGGTGAGAAAACTTGTGAACACACTTTCAAAATAGAATATTATACCAAGGACTTTCTGAAGAGTGTGGTGCAAGTGATCCCTACGGTGTATTTTGTTTGTGGAAGAAATGCGTACGCAAGGTTGCCGGATAAGTGGTATGGGACATGTTACCTGGCGATTATCTTTCCTAAGATATATCACACTGAGGATTTTGCTCAGGTGGAGGGTGGCAAGTTGACAAGAGTGAAGAGAGGAGAAAGTGCCGGTGCAATAGTGGGAGATGTGTTTGGAGCTGCGATACCAATGCTGGTAGTGATCTTGAATGACGTCAAGATACGGAGATTAGCAACGGTGGTGGATGAATTATCGATGAGTACGGCAAAATCATTGGTGTTGATTCATGGTGAGATGTTGTCAATACGGGCGATGGTTTTACAAAACCGCCTTGCCCTAAACGTCCTATTAGCAAAAGAGGGCGGAGTCTGTAAACTTTTGAAGGTCCAGGAATGTTGCACGTATATTCCGGATAACTCTAAAGATCTGAAGAAATATATACGCAACATTACTGCAATCCACTATGAGATTAACGATTTGACACAAGAAAACACATGGGAAAAGGTTGGCAAGGGATTTGGAAGTGTTGGAAGTTGGTTTGCAAACCTGGGAAGGAGTTTTCTTGAATACATATTGGAGCCCCTTATCATCATAGTGGCATGTGTGATTGGAATATGGGGTTTGTTGAGATTGTACAAATGTTATAGGTCCAATAGGTTGGATAGATCAGTGAGGGCACAGGCACAAAGAATGGAAGAGTTGCAGGACAATCAATACAGAAGTCTAAGAGCATTAGAAATGCTCAGGCGGGGGAACGTCGCCACAAGTGCTGTTTAAAATCGGTCCCTACCCTAAGGAATGTGGGATGGTGGTGATGACACAGGTCATCAAAGGGGGGACTGAGAGAGCGCAAAACTGTGTTAGAAATTGTAGGGGTGCATCATATTCACAAGTAGTCCGCACCCGCATATATAGAGGTTTATAATCATGTTTAAGTGTGACACAACTGTGAAACCATGTACCAGACTTTACATTGCTTTAACGTAAAGCGTTTCTTTGAAATACAAATGCCATGTTAACTTAGAAATGTATTTGTGAAGTAATGCTAATTCAGTTAAAGGATGCTTAAAGAGGCATTGATGTATTCTAATGCATGTTTAGTAATTCATTATTGTATTCATGTAACGGCATAGAAGTGTTTAGTTG
The DNA here is from genome assembly GCF_964263255.1 of Lissotriton vulgaris. Classification (NCBI taxonomy): domain Eukaryota; kingdom Metazoa; phylum Chordata; class Amphibia; order Caudata; family Salamandridae; genus Lissotriton; species Lissotriton vulgaris. The sequence continues at coordinate 186,863,547 of NC_141695.1, read as the reverse complement.
GAAAATGTATTCTTTCTTTTGCTATAATGATGTAGGCCTAACGAGTAAAACTGTTTGCCAATGTTAGGGGGTGACATCTCGAACGTGCAGAGGACCAGGTGGGGATAGAGGACTGTGTAGGCTGAGCTAGCGAGCTAGGAATGTTTCTGCTAACATTAAATCATGGAACTGCCTTTCTCCTAGAAGGTTGCCTTAGAGAATTAATTGCAAGTAGCATGTTACTGCGAATCGATTTATGCGCGTTCCTTTGCAGGTGTAAGGTTAACCAAAGATAGTAGAGAAGGGCCCATTGTGTATGAGAGTTAGGATGGTAGTTACAGGCCCGGAGGAGTGACTTTGGAATTTTAGGGAAGCAACTTCAAGAGGAGACGACTGTGGGACCCAAGGCCGTTTTTCAACGAACAAGGATGAAGACATCATAATGAAGCCACTTTGAAAACTAATACTTTGAGAGGGGCGTCCCTTGGGGCGTGTCATCCGAATTGTGGGTTTCGTATTAGGGACAGCACCCCGGGAGGAGAGCAGAGCAGAAGAGCACTAGGGCGAAGAAAGATGTTGGGCAGGCAGAGAGTTACTATGCGAGGGGATCTCAATAGGCTAACTCCGAACTGAGTGAGTGAACTTCTTTGGAAGTCACCACGGCTGACACCTTTTGTTAGGAGGGAACCTGGTTGTAGGGATGTCATTTAGTATAGCGTAGGGACAGACTTATCTGAATGTATTTCTTCTTTTCTTCCATGCCTACCAAGACCCAAATCATAGCAATTCTTGCAAGCCTGGTGGTCTTGGAAATCATATTGGTGTTATTTCTCAGTCGCTTGAGACTTTTCCGTAGGATTATGTTTGTATTAGTACCTGTATATTTGCTGAACCTTTTACTGAGGTGTTTATATACACAACTGTTTTTGGCTTTATAATAAATTTTCAAACTTGACCTTTTGTCAGTGGTTCTTTGGGGAAGGAGATGGAAGTGGTCCGAATTGATTTGTTGAAAAAGATTACCTTCTACACTCTATGACAGGTACAAAGGTCTAATCGACCTGTGACGGGATTCTAGAGATTTGGTTCAATTTCTAGATTGAAATTTCCCGCCTTTCCAGTCTCAATAGTTAAGGATCTCAGCGATGATGGGCCTTAGGCGTGCTCCCGGAGGGGGTTGAGGCCCTAGCAAACAGTGCGCCCTCTCAACCACTGTGTGGAAAGGCCTTGGCACCAAAAAGTGTCTTGAACATTCGCTCCACATAGTCCTCCATTCGTCCTGTGTTTGTGCTCTCCGGCACTCCCATAATGCACACACTGTTTTACCAGGAGTGCGCCTCCAAGTCCTCATTCTTGGTGGCGATGTCCTTTAAGAGACACTCCATGTACAAAAGTTGCTCCCTCCTTCCCATATGACGTGTCCTCTAGCTCAGAGATTCTGTGCTCTGCTTATTGCAGTTGATTATCATGTTTTTCCAACTTTTCGGTGTGGAAATTAACACATGTACACACCAAGTCCATCTTAGCCTCTAGTGATGGTTAGCTCTGCTTAATAGTCAGAATGAGGGACTTCATGTGATCCCCTGCAGCGTCCTAGGCAGAAGGGAGTTGCTCCAGCATCTTGCTTCTTGTCTCTCTGGATTGGCACCTTGTCACTCTACGAAGCTCAAAGGGCAGCTTTGACTGCTTACCGTTTGTTCTGCCCATTAAGAGGCCCTTTTTCTCCACGGCGTTCGCTGCAGCAGCAAAGTCCACTAGCACACTGAACTTGAAGAAGCGGTCCTCCTCTGTCCTGAGAGCCAGCTAGGTCATCGGTGTAGCCCCAACCGGAAGCAGGACCTGGGCCGCCTCTACCAGGGCCCTCAGGGCTCCTTCCCCAACATGGATGTGGCGCTATCAGCTCCATAGGACACCTCCTCTCAGCACAAAATCGGCTTTCAATATCCCTCCACCTTTAATACTTGTAGCTCTGTAGCTTTAGGCCTGCTCCAAGCATCACTGCCTTAGTGCTCTCAGCACCAGTTCTTCGAGTGGATGCAGGACGTCTGCCCCCGGCCCTCCCTTCGTCCGGTCACTTCTTCTCGGGTCGTGCACTTATAGTCTGCATGTGTGTACCACTCACTGACTGGTGCCCCTTGCCAGCCTGCGACACAGGCTGCCTGCTGCTCTCCTCACCTCACAGGCAGCGGAGGCAGTCCATAGATGTCTCTCTGCAAGCACTTTATCACAGGAGCCACTCCTCCAGATCTCTGGCACCGGTTTATGCCGGGTGCCCTTCCCCAGCTTCACGGGCCGCCCTCCACCCTCCTCACCCAACAGGCCATGGTGGCAGTCCATGGCGGTCTTTCTGCGTGCTCTTCGCCGCTAGAGTCCCTCCTCCAGCATGTCATAGCACCTGTGCATACCGCGCCCTCTCCGCTGGGCCACGGCTAGGCTCTCCCTGTTTCTTGTATCCAGAGGGGAATCTGACCTCATCGAAGGCTTTCCTAGTCAGCCTTTGGCTCACAGAATAGCCTCACCCTCTCGTCAGCAATCAATCATGAGTTTAATAGTCCCTGGTAGTGGGAACCTCACCTCAGTGCGGCCATCTTGTTTGCACACCCTCTAGTGGCCCCATAAATGGGGTTTTTATTTTTCAAACAACTGAATTCCCTTTTGAGTGTCAAGTGTTTTAGTGAGCAGAAGTCTTATGCAGATCTCACGTATTGGCCAATAAGTTTCCTGCTATTCCTGCATTTACGTCCTTCTGCAGTTTTTCACCTCAGACCGGCAATGATTTATCGTAAGTGGTAGTTGCCAATGAATATGGAGGCGCAATTTTCTTGGAAGTTAAGTTTGTGGATCCAATATTTTCTTGGTATCTGAGATACATTTGCTCACCTACATCCAAAGGCTGGTTAGCAAAAAAGAGAGAACATAACCCTTAGCCGGATTACTGACTAAACATTACGATGGCAGTCCCCCTAGTATGCAGAAAACAACCACAGAGAGTGATGGATGGAAAAAAGAGATTGGCTAACATTAAGGCTCTTTCAAAGCCTCTCATCAACTGTCAGACTACTCCCTCCTTTCGACTTGTACCTCCAAGCAAGCAAGTTTACAACTTTGAAACTAAATAGATTATTTTAAGCAATTTAAAAGGTGCGTCAGAGTCCTGATTTTAATGTAAAATGACCAGAAATGTAGTATAATATATAGACACAACGGAAATTCGCACACCGCTGCTATGGAAATATCAATCTTCATAAAAGCACACTTAACATCAACAGCGCTACTGTCCAAATGGTTGGGAAAAAAAAAAACATTGATAGCACGGTCAAAGACAATATATCTTGTATAGGTGAAACTTTTTTGGCTTTGCCAGTGCTTGCTTGGTAATTGGAACTTCTGCATTGTCAGATACCCCCGCTTCCATCCAAAGAGTGGGTGGGGTTCCCTTTGGAGAGGGTGGGAGAATAAATATGGGCCCCGGAACTGTACACACTATCTATTAGAGAATTATCATCTACATTCACAAGCTCACAAGCTACAATGTGGCATTTAAAACTACTGATTATAGAAAGGTTCAACTGGTATTTTAGGTTAAACAGAGGCAGATCCGATTTCGAAAGCCGGTTTACCTTAGATTATATGTTGATTCATCTGTAATCAGGCGTTGAAGCACGCCTAGGAGGCATTCGGCCTTCTGGGTTGGGAACCCGATGATGAAGCATGCCACCAACTAGGTTGGTGGGTGAGGGTTCTTCTAAAAAACCAACTGGTTTCCCTGTCAAGGAGACTAACATTTAATTAACCCTTGAGATTGGGTTATAGAGCACGGCTCTATGCTCGTTCCCTTTGTTTATATGTTTCACCAAAACACCATTTAAAGTGAAAGTGACATTACACACAGGTCCATCAATTAGTGGCCCACAATGGAGTCGATGAATTACTGTGAAGGGACTGAAAATGGTCGTTTGTTAGAGCAAGGAAAGAGCGCTAGAAGAGAAATCTCACTTATAATCATGAACCATTTGTGCATTTAATGACATCACAAGAGTAACACTTGACCCACCTTCAGCCATTCACATGTGTGCTGAGATGATGGGAAAGTGCACAGAGTTTAAATTACTGAAAATAAGCATAGTTCTTAAGGCTGTTTGCTCTGTGTTCCTGCTCATGTCTTCCAGTTCGTTAGCAAAAGGCAAGCCAGGGGCAAAAGCTGCTAATCCTGCTCATGACTGTGAACTCAGATCTGAAATCTGATACTCAGGGACATTGGTTGTTTCAGTGAATTGCACTTTTGTTGACATCAGTATTGTTCCATTTGTTTCAAACTCAGTGAAAAAAGCTGCTATGCCATCAAATGGTATTGGGTAGATTTAGTAGGGCATGGATCAAGAACCCAACATACAAGCTGGCATGCATACCCACGTCATCTGCTAATGTTCTCAAATGCCCAGTGATCAATCAAATGTTGTAGTTCACAAATGACAGATGCATATTGACTCAACCCTTAAACTCTATCATGCAGTTCTTGCCAATGGACATATGAGCATCAACAGGTTGCTTCACTTGTCCGGTACCAAGTGCATTAGGAATCACATATACGGGGACCACTTGAAGGTACTGACAATGCTATAATAAACTAAATAAGGTTGATGTGCAAGATAAGTAGTGTCTGAGATTTCATAAAACTAAAGGGCCGGCGGTGGTGGTCCTTCTGCCATTATACAGAAAATTTCCACCGCCAAATTAGGATGGCGGTGGGAATCACAATGGTTCCACAGCGGACAGAAAGTCTGTTCGCCATGCTTGCGCAAGGCGGTCCTTTTCCAGCCGCAAAAAGGGCAACATTGCGGCAGTGCTGTGCAGGCACTGCCGTAGGAATTATGGTATTCCTTTACGCCTGGCTTTTTGCGGCGGACATCCAGCTGCAAAAAGACAGGCGGAGACTGGCTTTGGGGCCCCGTTGCAGGCCCCCTCTGTGTGTGGGGGCTGCATTGTCCATGCACCAAGTGGAAGGCACCGCGAAAGTGCCTGCCACGTGGTGCATGGAAATGCGGTGCATGCACCTTTATCATTGCAGATGGGTGCACCGCCCGCAATGATAAAGGCCCAGGATCCGCCCACCAGTATGGCGGGCGCATCCTTATTACAGTGGTGGGACCGCCGCATGTCTGGCGGGCGGTCCCAACACTGCTATGGTGGTGGGCAGACCAAGTCCGCCCGCCAACATAATGAGCCCCTTAGTGAGTCTTCATAAGAAATGGTCCAACGGTGATAAACAAACATCTGCAAGACAATATTCCAAGTTAACACCAGCTTGATTGATTCAAAAATATGATACAGAATGAAAAATGTTAACCAAGTAGAAATTAGTTTAAACAAAAATAATCAAAGTTTAATTTTGCAAGAGAACTAACATACTTTCAGCCTCTGAAGAAAACCCAAATTCAAATTAGTAAACAGACTGACATAGCGTCTGTTCTCAAAGAAGGCCCAGAAAAAACACTGGCTCTTCTCCAAAAGCTTTTAAATTGTGTCAGGGTACAGAAGCCACTCACATTTCACAGTATGATATGACATAATATCGTTGGACTAGCAATGTTGCAAACACATAAACCAATCAATATTCTAGTAAACAAGATACTTCTAGAGACATAACCTTCCTAATGCATTCAATTGGTTAGGAGATGCATAACTAATAAACGGAAAAATTGACTTTTTATGTAACACATTTCAATTACTTCTTTAGCTACTGAATAGCATATGCAGGACATTGGCAGTCCACCTTGGAAATTTGGAAAAGAAAGGAACACCCTGAGAATTGCTTCCTCAAGAGAACGCACATATTACATTTTATATTTGTACATACACCACAGTTAAGCCTTCATTTTCAATGATTTTCCTGAAATAGAAAAGCACATAAGCACAGAGAGAGAGAGAGAGAGAGAGAGAGAGAGAGAGAGAGAGAAAGACTTGTTCACATAAAATAAACATGGACTATTATTCTGCAAATATGAATAGCTGTCAATGCAAGTTAACTGCAGCCTAGTCATCTAAGTGAAATATATTTAAATTAAGCATTATTTCTTATTAGTAAAAACTCGCCTACAATTGTCACAGTGTTTCATTCACAGCACCCCAACCTTATTTTGAGTAATTTGCATCGCATTATAACATCAGAGACTCAGCTGGCTCTGCCATTGTAAAGCCCTTGCCGGCAGGTAATTTGCAAGATGCCTGTATGCTTTATGCTGTTGTCAGGCTCGCCCAATTTAGGAGGGGCGCTCACTTTTCCACCCATCATCTGCATAAAAGACATAGCAGAGCATGGCCAGGCACAAGACAAACATGTCCCCAACATGCAGGAAGTCACTGTTTTCCCAAAATAAACTCCCACATTGGAGAAACAAATAAATTGGCCCTAAGACTGCCATAAGAGGTTGCTCTAGTCAGCATTGACTATTTTATTAAAAGTGCTCCTATTGTCGCAGCAGCGGCCAGTGCAGGTAAAAGCGGTGGGGAGGTGAGGCAGGGTGGGGAGGAAGTCGACAGTCAACGACGAGTTAACATTACATTTAAAAACATAAAAAGACACTTACTTTGCACTCGCCGCATTGCCGACTCGCCGTTGCGGCGAGCGCAAGGTAAGTGGTTTTCTTTTTTTAATTTAATTTTAGCTCATCGTCATCTGTCAACACCCTCACCCCGCTTCACCACTCTTACCTGCATGGTCCGTTCCTGCTCATTGATCTCTCCGCATCACTTTCAGGGGGAAATCCCCACCACAAATGCAGCTGAATGATTTCCTTCATGTTAATGCACTGTGCATGAGCTACATTTGATGTATAACTGAAAGAGAAATACTAAAACAAGTAATCCAAATAACCGAAAAGAATCATGAATATATAAAATGCCGATTCAGCACCCATCGGAGAATAGGCAGGGAGCGAGGTGGGGGTGGGGGGAGGTGCAGATAGGCAACTCAGGGAACAGACCTCAAATACTGTGTGCCAGATTCACAGAACTAACTTAAGACAAAATCCTAAACTTACTACCATTTTGGTATTCACAGAAGGCACTTACTCATTTCGGTATTCACAGAAGCTAGGAGTCCTAACTTTAGTACTCCTAAATGCCTTCTTTGAATACCGAAAGTCTTAAAGTTAGGATTTTTCTCAATTTAGTAGTAGTAAAGTTAGCACTCCTAACTTTAGGACTCCTAAATGCCTTCTGTGAATACCGAAAGTTTTAAAATTAGGATTTTTATCAACTTTACTACTACTAAACTGAGAAAAATTCTAATTTTAAGACTTTCGGGATTCACAGAAGGCATTTAGGAGTCCTAAAGTTAGGACTCCTAACTTCTGTGAATACCGAAATGAGTAAGTTTCTTCTGTGAGTACCAAAATGAGTAAGTGCCTCCTGTGAATACGAAAATGGTAGTAAGTTTAGGATTTTGTTTTAAGTTAGTACTGTGAATCGGGCCCTGTGTTCCAAGCTCATGCTAATTTTTGTACTAATGGAGATCACCTCACAGATTGATTCACAATACACGCTGTATAATCAGAGGGACACCTCAGCTATCTATGGCCTCTGAGGGTCACATCTTTTTAACCTGAGAGACAGCTCTGATGTGTAGGACCTGAGCCTAAACATTATCTTTTACTTGAAAGATGTGTCTGCAGTCCCATGTATGTTCTGCACAAGATGGTGGCTCTGATGAATATCCCAGCCATCGCCAGACTGGGAACAGCAACCAGCCCGGCCAGATTGCTGCTCGACTGGCCCTGGAAGCTGTGCTAGTAAAAAGCACTGCTCCCACTTTTCGTTACTGGGGGCTGATTTGCAGCACTGCTTTAAAACTGGCACCCAGGAACAAAACCGGCCCCCACGGCCAGAAATCTGTCATCAATCAATCAATCAATCAATCAAAGCATTTATATAGCGCACTACTCACCCAGAGGGTCTCAAGGCGCTGGTGGAGGGGGGTCCGCTACTGCTCGAACAGCCAGGTCTTGAGTTGCTTCCTGAAGGCGAGGTGGTCCTGGGTCAGGCGGAGGTGGGTCGGGAGGGAGTTCCATGTCTTGGCGGCGAGGTAGGAGAAGGACCGTCCCCCTGTGGGGCTCTTCGGATGTGGGGGACGGCGGCGAGGGCGTGGCTGGTCAATCGAAGCTGGCGTTTGGGAGCGTAGAAGTTGAGGCGGCTGTTGAGGTATCCTGGGCCTTGGTTGTGTAGGGCTTTGTGTGCGTAGGTGAGGAGTCGGAAGGTGATTCTCTTGTTGACCGGGAGCCAGTGCAGGTCTCTCAGGTGTCCGGAGATGTGTCTGCGACGGGGGATGTCCAGGATGAGTGGTGCTAAGGCGTTCTGGATCCGCTGGAGTCTCTTCTGGAGTTTGGCGGTGGTTCTGGCGTAGAGGAAGTTGTCGTAGTCCAGCCGGCTGGTGACGAGGGCCTGGGTAACCGTCTTCCTGGTCTCGGTGGGGATCCACCGGAAGATCTTACGTAGCATGCGCAGGATGTTGAAGCATGACGAGGAGACGGCGTTGACTTGTCTGGTCATGGAGAGGGAGGAGTCCAGGATGAAGCCCAGGTTGCGTGCGTGGTCTGTTGGTTTGGGTGCGCTGCCTAGGGCGGGGGGCCACCAGCAGTCATCCCAGGCGGAGAGTGAGGATCCCAGGATGAGGACTTCCGTCTTGTCTGAGTTCAGTTTCAGGCGGCTGTTCTTCATCCATTCAGCTACCTCTTTCATCCCTTCGTAAAGGTTGGCTCTGGCGGTGGCGGGGTCGTTGGTGAGGGAGAGAATCAGCTGGGTGTCGTCGGCGTAGGAGATGATGTTGAGGTTGTGCTGGTGTGCGATGTCTGCGAGGGGACTCATGTAGACGTTGAAGAGGGTTGCACTGAGCGAGGAGCCTTGAGGAACGCCGCAGATGACTTTGGTGGCTTCAGATCTGAACGGGGGGAGGCGGACTCTCTGTGTCCTTCCGGCGAGGAAGGAGATGATCCACTCCAGTGCCTTCTCCTGGATTCCGACGTTGCTGAGTCGCTGCACTAGTGTACGGTGGCAGACAGTGTCGAAGGCCGCGGAGAGGTCTAGGAGGATGAGGGCTGCTGTTTCTCCGTTGTCAAGCAGTGCTCGGATGTCATCGGTGGCTTTGATCAGGGCGGTCTCGGTGCTGTGGTTGGCCCGGAAGCCGGACTGCGAGAAGTCGAGGGATCCGTTCGTCTCGAGGAAGGCGGCCAGCTGCTTGTTGACGGTCTTCCCGATGACTTTAGCAGGAAACGGGAGCAGCGAGATGGGGCGGTAGTTCTTGAGGTCGGTGGGGTCGGCTGATGGCTTCTTTAGTAGAGCGCTGAGTTCGGCGTGCTTCCAGCTCTCCGGGAAGGTAGCAGTGTCGAAGGAGGTGTTGATGATGTCCCGCAGGTGGGGTGCGATGACAGCATCGGCCTTGTTAAAGACGTGGTGAGGGCAGGGGTCGGTAGGAGATCCGGAGTGGATGGAGTTCATCGTGCGAACGGTGTCTTCGGTGCTGATTGGGGTCCAGGCGCGGAGGGTGGTGGTGGGGTGCGGTGGTTCGGTCGTGGCGTGCGTTGGTTGAGTACTGAAGCTGTTGTGTATGTCCACGATCTTGTTGTGGAAGTAGGAGGCGAGGGAGTTGCAGAGGTCTTGCGAAGGGGTGATGTAGTTGTTTCCGGCGTTGGGGTTGGAGAGCTCTTGAACGATGTTGAGTCATCCACCCCTCCGGCCCACCAGGGAAATGCCAGTGCCCGCTACGGCCAGTCCGGCCCTAATCCCAGCCTGCATGTACTCCTTCCCAGCTCCCTTCAGAACACATTGCACCTGTGGGTTTTTAGAGGCCATCACCCGGTCCAGTGTTTATACACGTTTCTCCCATCAAGAATGAACCAATCAATCAATCAATCAATCAGAGTACTTGTAAAGCGTGCTACTTACCCGTGAGTGTCCCAAGGCGCTGAGGGGAGAGGGGGGTGCTGCTACTGCTCGAAGAGACAGGTCTTGAGTAGTCTTCTGAAGGCTAGTAGGTCTTGGGTCTGCCGTATGTGGGTAGGGAGGGTGTTCCAGGTCTTGACCGCGAGGTAGGAGAAGGATCTGCCACCAGAGGTCATTCATTGGATGCGGGGGACAGTGGCGAGGGCGAGGCTGGCGAAGCGGAGGTGGCAGGTGGGGGATTGGAAGCTGAGTCTGCTGTTCAGTTAGGCTGGTCCGGCGTTTTGGAGTGCTTAGTGTGCTGGCTGAGGAGCTTGAAGGTGATCCTCTTGTCGACAGGGAGCTAGTGTAGGCCTCTCAGGTGGGGGGTGATGTGGCTGCGGCGGGGGACGTTGACGATCAGTCGGGCGGAAGAGTTTTGGATGCGTTGTAGTCATCGTAGGTGTTTGGCTGGGATTCCTGTGTAGAGTGAGTTGCCGTAGTCTAGTCTGCTGCTGACGAGGGCCTGTGTCACCTTTCTTCTTGTTTCGGTCGGGATCCACTTGTAGACCTTGCGGAGCATGCAGAGGGTGTTGTAGCAGGAGGAGGAGACGGCGTTGACCTGCTTAGACATGGAGAGGGAGGAGTTGAGGTTGAATCCTAGATTGCGTGCATGGTCGGTGAGTGTTGGTGCTGTTCCCAGTGTGGTGGGCCACCAGGAGTCGTCCCAGGCTGAGGGGGTGGGTCCGAGGATGAGGACCTCCGTGTTGTCCGAGTTCAGCTTCAGACGGCTGCTCCTCATCCAGTTGGCGATGGCCTTCATTCCCTCATTGAGGTTGGTTTTGGCGGTATGTGGGTCCTTGGTGAGGAAGAGGACGAGGTGGATGTCGCCAGCGTAGGAGATGATGTTGAGGTCGTGATGGCAGGCCACTTGTGCGGGGGGGGCCATGTAGACATTGAACAGCGTTGGGCTGAGGGATGAGCCCTGGGGGACACAGTAGATGATGTTGGTGGCTTCGGATCAGAAGGGTGGGAGGGGGATGCTCTGGGTTCTGCCGGAGAGGAAGGACGTGGTCCAGTCAAGAGCGTTCTCTTGGATTCCAGCTTCTAGAAGGCGTGTCTTTAGAGTGCGATGGCAGACCGTGTCGAAGGCGACTGACAGGTCCAGGAGGATGAGGGCTGATGTGTCGCCGTTGTTTAGTTGGCACCTGATGTCGTCTGTGGCGGCGATGAGGGCTGTCTCAGTGCTGTGGTTTCGTTTGAATCCGGACTGGGATGGGTCCAAGATGTTGTTGTCTTCCAGGTGGCGGGCCAGTTGCATGTTGACGATTTTCTCGATGACCTTTTCCTGGAATGGGAGCAGGGAGATGGGCCAGAAGGTCTTGAGGTCCTTTGGGTCTGATTTGGGCTTCTTGAGGAGGGCATTGACTTTGGCATGCTTCCAGCTTTCTGGGTATGTCGCTGTTTTGAAGGAGATGTTGATGACCTTCCATAGTTGGGGTGCGATGGCTGCGTCTGCTTTATTGAATGCGTAGTGTGGGCACGGGTCAGACGGAGATCCTGAGTGGATGGAGTTCATGACCTTGCGTGTCTCGTCGTCGTTGATGTTGGACCAGGAGGTCAGGCGGTTGGCGCTGGTGGTGTTCACAGGGGAGGTGGAGTCTGGCATAGTCAGGCGGTTCTGGTGTTGAAGATGTCGTGGATGTCAGCGATCTTGCGTTGGAAGAAGATGGCTAGTAAGTCGCACTGTTCTTGTGAGGGCGGGATGTCGTTGGCGCTGGGGTTGGAGAGTTACTTTACGATGCTGAAGAGCTCTTTACTGTCGTGTGCATTGTTATCCAAGCGGTCTTTGAAGGAGGATTTCTTGGCTAATCTGGTGATGTCTCCGGGTGGCGTCCTTGTGGGCTGCGCGGTTGTCCGGTGTGCGTTCGTGGAGAAATGTCTTCTCCAGTTTCCGGCATGTGTGTTTAGAGGTCTGGAGCTCGACGGTGAACCAGGTGTCTCTCTTGTTGGCGTGGCTGTTGGAGGGTTTCTTGAGCGGGGCGAGGGTGTTGGCGCAGTTGTCGATCAACTGTCTGAGGTTTCGGGCTGCGGTGTCTGGGTTGGTGGGGTCGGTGGGTGGGTTCTTGGCAAGTGAGGTGATCAGCTGGTCTTCCGTGACTTTGCTCCAGCAGCGGCGAGGCAGCTGTTGGGTGCGGTGGTGTGTGGTTGGTTTCTTGAAAGTGAAATGGATGCAGCAGTGGTTGGTTAATGTGAGACACATCATATAAAATCACTATGGGTAATTTTTGGGACATATCACTCTAATGTCTAGCTAAGGTACTTAAAATTCTATACAAATATTTCTTGTTTTTCCTGTTTTTACCACTTATATGGTTTTTTTACCCTCTATCATAAGTCTGTTTGTTGGTAAGCTTTGTTTCAAAAGCAATATACTCCTCAATAGGAGGGTATTAAGACAAAAAATCTATAGTGAGCAACATTAGGTGTTCAGAGATATGTTGTAATTATGTATATAGGTGTCTGAGGACTTGTATATAGATATATGTATATATGTATAAATGATGTTTTCTTTTTCTCTTTGACAAACTCATACATCAGTACGTAGCGGTATTATGAAATATGTAAATCGAGAAACACTAGCTTTGTATATGTAATAACATAACTTGAATCAGAAACGGTTTTTCGCACTGTAATACACAGATTTGTAAATATTTTTAATATGTTTTACAGAAATACGATGGTACAGTCCTGAGGAAGACACACCTGTGTCGAAACGCGTAGACAGGAAACCATCTTTTAATTGAATTGTAAATGTATTTGATAAACGTCTGAACTTATGCATATGTTACAATGCTGAAACACTTTATCATGCATGTATATGAATGTACCAAATTGTTATAATCGAATAATGTTTTATATTAATTAATTAAAATGTATCAAATGTGCAAAAACTTGTTTTGATCACTTTTTATTGTTTTGTTTGGCAAATGCCATTGTTCATGTGCTAGTGTTTTTTTGAGATTTGCCTGAGTACTATATTCACACAAAATGTTTTGCCCTGACTCAGGAAATTGATCCATATCAGGGAGTCCTTGTTTGATTCACAAAAAAAAAATGCAGCAGTGGTTGGTCCAGTGGGGTTCGGTGGTGTGGTCGAAGGCGAAGTGGGAGCCTGTGGAGAAGATGGGATCCAGCATGTGGCTGGCGGCATGGGTGGTGCAGTGACGAGTTGTCTGAGGCCAAGGTTGGCGAGGTTGTCGATAAGGGGGGCGGAGTTGGCATCGTTGTTGTTCTCGAGGTGGAAGTTCAGGTCCCCGAGGAGGATGTAGTGCGTGGAGGTGAGTGCGTGGGTGCTGGCGAGGTCGGCGATGGAGTCGCTGAACAGATCCCGGGATCCGGGGGGTCTGTAGATGAGTGTTCCTCTGAGAGTGGTGTTGGCGTCAGTGTGGATCTGGAAGTGAAGGTGTTTGGCGGTGTTGAGGGTGCCGTCTGCGTGGGTGTCGACCTTGTGGGTGGACTTGTGGACGATGACTATTCCTCCTCCGTTTACATTGGCGCGATCCCATCGGGTGATCTTTTAGCCATCTGGGATGGCTATGGCGATGTCGGGTGCTGAGGAGTCATTCCACCAGGTCTCGGTCAGGAAGGCCACGTCTGGGGCGGAGGCATCGAGCAGATCCCAGAGCTCAACGGCATGTTTGCGTGCCGAGCGGGTGTTGAGGAGTATGCAGCGGAGGTGGTTGGGTCCAGTCCTTGGAGGTTTCATGGTTCTGTCGCAGGTGAAGCTGCAGGTGTGGCAGGAGAAGGGTCCGTGGGTCTATTTTGGGGCGGCCTGGAAGCAGGTGTGGTTTTGGCTGGCCTTGAGTGCAAGGAGGGTGCTGGCATTGTAGTGGATTCTGGTGTTGTGGCATTCGCGGGGTCCAGGGGTTCTGGCGCTGGGTGCGGTCCAGGCACGGACGTGCGCATACAGGCTTGCCTTAAGCGTGCCTTTGGCACGGCCACTGTGCGGCTGCTTCTCAGCCTGCATATGAGGTGGCTTGGGAGGGAGGAGCAGCTGGGGGGCAGGGAGGCGAATGGGTGTGCAGTGGGGGCAGGGCCACAGGGAAGCAGCGGCGGGAAAGGGCCGGATCGGAAGCAGCGGGGGCAGGGGGAACTGGCGCACAGGGCAGAGGGGAGGGAAAACCCAGGAAACAAGGAGGCAGCAGGGAGGCAGGAACCAGGCAGTCAGGTGATGAGCAGCGGCGTGGGTGCGACCTGCCTGCAAGCAGGGTCAAAGGTTACAAAAAAGCGCAGAAAGGTCACAAAAAACGGAGGGAAACGAGTGGCACAGAAGCACAAAGGTCACAAGAAAGCGCAGAAAAGGTCACAAAAAATGGGGGAAACAAGTGGCACAGAGGCAATAAGGTCCCAAGAAAGGGCTGAAAGGTCATAAAAAACAGGGGGAAATGAGTGGCACAGAGGCAGAAAGGTCACAAGAAAGGGCAGAAAGGTCACAAAAGAAGGGGGGGAACGAGTGGCACAGGAGGCAGAAAGGTCCCAAGAAAGGGCAGAAAGGTCACAAAAAAAAACAGGGGGAAACGAGTGGCACAGAGGCAGAAAGGTCACAAGAAAGGGCAGAAAGGTGACAGAAAACGGGGGGAAATGAGTGGCACAGAGGCAGAAAGCTACAAGAAAGGGCAAAAAGATCACACAAACAATAGGGGGAAACGAGTGGCACAGAGGCAGAAAGCTCACAAGAAAGGGCAGAAAGGTCACAAAAAAACAGGGGGAAACGAGTGACTTAGGAGGCAGAACGGTCCCAAGAAGGGGCAGAAAGGTGACAGAAAACAGGGGGAAATGAGTGGCACAGAGGCAGAAAGCTACAAGAAAGGGCAGAAAGATCACAACAAAAACAGGGGGAAACGAGTGGCACAGAGGCAGAAAGCTCACAAGAAAGGGCAGAAAGGTCACAAAAAAACAGGGGGAAACGAGTGACTTAGGAGGCAGAAAGGTCCCAAGAAAGGGCAGAAAGGTCACAGAAAACAGGGGGAAATGAGTGGCACAGAGGCAGAAAGCTTACAAGAAAGGGCAGAAAGATCACAAAAAAAACAGGGGGAAACAAGTGGCACAGAGGCAGAAAAGTCCCAAGAAAGCGCAGAAAGATCACAGAAATGTACGGGCAGCTAAGTAACAGAAGGCAAAACAGGCAAAGAGACACAGGGCCGCGAGTGGAGCAGAAGGACAAACCGGTCAGAGAGTCACAGTGGCAGCGAGGGAGAGAACGGACACAGGCGGTGGGGAGCGGCCTACCTGGAAGGGTCAAGGGTCGCTCTTCTCCCAATAGCTGTATTGGTGCTAGTCTCCAAGATAATGGGACCAGATGTAGGGCCCTGTCTGGCTTGCAATCCACAAATGGCCTAGAGCGAACAGTTCTGACCACTGACTCTTGGTCTTGGAGCCCAACAAATCAAGACAGTACTGAAGGAGTGCTTTAACTTTTAAATTAAGCTGGTTCTCTGGCAGGCTCTGATTTCCCTCCGAGGTCACTAGACAAGGATATATACTGGCCACTCAACCATTTGGATAACAAGAAGGTCTGCACACCAGTGCTGAAAAGACATATTATCAGAAGGAACATGTCTCCTGGGATCTTATTCTGTTTCCAGATTTGGCGTACATCTGGGAATTTTGGGCCATATTACCAACAAATAGCGATATTTGTCGCTAAGTAGGGTTAGCGGCAATATTTTTATCGCCGCGCATCACCGGTTTTTATCGCTGAGATAACTTGCTATTAGCAAGGTTTATCTCAAAAGCGATAAAAATCTAGGCGATAGCAGCAAAATGCGTGAATATCGCTGAGAAAACAGCGATATTCATGCATTAGCGACGAAATGCTCTTAGCCATGTTATCCACCTCCCATTGGATAACATGGCTAAGAACTGGTCTGGGCAGGTGTTAGTATTTGGAGATATTCGCGCTTAGCGCAAATATTTTCATCGCTACGCCTGCCTTGCTAATAGGCGATAGCGACGTTAGCGACTGCTGTCAGTCTCTAAAGGGTTAGGTACGCCCACTTTGCATGTCATTAGCGATAAATATCGCTGACATGCAAAGCGGGCCCCAAAAACGTTCGCTATCGCCTACAAGCTGTCGCTAACTGCTGTTAGAGACAGCTTGTTAATAGGGCGATAGAATTATCACTGCTTAGCGGCCAAAAACAGTAATATGCCCCTATGTGTGCTGCTTTGATGCTGTGACTTGAAGAGCGCCCAAGAGAGAGCTCCTTTTACACAAGTTTGCATTTTTTCTAAAAAGCCTCCACAATGTTCTTAAAAACCCTGCATGAAAACTGACTTAAAACTTCCAACACTCGATTCTCCTTTTTCTTCAGAATGGCTCAAGCCTTCCATTCCATTCTCTGCATGCCTCCATCTCCCCGAGTACACTCTACTCTAAATCACATGCATGTATGCCTTAACCCTTCCTATTGTGTCTCTGCTAATTGCCCACACCTCGTTTCAAAGATCACAACCGCTCCTTTAAATGTCATACTCTGCACCCTAACAAAACCTAGGGGTTTGTTTACAAGCCCCTTGCGCCACTTTTGCGTCATTTTTAACATGGGAAAAGTGACAAGGGGCTTGTACATAAGCCTCCTAATCTCCTGTGGCTCATTTAGTAATGCCACCAATCACTGCA
Organism: Lissotriton vulgaris; assembly: GCF_964263255.1. NCBI lineage: Eukaryota > Metazoa > Chordata > Amphibia > Caudata > Salamandridae > Lissotriton > Lissotriton vulgaris. The sequence goes on along the minus strand of NC_141695.1, from coordinate 186,846,971 downwards.
TGAAATTCGCACATCCCTCTCTCGCACTTTAAAATCACACCTAATTCCTACTAATGTAATCTACCACATCGAAACCGGAGCAAAAGCATGGAATGTTTCCTGTAGAGGAGAGTGGGAGACTAATCCAATTACCGACAATAGCTACCCCAAAAAAAAATGTAACCCTGGGACCTGGAGCAGCCTGCTGCCCATCACATCAATGCCAAGTCAGGAGTGGTAAGTGCAATAAAATGCAATTACAATGCATTATACAACCCACACTAGAACTAATACCATAACACTCAGCAGCCAGACAGTCGACTGCAGTCTCACAGGCCGCTTGATTACAACCTTTGACTGCCTGACACTATTACACTCACGTAAGACAAAACTGCTAATAGTCAAACCAGTCACCCAGTGCTGTACCAGTTCGCAGCTAGAAACCACCCACCACTAAACCAACAGGCACAGAATAACTGAAAAGGTCTAGAGCAGTATTTTCCTCCCTTTCAGGTTTAGTGGTGTGAGTCATAGACGCAATTTGTGTCTAATGTTGTGGTTTGTGATTTGCACCTTTTCTTTGTGCTGCGGGTGGAATGAAGGGCTTGCTTGGCCTCCTGTACGTGCCCAGGGGTGGGCGCAGGCGCACCGGAGCACTCTTGTGGTTTGATGTAAGGTGATTAATAAACAGAAAGCCGTGTCTTTAAAGGTGACTTTGCAGAGGATAAACCGCCGCGGCTTTTAACATGAAGGGACTCGTTTCCGGAGCGCCGGGCTGCGGGCGGCGACTGAAGTGTGACGGGAAAGGCTGGCTTCTGAAGCGAGCGGGGAGCGCGTTGAGACATCCCGGGGCGGGAGCGGGGGCCCATGGGAGCAGACATCTTTGCACTGTGAGCTCACCGCCAAGGCCGGATGGGGACACGCAGTCACTATCTTGCCTCAGAAAAAGCCTCCTCTACACACATTTTGGAAGAGCTTTTCATCTCTCCAGGTAGCTTTTCTGCAGTCCCACTTTCAAGTGCTGCCCCGAATGCAAGGGCTGCAGCAAGAATAGGAAATTAACTCAATCCAGGTAAAGTCAGAAGTTCTTATAGTAGAGCCAAGAAGCGCAATGGTGAGATTGAGGCACGTCAAGCGGCTCCAGCTTTGTGCACCTTGTGATGGTGTGACATGCGAGGGTAACCCGGGCTGCGCACTGGCCCAGTTCTTGCTCACCGAGGGGTTTTGACCGGTGCATACAGTACGCTGGAGACTGTCGTGAAGTCCTTTCTCTAAACTCTGAGTACCTCTTTTTAGGAAGCTCTTCCCTCTGATAAACCTTTTGTTTGAATCTAGCATCCCCGGCACTCAAGGAATGTCAGCAGAGGTGGGCCACAGCCCGGAAACATAGGCACAAGTTGTTGCTACCCTTCTGTTTTTTTTTATTTTATTTACTCTATTTACAGTTACATCCTATGTTGCATTCACTTACTTGGGACAAAGATGACACTTACATGACACACAATTAGTGGCTTTCTGGATACAGTGGACAAAAAACATACCAGTGTGTGTTAGAACCCAGCCACTTCTTGACCTTGTCTGTCTGTCTGTCTGTCTATCCGTCCGTCCGTCTATCCGTCTGTCTGTCCGTCTAGATGCATATACACACATATGTATTCATTGAAAAAACAAAGAATAACGTAATGTTATAGTTAAGAGAAATGTTCAGTAACATTGTAACATTTTAAACCAAAAACTCCAAAGTTATAGTTATCTCAAGTAACTATAGCTCGTGCCTTAAGATAACTATAGCTCGTGCCTTAAGGTAACTATTGCTCGCATCCCTGACATGTAGTTTTCTAATCAGTAATTTCTTTGCAAACAATGCAGTGATATTATCAATGAAGTCATAGAAGATGTCATGAGTGATAAAACGTGGGGTAATTAGCAGTGGATGGCGTGGGCGCTATGGGATCCCCAGGGCCTAACAAGGCTTGTGGAGGGGGCCGCGTGCATCTCCCCTAATTAATGCATAAGGTCCCTGTAAATGGGGTCCCTGGGACCAACATCAGCTTGGAGGGCGCGCTGCATGGCCCCCCTTCCCTTTTTTATGAATTTAGCCCAGGGGATGGGGTCCCCGGGGACGCCATAGGCTCAGTGAGAAGGAGAAGGGCATTACATCCTCTCTGCTTATTTAAACATACCTGGCTATGGGGGAGCCCTATCCGCTATATATATATATATATGTATATATATATATATATTAGATGTAATCTAAATTTCTTTTCCATTATAAATTCTTTTTTATATTTATGAAATTATGCACATGTTCTTATACTATATGCACTTTCTGCTGAAGTTGACTTAGCTGTTTTTTTGCACTTTATTGCACTTTGCACTTTTCACCAATGAAATTTGTCTGGCTGTTGATCATTTGTTACTTTTAGAAATTATCATGCTCTGGTCCATTTTATGGGCTACAATTGTCGCACTAGTTTTGCACGTTTTATTACATTATGTTGTTTTTAACTTTTTACTGAATTGTGTCCCGTTTGACCTCCTTGGACAAGAAGTATTAATTAATATTTTTCTACTATTGTATTTGCTGGCTGTGACTTTGGGCACTTGCCCTGTATTTCTATTATGTTAATTGATTTCATCATTGTATATATGGAGGCAGTTAAGGAATTATTATGGTTTTATACATTTTCCTATGCTATGAATTCTCTTAAAAACAATGATGTTATGAACACACAATTTTGGAATTTTTAAAAGATTTATAACTTAGCCAGCCGATCTTGATCTAATAGTATGTTTACTATGTTCTTGTTTAAGTGGGAGGAGTCAAGGGAAGTGACCGTCAGTATATAACCACATGTATCTCTGGGACTGTCATGCGATCAAGTCCGGGTTCCCCGGACGAAACGCGTCATGTTGCCGTTCCCATCAATGGAATAAAGCACTTCACTTTAACTACAAAACCCTCGTTGTGGTCTGTACCTGTGTTCGTGTTGAAGCCGCTGCCTGGGTGCCTGCACTGCAGGATTGTGGAATCATATAAATATATATATATATATATATATATATATATATATATATATATATATATATATATATATATATATATATATATATATATATATATATATATATATATATATATATATTCAAAACACAAGAGTTACCTCATTTAGAAAAGCCCACATGCAGGTAGGTGCAATCTTCGTTTTTATTTTGCAGTTTAGCAGCACAGTGATGAAGAAACAAAGTCCAATTCAAATAACAGCCTGACGCGTTTCATGCTCAGAGAGCATTTCCTCAGAGGCTTTTGAAAAAACACTGTGTGAAGCACATGAATTTGAAACCTGAACACCTGCCAAGTGGGCGTTGGCTCTCCCTGAGCCTGCTGGTGCTCGTAGTCCTGATAAAATTACTCCAGTGAGCTGCTTCACAACAGTGCACATAGTTCAATAAAGTGAAAACTCCAAGTGGGTTTGGAAATAATTTCTCAGTCTCTGTGCTTTACTTTCCCTGTGCAAACACGAACCATCTGCCACTGTTGTGAAGCAGCTCACTGGAGTAATTTTATGAGGAAATGCATGAAACGCGTCAGGCTGTTATTTGAATTGGACTATCAAATAACAGCCTCTCTCTCCAGTGCACATCTCCAAACCACTTCCAGCAGTGCCGGCGAAGAAGGAGGACAGACCACTTAACTTTGAGGCAAGTTCTTGTTTTATTTCAGCCTGTTTTCCAGCAGTGACGCGTTTCGGGCTTTGCAGCCCTTGATCACACATATATCAGATTTCCATCGCACAAAACCAGTGACATTCAGCAAGTTATAGTTGCCTGATAGAGCACGTAGGTCACCCGACTAGAATTTGTACAATTACTCACCTGGACCCACAATTCCAAATCGGATACTATATCATTTATTTCGGTAACTCACGCTCTACTATCAGTATTTTGTGAATTTTATCTCTAAATCCTATACTCGTATCCTACAAATCTTTATCTCTAGATACCTAAACACAATGAATCAGGGAGTTGAGTCAAAGTAAGGCACTCAAAACATTATAACATTTTCATTTATATAATAACCACAGACTCAGATTAGGTTCAAAATCTTTATCTAATCATCATCCTCATCATAAGTCATAAGCCATAAGTTGACAGTGATAAGACTATAACCAGAATCAGAAACAGCGTATAGCTATGAATAATATAAAGTATGCTTATCATTTAGAAACTTTGAAATAAAGGAAGGTAAAACAATGAACATGCTAATTTTAGAAAACAGTCTTTCACAACTTGATTAAAGGAGGGTAAAGAAAGGGAACATACCAAACCCAAGAACATTCGTAATTCATTGGCAGTTGGAAGAAAGAAGAACCTAATTATGCAATTCGAGAATCGGATTTACACAATAACTATAGGGAAGGTAAAAAATTGGAACACACTACAGATTCAGCTTATCTCCTAAAGGGAGGATAAGAAAAGGAACATATATTCTTTATAGAAACTATTTAGCATTGACTAAAGGTGGGTAAAACAGGAACATGGTAATAGACAGTAATACTTGAAAATTCTCATTTACCAAGGGACGGGAAAGAAAAGGAACATATGCAATTAAGACTTTGTAAGTTTCAGGGAGGGTAAAGAAAAAGGAATGCAAGTTAATTTACAATCACCCACACAAACTTATATTTACCTAGGATAGAGTGAAGACCAACCCTGGCCACGGGTCAGTTGGAAAAGACAGGAGGAACGCCAAATACTTCAGTGCCAGTAGGCGAGCAGGTGCAGCTTATTGGTAATCAGGACAGGATAACCCCAGATTTTGGATCAGGACCGGTTCACCAAAGGTTAAGACCAGCACCCGCAGCTTCGGTTGCAACGCCTGCGCTACTCCCTCTCTGCAAGGAATCAGCCAACACCCCGATTGGATTATAACTTTTATCGGCAAAGTGCTTCGCCAGCACTTTCACTTCCCAAAAACCCCGATTGGGTTCTCGAACCTCCCAACAGAGTGCTCCGCAGCTCTCTGCTTTCAGTCACCTATTGAGTGCGTTGAGTCAGTGACAGGTAAGCTATTCGGACAAGTCGGACAATTTCTCTAGCTAAACCTACGCTAGTTATACAGTTTTTCGGGTCAGTGTACCACCCCCAAATGTTGCAAGCGCAAGGATCCCCAATTTTGATTGGACAAAGGTGGAGGACAGGTCATCACACCACCTACATTTTAGACTTTCTCAGACTCCTTATTCAAATTCCGTTTCCGCCCCTTAAATCCCAGGTTCTCATGACATATGCCTTTTGGTTAACAATGGTGAACCTAACATTGAATACAATTGTAACAAATTTCAGTACAGTTCAGCTCCCTCTAGCTAGGTCGCAGGTCGGGTTCCCAGGCGCATCTTGGCTGTTGCTGCCATCTGGCTGGGTTCCAATGCTACAGAGTTCATTTTTCCTCCGTAGGGGACTTGTGCAGAAAGGACTTCCAAAATGTAGTAGTAAGCACCTCCCAGGCCCAAAGAATACGACACATAAAAAGTAAAAGGAAACAATTTAGAACTCAGTAATAAATGATTACACTGTATACCGTGAATCTCTATACTATACCCATTACTTTAATATAAAGTATAGCATTAGAATTAAGCAGAACAAACAGCTTAGCGAAAACAGCAATGCAAGCTTCTCACATGTGAGAACACAGAACAGCCATTTTAGCACTAGTGCGCAGATGCGAAAGTGTTCCCTCCAAAGCTGCGAGTACGTCATGTCACGTGGGTATGACAGACGCACGCGCAGTTGAAATTCCCGCGTAGCAGCAGCCATTTTATATGCAAGCATATTAGGGTTAGAAGACACATAAGCACGCTTCTCTCGGACACCCAAATGGTGAAAGAATAGGGGGCAAATTAGTGAGACAAACAGGTTGGTTATTTCGATAGGGTTATTCGAGGTTCATGAGTACGAGCAAGTAGCTTTACATGCAAATCCTTGCTCCATCAATCCCATCTTTGATGATATTTTATATCATCACAAATTAATGAAACAGATGCCAACTTTTCACATTTCACCCATTTCAATCTCTTCAAACTTTCTATTCTGCTTTTTCTCATTGTTTCTGATCGGATGAGAATTTTTCATCTTTTTATAAATCTGGCTATTCATTTCCTCTAATTCTAACTCTTCAATATTTCTTTTTATCCCTCGCTGGTTCACGGAATATTTCTTCTTGTGTTTTCGACATTTGCAGTAAATCATTATTCCTAAAACTACTAAACCAATTCCCGCCATTGGCATCAGTATTTTACTCACAAGCATTTTACCTAGATTAGAAAACCAACTACATACAGAGGAGAGACCATCAGTCAGTCTCTTCCAGGCACTATCAGCCTCCAGTGGTTTAAGCTCTCTTTCAAAATTAGTGATGTTTTTCACATACTTCTTAATTTCAACACTTTTGTCTGGAATGTAAGTGCAACAATGTTGCGCTTTCAACATTCTACAGACTCTGCCCTCTTTTGCCAATAGGGTGTCAAGAGCAAGTCGGTTTTGTAAAAGCATAGATCTGTCACAACCAATTCGGTACTGACCATCAGGAAACCTCCAGCTGTGTCAGTTGATAAACGATCTACTACTGTTGACAATTTGCAAATTCTTTGTGTATTCAGAGCCACTCCCAATGTAGGTATCAATGCACTAAATATATCACCTACTATTTCTCCAACACTTTCTCTTTTGCTACGTACTAATCCGTTAGTTTCTTCATTGCTTCCAGTAATTTTATCCACATGGTATATCTTTGGGAAGACAATACCAAAATAACAGCTTCCATACCAGTGATCTGGTAATTTGAAAAAAGCCTTGTTCCCACATATATAATAAATTCCAGGAAAATATCATATCTGAATTAGAATAATAATTCTGTAAAGGTCCTTCCTTGTAAAATAAGCTAGCTAAGATACTACAGGAAATTCCATATGTTAGTGGCAAGTGATGGTATGTCACACCCTCAGTTACCGAAGTGGGCAGCTTCATGCAGACAAAACAGTCTTCTATCTCCATTGCTTCTACATAGTGTACTAAAGGGTTTGCAAATACATTTAAATGAGCTCTGTTTTTGATTCTATTATAATGCAGTCCTTCCTCATCTGGTGCATCTAAGTCTAATTTAGTTTGTCTAAGGCTAAGTGATTTCTCTTGTATATCGGCTGTTTGAGGTGTATCTTTCATTTGCAGATCTTCTGTGTCCGTTGTCACTGGCTTAGTAGGGTACAAATTAGTATCTTTACTCATCATGTCAGGAATAGTTATTGTTAGTCCTATCCAAAGTATAAGTACTAATGCTATACTACATAAAAATACTTTGCAGCATGTTCTTAAACAATTTCTTTTCGGTCTTCCATTAACAGTTGAATCTGCCATTTGGTCTAAAGGAGTTGCAACCCCTCTTTGAAACTTTTAAACAGTATTTTGCCCTGAGTAATACTCAGGTGGGTCTTACTTCTTCGGTAGTTGGATCAGCAATCAATTCTTCATCAGTTTTGTCACTTATTTCCAGATTTTCAAAATTGTCCAAGACAATGTAGGTCCACTCGGGGCCTTTGTATTTGTTATTCAGTCTTTTTAGTCGTGGAATTCTTTTTCTGGGTTGTATCACAGGTGGATCAGTTTGGCTTGTTACCTCATCCACTTGTTCAGGCACGTCATTAATTTTCTTTAAACGTAGTCTTAGTCTTTCGACATATCTAGGCCATTTGTCTCCTTTTTTGAATCGTTTAACTGGCACTGTGCTCTGGCCCTCTTAAAATGTTCTTTTATTCTCGCTCAGTTGTGGCACATTGACTTCAGTGTCTTCTTCTTCCCTTTCTGTCTGACTAGTTCCAGGTCTTATCTCTGTTTCTTCTGCCTGGTTACTAAACTGGTCTTGTTCAGGAATCTGTTGGACATGGCTTTTATTTGTTTCACTTTCGTCGTCCTGAACACACTGATCTATTCCTACCTGGTCCTGCTCAAGCTCTTCGAACTCTTGATCTTCTTCTGCTTGAGTTTCTTCCCTAATTTCTATCTGTCCCTTTTCAGATTCAGAATTTCTGGGTGGAGTATCGATTACCTGATCTTTCCCTATCTGGTCCTCCTCAGAATCACCTTTGATGTGGATTTCAATGACCTGAGTGTCTTGCTCTACTCCTGTTTCATCCTCACTATCACTCTGTCTGTCTAGGTAAGTTTGACTTCTTGTTCGAACATATTCTGCTGGTATGTCGATTATTGGGATCCAATCATCTTGACTTGTGCTCGGTTGTTCTTCTTCAGCTTCTTCAGGATCGATCTCTTGAGACCCTTCAGCTGCGCAACCTTCAGCCTCATTTTCATCAGTTTCCGTCACTTTCTTTGTATGACTGACATGGATCCAGTGTGGAACTCCTGCACACTTTACTGCTGTGATGGTGATCAGAATAACTTGTCGTGGCCTACTCCACCTGGGTTTGAGACAGGATGTTCGAGTATGTTTCTTAAGGACAACCCAATCTCCTGGGTTCAAGTCATGAGCTGGAGTTGCTGGCCTGGCGACAGCGTCTTCCCTAACCTGACGAGAGATAGAACGCACTTGGTCAGCCAGTTCTTTGCAGTATTCCAGTACTAAATCATCAGATATGTTTAGCAGTCTGTGTCCTGGCATCCATGCTTGCCGCATTGCTGTTCCCATCAATATTTCATGGGGACTTAAGCCTGTGTTCCGGTCTGGAATACTTCTATCAGAACAAGTGGCAAAGCATCAGGCCACTCGAATCGAGTTGACTCATATATCTTTCCCAATCTTGATTTTATGGTGCCATTCAATTGTTGTACCACTCCAGATGCTTGTGGGCGGTATGCACAGTGTAGTTTTTGCTTAATTTTGAATGCTTCACAAATTAGACCCATAATGTCACTATTAACATTTTTTTCTTTGTCAGATCCAATTGTCACTGGAAATCCGAACCATGGGATAAGCACTCTAAGTAGAAGCTTAGCCACGGTGATGCTATCGTTCTTACGTGCAGGATAAGCTTCCACCCATTTTGAAAACAGGCAGACAATGACGAGTACATACTTTAGTCCTCGACAAGGGGGTAACTGAATGAAATCAATCTGCAATCGGATAAAAGGACCTTCTCCCTTTCCAATCTTTCCTGGCAATACCACTGTTCTCTTCCCTGGGTTCATTTGCTGGCAAATCAGACACCTCTGGCAGAGTGCTTCTGCTATGTTCCTGAATTTCACATTAAACCATGTTCGTCTGAACAGACGTATCATAGCATGTGTAGACAAAAAAAAATTGGAGGTGGTATAGCCTGCATACATAGATCGGACATAGAAATCAACCTAAATCAATGCGACTCCCTCTAATCTTGTGAATACTTTGGCTTAAATATACATTCCACAGAATTTCAAAGATGTAACTTACATGCCCTATACCATCCTCCTGGAAACAATGCCACTTTCATAGATCAGTTAATGGAGATCATCACGGAAAATTCTAACACCCAATCTAACGACATATTCCTGGGCGACTTTAACTTACACTGGGATGACAAGAAAGACAAACAGATCAATGTTCTTAAAGACTTTTTATCTGAGTTAAATCTTACCCAAGCCTGCACACAGCCGACACACGCAAAAGGAGCAACACTGGATTGGATAATATCAAAAAACAAGAACATAGTGATCCACTCAGTTATGCAATGTGACTGGTCCGATCACCATGCAATAACCTTTCTAATACCCTCTTTGAAAAGGAATAAGACCACCCAGTCTATTAAACGCAAATAGTGGACCCGGGACAACAAGGACGCGAATATTGAAAATCTAGTAGAAAGTTGTAAGAACGGTCTGAACCTGCCTGACAATTTGCAGAATGTGAATGACCTAACTGATCATTATACTACAACAATATCTAACATAGTCAACACTGCCATGCCACTAAAACTGAAAAGGATCTCAGAAAAGGACAAAAACCCTTAGTTCAATGATAGGCGGAAATTAAGACTAGCTGAAAGGAAGTGGAGACAACACACTACTACACCCGAACTGAAATCACTCAGAAAAATTAGAAATGAATATAACAAAAAGATCCTCAATTCCAAAAAAGAATATATTAGATCAGAACTAGATAACGCTAAAAACTGGCCAAGGAAGCTTTTCGAGATTTTAAAGCAACAATCCAATATATTAGCCAAAACAGCCCAAGAAACCACTAAAACTCAGCTGAACTGCGAAGAATTTTCAACCTTCTTCACCAACAAAGCCAACAAATTGGAAATAGAGCTTAAGCTGGCAGCGGACAACATACCCGACAAATCGCACAGTCTGATCAACCCCATCCCAGCAATTAAACAAGACGAGGCAAAAAACAAAGCACATTGGGATTACTTCAAGCTTTACGATCAGAATACGATAGCCAAAACATTATCGGATATCAAACCAAATAACCACTATAATGAACCTCTACCCGTCAAATGTCTACAAAAAAATCAACCACATGCTCATCCCGATATGGACCAGAATAATAAATGCCTCACCATCACAAGGGATACTCCCGGATTGCTTAAAAACAGGCCAAGTGGTCCCCATCATCAAAAAACCTACAGCAGACCCAGCAGACCCTAATAACTTTCGCCCGGTTACCAATATTCCAGTACTGGCCAAATTAATCGAGAAATGTGTACAAAACCAACTGAGCCAACACATATCAAATTTCACACTGCTAGACGACTGCCAATCTGGATTTAGAACAGGCCACAGCACAGAAACCGCAATCCTGCATATTGTCGACGATGCATTACAGGCCCTTGATCAGAATAGAACATGTCTACTAGTAGTTCTGGACCTGTCCACTGCATTCGACACGGTAAATCATGAAAAATTACTAAACAGGCTACATAACAAGATGGGAATATCGGGAAATGTGCTGAAATGGTTTGAATCCTTCCTGCAGAATAGAACACAAAGATTTTTGGTCAACCAGACACTATCTCGAACTTGTCCTAAAGTGATCGGAGTTCCTCAAGGGTCTACACTATCTCCTTCTCTCTTCAACCTCTATGTCGAGCCTTTGACTGAAATTCTTAAAGACGCAAACGTACTTTATCATATGTACGCAGACGACACACAGATATACATCAAGATCGCTTCCCTGTAAGATATCATGTTAATGAACGAGGCCTTAAAAAAGTCATTAAACTGGTTGTCCAGCAATCATCTGAAACTAAATGCACAAAAAACGGAGCTCCTTCTAATCTCTCCACCTAAGAACCACACGGAAGTGAAAGAATGGACAAAATTGATCACAGCATTAAACTGCACTCCCACTCTAGTGGACACAGCGAAATCATTAGGAATCACATTAGACAAGAACCTTGACATGAGAACCCATATCAAATCTATGGCAAAAAACACACGCTTTCACCTGAACTATCTCAGGAAAGTGAAACCATTCATCGCTACAGCAGATCTCAAAATGGCAGTACAATCCTTAGTTATCTCAAGGATTGAATATGGTTGCACTACCTTAGCAGGTCTACCAAAAATTTCCACGGCACCGCTAAAAGCTTGTCTCAATACTCCTGCAAGGCTCATCACTGGATCTAGGAAATTCGATCGTATCACGCCACACCTGAAAGTTCTAAATTAGCTACCATACGAAGCGAGAATCCAACTTAAAATGGCATGTATCACCCACAAAGCGCTTCACTACAAAACACCAAATATATCTGGCTCAGAAAATAGAGTTATCAGGAGGAGACAGACCAGCCAAGAGTGCCAAGGAACTGCTGCTGAGACCACCCATCTTCCGGAAGAAGAAAAGATACGACAGAGCTTTTTCAGGGGCAGCTCCTAGAATCTGGAACTCACTCCCTCCAAATGCTAGGAAAATTACGAACACAGCAACATTTAAGAGGGAAGCAAAAATTTTCCTAATGAGTAAATTCCTCTTGTAGATGAGAAGAGACTTCACCGCTGCCATGACATTGTTGTGCCAAAGTAGAAAAACAAAGGGAAGTAAAGAGAAAGTCCCTAATTGTACTGGGAATAACTAGAGGCGTTATACTTATCCAGAATCGGGAGGAGAAAGACACAGTTAAAGACTATTGGTCCTTTTGTTATTGTACTTCAATTTACAGTACTGTAGGCAAATAGAATATCATATATGATAACCTTGAAGACAGAATCCGGCTAACCTATATTGGAATATGCACTTGCCGATGGCAAGTTGTAGTTTAATTTACTGCGCCATTGTACATTGTTATGAGAAAACGCAGTACATTCCTACATTAACCCACCACTTATCAGTATTAATCATTTTACTACATAACCTTAATCTTACCTACCTCGTTCTCGGATTGGTTGTGATATCCAAGATGTATCCCTAACCCACCTATTGTATTGTACCTGTATATGTGAAGCGCTCCGATACCCAAGGGTCACGTTCGCCCTATACAAAACTTTCTAATAAAATAATAATAAAATAGATGTGAATCTCCATGAATCAACCTAGCCATAGGAGCAAGCAGACAGTTGGGTAACACCGCTGTGTCATCAAGGTAAATAATGACACCATCTTCAGCCCTTCTCTTACACCCTAACTTCCTCCACTGTTCTTTTTCCTTTGGCTCTGCTGCATTCTGCAATTCTCTCACTTCTTCCCATGTATCCACACCATCCAACAACATAAGTTGGCAGCTGTTTCTGCCCACCTTAGCCTTTTTGTTTACAGCCATTTTGTATTTTGCACAATGTTGGGCTAACTGGTCAGCATATCGATTACCAGCTGTCACTTTGTTATTGCCAGATTTGTGAGCAGCACACTTCACCACAGTCACTTCCTTTGGCAACTGAATTGCTTCCAGCAAATCTTTTACGTATTGACCATTTCTGATGGGGGTGCCTGAAGAAGTCAGGAACTCCCTTTGCATCCATAATTGGCCATAGTCATGCACCACCCCGTAACTATACTGGCTGTCAGTGAATATGGTCACTTTCCAATTTTTCCCAAATTTACAGCCCTTTGTCAGGGCAACCAATTCAGCAATTTGTACAGACTTGACTCCAGGTAAATAAGATGCTTCCACGAGACCTCCCAAGGTGCATACTGCATAGGCAGCACTTAAACCTCCTTCCTCATGTCTCATGCATGAGCCGTCAACAAACAGCTCATAGTCTGACTCAATCAATGGCTCCTCTCTAATGTCTGGCCTTGGCTTTGTACTGTATTCGGTCAGATCAATGCAGTCATGCTCAACTTCCCTCTTGAGTTCTGTACTGTATGAATTTGGCAGTAAGGTTGCTGGGTTCAAAATGTTGCACCTAGCAATGGTTACATTTTCTGCACCTACCAGAATTCTCTCGTACTTAGTCAGCCGACTAGGTGTGAGATACTGAGTCTTTGTCCGGGTTAGCAAGATTGCAACTGCATGTGGAACATATACTGTTACAGGATGTCCCATAATGATGGATTCACTCTGCTCAAGGCTCATGCAAGTTGCAGCTACTACTTTCAGACAGCCGGGCAATGCGGCAGCCACTGGGTCTAAAGTGGACGAGAAGTATGCCACAGGTCGTCGCACCAATCTGTGAATCTGTGTCAAAACTGAAAGTACACAGTTATCTCGTGTGTCACAAAATATTGCAAAATCTTTCGAATAGTCAGGCATTCCCAATGCTGGAGCTATACACAGGCAGTTTCTTATATTCACAAAAGCAGTCATGCTTTCGTCATCCCACTCTGCTGGGTCTTTGGCTCTTTTCTTTGTCATTTGTATCAGAGGCTTTGCAAGGACTGCGAATCCCACAATCCATTGCCTGCAATATCCCACAACTCCAAGAAACATTCTGACCTCTTTTGTGTCTTTGGCAAATCCATGCTTTTAATTATTCTGATTCTCTCTGTGGTAACTCTCCTGACACCTCTCTCTATCTGATGTCCCAGATATTTCACAGAGGTAGCACAAAATTGCAATTTTTCTGGGGTCACTTTATGTCCTCCTTCACCCAGATGATTCAGTAGAGCAATGTAATCGACAACATAGTCTTTTCGTGATTTTGAGGATACCAGAAGGTCGTCTATGTACTGAACCAAGACTGACCGTCCAGGTAGCACTAACTACTTAAGAATTTTTTTCTAAATCTGATTAAAGATTAAGGGGCTCTATGTGTACCCCTGAGGGACACAATTCCAAACATAGACATGACTGTTGAATTCAAATGATAAAAGAAATTTGCTATCTGCGTGCAATGGGATCGAGAAAAATGCATGGCATAGGTCTATGACAGTAAACCATCTAGCTTCCCACGGTATCTGATACAGAATCACTGCAGGATTTGGCACAACTGGACAGCAAGGGACGACAATCTTATTAACCTTTCTCAGGTCCTGTACTACTCTGTACATACCGCTGGGTTTCTTTATTCCAATTATGGGGAATGTTACATGGACTGCTCATTTACTTCTTCCAAGATTCCTGCTTCCAACAACTGTTTTATTTCTACTGCCACTCCTGCCCTTATTTCTATATTCATTTTGTACGGTCGTGTGTTTGGGTAAACTGCGTCTACTTTTATGGTTATTTTTATTGGGTCAACATTTGCCATTAATCCTACATCCTTTCCTGTAAAGTCCCATACTTCTGGTTTTACCGTCTGTTGTAATTCTTCTGGTAAGTCTTTTATTGTCATCTTGGCAATGTCATACTCTAGTTTTGCTAACATTAGTTTGTAAATTCCGTCTTCGTCCGGGGTCTGAATTTCGACACCATTTGGAGTGCCAAAGATGGTGCAATTCATTTTGCACAACAAATCTCGTCCTAGCAGATTTACAGGACTTGAGTCACAGACTACGAATCTATGCATTTCTTTGAAGTTCTCTATTTTTACTTCCTTAGGTTCTGTGACTGGGGTACTAATTTGTTTATTAGAAACGCCCACTACTTGGATCGCTTCTCCCGAGAGGGGTAGGTTTGGAACGTCTGCTGTTCTCACAGTAGAACGGGTAGCACCAGTGTCCAACTGAAAGGTGACATCATTTCCCTCGACCTTTCCTTCAATGTATGGCCCTGACTGGTCTACCGGCAAGGAGGCGCCAAGCACGCACTCCTCGTCCTCCCCCCTCAGGCACCCTCAGTAAGGTTCTTCACAAAAGAATGTGTCATTCAAAAGAAATTGTGAGGTTGATGCCTCTTTTTTTTCCCTTCCTTCCCAATTCTGAGTCTCTACAATCTGTTGCGCTCTGCTCCTATAATTTGGCACAGGCGCCGGGGGAATCTGGTTCTGTGTTACCTGTTGCTGGGTATTCCGCAGCACTTCAGGCTGCGTCTGTGGGTGTAAATCATTAATTTGCACATTACCATTCACTCCCGCTTTATGAAAAATAATAACAACCAAGAAGCTCTTAATCAACGGTCTATTCTGACCAATAATCCTCTAAAGGGAACTTTCCCCTGTTCTTTATGTAAATCCTGCAGGAACATACTATCAGGCGAGGAATTCGAACATAATGGCCACAAAACCAAAGCAAGGGAAATGTGGAACTGTAAATCGAACAACGTCATATACTTCATACAATGTCCTTGTCTCCAAGGATACGTAGGAGAAACTGCAAGAATGATTCAGACACGCCTATGCGAACATCGCTCAGCCATAAAAACTAGGAAAACTGCATGCCCCATGGTCAAGCATTTTTTGGATAAAGGACATGGTGCTGATGATTTTAAATGGAGAATCCTTGAAAAAATCCATGTTCCTGACTCTAAAGGAGGCATGACCATCCGAAAAAAGAGAGAAGTTTTCTGGATTTTCGTTTTTAATACCTTTCGCCAAGGCTTAAACAGCGAAATTCCGTGGGAACATGCAATATGCTAAGAGATCTAGTCTACTTGAAATGTAATAAATTTAATTCCCATAGCATTTATATGTAAAATCTTTGATCTTTCAGATATTCATTTTTATCCACAGAGCCCAATAGATGACTATAATTTTTAGAAGCCACCTTATTCAACTTTATTTATAGATATCTTTCTTCATTAATTAAATTTCCCCACTGCTGGCTCCTTATGTATTTACAACTTTCCTTGCTCCTTAAAACATAATAAATGGAAAATACTCCCCCAGTATTATAATTAAGCATTTTCCTTACAATTGATTTATTCTTTAATCCTACTGATTGATTTTTTGGAATATATACACCAATATCAACCCCTTTTTTCTAAGATTAGTGAAGCTATAGACGCAAAGTCTTTTTTCTATGACTATAATACACTCAACAGTAATCAGTTATTGTCCAGGATTAGTGGATTTACATACGGAGAGTCTTTCTTCCACCCTTAAATCAAACCCGAAATATATGAGGACTCTAAATCTGAGACCTATGCTAAACTCCGCAAATATGAGTCTGTCAATAAATCGAAATCCATACTAGATTCTTGACACACTGTATCTTTAATTGTTAAAATCTACTCCGCCAGAAAAAAACCCGCATAAATGTAACGCAATTAAAGGTAAGTCGAATTATATTTATGACGACTGTTAGAATCTATTCTACCAACCTCCAACCATGGATACTTAGGCGAAACTCCGCGGAAACGGACCACTAATTATCGAAGCCCCTAAGGATCTCCACACAAATCTAGCGCCAACGGTTGAGAACCGACTTGTAACCATAACGACCGTGATAGCCATTAGAAGCTATTTTACTAACCTACCACTATCGAGATCTAGGCAATACTCCGCGAAAACAAACCATCAATCACCAACCACTAAAAGCTTAGAAGAAATTCCACATAAATCTAACACCAATAGCTGACCGTCTACTTGTACCTATGACGACTAACAGAAACTATTCTACTAACATCCAATCATTAAAGTCTAGACTAAACTCCGTAGAAGCTAAGCACCTATCACTGAAGTCCGTCAAAAACTCCGTGTAAACTAAACCCTGATCACCAGTAAACACCAGTAAACAACAGGTAACCATGACACCAGAAACGGAAAATGAGACGAACTAAAAATTATCACCAGGTGCCAATGATATAGACCAATCAACCTAAATATAAATAGAAGCTCAGCAAGCAGTTGATCAGCCATCATTTTCCCGCGCATTTTGCCGCCGTCAGACGTATCTACCCGCCGCTGGACATCGGGAGCCCTGCCGTCTATCTTCGGGTGAGAGTTTAGTCAATAAATCGATACAAGTAGATTGCTATCTGCTTGTAGATTACTACCGGCGAGGTATAATATTCCGTTCTCCTCATGTATTTATTTATATTTGCAGGCAGGGAGATCTTTTAACTTTGATCCTACACTTGCAAGAAATACACGATTCTTTTTACCTGGGAAATACAAGTAGCAAATCTTTTAGGTAAGATGCATGGTTTAAATAAAGACTTGTTAGAATGCTTTAGACGTGGGAAATCTTAAAGAATGTTTGAAGTTTCAGACAAATGAGAACCAAAGGATATTATTCAACTCACCCTAATTATTACTTATATATATCTCTCTCTGTAGGCAAACTAAGGTGCTACTGAAACAAATACTCCTCTGATGGGACAACTCCTAGAGTAAAAGCTGTTTATCCCAGACGTTAAATATATTTTTTGCCAAATCTTAGAGGTAAGATAGTTGCCCTTGATATCTTCCAAACAATTGCACTTTGATAAAACAGGAAATAAAACATCCTATATGTTTCTTTATACTCCACAATATTAGAAACCGAAATTAACGCTGGAAGAATCTATCATCAGAGCCATCCATTATATATCGATATAAAGGGTTCCAGCTGGCGGGCAGTATCCATTTTTTACCAAATCAACCAGGTAAAAATAATATAATATGCTCGTCCTTTACAAATGCCGCTTACACAATTACTAGAACAATTCAATAGCTTGTCTAAATTCAGTTCTCCTTCCTCATTAAGTTTCACCCATACTGGATGCAGAAGGAATTACAATAAAGAAATGAAAAAGACACCTGACTAATAGTACAATACTTTTATACGAGTAAGTACTACTTGATTTACACCACTTGCCTGATCATAACGTTTTAATTTAATTAAATGCGTGAGCACAGATCTCTAAAGACCAAAATTTACCATTTATTCTACCTACCACATACAAATAAATAGGATTACCAGGTGTATTGTTCATCATTGACAGTACAACAGTATACAAACCGCAAAGGTTGCCTTATCACTTAGACAGCCGGTAAACGTCTCTTTATAAACATAAAAAAATTAACAGAACGTCTCCCACCGAGTCATCCTGAAGCCAAAAGTCATTGTTATAAATAATTTGTCATGATTCCGTGGCACCCATGCCCATCAATGACATCTTACTTGGGCTACTTACCCGGTATATTCACCGGGAAAATCCTTTGATGTATAAATAAGAATACCGCAAGAAAATGACAATAGAATAAACATCAATGAAATCATGTTTTATGAACTATAGCTGCTAAAAAAATGTGATCCTTTTTTTCAGTTAGACCTTGTTCTTATGCACATGTAACTGCGAAACGATGTAATTTTATATTCTGTATGTATTTTTTATCTATAGATATTACGTGGCTGCTCCAGGAAGAAGGCGCTGGCCGCCGAAACGCGCGTAGAGATTTTATTTTTATGCCACTTACTCTCTCTTTTGATTCATTAATTTTTATGTATTGTTGTTCATGTTATATATGTATTACGAATTTTATACTTTGATTCTATGTTATATGAATGAACCTTTTTACTATGTCAATTGAAAAATAAAATTGTTGTTTTTTAGCTAGCTGTAGTCATTTCTTCATCATCTTTTGTCATTACGATACCCCAACCTTTAAATTACCTAGGTTGCTACCTTTCAATTGTACTACTTTCCCTGACCTAGGAATTTTTCAATTCATTAACTCAGGGGGTCCTTGTTAAATATACATACCTTTTCCCACAGCTTGTCTGTGCAGGGCTGTTCTTTAGATAGAGTTTGTTATATCAATTCCTCTTTGTCATTTTCTTGCAACCTTTCTGTTACTACTAATAGTTTATATATTCCACACCTGTGACTCAATACAATAATGGCCTTACAAAAAACTTTTGGCTTCACAGATGAAGAATTTGAAACACTTGTAGGAATATCATCCTCTTTTGGTGCCACAGCTTCAAGCTCTAACTTACACAACGATGACACTAAAAAGCTATTAGAACTAAAAAAGAAATTAAAAAGAATTGAGGCACATGGGGAATTCATGCTAGCCTACTTAAGGCTGGGCATCATCCCAATGGCCCTCCGAGTCAGAAACATCCCTGGGCTCTTTGTTCACTACAAAGCTTTTCTGGACAAATGGAGCAGAATTGCCAGTAGGTGTTCAAGGGACCTTATGATGCTCATTGTTGAGACTGCTAAAGAATTAGCTGCAGAAGTTAGGTCTGAAGTGGAAGAACTAGAAAGTAAAATTAAGAAAATGGGCAGTATAGATGAAGCCATAAAGAAAATTGAAGAATGCAATAAAGAGCTAGAATCATTTACCAACTATCTAGAAAAAAGAAAAAACGACAAACTACTGAAAGATAAGAGATATGCCACTATCGAAAATACTTATCCTTATTTAAGACCAGATTTCTACCAACAGAATCACTATACTACCGAATCTAGGGAGCAACAACCACAAAAACAACGTGTAAATACCTTCTCGGAAACCTCTGATTCCGACAATGAAATCAATGAAGGCTATTATGACTCAGACTTAATCTACAACCAAACACCCAATAGGGGGAACCGTAGACAGCCTTTTTTAGGGAATCGCGGAGGGGGACGGGGACGCCCCAGAGTCCACTTTCAGGGCCAACCGAGAGGGAATTACCAACCACAGCACCATCACCAGCAGGAAGATCCGCAATTTGTGCGCGAAACCAGAAGCAGACAGTATTGGAAACAGGGCAATTAATTCCAATTTTCAATTTAGCTAGTCTAGAACTAGATGAACATAGCACCAACCTATTATCTAAAGGACTATCATATGTCCCACACTCTAATGTTAATTTATTTGAGCTGTACTGCGATATTATTTCATTTTTTCGTAAAAACCGCCTAAAAAAGTTTTTCGCAACAAATACCATCACAGATGAAGAACTTCCCTATATAAAACCTCTTTATCTCCCGTCAACTTTCTGCCCGGGCTTAGAACAACTAGGACCGGAGGTAGCAACCTTTGAACTAGTTGTTCTAAAGAAATTAGAACAAGCTTTAAGATACATCCCGAAACCCGTTTACAATCTGAAAAGGGAAGAACATCAAGCCTTAATATCACTTTCTGAAAACAAAGATCTCACCTTTAAAGGGTGTGACAAAGGAGGTGGTATAGTGATCATTGAAACATCAGAATACGAAATAAATATGCTTAAAATGTTAAATGACTCGACATTTTATGTCCCATTAAAATCTCACTCTATGATAACCTTATCTAAGAAACTTACGTCCTTAACTAAAATTGCCCTGGATGATGGATTTATTAATGCTAAAGAGTTCGATTTTCTGAACCACCATCAAGGAAAAATTGCATGTATTTATGGTCTACCTAAGATCCATAAAGATACCAGAAATCCCCCCTACAGACCAATAGTCTCCACAATAGGGACAGCAACTGAGCCACTTTCGAAATACGTAGATAACTATCTACGTCCATTTATCCCTAAAATAGAATCCTACATACGCGATACAGGCCATATGATACAAAAGGTTGAAGGAATCTCGTTCAATTCAAATAACGAACTATTAGTTACAATGGACGTTGAGTCTTTATATAGTAATATTCCTCTGACCGACGCAATGCGAACCACAAGTTGGTTTATTGACCTATATCAGATTCCCTGCCCTAAAGAATTTTTATTAGCCTGCCTGGAAATTGTACTGACTGACAATGTATTTGAATTTGGTACCCATGTATATCGCCAGATAAAAGGTGTCAGTATGGGAGCTTCAGTAGCTCCGTCCATAGCTAACATTTTCATGGCAGCATTTGAGAAGGAATTTATCCACAATGAAGTAGCCCCTTTTTTTGAGTCGATCTCCCATTGGTCCAGATATATTGATGACATCTTCTTTATCTGGACCGATGGGAGAGAAACTTTACATGAATTCCTTCAATGGATAAATGGAGCAAACCCCAACTTACATTTTACTTCCCATATAAGTAATGAGAAAGTGGAATTTCTAGATATTGAAATCAAAAATAATGCAGGAAATTTGAATGTAGACCTACACATAAAACCTACTGCAAGGAATACACTACTTCATTACCGCAGTTTCCACCCACGGACCCAGAAAAGTAGCATCCCCTTTTCACAATTCCTACGTGTCAGACGTAATTGTACAAGCTTAAATGACTTTGATGCACAAGCTGCAATGATGAGAACTAAATTCATTGAGAGGGGTTACCCCCACCGTTTAGTAAGAGAATCTTACAAACGTGCCCGGTACTATGACCGAGATTGCCTGCTAAAAACAAAAACTGCTACACCCAATGAACAAATAGTCTGCATAACAAGACACTCAACTGTTAATGAAAAAATAAAACATGTGATAAATTCGAACTGGCACATATTAAATAGCAACTGCACCAATGATCAGAAATTGATGAAGCCTCTTTTTGCCCATAAAAGAAATAAGAATATAAAAGAATTTATTGTTCACTCCCGCTTTATGAAAAATAATAACCAAGAAGCTCTTAATCAACGGTCTATTCTGACCAATAATCCTCTAAAGGGAACTTTCCCCTGTTCTTCATGTAAATCCTGCAGGAACATACTATCAGGCGAGGAATTCGAACATAATGGCCACAAAACCAAAGCAAGGTAAATGTGGAACTGTAAATCGAACAACGTCATATACTTCATACAATGTCCTTGTCTCCAAGGATACGTAGGAGAAACTGCAAGAATGATTCAGACACGCCTATGCGAACATCGCTCAGCCATAAAAACTAGGAAAACTGCATGCCCCATGGTCAAGCATTTTTTGGATAAAGGACATGGTGCTGATGATTTTAAATGGAGAATCCTTGAAAAAATCCATGTTCCTGACTCTAAAGGAGGCATGACCATCCGAAAAAAGAGAGAAGTTTTCTGGATTTTCGTTTTTAATACCTTTCGCCAAGGCTTAAACAGCGAAATTCCGTGGGAACATGCAATATGCTAAGAGATCTAGTCTACTTGAAATGTAATAAATTTAATTCCCATAGCATTTATATGTAAAATCTTTGATCTTTCAGATATTCATTTTTATCTACAGAGCCCAATAGATGACTATAATTTTTAGAAGCCACCTTATTCAACTTTATTTATAGATATCTTTCTTCATTAATTAAATTTCCCCACTGCTGGCTCCTTATGTATTTACAACTTTCCTTGCTCCTTAAAACATAATAAATGGAAAATACTCCCCCAGTATTATAATTAAGCATTTTCCTTACAATTGATTTATTCTTTAATCCTACTGATTGATTTTTTGGAATATATACACCAATATCAACCCCTTTTTTCTAAGATTAGTGAAGCTATAGACGCAAAGTCTTTTTTCTATGACTATAATACACTCAACAGTAATCAGTTATTGTCCAGGATTAGTGGATTTACATACGGAGAGTCTTTCTTCCACCCTTAAATCAAACCCGAAATATATGAGGACTCTAAATCTGAGACCTATGCTAAACTCCGCAAATATGAGTCTGTCAATAAATCGAAATCCATACTAGATTCTTGACACACTGTATCTTTAATTGTTAAAATCTACTCCGCCAAAAAAACCCCGCATAAATGTAACGCAATTAACGGTAAGTCGAATTATATTTATGACGACTGTTAGAATCTATTCTACCAACCTCCAACCATGGATACTTAGGCGAAACTCCGCGGAAACGGACCACTAATTATCGAAGCCCCTAAGGATCTCCACACAAATCTAGCGCCAACGGTTGAGAACCGACTTGTAACCATAACAACCGTGATAGCCATTAGAAGCTATTTTACTAACCTACCACTATCGAGATCTAGGCAATACTCCGCGAAAACAAACCATCAATCACCAACCACTAAAAGCTTAGAAGAAATTCCACATAAATCTAACACCAATAGCTGACCGTCTACTTGTACCTATGACGACTAACAGAAACTATTCTACTAACATCCAATCATTAAAGTCTAGACTAAACTCCGTAGAAGCTAACCACCTATCACTGAAGTCCGTCAAAAACTCCGTGTAAACTAAACGCCGATCACCAGTAAACACCAGTAAACAACAGGTAACCATGACACCAGAAACGGAAAATGAGACGAACTAAAAATGATCGCCAGGTGCCAATGATATAGACCAATCAACCTAAATATAAATAGAAGCTCAGCAAGCAGTTGATCAGCCATCATTTTCCCGCGCATTTTGCCACCGTCAGACGTATCTACCCGCCGCTGGACATCGGGAGCCCTGCCGTCTATCTTCGGGTGAGAGTTTAGTCAATAAATCGATACAAGTAGATTGCTATCTGCTTGTAGATTACTACCGGCGAGGTATAATATTCCGTTCTCCTCATGTATTTATTTATATTTGCAGGCAGGGAGATCTTTTAACTTTGATCCTACACTTGCAAGAAATACACAATTCTTTTTACCTGGGAAATACAAGTAGCAAATCTTTTAGGTAAGATGCATGGTTTAAATAAAGACTTGTTAGAATGCTTTAGACGTGGGAAATCTTAAAGAATGTTTGAAGTTTCAGACAAATGAGAACCAAAGGATATTATTCAACTCACCCTAATTATTACTTATATATATCTCTCTCTGTAGGCAAACTAAGGTGCTACTGAAACAAATACTCCTCTGATGGGACAACTCCTAGAGTAAAAGCTGTTTATCCCAGACGTTAAATATATTTTTTGCCAAATCTTAGAGGTAAGATAGTTGCCCTTGATATCTTCCAAACAATTGCACTTTGATAAAACAGGAAATAAAACATCCTATATGTTTCTTTATACTCCATAATATTAGAAACCGAAATTAACGCTAGAAGAATCTATCATCAGAGCCATCCATTATATATCGATATAAAGGGTTCCAGCTGGCGGGCAGTATCCATTTTTTACCAAATCAACCAGGTAAAAATAATATAATATGCTCGTCCTTTACAAATGCTGCTTACACAATTACTAGAACAATTCAATAGCTTGTCTAAATTCAGTTCTCCTTCTTCATTAAGTTTCACCCATACTGGATGCAGAAGGAATTACAATAAAGAAATGAAAAAGACACCTGACTAATAGTACAATACTTTTATACGAGTAATTACTACTTGATTCACACCACTTGCCTGATCATAACGTTTTAATTTAATTAAATGCGTGAGCACAGATCTCTAAAGACCAAAATTTACCATTTATTCTACCTACCACATACAAATAAATAGGATTACCAGGTGTATTGTTCATCATTGACAGTACAACAGTATACAAACCGCAAAGGTTGCCTTATCACTTAGACAGCCGGTAAACGTCTCTTTATAAACATAAAAAAAATTAACAGAACGTCTCCCACCGAGTCATCCTGAAGCCAAAAGTCATTGTTATAAATAATTTGTCATGATTCCGTGGCACCCATGCCCATCAATGACATCTTACTTGGGCTACTTACCCGGTATATTCACCGGGAAAATCCTTTGATGTATAAATAAGAACACCGCAAGAAAATGACAATAGAATAAACATCAATGAAATCATGTTTTATGAACTATAGCTGCTAAAAAAATGTGATCCTTTTTTTCAGTTAGACCTTGTTCTTATGCACATGTAACTGCGAAACAATGTAATTTTATATTCTGTATGTATTTTTTATCTATAGATATTACATGGCTGCTCCAGGAAGAAGGCGCTGGCCGCCGAAACGCGCGTAGAGATTTTATTTTTATGCCACCTACTCTCTCTTTTGATTCATTAATTTTTATGTATTGTTGTTCATGTTATATATGTATTACGAATTTTATACTTTGATTCTATGTTATATGAATGAACCTTTTTACTATGTCAATTGAAAAATAAAATTGTTGTTTTTTAGCTAGCTGTAGTCATTTCTTCATCATCTTTTGTCATTACGATACCCCAACCTTTAAATTACCTAGGTTGCTACCTTTCAATTGTACTACTTTCCCTGACCTAGGAATTTTTCAATTCATTAACTCAGGGGGTCCTTGTTAAATATACATACACATTACCATTCTGCACAGCCTTACACTCGTCTTTCCAGTGCCCCAACTTGCCACATCCGTGACAGGTGAACTTCTTTTTCGCATCTTCTCTATTGAATTTTCCCCTGGGCCTACCCCCACTTCCATCGCCCTTATTCTGATTAGTAGTCATCTGATTCAATTGTTGCTCTTGGTGCTCTGCTAATAGTTAGTTGTGCCCACATAACCTTTTCTTTCAATTCTTTACGTTTGTTTTCTAGCTCATCTTCACAATATTTCGCATACTTCAGGACCTCATCTATGGGTTTAGCTTGCCAACAAATGTTATTGTCTTTAATACATTGTGAAATGTCTGGTCCCAATCCTAGCAGAAATCGATAAATAAAATGTGTCATGTCCTTCATGTCAATGTTATCTAATCCACTGCATTGTTTAAAGGTCTGTAGTAGTCGTTCATAATATGAATGCACTGTTTCATCTTTTTTCGGAGTGATTCTATCTATTTTCATCCAATCTGTCTGTTTTGCAGGCACCTTTCCTTTCAGGTAAAGTATTACCTGATTATATTTCTTCATTATGTCTTCAGAAGGTGCTCCTGTCTTCGGGTCTCTTGGGTATTCATCACTAGGCCAATCAACAGCTATTTTGCATTCGGTCCACAAATCTACGGGAACTACAATGTCAAATAAGCCATCTAAGTCTTTCAAAAGACACTTTGACACTTTTACAAATCTCT
Source organism: Lissotriton vulgaris (assembly GCF_964263255.1). Lineage (NCBI taxonomy): Eukaryota > Metazoa > Chordata > Amphibia > Caudata > Salamandridae > Lissotriton > Lissotriton vulgaris. The sequence goes on along the minus strand of NC_141695.1, from coordinate 186,821,033 downwards.
CGACCTGTCTGTACCATTCTACAGGCTTTTCTCGCAGTTTTGGGAAATCATTCGTAAATGTTAAAATATCCTGTCGGGACCATGGAACATGCACATAGCCTCCACCTGGTTCTTCTCGCATGGGACATCATTTTTCTACCTTTTCTGTTTCTTTTAAGACATATTCTGAAGCCATTTGCCATGACCGCATCTCTTCCTTTTTCTTTGCCCATCTTGCTTTCCATTTCTCTAGTTCACCCCATTTTTGCATCAAATTCATTAGCTCTCTGATATGCACCTTTTTCCCCGACACAATTATGTTTTCTAAATCTTTGTCAGAGAATTCTACTCGGTAGGGTTTCTGCAATACTTTAGATTTACCAATGTCGATTCCCATGCTAGCTGCTGTGTCCATTAATTTTTCGTGAAATACGTTTGTATTTCTAGTGATGCTTTTACAGAACACAAGGTGGTCTAAAGAAGGGTTTGTTCGGATTTACTATTCTCATTTCTTTGTTATAGGGTGGTGGATTTTTCATTAATAAATCCTCCATGTAATCATCATCGGAATCACCACTAGTCATTAAATGTCTAGTTTTCTCAGTCTTTTTACCTCCCACAGGCTCCTCTACCTTTAGTACTGGGTAAATCCCTTCCACTAACATATTCTGTATCCATTGTTTCATTTGTTTTTCTTTAGAATCTCGGGGAACCTTTGGGTAAAATTTACTTAATCCTTTGTCAATCCTAGGTCTGTCTCAGTCAAAAGCCACAATTTCCCATTCTTCTAATGCCTCATATTGCGTTAATCTAGGTCTTGGATGTAAATCATTCATTCGAGTCCTTAAATTAAACAAAATTCTTCCATTAAAGGTACCTTCTAAGGAAATGCCAGAATCCCATCATCTTTTGTGTATTCCACCCAGTTTTCTAACCATACACAGGAATTGTATCCCCGGTCAAACATCATAAATGATGCAGGAGTATTTGGTGGTGGAATAATGACTCCTTCTCTAGTTTTAATAGGCTTGTCTTTTTTAAAGTAATTTCTAACCTTGTCTACAAGTCACATTTTTTTCTTACTTCCGTACATATTGAAAGGTCTGTCCCTTAACAACCGTTCCTTAGCAAACCCTAAATATCTTGGATCAGGTCGATATTCTGGATGACTTGGATACCACATATATCTCGTAAATTTAAAAAAATGGACAAAAATGCTTATTTTCTGTTTACTAAATACTTCCAATGCTAGCGTGTCTTATATTTCTCGACAACCAATCAACACTGTGGTTGCAAATAATTTCAACCATTGGATGCGCGGCCTTTCTCGTGAGCCGAGTTCTCACGCTCCTGCGCTTACCCCTCCTTTACAATGCTATCTCAGCTACACACCCGCTGTCTTGAGCAATACCAGCGCGACAATGAGTGACGTCAGAGCAGCTTCGCAACTGACTCCCTCCTTCACAAGTTATTTCCAAACTTAGTTCTTTTGAATTTTAAAGTGCAAATTTTATTATTTAACAACAGAAACCACATTCGCCACTGTACCCGAGTGACTAGATAGGACAGAAATATTTCACTGCAAGTAAATCCCTTCCGTTTACTTTTCATATACTACGAGTAGAACCCTTCCGCTACCCTTCAGACAAGCATTAGAGAACCTGCTACTCCTCCAGACTCATCCACTCCAGGATATATACTGAGGCCAAAGTTTCACCAGTGAACCCTTTTGCTATCAATCAAGTTTAGACAAACCTGCTATTCCTTCCGTGTGACCCTTACTAGGTTATATCACAACAAACGTTTTGCTAGCGAACTCCTTGCTATAATTTATTCACACTATTATACAGAAAACCCTAAATAGTGCTTCAGGTTCTACCCAACCATGCACTAACTTCCTACAGGTAAGAGACCTCGCCGCGATGTGGCTTCTATCTACCACCCGCTATTTTGTCCCCAGGGATTACAGACAAAACATATAACAGGTACGAACAAGTTTGGTTAATACATAAACTTCAATATAGCAGCATCAAATAAAACATTTAAAAAATACCACATTTGATCGATCAATAAAATATGAATTTTAAACCTACTAACTAATTAACTACCTAACTTTAACTAATCCCTAACCATAGCTCTGCTACCAGGAAAAGTATACTGATAGAGTGCGTAGGTCAGCCGACTAGAATTTGTACAATTACTCACCTGGGCCCACAATTCCAAATCATATACTATATAATTTAATTCGGTAACTCACGCTCTACTATCAGTATTTGGTGAATTTTATCTCTAAATCCTATACTCGTATCCTACAAATCTTTATGTCTAGATACCTAAACACGATGAATCAGGGAGTTGAGTCAAAATAAGGCACTTAAAACATTATAACATTTTCATTTATATAATAACCACAGACTGAGGGTAGGTTCAAACTCTTTATCTAATCATCATCATCATCATAAGTCATAAGCCATAAGTTGAAAGCGATAAGACTATCTATAACCAGAATCAGAAACAGCGTATAGCTATGAATAATATAAAGTATGCTAATCATTTAGAAACTTTGAATTAAAGGAAGGTAAAACAAGGAACATGCTAATTTTAGAAAACAGTCTTTCACAACTTGATTAAATGAGGGTAAAGAAAGGGAACATACTAAACCCAAGAACTTTCGCAATTCATTGGCAGTTGGAAAAAAGAAGAACCTAATTATGCAATTCGAAAATCGGATTTAACACAATAACTATAGGGAAGGTAAAAAATTGGAGCACACTATAGATTCAGCTTATCTTCTTAAAGGGAGGGTAAGAAAAGGAACATATATTCTTTATAGAAACGATTTAGCATTGACTAAAGGTGGGCAAAACTGGAACGTGCTAATAGACAGTAATACTTGGAAATCTCATTTACCAAGGGACGGGAAACAAAAGGAACAAATGCAATTAAGAGTTTGTAAGTTTCAGGGAGGGTAAAGAAAAATGGAATGCAAGTTAATTTACAATCACCTACATGGACTTATATTTACCTAGGATAGAGTGAAGACCAACCCTGGCCACGGGTCAGTTGGAAAAGACAGGAGGAACCCCAAAGACTTCAGTGCCAGTAGGCGAGCAGGTGCAGCTTATGGACAATCAGGACAGAATTACCCCAGAATTTGGATCAGGACCGGTTCACCAAAGGTTAAGACCAGCACCCGCAGCTTCGTTGCAACGCCTGCGCTACTCCCTCTCTGCAAGGAATCAGCCAAAACCCCGATTGGATTATAACTTTTATCAGCAAAGTGCTTCGCCAGCACTTTCACTTCCCAAAAACCCCGATTGGGTTCTCGAACCTCCCAACAGAGTGCTCCGCAGCTCTCTGCTTTCAGTCACATACCTATTGAGTGCGTTGCGTCAGTGACAGGTCAACTATTCGAACAAGTCGGACAATTTCTCTAGCTAAACCTAAGCTAGTTATACAGTTTTTCAGGTCAGTGTACCACCCCCAAATGTTGCAAGTGTAAGGATCCTCAATTTTGATTGGACAAAGGAGGAGGACAGGTCATCACACCACCTAAATTTTAGACTTTCTCAGACTCCTTATTCAAATTCCGTTTCCGCCCCTTAAATTCCAGGTTCTCATGACATATGCCTTTTGGTTAACAATGGTGAATATAACATTGAATATAATTGTAACAAATTTCAGTACAGTTCAGCTCCCTCTAGCTAGGTGGAAGGTCGGGTTCCCAGGCGTATCTTGGCAGTTGCTGCCATCTGGCTGGATTCCAATACTACAGAGTTAATTTTTCCTCCGTAGGGAACATGCGCAGAAAGGACTTCCAAAATGGTGTAGTAAGCACCTCCCAGGCCCAAAGAGTACGACACATGAAAAGTAAAAGGAAACAATTTAGAAGACAGTAAAGGACATGCGCAGAAAGGACTTCCAAAATGGTGTAGTAAGCACCTCCCAGGGCCAAAGAATACGACACATGAATAGTAAAAGGAAACAATTTAGAAGACAGTAAAAAATTATTACACTCTATACCATGAATCTCTATACTATACCCATTACTTTAATATAAACTATAGCATTAGGATTAAGTAGAACAAACAGCTTAGCGAAAGCAGCAATGCAAGCTTCCCGCATGTGAGAACACAGAACAGCCATTTTAGCGCTATTGCCCAGATGCGAAATGGCTCCCTCCAAAGCTGCGAGTACGTCATGTCACGTGGGTATGACAGACGCATGCGCTGTAGAAATTCCTGCATAGCAGCAGCCATTTTATATGCAAGCGTATTAGGGTTAGAAGACACATAAGCAAGCTTCTCTCGGACACCCAAATGGTGAAAGAATAAGGGGCAAATTAGTGAGACAAACAGGTTGGTTATTTCGTTAGGGTTATTCGAGGTTCATGAGTACGAGCAAGTTGCTTTAGATGCGAATCCTTGCTCCATCAGTTACCTGAGCTACCTATAACTGCCGGAATAAATAAAGAAGTAAAAAAAAAGGCTGGCAGGTCACTGGAGGTCTTGCCCCATTTCTTCACCACTCTGCAGACTCGCCTCCCGGCACACTGTTGGTTGGGAGATGAAGTCTCTCGAATGCTAGCCCATGCGCGCCGAAGGTGCGCCAAAGGTAAGCCCGTCTGCGCCCGTCCGTGCCTGGACCGCGCCCAGCGCCTATCCCCCTGGTCCCCGCCGCTCCCAACCCTCTAGAATCACATATAATGCCGCTACTCTCCTCGCCCTCAATCCCGGTCGTACACCACTTTCTGCGATGCTACTCCAGGACGTACTCACAGCCCTTTCACCTGCCTCTCCTGCAAGTTTAACTGGTTCAGGACCCTCACCAATTCCACGTCCTCCAAAGACAACTCCGACTCAAACCGCCTAAAGTGCATCTTGCTCAACACCCGCTCGGTCCACAGACACGCAACAGAACTCTGGGACCTAATCGACTCTGCGTCACCTGACATCGCCTTTCTTACTGAAACATGGATGAACACATCATCAGCTCCAGACATTGCCATAGCCATACCGGACACTTACAAGATTATCCGCAAAAACCGCACCAATCAAACAGGAGGAGGCATCGCCATCATCCACAGGTACACCATCAAAACCACAACCAGCTCAGACGACAATCTTGCAACCGCCGAACATCCCCACTTTCAGATCCACACCAACCCCAGGACCACACTGAGAGGCACCCTCATCTACAGGCCTCCAGGTACCTGCACCCAATTCAGCGATGACATCAAGGACTTCATCAGCCCACACGCCCTAGCCTCCGAGAACTACATTCTTCTAGGAGACCTCAACTACCACCTTGAAAACAAACACGACAGCAACACCACCACCCTTCTGGACAACCTGGCCAAACTCGGACTCAAACAACTTGTGGACACCCCCACCCATGTAGCCGGACACACGCTCGACCCTATCTTCACATCCAGCAAGCACATCTCGTTCGATCGCACCACAGTTCTCCACTGGACGGACCACAGTTGCGTTCACTTCAGCTACAAAACCTCCCTAACCCACAATCGCCCTCAACCTATTCCTCGGAGACACTGGAACAAAATCACCTCCGACCAACTCCTCACATCACTCAACCAAAACCCTCCCACCCTCCCATTGGATCCAAACCAAGCGGCCACCAAACTCAAGCAATGGATCACCCACAGTGCTAATGAATTAGCACCCCTGAAAAAGCACCAGATCAATTCAACCAGCAAAAAGGCTCCCTGGTTCAATGATGACCTTAAAAAATCCAAGAAACTATGCCGCACTCTGGAGAAGATATGGAGAAAAAACCCAACATCAGAAAACATTGCCTCCCTCAAGTCAGCCACCCGCAAACACCACCAACTGATTCGATCCGCTAAGAAATCAGAATTCAAGGATCGTCTCGACAACAACACTCATAACAGCAAGGAACTCTTCAACATCGTCAAATAATTCACCAACCCCACAGCAGCATCTAACGACATCACTCCCTCCCAAGACCTCTGCAACGCATTATCCTCCTTCTTCTACAACAAAATTGCTGACATCCACAACAGCTTCGAGAATTCTCCCAGCGATCAACCCTCCCCACCCCTCTCTGATCCTACTCCGCCAACTAACAACCTCAGCGCCTGGAACCCAATTACCACTGAAGACACCATTCGCCTCATGAACTCAATCCACTCTGGCTCGCCCACTGACCCTTGCCCCCACCACATCTTCAACAAAGCTGACTCCATCATCGCCCCCCATCTCCGTGATGTCATCAACTGCTCGTTCAACTCTGCCACCTTTCCAGAAAGCTGGAAACACGCCGAACTCAGTGCCCTTCTGAGGAAACCCACAGCTGACCCCTCTGAACTTAAAAACTACCGACCCATATCCCTCCTCCCATTCCCGGCCTAACTCATCGAGAAAGCCGTCAACAGCCAGCTCGCCGCCTTCCTTGAATCCAACAACTCCCTTGATCCATCTCAATCTGGATTTCGAGCCAAACACAGCACCGAAACCGCCCTCATTGCAGCGACCGACGACATCCGAGCACTCCTGGACAACGGAGCAACATTGGCCCTCATCCTACTCGACCTTTCCGCTGCTTTCGACACAGTCTGCCACAGCACCCTTATATATCGACTCAGCAACATCGGCATACAAGGAAAAGCCTTGGACTGGATTATCTCATTCCTCGCTGGGAGAACTCAAAGAGTCCGACTTCCCCCATTCTACTCAGAGGCCACCGAAGTCATCTGCGGCGTACCTCAAGGATCCTCACTCAGTCCCACCCTCTTCAAAGTCTACATGAGTCCTCTCGCCTCCATCGCGCGTCAACACAACCTCAACATCATCTCTTACGCCGACGACACCCAGTTAATCCTCTCCCTCACCAAAGACCCCAACACCGCCAAAACCAATCTTCACGAAGGCATGAAAGAAGTAGCCAACTGGATGAAACATAGCCGCCTAAAACTCAACTCAGACAAAACGGAGGTACTCGTCCTAGGTTCTTCCCCCTCAGCTTGGGACGACTCCTGGTGGCCTTCCGCGTGGGCGCAGCACCCACACCCACAGACCATGCACGTAACCTTGGCTTCATCCTAGACTCCTCTCTCTCGATGTCCAGACAAGTCAACGCCGTCTCGTCCTCCTGCTTCAACGTACTTCGCATTCTCAAAATGATCTTCCGCTGGATCCCCCTCGAGAAAAGAAAGACTGTCACCCACGCACTGGTCACGAGTCGACTGGATTATGGTAACACACTTTACGCCGGAATCACAGCAAAATTACAGAAAAAACTCCAGCGCATCCAAAACGCGTCAGCGAGACTCATATTAGACATCCCACGCCAAGATCACATCACCAGACATCTAAAAGACCTCCACTGGCTTCCCGTTAACAAAAGAATTACTTTCCGCCTTCTCACCCACGCACACAAAGCCCTCTACAATATAGGACCCGAATGCCTCAACACCCGACTGTCCTTCTACAAACCCACCCGTCAACTTAGATCGTCCAATCATGCCCTCGCCGCAGTCCCGCGCATCCGGAAATCCACCATGGGTGGCAGATCCTTCTCCTTCCTGGCTGCCAAGACATGGAACTCACTCCCCCTCACCTCCGCCTTACTCAGAACCACATCTCCTTCAGAAAAGAACTTAAAACCTGGCTTTTTGACAAATAATGAACCCCTTCCCTTAGCTCCTTGAGACCCTCTGGGTGAGTAGTGCGCTTTATAAATGCCGGAACTTGAACTTGAACTTGAACCTTGGGGCCGATAAACCTTCCTGTTACCTCCAGTAAGTCTCAAAAAGCGGGATTGCTGAAAGGACTTCTGAGGCCATGCCCACTTTCATCACCACTCTGCAAACGCACCTCCTGGTGAACTTCTGGTTGGGGAATAAAATCCACTTGGCTCCAGAGGGTCCTTGGGGGCCAACTACCTCTCCTGGTCCCTCCTATAAGTCCCACTCTGCAGGATTGCTGAGAGGTCTTTGGAGGCCATGCACCATTCTCCACCACTCTGCAAATGTCCCTCCTGGCACACTGCTGGTTGGGGGATAAAGTCCCCTTGGCTGCTGATGGTTGATGGGGGCCAACTATCCCTCCTGTTACCTCCAGTAAGTCCCACACAGCAGGATTTCTGAGAGGCGGTGGGAAGCAATGCTCCCCTTTTCCACCACTCTATAACTGCGTCTTCTGGTGCATTACTAGTTGGGGGATGAAGTCCCCTTGAATGCTGAGGGTCCTTGGGGGAAAATAAGCCCTTCTGTTACCTCCAATAAGTCTCAAACAATGAGATTGCTAAGAGGACTTCTGATGCCACGCACCATTTCTCCAACACTGTGCAAATGCACCTTCTGGTACACTTCTGGTTGGGGAATGAAGTCCCCTTGCTGCCAGAGGGTCCTAGGGGGCAAATTACCTCATCTGTTATCTCCTGTACGTCCCACACTGTGGACTTGCTGAGAGTTCTTTAGAGGCCATGCCCCTTTCTCCACCAATCTAAAAACACGCCTTCTGGCACACTGCTAGTTGGAGGATAAAGTACCCTTGGATGCTGAGGGTTGATGGGAGTCAACAACCGTTCCTGATACCTCCAGTAAGTCCCACAGAGCAGGATTGCTGGGAGGTTGTTGAAGGCCTTGCCCCATTTCTCAAAAACTTTGCAAACATGCCTCCTGGCACTCTGCTGGTTGGGTAATGAATTCCCCTTTAATGTATAGGTTCCCTGGGGGCCAGGTTCCCTTTCTATTACCTACAGTAAGTCCCAGACAGCATGATTGCTGAAAGCTGGTCAGTGGCCCCACCCCCTTTCTCCACCACTCTGCAAATGCAACTCCTAGTTGAAAAAACATAGAAATTCACCCAAAAAAAATAGAAAGGTAACATGGATTTTATAGTTAGGCTCAGATTTCACTCGTATAAAACTAATGAAATTCAGCAGTTATAGTTTGCTGAGCTAACAATAGCTCACACCTCCGCAATGCACTGCTTATGACCTCACATATTACATCACTCATGACATGGTCAGTGACATTACTGATAACATCACTGATGACATCTCAAATGACATCACTGATGACACTACTGATATTATCCCCAGCATCACTGACGCACCAACTCACACCCCCATTTAACCTTTCATACACCTACTCTGACACAACCATTCGATGACCCATACCAGTACGTGTACACTGAAAGTCACCAGTTATACTTTAATATAACTTGCACTCCACCACGCACTGCTAATGACCTCACATATTTCTTCACTCATGACATATTTAATTACATATTTGATGACATCACTGAGGAAGTTTTATAAGTAAAATAAAAAACAAAAAACTCTCATCCTATGGAACTGGGACTACCTGTTTCTTGAGTGACTGTGACTGCAACTGTGTAATACGCCATTGCACCATCCTCTCCACTATCCACTTCTCCACTGTCATCACTAACCCAGCAGCCCCACACATTCACTTAAGCAATTACTCAGAAAGATTTGAAGCCTCATCCAATTCAACATTGTGGACTATATGGCCACTCTTATAATGTTCACCTCCTTAGCAAAGGCCCCCCCCTTTCCCTCAACCACTGCTATGCCCTGTTTCAAAATCAAGAGTCCAAGTACTGAGATCTGCACACATTTCTTACATAGGCATCTCCATCAGACAAGGAATCATCGTAGATTCTCTTAAACAGAATGTGTGCTTCCCTTGAGTTTTATTTTGCCAAGAACTAATCTGTCTCCTTGTTAACTGGAGAGGAATTCTCCATTGCTAGTATGGCAGTGCCCCCCCCCCCCCTTTGGCCAATAATGGAATTCCCTGCTTCCCTGCATGTACCCTGTAAAGACCTACAGGACTCAGCAGATAATCTCTCTATTACCTTCCTCCAAGCTACCCATACCCTAAAACATTTTTGTGGTATCTTGATTAATTAGAAATCCATGATAACATTGTTAATGTATTTATATTCATTGTGTAAGAAATTGTGTTACTAGTTGAGGAGGGGGCGGGGGGAAATCCTTCACAAGCAGCAACCACAATACTTGTTAGGGTGAAGTCACAAAGAGCATCAAATTAACCTGTTCTCAAACCTCTGGTAGGCTGTCAGGCCTAACTTAGAGGCATTGGGTAAAGTACTTATGCAGCACTTCAAACAGAAATAAAGAGAATACACAACAAAAGAAGAATCCCACACCAAATTAGACTAATAGAGTTCATTTTAATAAATAAAACAAGACCAAACCGACAACAATACAATCAGTAAAATGGAGATTTACAACTTTAAAGATTTCTGTGAAAATAGCGCAAAAAAGCACAAAGCAACAACTGTGGTTATCTGGTCATGCCAGATTGAACTGGAATGGCATGGGGATCAAAAAACGATGGAATTTGGCCCAGATCTCTGAACGGGGGTGAATGTTTGACATTGTGCAGCATTCTTTCCATCAATTGTTCTTTTTGCATTTTGCCCCCGGGAGGGATGGGTTTACCAAGATGTGGGCCCTGTGCTCTCCATGCCTCTGGAGTCAAGCTAGCCTGGCTGAAATGGCATGGGAGCAAAAAACAACTGATTTAGACCCAGATCTCCATACCGGGGTAAATGTTTGACATTATGCAGAATTCTGTAGATTACTTGTTCTTTTTGCATTTGTGGCACCAAGTAGGATGGGATCTGTGCTCTCCATGCCACTGGAATCAAGCTAGCCTGGCTGATGCGGAGCGATACACCAAAACCAATACCAGGATGCTTGTTTCCAGTCGAGGGAGGACCTTGCCTGGCAGTTTGGGCTGGACTGTTCCGTTGGGGATCCGAGTCAGGATTGATTTGCATATGGATGGGTCTGAACTAGAATGGCATGGGGAGCAGAAAAACAATGGATTTCGGTCCAGATCTCTGTACTGGGGTGAATGTATGACTATGTGCAGCATTCTGTCCATCAATTGTTCTTTTTACATTTGTCGGCCCGAGTGGGATGGGTATGCCCAGGCATGGGACTCGTGTCCTCCATGCCACTGGAGTCAAGCTAGCCTGGCTGATAAGGGATGATACCCCAAAACCGGTCCCATGATACTTGTTTCCAGTTCAAGCAGGACTGGCTTGGCAGTTTGGACTGGACTGTTCCCATGGGGATCAGGACTGATTTGCACATGGCTGGGTCTGAACTTGAATGTCATGGGGAGCAAACAAAAGAAGAATTTATGCCTAGATCTCTGTACTGGGGTGAATGTTTGAGATTGTGCAGCATTCTGTAGATTACTTGTTCTTTTTGCATTTGTCGTGCCAAGTGGGACGGCTACGCTCAGACGTGGGATCTGTGCTCTCCATGCCACTGGAATCAAGCTAGACTGGCTGATGCTGAGCTATACACCAAAACCAGTACCAGGATGCTTGTTTCCAGTCAAGGGAGGACCTTGCCTGGCAGTTTGGGCTGGACTGTTCCGATGGGGATCCGAGTCAGGACTGATTTGCATATGGCTGGGTCTGAACTGGAATGGTATGGGGAGCAGAAAAACAATGGATTTGGGTCCAGATCTCTGTACTGGGTTGAATGTTTGACATTGTGCAGCATTCTGTCCATCATTTGTTCTTTTTACATTTGTTGTCGGCCGAGTGGGATGGGTATGCCCAGACGTTGGTCCTGTGCTCTCCATGCCACTGGAGTCAAGCTAGCCTGGCTGATGAGGGGTGATACTCCAAACCAATCCCAGGATGCTTGTTTCTAGTCCAGGGAGGACCTGGCCAGGCAGTTCGGACTGGACTGTTCCCATGGGGATCAGGACTGATTTGCACATGGCTGGGCCTGAACTTGAATGGCATGGGGAGCAAAAAAAAGAAGGATTTATGCCTAGATTTCTGTACTGGGGTGAATGTTTGACATTGTGCAGCATTCTGTAGGTTACTTGTTCTTTTTGCATTTTTCGTGCCAAGTGGGATGGGTATGCTCAGACGTGGGATCTGTGCTCTCCATGCCACTGGAATCAAGCTAGACTGGCTGATGCAGAGCGATACACCAAAACCAGTACCAGGAAGCTTGTTTCCAGTCGAGGGAGGACCTTGCCTGGCAGTTTGGGCTGGACAGTTCCGATGGGGATCTGAGTCAGGACTGATTTGAATATGGCTGGGTCTGAGCTGGAATGGCATGGGGAGCAGAAAAACAATGGATTTAGGTCCAGATCTCTGTACTGGGGTGAATGTTTGACATTGCGCAGCATTCCGTCCATCATTTGTTCTTTTTACATTTGTCGGCCCGAGTGGGATGGGTATGCCCAGACGTTGGTCCTGTGCTCTCCATGCCACTGGAGTCAAGCTAGCCTGGCTGATGAGAGGTGATACTCCAAACCTATCCCAGGATGCTTGTTTCTAGTCCCGGGAGGACCTGGCCAGGCAGTTTGGGCTGGACTATTCCCATGGGAATCAGGGTCTGGACTGATTTGCATATGGCTGGGTCTGAACTGGAATGGTGCAGCATTCTGCCCATCTACTGTTCTTTTTGGATTGGGACAAAGTCACAAGTTCAGGCCAACCGGGATGGATTTTGGGCTGCCTACAGAAGTACTTTAAATATTTGTTGCAAAGCATTACGTGGTCCTGCCACAAGGATGCATCAAGCAGCCGAGGCGATGTGAGGTCCGGGTTGGATATGGGTCACGCAGCATTGGTTCATGTAAGCTGTGAGGCTGCAATATGAGGCCCTGCTTCATTGTTGAGGCAGTCGATGATGAGGTGGCTTTCGATGCAAAGTTCAGCATCGAGGATCCATTGAGCAATGGCAGGTTCCAAAGAAGATGCCGGGCTTGTGATCCAGAGTCCTGCATCTTTGTTGAGGATGTCATTGATGAGGGGCTTGCGATGCATGGACCTGTATTGAGGATGCGATGAGCAGTGGCAAATTTGATGAGGCTATGGGCTGTGAGTGTGATGCAAAGTCCTGGCTCTGGGAAGGTCTACGCAGCATAGGCAAAGAGTTGGTTCTGCTCGGGGTTGCACTGCACAGCATAGAAGATGCTGCGGTGGTGCTGGGTCCACAGATGGGCTGTCATAACACCTTCAGGCCCACTTTCAAGGGTCCAGGAGTAGTGTGGTTCCTCCTGGCAGGGCAAGATAGTTTCCCGGTCCAGCTGCTATTTACAAGAGACTATCCCCTGGATTCTCTCTGGTGGTCCTGGGTACAAGTTGCAGGTTCCAGTCTTTTCTCAACCAGGCAAGATGGCTGCAGGATAGCAGAGTGCTAATTGTTTTGGCAGCACAGCAGTCCTTGTTCCTGGCAGGTTCTTCCATATGTCCAGAAGTGTACTGAAGAGTTGATATCTGGGGTCCAATATTTATACTTGGTGCCTTCTTTGAAGTGGAAGAAGCTAATAGATGATTCTCTTTGAAGCGTCCAGGTTTCATGTCTCCCCTGTCCAGGCTCCAGACTAACTACAGGGGTTATGCAATCCTTTATTTGACGATAGGACATAGCCTATCCAGGTTTAAGTGGGGCTGTACCCAGCTCTGCCCTCCCATCCTGCCAGTGATGGCCCATCCAGGCACACCTAACCTCTCTAATTTGTGTGGCTGTTTGTAAGGAATTCACAAAAGACCAACTGCCAACTACACCTAGTCATGTGACCCAAAGGCAAGCGCTAAGCGTTATGTGCTCATTTACAAGCCCATTGTGCTGCTGGTACGTCACTTTTTCCCATTTTAAAAGTGACGGACCTGCGGCGCAAGGGGCTTGTAAATAAGCCCCTAAATGTCTATGGTAGAAAAATGTCAAAATCCTAAAAGTGGCATTTTCAAAATTGTATTTCCAAATCCATCTTTACCATAAAAGAGGATTTTCCCTAACAATTCCAAAGACATCAAACTTGAATTGTTCACCTGTTCCCGTATGGAAGTTATACTTAATTAATGAAATAAGGTAACCCCAATGTTTCCTATGGTAGAGGTAAGCAAGTATTTTCTGGTGATGGAACCCTAGGTGTCTGCCTTATTGATACAGTCCCCAGACATTCAACAAGGAATCAGATGTACAGCTATGCAGAGCATTGTGCATTTGATTCCAGGGTTTTGAACCCCACCTTATGCTTGGCTAGCACCAATAAAGCGATAACAGTGATGATAATTTCTTTCTATATAGTGCTACAGACATGTCATAGCACTGTAAATAGCTGGGGTCATTGGTGCTCAATTTAATTATACTCAATTTTCTGATCTTGGAAGGAGGAAGGGCTGATTTGGCCTTGCCATGAATCAAACTCCTTACTTGCAGATTTAAGCAGGTATCATACGTGGCACGTTAATCTGTATAGCCATCTTTCCACAACAATTGCTAAGACTCGGAGGAATAACAAAAGGTAAACACCTCTCATAGAAATATCTATACGAACACTTTGTAGGTTTTCCACTAGGTTATTTTGCCTCCCAGTTCGGAAACCCACACATCAAGAATGAGAGATAACATTCTGCATCATTTATCCTACTTTTTGTGAAAAGACAACTATTCCCAGATGGTTTAATCAGAGAGTTGAAATGCTCCATGTTGGAAGTGGTGATCCTTATTGCTTACCACCGCCACCAAATGCTGGAAGCGGGAGTCCCTGACCCCTTGCTTCAACGTTAGGCTAAGTAAGGACACCCTTTGAGATAACCCTGCTCACCCCTTAGTAGCTTGGCACAAGCAGCCAGGCTTATCTCCAAGGCACGAGTGTACAGTATGTGCAACCAAGATCACAGCAAGCCAATAATGTCACCACAAATAGACTCCACACAAGTTTTTATAAAATGAGTATAAACTTTATAAAAGAAGTTATACGATATGATCACATGATACAAAATCAACATCCAAGAATAGGTAGTATTCTTTCCAGTGAGTTGGTAGGTTCTAATCCCAACCACCGCTTCTTACCAACAGTTAAGTTCACTTTTAACCGTTTTCAAAAGGTTAGGCCAGTCATATTGCTAGAATCACACATGTTACAAAGGAAAACAAATACTGCAATGCGTAACGATATTCTCTTGTACTGTGCACAGAGAAACAATGCCATACATAGCGCCAGAGTCATGTACTTTGCAATAGAAGGAATAATACAATGTGTATCACTACTAGCATGCCCTGTACCAGGAATAAACAAAGCAATATGTCACGTTACAATCCTGTACTGTGCAAATGAAGAAATTATGCATTGTGCCACGCTATAATCAGATACTGTGCAATGAAGAACTAATGCAATGCACCACGTTACAATCATGTAATCTGCAAGGGAAAAATAATGCAGTGCGTAGAACACCAAGCATGTAGTTTGTCAGGCACAAATGATGTCAGGCTTCATACGACAGTTCGATAATTTGTTAGCAGCAATAATACAAAGTGTAATACGACAGTTTAGGAGCTCCGTTAACAGTGCCCCCACTATGGATCACTAATGTCACAAAAGTACTGCTTCCCACTTTGGCCTCAGTTCTCTCCCTCCTTGGGTCAGCACGGGCCGGTATCCGAGCCGAAGCAATAGTCTTGTGCAACTGACAGACGCGAGAGGCCGAGAGTCTGTCCCTCTGGGCCCGCACACCAGCCCAGGTGTTGATCCATGTTACCTGGGGGGGGGGCGGGATCCCGCTCTCCTCTCTGACGTCAGCGACTTGGGCCTTGATCCAGAACTCCGTCACGGGGTGCAGCAAGCTTGGGCTGGCGGCTCAGCTCCTCCGTGACTGCTGGTCCAGGCCGCTGCTAATCTACTCTGAGTGCCCAATGATCTGGCCCTCCTTCAGGTGGTCTCAGGGAACACTGAGACCCACCCTCAGCACTGTGGAGACTTTACTTCAATTTGGTGCATACCCTATCCAGGCACTCCTCACCAGTGCCTCAGGTTGCACCTCAACACGGACACTGCGTGTCTGAGACTCGCCTCTTCTCCCGTGCTCATGAGGACCAGGCACACTTCACCAGTGCCTCTGCTTGCACCTCGGCACGAACCCTGCGCGTCTGAGCCTCTCCTCTTCTCCCGGTGCCCATGATGTCCAGGCGCCCTTCACCAATGCCCTGACTGCACCAAGACATGCACTTTACGCGTCCGAGTCTCGCCTCTTTTCCTGGTGCACACCATGTCCAGGCGCTCTTCACCAACGCCCCAGCTGCACCACAACACGCATGCTGTGTGTCTGAGACTCACCTCTTCTTTTGGTGCACACAACGACCAGGCGCTCTTCACCAAAGCCCTGGCCTGCACCACCACACTAACCCAGGGCGTCCGAGTCTCGCTTCGTCTCCCCCCGTGCACAGCACAACCAGGAGCTTCTCACCAATGCCTCAGCCTGCACCATGACATGCACGCTGCGCGTCTGAGACTCAGTTTACTCCTGAGTGCCCACAATCATAAGGCACAACTTCTGAGGGTCTCAAACTGCAAAAGCACGCACACATGG
Source organism: Lissotriton vulgaris (assembly GCF_964263255.1). Classification (NCBI taxonomy): domain Eukaryota; kingdom Metazoa; phylum Chordata; class Amphibia; order Caudata; family Salamandridae; genus Lissotriton; species Lissotriton vulgaris. The sequence continues at coordinate 186,804,660 of NC_141695.1, read as the reverse complement.
TGTTGCTTGGGACTTCTCCAGAAACTTTTATGATCCTGTATTTCCAAACGTGGAGCAAACTCAACTTGGGCCCTTGGGGTCACAAGACACAGCACAAAGCACAGTCTTCTGCAAGCAGGGGACCCAACGCCTCCAAGCATTCATCCCCACTGAGCATGACCCTACCAAAGCATCTTTAAACTACCTGACTAACCTGGACATGGCCTGTAACAAACTAGCCCCTCCTAAATCATCACACAGAAATAGAACAACTCCTCCAGCCCCATGGTTCACGGAGGCCCTACGCATGCAGAAACAATACTGCAGGAACCTTGAAAGACAATGGCGTCGCAATTACAGCCCGGCAGACAAATCCAACTACAAAAATGCCCTCGCTATCTACAAAAGAGCGATAACTACCGAGAAAAGTCATTACTTCATCACTCAGATTAATCAGGCAAAAAATTTGTCAGGAGAACTATTCAGGGTAGTTACCACCTTATCCAACCCCCCGACGCCGCCCTTAGAGGCTTCTCAATCATTGACCGATGCCTTGGCCAGCTACTTCGAGGAAAAAGTTAGTTCCATTTTCCAGACTTTTTCGCGATCTACCCCCCCTCAATCTGCGATTCCTCCCCCTACTAGCACTTCACCAACTTTATTATCTTTCAACCCCGTAGATAAAGATCACATTCAACGACTAGTAGCCAGTACCAAATCCGGCTCCCCCCTGGACCCTTGTCCCCCGTCTATTCTTAACCGCATACCGGAAGCATTCTCCCCTTCATTATCCACAATATGCAATGCTATGTTCACAACGGGAACATATCCTTCAGTCTGGAAAAAAGCGATCATAAAGCCATTGCTGAAAAAACCCACGCTAGACCCTCTTCTTCCAGCAAGCTATAGACCTATCGCTTGTCTCCCATTTCCAGCCAAGATTTTTGAAAAGTCCATGAACTTGCAACTGTCAAAATACATCAATGACAACAACTTGCTAGACGACACTCAGTTCGGCTTTAGGCAGGGACACGGGACAGAGACGGCACTACTGAAAGCTGCGGACGAAATCAGAACAACCATGGACAAGGGAGGATCAGCTGTCTTGATACTCCTAGATCTCTCCGCCGCATTTGACACGGTCGATCACATCACCTTGATCGACTGTGTCGCAGCCCTCGGAATAGGAGGAACAGCTAAAGACCTGATTGCTTCATTCCTCGCCAATCGGCCACAGACTGTCAAAATGGGTAATTTCATCTCCCAGACCTTCTCTCTTCCCTGTGGCATTCCACAAGGCTCCTCGCTAAGTCCGACGCTTTTTAATATCTATGTATCGGACTTGGCGAGGGTGATAAAATCCTACGGTATTGCACTGACTACATACGCCGATGACACGCAACTAGTGCTATCGGTGTACAATAACGGAGCCAGCGTAGCAGCCAACTTCCAGGAGGGTATGAAGGCAATAAGCTCCTGGATGTCATCAAACTGCCTCAAGCTCAACTCTGATAAAACGGAGGTGATGACATTCGGGAGCTTGAAACCAGCATGGTCCCCACAATGGTGGCCACCGGAGCTGGGATCCCCCCCCGAACCGGTGACTAAGGTCCGCAACCTGGGAGTCACCTTCGACAACAAGCTGACTTTCCACCACCATGCCAATGCCGTCGTATCATCTGCATTCTATACACTCAAAAAAATCAAAAAACTTCTTCCATATCTACCACAGTCAGCGGGCAAAACACTTATCAGTACTCTAGTGTTTTCAAAAACGGACTATTGTAACTCTCTGCTTCTTAATGCGCAAGAAGGAGTCCTCAATAAATTCCAGACCGTTCAAAACGCGGCTGCAAGAATTATACTTTCTATCCCCGAATTCACATCAGTATCCCACCGCATCAAAGAGCTCCACTGGCTCCCAATCAGGAGCCGAATAAAATTCAAGGCTCTCTGTATAGCCTATAAGACCCTGAATTACCCAGGGCCTAAGTTCCTAAAAATAGCTCTTCATCCTCTGGAACATCGCAGAACTCTCCGATCCTCTACAACCTGTATGCTGTCTGTCCCTCGGACAAAAAAAGCCACTTGGGGAGACAGGTGCTTCACCACAGCCACTGCTAAATTATGGAACACCCTCCCATTGCATATCAAAACTGTCCCCACCCTCATTAAATTCCGAAAGAGCCTCAAGACGTGGCTATTTTCCTCTGTTTAACTACCGTCAAAGAGTAAGGAGTTCTCTGATCACCAGCGCCGAGACACCTGTATAGGTATTTGCACGCTTTAAAAATAGCAAAAAAAAAAAAAAAAAAAAAAAGCACCGTCTCAACAGCCTCTCCCTTAGTTAGAACAGCAAACTGCAGACCAACCCCAGATCACAAAGCAAGGATTGGTCTGTCCACAGCAGCCTCTTCAGTTGCTCCTTCTTTAGCAGAGGTTCCTCTTGACCACAGAATGGATCCAAGCCTTTTCAGTTTCAATCCATATCTGTTTCATTCCCACGCTCAGGGGTTTCAGCTCTCATAGTTATACCCCTTAATGTCTTTGAGTTTGTTTGTGCTCAGGGGTCCCTGACCCCTTCCTAAATCAGTTCTCGTTGTCTCCTTCCCAGTGTCACCTCTCTCCCTTTGATACTGGGAATCTGTACCCTTTATCACTCAGCCGGAGATGGGTCAATTTGTTTATAGCATCAGCCCAGGCATTTTCACCTCCCGGGCTTCTCCTCTCCCTACTCTCCAGATGCAGGGGAGCATGGTGCCATCTCAATCCCTCCAGTGTCACGACCTCTCCCAGCTCCTCCATATTTCAGAGGAGACACACAGAAATGCTTAGGGCACAAAACTCAGCCACTTTCTAAAAGAGTGGTTTCTGAACACACAGTTACAAAACCAACTTCACAGAAAGATGTGTTGTGACACTGTGATTCCATACATACTAAACTTCCCCTCTCCATTATTAACATACAGGAAAGTAGGCTAACACACACAACACCCAGCCTTCCCCATTCTGTCCCATGGGCAGGATGGCCTTTCAGCAGTGAAAAACAAAATGGACTGTTTTTTACAGTCAGGACATAACACCTTATTTTATGTCCTGCCTTTTACCTACACTGCACCGTGCCCAGGGATTACCTGAGACCTACCACAGGGGTGCCCAATGTGTACGTAAAAGGGAAAATCAGGCCTGACAAGAGATTGCACTTGTCAGGACAACATGCAAACTTAGCATTCTGCAGACCTGAGTTCTCTTCTCCGAGGACTTTACTAGTAAGGCAAACATACCAATCATGGCCAACCAATTACCATTACATTTTACATGAGGAACATTTGTACTTTGACACTGATGAGCAGTGGCAAAGTACCTACAGCATCTAGATTGCAACTCTATGTTAGGAAAATGGTCTAGGGGGAATGCAAAACGTTTAGGGATTGTTTAGCCAAAAAGGCCAAGTCCTACACTCCAGCTGAAGTATAAGGTAGGGAGTCTCCTGTGCTGTTTAACTGCGGGAGGGGCAGACAACTTAGCAAGCCTTCTTGCAAGGGTGCCTGCTTGCCTGAAAGATATGGAAATGTGCATAGCGGGTTAAGTTGTAAATGTAAAGGGTGCAAAAAGTTATCGCAAGGGAGTTACCAGCTGAGCTGTGAAGTGTGTGCTTTTATAGGACAGTTATAAAACAAACTTTGCACTACATACAGTCTGGGTATTACTAAAATCTCTTTTTTGGAAGGACTATTTCAAGCTTTGACCCCTCCCCCACGCTTACTCACCCAGCCCCCATTGCATGCAGCATCCCAGTTTCCATACTATTTTTAATGCACTTAAACTGCTGAGACCTCTCAAGGATTGTAATAAAATCCCTGCTCACTTTCAGTCCTCAGGCTGAAGGTGTGGTGCGGCTTTCCTGTTGTAAGGCTGTGAAGGAGTCCTCTTAAGGCTTTGCTGTATCAGCTCCTTTCACCATACAATAGAGTCCATCAAAAAAGCCATTGTCAGGAATTTGAACTGCTGTGAAGATAAAAGTCTAGGTTTGACCTGACAGGATTCCTGAAACACAATCATTTTCCAATAGAACAGTTTTAGATAGTCTCATCAGAAAATGGCTAACAGTCTTGATGCACACTGACGGGAGGGGGTGGTGTTGGGGAGTGCAAGAGGTTAGACTTTGCATTGTTTTTTTGCTTTTTGTTCCTGTTGTTATTCTGATGCCCATCCAAATGCAATACATAAGTGCAAACTTGGCTGCGGAAGTGAAATATAAACGGCAGGACATGAAGTGCTGGGCGCTGGGGTCAGCAGAGACTGACTGGAAGCGTGCATAATGAGTCTGGTGGGGGATGGGTAATCCCATGAGATCAGAGACTGGCGGGGATCTAATGGCATCTGCTTCTGACTGCTGTATCACTAGCCTCCTTTCAGGGAGGAGTCAAGTGCCCCAAAGCTAAAAGTTACTTAAGCTTTGGTGCCACATGACCCCTGTTAGGTGAGTTATCTTCATCCAGTTCTTTATGATATTTGCTGGCTCAATATTGAGGTGGGAAAACTAAAACTATGTGTGTCTGTGGGCTACGCGGTGTTGTCATAATGTTGTCCACCTGGCATCGTACCACATGGCAACTATGGTCATCTACCATAATAATTTGAATGACCATCACACATCATGAAATGGAGCAGCCCACCTTTCACCACTGATGCCTGAAAAGTGAGTAAGACTAAATTTGGCTTTTGTGACTTCATCAAGAGGTAATCCTAACTCAGATGCTAAACCAGTGTTTTATCTTCAGTAAATCACTCAATCTCAGTCCTCATTCTCTCTCGGTTCTCATACACACATCTTGAATAAAGTACTCCATCTTAACCTTTCAATATGGAGGTTGGATAAATCACTCTGTATCAGTCCTCAAACACATGTTAACTACAGCACTCTATCTCTGACCTCATACAGACATCTTCAGTAAATCGTTCCACCTCAATCCATAAACATACAGGTTGGATAAATCACTCTAACTCAGTCTTTAAATACCCGTATTAAGTAAATCACTCTCAATCCTCAAACACACACAGAATAAATCACTATATCTCTCTCGTCAAAAAGACTTCTTGTTAAAATACCTTTATCTCAATCCTCCAATACACATGTTAGATAAATCACTCTATCTCAATCCCCAATCTAACTTAGGATAAATCACTCTATCTCTCTCATCAAAAAGACTGTAGTGTAGTCCCTATATTCCCAATAGGCTCTGCGCATTGGAATAATATATCCTATAGATGTGACGTAGGACTCAGGTCGACTAGGTCTCTATCCAATATATTGGACTTAATTGTGAGTGTCATCTAGCTCAGAGGTCACTAGAAACTTTCTCGAATACACAAGAAGGGATTCGTTTCTGACAACCGCATAAACATGACAACTTTGTTTCCCCAAGAATAAAACTTATCTTCAGAGTTGTGGAAACAATGGATAGATATTTCACTCAGTCAATCGTGCATGCTTAGTTTCATCAGAGGTGCAGAGAAATAGAGAGACGGGCATTTTCAATAAAATTATTTATTGAACAGTCTTGTTTCTCATGCAGAAGAAATAAACTGCTACAGTCGTAATACTGACTGTAAAGTGTACTGTGTACAGCAAGAAGAGTATTATAAAATAATGCTGTAAAAGCATGGTATGGTTTCTAAGCCATAAAATACATACATAAATAACAAAGACTAAAAGTACTCAACTGGTGCTTCTAAACTACGCCTACCCCGATGTACCTAATCTAAGTCTAGTACAAGGGAAGAAGTAAGTGTGGTGTAGCATAGGTTTAGTTTCTTTGCCGAGAATCTATCCAAGATTTATCATAGGGCCTAATCAGCTCGGTACCTTGCTTTAGAACGAAGGAGGTCTGATATCTCTGTCTCGGGACTCGATTTCCCAACACCCCGCAAGGGGAGCTTGGAAACACTGGAGCTGGATTCTCAGCGAGAGAAAGGCAGCCTCTCTGTCAGTGCGTCAGCTGGAGGGTCGGCTTCCTTCGGCACTTGCTGTAGCGAGCTGTGTCAGGCAAGTAGATAGTCGAACTACTCCAAACCACTGTGTCTTTGCTAGGGCAAGTGTAGGCATATTTATACCTTGAAGGTGCCTGGTTTGACGTAAAGTCGGACATAATAACGTGCCCAAAGAACCCCAAGGGAATGGTTGTTTTTTTAAAATGCCATGATTTCTTGGACAAATCAATATTCAAAGAAAGGGGATGTCCCTGACTGCTGAAGCCGAGTTTTCCAAGAAATCGTTGTTGCTTTTTGGAACTAGTGGAAGTAGCCATGCCGTATTTGAAATGGATGGGTTATGTCTAAATATGGGTATGATTTCTATGCATATATAAGGTAAATGTAAAATATACCTACATAAAGGCATGAATCGGGAAAATTACACTAGGGTCCTAAAACGCTATACAACAAAACTTCTTGTTTAGGTCACTCTATCTCAATCCTCCAATACACTTGGATACATCACTCTTTCTCAATTATGGGTAGTCGGAACTATGCAATACATAAGTGCAAACTTGGCTGCGTAAGTGAAATATAAACTGCAGGACATAAAGTGCTGGGCGCTGTTTTACTCCTCTGAATTCCGCTGAGTTACATACAAACTCAGCGAGATTCCACAGAGTTCCACCCACCCACCCTAGCACCTCCTGTCATGATAACCACTGCAGTAGAATTTAAGGGTATTTTGTGGCACAAGATATAGTCTACTTAAATCTGAAATGTGTATAATGCAGCTGCAATCACTATACATAGGAAAATTAATCCGGCAGGCGAATCCCCATTTCTGACCAACGAGGCAGCAATGATGAAGAACGTTATTAATCAATCAATGCATTTATAAAGCGTGCTACTCACCCGTGAGAGTCTCAAGGCTCTAGGGGGAGGGGCACTGCTACTGTTCGAAGAGCCAGGTCTTGAGGTGCTTCCTGAAGCCGAGATGGTCCTGGGTCATTAAGTGTATACAGTGCTACTCAGCAAACGTAAATGAGAATTATGGTGCAAGGGTGATCTCTCGCTCTGCTGTTGCAGAAATGTCAGCTCTGCTCAATGTCAGTCTAAGAATATCAGTCCCTAAACCATGCAAACAGCAGGAATATTTTTCAGATACCTCAGCTGCAGTATCAATGTGCATTGGCAGGGAAAAACCCTTGTCTGGACACCTTCCACACATTGGCTCCGATTACGATGCCGGTTGGACGCGCGTCCGACCAACATCATCTCAGAATGTAAACCGACAGACCACTAGTTGGGAGTTGCATCTGACTAATTAGGATGCGGTCACTCATGAGGCGTCGGAAACATCCATTTTTTCATTGTGCCTTGAGGGACATCCGGTAAAGGGCCACAGCACAAGTCACATTGGAAAAATGCTCTGTGTGCCAGGTACCATATGGTGCCTGGCTCACAGGGTATGGATGTTTGGGGCGGCACCACAGGTGCACCCGAGGCCTCATAGCGAAGGCCCATGAAAGACTGGTGCCCTGTTAGGGGCCCCAAAGTCCGTTTCCAACATCCTTTCAATGGCGGTCTGACTGCCATTGAAAGGCTGTATAAAAGGGACATCATAATTCCTATGGCGGTGCCTGAGCAGGCACTGTCCTATTGTAGGGTATTACATTCCGGCCAAGAGTCAGGCAGGGCAATTAATGAATTATAGACAACAATGTCTACTATAAGCAAAACTTGTCCAGCCAGACAATGATTTAATCAATGTAAATGATTTAGCAAAATAAAGTGAACAATTATACATTGGGATACAATCCTGTATCAAGTACATATAACACAAGGTGGACAAACCAAAATTAACATAAAAGGGAAATTGGCAGGCAATTCTAAAACTAAGGGGGCGCTGGTAATGAGTTAGAGTTAAACCAAGCTGACCACATGTAGTAAACACAGTTGGGTAACACAATGGAAAACTAGTGTGAAACTACATAAATTGTCGACGACGTTTCGATCCTATACAAAATAAAGGATCATCATCACGACTAAAAGTACATTGCCTGATTGTTAACCATAACCCTGTCGGGAAAATAGCAAGGGGAACAAACAACAAAACAATATTTTAGAGTACGAACCTGCAACGTGAAAATATTGCTGTCTGATGAACCATGCTTAATGTGAGGACCTTCCAGCCGTGTGTGAATAGTGTATAGTGCCATTCATCCTGCACAACCATGTGTATATTGTGACAAGACAGTGAGTCAGAGTACTAGGGCTAGTGTGGGGTGATTATTTAAGGTGACTGTGGTGTTATGAATTAGGCAAGGAGGGTAGGCAGTTGAAGGAAGAGAGGAGGTTCTCACCTTCCAAGTACAAGAGTAACGAGGGGGTCGGGGAAGACAACCAATGGGTTGTTGTCCGGGCGGGGTGCAATTCTCCTTGTATCCTGTGGAGAATGGGCAAGGTTAGCGCACGGCGGAGAGGTGGGTAAGGAATCAACACGGTAAGGATGGATGATGTGGATATACCTGAGGAGAGATGCGACGGTCAGAGCGCCGCAGTTTGCGGGGCGCTAACACGTTCCTTCTGTAGGATAGGGAACAAGGGCCTCTTGGGGGTAGATTAGATCCTTGTTTGGTCGGTCCCAAGAGCTGAGACATTGGTACCGCAGGTTGCGGGGCACCAATGCGTGCCTTCCGAAGGATAGGGATCAATGGCCTCTTGAGGGTAGAATGAATCCTGGTATGTTCGATTCCAAGGAGCTGAGGAATTGGTACCAGGACCTGTTAATCTGAGTAAAACAGAGTGACGGTTAGGACCAGGGGGGCCACAGAGGTAGAGCATCAGGTCGCCGGAATAGTTAGCGGGCTGCTTACCAGGGTCCCGCTGCATGGATTGCCCAGAATCGGGGTTGTAGTGTAACCAGCGTGGATCCGGCTGGCCGCGGTAGGCGGGGAGGGATTCCTAAAGAGGGGAAGGTAGTTACTAAGGGGCTTGGTAGTCCTCGGAGCAAGGAATAAACCAACAGCGATTGGAGATGTGGCTTACCTTAATTATCCAGAGGGGTAGTCCTACGAACGCAACCGGACGCAATGGCTCGTGTCAGCGATGTGTTTCAGGATGCGCATGGAGTTAATATGCATGCTCAGGGAGTGGCCATATTGGTTGGGGAGGGCGTTTGTAAAACGGCACAATACGGCAGCCATCTTGGAGGTGTCAGGATAGTGCCCGTGGGAATTCCGGATCGTACTAGGGCAGACGGCGGGCCAGACATGGTAGATTGGAGGGTTGCAATGTGGAGGAGGAGATGTGAAGGGAGAGATTGGTGCAATGGTGACTAGGAAAGATATGGTAAGGACGAGGTGAGAGCAAGCATGCCAATAAACAACATGGAAGATAATAATGCAATGCAATTAGCTCATTTCTGTTAAAGGACCAATGATTACATGGGGAATTATTATTTTTTTTTAATTACTTACCTTACTCCTGTCCGTAGTATGAAGGACTCCACTAACCCCCCAATCTGCCCCTCCACCACCCTGGCCCACCCCACCGCCCGCAGCACTCCTTCGGCGAGCCGCCACTGCGTGATTGACTATGCACCACCTCACTTTTGGTGCACCATGTGCCCCCACCCCCAAGGTACCCTTTGGGTGTAGTAAGAAGTGCCCACGACCCCCAGACATTCCCACACAGGTGGGCATAGTTAAGGCTGCACCCACCTGTGGGGTATACCTATTTTCCCCTTGAAAGGCTTGTCAGGTCTGCCGCCGTTAGTCATAAGGGAACCTGACGTTTAAAAGAGTTGGTCCACCTTTATTAATGTGCTGGTCCCAGTACACGCCTGGGGTGGAAACAGAGCATCCACTGTAACAGGCTGCTGCATACTCAGTTAAACATGCGCCACGGCGGAAGCCGGTGCTGTGCGCCTTTTATGTAATAAGGGCACAGAAAGTGATACAGTCGCACTCTTGAGCCGCAGGAAGCCCCCTCCTTCTGTACCATGAAGAGAAGAGAGCAAATCATGATGACGATACTAACAACAGCAACAATAAAAATACCTCTAATAATAATAATCTTATGATAATAATAACCAGCTCTTTATCAACCCCCTACTGCCTCAATTTTGGCATTTACCTCTGTAATTACCAGACATCAAATCTACTCAATTTAATCATATCCAATTTAAACTCAAAATAGCCTTTTTATTCGGAATTATTAGGCTCTTGAGGTGAAAAACATGCTCTTGTGTGCTCCATTGCTGAGCCAGAATGCACTAATTGATGGACAGTATGCTGTACAAGTGCCAGGACTCTGCAGAGTGCTTTTCAATTCCCAGCCCACCTCTAGCAGCCTTTTAGAATGAGCGACCTGTCAGGAAACCTGTTTCCCTAAAGCTGTTTTCAGCTTTTCATTTCAGGCTCTGCAGGTAAACAAAATGTCTGCCTCCGGAGGGATGGCGAAAATTGGATGATTAAAGGATTAGCTATTTTTCTGGAAGGGGACTTTGAAAAAAGGATGCAAGTAACATAATTGCAGGCCATGCTTGGTTAATAAAAAAAAAAGCATGGTCACGTGACCTGTTTTCGTAAACTGTGCCTCGGCAGCGGTCGATTGGGACCGTGCTCGGTGGTATGAACATTCTCCGAGTTAAATGCACTTTCTTTTCTGCTCTGCCTTCCTTGAGCAGAAACACCAAACTGAAAAAGCATGCTTCTCATTAAAACACCCTTCCAAGGTCTCCGGCTGTCCCCTGGGGGGCGCTACCTGCCGTTTGAACATTCCTCTTACACGGCCTGTCAATAACCCTGTGAGGCGAAGGCGGCCCATCCATCCGCCTTCCTGGAAAGCATTGATTACACCGAGAAAACACCAATCCTGCCGCTGTTCGCCATTAAACATTAGACAAAGACAAAACGAAGAGAAACGGCTCATTTTCTGCACAATAAATGGATTTGAATGGATGGGCCGCGGGCGGGCCCGTCATCGGCGCGTCTTCCAGTGAGATGAAGGAGGAAGCGACGGCGCTGTTAAAATGGCCGAAACTTAATTAAAGTGTTGTTACAGTCCAAAAGTCAAGACATGTGTGTGCAGTACATTTCTCTTCCACTCTTTATCTCTATCTATCGATGCTATCTCTGTCAGTACGCTCTCTCTATCTGTTCTCCATCTATCTAAATTATACAGCTCTGGCGAGAAACTGCCTATAACAGCCTTTGAGAATTACACAACAAACCCACCGCGATAATCAGTGCATAATAAAGTGTGACTTGGGGCTAGCTGCCACCACGCTCTGCACAATGCAAGGCCTTGGCGCGGGCCTCTCTCTTTCACAACCCTCGACCTTCCTGGATTTTATCTGACTATTGGAGGGTGTTTTCATGGCTGTTTTTCCCTCGGACCCTTGTTGCCTTTCTCTCTCTTAATCTCAGCCAAAGTCTGATGAGGAAAATTAGGTCCTCATAGCTGAGTGATGTCGCCCATCACTGGCAACCACCAGCACAGCTTAACCTTTTCGATGCTGATGATGGAACCGCTCCGTCATCAGCCGCGGTAGCGCTGTGCTGATGACGGAGCGGTTCGGTCATGGCCCTCTCGCTGCTCCTGCGCAGTGCGGATTCCGCACCTGCGCTGGGCGTTCCATGGAGCGGGCGGGGCCATGACGGAACCGCTCCGTCATGAGCACAGCTCAACCGTGGCTGGTGACGGAGCAGTTCCGTCACCAGCATGGGCGCGTCGCGAGGCCGCCCCGCCCCTTAGCGCTGCGGCGGAATAGCCGCCGCAGCGAAGGTGTTAAATAGGAGAGAGGAAGTAGCCTTAGGACTAAAGCAGTCGACTGCGAAGCTTAGGAACCGGGTCTCCGCAACCACGCTCAATATCCTGTGATTCTGGGCAAATCGCGTAAACTCCCCGTGCCTAACAAAAAACAAGCATTGGCATAGCCAATAGTTCTCGCCTTTGGGACCTTATAAGTGTTTAGTTATCCAGCACAATAATCCTTGGTGCAACAACATCAAGTGTTGCATGGCTAAACACTTACAAGGTCCCAAAGGCGAGAACTATTGGCTATGACAATGCTTGTTTTTTTTAGATACAGGGAGACTCCTCTTTCTCTTGACATTCAAGGATAGTTGGTGAATGGACTGTGTTAGCCACCATCAGAGACTTGTAGTTCTGATTGTTCAATTGTTTTAATTAAAATATAGAATGGAAAGCTGAGCACGCGTTGACCAGGGAAACATAACAGTTGTGCCTTAATCACTTAAATTCAATCAGCTCTGACTCTAAATGTGATGCTCCATTAGCACATAATTCTAGGGCCTCCATCCCAGAGGTTCTCGGGGACAAAGATGCGGTTGAGCTGAGGAACATGCCACGAGGGATGAGCTGTTTACTAGATTTTACACAACTTCAAAGTGAATGAGCTCTGAGCCCTTCTGTTCTTTCAAAGACTGGCCTTGTTGCCATGGTACCGTGTACAAGGTCTCCTCCACGAGGCGACAGGGGGTGTGGTCTGCATCGGCAGTAACGTGTCCCTGAAAGTGGTCCATGCACGTCTCTGTGCCATGTTGTTTGTGGGCCGGGTGGCCTGGAATAGGGCTGGTTCAACTCTCTCCGCTTCAGCCCCCGCTCCCGGTCCGGTACTGGTCAAACACCTCCACAGCAGCGATGGCGGACGAGGATCCGCTGCTGTAGTGGGCCGAGACTCCTGCCGAAAGTGCCCCTGTCCTCGTGCCTCGCCGGCCTGGGGACGCAGGAGCGGTCCCAGCAGCGCTCCCCGCCGAACACAACCAGACCGTGGCCGTCTTCATTGTGACATTCGACCCCAGGACAGGTAAGAGGAGATTGGAACCCGGAGGCAATACACAACTGAAGAGGGATCGTGGGTTCCCTGCGAGAATGGGAAGGAGCCGGTAGAAGGGTACACTAGTTATCCCTGAGGTGGAGTAGTGGGGAAGAATAGAAGGGATGCAATGGGGACTTAGGAGGCGAATGCGAGGCCATGGGATAAGCACAGGTGGAGAGTCCCCCTCCCCGCCACGAAAGGGCAGAGCAACCGTGAGGGGTGGAGGGAATCCGAGTAGGTGACAAGGCGTTCCCGTACTCCTAGAAAAGATCGTGAAACCCTAGGTGAATACTTCTGGACAGCAGAGGGAGGGGGCTAACAGTGGAACGACCGGGAGGATGAGGGGGATCCGCACGTTATGTGTAGGTGAGCAGTAGAAAATGCGTAGTTAAAGTTGAGAAGAGGTAGCTAATGTGATGCCATAGAGGAAGCTCACAAGAGGGGGACGTCCTCGATATATTAGATACGCAGTACAGCCAGCCCCAGGTCACGGCAACTCACATCGGTCTGTACAGTTCTTTTCGTGGCACGCTTGCCTGCCTGAGTTTGTACTGACCGTTGTTTGCACCACTGTGCATTTAATGATGTGGAATGAGGTGATGCTATTTGTACAAGATACGGTGTGCTGCGCTATTATGTTATATTCTGTTTCTAAGGGTCTTGTTCTTTTTGGCGGGTTTATGCACGAGTAAAAGTAACAAGCGCGTGCAGCTCGCACTAAAAGTAAAAAAAAAAAAAAGTGGTCAGTAAAGTGAAAGCGTTTCCCTTGCGGGAGCGAGCAGCGCCAGGAGGGATAATTGCTAACACATGGCGCTAAAACTCGCTCCCGCAAGGGAATTGCCAAACTTGCATGCGTTGCCATGCAACACGTGCATGTTTTTAAGGCGAAAAGCCAACCGATTCCAAAAGGTCCTCTTCCTAAGTAGCGCATGCGCGCTGAGTAGGCAAGACCTAATGAATGGGTCCTGTTACAATACTGGGGCTCATGTGAAGCGCTCTGACACCAATGTCTCGGGTCTAGTTCGCGAAATTTAAAACTCTAAAAACAAACAAGTACTGACATTAATTAAAATAAAACAAGCATTGGAAATGCAATAGGTCTCGCACCATTAGAGTTAGTGCTTTTAGAATTGTTTATGGGTTTTTTTTGTAAATGTTTAGCATTTTTGTTTCCTGTAGCCAATGCTAAAGAATTACAAATAAAAAAAAGCCATAAACATTTCTTAAAGCTCTAACTGAAATGGTCTGAGACCTATTGCACTGTGTGAGGGTGAGGGGTTGAGGGTGAGGGTGGGTGAGGGTGAGTGAGGGTGAGGGGTTGAGGGTGAGTGAGGGTGAGTGAGGGTGAGGGGTTGAGGGTGAGTGAGAGTGAGGGTGAGTGAGGGTGAGGGTGAGTGAGGGTGAGGGTGAGTGAGGGTGAGGGGTTGAGGTTGAGGGTGAGGTGTTGAGGGTGAGTGAGGGTGAGGGTGAGTGAGGTGTTGAGGGTGAGTGAGGGTGAGGGTGAGTTAGGGTGAGGGGTTGAGGGTGAGTGAGAGTAGTTGAGGCTGAGTGAGGGTGAGTGAGAGTGAGGGTGAGTGAGGGGTTGAGGGTGAAGGTTTGAGGGTGAGGGTGAGGGGTTGAGGGTGAGTGAGGGTGAGGGGTTGAGGGAGGGTGAGTGTGGGTGTGGGTGAGTGAGGGTGAGGGTGAGGGTGAGTGAGGGTGAGGAGTTGAGGGTGAGTGAGGGTGAGGGTGAGTGAGTGTGAGGGGTTGAGGGTGAGTGAGGGTGAGGGTGAGTGAGGGTGAGGCTGAGGTGTTGAGGGTGAGTGAGGGTGAGTGAGAGGTTGAGGGTGAAGGGTTGAGGGTGTGAGGGTGAGGGGTTGAGGGTGAGTGAGGGTGGAGGGTGAGGGGGTGAGGGTGGGGGGGTGAGGGGGTGAGGGTGAGGGTGAGGGGTGAGGGTGAGGGGGTGAGGGTGTGGGGTGAGAGTGAGGGGGTGAGGGTTAGGGGGTGATTGTTAGGGGGTGCGAGCGTTAGGGGGTGTGAGCGTTAGGCGGTGTGCGGGTTAGGGGGTGTGAGGGTGAGTGTGAGTGAGGGGGTGTGAGGCTTCGGGTGTGTGACGTTGCGTGAGTGTGAGTGTGTGTGAGGGTGAGTGAGGGTGTGAGAGGTGTTGTTATGCAGAGGGTGTGTGACGGTGTGTGAGGGTGAGGGTGTGTGAGGGTGAGTATGAGTCATTGTGAGGTGTTGAGGGTGAGTGAGGGTGAGGGTGAGTGAGGGGTTGAGGGTGAGTGAGGGTGAGGGTGAGGGTGAGTTAGGGTGAGGCGTTGAGGGTGAGTGAGGGTGTGGTGTTGAGGGTGAGTGAGGATGAGTGAGAGTGAGGGTGAGTGAGGGGTTGAGGGTGAGGGGTTTAGGGTGAGTGAGGGTGAGGGTGAGTGAGGGGTTGAGGTTGAGTGAGGGTGAGTGAGGGTTGAGGGTGAGGGGTTGAGGGTGAGTGAGGGTGAGGGTGAGTGAGGTGTTGAGGTTGAGTGAGGGTGAGGGTGAGTTAGGGTGAGGGGTTGAGGGTGAGTGAGGGTGAGGGGTTGAGGGTGAGTGAGGATGAGTGAGAGTGAGGGTGAGTGAGGGGTTGAGGGTGAGGGGTTGAGGGTGAGTGAGGGTTAGGGTGAGGGGTTGAGGGTGAGTGAGGGTGAGGGTGAGTGAGGGTGAGTGAGGGTGAGGGTGAGTGAGGGTGAGGGTGAGGGGTTGAGGGTGGTGAGGGTGAGGGTGAGTAAAGGATTAATTTGATTGCAAAAGGTATGGACCATTAAAGAATTAAGATCTAAGGTGGAACAAATAATACTCAAATAAAAAAATAAAAAAATACCCTGTTCAAGCGTGCTACCAGTAGCAAATTATCAGTTGTTGTAGCCCTTTAGAATTAATGGAAACAGAAATGACATTAGAGTTAACATGACAAGAGCACAAGTAGAGATATTGAACTACGATTTACAATGCGAGAGTTGGAAAGTTCTTGCATAGTGCATCCAATTAATGAGGGCACATTCTGGGGGAGTGCGAGCGAAAGTTGTTGTTACATACTCTCCCTGCTTTAGTGACTCCGTTGGACAATAAAAGTAAATGCATTTCTGCGTGGTATCTCTGAAATCGATGTAGCGCAGACGTACTCTCCTTTCACGTTAAAGTTTGATTAGAGGCACGACAACATGGGGTAAAAAAAAAACAACAGGCTTTTACCATCTCTCACATTTTAAATGACCAAATGTTGTTGTATAAAACGGCAAATGCTAGCAGTCAGCGATAACACGCCACCTCCAAAGCCACCATCACTGGGGGACCAGTTGGTTACGGCTGTAATGCCAGAAACCGGTCCCCGGGAGCTTGTTTCCTTCCCAGTGTAAGAATTGGCTTTTGTAGTTTGGTTTGCCCTGTTCCCATCATGCACTGGGACAGGAACAGACTAATTTGCATACAGCCAGGTTCTGAAACTGGGATGGTGCAGTGAGCTAAAAAACGGTGTTGGATCTAGCCCTGATCTCTTGACTGGGTGAGAGCTTTCTGCTTAATTCAGAGACTCTGTCCCTCACCACCCCTTGTTGTAAATATTTTTGTCCACCCTAAGCGTGGAAGGGTATTCTCAGATGTGAGACCCTTGCTCATTGCACCATCAGGATTCAAGCAAACCGGGCCGAAGACGGCTGTAATGCCAGAAACCGGTCCCCGGGAGCTTGTTTCCTTCCCAGTGTAAGAATTGGCTTTTGTAGTTTGGTTTGCCCTGTTCCCATCATGCACTGGGACAGGAACAGACTAATTTGCATACAGCCAGGTTCTGAAACTGGGATGGTGCAGTGAGCTAAAAAACGGTGTTGGATCTAGCCCTGATCTCTTGACTGGGTGAGAGCTTTCTGCTTAATTCAGAGACTCTGTCCCTCACCACCCCTTTTTGTAAATATTTTTGTCACCCTAAGCGTGGAAGGGTATTCTCAGATGTGAGACCCTTGCTCATTGCACCATCAGGATTCAAGCAAACCGGGCCGAAGACGGCTGTAATGCCAGAAACCGGTCCCCGGGAGCTTGTTTCCTTCCCAGTGTAAGAATTGGCTTTTGTAGTTTGGTTTGCCCTGTTACCATCATGCACTGGGACAGGAACAGACTAATTTGCATACAGCCAGGTTCTGAAACTGGGATGGTGCAGTGAGCTAAAAAACGGTGTTGGATCTAGCCCTGATCTCTTGACTGGGTGTGAGCTTTCTGCTTAATTCAGAGACTCTGTCCTTCACCACCCCTTGTTGTAAATATTTTTGTCCACCCTAAGCGTGGAAGGGTATTCTCAGATGTGAGACCCTTGCTCATTGCACCATCAGGATTCAAGCAAACCGGGCCGAAGACGGCTGTAATGCCAGAAACCGGTCCCCGGGAGCTTGTTTCCTTCCCAGTGTAAGAATTGGCTTTTGTAGTTTGGTTTGCCCTGTTCCCATCATGCACTGGGACAGGAACAGACTAATTTGCATACAGCCAGGTTCTGAAACTGGGATGGTGCAGTGAGCTAAAAAACGGTGTTGGATCTAGCCCTGATCTCTTGACTGGGTGTGAGCTTTCTGCTTAATTCAGAGACTCTGTCCCTCACCACCCCTTGTTGTAAATAAAAAATAAAGTTTGATTAGAGGCACGACAACATGGGGTAAAAAAAAAACAACAGGCTTTTACCATCTCTCACATTTTAAATGACCAAATGTTGTTGTATAAAACGGCAAATGCTAGCAGTCAGCGATAACACGCCACCTCCAAAGCCACCACCACTGGGGGACCAGTTGGGCCAGGGGAGGCGGGGCAATAACTGATAGAAAGGGGTCATCCAAGTTCTGGCAGCCACGATCCAGCTGTGAGGGCGGGGAGGTAGTTTCAGGAGTACCAACTTCTGCCGAAGATCCCAACAGACACAGAGGGGGAGGAGAGCGGGCTGAGAAAGCAGATCTGGCCGGGTGAGTTGGAAAAGCCATGCTGGATCTCCACCCCCTCCATACACAGCAGAGGTCTACTTGCCAGTGGAAAGGCAGGGCACAAACAGGCAGCCGCAATGAGAGTGGTCACCTTTGTCCTGTAACCCTGGGGGTTCACACTGCCGCATGGTGCTCTAACTCCACAGAGAAGGATTGCAATACAACAGCCTCCCGGTCCCCAGAGCCACAGGAAGAGCTTACACTCTGCTTGCAGGCTCCCCTCCCAGTGTTAGTGCTACGACGGAAAAATCTCTCCTGCAGCGCTACCACACACTGCAATACAATAACACTCTGTGGATGTGGTTACGCATACACGTCTCCCCAAAGCGTCATATACAGCACGGCGTCAGTGTTGGAATTGCTGGGGGGTAGGGGGTAAGTGGTGATTTAAAAAAAAGTGCGACACGGGAGGGGCGGAGCGGGGAGAGGGAACAGACGGAGGGAAGGCCAGATAAGGGGAGGGGGGAGGAGAGTAGGAGGAGGAGAGTAGGGGAGGCACGGCCTAGCGGCCGTGCAATCAAGAAGTGAGGGGGCGGGAGAGTAGGCAAGGCAGGCGGCTGGGGGGAGGGGGGAGGAGAAATGCGACGCGACATGGCAGGCAGGGGAGGGGGCGGAGCGGGGGTGTGGGAGGAGTGCGGGAACAGACGGCGAGGGGAGGAGAGTAGGAGGAGGAGAGTAGGGGAGGCACGGGTTAGCGGCCGTGCAATCAAGAAGTGAGGGGGCGGGAGAGTAGGCAAGGCAGGCGGCTGGGGGCATGTGCACGCGCTTTTAAGCTCAATGCGCATGCGCATTGAGCTTAAAAGTCACGGGCACTGCAAGGAATCGCCACGATTCCTTGCAAGTTGGACAAAGAGTGGATAAGCCCCCATAGTCTCGCTTGCTCGATGCGCATGCGCATCGACAGGCGAGACCTAAAAAACAGACCCATGCCTTGTTAGAGACATTTGCACAGAGCAAAACCTACAAGGATAGAGAGTGTTCTTTTTGCAGTGTTTTTTGTTGCAGGTTCAGTTTTGCAAGATTCCCAATATTCAACAGTCTCTTTGAGAAATTTACCGGTTTATTCTCCCATGTGCAAACGGATTTCAGAATTAGACATATTTGTTAACATGCAATAGGGTAATTTTCACTTTAGTCCAAGCTGGGAAATGTATATTTCATTGCAAGTTTGCAATTTTTTATGGCATTAGGATATGTAAACATAATGACCTGCATATGCAGGGTTGTTTCTCTTTAAATGTACTTATAATGGAACATCTGTGTATGCCATGCATTGTTCAAAATAAAAGCACTTAAATGCTGCCATGTGAACAATAAAAATGCCTGTAGGAAAGTAGGACCTACTTTCATGGTTACCCACAATTTGCTGGTGTCGTTCTTTTTTCTGACGAGTCTGACTGGTATCCTGCTAATCAGGACACCAGCACTGTGCTCTCTCCCTAAATTGGACTATGGTAAGTGCATTGGTATCTTCCTGGTTGGCTACTGGTGTAACCTTCTAAGTCCCTAGTACATGGTATTAAGGTACCCAGGGCATAGGTACACCAGGGGTCTCCCATGGGCTGCAGCATGTATTATATGCCACCCATGAGAGACCACTCAAACTGCGACTACAGGCCTGCCATCGCAGACTGTGTGAGCTGGTGCTAGCACCACTCACCACAGATATAAGTTTCCTTATATCTGAGGTCACTGCACTTAAAACCTTTAAGTCACCCCTAAGGTAGGCCTGTCACTTATGAAGGCAGGGTGCTTGGTTCACGTGTGAGGGTGCCCTGCATGAACAGGTCACCCCCTACAAACTCAGAATTCAATTCTCCAGGCTTTGTAAGTGTGGTCACCCACTTTAAAAATATAGGGGACATCAAGTCAATTACGAGATGTCTAACTATATATTGGCTGCACCATAACCAGTCATGTTTGGCATCATACCCCAACAACAATTCCAGTCTGGAATGTTGGATAGAATGTATTGCGGGTCTACCCTAGGGAGTTCCCATGTGTTCCCAGTACCACCAATTCAGGGTCTGCCAGCAAGCTAGTGCTGCTGGCGACCACAGACAAAATTCAACCCTCCTGCTGCTGAGCCAGTGTCAAGCAGTGGAAGGTAGAACAATAGGTTTCCGGTCACAGGGAGGTGTGACCACCTCCCAGACAGGACTTAGTGTATTGGGCTGGGGTGGAGGCGCTTGCCAGGGGCACCAAACTGCTTTAAGTGGCCCATTTGGTGCCCCTCTTATATACTCCAGTTGAAACAAGTTCAGGCAGTCGTTGACTCCCCCTCTGGTGCAAAATTAGACATAGGGCATGGGAGTATCCTCCTCTCTGTCCCGCCCCTCTTCTGGTAGGGACCCCTAAATCGTCCCAAGCCTGTGGGCATCAAAGACACCTGAAGGAATCTTCCTTGTATCTGCAGGTACCACAACTAAACAGACCGGTCTGGTACTCCTGATGTCCTCTAGACTTCGCAAGGCCCAGCAACACAGGTGGTGGTGGTTCTGCAACCCGAGGCCTGCTGTGTTGCAGGTGTCTGCGGTGTCTATTCACTGAGGTGAGGCCAGCATCCCTCGTCAGAACTGCTGGAACAGCATCCCAGTAAACTGCATTGACTTGTCAAGGCTTGTTGACTCTCTTCTCCAGAGATCTTCAGGCTCCAACAAGCTCCAGCATCCAGCATCTCTTGCTGCTAAGATCTTCATCCTCACCACATCCTCTGCAGAGTGGGTCTGCATCATTGGTGAGCTGCAAGAGGCCCTCTTGCGACTCCTATGCCTTCGGCCTGTGGGTCCACTTGATGGTCTTCTTTGGCTCCAGTGGGTAATCCTGCTTGCTCGGGGCCTGCTCTGACTCTCCTGCACTTGGTGAGTCCCATGGACCTTGCTAGTCCCGACACTGCACCTTCTTCACTTTACACACCTGTTGCTGCTGCCAAGGCTTGTTGGTGCCCCCACCGGCCACCGACCAACTGGTTCTCGACTTCCAACTTGGGAAAGCTCATAAACAGCTCCTGGTCTTTCAAAGTGTCACCTGGTCCTCGCAGCTGCAGCAACAAGTTCACCGTCAAGTCTCCTGCATCTTCTGTCATCAGTGTTCATTGGTCTTCCACGCCTTCTGGTGACCCCGAGTGGCATAGACTCTGTCCACTCTGCTTGCAGGTACTCCTCTTCAAGAATCCAACCTAGTATTTCACCAGACTCTTTCACCTTCTTCACCAGCAGCATCTTCACTGACGTCTTTAATTGTGGTCTATGGCATTTCCCGACATCAATTCGCACCTATGCACCAGGCTTTCTGGTATAGGTATCCTGGTTCCTGGGGTATCCACGGGTTGGGGTGACTCTTTAACCTCCTTTCATCTTCCACAGGGTTTCTTCAGGGTCCTCTGGAAAGGCTCCTTCTTCTTTAAAACTGCAACTTCGATTTCCCCATTGACTTGCATTGAGTACGCAGCTGTGCTTGCACACTGCCCACGGCTTCCATGGGGTTTCTGGGCACTAAACACTGTTCGTGCAACCGTGTTTTGCACGCGGATAGCAGTCACCCAAAGAAATACCATTGCAGCCATACCCTTTGGCAAAATGACACGTGTTCGTCGAAACTGCAGTGAGGAATGCAATTTTGAGGAATGTATTGAAAAGGTCAAAAGTGATTTTGAAGTAAGAGGTTATGATCCCACAGATATCCATAAAGCAGAGTGCAAAATCAGGAAAAAGAAAAGGAGTGACACCATAATAAAACAGTCGAATAAAAAGGATGCCGCTTAGCAAAAACAGTGTATTTTTGTAACGGATTTCGACATGTATAGCAGCCATGTTTATAACATATTAAGAAAAAATTGGCATCTATTAAGGTCTGATACAGTTCCCAAGGACATTGTGCCTAAGCAACCTAGGGCCGTGTATAAAAAGGGTACAACAATAAAAAATCTCCTCTGCCCAAGCTACTTAAAACAGGCTGTTACATCTAGAAGTACCTGGTTACTAGAAAAACCTTTGGGCTTTTACATATGTGGCAATTGTTCAATCTGCAGGTTTGGAGTCATTAAAACCATGATGTTTAAGTATAATAGACCCAAAAATTACACAATTACAGGTTTCATTAATTGCAATACTACTTATGTAGTGTACTTCACCGAGAGAGTGGCCCTCTCTGCCAATAAATCCCGAGAAATCTTCTCATTAGTCCATAACCTCGCCACTTCCGATCGCACTTGTTCTTCTCTTGTTCCATCTCAAACTTTCTGCTCCTCACTGAACGACTATTTCATCGACAAGATCTTCAACATTAAGGCCAACATCCCCATTGTGCCTCAACCTGAACTCTCTGGTTCCCTTCCTCTGCCCTCCTCCTCTTTGGACCATTTTCAACCCATTTCTTCTGAGCTTTTCCTCGACTTGCTTATTAAGGTTAAGTCTGGTTCTCCCGCGGACTGTGCTCCCGCACGGATTCTTAGAACCCTCTACACTAGTTGCCCTGTCCCTCCCCTCACTTTTCTTAATGCTTCTCTGGCTTTGGGTTCTGTCCCTTCTTTATTCAAATCCGCTACAGTTCTCCCTATTCTTAAAAAACCTGGTCTAGACCCCTCTCTCCTATCTAATTTCAAGCCTATCTCTCTGGTCCCTTATCTAGGGAAGATCCTTGAAAGCCATGTTACATCTTGCCTGTCCACCTACATCGAGGAGAATCATCTTCTGGCCTCCCATCAGGCGGGTTTTAGCCCTGGCCACTCCACTGAGGGAGTGGTCCTTGCGGTCCTGGACGAACTTAAGGGGAAAGCTGACAGCAACCTCCCCCAAGCTCTGGTCCTCCTCGATTTGTCCGCTGCGTTTGACACGGTCGATCATGCCATTCTTCTCAATAGTGTCAGCGCAGCGGGCATCCAGGGCACTGCCTTTTCTTGGATCGCGTCCTTCCTTCAAGGCAGGTCGCAAGCGGTTCACCTCTCCGGTTTTTCCGCTCCCCCTTGTCCGGTCACCTGTGGGGTCCCTCAAGGCTCCTCCCTCTCCCCACTTCTCTTTAATCTTTACATCCGCCCTCTTATCTCTTCTCTTCTCGAGCTGGGGGTCTCTGTGTACAACTACGCAGATGACCTCCAGCTCGTCTTTGATCTTTCGTCCCCTTCTGACTCCCTTCCCAAGTTCTGTTCCACTTTAGTTTTTATTTCTCAGTGGATAAGCTTCAATCATTTGAAGCTCAATCCGGACAAGACAGAGCTTGTCCTCACTGGTGGTCCCTCCAACCCTTGGTCCCCGGTACACTGGCCCCTTTCCTTTGGTCCCCCTCCCTCACCAGCTTCTTCTGTTCGGACCCTGGGCATCAAGGTCTGCGACGATCTGTCCATGCATGCCCAAATTAGCTCCGTTGTGTCTTCCTGTTTCTTGTCCCTTCGTTTAATCCGTAAGATTTCCCCGTTTTTTTTCTGTAGATGCCCTCAAAACCATCGTCAAGGCTCTCATCACCTCTCGCCTGGACTATGGGAATGCCTGTACGTAGGCATCCCTGCCTATAATACCCGCCGCCTCCAGGCCATTTAAAACCAGGCAGCCTGCCTCATCCTCCGCCTTCCCAAATCTTCTCACATCACCCCTGCACTCAAGTCCCTTCACTTGCTCCCGGTTCATTTCAGATCCTACTTCAAACTAGCCTGCTTGGCCTTTCGGGCGCACGCTCGCTCTGCCCCACATTTCACCAATTCTCTCATCACCTCTCATGCCCCCAGCCGCACTCTCCGCTCCTCATCACTTTCTCTCCTCCACGGCCCCCCGTTTCCGTAAATCACGCACAGGGGGCACCCGATTCTCGGTTCTGGCCCCCGATTCTGGAATAGTCTTCCTCTTTCCATTCGTTCTATCCCTATCTACACCCACTTTGGTAAGGCCCTCAAAACTTTTCTTTTTTCTCAGGCATTCCCCAGCTAGTCCCCTTGGGTTCCCTCTGTGAGTCTTGATGAGTCCTCAGCACCAGGAAGCCGCTTGGCCGCAGTGCGCTTAACCAAGTTTTTTTTTCATTTCATTTCATTTCATGTGATTATTTGTCACTGTCAAATGATTTATGTTGGCAGCCGTATTAGGACCTTGAAAACAAGGATACAAGAACATGTCAGAAGCATTAAGAATTGTGACATACGCAGCCCTGTGGCACAACACATTTCTGAATGTCACCTTGAACACAGTGACATCAGGTTTCATGCCATAGATCATGTTGAACTGAATCCTAGGGGCGGTGATAGGACAGTGCATCTAAGACAAAAAGAATCGTGCTGGATATGCAGACTTAGATCTGTAAATCAGGGAATTAATGTCAACAATGAGTTTCATCATTATTTTTAGCTTAATTTTAAATCGTATTTTATGAGGTTATGAGAGCACATGCAATCCTTAGCCAAAACCCAACGTAGTCTGCAACGTGTGGGGACAGAAGCCATTCCGGAGAAAGGGGATGTTTGATCAGTAAGGGGTCGAACATATTGTCCCCACGGCCCATTGTAGATCCTGATACCTAACTTGTCCCTTCTGAGTTCTCCACGGAGTCATCCTCTTGGACCTCAATGTCCGAATCAAAGGGAGATGAGCAGGAGAGGTCTATCTCTGCATCATTATGTTCATCCCTATCGATAGGTATAGGTGAGTCTGGACCTATTTCCTGTCCTTCTGTGGTGCCTGAGGGGCCGTTCTGGTCTCCGCCCAGGTGGCGAG
Source organism: Lissotriton vulgaris (assembly GCF_964263255.1). Taxonomy (NCBI): domain Eukaryota; kingdom Metazoa; phylum Chordata; class Amphibia; order Caudata; family Salamandridae; genus Lissotriton; species Lissotriton vulgaris. The sequence continues at coordinate 186,780,193 of NC_141695.1, read as the reverse complement.
ATAGAGCCTTTTTAGATGACACCTTATATTTTTGTTAGACAAGCTAGGTTGTTCTCTTGTGGCTCTTTTCTTTGGGGCCTTAACTGCCCCTTCAATAGTGCCTAAGTTGTGGGTTGTAGCACTACTAGTAGAGGGCCATGCCCTTGAAAGTATCTAAAAATTGTGGTTAATGGTGTCATTACATTTTTTATTAATAATTTCATTGAAGGAGGTCATTGCTTTTTCCATGGCTTTGGGAACCAGTGATTCCAGCTTTCCTTCGCGTGTAGGGTCAGGATTGGAAGACATTATTAACTAGATCAGCTTAGCTAGATTATTTAGCTAGTGATGATGTAATCTTTCCGTCTTAAATTATAATCCTACCTTGATCCTCCTTCAGTGGTCACACTGTCTTTCCCTTTTTCTTTTCTTTTTTTTTTTTGATAAAGATCAGTTGACTGTTTGTTACTCGAGTGTTTAACAAAGCGCTGAGGACATTTAACAAAGCGCTGGAAATAAAAGATTTCGTTATCGTTGAAGACGAGAAAAAGATAAGTCGAGCCGGCAACTGCCAAAGGTTTGGTGGTAACCTTGGAGACTGTGCGTGCAAGCGTCGACGTAGCTAAGGGTCTTTTCTCTAAGGCCCATCCCCTCCGCAGTGCGCTTGAGAAGAAGCACCGCGGAGGGGAGAGAGAGACTCAAGCAATGTCCTGTAAGGGCGAGGTAGGACAGGGGCACAACAGGAAGAGAGGTAAGTTGTGCGGCGGGGGCAGACTGCGTCCCGTAGATAGGGACGCGATCCAAAACATGAGTTGTGCGTCGGATTCACAAGACGCGAACAAGGCAAGGGGGTACAAACGTCCTAGTCACAGGTCGCGAGCGAAACGCGAAGCACTAAACAGAAAGCAGAAGTAAACAACAGGGTGCCCTGCACAAATCATTTCCAGAAACATAACCCGCAAGGCCAAAAAAACCCACAATACAAGGCAAAGGCAACGGAGATAAGAGGCCACAAAGGCATGTAAAGCGTCAAGGTATAGGAAACGACATTAGAGCGCATTGTAGGGTCAAGTGGACCCCAGTATGCTAGAATGGACACAAAATCAGGTAGATACAGACGTAAGCAAGCACGAGTGAAGGAGGCTGTAGCATTCTCTTTCAAGTAAGACAACCAGAAGAAGAATTAAGTTGTAGCTTTAATCCATGAAGAAAAGCACATCCAAGTACTTCAGTGACAGATGGTAGAATGACACAGTGGTACATCACAGAATTCCAACAGTGCTCTGTAGAACACAGAACACCAGCATTCAAAAGGATACACAAGAGATGCAAGCATGCAAGAACGAGACATTTAAAGGGAAACACAGGATACTACATATCCCCCCTTTTTCTACAATAACAAATACCTACTATCCTCCTTTTTCTAAAACAATAAAAACTATTAAAAAAATTGTATAACTAGTATAAATACATATAACAAATTCCTAAATCATGTTTCATAAAAACACATAACAATTTTTTTATATCCCTACAGTACAGATGGATCTATCACTCAATAAGCCCATAACAATTTCGTCATTCACTCTTCCACGAAAATTTGATATTATTTTATCAGCTTGAACAATTTATGGAACATTGCAAACTCTGAGACTCACACATCTTTCAACTTTATATAATGAGAAAAATTCTTTGAACTTACCTATCTTACTTGAAAACATTCACTATTGACTCGCTTTTGCATCTTCACCCACTCCAGTAACTAAAAAAAAACTTGTTCAAAAGTAAAAGAATTTCAACATTTATGACAATGCACAAAGTATTTAACAGTAGCTTTTAACACTCTTGTCAGTACATATCACCATATTGCATTGAAACTTTTTAGATGTAGAAGGTGAAGGAGTATCGATATCAGAATCATAATCAGAAGAATCAGTATCATTAATATGGAATATTTTAAATGGCTGTGAAGAACTTCTATTGCAGACTTTAGCAAATAATGCCCTACAACCCCACAATTAGAACATTTAACGGATCTAGCGGGACACTTTTCAAAACCTGCATTGTGGTTCTTATCTCCACAACGATAACAAGCAAAGGAAAAGGAATCGTTGTTATTATACGTTTTCCTGGTGAAAGATTTTGAGTTAGAAGACTCTCTCTGAGAGTTCCTATTGGATTGAAAATTCTTATCACCCTTCTTGTCCGAAAACTCCTTATTAGCTTTTGCCGAAATTTTGTTAACCGCAGGAGTAGAAGTAGTTGTTCCAGACTGATCAGCTAAAGTTTTAGAGCTTCTATCAGATAATTCAGCTTTTTTCAATAAAGTTATCACATCCTTCAGACTAGACTCTCCCTAAATCCATAGTCTATCTTGAATACTCTTATTCCTAGAACATACAACAACTTGATCACAAATAAATTCGTCGTGCAGTACTCCAAATTTGCAATGCATGGCTAGCAATTTTAATTGTGAAACGTACTCCTCAACTGACTCATTTTCCAGTTGTTTTCTTTTAAATAATGCTCGTCTGGTAACACCAATACAAACAGTAGGAGAGTAATGTTCAGTCAAATCAGAAATTGTATTTTTTAAGATGTCAGTATCGCCTGCTCTTTCCGGTTTCTGCATCTGATTATAAACTCTCAAGCCTTCCGGACCCAAGCTATGTAAAAGCATACGCATTCTGCGTTCAGAAGATAAGAATCCAACATTATCCTCCAAAGTAGCAATGTAATTGAGAAAGTATTCTTTCCACTCAGACCATTTTATGATTGGTTCACCAAGTGATGTCAAAAAGTCTCTAGGTGTGCAATTGTTTATATTGATACATGAAGCAGATTTAAGCGTAGAACTGTTAGAAGCATTACTAGTAGAAGCAGGAGTAGTGTTGCTCATAATGCCAGTGAAGAAAATAAATAAAATTGAATGAAGAAAAAAAAAACGGAAAAAATATAAATAAAATAGAATAACTTACAAAGTTGCTTCACTTTCTTAAGAACGCTGCAAAAACCATGAAGATGAAGAAGTGAAACTTGAAGAAGAACGAAGTACTGATGTGCTCGTATGAAGGTACGTGGGGTCGCGCAGCGTGACCTTTCTATGATTATCCTTCAATGTGTCTACATCACGCGTTGAGACGCCGATGCTTGCTGAATGTAATGGGCGTTGTTGAAAAAAAAAAATAAACATGCGAAATAGCCCGGAGAAGAAATGAAGCCAGAAGCGCTTGGTTGAAGAAATTCAATATGGCGGCATGTACACGTTGCGTAGGGTCGCGTTGATTGACCTCTGACGTGACAAATGCGCGTGGAGAACGTATTCCTGAAGCGTTGCTATGCGCTAGCGTAATGGAGTGCTGAAGCGCGAGCCACTATGTACGGACAGCAATGAAGGAAACGTTTGAAGGTAAACACCATAACGCACAATGTCAAAGTGCGAGAAAAAATTCTGTAAATGACTAATTACTTACAGTTCTCGAGAAATCTTGTATAGTTACTTACAGTTCACGAGAAATCTTGCACAGATCCGCCACTTGTATTTCTTTCTTTTTTTTAAATATTCGTCGTATATTCCAAAAATACTTCGATGGTTTGCTGAAGTAGAAGTACAATGATGAAAAAAAAATGTTGGCAGCAATGTAGTTTAGCCCAAAGACATTTTCATGAAGTAGAAAACGGGTATAATAAATGAAGAGTTGGTATCATGAATCCAAAAATATATATCATGAATCCAAAAATATAAGTTTCAAAGGTTGGTTCTTTTTATCCCGATCGTCGCCAATTTATTGTAGCATTCTCTTTCAAGTAAGACAACCAGAAGAACAATTAAGTTGTAGCTTTAATCCATGAAGAAAAGCACATCCAAGTACTTCAGTGACAGACGGTAGAATGACACAGTGGTACATCACAGAAATCCTACAGTGCTCTGTAGAACACAGAACACCAGCATTCAAAAGGATACACAAGAGATGCAAGCATGCAAGAACGAGACATTTAAAGGGAAACACAGGATACTACAGAGGCACTTATCTGTATGAGCAGCAGCAACAAAGAAGGATGAGGGCTGTGTGTTCATAGACTATATACTTCATTGAGAATGTTCACAAAGTTCTATGTTCTCTTCATTGTTACTGCTGAGCTGTGGCAATAAAGGAGAATTTGCATAATATTAGCCTCCCTGTCTTTAATAAAATCCAGATTTTCTGCCCAGCAGGCTGTGAACAATCTAAATTGTCTTGGCATAATCGCAGTATAAGATAAGATTAATATGTATATGAAAAGAGGTGAGAGTGATATTGTTATGGGCATACCTTAAGGTCTTGTTACTGAGAAATTCATATGGTTATTAGTACATTGGCCCTTGACTCACAATCTTCACCTAGTTCAGTAATGGGTGAACGTGAAAGACTTGAATAATTATTTTAATAGCGCACTTCAATTTCAGTGATTCTCTACATACAAATAAGAGGATTCTTCATCAGAACGGTTTCTTAAAGATGGAGACCATTGGTAATTCGTTTCAAATAGAGATTTGCTCCGTGCTGTCAAATAATGGGATAGATATGCTCACTCAAACATCTTTTTGCTGCCTTTCTCTGCACTATTTTGTTATGTATTGCCCATTTCAAGATAGCGATGAATCTGGATATTAGAGAGGAAGTTAATCGTATTGGGACCTGTAGGGCTGTGGGCATGTAGGAGATTTTATTATTCACTTTTTTGACTGTTTGCGCTACTGGATTATACTTGTTTATCTAACAACAATTACGATATATTTGATCCGAAATATCCGACATTTGTGTATCACTTTTCTGGTGAGAGATTTAAAATGTATTAATTGATTTGCTGTAATGATAGATTTGACTCTGGTATTACCGGATGCAATTTATATGTTTTTCGGATTTTAAAACCATTGTTTAATATCTGCAACCTTAATAACAGTTAGGTTTTGCCCATTTCAAAATGGCGCTTAAATTAGAAACGTGAAAAGACGTCATTCTACCGTGACCCGCGTTTGTTTTTCGACGGGAAATGTGACTAATTACCTGTAATTGCTATACTAATTGATAAAACTAAATGTATAAAAACTGCTGAGTCGGTTAAACTAGAATACCACACGGCGACTTGGGTGTCAAAATACTGCGGTAAGTGAGGAGCATGGATGTAGCCAGATTGGCGCTGTGAGGGCTATTTTGCTGTTGTGACTTATGGTTGAGTCAGACTGTATGTTTAGTTTGTCAACTGATCGGCTGGATGTCAAAGGTATTGTGAGTGCTCTTGCGGGGCGTTACGGGGCGTTTTTGTTTTTCTTTAAGATGGCTGCCAGCAATACTTATATTTCGCTGCAAACCTAACACTGACTAGCGTCCACAATACTCTTACAGTTTTTGTTTACCATGAATCTACATGATAAATGGCATTGATTAATAGGAAATGCACATAGATAAAAAATCGGTATCCCTTACACAGGCTATGTTGCAAATTATGCGTCTCCATGTAGGATCCCGCTGAAATGACAAAGTTGTCATCCTAGTTAAAATAGAAAGTTGTGTGCTCTACTGCTCATAAGGTTTATATATTTTTTTATTTAACTTGAGATCGTGATTTAAATATAAAGTCATGTGTTCGATAGCTTACAAGTCTTGCTTCACAGCCTAAAAATGCTAGTCTTGTGTCTGGGTATATCCTAAATTGATGAATCTTTTTAGCAAAAAGTATTTGGTCTTCAAACAACTGAATCGGGTGCTAAATTTATTTCACTGCTTTATTTTTGTTTAGGCTTTAAGTTTTGCCCGAAAAGTACTGAAGGGGAACTTATCGTTTTTCTCTCAAGAAGCTCATCTATAAAAAGGTTAAAATTGTAAGTACATTGTGATGTTTAGCCATAATAAATAACGAACTATGGCTTTCACAACAGGGATTAGGTAGTCTGTGAAATTATGGGTTTATGTGTGGTTTATTAATAACATCAAATAGTAAAAATGCTTTCCAAATGGCATTAAGAGATAAGATTGCAACATCAATTTATGCCAATCAAGCATTCGACTATGACATTGATTGACAAATAAGGAATTGTGGCGTAATAATCTCAGAATATCTATTAGACCTCCTTTTTAGGACTCAACTATTCTATCCCGTAAGGGATAAATAGACGAGAGTATAGAGGGCAAACTAAGCTCTGAAACCATCGCGGATTGCAGTCAGTTCATGTGGTGCACTTGTGCGGAACGCGCGTCCACATCAAACCCATCAGCCTCCTTCCCACAGGCATCTGAACGAGCCGCCTGCCTCGCATCATTGCATCGGACCCGCCAGCACAAATGCAGAGAGCTTTACTTCAAAGGGATCCGCCCCCCCCCCTGCTTCACACTTTGCTGAGAGCATTTCCCGGCTGCTTTTAATTTCATTTCGCGGCCGCTTTGCGCGCGCTTGGCCCGTTCCCTTCCACTCGCTCGCATCCCGCCCCCCCACCAGGCTCACGCTTCTCCAGCGCGTGCTTGTTTCTCCTTATTCTTTCTTTATAGCATTCTATCATTCCAATGCCTGACTTAAGTTATATCTTTTCCCTACTGTCCATTCTCTGGGGCTTTTCTCTTTGTGCATGTTTAAATATGCTCCTACAGCCCCTTTTCTGTATTCATTGCAATGCCTTCTCAAAGTCCTTATCACTTTTGTCACAATTTGCATAACCCCAATGTTACACGTTATGCCACTTTACATTTTGCTTCTCTTCATACACTTATTTATACATTACATCATGTCCGCCGTTGTAGGCACTGTTTCTGATGGAATTTATCCTTACGTCCTCACGTCAACTGGATGTGCTTTTTTTTCTGCTTTTTACCAGGCATTGGTCCAGCGTCTTCTCCATGTGAGACCGCGTCCGGCTGCCCCGCTCACATGATCCTCTCACCTGGTTAGTGATGCCCTTAGTCATCACCTACATCAATTCTCACTCCCCTATGTGTCATGTACATTCGTCTTTAATTCTACAAAGATGTATGCTAAAGCACAGACTTTTTACATCCCCCTTTGCAGATATCTGTCTTCACCATTGATTACCGTTTAACACTTGTGGCATTAGCACGTGCATTCTCCGACTTATGCCCAGACCGTGGGTAGATGTACGATTTTCCGTTTTTTTTTTGGCTCCACATATCTTAAAAGCAGCCATGGTTACACCATTGTATTTCGGCTTGGTGTCCCCTAGGGCACGTGTGCCTGCTCATTTGCGTTCATATTTCTACATACATTCACAGCTTGGTTGGTTGTTTTTCTGACGTTCTGTCTTATCCATCCTTGGACACACATCCATCTAGCCATCTTGTGACTGCGGGTCGGGCACACAGAGGTAATACCCTATCCTAATTGTTATTTTATTGGTACACCACCCAGAGGCAGGATCCAGTCAGGAAGCGAGCCGGCCATCTGCCGCCATTCCGCCCCCATCTGCTCGCCGCAATTACAAGCAACAGTGAGGAGACAGCCATGTCCCGAACAGACAAGCAAAGAATTGCTTGCTCCTTAGGGCACACGTGCCCATTTATGACTCCATGGTAAATAAAATGTCCTGTTTTAATTGTCTCTTTTACCGGATGTGGCCCAGTGCCAGAGTTGCCGACTTTGGAGCTGCGAAATAGGTTTGAGTCCCTGATTCTGGGCAAATCACTTAATCTCCCTCTGCCTACCAAAAAATGAATGTCTCCTTGCATAATGTAAGTGGTGCTCATTTAAAGGGCTCCAATACCTTTGGGTCAAATTTGCGCTGTAAAAAATGTAAACAATTTTTTTTAATCACAGAATTTCCGTAACTATCCGTCACCTCATGCGCCCTACCTAGAGCTCCGATTTATAGTTGATTCCAAGTACACAGGTTATATCTTTTTACAGTCCTAGGCTTTCATTGCACTAATTACTCCTTTCTGTGAGTTTCTATTCTGCTTCACTTAAACTGAACCAATCGGACAAATGTGTCTAATTATAATAATAGCTTTTTAAAGGAAAGGCCATGACTGAAAACATGGTGTCCTGGTCTAACAACCATACCTCTCTATCCACCATGGCCCTTTCATTCAATATGCAACCATATGAAAGGTCAAATGTCCTCTACCAACGTTCTAGCACCTATCGCAATTATGTGTTTTGTGACAAGCGATATTAGTCGGAGAAAAACATATCCCAGCATTGAAAAGCCTGTGCCTTTATAGTTATCAATTGAGAACAGGCGGGTAAGATGCAAATTACTGGTAGAATCCATCAAGGGTGCACTCAATGCAACATACACTTCAAATACCACTCAGTGCCACATATTACACGCCACATAATTACACTGCACTCAATGCAACATACACTCCAAAGCCTACTCAGTGCCACATAATTACACGCCACATAATTACACAGCACTCAATGCAACATACACTCCAAAGCCCACTCAGTGCCACATAATTACACGCCCCATATTTACACAGCACTCAATGCAACATACACTCCAAATACCACTGAGTGCCACATAATTACACGCCACATAATTACACTGCATTCAATGCAACATCCATTCCAAATACCACTCAGTGCCACATAATTACACGCCACATAATTACACTGCACTCAATGCACCACGCACTCAAAATACCACTCAGTGCCACATAATTACAGGCCACATAATTACACTGCACTCAATGCAACATACACTCCAAACAATACCACTCAGTGCCAAATAAATACACGCCACACAATTACACTCTACTGAATACAACATACACTCCTCATAATACCAATCAGAGCCACATAAATACACGCAACATAATTACACTCTACTCAATGCAACATAAATACACTCCACATAATACCACACAGTGCCACATAATTATATGCTTCACAATTACACGGCACTCAATGCAACATACACTCCAAATACCACTCAGTGCCAGATAATTACACACCACAAAATTACACTCTACTGAATGCAACACACTCCACAAAATACCACTCAGTGCCACATAAATACACACCACACAATTACACTCTACTGAATACAACATACATTCTTCATAATACCACTCAGAGCCACGTAATTACACACAACATAATTACACTCTAGTCAATGCAACATAAATACACTCCACATAATACCACACAGTGCCACATAATTATATGCTACATAATTACACGGCACTCAATGCAACATACACTCCAAATAATACCACTCAGTGCCACATAATTACACGCCACACAATTACACTCTACTGAATACAACATAACCTCTCCATAATACCACTGTGCCACATAATTATATGCAAAAATAACATAATAAAATAACATAATAACATAATTGGACTGCACTCAATGCAACATACACTCCAAATACCACTCAGTGCCAGATAATTACACACCGCATAATTACACTCTACTGAATGCAACACACTCCGCACAATAACACTCAGTGCCACATAATTATATGCTACATAAATAAAATGCACTCAATGCAACATACACCCCAAACAATATCACTCAGTGCCATATATTTATATGCTACATAATTACACTGCACTCAATGCAACATACACTCCAAATACCACTCAGTGCAACATAATTACATGCACAAAATGACACTCTACTGAATACAACATACACTCTCCATATTACAATTCAGTGCCACATAATTACACGCCACATAATTACACTCTTCTCAATGCAACGTAAATACACTCCACATAATACCACTCAGTGCCATATTATTACACACCTCATACTTACACTCTACTCAATGCAACATAAATACACTTTATCTATCTGTCTATCTATCGCCCTCACTCTATCTGTCTATCGCACTCACTCTATCTATCGCCATCAATCTATCTATCTATTGATCGCCCTCACTCTATCTATCCGTCTATCTATTGCCCTCCCTCTATCTATCTATTGCCCTCCCTCTATCTATATATCGCCCTCACTCTAGCTATCTATTGCATTCACTATATCTATCTATCACATCACTACAGCATCACTCAGCACCACCATAGCATCACTCAGGGGCACCACAACATCACTATGCGTTACCACAGCATCACTGAATGCCACAGCATCACTCGTCGCCATCACAACATCACTCAGCGCCACCACAGCATCAATCTGTGCAACCATTCAACAACAACTGGTTCAAATATGTTCTCTCAATGTTTCAAGCTTTATTGAAAATGTCACCAAAATATGTTAATATTTCACTTCTGTTATTGGATTTTTGTCACAATAAAATAAAATGAACATAATCTTCACAAAAGTTATTTACAAAAGCTATTGCCATTATAAATTACAATAACTTTTATTTCAGTAATAATTATTACAAAAATTAAAAGCCATTTTTATTTGTAATATCAATACATCTAAGTCACGTAAATACAACACATATTGCATTACAAATGCTATTGGTGTCACATTAGCGAAAGTGAAAACTATTGGCATTGTAAATGACAACGCTATTAATTTCGCGATTTTCAAAACCAATACATCAATAAAAAATTTGTCATTTGCAATACCAATAGCTCAAAGTTTCCTAATGAGAGACCTATTGAATTGCAAATGCTTGTTGGGTATAGCTTCATAAACGCTGATTAAAGGTTGATGTTTTGTGCTGTGAGGTATTCTCAAATACAAATTTTGTGTGACACTAATAGGAGATGTTGTTTTGGTAATTACTCGAGTACGGTTTTATAATAAATTGTTGGAGTAACATAAAATTGTTCTTTAGTCATGACTGTAAAGGTTGATATGGAGGTGCTGTATATTCATTTAGATTTCAGTACATATAATAATGGGGATTGTTGCTCCTACAGATTGAACAACAGTTTTTCGATATGGAAGGAATCATTACCATGATGTTTATGAAATTCAATCAGATATAAATTAAAAAATGTTATTCCTAAATAACCAAAAGCATGACTTTAACATGTAATTATGTATAAATTTCATTGTATTTCTCAAGCTAAACGGTACATCTTTTTTGAACAGATTTTTGTCCGTGATAAACATTGTTAAGATTGTGTTATGAAAATGTTTTCCCAAGTATTCTGAATAAAAGTAAAACTGCTATAAATTATGGCTATATGAATGTAAAATTTGCTAAATCTGTTTTTTTCTCCTGCAAATAGATAAAATGTGACTCATGCTTGTACATATTTGTAAATAGTGTTTTATGTATGTTCGTTTTTTATATATATTTCTTATAGCCCTGAAGTAGTCCGGTAATGGACGAAACGCGTTGGCTCTCTGCATTTTTAACTAAGAAAATTGAATTAAGATTTGAACAGAACTGAGGATGCCTCCGTTTACAGTCTTTTGGAAAAACTGAAAATACTGCAAACATGTATATTTAATAAGATCTTTACTTGTAAGATGCAATAAATGTACTAGATTATTGACACCACAAGCATACTTCAGCCAGGGCTATTCAAGAACCATCAAACTGTAGTTCTTGAAACACAGACTAGGGGTGCTGCCCAGCAGAGAACACATTCCGCCATGGCTCAGAAGCAACAGCCACGAAGCCTTCCCACTTTGCAACCTGGAGACATGCTCCATATGACCTGCCTCTGCGAAGAGCTTCGACAAGCCCGCCAACGGCTCTTAAAGATCAGTTTAAGCAGTTAGGGACTACCACACGAAGGCAAGCGGTGCTCGCCTGCTTGAATCCTGCAAATACCAAACTGAACTGCAGATACGTTAAGTTCCTGGCTATAATAGAGCAAAGACTGCCAAAAACTGCAAAAATCGGCGACCATTAACACAACTAACAAGCAAACAGCTACCAGGTTGCAAAGGGTGCATGCTGCCCTGGCCCGGGAAAAGACTGCTAGATATTCACTTTGGGTCCTCCACTGCATGTTTTTTTTAAAAAAAAATGCTGATTTTAAACTATCAAACTTTTTATTCTATTTCTATAATTTTTTAATGCAAAATGTTTGTATTGGTTTTAATTAACTATGCATAACAATAAAAACTTCAAACTTCAGATTATTGAAGGGTGCAGACTGCAGACCATCTCCTGTGACTTTTGTTAAGGGAACTATGGTTTCCTGTTCCCCTTCAGGATCGTATAGGGATTGCGTTCCGGGGTACTAGCATCTTCTGCATTAATTTACATTTTGTGACGTTAATTGGTGGTGCAGGCTCTTTTCTGCCTTAACACTCATTCTGAAGGATGCTCTCCACACCTACCACTTAGAGAGTTTTCTAAGGTTGCCTAAGGGTAGTCTGGATTGGTGCTGCATGCTTCACAAAAATATGTGTTCACAGTATACTAAGCCAGCCTCCTACAACGCGTTTTCAAAAAGCACATTATATTGCACTTCTAATCACTGTACATAAAGAGTTCTCTGGTATTAGTCTACCTCAGAGGGATGAAAGGTTGAATCACTTTTGCAAAATTCAAACTGGTGACCTCTCTATTCTATCCAGCACGGCTGCAAAAATGTTTTATAAATGTCGTGACTCACATTTTGCGTGCTGGAGTACTACAGATATGTTGACACATAAGCATTGGCAAAACCAATGGGCTTGGTTTCATACATTAAACTAGACCTATTAGCACCTGACCGAGAACAGTGCAAGAACTACTAGCATCACAGGCAATCAGGCATTTTTGCCTGTGAATCTCCATTTCTCTATTGCAAAAAGACGATATTTGAAGTTATCAGCTGAAATACTGCGCTTTTTGCTGCACCGTATGGTATCTGCATTGCATCATCCTGTTGAGGCACCAATTCTTCATAGTGACTCTTCCCAGTAAGACTCTCGGTGGCATTGAGTTGTGAAGGAATAGACAGTGCAGTTCTGTATTTAGCTGAAGGCAAATTGTGTGATGCAATCAAATATGGTATTTACTTTATACGTCCAAATGAAGAGCACCTAGAAACAGACTACCCTCAGGATGAAGCACTATATGGAATAGCATATGATATGGGCAATCCTTAGACTTTAATCAGCAGTCTTAGAAATGGACAGACTGCGTGAAGCTGCACGCGCGGGCTCATGCCCGAGCGCCTCGGCATCAGAAGGTAGATGACATTTCAATGCATATCAATGGAGACACCATTGACTGGTTTTAATTAAGTTTGAGCTGCTGAGGGAATAGAAAAGAGCTGGAATTATATTTTAAAAAAATCATCTGCAGGAAGTGTCATCCTTCAGAGATGGAGGAAAGAAGCTGTGTCTCACTTTGTGGACTGACGATATGGAGGTCTGAGAGCAGCCTTTGTTGAACCACAGACCTGTGAGTGCTATTGTCTTTATTAAAGGGCCATCACAGACACCTTTGAGCAGGATTGTAGCTTGGTCAGTAAGATGGGGAAATAAGGTGAGCTTCCAATTGTCCAACAATCACGCTGGCATATCATTGTAAAATACATTATTTGAGCAGCGGACAAGGAGGAGGCTTAAGGAGCAGTGGGAAGGGATAGTAGCACGGATCGTTAGGGTTGCTTAAAAGACAATATGTTGTGAAATAAGCAACAGTTTTAAGAACTTCAAAACAGAGTGGAGGGAGAAAGAGTGGACATGCATTTTTGTTTTTTGTGTTTTTGTCCGTGTGTGCATTTAAAATTCCTAGGTGAAATTTGACAGCCACCTCACCATACCCCAACTTAAAGCACCCATTCCCAAATATTTACTAGAGAAACCCTTTATTAGGGTGAGCAGCACCCCAAACACCCTCCTGAAGGTATGCCCAGGCCTTTAAGCAATCCAGTAAATATAAATATATGTGTGTGCTTGTCTCGATAGATAGATAGATAGATAGATAGATAGATAGATAGATAGATAGATAGATAGATAGATAGATAGATAGATAGATAGATAGATAGATAGATAGATCACAGCTTTGAATCAGACCTCTTCCCCCACTGATCTGTTCAACCGGCATCCACATTTTGCTTCTGCATACTGTAGAATACACCACCGGGAAAGGGTTCAGCCCACTTCAGCCATTGGCTCTATTATACTATGAGTCACACCATTTTCCCAAATCACATGTGCACACTTACCTTAAAAGCAGTGAAAATCTGAGCTAGAGCTGGTGGATGAGTACATTTGTGTGTCAGTGCTTTTTTTTACTTCCATTATTTATCTAGTTTTACGTTTCTTTTAGTCAGCATTGTGTGTGTATACTATGTATCCAGGTATGAATAATTCAAAGCCAATAGTAACCTTTATATGCAACAATAAAATTCATATTGTTCTGTGATGTGAATTAAATAAAAAAAATATGTAGATACCTGTGCTGAGTACTCCTGCCTTCTGTGAAGCATCCTTACTGCTCAATTAAAACTGTAGGTGGCGATTAGTTTTAGGAATGAAATATTATTCCAAGCATACGGCTACCAAATTAAAATGCAGCATTGTGTTCATTTTCTATTTTTGTAACACATGCTTTTCAGTAACAGAGAAAAACATTGCCAATGTGCCAGCTTGCTCAGGTCAGACCTGTTGTTGTCATATGCACCAACCTAAACACACAGGGGCAGATTTACAAGGCACTTGTGCCACTTTTGCATCACTTTTCCCATGTTAAAAGTGACGCAAAAGTGGCGCAAGGGGCTTGTAAATCTGCCCCACAGTTTAGAAACAGTGATGACTGGAAAAAAACAACAATAAATAGTGAAAAAAAACATTTGTTTTGCACATTACCAACTTAACATCAAACAAGTCACTGAAAAAGCCTGAAGCTGACCCAAAGATTTAAATAACAGCAGAACAGACTGAAACCTGTCATTCCCCACTAAAGAGCTTGAAAGTATCATTGAGATTCAACTCAAATAATTAATAACAGAAAACAACCTCCACCAGTTAGTCTTTGGGGCCTTCTCCAGCACCAAAGGTGTGAGGCATCAAATCATTGATGAGGTTCTATTGATCCTCACAAAGGAGAGTTCCTCCTCCTGACTCCTCCTGATCTATACATCTGATACAGTATACCACACCATGCTCATAAAAATTCTTGATTAGATCAATCAATCAATCTATCAGAGTACTTGTAAAGCGCGCTACTTACCCGTGAGGGTCCCAAGGCGCTGAGGGGAGGGGAGGGGGTGCTGCTACTGCTCGAAGAGCCAGGTCTTGATGAGTCTTCTGAAGGCTAGTAGGTCTTGGGTCTGCTGTATGTGGGGAGGTAGGGTGTTCCAGGTCTTGTCGGCGAGGTAGGAGAAAGATCTGCCACCAGAGGTCGTTCGTTGGATGCGGCGATAGCGGCTAGGGCGAGGCTGGCGGAGCGGAGGTGACGGGTGGGGGATTGGAAGCTGAGTCTGCTGTTCAGGTAGGCTGGTCCGGCGTTGTGGAGTGCTTTGTGCGCGTGGGTGAGGAGCTTGAAGGTGATCCTCTTGTTGACAGGGAGCCAGTGTAAGTCTCTCAAGTGGGGGTGATACGGCTGCGGCGGGGGACGTTGACGATCAGTTGGGCGAAGGCCTTTTGGATGCGTTGTAGTCGTCGTAGGTGTTTGGCTGGGATTCCTGCGTAGAATGCGTTGCCGTAGTCCAGTCTGCTGCTGACGAGGGCCTGTGTCACCATTCTTCTTGTTTCGGTCGGGATCCACTTGTTAATCCTGCAGAGCATGCGGATGGTGTTGCAGCAGGAGGAGGAGACGGCGTTGACCTGCTTAACTATTGAGAGGGAGGAGTCGAGGATGAATCCTGGATTGCGTGCATGGTTGGTGGGTGTTGGTGCTGTTCCCAGTGTGGTCGGCCACCAGGAGTCGTCCCGGGCTGAGGGGCTGGGTCCAAGGATGAGGACCTCCATCTTGTCCGAGTTCAGCTTCAGACAGCTGCTCCTCATCCAATCAGTGACGGCCTTCATTCCCCCGCGGGTGTTGGTTTTGGCGGTGTGTGGGTCGGTGGTGAGGGAGGATGAGCTGGGTGTCGTCGGCGTAGAAGATGATGTTGAGGTCGTGATGGTGGGCCACTTGTGCGAGGGGGGACATATAGACGCTGAACAGCGTCGGGCTGAGGGATGAGCCCTGAGGGACGCCGCAGATGATGTCGGTGGTTTCAGTTCAGAAGGGTGGGAATGAGTATCAAAGGAGTAGCTCTCAGCGTATTGTCCTCTCACCTAAACAATAACTACCAATGCATAAAAATTGCTAACTAATGCTTCAACTTCTCCGTACTTCAACAGAGCGTACCACAAGTTTGTGTTCTCTGCGGTGGTAGTAATTACATAAGTGTAATCCAGCATTTAGTGCTATTTGCTTTGTGCAAAACGAACCTTATGTCCAAAATAGGCCCCAGAATCCACTTTTCACAAACAAAATAGCACTAAATATCATAGGACGTGGACAACAGTACCCAGCAGCTGCTCGCTCTCTTATTCCATTTTCCAGTGTTCCTGTGGTAGGGTTTTTGCCCAAGAATACTCAAGTTGGCGAAATCGCATAATGTGGGTAATTTCAACTCACATGCAGTAATGGTAATTACTGAAATTACTAATTAAATTGTCACGCAGGCTTAGTGTTCTCTGGGCCATACCCTCTGCAATTTCTACAAGGAGCCTCTCGGTCATTTCTAAAAAAATTCTGGCATTTCATACCACTCCTATGGAGTGATATGCAGCTCAATATGAAAGTTTTAACTCCTGAAGACATCTCTGTTCTTGCACAGATTCTAGAAAAAAATCCTATCCTGCATAACACAATTACGCCTGTAATCTAAACCTTAAAAAAATCTTAATGATTCTCCACCAATGCCTTTGTCATTGATAGAGCAAAATTACTAGGTTTTATTCCTAACAAGAATCTCAACCACCAATCACACATACACGCTATGTCTAAAGGAGCACACTTTACATTTTAAATTAGAATCCTGCAGAACTTCAAATCTATTTATACCTGATGAGGACTTCAAACAAGTACTACAATGAGTAAGAGTTCTCGGTGGAGAGGCCAATCCCTCCCCTCACACTACTAAAAATGCTTATCACCCTGTGGAGGGGGGTTTTCTGGAGAGGTTAGTCCCTCCTCAGACCTTACTACGCACACCCGACACCCCGGGGGAAAGCTATCAGCAGAGAGGCCAGTACCTCCACACACCCTTGTGCGCACACACGTCATCTCAGGGAGAGGTCTCAACAGTGAGGCTAGTCTCTCTGTACACCCTGCTGAGCACACCTGTCATCCAAGAGAGATGTCGCAGCAGAGAGGCCTGTCCCCCCACACTCTACTACACACACCTGTCATCCAAGAGAGAGGTCCCTCATAAAAGGCAAAACCCTCTCTACACCGTACTCGTCGTCGGAGTGGAGAATCCAGTCTCTTCAGTTAGACCACCTGTTTGGTACATATCAGGTTCATTATTTCTTCAGAAGAAAATGCAGCAGTCCATGTCAGGTTGACACACAAATGTCCTCCTAAGTATTAGATTTGTTTTTGCTCATAGTTTTTGTTCCAGTTCGCAGTCCCTCATTTTTACGGAGCTCTAAAGCTCATACTGCCTGCAGCTGTCATACTGTGATGACATCTCTACAGATGACCCATCTTCTGAAGCAAAAGAAGCACATGTGCTTAGGTTAGCAACTGGTGCACACAGTCTTCTATGTTATGTAGAATGATCATTCTGAGACTATTCTGTCTACTAACTCAAGGCTGCTTACAATACTTAGTATGTACTAAGTAGAAACTATGCCCCTTGTTAAACTCTTTCTGCAGTCAAGAATACACACCTGATTACCTGGTAATTTCTTAATTCAGGCCCAAGTTTAGCCTATAAAATTCAGCTGCATTATTCAGTCAAAATCATAGCATCTGCAGTGTTTCTATGGCTCTCCTAATTACAATAGAGTCTGCAACTCTTGTCATTGGTGTTATCGGAATTACAGAGGAACTTTCAATGATGTTCCTTACCGAAAACATAGTAAGGGGCCACATTTGTTTGCTCTACTTCTTGTTATAGGAGCTGTAAGATAATGTAAAATGGATTAGCGATTTTCTTATAGCACGGATACAAACGTGTGGGCAGATATACTAACATTTCATGTAACGCAGTGTAGTAATGCACCATGAGGTGCTTCTTGAAATGGAAAGAGCAGAAAGGGTGCTATATCTACAAAGACATGTTGAACTTCTCTGTCATAGTGCTGGCTGTAGCACCATCATACAGTACAGAAATAGGTGGTCACAGTGGAAAAACCTTATTCTTTCTAGTCATATCACCCAGAATAACCACATGAATCACTTGGATTTCACATCTAAACGAGTATTTTATCAACATTGCAAGTAATCAATACAGTTTGAATAAGAGTTGTTCCAAGGGAAAGTGATAATAGTGTGCTAGGAATACTGCTCATGTGAAGGAATCAGAGGGAAAATGCGAGGAATATACAATATTTACAATCTATATACAAAGATCTGTCTGGCCATCTCAGCGATCAAAGTTTAGTCACGATACACAGTTTATAAAGATACAGTCAATCAATCACTGTTATCTCACTATGGGCACAGAAACAGTACAGGTAAGCAATTGGGACCAGTCGACGTTTCGACCCCGAAATTATAGAGGAAACATTTGGTCCTTCATCATGACGAGAGGAGCCACCTTATATTCACAGCAATGGTGTTATTGGAAGAACTCTTTTTAGATCCGAGTTTGCACTAAAATACATGGGTGGATGCACTGGAACACCAATGCCCCAACTATGGAACACCTACCCAGTGACAAAGTAAAGCAAAACAGCGCTACGTACTGTGTTGCATTACGTTGTATTTAGTAAACCACAATACTGGCTTAGAAAATACCCAAATGGATTTTATGTGGGGCTGTGCCACAAAACTGATGCAACGCTGATTCAAAATTTTAGTAAGTCTGGGCTGCGTTTTACAGTAGTCGAGAGTTTGGCATTGCTGAAAATGTCACTGGCCATGTGGAAGCCCTGGTCATCGACCACCCATGTTTGGACTCTGTATTAGAACTCTACATTCACATTTACTTCATACTCTCTGAACCATGAATTATTCATCCATTTCCCGACCCCAGGAAAAAAAATACAAAACAGATCTCCTTACTCTCTTTATGTTATGTTATGTTATGTTATAACGTTTTATTGAGCGCGAACAGCTGCCCCAGCAACGAGGCATCCCGGCGCTAAACTATAACAATAACCTGAGGGGGGAGAAGTGAGGAAGGGCAGTAAGAGATTAGTATGGGGAGAATAGAAGTGTTTTGATCACTTTGCGGAAGGCCAGCAGGTTAGTCATGGAGCGAATGTGAAGTGGCAGGGAGTTCCAGAGCCTTGCCCCCAGGACTCTGAAAGAGCGACCGCCCATTCTGCTTAGCCTAATACGTGGGGTAACAACCAAGTTTTGGCCGAGGATCGTAGGGCCCGCTGAGGGGTGTAGGGCTCTAGGAGTGGACGCAGGAGGCCAGGGCAGTCAGTCTTGAGAATTTTAAAAACTGTTGTGAGGGCTTTAAACTGAACTCGGGCTTCAATGCGCAGCCAGTGTAGTTTCTGGATGGTGTTTCTTGCAGAGCACCTCCGAGGGAGTCCTACAACTGCCCTGGCAGCAGAGTTTTGTATACGTTGTAGCCGCGCCATCTCAGCTTTATTAAGGCCAAGAAAAAGGACATTGGCGTAGTCCAGTCGAGCCAGAATGGTGGACTGGACTATCAGTTGGCGCGTATGGTGATCAAAGAAGCCAAGGATCGGATGAAGGCTCCTCAACAGGCGCACACAGGTGGCAGCCAGTTTCTTAGTGTGGGTCTGGAAGTTAAGAGATGCATCCACCCAAACACCTAGGTTTTTTACCACGGTTTTGGGGGGGGGGGGGGATAGGGCCCAGTGCGGACGGCCACCAGTGATCAGTCCAGTAGTCAGGGTTTTTACCCAGAAGCAACACCTCTGTTTTACCAGCGTTCAGCTGGAGACAGTTGTGTGACATCCAGCGTGCAACTGCCTCTAACCCGTTCTTGAATCTCGCCGCTGAGATCGAGGGGCCCTCAGACAGGGAGATGACGAGCTGTGTGTCGTCGGCGTACAACACTAGCGTCAGGTCCCATTCTTTTGCTATTTCAGCGAGAGGCTGAACATAAAGATTGAATAGGGACGGGCTGAGCGCCGATCCCTGAGGGACGCCTTGCTCTATGGGGTGAGGCTGGGATATGAACGGGGGGGCAGAGACCCGGAAAGATCTGTCTGTCAGGAATGATCGGAACCATCCTAGAGCAAGATCTTTGATACCTATGGCTTCGAGACGTTTTAGTAGGATAGAGTGGGAGACCGTGTCAAAGGCTGCGCTAAGTCGAGTAAAATCAGCGCAGCACTTTGACCGGCGTCCAGTATGTTCCAGGGTGTTTTTAATAATTCAAAGCATGAGCATGGAGTAAAAAGACCCCAGAGTCTTCCTGTGACTTATATAAGCAAGCATTGCCGTAGTATTCTCTTTCTCTGCTTCCCAGGCAGATAGAAAAATAAATCTAAATCCAGCAAGTCTGTACATTTACTTTCTGTACTCACCACACACCTGGCTAAGCTCTGGCCCTGCATTTTGTAATTCACAGAGCACAAAGAGAATGGGAGAAAGAGCCTTCTCCTACATCGCGGCCAAGACCTGGAACAAACTCCCCCTCTGAATCAGACAACCCTCACTCTGCAAGCATTCAGGAAGAGCCTCAAGACCTGGCACTTCAAATGAGACGGAGCTGCTCAAAGCCCCCTCGCTCCCCCCCCCCCCAGCTCCTTGAGAAGCTCACGGGTGTGTAGTGCACCCCACAAATCCCTGATTGATTAGTTGAGAGTGCAGAGGAACCAGTTGAGGCTTTAACTAGACTAGACCTTAAAAGTAGACCAATTAGCCTTTGGGGTAGACTGAGCAGTTATTTCGTTCAGACACGGTCAACCTTCGTTATGTTGTTTTATTTTTTACTGACACTGTCACTCTCCACTAAAATAAACATAGGAGCTTTTGGTAGTAATAAGAATAAACTTTTATAACAAGGCATCACTTTTAAACACTCTCTTACAATCCCACTGTCAGTGGCGTAGCTAGGCACTTGGCGACTAATGGTGGTCCATGCCGTTATCGGCCCGCGATTTGTGCTGCGTCGCCTTACTCATGATTTATAAGGACACTCAATGCCACTCAGGGTGGCTTTGCGTGGCTTCATAAATCTTTATGAGAGATCTGTGTCATGCATGTACCACTTTACATGGTACAAAAGTGATGCAGGGCTCTGATAAATAAGCCCCTTAATGCCTGACGTAGAAACCTGTTTCAGGTGGAAACATTTGCCCCTCAAACAGGATTTACGTAGCTTTTGGAATAAGTGCTGTAGAGGGCAGTTGAAATGGCGAAGATGGGAGAACAAAATCTGTATTTTTATTTTAGTACACAGGTTCCATGCACTGGTTGTTGTTTGATTAATCTTAATAATGAGGACAGTTTTCGTGTGTAAGGTGGTATTTGAGTGTGGTGTTAATGAAAATGCAGAACACATAGAAGAAGCAAATCGTCATTATTTAATGGTTGTTTATGTGCAGGAAGGGGTCATTATTGACATTTTGCTCTTTCGATGTGTGCTGCGGACATGACAAAAAGCATTCCTCGATTATCTACACTGCAGACAGCAGGGCTCACAATTCAGATGCAATGGCGATTGCAGATGACACAGTCCAGTTCGCAAGACACGTTGCTCCCGGTGTGGCCCACCGGGACCACCCATCATCGCAGGATGCGCACACGCTGTGTGCTTCAGGTGCTACTAACTCACTGCCCATAAATCATCTCCACGTTGCCTTATCAAAGCAAGATATTGCTCCCAGTGCGGCCCGCCGGGGCCACGTATCATCTTAGGGCGAGCACACGCCGAGTACTCCAGGTGCCACTAACTGTGCAGCTCAACTCAACGCCACGTGGCTGTGCGCCCATCCTGACCGCTGCCTGTGCCCTGCACTGGTGTTACACGGTTCACAATTCAAAATTAGCAGCGGCGCAAATTATGTAAGAGACTATAATGGGTTAAGAAGACCAAATGCTCCCAATCTGTGCAGCTCAAGTCAACGTCACCTGCCTGTGGGCCTTTGCTTACCACTGCCTCTGGCCTACACGGTGGAAGAGCGGTGACATGTAGTGCCAACTAACCCTGTTCAACACAAGCCAATCCCACATGAGTAACTGGTTCCTGAGTCCTGAATGGCAGCGACCACAACTTCGTGGCATAGACCATAGCACCAGACTCCCTTCAATCAGTGAAGGATATTTGCATATGGTAGGCCAGCGACACGTGGTGCCACTGAACCTGTACTACGCAGGCCGGTGGGGTCACCAACGTATGCACATGGCTATGGGCCATTGCCCACCGCTACCTCTGACCTACAGTGTGGAAGACTGTCGATACATGGTGCCACTAACCGTGTTCAACACAAGCCGATCCAACATGTGTAACTGTGTCCTGAGTCCTAAATGGCAGTGACCCCAAGTCTGTGGCAGCGACCACAGCACCAGACTCCCTTCGATCAGTGAGGCATATTTCCATATACAACCGCAGGGACACGTGAAGCCACTAACTCTCTTTAACACAAGCAGATCCCACATGTGTAACTGTGTCATGAATGGCAGTGACCCCAAGTCTGTGGCACCGACCACAGCGTCACACTCACTTCGATCCGTGAGGCATATTTCGATATGCAAGGCCGGCCACTAGTACTCCCACTATCCCTCTTTAACACAAGCTGATCCCACATGTGTAGCTGTGTCCTGAGTCCTGAATGGCAGCGACCCCAACTTTGTGGCAGCGAGCACAGCACCTAACTCCCTTCGATTAGTGAGGAGTATTTACAGATTGAAGTCTGCCGACAAGTGGTGCCACTGAACCTGCACTATGCAGGCTGGTTGGGCCACCAACGTATGCACATAGCTGTGGGCACTTCCTCATCGCTACCTCTGGCCTACACTACGATCAGCAGGCCTCACAATTCAGATACAGTCCCGATTCCACATGACGCAGTCCAGTAGGCAAGACACATTGCTCCCAGTGCGACCCATCCACATCAAGCATCATCACAGGCTCATACAGTCTCAATGCTTCTGGTACCATTAACCCTATTTAACACAAACCAATCCCACATGTGTAACTGTGTCCTGAGTCCTAAACGGCAGTGACCCCAACTTCATGGCAGCGACCCCAGCACCAAACTTCAGTCTTATTTGTTGTTCTTTTCTTTAAAAACATGTATTTATATATAAATCTATAAATGACTTAGATTCTTCTTTGTCCAACTGCACAGGGACACTTGCCCAAGAAGGTTGCTTGGGGTATATTGGTAATGTGGGAAGAGGGTACTTTACCTGCTAATGTGGGGAGAGGGAGCATCAAAGGGGTATCACTCACAGAAAGAACTCCAATATGTTTTCACAAATGCCTCAGACAGATGCCAGCTGACGGACTGAATCACAAAATGGTATTTCAATACTTATGTAGTGTGAGTTATGAACAGTTCGGACCCAGGCTCACAGTGGCCCATACGCTCGACTCCCAGACGCAGTAATATGAGCCGTCCGCGTCATAGTGTCTATCCCTGCCCTGTTCCGTCATATGCCACGCCATGCCACGCCACGCCACACCACCCCAATTACGTTCCAACGTTGGCCCCACATAGCTACCTGTCGCAGGCGTACTCGCTGTTGGTGTGCAGGTCAGTGGTTTAGTACTCAACATCTCATAGCCACTCCCTGGAGGCAGGTTTGCACACACACCACACCCATCCGGCACATGCAGCACAGGCCATGTGACCATGCAAATATAATAGATCGACAACGTCACATCCTTTATTGCTGGTACTGCCTAGCTGGCAAATGCTCCACCGGTCTCAACCATGAACAGTACATGAAAAGTTGCGCAGAAGGTTAGTCACACCCTCAGCTGTATGGCCATCAGTGGACTACCATCCCCTTGGTGCGGACTTCATATGCGTAGGGTTAGTGTTTCCCCAAACTCATCTGGCCATCAGGAGCCTACCTACCTACCAACTATAAAGTAGCAGGGGGTCGAAAAGAAATAAATGCTATGTGTCTGTCAAACAATGATCTCAGCTGTAAAGGTTTGAACAGCGAAATCTATCACTGGATACTCTCTTGGTGCATAGAGAAATTCCCATCAGAATCCCAACCTGAACCGCCCTTCATCATTTGGGAACCATCATATTGCAGGGAGGGAAACGTACCCAATGTAAAATTTGGCCAGATTCTGCAGAATCTACCATGTGTATCCCAATGTATGTATGATATTAACTCGGTATCAGGTGGTGACTGAATAGCAGTGCTGAATAGTGTAATTGTCACCTGAAATTCTCCTGTTTTCAAAATCCAGAAGTGCAACGAATGGACAGACACACACACATAAATAGAAAAGAGATATGTACCTATCAATATCATTAGTGATGTCTTTATATCATCATCATATTCCTGCTCACTCACCCAATTTGTAGGAGAATGTAGCCCCACCTCACCTGGCCACAGCGCAGGTAAAACGGAGAACCGCTCTATTTAGGCAAAACAGAAGAAAGAAGTCAGAGGAAGCACTCTGATGCTACAGTTTAGAACATCACTAGGCGCCTATAATGGGCTAACTAAGTTGAAATTAAATTCATTTTCCCACTGCAAGTTTGTCAAGTGTGGTCTCATCGCCCGCCTTCTCAGTATGCCCGTAGTGTAGTAAACGGGTTTACTTAGACGCTTTATCAGTGTTGAACATGGCGGTTGTTGTTGGCATGTTTTGTGATGGGGGGACGAGTGCTGGCGTGTATAACAGTCAAATGCATTTTACTCACATCTCGCCCAGTTTTTAATGCGAGAAGTGATAAGCCAGACGTGTCAGTACATATCAAATATATGACTTGACTGTTGAAAAGGCTCCCACGAGCCGCGAGCTAACGAGCTCAGGGGCGCGCAATGCATGCTGAGAGTGGTAAAATTCCTGATAAGATGAAGGCAGCATGCACAAGAACCTATGAACTTTTTCCCTACTGAAGAGAAAGGAATTTTGAAACACGTGTATAGGGATACGGGCACTGGCCATGAAATTTGACAAACCAGCAACTTTGAAAACTACATTTACCATGATGCAAAAGGTAATTCCGTTGTGCATGTCCGCGTGCTGTGAATCGTAGGACACCTTATTTTTACCAGCTCCCGAAGGTGCATAAGACACAACACCCGCCCCCCGGTCGTCCTATCATTTCTGGGATAGGTTCCTTATTGGAACCTTTATCGACATTTGTCTCATTTCTTTCTGAAGCCCATGGTGAGGGAGATGCCCACCTACTTAATGGACACGAAAGATGTCCTCAGGCTTCTTCCTGAGGTAGACTATGATAGAGACTTAGACATCCTGGTATTGTTCGATGTAGAGAGCCTATACACTTCAATACCCCAACTTGAGACTCTCGAGGTGGTAGAGGCTCTTTTAGCTGAGAGAGATCTTAACACCATCACTTCAGTCAGGCTGATTATGACCTTGGAAAACCTGGCCATGACTGAAAACTTTTTTCAGTACGAGGACTCTCTCTACTTGCAGATTAGCGGGAGTAGTATGGGCAGCATTTTTGCCCCTAGTCTCGCTAATCTGTACGTACATAGATTTGAGCAAGATCACATCTTTGCAGATACTAATCCTTTCATAAGCAGCTTGCGCTTGTGGAAGCGCTACATCGATGATGTCCTAGTAGTGTGGCGAGGCAATGAGGATAAACTAAAAAACTTTTATACATGGCTGAATGAAAGAAATCGCTTTCTCAAATTCACGATGGAACAAAGCAGATTACAACTTGCGTTCCTTGATCTTTTGATCATACCTACTGCCACTGGCCTCGAATCAGAACTATACCGCAAACCCATGGCGAGGAATTCCTTACTTAGCTACATAGCTGCCATCCCAAAGCCCTGCGGGACAATCTGCCTTACGAATACAAAGGAATTGCTCAACAAAACCGGCGTTCGAGTCCATGCCAAGATCTTAGAAACAGATTTATCATTGAAACCCTATCCCAAACGGCTGATTCGAAAATCCAAAAAAAGAGCATCTAATAACAACAGGGAGACTTTACTAGAAATCTTACTTCCCAAGCCGAAACAGGAGCGAATCACCTGTGTTAATACATTCTGTACCCAGTCAAACCAGATTCAAAAGATAGTGAGGAAACATTGGAGCATTTTAAACACAGGCACTGATACCATACCTGTCCCACTATTTGCATATAAGAGAGGTCAGAATCTCAGGGACAAATTGGTCCACACACGACCCAAATGTGAGATCCCCCGAGCAATAGGGACTCTGTGGGATATGCCGGCAGCCACAGGGAATCATCCATGTGGCAACTGTGCGGCTTGTCCGCAGACTTCGAAATCGCTAACAATTGACATTGGTACAGACCGTCCGTGGCAGCAATGGAGGTTTACCAATTGTAACAGTACCAATCTCTTGTATCTGATCACCTGTCCCTGCAATAAGAAATATGTTTATTCTCTGTTTATTCGCTTTAGAAATGCAGGATAACATAACATAACATAACATAACATGTAGGGATGACTACACGTAGAGTCAAAATACGGATTTCAGAGCATAAAAGCTCAATTAGATGCTCGAAACAGTCGACCAGAATGACAAACCATTTCATAGAAGCCAAACACACCCCCACAGATCTACACTGGATGGCACTCGAGCAGCCACTGAAACCTACACACGTCACAGATGTAAGTGGCTTCTTATTCAAACGGGAGCAGAAATGGGTATATAGTAAGTGTGGGCGTAAAATCCGTTTCGCGGGCGAATTTGTGGATTTTCCGCAATTTCGCGATCCGTGAATCTCGCGAAATCGCGGTAAAATCCGCGAATCAGCGGGGACGAATTTTCAGCCAAGCAAGGGT
Organism: Lissotriton vulgaris; assembly: GCF_964263255.1. NCBI lineage: Eukaryota > Metazoa > Chordata > Amphibia > Caudata > Salamandridae > Lissotriton > Lissotriton vulgaris. The sequence goes on along the minus strand of NC_141695.1, from coordinate 186,753,324 downwards.
TACAGCAGCAGGTGCAAAAGTTGAACCTAATTTCTTTGTAACCTTTTACAAAAGGGTTACAAACAAATTAACTTCAACTTGGACACCTGCTGCTAATTGCTTCCTCGCGCCTCGTTGCCTACTTGCAACTATTCTCTGACCCTGCTCTGACCCTTGAAGCTGGGTCAGAGAGTAGTTACAAGTAGGCAACGAGGCACCTGTCCAAGGAATGAAACTCATCAGGAAGCACTTACAGATATAAAAAACAGGAAAAAGGGAGAGGATGGCAAATACACCCATTTTGAGTTGTCAGGAGGGGTTAAACTAAAAGAGACCTTTACAGCACAATTTTCGTATGCATTTTGCTAAAAATAAAAAGCTGTATGTTCTGTAGGGGCAAATCAGGAATCTGGCCCTTCAGAGATCCGGCCTCTCTTTCTTTCTCTTGTTCTCTCTATCCCTCTCTCTTTCCCTCTCTTTCTCTCTCTTTCTATCTATCTATCTATCTATCTATCTATCTATCTATCTATCTATCTATCTATCTATCTATCTATCTATCTATCTATCTATCTATCTATCTATCTCTCTCTCCCTCTCCCATAAATGACTGCATGGGTAACTTCGCTATGCAAGCGGCTCGCGAAGTCGCAAAAATCCCCGCGAACACGCAAAAAACCCCGCGAACAATCAAAAAACCCTGCGAACACGAAAAAAAGTCCACAAATTTGCAAATTTTGCGGATCGCGAATTCGCAAATCCGCAAATTCACGGATCGCGAATTCGCAAAATTCGCTCATGCTTAGTATATAGGCTTCAGACGGACAAACACGGACTGAACGAGGACATTCCTTGGATGTCCTTATAACTAGGTCCCTTGGATGTCAGCTTAACCAAGATCTTCTGACATAGACAATGTCCGTAACTTTCCCGAAAGGTGCTAGATAATGAGTTCGACGACATAATGGTCATTGGAAGCATTTGACTGGCCCCTGGGGTCATAACGATTGCCTGGGAAGATTGAGAAAAGGATGAATATTTCTAGGCAATAGAGCAGCCGGACAAAAGAAATCCTCTCATAAACCCTCAAAGTTGACACGTCACCAACTACGCCAGTAGTATGACATCGCATCTAATAGCCGTTCCCTAATAATAAGTATTGGGTACATATGACTTGTCGATCATTGGCACGCAGGCATTAGATTGCAACTGGGATTTGAGGGTGAACACCCGATAACACCCAATATTATTCTCTATCATACGCGCATCTGTAGTGGCATCTCTTTGGATTAACATTTGCCAAATAAAGACTATACACACTATGAGCCACGTAACTAGTAGACCACAATTCCCGGCTATCCCCTGAGGCACGTTGTGCTTACGTAATGCGGCCTGCGCTGCCCGCCATACATCAGTGAATGCATTACTTGTGGTTAGGGGCTCCAGACTACATTTCCCAACCTCGCCGCAGGCGCGGCTGGATGACATCATGCCGTACAAGCTGAGGCCAATCACACAAATCGGTAAATAGACCTTTGCCTATCCGCTCGGTACCTCCCACAGACAGCCCAGAAGGACGTCCGGGGTACCGACGGATAGGTAAGGATCAAATGCCATAGATGTGTGCGATTACGTATTCGCATTTGCGATTAGATGGGGTCCGCTAGGGCTAATATGCTGAAACATACACGGACAGACGGTGATAATTCTTCTAGATTGCCAAACGTCAGGGTTGTTCCCAGGCATATATTTGATATGTAGCTGATACGTCTGGCTTATCACTACTCGCATTAAAAACTGGGCGAGATGTGAGTAAAATGCATTTGACTGTTATACGCGCCAGCACTCGTCCCCCCATCACGGAACATGCCAAAAACAACCGGCATGTTCAACACTGATAAAGCATCTAAGTAAACCCGTTTACTACACTACAGGCATACTGAGAAGGCGGGCGATGAGACCACACTTGACAAACTTGCAGTGGGAAAATGAATTTAATTTGAACTTAGTTAGCCCATTATAGGCACCTAGTGATGTTCTAAACTGTAGCATCAGAGTGCTTCCTCTGACTTCTTTCTTCTGTTTTTCCTAAATAGAGCGGTGCTCCGTTTTACCTGCGCTGTGGCCAGGTGAGGTGGGGCTACTTTCTCCTACAAATTGGATGAGTGAGAATTCATACTTTCAAAAATACTCTATAGATATTGCTCTCATGGTATACCAACTACAGGCAACATGATACTTTGCAGTGTACACCCCTGACTTGTCAAATAAAATCAGCAGGAATATGATGATGATATAAAGACATCACTAATGATATGTACATATCTCTTTTCTCTTTATGTGTGTGTCTGTCCATTCGTTGCACTTCTGGATTTTGAAAACAGGAGAATTTCAGGTGACAATTACTCTGTTATTTCACATATATATTTTCCTCACAATACTAGCAGTAGCATACTAGGTCCTGATGAAGCAGTAGGTGACCTATGGGCTCAAAGGTAAACTGCAGAAACATGTCGACCAATTTTTCTATTCCAGTAGTTATTTGTTAACACTACTATTTGCTCTGTTTTTTAACGTTGAGAAAAAGGAGGTGCTCATTAAAATATTTTTCGTCCTTTTCACTCAATTTTATATTATCACACTTTAATCACCTTTTTGATTTACACTATTCAGCACTGCTATTCAGTCACCACCTGATACCGAGTTAATATCATACATACATTGGGATCACATGGTAGATTCGGCAGAATCTAGCAAAATCTTCCATTGGGTACGTTTTCCTCCCTGCAATATGATGGTTCCCAAATGATGTAGGGCGGTACAGGTTGGGATTCTGATGGGAATTTCTCTATGCACCAAGAGAGTACCCAGTGATAGATTTCGCTGTTCAAACCTTTACAGCTGAGATCATTGTTTGACAGACACATAGCATTTATTTCTTTTCGACCCCCTGCTACTTTATAGTTGGTAGTTACTTAGTTATAAGGGTTGTAGCATTGATTGGTCGTTAAATATTCCCTTGGACCCCCCTTTTGTTTTTAAAATCATCAGGAGCCTACCACCACGTGGCACAAACTTGAGTTCCACAGGCTTAGCGGCACCAAACCCTGAGGTGGTCTCCGCCATTGACGACTCAGGACTCAGCGACATGTGTGAGATCTGCCGGGCCGCGGAGAAGCTGAAGTGGTCTCCACCATTCCGGAATCAGCGACACCTGTCAGATACACGAATAAGCTGATGTGGTCTCCGCCATTCAGGACTCAGCGTCATCTGTAAGATCCGCGCAGACATTAAATGTTTGCACAGAGAGGATTGAAGTGGCACCAATTGTCGCCTTTGGCTAAAACCTGTTTTCCTCTCCAACACCCCGACCTCATGATTGTGCACTGTGGTGGAAACGATCTAGGCACATTGACTGAGGTAGGTTTGGAAATGCTTATGAAGGACACCTTTGGACAATTGATGTTACTTTTGCCTCAAACCGTCTTAGTACATTCCGATATATGCCAAAGACAGAAGTGTCTGCATACTTCAAAGACCACAAAATGGGGTCCATCTACAACAACAACATACGTTTTGCTGTTGCTGATATCTAGAGAAGTGATATAGTACACTTCACAGATCAGGGAAATCGAGTTTTCCTGAATAACTTGAAGTTGTGCATCCACACTTAAATGTAACTCCAACTGTTTTTTAGAGCCACCCTATAACTTACAACTTAGGCCCGCTATTTTAGGGCCAGGTAACGGCAAGTCCCGGACCCTCGCCAAAATGTATTCTCCTCACAGCTGTGGCGCAGCGGCCAGACCATCTCACTTTGCAGCACAGAGCTCTCGCTTTGATTACCGGTTCTACTCGCCTATAGGGGTGAGTAGTTTGCGCATGACAAATACCGTATTGATTTACCTTCGCACTCCCTATACAACACCACCTAAGCACCATATATAAGTTGGACAGGTGTGGCACAGCGCCCAGAGCACATGACTTCAAAGCATAGCACCCACAGTTTAGGCTTACGGTTTCATCCCCGAGTCCTGCAGTAGCTCTATTTAGCAGCATGACACTCTAGGCAATACTTTACTTAATTTCCATACCCAGCACTTTCAGACCAGTAGGGGTCAGTAGTTCAGTGACTTTTCCCAGACTCTGGCAGCAGCTCAGCTTACGCCCCCAGCGCCTTCAGACCCGTAGGAGTGAATAGTTTGCACTTCACAAATACCGAATTTATTTGCTACGTGCACATTTACCTTTGCACTCCCTGTATAACACCTCCTAAGCACCATACACAAGTTACAATGTTCCAAACAAAAGTTCATCCGAGTAGGTATAACTACATGCTCACACTACTTGGACAGAGGTGGCACAGCGGCCACAGCACATGACTTTACATCATATGATACACAGTTTGGGCTCAAGCTTTCATCCCCGAATCTGGAAGCAGCTCAGTTTAGCAGCATGAGACTCTAGACAGTACCTTACATATTTTCCGTACTCCAGGACTTTCAGACCAGTACTGGTCAGTAGTTCGTCCTAGTAGGTATAAACACATGCCCACACTACTTCCACAGGTGTAGTGCAGCGGCCACAGCGCATGACTTCACAGCATAAGACACAAAATGTGGGCTCACGCTTAAATCCCCGAGTCCCGCACCAGCTCACCTCAGCAGCATCAGACTCTAGGCAATACCTCACTTAATTTCCATAGCCTACCACTTTCATACCGGTAGGGTGATTACTTCGCACCCCCTCTAAAGCACACCCTAAACACACCTAGAGGTTACAGTGCTCCTACCCTCCTCTTTCCCACTTTTTTCGCCCTTTCGTCCTCTCACTTGCTTCAGCGGTATCACAAAATGGCGGCCAACACTTCCTAGTTGCAACTGCTTGCACCGCTCGCAGCCAATCAGCAGCAAGCTCGTGCTCATAACGCCTTAGCCAATCAGATGTCAGAATTCGAAAATATCGATATCTGTACATTTAGATATTTCTCCAAAACTACTGAACGAAGTTACACCAAATAAACAAAAGCGTGCTTTCTAGACCAAGACCCTTTTCCCTGCTAAATTCGGGGTAATTCCGTTCACCGGTTCGACCTGTAGCCTAGTCTAAAGTTTCCTATGGAAATTAACATAGAGAACATCCGTTTTGGGACCCCCCTTTTATATCGGCCCACCCCCCTAGACCAATCAGCCCCAACCTTTCAACATAGGAGCTGAAATGAACAAGAATTAGTTTTGAAAATTTCATGAGGACTCATCATATGACGCCAAAGTTACAAGCAAAACAAACAATTCTCTTCCTATGGAAACTTGGTCTTAATTAGAACTACCTACTGGCAACTGCCAGTAGGTAATATATATAAATATATATATATTCCTTCCCAAATTGATCTCCAAGCAGCGTACTCTGGCTGCCAGTGCAGGGTGCAGTGTTTGAGGAAAGACGAAAACCCCTTCAATATTTGCACACCAAAGGAGGCACTCCACTCCCAGAAGCTTTGGCGACATTCAAGACGCGTTTCGATTTCCATCTTTCACAAGTGGGTGTTGTCTCTAGTAGTCATCATTACCATGTTTTTAAATCTTTTTTATATAGTGACAGGCATAATGGTAAATGTAGTTTGTAAGTTCGCAGCATTGTGCTATCTTTAAAAGTTAAAGTCCATAATCTGTTGGTTTCTATATTAAAATCCCAACACTGCGCAATTCATTTCTGTTATAGCTCAAACAAATGCGCTGCTGGCTTCTGGACCCTCTCTCCCAATAGCAATAATGGTCTGCATTGATGTATTTTGGTACAAGGGACTTTGCCCTCCATATTGCTTTAAGAACTTGTCCCTATAGATCTTAGGGCATTCCTAGGATGATTACTACTTTCTATGGTGGATCCAACAAATTTAAAATAATCTTGAAAAAGCATTGGGGCCTCATTCAATCTGACCCTGTGATTGGAAAGAGTGCAGGAACTGCCCCTATGGTTACCTTTAGAAGATCGAGCTCGAATAAGGATAAACCAGCACACAGCTTTCAGACCACTGAGCACCTCACAACCTGGTTACGAGCACAGAAGGGATTCTACAAATGTAATTTATGTAAAGCATGAATAAAACCTGTAAAAATTGCAGAAGCTTTAAGGCCCAAGATGGGAAAGATAAACAGATCATTAAGTTTAGTACTTGCACTACTATTTAATTTTTGTATTTGTATTTAATTTATTTATAGAGCGCTAACAATCATCCTGAGTAGGATATCACGGCGCTAAAGTTGGATGCTGAGAGGTACGATAACCACACTGAGTGATGATTTATTCTGATTTAGGGAAGAGTAGTGTCTTTAGTTGTTTCCTAAAAGACAGAATGTCATCTGTCAGTCTAAGACTGGGAGGAAGTTCATTCCACTTAGTAGCCGCCAGATGCGAGAAGGCTCGCTCTCCCATCCTGACAGTCTTCACCCGGGTGGTGGTAGCTCTTCCTAATGTACTGGATCGGAGGTTCCTCGGTGGTCTGTGGAATTCAACTTTATTATGTAAAATGGTAGGGCCTGCGTTATATAGCACCTTGTGTGTGATACATAGTAATTTAAAATTGGCTCCTTGTCGCATCGGGAGCCAATGAAGCTCTCGCATGCAGCTTTTAGCCGAATCAAATTTCTTTTTATTACAGACAGCCTTTGCCGCGGCATTTTGTACTATCTGCAGTTTGGAAAAGAGATAGTCTGCCATTCCGACAAACAGTGAGTTGCCATAGTCCAATCTGCTCATCAGCAATGACTGAACCAGAGTTTTCCTACATTCAGTCGGGATCCAGGGGAAAACTCGTCTGAGCATTTTCAGCAATGCGAAGCTTTTGCCGCAGACAGTGGAGACATTGATTTCATGGACAGAGCACTGTCCAATACCACTCCCAGGTTTTTTGCTTTTGGGGTGGGATTCGGAGGCAACCCCAGGTTGCTTGGCCACCAGCTGTTATCCCAGAGCTGGGGATTTTTGCCAAACAAGAGGATTTCTGACTTATCTGCATTTAATCTCAGACAATGCTCTTGCATCCAGTTGGCCAGTTCAGTCAGGCAGTTTATCAGTCGGGTTTTAGGATCATCCTTTTCATCAATGGTAACCATTAACTGGGTGTCGTCAGCATAAGAACACATTTCGACACCCCACCGTCTTCCAATGGCTGCCAATGAGGAAACGAAAACATTAAACAAAGTTGGACTGAGTGAGGCCCCCTGGGGAACCCCATATTTAATGTTTCGCGGGGGAGAGATGAAGTCACCCAAACACACTGATTGTGTTTGTTCCTCCAGAAAAGATTTTAGCCATCCCAATGCCTTGTCTCGTATACCTTTCCCTTCCAGGGCTTTCAGTAATTGGTCGTGTGGAACGGTATCAAAAGCCGCTGATAAATCAAGGAGTATCGAGACAACTGTCTTGCCTTGATCTACCTGGGCCCTAATGTTATCCGTCACCGCCAAAAGTGTTGTTTCAGTACTGTTGTTCACCCTGAAACCCTTCTGGGAATCGTCCAACAGTTCATTAATTTCCAGATAGCTGGAAAGCCGTCTGTTGACCAATTTCTCCAGCACTTTAGAGAGGTAGGGTAACTGGGATATTGGCCGGTAGTTGGCAGGATTATTAACATCTAATCCTGCCCTTTTTACTAGCGGAGTAACTAGGGCCTGCTTCCAGGATCTTGGGAATGTAGCAGAGCATAAGGAAAGATTCAGAACTTTCGTTACAGCAGGGCAAATTACAGGGGTTAGCTGAGAGTAAATGTGGTGTGGACATGGATCTAGTGGGGATCCTGACTTGACTTCAAGCATGGCTTTGCCCACCTCAGCTTCTGAGAATGGGCCAAAACCTGTATTCTGAATTCTTAATTTATATTCTTGAGTAGCCATATGGCCCTAGATACGTAGGCAGTATGAAATTGCAACTAAAAAAGCATATCTTGGAGCACCAAAGGGCCATAACAAATCTGGATTTTAGTTATCCTGTAGCCAGAAATTTCTACAACACACACAACAGTGACAATAAACTTCTTAAATTCTTTGGAATAGATCCTATAAAGAAACATATTTTGGTAGGGTTTAGGGAAAAACAACTATGCATCCTTGAATCACGTTATATAATTGACTTACATACCAGGATACCGTTAGGCATGAACAGGGAGGAGGACTTGTCAACACACATAGGAGTATAATTCCATCTGATAACCCAAATACCATTGATATTCTGCTATTAGCTTTTAATAAGGCATGCAATTGTTCTGTTTTATATATTGTTTTCCTTGTAATCTTGAAATGTGTTGATTTGCACAAATAAACACTTGTGGATGAAATTGGTGTGCCGCTTTCCTTCTTGTTTTGGATGAGATTCTTTGCAAACAGATTTAAATATTTATATTTTCACAACAAATGAATAAAGTTATAATTAGTTGAAGTGTGCAGTAACAACGCAACATTTTAAACTCTAAAAAACATAGAAATTCAACAGTTATACTTATCTCAAGTAACTATTACTTGTTACCTAAGCTAAAGCTATAACTCCTACCCCCGCCATGCTCAGTTTTCTCATCAATAATGTCATTTCATACATTTCATACATACTGCAAAAGCTGAGCTATACTTCTGGTTAAAATCCTATTCAAACAATCCCAACCCACATGGGTCATTAGCCCATGTGTCCCCACTTCTATTGTCAAAATGTGTAACCACTGCGACCATAAGTACAAGTAGCAGGAGCATCTGCCTTCTATTTGAGTGGAATGCATTCATCACTTGTAGGAGGATGATGGCTGGAAGCACTGGAGTTTGTCGTCAAGGAATTGAGGACCATGTCTGTACTGGGTGATCATGGGAAACATAGTATAACTTATCCAGACAATGTATAGGCAATGTGGGGAGCCAATAGACAGCCTTACTCAAAGGTGGGTGCACAGTTCCTGCCCCAGATTCTTACTGATGAGGCGCAATTTATGCCGTGTTCATCCTGCAGGTGTGGGGAATGGGTGGCAAACGTAGCATATACTCACACAAGTAACTGTTGGAGTGCCAGCTGTTAGGGGGTTGGTCATATTAGCCTTATGTTTTATTAGTGCGCAGCGTACCCCGCTTTAGGGGTAATCAAATTCCAAATCATTACACACTTCATAGTGAGAAAGAGCCCTCGCTTATATCCCAGAGCTCTCGAGTAATATCTGTTGTGAGAATCACTGAGCATGGACTCCAGCCCTCAGGCCAGATGTTATTAGTAATATGGGGGTTCCAAGAAGAGTACCAGGGGGAACCTTCACAATTAAGTAGAATGTGATCCCTTAGTGCATATCATCTGCTACAAACATTATTTTTACCCTAAAACAGGTAAGTTCTACTATCAGCCCAAAGTAAATTGATCTCTATTCCCATGAACCTCCCACTCTCTGTTGGTTGCTCGCCGTGTGGCGGTTGAAGTGCGTGTCCTCTGATTAAGAGAGCAAACAAAATGGATTTAGGATTGAGGCCCCCTTTGATATTGGTGAATACGACTAACTGTAAAACCATGAATGTGGTGTATGTGATAAAGGGCCCATATAACCACATGTATGTGGGTATGACAACCAGAAAAGTGAGCACTCGCTCAACAGGACACCATAGCACCATTTGATGTAAGAGAGATGCAACAAAACTGACTCAACATTACATAGATAAAGGGTATGGAAAAAATGATATGGAATGGTACATGTTATACAAACTCAAGCAAACACTTACAGACATGACAAGACTACTCTTGATCTTTGACCAGAGATAGACTATAGACTGGCCTGAATGGGCTGAATAACGAGATACACTGGGGTGGTCTAAACGCTTAAACTATGACCAAACTCCCCAAGAAGGTTACTCCCATCAGTACATGGGTATAGAGATCAATCTAATAACGACATATGTTTGAAATTCCCTGTTTTGGGTAAGAACAATGTTTGGAGCAGATGATATGCATTGAGAGATCACAATCTAGTGGAATGTGAAGGTTCCCCCTGGTAATCTCCTAGCAACCCCCCCACACACACACACATGTTACTAACCAAAGCCGGCCACAGGCCTGGACACCAATGCTCAGTTATTCTCGCGACAGACATGGCTCAAGAGCACTAGGATATGAGCTAGGGCTCTTTCTCACTATGAGAGACACTTCTGTAGGTGTGCAATGATGCATAAGAAATGTTTCTTTGTACTATGATTATGCCTGATGCAGGGTACTTTGCAGACTTATAAACTACAGGGCAAATATTGACCACCCCTTTACCAGTTGGGACTCCAAAAGGTACTTGTGTATACCCTTCATCACTCAGTGTGAGTATAGATTACGGTTCCAACCCATACCCCACGCCTGCAGGGTCATCATGGCATAAATCGCACTTCGCCACTAGGATTCTGGGGCAGGAACGGGCCACACACCTTTGAGTAAGGCCACCTATTTGCTCCCAACATTGCTTGAACATTGTCTGGATGAGTTAGACTATGTTTCCCATGATCACCCAGTACAGCCAGGGCCCTCTTTTGCTGGACATACTCCATAAGCGTTTGGCCGACATCCACCTACCAGTGATGAAGGCGATTGACTCAAATAGAAGGCAGTTGCACCCACAACTTGTATCTGTGGTCAGGAGAGGTTACATGTCGGTAACACCGAGTTTTGTACCTATTGACAAAATAATGGGTGTCACATGGGCTAATACTCTTCCATCGGCGCCAAGCATCCACGATTGTGGGACGGGGATGAATGGGCTGGGTAATGGTTGCAGCACTACGGGGAAGTATGGATATTGAAGGGCCCCGGGGATGCAGGATTGTTTGAATGGGCTAGAAGCATAACTCAGCTTTTGCTGTGTGTACGAAATACGTGCCAGCGAGAAGGAATAAAACGATGCAGCAGCGCATACCGGTATATTGACACTTCTGCATTCCAGTTTTACACGCTATTTTATGGTGAAAGGTGCACATTGCTTGTGAGTGAGTGCGGATGGTAGAATTAAATGGGGGTCTATTTCTAATATACATGACGTTTAGAGGCAAGCAAGGAGTTTGTAAATGCAGCATGGGTGCAATAAACCTCTGTGGATGTTTGCCTAATTGAAGGACCACACAGCTGGCATGCTGCCCTGTACAACCTTTACCGTGTTTGACCCAATTGGCTGCATGTGAGCACAGAGTGTGTGAAGGAGATTCTGGGACAAAAGGAGAACCATGTGGTGGATGCCTTACAGGCAGATGACTCACTCTGCAGGACCTAACATTTCATGTAAACAGCAGCAATGTTTGAATGACTGATTGGTGACATCACTGATCACAAGAGCAGCGATGGCCCTACGAGTTATGGTACTGTGCGGGAATGTGCTGCATTTTTCCTCCCATGGCTCTGATATGAGATGGGATATATGTTGATACCACGCATACTTTTAGCACGCATACCATAACCACGCATTTTTTACAACGCAGGACCCATTACCACGGATACCTTTACAACGCATTACACTACAACGCAGGAACTATTACAACGCATACCATTACAACGTAAGTATAGGTAAGTATATAATATTTTAAAATAATGTAATTAATAATAATTTTAATATTTTAATTAATTAATAATTATTTTATTAATAAATATTTTAATTAATTATATTAATTTTTATTTAATATTTTTAAATATATATATATTAAAAATACCCCTGTACACCAAAACCCAAACCCAACCCTGAAACCTAAAAATACCCCTGTACCCCAAAACCCAAACCCAGCCCTGAAACCTAAAAATACCCCTGTACCCCAAAACCCAAACCCAACCCTGAAACCTGAAAATACCCCTGTACCCCAAAACCCAAACCCAGCCCTGAAACCTAAAAATACCCCTGTACCCCAAAACCCAAACCCAACCCTGAAACCTAAAAATACCCCTGTACCCCAAAACCCAAACCCAGCCCTAAAACCTAAAAATACCCCTGTACCCCAAAACCCAAACCCAACCCTGAAACCTAAAAATACCCCTGTACCCCAAAACCCAAACCCAGCCCTGAAACCTAAAAATACCCCTGTACCCCAAAACCCAAACCCAGCCCTGAAACCTTAAAATACCCCTGTACCCCAAAACCCAAACCCAACCCTGAAACCTAAAAATACCCCTGTACCCCAAAACCCAAACCCAGCCCTGAAACCTAAAAATACCCCTGTACCCCAGAACCCAAACCCAGCCCTGAAACCTAAAAATACCCCTGTACCCCAAAACCCAAACCCAACCCTGAAACCTAAAAATACCCCTGTACCCCAAAACCCAAACCCAGCCCTAAAACCTAAAAATACCCCTGTACCCCAAAACCCAAACCCAATACCCCTAATAAATATTATTTAAAAAAGATAAACTTACCTATAAACTTACCTATAAACTTACCTAAACTTACGGTGTAATGGAATGCGTTGTAATAGTACCTGCGTTGTAGAGTAATGCGTTGTAAAGGTATCCGTGGTAATGGTTCCTGCGTGGTAATAGATGCATGGTAACAGTACTTCGTGCTAAAAGTTGCGTGCTAACAGTTACATACCATGAGATGTGATATGAGAAGCTAGCTAACGTCCTACAGGTGGGACTACCTACTTACGCTACTAATTATGGTTGTAGTACGGTTATGAAACAACACATCTTCTGTTTTTGTCTTGTCTTTTCTGGTGCCTCCATATTCAAATTTATGGTTTCACTGCTGCTGTGAGGGGCGCAATGTTGGCCTACCCTCAACATCTCTGTTTATGTGTTAAAGGCAGGTCATTAATTCACTTTTTGGTTTGTAATAATTTTTCTGGTTGCCCTGGTCCCACGGGTCAACTTTCTATAAGTTATTGTGCCATTTCACTTACATGTAAAAAGTGCTTTGGCAAAAATGCTACAGAAGTGTGTTTTTCTGTCTCAAACAGCCGCAGCCCATGCAGGTAACAGCGGTGGGGCCGTGGGGCTGTGTAAAGGGGATTCCGAGGGACGATGCAGAGGGAAAATTAATTATTTATTTAATTTTCCCTCAGCATCGTCCCTTGGAATCCCCCCTTACAGGTCCCCACTGCCCCACCGCTGTTACATGCATGGACCGCGACTGGCAACACTTGGTGTGTTGACTAATAATGAACATATGCAGAACATACTTTAAACTGAATTACATCTTGCTGCTTAGAGTGCCATAAATAGTGCTGTGTACAAACACCTTCCCTTTAAGCCTCATTACATTTGATTGCATATTAAACTAGTCTTACACATTTTGCTTCCTATAAGATTAGAGTTAATTTAATCAATTACACCCACTCAAAGATGCAATGGCCGCCTCATTATGCTCCAACTCACGGATGCAAGAAGCACATGGTTAAGTCACTAGTAGTCTGGGCAAAGTTTAAAGGTTGAGATGTGCAAAAGTCACTGTTGTCAGCTTTGCTTTCACCATTCACCAATGCTTCAGCACAGCTATTTCTTCAGGGAAACCTTAATAAAATGATCCCTATGTCCTATCGCAGATGTACACTGTGTAGTAGCACGCACTAGAGCACGCACGTCACGTAAGCCACGTGACGTGCCGCTCCCTCGAGGGCTACGCGGCTGCGTAGTGGGTTGGCGCGGAAGACCGTTAGATCAGTTGAGGCGCGGCGCTCTTAAGAGGTAGACGTGTTTAAATAAAGACTGTTAACCATACCTGATTGCAGCGTCATCATTGCTGGGTACAATACGACTTTACAATGGCGACGAGGGTGGGATCAGCTATCCCTATCCCGCAGTGAACCGACGACAACCAAGCAATCACCCTGGAGAGCGCGGCAGGGCCGAACAACTACAACCTCCTCCAGAGCCCAGAACAGGGGACGAGGAAGACAAGTGCAGCAGCTAGCCACGAGGCATCGTCCATCAATCAAGGAACGAGCTGGATACCTTGGTAAAGATCGAGGGGGCTGACACAGGTGGTCCCCAGAACCACACAAACAAAGCAGAATGTGATAGCGCCCCGGGAAGCCCCAAAGGACAAACAAGCCATCAGCCCACGATCAAGAGTGAAAGAATGAGCATCCAAACTGGATACGCGATGGCGCCGGTGCAATTCCTGCCCAGGCCAGGAGAGCCGCTAATGAAGTGGGACAACTGGAGGGAGTACATCGACAACTTCATTGGCGTGCTAGAGGACGAGAGCGAAGAGACGTTCAAACCAGCGAGAAAAAAAACGTATCCTGCTGTTGAACCTAGGCCCGGAAGGATTGAGAGTGTACAAAAGTCTGGTGCCGAAGCAAAGGGACGACACGGATGACGACGTATACGCCCAGGCAATTGAGGAACTGAATGAACATTTCAAACCGGCGTTGTGTGTATCGGTGGACAGGTTCAACTTTCAGCAAAGAAAACAGCGGCCAGGAGAGACGGTAGAGGAGTACGTGGCAGCGTTAAAACGGCTGGCAGCCGCATGCAAGTACAACAACTGGGAGGAGGAATTCATAAAGGACCAAGTGATCATGCACACCACATGCGCTTCCGTGCAGGACAAGTTGTGGGCCAGCGGAGAAACCACCCTGAAGGATGTAATGGTCATTGTCAAAAGAGCGGAGCTGGCGAGGAGATGTGCGGATGCAACTAAGAAGGAGACGGCAACCAGTACTATGGTGAACAAGATTGTCCGTAAGGACAAATCAACAAAAAAGTCCACGGAAGGTAATGGTGCCAAATGGAACAGCAATGGGGGGCCTTCAGGAAGGCACGTGGGCGCCAACCGGAAACCATGCTACAGGTGCGGCAACTGGACGCACGAGGCGCACGATAGGAAATGTCCGGCGTTCCGGGCCAAGTGCATGTACTGTGGTATAATTGGACACTTCGAGAAGGTGTGCAGAAAGAAAGCCTCCAAGAACACGGTGAGACTCGTCGGCCAGGATAGTGACACGCAGGAAGACACACCGGAAGAGGAAGTAACCACGGTATTGGGCATATACGATCAGGTACTGGGTGCGGATGTACAAGTCATGAGTGTGGATGGAAAAAGGTCTATGAAGCCGGTGCTGGAGATGGCTATAGGAGGAGTCACGGTCAGTGTAACAGCGGACACCGGTTCGCCGTATACCATCGTCCAGAGGGCTGTGTGGGAGGAGAAATTTGCGCCACGACTAGGCCCGGAACTGGAGAAGCTAGATATACGCCCGGTCACGTACAACGGGGACCGCATACCCATGGTGGGGTTCCGACCACTGAAGTTCGAATTCCGAGGCCGATCGGCCCGCTGCAAGCTCTACATAGCGGAAAAGGGACCATCGGTGTTGGGATGGCTGGACCAGGGCGACCTGGGCATCAAGTTGGACCCAGGGGGAGTGGAACAGATCTTATTAACGGAATATGAAGAGTGGCCTGACCAAGACAGGTGGAGGAAGACATTCCCCAGAGTGTTCGGAGGCACAGTGGGGAAGCTGGAGAAGTTCGCACATAGGATCATCTTGAAGGACAGGGCAGTACCGGTGGCCCACCGAGTCAGAAACATCCCCATAGCAGTACGCAAGGCTGTGCGAGAAGAGCTCCAAGAGCTGGAGAGGAAGGGGATCATTCAACCCATCACATGTGCGGAATGGCTTTCACCCTTGGTGGTGGTCAAGAAGCCCAACGGGAAGGTCCGGCTGTGCGTGGACCTCAGGGAGCTGAACAAGAATATAGTTGTGGAAAAATTCCCCCTGCCAAGGATAGAAGAGATGCTGGCCAACACCCGAGGCATCAAATGGTATTCCACCATCGACCTGACTTCTGCCTACCACCAAATAGCCCTGCATCCAGAAAGCCGCCGGCTCACGTCCTTTATCACCCCGTTCGGGTGTTACCAGTTTCTCCGCATGCCATTCGGACTGGTGTCTGCAGCGGCAGTGTTCCAAAAACTGATGCACCAGCTATTCCATAAGAGCACCGACGTCCAGTACTTTCAAGACGACATCTTGATAATGGGCCGAGACAAGCTGGATCATGATGCAAAACTAGGGAACGTGCTGCGGATTTTGGAAGGAAAGGGTCTCACCGCGGAATGGTCCAAGTGCCGCATTGGAATGTCGTCAGTAACATATCTGGGACATGAAATAGGCGTGGATGGAGTGACCCCCAAGACGGAAAATGCCAAGGCGAAATACCAAAGAACCCTTGGGAAGAACTGAGCGTGGACATACTGGGCCCGGTTCTGGACGTACAAGGAGTACAAAAGTACGTGAGTGTCATGGTGGACAGGTATTCGAAATGGCCTGAGATTATGATAAGAGAGACCATGGACACAGATGCAATCATCAAGTTCCTAGCAGACATTTGTGAGAGAAGGCATCCCCAAGGTGGTACTTAGTGACAATGGGCCCCAGTTTAAGTCTGAGAAGTGGAACAGATTCATGGAAAGGAATGGCATAGGTGCCAGGCACACAGCTATTTACCACCCAGCTGGCAACTTTCTGGTCGAACGCTTTAAGAGAGTGGTGATGGGCTCAATCCAAGCTGCTATAGCCGATGACAAAGACTGGGAGGCGGAGATTTGGCACATGATCTGGGCGTACAGGATAACACCTACCAGTACAGGATACAGCCCTTTCCAAATACTCCGAGGCAGAGAACCCTTCACACAGGACAATCGAGTGTGGAAAGAAAAGACAATTACCAGTGAATGGTCGCCCGCGGTGGTGCGAGCCAACCTTGAGAAAGCCCAGCAACTTACACGGAACACTATGATCGCAGACGGAATGTACGAGACACTAGATTAGAGAAAGGAGAGTGGGTGCGAGTGAGGTTGGCTAATGTGCAGAGGAAGGGAGCGAGTAAATACAGCAAGCCTATGCAAGTGAGAGAAGTAAGAGGCAGAGCGGCCCTACTGAGTGATGGCAACGTCTGGTCACAAGACCGCATGGCAAGATGTAACAAGGTTTTGAACTGGAATCAGAGAACCACGGACTGGGAGGATGAAGGAACAGAGTTGGCAGAGCGAGAGGCTCCGGAAGGAGTGCTTGAGGAGGAAGGAGTAGACGCACAGGAGCTAGAGACAAGAGAGCACGAGTTGGAGTTCCAAGTCAGGAAGATGATGATCAAGACGAAGTTGCCCTTCTTAAACAAAGAAAGTTCTTCAACAAATAAACAGTTAATGTAAAGAGTAATAGCACTGCTAAACCTCTTTCTTCTAGGCAATGTCTTAGATGTGGCAGTCTTGCACATGCTTCCGATTCTAAGTTTTGTTTTGCAGCTAAGCAGGAATGCATGAAATGTGGTAAATTGGGCCATTATGCTCGTGCTTGCAGAAGTAGAGCTCGTCCTTCTGTTTCATGTGTTAGTGACATCTCAGAGGGTAAGGATTGCACTGACAAGATTTTGGTGGTTGGTAATGACTGTGATCTTCAACGTGAAGACCACAAACGCAGAAATAGACCTAAGGCTCTTTTCATTATTAATGAGAAAAATGTTTATTTGATGGTGGACACTGGTTCGCGTTGGATTGGTGTCACTACAACGCAGGCTATTACAACGCCTGCCATTACAACGCGGTTTTTACATCGCATACCACTGCAACGCATAGTGCTTTTAAGCGCTGGATAGTGATTTATTTAATTTACTATTCCAACTCCAGTCCCCGTGGATAGTAGGGAAGGTGTTGGATAGTAAATTAAATATATTCCCTATCCTAGAGCGCCCCCCAGCGCAATGCGTTGTAATGGTTTGCGTTGTAATGGTTGCGTTGTAATGGTAGTGCGTTGTAATAAATGCGTTGTAAGTGATGTTCCCCGTTCGCGTTACACCATTATCCCCAATTCCCTCTTTGTTGACTTGTGGGGTATGGGTCCTCTTTTTCCTACGGATATTTCTCCTGGTGGGTATCAGGGTGAATCACTGAACATCCTTGGGTATTTTGAAGCTAACATTGTGTTCTCTACGAGACAAATTTTTGGGAAAGTATATGTCTCTGAATCTGGTCCTGCTATCCTCGGGTGGATACACCAATATGACCTTTGCATTGTTGTGAATCCCCGAGCTGATCCTCAGGTCATGGTTGTGGAGGACACTGAGTTGTTCTCTTTACTCTCTAGATTTAAGAATGTCTTTGGTGAGAGTTTGGGTCGGCTCAAGGGCTATTCACATAAGATAATAATCAAACCTAACTCAATCCCCGTTCAACACAAGGTAAGACGCATTCCTATTATCATTAGGGATGAAGTCAGTGGCCTCCTTGATGACATGTTGAGTTCTGGGGTCATTGAACCTGTAGAGGCCTCCCCTTGGGTTTCGCCCATTGTCGTCACCAAGAAGTCTGACGGCAAGCTCCGTTTCTGTGTCGACCTCAGGTCTCTCAACCACTGTGTTGTTGCTGACACCTTCCCGCTACCTAATATATCTGAGCTAGTTACTACTCTCAATGGGGCAAAATTTTTCACAAAATTGGACCTCAGGAGTGCATACCATCAAATTGACTTACATAAGGACTCTAAATGCCTAACAGCTTTCATCACTCCCTGGGGTACCTTTCAGTTTACTCGTCTCCCGTTTGGCCTCAAGTCAGCGGCTAGCGTTTTTCAACGCATGGTGTCAGGTATCTTCGAAGGTGTGCCGAAGGTGGTATATTTTCAAGACAACATCCTCATTTATGGTCTTACTGAATCCCAGCACAATTTCACTCTCAGTGTTGTCCTTGAAAAGTTATCTGATGCTGGTCTAACTTTACGCAAGGACAAATGTTTGTTTGGTGTGTGTGAAGTAGACTATTTGGGCTACACCATCACTTCCTCTGGCATAAAACCCAAAAGGAACCTATGTGAGGCTATTCGTTCTGCACCCTCACCTTCTGACAAAGACCAGCTACGTTCCTTTATGCGATTAATAGAGTATTACTCTAAGTTTGTACAGAATTTTTCTGATAAGACTGTGTGTATAAGATCTTTGCTTAAACAGGGTGTGGGTTTTACTTGGGGACCTGAACAAGAAAAATGTTTTGTAAACATCAAAAATGAGATTTGTGATGCCAAAATGTTATCTCCCTTTGATGTACATAATAAGTCTATTGTCACTGTTGATGCTAGTGCACATGGTCTGGGGGCTATGCTGTCTCAATTGAGTGGGGAATCAGAAGTCACCATTGCTTTTGCCTCCAGGACCCTCACTGATACAGAGAAGAACTATTCTGTTATCGAAAGGGAGGCTTTGGCTGCATCTTGGGCTGTTGAATACTTCCGCACTTATTTGTGGGGCATGAAGGTTACTCTGCGATCTGACCACAAGCCCCTGATCAAAGTTCTTTCTCCTGGTGGGGCGGGAAAGGGTTCTGCCCGGCTTATGAAGCTGGCGGCTAGATTACAAGAGTTCCAGTACTCGGTGGAGTACATTCCAGGTTGGAGAAATGTCCAGGCTGATTGTCTTTCGAGACTGTCCATGGATTGGCGCTCTCCTCACAATTCAGTTGTGTCATTAGACTTGGATGATGTAGCTATGGCCTCAGTTGAAGATGCTGTTTTTGTGGGTGAAGGTGTTTTCTCTTCCAGCGACTGGTCTAGAGAAATGTCTGTTGATGCTACTCTTCAAGAGGTCATCAATCTCATAAAGTTGGGGCCTAGGCGAGAGAATGCTGTTTCTGTTTCTGTTCGGCCTTACACTAAGGTTTTAGATGACCTTTCTATTGTTGGGGCTATTCTTTTTAAAGGTGAGAAATTTGTACCTCCCTTTGGGTTAAGGACCAAGTTATTGGCTTTGGCACATGAGGGGCACATGGGCCAGACCCTCACCCAAAGACGTCTTAAGGATCACTTTTGGTGGCCTGGGGTTGACTCCCAAGTTGTGGATTGGGTTGAGAATTGTTCTCTCTGCAGGGAAGGGGAGAAGCGGTTGAAAACTATTCCTAAGCTGATTGCTGGTGCGCACATTCTTTCTCCAAATTTGCCCTGGCACACCATTGCTCTTGACTTCATTGGCCCAATGGGTGTGTTAGGCGAAAATGACAGATTTGCTATTGTTGTTATTGATGTCTTCACCAAGTGGTTGGTTGTTCATTTTACCAATGATATTACTGCTTCCAACTCCATCAGGTTTCTGGGAAACCTCTTCAAGGATGAGGGTTTGCCCTCTGTCTTAATCACAGATAATGGTCCACAACTCACCTCCAAGGACATGCAGGTCTTCTTGAAGGAGTGTGGTGTCTCCCATCACCGTACATCTTTATACAACCCTCAGGGCAATGCTGTTTGCGAAAGAGCCAACAAAGTTGTCAAGGGTATTTTACAGATGGCATCCAGCGGTGGTCATATTGTCAGGAAGATGGTGAATGAAATGTTATGGGCCTATCGTACCACCCCTTTGGCTGGTGGAGATTTGTCCCCATTTCAGTTGATGAGAGGACGTGATCCTGGTTTGAAACTATTTCCGTCCTGGATGAGGGATGTTATTACTCTGCAGGCTCAGTCTTTTTTTTCAGATGATCTTCAAACTGATGTTACTGAATCTACCTCCAATTTCACTTCTTCTTCTCCTTTTATTGTGGGAGATTTGGTCAAGATCAAATTGGGAAGGTTACATAAAGGTTTGTCCAAGTTCAAGGGTCCATTTAAGGTGAAGAAGGTGCTCAACCATTGTGTCATTCTCAATAATGGCGAATGCTGGAACTTCAGGAGAGTTGCCCTTTATAAGAGACAAAAGGACTCTTCCTCCTTGTCTCCGTTACACTCTGATGGTTCTGTTTCTCCCACCCCTTGTTCTGATGACTCTGTTACTAGTGGTTACTTGTTGGCCAATGACACTGATGGTCACCTAGCCTCAAATGGTGCGTCCCTTGGTTCTCATGCACAAGATGAAGTCAATGTTTCTGGTGGGGGTGATGCTCCTGCTCTGTTGCAGGGTCCTGTCCCTGTTCAAAGTTCTTCTCTTTCTGCACGTCCTCTTAGGCCTCGGCGGCCTCCTACTTACCTGCAAGATTTTGTTTGTTAAGTTTCATTTTTTTCTTTTGTTTTTTTTTGTTGTTTTTGTTTGGCAAACAACAGAAAGGGAGAAGATGTGTAGTACATTGTTAGTTCTTACGGGTTGTCTTTCTAGTCTTCTTAGGAATGCTTACTTCTTCTATTCTATATTCCATGTTCCACTCTGCCTTCTCTTTGTATGTTCCACTCGGTGGCAGTTTACCGTTGCTGCTGCTGTGGGTGGTCTGCTCTTACGTTGTCTCCTTTCTTCAATAAAGAAGCCTACTGAACCCGTCTACTGTCTCTGGACCTCATTTACTACAAAAATGATGCCAAGAAAACAAAGTTCCACTTCATCAACTACAAAACGACTACAGCATCTTCCTCCGTCACAGGTTCAAAACAATAATATTAACGTGTTCTTCTTATAGCTCTTCATAGAGTCAAACTGATGTTTTCACCACTATCCAGAGCAGGTGTTATCGAATTTGATTTTACCAACCTTTAAAAGATGAAAAGCTGAGTTGGCATTGGTAGGATTCAGACTTGTGACTGCAGATGATAGCATGTGCCAGCAGATACAGTCGAGGATCTGAGATATTGTACTCTACCGGTGTGTAGTGATTACATATGTCTTGTTCCTGGTACCCATGTATTCCAAACACCTTGATAAAACTGTGTCAAGCATTAGGACAAGCTTTGTGAAATTGTGAAATTATGAATATACAGGTGAGGTGCCCTCTGGCTTGTCAAAGAGAGGAGGTGTTCCTGAAATACAAATTCTCCATTTTTTATTTATTTACAGAGTTTTAACCAGCACGAACATGACCCGAATCGGGTATCAAAACCCTTTACATAGCACCAGTTGCATTACATGAGGACATACTAATTTTTGTAAGGCACTGGGAGATTAGGTGATTTGCCCAGAATCACAGGATGTTCAGCGTCATTGCCGAGACTGGAACCCGGTTCCCCAGATTCGAGGGTGACCGCCCTAGCCGTTAGGCCAACTCCTCTCCCTTTATATTCACGAACAACAATTTGAAGCAATATTTTGAAGTTCTATGCTCGTGACGGAACCACTCCGTCACAATCACAGCGCGCCCGAGGCTCGTGACGGACCGTTTCGTCACGAGCATGGGAGCGCCGCGCGGCCCCCCTCCCCCCTAGCGCTGCGGCGGAATTACCGCTGCAGCCAAGGGGTTAAAAAGAACATTGCACAGTTTCTGAACAGACAGAAGTTATTTTTTAATTGAGAACTCATTCATGTATGCGAATATAATTTATCAAACCAATCTACTGACATTTTTGGATAAGCAGCACAACAATTTGAAACTGGAAACTTGAAACAATGCAAAGAGATTTGATAAATTGCAGCCCCCAGTGTGACTGCTTCAATTGCATCGCATGTGGACTGCAGATCAACTCTTCGACTGCACTGAAACCGGGGGCAATTTATACGTAATTTGACAGAATGCTATGGTACAGCTTCAAGGCTGCAGAAGGTGTGTAGGACATCTCTAGTGGGTGGAGAATTTGATCATATATGTTTTCATGTTTAATTCACAATATAACCGTCGTTAGTAATGTATATATTGAAATATTTATATAGCTCGGACAAGAACTCAAGAGTAACTTAATCCTTTACAGAGAACATCAAAAACGCAGTAAAGTAAGATTACAGTGCAGATAAATTATGAACATAAAAGTGTAGTTATTAACGATGAGCAGTAATGCTTTCGTCTTTGCTGATGAGGCAGAGCTGTGTAGAATCATATATACAGCACAGAGCCTGGCACGATGATGCTACCCAGACTCTGCATAGGCCAACACTTTGATTTACGCATGCTCCCGACAATGGTCTCTATCCAGGTGTACTGCATGACAGACACAGTTATTTACGCATGCCCCAGACAATGGTGTCTATCCACGAGTGCTGAATGACAGACACTTTGATCTACGCATTCCCCAGACAATGGGCTCTATCCGTAAGTGCTGAATGACAAACACTTTGATTTACGCATGCTCCTGACAATGGACTGTATCCAAGTGTACTGTTTGACACACACTGGCATTTACGCATGCCCCAGACAAAGGTCTCTATCCGCGAGTGCTGAATGACAGACACTTTGATTTACGCATGCTCCTGACAATGGACTCTATCTAGGTGTACTGCATGACAGACACTGTTATTTACGCATGCCCCAGACAAAGGTCTCTATCCGTGAGTGCTGAATGACAGACACTTTGATTTACGCATGCCCCAGACAATGGGCTCTATCCGTAAGTGCTGAATGACAGACACTTTGATTTACGCATGCTCCTGACAATGGACTCTATCCAGGTGTACTGCATGACAGACACTGTTATTTACGCATGCCTGAGACAATGGTCTCTATCCGCGAGTGCTGAATGACAGACACTTTGATTTACGCATGCTCCTGACAATGGACTCTATCTCAGTGTACTGCATGACAAACACTGTTATTTACGCATGCCCCATGAAGGACTGGGTTATTCTAAGACCCAGCGGTGCCAGGGGACAACACCTGAAACCTTCGTGGGTAACCTGTTCCGGCGTACAAATGACAGAGACAAGGGACACTTCCTTCGGCGTCAAAGATTTGAGGTTTATTTACTGCAGGGAACACAGAAGTCACGAGAAGTACATAGCATGTAGGTTCACGGAGCCTGATTCGAATTGCTACTGTAGGTCGCTCCTTTTATACACATTTCTCTCATAGGTTAACATGGTACACAAAGGTTTACAACTTGGTTCCCATAGTAAACACCAGAAGGGGTTGCTTTCATGTATTCAGGGCCCGGAACATAAGTACGGAAACATTTGGTGGTTCCCAACTGTAAAAACCCATCTTCCCACCATTAGTACATTCCAATTGGCAGTAAACAGATCGAAGAAGGAACAGAAACAGGTGCAGAGGAAGGCAGAAACAGTGGGGAGATCGGAAAGGGTGTAAAAGGGGTGGTATCAGGAAACACGAGCTGCAGGCATCAAAGGGACGTGCCTAATGAGATGCACGACTAAGACAATAGACCGGCACGGCAAGATGTGCCTCGAGCGGAGCCATCTGCCTTACAGTGTCATCCCCCTCATCATAAAGACACCTTCAAAGGAAACGTGTCTTCCGCAAACGTCTTGGGAATCCCAGGGTCGCGAAGCGGCCAGCGTCCGTTCGCTGGCTACTTGAGGGCAAGAAACAAAATGGATGCTGTATCTAAGATGGAACCCGTGGGTACAGATAGAGAAACCCACGAAACAGACGAACGGTTTAGCCTAGCACAGCGAAACTGCGTACACCCACTAAACTCGTCATATGCGGTTCGTAGATACCAGACTCGACCATATTCGTGCGAGTCGAAAACACCACTTACGATCGTTACGGAACCTCAGACGCTCCTTTTGCCCTCATGTAGGCAAGCACTAGTCGGAATCATATTCGATATTCATCAGACCATCTAGATGTTGCTGCAACATAATTCTATCCATCTGAGCTCCTTTAGTAACAAGCGGCTGTCTCATACACGTTGTAGCACCGAGGCCACATAAGGCAGGACCACACTGCACACAAAGGCAACACGTGAACAGAAATGCTACAACAACTCCGATGATCATCAGAATTTTCCAACCCCAAGTCGACATTAGGCCCCAAAACCACCCAAGTAGCGTCCAATCCCCTACGTCCACGTGTATGGACTCAGAGATCTTATGCAACTTTGAGATGGCTTGATAGACAGTCGGAGCGTTATCTGGAATGAAAATACAGCAGCTCGAATGGATCACTTTACATACTCCACCTCGATCTGCTAAAACAACGTCTAAAACCATTCGGTTTTGTAGCGTCATAAGCCTGTCCGCCTGAAGTTCTGCGGTGATATTACCAAGAGCACTGGCAGTGATATTAGCTGTCGATTCCACCACTCGAGTCAACTGTCTCAGGTTCCTACTATTGACCATAGGCCCCCAAAACGGAAAGAAACCCTTGAAAAAGTCTCCTGCCTCTTGACCGGCAGTATCCTCTTCGCTAATCACGCCCCTCACAACTCTAGTCTTGTGGTAGTCTGCATCGGTAAACGTCGGAGGCAACAAATTTGCAATATAACATGTGCCCGCAAAGTCGGAGGGCAACCACGTATACGCACGATCATGGCAGACAAAGTACGTACCCTTGGCAGTCAGAAACACAGGGGAAGAGAGCATCGGCAAGACATACGTCTCGGAGCAAGCACTCTCTCCAAGATGAGCTCTCGGGCTTCGGCCACGACCTTTTAGACAGAAATTACCAAGGTGGGGTACGATCCATATTGGAGACGAGCTTTTAAGCTGTCTTTCACCCACGAGCGCACTATACTCACCCTCACTCAGATCCCTATAGGTTCGCACCTCCTCCTCTGGGATGAGCGACGGCTCATAGATATCCCTATCTAAATCAGCGATCGCTATGGCCAAAGGCTTGTGGTACGGACCGGGACCAAAGTGCGGAGGACGTGGCTCTCGGTTGGGGTAGGAATCTAGTGCACTTTGAAACATTGTTTGCAATGCTCGAGCTGAACCCTGGGAACTATAAGGAAGGACCAGATATGGAATTCCTTTATCCGTGGTATGTGGCATTAACCCACACACCCAACAATTAGTAGTATTAACCACTAACTGATGTTGATGAAGGAGCTGAATGAAGGAATTATTTCTGAATTCCGCACGTCTAGCCTGTTCGTGTTGCGGTAGGATATGGAAGGAATGAGGGGACACAGTGGAGGTAAGTTTAGGTTCAGAAGTAGGAGTAGGTATGGCAGAAGGTAGGAAGTACTGTATCACATAATACACCCCACCCGCCAATAACGAGGAAACAATTAGAAACAGAAGGAACACCTGAAACATAAAGCATTTTGTACGAGTAATCTGTTGCAGTTTGAATCTTTGCGCCTTCAGCTTTGAGAACGCCATCCTCTAAAACCGTCCGCAACGTTTCTTGACGCACTTCGTTCTGTGTAGCAGTAGCCAATCCCCAGGAGTTCCCAGGAACCGACGGTCTTTGACCTAGTGTCAAGACCTACTAACCAGAAGGAAGTACACGCGCGGCCCTACGGCTCACCTGGATGCAAGGTATTCTAATTCACGAATATATACAAAGTCTCTCAGCTGTGGAAGCAAAAACACATATATGGAAAAAAACTCAATATTTACAAAAATCACAGTTGTACGTGTGTTTAGACTGATCGTGACAAAGGGGGTAACGTAGATGTCGAGGGACAAAAACAAAAACTTTTATTTGTTCTTGGTATTAGATCGCAAAAAGTAGCGGCTTCTCCCAGGACGTGTCTGTTCATCAAACAATGGATCCGATGAGGGAACAGAGTTCTGTTGATCAGTCAATTGTTCAGATCTTGAATCTTGTGATGGCAAATGTTCAACAATGTCTTTCTGCTGCACCGAGGATTCTCCGACAGGCTGAGCGTCGCTAAAAGGTACAAAGGTCTGCGATGTTTCTGTTTCAGACGAGGCAATGCCCTTCCTCACCCACGAGTCTGCTGGTAAAGGTATTGGAACCTTTTTAGTATGGGTGGCATGCACCCAGTGTTTTCGACCTTCCAAACGGACAGCAGTCCTCGTGGCGAGAAGAACTTGGTAGGGTCCAGTAAAGCGGGGCTCGAGATTTCTTTTGCGTCCGAAGTTCCGCGTCACCACCCAGTCTCCGGGATGGAGCTGGTGGCCTGGACCCTCCGTCTGCGTCGGCAATGCTTCAAAGACCTGTTGGTGAATTAACCTCAGTTTAGCAGTCAGATCATGAAGATAATCGATCAACATTGGATATTCAAGATCAGAAAACACACTCGGTCTAGGGACCCCCCAAACATTCGCAGGACGGCCAAACACTATTTCATAGGGACTGAGCCCTACTCGGGAGTGTACAGTCGCCCTTGTTGACAACAGAGCTAGAGGCAAAGCGCCAGGCCACGAGAGACCAGTTGTAGCCTGAATCTTCGCTAGTTTTAGTTTAAGGGTGCCATTATACCCTTCAACTAAACCTGCTGACTGGGGATGATTGGCGCTATGGAATTTTTGAGTAATTCCAAGGCCCTTACACACATTCTTCATCACACTCCCCACAAACTCACTTCCGTTATCAGACCATACAATCCGTGGCATTCCATACCGAGGAAAGTATTCCTTCAGTAGGATTTTCGCAGTGGACAGAGCAGTATTGTCTTTGAGAGGGTAGGCTTCGATCCATCGGGAGAATGCGCAAACCACCACTAAAACGTATTTCAGGTTATTGAATCGCTCCATATGGATGAAGTCTAGCTGAATGACCTCAAAGGGACATGACGGGGGAGCAAAATGGCCAGGAGGTGTAGGGGTTCCCTTACTAGGATTGTACATCATACATATCATGCAATTCTTAACCTATCTCTCAGCACATTTAGTAATACCATCATTCTTCCACACAGGGGACAACAACTTGCAAATACCTTTCGCACTAATATGCGCTAACCCGTGTGCCATCGTCACAACAGCTAGCACATACGCATCTGGCAACATCCATCTCTTATGTTCCGACAAATCAATCCAACAACCATTCGCATCCAACTTTCCCGTACCCTCTTTCCACTTCGTCTTTTCAGTCTCAGTGGCCTCATTCTGTATCGCTTTCACACTCTCGATAGTATCCTCACACATACCAGTCTCTGTAGGCCACCTAACCGAACTCGTCACATACATTCTAGTGCTAAGGTTCCGGGCAGTCTCCTTAGCAATCTCATCCGCAAACGCATTACCACGACCAACATCATCCGTCACCTTACGATGCGCACTACATTTAACAATCGCTACCTGCTTAGGCAATGTAAGTGCATCCAAAAGATCATTCACAAGCTGTCCATGCTGAATCTTAGTGCCATGCGACGTCATAAAACCTCTCTCTCTCCACAATCGTCCAAAGCTATGAGCGACGCCAAAAGCATATTGGCTGTCGGTAAACACATTCACCCGTTTCCCTTTTGACAACACACACGCTCTAGTCAAAGCGATCAGCTCTGCAGCTTGGGCAGAATTCTGATTCAATCTCGCGGTTTCCACAACAGTATTCAGAGTCACCACAGCATACGCAGTCGTCACATCACCATTCGGCAATTTAAAACATGAACCATCCACATACAAGGTCCCATCGGGATCTTCCAAAGGAGTGTTTTTAAGGTCCACACGACCTTTTGTTTCCTCCTCGGTCCGTAAGTAGCAGTCATGATGTGCTACTTCATCTGATTCCATACTAATTGGCAATAAAGTCGCCGGGTTCAGGACATTACAACGTTTTATCTGAATATGACTTGCCAACAGCGTCAACTCATACCCAGACAACCTCGCACTCGTCAAGTGTTGGGTTTTAGTACGATTCAAAAGAGTGTCAACTGCGTGCGGAACCATCACCGTAAGCATATTATCCATGACCAATCCTGCAGATTGTCGAATGGACACCGCAGCTGCCGCTGTTGCTCTCAAACAACTCGGCAATGCTCTAGCTACCGGGTCCAAGGTCGAGGAAAAATATGCACATGGACGCTGCTTACTACCAAAAGGTTGCGTCAAAACACTCAACGCACAACCTTCCCTCTCGTGAACGTATAATGTAAACGGCTTACTGTAGTCAGGGGTACCTAACACAGGAGCCGAACACAACGCGTCACGCAGTTCAGAAAAACTTTTCTGACATTCTTCCGTCCATGGTAAAGGAGTTGGAACATCCTTGCACGTAAGAGCTACCAATGGTTTCGCTAGCAATGAAAAATTTGGAATCCACTGCCTGCAGTATGACGTGATACCTAGGAAGGCACGCACATCTCTCTGAGGCACAGTCATTCGCGCAATCGCTGCAATTCTCTCCGGGGTCAACCTCCTTCCCTCCTTTGAAAATAAGTGACCTAGATAGGTTACTTCTTGACAACAATATTGTAGTTTAGAAGGTGACACCTTGTGATGTAAGTCACAGAGATGTTGCAACAACGACACCGTAGCAATTTCGCAAATGTCCTGAGTGTCAGCGGCCACCAATAGGTCGTCGACGTATTGGATCAAGGCTGCACCAGCCGGCAACACAAATGCATCGAGTTGGCCCTTCAAGGCTTGACTGTATATCGATGGACTCTCACAGTAGCCCTGAGGAGCACGTTTAAACCGGAAGCTGCGGCCTCCAAGAGAGAAACCGAAAAGGTCTCTACTCTCTTCAGCAATCGGAATGCTGAAGAACGCATTCTTCAGATCGATCACTGAAAACCAAGATGCAGAAGCTGGAATCAGAGTCAGTAGAGCCGTAATGTCAGGCACCACAGGGAACTGAGGAATCACAATTTTATTTACCTCCCGTAAATCGATAACAAAATGATAAACAGGTGGTTTCGAAGGGTCCGTACATTTCAAAATGGGCAGTACAGGACTGTTGCACACGTTTCCCCGAGTCTCCTCAATGACATCTTTCTCGATCAAATCGTAGATGATCGCTAACAATGCTCGTTCACCATCAAGAGAGATACGATACTGGGGAATACGTGGCAGTCGCACGTTAGATTTCAAGTGAACAACATAAGGGGAGATGTCAAGCAGTCCCACGTCATTGGGACCTGTCGCCCACAAAGATGCAGGAAGAGAACTCAATTCCGGTGGAAGCTTATCGAGAGACAAGTACATTGGAGAGATAACTCTCTCACACAGAGTAAGCTTTACTCCAGCAGGAGAACAATACAAAGTCGCATACAGACGTTTTAGCAAATCCAGGCCCAAAAGATTTTCACCACAACCAGTGGTCAAAATCAACGGAGCTTGCAGCTCACAAGGCCCAATGGTAAGAGGCAAAGGGCGCGAAACTGGATTGCTAACGGGGGCGCCAGAGAATCCAACGGAAACATTTGTTAAGCCAGACAAAGGTGCGCCAGGGAGTTTCGAATGCATGATGGAACTTTTCGCTGCACCAGTGTCCAACAGAAAAGGCTCAACGACGCCCGAGGTGGCAACTGCGACGTAAGGCCCTCTCTGATCAACCGGAACTGATACTACTCCCTCTCCTTGTCTATGGCTGTCCTAGTAATTACCGTCCTCAGTTCCCTGATCGACGTAATAATCATCTACATTGTACTGCGCAGATCTTCCTTGCGATGATCCACGTTGATCAAAACAATTGTTTGAATCTGACGAATTATCTAAACGATCGTTTTGAGCACCCCGACCCCTACCACGTGATGCCTGTTGCGGACCACTACGACCTCCTCTAGATACACTACCACTATTCCGATCACGTAAGACTGGACAATCGAATTTCAAATGACCCTCATTTCTACAATAGGCACACTGATTGTACCCCAACGAAGATCTCTGCGAAGAGGAGTCATTTCGAGAGTGCGATCTATTAGACTGAGACTGCGATCGATTACGCTGTTGCGAATCATTCTTATTCGAACGCGGAGGATACGCCTGCTGCAACAACACTTTAGTTTTGAGTTCTTTCGTCTTTTTATCGGCACAATCATTTTCTTCTTTCTCCCTATTCTCATAATACTGTGCCGTAGCCAATATTTGAGCAGAAGTAGAGACAGCCCACGCACTTTCAGAATTTCTCAATTTGTTGCTCAAGTCAGGCAACAAGTTAGAGACAAATTTGTCCACGAACAATCTCTGACCACCCTCGGTACCCATATCCTGACCACTATGATCGATGAATGCCTCCTCAAATCTAGTAAAGAAATCAGAGACACTCTCGTCCTTCTTCTGTTTGCAAGCGGACAACTTATCCCAATTCACCTTCATAGCTGGCATAAGCGTTTTCATTAGGGTGATGATTCTCTGAGGGAGATCAGTAATAAGCTGTTCAGGTTTAGCCCCACCAATTTGTCATGTATCTGCCGCAATAAGAGCAGGCCAGTCGCCACCTAACTCCGCTACATGATTTTCCTGACGAATCTTTGCCCATACCGGTTGCGGAACGACATTGCCAAACAGCATATCGATATCCGCAAGATTCATTATCGTAGCATCTACGAGCTGAGATAATTCTTTATAATACCCTGCAGGATTTTTGCGTGGGTCAGGCAAAGATTGCTTTACCTGCAAAACTTCCGATCGTTTCCACGGGAGATGTATCCATACTCTCTGGAAATGTGGCAAAATCGGCGGAGATGGATTAGCATCACCTGGCATCCACACTGGTGGAACTTCACGCATGGGATACTGACCAGGCGCCTCTTGCGGTCCCTCAATGTCTTCCACGAACAATGCTCGAGGCATTATAGAGGGACGAAAAGATAACAATTGCTCAACAGCACGTCGAACATTAGAATCTACTATCATTCCGCTCGAAAACTGGAGCTGCAAATTAGTCAAAGCAGTCAATACATCGTCAGATGCATCAACCGATATTTGGTCACGTAAAACCTTGCACATTTCTTCAAAAACGTATCTTTGCGTCGGTATATTGAATTGACAAAACGTATTCAGCACTGAACGTGGAGGATTCCTAATGGGGTATTTCATCCAAGCCATCGCCATATTATACAGTGCGGCACGTTCCCGATTACCGGGAAGCTGACTACGTCTTTGAGGACCGTCCGAACCAGCGGACTCAAGAATAGGTCCGAGAGAATTAAAAAAGTTAGCAGCAACTAAAGGAGTACGACGTCGGGCAGATGGATAAGTATAACATAAGGGATTAACAAGAGAGGAGTCAGAAACAGAAGGAACTGTAGGAGTAAGTAGAGCAGGAGCAGCAGCGGGAGCAGGAGTATGAGGAAGTACAAGCGGAGGAGCAGTAGGGACAGAAGTAGGCAAGGGAGTAGGAACAGTCGGAAGAACGGGTACAGGTTGAGGAACAGGTTGAGGAGCAGGCACAGGAGCAGGTACAGGGGGAACCACAGGAGCTGCGGCACCCTGTGCATACGGAGGTGGTGACTTCAGAAGATAGGACAGTAAAAGGTCCTCAACTGATTCCTCTTTCTTATCCAACTCCGTTGGTAAAGCGGGGTAACATTTATCTAAAGACATACGCTGAAGTCTATCGAAAACTTCCTTTTCCTTTTCCTCCTTATCTCGCTGAAATTGCTCTGCTTTTCTTACCGTGGTAGCAACTCCATCTCTCTGATTACGTTTGAACAGTCTGATTTCTCTTTGTGTGGCTTCTTTACGCCACAACCGAAAAGCATCAAACATGGCCGGCCTGGATTTCCTCTTAAACAATTTAGCTTCAAGATTGTCTAGAATCGGGGTCTCAAAACTACCATGAGGTGGCCAACTAAGGACACCATCCTTTTTAGTATAGCAAATCCAATATTCATTAAAGGTAATCGGACCTAACCCGTGCTTACTATAGAGCTCATAAGTTGGAGTTCTAACTGGAGGTATCGGACACGAGTCCTCCAGTCGGGAATCCGTACCACAACGTCTAAAACAACTGAACAAAGTACTGCGACCAGGCATCTTGCACACTAGCCGAGTTTCACAAACTTCAAGGGTTACGGGATTTACCAAGTCCCTGCAAAGAGCAAAAACCCTCGGTTTTCGGCGACTGCAGACGTCAAATATCACAACAAAGAACCAAGTACTAAGAACCACAAATGCAATGGAACCATGCAACAACTAAGCAACCACAACTAAGGACTCTGGGAGCGACCCACAAATGCTTAACTCAAAGATCGATGGCGTCACCAGGAAGGCCCGTCAATCGTCTCGCTGTACCAAGGTCTACGCCAGGCGCCAAAACAGGTCTACAGTCAGGGCAGCAGTCCGTCGCAGCCGTCAGGAGGCGGGAATCTTCGCGGGAAAAGTCGTCGGGCCACTTGTTTCGACAACAGGATCGATGAAGCGGGGTGCACCTTCCCTCGGAGATTTCACACAAAGTTCCTCACTATCGTCGGGCTTGGACCGGTACCACTGATGCAGCCCCACATTGGGCGCCAACTGAAGGACTGGGTTATTCTAAGACCCAGCGGTGCCAGGGGACAACACCTGAAACCTTCGTGGGTAACCTGTTCCGGCGTACAAATGACAGAGACACGGGACACTTCCTTCGGCGTCAAAGAATCGAGGTTTATTTACTGCAGGGAACACAGAAGTCACGAGAAGTACATAGCATGTAGGTTCACGGAGCCTGATTCGAATTGCTACTGTAGGTCGCTCCTTTTATACACATTTCTCTCATAGGTTAACATGGTACACAAAGGTTTACAACTTGGTTCCCATAGTAAACACCAGAAGGGGTTGCTTTCATGTATTCAGGGCCCGGAACATAAGTACGGAAACATTTGGTGGTTCCCAACTGTAAAAACCCATCTTCCCACCATTAGTACATTCCAATTGGCAGTAAACAGATCGAAGAAGGAACAGAAACAGGTGCAGAGGAAGGCAAAAACAGTGGGGAGATCGGAAAGGGTGTAAAAGGGGTGGTATCAGGAAACACGAGCTGCAGGCATCAAAGGGACGTGCCTAATGAGATGCACGACTAAGACAATAGACCGGCACGGCAAGATGTGCCTCGAGCGGAGCCATCTGCCTTACAGTGTCATCCCCCTCATCATAAAGACACCTTCAAAGGAAACGTGTCTTCCGCAAAAGTCTTGGGAATCCCAGGGTCGCGAAGCGGCCAGCGTCCGTTCGCTGGCTACTTGAGGGCAAGAAACAAAATGGATGCTGTATCTAAGATGGAACCCGTGGGTACAGATAGAGAAACCCACGAAACAGACGAACGGTTTAGCCTAGCACAGCGAAACTGCGTACACCCACTGAACTCGTCATATGCGGTTTGTAGATACCAGACTCGACCATATTCGTGCGAGTCGAAAACACCACTTACGATCGTTACGGAACCTCACCCAGACAATGGTCTCTATCCGCGAGTGCTGAATGACAGACACTTTGAGTTACACATGTCCCAGACAATGGGCTCTATCTGTAAGTGCTGAATGACAGACAGTGTTATTTACGCATGCTCATGACAATTGGCTCTATCCGGGAGTGCTGAATGACAGGCACTGTTATTTACGCATGCCCCAGACAATGGGCTCTATCCGGGAGTGCTGACTGACAGACACTGATTTTTACGCATGCCCCAGACAATGGGCTTTATCCGGGAGTGATGAATGACGGACACTGTTATTTACGCATGCCCCAGACAATGGGCTCTATCAGCTAGTGCTGAATGACAGACACTTTGATTTACGCATGCCCCAGACAATGGGCTCTATCAGTGAGTGCTGAATGACAGACACTCTTATTTACGCATTCCCAGACAATGGGCTCCATCCGGGAGTGATGAATGACAGACACTGTTATTTACGCATGCCCCAGACAATGGGCTCTGTGCACGAGTGCTGAATGACAGACACTGTTATTTACGCATGCCCCAGACAATGGGCTCTATCAGTGAGTGCTGAATGACAGACATTTTCATTTACGCATGCCCCAGACAATGGGCTCTATTCGAGAGTTCTGAATGACAGACACTGTTATTTACGCATGCCCCAGACAATGAGCTCCATTCACGAGTGCTGAATGACAGATACTGTGATTTACACATGCTCCTGACAGTGAGCTCAATGCGCGAGTGCTGAATGACAGGCACTGTTATTTACGCATGCTCCTGACAATGGGCTCTATCCAGGAGTGCTGCATGACAGACACTGTAATTTACACAATACACATGTGCCTGACAATGGGCTATGTGCACGAGTGCTGAATGACAAGCACTGTGATTTACGCATGCTCATGACAATGGGCTCTATCCACGAGTGCTGCATGACAGACACAATGATTTACACATGCTCCTGACAATGTGCTCTGTGCACGAGTGCTGAATGATAAACACTGTGATTTACGCATGCTCATGACAATGGGCTCTATGAACGAGTGCCGAATGACAGACACTGTTATTTATGCATACTTATGACAATAGACTCTTTCCAGGAGTGCTGCATGAGAGACACAATGATTTGCACATGCTTCTGACAATGGGCTCTATGGACGAGTGCTGAATGACAGACACTGTGATTTACACATGCTTCTGTCAATGGGCTCTGTGCACGAGTGCCGAATGACAGACACTGTGATTTACACATGCTCCTGACAATGGGCTCTGTGCACGAGTGCCGAATGACAGACACTGTGATTTACACATGCTCCTGACAATGGGCTCTGTGCACGAGTGCCGAATGACAGACACTGTGATTTACACATGCTTCTGTCAATGGGCTCTGTGCACGAGTGCCGAATGACAGACACTGTGATTTACACATGCTTCTGTCAATGGGCTCTGTGTACGAGTGCCGAATGACAGACACTGTGATTTACACATGCTCCTGACAATGGGCTCTGTGCACGAGTGCCGAATGACAGACACTGTGATTTACACATGCTTCTGTCAATGGGCTCTGTGCACGAGTGCCGAATGACAGACACTGTGATTTACACATGTTTCTGACAATGGGCTCTGTGCACGAGTGCCGAATGACAGACACTGTGATTTACACATGCTTCTGTCAATGGGCTCTGTGCACGAGTGCCGAATGACAGACACTGTGATTTACACATGCTCCTGACAATGGGCTCTGAGCACGAGTGCCGAATGACAGACACTGTGATTTACACATGCTCCTGACAATGGGCTCTGTGCACGAGTGCCGAATGACAGACACTGTGATTTACACATGCTTCTGACAATGGGCTCTGTGCACGAGTGCCGAATGACAGACACTGTGATTTACACATGCTCCTGACAATGGGCTCTGTGCACGAGTGCCGAATGACAGACACTGTGATTTACACATGCTCCTGACAATGGGCTCTGTGCACGAGTGCCGAATGACAGACACTGTGATTTACACATGCTCCTGACAATGGGCTTTATGCACGAGTGCCGAATGACAGACTGCACATTCAGGGCGTGCATTATCCTGCGTTCACAGAGGCCGGGGTGCACACGCAGCAGAATCGTCAGGCGTGCATTAGAGTGCTAGATTGGGCGCAGTGCATGGGAAAGGCTATTAGTGAAATTGAAAACATCCACTGAGCAGCAAACAAATCTCCTGGAGGGATTAAGAGCCTGAGTTATACAGAAAAGGTCAGGAAGTGGAGAATCTTCCCTTTAAAGGAAGCAAGCTGAGAAGGAGTTTATTACAGCGAGTGAGTAAATAAATATGTCATGCTGTTTTGGCATGAAACCTGCGCATGCGCAGAACCAGATAGAAAGGCTGCTGCCTAAGGCTTAAAGTGGGGCATGAAATCACTTCAGAGCTGGTTAGTGCGAGGTCCTGTATGCAGAGTCCGCTGGACTCAGTCTGGTGTTTAGCCATGGACTGTGCCGCCAGCCAATCCCCGAGGGCTGGCTTCCAGCTCACCCCACACCCATCTATCACAGGCATCCATGGTCACATGCCCTGGGCCATTTTTTTTTTGTTTTATTTAATGTGATTTTATATAGCGCATACCAGGGGATTGTATTGTTGTCAACTTTAAAGACCCCAAAGCAGCGCACTATGTTACCCAAGGCCCCCAGATAGGCTCACGATCCAATATCCAGATGCAGGACTTAAGTTATTTTTATAGGCCAGAAAATGTAAGGCTCAATGGTGGGCACTGGGAAACCTATAGGGGGAGGAGGGTGCAGCCAGATAGATGGAGAGGAGGGGCCGATAGTGAGAGGAGCGAGTTACCGGAAACAGTTCCAATGGGAGCGCACACATATGATAGTCGGGTAGCCCCAATGAGGGAAGTAGGAGGGCTTGCACTCCCGTTATTTAACAAATACGCACCACTTGGTTGGGGAAGACACCTCAGCGAAGTGGACTGACTACATGACGAAGAGACTGGAAAAGAAAGGGAGTTACACTCAATATCACAAGTAGGGGAGTATCTGGATTGCGCCCCTCTGAATGAGAACCAGCCGACACCGTGTAACCGGCATCCAGTTAGACTCAAGGGGGCCCAAATAAGTAACAATCCTACAATGGCCATTTGTTCCCCCATTAACTGTCAATGGAGCTCCCTGGAACTAGTATCCTGGAATGAGGCAGGTTTATCTGCCAAATTTCAAAACACTGAGTGGCTTGAATACATTAACAGATTTAAAATTATCTTTGTGCAGGAAACCTGGGAAGTAGACCACACTAACTTCCATTTAGTTGGGTATAAGTCTTTTGGGGCCCCCACAAGCAGGTCCACGGCGGGTAGAGCAAGGGTTAGTCTCCTAATACTGGTACATTTGGGTTTGGAAGGGGTCTGGACTGACCTAAACTGGAACTCGGAATGTATAATAAGCGTACGATTCAAAAACAGTGACCTTAATTTAATTTTGGTCAATTTTTACAATGCGGGAGGATGTAGAGCAGGAGAGTTGGACGAAAGACTTAGTTGCAGAAAGAGCAGGGCCAGGGTGCATTGGCTCCACTGATCCTAATAGCGGGGGATTTTAATTGCCATCTGTGCCCGAAATTGACTGGTCCTGTGAGCACACAGTGGAAGGAAGGGAACTGAGTAGGGCAATGAAAAGACATATAATGGAACATTCAATGGACTTATTAACCATTGAACCTAATAAGCAGTTTAACCCTACCTTTAGCTCCATCGCTGCTAATGGAATTCCCCTCCTGTGCTGCCCCTCATTGAAATGGGTGTGGTTGTGACGAAACCATTCCGTCATCAGCACAGCCCAACCGTGACTGATGACGGAATGGTTCCGTCACAAGCATCGAAGGGGTGAAAGGAAGAGGATGCAGTTCATACATCGATTTTATACTAGTGTCCCACCTGTTAAAGAACCGGCTTTTGGGTTTTGCCATAGAGTGGAGTGGTTTCAGTGACCATAACCCACTAACATTGTCGGTGGCAATGACAAATGCTAGTAAGGCTATAAGGAGGGGGTGGGGACTAATAGGGAGAAGGTCACAGACCAAGGTAGGCGCCTGAAATGGTCTAGGCTTAATGTAGAAAGTTTTTATAAGTCCCTTGTGGAAGAGGGGAAACAGCTCTTGGAGGTGTGTCTAGACTTTGCAGTGGAAGGACCCCAGTTAGTGGAGGCATTTGAAGAGATAGGGCGGCTGATAGATGTAAGTGGGGGAGCAAAATCGGTTTCTTTCGCGAAATGTGCGGATTTTTGGCAAATTCGCGGTCCGCGATTTGTGCAATTTTGCCCTAAAATCCGCAAATTCGCAAGCTGCGGATTTTTTGGCTTGGTCGCGCTAGAAAAATACAATATCGCGATGCGCTGCATTGACTTACCGTGATTCTGAGTTCGCAGAGTTGTTTTTCCTACCGGTTTGTGTGTGCTGTGCCATTTTGGATCTTGCTGCGTGATCCCGCGAGAGTTTTTCGACCGCGATTATGTCATCGTGGCCCGCCATCTTGCACAGCGAGAGTTTCACAACGCGAGTACGTCATAAGGGCCCGCGATCACGCATCATGGGAGTAAACAATGCCGAACACGTAGATGCGGCGCGCAGCTGACTTCCGGAGGGAGATTTGAACAGCTCGCTTTCCCGAAGTTGCAAAAATTGCAATTCTGGACAAGAAATCCACCGCAGGCAGCAATAAACCTTCTGAAAATGATGATTTTGATCAGAATGAATCCTCAGATTGACATTTGGCTGCACTTTCTGGTGCAAGGAGTCCAATTTTAGGGGAGTTGGGAGGAAGGAAGTGCCACAGAGCGCCACCTTCCTGTTCCTGTCCAGCAGGCTCCTCCCAGTGCTTTGTCCATGTCCTGGTCACTTTTCATTTGGATCTGGAGCTGGAAGGATTACTTTTTATGGCTACTAGTGATATTTGGATTTGAGGACTTTTTGTTTGGATCACTTTTGGATTACTTTTTGATTTGAGATTTTACAATTAAGTTGTTGTTGTTTGCTTGGGGCAATGCATTTGCCGCAGCTACAATTGTTAAAATTTTTCACAACTTTAAAAAATATATATTGTGGGTAGCCACAGTATGCAGCAGGCCCAGGGTTAGTCATGGGTGCATGATACAACTGTTTCTGTGAGTTTTGTTGAACTTAAATATCGTTTATGTCATGGAATTGAATAGCTCACTGTTATATGTGAAAAAAAAAAATTATTTTGGGGTGTGTGTAAAGCCACACTAACCAGTAGGGTAGTAAGTGGTGCATGGACCAAGTCTTTCTGTGGGGTGTCTTGAATTTAAATATCATTGAGTGCATGGATGGCATTTGATTGTGGTGATTTTTGACTTTTTGGGGTGGTGTTGGGGCCTGGTCGTGTGGGTGGGGGGCATTTTGAGGCCCGGTCCAGGAAGGGCTTGGCCATGTAGCTGGGGGTCAAGCGCCCATTTTGAAGTCAGGCAGTGTGCTCAGGCCTGCACCCAGTTTGCCTTGCTTTCTTCCATTAGGCCCAGGGGTAGTGAGTGGTGCATGGACCAAGTCTTTCTGTGGGGTGTCTTGAATTTAAACATCATTGAGTGCATGGATGGCATTGGATTGTGGTGATTTTTGTGTGTTTTTCGACTTTGGGGTGGTGCTGGGGCCTGGCCATGTGGGTGGGGGCCATTTTGAGGCCTGGTCCAGGCAAGGGGCCATTTTGAAGCCAGGCAGTGTGCTCAGGCCTGCACACAGTTTGCCTTGCTTTCATCCATTAGGCCCAGGGGTAGTGAGTGGATCATCGACCAAGTCTTTCTGTGGGGTGTCTCGAATTTAAACATCATTGAGGGCATGGATGGCATTGGATTGTGGTGTTTTTTGTGTGTTTTTTGACTTTTTGGGGTGTTTAACTGATGTTTCTCTGGCTTCCATTGCTTTTAGGTGCACAAGAGAACCACCAGTGCCAGGAAGAAGTCCTGCAGCGGTGTGTACAGCACAACGTCACGTGACGTCACATGTGGCCAGAGACAAAACAACTCTGCAACTCGTGCAACTGCGGCCTGCTGCTCTGACATCTGAAGAAGATGGGCCCAAAGAAAGGTGGCCATAGCGCCTTAGCGAAAAAAGGTGCCAGTGCCACTGCCAGTAAGAAGAAGCAGAAGAAGCATGTGGCACCACCTACCAAGGAGACTGGTGTGCCCACCGACATCTTTTTTGGTAAAAAAAAACTACGCCTGCAGCAGCAGCGGTGTCCGCCGGGGACCAAGCTGGAAACAGCACCTCTGCTTCATTGGGCTCAGTGCCACCACGCCAAGTTAGGTCCAAGACCATGAGTGCTGCTGAGGCAGCCACTTTAGTTTCTCAATCACCATTGACCAGTGATGTTGGCTCATCACAAGAAAGTACCATCCAATCAACGCCGGGTGTAACTCAGCTAACGATTGTTCAACAACCACAGCCGCAAAGACAACCACAGGTGCAACTAGTACAAGCGCAAGTACATGGGTAAGGAGAGGCGCAAGGAGAAGCGCAAGGAGAGGCGCAAGTAGAGGCGCATGGAGAGGTGCATGGAGAGGTGCAACTAGAGGTTCATGGAGCGGCACAACTGCCTACAACGCTTGTTCTTCCAGAAGTAGGGGCACATCAGGAAATTAATATTCAAGCTGAGGTATCATCCGAGGAAGCCACTCCTCCTGATGATGATCCATTGTCTTCCAGATCCCAAGCAAGAAAAAGGTCAAGGAGGGCTACTACTACTACTACAAGTTCTTCTTCAAGCCCCCTTCATTCTAAGGACCTTGATCTTGATTGGAACCCACCAATGCACTCTGAGAGTGAAGCACGCCATGAGCCGACAAAGGTAGCTAAGCCTAAAAGGAAGGTTCCCGCAAGGCTTCCACTTATGGGTGATGAGACAAACAAGAAGTGGTGTCTTCTGCTGCTGATGAACAGTCTGACGATGACCCAGTCATCACAGTCGTCAATCCAGCCCCAGTGGGCATGCAGCAGACAGACATTTTCACCCTATCTCGAATGGCTGCTGAGTAGGATGTGGGCGGCGTGGCACTGGTACCACCACCAACGCAGTTAACTACAACACCAACACGACCTACAGCTTCCATATTTTTTAGGCAG
The DNA here is from genome assembly GCF_964263255.1 of Lissotriton vulgaris. NCBI lineage: Eukaryota > Metazoa > Chordata > Amphibia > Caudata > Salamandridae > Lissotriton > Lissotriton vulgaris. The sequence goes on along the minus strand of NC_141695.1, from coordinate 186,712,441 downwards.
AAGGGCCGGCAGGGACCTCCATCCAGCTCAACCTTCATTACCTCAAGTAGTGGTGCTGTAAGTGAACAATAGAAACAAATTCAGCCACGCCCATCCTCCACTTCATCTGGCATTGAAACTCAAAGTAGCACCTCCACCACCAGCAGACATCTCCAGTCCCCAGTTTGGCACTTCTTTACTGTTAGCCAAAAGGCGGAAAACATGGGCGTTTGTTCGATTTGTAAAACATTAGTTAGTCTGGCTAAGCTTGGTACCAACCATGGTACCGGAGGCCAGAGAGGTCATCTCAAAAAACACCACACTATCCAGTGGGAGGCACACCTAAGTAAGATCCAGGAAGTCAAAAGAAAAACAAATCCAAATGTATCCACTGATATTGCATCTGATGATAACGAGGGGCTGATCGTGCAGGGGGGAAGTGAAGAAGCGACAGACATTTTTTCTGGTACACCCAGTACGCCTGGCGGCAGCACTGCAGTGGTAGCGCCCACACCCTCTACCCCTGCAACATGTATGAGGCACACTAAGAGTCTGGGAGAGACACCAATGTGAAAAAGTACATCACTGAGCCTAACTGGTTTGAAGAAGTCATCATCATCATCACGTAAAACGGTCCAGCCCACCATTAGCAGAATGTTTTGGTCAGAGGCGCCTTTTGAACGCAACCACCCAACAGTACATCTGTATAACGGAAAGCTGGCTAAAAAGTTAGCGCTGGACCTTCTCCCTTTTTATTTCGTTGAAGGCGTGCGTTTTCTAGAATTTATGGCAACAGTCTGCCCTAAATGGAAGGTTCCTAGCCGGTCCTATTTTGCCAGAGTTGCGGTTCCAGCACTACATCAAGATGTGCTGGAGGTGATTGAAGCAGCTTTGCAGAAGAGTGCTGTTCACAAAATCCACCTGACAACAGACATGTGGACCAGTTGCCAAGCCCTTGATTACATGTGCATCACTGCACACTGGGTCTCTTTTGCAGGGGTTAGAGACAAGTTATCTGCAGCTGTTGACAGTGCCACAATTTTTCAAGCTAGTCAGAAACATGCAACAGTAGCCATGTTGGCCATGGAGAAAACTCATACTGCACCTAACCTTTTGGAGGAGTTTAATAGGAAGGTCTATGAATGACTGCATCCAAGAAATCGCATAGTTGATTATGTTTCCACGGATTATGGCAGTAATATAGTTAAGGCCATGCAACAAGGTGACTATTTCAGAGTGCTGTGTTTGGCGCACAGTATTAACATTGTGGCGCAAGATTTCTTGAAAAAAGAAAGCACAGTCAGCAAGTTACTGACCACCTGCCGAAGAATCTGCACACATTTCATCTATTCTTTTAAGGCACGGAAGGAGCTGAGGAGCATTCAACATGAACGTAGATTGCCAGTTAAAGGACTCATCCAGGAGGTGGCAACACATTGGAACTCAACCTTTTACATGCTTGAGCATCTGTCTGAGTAGTGGGGGGTAATAAATGATTATGTCTATAAACTGGGTTCTACTATGAAAGACATGAGGCTGGAGTTGGAGGAATGGAAGCTAGTTGCAAGCCTGACAGACATGCTTTGTCCTTTTGAGGTCTTCACGCGTGAAGTTAGCAGGGAGGACTGTTCTTTGGGCAAAGCTATCCCATTGTTGGTCATGCTAGAGCACCAACTGAAGGCGGTGTCTTTAACATTCCGAGATGATGCTGAAAAGCAAGACGCATATCAGTTGGCGGAGAGGTTATTAAGCCACCTAGTTGCCAATGAAAGGCATAAAAACAAACATACAGAACAACATTACATTTGTGCCACTATTCTGGATCCACGGTACAAAAAGGCAGTGGCCAGCAAAGCATTTATTCCTTTTGATGAAGCAGATGTTTCAAAGTACAAACATTGGCTAGTTGTGTCAGCCACTCGGTTCGAAAAAGAGTGGCAGAAAATTCAAGGAGCCGGCAGAAGTACAACTAAATCAGCAGGCCATCCGGCATCAAGTTCCACTTCTGAATCTGTGGCCGAAGGGAGTCATTTTCCCTCACAGCCGTTAACGACACCAGCAACCGTATCATCATCCTCACCTGCACCAGGCCCAGCCATAATATTGTCAGAAGCGGATTGGCTAACTCATCATGGGTTTGCTCGTTCCAGTGCTGCAAAGGCCACAGATGGTACGCAAACTGGAGCAACCGTGGAGAACCTTGAGTCGATGGTGCAGGCCTATCTGGATGACCCAACAGAGGTCTCTGTTAATCAGAACCCATTGTTGTATTGGTATAGGAAAAGGCCTCTATGGCCACTGATCACCAACCTGGCTCTCAATTATTTGTCTTGCCCACTCGCAAGTGTGTCTTCTGAATGTGTTTTCAGTGCTGCTGGTGCCATTGTCACTTCAAAAAGGACCCGCCTCTTGCCCAAAAACGTGGAGAGGTTAACACTGATCAAGATGAATCAGCACTTCATCCCACCAGATTACAAAATACGTGAATACACGCATGAAGAAGAGGAAACCGACTTAGGTGACGGAAGTACTTCTCTGTTAGCTGACCTACCCCCGTCTCAATTCATAGAGTTTGAGGACGAGCTCTACTTCCCTGACACCGAGGCCTGAAAATGACTTCCTTTTTTTTCGTCCTTATTCACTTTTATTCCTGTGTGTCTTTCTTTGTTTTACAACTTTTACCACAACAAAACTCTAATCACCTAATCACAAGTCCATCAGCAGCACTTCTTCATCTTATTTTCCTTATTGATTTGAAGGTGCCGCAGTCTGCATTCCTGAGGTTCACAAGTTCACAACTCAATCATGCTCCTCTATCCTCCTCCTCCAGACTCCTCTATCCATTTCCCTCAAGGCAGAGGGATTGATTACAAAGAATAAAGAAACTTTGTCTTCGTAGATGAGTCCCCTCAAGTGGGACTGAAATTACTGGCTGACTACATGCTTGCTGATTGCTGACAGAGTTACTTCTGAAATTGACAGGAGAGGCTTCCCTGTGGGCCCTCACTTTCCGAAGAAGATGCAGTAAAAAAGTAGAACAGGTAATGAATAATGAGAAGATTGTCAGGGTCTGACTATGCGCCTGCATGAACTTCTGGGGGAACCGCATTACGTATATTCCGGAAATGGCAAGGAAAACTACAATTCCCAGAAGTCTCAGCTGAGGCTACATTAGGCGGAATGACACGCATCCTGTTGCGTGTTATTCCGGTGTTTTGGTTCGGCGAGAGAGGAGTCGCCTCTCGCTGCTCCGTGTTTCCTTCTGAGGAATCCTGCTCTGGAAATCCGCTGAGAAAGGTAGGAGCGGAATCCGCCCTTTATGTTTATCTTCTTTGAGCGGAGCGCTGTGGTGGCCGCCACGCGTTGCCGTCTTGACCTTGCGTGCAGTGAAGGAACTGCAGCGCACCTCCATTGATTCAAATCCTTTTGATGCGGAGCGTAGTGGTATTCTGCCACACGTTGCCGTATCTATCTGAACTTGATTTTCTTCCCGTTATATGTTAGAGACTTCCTTACTACGGTGGCGTAGGTGGTGCATGGTGGTGGTCGCAGCTACGTGCCACCAGGAACAAGCTGCTTGTTTACATAAGTGTGGTTCTCGGATTCAACCTTCTAGCGGAGCGCGGTGGCGGTCGCAGCTACGCGTTTCCGTGTGTATTACTGATGGCTACATGGGTGTTGTGTCCTTATAGTATTAGTCTGAGATAATACTATTCAACAACACTCCTTTCTTTCTTTTGTATTCCTTCGTTTATTATCTGTGGATGACAAACTGTGTGTTTATTCTATTAGATTCGGCAGAGCGGAATGCTGTGGTTCTTGCATCCCACGCATTGCCGTGTTCTGCGTTTCTACCTTCTGTGCTGCCTCTCTTTGTTCTCCTCAGTCCTCCTCTTCAGTGTTATTAGTGGGAAGCTATCCCAGGAACCCCCTTATGTTGAATAGCAGTTACTGGTAGAAGGTAGAATTGACATTAGTATACCAGGTTCAGTTTTGTGCAGTTGTGTATATGATTCTTGGTCTCACTGTATTTATGTTTCATATAGGACGAGTGTACATACAAAGAGGGATAACAGGGAGACATTATTCGAATTCCTGCTTTTATCCACAGGTATTCAGATTATAAGGAAACTATATGAGTGTTCATATTGTTGAAAGGAACGGTGTTCTTATCTCTGTGTATTTTGTCGTTTCAGATATTCCCTTTCCCAGCAGCCCCCTTCCTTTCCTTCCCTGTTTATTATTTTGTATTTACCCCTCACCTAATGGCTCAAATCCTCTGTTGAAATTTAATCAGAGGGTTTGTGACGTTTGGAGGTGGGCTGTATGATCAACATCCGGATCCTGTGGAGCGTACCTGACAAAGATGGCATGCAGTGGACAGCAATGGCTGTCTGGCTCTGATGAAACCAACTCCCAATTCCCACACCCCCAAAAGTCTTTAAAAAAGGGGCAAGGGACAGTCTCTCCTCCTCTACTGCCACCGGCGGTGTCCTTTGGCTAGGTGGTCCTGTTGCTCCCTGCGGAGGTTCTTCTTGAGCAGGATTTTCACTCTCTTCATCTCCTGCTCAAGGTTGGACACCCTGAGGGTTAGGCGGTGGATGCGTGCCTTGCACCTGCCGTGGGGGGCAGCTGATTTTTTGGCTGCTTGGTGGTGGAGGGTGGCTGCGGTACCACGGCTCCGTACCACTGGAGGCTTGCGTTGACTGGCTGACCCAGGGTGCGTGGAGGAGGATGAAGCTGTAGTGGTGCATGTTGTTGTGGACTGCAACTGCGTGTCCTCCTCCTCCTGGGCCACCAGCCGCCGATATTCGGCGACAATCACCTCCAGCTTCCTTTGCCGGGCCCGTCTAGCCAGCAACTTCTGTGTTGGTTTTGAAGGAGCATCTATATGTAGAAAGAAAAACATACTGTAACTAATGCTCTTTAAGATTAACACAAGATAATTCAGCAGAAAATTGTGTCACAGTAGCACTAGCAACTTGCAAGCACAGTACATACCATTTGTGGCCTATATCTATCTAACCTCCCACTTCGTCGGCCTCTGCTCTAACATTAGTGGGAGTTTCAGGAATTCTACTAGCACTATATGGACTCACTACATTAGACTCAGACAGTACACCAGTCTTCTTCTTCTCTCGTTTAGCGAAATTGGTACGTGAACTTGTGGAAGCCGGCACAATGCCAGCGCAGTCAACTTGCACCCGAGAAAAACAGACGCAAGCCATGATGACACAGACTTGCGTTACTGTACCACTCTAGTACATGCAGGGGGTAAAGCTCTTAATTTTCTATTACGGGTGGCACTGGCCATACTCTGTTACAAGGGCTACTGTGATTGTGATTGTGAGAAGCATTTATATAGCGTATGGCTACCCAGAGGCATCCCAGCGCTTGATTAATTTAACTTTTGCCCTACAGTGCCAATGACTACTAGAAAATGAAAATGAAGAAGATAAATAATATAATTATCTATCCCTTCACAGGATATTTGCTTACATATGGGATGCTTTATTTTTTTATTGAGTGAATACTGATAGGCCACACATGAATGACAGAGTTGTGATAAAACATTAACAGAGGTAGTGAGTGGTCCCCATAATGGCAGGATATATGCTGTGCTTGCAAACTACTGTTACTAGTCATGGTAGTATTCTGATAAATTACATCTTCTTTTCCTCGCCTATGCTAGACTAGAACGGACGTGCGGTGCAGTTTTAAATGCTCTTCAAAGTAGCACTTACTTCATCCAGTGACCGTCTACTCTGTCTACATACACCTATGCTATCTATGAGTAAGATAGTACCATGATCCAGGCATCCATCCATTCAAAGAAAATGTCAATCATTCTTCTTAATGTCTCAACTGGACCAACCTTAGTTTTTCTCAGTGAAAAACAACCTTTTTATTTTATTTTGGAAACCGCCAGCCATGCATCCATGCTTGACTTGCATTTGAATTTGAACCAAAGGATATATTGTGCACACATACAGTTTCTGTTTCACCCACCCAGGCAGTCCTCTTCCCTTTCTCCTTCCACCCATCCTTGCTTCAGCCTTCAACCGGCCATGCATCATATTCCCAGCCACCTCGGGCAGCATTCAAAAACACGTATCATTCTTTGCCAGTCATTACTTTTAACTCGCTCGTCCTTCCTTACACCCTTCTTTCCCTTTTCGTTCATCCCATCCATCAACTTCATCTCTGATCTGACTTGGCTTCTCGATAAAACTTTCACAGCTGAGTTGAACTCAAATTTAGAGGAGGCCATTGGTTACTCGTCAACTCCTGCTGCTAATGCTATTGCTCATGCAAAGTCAAGGGTGAATGTCTTCTACCTGGTTGACAAAAACTTACTTCTAAATTCATAAGTCTTCTTAACAGTAAAGTGTACTTGTACTGTACAACATATACACCCGCGCAGAGAGCACACTCTGCAGTCTGCAATCTCAATAAGTAAGGAATTTAATAGCTTGCCACTGCCCGCCACTACCGTGGCATCCCCCACATCAGTTTCTGATGGCTGTTCCACCGCCTCCGCCCCAGGAGTGCCCACCTCCACGCTGGCCCCGGCAATGGTGGATGGTTATGCCGATTTTCTGCCTAGAAAATACATTTCATATCACATTTCAAGATGCCATATACACCACTCCCTATTTTTTATAGGAATGAAAATTTGTTACTAGTACTACATAAACAAATTTAATAATTTGTGACTCTCTAGTCTCGAAACTACAAATTTCCCTTTCTTCAGGTAAGGCTTTTTTTAATTTATGCTTAGCTGTACATGTCTTGCTAAACTTTTTGACATAACTGATGAATGCTTTTTAACACGCACCATTTTTCTCATAACGACAGAAGCTTCCCTTCTAAGAACAAGAGCAAGATCAGATCATCATCACTTGGAGTCAGCAACGATTCATCCCCACAAAGAAGACTTGAAGTTCCAACCAGGTGAGGGCTCTCCCACAATTAATGTGTGAAATCAGCCACTTTTTAGTTTTGAATCCTTCACTGTTTATCTTATATGATGAAGTTGATTTTCATAAATGGTTTTACTTTTAATAACGCTTTAAAACTTACATAGATTCTGTGGTTTTTGGTCATGAGTGAGTGAACGAAAGGGTTTGCAATTTGCAAGCATGAGTCTGTGGCTCAGAGAGGTCGGGACTCCGACTCCGTAGTCTTATGTCCTGGGTTGTATAATCATTGGGGATCAATCACCGCTGCATTCGGGAGCTAAAATAATGACTACGACACACTATCTAGTCAGTAACAAGATTGGGGGTTCAACTTCTGTTATGACTGAGGTATGTGGAAATTCTAAGTGTGCCTATTATTATTCATAACCAATGTCCTATTTCTTGTCCATAGTTCTGTTTGTGCAGAATAGTCCCTGCAACAGTAGTAGTATGGATTGTCCTCCTATCCAATCAAAAAGTAAACTAGCATTTTATTCTTGGTGGCTATTGACATTTTATTGTTGGGAATTGTCAAAGCATAAACATTTAGACGACTTCAATAGACAGTAAGGACAACCCAGAGGACTGCACTCAGTGCATAGAGCTATTGCTGAGTAGAATAGGAGTTTTGTTTAACACCTTTTGCCAACTGTGCAAGCTTAGTTAGCTACACAGACAGACTAATACTAATCTAGTAGTACCACAGGGAGTCATACTAGAGGCAGGATAAGAATTTAGAAACAGTCTACAAGAAGATCAAAGACTATTTAGTAAAAAATAGAATGAGGAACGTTTGGAAAAAATACAGGTGCTGTAAAGGATATAAAAGTATAAATATTAATATTAACAGGAAAACTTACTAGGGCCAGCAGAGGAGCCCTCGCCGGACTGATCCTTGCCTTCCTGCTGTTCTCCCTGCTCCGCCGGCGCCGCTACCTCCTCCTGTGTCCCTTTGCCCCTGGGGGAAGCTGATGTACAACATGAAAGAAAGACACAAACATGGATGATTGTTGTCAACCACATCAAACATTTACAAAAAAACAATAACAAATTATTTCAGTGAAATAGACAACAATTGCACTAAATTTATTGACCTATCTGATGTGGTCTAATAGGATATTGCTGGATTCGCGGCCCGTCTACTTGGAAAGTTATGTTACTCACTAAACCAACTACAAAAAGGTTCTACTAGGACTGGCAGGCAGCACTCCGCAGCACGCGAAGTGACAGACACAGTCTGTCATAATCACCACCACTATCTCTACTTAGTGGCAGGAGTACAAAGGAAGGACTGGATTTGAGTCTCTAATGTCTAGCATTACGCAGTTCTGTGAAGTACACTGATACATAATCATCACCCAGGCCAAATGAACACAAAATTGAAAACAAGTAAGCATTGTAGCACCGCCAGTGAGCAGGCCAGCACCTGCAATCACAGAAGCTTTTGAAACATAATAAACCTGCAATGTAATCGGCAGCATTCTTGCTCTTCGGAAAAAACAAACATTTGCAATATGATAACACAGAGCAGGAGAAAACAGAGTAGAGATTAAATAGCTACTACTACTCACCAAGCCCAGGGATCTCGACGCCTAGCAGGTCGAGCAGGTCGTGTTCCCGGTCCAGGACGTCGGACCACTGGTGCGTCGCCTGGCTGTAGGTGCGCCGGACCACAGACTGAGGATACATGGCCCGGCACACCTTCCCCCATAGCTGGCGACGCTCTCTTAGCCTGTACCCGGCACTGAGCCTGCTGCGACGGTTTTGGGGAGGTGGCACTGAGCGAAGAACATCAGTGCGGCCACCTCCACCGCGCTGAAAATCTCCCAGGCTACAACTGCCTCCCCCCTTAAGCACCCGCATGGGAGCCGGGTTCGGGGTGCGGGACCCTTCCACTTACTCTTCCCTGCTCCCTTTGCCATGGTCCTGGATAGCTGCAAAAAAAAAATAGAAAAGAAAAGGGAAAAAGTAAAGAAAAGAAAAGAGTAAAAATAAAAGTAGCTTTAAAAGTAACCAAAAGTAGAAAAAAACACAAAATATAGATGTAGAAAAAGAGAGGGATAGATAATGAGTACAAAAGATCAAAAAAAGTTAAAAGAAACAAAGGATTGCAAAGATTAGCAGAGGATTGGAAAAGCATGCCCAGACCATAGCAATGAATGAAAAACAAGATGGCCACGCCCATTAAGGACCGCGTGGGTAAATTTGCGCAATATTTCCCTCGCGAGCACGCAAGAACATCCATGAACACTTAATTGCGTCCCGCGCACAACGCGAGCATGCAAATAGTGACCGGAAACAGAAATACGCAACTCGAACAAGATAGCCGTGCCCATGTACGACCGCCTGGGTAACTTCACGGTCGATGCGCTGCAAGCGGCCTGCGAACACGCAAAAAGCCCAGTGAACACGCAAAAAAATCCGCAAATTCGCATGAATTTGTGGATTTTGCGGATCACGAATTCGTGTAAATTCGCGGACCGCGAATTCGCAAATTTCACCCATACTTAGATAGATGGACTTATGCATACAACAGGGCAGGGCAAGAGAAAAAATGAGCCCAAGTGGTTTGATAGAGGGTGCTCTCTAGCCCAGAGGAATCTAAGAGCTGCTCTTAAACATAAGCCAAGGGACAAACAAAGGGTTATTTACTGCAGACAAATTTATAAGCAGGCAGTAAGGCACCGGAAGAACGCACTCCAAACTCAAACGTGGGAGGACTTGAGAGAAGTGGCTGAACGGAGAGATCTGCCCACTTTCTGGATGATAGTTAACAACCCTTGTTTCCAAGAAACAAATAGCCCTCAGATAGCATCTAACGTGCTCCCTGAACAGTGGGTGGAGCACTTTAGAGGACTATATAACAGGGGGAATACCGATATACAGGAGAATGAGAAGAGTGGGGGGGGGAGGTGGCGCTAGAATTCACTCTAGAGGAGATCATTGGGGGCATTAGGGGCCTAACTCGAAATAAGGCCCCAGGACCCGATAAGATCCCTCCGGATCTCCCCCTAAGTAAGGTGGACCTGTGGGGACCAGTCCTAACAAGAGTGATAAACATGGCCATAGCATCTGGGCTCCCCCGCTCATGGTCGACGGCATAATAGTGCCAATTTTCAAAAAGGGGAGTAGGGATAGCCCCCAATGCTATCGCCCAATCTCCCTGATAGACGTGACTGCTAAAGTGTTGGGTAGAGTAGTTTTAAATCCCTTGATGAGCTGGGAAGAGGAACATCACATCCTTACTGATGTGCAGTATGGATTTAGGGCCAACAGATCAACGACCGACCAATGCCTAAACCTTGACAAAATACGCAGTTGCCAATAATGAAACAGTCTATTTAGCCTTTATGGATCTGGCAGCAGTCTTTGACTGCGTGAACAGGGAGAAGTTGTGGGCCATAATGACCAACTTAGGGGTGGACACTGATCTCATTAAGATCTTGAGACCTTTACATTGGAATAAATCAGCCAAAGTTAGGTACAATCGGGAAGGAGATAACACCGAGCCTTTTATGTGCACCAGTGGGGTAAGATAGGGGTGTATCCTGGCCCTGTTCCTGTTCTCCTTGTATATTAATGGCCTAGAACAATCCCTAAGCAGTTTAAAAGTGGACTCACCTAGAGTAGGCAGCAGAGTGATCCCCGTCCTGCTTTACGCAGACCACGCGGTCTTACTGGCACATACCTCACTGGGACTACAGCGTCTGACAGACGGTTTTGTGGATTTTATGACTAGTTTAGATTTATCCGCCAATTTGACTAAATTGTATGTTATGGAGGTGGGGCATAAATACAGAAAAAACCTACTTTAACTGTAGAATAGGCACATTCAGCTTAGCAAAGGTACAGTCCTTTTCATACCTGGGAATTTTATTTGATAGGGACTTAAATTTTAAATCACTGATTGAAGAACAATATAATAAGCTAATATCTAGCTCAGGGGCAATAATTAATTTTGGTCGCAGATTGGGGCGATGGTCGCCTGAGCAAATGATGATTTTATACAATTCAATCTGCTACTCTAAAGTGGCGTATGGGGCAGAACTGTGGGGGATTGTTAATGCAGCTAAATTGAAGATAGAGGAGTATCAATACATGAGAAGGCTCCTCAAAGTCCCACAGTGTGCATCCTGCTACATTATACATGAAGAACTGGGCGGAAGGTTTGTAGAGTAGAGGGTGGGTAGCAGGCCCCTGCTTACATGGCAAAAGATTTGGGTCAACCCATACATGTATATACAAATAGTAGCATAGCATGGGGCCAGAGACCATGACATTACACCCTTGAGTCACTTTTTAATAGTAGTATTAGAAGAGGCAAATACTGTAATTTTAAAAACTTGGGCCCAAGGTGTGCTGAAGTTTGGCACTGAACTAGTGCAACATAAAGACCCGCAAACTAGCCTCAATCGATTTTTGTGCACAAAAAAGCTTTCATTTGTTGTTTCTGTGAGCCCACATATATCAGGCCATGCACCAATAATGAGATTACTATATCTATGTATTAGACAGATGGTAATGTGCTGCGAAAGGAGGGTGACGACAACACAGGCCCCAGCACTGATAAACCCTCGCAGGATGGACGGGTAAGGACCCAGGCGATCATACCGAACTTCTTTGCATGTAAATCCCACAAACATGACTACAAAATGTGCGGGTGTGACACTAAGAAACATTTCTATGTCCATTCTGCTGGACATGAAGATGCGTAAACTATACAAACCAAGTTTAAGAATGTGTGTGTGTGAGACACTAAAAAACATTTCTACGTCCATGCTGCCAGGCAGGAGCAGGATTCTGCTGGACATGAACATGTGTAAACTATACAAACCAAGTTTAAGAATGTGTGTGTGAGACACTAAAAAACATTTCTTCGTCCATGCTGCCAGGCAGGAGCAGGATTCTGCTGGACATTAACATGCGTGAACTATACAAACAGAGCAACACAATGTGTGGCTGACACTTTAACACACATGTTTATGTCCAAAGGTCTGGACATGTACATGCATCAGCTATACAAAAAGAGGTACACAATGTGTGGGTGACACACTAAGAAACATTTCTATGTCTATCCTGCTGGACATGAACATGTGTATACTATACAAATAGAGCTACACAATGTGTGGCTGACACTTTAAGACAGATGTTTATGTCCAAACGTCTGGACATGTACATGCGTCAGCTATACAAAAAGAGGTACACAATGCGTGGGTGACACACTAAGAAACATTTCTATGTCTATCCTGCTGGACATGAACATGTGTATACTATACAAATAGAGCTACACAATGTGTGGGTGTGACACTAGGAAACATTTCTATGTCTATCCTGCTGGACCGTGAACATGCCTAAACTAAACAAACAGAGCAACACAATGTGCGGGTAAAACACTAAGAAACATTTCTATGTCTATCCTGCTGAAAACAAACATGCATAAACTATACAAACAGAGCTGCGCAATGTGCGGGTGTGCCACTAAGAAATATTTATATGTCCATCCTGCTGGACGTGATCATGTGTAAGTTACAACAAAGTCAATAATGAAAATAATGTAACAAGGTGGTCACGTGCTCACACGCGTGCTGGTCTCTGCAGATGTGTAGTTAATGTTGGCCACTAGCAGCAAACATACAATCTGCTGTACTACTGCAGGTGTGCACTGTACACTGTAGTTGTCCTCATTTGTCTGAAGCACGATCGTTCTTTTTAAAACAAAAAATATGGCTTACAGCTCAGTTGTGTACTTCTCGTGGCCTTAGGTCTTTTGTGTGAGGCACCGATATGGTGACACACAGCGCCATACACTTATTGCTGCCACTTCTCGATGCCGCTGCTTAGTTTAACCTCCTACTGCACTGGTGGAGAGAAGAACAACCCAGAACCCAACAGCCTTCGCACGTTACAGGCCACCTACGCGGGAGAGGACATGGGGCCAAGATCAGATGACCAGTTTAACATGCATGCAATATTCAGATGCTTACTCAAGTACAGAAATTCAACTTTAATGCTGTTGGGACTGAGGACGCTTTGGGCATCTAGCTTTTTGTGTCTCTGGGATAGTTGTTAATCTGCCTATATTAGTGCCCTCTCAGTTAACATCGACCAAAAGTTGTTGTGGTAGTAGATTTTATTTTATTGCTTTTTTGTAAAAAGATACATGTGATAGTAGGTTATACTCTTTCTTTTATGTCTATGTTAGTTTGTATATTGTTAGCTCATTTTTAGAATATGTTTGTGTCATCTGTAGAATTTCATGATGTAACCTTAGAATGATAGAGCTTTGCTTTCTGTGGAGAAAACGGTTGGATTTAGAAGAGTTGGGATGTTTGCCCTTCTGCTCCGGTGGGTCTATGATTTATGAATTAAATAAACTATTTATATACCACAACTTCGACTACAGCCCATCTTTATATTGGCGACGAGGTAAATTTGAAGAAGACCCACTGGATAATTCGGCGAATTGAAAATTTTGGGAGTTTTCACTTTCATGACGAGCCGAAAATGAAGCACAAGACTCTTCTGTGATTTCAATTTAAATACATTTCAGCCTTCGATTATTCTCAACGGAATTTAAGGTACTGTAACTTAAATTTTACCTTATTTAAGCTTCCTTGAAGTCTGGTGGAATCCGTTGAATTTGATTAAGCCGCGGAGTTCCAGCGCGTGAAGCCTCTTTTGCTGAATCTGCTTCACGTCATCACGTCTTCTTGTTGTGCGTTCCTTTCATCCTCTACGTTGCGTTTCAGTGATTTCAGACCGTAGCTACGTTTTGGTGGCCATTTTAATGGAAATCTCTTCCATCTACGCTGCCTTCCAGTGACATCACTGCACACCTACGTAAGGGCGGCCATTTTAAAATTGTATCTTGTGCGTACTTTCACACGCTTACCTGCCGCTACTCATCATTATCCATCTGGAAAGCCGGTGAGATTTCATTTTATTTACAAACAGCGCAACGTCAGTGATGCGCGCACTCATTTCATCGAAGGCATTTTCTTGTAAGCACATTTTCAGTGGTGCGCACACTTTAATCTATTATTTCTTCATCGAAGGCATTCTGTTGTAAGCGCATTTTCAATGGTGCGCACACTTATTATCGCTGAGTACAGTTGTAAGCGCATTTTCAGTGGTGCACACACTTTTTATCGCTGAGTCCTTTCTTTCCAAGGCATTCTATTTTGGAAGTTCATACACAGTTGCTGTTCCTGGCATATATTGGAACTCAACTGCTTATTTAACCTTTTCTGTGCTTTGCTCAGCTTTTCAGTGATGTGCACATTTTAAGCTTGCACATTTAAAACTTCTATTCATTCTTTGAAAAAAGTTTCTGGTTATTTTATTATTGACTTTTCTTCTTTTGTTTTATTCATTCAGAATCTAAAATATGGCTAATGCGCAAATTTGTAATCAACCCACAGTCTTTCTACAAATTCCTGGTAAGCCTAAGTTGGAATGGAAAAATTGGTTTGAAAGTTTTGAAAATTATATTGTGGCTATTGACAGATCCAAATTTCCTCCTGAAAGATTAAAGGCCATCTTATTTAGTTTTTGGGTTCTGCTGCTATTGAAATTTTCAAAAACTTAATTCCTATTGCACCACCTAGTGGTGGTGGTGAAGGTTGGAACATTTATAAAGAAGCTGTAGCCAGACTTGAGAAACAATTTCAAGATGAGCCTAACGTTCTTATTGAGAGACATGCATTTCATAAAAGGAAGCAATTTCCTGACGAGACTATTGAAGAATATGTTGCTGCCTTAAGAGTTTTAGCTGCCAATTGTGGCTATGGAGCTCAATTAATTTTTGAATGTGAATCTAAAAAAGTTCAGGAAAGACTTTTAGCTTGTCGCAATCCGACATTAGGTGAGGCTGTTGATTTGGCAAAAGGGATTGAAAGATCTATATTATCTTCAAGAGTCATTTCTGCTGAGAGTTCAAAAACTTTCAACTCATCTGCTGTTTCACCTGTTTGTCCAGTGCAATTTCCTAACAAAGGAAGGACTGGTTTTAAACAAGTTCCTAATAACAAATTATCCTGTTACAGATGTGGTTCCAAAACACATTTAGCCAATAATGTTAATTGCCCGGCTATTAAGAGAAAATGTGTTAATTGTGGTAAAGTTGGCCATTTTTCTTCAGTTTGCCATGTACCTAAAAAAGTTTCTTCTAATTCTGGAGTTAATAATGTTGATGTTGTTGAAGAAGATTTGCAGAATATGTTATTGGCTAGATATGACAATGTTTTTGACTGTTCTGTGAACAACATCAATCTGCCTTTTAAAGCCCCGTTAGGCACGGTGTTAGTTGGTGATATTTCTTTTCAAGCCATGACTGATTCAGGTTCACCAATTACCATTTTGTCTGATGTGTTTTTCAAGGAAAATTGGAAAAATGTTAAACTCCATAAATCTGATATTAATCCTAAAGCTTTTGGTAACTTTGATATTACCATGTTAGGTTATTTTGAAGATTCGTTAGAATTTGAATCTAGGAAAATCTTTACAAAGATTTATGTTGCTATCGATGGAAAGAATATAGTTGGGTGGTTTGATTTAGGTAGGCTGGGTGAAATTTTGTGTCCTGGTTCTGAACGTCCTCTGCAACTTAGAGAATTTGATGTTAACAATGTTTACATGGACAAATATAGTTTAGAAATGATTCTCAAAAGACAATCAAATGTCTTCAAAAATGTTGTAGGTCAAGTCAAAGGCTATATGCATAAAATTAAGTTAAAGAAAAATGCCATTCCTATTCAACATAAAGTATGAAGGGTTCCGCTCGGTATACGTGAGAAATTGAAAGTCCATCTTGATACTTTATGTTCTGAAGGTATCATTGAGTCAACTGATAGTTCTGAATGTGTGTCGGCTATTGTTTTGGCACTCAAAAAGAATCAAGATTTGACGCTATGTGTGGATTTGAGGTCTCTTAATAAGAATATTGTTGTTGACACGCATCCTTTACCCCGTATTCAAGATATGTTGTCAGCTGTGAATGGTGCAATTTTTTTTTCTATTATAGACCTCAAATCTGCCTATCATCAGGTGCTTCTGGATGAATCTTCGAAGGATCTTACCACCTTTATTACGCCTTTTGGGTTGCATAGATTCTTATGGATGCCATTTGGTTTGGCATCAGCTGCCAGTGTGTTTCAGAAACTTATTGAGAATTTGTTCCATGGTATTACAGGTGTACAGTCATTCCAGGATGATATTTTAATTTTTGCTGAAACATGTGAACAACACAATGTTATTCTCAATAAAGTTTTGGGCATTCTTGGTTCAAAAGGCATGACTGTCAGCAAGGAAAAGTGCACATTTTTAGTTGAAGAGCTAAATTATTTAGGACACAGAATCACAGCTAATGGCATCTTTCCTAAAGAAGATTTAGTCAATACGTTGGACAATATTAGTACACCCAAGGATAAAGATTCTTTGCGTTCTTTCTTAGGCCTGGGAGAGTACTATTCAAGATTTGTGAAAGGATATGCGTTAGTAGTGGAACCTCTTAGACAGTTACTTAAAAAGGGTGTTCAATTCATTTGGAGCAAGATTCATGATGAAGCTTTTGTCAGTGTTAAAAAGCTTATTTCCAAAGCACCTGGTCTTAAGACTTTTGATCCCCAGGGTAGGTCCTTTGACACCGTGGATGCGAGTACAATTGGCCTTGGTGCTGTTTTTACTCAAATTGTTGATGGTAGAGAAAGAGTTATATCTTTCATTTCCATGGCAATTCGTGGTGCTGAAAAGCATTATAGTACTATTGAGAAAGAGGCCTTAGCCTGTGTTTGGGCTGTTGAAAAGTTCAAATGTTTTTGTGGGGTAGACCTTTTGTTCTTGTTACTGATCATAAACCACTTGTTTTCATGATGGATGGTGTCAGGAGCGGTAAAGCGTCATCTAGACTTGTTAGGTTGATTGCTAGACTACAAGAATACAACTTTGAGATGCAGCATATTCCTGGTGGTAAAAATTTCACTGCGGATTGTTTATCTAGGCTTCCTCCCTTTGAAGAGGATAATAATGAAATTTTGGATGAGTATGAATGTGTTGTAGCTCTGGTCGATGCGGTGAATTCTTTTGAGTTGAGCATTTCTGAGGAAGATTGGATTGAGGCTATGGACAAGGATTTGGTGCTCAATAAGGTTAAGAAATTTGTTGGTGAAGGTTGGCCTCCCATTAGGAATTTAGAAGATTGTTTGAGGAGTTTTGCCCAGATTGCTGATGAACTTAGCATTGAGGGGGATATTTTGTTGCGTCAATATTTGTTTATTCCTCCTGAAGGTTTAAGAAACAAACTCATCAAGCTTGCTCATGCTGGTCATCCAGGTATTTCTGGTACAAAAAGGATTCTCAAGAACCATTATTGGTGGCCGGGTATGGATGCGGGTATTGAAAGAGTGATTGATAATTGTTCTGTTTGTGTAAAGGCTGATAAGCATTGGAAGGTTTCGACCCAACCTTTGTCTCTTAGAGAAGGGGCAGTTGATCCTTGGGATAAAATTTCTATTGACTTTTCTGGTCCCTTTGAATGTTTAGGTAGGCAAAAGAGATTTTCTATTGTTGTGGTAGATAATTTTTCAAAGTGGATCTATTACACGTTTGTGGAACATCCCAATACTGATGCTGTTATTGACTTTTTGGATTCTGTTTTCAGTTTAGAAGGTGCCCCCAATCTCATTTTATCCGATAATGGGGTGCAATTTGTTTCCAGGAAAATGAAGTGTTTTTGGGGAAAATTTGGCATTAAGTCTGAAACCACTCCTTTATATTGTCCCAGGGCCAATGGTCAAGTTGAGCGGACCAATAGATTCATTAAGGAGGGCATTCAGGCTGCGTTAGAAAGTAAATTGGATGTTTTGCAATTTTTGAAAGAGAAGTTGTGGAGTTATCATATTACTCCAAATTCTTCTACTGGTTTTCCCCCCTATTTACTGATGAGAGGTAGACAAGCAAAGTCCTTTCTTTCCAAGGCATTCTATTTTTAAAGTTCATACACAGTTCCTGTTCCTGGCATATATTGGAACTCAGCTGCTTATTTACCCTTTTCTGTGCTTTGCTCAGCTTTTCAGTGATGTGCATATTTTAAGCTTGCACATTTAAAACTTCTATTCATTCTTTAAAAAAAGTTTCTTCTAATTCTGAAGTTAATAATGTTGATGTTATTGAAAAAGATTTGCAGAATATGTTATTGGCTATCTACGACAATGTTTTTGACTATTCTGTGAACAGCATCAATCTGCCTTTTAAAGCACCGTTAGGCATGGTGTTAGTTGGTGATATTTATTTTCAAGCCATGGCTGATTCAGGCTCACCAATTAGCATTTTGTCTGATGTGTTTTTCAAGGAAAATTGAAAAAATGTTAAATTCCATAAATCTGATATTAATCCTAAAGCTTTTGGTAACTTTGATATTACCATGTTAGGTTATTTTGAAGATTCGTTAGAATTTAAATCTAGGAAAATCTTTATCAAGATTTATGTTGCTATCGATGGAAAGAATATAGTTGGGTGGTTTAATATAGGTGGGCTGGGTGTACTTTTGTGTCCTGGTTCTGAACGTCCTCTGCAACTTAGAGAATTTGATGTTAACAATGTTTACATGGACAAATATAGTTCAGAAATGATTCTCAAAAGACATTCAAATGTCTTCAAAAATGTTGTAGGTCAAGTCAAAGGCTGTATGCATAAAATTAAGTTAAAGAAAAATGCCATTCCTATTCAACATAAAGTACGTATGGTTCCGCTCGGTATGCGTGAGAAATTGAAAGTCCATCTTGATACTTTATGTTCTGAAGGTATCATTGAGTCAACTGATATTTCTGAATGTGTGTCGGCTATTGTTTTGGCACTCAAAAAGAATCAAGATTTGAGGCTATGTGTGGATTTGAGGTCTCTTAATAAGAATATTGTTGTGGACACGCATCCTTTACCCCGTATTCAAGATATGTTGTCAGCCGTAAATGGCGCAACATTTTTTTCTATTATAGACCTCAAATCTGCCTATCATCAGGTGCTCTGGATGAATCTTCGAAGGATCTTACCACCTTTATTACGCCTTTTGGGTTGTATAGATTCTTAAGGATGCCATTTGGTTTGGCATCAGCTGCCAGTGTGTTTCAGAAACTTATTGAGAATTTGTTCCATGGTATTACAGGTGTACATTCATTCCAGGATGATATTTTAATTTTTGCTGAAACATGTGAACAACACAATGTTATTCTCAATAAAGTTTTGGGCATTCTTGGTTCAAAAGGCAAGACTGTCAGCAAGGAGAAGTGCAAATTTTTTGTTGAAGAGCTAAATTATTTAGGACACAGAATCACAGCTAATGGCATCTTTCCTAAAGAAGATTTAGTCAATACGTTGGACAATATTAGTACACCCAAGGATAAAGATTCTTTGCGTTCTTTCTTAGGCCTGGGAGAGTACTATTCAAGATTTGTGAAAGGATATGCGTTAGTAGTGGAACCTCTTAGACAGTTACTTAGAAAGGGTGTTCAATTCATTTGGAGCAAGATTCATGATGAAGCTTTTGTCAGTGTTAAAAAGCTTATTTCCAAAGCACCTGGTCTTAAGACTTTTGATCTCCAGGGTAGGTCCTTTGTCACCGTGGATGCGAGTACAATTGGCCTTGGTGCTGTTTTTACTCAAATTGTTGATGGTAGAGAAAGAGTTATATCTTTCATTTCCAGGGCAATTCGTGGTGCTGAAAAGCATTATAGTACTATTGAGAAAGAGGCCTTAGCCTGTGTTTGGGCTGTTGAAAAGTTCAAAAGTTTTTTGTGGGGTAGACCTTTTGTTCTTGTCTTTTATCATAAACCACTTGTTTTCATGATGGATGGTGTCAGGAGTGCTAAAGCGTCATCTAGACTTGTTAGGTTGATTGCTAGACTACAAGAATACAACTTTGAGATGCAACATATTCCTGGTGGTAAACATTTCACTGCAGATTGTTTATCTAGGCTTCCTCCCTTTGAAGAGGATAATAATGAAATTTTGGATGAGCATGAATGTGTTGTAGCTCTGGTCGATGCAGTGAATTCTTTTTGAGTTGAGCATTTCTGAGGAATATTGGATTAAGGCTATGGACAAGGATTTGGTGCTCAATAAGGTTAAGAAATTTGTTTGTGAAGGTTGGCCTCCCATTAGGAATTTAGAAGATTGTTTGAGGAGTTTTGCCCAGATTGCTGATGAACTTAGCATTGAGGGGGATATTTTGTTGCGTCAATATTTGTTTATTCCTCCTGAAGGTTTAAGAAACAAACTCATCAAGCTTGCTCATGCTGGTCATCCAGGTATTTCTGGTACAAAAAGGATTCTCAAGAACCATTATTGGTGGCCGGGTATGGATGCGGGTATTGAAAGAGTGATTGATAATTGTTCTGTTTGTGTAAAGGCTGATAAGCATTGGAAGGTTTCGACCCAACCTTTGTCTCTTAGAGAAGGGGCAGTTGGTCCTTGGGATAACATTTCTATTGACTTTTCTGGTCCCTTTGAATGTTTAGGTAGGGAAAAGAGAATTTCTATTGTTGTGGTAGATAATTTTTCAAAGTGGATCTATTACACTTTTGTGGAACATCCCAATACTGATGCTGTTATTGACCTTTTGGATTTTGTTTTCAGTTTAGAAGGTGCCCCCAATCTCATTATATCCGATAATGGGGTGCAATTTGTTTCCAGGAAAATGAAGTGTTTTTTGGGAAAATTTGGCATTAAGTCTGAAACCACTCCTTTATATTGTCCCAGGGCCAATGGTCAAGTTGAGCGGGCCAATAGATTCATTAAGGAGGGCATTCAGGCTGCGTTAGAAAGTAAATTGGATGTTTTGCAATTTTTGAAAGAGAAGTTGTGGAGTTATCATATTACTCCAAATTCTTCTACTGGTTTTTCCCCGTATTTACTGATGAGAGGTAGACAAGCAAAGTCTGTTTTAAGACCTAACTTTGTTAAGAGTGTTGGAAATGATGTCAACATGAAAAGTATTATTGATGAAGTCCAACAGAACATTCAAGAGTCTCGCCTTGCAAGCAAAATTTATCATAATGCCTCTCTTAAATCCAAGGATAAAATCATCAAGGTGGGTGACTGGGTATGTGTCTTGAAACCCACTTTGTCTAGCAAGGGTTCTTCTAAGTTTTCCAATCCCTTTAGGGTTGAAAGAGTAACTGATTCTGCTGTTCTTCTTTCTGAGAAGGGTTGGTGGAGCAAGGGTTCAGTTATTCTTCTTAAACCTGGGCAAGAACGTTTCTTTGTTGAAGATGAGGATGGTGGTTGTATTTGGAATGATGTTGTTCAAGAAAAGGAATTTCGTGCTGCTGATGTGTTTACTCATGTGCAGATTTACTAATAAATCTGCACATGATGTTTGTTCTGAAAATGTTGTTTCTTCTGATAGTCCTAATGTTCTTGAGGGTTGTTCTGAAGCTTCTTTTGTTCCTGCTTCTAACCCGCAGGAGTCAATTGAATCTTCTCTTCAAGTTAATCCTTTATCTCACAAAACCTTTCGTGGTTAATTGATAACTGCAACCCACGAGGCACCTTACGAATTGACTGCTCAACCAGTTCTATCTTATCACCCCAAGGCTCCAAAATTGGACGCCGGCTCAGCTTCAACACGGTTAGACCCCGCGCCCAAGCTTTTAATTCAGGCAATCAATGAATGTCCTGATGAGAATCCATCATTATTAATTGGATCGAAACGCCGTCGACACAATATGTGGTTTAAACACTAGCGTAATATTATGTGCCAAAAAACCTTGTGTTTCCCACATATGTGAAACAAATGCACTGAAAATTTTCTTTTTGCTCCTTTTTTCTATATGCCTGAAATACCCTAATCATATGTATTGTCTAATGTGTGTGTAGTACTGTGGATGCAGGATTGTGTCCCACTGTTTCATTGTTAGTTCGTCTGATTTAATATATTCAAACATTGAATAAATTCTAAAGTCCGGCTGGACTTTTTTTCATTATAGTGCATATTGTGGCCTATAATTATTGAAGTGGTCATTTTCCCTGTCAAGGACCTTTGTCTTTAACTTAATTGATACCCCAGGTCCTTGCTTACCTAGTGGGTTCCCTTGTCTTTTAGTAAAACTATATCAAACACATCATGCTTGTGTGACATTTAAAGGATGTATATGTACAATGTCACCCTTGCAATGGTCATGGACCATTCAACATTGTACTATGTTCATGGTTACAGTTCATGGTATTAGATGAAGCATACTGCTAAGGTTATAGTATCTCAATTTGGACTGCATAGGAGTTTCACTTGATGGATGCAGTTTCTTTGTGTTGTGTGTGGTGGAGACAGCAATAAATAAAAAATTTATGAGATGAACCTAATGTTCTGAGACATTGTGCAACTTTGAAGTACTGGAAGGACTGCTGTATAGATGCTTTGTTCCCTACACTAACATTGAAAGATATTGAGGCACAAGGTCTCAAATGATCCCTATCACCTGCGGAGTCCCTCGGGCTCCATCCTGTCCCCTGTCATCCCCAACCTCTACATGGAGACCCTTTGGGCTCTATTCACAGATAACAGCATCAACATTCACCAGAATTCTGACAATACACATCTCTACAGGAAAGCCTCATCAGCTCCAGACATCCAACGCCTCAAACATTGACTACACATCTTCCAGACATGGACATCCAGCTACAGGAAGATCAACCCAACTAAGACAAAATTAGCAATCAACAGCACAAATCTGGCTCAACGACAGGACATCTGGCAACTTCAACACCCAACTTTCACCCAATACCAAGTCACTTGGATTCGCCCTGGGCACTAACCTTGCTGTTATGTTCTCTGCTCTTACCCGGGTTACCGTGTGGAATCCGAAGGGTGGAACGTGGGTTCGCAGGAGGTGGAACACCAGGGTTGAGAAGCGTGTGGAGCCAGAAAATATGGCAGGCGAGATCATTGAATACTGCATTATGTTATCTGCTCTTACAAGGGTTCCAATGTGGAATGTGGTGAGTGGAACGTGGGTTCGAGGCAGGTGGAACACCGGGGTTGAGAAGGCAGTTGGAGGGAGACAGATGAGGTCATATGAGGTCTGTATCACTGAATACCAGTGAATACAGCCTTCCTTGTTTCCTTTTGACTCCCTGCTGTTCATAACACGATTTGGTGACTAGGATAGGATACAAACCCACGCGCAGACCAAAACCAGGATGCAGGTGTGAGACGGGGAAACAAGCTCAGCTACCTGTGTCAAATGGACTTGGGTCTCTAGAAGTTATAGAAAATCGTTTCATGAGGACTCTATGCTGTCTAACTGTTAGTACCTCACTTCTCCCCCTTTGCCTAGATTACGGCCTCATGTATTATTGACACAGCTAGGCTAGGACAGCTTCTGTATTAGCGGAGACTTTGGATAACTCTCAAGTTTACACTGTTTCATATGACCTTAGAAAACATACTGAGGCAGCCTGGGCCTGTAATATTGCATGGCTTCATTCACTGAAAGATTGGCTGAGGCACATCTAACTACCTCGACCCACACCAAGCAGGGTTCCGCTCTGCCCACTCTACTGAGACGGTAATATTGGCAGTATTAGACTCTCTGCTAGAGAAAACCGAGGGCCCTCAGGCCCTGGTGCTGTTAGAACTCTCTGCAGGCTTTGACACGGTTGACCATGGTATCTTGGTGTGCCGTGTCAGAGAGGCAGGCATCCAGGTCTCAGACCTTTGCTGGATCAGTTCCTTTCTGGAGAAACGCTCCCAGTCAGTTCGCATTGCCCAGTTGACAGCACCTAAGCTAGCAACAACCTGCGGGGTCCTACAGGGTTCCTCACTATTTATTTATTTATTTATTTGCATACTTATAACGCGCTGGGAATCGACTCCCTGAGGAGTATCTCCGCGCCTTTTAGCAGCATCTGAGACCAAGGCCTGCTCTAACAAGGTTAAGTAATGCCTATATGGAACTAAAAGTTAAACAGAAAGGTTTTTAATTTTTTCCTAAAAGGAAAATGTTCCTTACAGATTCTAATGTCGTAAGGAAGATCGTTCCAAAGCTTTGGTCCTGCTACAGATAGAGCCCTTCCTCCTTGTCTGGTCTTACAGAACCTGGGGACACATAACAGCTCTTGATTACCAGATCTCAAAGTTCTCGAGGGGATGTAAGGGACACATTTTTTTGTTAGATAGTCAGGACCTTTGCCAATGAGACATTTATGGATGATGCAGCACGTTTTAAACAACACCCTCTGTTTCACAGTGAGCCAATGCAGTTGATTCAGCAATGGTTTCGAGGGTGTACGTGCTGGGGCATTCAAAACCAAGCGTGCTGCCGTGTTCTGCACGACTTGGAGTTTGTTAATGATGCCCTCATTGGCGGCTAACAGCAAACCGTTACAATAGTCCAGTCTGCTCAACACAAGCGACTGAACTAGAGTTTTCCTGGTGGAATCAGGTAACAGGGGGAAAACCCTACGGAGAAGACCAATAACATGGAAGCAGGAGCCTACCACTTGATTGGTATGATGTTTAAGGACGAGCTCCTGATCCAGTTTGACTCCTAGATCTTTTACCACCCCTTTGGGCACGGGGACTGGACCTAGGTCTTGAGGCCACCAGTCAGGAGTCCACAGTCGTTTGGCCTCTCCAAAAAGCATCACCTCAGTCTTTGAGACGTTACACTGAAGGAAGTTTGCTGCCATCCAATGAGCCACCTCTTTCATCCCCTGGGCAAAGGAGTTGCGCACCTCAGGAGTCATGATTTTGAAGGGGAAGAGGAGTTGAGTATCGTCTGCATACGATACAGGGATGAATCCGTGGGATCTCATGATGTTGGCTAGGGGTGCCACATAGATGTTAAAAAGTGTTGGGCTCAAGCAGGAGCCCTGCGGCACCCCCTTGGAGATCTCCACCTCCTCTGACTGGTATGGGCCCAGTATGACTCTCTGAGTGTGCTTGATGAAAAAGCTCCTTAGCCAGGCCAACGCCTTGCCACCCAGACCGATGTTAATAAGTCTGGAGGTCATGATATCGTGTGACACAGTGTCAAACGCCGCTGACAGATCTAGAAGCACCAGGATAACGGAATAACCCTTATCCTGTAGCATATGGAGATCATCAGCGACGGACAGCAAGGCGGTCTCAGTACTGTGCCTGGGTCTAAATCCCGATTGTGAAGGGTCAAGTCCTCCCGCACTTTGTACATATTTAGATAAGTGCCGATTTACAAACTTCTCTGCGAGCTTCCCTAAAAAAGGGAGGAGGGAGATGGGTCTCAGGTTTGTCAGATCGGTCCAGGGAATGGAATTATTTTTACGTCTTGTTCAATCTCTACCTCTTCCCCTTGATCTGGTCCCTCAAAGAAAGGAATGCTACCACTTTCAATTACGTTGATGATCTTCAACTAATGTTCACCATCGACAACTCCTCCAAATCAGCCCATGCTGCACATCCGCCACTGGATGGACTGCAATAACTTAAAGCTAAACTCAGGTAAGACTGAATTGGTCCTCACCTCTGAGGCCCACACTTCTGGCCAATGGAACTTGGTCCCTCCCCTACCCCTTCTCCCTCTGTAAAAAGTCTTGGCGTCACATTCAACAACGACCTATCGCAAAAATCCCAGGTTAGGTCTATGATCTACACATGTTTCTTCCAACTACGGAAGATTAGTAAGATCAGCAGGTTGCTCACTCGGAAAGCACTAATACATGTGGTGATAGCCACAATCATGTCCCGTTTAGACTACGCAAACTCAGTCTACTTTGGTATTCCACTGTTCTTAACCAAATGTCTACAGCTGGTGCAAAATCAAGCAGCCAGACTGATCCACCAGCAACCAACGTGGCAACATGTTATCCCACTTCTGAGGAAATGGCACTGGCTTCCTATCCCCCAATGCTGCGCCTTTAAAGTAGGCTGCCTGGTTTTTGAAGCACTACATGGCCAATGATCCAAGTTCATCGATACCCTGATCCAAAGATACTTTCCTTCATGTAACCTGTGCTCGACTCACCTCCACCTCCACCCCCACCCCCACCTTCTTCATCTCCTGCCTTCAAGCTGAAGCAACAAGGTGCCTGTAGGCTCCTACTCTGGCACCCAGACTCTGGAATTCCTTTTCCCCAGGAAACTAGATCATGTACAGATCTGCTGAGCTTCCGAAAATCCTTCAAGCATGGTTGTTCACACAAGCTTATGTATAAACGCCATCTTGGTCTGGCTAGTCCTAGACACAGTGCCATGAATCCAACCAGTGTACGTGTGCCCTACAAGATCCTTATAACACAACATAACACATTGTTTCAATAATTTGTGGCTTTCCCCTTAAGATGCTGGTTTGCTTTCTAGAACAGAGCTAAAAGGTGCCCATTGGCGATATATTGACTATTGAGGTATTAGAAGGAAATGGGTGTTACCAGTTTGTCGTAATCAATGAACTAGGAATCTAAGGACTGCATTTAAAATTTTAAGAAGTGATACCAGTGAATGCATTGTGTTCCCTGTCTCACAATTTCTAATGTGTATGTGGAGGCTTAGACAGAACAATATTTCAAGTTAATGGTCTACGTTTTATACAGAGCTGCTTCTTTTTAACCTACCTTTTAGCTGATACTATTTTTAATCTTATTACCATGGTTTTGTATGTTATGTTTTGTGTCTAATTGGCATTATGGTTTTGATGAATAGAAGAATGTAATGCTTTAGGTCAAGTTTGGCTTGACATCCCTATGGAATGGATTTTTTATACCTCTGTTTTAATTGTTTCATTTTTATATTTATATATATTTATGTATTGTGTTCTTAACCTGTTTTTTTATGGTTTTTGTGCCGAAATAAAGATTCATTTGCTGGCTCGACTTGGGGCAAGCATCAACTTTTAACAATTTCATGTAGAGTACACACAGTATACCAAGCGACAAGTTGTTTATGTTCCTCTTTAAAGAACACTACATCACATGGAGTAAACGGACACCTCCACTCCCAGAACCCAGCTACCTACCCTAGCACTCATTGTGGACCCAATTCACAAAGGTAAACATAGACCTGATTTCTAAGTTTGGACCTGAAGTCTAACTTTCAACCTGAAGTCTAAGATCCTGATTCATAATCGTAAGCTCTGAACTGAAGCCTAAATTTAGACCTGAAGCCTAAGTTTAGACCTGAAGTCAAAGTTTAGACTTCAGATCTAAACTTAGACTTCAGCTTTAAACTTAGACTTCAGGTCTAAATTTACCTTTGTGAACCGGGCCCTGAGTGTATGCTTATCTTCGACCTTGTTGAGCGTTCTGCTGCCTTTTGGCAAGGTGTGCGCTATGCAAATACCACATACATACATACTTACATTTTGAGTGATGCTGCATTACACTTTTGTTAGAAATGGGGGTCTCTAGTTGGCAATGGCTGGTGCCATTATCCAAATAGGGACTCTTCTTCCTAAGTCAGGGCAAGTGGGCCACCCCTTTGACATCCCCTGCTCAACCCTGTGGTAACATAGCACAAGCAATTTGGCCTATCTCAGAGGCAGTGTGTGAAGCGTTTATGACCACATATAATAAGGCAATAATGATGCCACAAAAGGATACAACTCAGGTAGGTATTGAAAAATAATATTTTTATCTAACAGTTTAACTCAAAACTCTCAAAGCGTTTCAACAACTACAATTCACATCAACCCGTAAGTAGCGTATTCACTAAAGCATGACACAAACTGATTTCATGGCCAGGGCCTACATGACCCGGTGCACACCAGATACCTATCGTGGAGAGGGGACACAGCACGCAGCTTCTTGAAGAAGCGGAGATGGTGACAAGCGGACTCCCAGCGACCACAAGTCTTACAGGTTGAGATCCGCAGCATGCACCCACAATGATTCGGGCACTCGGGGACAGGCAGGCGCTCAGCGGCAGCAGCACGCGGCGGCGGCAACCCGGGCTGGTGGTGTCGATGACTCTCGTTGTGCAGCTCTGTGGTGGCCTCACAGTGGCAGCAGCTCTCCCTTAGCTGCGGTGGCCCACAGAACGATAGTGACAATCCTCAACAAGGGTGAAAAAGTGTGTGCGCACCGCAGCAGCAGCTCTCCTTCAGCTGCGGCAGCCCACAGGACAAATCCCAAGTAAGCAAAGTTGCCACAGGTGCGGGCGCTCAGTTGCCACAGCTCTCTCTTGGCTGCCGCGGCCCACGGGGCAAATCACAATAAAGCAAAGTAGGAAAGGGTGCAGGCACTCAATGGCTACAGCTCTCTCTTGGCTGCGTCGGCCCATGGGACAAATCACCATGATGCAAAATAGCAAGGGTGTGGGTACTCAGCGGCTACAGCTCTCTCTTGGCTGCGGAGGCCCATGGGGCAAAACACGATGATGCAAAGTAGCAAGGGTGCAGGCACTCAGCGACTACAGCTCTCTCTTGGCTGCGGCGGCCCATGGGGCAAATCACGATGATGCAAAGTAGCAATTGGTGCAGGTACTCAGCGGCTACAGCTTTCTCTTGGCTGTGGCGGCCCACGCGACAGAGGAGGGTCTCGGCCCGGCTGGCACAATGGTAGACGCTCAGCGGCTACAGCTCTCCCTTAGTTGCAGTGGTCCACCCAAGTTCAGCGAAGGACTCGAAGGTGCAGAATCCGGTGGGCTCTCAGCGGCGGCAACTTTCTTTTAGCTGCAGCGGCCCACACAAGTTTAGCAAAAGGTTCAAAGGTTCAGAGTAAGACGGAATCTCAGCGGTGGCAACTCTCTCTTAGCTGCAGCGGCCCGCACAGGTTTAGCAAAGGATTCAAAGGTTCAGAGTTATGCGGGTTCTCAGCGGCGGCAACTCACTCATAGCTGCAGCGGCACGCATAGGTTTAGCAAAGGATTCAAAGGTTCAGAGTTAGGCGGGCTATCAGAGGCGGCAACTCTCTCTTTGCTGCAATGGCCCGCACAAGTTTAGCAAAGGATTCGAAGGTTCCCAGCCCACAGTCCTCACAGTAGGACTAGAGGCTAAGGATTACTCGATGAAGGCCTCACCTGCAAGTGGAATTCCTCGCACAGGAGTTTCGTTAGCTGATGGGGTGAAGTCTAATGTCCCTGAGACTTCTGCAGGAGGCGCTCTCGATTTAGGCCCTCAGGTAGTTTCATCGGCAAGCTCAGTGAAAGATTCAAAGTCCTTTCCTCTGTTCACTCGGACTGAGCTTCGTCTTCACATCCAGAAGGAACACACTTGGCGGTGAGTGAGCAGTGGCAGGGCTCACAGCTGCTTTGCGCGCAGGCATAGTGTTTTAAACAGTGGTCACGCTGGGATTTTAACCACGGACTGTGCTGCACAGCTAATTTTAATTTGTTTATCCTGATTGTTTTGCGGCAGCATTTGTAGCAGTAATCCCGCTCGGGTCAAGTCCTTAGTGGGCTGAGGCTTCGTTAATCCCCCCGTATCCCCCGACTCACCGGACGCATTAGGGGTGACTGTCTTGTCTTCCCTCCTCCACGCCTCGGTCCGACAGGGTGGCTAGCACCGTTGAGCGGAGGGCGTGGAGGTGAGAGACACTCACTTCCGCTTCCGCCTGTGAGTGACCGGTTAGCGGTCTAGTGGCTGTGAGGCAGACGGGCTTAGGGCTTCAAAAGGAGGAGGCATGAAGTAGTGTGGCTCACTGGTTAGAGGCGGCAGACCCGAGAGCAGAGGACAGCCCGGGACCAGGGTTCGATTCCCGGCGCGGCAGGTTTCTGGACCAGGGTCAGCGGACTCGATAATTCTCTCACCTCGGTGCCCACTCTGATCAGCGATCACACTCGGCAACTCTGGGCATTAGCTTGCCTCATCTTCACTAACGGCCCCACCAGACCGCCGGGGATGCCTGGTCTCACCCTGGAGATACCCATTAAGGGACCATCTCTCAGGGAAGCCAGGAAGGGTTTCGCAGCGGTCGAAGCGCCTTGGGACCCTACGGGTAAGTAGTGCGCTATATAAATGCCAATACATTTACATTTATATTTACATTTACATTTACACATTCCGGAAGCGCAGCAGACGAGCGCAGCGGGCGCGAGGAAGGCGCGCCGAAGTGTCGCCAAAGTCGAGCCCGTCTGCGCCCGTCCGCGGCCGACTGCGGGCTAGGGCGATAACCCCTGGTCCTTATGTTAAGATCTGCTGGGACAGGGAGCAGCTCCTCAGCTTATGTCCGGTAACTACTCGCTCCCGCACGTATGGTATGTCTAGTGAGGATGTGGAGTGTGGCCAATGTCGGTATCGTTTCACCTCCGTGCCGGATACCACCGGGTAGCATGCCGCGCTATTATGCGGTCTTCTCAATGTGAGGTCATTGCGCAAGCACAAACTCGACATATTCGAGCTGCTCACGGAGAGAAAGTTCGATCTCCTGTTCCTCACGGAAATGTGGTTAGACCAGTTTTCCGACTCAGATATCATCGAGGCCATGCCTGAGAATTACTCCATGGTCAGGCAGGATAGGCCTGTGGGGAAGGGAGGAGGAATAGCGATCCTTTTTAAGAATAATCTTGATTGCGCACTGGAGTCTACCCCGGTAGCAGAGAGTGAAGTAGGTACTTTTACCATACAATTAAATGGGGGGACGGTGATTAAAGGCTTTCTTGTCTACCGACCTCCGGGGCCTTACACTAAGTTTAGAGAGAGCCTGGTAGAGAGTCTTACCGAGGCAGCGTTACGTAGGGACAAATTTCTTTTACTGGGAGATTTGAATTTACATCTTAATAGCCCAGAGGACAAAGGAGCGGAGGAGTTCTGTAGGGACATTCAAGCACTTCAGCTTGAACTCAAGCTCTCTAGTCCCACGCATCGCCAAGGCCACCTGCTGGATCCGGTGTTTGCTAACTGGGGAGGGGTTCAAGTCTCTACAATTGAGCCGATCCCCTGGACAGACCACTTCCTGGTGGCATTCTCAATAAATAGCATAAAACCTATAAAGTATAGTCAGGCACCCCTGAACTACTCTACGAGAAAGTGGGAAAAATTCTCCTTGGAGGATTTTAATCTAGCACTGACAAGGGAAGGCCAGCCTGGAGGTGTGGACATTGAATCGGCTGTTTTTAACCTGAACAGGCGCATCACTGAGGCGTTAGGTCAGACAGCGCCACTCTGCCGTACATCTGAGGGTGGCCACAAGGTAAGATCTGCTCCTTGGTTTAATGGAGAGCTGCGGCGGACAAAGGCAGAGTGTGAGCGTGCTGAACGAGCCTGGAGGGTATCTTATGATGCTCAGGCCAGGGAATTGTTCTTAGCAAAGAGGCGGCTGCATCACAGACTGATCAAAAAGTCGAAGGCAGCCTTTTATGCAGGGAAAATTCTAGGGGCAAAAAACTCTGCTAAGGAGCTCTTCAGTATCTATAAGTCATTGACCACAATCGATTTGTCCGCTGACCCGAAGAGCTGTTCGATTATAACATGTGACCGCATCGCCAACTATTTCTCCACCAAAGGCGAGAAAATCTACTCGACCTTCCCCAAGCCTCCTCCCATGGGAGTTGAGTTTGAAGTCAATGCACTGGGTATGGAGATCCTGGGATCCCTCACAAATTTCATCACGCCACCTCCTGAGGAGCTGGTCAGGACGTGCCTCTCGGTAAAATCTGGCTCCCCTATGGACCCGGTGTCTCCTAAGCGGTTGGAGGACAGTTTGAGCGTCCTGGAGCCTTATATAAGGCACGTCTTGGATATCTCCTTCCAATCTGGCATGCTTCCTGAGGGGTGGAACAGGCGGTGGTACTCCCCCTCCGAAAGAAATCTCACATTGGTTTTGAGGTGTTGGAAAATCTGAGGCCCATCTCACTCCTACCTTTTCTGTCCAAAGTGGCTGAGAAGGTGGTGAACACCCAAATCATGAAGCATGTAGAGGAGGTGGGTTTGCTTCACGACACGCAGTTCGGTTTCAGACCGCGTCATTCCACAGAGTCCGCCCTTCTCATGGCAACCGAACATCTGAGACAGGGAGTAGACGAGGGGCAAACCATAGCCTTGATCCTGCTTGACCTCAGCGCGGCGTTCGACACTGTAGCACATTCCACCTTGCTGCAGTGTCTGAGCAAAGGTGGCATCGCCAGCACCGCGTTGAGGTGGATCCAGGCCTTCCTTACAGGATGGAGCTTTAAAGTGAGGCAGGGCGACTACTACTCCAAAGGGGTACCTTTGGGTCAGGGCGTGCCTCAGGGCTCGTCCCTGAGCCCAACCCTTTTTAACTTGTATGTGGCGCCCGTTGCATCGATTGTGGAGAGTTATGGCCTCCAATTGGTAACTTATGCTGACGATACGCAACTGGTCATCTCCCTGTCGCACGCGCCCTGTCTTGCTGCGGATGGCTTCCAGTCGTGCATGAAAGATCTTGCCGATTGGATGGCCATGAATTGTTTGAAACTAAACGGCAGCAAGACAGAGGTGCTGGTGGTAGGGAGAGCCCAGTCGGCTTGGTCGTCAGCCTGGTGGCCATCCTGTCTTGGACCAACTCCTACCCCCTGTCAGGAGGCCAAAAACCTGGGCGTCTGGTTCGATGCGGCTCTGACCTTTGGGCCTCAGATCAATCGGTGGTAGGAGTATGTTTTGGGGTCCTGAAGAGACTTAGGAAAGTTCTAGACCTTCTGCCATTGGAAGCTCGCCAAACCTTGGTGCATGCCTTGGTGACCGCAAGGTTTGACTATGCGAACCTGCTGTACCTTGGGGCACCGAGTAAAAGCGTGGCATGTCTTCAGGTGCTGCAGAATGCGGCGGCACGCCTGATTCTTAGGCTGCCCAAAAGGGCGCCCTCGAAGCTGGCATTACAAAAATTACACTGGCTACCGGTAAAGAGCAGAGTTGAGTACAAAGCTCTCTGCACATGCCACCGGATTCTGTATGGTAGGGCGCCCCGACCTCTGCAGAAACTGATCGAAGCCTATGAACCTCCTAGAGCGCTTAGATCTGCAGGTGGAGGACTGCTGAGGACTCCCAGGGTAAAGAAAGCTCGAATGGGAGGCAGGTCCTTTAGGCACCTGGCCCCCAACCACTGGAACAAACTTCCAGTGGACCTTCGCTTGTAATCAGCAGAAATGAAGTTTCGAGCTAAGTTAAAAACCTACCTTTACACTAGATAATTTTTACCTGCTAGCACTGTTTTCCTTGTCTTATGCTTTTCTCACTGTCAGCGCGGGGACACGCCGGTGCGCGTAACTCAGCACTTTACAAATGCCCCTATTATTATTATTATTATTATTGGCCACAGTTCCAGCACAGCATTTTATACCTAAAAAGTCTTTGTTCTCTAAGGTCGCAAATCACTGACTCCAGTCAGAACCAGTTTGGTGGGGTCGGGGAGCACTGGGTTTACGAGGCGACAACCTGCCCTTTTGGAATGAGAGGGCCTGATATCATACACCCAGTGGGAGGTGGAGCCATCATTCACCTTGCCAGACACTGCCTTACTCGGATCAAAGGATCACCCTTTCACATTCTCTAAATACCAATCTCTCTCGCCAGCCAGGTCTGACCCAGCTGGTCCGGCTGCTCCAAAACCAGAAGACTAATACACACACTCGCAACATATGGCAGTAAAGCTTTAGGCAAGAACCGACCGTGTTTTCAGGAAAGGCATTTCAATACATGTGATATCTAAACAGTCCTTATTAAAAGGTGGCCCTCAATGTTCTTAGCATAAGCATATCAAACTCGAGGTTCCTAGGGCCGGATAGGGTGATAGAAAGTAATCCCTAATGAACAGGCTACACAGATGTATGCTTTAGGGTTATCCTTATTCACACAGTCATTTTATATACAGGGAGAATTCGCGCTGTGGCACTGATTAGCAGTGGCATGGCGCCCAAAACATCTACATTCAGCCAACATACAGACAGGAAGAGTAGAGGGGAAGAGAGACGTACGCCAATGTTGGCAGGTCTAACAACTGTTTTCTGTGAGTTTGAGTGGTGCAAATGTCTGATGCACAGTAGATTTGATGTAGAGCTAACAGACATTTGTCTGACCAGGGCTTTGGTGCTGTACCTGTTATAAATGGAGACATACCCCAGCCACGTTGGTGAATCAATGATAATGATCCCTGCCCTCTTACTGTCCAAAAGATGAGCCCCCTCTGCTCATTAGTGTTGGTTAAACTGTGCTAACATGGTCAGTTTCTTTACAAAGGCTAAGTGAACACAAGAGAGCAGGTTGCGGCTAATGCATAGGCTCTAGGAACGGCATCATGCAGCACACATGGCGCTGTCCCACACTACTCCGCCTGCTTCATATTATTTATAGATCTGGTGTGCCGGCCTACTTAATATGAAACCTCCTGAGCTGGCCATTAAGTATTGAAGGAGCCCACGTCAATCAATAGCTAATTGTCAACTCCCAGAGAGCCCTGCATTTCTACATTATTGATCCATGGCCAAGGAGGCCGATGCGCTGATGGTCAGCAAAACCGCGTGCCTGGGAAGATTGACAGCTCATCCATGAACGACACGCGGGCCACGGCATGAGCGGGCTTGGCTGCTCCTCTCCCAGAATCCTCCAGAGATCATGTACACTGAGAGTACTCCAGGAATGTGCTTTATTCTTCATCGGCACGAGCTCTAACACAATGTCATCTTAAGAATCTCTGCAGCCCCAGACATATTTTGGAACCCTGTTGGGAACAACTTTGAATTTCATTCAAAATTTTCAACTAATTCAAACCCATATGTTTTAAAAAAAAATTGAATTATAGTTAGGCTTTCAGATATGGACTCACATAAAACCAGCTGATATATACTTTCTCCAGGGCCCCAAAATTGATTGGGTGACACTGGGTATGGAGAGAGAGAGAGAAAGTGAGAGGTGCAGATAATTAGACATGGGAGAGAGTGGTTGACATCCAGAAATAGACAGAGGTGAGAGAGAGAAAG
The DNA here is from genome assembly GCF_964263255.1 of Lissotriton vulgaris. Lineage (NCBI taxonomy): Eukaryota > Metazoa > Chordata > Amphibia > Caudata > Salamandridae > Lissotriton > Lissotriton vulgaris. The sequence goes on along the minus strand of NC_141695.1, from coordinate 186,677,668 downwards.
AAAGATCACTTTCCCAAGGGGGGTCTTGGAAGGTGGGGGCCCTGGGCAATTGCCCACTTTGCCCATGCCTTAAAACATCTCTGGCTGTCTAACTACACAGTTCAATAGTTTGCGATAAGAACTGAGCTGTGCAATGATAACTAGGAACTGCAAACTTCTCTTCCTCGTTGGTGAAGCTGAGGGAAGGATACAGCATGATGGCTAGAGCTGTAGACTTTGAAACTGGGGAACCAGGGTCAGATTCTAGACAAATCACTTAATCTTTCAGTGCCTAAATAAAATGAATCCGTTCTTGTTTAATTTACCTGGAGCTGATATAAATTATTCCAGTATCTTCGAGTCAAGTTTCAGCCGTATTTAACTGCTTAAAACAGTTTTATGAAGTTCTGCAAAGTTTGTTCCTGTTTCTTACCATTTTTGCAGGTAATTTTCACAATAGAAACCTTCACACGACACAGAGGACCAGTGCAGTGTTATTCACGCTGCTTGAATATTGGAATCATAACGCAATGCCATAAAATGCATGCCGAATTTTTCCTCTGCATGCTTTCCTTTGCTTTTCTATGCAGACTATCAGAGCAGTTGAAAATAAGATATTGGGCCTCATACAAGGGACCAGTAACTAGGGGAGTCGGATTTACTTGGAAATTAAGTGGATCCTTAAGAGGTCGCTTTCCAGTGAGGAAGTACTTTTGGGAATCCGTCAATCTCGTCCGATTCCGCTGGTAATTCCTGATTTCTCCCCAAATTGCACACAAGAACTGCGGCTGCTGAACACAAAGCCCTGTCCCCAAGTAGAAAGCAACTTGTCCTCTGAATTACCACAGACCTCATTCGCCACTGGATTCCACATCCTATTTGGCATAACTGAGACAAATGTCTCTGAGTTAAAGCCCAGGGTTCAACAAGAACGTCACAGCATTTCTGGCAACAAGAGCTAAAAAGAATCGAAAATTCTGTGCCACGGCCAGGGTAGGGTCCCCGCTGGCTGGCAGTCTTAGACATCTCAGTAGACGCCCTCATCTGATGGAACTGTGGGCGTGTCACACCAGCCCATGAAGTCATCCTTTTTTGCTTTGCTTGGTCATGCAAATGACAGACTTTTGTTCACTTCTGTTTTCTTCCTGCAAGCTTCACAGTTGACAGTAGACTGTAGTGGTATGCAAAGATATAATGCTGTCTGCAATTCTCATCATTGATGACATTTCAAAGGATATTCATTCATGACATCACTGATGACATCTCAACTTTCATCATTGATCACTGATGAGAACCCGTTTGATATTGCGCGTGTAGTCATGTGCTCTGCATGGTGAAGGTGTCAGTTATGGTTTGTGTATCTAACCATAACTGGGCAACTTCAAGGGGATTTCTTTTTTTTTTTGCAACGTGAATGTGTTCAGCCTTAATGGCAGGTTGTGGGTGCAGGTCCTTTTGTCCTCCCCTACCACTCAAGCACTCTCCCATCCCCTCAGCACTGCACAGCCAGCACCAGGCCAGGCCTGAACAAAACTTTGCCCTGGTTACTTTAGTTCTGTGCTGTTTATCTGAGGCTTAGTCTGATTTTGTCCTACTGGTGGTTTTATGTTTCATTTAGGGAGTTTTGTGTACCTAGGTGTGATACATGTGCAGATGTCTGTACAATAACAAGTGACGTGGCAGCTCCTGTCTTGTCAAGGTAGAAATCTCTGGTTTGAAAGATCTGATTGCCCCTGAGGGAAGGGGCGCTGGAGATGAGGCAGAAGTAGCCGATTGCTAAGACAGTCTGTCTGGTTAGTTGGTGACCATCAACGCCTTCTTCAGAGAAGAGCAAAAAACACAAGATGATAGACGGAATGTTGCACAATGGCAAAACATTCACCCCCAGTCACAGATCTGGGTTTAATCCATCGTTATTTTGCTCACCAAGCCACCCCAGTTCAGACATGGCCATATGCAAATCAGTTTTGACAGTTTTGGCTGGACTGCTCCCATGAGGCACAGGGTCAGACTGATTTGCATATGGCCATGTCTGAACTGGGGTGGCAGAGTAGGCTAAAGAACGGTGATGGATTAAACCCAGATCTGTTGACTGGGTGTGAGTGTTTGATTGGTTCAGATGCTCCGTCCATCACCACCCCCTTTTGTACCGCTTTGTTCGCCATAAGTTGGCAGGCTATGCTCAGACGTGAGTCCCTTGCTCACTTTGCCACTGGATTCAAGCAAGCCTGGCTGAAGACGGCTGGAATGCCAGAAACCGGTCCTAGGAAGCTTGTTTCCGGTCCAGGGAAGGCATGGCTTGGCAGTTCGGGCTGGACTGTTCCCATGGGGCACAGGGTCCGACTGATTTGCATATGGCCATGTCTGAACTGGGGTGGCAAAGTGGGCTAAAGAACGGTGATGGATTAAACCCAGATCTGTTGACTCAGTGTGAGTGTTTGATTGGTTCACATGCTCTGTCCATCACTACCCCCTTCTGTAACGCTTTTTTCGCCATAAGTTGGCAGGGTATGCTCAGACGTCAGTCCCTTGCTCATTTTGCCACTGTATTCAAGCAAGCCTGGCTGAAGACAGCTGGAATGCCAGAAACCGGTCCTAGGAAGCTTGTTTCTGCTCCAGGGAAGGCATGGCTTGGCAATTCGGGCTGGACTGTTCCCATGAAGCACAGGGTCAGACTGATTTGCATATGGCCATGTCTGAACTGGGGTGGCAGAGTAGGCTAAATAACGGTGATGGATTAAACCCAGATCTGTTGACTGGGTGTGAGTGTTTGATTGGTTCAGATGCTCCGTCCATCACCACCCCCTTTTGTACCGATTTGTTCGCCATAAGTTGGCAGGCTATGCTCAGACGTGAGTCCCTTGCTCACTTTGCCACTGGATTCAAGCAAGCCTGGCTGAAGACGGCTGGAATGCCAGAAACCGGTCCTAGGAAGCTTGTTTCCGGTCCAGGGAAGGCATGGCTTGGCAGTTCGGGCTGGACTGTTCCCATGGGGCACAGGGTCTGACTGATTTGCATATGGCCATGTCTGAACTGGGGTGGCAAAGTGGGCTAAAGAACGGTGATGGATTAAACCCAGATCTGTTGACTCAGTGTGAGTGTTTGATTGGTTCACATGCTCTGTCCATCACCACCCCCTTCTGTAACGCTTTTTTCGCCATAAGTTGGCAGGGTATGCTCAGACGTCAGTCCCTTGCTCATTTTGCCACTGTATTCAAGCAAGCCTGGCTGAAGACAGCTGGAATGCCAGAAACCGGTCCTAGGAAGCTTGTTTCTGCTCCAGGGAAGGCATGGCTTGGCAATTCGGGCTGGACTGTTCCCATGAAGCACAGGGTAAGACTGATTTGCATATGGCCATGTCTGAACTGGGGTGGCAGAGTGGGCTAAAGAACGGTGATGGAGTAAACCCAGATCTGTTGACTGGGTGTTAGTGTTTGATTGGTTCAGATGCTCCGTCCATCACCACCCCCTTTTGTACCGCTTTGTTCACCATAAGTTGGCAGGGTATGCTCAGACGTGAGTCCCTTGCTCACTTTGCCACTGGATTCAAGCAAGCCGGGTTGAAGCGGGCTGGAATGCCAGAAACCGGTCCTAGGAAGCTTGTTTCCGGTCCAGGGAAGGCATTGCTTGGCAGTTCGGGCTGGACGGTTCCCATGAGGCACAGGGTCAGACTGATTTGCATATGGCCATGTCTGAACTGGGGTGGCAGAGTGGGCTAAAGAACGGTGATGGATTAAACCCAGATCTGTTGACTGGGTGCGAGTGTTTGATTGGTTCAAATGCTCTGTCCATCACCACCCCCATTTGTACCGCTTTGTTTGCCATAAGTTGGCAGGGTATGCTCAGACGTGAATCCCTTGCTCACTTTGCTACTGGATACAAGCAAGCCTGGCTGAAGACGGCTGGAATGCCAGAAACCGGTCCTAGGAAGCTTGTTTCCGGTCCAGGGAAGTCATGGATTGGCAGTTCGGGCTGGGCTGTTCCCATGAGGCACAGGATCAGAGTGATTTGCATATGGCCATGTCTGAACTGGGGTGGCAGAGTGGGCTAATGAACGGTGATGGATTAAACCCAGATCTGTTGACTGGGTGTGAGTGTTTGATTGGTTCAGATGCTCCGTCCATCACCACCCCCTTATGTACCGCTTTGTTCTCCATAATTTGGCAGGGTATGCTCAGACGCGAGTCCCTTGCTCACTTTGCCACTGGATTCAAGCAAGCCTGGCTGAGGACGACTGAAATGCCAGAAACCGGTCCTAGGAAGCTTGTTTCCGGTCCAGGGAAGGCACGGCTTGGCAGTTCGGGCTGGACTTCTCCCATGAGGCACAGGGTCAGACTGATTTGCATATGGCCATGTCTGAACTGGGGTGGCAGAGTGGGCTAAAGAACGGTGATGGATTAAACCCAGATCTGTTGACTGTGTGTGAGTGTTTGATTCATTCAGATGCTCCGTCCATCATCACTCCCTTTTGTACCACTTTGTTCGCCATAAGTTGGCAGGGTATGCTCAGACGTGAGTTCCTTGCTCACTTTGCCACTGGATTCAAGCACGCCTGGCTGAAGACGGCTGGAATGCCAGAAACTGATCCTAGGAAGCTTGTTTCCGGCCACAGGAAGGCATTGCTTGGCAGTTTGGGCTGGACTGGGTCAGACTGATTTGCATATGGTCATGTCTGAACTGGGGTGGCATAGTGGGCTAAAGAACAGTGATGGATTAAACCCAGATCTGTTGACTGTGTGTGAGTGTTTGTTTTGTTCAGATTCTCCGTCCAGCACCACCCCCTTTTGTACCGCTTTCTTAGAAGAAGAAGCATTGGTAAAACCAATAGATCTAGCATTAGCCATTAATGTTTTGATTTTGTGAATGCTTGCGTTGTTTTGACATGCTTTTTTCAAAACCTTATTGTAGGGTTAGCTGATGGGCCCTCATCAATCTCGGAAAAAACATTAGCTAAAAGCAAAACATTATTTAAGTCTCACAAAACACACATTGTCGTTTATGACACTTAAGGATACTATTTTGTGTGCGGATATGCTTGTTAAAGGACAGAATGCCCTTGATCAAAGTGAATTTAGCCAATAGCTGAAGTGGGCTGACCCATTGCCCCAGGCTGTATGCTGCAGAGAGCTGAAGTAAAATGTGAATGACACAATAACAGACCAAGGGTTGTACATATCATTTTAGTAGAAACAGATTATCTTAACTAATATGTTAAAAAGAAGTCCCAGGCAGTACTCATTTAAAGCTCACACTGGTGCTCTGCTAGTGATTAGCGCATAGGGTGCCTGGTGTTACTGGTATCATACTAACCTGGCAGAGCCTCCCGTTGGGTTGGTGAATCACAGCTGGAGCGATGGAGACCCCAGAGGGAGTGGCTTTTGGGTACATGTCCCATAAGGCTAAAGAGCAATCTCTGAGCACCCTCTTGACTGGCAGGAGGGAGGGTGATGCTCTTCAGATTTTCTGACCGCGCTGGACGCTTCAGAATGAATGAATGAATGAAAATTAGCCTTATAAAGCACAAATTTTGCCCAGAGGCGTCAAGGCGCTGCAAACAGTGCCATCAGATAGAGATATGTAGGGCTCATGCTAATAGACTGATAAAGAGTCAAGTCTTCAGGTCCTTACAGAAAAGGGAGTGAGACACTTGTCCAGGAATAGAGGAGGGGAGGGAGTTTCAGAGCCTAGCATCGGCAAAGGAGAAGGCTCTGCGCCCCCCCCCCCCCCACCTGGCTCTCTTGAATCTGGGGACTACCAACAGATTTTTACTGGCAGATCTTAGCTGCTTGGTAGGATCATATCGTCAGAAGAGCCCTTTAATACCTTCCGAACCTTGATTGTAGAAAGCCTTGTGAGTAAGACATAGGGCTTTAAACAGAATTCTCTGGTTTAAAGGGAGCCAATGCAACTCACTGACAGCAGTTGAGACTGAATGGCATTTATGAATGCCCATCACCAGCCTGCCACAGCATTCTGTACCAGCTGAAGACGATGAACAAGCCCTTTGTTAAAGCCCAAATAGAGGGCATTACAATAATCCAGCCTAAATAACATTAAGGCGATGACTGCCTGCCTTCGAGAGGTAAAAAAAAAAAGAAGAGAAATTTTCGTGAGAATGCTGATGGTCCCAAAGCAGGTGGACACCGTTCTGTTGACCTGGTGGCCCAGGGAGAGGGAATTGTCCACTATAAATCTGATATTTTTTCCTAGGGACATTGGGCAAGGGACAAGGGCAGGAGCCAAGGGTGTCAGGCCACCAGGCATTGGACCAGATATGCTGTTGTCTTCCAAAGAGCAAAACCTCATTTTTGTCTCCGTTAAGTCTGAGATAGTTCTCTACCATCCAAGGAGGAGACTGCATGCATGCAGTTTTGTAAATTGCTGGCAGATGCCTCTATGCTTTTGGTGATAGACATCATAATTTGGGTGTCGTCAGCATAGGACAGCACCTCCAATCCAAAAGATCTAACAACACTGGCCAGGGGAGCAACACAAATGTTAAAAAGAGTCTGACTCAATGAGGAGCCCTGGGCGACTCCACAAGACAGATGGTTGGGGCAGAGTACAATTGATCCATCTTTTCTATTTGAGCCCGATCATTAAGGAATGAGGTGAGGAGCTTAAGGGTCAGACCCCCAACCCCCATTTACTTAAGCCGGTCCACCAGTCTCAGGGGGGATATACTATCGAAGGCCGCCGTATGGTCAAGAAGAATCAATCACATGGTATGACCAGCGCCCACCTACATGCGGATGTTGTTAATAACGGCAGTTAATGCTGTCTCCGTGCTATGGTAACTTCTAAAACCATACTGCGATCCATCAAGCAGCTGATGCTCCCCCAGATAAGAACTGAGGTGAGAATTCAAATATTTCTCCAGAATTTTTGCTGGGACTGGTAGTAAGAAATAAGGCGGTCATTTATTAGTTCAGCAGCATCCAGGGAGGGATTTTTCAAAGTGGTTTGACCACCGCTGACTTCCAAGAGGTGGGGTACTGTCCAGCTGAGATAACTAGATTAAGTATTGAGGTAAGGTGGGGTACAATAACCTCCTTCCCCAATTTCATACTTTCAGTGGACATGGCTCCAGTGGGGAACCAGAGGTCATTCCACCTAACAGGCGGTCTGTGTCCTCTTGTGACGAGGGGAGGCAAGTAAATTGCCTGCCTCCTTCTGGGTTACAGAACTGTTAGAGGAAAGGGGGGCATGGCAAAAACTGATTTTAGGGTCTCAAAGTTGAGGGTTTCCAGGGAGGAATAGCTTTCCAAGATCCTTGAGCGGAAAAAACTAGCCATTCTATCACAGAGGTCCAGGGAGATGTCTTTGTGGACAGGAACTGACGGGGAAGAGAGGGACTTAATTAAGTTAAAAAGCTCCCTAGGAGATCTGATGGAATCTGTGGTCTTGGAATAAAATGATACTTCTTCCTCTATGATGGCGCTTTTATATTCCCTTAATCTTTGTTTGTGCAAGTCTCTTCCTGCAGGATTGAGATCTCGGCGCCAAATCCTTTACTGATAGTGGCCCGATTGTTTATGTTTTCTCAGCCTATCGGAGAACCACTGGCCCGGGGGCTTTTTGCTAGGTTATCCATGGTTCCTAAAAGCCACTTGGAAAATTCAGTGGCTTACAAATTAACATCAGAGTATGGGGGCCATTGATGATTATTAAGTGTGTTAAGAAGAGCCTCCTTACTGAAACATCTGAGATTTCTCTTATTCGCCATTGTCTTTTTAATATTTGGAGCTGTATGAGGTACAGGGATCTGGAAATTGAAGGGAATGGCATAATGGTCTGACCAAGATAGTTGTATTGGTTCATTCACCATAATCTGGGAGTCCTTTGAAAAAATGCCATCTAATATATGTCCAGCTACACTGGTAGGGCTCGTAACCAATTGGGATAACCCACAACAAATCATTGTTTCTAGGAAAATTTGTGTTCCTTTACATAGAGTCTTCTCCAGATGAAAATTAAAATCACCCAGAAGGGTAAGATTAGATCTTGCCTGATAAGGTTCCATTAGGTTGCTAAAACCCTTGCTAAAGGATGCTCTCAGTCCCGGTTGGCGGTAGGTCACAACACCAGTAAAACTTTCAGTCAAATGAATTTTCAATGAAAAATATAATGCCTGGTATGGATCAAAAGACATAGGGCCAGATGCATCAAGCGAAATGCGCTCGCAAAAGGGCCAGATTCTCAGAATCTGGCCCTTTGCGAGTGCAATTTTTGCATTTGGGATGCATCATCCCAAATGCAAAAATCGCAAATAGAGAATTCGCTAAATTGCGATTGTTTGCATTTAAGGAATCTCAAATTGAGATTCCTTAAATGCAATGCATGAAAGTATCCAAAATAGCGAATTCGCTAATAGGGCACGAAAATTACCACGAAGTACAACTTCATGGTAATTTGCAAAAAACTTTGAAAAATGCACTTTTGTGCATTTTTCAAAGTTTCATGTTGCGCACACACATGCCCTATGGGCATGTGTGTGCGCAACATATGTGCACAGATCACATTCAGGGGTGTAACAGGGTGTACTTTGGACACCCCTGCACCCTTGAACTCGCAATCTCAATTTACGAATCGCTAATTGCGACTCACAAATTGAGATTGTCTTCCCATTCATTCCTATGGGCCTCTAGGCCCATAGGAATTAATGGGGAGGTATTCATTAAGTGCGACTCGCAATTTGCGAGTCGCAATTAAGGAATTCTAAGGAATCGCTATTTTTATAGTGATTGCTTGATGCATTCCATTTTGCTATTCCTTATTAGCGATTCCTTATTTTTCGCTAATAAGGAATTGCAAAATGGATGCTGGATGCATCTGGCCCATAGTGAGTTGGTCGGTGTGGCAGGAATAGATATCTTTATACAAAATGCCCAAGTCCCCACCCATTCTGCTTACCCTATCAAATCTGGATAGGGCATATCCAGAAGGGACTGACTCCACCAGATAGGGCCCAGAGCAATCTCTGGCCCACGTCTCAGTAATAAACACCCAGTCCGGCTTATGGAGAGAAACAAAATCGCTAAAACCTACTTTGTTCTTAAAAGGGATTCTGCATTGATGAGAAAGCCCAAGAAAGAACGATCAGAAGTGGAGGGGAAGGAGCACATGACTCTCCTAAGAGGCATCTACTGACACCGGACTGAGACATACGAAAGTTGCAAGAGGAACGGAGATATGACTGTTTGCCAGCTGAAGCCTCCAGATCCCTGTGTTGACAGTGAGAGATTCCCAGCCTCTGTAAACCCAGAAACTGTTCTTTAGAGTAAATATAAGGTTTGCTCTGTTCCACAGATAAAAGACTAGGGGGCATATTATCAAGGGGGTTTATCTCCGCTTTTTTGGCTTCAAAAGCCAAAAAAGTGGAGATAAAATGATCTCCCTATTACCTAGCTGTCGCTAACACCAGTTAGCGACAGCTAGTAGGAGATAGCAAACATCTTGGGCCCCACTTTGCATGTCAGTGATATTTATCACTAATGACATGCAAAGTGGGCGTGCCAAGATGTTAGCGAATGGAAACAGTCGCTAACATCGCTATCTCCTATTACCAACTTTTGGAGATATTCGCGCTAAGCGCGAATATCTCCAAAAGCTAACACCTGCCCTGAGCAGTTCTTAGCCATGTTATCCAATGAGAGGTGGATAACATGGCTAAGAGCATTAGCTCGCTAATGCATGAATATCGCTGACTTTTCAGCGATATTCATGTATTGCAGCCGATTTTTATCGCATTTGCGATAAACCTTGGTAATACCAAGGTTTATCTGCGATAAAAGTCGCCGCAGCTTAGCGTTAATTATTTCACGCTAACCAAGCAATAGCGATAATTATCGCTATTGCTTGGTAATATGCCCCCAGGATTCCTGGAGCAAGGCGCTGTCCAGGCACGGAGGGGCGCAGACGGGTTAGCCTTTGGCACGCTGTCGGCGCGCAGCTGTGCGTCCGACCCAGCATGCCCTAAAATAGGCTGGGCCAGATAGAACTAGCATGCAACCTCCCCAGTGAGAGGCGCGGAGGCAGGTAGGGAGAAAAAGTAAAGTACTCACTTCCCTCCGCAGCAAACAGATGAGCCGCGACGAACCAGGGAAGTGAGATGTGCCCCAAATAAGGAACCAGATTTAAGTGCAGCAGCAAGGAAGATTTAAATTGGTTAAGATTTAATAAATATTAAAATAGCAATATTAATAGAAGTCTGTAACATACGTATGAATGTTAAAACATGGTGACCGGTGCAGACAGCAGCTCGTAATGGTTGTAGTTCCTGTCTGAGTTGCCGACTGTCAACGTTGTCCATCCATGGACGCCGTTCAGAAACCACAGCTTTGCACATTATTTGTGGGTTTTGGTGTGGCTGTTGATGCAGTACTCATTCTCTGTTCTCATTCTGGCCTTAAAGAATACTTGGAAGTCTAAAACTAAGGAGTAAGCTCTCAACATAGAGCAGGGGCAGTCAGTTGAAATCATCCTGCTGACGTAGTCTGCTCTAAGTCAATGATAACTCAGACTTTAGAGGTTGGAGGTTAACAGGCATAACGTTGGGGTCAGAGTCTGAGTTCATCTAACTTTTCTTGTCCTACATAATTGATATTTAGAGTCTCTACAGTACACATGAACGATTTTCTGGAAGGAATTTAACCAGTGTTGTATTTTTTTTAATTTGGCATTGTTTTTTCCCCAAACCAAACCAAAAGCTGAAGAAACATCTGGGTCTGTTACAAAATGGGGTTTTGCTCTCAAAGATATACTGACATCCATGTTATATTAATTGAAAATCAGGATAAGATTCATAACCAGTTGTTAATACAAGAAGGACATTGAAAAAAATTCATATTGGTGGAGGGATCATTCTTTTGCAGGTGAAGGTAGGCAGCAAATATCATTAGCTCTACTGTGGGCATGAAAGTGTGTCAATGATTTATTCTTCACTTCAACTAAACGAAGAGGAAAGGGATAAGGGATAAGGAAGTCTGATATTGTTCTCCTACCCCATTTACCTGAAGCAAGTTGAGAATGTTATATAGACCTCTATTCTCACCAGAATGATTTGAAATCAGCAGTGGACTTCTCTCAAAGGCACCCACCTGGAAAAAATAAGAGGCCTCTATGATTGTGGTCTTGTCGATCAGTCCTATAGCTATTTCCATTAAGATGTGCTCATATAACCCTTGACAGCGCTTTCTCCATTCATGCACTGCTGAATAAAAAGAGTCAAAATGCCACGCTCTTGTGTGTATTTCTTGTTGAAGGGAGGGAGCCATTTTCATCCAGCTCGAGCGGTAACAAGCCTATCACACCTGAAGAGATAGACTGTGGTTTTAATTTGATGGAATAAAGCAGCATTTTGCAGTGATATTGCATTGGTGGGGAATTGGCCAACACAATGCTCATTCTGCCTCCACATTCAAGAGTGCGCCCATGTTGCAGACCCATTGGCTATACCCGCGCAAGCCAGAGCACTAGGTGCACCCAACGAGCCAAAGAGGGGCTTGAGAAGGTTCTGCCCCAGAAAAAAAATCTGAAAAACAGAAAGTAAACTGGTGAATTTTACAACACATTTTGAGAAAGATTTGGTTAAAAGGGAACACAGTAAATGTTATTCGTTAAAGCTATATGTTTAAGAGGCAATTGTGAAGGGGTACCAGAGATTAGATTTTGGCAATAGTTATACTTATGTAAAGGATAAGAGTTAAATTACAGTTGATTCTTCTGTCGTTTTGACATAAGCAGAGAGAGTACGTAATATAAAGGCCAAACCATACTACGTAAACATGAAATCATAAGGAATTAATAAAACTAAAATGCCTAAGATTTTAGGACAGGAATGCCTGATATACAGGTGTGTTCCATTGCCCTATTTGTCTGGATGCGTCTGCGAGTGATATTCTGCTTGCATGATGTGTGTGTAAATATTTATTAATAATGAAGGACTAATAGGATATAATTTGTAGCAAAATAAACACATTAAATAACATGTGTATTAAAACAAATTGATAGAAATAGATAGAAATATATTTAATGTATAAATAATATTTCTTAAATAATAACAAAAATAGTTCCCAAGAGCAGTAATAAGTAATATTTAAATTTGCACTTACTATGTATTTAATTTTGCTAAAGAATATCTGTTGAAATACATTTGTTTTCAATTTTTGTAACAAATGTTTAAAAGCAGAATTTAACTTGTATATTAAATTTATTATAACATGTTAAAATAATGAAATATGTATTTAATAATTGTATGTAATTTTGTAATATTAAACATTATGGCCCACATGCATCATTGTTTCATTTTGCTCTTCCTAATTTGCGATTTTTAGGGAATCGCAAATTAGGAAATGCAAAAAGGGATGCATGTACATTTTCTCAAAATATTTGAGAACGGTAAAAATCGCAATTTTTACCGATTCTCAAATATTAACAGCCATATTCATGAACCTGAATTGCGCTCGCAAATGGCCAGATTCTGAGAATCTGGCCGTTTGCGAGTGCGATTTTTGCATTTGGGATTCATCATCCCAAATGCAAAAATCGCTATTTGCGAGGAATTGGATTTAAGGAATCTCTAATAGAGATTCCTTAAATGCAATTCATCACCCTATTAGAAATTGCGAATTCGCAATATTTGGTCGCAATTTGCCACGAAATCTGACTTCGTGGTAAATTGTGATAAACGAGTAAAAAGCACTATTGTGCATTTTTTACTTTTGCATGTTGCAAACACACATGTCCTCTGGACATGTGTGTGCGCAACACCTGTTCATATGTACATTTGAGGGGTGCTACAGGGTGACCTTTGGACACCCCTGGCACCCTTCAAATCGCAATCTTATTTGCGATTAGCAAATTGCTAATCGCAAATAAGGAATACTCCCCATTCATTCCTATGGGCCTTTTGGCCCATAGGAATGAATGGGGAGTTTTTCCTTATTTGCGATTAGCAATTTGCTAATCGCAAATAAGGAATCAGTAGGAATCGCAATAATTTTTGCTAATCCTACATGAATCCCGTTTTGCGAGTCCTTAATAGCGTATCGCTATAATTCGCTATTAGGGCCTCGCAAAACGGGAGATTGATGAATATGGCTGTATGTGATTAGCAAAGTGCGAATTCGCAATTCCCATTTATTCCTATGGGCTAAAATGCCCATAGGAATGAATGGGAATTGCGAATTCGCACTTAGAATATCGCAAATCCTGATTGCATTTCAAGGGTGGAGAGGGGGATTCAAATGACCCCCCCTGCACCCATGAAATGTTGTTTTCGCATCATGTTGCACACACAGTGCGTCCGTAACATGAATGTGTAAAAAATGCTTTTTGCAAATTTACCGAGTGGTTCAACCACTCGGTAAATTTGACACCCTAATTGCGAATTCGCAATTATAAAAGTAATCATGCATTGCTTTTAAGAAATCGCAAATTTGCGATTTCTTAAAAGCAATCGCATTTTTAGAAATCGCAAAAATGTTGCGATTTCTAAAAATGCTTGATGCATTCCAAAAAGCATTTTTGGAATCGCAAGCGGCCGATTTTAAGGAATCGCACCGTTTGCGACTCCAAAAATGCTTGATGCATGTGTGCCTAAATATAGAAAAATGTATTTTTTAAGTCAAATGAAAACATTTTCTTTAACAATATTTTCTAATCCTATGGAGTCATTTTATGGCAAGTATTTTCTATGGGAGTGGGTTGCAGTACCTGTGATTGGCCGTGCGTGGTGCTTGACTTAATCCAAGGTTTGTGCTGTAGTATATTTACTTCAGTTTGGTCTCCTTTAAGTCTGTACTAGCTTTAAAAGTGCCATTTGCGAATAGTGATGTGTTCACTCTTTTGTAGGTGGGTGCTTGGAGTAGTCGGTCACTCCTTAAACCCCTTCTTATTTTTCCCTAACCACGTCCTATTTTGTGGTACATATTCCTCATTTTCTCACCACTCCATGAACCCCTTCAATATTTACTACTGGGGGCTGACTACGATCTCGTTAGGAAGGCCTTCAGACGGGTTCCGGAATGAGCAAATCTTATTTGAAGCCTATGTTTCCAACCAAATCTTCCTTCAATACGAATGTCCAAGTACTATACGAAGGTCTCATCTGCGTCGACCGAATCCTTTACTAACCCAATCCTGTCAGTTCGACTTGTTCGTAGCCGAATCGTGCCGTCCCAATGGAGCCGGATTCTGAATGAGCGAGTACGATGAACGATTCGGACCGCCGTATCGACTCAGTCTCAGCGAGATGAAACAGCTGTGGGAATCGGACTTTGGGGGGCTGTAGCAGGCCCCCTTTCACCAGGGGCCCTCTGAATCAGTCCTGTGGGGGGTACCCTAGGGTCCCACCTTTCCATGCATGCAGTGTGGCGGGCACCATGGGGTGCCCGCCACAGGGTGCACGCTTTTCCCCACCCACACCTTTTTGTGATGGGAGCCTGTGTACAATTTCGGCATTCAGGCTCCTATAGAGTTCAATGGGAGTCCGAGCGAACCGAGTCTGTCACCATACGGGTGCATCGGAATCAGTCGCTTGGACTCACGGAGTGCAATTCGCTAGGGAAGCCCTGATCGAGTCGTACAAAGGGCTTTCCTAGCGAGATCGGAATCGGACCCTTGGTGGTAAACTTACATGTGTTTGAGATTTCTCCATAGAAAATATAGGACCTGTGGAGATTTTTGACCAGTAGGTTTGTGAATTGAATTATGTTGCAAGGATTACTACTGTATTACTACTTTACGTACTTCAAGAATGCAATTTGTAGCTATTGTATCTGCTGGTTGACTTTTAAGTTCCAAGCTCTTGCCTCTACAGTATCTCCCTAAGAAGCCTGTGACTGCTTACCCTCTTTGCTCTGAGAGTTAATTGCAGAAGGGATTGTACTCTGCCCAGTTTATAAAGCCTTAGTATGTTGGACCCCAGGACACCTTTGGCAAACAAACACAACCAGAACGGTTGAAACCCAGTAGCCTAGATTTGCCAGTCAAAGGTGGTCGGGCACATAACAATACAAATTAAATAATGTGATTCGATAATGGGAATTCACATGTTGCAAACCAGTTACTGTCTAAAAAATAAGTTAAAACAAAGAAAAGTAGGTCAGTAAATAAACTATATTTACAAACTGAGGAATATGAAACATTAGTCACAATGGAAGTAAACTGAAACAAAAATGCTTTCAGCTTAAATTATATTTATAGGTAGAAAGAAATATGATTCACCATACACCATTAGTGAACATGATCCCATCAAGAATCAGCATAAAAGCTACATTGAGCTATTTGAAATAAAGTGAATAACCTGACTACATAGGAGCTTAGAGGTGGGATGGAGAAAACTACAATAGAATTAAAGATCAAATATCACTATACAATCAGGAAGTCGTATAAAGACTGTAACAACAGACTGGTAGACTGACTTGACAAGTTAACAAGTAATACAAAGACATATTAAGTATCACAGTATCTATTTCTATAGCAACACATAGGGCTGACGTTCATGTATGCCGTGCACTAAGAAATGGTGAGTAGTGAGAGTCCTGGACACCCATGGCCTTGGTGCCATCATATTGTGTAAGGATACCATGCTGTAGTGCAGAGGTGGCTGAGTTAGTTAAAAAGTCATAGAGCAAGTCTCAGAGATCATTCAACAGTAGGATCAATCACACACTACCCTGTGCTACCACATGCATTGAGCAGAAGTGAGTAGATAAAGTTCAAAGGTTACAAAAAGGCAGAATGATAACTCTGCTTTTTGAGTGGCAGGTGCCCCTTATAAACTTAGTCAAATTGTTTTAATACTCCAGCATTTTCTTCCACCCCACAACCCAATATAATTCACACTAAAAGTAACCGTAAAAAGTGGTGTGGCCAAGCCACCGACCATAATGGACGTTCGGAGTTGAAACTTTGTCAGCATCCCAGAGAATCCGAGCCTATCTGGGGTTCAAATGTATCTATCCCGCCATGTGAGGCCAACAATTACGTTCCTGATGCCTCCTTGGTATGTGATACAGTGATTGCCGTAGGGAAGAAAAACAGCAGGAACGACTGGGCCTGAATGGAGAGAAGAGACCGCCTTTCGGCCCAGTTTGAGCCAAGATTGACACTGTCTGGGCAAGCTGTAAAAAGGAGGAGATCAGTTGGTAACCAGAGGTTAGACCTGTGCGGGATGGACCGTCTAGATGACTGGACGAGCACTGCTGCCTGTGTGAGCCAAAGTGCCAGCCAACCGCAGGGCCTCGTAGCAGAGAGAAACGGTGGGTCGCCAGTTTCGGACTGTATTGACCGGGTTTTTGGCTCTATTTCTGAGTGATGGTGACTTTAGCTTGCTACCATCCTAGATCCCTATGCTTAGATAGTTTTGGTCCTTTTCAGGCCTCTTTTCAGACCTAGAAGCATAAACTAGAGGATAGCCGCTTTATATGATGATAGATCCCTTATTTCTTACTCTAATCCATCTATTGCCTATTGGCTTTGACATAATTATGTGTCCTCTCATCATTCTCAGGCCTGAAGACCTATAGTAGAGGGTGTATCCTGTAGTTCTGACTTTATATTACTTATTGGTAGGGTTTGTGTATGTATCTTGATAGAGCTATGTGTCTATTTCATCCTTTCCGGGCCTAAAAGGCCTAGAACCAGAGAGACTCCATTTTGCTTTCTGCCTCTGCAGACTGAGATGTTTGTAGGTCAAGTGTGATGTTTTAGTTATGAGGTGTTGTTGGAGAGAACCGGCCTGGGCCGGCCCTTATCAGTAGACTGTATTTTTCTTTGTGTCGAAGACACCACAAAAGGCTGGCCGGCTGGGTGTGTGTCCTTGGCGCGGAGTGGTGCAGGGATCTGATGGGCGGCAGGCTGCTGACTGGAACTTTCCACTAGGAGAGAGCATTTCATATTAGCGAAGTGCAGAGAGGCAGAGTGTTCAGATGGTTTTTGGAGCTGAAGAAAGCAGTCAGAAGCAGTTGTGGGCAGAAGCAGTTACTTGTCAGAAGGAGTTGTGATCAGAGGGAGCTGGTCAGAATGAGCTGATATCTGGAGAAGATGCAGTCAGAATAAGTTGCTTTGCAGTTGGAGTGAGATGCTTTGGAGACAAAATGAAGTTACATCATGAGAGATCAGTTGGAGCAGGCAGTTAACAGCTGGAGTTTGGAGTGATACCTTTTGGAAGAGACTGAAGTTATATCGCGGATTAGTCTGTGGGAGCAGCTGGAGTGAGTTGGACATTGGAGCTGGAACAATCAGATAGAGTGAAGAAGCTAGTGGAGCAGATGGTTATCAGAGCGGCAGAAAACTATATCATTAGACTGAAGTTGGAAGGTGAAGACAGTTCGTGGGAGAGACAAATCCAGTGCAGAGTGATCGGCGCAGATGTGTGTCCAAGAGTGCAGGGGAGAATCTGAGATGAGCCAAGGCACAGACGAGAGAGGAACCCAGATGACAGCTAGAACAAGACTTCATAATAATCAGGTGATATCTGTCCTGTTATATTAGTGCCCATATATATATATATATATATATATATATATATATATATATATATATATATATATTCACTGAAAAAACCATAGGTTATAGACCATATATAGTTAGGAATTTGCATTTACAAAACCTTGAAAATTCACTGAAAAAACCATAGGTTATACACCATATATAGTTAGGGATTAGCATTTACAAAACCTTATTTTACTCGCACAAAACCATTGAAATTCCATATATAGTTAGTTGCACTAACTATATATCGCGCACCCGCAATCCATTGCTAATGATGTCACATATTACATCATTCATGACATGGTCAGTGACATCACTGATGACATCACTGATGACATCTCAAATGACATCACTGATGACATCACTGACATCTCATTTGACATTACTGATCACATCACTGATGATATCATTTATGTGATAATACA
The DNA here is from genome assembly GCF_964263255.1 of Lissotriton vulgaris. Classification (NCBI taxonomy): domain Eukaryota; kingdom Metazoa; phylum Chordata; class Amphibia; order Caudata; family Salamandridae; genus Lissotriton; species Lissotriton vulgaris. The sequence continues at coordinate 186,659,765 of NC_141695.1, read as the reverse complement.
ATGAACATCTTCAGACTCTAATATAACCTTAGATACAATCAGTATAAACAGACACTCACAGACTGTCACTTATCCATGGAGTTACTCACACACCTACTCAGTCATGCAAAAGATTAATCACACCTCCATTTCCTCAACTATACAGTTATACACACCTTACTTATTCAAACATATACTAACACATATTTACTCTCTTATACAATCCCTGATACAAGTTCACAATGATCGATACAGCCACTCTCACATTCACTAGCTCTTATGTTCAGTTATTTATATATGTCAACTCTCACATGGACTGTGTTTTACATATGTACTTACTTTGACATGTAGCACTGAGATATCCATTCACTCACCAATACACTCATGCAGTCAGTCGACCGCCCATACAGCTGTTTCCACATGCACTTTTGAACCCATACATTTAGTTAATCAACTGCTCACACATCTATGCACAGAGTCATACACCTCCCAGCCACCCACACACATACTCAGTCTCCCATACAAATACTTGGGCAACCATTCAATAACCCATATAGTTACTCATATAGCTACTGATTTAAACATGCAGCAGTTTACAGAACAACATATATAATGATTGCCAAATTAAGACAGTTTAGTCACTAACCCATGCACTCAGTGAGACACATTTAATCACTCACTCATACAGTCAGTCATGCACCTACTAAATCCTTCATCCAGACACTTATACATCCACTCATTCTTCAATATGTAAGACATATTTTAACTTTACAGAAACATACAGTCACTGGGTGTTGTCATCAGTGATGTCATCAGTGAAGTCATTTGAGATGTCATCAGTGATGTCATCAGTGATGTCATTTGAGATGTCATCAGTGATGTCATCAGTGATGTCACTGACCATGTCATGAATGATGTAATATGTGACATCATTAGCAATGGATTGCGGGTGCGCGATATATAGTTAGTGCAACTAACTATATATGGAATTTCAATGGTTTTGTGCGAGTAAAATAAGGTTTTGTAAATGCTAATCCCTAACTATATATGGTGTATAACCTATGGTTTTTTCAGTGAATTTTCAAGGTTTTGTAAATGCAAATTCCTAACTATATATGGTCTATAACCTATGGTTTTTTCAGTGAATTTCATTGGTTTTTTAAAAGCTAATATCTATAGCTGTAAAATATATTCTTTATTACGTGACGTATCACGTAGCCCGTGAGACGCCTCATGATGCATCGCATAACCGTGACGTATCGTCTCTGCAGCGCAAACCAAACCCGTAACGTAAGCGCGCCAGAGCACGCTTAAAGATATATATATATTTTTTTTACCTTAATTAAACAAAATCCACACGTGCACATATCACAAACGTTCCAAAAACACAATATGTCGGACTCCCATTACGCTGCCAGTTAGCTGCCCGGTTAACGTACCGGAAAGCACCTCTACCGCGAAAAATCGCAATATTTTTTTCTTTTGCCCCGCGGGCAACTTTAATAGCCCCCTCATCAATCCTAGGGGTTCACCTTACCCCTTTCCTTCATTTACACCTTTTTTTTTTCCACCTCTTGACTCTCGATCTCCAGACTGTTTACAATGTTAACAGCCAATCAGCTACTCCTCAGACTCCCGTTACGCTGCCGGTTAGCTGCCCGGTTAGCTGTCCGGTTAGCTGCCCGGTTCGCGTACCGGGACGCGTCTCTACAGCGAAAAAATCTGAATTTTTTTAAAAAAATTTTTTTGCCCCGCGTGGCTCTATAATATCCCCCTCATCAATCCTAGGGGGTCATAAGGGGTCTACCTTGCCCCCTTTCCTTCATTTCCCCCTTTGTTTTGGCCTCCTCTTGTCTCTCGATCCTACCGAGAGACAAGATGGCGGCCGCTCCGGACTGTTTACAATGTTGACAGCCAATCAGCTACTCCTCAAACTCCCGTTACGCTGCCGGTTAGATGCCCGGTTAGCTGCCCGGTTAGCTGCCCGGTTCGCGTACCGGGACGCGTCTCTACGGCGAAAAAAATCGGAATTTTTTTAAAATTTTTTTTTTGCCCCGCGTGGCTCTATAATATCCCCCTCATCAATCCTAGGGGGTCAGAAGGGGTCTACCTTGCCCCCTTTCCTTTATTTCCCCCTTTGTTTTGGCCTCCTCTTGTCTCTCGATCCTACCGAGAGACAAGATGGCGGCCGCTCCGGACTGTTTAGAATGTTGACAGACACCAGAGAGCCAATCAGCTTCGCATCGCAAAGTTCCGATACGCGAAAAGTACGCGAACCGGAGCGCTGCCCGGAGCGCTGTTACAGATATATATCTTGTTTAAAACGTTAATTTCTCAAAATTCACTGAAGCACATATATTGAGACCTAGCAAAGGCACATCGGGCTAACAGTCCCTACAATTTTGCCAAGTTTCGTGCAAATCCATTCAGCCGTTCGGGCTAAAAGTGAGTCCAACCGCCCTATGGAAAAATGAATGGGAAAAACGTGTTTTGGGACCCCCCTTTTTTCTCGGCCCCCCCTTGAAGAACCCCCCCCAAATTTTCAGGGGCTGCTCAGAAACAAAATGTGCCATTTTCCTGAAAATTTCAGCCAATTCCGTCCACAAACGCCAAAGTTATTAGACATAGAATTTTCAGAAATCCCATAGGGAAAAAATCCTAACTATATATACCTACTGGCTATCGCCAGTAGGTAATATATATATATATATATATATATATATATATATATATATATATATATATATATATATATATATATATATATATATATATATATAACCTACTGGCGGTCGCCAGTAGGTAGTTATAGTTAGGACCTAGTTTCCATAGGAAATCCTCAACATTCTATTTGGAATAACTTTGGCCCTGGTTGAAGAATCTTAGCGAATTTCTCAAAGAAGATGGCTCGGTCCGCTGCGCTCCTTTCCTAAAAGTATGGGGGGGATTGGTCAAGTGGGGGCTGAGATAAAAGGGGGGTCCCAAAACGTGTTTTCTCCATGTTATTTTCCATAGGACCTTTAGACTCGGCTACAGGTCGAACGGGTGAATGGATTTATAAGAAATTTGGCAAAACTGTACAGTCCGGCTCGCAGATTACGCTTTTTTTGGAATGGTGTAAATCCGTTCAGTAGTTGCTGAGGAAATTAAAGTTAAAGTCAATTATATATCTATACGCGCGCACACGTGCGCGCACCCAAACGGCTGCGCGCGCGAGCGGAATTTTGCTGCGTGACGTCTGTTAACGTTCGATTCGAAGGAAATCAGGAAGTGTTGACCGCCATTTTGTCATTGCGAGTAAATATATTGTTGATTTCAAAGCGTTGGAATATGGAAAGGGGAGAAGGTAGAGATTGTTTTGCTGCGTAGGTTTTCTCAGGGTGTGCAGTAAGGCCCTTAAAGGCGAAAATATATATATATATATTTTTTTTAAAGTTGCGTGGTGCGCGCACTCGGTCGCGCACACCTTTTTACAAGAGTGTGAAAATTGAGATAAATCAGAAGTTTGAGTGCTTAGATATAAGGTGGCTCTGAAAAGAGCCATTGTGTTAATTGAGTGTTTTCTGCATTTATAAGTAAGTACCGATGCAGAGCCTGATGTTGCAGAGGAAGAATCTGTTTCCCTCATTCGTGAAATGAACACCGTCTCTCCTATAGACGTCTTGCATGTGGTATCACAAGTTGTTGTGGTAAATAGAACCCATGCTATAATCTCTGAGGAACGCAGAAACAGATTTATTTACATGTCTCCTTGCTTTCTCATATTGTGCACAATGGTGATTGGACCAATTCCATTTCTGTCTTTGGCATATATTGGAATATACCAAGGCAGATCGAGGAAAAAGTGTCATCAATTGTCGAAAGGTGTCTTTTAGAAGCATTTCCAGACCTACCCCAGTGATTGTGCCTAGATCGTTCCCACCACAGTGCACAATTATAAGGTCTGGTTCTGGGAGATGCATAAAAGTTTTCACCAATGGAATCAATTGATGACATTTCAATCCTCTTTTGGAAATCCATGTTATGTGTACATTTGGTAAGCTGAGGTTGCAAATTCGTCTGCTTACTGCATATTTTTCACTCCAGTGAATTTAACTGTGTCCTATTAGCCAGACCTTCATTTTCAAGGGATTTGTAGTCGTCCTCCGATCGGTTCTGGAAGTGGAACGGTAGTTAGAAGTTGAAATTCTAAATAAAGAAAAAGGAAGAGGCTGGGTGTGGTTTAAAAAATAAAAATGATTGGTTGATTGTAAGAAGTGGAGATTGAACAGTACATTGCATGTTAATGTTTATGTTAAACGAAAAGTACTATTGGGTGTGAAAAAAAAGACATGTAACAGAGCTGTGGATTGGCAGGTGTTTCTGGAGGGAAAACAGTGTTGTTACTTTGCTATAGAACGTTGAGATATGAACTTTTGACCTGTGCCTTCAGCCAGGTGCAGAATGAGGTGTTACCATGGAAACAGCCAGAGATGGCAGTGGGTGATGGGTGACTTTTATGTGACATTGAAAATATTGTGAGGGAGAACCAACTGAAATGTAAATGCTTACGTTACGCGCTCCGCATTGCTTCGGGGAAGCTGCGCTTCGCGCCTCGCGCACCGGAGCACTTCCGGGTGCGCTAACGCGGCGCGTCATATGACGGATTACGCAACAACGCGATACGTCGTTGGGGCTCCACCGGAACTGATCGAATTGGTAGTCTACAGTGTTTCTGGATGTTTCAGACTGAAGCTGCCGTCAGCATGAGAGCACCCCGTGGCTACGTCGTGGCCATTCCGCGAGCAATCATGGCAGTCGCTCCCCACCGGAAGTCTGCAGGAGTCGGGGGCCTCGGTGACTCTTGTAGAATCTTCAAGGCTGAGGGGACGCTTTTGGGAATGGGGCTCATGCCCTAGCAGTCAAGCGTCCGAGTTCCAGGGTTGCCCAGAGCCATCCTTGCAGGCCAGGCCCAAGTCTGTGGAGCCGACCGCCATTTCCTGAGCTCCGTGGCAGCCGCCTGTCGCTGTATCGGAAGAGTGGGTGCAATTCAGCCGGATGGCGGGTGAGACGGTGTAATAGCAAGAGCAGGCTTAATTCAGCTGGCCGAGCGAGGCACTGTGCCGCAGGAGCAGGCGGAACTCAGCTGGCCGAGTGAAGCGCTGGGGTGTAGCTAAGAAACCTCCACCTGGTGAGGTGGGAGAGGCTCGTTCGCGCCGCCGCTCCCTTCCAGTGCACCCCACGCCGTCTCCTGGCGCAGGTATATCTGATGGTCGGACCAGGGCACCGCAGGACGTGTCTTCAGGTCAAACGGATTGTGGGACAAGGTCCAGAATGGAAGAGGCATCAAAAGGCAAAAAGTTCCGCCTGACCCCGGGAGCCGGCCGCCTATGTCGGGGGCGATCTCAGGCCATACCAGGGGAACAAGACTTGGGGAGGGGACAGGAGCCAAGCGCCCCCTCCGAGTCCGCGTTTCTTGGACCCTGAAGTATGGCACTCAACATTCAGAACTTATGACATTTGAACAAGGCAGGGACATCGAAGCCTCTCAGGGACCAAGTATATCCAGAGTCCTTCCTACAGAAGGTGGTGGGGGTGGCGGCATTAGCAAGGCATCCCCCCACACAACTTGTCGGACCCTGAAGTATGGCTCTCAACATCCAGAACTTATGACATTTGTGCAAGGCAGGGACATCGAAGCCTCTCAGGGACCAAGGATATCCAGAGTCCTTCCTACAGAAGGTGGTGGGGGTGGCGGCATTAGCAAGGCATCCACCCACACAACTTGTCGGACATGACCTCTGGATGTACTGGGTGTTCAATTTCAGAATTGAAACTACTAAGAAGCAATTAGAAGTGTTGTTTTCATGTTGCAGTAGGCTGCCATGTAAATAGTTATTTAATAAAACGTTTTATCCTGTTACTTTGCTGGTGTGTTGTATATATTTATAATATTTGCATAGTGTTTGTCGTTATTTTGGGTGGGGTGGGCGGCGGAGCCGAGCTGTCTTGCAGCCATCATGGCGTCGAGCTCGGTTCCTCTCTCTAGTTTCATGTTTTTTCTAACGATTTATATGTTATAGTTTGCTAGCACGATACAGCGGATAGTCCGCATTTTATATATATGTCCTTTTTATTAGGGGGGTCCTCCGGTGGAGTCGGACGATCTACCTCTAATAAACGGTCCGGGTTGAACCAACTACCAACAAACGGGGCAGAGATAGGCATGACGGGTTACAAAGGGGACAAAAGTGTGCACTACCTATCTTTCACTATCTGCAAAAACTAAACAGAGTATTGCGACTTTATGCTTATTTGTGAACAGAGAATGACCCAAAGAGAACCAATTTCGAACAATCATAGGCTATTGGCAGTGGGCAGAGAGGCCATGACACAGAAAATGGCTGTTACTTACGTGCATGATGGGGCCTAAAAGAGACTAGATGGCGTGGCCACTGTTTCGCGACTTTCACTTTACTTTTAACAATGGCTGTGGTGAACATAAATGAACGCCGCTTATGTATACCTAATTTTAGTCATTTTCCACAAAAAAGCTTTTGATATTTGCTATTAAAAAACCAAAGAAAATCACTGAAAAAACCATAGGTTATAGACCATATATAGTTAAATATCTGAAGTCCATCTCTGCACTCGATGGAGATACAGGTCGTCGATCAGAAGATGTGCTGGCCACCTCTAATGGTAATAGCGTGGCCAGGGCTCTTGTCGTTGCCTCTGCAAATTGCAGAGGGTGCACTTGTTTGACATGCCGCACCATGGTATGTATGGAAAAGGAATATTTTTTTGCTGGATTTCTTCTTGAGAGAACCAAGTCACATATCGTGCAGGTTACTTTTGGTGCATTCACTTTCTTTTGATCTTCAGGATAAGTGAAAAATTGCCAGATGAAAGATTTATTTTTTCTTATTAAAGGTAGTCGATCATTTTGGTCAGATTCGGAAGATGAATGAGATACGGTAGCCATTTCACCAAAGTCTTCCGAAAGATGTAGGACGTTGTTCTCTCTTGAGAGTAGAAAAGATAGTGAGGGAAGTGGGTGGAGTGCTGCGTGTAAATTCCAGAATTGAAACTATTAAGAACCAATTGAAAGTGTTGTTTTCATGTTGCAGTAGGCTGCCATGTAAATAGTTATTTAATAAAACGTTTTACCCTGTTACTTTGCTGGTGTGTTGTGTATCTTTATAATATTTGTCGTTATTTTGGGTGGGGTGGGCGGCGGAGCCGAGCTGTCTTGCAGCCATCATGGCGTCGAGCTCGGTTCCTCTCACTAGTTTCATATTTCTCATGAGGGGTTGTTCCTAATTTTTCTATTTTAGCGTGGTCAAAAAAAGATCTCATCAGTGGCCTACTGATTTTGCTCGATTCCTTTTGTTTTTTCTAACGATTTATATGTTATAGTTTGCTAGCACGATTCAGCGGCTAGTCCGCATTTTATATATATGTCCTTTTTATTAGGGGTGTCCTCCGGTGGAGTCGGACGATCTACCTCTAATAAACGGTCCGGGTTGAACCAACTACCATCCTGATTTTGTATATCTTCTGAGTTGGATTTAAGCACACAATTGTTAAAGCATGAAACGTTTTATATTTCTAAAAAAAATACCAAGGTGTGTACATCCGGTAACGCACGAAAGTTTAAAAAGACATTCGGGTCCATTTACTGAAAACTTTCATAAGAATAAAAAAGAAGTCTAGGTACAGTCTCTTTGACGTACTATAAGTTCTTTGAGGGGTGTATGAAGAAATTCAATAAGTTCAAATCGCAAGGTTTTTACGAAATATATAGGCCGGTGCGCGCACTCGGTCGCGCACGAAAGCCTGGAAATGCGATATCCATTTTATTGACAACTGTTGCCGAGAGTGCGCACACCGGGTCGCGCATGAAAGTTTAGTAAGGCTATTTTTATTTACAGACAAATTTTAATGTGTTTAAAAAAAGGCAAGGTACAGACTTTCGAATTCTGTATTGCTTTACAAGGAGTCTCTATGCAACTTGAACAGTGAAGAAAACGGCTTGTTTTCGAAAAAAATATTGCCAGAACTTTATTGCCAAAAGTATAGGTTGCATACACGACAATTTTCTGAATTAGCATTTTAAAAACCAATGAAATTCACAGAAAAAAACATAGGTTTTACACACGTTATAGTTAGGAAGTAGCATTTAAAAAACCTATGAAATTCACTGAAAAAACCATAGGTTTGACACATGTTATAGTTAGCTGGAAATTTTACTGACATAAAACCAATGAAATTCCACGTTATAGTTAGTTGGACTCACTATAACTTGCGCGTGCAATGCACTGCTGATGACGTCACATATTACATCACTCATGACATGGTCTGTGACATCACTCATGACATCACTGATGACACCATCCAGTGAATATGTGTCTTTCTGAAAAATAAATATTAGTGAGTAATGTTTAAATATTTAAATATATATATTAGTGTTTCACTTTGTGAATAAGTGGCTACATGTGTTGGTAAGTAGCTACAGGCGTATGTATATGGGTTATTAGATGTTTCTCTTAGTATCAGTATGAGTGTCTATATGGTTTGGTGGGGGTATTACTTAGCACATAGATGCATGAGTGACTGACTCTCTGTTTATATGTGTTTTGAAGACAGCATATGTGCAGGACTGTATGGGTGGATGAGTGTGTATATGTGTTTGTTAGTGAGTGAATGACTGTCTCACTAGTGTCTTTATCAGTAACGACATATGTTTTAATCTAGTATATGTGAATATTGATGTATATAAGTGAGTATATGTGAGAGTAAGAGATTGAAAGAGTTCCTGTTTAAATAAGTATGTGTTTCTATAAGTGATTGTTTAAGAGAATAAATATGTGTCATTTTCAATAGAAGTAAGGTGGAAGTGTGTGTATAACTCTATATTCAAATAAATGGATGTTCAATAGTTTATTTGCACGTGTGAGTATGTGTGTGAGTAACTTTTCGATGATTGTCGGTGTGTAACAGGATGTATAGGTGTATCACTTCATATGATGAGTGAGTGTATGTATGAGTGGATGTGTATATAGATGGTGGAATTACTGAATTACTTGTTGTAACTGATATGGGTATCTGCATTTTTTTTTTTAAATTTCAGTTTCTATTTTTGAATATGTGTTTCAAGGGTTAAATTACAGTGAAAGGAGGTCTGTCACTATGTCACAAGGATGGTGTCATCAGTGATGTCATGAGTGATGTCACTGACCAAGTCATGAGTGATGTAATATGTGACGTCATCAGCAGTGCATTGCACGCGCAAGTTATAATGAGTCCAACTAACTATAACGTGGAATTTCATTGGTTTTATGTCAGTAAAATTTCCAGCTAACTATAACATGTGTCAAACCTATGGTTTTTTCAGTGAATTTCATAGGTTTTTTAAATGCTACTTCCTAACTATAACGTGTGTAAAACCTATGGTTTTTTCTGTGAATATATATATATATATAAATATATATATATATATATATATATATATATATATATATATATATATATATATATATATATATATATATATATATATATATATATATATATATATATATATATATATATATATATATATATATATATATATATATATATATATATATATATATATATTTCTTGTACTTTATTTCCTAGGCTATATTCCCTACTGTATTGTTACACTGATTAATCCCGTTTCTTTCAGTGGTGTGCAGTCCTGTTATAATCCATTATTTCCCTTTTTAGCTATCTACAGTTCCTGTCAGCTATATGTGGATGTGTTAGTAATAAAGCTTTCTTGTTTACCGTTCTAATAAAGAGACCCCGCAGATCTATGTATTCCTTAGATGTGTCTATTCCCCTTTACTTTTCAGGCTATGTCTAGATTGGTTGTTATTGTGATGTTATAATTTGCTATTGTGTAATAAAGGGACCCCAGTTCTTAGTGAACCACTGTGCAAATGTTGTTTTTACGATAAGACTAACCTTTCTTCTAGTCAGATGCTGTTATGTGGACGGATGTGTTCCCCGTCCGGGTAAGTGGTAACTGAGCAAGGGGCACCTAAATCAGAGAATAACCTTTGCATGTTGTGATTTGGCCATTCTTGTGTGAGAGAATTGAACTGTCTATCTACCACATAAAATATAATATTACATTCCCAGTAGATATTAGACATATAGAGAAACTTCCCAACAGAGAGAGAGAGAGAGAGTAAAAGGTATCAATAGGACAGTGACTGCCGTTGTGTAGTGGCGTTACTGAGAGCACCGGGGGGATATGGTGTGTATCGTCACCTGATTGTGGCGGCAGCGTGAGCACCGGGAGGATACGGTGTGTATGCCCGCAGGATTGTGGCTTGAGAGAGCGCACCGGGAGGATACGGTGTGTATACCCACAGGATTGTGGCTTGCGTGAGCACTGATTGAGGTCAGTGTGTAATGGTAAGTGATCAGAACTGCCCCCTTCACTATGAGGAGGAGGGTAGCATAGTCTGGGCCAGATTTCCGTGAGACTATACAGTGAGATCATAGGATGTGACATGGAATTCCTTAGTAATTAGTGAGTATTCCTAGTAATCCTACAGATTTAGTGGTGTTTTTGATGATATGAGCTTGTATATTGCTAATTCCCCATCCCTAGGAAGGTACCTAGGTACTGTGGTAAGTAGGCTCTGGGGAGGGAGATGGTTACGTTTCGGCTGGATTGGTGGTGTCTTGGTGAGCTGGTGATATCTGGTCCTAAAATCCGGTCGTTACACAGGCCTACGCAGAGGCCTGCAGTGAGGTGCTGGACGGGGAACTGGGAACGGGGACCTGGCAACTGGGAAGAACGGCGATCAGCCACCTGCAGCTCTGCCCATCAGAGGTAAAGTACTCGGGCTGGCCTCGGCGCTTGTCTGTGGGATTGTGGGGCCTGGCTTGCTGCTCCATTGCATGTTCCTCTGGCTACACCTACCTCCCACTCTGCTGCGACCTCCTTTCTGCATGGGTAGCGGCCCTAGATGATCTGACTCGTAGATGCAAACTGCATTCAAACCACCGTGATAAAGGCCACCGGTGGGACACAGAGCTTTTGAACCCACACTGCTGCTGTAGGTAATGTGACCTGGAGGTAGCTCCCCATCTCCCCCATAGACAAAGAAGTAGCCTGATCCAGTGGCTGCCTACCCCTGCTGCTTTGACTGGTGCTCCTGTCCGCCCTCAGTGGAAGTGTGCGTTAGAGGAACTGTGGCAATTCTCATTACCCCATGGTAGATGAAATTGGAACGGGCGGTGTGGTACCGCTGTGCTAGCAACCGGAAACTGACTGGGCGGTGAGGGGGCTGTAGTGCAGGTTGACATGGCACGTAGGGATCCTAAGTAATGTCAGATGCCCTTTGGTGTGCTAAAAGACAAAAATTGTGACCGCAATGAATGACACAGCAGAAGATATGGCAACAGGAGTGGGAGGGGACACATTGCCATCAGGCACAGAAGCACTCAAGGCAGAGTTGCACAATGGCTTCAAAAAAATTGACAGAAGATTTGATGCACTAGATAAAAGGCTTTACAAAATGAATGAGCCCATAGATAGCCATGAAAATAGCCTCAACACTGCGGAGGGCAGGAGTGTCGGATTTGGAGGATGGAGCGGCCCAAACTACAAAGAGACTGGACAGACTTGAGAAACAGGTCAAAACACTTGCCATGAAGAGTGAGGATCTGGAAGCGAGGAGCAGAAGAAATATCCTAAGCATTCTGGGGGTACTAGAGTCTATGAATAACAGGCGTATGGACCAATTTGTTGAACATCTGCGGATATTTTTGGCGAGGAATTCTTCACATCCACATACATGATGGAGCGGGCCCATCGGGCACTTGGGCCACATCCTAACCCAGGATGCCCCCTCCCTTAGGCCAATAATTGCAAGGCTAACTGAATTTTAAAGACTGGGACACTGCCTTGAGGTTGGCAAGGAGGAATGGCCCCCTGAACTGGCAAGGCTCCACCATATCCATATTTACGGACTTTCCAATCCTTGTTCAGGAGGCCCGGCGCAAATACACAGGCATGAAAGTCACATTATGAAGTCTTGGCCTACGATATGGCATGCTGTGCCCAGCTACGGGTGGATGTCAATGGAAAAGTGTGCATTTTTGAAAACCCCACAGAAGTACAAACAATTTGCAAAACCTTTTTGGTGACTCAACAGAACCACCAGCATGGATCACTTGAGGGAGTCGCAGTCAAATGTGCCAGCATGACCTTTTCCCATCTGGCGCGCAAACATCCAATGGGGGACTCGGTTTCTCATTTAGAGGAAAAAGCATAACCCCCATCAATACCGTTTTCAGGCATTAGTGCAGGAGCACGGCTAAAGTCGGGGTACGGCTGAAATAAGAGCACGTGTTAGAAAGGCTAAATCTTAGTTAATCCAAACCGTGCATGTATCGTCAGTTAACTTTAACCACAAACACAGACTAGAATAACATAATGCTGCAAAAGTGCGGGCATCATGCATAGCAGCCTGTAAGCCAAGCCAGCAATTACCTGAGAGTCGCGGTGTAAGAGTCGTCAAATAGGAGCATGTTTATCTCCTACAGGATGTGGACGGTTGATGTGGCGTTGCCAACCCCCAGTGTTGTTCACTTTGCAGATATTTGCCAGCCATGGATGGCCATGGGGTGTTCTACAATTGCTGTTTTTGATGTTTTAGGGATGTGCTCAGCGGGTAGCCAACCAGCATGGGAGGGGGAGGTGGGAAACATTTTATGATTTTTATTTCTATCCTGGGCACATTTATTTGACCCTCTCTGTGTTCGACAATTCCAAGTAATCTCCTGCACTAGGACGCAGATAACATGCACAATTAATAGCAATAAAGGCTAATGTCCAAGCCTGTGCAGACAGCGCGTTCATGTTCTGGTACATCAGGGGCTTAAACAATCCTTGTAAATGTAGGCAGGTGTTACAATTTGTGCATAGACACTCCATAGATGTGGTATTTCTGCAAGAAATACATTTAATCAATCAATCAGTGTACTACTTACCTGTGAGGGTCCTAAGGCGCTGGGGGGAGGGGGGTGATGCTACTGCTCAAAGAGCCAGGTCTCAAGGAGTCTTCTGAAGGCGAGTAGGTCTTGGGTCTGCCATATGCGGGTAGGGAGGGTGTTCCAGGTCTTGGTGGCGAGGTAGGAGAAGGATCTGCTGCTGGAGCGGAGCTGGCGGGTGGGGGTGTGGAAGCTGAGTCTCCTGTTCAGGTAGGCTGGTCCAGGGTTGTGGAGTGCTTTGTGTACGTGGGAGCTTGAAGGTGATCCTCTTGTCGACGGGGAGCCAGTGTAGGTCTCTCAGGTGGGGGGTGATGTTGCTGCAGCGGGGGACGTTGACGATCAGTCGGGCGGAGGCGTTTCGGATGCGTTGTAGTCGCCATAGGTGTTTGGTTGGGATTCCTGCGCAGAGTGCGTTGCCGTAGTCCAGTCTGCTGCAGACGAGGGCCTGTGTCACCGTTCTTCTTGTTTCGGTCGGGATCCACTTGTAGATGCTGCTGAGCATGGGGAGGGTGTTGTAGCAGGAGTAGACGGCGTAGACCTGCTTGGACATGGAGAGGGAGGAGTCAAGGATCAATCCTAGATTGCGTGCATGGTCGGTGGGTGTTGGTGCTGTTCCCAGTGTGGTTGGCCATCAGGAGTCGTCCCAGGCTGAGGGGGTGGGTTCCGAGGATGAGGAACTCCGTCTTGACCGAGTTCAGCATAAGAAGGCTGCTCCTCATCCAATCGGCGATGGCCTTCATTCCCTTGTGAAGGTTGGTTTTGGCGGTGTGTGGGTCCTTGGTGAGGGAGAGGATGAGCTGGGTGTCGTCAGCATAGAAGATGATGTTGAGTTCATAATGGCTGGCCATTTGTGCGTGGGGGAGCCATGTAGACGTTGAACAGCTTTGGCTGATGGATGAGTCCTGGGGGACACCGCAGATGATGTCGGTGGCTTCGGATCGGAAGGGTGGGAGGCGTATGCTCTGGTGGGTTCTGCCGGAGAGGAAGGACGTGGTCCAGTCAAGACACTTCTCTTGGAATCCGGCTTCTAGGAGGCGTGTCTTTAGAGTGCGATGGCAGACCATGTCAAAGGCGACTGACAGGTCCAGGAGGATGAGGGCTGGTGTTTCGCCGTTGTCTAGTTGTCGCCTGATGTCTTCTGTGGCGGCGATGAGGGCTGTCTTGGTGCTGTGGTTTCGTCTGAACTTAGGATGGCAATTATTGAATAATTTGAACGGATGTATGTCATTAAAACGCATACTTTTACAACGCATACCTTTACAACACATTTTTTACACCGCAACATCCATTACAACGCATTCCTTTACAACACATGCCATTACAACGAAATCTTTGAAACTACCTTTACAACGCATTCCACTACAACGCACACTACATTTACAACGCATACCATTACAACGCATACTGTTACATTGCATATATGGTAAGTATTGGATAGTGTAGGGGTAAAAATTACTATTCTAACTCCAGGGGGTGCAACAGTAGGGTATGTGTTGGATAGTGTAGGGGTTAAAATTACTATTCTAACTCCAGGGGGTGCAACAGTAGGGTAAGTATTGGATAGTATAGGGGTACAAATTACTGTTCTAACTCCAGGGGGTGCAACAGTAGGGTAAGTGTTGGATAGTGTAGGTATGCGTTGTAATGACCGCGTTGTAAATGTATGCGATGTAGTGGTATGCGTTGTAGTGTCATGCGCTGTAATTGTTGCATTGTAATGGCATGCGTTGTAATGGATGTTGCGTTGTAAAGGTAGTGCGTTGTAAAGGTAGTGCGTTGTAAAAGTGGCGTTGTAAGTGTTGTTTCCCATTTTGAACATAATGAGGCGTCAGAATCGTTGCAGGATACCCTATGGGAGGCCTTGAAGGCATCCATGAGGGGAATAAGCACAGCCAAAAGTACGGGGATATTGAAAGACCTCCGACGTACACTGTCTAGATTGGAGGACAGATCATTTTGACCAGAATTTAATCTGGACCACTGGGGAAACTCCAAAACATAGAGAAGGGCGACCTTGATAACAGAGTATCAGGAATTGGCGGAAGCTCACATTTTGGGTAAATATGTGAAAGCCCAGAGATACGGAGTTGGTGAAAGGCCAGGGCACCTGTGGCTCAACTGCTGCAGCCACCACATGGACAATCCTACATACCAGGACTGCCGGTTCCAAATGCCGAGTACATAGCTGACACACCTGGAATTAAGCAAGAATTGCTGCTGTATTACGCTGACATGTGCTCACGAAACAACCAGAGGGTACTAGTGAAATTACCAACTATCTAGAGGAGATAGGGATGTGTGGCTCATTGCTAGATAACAACAATTTTTAAGTGACCGCTTCACTTCTGAAGAGCTCATGCACGCTATAGATGCAATGGATGGCAAAAAGGTCCTGGGCCTGGATGCGTTCACTGGAGCCTTTTACAAAATGTTTCCACATACACCGCATTTGCTAGAGGTGTATGTGGAAACATTGAATGATGGAGTTCCCCTTCAATCCATTGAGGCTCATATAGGCCATTATCCTTTCTAAACTTTGATACTAAAATCTTGACCAAAATGGTGTTGGACTAGACTGGTGCTATTATTGCGGCAGATAATATCACCGGCGCAGTTGGGGTTCGTCCTGTGTCCTGTGTCCTGTTCGACCTCAACTTCCACCTGGAGAAAAACAACGACCGCAACACCACCACCCTGCTGGACAACCTCGTCAACCTCGGACTCAAGCAGCTGGTCACCACCCACTACGCCGGACACACACTCGACCCCGTCTTCTCATCCAGCAAGGACATCGCCTTCAGCCACGCCACCGGACTCCACTGGACGGACTACAGCTGCGTCCACTTCAGCTTCAGAAGGACCACGATCCACCACCACCAGCAACAGGTTGCACACAGAAGCTGGAACAAGATCACAGCCGACCAGCTCGCGACCGCCCTGAGCAAGAACCCACCCACCAGCGCAACGAACCCCAGCCAAGCGGCCACCAACCTCACGAAGTGGATCAGCGACTGCAACGACCTCGCCCCTCTGAAGACCCCGCCTAGCAGACCCGGTAGCAAGAAAGCCCCATGGTTCACCGACGAACTCAAGAGCTCCAAGAAGAACGGCCGAGCCTTCGAGAGAACCTGGCGCAGAGACCCAACACCGGACAACATGACTGCCCTCAAGCTCGCCACCCGAAAACACCCCTAACTCATCCACGCCACCAAGAAAACCGCATTCATGGAACGACTGGACAACAACGCACACAACAGCAAGGAACTCTTCAACATGGTCAAAGAGCTCTCCAACCCCAACGCCGGAAACAACGACATCACCCCTTCACAAGACCTCTGCAACTCCCTCGCCTCCTACTTCCACAACTAGATCGCGGACATACACAACAGCTTCAGCACTCAACCGACGCACGCCACGACCGAACCACTGCCCCCCCCACCACCCTCCGGGCCCGGACCCCGATCAATACCGAAGACACCGTCCGCACGATGAACTCCATCCACTCCGGATCTCCTACCGACCCCTGCCCTCACCACGTCTTCAACAAGGCCGATGCTGTCATCGGGACATCATCAACACCTCCTTCGACACTGCTACCTTCCCAGAGAGCTGGAAGCACACCGAACTCAGCGCTCTATTAAAGAAGCCATCAGCCGACCCCACCGACCTCAAGAACTACCGCCCCATCTCGCTGCTCCCGTTTACTGCAAAAGTCATCGAGAAGACCGTCAACAAGCAGCTGCCGCCTTCCTCGAGACGAACGAATCCCTCGACCACTCGCAGTCTGGCTTCCGGGCCAACCACAGCACCGAGACCACCCTGATCGCAGCCACCGATGACATCCGAGCTCTGCTTGACAACGGAGAAACAGCGGCCCTCATCCTCCTAGACCTCTCCGCGGCCTTCGACACTGTCTGCCACCGTACACTAGTGCAGCGACTCAGCAACGTCGGAATCCAGGAGAAGGCACTGGAGTGGATCATCTCCTTCCTCGCTGGAAGGACACAGAGAGTCTGCCTCCCCCCGTTCAGATCTGAAGCCACCGAAGTCATCTGCGGCGTTCCTCAAGGCTCCTCGCTCAGTCCAACCCTCTTCAACGTGTACATGAGCCCCCTCGCAGACATCGCACGCCAGCACAACCTCAACATCATCTCCTACGCCGACGACACCCAGCTGATCCTCTCCCTCACCAAAGACCCCGCCACCGCCAGAGCCAACCTTTACGAAGGGATGACAGACGTAGCCAAGTGGATGACGAACAGCCGCCTGAAACTGAACTCGGACAAGACGGAAGTCCTCATCCTGGGATCCTCACCCTCCGCCTGGGACGACTCCTGGTGGCCCCCCACCCTAGGCAGCGCACCCAAACCAACAAACCACGCACGCAATCTGGGCTTCATCCTGGACTCCACCCTCTCCATGACCAGACAAGTCATTGCCGTCTCCTCGTCATGCTTCAACATCCTGGGCATGCTATGAAAGATCTTCCGGTGGATCCCCACCGAGACCAGGAATACGGTCACCCAGGCCCTCGTCACCAGCCGTCTGGACTACGGCAACTCCCTCTACGCCGGAACCACCGCCAAACTCCAGAAAAGACTTCAGCGGATCCAGAACGCCTCAGCACGACTCATCCTGGACCTCCCCCGTCGCAGCCACATCTCCGGACACCTGAGAGACCTGCACTGGCTCCTGGTCACCAATAGAATCACCTTCCGTCTCCTCACCCACGCACACAAAGCCCTACACAACCAAGGCCCAGGATACCTCAACAGCCGCCTCAACTTCTACGCTCCCAAATGCCAGCTTCGATCGACTGGCCACGCCCTCCCCACCGTCCCCCACATCCGAAGAGCCACCACAGGGGGACGGTCCTTCTCCTACCTCGCCGCCAAGACATGGAACTCCCTCCCCACCCACCTCCGCCTGACCCAGGACCACCTCGCCTTCAGGAAGCAACTCAAGACCTGGCTGTTCGAGCAGTAGCGGACCCCCCTCCCCTAGCGCCTTGAGACCCTCTGGGTGAGTAGTGCGCTATATAAATGCTTTGATTGATTGATTGATTGTAGGTCCACCACAATAAATCTTGGGGCGCTTTTTGCAGTCCTTCATAGAATAGCACGTACAGTCCCGGTCATGGTGGCACTGATGGATGCCAAAAAGGCCTTTGATTCCTTAGAATGGCCGTTCCTGCAAGCTGTGGTACAGAAATTGCGCTGACTGGCAGGACTAATTTCTTTTATCACCTTATTATACACCCAACCAACCTGGGAACCTCAGAGTCAACAGCATGATAACAAGACCAATTAATATAACCTGTGGCACTAGACATGGCTGTCACTATCACTGCATCTTTTCATTATAACAATGGATCCCCTGGTGAGACAACTGCAAAGAAATCATCTCCATCGGGGCAACAGTTAAAACCTTGCCCCTTATTAGTAACTCTTTATGCAGATGATATTATATTATATGTCAGACACCCTGCTGAAAACTCAGAGCACCATTGCTGCACGAGTTTGCGAGCTTTGGGGAGTTGTCGGGGCTACATATTAATAGGCAAAAATCTGAGGTCTTCCCTCTGATGAAAGTAGAAGATCGAACATGTGAGGGGTTCCCACTGACCTAGTGTGAGTCAGAAACAAGATACTTGGGGATCACCCAGCAAAGGAACAAAGAGCAAATATTGCAACTCAATTATGGATCAGAAGTCGATAAACTGAGTACCAAACTAGATAGGTGAATTAAATTGCCACTTTCAATGGAGGGCCGTATTGCCATTATAAAAATGGTGGGACTACCAGACTGACTCTACCTATTTAATAACATCCCTATTCCCCTCACAAATGCATTCTTTACTCAACTGCATATACAATTGACATGTCTCATTTGGGGAGGACAGCAACCACGAATTGGCTGGAACACCCTGGTTCTCCCGTGTGAAAAAGGGAGGTTTGTAGTACCGAATATTCAGCTATATTACTTAGCAGTACAATGTAGCTATGTGCTGCACTGGTACCATCCAGATGCCCGCATACCATACTCGAAGCAGGAGATAGACTTGGCATCTCCGGTGCCGCTGCGGGCCCTCCTGCCGGCCGGATTGCGGCAGGACAGGATAGACATCTAGACCGTATCCACCACTTGCTGGGCCTGAAAGAGACTATTATGAATTATGGGGCACAATGCTATACACATCAGCACTTCCCTTAATGGAGAACCCATGGTTACCTACTACAAACGAATCATTACTGAAGTGCACTCTTAGGCGATATGCCTTACATACATTTGGGGACGTCTTTCATGGTGGCCACATATTCTTACATACCGAAGCACCTGCTGTGAAGGGGCCCCCCACCTTGACCACTTTGTATTGGTCATACTCCAGAATGCACTTAGGAGAAGACTACCAACATACCTGCTGGAGCCTGACAACTTCACACTGCTCAAGCTGCTTATCACAGACAGTGAGGAAGACAGACTGTTCTCAAAACTGTATCAAACGAGCTTAGACCCAATGCCTGTACATGATACACAACTAAGAGCTGCATGGGAGGAAGACCTAGGACACCCACTTGCAGATAAAATTTGACAAGATTGCTGTAAACCCACTCACACTGTTTTCATGCAACCATCTACACAAACTGATTCATTACAAATATCTACATAGGATCTACATAACACTGGTAACAATGGCCCGTATAGATCTCTCCAGCACATCACAATGCCCTAAATGCCAGGCCTCCACAGCGGACTCTATACACATGACCTGGACCTGCAGTAAGATAGAAGAATACTGGAGGCAAATATTTGTCGCACTAGAAACACATGACACAACTACATATTAAACCATCCCCCCTTTGACACCGTTAGATTATGCCGCTGATATCCCTAAGGTCTCACTTAGATATGTAGCTATAGCCTTAGTCATGGCGAAGAGGGAGCTGGCCATACACTGGGGACATAAATACACACCAACAATGGCGCAATGGATCAAAAGCTTAATGTACTGCAATACTAATAGTGAAGTGTATGCTATGTTACAGCCTCCCACGACTAGACCTAAAGATATTTGGCAGCCCCAAAGGAACTATTTAAGTACAGCAACTCCTGAAGAGGGATCCCAGTGATACTGCAGGGCATCGGTCCATTGGGGGTATGACAGTGACACAACTGCAGCAGATAGTCTACAGCATGTATAGGTCAACCTCATCACTGTGTTAGGCTAATGCCAATATACTGCAATTGATAAATGGGTGTGTTTTACTTTAGCAGCTGAGACTTCAAAGGCACTGATGTACATGATGACAATGTTGATTTATCTATCATGCTATTTATGTAAGGCTGCAGGGAAAATAATGTTATTGTACAAATAGGTAACACCAAGAGTAATAAAACAATTAAATAAAGTGTTTTTTTAGAGTAACAGTAAAATAAATGTTTTTAGGTTTAATAAATGGAAAAAGATTTTTTTTTTAAACTCAGATTGAATTGGAAATTGTTTTGAATTTGACATGTACATTGTCACCCTGCTTTTTTACTTCAATGTTTGCTCTGCCAACTGAGACTAATGGAGGACAAAGGACTGTGGCAGTGGCATTAATATGTGATGCAGAGTGGAGTGGGAGTACTGCGCAGTGAAGGGCGCATGCAACCATAAAGGGTTGAGAGCTGCTGTAGCGTCCCGGATAAAATAAATGATCAAGCCACACATGGAGCTCAGTAATACGCGACTTTATTCTTCAGAGTGTAACTGTTAACTGCCAATTCTAAGTCATGAATTTTCTTAACAACACCCAATCACCTATGTCAGTATTCTACAAAGTCTGTCAGGGACAGGAGGGTCCCGCTATCTTTTACACAAGCAACACTACTTCTCCCACCTTGTTAAATAAAAAGTACACAAAAACATACATATGTACACCATAACTTTTCAATGAGTCTTTGAGGTGCTTGAATCAATCTTCCAGATCTCGTTGCGTGAGGTTAAAGAAACATAGGAGAGGCATCCGTAGCCGTAACAGGTGCTGTCTTTGAGCTTCCTGACTCCCAGATGGAAGGGTCTCCCTCTGAACTTCTGGAGACAACGAACCTCAAGGCAGGTGTTTGGAATAAGAAGAATCTCTTGTGATGGACTTTCCAGGATGATGAGCACTCACCATGTGTCCTTTGCTAGTCGCAACCCTCAGTGCGTCAGCATCAAAAAGAGCACCAGATTTATGTTTCCATTTGTGCCTGACAATGACTTGGTCTCCTCTCTTGAACACAGTACTCTGAGCACAGAGGCATCTATCCACAGAGGTTATCATTTTGCGTTTGTGAGATGAATCAGTAGTGTGACGTATATCATTCTCAATCAATCCTTCAGTGATCCATTGTGGCAATTTGGTTTCCATGGCTTTCCCAAACATTAAGGTAGCAGGGCTTTCGCCTGTGGTAGAATGCGGAGGTGACCTATATGTACGAAGAGTACAGTGAAGGACTTATTTGAGTGCAAACAGTCTTCTTGAGGGTGCTCATAAATTGCTTGATGACACCATTCGCCTGAGGACAGAGAGGTGTACTTTTCTGATGCTTGACATTTAGGTCAGTGAGAAAATCTTTACATTCTCAGCTATTGAAAGGCGGGCCATTGTCAGATTTCAAAATCAAAGGAACATCCCAAGTTGCAAAAATACTTTTAAGTCTCACAATTACACTGTCATCGGTGGTGGCAACAGATCGCCCGCAAGAGGAAAACGGAAGCATTCATCATCAATTAGTAGAAGATGACCATTGTCAAGGGGTCCAAAGAAATGAATTGCAATCTTTTCCATGCATGTTTTGGAAGATCAGACATGCTTAATGGATGTGGGCTTGTTTTGGATGACAAGCATTTGCACATATAGGATAAGATAGGATAGAGATTTGTAGAGCGCACTAAACCAAAAAGGTGTCAAGGCGCTAGGTGGAACAATAGGAAAGCAGACAATCACCAACTACAATGCAAAAAGCCAGGTCTTCAACATCTTCCTACAGAAGACAAGTGAGTTTGCCGTGGTGATAGAAAGAGGTAGGGTGTTCCAAAATTTGGCAGCCGCCAAAGAGAAAGAACGTCCCCCTCATCTGGAAAGACAGAATCTAGGAGAGACTGGCTTTTTCTGGATGGAGGACCTCAAGGATCTGCCTGGGGTGTACCAGTGGAATAAGGTTGCAAGGTGCTATGAATCAATACCAAGCATGGCCTTGTACACCAAATTCAGAGCATTACAGGTGATGCGCTTCCTAATCGGAGGCCAATGTACGTCAAAAATTTCTTCACTAATGGAGTGATATTTGGGGATGTTCAGTATGAGTCTTGCCGCCGCGTTTTGAACAACCTGCCAAGTCCTCAATTCATCTTCAACTTTTTCATCAAGACGAGAGAACCACACTCGGTCCTACAGAGCTCATTTTGTAGCAACAACTCCATGGTGTGCCTGATGTGTCAGTTCAATAACTTGGTATCTCAGGCTCTCAGGTATAACAATTATCAAGCCTTCTGGGGTAGCCAAAAGTTCTTCCTGCACATTTTCGATTTTCTGGTATTCAAGGTGATCATGAAGAGTTTGAGTATGCTTGCTCCAAGATTGATATGTAATAATGTCTTTGAGTATCAGCAAAGGTTTGACAGTGTTTGTGGCAGCAATGATTTGTTCCACTGACAGGAGGGGTACTGGATTTTATGTATGAACATAAGCATCAGATACTTTAGAAGTGGTGCCATGACACAGTACTGAAACACATAAGAAGTGGTCAGCAGGGATCTTCTCCTGGATGATGAACAATCGTATAATCATACTCCTGCAGCCGTAAGCTCCACCTCCCAATAAAAGGAGGCATTTTAGGATTGACGAAAATGGTAAGTAATGCTTGGTGGTCGGTGACAACAGTGAAGTGCTTTCCTCACACAATCAAATGAAAATGTTCACAAGCCCAAACCGCAGAGAGGCTTTCTTTTTCAGAATGTGAATGAGTACGTTTTGTTGGTGATTAAATCCTGCTAGCATTAGCACCTTAGCTGCTTTGGAACGTCCAGCTCCAGTGCTGAACGTTCCATTGCGCAGGTGCAGTTGGAACGTCCAACGGCCGACGGCAGCACTCCCGAGGTAGTGGTGCCGTCGGCCGCTGGTATAGGCGCAGCGCTTAAGAGGTTATTAACAATGTGTCTTGGTGCATTAGGATGTCCATTTTGCTGTCCAAGTTTGGCAACTAACCCCACTGGGCTGGCGTCAACAACACATCTTTGATTGTGGTTTTGTATCAAAGTAGGCCATTTCAGTGGCATTCTCAATCACATGTCTAATTTTCTTGAAGCTTTGTTTACTTTCATGTGACCAAAGTCCTGTATGTACCTTGAAAAGTAACTGCCCATACCAGGTAATGATTGCAGCGTAGTTATATCTTTTGGGGAAGAATTGGATGACAAAGCCTGTATTTTATTTGGATCCGAGTCATTCCCCATCAGCAAAGATATGACCAAAACATGCGAGCTTTGTTGTATGAAACTCACACTTTGCTCCATTTACAGGGAGACCTGCATCCACAAGTATACAACACACTTGTGTGAGTGCGTTATCATGTTCCTTTTGTGTGGCCCCAAAAATCAGTTTGTCATCACTGTAATTGAAAGCATTTGTGACTGGCTGCATTATGCGACAAATGACATCGTAAAAGGATTCAGCAACTAATGACACTCCAAAATGTATTCATTTATATCTAAATAAATAAACATGAGTCAAAAAGGTAGTGATGTACTTGCAATTTTCTTTCAGATTGAGTTGGTGATACCCTTTGTTCAAAGGCGGGAAAGGACTTTGGCTTCATTCAACTGCGTAATCATGTCAGCAATATGTGAACCTGGATGTTGTTCTCTTTCAATCGCCTTGTTAGCTTGGAGCATGGCTTCCCCACTATCCTTCTTAAGCACTACCACTATGGGTTACACCCATGGCATAGTGGCCAGTGAATTGCTCAATGATGTCATGCTTTAATAGTGTCTCAAGTTCTTTCTTAACAGTCTTTTGTAAGTGAAACGCAATTCATAGATGTCATTGAGCAGCAGGATGGATGTCCTCATTTAAGTGAAGTTGCACGTTCATTGTCTGAAGTCTTTCTAGTCCATGAAACAAAGTTGGAAACTGATTCACTATTTCATGATAGACACAGACGTTGTAGTTTACAGACATCTACCCCATGTCAGCCGCACTGCTGAAACTGAGTAAACGTGAACTCGATGAAGTGTCTACTAGGACATAAATTGATGCTTGGACTTTCGATTTTTATGTTTCACATTTTCTATAAATGAACTTCGACTTCGCATGCCTTTGGACCAGCATTGCTTTTCAACGGGGTTAAAAGGGCCTTTGGAGATAAGTCATTGTACTTTTCCTTTGCAATAATGTCTATCAACGCACCACTGTCTATGATAAACATAACACATATGGAGCACACATTCACCTTAAATGTCATTTTGGGACAGCATCTAAATGAATATTGTACTTTAACTTGTCAATCTTCCTTGCAAAAAGCTAATCCTACAAGCAAACATTGGCCAGTAGTCGACATTGACAGCCCACATTCACCTTTCTCCCTGTCGCTTGAAATTGCAAACTATTAGATGAGGGATTTGATGCCAATTGACTCCTTTCAGTTTCAACTTGCTCAGCTGATGTTGTCACTTGGCTTTGTGGGTATGGTTAGAACATCTCTAGAACTTTCTGGCATCCATTTTGTTTTTCCAACGTGACGCACTTGATCTTTTCTTAACCTTGCAAACCATTTCAAAATGGTTATCCTTTCCTTGGCCCTTGCATATATGTCCAATGGTTGGACATTTACCTTCACGTGGAAAGGAAAATTCACATGACATGACATTGTGGCCTTCTATCTTGTGCTGCGGCTTACTTTTCAGACTCAGTGTTGATTCATTCTGGGCTGTTCCGACCCCATATTAGCAGCTTGTCTATCAGCTCTTTCTTCCGCTCTAGCAGCCATGAGTACTTGATCTAAGCTGAGTGTCTCTTCCAGCATTTGTAGTCTGACGGAATCAGAGAGACAACATTCTATTAATTTGAGATGTATGGCTTCTTCACCATTGAACTCATGGAACATGCAGTGCTTGATAAGAGAATGAAGTATTTCTACAAGCTCACCCATCATTTCACCAGCTTTTTGCCTTTCTTGACTGAAAATGTACACTTCATAGTCGACATTAGGCATTGGATTCAACTTGATGTTTAACGCCTCTTTGAAATGACAGTATGTCACTTCATTACCTTGTGGTATTTTCTGAATCACTCCTTTTACTCCTGCAACTGCAAAATTCTCTAGATACTTAACGATCTTTCTGTGATGTGCTTCTTCCAGCACATCAATTAAATCATCAGAGGATTCGATACAGGCAGTCCATCTGTCACCAATATTGTGCTTTTTAGTTGTATCGAAAGGAGGCAGTGATTCTAGGAATGTGACAGTATTATAACCCGTGCAACTTTCTCATGTCTGGAGAGTTTATTGCCCACATTGACCAAAATCTTTGTTATGCACTCGCTGACATTTGGGTCATTGTTCCAGCTCTCTGGTTGTGAGGTGCCGTCTCCTTCTTTGACGGTAAGTGCCAGATTTGTTTTTTGTACAGGATCTTCCCCGCTCTCACCTCTTTGCATTATGGCTGCTTTTACTTCCATTCGCGTTTCTTTGTGTCAGAAATGTTCCCACTTTTAGCACTTTCTTTGCACTCGGCTATCACTGCCTTTACCGCTTCTCTGTACCTGGTTGTAGCTGCCTTTGACATTGTCGTACTGTATGAATGACAGCTCAGTGTCAGACTGTGGCGCAGAATCACGTGCCCTGACTTTACCAGCAAATTTCGAGCCGATGACAAACCTTCAGTAAGGCTGTCACTTTCTTCACAAGCCTTGCACTGGATAGAGTGGCGCTTTGACTCCACATATGCCAATCAGAGTTTTTTAACTTCATCTGAGACACACATTGCATGCATGAGCAGTTTCAGAACAGCAGCAAACTTTCCTGGAGAGCACTCTCAGTTCTTTGTGTTGAGGGGTTGACATAATCCCCTACCTTCAAAACACACAAGGTGATGGACGGAATGTTGTACATTGGCAAAACATTCACCCCCAGTCACAGATCTGGGCTTAATCCATTGTTATTTTGCTCACTACGCCACCCCAGTCCAGACATGGCCATATGCAAATCAGTCTTGACCCTATGCCTCATGGGAACAGTCCAGCCCGAACTGCCAAGCCATGTCTTCCCTGGACCGGAATCAAGCATCCTAGGACCGGGTTCTGGCTCTCAGCCATCATCAGCCAGGATAGCTTGACTCCAGTGGCGTTCTGAGCACGGGACCCACGTCTGGGCATACCCTTCGTACATAGGGCAAACAGCAAAACACACAAGGTGATGGACGGAATGTTGCACATTGGCAAAACATTCACCCCCAGTCACAGATCTGGGCTTAATCCATTGTTATTTTGCTCACTACGCCACCCCAGTTCAGACATGGCCATATGCAAATCAGTCTTGACCCTGTGCCTCATGGGAACAGTCCAGCCCGAACTGCCAAGCCATGTCTTCCCTGGACCGGAATCAAGCATCCTAGGACCGGGTTCTGGCTCTCAGCCATCTTCAGCCAGGATAGCTTGACTCCAGTGGCGAAGTGAGCACAGGACCCAAGTCTGGGCATACCCTTCCCACATAGGGCGAACAGCAAAACACACGAGGTGATGAACGGAATGTTGCACATTGGCAAAACATTCACCCCAGTCACAAGGTGTGTGGAGAGGGGTCCAAGGTGTGTGGAGAGGGGTCCAGCTGTCTCTAACACACACAACACTACAGCTATGACATCAATTTTATTCTGTATTCTGAAGATTTCACTCTGGTTACTTGCAAAAGTGGCATTATACGAGATAGGTATGATATCCAATTTATGTTGAGTAGGCCAGTGCACAGCGGTTCAGTCAATGGTTGCTGTTGGGTACTAAGTTTAGTAGGTGCTCCCTAGGTGTCGCATCCCTCCCGACAGACGAGTATAACTTGAGTATCTAGAGTGCGTTCAATTGAAAATTGATAGCATCCCTGGGGGCACTCTTTGCGGGAATAATTCCTCAATCAATTCTCAAAAAATATTAGTGACGCTGAGTTGAAGATTGTAAAGTCCAAATTTGTGTGTGGTGAGGGGAACGGGAGAGGTGTTGGAGACTGTGCTACCGCTTCTAACTTCCATTGTCAGTATTGCTTTCGGCCTTTGATCATTCAGGCTCGTTTTAGACTTTATTAGTCTTTTTTAACTAGCGGCTTAACATTACGCTCACCACCTTTATTTTCCGTTTCAGCTCCGGTACCTTTAGACCAAAAACCTGCCGATCCCAGTAAGTCCCGTTCTCTCATTGGAGAACGACACATTTTGCCGTACTGCGTGTCCTTTCAAATCTCCATACATTCATTCAAACCGTACTCAACACTCACACCAGCTAAAAACCTCTGAAGAAAACAAAGGGAGCAGACCTACTATTAAAGACAGTGGGCCAGATGTAGGTAATGAAAATTTCCTGATTCTAAAATACCGAATTTTACTCATTCGGTATTTTAGAATCAGTAAATGCAATGTAGATAAAAATTCGGTAAGTATTACCGAATCTGTACGATTCTGTATTTACCAAATCGGTAAATGCAGATTCCGCAAAATAGGGAAACATTCAAGGGTGGCAGGGTATCACATTGACACCCTCTTGCACCCCTGAACAGTGCTTGTGTGCACATGTGGTACACATACATGTCCTAAGGGTATGTATGTCTGCCACATGGCACTGTTGAAAATGCACAGATTTGCATTTTCAAAGGTATTCGTTATTTACCACCAACTAATAGTTGGTGGTAAATAAAGAATCCTTAAATGTAAAAAGCACTCACTTAATTGCTCTCTACATTAAGGATTCGGTAATTTACCGAATCGGTATGTTAAGAATTCGGTAATTTACCGATTCCTTAAGTTACCGATTCGGTAAACTACCGAATCCTACAATTTGGTCACCTACATCTGAAAAGCCTAATTCCGGTCGGTAATGGCCGAAATTCGGTAATTTCGGCCGTTACCGACCGGAATTAGGGTTTATTTATTTATTTATTTATTTATTTCGATTTGTATAGCGCTATATAACCCAGGGGTCTCTAAGCGCTTACATCTGGCCCAGTATGTGCTGATAAGATCACATATAGGCACAAGATAGCACCACAATATTTTTCAAAATTCAATTCCTATACATTGGTATGTTTTTTGAGTAATTTCTTTTTTTCATTTGATTCTTATGACATTTAGAGCATTGTTATATTTGTGTCTTGTTCATTGGACCTGCGCTGACGCGTGTTTCGGTGAAGACCTGCAGATATGGCTGCACCTTCTTCAGGGCGCTTAAAGGATCAAAACTTAGGGTAACAAATAGGAGACTGTATATCCCGTGGCATCTCTGGGTCCTGGCACTCAATGATGTCTGGCAGGAAAACTTTCCAAGATAGAGAAAGAAGAGGATCTGGATAAACAGATCCGCCTTGCTATCCTGGCAAATATCTCAAGTATTTCAAATAAACTTGTGCTCCAAGGACACAGCGTGAAGAAATAAGAGAATGACAAAACATGGCATCCATCAATTCTTTAGTGTGTGAACTCCAAATTAATTTATATAAGTCATAGCAGAATGAAACAACAAACCTTACGTCGGTGTTTGCTCGAGAATCAATAAAGCAAGGTACCCATCTCTGTGGAGTGGGGCCGCTGCCACAATCTAAATAAAAAAGATTTTAGTCGCTTTTACAGTGTCACTTATAAAAGTCCTGGTGAGGAACATCTCTACCCCCTTCATCAATCCACCCACCACAATTTTCATGTGACAAGCTACTCCATGATGGACGACCAGCTGAGCATGGCATGCAGGTATGCATGCAGGGGAAGGGTTTGACGTACCAAAATCCAGTCCACAGTGAGGATCAGTTTTTTCAACAGCAGTCCACTGTGTGGGATTTTCATTATTATTATTAATTGAATTTATAATGCGCACAGCTACCCTAGACAGGGTTTCCCGGCGCAGACATGCCCACTACTGCAGACTAAGTGGACGGCAAGTAGGTTACTGAGAGAAAAGCGAGGTCTCGAGATCTCGCCTAAACTTAAGGTAAAGAGATTCATGTTTCTTGAAACTAGGAAGAGAATTCCATAATCTAGGGCCAAGAAATGAAAAGGAGCGACCTCCCATTCTGGTAAGTCTACAACTAGGAGTAACAAGATTGCCTTGAGTGGCTAAGCGTAAAGACTGAGAAGAAACATATGGATGGACAAGCTCCTGTAGGTAAGCTGGGGCCGTTCCTTGCTTGATTTTGAAGAAAGACACAGGGTCTTGAACTTAATGCGATTGTCAATGCGGAGCCAATGCAAGTCCCGAAGGAAAGGAGAGATGGATGATTTGCTTGGGACATGACAAAGGAGACGAGCTGCCGAGATCTGGACCACCTGGAGTTTCCTCAACACCTCCTGACTTCCGCCTAAATACAGAACGTTACCGTAGTCTAGGCGAGAAGTAACCAATGCCTGGACTACCGTTCTTTTAGTAGAGTCTGGAAGCATCTAGATGATCTTCCGCAGCCATATTAGAATGGTAAAACAAGTGGCGGAAACACCAGTGAGATTACGGATCACCTTAAAGGACTTCTTCAGATTTTTGACAAGCAGACCCATACCTTGGATAATGATCTGAACAGTTGTCAATGCATGACAAAGATGCACCAAAGACATCTACTTAGTTTGAAGGAAGAGACTGCAACGCAACATACCTTGACTCTAAAGATGATAGAGGCGCCACCGTCCCCCGCATCCGAAGAGCGACTACAGGAGGAAGGTCCTTCTCCTACCTGGCCGCCAAGACCTGGAACTCCCTCCCGACCGACCTGCGCCTGACCCAAGACCACCTCTCCTTCAGGAAGAAGCTGAAGACCTGGCTGTTCGAGCAGTAGCGGCACCTCCCCCCCCCCCCAGCGCCTTGAGACCCTACGGGTATGTAGCGCGCTTTATAAGTGTCACTGATTGATTGAATTACAAAGAAGCACTAATGCGAGTCTTCAGGCTCAAATCATGCATACCATTCCACAGCTGTACCACAACCTATGAGACCTACACAATACACAAACCCTGATTTCGATTCCTCTACAACACTCACAAAAGTACCACCTCAACCAGCACTACTACCACGACCACTACCTCCTTAACCACCATCACCTCAATCACAACCAACTCAACGACAAAGAACTCAATTAGCATCATCTCAACGATCACTACTTCAGACACTATTACTTAGAAACACTTCCAAGACATACATAACTAACACAAGCACCATCACAAGAAGGCTCACAACTACACTCACATCCAGTTTTTCACAGGCAAAGCTGTAGACAACAACCCTGGTAGAAAACAAATATGCATAAACATTCATTATTCTGCATATATTTAAAAGCCAGCAGTTACCCCCTTTGAAAATAAAACATTATAAAATCTAACCCAAATTCCTGTACGTTTTCGGGTATTGTTGGCATTAGAAGTGTATATGATGTGACTATATCAGAAGTAAATTTGTAACTCCATCTATAGAGCTAAACATTTCATAATGAGTCCTGTAATTAGATTATTAGTTTATCAACAACCACACATTCACAATAAAGAAATAATACATTCAAATAGATATGTTATAAAAATTATACAAAATATTATGCAATTGTAATTGGGAAAATTAAAAATGAATAGTTACTTTGTTTGGGGGGTAATGTGAAGTTGGAGTCTGGTGGGGAAAAAATAAAAACATCAGAGGAAATGTCAATATGTACAAAGGGGAAATGGAAGTGTACAACATAAGCAATTCTAACAAACATATTAAAAAGTCCTAATAGGATGCCAAATGCTCTAAAAAAAGTAAATATCCAAAAGAAGAATAAAGTCCCTGTTCCAAGCCAGAGGTGATATCGGACAGCTGTTTGTGGCTTGGGAGCAAAATGTTACGTGCCTCTTCACTCTCACTTTTTATCACTACAGCATTGATATCTTCCTTTGAGGCAGACGTTTGATACCTGGCAGGATCAGATCTCCTCTGCCCCTTGAGATGCAAAACACAGGAATTGTGGGGGAACAAGTAAAGCGGACGAACTGGGAGACCGCACTTAAGGTGGGATGGGTTGTGGAGGCAGATGAGCCATTATGCCTGCTATCAAGGAGCTCATGAGGGTACAGAAATGTGGATGCTGCTCAGCAAACCTCTTGGTGTGTGTTAACTGCACCTATTAAAGGCTCCACGTCCCAAGAGACAATTAACTTACTTTCTGTTCTGGACTCAGGATCTTCTTGAGAGTAGTCATTGTGACATAATCATGGGGTTGGACAGGCAACATGATTGGTTGGGCACTTGGAATAGGAGAAAGAAGAGGAAGAGAAGGGTTAGAAGGGGTTGCAGGTCCTGTTGGTATGGAGGTTTCTGGAGGAAAAGAATGGATGCAGGTCCCACCAGTGGCGGGCCTGCTCTCCATGCACATCAAAGTATCTTGATCAATACCAGGAGGAGCCCCATTGTCTAACTTCACCTGGTTGGTGTTGTCCAAATCCTCTACCCCCACAATGGGCTCAAACGTCTTTGCTCAGAAACTTTTTGTGATTGAATGTTTGTCTCTGGGCAGGTACACTCTCTCTTCTAGTGGTTGGTTTCTCCTCTGCGCTGGTGGATGGCAGCTCTCGTGCCCACCTTACAGTTGAGGATCTAGATATTCGCCCCGGTCTTGTGCAGTGATGTCATCCCTCACATGGTACATGCAGTCAAGTTTCCCTGTGAGATTTTACAACTTACCTCTGAGCGACATGGCACCAAAATCACCAGTGCCCCACCGACATGCAATAGGTGAATAACAGAAGATGTAGTTGTTGTGTGTAATTCCAGGAAAGACAGTGTATGTAACATGGAAGCAGGCTCTGGCATTAAGTACAGTTTGCTTTATTAATGGTGGGCTAGCGGTGTCTAGTGCAGAAAATGGATTCCCTGTGGTGAGGGGGTTAAAATGACACATAGTGCAATCAATGGCACCTAAGACACGAGGAACGTCGGCAAAGGTGTAGAAATCTATTGCCATCCTTTGCTTTCCTCCAATGACTGTGGCATTGTGGCAAACTGATGCTCTCTTCAAGTGATACATCTCAGTACCTGATGCAAGCATTAAGATTGGCTTGGCTGTGAGATGCCTATGAGGTCAGAATTGACACTCTGGAAAGATTCAATGGCCATAAAATGGCATACAGCCAGCATTTTAATGTCAGTAGGGGTGGCCTACGGGTGGATCAAGCGCATGCTCATAGTCTGTATCGATGTCATTGTTCACTTTAGGTGAGAAGTTGCATTTTGCAATGACTTCTTTCCTAGACATGCCAAAGATATTGATCCTTTGCCTGCAATGAGATGGCAAAGACATTCAACATCCTAGTGAATGCTAGAAAGATGTTTGGTTTGTGAGTTAATTTCTTATGTGGTCAGCTTTATGATATGCAGAATCCAGCACACATGTAAAAAGGAAATACTAGGAGAAATAAAGATATTTCTCCTCGTTGTAATTCCCTTACGCCTCCCCTGGGGAACATACATTTTTGGCACTGCCTCAAATTTACGATTTCTAGTGAATCTGGGGCAGTGCCAAAATGCCATGGATGTTGCTGGGGGCGCCCCTAGCAACACCCATTGCACACCCCTTCGATGCAGAAAACTGTGTTAAAGGGAGCCATATTTACGAGCCACCATTAAGCCAAAAAAAGTGGCTAGCAGGCACATGCATCAATATTGCATTTTGCGATTCCTTAACCCCTTCGACACGGGTGACAAAGCCAGCTCGTCATGGGCGTTACCTGCGCTGCTCGCATGACGAGCTGGCTTTGTCACCTAACGCGGGATTTTTGAAATTCCAGCGCACAGCGGGAAAACCCGCTAGCGCGCATGCGGTTAATTGCGAAAAATAAGGAATCCCAATTAAGGAATTGCAAACTGCAATGCATCAAGAAATCGCTATAAAAATAGCGATTTCTTAAAATTCCTTAATTGCGATTCTCTAATTGAGAATCGCAATTAAGGAATACTTCCCCATCCATTCCTATGGGCCTAGAGGCCCATAGGAATGAATGGAAAGACATTCTTAATTTGCAATTCACCATTAAAAATTTGCAAATTAAGAAAGCAATTTCAAGGGTGCAGGGGTGTCCAAAGGACACCCTGTTGCACCTCTGAAATCTGCTTAGGAGTAGATTTTGCACACTCACATGCCCTAAGGGCATGTGTGTGTGTAAAATGGAACTTTGAAAAATGCACTTTAGTGCATTTTTCAAAGTATTCGCAAAATACCATGAAGGTCAACTTCTTGGTAATTTGTTCCCCTTATTTGCGAATTCTCAAATTTTTAAAGTTTGATGCATTGCATTTAAGGATTCTCAATTTGACATTCCTTAAATGCAATCGCAATTTAAGAAATCGCAATTTTGCGATTTCTTAAATTGCGAAAATAACAAAAATGTTAATGCATCCCAAAAATGGGAATTGCATTCGCAAACGGCCGAATTTTGCGATTCACACCGTTTGCGAATGCAATTTCCTTTGATGCATGTGGCTGTTAGTGCTGCCACGTAAATATGGAGCAGACTCCTGCGCCACGGAACGTCACAAAAAGTGATATTCCGGCGGCGCAAGGGGCCTCATAAATGAGGCTCTTAAAGATTGCCAAATAAACATTTCCCATTATTTCCTAATTTTCCATATTGTTATTCGGTACCTAAATTATTTTTTAGTTGGAGTGTATTGCAGTATTAGAGATTGGCCATATGTGGTGTTTGACTTTCTTCAAGGCTGAGGTGGAGAACATTTAAGCCTGTTTTGTCTCTGTTAGGGCTGCAGTAACTTTAGAAGAGTAGTTTGGGAATAGTATTGGTCTTGGTTTTTTTGGGTGAGGAGGTGTTTGTATTTGCACGCCTTACACTTCCCTACTTAAATTTAACTAAAATACTCCTATTTAGCTGAAGATTTTTACCAATTTCAAGCCATTTGCCCTTGCCCCTCCAACATTTATTACAAAAACATATATACCCACATTTGTGGAGATTTTTTTACATGTGGCAGAGATCTCCACAAATACAAAATAGGAAAGGTGGGGGTCTCCAGCTGGAGGTTTGTGAATAGCATTTAGTCGTATGTTAGTAGGACTGTTGTAGTATCATTATACGTCATACAAAATGAAGTTTGTGAATGTGCCTCTTTTCTAAGCCCACATAAGGAAGGACAATTTAGCACCTATTCTTTCAAAATGAATGGGCACCTCCTTCCTCTGCCAACCCACATTTCCATTTGCAGTCCTCATTCAGCCCATGTCCTGTGTGGTGGAGTAACTCCTATAAGCACTCGCCTCTCCTTGAAAATATAGCCACTATGGTGTTGCTGCTACATACATGGATAACGAGCATGGGGAAGCACAATGGGAAGGCAGAGGGAGCAGTAGTCCACATGGCCCATGCATTTCAAGTGTAACCCTGATGCAAAATCCATTCATACATTTCAAAAGGAAAGCCTGCATTTATTTTTGATGAGTACATTAGGACGGACATACCACTAGATGGTGCTAGATAATAGAACTGGTGTGAGGGGCCACCTTGATGCTTTTACAGAGGTCAGAAAAAACTTCTGACAAGTCTGTTAAGGATAGCATGATGTGCACACAGCCCTATGCTTATCTTGTGCACTATCTCCACAGATGGAAAAAGTAATTGGAAGGCCATCAGAGCTCAAGAGACTGGTGTCTGACAGAGTCTTTCCGTCACTATCTTTGGCTATGGGGCTGGTTGGAACTATGACTAAAAGCCTTGTAAGGGTCCACCATAAATGCAGGGAAGGATTGGCATCATCTATGCATTGCCACTGACATATGCACAAACAAGCCAGGACTGTTGGCTATGCCAATGGTTGTCTGCTGTAGGAGATAAATGAGTAATAACAATTATGTTCTTGTAAATAATACTCAAAGTGTTTCCATTCTGATAATATGAGACTGTGAGTTATGTTATGTTATGCTAAATCATTTATAAAGCGCAAACGGTTACCCTGAGGTGTCCTGGCGCTCGTTATTACTCCTTACAACAAAAGCTTGAGTCAGCAAATTTGTTCGAAAACAGCCACGTTTTCAAGGCCTTTCTAAAGGCCAACAGATCAGTGGTCTCTCTAAGATATAGAGGGAGATTATTCCAGGCCTTGGCTGCTCCATAAATAAATCTCCGTCCACCCCAGGAGACTTTTTTTGTAGATGGGACAACAACCAATTTTGCACCCGATGAACATAGATTTCTTCTTGGTGAGTACCACGAAAAATGTTTTTGAAAGAAATCAGGACCTTTACTTTGCAGTGCCTTATGCACTATACATAGGGCTTTGAACAGTACTCGCTTCTTTACAGGGAGCCAGTGTAGTTTTTTTAATTTCATTTATGACTGAAGTAAATTTAGACACCCCCGTGAGAAGTCGGGCTGCAGCATTTTGTAATCTTTGCAATGTATTTATACATCTTTCCTGCATATTCAGGTACAATCCATTACAATAGTCAATCTTTGACATTGCAAGTGCAGTAACCACTGTTTTCCTACTTCCAGATGGTGAATATGGAAACATTTTTTTACTGTTTTTAAAACAAATGCCATAGAGGATGATACAGCGTTAACTTGAGCACTCATATTTAGTTTGTCATCTAATAGGACGCCAAGATTCTTTACTTTTTCCACTGGTATGGGAAGGGTCCCCAATTTTGGAGGCCACCAAGTTGGACTCCAGAAATTTGTGTTATTCCCAAAAAGAATTACCTCAGTCTTATTAGAATTCAGCCCCAGGCTTTATTTTGCCATCCAGTCCCAGACAACTTCCATACAATTGTGAAAGCGCCTGTTCATGCCTGCTTCCTGTCCTGGCAGGAGGGACACTACAATCTGTGTGTCATCTGCATAAGACATGATGTCAAAGCCCAAGTTCTTAATAATCGGCGCAAATGAGGAGACATACACATTAAATAATGTTGGGCTCAACGGTGATACCTGTGGAACACCACAGGGCAACACAAACGGCTTTGATTGAAATTCACCCATGGGGACCACTTGTACTCTGTCATTTAGAAAAGATTATAAAAGCTCCCACGCCTTATTGCGTAGTCCACATGACCTTAAACGGTCCATCAACAGATCATGATGGACCTTGTCAAAGGCCGCAGATAGGTCCAGTAGGATGAAGGCGGCGTTACCGCCCTGATCCACTGCTTTCCTAATCTCATCAGTGGTCTTTATGAGTGCTGATTCCGTACTATGACCACTCCTAAAGCCAAATTAGGATGGGTCCAATGCTTGGGTCTGATCAAGAAAAATACCGAGTTGAGTATTTAGCTCCCTCTCTATTAGTTTTGCTGGCAGAGGAAGTCTGGAAATAGGGCGATAGTTGTTAGGGTCCTTAGGATCCAACATTGGCTTTTTTAAAAGGGGTAGAATAGATGCCACAGGTTTATGAAAAATGCCAGTTTCAATCATTTTATTAAAGATTGATGTAAGTGCCCAGGTAATGGGTTCCATTGCCAGTTTGGCAACAGCCACTGGACAGGGGTCATATGGGGAACCTGATTTAGCGGCTTCGAGGAGAGTTCTACTCAAAGATAGAGCCTCAAAATTATCCAAAGTTCTCAATGGTTCAACATTACTAAGGTCTGTGGAAGGGGTAGTAGTCTTGAGAGATCTCAATCAATCCAGTTCTTCCCTTCACACCACTATATTCTGCAATCTAAGTTAGACACAGCCTTCTTTCTCCCCCACGGCTTTTCTTAAATCCACTATTTGAATATCTCAAACCTCATCTCTTTCCTCTGAAAAATTCTCATTTTACTCTTTCCTGCATGTTCTTCCTTGCATCTCCTTCACTTCACCACCCCAGACACAGTGCATTTACTCACCTGAAAGTACTGCATTTTCTTTAACGTTAAGTTTGTCAGCTGTTTGATGAATATTTACCTGTAATGTACATTTACTATGTTATGTAGATTTGTATGGTGCAACTAATCTCCCGTGAGTTTATCCAGGCACTGGAGCAGGCGTGTAGTTGTGGGTGTCAGGCACTGCAGAAATTAGTCAAAGATCCTGGTCTTTAGCTTCTTGTGGAATTCAAGAAGTGAGAAGGAGGGCCTGGTGTGTTGGGGGAGGTCTATCCAGGTCCTGGGTGTGATGCAGGAGAATACTGGACCTCCGATTCTGGTCTTGTGGATGCGGGGGTAAGTGAGCATGGGGTGGAGCACAGGTATCTTGAGGGTTGATGGAGGTGCAGGTGGTTGTTCAGGAATGCAGTTGTGCAGTGCTTCGTATGCGTACATGAGGAGTTGTCTGCGTTTGTGGATAGGGAGGCAGTGATGCTCGCTGAGGTGAGGTGAGATGTGGGTGCATCAAGGGAGGACAAGGATAAGCCTCACTCTGGCATTCTGGAGGTAGTGTAGAAGGTGGTTGGAGATCCCGGCGTAGAGTGCATTGCCGTAGACTAATCTGCTAGTGATGAGAGATTGCGTGACAGTGGGTCTGGTGTTCAGGGATAGCCATTTGTGTATCTTGCAGAGAATGCAAAAATGTGGAAACAAAAGGAGCTGACTGCATTGACCTGCTCTGTCATGCTGAGCGTGTCATCCAGGGTGATCCCTAGGTTCATGGGTGGTCGTTGGAGTATGTGCAGTCCAAGTTATGAAGGGCACCAGGTAAAGTCCAATGGAGAATTCTTTTTCGTGAAGATTAACACTTCCGTCTTGTCAGAGTTGATTTCAGGCAGTTAAATGTCATCCAGTCTGCTATGTTGACCATGCAGTTAGAGAAGTTTGTTCTGGTTGACTTCTCTGTCAGAAAGAGGATATTTTGGGTGTCATCAGCATAGATATGATGGTGAGACCTTGGGATCCAATAATGTTGGCAAACTGGGTCAAGCAGATGGTAAACAAGGTGAGCTGAGTGATGAACGCTGAGGGCCACTGCATATCAGCTCCTTGGATTCACACATGTACGATGGTAGTCTCACTTGCTGTGTTCTTCTTGTTTGGAAGGATCCTATCCATTTGAGGGCCGGTCCTTTGATGCCTATGTCATGCAGTCTTCCGACGAGGGCGTGAAAGAGACTGTAAAAGGCAGTGGAGTAGTCAAGTACCTACTTCACACATATTTGCAATGAATCACAACTACAGCAGGCACTCGCGATTATTGTTCTGTGCGCTCTGCACAGAGCCAGGGACTCACTGCACAGAAGCCAAGGATTGAACAAGCACATCATTTTGACCCAATGATAGGCACTGTAACAAAATCACACTGTTTTCAGCCTCAAGTGCAGAGCTCAAAGTGCGACTGGTATAATCACCTGAAGTTTACTCATTTCAAAGTAGGCACTATACAAGAATAATATGCTGCAAAAAAATGACTGCAGAAAAAACATGCTGGAAAAGCAAACATTCTTTATGGATTGTATAGAGACCGAATCAGCAAGCTCGGAAGAGGACTCCAATGCCCAGCATCCAGCGCGGCCTGAGTGATGCCAGTGCCATGTGATGTTCATGCCAGGGGAGGCTTAAAAGGGGTTCAGGTCTCCCGCAGCGCGGGAGACCATATCAGCAAGCTGGGAAGGGGACGCCAACCCCCAGCGTCCAGCACAGCCCGAGTGATGCCAGCGCCACGTGATTTTAGTGCCAGAAGGCGATCAAAAGGGGCTCGGGTCTCCCGCAGCACGGGAGAACATATCAGCAAGCCAGAAAGGGGACTCCAAACCCCAGCGTCCAGCACAGCCTGAATTAGGCCAGCTCCATGTGATTTTCACACTAGGAGGTGCTCAAAAGTGGCTCAGGTCTCCTGCAGCGCAGGACACGCGCAGGCGTACCTGGGCAAGGGGCTGGCCCCTTTGTGCCCGTCCGCGGTCAATTATGGCCGGGCTGGGCCCACTCTCTTGTTTTTTTTGGTTCTTTGTGAGCTGGATCAGTTGAGGCCAACTGTCGGAACTGCTCGGACCATAAATCAGCAAGGAGTAGGGAGCACAGAATTTAGAGGTCAAGGAACTGGTATGCTCCTGACCTTTGGACAGTGACTACAGAACCCGGTTACGTAAGTACTTAATCTGCCTTTTATGGGACACCTTTCCACTCAGTCCTTTAACTGAGAGGTGGGCTCACTGGAGAAGGGTATTATGGGGAAAAGGAAAAATGAACCCACGCGCTCCCTGCTGGATCCAAATAGGGGTACCATTGACTCCTTCCTGATAAAGGGTGTGTGGGCCATTACCAAAGAAATAGAAATGGCCTAGAGGTGATTCTCTCTAGACAAGGCGGGAGCAGAACTCCCGATGCTGGGGGAGACTATGGGCACTGTGGTGGATACATCTCTAGATGGAGCACCGGGACGTGGTCAGGAGGGCCCGGTGGTCTCTATCTATAGCCCTAGCCAAACTAACACAGCTTTGGGGCAGAACACACAGACTAGGAACTCGGCGGTCCCTCCTCATAGCATAGATCCGAGTGGCCCCCCTCCGCCAAAGAAACTACAGAAAGTGAACAGGAAAAAAATTACCCGTAAAGAAAGGGGAGGGCACTGTTAGCGGGGACATTGTTGACATTAAGGACTCTGAAGCCTTTAAAGAACTTTGGGCTCCTTTGAAGCAAAATATTGTGGAAGCATTAACTGGTTTATTGAACAATTTTTGTATTGAATTCTCCAAAGTTTTGAATGACACAAGAGCTACACTTGGGAAAGGTGAAAACACCCTGCTTCCCCTCACTCAAGTCTTGCAGACGTCAGATTCTCAGCATCAGGCTGCTCAACCATTAATTTCCCCTGCAGGGGCCCAAATCCCTACCCAGATCCCCTTAGCTAGACTCAGCACTTCAGGGACTTCGACACAGGTCTTGGATACCAGGGACAGCTTACCTCGAACCCCCTTGATTCGTAACATTGGCAGGACTCCTAGGGGGCACCAGTCAAGGCAACGGGTAACTAATATAGATACTGTATCTGCCCCCAATTTGCTCTGATCTACCAGTAATAGATCTCCCTCCAGCTAGTTGCCCATATACTGTAGTCCTGGTAGGGGTACCAGGCATGAACAATCCAAAGGACGAGTCCACCGATCAATTGATTAACACCTTAGCTGCTTCGCAAATATCCCTCCCCAGTGCTGCGCTGTCCATTGGAACTAGTGCTGAATGGACGTCCAATGGTCGTGCGCAGCACTGGGGAGGTAGCGCTCGTGACGACCGTTGGCCGTCAGCAGCGCTTAAGAGGTTAATAAAGCAATTTACTGGTTTTGTAAACATGCAAGATTTAACATGGTTGATCATAGGCATATTTTGAATGCTAAGTGGGTTGCCTGGATCGGTGAGACTAAGAAAATATTTAAAGGGGATAGCGTGATTGTCACACTTAGACACCCAGAACTGGCCAACAAGATCTTAATATAACACCTCGGAATCATTTGCAGCTGATTTTGGGATCAAACCCCTACCTTTGTTTTCTTTTTCAGGCCACCTCTTAGTTTCACAGAACCACAAAGCCTTTCAGCTCAGGAAGAAGGCCCTCCCTGTGTGGGGGGTTTCCGACCTCATTTAACCCATTTATCCCCTTGATGGATTTAAACTACATAGATTGGCAACAAGTGAGGGGGGTATTGGCAAAGACAATGACATTTTTGTTGAATCCCCTGCTGTACTCCATGTGTCAGAGGAGACCAATCCGGGGTCAATAAGAGGTCCTATTTACATACATAGGGAACATAGTAATACGTGGCCTGGTGGACCAGGGAAGATCTCACTACCCACTTTTTTTAATCAGAGGGGGGTCGGGGTGACTTAAACATAGTCTACTGGAATGTGGAAGGGTCCAATACATGAGACATTTTAATAGAATATGCATACAGGAAACGTAGGAGCCAGTGAACAGTGGGACACATTACCAAGATCACGTGATAAATATTGCAAATCCCACTAAACGTGTTTTTCATTATCACCCTCTATCGCTGAATTACATCACCGTGTTAGCAGCGTATTAGCAACGCTTTGCTAAAATGCTATGTACAATCCAGCGATAGGCTGCAATATTCATCATTAGCGTGTGAAATCCAGCAATGAATTCACAGCGCTAATGAAAAGCTTGTTAATTGGGGAGTGTGGAATTAAGCAGACAATCCACCTGCCGTACAAAACACGCTCAAGTCAAGTTTTTACCAGGCGTAAGAGTCCGGCGATAACCGGCATTACCTTGTTTTTTTTTTTTATCGCTCCGTGGTTCCGAAGCCGTGTTGTTAATACAGCGATGTTGAGTTTGCAACTTTTTACATTTTGTTTTTTGTAGGAAAGCCTATTTTGCATCTCATTAGCGATATATATCGCTAACATGAGAAGCGTTACAAAAACGGCAGCTAACATGCGCTACTGAATGTTAGCGACGCCTTGATGATTGTGCAATAGGAAAATTGCTGATTTTCTGACGATAAGTGCCGTAAATGTGGCGATATAACTGTTGATAATATGCTCCAGTGTCTTTCTAGAGGGCTATAAAACATGTTTTTGCCCAGCAGGAATGTGTAGATCCGGGAGAACAAGGGTGGGTTTCATTATAAATGTAGACCTTAGGGTCCTCGGCAGTATGAAGACCCTGCTGGGGGACTCTAATGTGGTACAAGGGCTCACATTAACTAGCAAAGCATAACGATGTATCTTAATTAATTTTTATAACTGAAGACACCAACATCAAGGATCGGCTAGCCTTAATGAGTTAAGCGGAAACCTGGAGCTTCTCCAGGGGGGAAGGCCTGTCACAGACTCAGCTAATTGTAGTGGGAGATTATAATTGCCATCTGTGCCCCAACCCATTGAGAATGGTAGGTTTGCACATTATGTGAAGGATTGCATCTGGAACATACCCAGGAAGAGCAGGATCTGAATGCCCTCCTAAATACTTATGGTTCATCACACACTCTGGACCTGCTAGCCATTGCCCCTGACTCCAAGGTGCCCCCAACCTACAAAAGTAGAGGCTGTGCAACTTCTATTGATTTCATTTTTGTGTCGCTCACATTGAGTAGGTTTAGATCTTCCTTTAACCCCTTCGACGCTGATGACTAGCTCAGCTCGTCATAATGTACACCTCTCGTACGCTCATGACGAGCTGAGCTCGTCATGAACCGCGGGATTTTCGAATCTTCAGCGCACAGCGGGAAAATGCGCCACACCGTTAGCGTTAACATAGAGCACAGCACATTTAGTGATCACAATCCCGTGATTGTGTCTCTGATAGCCCCCTGGAACCAGCCCGTAGTGTGAAGAATGACGGGAGTACGATGTTCGTTACTGATCAAGGGAGTCGCTTAAGATGCTCTCAGGTTGATATTAGCACTTTTAATAAATCTCTTTTTAGTTTAAATAAGCAGGAGATCGTGAAATGCTTAGACTTGCAAGTTCAGGGAGAATAAATATTCCAAGCATTTCCTGCTATAACTCAAGTAGTGGATGGATTGTTAACAGCTCCAGCACCTCCTCCAACATGGATGACACAAGATGGTTTGACGAGGAGTGTTCTCGTTATGTTATGTTAATGTCTTTAAAGCGCAGTGGTTACCTGAGGGTGTCCTGGCGCTAATTATTTATCCCGAAGGCAAGAAAAAAGAAGGAAAAGAGGTTTATTCAGCTAAAAACCAGGTTTTTAAGCCCGTCTTGAAGTCTGAAAGATCTGTGGCATTTCTTAGGTGAAGAGGAAGGGTATTCCAGTCTTCGCCGCAAAAACGGCAAAGCTTCTGCCACCCCACAGAACTTCTTTTGTGTGCGACACAGGCCAACTTGACACCCAGTGTCACTTCTGGGTTTTTAACTTCTTAAGATCAGCTTTAAGGATGAGAACCTCTCGAGGTGACTGATGGTCACAAGAGTATTTGTTATTGTTATTGTTATTTTTAACTTCGATTTATATAGTGCCAACTCACCTACAGGTCTCTAGGCACTCAAATTTGAGAATTGTGCACAT
Source organism: Lissotriton vulgaris (assembly GCF_964263255.1). NCBI lineage: Eukaryota > Metazoa > Chordata > Amphibia > Caudata > Salamandridae > Lissotriton > Lissotriton vulgaris. The sequence goes on along the minus strand of NC_141695.1, from coordinate 186,616,627 downwards.
TATTAGGCTGTTAGGTATGTTCTGTGACGTTGTTACTTTCGTTTTTAGAAGTATCTGTGTAGCCTAATTGTGTTAACACCTTAGATGCGCGCAAACATCCCTCCCCAGTGCTGCGCTTTCCATTTGAACTAGTGCTGAATGGACGTCCAATGGTCGTGCGCAGCACTGGGGAGTTAGTGCTGCCGTCGGCCAACGCCCCGACGCAGCACTTAAGAGGTTAAATTAACGTTAACCAGGATTTTATTGATTATGTTTTTTAAAACTTACGAAATGGCTGCTGGGAGTGTGATGAATTTAGGAATCTAGCAGGGACAAATAGATATAATGGATTTGGTGTTCTCCATAATTGTTGAAAAAATGAAAGGAGGACCCCACACAGGCTTATAGGGGACTGGGGGGATGATAGTTATCAAAAAGGACAGAGGTGTCCCCACGAGAAGGACAGAATGAAGGTGTGTCCAATCCTAATGAGTGTTCACTATGGTGAACCTATTTAATAGGTTCACCATAGTGAACACTCATTAGGATTGGACACACCTTCATTCTGTTGAGTGTTCACTATGGTGAACCTATTTAATAGGTTCACCATAGTGAACACTCATTAGGATTGGACACACCTTCATTCTGTCCTTCTCGTGGGGACACCTCTGTCCTTTTTGATAACTATGTTCTCCATAATTGTACACCCGGTTCCTTTACAGTTGATGCATATACTTGTGTATGATTTCTTTTAAATCGTCTCTTTTATGGTTATAATTATTTTATGCTGAATAAAAATTAGTATTATTATTATGGATTGCAAGACTAAATAAACCATGAAATATAAACAGGAACTACATCATTTACTACTTAAGGTTTTACATTCATTGTTTAAAAATCGAGCAGCTTATGTTGACTGGCAAGTTAAGGACGTGAATATAGGGCCCGACTGGGGCATGTTCCAACAATGCCTGTTTTCAAATACTGCAGGAAGGACCTGGCCCACCTAATTCTAAGTGTAATGTTTTATTACAATAGAATTGTGTTCTCACTACTTATCGGTGAGAAGAGAATCATATAACTGCTATATTGTAATCAATTATTACAGCTGAGCTGTGATGTGATGTCAATTGCATCTGCAATGCCAGCAGAAAATGTGAAAGGCAACGTGTATAACAGAACACCAATTGCACATGGCACTCAAATAGTTAAAAGTAAAAGCAGATTTTCAGACCCTGCTCACTTTCCCCCTAAAAATTGAATGAGTGCTGTCTTTATATATAGTTGTGTTTATAGAAGGTTTTATATTTACAACGTCTGGCATGTTTATTCCAGCACAACAAGAACATGTGCATGCTAAGAGAGAGCAGGTTTTGATATCAACTTGCATCAGCGTGCTTAAAATATATTTGCTGTGACCCTATAAAACTTCCTTCTGGTTTACTTATTTTTGCAGCAACGATTGAACAACTCGTTTCATGCAAAGAATAATAGCCAAAGGATTTACCAGCAGGTTGGAAAGAGTAATGGCGAATCCTGTATTATAAGGAATAAAATGCCCCCTTAGTGCGAATTAAAAGCAGAAGGCAAGTCACCTCTGATTTCTGTGACATTATAAAGGAACACAGAGTTGAGACTCTCCTAATCTATACAGACACAGAACTCCTCGCTGGCTTGCAAAAGTCTAATCATTTACGGCCGAAGTACTTTATGACATGTGCATACATTTGAAAGATAAAACAAATGCTTCTCCCTCTGGGCTCATATTCCTTTGTTTATCCCACACTGCTGTTTCAGTTGTGCCAGCAGGCTCCTGCATTTTCGCAGCATCCAACCATGGTGGGGACCAGCACCGGAAATGAGATCAATTTTGCAAAATTGTCAAAACAAAGTACGATTTAAGAGTTTGGCAGAACGCCTTGAAATCTGGTTCCTTGCAAGTTGTGGTCATTCGAAAAGAGAAGTCAATTCTGGCCGCCCGGATGACACCATCACAGGCAGTTGCCGGAACGCTGATCGCTTCCGGCCACTTCCCTCCAATCCGAAGCTGACGTCACGGCCTTTCGCTGCTCATCCATGCTGCGGGCAGCTTTTAGAGGCCTGCGGATTATCGACGCCCTGTCCATACTGCTGCACTTTACGCCGACCTCCCTCTGCAACAAAGAGCCAGTAAATAAATAAACTCGAAAGGTTATCCCATTTCCAAAAGGCTTAATGCGAGCTGTCGGTAACAGTATTAATGGCAGCTGTGGTCTGGGCTCTCTTTTGGGCCGTAATTGATCCGTGGCAGCCATTACGAAAACCGCGCGCTGTGTTTATTTCGGGCGGGTGCGCGTTGTCTAGACCCGGCTCTTAGGCAAAGAGGGCCGCGTCCCCGGTGGTCCAGACGGGCCCCGCCGGACGCGGCCGCGCGATCGGAGGCAGATTTATGGCGGATCAAACCCATCTCGGCCTTCTCGGGAGTCCGTACAGGCATTGTTTCCCATCGTCATGATTTATGTGCGGGCATCAGTGGAGTTGTTTTGTCTTAAGCTACTTCCGCTCTTTCCGCTTCAATAAAAGCTTTGCTTCAATTTGGCTGCTCGAACCTTTCTTTTTCCTTTTTACAAGTTTAGCAAGGGCTTTGAGTGTGATGAAAAAAAACAAGGGGGTCTCTCGAAGGGACGTGGCCAATGTAATTAAGGGCGTGGCAGTAAGCTAAAAACTGTGTTTAGCATAGGGTGACTAACTGACCTGGGTGCAAATTCAGGACGCTAAGTTTAAAAATTCTGGACAGCGGGTCAGGACAAAAATTCAGGACAGAAGGTCAAAATTCAGGACAAAACTTATGGACAAAATGTACGATAGTGAGCAATAGCATAAAAGTAAGTAAATAGACAACCACTTAAGTACAAGTCAAAATAAGTTTGTATTAGGTTGAGGCAATCGTGCACTTCATTTTTTTTGTTATGCATGCAGCTTTGAGCAACTGTGCAGGTCTTTTTGTGGTATTTCAAATGATAATAATCTATATCTATACTAATATATTAAAGAGAGAGCCCAAACCTTTGAGGCGGGTAACACCCAGTACAGCGTTGGAAAGGGCAGTTGTAGCAGAAGGACATAGGCTATGCAGACGCCCACCATATACATTTAAAAGGTAAAAGAACCGTGCCAGCAAAGTAGTCCCTTGTGGGCATGTCTGCGTTGTGCTGTGGGCGTGTGCTGGGGGCGTGACAAACGCTGGGTGTGTGTGGTACGTTCCGCCCTTCATACCATGTCTCATATCGTGTGCCGTGCGCGTGTGCTGGGGGCGTGGGCGTGTGCGGGGCGCGGGATTACTTAAAACAAAAGGGAGCTTGTGCCCAATATTTCATTGTTTTTTCTTCCCAGGTTCTGTACATTCCAGCTCCGGGTGTGCTTGCCCAGCGCTCCCAGTGACGTGCACCTGCTTTACTGTATGGAGATCTGGCATGGCGCTATTCCCAAGGGCCGAAAGGAGCACAAACAGGGGCCATTGTGCAGGAAATGTAATCTCTCCTTCACGTCCAGTGACGCCTGAAGCGCACACTGGAGATTTTCCACTTCCTCGCGCACGCACATCTGGACACAAGGCCCGCCTCCACGGAAATAGCAAGAAAGGGACTATCCCTCCCCCTGGAATATGTGATAATATTCCGCAAACCAACATCCCGCATACCAACACTCCGCAATTTTTATAACTCAGGACTATTACTCCGCAAAGACATCCTTTCTAAAACGTTTACAACACATACAACTTTATCACGCATGCCTTTATAACGTAAATGCATGTGGTAAAGTCATATACATTGTAAAAGTACATTATTAAAACATCAAATATATGTATATATGTGTATATATATGAACACACAATTGTGGCTATTCCCCAAGCCTCTTGTTCGGCGGGCACACGGCAGGGGTAGCCACCCCCGTATATTAACACAGTTTTCGCCAGCAGGTTCCCTCCTCCAGTCCCGGGAAGAAACCACACAGGAGCCGTGGCCACGATTCAAAGTGCAGTTTATTGCAAGCACAAGGACATACGCGTTTCGAAGTAAAACACTCCTTCCTCACGGGCTAATATATATACACACATTTTTAAAATTTAATTAAAACATGTATTTTTTTAAATTGCATTATTTATATTATTTTTATTTATTATTTTATTTTATTACCCTTTGTAGGAGAGTAGGGTCTGCAATCCCATGATCACCCAGATTTTTCGCTTTTGTTTCACTGGTTTACGACTTTCTCTGGCTGTGGGCCTGCCAATCAGACCCACAGCCTGGCTGTTCTCTTTCTAAATTACGACATGTACCCTAGGTGCATTTACCAATTGGTACTGGGCCACCTTATCAGACCCCGTAACGCAGGGCATAGGTGTACCCAGGGCCGCCAGGGGCTGCAGCATGTATTATGCCACCCCTGGCTGGCCTCCTAAATTTGACACAACTGGCTGCATGACAGCTGGGGCAAAGTCGTGTACTCACCCTTTGCTTTAGGTATAGTAGCCCTATATCTAACCGTACAATGGACGCCCGAGTTCCTATCAGTCACTCCTATGGCAGGCCTTGACAATCCTGAAGGCAGAGTGCGTGGGCTCGTGTGAGCTAGGTTCTGGCCCGAGCCGAGCCCGGTTGCAGCTTGCGGAACAAAGACCCAATGGCTGTTCCATGATAACGCGTACCACATCGGTAACTTCGGTGTCGCGTTATCAAGACATGTCGAGTAAGGTGTCATACGAATCGGGATGCTGCCCCCTCACCAATTCTGGCGACGAGGTTAGCATTGCGCCCTTCTAGAGGGACACGACATGTACGTAACTGTGAACCCCGGTTAAAGTTAACTAAAGCCTCAGCTCCACAAAATGGATGCTGCCACCACAGACACGAGTCTGACCTCCTGCTGCTGGGAGTCCTTCCAGCGAGGAGCGCTTGGACAAAGGGTTTCCTGTCGAGGGCGGTGTTCGCACCGTCCCAGACAGGGTTTGTGTATTCTGGGTAGGTAGGGCTTTTGCGAGAAGGTGACTGCGGAGTGGCACCCCGGCGCTCACTACGCATCTGCCGGTCAGAACCAGTTCCAGGGGCGCCAGCCCTGGCCTGGGGAAAGCCCGGCAGGGGAGAGGGGTGTAACTACCCCCCTTCCTGGTCCCACCCTTAGGGCAGGACCTAGTCATGTACCCACCCCTTTCTTTAGGATAAAGGCCGGAGCGGGGACCCTTCCAAATTAGATCATCTTTGAATCAAGAACTACTTTCTACGAAAGGACATTCGAGACTCTTCTCAAGATTTCTCCCTTGTGACTAAGGAGTAGTCACCCTGCATCAGAGGGGACCATCTAAGAACTCTGCGGTTTGCTGCAAGTCTTCCTCAAGGAATCCGACGGCCCAGCTCGACGAGAACCGGCTTCCCTGGCACCTCTGACCTCTACCCACGTCATCAGCTCAGCTGTGATCTGTGGGTGCGACGAGACCTCGAGGGACCGGCCATCATCAAAACCTGCACGCTTTCTTAACCAGCACGACCATCAAAGTAATTCCCTGGTGAGTGCTCTGGGGTCCGAGAAGCCCCGACCCTGAGCCGCTCCAGCACCGAAGTGCAGTCTCCCAGCATCTCCACGATCTGCGTGGGGCCCTTCTGCTCGCTGCTCAACACGTTGTCCGGTCACTAGCCGCTGGCTTGTGCCCTCCTGTGACGACATCCAACAACCAACGCTGCTGGTCTGGTTGCTCCAGACTGGCCTTTACTTCTATCTTTGAGAGAAGCACCCCGGACCCTCCTGGTCCCCTCAAGACGCCATTTTAGGCCCACCACGTGGCCCTGAAATCTGCCAAGGCTTGTTGCCCCAATCCTGGGCCCAGCGACGCCGACAGCATCATCCTTCGTGGGACAGCTCGCACCTCCATCCGGGTCGCCGACAACGCCTCCTGGTCCGTGAGACTGCAGAGCCTAGCGTCGCCCACTCACCTAGTCGAGGTGACGGCCAACCAGTGCCCTCCTGGTACCCTCTGACTACTGGCTAGTAGTACGAACTTGGTCCCCTCTGCTTTCAGGTATCAACGATCTCTGATCCATACTTGGATCTCTACGAACTATTCATCACTGGTCGCCAGCCAGCAACTCCTTTTCTTCCGGCTCCTGGCTCGTCAGCGAAGACCCCGACGCCTGTAAGACTTGTGCAGCCGCAGCCCTCGTGGCTAGGTAACTCGGCATTTCGGTGCCTGCATAGCCTCTTTACTCTAGGGTCCTGAGTCCCTCGCTTCCGACTTGCCTTATCGGGTCCGCCCGAGACCTCTAAACTTTCCGTGTCCTCGGACACTTGTTTTAATTGTGCACTTGAAGTATTTTCCTAAGAGATTTGGTTTGTGCTTAGTACCCTGTCCTCATAAAGAGTACAGGGCTGTTGTGAATCTTAATAAATATCCTGTTTATTTTCATAACACTTGTGTGGTGTCCTTTCACTTGGTGTTCAAGGGGTACATGTGTGGTAAACAGCTGGCTTAACACGCCCTCTCGAGTCTTTAGCCTTAGACTGCTCGTATCCACGCTACTAGGATAGCTGGTCTATAGGTTGACTTACAACCAATCATCATAAGGGTCGTTTGGAACGATACATAGCGGTCGCTAGAATAGCGAACGCTGCATATCGGGCCAACTTCTCACATTGGTGAGCAGCGGTTGGGATTTGAGCTTGCTGTTGTTTTACCACGCGTATCCTAAGAATATCTTGTTGAAAGATCACATAAGTACTGTTAGTACATATAACTAAGCTTAGAATACTCTGAGTTCTACTGAACCAGCTGTTGCAGCTCCTCAAGGCCTAGCACACCTTGGCTGCAACTCTTAGCAAGGGATCAGTAGGTAAACACATAGTGTAGGTAGGTGCATCACTTACACCACACTAGAAACAGTATGTCGGACAAAGGAGGAAACTCTGAGTCTCCCCTTGTGTCAGCTGACCCTCCACAGGTCATCCCTTCAAGATATACTGTGCTGAGCTTCAAGGAGTTAAGACAAGTGTGTCACTCCAGAAAGATCAAGCAGGGGTCTAACCCCACAACTTCCTTTCTGATTGGTCTCTTGGAGACTTATGATGCCAGAAAAGCTGAGACCCTTCTTAGCTCTTCTAATCCAGAAGGAGACATGCCTCCCCTTGAGGGAACCAGAGACGATCCTGACCTCATCCAACTCTCAACTGAGACTGAAGATGTAGAGGATGATGAGAATGAGGATCCCTCTGGGGATGAGGCAGATAAGGGACAGGTAGAAGTCGGTAGACTAAGCAGGTCCAACTTAAGCAAACATGACAGTGGTACTGGGGGACCTCTGGGGCCACTATCAGGTCAGCTTAACATTGGGAATGGACGAGCCAGATCTCTGTCAAGAGACTCTGGCAGATCCCTTCAAACCAATGGCTCTCACAACTCTTCTCAAAGAGGGATGACGTCCCCTCAGCGGAGAGTGTACGAAGCTAAGGAAAGGGCAGCTAATCTGAGGATTGAAAGGGAAGAACTTGCCCTGGCCAAAGAAAGGCTTGCCTTTGCTAGAGAGCAACAGTTAAGTGGGGTAGTCCCCACTGGTGGCAGCATTGTACCTAGTAATAGGGAAAGGAGTTTTGATACAAAACACCTTGGTAAGATAGTGCCCCCCTTTAAACAAGGGGACGACATCCACAAATGGATTACTGCTTTGGAGAGGGCCTGCACTGTGCAAGGAGTTCCCCAGAGTCAGTGGGCAGCTATCTTGTGGCTCTCCTTTGAAGGTAAAGGAAGAGACAAGCTCCTCACCACAAGGGTAGAGGATGCTAATAATTACCACGTCTTGAAGAATACACTGGTTGAAGGGTTTGGCCTAACCACTGAACAGTACAGGGTGCTGTTCAGGGATACCCAGAAAACGCAGTCTCAAGATTGGTCTGACTTTGTCGATTGTGCCACTAAGGCTTTTGAGGGCTGGTTGCTGGGCAGTAAGGTTACTGATTACCAAGGATTGTATAATTTGAAGATGAGAGAACAAATTTTAAACAATTGTCAGAACCAGTTGTTGCATCAGCATCTTGTCGACTCGGATCTGACCTCTCCCCAAGAATTGGGAAAGAAGGCAGACAGATGGGTTCGTACAAGAGTTAAACAGAACCAGGGCCAGAATCAAGGTGGTCAGAAGAAAGCAGACCAGAAGGGTAAAGATTCTAAGGGGGAACAAAATGACCAGAAGTCTTCGACAGGTCCCCAACAACCCAAAGAGGGTGGGGGTCAGGCTCCCCAAAAGAAGAAAGAAGGCCAATCCAAAAGATGGTGCCAGTACTGCAAAAGTAAATCTCACTGGTTTAGTGAGTGCACCAAGAAAGGAGGAGGGCAGACTCCTGCCACTGCAGCCCCTAAGGCACCTGTGCCCCCTAGTACAGCCAGCAGTGGTAGTGCACCTCCCAAGGGTTTAGTAGGGTTAACCCTGGGTTCTGAGGGGCGTGACAACTTAGTTGGTACACTCACTCAGGCTGTCCTTGTCAGTACAGGGGATGTGGATATGTCCCCTGACGTAAGTCCCAATACTTTGGGCAAATACAGACAGACACCTTTCATAAATGGAAAAATGGCTCAGGCCTATAGGGACACTTGTGCCAGTGTCACCATGGTGACACCTAACTTTGTGGACCCTGGACAGATCATGCCAGGTACAGAATTCCTGGTGACCAATGCAAGCTATGTCACTACCAATCACAGTATGGCAATTGTAGCTTTCTCCTGGGGAGGGGTAACTGGCCAAAAGAAGGTTGTAGTTAGTTCAGACCTCCCAGTGGATTGTTTGTTGGGCAATGATTTGGAGTCATCACAATGGTCAGAAGTGGAGCACCGGACTCACATGGAAATGTTAGGCTTGCCAGCACATGTGTTCGCTGTGACCAGGTCACAGGTCAGGAAATGCCCCACTGAACAGGTGCTGGATCCTGGAACAACGGACCAGACACCTCCTAAGAAAAAGAGCGGTAGGGTTAAGGCTGCGCCTTCCCCCTTGCCCCAGGTCGTGGATCAAGTCTCAGAGGAGGCTGACCTACAGGAATTGAGGGAAACTGAGCCAAGAGAGTTCGAACTTGATCAAGTTGAATTCTTGGGTTCAGGGGGACCCTCAAGGGAAGACCTGGGGAAGGACCAGTTAGACTGCCCTTCTCTTGAACCCCTCAGACAGCAGGCTGCTGCTGAGGCTGCTGGGAACGCCACAGGTACCCACAAGGTATACTGGGAAGATGGACTCCTGTACACTGAGTCAAGAGACCCCAAGCCTGGCATGACCAGGAGGCTGGTTGTACCCTTGTCTCAGCGAGGTTTCCTACTTACCTTGGCCCACGAGATTCCCTTAGCAGGTCACTTAGGCCAGACGAAGACGTGGGACAGGCTTGTCTCACACTTTCACTGGCCTCATATGAACGAGGATACCAAGGAGTTTTGCCGCTCCTGTGTCACTTGCCAAGCCAGTGGTAAGTCAGGTGGCACGACAAAGGCCCCCCTTATACCAATGCCTGTGGTGGGGGTGCCCTTTGAACGGGTGGGGATTGACATTGTCGGTCCCATGGAACCACCAACAGCATCAGGGCACAAGTTTGTACTGGTGGTAGTGGATCATGCCACCAGGTATCCTGAAGCTATTCCCCTTAGGACCACTACAGCACCTGTTGTGGCAAGAGCCCTAGTTGGAGTATTCTCCAGAGTGGGCGTCCCTAAGGAGGTCGTCTCCGACAGAGGTGCAAACTTTATGTCGAGCTACTTAACTGCTATGTGGAAGGAATGTGGTGTCAACTACAAGTTCACTACACCCTATCATCCACAATGCAATGGGCTTGTTGAGAGATTCAACAGGACCCTAAAAGGGATGATTCATGGACTACCTGAAAAGCTTCGGCGTAGATGGGACGTCCTGATCCCCTGCCTTTTATTCGCTTACAGAGAAGTCCCACAGAAGGGGGTTGGCTACAGCCCTTTTGAACTTTTGTACGGGCATCCTGTAAGAGGACCCCTGTGTTTGGTGAAGGAAGGATGGGAGAGACCTCTCAAAAAGCCTGCAACCAACATAGTGGACTATGTGCTTGGCCTCCGCTCGCGGATGGCTGAATACATGGAGAAGGCATCCGAAAACCTTAAGGCCAGCCAAGAACTCCAAAAAGCTTGGCATGACAAAAAGGCTGTCTTGACTGTTTACCAGCCCGGACAGAAGGTGTGGGTGTTGGAGCCAGTGGCCCCAGCAGCACTCAAGGACAAATGGTCCGGGCCCTACACCATCCTGGAGAAAAAGGGAGAGGTCACCTACCTGGTCGACCTGGGAACTCCCCGGAGCCCCCACAGGGTGCTTCATGTCAACAGGCTCAAGGCATATGTCGACAGGAAGGACATGAGTTTGCTCATGGCCCTAGATGAGGGACAGGAGGAGGAGAGTGACCCTCTCCCCGACCTGCTCACTCAGAATCCTGACGATGGATCGGTAGATTGTGTTGTCTTTTGTGGCAGCCTCTCCGAACATCAACAGAAAGACTGTAAACAGGTTCTTCAGTCTTTCAGACATATGTTCTCTCTAACACCCAGTCAGACCGATTGGTGCACCCATGAGGTTGACACTGGTGACAGCTTGCCCGTCAAGAGTAAAATCTACCGGCAGCCTGATCACGTTAGAGACTGCATCAAGAGTGAAGTGCAGAAAATGTTGGAGCTGGGAGTCATTGAACCCTCGGATAGCCCTTGGGCTAGTCCCGTAGTTCTAGTGCCGAAACCTCACACCCCGGGCGGTAAGAAAGAGATGAGGTTCTGCGTAGACTACAGGGGTCTCAATGCAGTCACTAAGACTGACGCCCACCCAATACCGAGGGCAGACGAGCTTATCGATAGATTGGCTTCGGCCAACTACCTAAGTACGTTTGACCTGACAGCTGGGTATTGGCAAATCAGGTTAGCTGAGGACGCCAAGCCTAAGACCGCATTTTCTACCCCTGGTGGGCATTATCAGTTCGTGGTGATGCCCTTTGGTCTGAAAAATGCACCTGCCACCTTCCAAAGGTTGGTGAATCAAGTCCTTACTGGGCTGGATGACTTCTGTGCAGCGTATCTAGATGATATTGCTGTCTTTAGCTCCACCTGGGAGGATCACCTGGTCCACCTGCGGAAAGCGTTAGAGGCTCTGCAAGCAGCAGGCCTCACTATCAAGGCCACCAAGTGCCAGATAGGGCAGACACAGGTTGTATACCTGGGCCACCTTGTAGGTGGAGGCCAGGTTCAGCCACTGGAGAGCAAAATACAGTCAATCACGGACTGGGCTCCTCCAACCACCCAGACTCAGGTTCGAGCTTTCTTGGGCCTGACTGGTTACTACCGAAAGTTTGTCAGGAACTATGGTTCCATTGTGACACCATTAAATGAACTGACAAGTAAGAAAATGCCAAAAAAGGTTCAGTGGACAGCAGGCTGTCAAAAAGCATTCGATGACCTAAAGCAGGCCATGTGCACAGCGCCTATCCTTAAGAGTCCGGACTACTCCAAACCATTCATTGTCCAAACAGATGCTTCTGAGTTGGGGGTGGGAGCTGTTCTTTCTCAGCTGAATTTTGATGGTCAAGACCAGCCCATTGCTTTTATAAGCAGAAGGCTGACCCCTAGAGAGAAGAATTGGTCAGCCATTGAGAGGGAGGCCTTTGCTGTGGTTTGGGCCCTGAAGAAGCTGAGGCCATACTTGTTTGGCACTCACTTCAAGATTCAGACCGACCATAAGCCCCTCTTGTGGCTAAATCAGATGAAGGGTGAAAACCCCAAACTGCTTAGGTGGTCCATTTCCCTACAGGGGATGGACTTTACAGTGGAACATAGACCTGGCACTGATCATAGCAATGCCGATGGGCTCTCCAGATATTTCCACTTAGAACAAGAAGACTCACCTGGTCAAGGTTAGCTTATTGTCCCAACGTTTGGGGGGGGGTCATGTAGGAGAGTAGGGTCTGCAATCCCATGATCACCCAGATTTTTCGCTTTTGTTTCACTGGTTTACGACTTTCTCTGGCTGTGGGCCTGCCAATCAGACCCACAGCCTGGCTGTTCTCTTTCTAAATTACGACATGTACCCTAGGTGCATTTACCAATTGGTACTGGGCCACCTTATCAGACCCCGTAACGCAGGGCATAGGTGTACCCAGGGCCGCCAGGGGCTGCAGCATGTATTATGCCACCCCTGGCTGGCCTCCTAAATTTGACACAACTGGCTGCATGACAGCTGGGGCAAAGTCGTGTACTCACCCTTTGCTTTAGGTATAGTAGCCCTATATCTAACCGTACAATGGACGCCCGAGTTCCTATCAGTCACTCCTATGGCAGGCCTTGACAATCCTGAAGGCAGAGTGCGTGGGCTCGTGTGAACTAGGTTCTGGCCCGAGCCGAGCCCGGTTGCAGCTTGCGGAACAAAGACCCAATGGCTGTTCCATGATAACGCGTACCACATCGGTAACTTCGGTGTCGCGTTATCAAGACATGTCGAGTAAGGTGTCATACGAATCGGGATGCTGCCCCCTCACCAATTCTGGCGATGAGGTTAGCATTCCGCCCTTCTAGAGGGACACGACATGTACGTAACTGTGAACCCCGGTTAAAGTTAACTAAAGCCTCAGCTCCACAAAATGGATGCTGCCACCACAGACACGAGTCTGACCTCCTGCTGCTGGGAGTCCTTCCAGCGAGGAGCGCTTGGACAAAGGGTTTCCTGTCGAGGGCGGTGTTCGCACCGTCCCAGACAGCGTTTGTGTATTCTGGGTAGGTAGGGCTTTTGCGAGAAGGTGACTGCGGAGTGGCACCCCGGCGCTCACTACGCATCTGCCGGTCAGAACCAGTTCCAGGGGCGCCAGCCCTGGCCTGGGGAAAGCCCGGCAGGGGAGAGGGGTGTAACTACCCCCCTTCCTGGTCCCACCCTTAGGGCAGGACCTAGTCATGTACCCACCCCTTTCTTTAGGATAAAGGCCGGAGCGGGGACCCTTCCAAATTAGATCATCTTTGAATCAAGAACTACTTTCTACGAAAGGACATTCGAGACTCTTCTCAAGATTTCTCCCTTGTGACTAAGGAGTAGTCACCCTGCATCAGCGGGCACCATCTAAGAACTCTGCGGTTTGCTGCAAGTCCTTCCTCAAGGAATCCGACGGCCCAGCTCGACGAGAACCGGCTTCCCTGGCACCTCTGACCTCTACCCACGTCATCAGCTCAGCTGTGATCTGTGGGTGCGACGAGACCTCGAGGGACCGGCCATCATCAAAACCTGCACGCTTTCTTAACCAGCACGACCATCGAAGTAATTCCCTGGTGAGTGCTCTGGGGTCCGAGAAGCCCCGACCCTGAGCCGCTCCAGCACCGAAGTGCAGTCTCCCAGCATCTCCACGATCTGCGTGGGGCCCTTCTGCTCGCTGCTCAACACGTTGTCCGGTCACTAGCCGCTGGCTTGTGCCCTCCTGTGACGACATCCGACAACCAACGCTGCTGGTCTGGTTGCTCCAGACTGGCCTTTACTTCTATCTTTGAGAGAAGCACCCCGGACCCTCCTGGTCCCCTCAAGACGCCATTTTAGGCCCACCACGTGGCCCTGAAATCTGCCAAGGCTTGTTGCCCCAATCCTGGGCCCAGCGACGCCGACAGCATCATCCTTCGTGGGACAGCTCGCACCTCCATCAGGGTCGCCGACAACGCCTCCTGGTCCGTGAGACTGCAGAGCCTAGCGTCGCCCACTCACCTAGTCGAGGTGACGGCCAACCGGTGCCCTCCTGGTACCCTCTGACTACTGGCTAGTAGTACGAACTTGGTCCCCTCTGCTTTCAGGTATCAACGATCTCTGATCCAGGCTTGGATCTCTACGAACTATTCATCACTGGTCGCCGGCCAGCAACTCCTTTTCTTCCGGCTCCTGGCTCGTCAGCGAAGACCCCGACGCCTGTAAGACTTGTGCAGCCGCAGCCCTCGTGGCTAGGTAACTCGGCATTTCGGTGCCTGCATAGCCTCTTTACTCTAGGGTCCTGAGTCCCTCGCTTCCGACTTGCCTTATCGGGTCCGCCCGAGACCTCTAAACTTTCCGTGTCCTCGGACACTTGTTTTAATTGTGCACTTGAAGTATTTTCCTAAGAGATTTGGTTTGTGCTTAGTACCCTGTCCTCATAAAGAGTACAGGGCTGTTGTGAATCTTAATAAATATCCTGTTTATTTTCATAACACTTGTGTGGTGTCCTTTCACTTGGTGTTCAAGGGGTACATGTGTGGTAAACAGCTGGCTTAACACGCCCTCTCGAGTCTTTAGCCTTAGACTGCTCGTATCCACGCTACTAGGATAGCTGGTCTATAGGTTGACTTACAACCAATCATCATAAGGGTCGTTTGGAACGATACATAGCGGTCGCTAGAATAGCGAACGCTGCATATCGGGCCAACTTCTCACACCCTTTACACCCTAAAAACTAATCCCACCCTGCTCCTTTTAAATACCCCTGCACCCCACAATCATAACCACCCTTACTCCTTAAAATACCCCAACACTCTTAAACATTAACCCATCTTAACCCTATAAATATACCATGTACCCCAAAACCCAAACCTATCCCTAAACCCTAAAAATACCCCTGTACCCCAAAACCCAAATCTAGCCCTGAACCCTATAAATACCCCTGTACCTCAAAACCCAAACCTACCCCTGAACCCTAAAAATAGCCCTGTAACCCAAAACCTAAACCTAGCACTGAACCCTAAAAATACCCCTGTACCCCAAAACCCAAACCTACCCCTGAACCCTAAAATACCCCTGTTCCGAAAAACCCAAACCTATCCCTAAACCCTAAAAATACCCCTGTACCCCAAAACCCAAACCTAGCACTGAACCCTAAAAATACCCCTGTACACCAAAACCCAAACCTACACCTGAATCCTAAAATACCCCTGTACCCCAAAACCCAAACCAATCCCTGAACCCCTAAAATACCCCTGTACCCCAAAACCCAAACCTACCCATGAACCCTAAAAATACCCCTGTACCCCAAAACCCAAACCTAGCCCTGAACCCTGAAAATAACCCTGTACCCCAAAACCCAAACCTACCCTTGAACCCTAAAATACCCTTTACCCCAAAACCCAAACCTAGCCCTGAACCCTAAAAATATCCCTGTATCCCAAAACCCAAACCTAGCCCTGAACCCTTAAAATACCCATGTACCCCAAAAACCCAAACCTACCCCTGAACCCTAAAAATACCCCTATACCCCAAAACCCAAACCTAGCCCTGACCCCTAAAAATACCCCTGTACCCCAAAACCCATACCTATCCCTAAACCCTAAAACTACCCCTGTACCCCATTACCCAAAACTATATCTGAACCCTTAACCCCTTCCATGCTCATGACGGAACGGTTCCGTCATGAGCGTCGGTTGAGCTGTGCTCATGACGGAACCGTTCCGTCATGAGCCGATAGGCTCATTAGAACCTTCAGCCTAGCGCAAAAATTTGCGCCGCGCTGAACGGGTTAAAATACCCAAACACCCCAAAACATATACCTCAGTACCCCAAAACATATACCCCTATACCCATACTTACCTTATCCAAACATTTACAAAAAAAACATGCTTTTACCATTCATGCATTTACAACTAATTTTGTTGTAAATGTATACGTGGTAAAAGCATATAAAATGTAATGGAATGCGTTATAATGGCATTGCGGAGTCATGGTACTTTCGTAATGAAAGTATGCTGAGTGATGGTATGCGGAAAGAAAGTTGCGGAATAATGGGTGTTTACCCTCCCCCAGTAAGTACATTGGTGGCACGGCGGCCCACATCTCCAGCAACATGCTCATATTTTTTCACCACCCATTTGAAAAATGCACAGGTCCCTCTCATTGATGGCCAGCACTGACATACGCTTTTAGACACATCTCCTGCCACAAGTTCTAGAATTGCGAACTTTAGAGCTGGGGAGCTACGTTCAAATCTTGGCATCAGCTCAACATCCTGTGGTTCCAGCCAAATCGCTCTGTCTCCCAGTGCCTACCACAAATGAATGTGTTCTTCTGTAATATAAATTGTGCTCATGCCATGTTGTCGAGTTTGCGCTATATAATATTGCAAGGAAAAATAAAGTAGGGAAACTCGAGTTCACACACTACTGAAAGCGCACTCTTAAGTGCATCAGCAGTGCACTGTGAATCGGAGCGTTTCACAGGTCAGTCACTGATAAGAAATGCTATCAAAACTAAATCCTACAAAACAATATACTACTGACCGGCAGCAATTCATACCCGGACAACGTTGGGACGGGCTGCTCGTCTATTTATATAGTTACTGCATTGCGTTGTACAGTTTGATATTTTGTTTACAACTCATCATCCTGAGCATGCATGTTTGATGAGAAAATTGGTCAGAAAGACCTGCTTGAATATACTTTTTTACTTGCATCTCAAATATGAGTGCTATGAACCTATAACCACCAATCTTTAGATACCCACCTGGCCACAGCTCAGGTAAATGGAGCCCCGCACTTCCAGTCGGTACTCCGGACGTCCTTCTGAGCTGTCTCGGGGCTGAGGCTAGGTGGGGTGGAGCATTTCTCTCCTTCCAATTAGTGAGGAGAATGAAGATCCACTAAATACCCAGGTGATATTTTTCTTTTTCACCTTTTTATTGAGCAGTCGCGATCATGGTCCTGAAGAAAGCAGCAGGATACCTTTTAGGCTCCACTTTAAGTCTGCAGAAACATGTTGACCGTATCTAAAGATTGGTGGTTATAGGTTCAAGCCACTACTGTTGCACGCA
This sequence comes from Lissotriton vulgaris, assembly GCF_964263255.1. NCBI lineage: Eukaryota > Metazoa > Chordata > Amphibia > Caudata > Salamandridae > Lissotriton > Lissotriton vulgaris. Next base: position 186,599,848 of record NC_141695.1, on the reverse strand, counting down.
TTTTATTGACTTGGGAGTATTAAGGTGTCTAATAAAGTTTCTTATCCTTTCTACTACCCAATTTTATTGTTCATATCACATTTCACTTTTTTTTTCACTTTTCACTTGCACTGCTCTACAGTTGTCTCTTCACACCCTAGTATTTGTTAACACCTACTGGGTTCCACTGTCTAGACATAGGTGTGAACTCTTGCTGTCTACAGTGGACATTTCAAAAAACTTACCTTCCCGGTGTGAAGGAACCCAAATGATGAACAGGGCGTCTAGGATCGACAACTGATGGGTATTTTTCTACATAGGAAAGATACTCACTCTGAGATAGCATCACTTGACTCACTATCTTTTGTGGGGTGTCCCTTTCTTTCAGATACATAATCCGAGCGAACTAAATTAACTAACGACCCACTGCTACTCTTTGTTGGTATATTGACTGTTTAGGGGTTGTAGCGGTGAGTGGTCTTTAAACATCCCCTTGGGCCCTCTTCTCCCTGTTTGTATTTATATATCTAGGGTAGTGTTCAGTGTCACGTTCCATACCACAACCTAAGAGGAGTCTTAAGTTCAAATGTCGTCCATCTAACCCTAACAGAAGGCTCTGCCCTTGACCATGGCAGGAGGAGGTCACCACATGCTGAAACACCCCAAATTGGACAACTGTCATTCTGTATGTGGCAATCAGCCATCATATCGAATGACAATGGGCGGGCGGGGCTGTTCTTGTGTTTCACAGATGAGTGCGAGGCGCCCCATCAGGGAGCTGAGGCCTCCTGCAGGGGAACAGCTCTGTTCCCTGCCAGGCTCAAAATGACAGACCAAAGGCGTCCGTAAAAGGGATCCTCACGGACAACGGACGTGGGATTCCAATTATGGAGGACGGTCCATGTAATTTACGGACGGCTGGTCAGCATAGTGTGCTGCCCGACTTGTATTTTGCTGTTTCTGTCATTGCATCCAGATATATGATACAACAAGTAACATCATACCTACAACAAGTCAGGACTATTGGCTTTGTCAATGGTTGTTAGTTGAATTAGATAAATAAGCAGCAAGTGTGGCTTGTATATAAAATTGAAAAAGCTTCCACTTAAATCCCCGGTGACACGGCGACAATGTTGCTGCTCCTGAGTCTCCAAAAGAGAAGGGAAATCCAGAGAAGAATTTCCCTTTCCCTATAAGGCTCACCTGGCATGACCTTATGCCGTAACTTCTCCTCTAGTGAGAAGTGAGCAGTGTGAGCATGCGCACATCGATGTTCCCTTGGCACTGCAGTTCGGAAAAAACGGACCGCCAGTGCCAGAGCACAAAACAGAGCCCGACAGAGAAATGTTTCGAGGCCTCCTTTAAAAAACTGCTTGTGCTCAGCACCGGTGAGACCTGGCCCACTTAAAGTCCTGAGTTAGAATCACTTTTCTAAAGAACAGGACCTCATAAAGCTTTCTAAGTGTAAGTCTTTTGCCATATTGATGAGATGGACCGCAAGAGATGCACTTCAGAACCATCAATATGGTTTGGTCAATGTAGAAAGGAATAATGGAGATGACAGGATTTTAGGATGAGGACGATGGCCACAGCGGGAGAGGAGTGCTGGCAAGCAATGCCAGCTCCGACAGCCGCTTCTAATCAAGACCTGGCTTTCTGCCCATGGACGAATGAATGAATGAGTGAAACATGTATTGTATATTTACCCAAAATCATTGCAATAGCACATATATACAGACAAATTAAAAACAGATGGCATTAAAAACACGTGCATATATCATTTCAAAATGTATTTTAAAAAAGTGATGAAGGGCTGAAATACTTCTGTATTTCCTATCTATCTTGCAACTGCTTTCCAGGAGTTAAAATGAATCTAGCTTATAAAACCTCCTGTACATGGTCGTAGCTCCAGGAGGGGGTGTTTTGGGGTGTGACACCCAGGGCGGGGCTGGGAACAGAAACCGGCCCTTGCAAACTCCTCAGCCGACCTGCCCTGGGGTGAGGGGGAGTGCAGCCGCGCAGTTTGCGAGGGCCGGTTTTGGCCGACTTTGTTACAAGGGGCCAATTTGCTGACCCCCGGTGACAAAAACGCCCTCCCAGGGCCCAACTGGCCCACACCCTAGCGGCCCACCAGAGAAACGCCCGGTGCCTACTATGGCCAGTCCGGCCCTGGTAACACCCCTTAATATGTGCAGTTGAGACCAGGGACCTCCAGTGGGGCTAGCAGTGTTTATGGTTGGGTACCCCTCAGATTAGTAGCCCTCATGGCACAGACACACAGTTATCTAAATTTGCCAGAGCTTGTGTACACCCACCCCTCATCTTCCCTCTCATACAAAAAAGTGCAAAAATAAACAAAGGACTGGATGCTCTAATGTGCTGCAGAGGTTCCGTTTAAATGTGACACTGATACCATACATTTTACCATTGCAATGACAGTGATGTGTGGGAAATCTCAGTTTCACACCCCCCAAATCTAACTGACTAAACTAAGCCCCTGATCGTGCCGACCCAGGAAAACATGCTGAATTCTTCCTGGTGTCATTTATTAATATCAGGACATAATTTAGCTGCACCCACAAATTGTCTTCATTTTGTTTGTGCAATGGCCTGAAGACAGCAAGGGGACGTTTTGTTTTCACTTCCAATCCAGTGCAAACAAAGGCCTGATTTGAAGGGCCATCAGCCCTTCTTTTGTTCAAGTAGCATTGTGGCTGGTAACTATCTGGAGCCTAACACCTAGATGCCAATCCAAAGAAAGGAAACAAAGGCCCACAGCTTAACACTTCACAAGTACTTTATACAAACTATGACTTGGAGGCAGGTTTTTTACTTTGTTCAACCCCCCGATTTAGGATATGTGATTGCACTGTGAAAATGCAAGATGAATCTGTGTGTATGAGTAATTAAACAAATGATTTATTTTTTATTTATTTTTTTATAGCGCTGCTCATCCCCAGTGTAGGGTGTCAGAGTGCTTTATATCACACACACAGAAACACAATAAATCATACACATGTGTAATCATTATACATTAAATGTTACCTCAGACTGAGGAATGTAATGTGTAGGAATCACATATTGTCCATACTTGTAGACATTATGGGGCCGTTTGGGAGTTAAAAGGTTCAGCGGCAGGACCTCCTGGTGCCGCATCGCCAAAGCTGCGTGGGACCCGCTCGCCATATAATGACTTTTTTAGTAAATGGTGAGCAATTCTTTGGTGTTTCCATGGCAGCAACTTATTGGGAACGTCAAAGGAAGTTCCAGCACGGCATGGACTGTGAAGTCCATGCCGTGTTGGAACAGGGGTGCATGCACACAGGGGGGGCACATGTTGTGCCCCCGTGTGCATCCACAGAGAGTGAGGCACAGAGGGGCCTTGTAGTGCCCCCTTTCTTTCCTCACGCCACTGTTTTCATGGAGGAAAGAGTGGCGGGTCCTGCCAAGCTTATTGATACCTCTACACCATGGCACTACCACCGGGGAAAAGCAGTTCCCTGGCAGAGAGGGTGGTCCCTGGAGGGGCACGACCACCAAGGTCATAACCACCACTGCTGCTCCACCATGAGTCTGTCGGACCAAGGACCGCCAGAGGTATAAGCAGGGCTATATCTTAAAAGTGAATGATCAGGAGAAATGCATGGTCAGCATATGAAATGTAAACTAGTGATTCGGGTTGTCTGCACTAATAAAACATTATGAATTCACATCATAACCTTTCTTTGCAATTTTATAATAACAACTGATTGAGAAAAAAACTTTGAGGATCTAAACCCACAACTTAGTTTACAGGCTGCTCCTTGATGCCGATAAATAGATCACTGTGCTATATTAGAAGGATTGCAATTTATGAACTAAGTCATAAGTCATAAGTCATAACATTTATATAGCGCACTACATACCCAGAGGGTTTCAAGGCGCTTAGGAAGGGGAGGTGGATTATTTGTCAAATATCCACGTTTTAAGCTGCTTTCTGAACGCTAGGTGATTCTGGGTGAGGCGAAGGTAAGCGGGGAGTGAGTTCCATGTTTTGGCAGCCAGGTATGAGAAGGATCTGCCTCCCATGGTGGTCTTGTTGATGCGAGGTACAGTGGCGAAGGCTTGGCTGGAAGAGCGAAGTTGGCGGGAGGGGGTGTAGAAGGATAGTCGAGAGTTGAGGCAATCTGGTCCGATATCGTAGAGTGATTTGTGTGCGTGGGTAAGCAGTCGGAAAGTGATCCTCTTATTGACGGGTAGCCAGTGGAGGTCTCTAAGGTAACCAGAGATGTGTTCGTTGCGTGGGATGTTTAATATGAGCCTGGCTGAGGCGTTTTGGATTCGTTGTAGTTTCTTCTGGAGTTTAGCGGTGGTACCTGCGTAGAGGGTGTTTCCGTAGTCCAGTCGGCTCGTGACTAGAGCGTGGGTGACTGTTTTCCTTGTTTCAGAGGGTATCCAGCGAAAAGTTTTTCTGAGCATGCGAAGAATGTTAAAGCAGGAAGAGGATACGGCGCTGACTTGTCTGTTCATTGAGAGTGAAGAATCCAGGATGATGCCAAGGTTCCGTGCGTGGTCTGTCGGGATGGGTGCTTTTCCGAGGGCTTCCGGCCACCAGGAGTCGTCCCATGCAGAGGGGGATTTGCCTAAGATGAGGACTTCTGTTTTGTCTGAGTTCAGTTTCAGACGGCTTTGTTTCATCCATTCGGCGACTTCTTTCATTCCTTTGTGTAGGTTAGTTTTAGCGGTGCTGGGGTCCTTGGTGAGAGATAGGATCAGTTGAGTGTCATCCGCGTAAGAGATGATGTTGAGGTTGTGTTGGCGGGCGATGGCTCCGAGGGGGCTCATGTATACGTTGAAGAGGACCATAACAAAATGATCTCAGTGTCAAAAGGAGTATCCCAAGTACCTATCTACATAAAATACAAACCTGTGATCCACATATTACACAACGGGGCATTTTACCAAGAACATGCAATAAATATCGCAAATCGGGCTTAGCTCGTTTTTCATTATCGTTTTTCATTTTGCTGAATTACATTGCCGTGTTAGCGGGGTATTAGCATCGCTTTGCTAACAGGCGATGTACAATCCAGCGATAGACTGCGATAACCATCATTAGCGCGTGAAATCCAGCGATGATTTCACAGCGCTAATAAAAATCTTGTTAATAGGGGAGTGTGGAATTAACCAGACAATCCACCTCCCATACAAAACACGCTTAAGTCAAGTTTTACCAGGTGTAAGAATCCGGCGATAACTGCAGTTACCGCGGCTTTGTTTATCGCTCCATGGTTCCGGGGCAGCGTTGTAAATACAGCGATGTCCTGTTTGCGACTTTTTTCATGTTGCTTATCGTAGAAACGCCTATTTTGCATCTCATTAGCGATGTATATCGCTAACATGAGAAGCGATACAAAAAAGGCTGTTAACATGCGCTAATGCATGTTAGCGACGCCTTGATGATTGTGCGATAGGAATTTAGCCGAGTTTCTGATGATAAGTGCCGGAAATGTGGCGATACAATTGTTGATAATATGCCCCAATGTTTTGTGCAGCAGGCCCATTAACCCTCTATACTACTTTATATGTCAAAACTGTGACTGGAAAACACCGAACTCTCTTGGAACTATATTAACCTCTAACAGTATCTTACACTATGATAATAAGATCAAAATTACTGGTCACACCAAGATCTCTTTAGCAGGAGTCTTCTCTCTGTAAGATATTTTAAAATGTGGCATGTTTGTGACCACCTTCCTGCAAGCTAGACCAGATATACTGTCACAAATTTCCTTGCAGGCAATTTTTTTAAATACGTCTATACATTGACTGTCAGGCTCTGCTTTTCAAGCTTTGCCCCTCATGGCTCCTCCTTCTTTCCGCTGCCATAACTTTACACTCCCAATTTATGGTTTTCTGAAGTAACTTTTTTCCAATTCAAGCACCGAGGGAGAAGGTTGTCTTGATTATCACTTTGATATGAACATAGGCCAGTCTAAGAACGCCCCAATTCTTTTTTTATAGTTTTTTTCCATCAGCTGCCAAACTCATAGTAGTAATGATATGGTTAGGGAGTAAAACAGGACAAATGTTTGGAAAGCCCTAATTTGGTTCATATTCTAAATGATCCTGTCAAAGAACATGAATTACAACAAAGGGTGACATTCTTGGGTATCCCTCCATATTCTTTCCTTCCTCCTACTTTGAACATGAACTTTGTTCTGTCCTGCAATTCAAATTTGGAGGACAGGCTATTTGAGTCACAACTTTGGGGTGTCGATGGTACGACCATAAGCCTGTAGTTTGGAGGCCTCAACTACAGTATTTTAAATCCTGTCTACACAAGCAATCAACTGGACAAAAGGCACAAAAGTTGCTCCTCAGCTTACAAAAGACATTGGAAAAATGTGATACCCTGCTCAGTCTTTTGTTCTTTTTGCCAGCTGCAGCAGAACACCAATTTGGAAAACATGTCCTATGGCGAATGCTAACACGTGAAGATACTCAACACGCATATACACGTTAACACGTTTGTATTATCACACATGTAACAGAAGAGTTGACGCATGACTAGAAATTTAACATTTTACAATTCTAGTCTTGCATCAACTCAACTGTTACCCCTCGCCTACCACAAATGAATGTGTTCTTCTGTAATATAAATTGTGCTCATGCCATGTTGTCGAGTTCGCGCTATATAATATTGCAAGGAAAAATAAAGTAGGGAAACTCGAGTTCACACAATACTGAACGTGCACTCTTAAGTGCATCAGCAGTGCACTGTGAATCGGAGCGTTTCACAGGCCAGTCACATATAAGAAATGCTATCAAAACAAAATCCTACAAAACAATATACTACTGACAGGCAGCAATTCATACCCGGACAACATCGGGATGGGCTGCTCGTCTATTTATATAGTTACTGCATTGCGTTGTACAGTTTGATATTTGGTTTACAACTCATCGTCCTGAGCATGCATGTTTGATGAGAAAATTAGTCAGAAAGACCTGCTCGAATAGACTTTTTTACTTGCATCTCATATCTGAGTGCCATTGTGAGATTTTTTCCTGGATTTTTTGAGGTGGAAGGATGCATTCATATTCGTGATGTTAAGAATGATGTAGTCCAAAACATATTTTTTTATTTTATCCTTTTATTTGTTGCACATTCACAGACAGGAAAGGAAGAAAAGCAAACAGCCGACATGTGTTTCGCCAGTGGGACCTAATTGTCTGAGCGTTTTCTCAAGGCAAAGATTCATGCATATGTTATATATCACAAATAGGAAGCACGTCTTATCGTGTCCCTGCATTCCCGGTAATTTAACCTACTAGCTTCTAGTTACTAGCATCTCATATCTGAGTGCCATTGTGAGATGTAAAGCAGCACGCATTATGTGAACTCATGGGAGGATTACTGTGATGTACCCACTATAGGGAACGCAATATGGATGTTTCACCAAGTGGGACTTAAAATATGGAATCTGACTTTGCTTATGGAGGCTTAGCAGAGAGTTGCACTAGCTGACGGAAGTCACAAAGGTGCTTTTTCCTGCAGCTTTCCTAAAGAATGCACTGTTGTTACACTATTACACAGTTTATTTTTGACGCCCTTGCTTATTGCTAGAAACACAATGTACATCTCAAGCACATCTCATGGCACTATGAGGCTCTTCCTAAAACCGTACACCTAAAACAAAACATGCAAACATTTACAATTACTATTGTAACATTCAAGTAGCAGTTGGATGTCACTCAAAATGTCATATGCATGATGTATAGATCCCACACATAAGCACACAGCAAATACAGAATACTCACCCTGGGCAATGGAGTGGCCAGAACATTTAAATACCTCCCACTTTGAACAAACGCTCTTATGGCACCAAGAAAGCAAAGTATGTAATCAAACCATCTCCAGAAGAGTTCTCTTGTCCAAGGATCTAGCCATTCATCCTTCCATCAAACCCGTGATATCCACCATTTCACATTTACATTCTGCCATCCATTAATTATTTAATCCATAATTCAGTCTTTTACCATTCATTCTGTCCTTCCATCTATGTGCCCATCCATATCCAAACCTTTTCAGCTATTTGCAATACTTTCCATCATCTATCCTTCTATCCATCATTTCACTCATCCATCCCTTCATCCACCTTTTCACTCATCCTTCATCCATCCACCCTATCACCCAATCCATCCTTTCACTCATCCATCCACTCTTCCACCCATCCAACCATTTACCCTTTCCCCATCCTTCACTCATCTGTCCACCCATTCACCCTTTCACTCATCCATCCATCCATCCTTTCTTCCAGCTCTCAACCCCTCTCTTTTACTCATGTATTTATTCTTTCACTCATCCATCTCTAGTTTTCACTCCTCCATGCACCCATTCGCCCATCTATTCTGCCAATCTTTCGTCCAAGCTTTCACTCGTCCATTCATCCATCCAGCCTCCCTTTCTCTCTCCATTCCCCTTTCACTTAGCCGCCCATCCTGTGGAAAAAGGTAGGGCCGATGTTGATCAAAAACCTTTTTTAGAGTTGCCTGGCGCTAACCGCCTCTAATACCACTCGAGTTATCAAACAAAGAGGCAGGCGCTGGAGACTGGAAGGCAGGAAACAGAAGTTTTATTCCGACGGAGGAGAACACGTCAACTCAGACAACAGGGTATCTTCTCGAGGTGCTCTAACAGCATCTCTGAGGCCTGGCCTCTTATACACAGGTTTATGGTCTTTATTACAGTTTATTGCATGTGGCACATTCTTGCAAATACTTTGAAGTACGGAAAGGCATCCTCGGAATCCCCGCTTCAAGCCCGTTCCCACACACATTTACAGTAGAAGTCCCCACCCCGGTCACAACAGGTGGCAATTGTCGCGCAGCTGGGCATTCCGCCGATTCCCGGAATGCATGTGGTCGATCGGATCTCATGGGGTGGGGGCTTTGATCAGCTCGTGGATCCTTTGATGGGAGAAGCTTCCTACTGTATGGGGGCAATAAACAGCATCCGCAGGGCCAGGTGGCGGCCTGGGAACGAGCAGGGCAATCGGGCACAGAGGAAAGGGGGGTTTTATCAAAGGACCCGGGATCATGAAAGGAACGGAGGGAGGTGTTGAGCTGGGAACAGGATGGGGTTCCGAGGCAGGGTCGCGCTGAAGAGGGGTTTATGGCCCAAGCATGTGAGAGCGGGGGCTATCAGCGCGCGGGGGATGCCTGCGAGGTCAGGAGAGAGAGAGAGAGAGACACGCTGGCTATCGGCGGTGGGCAGAGAGGCCATGGCATTCAAAATGGCTGCCGCTTACGTGCACAAATGGGCCCAAAAAGGGACAAGATGGCGCCGATAATGTTGACGCTGCAAACTAGATTTTAACAATCCTTCCATCATCCCTTTACCCATCCACCCATCCATCCAGTTGCAGACAGAAGAGACCCATGAAGAACTTCACCTTCGCTATAGTTACTGAACAAGGGGTGGGGGAGGGTTCAATATGCCCCTGCGCATAGGCAATCTGAAAACTTGGAAGTCATAAATGATGCACAGTGTCGGGATGTAAGGTGACTGTGACATGCTTTTGTTTCTAAGGCTTTAGGTGGGATGAAAAAACTGGGGGTCTCTCCAAGCGGCGTGTCTAATGTAATTAAGGGTATGGCTTAAAACACTTAGTTAAAACTATGTGTTGAGCATAATGTGCAGCTCCACTGGTATTTTAATGTTTCTATCATTGCATCCAGTAACATTAGACCTACAACAAGCCATGACTATTGGCTTTGACAATGGATGTTAGTTGCATTAAATAAATAAAAAAGCAGCAACCACGGCTTCGCTGTATATAATATTAAAAATGCTTCAGCTCTGAAATGATGAGACTGTTTAAGAACTATGGGGCATATTATCAAGCACAGCGTTAATATATCGCCGCTTTAGCGGCAGAAAACTGCTGCTAAAACGGCGATAATGGGCTTGATAATACACTGTAGAGAATTCCCATAGAAGCCCTTGTTCACACCAGAACATGGGCTTCTATGGGAATTCACAAGGGCATATTATCAAGCCCATTATTGCCGCTTTAGCGGCAGTTTTCTGCCGCTAAAGCGGTGATAATGTTAACGCCGTTTCTTGATAATATGCCCCTATAACATCTTCTTTTTAACTTTGTACATTGTGGTAATCGTGGTACTTCTCTTCTACATATTCTTTTTTTTGCCTGCTTGGTGGACCTTTTCATTCTGTTGCAATAGTGTTTTGGAAGAATGCCTGGTAAAGAAAATGGTCTTGGTCATGGTAAGTAATTGGCATCCTGGCTTAAATCATACAGGGAAATGTGTGAAATCTGTGTTTCTGCAACTTGGAAATGGGGAAAAAACATGCCCAGGTAACCAGTTATTCCTCATTCTGGGGTCGAAATGTCTAAACTGAATAAAGTTCAACATGTCACCCGACAAATGCTGTACCCCGTGTCACTTGTGTTTACTAAATTCTCAGCTCGCACCTTGATTTGTGTGAGAATCAAAATGGGGTTCCAAGTTATGAAATTTCAAGTCAGCCTTATACCACTGTAGGCTATCTAGGGTAGTGTTCAGTGTCACGTTCCATACCACCACCTAAGAGGAGTCTTAAGTTCAAATGTCGTCCATCTAACCCTAACAGAAGGCTCTGCCCTTGACCATGGCAGGAGGAGGTCACCACATGCCGAAACACCCCAAATTGGACTGCTGTCGTTCTGTATCTGGCAATCAGCCATCATATCGAATGACAATGGGCGGGGTGGGGCTGTTCTTGTGTTTCACGAGGGAGGGAAGCCCACAAATGGATTACTCCAGAATTGAAGAAATTAAAATTCGAGATCAGACAGAAAGAAAGGAAATGGAGAGCCAAATATCTACCACAGGATAAAGAGATTTATTGTTCTGCTAGAAAAATATATAAAAAAACTCTCCTACAATACAAAACCAATTACTTTTCATCGAAAATTATGAATTCCCTGAATAAATCAAAAGAGATATTTGAAACAGTAAACAATCTTTGCAACGATGATAGGACAGCTCCCCCAATAATTCCTACTCAAAAACTTTGCAACTCACTGAATGATTTTTTTCAGGGACAAAATTATGACTATAAAACAGAATATATCTAGTCTTCCCATGCCAACTCCAATAGATGATATATTCTATAGTCCGTTTACACTAGATATCTTTTCTCCCATCGAGTTTAAAACTCTATCTGATCTCCTTACCCGTGTCAAATCTGGATCCCCTGATGATATTTGCCCGCCTTATATTTTTAAAGAACTAGGACTTGCCACCCCTCAAAGTATCCTTCCTTTATTGAATAATTCACTTGCACAATGCAAGGTACCTAGTGGGTTAAAGCATGCTTTGCTAATTCCTTTAACCAAGAAATCTGGTATTGACCCACATGATCTTACGAATTATAGGCCAATTTCCCTTTTACCCTATCTGTCAAAAATATTAGAAGCCCATGTGTCTAATTGTCTTTCAAATTTTATTAAATCTACTGAATACCGGGAACCGAATCAGGCAGGTTTCTGCCCAGGCCACTCGACTGAGACAGTGATACTGGCAGTCCAGAACACCCTGGGATCTAACGCAGACAGAGACGCTCATTCGGCATTGGTGCTCCTGGATTTGGATTTGGTTGATTTTTCCATTCTTGTTAGCCGTGTCGAGCAGGCCGGCCTCAGGGGCAATGCCTTGAGTTGGTTAAAATCTTTTATTTCTGAACGTTCTCAGTCCGTTAGATTGGGGACATTCACAGCCCCAAAAACTGTCTCTACTTATGGAGTACCGCAAGGATCGTCTCTGTCCCCGTTACTTTTTAATTTATACTTACGTCCCCTATTGTATTCTTTGAAAAGTCACAAAGTTACAATTTTTAATTATGCGGACGATTTGCAACTTATTTTTTCTCTGGATTCCTCTTATGCAGTGGCTGAATTTAAAAAAAACTATGTCCCATATCCAGAGATGGATGACTCTGAACCATCTCAAGCTTAACCTGGGCAAGACAGGACTTATCTTGCCCGGGAAAAGTGAAATCAGCTGGGGACCCCACTTCTGGCCATCCGATATGGGAACTCCTCCTACTAAATCCCATACTGTGAAGAGCCTGGGAGTGACTGTTAGTGAGGATTTATCATTAAAAAACCATATAGGGATGGTAGTGTCATCCAGTTTTTTCCAATTGAGGAAAATAAAAAAAATCGCCCATTTTGTAACTCACACAGCCCTGATCCAGGTAATCATCGCTTTGGTGTTATCTCTGCTTGATTTTTCTAACAGCCTGTATCTTGGTCTCCCAGTAGGCCAGCTTAGGAGATTACAGTATGTCCAGAACCAGGCAGCCAGGCTTATAAGTAAACAACCTAAATGACAATCCATTAGACCAGAAATGGAAAATCTGCACTGGTACCGGTAGCCCAGAGAGTTGCATTTAAAGCCGGCTGCATTATTTTTAAAGCTCTGCAGGGCAAGGGACCCAAATTCATAAAGAATCTGGTATGTAAATATACCCCCTTACGTAATCTCCGTTCAGCCCATCAAGAACTACTGAGGGTCCCTCCATTTAAGAAAAAACCTCAGGGAGGCAGCGCTTTTCACTATCTTGCCGCCTCCCTATGGAATGCCCTCCCATTGTCTCTAAGACAGTGTGATACTCTTCTTACTTTCAGACAAATTTTTAAAACATGGCTCTTTAGACATGCCTATTCATAAATAGGGGTGAAATGTACCTTTGCACAAAGTATTTTCAGATGTTATGCTGTGTTCTCACAAACCTCGATAGCGCCATGAAGCCTACGGGCGTACGTGCGCTCAATAAATAATAATTAACATACCATAATATAACAGATGAGTGTGAGGCGGCCCCATCAGGGAGCTGAGGCCTCCTGCAGGGGAACAGCTCTGTTCCCTGCCAGGCCCAAAATGACAGACCAAAGGCGTCCGTAAAAGGATCCTCACAAACAACGGACGTGGGATTCCAATTATGGAGGACGGTCCATGAAATTTACGGACGGCTGGTCAGCATAGTGTGCCGCCCGACTTGAATTTTGCTGTTTCTGTCATTGCATCCAGATATATGATACAACAAGTAACATCATACCTACAACAAGTCAGGACTATTGGCTTTGTCAATGGTTGTTAGTTAAATTAGATAAATAAGCAGCAAGTGTGGCTTGTATATAAAATTGAAAAAGCTTCCACTTAAATCCCCGGTGACACCGCGACAATGTTGCTGCTCCTGAATTTCCAAAAGAGAAGGGAAATCCAGAGAAGAATTTCCCTTTCCCTATAAGGCTCACTTGGCATGACTTTATGCCGTAACTTCTCCTCTAGTGAGAAGTGAGCAGTGTGAGCATGCGCACATCGATGTTCCCTTGTCACTGCAGTTCAGAAAAAAATGGACCGCCAGTGCCAGAGCACAAAACAGAGCCAGACAGAGAAATGTTTTGAGGCCTCCTTTAAAAAATTGCTTGTGCTCAGCACCGGTGAGACCATGCCCACTTAAAGTCCTGAGTTAGCATCACTTTTCTAAAGAACAGGACCTCATAAAGCTTTCTAAGTGTAATTCTTTTGCCATATTGATGACATGGACCGCAAGAGATGCACTTCAGAACCATCAATATGGTTTGGTCAATGTAGAAAGGAATAATGGAGATGACAGGATTTTAGGATGAGGACGAAGGCCACAGCGGGAGAGGAGTGCTGGCAAGCAATGCCAGCTCCGACAGTCGTTTCTAATCAAGAACTGGCTTTCTGCCCATGGACGAATGAATGAATGAGTGAAACATGTATTGTATATTTACCCAAAATCATTGCAATTGCACATATATACAGAAAAATTAAAAACAGATGGCATTAAAAACACGTGCATATATCATTTCAAAATGTATTTTAAAAAAGTGATAAGGGGCAGAAATACTTCTGTATTTCCTATCTATCTTGCAATTGCTTTCCAGGAGTTAAAATTAATCTAGTTTATAAAACCTCCTGTACATGGTCGTAGCTCCAGGAGGGGGTGTTTTGGGGTGTGACACCCTGGGCGGGGCTGGGAACAGAAACCGGCCCTTGCAAACTGCTCAGCCGACCCGCCCTGGGGTGAGGGGGAGTGAAGCCGAGCAGTTTGGGAGGGCCGGTTTTGGCCGATTTTCTTACAAGGGGCCAATTTGCTGACCCCCGGTAACAAAAACGGCCTCCCAGGGCCCAACTGGCCCACACCCTAGCGGCCCACCAGAGAAAGGCCCGGTGCCTACTATGGCCAGTCCGGCCCTGGTGACACCCCTTAATATGTGCAGTTGAGACCAGAGACCTCCAGTGGGGCTAGCAGTGTCTATGGTTGGGTACCCCTCAGATTAGTAGCCCTCATGGCACAGACAAACACAGTCATCTAAATTTGCCAGAGCTTGTGTCCCACCCCTCATCTACCCTCTCATTCAAAAAAGTGCTAAAATAAACAAAGGACTGGATGCTCTAATGTGCTGCAGAGGTTCCTTTTAAATTTGACACCGATACCATACATTTTGCCATTGCAATGACAGTGATGTGTGGGAAATCTCAGTTTCACCCCCCCCAAATCTAACTGACTAAGCTAAGCCCCTAATGGTGCCGACCCAGGAAAATGTGCCGATTTAGGAAAATATGCTGAATTCTTCCTGGTGTCATTTATTAACATCAGGACATGATTTAGCTGCACCCACAAGTTGTCTTCATTTTGTTTGTGCAATGGCCTGCAGACAGCAAGGGGACGATTTGTTTTCACTTCCAATCCAGCACAAACAAAGGCCTGATTTGAAGGGCCATCAGCCCTTCTTTTGTTCAAGTAGCATTGTGGCTGGTAGCTATCTGGAGCCTAACACCTAGATGCCAATCCAAAGAAAGGAAACAAAGGCCCACAGCTTAACACTTCACAAGTACTTTATACAAACTATGACTTGGAGGCAGGTTGTTTACTTTGTGCAACCCCCCCGATTTAGGATATGTGATTGCACTGTAAAAATGCAAGATGAATCTGTGTGTATGAGTAATTAAACAAATGATTTATTTTTTATTTAATTTTTTATAGCGCTGCTTATCCCCACTGTAGGGTGTCAGAGTGCTTTATATCACACACACACAAACACAATAAATCATACACATGTGTAATCAATATACATTCAATGTTACCTCAGACTGAGGAATGTAATGTATAGGAATCACATATTGTCCATACTTGTAGACATTATGGGGCCATTTGGGAGTTCAAAGGTTCGGCGACAGGACCTCCTGGTGCCGCATCGCCAAACCTGCGTGGGACCCGCTCGCCATAGAATGATTTTATTAGTAATTGGTGAGCGATTCTTTGGTGTTTCCATGGCAGCACCTTATTGGGAACATCAAAGGAAGTTCCAGAATGACATGGACTGTAAAGTCCATGCCGTGTTGGAACTGGGGGTGCATGCACACAAGGGGGGGCACATGTTGCACCCCGTGTGCATCCACAGAGAGTGAGGCACAAAGGGCCTTGTAGTGGCCCCTTTCTTTCCTCACGCCACTGTTTTCATGGAGGAAAGAGTGGGGGGTCCCGCCAAGCTTATTGATGCCTCTAAACCATGGCACTACCACCGGGAAACGGCAGTTCCCTGGCGGAGAGGGTGGTCCCTGGAGGGGCACGACCACCAAGGTCATACCCGCCACTGCTGCTCCACCATGAATCTGTCGGTCCAAGGAACGCCAGACGTATAAGCGGGGCTATATCTTAAAAGTGAATGATCAGGAGAAATGCATGGTCAGCATATGAAATGTAAACTAGTGATTCGGGTTGTCTGCACTAATAAAATATTAGGAATTCACATCATAACCTTTCTTTGCAATTTTATAATAACACCTGATTGAGAAAAAAACATTGAGGATTTAAACCCACAACTTAGTTTACAGGCTGCTCCTTGATGCCGGTAAATAGATCACTGTGCTATATTAGAAGGATTGCAATTTATGAACTGACAATAACAAAATGATCTCAGTGTCAAAAGGAGTATCCCAAGTACCTATCTACATAAAATACAAACCTGTGATCCACATATTACACAATGGGGCATATTACCAAGAACATGCGATAAATATCGCAAATCGCGCTTAGCTCGTTTTTCATTATCGCCCTCTTTCGCTGAATTACATTGCCGTGTTAGCGGGGTATTAGCATCGCTTTGCTAACAGGCGATGTACAATCCAGCGATAGACTGCGATAACCATCATTAGCGCGTGAAATCCAGCGATGATTTCACAGCTCTAATAAAAAGCTTGTTAATAGGGGAGTGTGGAATTAACCAGACAATCCACCTCCCATACAAAACATGCTTAAGTCAAGTTTTTAGCAGGTGTAAGAATCCGTCGATAACTGCAGTTTCCGCGGCTTTGTTCATCGCTCCATGGTTCCGGGGCAGCGTTGTAAATACAGCGATGTCGTGTTTGCAACTTTTTTCATGTTGCTTATCGTAGAAACGCCTATTTTGCATCTCATTAGCGATGTATATCGCTAACATGAGAAGCGATACAAAAAAGGCTGTTAACATGCGCTAATGCATGTTAGCGACGCCTTGATGATTGTGCGATAGGAATTTAGCCTAGTTTCCGACGATAAGTGCCGGAAATGTGGCGATACAATTGTTGATAATATGCCCCAATGTTTTGTGCAGCAGGCCCATTAACCCTCTATACTACTTTATATGTCAAAACTGTGACTGGAAAACACCGAACTCTCTTGGAACTATATTAACCTCTAACGGTATCTTACACTATGATAATAAGCTCAATATTACTGGGTACACCAAGATCTCTTTAGCAGGAGTCTTCTCTCTGTAAGCTATTTTAAAATGTGGCATGTTTGTGACCACCTTCCTGCAAGCTAGACCAGATATACTGTCACAAATTTCCCTGTTGGCAATTTCCTTGCAGGCAATTTTTTTTAAATACGTGTATACATTGACTGTCAGGCTCTGCTTTTCAAGCTTTGCCCCTCATGGCTCTTCCTTCTTTCCCCTGCCACACCTTTACACCCCCAGAGGGAGAATGTTGTCTTGATTATCACTTTGATTTGAACATAGGCCAGTCTAAGAACGTCCCAATTCTTTTTTTGATAGTTTTTTTCCATCAGCTGCCAAACTCATAGAAGTAATGATATGGTTAGGGAGTAAAACAGGACAAATGTTTGGAAAGCACTAATTTGGTTTATATTCTAAATGATCCTGTCAAAGAACATGAATTACAACAAAGGGAAGACCTTGACATTCTTGGGTATCCCACCATATTCTTTCCTTCCTCCTACTTTGAACATGAACCTTGTTCTGTCCTGCAATTCAAATTTGGAGGACAGGCTATTTGAGTCACAACTTTGGGGTGTCGATGGTACGACCATAAATGTAAGCCTGTAGTTTGGAGGCCTCAACTACAATATTTTAAATCCTGTCTACACAAGCAATCAACTGAACAAAAGGCACAAAAGTTGCACCTCCGCTTAGAAAAGACATTGGAAAAATGTGATACCCTGCTCTTTTGTTCTTTTTGCCAGCTGCAGCAGAACACCAATTTGGAAAACATGTCCTTATGGCGAATGCTAACACGAGAAGATACTCAACACGCATATAAAGTCAAAGTCAAAGTCAAAAAATGTATATAGCGCGCTACATACCCATAGGGTCTCAAGGCGCTTGAAGAAGGGTGGGGAATTACTTGTCGAATATCCAAGTTTTAAGTTGCTTTCTGAATGCTAGGTGGTTCTGTGTAAGGCGAAGGTGAGTGGGAAGTGAGTTCCAGGTTTTAGCTGCCAGGTAGGAGAAGGATCTACCTCCCATGGTGGTTTTGTTGATGCGAGGTACAGTGGCAAGGGCTTGGTTGAAGGATCGTAGCTGGCGGGAGGGGGTATAGAAGGACAGTCGTGTGTTGAGGCAATCGGGTCCAAGTTCGTAAAGTGCTTTGTGTGCGTGGGTTAGGAGGCGGAAAGTGATCCTCTTATTTACAGGGAGCCAGTGGAGGTTTTTCAGGTGACCGGAGATGTGTTCTTTACGCGGGATGTCTAGTATGAGCCTGGCTGAAGCATTCTGGATGCGTTGGAGTTTTTTCTGGAGTTACCGGCGTATAGGGTGTTTCCGTAGTGCAGGCGGCTCGTGACCAGTGCGTGGGTGACCGTTTTTCTAGTTTCCATGGGGAAGCAAAGCCTATTTTTATAGATTCATAAGTCAACCCCCAAGGTGCCTTGTATGCCAAGTGGTCAAGGGTCTGATATATAAAAATAGGATACACTACATATTGTGTTTAGTGTGCCCCCACATTGAAATAAAATCCAAAACCTAAATGTTAAAAAGAATTCTAGAGAGGAAATAAATGCTGGTAACCTGATTATCTAACATTTTTTGTTGCCAAAACATTTCCTATTTAAAAAAAAAAACTTTTTACTGCACAGAGAGTAAATAAAAGAGCAATAACATGAATAAACATTGCACATTATGGCATCAAAGCAAAAGCATATAGTAACAATCTCTCGTTCGGCCCCCGAGACCACCTTGTTGCAAATCATGGGACAGCAGAATAATCTGGGAACACCCAAAGGCGAAAGATCATGACTGGTACCACAATTGGAGCACACACCTCATCCCGATATTCGTTCCATGTCCCCCATATTTTGGTCCATTTATTCGAACAGTCCTGACCCACATATACCACTCTCTCTGCCACCATGCACCAATCTATGTCTCTCTTCCAATCGTTCAGGCATGGAGCAAGCTCCGCCCTGCACATTCATGCAAAATTATGTTTAGCCACAATCAACTCCAGTGCCAGCCAGAGCTGGTCGGTACTGTTGCGGTCAATGGCATACCAGACATTTAGGAGGCATCACTTTGCCAACATTTTCATGTCTCTCCCACAAATATCATCTAAACAGGTAATCACGGACTCTCAATACTGCTGAAGCATTGGGCAGCTCCATTTCATATGAAAGAATGTTCCTTCCTGGCCACACTGTTTAGGGTACAGGGGGACTCTGTACCACCCATCCTCAACATAGTGGTGGATACATAATAGCATCTGTGTTGGATGTTTAGATGAACCAGACAAAATTTTGATCTGATGACCACCTCCCTGGGGGATGACAATACATCAGGCCTCTCATCTTCCTCCGAACCCCCAGATCAGGCTCCCAGTGTTCCTGTAACCGAGTCAGGTTATTAGGGTAGGTATTCATCGGCTTACTGTAGGTGAGGGAGATAGCATTCCAAGACCTTTGACCATCTAGCAATCCTATCTTCAAGCACTAATGATTCACGCAGTCACTCGTTGTAAGCACTGTCAGCATATGCATGGAATATTAGGAGATACCTTTAGGTTTCAGTGGGAGGCCCACCATGTGTCCACAAGTCTCCCACCTTGGACAGGCCAATCAGATCCCACTTGTCAAAGCCCGGTTGGGTGGAAAGGGTGACCAGCTGAGCAGTGTCCCACAGGGGAGTGGCCTGTCTAATTCTGCTACCACAACCCAAAGCGTTCAGTGTGATATACCAAGTAGTGAGTGGGACAATGGTGTGAGTAAGGAAGGACTTCATATGACTTCCCCCAGAGATAGCTCTGAGGTAGCCCCTGGAATGCATATTTTTCCAATCCATCCTATAAGCTTGTTCCTCCTAAGGGCGATGGGTCCAGTGATTAACGGTAACAAACTGAGCAGCCCAATCATATTTTTGTACATCAGGCAGGGCAATCCCACAAACATACCAGCTCCTTGTCAACTTTTTAAGGGCAATGCGTGGGGCACCCCCATCCCAGAGTAGTGTGCAGAGTGCACTATCGATCCTGTCCTGGAAACAGGATACCAGGACAAGGTGGGGTGCATTTTTTAAGTGGGTATAAGAAGCGTAGAAGAGCCATCATTTTAAATAGTGCAGTCTTCCCCACGAGCGACAGAGGCAGGTTCTTCCAGTTTTGCACATCTCTCCACAGACGTGCAAGCAGAAGTTCAAGATTGTGAGTGTGGAATGCGTGAGAGTCCCTGGTAATATAGATCCCCAGATAGCAAAACTCTTCTGTTCCAACCCAAGCTTCACAGTCGCTGGGCAGTCATGGTGCATTACCGTAAATAAGATAGATCAACAATTTATTCAAATGAATGGTTTACCCTGAATAATGACAGAACAAGGTGAGTATATTCATAAGCCTATCAAGCATGAAAGTTGGGTCGGCACCATAGAGTACAATGTCATCCGCGTAAAGGGACATCCTATCCTCTCAGTCCGGGGAGAGTGAACAACCCTGTCTCGTTCCTCACCGAAGTTGGAACACTGGGGATACACAGCCATTCATTGTCACCTGAGACAGGGGAGTCAGCATGCAGGAGCCATATCTAGGACATGAGACGAGGGCCAAACCCTAATTTAGTCAAAACTTTGAACATGATTGGCCACTGATTTGTATCAAATGACATTCATACATCAAGGGAAAGCACCAGGCATCCTCCCTGATCGTGGCAGCGCAGCCCAAGAGGCAATGCAATCGCCACAAATTAGGCGAGGTGCTTCTCCCTGGCATAAATCCATATTGGTCGGGATGAACCAGCATCTAAATCACTTGTGGTAGTTGTGTAGCCAATAGTGTTGCCAGGAATTTAACTTCCAAATTTAACAGCGATATAGACCGGTAGGAAGCACAATCCTCTTGTGGCTTGCCCTCACTGTGAAAGACAAATACAGTGGCCAGCCTCTGCTTCTTGGGCAAGATGCCTAGTTTGCTGCAATCAAGGAGCATTTGCAGGAGGTGGGGAGTGACCTTTGAGGTAGTAAGTTTGCAAAGTTCAATTGGCAGGCAATTAGGGCCCACTACCTTGCCTGGGTTCAAGTTCCAGATAGCATGTGTCACATCATTCTCTGTGAGCTCCTGCTGCTGGAGTGCCCTAACTTCTGTGCAAGACAAGGCAGCGGGATATCTGATAGAAGTTCACCAGACTCTTCATCCATGAGTGCCGAGAAATATAGGCAATTGTAGTATGCCGGAAAAATATGGCCAATGCCCTGTCTATTCCCAGTGCGTTCATCCACATCATTCAGTATCTCAGGTGCCCAACAGTTTGCTGTTTCAGTTCTGCCAAGACAGGCAGAATGTTCCCAGCCCTATCACCCACCTCATAAAGGAGGTGTTGGAAAGTGTGATGGCAGTCCCCAGTGGCCTCTTTCGCAGCGTCCCTATATTGTTTTTGTTTCAGGGATATGGTGTGTTGTAAGTCATGATTTTCAATATCAAGGAGAAGGGATTTCAACTTCTGGAGCTCCCGCTCAAACAGATCTAAGCTGGCCTACTTTTCTTTTTTCGTGCCCCACCATTAGAGACTTGTATTGACCCCTAATGACTGTCTTATATGTCTCCCACAGAGTTTACGGCAAGGTCCCTGAACCAATGTTTTTCTGTGGCCTTGTGGACGCCCGCACAGATGCAAGTATTTTAAAGTACATGGGGCTTAATACAGTGTGCCAATTATTGTGCCTAGCAACCGTACCGTATGTCACCCAAACTGGGGAAGAATTGGAGATGCCTCTGGCGAGATGGTAAACCTCCTGAAAATGAGGGTGTTGATAAGTAAGATATGTCATTGATGTAATTGATGAGTGAGAGGCTGCCATGGGGACCCAAATGAAATGTGTATTGTGTTATGGGGTGAAATGCGCGCCATTTGTCCAATAGGCCAAGTGCCTCTTTAAAGTCATTCAAGGGTCTGCAGGAGGAACCAGTGGGGCGAGGGGAGCAGCAGTCGCTGGCATCGCAAAGGGCTGCATTGATATCACTTCCCAGTAATAAGCCACCCACCATAACGTGGAGAAGAAGTGTGCTAAGGTTGGCAAAAGCTGCATCATGGAGGTGTGGCGGTACTTAGAATGAGATAATGTTATGCCCAGTGACCTTCCACTGTCCCAAAATTACCACATACCTCCCATGTGTAAAGAGCCAAGTGTTCTGTATGGTAAATGGTAGGGACTTGCGCATGAGGATACCAACTCCTCTAGAGCCTTTGAGTAGTCTGCATGGGCAACCAGTTTATATCCCAATCTGTCTGAGGTATGATAGGTGTTGCTCTGAAGGTGTGTCTCCTGCAGGAGAACTAAATCAGGGGAATGTCTCTTAAGGTAATGGAGTTCAACTCCGTATTTAATTTTATTGCCCAACCAGTTAAAGTTCCAGAATAATAAGTAACTAGGAGTCGACAATGTTGCAGCCATGGACAACTAGTGGCAATTGGATGCCGATGTTGCTAGTGTCAAAGCCCCCTTCCGGGGCTGTGGGTGTGAAACAGAAGATTAATGGGGTTAATGAAGAATACACCATGAAGGCAGTAGGAGTGTGTTAGATCTGAGGGTCTCTAGTTGACAATGGTATTCACCTTTGTCCAAATAGGGACCCTTACTTATAGGTCAGGATAAGGGGATTACACCCCTAGATAACCCCTGCTCACCCCCTTGGTAGCTTGGCAAGAGCAGACAGGCTTATCTCAGAGGCAGTGTGTTAAGCATTTGTGAATATACACAGTAATACAGTGACAACACTACAGATGGACACAACACAGGTTTTATAAAAATAAGAATTCTTTATATAGACTTAACACAAGACCACAAACGACAAAAATCCAGAATACTATACTTAAAGTTGTCTTAAAGAGGATAGAAGTTGCTTAGTTCAAGTTGATGATTAATGCAAAAAAGTTCTCAACAAAGTACCTGCATGCGTAATGCAAAGTGAACAAAATGCTCACAAAAGTGGAGATGCGCGGTTCTGTGAATTGGGTAAAAGGATGCGTCGTGCCTCAATGCTTGCGCTGAGTAGGGGATGCGTTGTGATCCTTACCAGTGCGGAGGTGATGCGTAGATTCGCGGCCTGCGGGCCGGTTGCGGGCGCAAGATGGCGCCCTGATGCGATGTGATAATCCGGTTGCGATGCGAGAAGATGGCGTCCTTGATGCGGCGATGCGACAACGATGCGAAGATGCCCTGGCAGGTTTGCGACGACTCTGTTCTTTGGGGCCGTGACAGGCCCTGCGGCACACTTTTTCGGTGATGCAATGGCGACTCTCTCCATGGCGTCACGCTTATGCATCACGCTTCCAGCTCCAAATGACACGCAAATGTCTAAAGGATAAAATTCTCAGCAAGGAAATTCACAGGGGGAGCTGGTGGTGAAGTCTTTTGTCCCTGAGACTTCAGGAGGAGGCAAGCACAAGTTCAAGCCCTTGGAGAATATTCTGTAGGTGATGAAAGTTCTTAGAAAGTTCCTTCTCCTTTCCCTTGTCAATGAAGCAACCAATGCAGGCCAACCCAGTAAAACAGCACACTGGCAGAGGGGCAGTTCAATCTCCTGCAGCTTCCTTGGTTCTTCTCATTGGCAGAAAGGTGTCTGGTTCCCAGAAGTGATCTAAAGTTCTTAGGACTGGGTCCCAATATTTACACCCCATGTTCTCTGAAGGCAGAGAGGACTCTGTCTAGTCTAAACCATTTCCTAAGCACTTTGTTTACATGACTCCTTTCTTCCTTTCACTGTGCAGGGCAGAGACATCAGACGCCCCACAGGAGGTGGAGCCAGCACAGGGGAGGGAAGGCACAGCTCTGGAGCACTTTGTTGACATGATCCCTTCTGTCCTTTCACATTGCAGGGCAGAGACATCAGCTGTACCCCAGGAGGTAGGTGGAGCCAGCATTGTAGAGGGAAGGTCAATCCCTAATCAGGTCCCAGGTGCAAATCCTCCCTCCCATCTAGATGCAGATCTCTTTTTTCACCCCTGGGCTGCCCCAGCCTGTCTCCTGGAATCCTCCAGCCCTGTCACTCACAAACCCAGACAAAGAATACACAACCTAGCAGAGGCAGGCCTGGACAGTTAGGCAAGAAAATACCTACTTTCTAAAAGTGGTATTTCCAAACACAGAATGTTAAAACCACCTTTACTAAAAGATGTATTTTTTTCATTCTGAGTTCAGGCATACTAAATCGAATTTCTACCATGTTCCCTGAGTCAGTTAGGATTATAAGAATGTAATAATCTAACTGCCCATTCTAGCCTATGCAGAACAGGTAGCCTTGCAATAGTGAAAAACGAAAATAGCTGTAATTCACTATTAGGACATCCTACAGACACCAGGGCTTGTCCTACCTTATACTTACAATGCACCCGCCCTTGGGCCTACCATAGGGGTGTCTAATATGAAGCAAAGGGAAGGTTTAGGGACTGGCAAGTGGGTGCACTTGCCAAGTTGACATGGCAGTCACAGACTGCACACAGGCCTTGCAATGGCAAGCCTGAGACACAACTTACAAGCTGCCGCTGTGGGTGACACAACCAGTGGTGCAAGCCCACAAGCAGCATTTGATTTACCAGCCCTGGGCACACATGGTGGACTGTACTAAGGCCTGACAAGTAAATCAAATAACCCAATCATGGAATCACTAATTAATACATCAATTTAACATAGGGAGCACTAGCACTGTGGCACTGAATAGCAGTGGCACAGTGCCCAAAACATACAACCAGCAAAAACATATCAAAACAGAGGAGGCAATCCATCAAAAATGGAAGGGGGACTCACGCCAATGATGCCAGGTCTAACACGTGTCCCCTCCAGCTGAAATGTGGGGAGAACTACCCTACCCTTTGGGAGTTCTCTTCACTCAGGCTTAAAACTCTGGACAGACCATCAGCATTGGCGTGTTCTGTACCAGGGCGGTGTTCCACTGTAAAGTCCATACCCTGTCGTGAAATGGACCACCTCAATAACTTTGGGTTCTTCCCTCTCTTCTGCATTAGCCATCTTCAGGGCCTGTGGTTGGTCTGAACCAGGAAGTGAGTCCCAAACAAGTATGGTCTAATTTTTTTCATTGCCCAGACCACAGCAAATGCCTCACTCTCAATTGCACTCCAACTCTGTTCCCGTGGAAGTAACCTCCTACTGATGAAGGCTACAGGTTGGTCTAGGCCCTCTTCATTAATCTGTGCTAGAAAAGCCCCCACACCATGCTCTGAAGCGTCTGTTTGACCAATGAGTTCTTTTGAGAAGTTGGGCCCCTGAAGCACGGGTGCTGTGCACATGGCAGTCTTCAGGGCGTCAAAAGCCTTCTGACAGGTGTCAGTCTAGTTCACTTTCTTGGGCTTCTTCCTGAAGTCAGCTCAGTCAAGGGTGCATCAAGGTTGCCATACCCCATGATAAACTTCCTGTAGTACCCTGAGAGTCCTAAAAAGGCTCTCACCTGTGTCTGAGTCTTTGGGGTTCCCAAGCCAGGATGGTATCAATCTGGGGTTGCAGGGGTGCCACCTGGCCGCTCCCTACCTGGTGACCCAAGTACAACACGGAAACCTACCCGATTAGGCACTTACTCGTCTTGATCGTGAGGCCTGTCTTGTGCAGTGCCATCATCACTTCTCAGAGGTGGTGTAGATGTTCTTCCCAACTGGCGCTGAACACTTCAATGTCATCCAGGTAGATGGCACTGAAATCCTCCAGTCCAGCCAACACCTGGTTGACCAATCTCTGAAAGGTGGCAGGGGCATTCTTCATCCCAAAGGGCAGAACCCAGAATCGGTAGTGCCCATCTGGTGTGGAGAATGCTGACCTCTCTTTGGCCCCATCAGTTAAGGAGATCTGCCAGTACCCAGACATCAAATCAAACGTTCTGAGGTACCGTGCAGCCCCTAACCGATCAATGAGCTCATCAGCTCTGGGGATGGGGTGCGCGTCAGTCCTGGTGACTGAATTGAGTCCTCGGTAGTCCACACAGAACCGGAGTTCGGGTGTGGCACCAGGTGCAGCAGCCTTTGGGACCAAAACCACTGGGCTGGCCCAAGGACTGTTTGAGGACTCAATCACCCCTAAAGCAAACATCTTTGTCCTTGATGTAGGCTCTGACCTTGTCAGTCACTCTGTAAGCCTTGTGCTTCACAGGAGGACGGTCTCCAGTGTTCACATCATGTACGCACCACTCTGTGACACCGTGGACGAAAGAAAATAGATCAGAGAATTGCCCCAATGGTTGGAGACAATCTTGCTGCTGATCAGGGGTCAGTGTGGCAGAGAGGCTGACACCATCCACTGACCCATCTCGCTCTGTTGCAGACAGGATGTCAGGAAGAGGCTCAGTCTCCTCCTCCATTCCATCATCCATCGCTAGGAGCATGCCCACTTTGGACCTTTCTAAGTAGGGCTTCAGGCGGTAAACATATAGGACCCGCAAAGGGTTCCTTGGAGACCGCAAGTTCACCAGATAGGTGACATCACTCTTGTGCTCCACCACCTCAAAAAGACCGGTCAACCTGTCCTGGAGCGCACAAAGCTCTACAGAAGCCAAACTTTCTGCCCAGGTTGAAGCTCAATCAGAGTGGCATTCTGATCATACCACCGCTTCATCTCTTCCTGGCTGGCTTCCAGATTTGCCTGAGCGAGATCTCTGAAATGCTGAGTCTGGTTCCTGAATGCCAGCATGTAACTGTGTACATCCTGGGGAGGTTTCCTGGGAGATTGCTCCCAGCCTTCCTTGACCAGACTCAAAGGTCCTCTTACCGGGTGTCCATACAACAGTTTAAAGGGGCTGAATCCTAGGGACTTTTGTGGTACCTCACGGTAAGCAAACAGAAGGCATGGCAAGAGGACATCCCACTTACGCCTCATCGGTTCTTTAAGACCTATGATCATGCCTTTAAGGGTCAGGACGAATCTTTCAACCAGCCCATTACCTTGTGGGTAGTAAGGAGTGGTGAACTTATAGGTAACACCATACTCCTTTCACAGAGACTTCATATAATTGGAAATGAAGTTTGTACCTCGGTCAGACACCACCTCTCTGGGGAACCCCACACAGGACAAAATCCCCATAAATGCACATCCTACCACGGGGCCGTCACTGTCCTGAGTGGGATGGCTTCTGGGTACCGGGTAGCATGGTCCACCAAGACCAGGTTAAACCTGTTTCCCATGCCTGTCTTGGGGTCCAGTGGCCCCACAATGTCAATGTCTACCCTTTTAAAGGGGGTACTGACTACAGGGAGCGTTTGGAGAAACGCCTTGTGCTTCCTTCCACTTTTCCCACTTGCCTGGCAAGTTTGACAGGTCCTAAAATGAGTATCTGAACTCTTCCGCATCTAGGGCCAATAAAAGTGGGAGACAAGCCTTTCAAAGGTCTTGTTCTGACCCAGATGTCCAGCTAAAGGAACGTCATGAGCCAACCCCAGTAGGAAGGCTCTGAAGCACTGGGTTACAACCAGCATACGGGCTGACCCCGGCTCAGGAACCTTAGGCTCGCTATACAGGAGACCATCCTCCCAGTAGATTCAATGTGACCCTGACTGTTCACCTGCTGCCTGATTTGTGGCCTGTTGCCTCAAACCCTCAAGAGAAAGGTACTTCTGCTGCTCTGCATAAAATTCCTCCCTGGAGGGACCCCCTTCTTGCTGCCAATTAAGCATGGGCGGAAAATCCGTTCCGCTCGCGGATTTTGCGGATTTTCGGTAAATTTGCGATCCGCGAACGCTCACGAATTTACAGAAAATCCTCAAATTCGCACGCAGCGGATTTTTTTCTCTTGGTGATACAATTTTGCGGCGTTCGGCGTAAGTTCGCAATTGCGAACATGTAGGTGCGGCGGGCAGCAACAATCTCTCACTCGCGAAATTACAAAATTTGCAATTCTGCACAAGAAATCCACTAGCAAGCAGCATATACCTTCTGAAAATGATGATTTTTATCAGAATAACTCCTCAGGTTGACATTTGCCTGCCCTTTTTTGGATTTGAGGCCTTTTGACTTTCTTTGGATCACTTTTGGATTAGAAATCAACTTTCACAAGTAAGTTTGTTTGGGGCATTAAATTTGCTGTTCTGCAGAAAAACGAGTTTTGCTAAACTGAAAGCACTCAGCAGGTGCAAAAGTTCAAATTCATCATTAGTAACCATTCCCTGTAGTGCTTCCTGACTGGGGCCCCTCCAGAGTTCAGTTGCTAGTTGTAACAATTGTATGACCCTGCTCTGACCCTCACAGCCGGATCATAGAATAGCTACAAGTAGGCCACAAAGGTCCTGGAAAAAAAAATTGCACTGCAACAGAAAGCAAATTACAGGTAAGGAAGCATGTGCCAGACTGGAATTTTAAAACAGTGACACATTAATAAATCAACCCCCAAATTAATTCATGTCAGTTGAAGCAGGGCAGGTGTGCTTGCTTTTTGCCCCCATAATCTACAGTGATGATGATGAACCAGAGGGTGGCATTGATGTAGCAGAGGGTGGCATGGGTGAAACAGAGGGTGGCAGTGTTGAAACAGAGGGTGCTGTGAACCTGTGATGATGAACCAGACGTAGAAACAACATAGTCGCGACCGTTGCGTGCCGACAAGTAAGTTCGCAATTGCGAACTGGTACAAAATCCTCGCGAACTGGCAGAAACCCTTGCGAACACTATAAAAACAAAAAAATCCGCAAATTCGCAAGAATTCGTGGATTTTGCGGATTGCGATTTCGCAAATACGCAAATTCGCGAACGCCAGATTCGCAAAATTCGCCCATGCTTACTGCCAATGTGTCAGGTCAGGTAGGTTCCCCAATTCAGAAACTTGCTCCCCTGTAGGTTCCAGGGCATCCCCCTCAAGGTCTGCCTCCTCCTGGACTGTGGGAACAATGGGGGTGGGTTTCCCCCTAAATCTTTTCTTTAAGGCAGGTTCCTGGGCTATACTTTCAGGCTCCAGGATCTCTTGAACATCCTTAGCTGCCACAGACCGTGTGGTCACACATGCACACTCAGGCAGACCCAACATCTCCAAATGAGCCTTCTTCTCCACCTTAGCCCAAGGGGAGCTTTCTAAATCATTGCCTAACAGACAATCAGCAGGCATGGATGGCCTCACAGCTACTTGAAGAGTACCAGAGACCCCCCCCCCCACTCAAAGCAAACTTGAGCCACTTTGCAATGGCTCTTTGTGTTGTCAGCGGCAACAATTGGGAAAAATGCATTGGGGACCACCTGCTCTTCAGATACCAAGTGACACTTGACAGCTGTCACACTGGCTCCGGTGTCGCTCAGAGCCTCCACTCTATGGCCATTGATGGTCACCCACTGCCTGTATTTCTTAGTGTTATCAGGCAGCTGAGTTTTAGTGACCATGTCAAAGTCTCCTTATGAGACAAGGGACATTTCTGCGGGACCCCACCCACCTTGGGCACCCATCTCCTCCCCACCCAGGGCTACACTGGCCACCTGACAGGGTGGTCCACGGGGTGGCACATACTGACCCTTTTGGGGGCACTGACATACCTGCTTATGGTAAGTCACTTTGACATTGCTGGTATCAACACTGCACCTTTTTCTTCAACTATGTTAGTTGCCATTGCCAAGGCTTGTTGGTGACCCTGCTGGATACTGACCCCTTGGCTCTTGAAATCCGACATGTGACAGTTTGTGCACAGCTCCTGGTCCTCCTCTGAGTCACCTGGTCCGTACAGTTGCAGCTTCAAGGGCACTGTCAACTCTCCTGCATCTCCAACATCGGAGGGCAATCATCTTCTCTGCCTCCTGGTCACTCCTGAGTGGCATTGACCCTATACCCTCTGCTTGCATGATCCTCTCACCTTGAATCCACCTATGGGATCCACCAGACATGTTCACCTTCTTCGCCAGTGGCATCTTTTCTGAAGTCCTCAATTGTGGTCTACGGCTGTTTCTGACATCACTTCACACCTATACCTTCGCACCTATGGTGTAGGTATCCTGGTTCCTGGGATATCCACTGGTGGGCTGACTCTCCAACCTTCCATCTTCCATGGGGTTCCTTCAAAGTATGTTAGGAAGGGTCCTTCATTAAAATTGCATCTGCAACTTGCCTATTGACTAACATTGAGCATGCGGTTGTGTTCCCACTCTGCACACAACCTCCGTGGGGTTCCTAGATACTCACCTAGGGTGTCCTTGGGTCCCCAGCTCTTCTGCGTCTACTGGGTCCATTCTCGACATAAGTTGTGGTTCACATTCCACTATTTTAGTATATGGTTTGTTCTCCCACTGGAGCTCACTTTGTATTTTGTGCAATTTACGTATTCTAGTGACAAAGTAATGTGTGTATTGTATTGTATTTCCAGGTAGGATATAATACATTGTGTTAGTGAGTGTTAATAATAAAAATATGTTTTCATATCTACACTGTGTGGTTCTTTTTCACTTAACCCATACCATAAGATTAAGTACTGGTAAAACAATCTGCTTTACACTCCTTCCAGACTAAGACTGACAGCTGCTCTCCACAGCTTGTCTAAGATCACTAAAATCAACATAAAGATTGTCTGGATTAGTGCAGGGTGCTACACTTACATAATTGAGCACCATATACTAAGCCAGACTCTCACAGCCGGCAACAACACAATGCCCCACTGAGGAGCTAGATCAGAAGCAGTGCACAGCTTACAGTAGGGCACACTGTGTCTGGCAGCCCGCATCGTCCTGAGCTCGCTCCAGGAAATATCGGCACCAATACACGTAGTATCCAGGGCCGTTTCTGCCATTAGGCAAGACTAGGCGGCCGCCTAGGGCGGCAAAAGGGGGAGGGCGGCAAAAAAGCGGGCAGCAGCACCTGTGAGTGACGTGCAAGCACACCTGCTTGTACATTGTGCGTGCACCCTAGCTGGTGGTGTGTGGAGCGGGCTGGTTGTACACACTACCAGTGTATGTATGGGTCCCCAGGTCCGTCAATCTTGTAGCGCAGGATAGCGCTACCAATGACGGCCCTGGGCATAATTTCTGGCCAATCCCCGAGCGGTGCTTCAGCAGCCAGTGACAGAGACACGCACCACCCTTTCTCTCTTGGCACGCGGGGACGGGCTTGTGTGTGTCGGCTGGCGCTGCTCTGGTGCCTTATAGGATGGTGAATTGATTACTGGCTGCAGTGCAGCCAGTGCCACACAGTCATGTCCCGGCCGTCTTTTACTCCAAGTGCCTCGACTCCCGCTTTGAGACCCCAGACCAGAGTCTCACTAGTGCCGTAGCGCAGAGCGCCTGAGGCCAGCACAAGCAAGCCAGCAAACAGCACTTCCGGGGTCTGTTCCACATCTCACATAGAGGAGCAATTGGACTCGTGGACATGACTTTCACCCGAGCACAGGTGAGTCACCGCAGTCAGTGAGAGAAGCTATGTTATGAACGCGCAGGCCTGGGGAATTGTAAAATAATTCAGCTGTAATGTTGTAAAAGAGGCCTGTGAGTCTCCAAGCTCATTCTCACAGCCCCAGAGACGGGTGCACAACAGAGGGGCAAACTTGTCAGTCCTCACTTTCCAGAGAAATCTATTTCTTTAGTTTCCAATGACCATGCCTTCTTCTTCCGTGGGTCATAAATCTTTTGCACTTCACATGAGCCTCAAAGACCCCAAACGATCAATTTGAGGGTAAAACTAGCCTCACGCTCCAAACTTCATTTTATTAAAGATAGTCCATGAGCAGGGCCGGCGCTAGGCATGGGCAGTGTGGGCAGCCGCCCAGGGCCTCGCGCTCGGCACAATAACATGGGGCCCCCGTTTCATGTGAAATACAACACTTTCACAGGCAGCCCTCCTCCTCCCCGAGGCCCCCCTCCCCAACCCGATCACCTTGCTAATGTATTTATAAGCGAGGTGTCTTGACCTCGCTGGTCAGGGCATGGTGGCATTCCTGGGTGTGAAAGGTGGGGGGAGGGTAAACAAGGGGTAGAGGACGTGAAAGCAGCAAAGCCAGTAATTACCTCAGCTCTCTGGAACAAGTGCGGGGCAGCACCTCTGTTAAAAACCTGTGGTGAAGTACTTGTCTGCCCTTTGTGTATTTCGTCTCCAGGCGACAGAAGGCCCTTTTGTTTCCACAATGAGCCGGACATTAGCAGGTAAGGAGATGTTGATGAGGGGAGGGGGGAGCACCTAGCTCAGACTGCCACAGTAAGACAGTGCTCAGCAAAATGTCTCACTACTGCTTTGATGTACAGAGGAGGTGGGCTTATCCCCTGGGCCTCGAAGCACTGAATCAGGCTGCAAGGTTAGGCGTGGGGCCCCTTTAACTGGGACTTGGGCCATTATCTAGTGCTGCGAAGTCCAGGGCAGGGGTGCCTCACAGCTCTCCACCAGGCTGCAAGGTCAAGATGTGGGCCCCCCATGGCAGGACTTTGTAGCCATTATTTTGTGCTGGGAGACCAAGGACAGGGGGGCCTCGTAGCACTATTGTTAGATCATTCATTTTTATTTCCCAGAGAGACTAGCATGTTTGCTTCCCAGTCTAGGCCACCAGTGATAAACCTAGAGGGTTGTCTAGTAAATGCAGCTAAGTGCGTACAAATGGATTACCACCCAACTTCCCCAGCAGGAAGCTCCGTAGCCGCTCTTATCTCGAATAATGCAGATTTACTGCTTTGTGACACACTTTGAGCCTCTCACTTATGTCAGAGCGGCAGTGAATGTCTTGTCCATTTAATTACTTGTAGGGGATTTCATAGATACTATTTTGATAGCCCATGTTTGTGCTGCACCTGGGTCTTGTTTAGCAGGGCATTGAAGGTGGGGTGAGGTGTTGTGGGGTAGAAGGCAGAAGGGAAGTACTGTAGCTGGACAAGGTTTCTCGTTGTGAAAGAGTGTGACACGCTGTCAGCTAATAACCATGAAAACATCTTGTCTGCCTTTTCAGATGTAGAAATGACAAGCAACTTCATTGATATTATAAGTACAAAGACATTGAAAAACCTATTCAGTGTAATGTGCAAAGGAATAAATGCATTCTGATTAACTACTCCCGGCAGAGCACCCTTTATCCGTAGGCCCTTGTCCCCAACTTTTAGTGTCCTGCAAACAGAAGACGTGAGACTGGTAAAAACGTGCCCAGCAGGACAAACAAAGTTGCAAATATTTATTTTCTATAGTTAAGTTTCTTTTATTTTGGCTAATCTTCTTTTCTTACTTTTCACTAATGTTTTCTTTTGTTTTTGCTTGTGTACGCTGTTCTCAAATATTATTGCAAATTGACAAGGTTTCTTTCTTATGTGTTTTTTTCTGAAAAATGCTTTAACACATAATAGTTCAGTACACCTCCAATCGGTCCCACTCTAATCCACGCCAATCCATCCCACATCACCCCACACCAATCCACCCTACTTAATCCAATCCACCCTAGACCATTCCAAACTACGCCACTCCACCATACTCCAATCCTCTCACCCCACACACCAATCTGCCCCACTTCAATCCAAAACAATCTGCCCCAATCCAATCCAAAACAATCTGCCCCACTCCAATCACCGCACTCCAATCTGCCCCACTCCGATCTCCGGACTCCAATCTGCCACCCTTCAATCTCCACATTCCAATCTGGCCACTCCAATCCAAAACAATCTGACACATTCCAATGCAAAACAATCTAGCCCACTCCAACCCAAAACAGTCTGCCCCACTCCAATCGCCTCACTCCAATCTGCCCCACTCCAATCTCCGCACGCCAATCTGCCCCACTCCAATCTCCGCACGCCAATCTGCCCCAATTCAATCCAAAACAATCTGCCCCTCTCCAATCCAAAACAATCTGACCTACTCCAACCTAAAACAATCTGCCCCACTCCAATCCAAAACCATGTGCTCCAATCCAATCAGCGCCACTCCAATCCAAAACAATCTGCCACACTCCAATCAGCACCAATGCAAAACTATCTGCCCCACTCCAATCTGCACCACTCCTGTCTGCCCCACTCATGTCTGGTCCTCTCCAATCCAAAACAATCTGCCCCACTCAGTTCCATCCCTCTCCAATCCAATCCACCTCACCCCTGTCCAATCGAACCCACTACAATCCAATCCACCCAACTTCAATCCAATCCACCCAAATCCAATCCAATCCACCCAAATCAAATCTACCCCACTCCAATCTGACCCACCACACTCCAATCCAAACCACTCCAATTCAATCCGATCCACCTCATCCCACCAAAATCCATTCACCTCAATCCAAGCCACCTCACTTAATAAAAATCCACCCCACTGCAATTCAATCTACTCCACTCAAATCCACCCCACCCCAATCTAATTCACCACAACCCATTCCACCCCACCTCACTACATTATACCCCACTCTAGTCCACCCCACCCCACTCATGTTCACTCTTTTCCACTCCAATCCACCCCACCCCAATCCAGTCCTCCCTTCCCATTTTAATCCACCCCACTTCAGTCTAATCTACCACATTCAGTCCAACCCTCTCCACTGCAGTCCAATCCACCCCACTTTACTCCAATCCACCCAACTCTACCCAAATCCAATCCACCCGCCCCAGTTCAGACCACCCCACTCAGTTACCCCGGCGCCCCACACTCCAATCCACCCGCACCCCACCCCAAACCAATCTAACAGAACCTACTCCAATCCACCTCACCCCATTTCAATCCATACCACTCCAATCCAATCCACCCCACCTACCCAGTCCAACTCACTCTACTCGCTCCAACTCGCTCTATCCCAATTCAGCCCAATCCACCCCAATCTACTTCAATCCATTCACTACCTCAGTCCACACAACCCACTCCACCCATTCCACCCTACTCCAATATACGGCACTCCACTCTATGACTCTGAACTTGATGACACTGCACTCTACGACACTCTGATACTGAACGACTAAACTCTACTCCGCTCTACACAACTTATGACACTGTACTCCCCCTATTACACTCTACAACTACTACTCTAAAAAATCCAGTCAATTACACTCTATTCCTATCATTTCACTCAAGGACACTCCATGCCACTAACTTTTAACCATGCTGAAAAACAGCCACACTGGTGTACAACACGGCAACTCAACATTGCCAAAGCCAATATTTGTTCTAGGCAAGACCGATTGGCTTTGCCAATGCTTGTTAATGGTGATGTTATTCTGAGCCTTTGCCTAAAATATTTAGCATGAAAAGAGGCACACAACACATTGGATATTAACCTTCGGAGAAGTGTGGCTCACTGGTTAGAGGAGGCAGACCTGGAACCAGAGGTCAGCCCGGGACCAGGGTTCAATTCCCGGCTCGGCGGGGTCTTGAGTCCTAAAATGTCCATGGACTCGACAATTCTCTCTCCGGTGCCTACTCGATTCAAGGGTTCACACTCTGCGACTCTGGGCAATAGCTTGCTTAATCTCCACAACGGCCCCTCGCGGCGGGATGCCTGGCTTTCACCTTGCAGACACCCTGCCGGGGATATCTCACAGGGGAATACCAGGACGGGTTCCCTAAGCAAGCGCTTAGAGACCGGTTGGTGATTTGCACTATATAAATTCCTGTACATTCACATTTACAACCTAGTGGTGAAAAGCACAATACCTATGTGGTGGTGTGGCAAAGGTATTTTTAGCTGTCATTTGAATTATCACGTACATATAAAGGTGTTTCATTCCACTTTTTCTAAGGATTTACTATTAAATTATTTAATGACGCTCAGATAATGGATCCTGGAAGAACAATTGTGTCTTGCATAGATTCAAACTACTGATCTGCAGTTACACAGCCAGGGTGCAACTCACAAAACTATTATGCTATCAACTGTGAACAAACTGAGGTCTTTGCTTGCCTCCTCTCCAGGCTTTGTTTGTCAACAGATTTACTATCCAATCCTAGGCCCCAATTATTAGCGACAGCACACAATGATAAAGGCCAGGCAAGTATTTAGCCATGTTTGTTGAATGTACTGAGTACAAATCCACTTTACGGAGAAATCAGAAAGAAGATAGACATTGTGCAAGGGGTTCCTATTGTCCTCGCATGTAAAGGTGCAGCCATAGTATGGGAATGAAGATCACTGACTCATTTCTGAATCCCCATCTTCAGAGTTTGGTTTTGGTACATTAGCAAGATGGCAGCCATTTGGAGCTTTCCTTTTCAAAGGTTTATCCTTGAGAAACGTAATTTGTAGAGTTGCGAAAAGCATACATTACTGTTACCAAGTTTAAGGATACGTTAATCGTAGGCTGGACAGCCTGTTAAGTGAGTAATTAAATAGGTACACTTCTGAAATTGTACAAGAAAGATGAGAGGTCTGAACTTCCATGCCAACCTTATGTCAGCTAGCCTGCTCCAGGTTGCACACTGATTACAAAAGACATTACGTTACCCCACCAAGCAGCCTTTTAGATTAACATTCAATGCTGTGTAATCCACAGCAGCAATTTGGAAGCATTTCTAATTCATTTGAATGGGATTTTAGCTTTTCAAGTGTCTTACTTCGATTTGTCCAATTAACATATTGTATGGTATTGTAGCATTTGTTTAGTGCTTATTATCCATGTGTGAGGTGCTGAAGCACTTACCAACATAGATACCAAGCTACAACATGTGTGTGGTTGGAAGGGTGTTGTGTTGTTTTGAGCTCATGTGTAATGTTTTTTATGTCCTGCTTGGCCAATGAGGTACAGCTTACTTTATTGGGCGCAGCACCAGAGGGTGAGATGGGTGAGGGTATGTGAGAGGGAGACTCACAAACTGTAATTATAATAAGGAATTCTCAGCTTAGCCACAGTGATAGGGAATGATGTGTGCCTGTTCCCCAAAAAGGGTGATAATCATAGAAGGCCCAGTAATCCACATGGTGACATGTGCCTGGAAGTAAAGGCTTTCAATGAGTAAAAAGATGCCCAAATTGCTAGAAAATATTAATTGGTGACATAAGCTGTAGTTATGCACTATTTTATATATTTATTTATTTAGAGGCAGAGATACGGCCTAATGCTAAAAAAGTACACCTAATTAAGGAGGAAGGAAGCCGAAGAGAAATCAAGGCTGACAACCTCAGCAGAAACAACACAAACTTTAAAACATACAAATTCCACCGACTTCTAAGGGCCGAAGGAAGCCAACATTTTTAGCAGGACTTCACACAAGCATCTCTCAAGCTGCAGAAGGCTGTCAAATGCAGATAATCACAAGTTGGACGGGTCTAATTTGGATTGTGGTTCAGACCGCAGACACACTGGTACCCTGCGGGGATATGCTGCAATAGGATCAAGTGCCCTCACACACCTGTATGCGTGTCATGCTTCATCATCGGGCAAGCTCCATTTCAGGTCAGGACTGCAATGCCCATTGGGCACCCACAAGGGGGCGCTTTACCGGAGATCTTTTCATAGAACTTTTGGATCATGATATATAGTAAGGAGCATGTATGCTGGACCTAACCACACCTAACACCTTGTGATGTCACAAGAAAACTAGAGGGGCCTCACATCTTCCCTTTCGCCCAGGGCCCCACAAGTCCTAGGACCGGCCCTGTCCATGAGGGTGGTTTTATGGAGACTGGTGATATTCATAGATCACTAATTATCACGTGTTGCTTCGAGTAGGTCACTCAGCTGAAAGTTCCGGAGACTTGTGAAGGCCAATAATTGTTTTAAGAGAACTACCCTCAGAGGCGTGCCAACTGCACATTATCTCGGCGTTGTGATGTATTGTACCAGGCAATGTTGAAAAACTGAAGAATGTTCTTTTTTAAAGCAGTCTGAATAACTTGGGGAACCATTTAATTTCCCTCTATCTTTCATTCACTGTATTGCGATGGCAAAAACAATGAGCTACATTAAAAAAAAAACGCAAAAAAAAACGTAATAAAGAAAATCATTGAAAGCTGCTGCAAACCTGCAAAAGTTGTATGTCCTTAATGAGCAATGGCGTAATGAAAAATAATGGGCCCCCAGCAGAAAGTGAAAAGAGGCCCTTGAGTCTCCCATATCGCACAGCTATTCATTGGCCTTGGGATTAATAGGGCCCTTGAAGGATTGGGATCCCCTTTTGCCGCAGGGATTGCAGGGGCTTGCGTAACGCCACTGTTAATAAGTATTAACTTATATAAGTTATGTTCCGGTTTTTGTTCCGCATTTTATATTTTTAAAATGCTCTTTTTTTCAGCGCCACTTCTTGCTTATTGGCATAGGAAATCCGTCTATAAAGAATATGTTGTTACATTTTCTTTGTAGAACCCTCAATCACCACAATTGCCATCTACGAGATGTAGTAACCCTACAAACTAACTCGGAGTTCTAAGGGGTAGCATGCCGCAAGAGGGATATGGATGCGGGTGTGGGTTTGTTTGTTGCAGCGGACCCTGTCCAAATATCATACGATGGTGGCCGCGGCCCCATGTCCAGGCCTCCAGCCGATGAGGTGATGGGATCCCACTGTGCATGTGGGCGGGGCTGGAGGACACGGGAGAGGGGATCAAGGAAGGCAGTGAAGAGTGTTTGCCTTAAAGAAGAGCCCTTCCCTTGAGCGGCGTGCAGTCCAGCAGTGCGTGGAACTGGGCCGGGTGTCAAGATAGACACAGCATTTCACCACAGTCAGCACTCGTACCATGGGCTCTTCCCTTCCCCCAGGAAGGGAAAGTATAAGTCTGCAGTGCCCCAGGCCTGTTGATAAGAGATGTATAAAGGTGAGTGATTTGCAGTGGCGTTGCTAGAGGTGACCAAATATGGCCTGTGCACCAGCCGTCTTTGTCCTGGCCACCCCTGGTAATGTACCTCCATAGCTGTTGTGCTATGAGGCAACACAGAAAACTTTACTGCAAAGTAGTGTTTGAGGCAATGCACAAGCCTACTAACATAGCAAACGATATATACACATCCATAAAAGGGAGGGGGCGGCACTTTTCAATTCTCGCCTAGGGCGCCAAAACACCTAGAAACGGCCCTGGTAGTATCACCATGCATCAGAAAGCCATCCGTGCAGTTGGGTGCTCAGGCAAGCATTTCATTATTGAGGGTCCTTAAAGGAGACTCCAACTCGTTGGGAAGCAAGACACCATGCAAATGCAGCCAGGTTGGATTGGCCATGAAAGTCCCATATATCCAGGGGATTCACAGCGGAGGCCAGTATAGGAGGGACTAGCGTTTTCATGGAGAGCCAGCGGCCCTGCGTCCGACATTGGGGAGCCTCACCTTCATTCTTATGGCCACACCTGGTGCTGCCAGTGTCAATGTCGATGCAGGGGCGCGCCGCAGTCTGTGGTCAGCGCCGCACCTCAGTGGGCTCGTCCCCATCACGCAGTTCCTAAACACGCAAGGTCGCGGCTCCACTTCGCAGCCAAGCCCCCACAACTTTCTCTAGAGCAAACACATAGGGCATCAAATCGGTACATTCCTGGTGTCACTGTGACAAATAGGGCACAGATAGCATGCGTTCTTGTAATTTCAGACAGATAAGTGGACAGATATTAATGGATGGGTGCTGTGGATCATGGTCGCCGCTTCAGAAAGCGGCCTTCTCACTCGGCGGTTGGCCATGCCCCTAGCATTTCCTAATTGTACCCAGCCTAATGCACTCAGTTTTTGCCTCTGGACGTAAATTAATGCCTAAAAATAAGATTATCTTCTTGCAGACATTCAATGAGTGAATTGAACTTCATTCCCGAGTCATGGCATGCCAGGATATTCATCTGCATGGAAAGCAGCCGAGCACCAGTCCTGGTTAACCTCCAGAGTACCAGCATGTGAATGTTGAAGGAGCCTGGTATTGGTAAAGCATTAAAATTGTCTTTTGAGTATACAGCTGTAACTCTTGAATTTGCTCAAGATAATCCTACATCCAAGGTCACCTGGTTTCTTCCAAAATAAATTAACTCACGGTACTGTAATTAATAAGTGTGGTCGCTGCATGCGCCATCATCCCAGCCTTCCTAGGGTTTCATTCTGTGGGTATTGAGAACCAAAGCACATTTCTCCTGATGTATCCACTTTATAAGCAGATAATAAAATCGAGCCCAGCTCCAATTATTATATCTATTGATTCTTTTATCTAGGATGATCTATTTATTTTTCTATTGTAAAATAAATAGGATACCATTTCAGAGGTGATTGCCCTGATTATACTATCTGCTTTTTGTCTAGAAAAAAAGGCATAAACATTTATATTTGTCTCTGTAGGCATCTCTAGCCTTTGTATGATTTGCAATGCCTTTATTTCTCAGAGTGCTTTAAAAGAAATTATGATTCCGTGGCTTTATTTTAATGAGTTTGCATTCCCGGTATGCCGCCTTAGTCAAGCATAACATAGATAGTGTTTGTCCAAAGAAAACCACCACGTTGACGCCTTAATTAGGTTTACAGCATAATTTAATTGCAGGCTTTCATGTCCAGACAGCAGCTTCCAGTGGCTGAAAAGAGCAATTGAAAAATAGCATTCTTCCGGGACACAGCTTCTCTCTGTGGTGTGTTTCCTAACCAGTGATTTGTAGCACAAGCAACGTGTGCTCAGTCAGAAGCAAGGGGTGTCCAACCTTGGTCCAAAAGGGCAGGTTCCACAGGATTTTAGAATATCCACTGGGGATAAATTTAGCCACCGCCTCTCCTCCGTCCTCTTAATCTTCTTCCTGTCTTAAATTCCG
This sequence comes from Lissotriton vulgaris, assembly GCF_964263255.1. Lineage (NCBI taxonomy): Eukaryota > Metazoa > Chordata > Amphibia > Caudata > Salamandridae > Lissotriton > Lissotriton vulgaris. The sequence goes on along the minus strand of NC_141695.1, from coordinate 186,559,485 downwards.
GCAGCAGGAAGCACCCAGACTCTCCTAAGCCAATCACAATGCTGCTGTCACCATGACAGCAGCACAGTGATTGGTCTGAGAGCCGTGGTTCGGCACTCAGACGGGGACTGGGACTGGGAGCCTATGCATGTTCTCCAGCAGGCTGTGCATTACTGCTGGGTGAGGAGCATGCAAAGTGTGCATGACCAAGAAGGCCGGCCAAAATGCCATGCATGCTTAGAGAGTGCCACCACTCCTCCCCCCTTTTCTTGCCAGCCCGCCCCACACGAAACTGAGCCACTGCAGTAGGAAAAATAAAATGATAATAATGTTGCTTTCTTATCATTTTCTTTTTTTTTTCTATTTTTTTGGTTTTCCTCATATACCATTCTGGAAATTCCTGAAGGGAAACTGGGCAGCTCCTTCCGGTTTGGTCAACCTGATCCAGTCCTGATGTTAAAGGCCAAAGTCGTAAAGGAACGTGCCTAATCCCTCAAGTTGCCACTGCTTTCCCAATCCACTCCCGTTCACACCATAACTGGCACCCTGTTTTACTTAGGAGATAAGGGAGACCGACAGGGCCCAGGATACATCATAAGAAGACCTTTCAACTTTCACCTATCTTGCCAAGCCACAAGAGGCGCCCAGAATTTAACAGAACTTATGGGGTCGCATGCCATGTGAGAATAATGTGTTTTAGGCAGTTTGAAAAGGTAGGAGGGACTGGGTCTTTCCATGCTCTACATATTTCGCGCCTTGCAAGAAGCATAACATAAAAAACAAATCTAGTTTGGGGATCATTAACACTATAGCCATGGCTCAATCTAAAAAGAATAGTTCTATTGGTAATTTCCAGCGGTGACTGGAGAACATCTCCCAAAAAATCCTGGATCTTAACCCAATAGTCTCTTATCTCGGGACAGGCAGCAAACAAGTGTACATCATCTGCGGCAGGGTGTCTGCATCTTGGGCAATAATATTCTAAGTTAGAAAATGTAACTAGTTTTTGGGGAGTTATATATACCCTGTACATAGTATAGAGATGGTTTCGCTTCAATGCGGCGGGCTTGACCACTGCCTGCAAGATGGTAAAAGAGTCAGTCCACAGGTCTTCCGTAATTTTGCTGTCTGGATTTGATGCATTGTTCCAGAGTTTTTGTAGCTCTAATTCTGTGATGTTCTCAGCATCGAACATGGCTGTATACCAGTATGAAATTTGATTTTTCCATCTGCCACTCTTAAGGATTAGATCACATTTTGGATTGAGTTTATTAAGGTTCCATGGTCTCATTGACCACCATCCAGACAGCTGGTAATATTTAAATCTGGTGAGTGTTCCCCCAGTCAGACTAGATAAGACCTCCCAGTTTAGAAGCTGCGAATCTTCCTGTAGGTCCCCCCAACGTTCTAGCCCTGCCATCCTCAAGGGCCGAGAAAGTTGATCATCAAGACAAATCGGTGTTCCGGGGGATTCCCAGATGGGGGGCTGTGCTGCATAGTAAGGAATATCTAGCCTCTGCCTGATAAATACTCAATTTCTTAAGGCAGCCCCTAGAGTCTTGAGTCTGACTTTTTTTTAGAAACTTCGGATCCCCATACTTGAAAAGAAAATAAGCTTCACCCTGTGGTATGTCTTGCAATAGAGCTTTAAATAATAACCCTAAAGACGATAAATCAGTTTTACCCGCAAGTGGTCTAAAATTTGTAAAGTGAAAAGCATGGCAATAGACAAGTAAATCTGGAAGAGCCAGCCCTCCTGTTTTTAAAGTCCTCCTGAGCTTTTTCCAAGATATTCTTGGCGATTTAGAGTTCCAAATGAAAGATCCAAGTTTACCCTGTAATTTTTTAATGGATGGTGTGTGAAATGATAGAGGAATAGAATTGAATAGGAAAGTAATTTTTGGAAGGATGATCATCTTGATTAAATTTACTCTCCCAAAGATGTTTAAAGGGAGAGATGACCATCTTTGAAGGAGGGCACAAACATCCTTTGAGACTCTGTCTAGGATGATTTTTGGAATATCTTCGATTTTTTGGGCCAGGTATACCCCCAGATATCTAATTTTGGTCTTTGCTCCCACTGTCCCTACTTCTTGATTCCACTCTATGATCTCGGTTTTGTCTCTATTGATGGTATATCCAGAGACCTCTCCGAACTTCTCAGCTAGATCTACTAATCTGGGAAGGGCATCTCCCGGGTTTGGAGTAAACATGAGTAAATCATCTGCGTATAACGCTAATTTTAACTCTAAATCAGAGATCTTGAAAGGTTTAAATATCAAATCAGATCTAAGCAAACAAACAAAGGGATCAATGTATAAATTAAACAACAAAGGCGATAAGGGGCAGCCTTGCCTGGTCCCACGAGCGATAGTTACCCAGTTGGTGAGGAAGCCATTGATTAGGATTTTTGCACGCGGTGAGCAGTATAAAGATCTTATTGCTATAATAAAGTTGTTTAGAAAACCAAAACCAGCGAGGGCCTTCCACAAATACAGCCAATCAACTTGGTCAAATGCCTTGGCGGCATCGACCGCTGCCAATGTCAGGGGAAGCTTCTTGTTAATGGCAACATCTATCGCTGCGATAGCTTGAAAAGTTAACTCGTTGAGTTGCCTGTCAGGGATGAAGCCCCTCTGGTCTTGATGAATAATGGTTTTAATTATTTTAGCCAGTCTCGCTGCTAAAACCCCCGCGAAGACTTTGTAGTCTAAATTTAAAAGAGAAATCGGTCTATAAGACTCTATTTTAGATGGATCTTTATGTGGCTTCAAAATTAAGGTAACGGTGGCTGCTGCCCATGAATCTGGGGCCCTTTCCCCACCTTGAAGGATTTTATTAAAAAAGGTTGTTAGGGCGGGTAATATTTGATCAAGAACAATCCATTATACTTCGACAGGCAGTCCATCGGGACCGTCTTCTTTCCCGTTAGCCATTTTCATAAACTGAGTTCTTATTTCGCCTTCTCTGATGTCGGAGGAGAGGTAGATTTTATCTCCCTCAGACAAATACGGGAGCTGTACTTTCCTTAACCAGCTATCCACCCTCTACGGGCAGTGATTAGCGTTTGCTGTATACAATGTTTGAAAGAAAGATTGAGCCTCCTCCCTGATTAGATCATCCTCATGGGTGATTGCGCCTGTACTCGACAGGGATATACTGTTAATCTGGTTTCTAGTCCTGTCCACCCGAGATTTCCATGCGAGAATACGTCCACATTTCTCCCTATACGAGAAATTCTGAAGCTTGCTGGTATCCCACTTATCTTCAAGAACCTTATCGAGACCTGTTTGATAGTCTGCCCGCAAGCTGTCCAGCTCCTTTTGCAGACAGAGTTTAACATTTAAGTGATTTGCTGAGACCCCCTGAAGCTCCTGTTCTTTTAATTTAAGCTTGAGAAGGTCTTCCTCGTTCTTTTTCTTACTCAGTTTATTCCTTCTAATCATCAGAGCGGTCAAAGAGCCTCTCAAAAAAGCTTTAAATGTCTCCCATATCACCTGCAGGGTTGCTGAACAGTTATTATTTCTAAAAAATTCCTCTGTCTGTGTCAGTAAATCCTGCCTCACCCCCTCTTGTAGTAGTAGGGCTCTATCCAGGGTCCACCTCCTCTGCAATTCCTTCTGTTTAAAATTAATTACTAGCTCAACAGTCTAATAATCTGATAATATAGCTGGGATATAGGAGATGGTGTCTACTGAGGCAAGGAGTGACTGATCTAAAAGGAAGAAGTCGATTCTGGAGTGATGTCCATATCTGCGACTATGAAAGGAAAAATCCCTTTTTGTGCTGTTTTTGGCTCTCCAAACATCTATAAGATTGAAATCTTTAATTATGTTTTTAAGCTCCTTTCGAGATCTTTGCGGAGGTGTAAATTTAACCCTCATCGCCGCCACCGATGACATCCGAGCCCTGATGGACAATGGAGAAACAGCGGCCCTCATCCTCCTAGACCTCTCCGCGGCATTCGACATGGTCTGCCACCGCACCCTAGTACGGCGCCTCAGCAACATCGGCATCCAGGACAAGGCGCTGGAATGGATCATCTCCTTCCTCGACGGAAGAACACAGAGAGTCCGCCTACCACCAAACAAGTCAGAGGCCTCCGAAGTCATCTGCGGCGTCCCCCAAGGATCATCTCTGAGCCCCACCCTCTTCAACGTCTACATGAGCCCCCTCGCGGCCATCGTACGCAAACACAACCTCAGCATAATCTCCTACGCCGACGACACCCAGCTGATCCTCTCCCTGACCAACGACCCCGCCGCCGCCAGAGCCAACCTACACGAAGGGATGAAAGAGGTAGCCGAGTGGATGACGACCAGCCGCCTGAAACTGAACTCGGACAAGACAGAGGTCCTCATCCTGGGCTCCTCACCCTCTGCCTGGGACGACTCCTGGTGGCCCCCCGCCCTGGGCACCGCACCCAAACCGACTGACCATGCACGAAACCTGGGCGTCATCCTGGACTCCTCCCTCTCCATGACCAGGCAAGTCAACAACGTCTCCTCGGCGTGCTTCAACATCCTACGCATGCTACGAAAGATCTTCTGGTGGATCCCCACCGAGACCAGGAAGACCGTCACCCAGGCCCTCGTCACCAGCCGACTGGACTACGGCAACGCCCTCTACGCCGGTACCACCGCCAAGCTCCAGAAGAGACTCCAGCGGATCCAGAACGCCTCAGCCAGACTCATCCTCGACATCCCACGAACCAGTCACATCTCCGGACATCTGAAAGACCTTCACTGGCTCCCCGTCAACAAAAGAATCACCTTCCGCCTCCTCACCCACGCACACAAAGCCCTACACGACCAAGGCCCGAGCTACCTCAACAGCCGAGTCAACTTCTACGCTCCCAAACGCCACCTCCAATCAGCCAACCACGCCCTCGCCGTCGTCCCCCGCATCCGAAGAGCGACTACAGGAGGAAGGTCCTTCTCCTACCTGGCCGCCAAGACCTGGAACTCCCTCCCGACCGACCTGCGCCTGACCCAAGACCACCTCTCCTTCAGGAAGAAGCTGAAGACCTGGCTGTTTGAGCAGTAGCGGCACCCCCCCGCCCCTAGCGCCTTGAGACCCTACGGGTATGTAGCGCGCTTTATAAGTGTCAATGATTGATTGATTGATTGATGTACGATCCAGCTTTTCGTCAAAAATCAAATTAAAATCTCCCCCTAATATAACACGCCCAACGTACTCCATCAAACTAGCTTTTAATTTCAAGAGTGCCGCCGGGGCGTCTTGATTGGGGCCATAATAAACTGCACATATAAATGGGGTATTATGGCATGATAATAATGCCACCAACCATCTCCCTGAATGATCTGTGTCGGACTTCTCCACTCTGATCCTCGCATTTACTCTGATCACTATCGCCACTCCTCTCGTGCTGCCACTTTGGTGAACCCACCTTCGTTTACCCAACCCTGATTCGCACTCTCGCCTCTCTAGATGGGTTTCCTCAAGCAGGCACACATGTGCCCCGGAATTATCCAAATATTCATTTACCCTAGACATTTTCATCCTGTCCCTCAGACCGTTGACGTTCCAGCTAATGATTTTAATTTTATTGGTCATGTAAGCCATGCCAACGTTTCCTCCAATGAATCATCACCCATCTCCCATCTATAGTCGCTATACTTCTTGGTATGTATATGAGGAATATTTTTTCCCTTTTTACCCTCTGCCACCCGACTAACTGCCCACCTTCCTTGAGGAACCCCTCCCATACCTGCATAGGCGATCTTGTCGCCTGTTTGAGGGATCCCCTTATCCGGTCGGGATTTTCCCCGCTATTCAAAGGAAAGTAGACACCTAATATGAATCCAGTGTCCTTATTTATTTATTTATTTATTTATTTATTTATTTTTATTTAAATTTTTCTCCCTGCCCCTATCTAATTGTTCTCTCTCTTCTCTTAAAATAATTTTTTTAATGCTCTTTTCGACCCCTATATCTCCTACGTCCCTTTCCTCTCTCACCTATATCCTCTTTACCCCTCCCTATTTTGCTAAATCACCCCTCTATTTCTTATGTACATGTTTTCAAGAAAAAGACAAACCTTCAGAGAAACACCCTTTCTCCTGTGATCTCCTATGATCTGCACGTTCAGGTTCAACTGGAGAAATCTACTGGGCGTTTTCTTTCATTGTAAGAAGAAATTAATCAACTTTATGGGGTGATAAAAAGTTATGGGTTTTATTTCTCCAGACATTTTTTAGGAATGCAGGGAACTTCATTTGCACCTGTGCGCCCATGCTTCTCGAGTCGGGCATTCTGTTCCCCAACTCCCCCTGTCTTTGCGCTGTGGCCTTCCCTACATCTGACCGGATTAGGTATTTAACAGAGTCTATCTGAATGGTGTCTGATAGAGCTCTACCCAGAATTAGCTCTTTTATTGTATAGGTAAGGAAGTTCACCAGGATCTTCCTTGGTGCTTTCCTCTCCTTATGTAGTCTTAAAGGGTCCCTGTTGGCTCTCTGGATTTCAGCCTCAAGATTGATATCGGGTCTATCTTTTAGAACCCCCTCTCTGAGGAGTTTACAGATTAACGCCTTAACGTCCCCATTCTCGGCCCCCTCTGGGATTATTAGGAATTTTAGGTTATTCCTTCTGGAGTTTATCTCGAGTCTCTCAACATCCATCTGCAGAGTTTTATTTTGAGTTCTGAGATCCTCTAGGGCCATCTCATGTCACTGGGAGGCCCCCGAAAGCAAGGAGACCTCTTCTTCTAAAACGCTGGTTCGTTTACACACATCGTCTAATTTTGCTTCTAAGTTCGTGCACTGTTCTTGGATGCTTTTTTGGTTGGCCTCCGATATTTCGAATTTGGATAATAACTTGGATAATAAATCCCCCCTCATTGTATGTAGGAGAGACTCCAGCTGTGAAAACCCGGCTCCAGAGGGGTCTAACGCTGATGCTGACTCCTGAGTATGGCCATCCCCATTTTTTGCCCAATCCGTAACCTCCGGAGCAATCGAATCAACCACTAAGGCTAAAGGGGTTTGGGGGCTTTGAAGATTAGATACAACCTCTTCTACTGGGGGCAGCTCCGCTGTATCTGGATCACATGCCAAGGCTGCATATCTAATTTTTTAGGTCACCGGTTGAGACACTATAACTGGAGCCAAGGTTTGTGCTTCAGGAATGGGAGTAGCTGAAGATAGAGGAGTGGGAGGCTCACTTCCCTTGGGGCCAATTGCCTGCTCCATGATTTTAAAGAAAGATCTCAGTGAGGGAGTAGGTTTACCCGGGGAGAGACAGTTTTTTTGTAGTCTCCGTTTGGGTTCCCCCATCTTTAAGTTCTTCACCTTCTTTTCTTTTGCTTTCCTGGATGAATAGACAGTTACCCCGGGACCCGCCATAATACTAGATACCAAAAGACATGTTTTTTGCAGGTCTGAATTAGATCTAAGTTGGTACCTATTTTTAACAATTACCGATGAAGGGGCAGGGGGAGGCAGTGCAGATATAACCTCCTTACTGCTTCTCAGAACTAAACGGAAGGAGGACTCTACCACCCCAGGAAGGGCTGCTTGTAGTGAATTGGAAGCTTGTAGTATGTCAGAGCCCATTACCCTCCGTAACTCCAACTTTAGAGGGGTAGGAGCAGTCACAGAGCTGGGTGCCTTATCGGAAAAACTGCTTAAGCAAAGACCCAAATCATACTTGCAATCGCAATCACCTATAGCGCCTGTGAAAGTATCTGCTCCGTGTACGACGCCTCCTGGGGCTCGTATCATGCACCCCCTCCCTCCTTTCACTGACCGTATAGCGTTGGCTCCAGTGGGTGTGCGGTGACTAATTCTGGCTAAGCATGGCCTGATGCTAATCTCAATTTCAACCATCAAGCAACGATCGTATCGGCCACCTGTTTCGGCATGATGCGTATGCTTAGAAAAGTACTACCACTTCTCCCTCCACAAGCCCGCAGGATCATGGTGCAAGCTATTATTCTGTCCCGTTTAGATTACGGGAATGCGCTGTACCTAGGGGCCCCAGCGACTACAACAAAGAAGCTCCAAGTCACGCAGAATGCAGCAGCCCGCCTCCTGCTGGGCCTTAACCGGCGGGACTCAGGGACTGCTGCTCTAAAAAAACTCCACTGGCTACCCATCAAGGCCAGAACACTGTTTAAATCAATGTGCTTTATGCACAGGGCTATGTGGAAGGAAGCGCCAGCAATGATCTGCTCGCTGGCCACTCCATACCTCCCCCGCAGGTCGCTGCGCTCCAGCACAGCTTTTCTGGCCACCGAGAACAAAGTTAAACGTGCCAGATGGGGAGGCCGTTCCTTTTCTTGGAATGCGGCCAAGGCCTGGAATGCTCTGCCAGTCTCCTTGCGTGGCGAACCCAATCTCCAAAAATTCCGCAAGGAACTAAAAACCCTCCTTTTCACGTAAATTTCACTACCCTCACTTGTCCCCCCAGTCACACTCAGCGCTACGAGGCCTCCGGGTAGTCTGCGCTCAATAAAACCCAATTAATAATAATAATTAATAATTAATAATAATAATGGACGTAAAATCTGTTCCACTTGCGGAATTTGCGGATTTTCTGTAAATTCGCAATCCGCAAACTCTCGCGAATTTGCTGAAAATCCGCAAATTCGCACGCAGCGGATTTTTTTGCTTGGTGATACAATATTGCGGCGCGCAGCGTTCATTTACCGTCATTCAGCGTTTGCAGAGTTTTTTTTCTCGATATTTTGCGTGTGCTGCGCCATTTTGGATCTTGCTGCGGGATCCCGTGGGAGTTTGGCGACCGCGATTACGTCATCCCGGCTTGCCACCTTGCACAGCACGCATCACGAACACGTAGATGCGGCGGGCAGCAACAATCTCGCACTCGCGAAACTGCAAAATTTGCAATTCTGCACAAGAAATCCACCAGCAAGCAGCATACACCTTCTGAAAATGATGATTTTTATCAGAATAACTCCTCAGGTTGACATTTGCCTGCACTTTTTTTTGCAAGGAGTCCATTTTGGGGGGGAGGAAGGAAGGAAGTGCCCCACAGTCTCCAAGTTCCTGCTCCTGTCCAGCAGGCTCCTCCCAGTGCTTTTCTTCATGTGCTTGTCACTTTCATTTGGATCTTGACCTGGAAGGATTACTTTTTGTGGATGCTGCTGGATATTTGGATTTGAGGCCTTTTTGACTTTCTTTGGATCACTTTGGATTAGAAATTTCACAAGTAAGTTTGTTTGGGGCATTACAGTTGCTGCAACTACAATTTTGGAATTTTCGATTTATGGGCTGTTGTTGGGGCCTTTTGCCCAGGGGTAGTGAGTGGTGCATGGACTGAGTCTTTCTGTGGGGTCTCTTTAATGTAAACATCATGGAGGGCATGGATGGCATGGGATTGTGCTGATTTTTGTATGTTTTTCGATGTTTTTTGGCTGCTGTTGGGGTCTTTTGCCCAGGGGTAGTGAGTGGTGCATGGACTGTGTCTTTCTGTGGGGTCTCTTTAATGTAAACATCATGGAGGGCATGAATGGCATGGGATTGTGCTGATTTTTGTGTGTTTTTTGATTTTTTTGGCTGCTGTTGGGGCCTTTTTGCCCAGTGGTAGTGAGTGGTGCATGGACTGAGTCTCTCTGTGGGGTCTCTTTAATGTAAACATAATGGAGGGCATGGATGGCATGGGATTATGCTGATTTTTGTGTGTTTTTCGATTTATTTGGCTGCTGTTGGGGACTGGCCATGTGGGTGGGGGCCATTTTGAGTGCTGGTACAGGCAGGCCCTGGCCATGTGCTGGGGGGCAAGGGGCCATTTAGAAGGCAGGCAGTGTTCTCAGGCCTGCACCCATTTTGCCTAGCTTTCAAACTTTATGCCCAGGGGTAGTGAGTGGTGCATGGGCCTAGTCTTTCTGTGGGGTGTCTTGAATTTAAACATCATTGAGGGCATGGATGGCATGGGATTGTGCTGATTTTTGTATGGTTTTCGACTTTTTGGGGTGTATAACTGATGTTCCTCTGTCTTCCATTGCTTTTAGGTGCACAAGAGAACCACCAGTGCCAGGAAGAAGTCCTGCAGCGGTGTGTGCAGCATAACGTCACGCGACGTCACGTGTGGCCACAGACAAGACAAGTCTGCAACTCGTGCAACTGCGGCCTGCTGTTCTGACATCTTAAGTTCCCCGTAGCTCCTCTAGCAAGAAAGTTGCCAGTAAGGAGCAGAAGAAGCAAGTTACCAAGGAGACTGGTGTGTCGCCCGTCAAATTTTTGGGGAATAAAAAAAAAGAACGGCTGCAGCAGCAGCGGGATCTGCTGGGGACCAAGCTGGGAGCAGCACCCCGCTCCATTGGGCTCAGTGCCACCGCCACCACGCCAACTTAAGTCCAAGCCCTTGAGTGCTGCAGAGGCAGTTAGTCTAGTTGTTCAATCACCATCGACCATTGATGTTGGCTCATAGCAAGAAAGTAGCAGCAATGTCCCTCAGTCAACACAGGTTGTTGTAACTCATCTGACAAGTTTTCAACAACCACAGCCGCAACAACAACCACATGTGCAAGTACAAGCCCAAGTACATGTGGAAGGAGAGGCAGCGCAAGGCGATGCGCAAGCAGAGGTGCATGGTGGGGCACAGTGCCCACAATAGTTGTTCCTCCCGAAGTAGGGGCACATCAGGAAATCGACATTCAAGCCGAGGTATCATTTGAGGAAGCCACTCCTCCTGATCATTCATTGCCTTCCACATCCCTACCAAGGAAAAGATCAAGGATGGTGTCTACATCTTCTTCAAGCCCCCTTCCTTCTGATGATATGGATCCAACTTGGGAACCACCACTGCCGTCTGAGAGTGAGGCATACCATGATCTGACAAAGGTAGCTAAGCATAAAAGGAAGGTCCCTGAAAGTCTCATAGTTATGGGGTGTGATGATGACGCTGAAGAAGTGGCGTATACTACTCCTGCTGATGAAGACTCTCACGACGACGACGCAGTCATCATACACGCCACTCCAGCCTCAGAGGGCATGCAGCAAACAGACATTTTTACCCTAACCCGAAATGCTGCTGAGCGTGATGTTGTCGACGAGGAGGCAATGGGACCACCATCATTGGAGTTAACTAGTACACCACCACCTACCGCTTCCATATTTTTTTCTTGCCAGAAGGGACCTCCATCCACCTCGACCTCCATTTCCTCAATTAGTGGTGCTGCAAGTGCACAACATAGTAAAGTTCGGCAACACACATCTTCCACTTCATCTGGCATTAGCAGCATGACCAGTATCGCCTCCTCCGCCCCCCACAGACATTTGAAGTCCGCAGTTTGGGACTTCTTTAGTGTTTGCACAACAAGGGAAAACATAGCCATTTGTAGCATTTGTAAGCTTGCAGTTAGTCGTGGTAAGCTTGGTACCAACTATGGTACCGGAGGCCAGAGAGGTCATCTTGAGAGACAGCACACTGTCCAATGGCATGCGCACCTAAAGGAGATCAAGGAAGCCCGAATTGGAAGTCAACAAACTCTATCCGTTGATGTTTCATCTGATGATGACGAGGAGGAAGAAGCGTCAAACACTTCACTTACACCCAGTACCCCTGTCAGCAGCACACCTCCTGTGAGCCACACTAAGAGTGTGGGAGAGAGTGAGACACCAATGCAAAAAAGTTCATCATCACCGAGCGTAACTGGGTCGAAGAAGTCATCATCATCATCATCCCGTAAAATCATGGTCCAGCCCACCATTAGAAGCATGTTGTTTTCAGATGCGCCATTGGAACGCAACCACCCAATGACGCGTCTGTATAACACTAAGCTGGCTAAAATGCTAGCTCTGGTCCTTCTCCCTTTTTCTTTTGTGGAAGGGGTTGGTTTTCTTAAATTAGTGGCAACGCTCTGCCCTAAATGGAAGTTTCCTAGCCGGTTCTATTTTGCCAGAGTTGCAGTTCGAGGACTACATGCAGATGTGCTGGAGGTGATTGGGGCAGCTTTGCAGAAGAGTGCTGCTCACACTATATATCTGACAACAGACATGTGGACCAGTGGCGCAGGCACTGATTACATGTGAATCACTGCACACTGGGTCTCTTTTTCAGGAGTTACAGCAAAGCTAAGGGCAGGTGTTGACCCAGACAACGTTTTTAAAGCTGCTCGGAAACATGCAACACTAGCCATGTTTGGCATGGAGACAAGTCATACAGGAGAAAACATTTTGCAGGAGTTTAACACAAAGGTCTTTCAATGGCTGTCCCCCAAAAAAACGCAAGATTGGTTGTTTCCACAGATAATGGCGCCAATGTAGTTAAGGCCATGGATATGGGTAACTATTTCAGAGTGTCGTGTTTGGCGCACTGTATAAACCTGGTTGTTAAAACATTCTTGAGTGAAGAAAGTCCAGTGTGCAAATTACTGACCACCTGCCGAAGAATGTGCACACATTTCAGCCATTCTTCTAAGGCCCGGAAGCATCTGAGGGGCCTGCTACATGAACGTTGACTGCCAGTGAAAGCACTCATCCAGGAGGTGGCAACACATTGGAACTCAACCTTCTACATGCTTGAGCGTCTGAGCAGTGTACGGTAGTAGATCAGTATTTCTTTACACAGGGTACAGCTATGAAGGACCTGAGGATACATGCTGAGCAATGGAAGCTAGTTAAAAGCCTGACAGACATGCTTCATCCTTTTGAGGTCTTCACGCGTGCAATCAGCAGGAAGGACTGTAATTTGGGAAAAGCTATCCCATTGTTGCGCATGCTAGAGCACCAACTGAAGGCGGTGTCTTCTACGTTTCAAAAGATGAAGAAAAGCAAGAAGCTTTTGATTTGGCGGAGAAAGTATTACTAATTAAACAGCAGGGGGTGGTGATGGACAGAGTTTCTGAATTAAGCAGAATACTCTCACCCAGTCAAGAGATCAGGGCTTAATCCAACACCGAATTGGAGAAATTATTACAGCGCCTACTTTGCAATGAACGTCTTCAAAATATCCACACAGAACAGCATTACATTTGTGCTTCTATTCTGGATCCACGCTACAAAAAGGCACTGGCAGGCAGAGCATTCTTTCCTTTTGGTGACGCAGAAGTTTTAAAGTACAAACGTTGGCTAGCTCTGTCAGCCACGAGGTTTGAAAGAGAACGGCAGGAAATTGAAGGAAAAGGCAGTACATCAGCATCAGCAGGCCATCCGGAGTCAAAAGAATCTACTTCTGCACCTGTGGCTGTGGCAGAAGTGAGTGATTTTCCCTCTCAGCCGTTAAAGACACCAGCAACCGGATCATCTGCACCAGACACAACAGTAACATTGTGTGAAGAAGAGGATTGGCTAACTCAGCTTGGGTTTTCTTCTCAAAAGGTCCCAGCAAAAAGTAAGCAAAGTGGAGGAACCATGGAGAACCTTGAGTCGATGGTGCAGGACTATCTGAATGACTCAACAGAGGTCTATGTTCATGATAACCCATTGGCGTATTGGCATGGGAAAAAAGAATTGTGGCCAGAGATCTCCAACCTGCCTATAAACTACTTGTCTTGCCCACTCGCAAGTGTGTCTTCTGAACGTGTTTTCAGTGCTGCTGGTGGCATTGGAATTTGCAAAAGGACCCGCCTCTCACCCAAAAATGTGGAGAGGTTAACAATGATCAAGATGAATCAGCACCTCATACCACCAGATTAGAAAGTACGAGAATACACGCCGGAAGAAGATGAGGAGGACACCAACTTAGATAAGGGAATTTTTTCTCTGTTAGGTGACCTACTCCCGCCTGAATTCGCAGAGTATGAGGACAAACTCTTCTTCCCTGACACCGAGCCCTGAAAATGAGCCAATGAATCAATAACTTTCTTTTTCGTCCTTATTCACTTTTATTCCTGTGTGTATGTCTTTCTTTGTTTTGCAAAGTCAATATAAATAAAAACTTTAATCACCTAATCACAAAAACAAGCCCATCAGCAGAACTGTCTTCACTTATTTGCTTATTGATTTGAATGTGCCGCAGTCTGCATTCCTCAGGTTCACAAGTTCACAAGAACATGCTCCTCTATCCTCCTCCTCCAGACTCCTATTTCCCTCAAAGCAGATGGCTGGATTACGCCCAATGAAGAAAGACTCTGCACTTGTGGAGGTGTTCTACTTCTTTGCGGGTGAGTTGACGGCTCTGGGCCCATTGCTGGGAAGGTCTAATACCGGATAAAAGTGGTTTGGAGAAAATCAGAGTTGAAAAAGTTTTTGACTTTTTGCTCACTATCATGTTTTCGGGGGCCTTTTTGGGTGGGCTCCTGGTGTTTGGGGGTGGGTTTTGGTCCAGGGAGCACTGCTGGCACAGTCTAATGTTGTTTGTTTTCTAGGACATCCATGGTGGAAAAGTGGAGTTATGACCTAGCTGCACAGCGCGTTTGGACAGAAGCCGAAAAATATTGTAAGTATGAGATTTTCCATTTTTGCTTTTTGCCTGTTTGGGGGTGTTGTGCTTTTTTGCGGGAGGGTTGGCGGGTCTTGGGGCATTGCTGGGAAGGTCTAATACTGGATAAAAGTGGTTTGGCGAAAATCAGACTTGAAAAAGTTTTTGCCTTTTTGCTCACTATCATGTTTTCGGGGGCCTGTTTGGGGGGCTTCCTGGTGTTTGTGGGTGGGTTTCGGGGTCTGGGAGCACTGCTGGGTATGGATACTTTTGATTGCAAGTGGTTTGAAGCAAATCCATGGTGGCAAAGGGGAGTTAGTGCCTAGCTGTAGAGTGCGCGCGGAGTGATTTTGGAAATTGGCCTGAAAATTACTAAGTGCCCATTTTTGAAGTTTTGCTTTCTGGCTGTTTAGGGGTCTTCTACTAGTTTACGCCTGGGTTGACGGCCCTGGGGCCATTGCTGGGAAGGTCTAATACCGGATAAAAGTGGTTTGGACAAAATCAGAGGCATTTTTTTTTGCGTTTTTGCTGACTTGCTTGTCTTTGAGGTGAGTTTGGGGGGGTTCCGGGTGTTTGTGGATGGGTTTTGAGGTCTGGGAGCACTGCTGGCACAGTCTAATTTTGATTGCTTTTGTTTTTCAGGAAATCCATGGTGGAAAAGGGGAGTTAGGGCCTAGCTGCACAGCGCGTTTGGACAGAATTGAAAGAAGGCCTAAAAATATTGTAAGTATGAGATTTTCCATTTTTGCTTTTTGCCTGTTTGGGGGTGTTGTGCTTTTTTTGCGGGTGGGTTGGCGGGTCTTGGGGCATTGCTGGGAAGGTCTAATACCGGATAAAAGTGGTTTGGAGAAAATCCATGCTGAAAAGCCTTTTGGCACTTTTTGTAACTTAGGGTTTGTTACGGTAAGCACTAGCAGCAATATTCCATGTGTTTGGGGGTGTTCTAGATTTTTGCAACTGGGTCCTGGGGTCTTAAAGCACTCGTGGGAATGTGTAATTTTGGTTGCAAGTGATTTGAAGAAAATCCATGGTGGGAAAGGGGGGATTTGGCCTAGTTAAAGAAAGCGTTTGCCACTATTCTTAACTGAGGGCTCGTTAGGGTTAGCAGTATTGTATTGCATGTGTTTGGGCAGGGGGCTGTTTGCGGGGGGGGGGTTGCGAGTCTTGGAGTGATGCTGGGTATGGATACTTTTGCTTGCTTGCAAGTGGTTTGAATACAATCCACGGTGGGTAAGGGGGGATTTGGGTCTACTTTACTTTCAAAGTACGTTTTGTCACCATTTTTCTACTAGGCCTCGTTTTTTGAGATCTGATTGGGGTCTTCTACATTTTTGCGACTGGGTTTAGTAAGGGTCTGGGAGCACTGCTGGGAAGGTCTAATTTTTATCTAAAACACAGTTTACAGTACACCTAGCTTGAGGGGAAAGATCCGCTAAATAATTCGCCCATATTTGTTTATCCTTCAAAAGGAGACTCAGACAGAGTACGCACTTTCAAAAATATTGTACTGTCTATTAGGAAACTCAAAGTGTGACTATTCTTACTGTTAAACCCCCACCCACCAGCCTCAAAAGCAGTTAAAAAAACACGTATGCTAAGATAAAGTTTAAAGTATATTTATATCCCTAACAAGAATAATCTCCTGCAAGACCCAACCCACCCCCACTCCCTAATCCCAACGAATGTCCGTGAAAAGTCCAAAAAACCCAACTCCCAATTCCCACCCCCCAGAAGTCTTTAAAAAAGGGGCAAGGGACAGTCTCCTCCTACTGCTGGATGCTGCTGTTGCCTTTCCGGGCCAGGTCGGCATGCTCCTTGCGGAGGGTCTCGAGCAAGGTTTTGGTGTTGAGGAGCTCCTGCTCGAGGTAGGAGACCCTCAGGGAAAGGCGGTGCATCCTTCTTTTTGTAACTGCTGTGGGGGGCAGCTGATTTCTTTGCTGCTCGGTGGTGGCTGCGGTACCCCGGCTCCGTACCACTGGAGACCTGCTGCGCTGATTGGCTGACCCAGGGAGCGCGGAGGAGGATGCAGGTGTCGCCGTAGATGTTGTAGACGTACTCTGCTTGTCCTCCTCCTCCTGGGCCGCCAGCCGCCGATATTCGGCGACAGTGGCCTCCAGCCTCCGTTGCCGGGCCTGTCTAGCCAGCTCCTTCCGTGTTGGTTTGGAAGGAGCATCTATATGAAGAAAGAAAAAGACATAGTCTGTAACCAATGCTCTTTAAGATTAACACAAAATGATTCAGCAGAAAGTTGTGTCACAGTAGAACTAGCAACTTGCAAGCGCAGTACATAACTATTGTGGCCAGTATCTATCTAACCTCCTACTTCTTCATCCTTGCTCTAACATTAGTGGGAGTTTAAGGAATCAATTCTACAAGCACTAAGGACTCACTCCATTAGAGTCGACTATGACAGTACACCAGTCTTCTTCTTCTTCTTCTTCTTCTTCTCTCTTGTTTAGCAAAATTGGTACGTTAACTTCTGCAAGCCGGCATAATGCCAGCGCAGTCAACTTGCACCCGAGAAAAACAGATGCCCGCCATGATGAGTGAGACAGACTTGCGTTACTGTACCAGTACAGTACATGCAGGTGGTGATGCTCTTACTTTTCTATTATGGGTGGCACTGAGAATACTCTGTTACAAGGGCTACTGCTTAATTAATTTAACTGTCACCCTACAGTGCCAATGAATACTAGAAAAGTAAAATGAAGAAGATAAATAATTTGATTATCTATCACTGCACTTGGTATGTATTTGCTTATTATGGGATGACTTTAGGTGCTTTGCTTTTTATTGAGTGAACAGTGATACATCCACACATGAATGACCGAGTTCTACTAAACTTATTAACAGAGGTAGTGAGTGGCCATCGTAATAGCCGGATATATGCTGTGCTTGCAATACAAACTACTGCTACTATTCATGGTAGTATTCGGACAAAATTACAACTTCTTTTCCTTGTCTTTCCTACCCTGGGACGGACGTGTGGGTGCGGTGTTACATGCTCTTCAAAGTAACACTTAGTTCATCCAGTGACCGCCTACCCTCTCTAGATACACATATGCTATCTAAGAGTCAGATAGTACCATGATCTAGGCATCCATCCATTCAAAATATATGTCAATCATTCTTCTTCATGTCTCTCATCTGGACAAACTTACGTTTTCTCGCGGGGAGCACACTATGTAGTCTGCAATCTCAATAAGTAAGGAATATAAGAGCTTACCACTGCCCGCCACTACAGTGGCAACACGCACATAAGTTTGGTCCGGCACTTGCACCGCCTCCTCCCCAGAGCTTTCCTCCTCTACCTCCGCGCTGGGCCCGGCACCAGATGTTCCACCTACAAAGTACATTTAAGAATGTTAGATGTCATAGACATACACCACTCACTAGTATTTTGCCTAGGAATGAAGAAATGTGAATACAGAAACCAATCTAATAATTTGTGACTGTCTACTCTAAAGTAAAAATGTCCCTTTTTCCAGGGAAGGGTGTTGTCTTGCTGCACTTTTTGGCACAACTGATGAATGCTTGCTTTTTAACACGCACCATTTTTCTCATAACAGACAGAAGCTTCACTTCTAAGAACAAATCATCATAACTAGGACGAAGGGACCAATGATTCAGCACCAAAAAGAAAAATGAAAGTTCAAACCAGGTGAGGGCTCCGCTCGCCCACAATAAATGTGTGAAATAAATCACTATAAGCACTTTTCCATTTTTAATCAACCGTTTATGTTTTATGACAAGCTTGATTTTAATAAATATTTTTACTTTTAATAAAGCTTTAAAACTTAAATAGACTCTTTGGTTTTTGGTCATAAGTGAATGAGAAAAAGGTTTTGCAAATTACAAGCATGAGTCTGTGCCTCTGACACTTCTGGACTCTGACTCCGTACTCTTGTCCTGCGTTGGAAAATCATCATTGGGGATCAATCATCGATGAATTCGGGAGCTAAATGACTCTGCCACACTATCTAGTCAGTAAGGAGATTGTCGGTTCTTCAAAGTTTGATATCACTGAGGTATGTGGAAAGTCTACCTGCACCTATTATAATTGATAAACAATGCACTATTTAGTGTCCATAGTTCTGTTTCTGCAGTTTTGTCCCTGCAACAGTAGTAGTATGGATTGTCCTCCTATCCAAACCAAAAGTAAAGTAGTATCTTATTCTTTCTTGGTGGTCATTCACCTTTTTATTGTTGGTAATTGTCATAGCATAAACATTTAGAAGACTTGAAAAGACATTAAAGACAATCCCAGAGGACTGCACTCAGTGCATAGAGCTATTGCTGACTAGAATGGGAGTTTCTTTTTACACCTTTTGCCAAATGTGCAGTCTTAGTTAGCTACACAGACAGACTAATAAGAATAATCTAGTAATACCACAGGGAGTCATAGTCGAGGCAGGATAAGAATTTAGATACAGTCTGCAAGAAGATCAAAGACGATTTAGAAAAAATCGAATGAGGAACGCTAGGAAAAAATAGGTACTCTATATTAAAATTAAAACTTACCGGGGCCAGCAAAGGAGCCCTCGCCTGACCGATCCTGGCCTTGTTCAGCAGCAGCAGCAGCCTCCTCCAATACCCTCTTGCCCCTGGGGGGAGCTGATGTACAACATGAAAGAAAGAAAGACCAGAAAACATGGATGATATTTGTCAACCAAATCAAACATTTCAAAAGAACAATAACAAAATATTTTGGCGAAATAGCAAATAGACAACTATTCCACGGGATATATTGACCTATCTCATGTGGTCTACTACGATATTAGTATTGCTTTATTTGCGGACCGTCGACTTGAAAAGTTATGTAACTCACTAAACAAACTACTAAAAAGGTTCGCCTAGGACTGGCAGGCAGCAGTCCGCAGCACACGAAGTGACAGACAAAGTCCATCGTGATTGCAGATCAGCGACAACACTGAAAAGTTTCCTACTACATTAACCAGTATTTAAAATACTCAAACTATCAATCCACCACCACTATTTCTTCTTATTGCCAGGTGTACAAAGGAAGGACTGGACTTGAGTCTGTTGGGGCAGATTTAGAAGCCCCTTGCGGCTCTTTTGCTCCATTGTTGCGTGACTTTTGTGATGCAGCGGCAGAACAAAAGAGGCGCCATGGTGCGGCGTATATTAACAACGTGACGCATATGGGAGATGCATCATGTTATAAAGCCCTGCGCCATCAGTGGTTTTCCGGCGCAAGGAAGGGCGTTCCTGCGCAGGAAGGCATCCTAAAAGTGGCTGAGGGAAATCTACAAGATTTCATTCAGTCACTTTTAGGTCAATGATGCGTGACTCAAACCCTGCGCCTGCTTGAAGCAGACGTACTGCTTGATGCAGCATTGGGGAGAACGAGCACCCCAGAGCATTGCTGGAGCTGCGCCATCGTTGCGACGCAACTCCAGCAATGCGCCGCCTTTACGGCATAGATGCGCAATGCTTTGTGACGTTTTGGGCCCATGGTGCGCCGCATTGTAAATACGGCGCACCATGGGTGGTGGTGGCGTGGCGCACAATTACTGGCACATCCCTGCTACTTTGCAGGGATGCGCGGGTAATTAAAAATCTGACCCTTAGTGCCTAGCATTACGCAGTTCTTTAAACTACACTCATACATAATTTCTCAGGCCAATGAAATGAACGCAAAATCGAAAACAAATAAGCATAGTAGCAACGCTGCTGAGAAGGAGAGCAGTGCACCTGAAATGCACAGAAGATTTTGAAATATAATTTACCTACAATGTAATCAGCAGCATTATTGCTCTTGGTAAAAAACAAACATTTGCAATATAATAACACACAGAGCAGGAGAAAACAGAGTAGTGAAGAAATAGTTACTACTACTCACCAAGCCCGGGGATCTCAAGGCCGAGCAGGTCGATCAAGTTGTGTTCCCGGTCCAGGAGATCCGTCCAACTGTGGGTGGCCTGGTTGTAGGTGCGCCGGACCTGAGAGTCTTGGTACATGGCCCGGCACTCCCGGATCCCGTACCCGCTAGCGATCTAGCCGCCTGCCATGATGGTCCTGGGGAGGCGGCGCTGAACATAAAAAACTATTGCGGCCACCTCCTCCGCGCTGAAGATCTCCCAGGCTGTGACCGGGGTGCGGGACCCTTCTCCTTCTCAGGATGCTTCCTGGCTCCCTTTACCATGGTCTGGGCAGAAAGGAAGGTAAATAATAAAGAAGAAATAGAATAGGGAAGAAGAAAAGGAAAGAGTTTAAAAAAGTAGTTTAAAATTAACCAAAAGTAGCAGAAAACACAAAAATATAGAGCTAGAAAAATAGAGGGATAGATATAAGTAAAATAGATTAAAAAAAACTTCAAACAAGCAAAGGATGGCAGAGATTCAGAGAGGATACAGAAAGCATGCCCAGAACCGTAGCAATGAATGAGAAACAAGATGGCCATGCCCGTTCACGACCGCGTGGGTAAGCTCGCGCGAGATTTCCCACGCGATCACATGCAAACTTGTACTAGCGAGCCGCACACTTTGCGAGATTACACATCGCGCCGGGAAATGGAAATACGTCATGCAAACAAGATGGCCACGGCCCTGAATGACTGTCAGGGTAACTTCGCGCCATTGCGCTACAAGCGGCTCTCTAAAACGCACAAAACCTTGTGAACTAACACGCCGCAAAAAAACAAATCGCATATTCGCACGATTTTTCGGCTTCCGAATTTGATCTCACACAAATTCGCGCCCCGCGAATCCCGCGAAATTGCAGAAAAACGAGCTTTGCAAAACTGAAAGCACTCAGCAGGTGCAAAAGTTCAAATTTATCATTAGTAACCATTCCCTGTAGTGCTTCCTGAGGGGCCCCTCCAGAGTTCAGTTGCCTACTTGCAACTATTCTATGACCCTGCTCTGACCCTCAGAGCAGGCTCATAGAATAGCTACAAGTAGGCCACAAAGGTCCTGTAAAAAAAAATTGCACTGCAACAGAAAGCAAATTACAGATAAGGAAGCAGGTGCCAGACTGGCAGTTTAAATTCAGTGACACATTAATCAACCCCAAATTAATTCATGTCAGTTGAAGCAGGGCAGGTGTGCTTGCTTTCCCCCCCCATAATCTACAGTGATGAACCAGAGGGTGGCAGTGATGTACCAGAGGGTGGCATGGGTGAACCAGAGGGTGGCAGTGGTGAAACAGAGGGTGCTGTGAACCTGTGATGATGAACCAGACGTAGAAACAACATAGTCACGACCGTTGCGAGCCGGCAAGTAAGTTCGCAATCGCGAACTGGTACAAAACCCTGGCAAACTGGCAGAAATCCTTGCGAACACAAAAAAAAAGAAAAAATCCGCAAATTCGCAAGAGTTCGCGGATTTTGCGGATTGCGAATTCGTGAACACGCAAATTCGCGAACCGTCAATTTGCAAAATTCGCCCATGCTTAATTCTGGCAAGCACCGACCTTGCTCTCCGCCAGAGCCTTGCCTGGCATCCCAGCTGATTCTCTTGCTCTTGTTCTTCTCAGGTCGCTGCGCTGACGCCCTTCCCCTTCTCAGCAGCCGACTCGACTGACTCCAGAGCAGCCACCACTACCATCGAGAGAGAGAGAAGGCGGCTGTTCCCCTGTGGTCCTACTGCCGGGATTCCAGTCTCCCAGCCTCGGCCTCGGTCTCACAAGCCGGCAGGTTCAAGTCATGACGAAAAGAAAAATCAGACAACGAGGAAAGATATTAGATAAAGATATTATACATGGGAAAGGAGATCTCCGTGCATCGCTCATCGTTGGTATGCTTTCCTAAGCTGCATTACGCGAGGGAAATCACTCGACCGGACCGGAGCTCCCCGCGGACGGCGTCAGCCTGCCGCCATGTTCCTCTGGCCCCTCTTATCATTTTATTTTTTCCTTTTGAACTGGTCAGGGGTTAGTCTGAAAATCTGACCTGGAGCCATCTCTCCTGGATCAATATTTACCACTCCAGAGTACACACCAACAGTGCTGGACCCAGCAGCCATGTCCATGCAGTACCAATGTGTTGGCCTAGGAAATAAAGACGGGATCGGGCATGACTCTGCATCGTGCACATGCATTTATTCTTAACTGCTTGTGAGTGTGACTGTACAATTGCAGAAAAGAACCAGGCCTGGACAATATTTTTTTTACGTTGGCAAAATTCAAGAATTTTGTTTTACATGAAATATCTTGAAATTATGCATTAAGCAATATTGCGTACTATTTGGCTGTGGAGAGATTGGTTGACTCAAAGTGTCTTGTGAAGACACATTTTCTGTTCGAATTGCCTGCTACTTGTATCTCACAAGGCTTTTTCACTTGAGATGTTGTCTTGCAGAAAAAAAATCACAAAAGACACCAGCAAAGCACATTTTCTTTCAAAAGCATAATTTTGAGTAACTTACACAAAACTGCTGTGGAATTTTGGGGAAAAGTAGTACATTTTGCACATCACAGCAACAGAACCCTTTGCAAAACTCAGTTTGGGTTTTGTTTTTGCTTAATTTGGCATTGGGGAACTTGTCTCCCATTTTCCCCTCGTAGTGGTGTCGGAAGAAATTAATCTGTAAATATTTTCACTCAATATTTGTTTTCAGGTAGCAATAGGATTATCTCTTTCTGATATAACAGGGAAACATATACAGACACGATTATTAAGTGCCACGTGGCAGAGGATGAAAATAGTGGTAAAACAAAAACAAAAACTGTGAAAAAAACAGAGTAGCCAAGATGATGGTGATGAGGCTTGCTACAGTTAAATAACATGCTAATTCACGAAGACCAAAATGGCTTCATGCCGGGCAGAAGCACGCAACGCTGCCTATGTAGACTACAAACAGCTCTATCCCATTTAGATCAATTGCAAGGTCCGCAGGTCTGTTACTGGTGGACTACAAAAAGGCATTTGATACTGTCCACTTGCCCTTCCCATTTCCGATGTTCACTAGAATAAACTTGGGCAAGAAATTTCCTGCCTTGATCAAGGCACTGTACGACTCTCCGAGCACAAGAGTTCGCGCTAACGGAACACTACCCACACCATTCAACAAGGCAGGGATGCCTGTTCTCTTTGCCCTGGTAAATGAAGCCCTGACTAGCTGGATCACAGCAGGCTCCCAAGTCCAGGACTTTTACTGGTCCTGGAACTACTAAGATAGGGTTGCCTTCTACGCAGACAACATGCCTTTATATATGTGGTCCCCCCAGATGACTCTACCCCACCTCATCCGAACACCAGACAACTATGAAGACACAGCTGGGTTGCGGGTTAATTGGCATAAAACACAATACAATGACGGGCCGGCCCTCTCCGACATTGTCCAATGCTAGATTACAGATTACATCCAGTCCCTTCAAACACCTGGGCAGACTTATCACCTGTGACCACCAGACAGCAGGGAACCTAAACATGGTTCCAATCCTGACATGTACAAGAGCGAACTTGAACTTCTGGACTGTCCTGCACCTGAATCTTCTGGGCCAAATAGACTGTTGTAGTATCTGGTGGAATATCACAACTAACTTTCAGTTGTGTGCTACAAGAAGCTCTTTCTTCAATGAGGAGACACAACACCAGCTTCATACAGTTTCAAAGACATGAAGATTTTTCCAATGTAAAAGGAGATTTTTATGCTTTGGGTCACCTACCCTATGTGGTTGGAACAATTGATGGCACACATATTGCCTTAATGCCGTCACACGACAGAGAACCAGTCTACCACAATCAAAATATCTTCCATTCACTCTATGTGCAAATTGTGTGCTTACCAGATTTGTACATCACAAGCATGTATGCGCATTTTCTTGGATCAACACATGATTCCTTTGTTCTACAGAACTGCACCATACTGTCAGGATCTGACAAGCAATCTTACCTGGAGGGTGCTTGATTTTAGTTTTGCAGAGATGCTATGAGCCAACTTCCCAGTATTCTACTTTATAACCTGTGTATGCTTTATTCCACTAAGGCTAAGGGATAAGGTTTAGGGAGGAGGGACGGATACTGGACGCTGAAGTCTTCCTGTTGTCGACCTAGGAGGCAACAGGGAAGGGTTAAACACTGTTTTCAAATATGCAAAGCACTTTTTGACTACTGTTCAAGTCTTTTTCTGCATTTAGTACTAAAAATGTGTCCTACCTGCGATAGTAAGAAGATTAGCGTAAGGTCCTTGAAGTCTTGTGATGGCGTCTAGTGATGGCATCTAGTTGTACTTGGGTGTGTTGTCGTTGGGAAATGCAGTCACGTTCTTTGCACTGTGACATCTCCTGTGAGCCAACAACAAATATCAAGAAATAAGTTACTTGATTTCCCGTATGTGCCTTATACTCTCCTCCTTAGTAATTGCTCAAAAACAATATTGCCTGTAATCACTTACTTGCACCTTCCCAAGATATTGGTTCCAACGCACACTTCTTGGAAAATATACAACATAACAAACAACAACTAAATCATTTCTTTTATGTCTTTTCCAAAGTCTGTTTCAGTCCTCAAATGCTTTTCTTTCTTAAATGAAGAAGTGTCTTGTATTCTCCAAGTACAGCTGTCTTGTGAAGGGCGCCTTAAGATAAAGAAATGGTTCACTTAGCTTTCGCAATGTCTTTCTCTTTCAGGAGCAGTGAGGAAACGAAATGCTCACCGTGATCTTTTGCAGAGGAGCATCGAAGCCCAGAATCCAGACAGGAGTCGCGATGAAAAACAGGTAAGTAATTCCAGGGCCGGTTGTTCCCCAGAACGTGGATGGAAGGCTAAGTACGGGTGTGGCTATTTATAGTATGGCCACACCCAAGAAGGCAGTTGCACGTAGCTTGCAACCAACGTAGGGGCATATTATCAAGGACCGGTATTAAAATTATCGCAGTTTTATCGGCAGGAAACTGCCGATAAAACGGCGATAATGGTCTTAATAATACGCCCTTGCTAATTCCCATAGAAGCCCATGTTAACATCAGAACATGGGCTTCTATGGGAATTAACAAGGGCGTATTATCAAGCCCATTATCGCCGTTTTATCGGCAGTTTCCTGCCGATAAAATGGCGATAATTTTAACACCAGTCCTTGATAATATGCCCCATAGTGCGTCCCATTCTGCCAATCCTTATTTTGCCAGCAAACGGTGACAAAGCGGGAGCTGCTGCATTTCAAAGTGAACATTAATGTTCAAAGCGCACATTATCGCGCACATTATCGCTTGCCTCAGGAATATGTACACAAAGTAATCACTACTGGTTACAACACATAACATACTACAACAACACTAGTCATAATTGGCACAATGTGCATTGTACATGAAACCTGTGATATTCATATCACATAATATACTTTGTACACAATACCTGTGATATTCATGATACCAAATTCACGTCATATAGAGTCATAGCACACTTTTGGTGTGCAGGAGGCACGGGACAGGGGTGGGTTTAGCAAGGGTATTACATTGTGATGCCAGTTGGCCTAACTGTACATGATGTGCCATGGCACTTGGCATTTGCGTTGGTTAGAGCATAGCGGAATCTTGACTCATACCCCTGCAAATGTCACAATTTGCACCTTAGAGGGCCTGGCTTGTTTAATAAGTTCAATCTGTCTATATATGTTTTAGCTACTTTCAAGTTTTTTTCATGTAGGAGACTCAGCTTATCCTAACTGTACATGCTTGTTAGGACCATTGAGGAATCCAACAAAGCCTTCAGTGAGGCCCATGGAAGATCACGGAGGCCAGTGGAGCAGGCTTTCGGGCTCCTAAAGCCCAGATTTCAATGTCTGTTTAAGACTGGTGGAGCCCTCCTCTATTCACCCGATAAGTTGTGCAAAATCACCAAGGCATGCTGCATGTTACACAACTTAGCACTGCGACTGAACTTCTCATACCTTGCAGAGAAAGGAAATCATCATAAGCCACTGGGTAAGGATACTGAAATGCCAAATGAAGATGACAGTGGTGGGGAAGAAGGGAAAGACTCACGTCAAGATGATATTGACAACTTCTTCACATGAGAGTAAGCATATATTTACATATTATTACATTAAATGTTAAACCAACTTTCAATCTAATGAGTATAAAAGTGTGTCCTGGACATTTTTTACGAAGGGCAGGTTAGGGAAATCCCAGGGCAAAGATGTTTGTTGATGAAAGGTTTGACACATTGACTACTGTGTATATTTACATTGTTTATCTTTAACCCGTTGGCTGCTGCAGTCGGCCATTGGCCGTCAACAGCACTACCTCGCTGGTGCTGCCGTCGGCCAATGGCCGACGCGACCGCGCCCGTTTTTTAAAACGGCCGCACTGCCGCAAAAAAGGGGAAGCAGCCAAGGGGTTAATAGTTCTTAGAAAATATGTCCTCAAAATTAGTTACTTATAATGTGCCTATTTTGTAATGAAATAAATAAACTTTTTGTTTTAATTTGTTTAGGTTCCTGCACCATGTCATCTTCATTTGGAAATTTCAAAATTATGACATTTGCAGTTATATGCTGCTGTTGCGAAGTACAAAGGGAACATGGGTTGATCCTGTGGAAGACACACGCACATTGGGTGTACATATCTTGTACAAAGACAACTTGCACAGTGATTGAAATGAAGTTTTTTAAGAATGCATTAGACTTGTTTTCTGTTGAATGTTGCCACCAAGCCAATAGGTGCTGCTTAAATTGTTCTAACCACATTTGATATTCGACCCAAAGCATACTAATCTCCCTTTGCATTGGCAAAATCCTCATTTTGCGGTAAGTGTATGGAGCTGCTGATGTGTCTCCTCTCTGAACAAATAACTTCTTATAGCACACTACTGAAATCTGGTTGTGAAATTCCATCAGAAACTGCAACAGGGTATTGGAATAATCCTTTGGTCACAAAATGGAGTTCTGCCATGATTTTTGCTATTGGTGTTTTTGATGTGGGATTCCAATTGTGATCTTGCTGCAGCTGATGACATAAATCTATAATAGTATGCCTATTTAATCTGAATTTTTTTCATGATATCCCATTGTTCCATGGTCACAAGATCTAGAACTGTGTTGGCAAAATGGCATTAAATATTCGGATAATGCATGGGTTGAAATGTATTAAAAAAATTTTTAACACAAATCTTTATTCCAATTTAATCAAATACATTTTTGATTTGTAGATATTGTAATTTTTAGTCATTTAAAAATATATGAAAAACATTTCCTATATGTAATTTATTTTTTAATCAACACCATTTTTAATATAAACTTTTTAAAATGTACTATGGAACAAAAACTTTTTAACAAATTGAGAAAAGAAATAAAACACCAGTCTTTGAATTTGTAAGTTTTGATTTCATTCAACAAAACCAAATAGAAAAAAAATACACAAATAACCAAACAATACCAAAAAAAAGTCATTATGGTGAACAAAACCTTTATTGAGGAGCCAAAATTGTT
Organism: Lissotriton vulgaris; assembly: GCF_964263255.1. Lineage (NCBI taxonomy): Eukaryota > Metazoa > Chordata > Amphibia > Caudata > Salamandridae > Lissotriton > Lissotriton vulgaris. The sequence continues at coordinate 186,531,766 of NC_141695.1, read as the reverse complement.
TGAAATCCAATTTACAAAATACAACTGGCATCAAAACGGTAAAGTTGCCCAGAAAATAGACTACAGAATGAATGCCAGTCATACACTGGAGGAAATTAGGTTCTGCGTTTCTTGCTGATGTTGGTGGAGGTCTTGCCATCTTCTCCTGCTGGTTCGAATGAACCTCCCCTCCTGAAGGGGGGCTGGTGGGTCAACATTGTGCTCTCTCTGCAACTACTTCATCTACCTGAGCTCTGTAAGGACATGGCCAATCATGTTTTGGGAGTGATTGAGGGATTCCAAGACATGGTTGATGGTGACCTTGGTGACAATGAACTCAGTGGTCTTACTTTGCTGTCCCACATATTTCCTCCCACAAACTCTACCAACGATACCATATGTCCTTGACCCAGTGGTGTGCCCAATTCCACTGGGCCCTGGCTGAACTAGAGGTGGTGGTGGTGTTGGATCAACAGCAGAGAGGACTGGGGGGCACAAGACTGGGGTGATGTTGCTTGGGACAAAGCAATGGGAGCTATCCAGAGGCTTAGGAGTGGTAACAGCTGGAGTGGGAGGTGTAGGTGTTGGCTGAGTGAGACTCACCAGAGATGTCTTCCCAGGCAAACTAGATGGACCAGCCTGCTCCTCATTAAATGGACTTGGGAAAGATGATGACTTGTTTCTGGGCTGGAGTGGAGTTATCTCCAGTAGCAGTGGCAGATTGTTGTCCCTGTACTCCTGGTGTTGTACCTATTATAAATGACAATTTTGTTTGTAAAAGTCTCGATTATACATCTAAAGAGTTTGAATAAAAATTCAGCAAGCTAAAGGGAACAATACTTATACTAATTATACATTTCAGTAGTAAGACTGTAATTCTGACAATTGAGCAACTTAGAAGGATAAATAGCATTAGTCATCATCTAAACATTGCAAAGTATATTTATTAAAAACACACATTCAGCATATAAAATACCATTAATGTACACGTTTACATCAACAAAATTTGATTTGTGGAAGAAATAGCATCAATTCTATAAAATAACAAGGACAACATGCACAATTAAACAGAAAAACATTTTAAAACAAAATAACATTGCAATATTATTTTAACAAAATAAAAACAAGGCATCATGGTAGTTGTGGTCATTTCAGTTAAACATTAACAACACTTGCAAAATTGTAAATTAAACATACCTAAAAAAGAATATGCACTAAAAATGATAGCCATTTACAGTATAAAACACATATATGAAACATGTTATTAGGTGAAAAAACACTTACAAGCATCATAAAAATCATGTGAAATGTAATGGAGATTGACATATGTAATCTTAAAAACAGCAAAATACATTCAAACAAACAAGGCAAAAACAAAAAAAATCACATGAAGAAAAACATATTGAAAACAAATATTAACAATTAGTAAAACAAGAGCAACAACAGTAATGCTAACAATTCCCTAACAATATTAGAGAAAATGTATTTATATAAAGGTTTATAAGCTTACAAAAGGTGCAAAACAAATTAGTAACAGCTAAATTAAAAGCAAAAACAAAATGTAGGTTTAGTGACACATTCAAAAGTATAACTTATCAGTCTCCACTCCACCAGGGATTCCTGTCTTTTTAGGATGTAGGCTCTGCAATCCTCCCAGGGATATAGTTGTAAGGGCGGGGCTAGGGGAAACACCACCAGTCCTCTGCGCCTCCTGCTGATGCTCGGAGGCCAGGGACACTCCCCTGCAGGGTGTTCCACGTCTTCCTAATTTCCTCCTTTGTGTGCAGGTTGTTTGCTACAGCATTCACTCTGTCAACTATTCTAGCACACATTTGCATTACTGATCTATAGTTGTATTTTCCACTTGTGCGCCAAACAATCATGTCTCAAATCTAATTATTTCACCCTCTATGGCTGACAATTCTAACTAGGTAAAACTGGGAATTCTCCTCCTTGCCATTATCAAATAATGAACTTAAATCCATTTTATAACCCAAAAGAAAATAAATTAAAGAAAAAAAATAAACAAGAAGCAGAGAAAGAAAAAAAAACTCCAGACTTCACAGAAAAAAAGGTCTCTTTAACAATATTGTGCTGCAGTGGAATGGCAAAAGGATCATGGTTTAAAATGGAGTGGGTTTTTTAGTGTGATATACAGGTGAAAAGAACTAGCCAAACAAATCAGGTGTGTGATGCTAACATCTATCCAAAAACCACTGGAATAGTACATTGTTAAACGTGTCCCACAATGGAATTCCTCAGTAGGGAAGCCGCCTCCAGGACAACTTCAGCACAACTGTAAAATCTAAATAGACTCAGTGCAATCCCACCACCCTGATGACGACGGAGTAATGTTAGCCAGCAGAGAAATCAGCCATGTCGATGGACCTGAACTTCTTACGCAATGGAAAACACTTTGCCAACATAGATGGAGGATCAGCCAGCGACATCAAAATAGGCTGTAGATGCCATCACAGAGGGATGACAGAAGCCCTACCAAGATATAAATCAGGCCTTAAGTCTCAATTGTGCAGGAAATTTTGTAAGGAATGAGGAAGCATACACAATGTCAATCAATCAATCAGGGGATTTGTAAAGCGCGCTACTTACCCGTGAGGGTCTCAAGGCGCTGGGGGGGGGGGGCGCGACGCAGCTGTTCGAAGAGCCAGGTCTTGAGTTTTCTGAAGGCGAGTAGGTCTTCGGTCTGACGAAGGTGGGTGGGAGAAGGATCTGTCGCCGGAGGTAGTTCGTTGGATGCGGGGGACGGTGGCGAGGGCGAGGCTGGTGGAGCGGAGCTGGCGGGTGGGGGAGTGGAAGCTGAGTCTGCTATTCAGGTAGGCTGGTCCGGTGTTGTGGAGTGCTTTGTGTGCGTGGGTGAGGAGTTTGAAGGTGATCCTCTTGTCGACGGGGAGCCAGTGTAGGTTCCTCAGGTGGGAGGGGTGTGGCAGCGGCGGGGTGCGTTGACGATCAGTCGGGCGGAGGCATTTTGGATGCGCTGGAGTCGTCGTAGGTGTTTGGCTGGGATTCCGGCATAGAGTGCATTGCCGTAGTCCAGCCTGCTGCTGACGAGAGCCTGTGTCACTGTTCTTCTTGTTTCGGCCGGGATCCATTTGTAGATCCTGCGAAGGGTGCGGAGGGTGTTGTAGCAGGAGGAGGAGACGGCGTTGACCTGTTTGGACATAGAGAGGGTGGAGTCGAGGATGAATCTGAGATTGCGTGCGTGGTCGGTGGGTGTCGGTGCTGTCCCCAGAGTGGTTGGCCACCTGGAGTCATCCCAGGCTGAGGGGTTGGGCCCAAGGATGAGGACCTCTGTCTTGTTCGAGTTCAGTTTCAGACGGCTGCTCCTCATCCAGTCGGCGATGGCCTTCATTCCGTCATGGATGTTGGTTTTGGCGGTGTGTGGGTTCTTGGTGAGGGAGAGGATGAGCTCAGTATCGTCGGAGTAGGAGATGATGTTGAGGTTGTGGTGGTGGGCCACTTGTGCGAGGGGGGGCATGTAGATGTTGAACAGCGTCGGGCTGAGGGAGGAGCCCTGGGGGACGCCGCAGATGATGTTGGTGGCTTCGGATCGGAAAGGCGGGAGGTGGACGCTCTGGGATCTGCCGGAGAGGAAGGACGTGGTCCAGTCGAGGGTCTTCTCTTGGATACCGGCTTCATGGAGGCGAGTCTTTAGTGTGCAATGGCAGACCGCGTCGAAGGCGGCAGATAGGTCCAGGAGGATGAGGGCTGATGTTTCGCCTTTGTCTAATTGGCGCCTGATGTCGACTGTGGCGGTGATGAGGGCTGTCTCGGTGCTGTGGTTTCGTCTGAATCCAGATTGGGATGGGACCAGGATGTTGTTGTCTTCTAGGTGGCGGGTCAGCTGCATGTTGACGATTTTCTCGATGACCTTCGCCGGGAACGGGAGCAGGGAGATGGAACGGAAGTTGAGGTCTTTGGGGTCCTTGTTGGGCTTCTTGCGGAGGGCGGTGATTTCGGCGTGCTTCCAGCTTTCTGGAAATGTTGCGATTTCGAAGGAGATGTTGATGACCTTCCGTAGTTGGGGTGCGATGGCTGCGCCTGCCTTGTTGAATATGTGGTGTGGGCACAGGTCTGTCGGAGATCCTGAGTGGAAGGCAAATTGCCTCTGGCTCACCTCAAATTGAAGGGCATATATAGATTTTTTATCTCCATAAAAAAGCATTGAAACAGCAAAATAATGGCAAAGAAGAACATTTTCAACAAAGCAAATGACAGCTTTATGAATCATCAAATAACCATATTACCTTACCATTTACCCACTAATTGAATGTATATTAAGTCCTTCTATATATATGTACAAAGTTCGCCCACAAGCAAAGACCTACACTCAGTCAGGTCTGAAAATGTAATTCCTCATGGAAAACAGCTCTGGTAAGTAACATCGATAATCTGCTTCCTTAGCCTGACGAGTTTAGAACATAACAAGTTCTTAATCATAGGCAACATGTGTGGCTTCACATCATCACTTCCCATCAAATCCCCAACTCCTTTAGCCTTGTGGTGGCTTCTCCAGTGAGATTGCATTCTGCGAAAGGAAGTCCAAAATATTACCCAAGTGGATTTGCCATGCCACACATTCAAATTACTTCCAACATTGCAGCCCCGAAGTGGGTATACCAATGTCATCTGCCCATAGTTGTTTTAAAAAACATGGATTATACCAACCAACTGCTCCATGAACAGACATGAATAACACCACACCATGGACCCACTTCTCCCGCAGTAGTACCTGAGCTAAATATAATTTATGCCTCACACAATGCACTGCTTATGACCTCGAATATTTCATCACTGATGACATCACTAATGACACCTTTAATGACACAGGTTATGTTCGGAACATGGGTTGGTCCCGCTGCTGTTTTGGATATGTGTGCCGCATGCAGTGGCAGGTTGGAGAATGCACCTCGGCACGTGTGGCACATTGAATAATTGCCCGGCCTGCCATCATGAGCTGATGTGCGTATACCTACTATAACCTCTGGTTCAGGCCTGCCGGTGCAGGCCTGTGTCTTCACGCCTGCATCCATGGAGCTAGCGGCAAGGGGCCCGGTCTGCTGTCACTGGGCAGGAATGGGCAACCATACCCGTGAGGGATTCCACCCATGTCGGCTGGACCAAGCAGGGTGGTGCATATGCACTGCCACCAAAGGGGATGGTGCCTCTGTAATCCATGTGCCTGCCTTGTCCTTGTCCCATAAAAGGGTGTGCACCCTTCCTATCCGTGTTGGTAAATGGTACTGATTCCATGTTCTGAAGCATGGCGGATATGTGATTGGAGACCAGTGAGTACACACTGGTCTCGATCGTGGATAAAACTCATGAGCAGCTCGCCAGTGTCGGACGCTGTGAGTGAACACCCGCACCAACGCAGGTTAGTGTGTGTGCACAGAAATACGTACTGGTTAAACCTGTATCCAGTTTGGATTAAAAAAAATTGAGTAATACAGAGATGAGGATCTAAAGGGAGCGTTGATGTTTGCATTGTAAATATTATTGTTTTACTATTTTTGTACTGCTGACTCAAATCTAATGTCATTTGAGAATTCTGTCTATGTAAAATCAAGTTTGATGTTTTATGAATTGACTATTTCTTCATAAAAAACATAGTTGTGCTAATAATGTACTACGTTGTATATAGATGAAAGTTTGTGTAATGACTGTGGATCTTTTGGACCAATTTAACTAATAATATTGCGTTTTTCAAAAAAAAAGTCTTCCAACAACACTTTTGCTTTGTGAGTTACAGTACCCAGTTCTGTGGGGGTTACTACTTCACCCTCTTTTATCTAAACTTACAGAATATGGACATTTCTATGCTCCAAGAGTCTCAGGGACCATGGTGTCTGACTTCAGTGGACACCAGGGGTTGGGGCGCAGATCTGTGCATTCCCCAATTTACAGACACACAATATGGGCATCCCTTGGTAATGGCAAACCTCTGCCATTTGGGGGCCGAATGGGATAGATTGAAGATAGATGTTGAGATCATGGCGCCATTAGAGAATAAGATCTGCATTCCAAGGCCCCATGGCAGATAGGCCTAAAATAAAGGGAGATATGGGTGGTTCAAAGGGAGAACCACCTAAACCACCCCGAATATAAAGACACACAACAGTATAACTACGGGGGCCATCCTTCAGCAAAGGGTGAGAGACACGTGTGGGGACATAGAAACGGAGAACCCTGACTGCATGGGTCACATTGTCAGAGGACTCAGTAGTGCAAATGGAGGAGAACTGTCCAAGTAGAAAGTGGCTTTGGCAGAGAACCTGCTGAAGTTTGGTGCCCTGACGTGTGCTCTCCAAGGGCCAGATGGCAGGCCTCCTGTTCCCCCAGAGATCTCAGGGACATCAAAGATTTACCCCGAGAGACCTACACAATCTACCTGTGATATCTGGAGAGCAAGTGCCCACCTTGGCTACACAATCCAACCTGGTATTGAAGTGTGAGCCTAGAGGCCGGATTTCCTAGTGCTGAGCCCCAGAAATCTTGCCTGCACCTGAGGCACATGGCTCCCGTACTCTGGGGACTACGACACGCATAAGCGTCTAGTGGTAGTGAGCAGATTCACTGGCTGCGAGACCCCGCCTGGCATGTTTAGTTGATCGTGCCGCATTTTTCTAGTGCACCATGCCGACTGCATGCTCATTGCATGAGGTGTCCGATTCATAGGGTGCAACCCTTAGAGGTGGGAGTGTATCCAGATTAGCTCTTCACTCTACCTCATGTGGCACTGCTGAACTGAAGCCTGTTTCTGTGTGACCAGAATGGTCTGGTTCAACCTGTGTCATTGTGCACCGGACGTTGGGCCTCATTTCCAGAGAGGTACAGAATTGCAACTCTTCACTTTGTGTGTGACAGGAATTGCCTGGTACAACCCAACTTGATGTGCACTGACCATTGTGCCTCCTTACCAGGGAGGTGCGGAAGTTGCAACTCATTATGTTTGAAATCTGAAGTGCCTGGTGTGACTCATCCCTACGCGCACCAGTCACTGTGCCCGGAACACATGTGCACGACCCGGATCATTGGGTACCAATCGGGGCAAATCTTCCTACCGAGAAGCTCACCTGTGTTACACTCCATTCATCAGTTGTTCCCTTGTTAACCCTTATAGTGGCTGACCAACTGACCTCTCTACACAGGCCCCTCCCAAAGACATCTTGTCACCAAGTAGTAGCAAGAAAGAATAATTGGGTTAAAGAAACATTTCCGAGACAGTCCGGAAGTGGGTCAAGAGGCTGTGTGACTCCTTTGTGTTTTGAGACCTGTGGGTGAACTTCCAGAGTGGCTGTAACCTCTGCCTTGTTTAGGTCTACCTCCTAATTAAAACTGTTACATATGCCCATCTGCTTCCCAACGACCTAGACTAAGTGTGATTTCAGCTGCATGTGGCCTGGTGTCTGGGAGGTCTTGAGGTACCGAAAATTATTTATCACAACCCAATTAGAGTCATACTTACAACTAGGCCCATACCCATTACCAATAATCAGTCGGTTCGCAGTGTAGAAGGTCCAATCGTTTATTATAACAAACAAACTCTGCCAGAGGAGCTCCTTGCGACCTAACCCCACGAGGTCCGCCAAGAAGACTGCTGGCACATTGTCCTTCTACCTATAACCTTGACAGGCCTAACGAGCAGAGACAGCAGTTTGCAACAGTTGGGCTGTATCTCAAGGGAACGGCTTCGGTGAAATGCAAGGATAGGGCTTGCTAATGCAGAGATTGAGCGAGGCCACAAAATGGTGTCGGTCGTGTCAAGCAAGTGCAAAAACATGTAACGTGGTGTATGTTAATTCCTAAATTACTGCTTTTCGTGTGTATATTAGTATTTGCGTACTTTTAGTAATGCATCTAGATGCATCACGCTAATTTCCAAACAACGGTTATATGGTTAATGGTTATCGAAAGTCAATTCCTGTTCCTCAATCCGGCTGGTTATCATCCACCCAAAGGTATAGGACAACAGGGGTGAACTTGAGGGTTGCGGGAGTCTTGGGCCTTGAAGTTGGCAGAGGGTGAACCATTTACCTGCTGGGTACCAGTAGTACTGCATTAGGGGGCTGAGTGCATGCGTGCATATAAGAATGTTCCATGTGGACTGGCTGATACCTGTCGCACTGGGTAGTTGTGCAGAGTGACTGTGTGTTGGTGGGAGTGATCATCTGTAGACTGGCTGTGATTCACTACACTGGTCGTTGGTGCTGACTTATACATTGATTGGTGCCAAAAGCACAATACCTTTTGTCATTGAAGATCATATTCACAAAAACATGGCACAGCGCAGCTCTGCAAACAATTTAGAAGTGCCATGCTGAGTCATTTAAAAAACACAGGGATGAGCCATATTCGCAAGAATACAGCGCACCGCTGTGGTGTTCCCTTGCACCGGCGCTAAAAAAGCTGCCTGGTGCCAATGCAGACACCCGTGCACAGTGCCTGCATTGCGGGTAATGATTGTTTAAGTGCTGGAAGGAACAGCTTTCTGGACATAATCAATCATTAAAGTAAATTTGTTCATTCTATGTGTGCTGCAGAATGCAGCACACATAAAAAGAGCCAAAAACAAGGAGAAATCAATGCCCTGAAGACAGGGTGGAGAAATTTCACCACATGCTGTACCTGCTGGTGTTGGCTCATTGTCATTCTGTATGTGACAGTGGGCTGAACCTGAACTAGGTTGAGGTCGGGCTGCTGCAGCTTATAACTTTCAGATGAGCATCGTGATCAGGCCATACCATTGATGAAAGTAGAGGAAACAAATGGTCCACATACAGCCTCAGACACTGTGCTTCGGGCACCGGCCAAATGCCTGTCATCCCAATCCAACTATGCCTTTCAGCCGTTTTTGCAGCATCGCCTTACAAATAAATCTATGGAAAATGCAAGGAAATTTGCATTTTTGGATCCCCTTTTTCTTAACACTCGCTTGATGTATTACCACAAAACACCCCAGGATAAAACTGAGCAAAAAATAGAATTTTTGAAAAAATGTTCTTGAAGATTTGCCAAACGGTGCCAAAGTTATTAGCAAACCAAAAAAGGCATTCCCTATGTAAAGGCAGACCTAACTATAACTACTCAGTGGCAACCTCCCCGAAGCTTCATTTCAAGGGCAAGAGGTTTGTGATCCCGGTTTTGGATGATGGGCTCCATAGAGATTGATTAACCCCTCATTAAATCATGCTGTGCCTCATGACTGAGGCCAGGCAGCACAGCAGGAGACTATTTGATCAAGTAAACTTTGTCACAGGTGTGGTGAGAGGGCCAGTGTAAAAGTGGGCCTTCAAAGCATAGTGGAAAATGTGCACACTCACCTATCTTTCAAAACTGGAACATGCATTTGTTCTTTTTTTAAGTATTGGGATGTTGGGGCACTTCTTGAAAACTGGGATTGTCTAGGACCTACCAAGTGTTGTGTAGAGGGATCAGAACAAAGTAATTATATAAATAACAATGAACCATAGTGAATGAATGCAATACAGTGTACATGGGGAAGGTCCTTGTGAATTGTTACTAAAGCTGAAGGCCACATTTATGAACATTGTCATTCAGAAATAAACAAATCCACATCTTGCTGCACATAGTGTGAGGCCGAAATATAAACAGAGAATCTATTTTAGACAAGATGGCGCCCGGACCTAACTGAAGCCTAGATTGCATAAGGCAGAAAAACACACTTTATATTGTCATAGCAAGTTTGTTTCCACTGCAATAGTTGTGTGTCAGTATGCACATGTGTATCTAGGTGTAGGTTAATTGCTTTGCACACCATTAATAATGCACATTTTTATTTAAGCTCACAAAAGACAAAAAAAACCTGCATTGAGCGTCATTGGAAGATCCCAGTGACATAGCTAGACCTACTGTCACCAGAGGAGGACCTTAAGTTTCCTGACCGGTGCAGGTAAGAGAGGGGGCTGTCGATTGACTAGTTACAGGGGTGGAGAGGGGTTGGCTAATGGACGATTTGTTCTCGGTGGGGGGATGGTGGTAGTCAACAGACGCGATATGCTCACTTCTGCCACCCCCAAAAAGAGTGCCGCCTGGGGCGGACCTCCCCACCAGCTATGCCACTGGATGATCCATGTGTTTGCAGGGATCTTCCAACAAAATGTCTTGAGGAGGATCAAGTGTACTTTCTGTTACGGAATGAACAGATTAGACATACAGTCAGGAAACCCACCACATAGGACTTCACGGACACAGCAGAGCACTTTGAAGTTTGCTATCCTTTATAAGGACCCAGTGGAGGGCGTTTAGAGCAGGTGTGATATGGTCAAAGCACTTTAGGCTAAATACTAGCCAGGCAGCTTGATCCTGCACCCTTTGTAGTTTGGAGCTTGATGTGTTGGGCCTGCCCATGGGTAGGCAGCTACAGTAGTCAAGGTGGAGATGAAACCCGTGAGGACAATGGCAGTTTTCTGAGGCAGGAGGAGAGAAGGAGAGCGACAGCAGATGAAGGTGATGAAAGGCAGGTCTAGTGATGGCTTTCATCTGTGGTATGAAAGAGAGCTTGCTGTCAACCAAGACTCCAAGGTTACTGGATGGAGGTGAATCACTGCAGGTTGAGAAGCTGTAGCAGCAGAAGACAGGGCTGGGGTAGGTGTAGCAGAAGACAGGGCTGGTGTACTCTATGGAGCTCTGTTGGTGTAGTGGCAGAATCTAGGGTTGATATATGTAGGAAACAGCTGAGGATTGGACCAGCTGTTGTCTTATGTGACTTAGCAGGTATAGTCGGTAATATAATGTAATGATGATACTTGTAAAGCGCACTGTTACCCCATCTTGGGGTGTCCTGGCGCTGAAGACCGCTGGGGAACCCGTCCTGGCTTTCCCTGTGAGATGGTCCCTTCTGGGTATCTCCAAGGTGAAACCAGGCATCCCCGGCGGCCGTTGTAGAGATGAGGCAAGCTATTGCCCAGAGTTGCCGAGTCTGATTAGAGTAGGCACCGAGGCGAGAATTATCGAGTCCATTGACCCTGGTCCACAACCCTGCCGCGCCGGGAATTGATTCTCTGCTACCGGGTCTGCCGCCTCTAACCAGTGAGCCACACCACTCCAGTGAGTCCATGGTTAGGCAAGGGGAGCCCAGGAGATGAGGTCTGCTAACGTCATGTGAGATACCGCCCTCTGTTCAATGATGAGTTAAGGTTGCCACATTTCAATGAACCTAGAAAGATCTCATTTCCGTATTCTCCTTTTTAGGACAGTTGATGCTAAAGCAATGCTACCGTGAGTCGCTGGTCACCAGAGACATATCATTTAATTTTGCTTTGTATATGACCAATCTGAACACATACCTTGTTTATGCATTACTGTTTTTTCAGATGTTTTCCTGTCCCCCCGTGGCCTGAACCAATAAATCAGTCACTCTCCCCAGGCCATGTTCATGTATTTTACACACACATGTTGGCAGCAGCAGAAATATAATTTACTCCTGGTCATGTACATGTATTTTATACGACGCACATCCTGGGAGGACAGTAGAAGTGTAACTTGCTCCTGGTCATGTACATGTTTTCTTACACATTTGCTGGGAGAAGAGGCAGAAATGTAACTCCTCCCACGTCATGTACATGTGTTTTATATGCACGTGCTGCGAGGACAGCAGAAATGTAATTACCTCCCCGTCATGTACGTAGTGACCGGCTGGTCAATGTTCTAGTGTTCCTAATGAATGTGTTTCCATCAGCCACTCCTAGAGGGCTGGCTTCCACCATCACCCCACACCCATCCATCACAGGTGACTCTGCCAATAACAGGGGCCGGGCACATGTGTCCTGGGCCAGTTCCAGATACGATACCATTGTGTCTATGTCATTGCTTTGTGTGCATGGGGGCCTAGGACCCACACCGATTACAATGTACATGCATTTTACACGGACATGCTGGGAGGACAGCAGAAATGTAACTCACTCATGGTCATGTTCATGTATTTTCTACGCACTTGCTGGAGTGACAGCAACAATGTTACTCCCTCCCAGTAGGGGCGGCATTGTGGGATCGCAGGGAAACTAAAATATTTTTTTTAACTTACCTTTCTGACCGGGTCCCACGTTTTCTCGGCTCCTACTCTCCCGCCTCTGACAGGAACAGGAAGCAGGCAGCCAGCTCCCTCCCCTAAGCCAATCACAATGCTGCAAGCAGTGTTGTGATTGGGCAGGATGCCACCCAGCTAGGGGCTAATGGTGTGGCCATGTTCTCCATGCAGGCTGCAATAGAGGAGCAGAGTGCGCATGACTGGTTAGGGAGCCCGAGAGGGCCGACCAAACAGTCTTCGTCGATCAGTAGTGGGCAAACTACTCCTCCCCTAGTCAACAAGTAGCCTCGCACACCCGCTCGCCCACCCGCTCGCCCACCTGCAATGCACAAAGCAAACATAAAATGGTAATAACCATTGCAATGCGAGAAAGCTGTGGGGTGAGGCGCCTCCATCCTAGTGGAGGAGTCACCCCTGCTCCCTCCGTGGCACGCACATATATAACACATACATACTGGGAGCAGCAGCAGAATTGTAACTCCCTTCTCATCATGTACCTGTATGCCATATGCGCATGCTGGAGGGACATCAGAAACGTAACTCACTCCAGGTCATGTACATGTATTTTATACACACACTGGGTAGAACGGCATAATGTTACTCCCTCCACGTCATGAGCATGTTTCATACACACTAACTATGTGCGCCGCAGAAATTAATGGCAGGAGACGGACTCGAGGGTCCACGTGGACTATGACCATCGAGTTAGGAAGCATAAATATGTATTGACTGTTCTTCACTTGTCCAACTATTTCCAGACAGATTTTCCCCACATGATGAGAAAAATCTCGCTGTAAATGCAAAAGTCATTGGATTCCTGGAGCGATCAATAACAGCTCTATTTAGTTATAATTGCCTAAGTGGCTGTGGTGTGCACAGGCCTGTCCATTGCAGGGCACCGCGATAATCAGGCCTGTTCTCCCCCAACGCCAAGGTAAGCTCTGTGGAGCTGCCTCGTCGCCAAATGAAGTACAGATAGGCCTGCAAATAAATGCTGACATACGGGGGCAAGGCATAGTAAGGTCTGCCCACAATCACACATTGTGTTTGTAGTAGCTGGGGCATCTATGCAAAACTGCAAGTGTCCTACACTGCAAGTGCAGTGTGCCAGCAACTTTGCATTTGTACAACCAGTTTGAGAGAACCTAAGGATTAAAGACAGCATAAAGGTAGCAGATGTAGAAAAGTGTAGAGGGTTAACTGTGCCACACGTATCCTGACCGCCATCCTTCATGTCCCTTGGGTTATATGAGGACTGACCTAAATGTTAATTCAGGATATTTGCTTACAGGTTGGTGGCAGTCATAGATCAGAAGAACTGGGGTCATAGTCAGTCAAATGATAAATTACCTGACATTTTCTACAATGGTATGTTACACACATGTATGCAGAACATTGAGCCTTATGCATCCTACCCATTCTGGGATCTTAATGGCAGAACTCCAAATGTTTTGTTGATGGTTAACTTTGTTGTGTTTGGTATTTTTGGTAATAAATCATTTATCAACCGCTTATTACCCTATATGTGGTACTGAAGCACATATCTACACGGATGACACCCTACACCAAGTGAGTGAGTAGTTGGAAGTGGCTTGTCTATCCTTCCAGCCTATGTGGGATGTGCTTCCATGTCATGTCAGATGTCCACTGACTTACCCTTCCGGTGTGATGAGATGCAGCGCTTGGCAGTGTGATGGGTGATAATAGATTACTTAGTGATGGTCCATGCTGGAAAGTGACGAGCAGGGGTGGCTCTTGGTGGAGCATTAGGTGTATGGATGCTTGTGCCGAAGGACACTGCAGCTTGTTTAATTTCTCTTGGGTATAAACTTCTCAATTACTTAACTTATGGTTTAGATGTTTAGTTTGCAGTTATTTTCTGTTTCAATGGTGTGTGCATGTGGGTGTGAATTGCAGCTCACTTATTCTGAGTGGTTGATATGTAGGAGGGTGAGTGGAGGTGAATGTGCTCTTGAGGTGTCAAGGCTTACCCAACTACAATGCGCCATGCTTTGCACGCCATGGTCCCTGTGGTGTTTACAATGTCTTCTCTAGTGTGCAGCAAGGTATGAACCTTTTTTAGTGTGGATGTGTTCGTTCAGGTGGCAACGCTTACCCAGCTACACAGTATTGGTGAGTACTATTCTTCAGATTTCTAAACCTATCCAAAAGTGAAATTAGCTTTTTGCGAAACCTGCATATCTAAAATGGGGTCTCATGTAACTCTGATGTGTGATCCCCGCTTATCTGGCTATCAGTCTCTAACACTCATTTTCAGATGTATGTCGTTACAACGCATACTTTTACAATGCATACCTTTACAATGCATTTTTTACACCTCAACATCCATTACAACGCATTCCATTACAACGCATGCCATTACAACAAATTCTTTGAAACTACCTTTACAAGGCATTCCACTACAACGCACACTACATTTACAACGCATACTATTACAACGCATACCATTACATTGCATGTATGGTAAGTATTGGATAGTGTAGGGGTAAAAATTACTATTCTAACTCCAGGGGTTGCAACAGTAGGGTAAGTGTTGGATAGTGTAGGTATGCGTTGTAATGGTATGCGTTGTAATGGTATGCGTTGTAATGACTGCGTTGTAATGACATACGTTGTAGTGGTATGCGTTGTAGTGACATGCGTTGTAATGGTTGCGTTGTAATAATATGCGTTGTAATGGATGTTGCATTGTAAAAGTTTCGTTGTAAAGGTAGTGCGTTGTAAAAGTTGCGTTGTAAGTGTTGTTTCCCCTCATTTTCTGTCTTTTCCATCGACCATATCACTCTTTTCTTGCTTTCTGAACCCTGCACGACTTCTAAGCCTGTCTGAAAGTCGTATAATGCCTTTTTAGAAATACCTTGAAATGCCCAAATATGTATGTGAAATTACGCTTTATTATATAAAGGGCATATTTACAAGAATTGTCCTAGGCAGCTCCGCAAGTCATTTTGCTGCGCTGCCCTATGACAATTTGAAAAGACAGGAATGCACCATGATGAATATTTGCAATTAAGTGGCGCAGCGCAGCGCCACAAGCAAATCGTTTAAAAAAGGCAGGGATGCTTCATTTTAACAAGAATACAGCGCATCCCTATGATTGGGAAATGTTCATTAGGACAAAGCCGGAATCAAACTGGCCAGCAATAGAACTAACGCGTCTGTAGCACTCATTCGTTCAGCATGCAAGTTGTTAAAACAACGCGTTAGGGAGGCACATATAGGAGTGGTGGAGGATTTAAAGTGCAACACCTTCAGTTGCGTCTTGTGCAGGTAAGAGCGGTGGGCGGGGGTGGCATGGAGTCGACATGTGATGGAATAGGAAAAATAAAATAAATAAAACCACTTACCTTGCTCTTGCCAATGTGGTGAGCGCAAGGTAAGTGGTTTTATTTCTTTTTTATTTTCCCTATTAAGTCCTCTATTTAATTCTCCCCACCCCACCACTCACCACTCTTACATGTACTAGCCGCCACTGAACACCTTCCCTACTGTTCCACAGACTGAAGTTGGAATTGTAAATGAAACTATTCCTAAATCCAGCACCCCCTTAAAGCACGTCGTTATAACGACTTGCATGTGAAACAAATGTGTAATTAAGATGTGTTTCTTCTAATGGCTCCGTACGGATGGCATGCTTGCTAAACACATGCGGAATACCGTCATACATTCCTATGCTCACTTCTGTGCTAAAAATGCTGCCTAGTGTCAAGGCAGGGACCCTTGTGCCACAGTGCAAGGATGCCTGCATTGCAGGGAATTGTTGTTTATGTGCAGATGCAATTGATTTTTATTAAATCCAAGGAACTTATGTAATGTCATTTGCTAATATTGGCCTTGATGATTTCGTACTGATTCACTTGAATTTGTCTCTCTCTGTGGATTGTTTTTAATTTTGTATTGATTTTTCGTGTAATGTATTGTTGATTATGATGTTTTTATATGATCTTCATTAATGAAGTAATACATTTTTTGATATTTTCATAATATATGTTTGGAGTCACATTTGCAATGGGTTTGTATGTGTAGCTAAGGGAGATATTTCTCTAGGAAACAGGACGAGCAAAGCAGTGTGTAAGGTTGAATGATTGGCTTTTAGAATAAGTCAAAGGGATGAATCATTTTACACTGTATGTGCAGGAAGGTGCACCTTCCTGCACATAAACAATAATTAATGGAAATTTGCTCCTTCTATGTGTGCTGCAGTCCTTTTTGTGCATTTTGGGCATCTTGCGGCACATTTATTATAACACGAATGCTGAATATTATGCAAGATTGCACCAGCATAAAGAAAATATCAACCAGGCCTATTCACTACCCTTTATTTTTTTATATTTTTCTCTTCACCGCTTCCTATCCAATGGTAATTTCTGTGTTTATATATCTTCATCGTTCTTTTAGCACCCTGTCCCAATCTTTCCTCTTATCTCTTTTTCCATGGGACATAGAAACAGAGAGAGAAGAGGAAAGAGGGACTCTCCCTCGCTGAGCCTCTACTCTCACACTGCCCTTCTATCTCTTCACACTGTCTCACACTCTCTCTCTCTGTATGCCGGTCTGTCCCTCTGCATCTCTTTCTCACCATCTTTCTTTCTGCCCCATCCCTCTCTATATGTCTCTCTGCCGCTCTCTCCTTCACTCTTCCCCTGTTTCTCACTCTTTTGCACGCCCCATCTCTCTCTGTGTCTCAGCCTCTTTCTCTTCTTCTCTCGCTCCATTTCTCCCTCTCTCTCTTTCTTTCTCTCTCCCCCTCTCTCTGTTTCTCCACGTCTGTCTCTCGCGCTGGATTAGCTTTAATTTCTCCAGGGAAGGGTCCATCTATGTTCATTGGGTGAAAGAGACGGGAGCAAGGAGTTGGCTGATCTGCATCCCCACCTCCACCGAGGTTAGTGCCCCCCCAACCCCCACCTCACCCCCACTTTTAAGATCTATTCCAATAAACAAGCTCATGGCTTGCTTCCCGTAGCGGCGGGGGAGATACCTTGAAAGCAGAACGCTAGGATGGATAAAAAGCATTGTACCGGATTTCTATGAAGGAGGAAATTAAATCCGAGTACAGCGCGAGATAACAAAGGCGAAGAAGGGTCTGCGCGCTGCCCAGATAAAGCCCCCGGGAGCGCGCCTGAAGACGAGCCTACTTTGAGAACCTCGCGCGGGAGATGGATGTGATTTACTGCATAATTATCGCACTTAAAACAAACCTCGGGTGGTGCAGGGGAGGACCTTGCAGGCCACTTAGAATGCAACCTGCACTTCTTTTACTGCTGGGGTGCAGAAAGGCGGGTGAGGGGTGCTGGCAGACCACGAATAGCCGGAGAGCGCTGTCAAGCTTGGAGGGAAACCCGACTACTGTGGAGGTAGATCGCTGCGGACCCCACTGGGTGGTGGAGGGACCCTCTGAAGGTGTCCCTTATTCAAAAAGGGTTTGACTTAGGACATTTTTTTATAGCCAATTTTATTATGTTTTTCATTAGAACATTTTCAGAGTGCACATATGAACAACATTGATCGGCTGCACCACTTTTGTTGACCCAACCATTTCCCCCATATCTTCCCCTGCTTTGCGGAGAACCCTCTAGCTTCATACACAGGCTTCTCCTGCTGGGCGCACCAGTTACCTCCCCGCCTCTATTGCACCAACGTGGGGGAGAGGGATTTTTCCTCCGTGAAGCTATATCTCGTTTGGCCACCATGATGACTGGACGTGCGTTCTTCCCTTGAGTTCCAAGACAGCAGCAGGTTTGGTGGCGTGGGAGGGATTTGACATGGTTTTATCGAATATTATAATTAGCCGTTGAGGAGAGCCCAGTGGCCCTGGCATTGGAAGGTCACAGAGGTCGAGAAGGACAAGCAGGTCTCTGCATCCTTCACGGTCCATGGACAGTGCATCACCCATGACTCTTAGAGGTGGAGCATCCTAGGAGTGTAACACCCCACACCCTTTGGAGCGGGTTACACAAAGTAAAGCAGTAGAGGACCCAACACAACAGGGGTGCAGATTCTGAAAGATGGGTCCCTCCGAGTAAAGTGTCACCAGAGGCCTGAGGACTATCTCAGAACCCACGGATTAATGCACCACAGACCCAAAGAACACCCCAGTTCACCCACAGCAAAGTGTTCACGACCCAAGCATCACAAGGATCCTGGAGGGAGCATCCTCTACCTTTAGGAGTGAAGCATCCCAGACCTTCAAGAGTGGAGTACTCCAGATCCCGAAGAGTGAATGGATTGATACTTAGAGGAGCACCCCAGAGCTCCAGAACACCATCAGCCCATAGGCCAAGAAGAGGAGCTTCCAGGCCTCCAGAAGAGGAGCTTCCAGGCTTCCAGAAGAGGAGTTTCCATGCCTCCAGAAGAGGATCTTACATACCGCCGGAAGAAGAGCTTCCATACCTCCAAAAGAGGAGCTTCCATGCCTCCAGAAGAGGAGCTTTCATACCTCCAGAAGAGGATCTTACATACCGCCGGAAGAGGAGTTTCCATACCTCCAGAAGAGGAGCTTCCATGCCTCCAGAAGAGAGCTTCCATACCTCCAGAAGAGGAGCTTCCATAGCTCAAGAAGAGGATCGTCCATCCCTCCAGAAGAGAGCTTCCATACCTCCAGAAGAGGAGCGTCCATCCCTCCAGAATAGAGCTTCCATACCTCCAGAAGAGGAGCTTCCATGCCTCTCGAAGAGGAGCGTCCATGCCTACAGAAGAGGAGCTTCCATACCTCCAGAAGAGGAGCTTCCATGCCTCCAGAAGAGGAGCTTACATGTCTCCAGAAGTGGAGCTTACATACCTCCGAAAGAGGAGCTTCCATACCTCCAGAAGAGGAGCTTCCATACCTCAAGAAGAGGAGTGTCTATCCCTCCAGAAGAGAGCTTCAATACCTCCAGAAGAGGAGCTTCCATACCTTCCGAAGAGGAGCTTCCATACCTCAAGAAGAGGAGCGTCTATACCTCCAGAAGAGAGCTTCCATACCTCCAGAAGAGGAGCTTCCATACCTAAGGAAGAGGAGCGTCCATGCCTCCAGAAGAGCAGCTTCCAGGCCTCCAGAAGAGGATCTTACATACCGCCGGAAGAGGAGCTTCCATACATCCAAAAGAGGAGCTTCCATGCCTCCAGAAGAGGAGCTTCCATACATCCAGAAGAGGAGCTTCCGTACCTCCAGAAGACGAGCTTCCATACCTCAAGAAGAGGAGCTTCCATGCCTCCAGAAAAGGAGCGTCCATACCTCCAGAAGAGGAGCTTCCATACCTCAAGAAGAGGAGTGTCCATCCCTCCAGAAGAGAGCTTCCATACCTCAAGAAGAGGAGTGTCCATCCCTCCAGAAGGGAGCTTCCATACCTCCAAAAGAGGAGCTTCCATACCTCCAGAAGAGCAGCTTCCATACCTCCAGAAGAGGAGCTTCCATACCTCAAGAAGAGTAGCTTTCATGCCTCCAGAAGAGGAGCTTCCATGCCTCCAGAAGAGGAGCTTCCATGCCTCCAAAAGAGAAGCTTCCATACCTCCAGAAGAGGAGCTTCCATACCTCCAGAAGAGGAGCTTCCATACCCCCACAAGAGGATCTTCCATACCTCAAGAAGAGGAGCTTCCATGCCTCCAGAAGTCGAGCTTCCATGCCTCCAGAAGAGGAGCTTCCATACCTCAAGAAGAGGAGCGTCCATCCCTCCAGAAGAAAGCTTCCATACCTCCAGAAGAGGAGCTTACATAGCTCAAGAAGAGGAGCGTCCATCCCTCCAGAAGAGAGCTTCCATACCTCCAGAAGAGGAGCGTCCATCCCTCCAGAATAGAGCTTCCATACCTCCAGAAGAGGAGCGTCCATCCCTCCAGAAGAGAGCTTCCATACCTCCAGAAGAGGAGCTTCCATACCTTAAGAAGAAGGGCGTCCATGCCTCCAGAAGAGGAGGTTCCATAACTCCAGAAGAGGAGCTTCCATGCCTCCAGAAGAGGAGCTTCCATACCTCCAGAAGAGGAGCTTCCATACCTCCAGAAGAGCAGCTTCCCTACCTCAAGAAGAGGAGCTTCCATGCCTCCAGAAGAGGAGCTTCTATACCTCAAGAAGAGGAGCTTCCATGCCTCCAGAAGAGGAGCTTCCATGTCTCCAGAAGAGGAGCTTTCATACCTCCAGAAGAGGAGAGTCCATCCCTCCAGAAGAGAGCTTCCATACCTCCAGAAGTGGAGCTTCCATACCTTAAGAAGAGGGGCGTCCATGCCTCCAGAAGAGGAGCTTGCATACCTCCAGAAGAGGAGCGTCCATGCCTCCAGAAGAGGAGCTTCCATACCTCCAGAAGAGGAGCTTCCATACTTCCAGAAGAGCAGCTTCCATACCTCAAGAAGAGGAGCTTCCATGACTCCAGAAGAGGAGCTTCCATACCTCCAGAGGAGGCGCTTTCATGCCTCCAGAAGAGGAGCATCCATACCTCAAGAAGAGGAGCTTCCATGCCTCCAGAAGAGGAGCTTCCATGCCTCCAGAAGAGGAGCTTCCATACCTCCAGAAGAGGAGCTTCCATACCTCCAGAAGAGGAGCTTCCATGCCTCAAGACGAGGAGCGTCCATGCCTCCAGAAGAGGAGCTTCCATACTTCCAGAAGAGGAGCGTCCATCCCTCCAGAAGAGAGCTTCCATACCTCCAGAAGAGGAGCGTCCATCCCTCCAGAATAGAGCTTCCATACATCCAGAAGAAGAGCGTCCATCCCTCCAGAAGAGAGCTTCCATACCTCCAGAAGAGGAGATTCCATACCTTAAGAAGAGGGCCGTCTATGCCTCCAGAAGAGGAGCTTCCATACCTCCAGAAGAGGAGCTTCCATGCCTCCAGAAGAGGAGCTTCCATACCTCCAGAAGAGGAGCTTCCATACCTCCAGAAGAGCAGCTTCCAAACCTCAAGAGGAGGAGCTTCCATGCCTCCAGAAGAGGAGCTTCCATACCTCTAGAAGAGGAGCTTTCATGCCTCCAGAAGAGGAGCGTCCATACCTCAAGAAAAGGAGCTTCCATGCCTCCATAAGAGGAGCTTCCATGCCTCCAGAAGAGGAGCTTTCATACCTCCAGAAGAGGAGCATCCATTCCTCCAGAAGAGAGCTTCCATACCTCCAGAAGAGGAGCATCCATCCCTCCAGAAGAGAGCTTCCATACCTCCAGAAGAGGAGCTTCCATACCTTAAGAAGAGGGGCGTGCATGCCTTCAGAAGAGGAGCTTCCATACCTCCAGAAGAGGAGCTTCCATGCCTCCAGAAGAGGAGCTTCCATACCTCCAGAAGAGGAGCTTCCATACCTCCAGAAGAGCAGCTTCCATACCTCAAGAAGAGGAGCTTCCATGACTCCAGAAGAGGAGCTTCCATACCTCCAGAAGAGGAGCTTTCATGCCTCCAGAAGAGGAGCATCCATACCTCAAGAAGAGGAGCTTCCATTCCTCCAGAAGAGGAGCTTCCATTCCTCCAGAAGAGGAGCTTCCATGCCTCCAGAAGAGGAGCTTCCATGCCTCCATAAGAGGAGCTTCCATACCTCCAGAAGAGGAGCTTCCATACCTCAAGAAGAGGAGCGTCTATGCCTCCAGAAGAGGAGCTTCCATACCTCCCGAAGAGGAGCTTCCATACCTCCAGAAGAGCAGCTTACATACCTCAAGAAGAGGAGCTTCTATGCCTCCAGAAGAGGAGCTCCCATACCTCCAGAAGAGGAGCTTTCATACCTCCAGAAGAGGAGCTTCGATACCTCAAGAATAGGAGTGTCCATGCCTCCAGAAGAGTAGCTTCCATACATCCAGAAGAGGAGCTTCCATACCTCCAGAAGAGGAGCTTCCATGCCTCCAGAAGAGGAACTTCCATACCTCAAGAAGAGGAGCTTCCATGCCTCCAGAAGAGGAGCTTCCATACCTCCAGAAGAGGAGCTTCCATACCTCCAGAAGAGGAGCTTCCATACCTCCAGAAGAGGAGCTTCCATGCCTCCAGAAGAGGAGCTTCCATACCTCAAGAAGAGGAGCTTCCATGCCTCCAGAAGAGGAGCTTCCATACCTCCAGAAGAGGAGCTTCCATACCTCAAGAAGAGGAGCTTCCATGCCTCCAGAAGAGGAGCTTCCATACCTCCAAAAGAGGAGCTTCCATACCTCCAGAAGAGGAGCTTCCATGCCTCCAGAAGAGGAGCTTCCATACCTCAAGAAGAGGAGGGTCCATGCCTCCAGAATAGGAGCTTCCATACCTCCAGAAGAGGAGCTTCCATACCTCAAGCAGAGGAGCGCCCATGCCTCCAGAAGAGCAGCTTCCATACCTCAAGCAGACATGAGCTACAAGAGTCTCGCATTTGGGGTCTTATTTATCAAGGGGGCTGTGTCGCTTTTGTACCAAGCAATGTGGGTGGTACATGCACAAATCAAGACCCAAATACAATCTATCAAGCCACGCAATGCCAATTTGCATGGCCCTGAGTGGCTTGCCACATCAGGAGTAACGCAACACAGCGCAAATCGCTGCATTGCGTTACCCTTCCCTGAGAAGGCATTGCATGGGCGCTGCATTGGTGTTCCCATGAAACTCCCATGAATTTTAATGCATTCCCAGATCTAACATTACTGGTTGACCTGGGAATACGCAAAAATGCTATGCTTTCCCAGGGAAGGAATATCTTTATGTCTTATCGTTACTTGCTCTTTCTATGTGTACTGCTTTCTGCAGCACACATAGAAAGAGGAATATGCCTCAGGGGATTGTTTTTTTGCAGAAAGATGCCCCTTCCTGCACAAAAATAATCATGCATGCAACTCAGACACCCTTACACCATGGAGCAAGGGTGCCTGCGTTGGCAGTAGGCAGCCCATTATGTGCCAAAAGGATGGAATACTCTGTATTGTGCATTCCTGCCCTTTCACGCAGCACAGCACAGCCAGATGACTTGCTGCTCTGCATTACTTTATAAGAAATATGTCCCTTATTGTTTTGTCAGCAGCTGAGGTCTTTCAGGAAGAATTAAGCAATACCCTCCCAAGCAATCAAGGCTGCTGAAACGACCGTGCAACAATCTGGCGTTTGGTAAGACAGAGAATCAAAGTATGCATAGCATGCATGGGTCTGGGAAAAGTCAGCCTGAATCTAAATGAGAAGGGTGGCTTATGTTAACCAGAACAGGATTTCTTTGAGCCCATTTTATTTTCTTTCTATAAGTTAACTATGCGAGTTGTTGCAAGCTCCATCACAAAAACCCATGATCTGGGAATGTGCCTGTTCTTTGTTACTCCTTCTTGGACATGACAAATTCTTGAGCCTTGTAAATCCAGGACTTTTTCATGATTAGCACCCCCTGAGAGACCTTACAAAAATGTGCAAGAGTATTTCTACACAGAGTACTGACAGGCTGCTTTAAGCATCATCAAGTCTCAAGTCCAGGGGTAAGGTGTACTCTTACATCAATGTTTATTCTAGTGATGTTGTGATGGGTACCATTGTGACAAAGAACAATTCTGACCTGGAGGTACGGTAATGCACCACTGGCTATGCTAGCATGAATCTGATCAAGCATGAAAAGGCTGAGAAGGAAAGCCTTGCAACTGGGCACAGAGAAAGTTCAATCTTAATATACACCCACTTACAAATCTCACTGAAGAGAATCCTTGTGCCTCCGGAGAGGTCGATGGACCTTTTCCACCATATGCGAATTAGAGCTTTCCCAAATGAATTCACAACATCAACAACAGTTAGAAGTTGCGGGCAGTCAATGATGAGAAGCTGGTAAATGTTTCAAAACTGTTAAAAGGTTTTAGGGGCAGATTTATGAGTTCTGGCGCATCTCTGCAAATCAGCAGGGATGCGCCAGAACTGATGCGTTACACAATTCCCTCCTTGCGGCACCACAGATGCGCCGCATTTACAATGCGGCGCACCATGGTGCAAGGAAGGGCAGATGTTATGTTATGTTATGTTAATTATTATTTGTACAGCGCACGTACGCCCATGGGCTTCATGGCGCTATTGGAAAGATCAGATAAATAACATAACAAGGGGAAAGTGTTAACAACAATCTATACAGCGAAAGCCTGCGTGAAGAGCAAGGTTTTAAATGCCCGTCTGAAGGTAAGGAGATCCTTACTCTGTCTAAGTGTCAGAGGCAAGGAGTTCCATAAGGAGGTTGCCAAGAAGTGGAAACAGCTGCCTCCTTGTCGCTTCTTCTTAAACCGGGGCACCACAAATAGATCTTTATGGGCTGAGCGCAGACTACGCGAGGGGGTGTATCTCCCTATCAGCTGTCTTATAAAACGGGGGCCCTTGCCTTGTAAGGCCTTGAAAATAATGCAACCGGCTTTAAATGCGACTCTCTGGACCACCGGTAGCCAGTGTAGTCTCTCTAGTCCAAGTTTGATGGATTCCCACTTGGGTAACTTGCAAATCAGCCTGGCTGCTTGATTTTGAAGATATTGCAGTCTTTTAAGTTGACCTGCAGGCAGGCCCAAGTATAGACTGTTGGAGAAATCAATGCGGGACAGAACTAAGGCGATAACTGCTTGGATCAGGGCAGAATGGGTAAGAAGGTGAGCAATTTTCTTGATTTTTGGAAGAACCCCGAGGAGACTACTGTTCCAATCTGTGTTTTCAGAGAGAGATCCTCGCTGATGGTCACTCCCAAGCTTTTTACTGAGTGAGATTTTTTAGGAGGAAGGCCCATATACAGGGGCCAGAAATGGGGGCCCCAGCTGATCTCACTCTTCCCGGGCAAGATCAACTCGGTCTTGCCTGGGTTCAGCTTGAGATGGTTCAAGGTCATCCACCTCTGGATATGGGTCATAGTAGCCTGGAAGTCACCAGCAGCATCGGAGGAGTTCAGGGTGAAAACGAGCTGTAAGTCATCAGCATAATTATATGCAGTGACTTTATAATCTCTCAAGGAAAACAGTAGGGGCCGCATATACAAATTAAATAATAATGGGGACAAAGAGGAGCCTTGAGGGACTCCGCAGAAAGAATTAATATTGGGGGCTGTAAAAGACCCTAGCCGGACAGACTGGGTGCGCTCCGATATGAAAGATTGCAGCCAGCCCAAAGCAGAATCTCTGAGGCCGGCCTGTTCGACACGATTGACCAGAATAGAATATTCAACTGTGTCAAACGCTGCAGACAAATCGAGAAGCACCAAAGCCTGATGGAGATTTTTGTTGGCATTGGACCTCAGGGTGTTCTGGACGGCAAGTATCACTGCCTCGGTGGAGTGACAAGGCCGAAAGCCTGCCTGATTAGGTTGCAGGTACTCAGTGTTTTCAATAAATTTCGAGAGGCAGTTGGTAACATGAGCCTCCAAAATTTTTGAGAGGTAGGGCAGGAGAGAAATAGGCCGATAATTTGTGAGGTCGAGAGGGTCTATACCGGGCTTTTTTGTGAGTGGAATTAGTAAAGCCTGTTTAAAACTGCGAGGGACCGTGCCAGAAATAAGGGATTCGTTAAGCAGTGGTATCATGCCATGAGGGATGGCACGTCCAATTTCCCTCATAATGTGAGGTGGGCATATATCCTCAGGGCATCCTGATTTTACTCATGTCAACAAGTCTGAGAAAGTTTTTAGGTCAATAAGGGGGAAGGAGTGTAATGTAGAGGGGTTGTAAAAGCAGTCGTCCAAGATGGCACAGACAGGGGATTGAGATATATTTTGTTTTATGGCGGCTATTTTTTCACTGAAGAAGTTATTCAAGGAGTCACAGAGTGTTTGTGTGGGGACTACCGGGGGGGAAGTTCTGTCATCGTTGCACAGCTCGTTCACAATGCTGAATATCTCCTTCGACCTGTTTGTAGAGTTTAAAATTTTTGTCGAGAAATATTCGACCTTGTGGTGGAGAAGAATTTTTTGATAAACTCTCTTAGCCGAGCAATAAGCTACCCTGTCTTGTGGGTGATAATTGGATCTCCATGCTCTCTCTTTCTGTCGTACTTCCAATTTTAATTTTTTTAGATCAGGTGTAAACCAATTATGGGCATCAATGCTTCTCGAATTGCCAAAGCTGATAGAGGGAGCATAATCATCAGCGGCTTTGTTCAGCCATTGTTTAAGCCTAGAATCTGCAACCTCCACATCAGTACTCTGCGAAGGGAGAGATGTGCTCAGTGAGTTTAGGAATGCAGGCATGTCTGCTGTTTTCCATTTCCGAATGGTCCTGCTTGTTTGTAGCCTGAATTGAGTGACTTTCTCCATATGAAATGAGAAGACTATACTAAAATGGTCTGACCAGCTACAAGGGTTTATACTAATAGAGTGGACAGGTAAGTTCAAGGTCCAGATTTGGTCGAGACTGTGACCCTTCTGATGGGTCGATGTATTAATGTGTTGGGTCAGGTTAATATCATTTAATAGGTCTCTCAGCTCGGCTGCTTGAGGATCCAGTGTTACATTGTCAAACCAATAATTTAGGATTCCAATCAGGAGTAATTTAGAATGGCTTGTAGCAAGAAGGGCAAGCTGCTCTGCTAAAATGGAAAGGAATGTGGCCATCGTTTGTGGTGGGCGATAAAGTAAGACCACTACTAGTGCTCCATTAACGGTATCTAACTTAACAACAATGTTTTCTGAGTTCGGCAAAAGTAAGGATGGTAGTTGCCTAAGTTGGTGTGTTTTGTGGATGATAATGGCCACTCCTCCCCCAATTTTCCCTGATGGACGGATTACTGACAAGATGTAATAGTCAGCTGGTAATGCGGACAAAATGTCCGGTAGGGAATCTGGAGTAAGCCATGTTTTTGTCAACAGCAACATGTCTGGTTTTTTATCAGTTAAAAGTAAAAATATGTCGATCTGGTTTTTAGTCATAGATCGGGTGTTTAGATAGATGCAACGGAAGTTGCATGTTGTGCCGGAAATGGTGGTGTGTACTAAGTACTTGGGTAAGGGATCAGCAATAAGAGTGCTGGTGTTAATGATCCCAAGCCGAGATGTTCGTTTTATCGTGTTGGGGGGCAAGGGGGGGGCACGTTATGGAAGTAGGTCTTAAAGCTAATAGCTCAGTGGATGAGTAAGAGTAGGAACGGGCAGAGTCCATGGCCCCTGGTCCCGGACGCTCGCGGACGAGCACAGACGAGCTTAACTCAAGCGCAACTCCGGCGCGCCTACGTTGCGCCCGCTGCGCTCCCTCTGACACATCGCATTTTATGGGAGTGAGCCTCGAGCAACTGGACCACTGACTCTGGTTCCAGTGCTCTACGGCTCCTCCCAATATGGCGCCCGTTCTCGCCACCAGACCGGCACAGGGAGCCGCAGTAGGAGAGCCGCCCTCCACTCGAACGGCAGAGGAGCCGCGGTGGACCGGGGCGGGGGGGCCGATTGCTACAGGTAGGAAATTAAAATAATTGCCAAATTGCAATACATGTGTTGAAAAGTGTGTTACCGCTATGCGTCTGCCTGAATTCGCAGAGTGCAGAGTGCAGCAGAGATGCAAGGAAAAGCTCTGAAGGTGCAGCGTAGGAAAATAATACAATTAAAAGAGTCACCGCTAGCAGCCTAGTAAATCATGTGTGACGCATCTTGTGGTGTACGTCGGCGCATTGCTGGAGTAGCGTCGCAAGTGCGACGCAACTCCTGCAATGTACAGAGGCCACCCATACATAACGTGGTGCGTCACTCCTTACTAAGTATGGGCGAATTTTGCGAATCTCGCGTTCGCGAATTTAGCGGATTTGCGAACTCGCAATCCGCAAAATCCGCGAATTCCCGCGAATTTGCAGATTTTTTTTTTTTGTGTTCGCAAGTGTTTCTGCCAGTTCGCGAGGATTTGGTACTAGTTCGCAATTGCGAACTTACTTGTCGGCTCGCAACGGTCGCGACTATGTTGTTTCTATGTCTGGTTCATCATCACAGCCTCCCAGCACCCTCTGTTTCACCACTGCCACCCTCTCTTTGACCCATGCCACCCTCTGTTATAGTTTATATATTTTTATAGAGGCTTTTGTAACGCGCTCTGCTACTAAATAGTATAGTATCCTGGCGCAGAGAAAAAAAAAAAAAAAAAAAAGAAGGGGGCAGATCACAGTAAATGCAAACGAGAGACAGCCATTAGGCATTGGTGTTAAAGAGGTGGGTTTTTAGGCCTTTCCTGAATGCCATGATGGAAGGGGCTGTTCTCAGTTGCAGAGGCAGGGCATTCCAAGCTCTCGCTGCTCTAACAGAAATGGATTGTCCACCTAGCCTGCTATATTTGAACTTTGGTACAGTCATTTGATGAAGATTGCTTGATCTGAGAGGGCGGTTAGGTGCATAGAGAGAAAATCTTTTTCTCAAATAGATTGGGCCTGTTAGGTGGAGTGCACGGTATGCTAGCACTAGGATCTTGAATAAGATCCTTTGAGCCACTGGAAGCCAGTGAAGGTCTCGGAGTGGTTGGCGGACGCTAGATCTTCTGGGGATGTTAAACAGCAGCCGGACCGCAGCATTTTGGATGACTTGGAGGCGGTGGATCAGATAGGCTGGGAGTCCGCAGTAGAGAGCATTCGCATAATCCAGTCTGGACAATATCAGAGCGCGAATGACCGTCTCCTTAGCTGATCGCGGAAGCAAAGGAAGGAATCTGCGTAGAGTTTTGAGAGTGGAAAAGCAGATTCCGGTGAGTTTTTTCAGGTGATCTTCAAATCTGAGATTATTGCTAAACCAGATTCCTAGATTTTTTGCAGGTCCACCTGTGGATTTGGGGCTGGGAAAATCGGTGGGCCAGAGAGAATCATAGAAATTATCTGGGAAGGAGCCGTACAGCAGAATTTCAGATTTGCTCTCATTACACTTAAGTTGAGCCAAGGCCAGCCAGCGGAAGACCGATGATAAGCAGAATTGGACTCTCGTCGTGTCCAGGTTGTTTTTGGGCCATGTAAACAAGAGCTGGGTATCATCGGCGTAGGCCATAATTTTGGCTCCTAGCTGTTCCGCAAGATAGATAAGGGGGGTCATATAGACATTAAAAAGCAGGGGGCTTAAGGTGGAGCCCTGTGGTACGCCAGTAGAAAGTTTTTTGGGAGAGGAAGAGAAAGGCGGTATCCACACTTGCTGGGACCTGTCATCTAAGAAAGATCTTACCCATCCAAGAGCAGGGCCGGTTATGCCTATGTCTGCTAGTCTAGTAAGTAGGAGGGAGTGAGGGACCGTATCGAAGGCGGCAGAGAGGTCCAATAAAATCAGCGCCGCTCTGCCACCTCCGTCTAAACACTCACGGATAGCCTCAGAGACCTCAACTAGGGCCGTCTCTGTACTAAAAGCAGCTCTAAAGCCTGATTGCGCAGGGTGAAGAGCTTGGGAGTTTTCTACGAATCGGTCCAGCTGTGAAAATGCAACTTTTTCGCATATCTTTGTTAGAGCTGGCAGTAAAGAAATGGGCCGGAAGTTGGCGGGAGTTTTTGGATCTAGGCCATTTTTTTTAAGGAGTGGTAGCAGTTTTGCCTGTTTCCAGCAAGCTGGCACTGTGGCGCTGGAAAAAGAGAGGTTCACAATATGTGTCACCTCTTGGCCGACTGTGTTAGCCAGGCCCGCAAGGACTCTGGCTGGGCAGGGGTCCACAGGGGAACCCGATTTTAAAGTAGCCAGAATTTTCACAACCTCAGTTGTATTCACTGGAGTGAAGAGGGCAAACTGGTCCGTAGCAGTGGGCATAGTAGGGATAGGGGTAGTCATGGAGGCTGGAAAGTTGTTACATACAGTAAGTAGATCTTGGATTTTATCAATTTTTTCCACAAAAAACACAGAGAGTTCTTCACACCATTTTGCCGATGAGGCTAGAAGAGGGTGAGCGGCGCAAGGAGAGACAAAGCTTTTGACAACAGCAAAGATTTCTGCGCTGTTGTTATTGGCCTTGGAAATACGCCCTTCATAATATGAGCTTTTTGCCACTTTGATTGCAGCATAATACTTCTTTTGAGCTGTTCTAAGTTCTTTCTTGGCCTCAGGGAGGTATGCTTGTCTCCAACGTCTTTCGAGTTTTTTACAGCCTGATTTAAGGTCGCGGAGGGTGTTGGAAAACCAGGGTTTAGAGGGGGAGGAGCGGACTCTACAGACGCGACCTGATTTGGTTGAAAGAGTGACACCTTCTTCAATCCATGAGTTGAATAAGCTCACTGCTGGTTCAATTTCTGAAGGCAGTGAGGGGCGAGAGGTATCGAGATGATCACAGAGCAAAGCTAAATTAATTTTCTGTGTATGAGCCATAGGATGGTTGGTCTCAGCAGGGCGGGACAAGGGCCAGGAGAATCTTATTAGCATGTGATCAGACCAGTTTAATTTCTCAGGTTCAGACATATTAATGTTAAAGTTGGTACATACTAAGTCAAGGGCATGACCCCCTGAGTGGGTGGGAGCCTTGATCCACTGTTTCAGTTGGGCCATCGCAAACGCCTCGTTAAGCCGAACTGTGTCAGATAGATCAAGGTGGTCCACATGGATATTAAAGTCCCCCAGAAGGAGATATGTGGGGTATTTCAAGGCGCGAGGGACTATCATGTCCTCTAGTGCCTCTAGAAATTTTCCTGCGTGGCCAGGTGGTCGGTATACCAGAGATCCACCTAAAGTAAAATGAGCCCCTAAAGTGAGAGAAAAATGGAGTACCTCAGCCTCAATGGATGGGCCCATAGGGTCTAGAGAAAAGGTCCATTTATCCCGAAAAATGGCTGCTATGCCACCTCCTCTGCAGTAAGGGGGCTGGCGCTGGCCGCGTCCGGGACACGGACGGGCACAGACGGGCCCTCCTTTGGCGCTCCTTCGGCGCGTAGACGGCGCTCCCGCTGCGCTCGTCCGCTGCGCGTCCGGTAACAACACATAATGTAGCTGAGGAAGGGGGTGTGGCCTGCGATGTGGGCGTGGCCCAGGGACTCGCCTGAATGGCGTTTGCAGCGGTCGTTGCAGCCGGCGCTATGCAGCGCTTCACGGCTGTTTCAAGAGGGCTTAGGTAGGTTATCAGTAAACAGGTTAAAAACAATCAATTTCAATTTTAAAAATTCGGGCTGTGAAGCTCCCGGCGTGTGCCTGCGGAGTCCTTCAGTTTCTCAGGGCGGCGCTCTCAGAGGCGCGTATTTATAGGCTGCCTAGCGGAGGGGGCGTGGCCTGCGATGTGGGCGTGGCCCAGGGACTCGCCTGAATGGCGTTTGCAGCGGTCGTTGCAGCCGGCGCTATGCAGCGCTTCACGGCTGTTTCAAGAGGGCTTAGGTAGGTTATCAGTAAACAGGTTAAAAACAATCAATTTCAATTTTAAAAATTCGCGCTGTGAAGCTCCCGGCGTGTGCCTGCGGAGTCCTTCAGTTTGTTACATCAATGCCACCCTCTGGTTCGTCATCACTGTAGAAGATGGGGGGAAAAGCATGCCCACCTGCCCTGCTTGAACTGACATGAATTAATTTGGGGTTAGTTTATTAACAACACCTGCCCTGCCCCAACTGACAATAATGAATTAGGGGCAAATTAATGTGTCACTGAATTTGAAGTTCCAGCCTGGCACCTGCTTGTCTGCTCCCTTAGCTGTAAATCAGGACCTTTGTGGCATACAGTTAAGGTCAGAGCAGGGTCACACAATAGTTGCAAGCAGGCAACCGAATTCTGGAGGGCCTCCTCAGGAAGCACTACAGGGAATCGTTACAAATCATGAGGTTGACCTTTTGCACCTGCTCATTGCTTTTGCTTTTGCAAAAATCGTTTTTCGGTTTTTTCGCGCTATTCGCGGGGCGCGGCGTCGTGCGAAACCGACCGCGGAAGCCACCAATTCGTGCGAATGAGCTTTATATTTTTTTGCGGCTTGTTGTTTCGCGAGTTTTTTTGCAGTATTCGCGAGCCGCTTGCAGCGCAACACGCGAATTTACCCCAAGGTCGAGTACGGGCGCGGCCATTTTGTTTGCGTGACGTATTTCCGTTTCCGCCCGCTATGTATAATCTCGCGCAGTAAGCGCATTGCGAGTACAAGTTCGCACGAGATCGCGAGGAAAATCTCGTGCGAACTTACTTTCGCGCTCGTGAACGGGCGCCGGCCATCTTGTTTTTCATTCATTTCCTGTGTCTGGGCATGGTGTTTAATCCTCTTGCTATCTTTGCCATCCTTTGCTTGTTTTCAGTTTTTTTTGAACGATTTTGCTTCTTATCTATCCCTCTCTTTTCCTAGCTGTATATTTTTGTCTTCTCTGCTATTTTTCTTTACTTTTAAACTACTTTTTTAAACTCTTTTCTTTTCTTCTTCCCTATCCTATTCCTTCTTAATTTTCTACTTCCTACCTTACCTGCCCAGACCATGGTGAAGCCAGGCGCCGTGAAGCTGCCCAGGGCAGCGGCGGCGGGGAGGAGGAGTCCTGGACCCCGTGCCAGGACACCATGCGGTTGATTGAGGGGGGAGCAGGTGATGCGACGGGAGATCTTCAGCCCGGAGGAAGTGGGCGCCCCTGGTCTACTTCGTCCAGCGCCGCCTGCCGAGGACCATCGCGGGAGGCAGCAGGATCGCGGCCGGCGGCTACAACATCCGGGAGCGCCGGAAGCGGTAGGAGAAGGTGTGCTGGGCCATATCCCACCTCTACGGGGTCCAGCGCACCTACAGCCAGGTCATTCCATCCATGCCCTCCATGATGTTTAAATTCAAGACAACCCACAGAAAGACTAGGCCCATGCAAGACTCACTACCCCTGGGCATAAAGGTTGAAAAGTAGGCAAAATGGTTGCAGGCCTAACAACAATGCCTACATTCAAAATGGCCACTTGCCTCCCAGCACATGGCCAGGGCCTGTAGCAGCACTCAAAATGGCCCCCAGCCACATGCCCTGTCCCTCCCCATGAACACCCCCAAAAATCGAAAAACACTGCAAAATCAGCACAATCCCATTCCATCCATGCCCTCCATGATGTTTAAGTTCAAGACACCCCACAGAAAGACTAGGCCCATGCAAGACTCAATACCCCTGGTGAAAAGGCCACAAGTACAGCCCCAAAAAACGAAAATCACTGAAAAATCAGCACAATCCCATTCCATCCATGATGTTTAAGTTCAAGACACCCCACAGAAAGACTAGGCCCATGCTAGACTCAAATACCCCTAGTGAAAAGGCCACAAGTACAGCCCCCAAAAACGAAAATCACTGAAAAATCTGCACAATCCCATTCCATCCATGCCCTCCATGATGTTTAAATTCAAGGCACCCCACAGAAAGACTAGGCCCATGCAAGACTCACTACTCCTGGGCATAAAGGTTGAAAAGTAGGCAAAATGGTTGCAGGCCTAACAACAATGCCTACATTCAAAATGGCCACTTGCCTCCCAGCACATGGCCAGGGCCTGTAGCAGCACTCAAAATGGCCCCCAGCCACATGCCCTGTCCCTCCCCATGAACACCCCCAAAAATCGAAAAACACTGCAATATCAGCACAATCCCATTCCATCCATGCCCTCCATGATGTTTAAGTTCAATACACCCCACAAAAAGACTAGGTCCATGCTAGACTCAATACCCCTGGTGAAAAGGCCACAAGTACAGCCCCAAAAAACGAAAATAACTGAAAAATCAGCACAATCCCATTCCATCCATGCCCTCCATGATGTTTAAGTTCAAGACACCCCACAGAAAGACTAGGCCCATGCTAGACTCAAATACCCCTGGTGAAAAGGCCACAAGTACAGCCCCAAAAAACGAAAATCACTGAAAAATCAGCACAATCCCAATCCATCCATGCCCTCCATGATGTTTAAGTTCAAGACACCCCACAGAAAGACTCAGTCCACCCACCACTGAGTACCCCTGGGCAAAAGGGCCCAAAACAGCCCAAAAATCGAAAATTCCAAAATTGTAGTTGCAGCAACTGTAATGCCCCAAACAAACTTACTTGTAAAATTTCTAATCCAAAAGTGATCCAAAGAAAGTCAAAAAGGCCTCAAATCCAAATATCCAGCAGCATCCACAAAAAGTAATCCTTCCAGCTCCAGATCCAGATGAAAAGTGACCAGGAGATGGACAAAGCACTGGGAGGAGCCTGCTGGACAGGAACAGGAAGTTGAAGACTGTGGGGCACTTCCTTCCTCCCACCCCCCTTCCCCCCTCCCCAAAATGGACTCCTCGCTAAAAAAGTGCAGGCAAATGTCAACCTAAGGAGTTATTCAGATAAAAATCATCATTTCAAGAAGGTTTATGCTGCTTGCTGGTGGATTTCCTGTGCAGAATTGCAAATTTTATATTTTCGCGTGTGCGAGATTATTGCTGCTCGCCGCATCTCAAATTTCGCAATTGCGAAGTACCGCGAGACGTGATCTGGGCGTACTCGCGTTGACAAACGCTCGCTGCAAAAGTTGGCAAGCCGCGATTATGTAATCGCGCTTGCCAAATTCCCGCGGGATCCCGCAGCAAGATCCAAAATGGCGCAGCACTCGCAAAATATCGAGAAAAACAACTCGGCAAACGATGATAAACGCCGCGCGCCGCAAAATTGTATCACCAAGAAAAAAAAAATCCGCTGCGTGCGAATTTGCTGATTTTGCGGGAAATTCGCAAATCTCGCGGATTGCGAATTTACCGAAAATCCGCAAAATCCGCGAGCGTAACGGATTTTCCACCCATACTTACTCCTTACGCCTGCTTCAAGCAGGCGTAAGGATTTGACGCAGCAGCCTCGTAAAACTGACTCAGTGAAATCTTATAGATTTCACTGCGTCTGTTTTAGGGGGCTTTCCTACGAGGGAACGCCCACCCTGCGACAGAACGCCCACATGAAACCTGACGCAGGTTTCATGTGGTGCAGGGCTTTACAACGTGACGCATCTGCCTAGATGCGTCACGTTGTAAATAGGTCGCAGGGATGCGCCACGTTTCCGCGCCGTTGCGTCACGCAACGACGGCGTAAGTCCGTCATAAATCTGCCCCAGAATATCTAAATATCTTTATTTGGATTAGTTGGTTACAGAAATATAAAATAGATTTGATTAGAACCCCTGTAAGATAACTAAACGGACCTATTCTAAATAGAACCCATGAAGAGTTCTTCTGGAGAAGAGCGAATAAGAAAATGAACTTCTCACAAAGAGTAGTTCTAGAAACTCAACCGAGTTCCCTACAGCTGCAGTAACAACTGTAATTATAGGTGTGATCCTTGCAGTAGCATTGATCACCAAATTCTAAAAGGTATTCACCTCATAGGAAAAGTTAAAGAAAATTAACTCTCCGTAAAGAAGAATCTCAGGACAAAGAGATCCAGTGGTAAAAACCACCAGAGTGGCAGCACAAAGGTAAAAGTAGGGAGAAAATATGTGAGTAAAAAATGGCATACTAACTATCTAGGAACACTCTGTTGATATTCAATAGAAATAGTGTACGCAATGATGTCCTCAGTCATACGATGCATCTTCTTCCGATTCCCACAGTCTGTATACTCGGTGCCATTAGTGGATACTCTTGCAATAATTGATATGTGAGGGAAGATCTCATGAGAACCCTCTTACCTAAACTAAAACATGTTCTAGGAACTTGATACATGAAAAATAAAGAGTCAGTAATATGAAAGTATCTCTCAATGTTATTCAGAAACATCATTTATAAAGTCCCTACGTCATCATTTAACATAAACGGTTTCAGAAGCTTATTGTATGCTAACACATGCTCTAACATGGGGTGAGGAGATGGATAAACACAATCTTACAATCAGCGCATTTCTAAAAGATGTCACCAATGCCAAGCAGTTTTGCTAAATATCTCAATTAGCGAGTGAGAAGACTTTTGGGCCTTGTTAATATACACGTTTAGGAAATGATTGCTTAGTGCAAAAAAAAATTTCTGACACGCATTTAGATGCATGTATTTAATTTACTTATTTCACAGTTTATTTTACAAGTGTTTTAAATAATATGCATTTATTTTTTTATGAATATTTTCCTACATAAACATCTCTACAACATTTATAGCATTTTAAGTGCAATTCTAGAGAGGTGAATACGTCGGTTTTCTAAATTCTTACTAATTTGTCCCAAAAGACACTTTACTTTCATCTTTTCCTATATAGGAAATCTTTGATTGTCATGAGTAATGATCAGACTTTCATTACTACATTTCACAATCCGAGTCCAAATTGCCCACTTGAATAGAAAGATGTGATCTCCGAATTCAGGACGTCAGGATTGTAAAGATCACAACCGGTGCTGATTTGTTCACTGGATTTTCTTTGCCATCCATAGTCTCATACCTTAATAGCTGATGACTGCCTCCATTACCTAATAAAACAGACAGGACCACTTGGCGCGATCAAGAAGAACATCATTGTTGCCACCCAGGAGGATCGGGCGACTGCTTTTACTTAACTTAGTCATGCACAAAGACTGAGGCTCTGAGACCCATAGGTGATTCGGTAACAACGAGCAGAGAGCTTTCAGGCATGCTCAGAAAGGAACAACCATGAAAGTCACCCACTTGGTGACCAAGTAATTGATGAGGAATGCTGGTAATCTGGCACACACGGGTCACTCTAGGATCACTGCCACTAAACCACTTCTGCACCTAAAAGGGGAGTGCCCCTTCTTAGATGAGCAGTATGAGAAGACTCGCCTTACCACCCACACCCATCACTCCTGCTTACTTGTGTACCCTTCAGGGCCTGGCTTCCGAGCCCAGCAATCTTTAGTAGTGATGTGATGACAATGTGGGTTAGAGAGAAGGAGAGAGCGATAAAAAAGGAAGTGCAAGGAAGCATGGGTTGAGAGTAACAAGCATTGGCATAGCCAATAGGTCTTGCTTTAGGGACCTTATAAGTATTTAGTTATGCAGCACAATATCCTTGGTGCACCAACATTAACTGCTGCATGGTTAAACACGTATAAGGTCCCAAAAGCGAGACCTATTAGCTATGCCAATGCTTGTTGCTCTTTCTTAGCCCAACAGCAGCAAATAGAAAGCGAGAAATGGTGGCTCAAGGGATCAATCAGGTGATGTCACGAAGGAGGTAAAAGGGTACATGATGTCACTTCCGCTACCGCTGGCCTTCTGCTCAAAAGAAGTACAGAGGAAATGTCCCGAACTCCCAAACCAAATAAGTAGGTCTTAGGACATGCATCGTGAAGACATGCCCCAGATATGGGCACTCCAAAGACTTTTCTTACAGCATGCACCCTGAAGACATGCCCCAGACATTTGTGCCCCAAAGACATGTCTTGGAACATGTTCCCTAAAAACATACACCGGATACCCAGACCCTGGAAACATGTCTTGGAACATGCACACAGGACAAATGCCACTGACACCCGTATCCCAAAGTTATTTCTTGGAATATGCTTCCTGAAGACAGTCCCAGGACACAAGCACCCCAAAGACATGTCTTGGAACATTCCCCATGAAGACATGCCTCGGAGACTCAGAACCTAAAGACATACCTTGGAACAAATACCTTTAAGGCATACCCCGCACGTGTGTACCCCGAAGACATATCCTGGAACATGCAACCTGAAGGCATACTCTCAACACGAGCACCCCAAAAACATCCTGAAGACATGCCGAAGACATGTCGGAGATATGTGCAGCCCACACAGATGCACTTGTGGAGTTCAGCCATAATACATGGCCTGGCCACGGGCACATGTGGGAGGAAGGGAGCCCAGGACAGCTCCATGTTAGCCTAGAGTTCAGCCTTCTGCGTGACATTAAGAAGTGGGCACAGAGTGGCGAGTTCTGAAAAGAGGACGATGGAAATGTGCAATTCTCACCCGCTTGGGGTGAATCGACCCCTATCACTCGCACCAGACTTTTCTCCGTCCCTCTGCGGCTCTCTCCCATCTCCCGTGGTCCTCTGTGCTCTCCAGCTCGTGGTGCAGTAATAACTGCCTCAGCAGAGCGGGGCTTCAGCTGCCGCGGCTCCGGGAGAGGGGTGCGTGACAAAGGCGTGAGTCAGAGCAGAAACTGAGTCAGTGTCTGAGAAACAGACGGGGGGGAGGGCAGAGCATCTAAAAACATGTCCCCCAAGCAACCTCCCTTTAGCAGGGACTGGACCGCTGGTCAAGAGAACACAGCGATATTGTATCGAATGGTAGCGTCTTCTTCCGGGAGATGGAGAAGAAAATAGCAGGGAGAGCTGTAATCATGGAGGAAAGAAGAACAGGGAATGAGGGAGCAAAGGGGTGGAATGAGGGAAGTGTCAGAACAAAAGGAGAGAGAAGACAGAGAGAGGGAAGAAGGGCGAGTGCAGAAATGGACTGTAGGCAAAAGTGAAAGCATTTCCCTTGTGGGAGCGAGCAGCACCAGGAGCGATAATTGCTAACACATGGCGCCAAAGCTCGCTCCGGCAAGGGAATCGCCAAACGTGCACGCATTGCCATTGAAAGCAATGCAACGCGAGCGCGTTTTTAGGACGAAAAGTGAGGCGATTCCAAAAGGTCTTTTTCCTATCAGCGCATTCGCGCTGCGTAGGCGAGAACTAAAAATGAGTGAGAGAGGAAAGAACAATGAGCAGAGTGACTGAAGAAAAGGAGAGACAAACTGAGCAGAAATGGTGGCTGCGGAAAGAGAAGGAAACAGTAACTGAGACACGGAGGACTTTTATACTTCTGAATGTACCTCCTTGTTTCTCAACAAATTGAGTCAGGAATAGGCAATTGGACAGACACTGCCTAGTTTGGAAGTAGTAAGACAGAGGTACAACATGCTTTTACTGTAGTGAACATTACACATAGCTGTCAAGGATGTGGGAGGGTTAAAAGTAAACCGTGCTTGCCTTGGCACAGTTTCGACCAAGATGTGAAAATGCCTCTGGTGGGCATATTACCGAGGCTGGGGCAAATGTGTTTGCCCCTGCAGTGTACTGGTGATCTATTTATCGGTTTGGACGGTGTAGGGTAATGCAATGCACAGGAGCCAGGGATCATGCCGTCGCCCTGCAATGCACAGGAGACAGGGGTCATGCCATGCTCTTGCAGTGCATGTTACTTCGGCTGGAGGCAGCAATTGCTTGACATGCAGGAGCGCTGGCATTTCACGCTACTGCAGTGGAAAGCACTTTGATGCAGTTCACAGGTGACAAAGTAGGCGCTGATGACTGGACATGCTTCTACTGTGCCTTTACATTTGTATTTGATTGTGTTCATAGAATGCCATCGCCTGTGAATAGGACGCAAGTCCTGTAAATTGCCTACAATGAAAACATTTGTAACCTCCCATTCCATCGTGACCTGTCACATACATTTTTGACCAGATTTCCAGGCAGCTGTGGTCAGCAAAGAACAGGTCTCATTGTCTGGTCAGTTTCATCAGCAGCACAAGTACCACGAACCAACGCAAATCTCCTTTTATATTCCCACAATCAATCAATCAAAGTACTTGTAGAGCGTGCTACTTACCCGTGAGGGTCTCAAGGCGCTGAGGGGAGGGGGTGCTGCTACTGCTCGAAGAGCCAGGTCTTGAGGAGTCTTCTGAAGGCGGCTAGGTCTTGGGTCTGCAGTATGTGGGTAGGGAGGGTGTTCCAATGTTCTCTTTCACACACAACACATATTCTCCAAGTTTCTACAAGTTTTAAGTTATCAATGGTGCTGCAGGTGCAGTGGCACTGGTGACCAAAGCTGCGAGGGGTCACCTGAACACCAGTTACCCATATGTTCTACCCTACAATGAGTAATGAGGTGTTGTTTCAATGCTTGCATTAGTACCCATATTACACTTGCTACACCGCTAAGCGACTACACATAGCCTAGCGTCAGAGACGAGTGCACATGCTGCAATTCAGTAAGACACAGCTCAATAGACTACAACTGTCAGTACATCCATTAGGCTAGCAGCTTGGTTCCCTTGAGTCAGATTAACATCAGAAGTCCAGATCCATTTTACGTCATGGACAAGTTTTCAAAGTACCCCTTGCAGAGGGAGCAGGTAAGTCAGACATCCTGCAGGTCTACATAGAAAAAGATTATTATTTTTGAAAGGGCATGAGAATGTGTTAATCTGTTCTCTGATGGCTCTTTTCTTACGTCACCAAACCTCTTCTACCTCACTCTCTTCTCTTTATTTTCACTACCTGCCTAATTCTTCATCTTCCTCTTGCTGTCACAGCTTTTACTAGCCCACCTCTTTACCTTGCATCTCACAATTTACGCCTCTGTACCCTACTTCTCTATACCTCTTTCACATTCCACCTCTCTACCACAGTTGATGCCTATCTCTACATGTCTAGCTCTCTACCCGAATCACAACCTCAACGCTCTCTATACCTCACCCCTCTTCTCAAACCTCACCTGTCTGTGTCCATCTCACTCCGCTTTTGTATGTTGTCAGACTTTAAATTATCAAGATGTACTACTGAGAGAATAGCCTAGACTCCACCCACAAGTTGTTTGACTTGAATCCAGCATTTTGTAGGGTGGATGTTGTGTGCTCCCACTGAAAAGTGTGCTGGTATTGTACTTTTTGCCTGTAGGAATGCTTATGTTCAATACAGTAGGACTGAATTGGTTGTGGAGGCAAGCTAATGGTCAAGACCTTGGGCCTGATATGTTTAATATGAAAGGTTTTTGATGAGGACATCAGGCCTGGAATATTTATTGTGAAAAGTGTATGTTAAAGTCAATCTGGATTTAAGTGTGATTTTGTTATTCCTCTGTATTAAAGCCTGAAAATAAATATTTGGGTACATGGAATCTCACAGATTCCTGTAGTACCTAAGGTTTTTGGTTACCCCTTTGACGAAAAGGTAGAGGCAGAAGATTTAACTGTGGTATTGTTTGCTTCTTTGCCAGTTATAATTTTGTATACACTTATAATCTTTTAACTGTATGCCTGATGATGACCTTGTATGAAATCTTCTTCTCAATACAGTAGGCGGAGTTGGGTATGGTCACAAGTCAGTAATAAAGGCTATTGACCTGGTTGGTTCATTAGAGAAAGTTCTGCCCTGTGCCATAGATCTGATCGTATATTGTACATTATATATTATTAAAAGTTTTAACAAAGGCTGTAGGCTTGGCTTATTTATTGTGAAAATCATATATTAAAGGTAATTTGCTCTTAACAGTGGATTGTTATCACACTGTGATGCAGGCTGTAAACAGGTATTTTGTTACATGAAATCACAGAGATTACTGTAGGACGCAAGGGTTTTGGTGTTGGTCACCTACAGCAGACAAAAGTAGAAGAGGTACAATGTGATAATCGTTTAAGCCCTTTAAAAAGAGTGTGTATATTGTTTTGCATATTGTAATATACCTGTATGTATGATGGCTGCCAGCTGTCTGTCAAGACAATGGTAAAGAATATAGGCCATAGTGGTCCGTTGGGAAATGGTATATCAGATTCCATAGTTTTGAACTGTTTGATATGAAAATGTATGATAAAATCCAGTAGGCTGGACGTATTGTGAAAAATGTCCGTTAAAGGCAATAGGTTTAAGCGTGGATTAGTATTACACTGTGTTGAGGCCTGTAGGCAGAGATTTGGTTATATAAGATCACCTTAGTAGGCAAAGATTTTGGTGTAGTGACCAACTAGAAAAGAAAACCTGTGGATGGAATAGTTTTGTATGATAATCCATGTTAGGACATCTTAGGAGGGATGTTATAACATATTTTAACAATAATTTTGTACATATTTGTTATTTTTTTACGCTATTCCTAATGCTTGCCTTGTGGGAAAGCTAATGCTCGATGCAGTAGGTCTGGATTGGTTATGGTGACAACCCAATGATAAAAGGTACGGAACTGTTGTTTCGTTGGGAAAGTTATTCCAGATGGCATATGAACAAAAGCAGTGGACATGATTAATTTGTTTAGCAACACATATCAAAACCAATAAGCCTGTAAGGTTAATTTGTTATCGCAAAGGCTTAAAGCCTGTTTTATTACATGAAATCTCACTGATTATGATTGTATGGAAGGGCTTTGATTTTAATTAACCGATTTGACAAACCCTAGGGTGGAGATGGAGAGAATTTGCATTACAATAAGTCTTGCTGGCATTTCTTCAGAAGACCTGACAGGCTTCGTTGTCTGTCAGATCCATGTAATCAAAATCCCGAATCTAAATCGTATCCATGCATAAATAAATATACATGTACATATGTAGCGGTGTTAGGGTCATCCCTCTTCTGCCGTCTGTATGAGTGTAATTTATAATCTGCTTCTATTCAAGACAATCGGACAATGGGTACGCGCACTTCAGCCATGAGCTCTCTTCCCCCCGCGGGACATGGCATTCGTTGATCACAATTGCACATCTGCCTGAAAATGAGTGTGCTTCAGTGCCAGGGCTGGTGGGCCATTCCTTTAGTTTTCCATTTTCTCCTTTAACAGGCCTCATTTAATGTCTTTCCTTCTCCTCTGTTTGTTTTCATGTATTAGAGCTTATTACTGCTGTTAGACATTGCTAATGGGGCCCTTGGTTGTGCATCTGCAGTACGCCACACCTCACACTGCCACTGCATCTTAACCAGACGATCATCATGGAATGGCAATGTCCATAGTGTACCATTTTTTTACTATTCCAAGATGTACAACACATTAGTTCTAAATCTGGCGGCCATGCTGGAACTATAAAACACAGATACACTATGCACAAAGCTATTTCC
Organism: Lissotriton vulgaris; assembly: GCF_964263255.1. Lineage (NCBI taxonomy): Eukaryota > Metazoa > Chordata > Amphibia > Caudata > Salamandridae > Lissotriton > Lissotriton vulgaris. Next base: position 186,489,248 of record NC_141695.1, on the reverse strand, counting down.
AGAAGTGTGGTAGGGGGTGCTGGCAAGATTCCACCGATTGCAGCCCTGCGAGAGCCGCTTCGAAGAGAAAGTGGGGTAAGAGCGGGGGAGCAAGTAAGAGCGGGGGAGGCCGCTGCCCCCAAAACTCGTGCTTTCCAGGGTGGACCACACTTCTCCCCCCTTGCTACGCTACTGTTGCTTTGTTTAAGTTTATTTGTTATTGCAAGCATATTCCTGCGAGGTTTAGTTAGACAGCAGCATGTTGTCTTTATTCTACTTGTATTCTTTTATTTTATGTTGCATAATTTGTGTGTGTGTTTATTGTGGTTGTGTAAGTGGTCAAATGCAAGAATGAGTCAGTGGTTCACTGAATGGATGCTTAAATGCAGGGATGAGTGACAGAATGCAGGTATGACGACATTTTAAGTACCTAAATTTATCAGTGACTGAAGCCAGACCTATGGGCTTTGCCAGTGCTTGGTGATGTATAAAACCAGTATTTGGGGAAATGCCAAAATACAAACGCAAAAGATACTCATTCCTTATTGCAGACATTTTCCCCCTCAAGCATTCCTCATGTTATGACTTCGGGGGCTACGGTGGGGATTTAGGGCCATATGTATCAAGCCCAAATGGGTTCGCAAACGCCGAAATTTGCAGAATTTCAGCGTTTGCAAACTCATTTTCGCAAAATGATATGTATGAAAGAATTTGGGTGCAAAATAAGGAATCGTAAAATTTGCGATTCCTTATTTTGCAATTGCATTTAAGGAATCGCAAATGTTGCGATTCCTTAAATGCAATGTATGAAGCCCAAAAAAATTCCAAAATGCCCTTAAGGAATCGCAAATTACACCAACTTCTAATTGGTGGTAAGTTGCTATTTCTTTGAAAAATGCACATTTAAGCATTTTTCAAAGTGTCATGTGACCCACATACATGCCCTTAGGGCATGTATGTGCGCCACATGTGCACCCATGCATATTTCAGGGGTGCATCAGGGTGTCCTTTGGACACCCCTGCACCCTTGAAATTATTCTCAATTTGCGATTTTCAAATTGCGAATTGCAAAATTTGGAATACCTTCCCATTCAATCCTATGGGCCTCATGGCCCATAGAAATTAATGGGAAAGTATTCCTTAATTGCGATTCACAATTTGCTAATTGCAATTAAGGAATACTGAGAATTCGCTAAAAAAAGGGAATTTGTACATACATACCAATTTGCGATTATGAAATAGCGATTTCTTAAAAATCGCTATTTCAGAATCGCAAATCGGTACTTTAATACATATGGCCCTAAGTGATTTGCCCAGAATCTCAGGATGCTTGAGCCTCCAGCCAACCTCAAACGTGGGGCATATTACCAAGCAATAGCGATAATTATCGCTATTGCTAGGTTAGAGACAAAAATGTACCGCTGAGCTGCGGCGATTTTTATCGCAGATAAACCTTGATATTACCAAGGTTTATCGCAAATGCGATAAAAAACGGTCGCAATGCATGAATATCGCTGAAAAGTCAGCGATATTCATGCATTACCGAGCTAATGCTCTTAGCCATGTTATCCACCTCCCATTGGATAACATGGCTAAGAACTGCTCAGGGCAGGTGTTAGCTTTTGGAGATATTCACGCTTAGCGCGAATATCTCCAAAGGTTGGTAATAGGAGATAGCGATGTTAGCGACTGTTTCCAGTCACTAACATCTTGGCACGCCCACTTTGCATGTCATTAGTGAAAAATATCACTGACATGCAAAGTGGGGCCCAAGATGGTCGCTATCTCCTACTAGCTGTCGCTAGGTAATAGGGAGATCATTTTATCTCTGATTTCTTGGCTTTTAAAGCAAAAAAAGTGGAGATAAACCCCCTTCATAATATGCCCCCTGGTTCCCCAGCTTCAAAGTCGGCCGCCCTAGCCGTCAGGCTACGTGGAGTAAATCACTTAACCTCAGCATGCCTACCAAAAATGAAGGTGTTCTTGAGCAAATTAACTGGTGCTTATGTAAAGCTCTCCAATACCTTTGGGTCGAGTTCACGCTATTTCAAACTGCACCAAAAAAAAATATATATATATTGGGGTGGTATGAAGGTGCGAGCATGAAATGTGCAAAACAGCGGTGGATGTGGAGGTAAGTGAAGAGGATTGTGGGAGAGATGGTGCACTTGACAGATTACATCATGCCTGACGGGAGAGCCCCTGCCCCAGCCCTACCAGCCTGTGGCGAAACCTCTCTCTTTCCAGAAGGCGCCTAACTTGGCTGGCATTCAATAAAATACAGACCGCAGACAACATGCGCGTCCTCCGGGTTTCCCCACTCCTCTGTCGGAGCTATCTGTGTTCTGGGACTCTGCCATGGTTACAACTCACTGCTCGAGCTCCGTATTGACAGCCTGCAAAAGTACTTTATTTACTGTAAATTGAGCTCTGCTCGAGAAATCTTTCCATGCGTCACACACATATCATGATAAACTCAACCTGGTTATCTGGCCGCTCACAGCGTGAATAGATTATTGTAATTGTTCTTTAAAGTAGCTTACCACAAAAATCCATCACAGAACCGCATCTTACTCGGGGATCCGGAGCTCAGGGTGGACGGGCCTCAGATGAAGGGACCGTGTCAGAGAAACCCTCGGGGACTAGACAGGCTCGCAGTGCGACAGGACCGTGATTTAAACACTGCTGACTATGGCACATTCAGGAGTACGAGGTGCATGGCTGCATAAGAGCTCGCTGTTTAGACTTGGCAGCTTTTGGTGTATTTCCCCTGAGTTTTTGCTTTCTGACCTCCCGATTTTGACTCTGTGTTTGCTGGCGTAGTGTTCCTGCGCACTTCTCTCACTGCCGATCAGTGGTAAAGTAAAAGTGCTCCCGTAGGAAAGTGTGTTATGGATTGGCGTTTCCATGATTGGGTATTTGATTTACTTGTTAGTCCGTAGTAAACTGCACTGAGGATGCCAGGGACTGTGAATCAAATGCTACTAGTAGGCCTGCAGCACTGATTGTGCCACCCACGTGAGTAGCCCTGAAAAGGTAATTCAGACCCGCCGTTGCGGAGTCTGCGCGCAGTTTGTAACCGCCATGTCGACTTGGCCAGTGTACACACTTGCCAATCTCTTACCTTCCCTTTTCTTACATGTCAGCCACCCCTAAGGTAGGCCTAGGTACCCCTGTGGGCCGGGTGCAGTGTATGTGAAATGTAGGACATGCCCTGGTGTGTGTGGCATGTCCTGATAGTGAATTATGGCCAATTTAGTTTTTCACAATTGCATGGCAGCATAAGAGCTCGCTGTTTAGACTTGGCAGCTTTTGGTGTATTTCCCCTGATTTTTTGCTTTCTTACCTCCCGGTTTTGACTCTGTTTTTACTGGCGTAGTGTTTCTGCTCACTTTGCTCATTGCTTATCAGTGGTAAAATGGAAGTGCTCCTGTGGGAAAGTGTGTTATGGATTGGCGTTTCCATGATTGGGTATTTGATTTACTTGTTAGTCCCTAGTAAACTGCACTGAGGATGCCAGGGCCTGTTAATCAAATGCTACTAGTTGGCCTGCAGCACTGATTGTGCCACCCACGTGAGTAGCCCTGAAAAGGTAACTCAGACCCGCCGTTGCGGAGTCTGCGCGCAGTTTGCAACTGCCATGTCTGCTTGGCCAGTGCACACACTTGCCAGCCCCTCGCCTTCCCTTTTCCTACATGTCAGCCACACCTAAGGTAGGCCCAAGATGCCCCTGTGGGCCAGGCACAGTGTATGTGAAAGGTAGGACATGCCCCGGTGTGTGTGGCATGTCCTGATAGTAAATTACGGCAAATTTCGTTTTTCACTATTGCAAGGCTATCTGTTCCCCATAGGACAGAATGGGGAGTTTGTTTATAATATCTTATAAACATGACTGGCCCGGGGAATTAGGTAGGAAAATAAAGTTTAGCATGCTTGAACTCAAAATCTAAAGATGCATCTTTTAGTGAAGGTGATTTTTACATTCTGTGTTTGAAAATACCACTTTTAGAAAGTAGGTATTTTCTTGCTCAGTCATCCATGTGCCTCCGCTAGAATGTGGATTGCCTGTCTGGGTTTCGGATAACAGAAGGCTGGGGAGCAGGGGTGGCTCCAGATAGTCTAGGTGGGTCAGGAAAGGGCTGAATCGACCTGGGTTGCAATTGGGTAAGGGGGAGGAGATTTCCTTGCACCTCAAAGGGCCTGGTCTGCCTCTGACAAGGCCGTTTCCACTTCCTGCCAGGAAGTCATACCAAAGAAGGCAGAACTGGTTCTGGCTGGGCACAGACACTCTCTGCCTAAGAGACTAAAGAATTTTGGGATATAAATATTGGGGCCAGACCCCTGAACTTTAGAACTCTTTTGGACCAAGAAAAATACATTAATGTAGTGGGGTAGACAAATTAAAAAATGTATTTCATGTCTAGCCTGCCTGCCATTTCTCTGTGTTCTTTTGCAGAGGACCCCCTAAAGGGGGCATTGAAGGCCGGCGCCATAACGGATGTCGTAGCCCTGTAAGGATCTAGTTTCAGCTGCCTAGAAGTGCCCCGCAGCAAAAGGGGCTCTTACTTCATGACAAACTCGTGCCAGAGAGGCACCTAGTCACATGGCCAATGGGGGGCCAGGTGATGTTTTGAACCCCCAATCACAGCAACTGCATGTCTCTGCAGGAAAATCGTGGGGGGGGTGGGAAATATAAGGCGCTGCTCCCCACATTACACCCATTACGACATTGTGGAGCTGAGGAGCGTTGTTGAAGGATTTTCGAGACCCACACCTATGCAGCAGCAGTGTTGCAGGCTGACGGATAAGAAGGGTACATGTGTTGGTTATGGAGGCACACCGACAGGGCGAAGTGTAGAATGAGGGACTCTCACTTTAGGATGCCCGTTACAGCAGGGTGAGCAAACGGAGATGGCACTCGCAGCCTAGACCCCGCCAGATGGCAGGGCTCAAAAAGACACTAGTAAGGTAGCGAGTTGGGGCCTAAGTCTGGGGTGAAGCTACCCCCACATGCAAAGGGGCATGGAAACCAACAGAACAATGTTTGGCCCCAAAAGTGGCAAGAAACGATATACGCCTGCAAAGCAGTGTAATAACAAACTGTCAGGGTGATTTACTATTCTATGATAGGAAAATGAGTTATGACAAACAAGTGATTTAAGCCCAATGAATGATTTAGGACATATGAAGTAATGAAAATGATTTATGAAACCAGTTTGTGACTATTCATGACATCAAAGATTTATGATACACAAATGATTTATGACGCAAGGTTTATGATGAGCAATCCAAAATGATTTATGACACCCGATTTATGATGGTTCAGGATAATGATATATGAGCCTGGCCATATAATTATGTCCAGGTATTGCAAAAGGAGTATGCATACAAGGGTAGTAAACTGCGGCCAACAACGACCACAAAACTACAACGAGTGTTGTCTGTCTTTTGTAATAAATATGGAAGAAGGTTTGCACACCATCCTGGAGTGGGCACAGAGCAGGTGTTATTACCACTTGCTGGATCTTCTTCAGGATCTCTACAGCAGTCTTTCTCTCTCAGGCCGCTTTAGAAAAGATGCTTCTATGATGTCTCTGCGCCTTGCAAAGTCCAGGAGAAAAGGTCTCTCTGTAATTGGCTCTCTCTGTGGCACTGGGTACAGAGCATTACCTATCTGGGTTAGGCACTACTTGCAGCAACATGTTTCAGTCTCCAGTTTGGAAACACAAATATTCTGAGTTAAAAACAGGTGGTAATGAAAAATCCATCAAACTATGAAGGACATGCTATGTATGGATGTGAACCAAATGTGGAAAGTCCTCTATGATTCTTTCTCCTTGGTGGATGAGGTTCTCATCTTGGCCTCTTGCTTCCCACAAAAATCAGGGAATTTTCTGGTAACTCCAACTCAGGAGCTAATCTAATCCTGTACATGGTAGGTGACTTGCAGTGCTATGCTTTCTTCTTTCAGTGGGGGGATGTCCTCCTGGGCTGTTTCCTGCACCAAGATCACTAACGGTCCAGCCTGGTCTTCCTCTGTTGCTGTATTATCAAAGAAGAGGGACGAATAGGGCTATTTCGGGAGGGTCCAGGAAAGTAACAACAAAGAAAGGTACGTAGTTCCCAGGGGGAGGAGTGCTCTGAGATAACTAACTAAATTAAAAGAACCCAGGTAACATACTAAGAAAGAAGGATTGAAAGGGGGATGGGGATCCTCCCTTTCGGGACTTAAAACCCTCACACACCCAGCAAGCTAGGTGTCATGCTTCATCATATGGGTTTTTGCTCCTTGTCTAGCTGGCGGTGCAATGCCTGACGGGCACCCACATGGGGCTCTTTGTCGGAGATCTTTTGTCCCTGCCAATTGGGGCATGTGGGTATGAGGGCCTAGTGCGAAAGGGTGTAGATGTGTGTGAGTGATAGTCGTGCAGAATTAAAAAAGGTTAGGCAATCCACCATGTAGTTTATTAGCGTGGTTGTCTACCTTAGTAAAAGCCCTCTTCCTTAGAGAGGACTGACACTTATCTCCCCACTGTGTTGTCCTTGCAGCAGGGTGCACAGAACAGCATCTCCTCTAAGTCAATTAGAGTTCTCCCCACCCCACTACCTCAGCATCTCAATAATGCAACGCCTGCAACCTTATCACCCACTCATCGTCCCCATCCCACATCTATACAGGTCAGCCAAAGCCCGTCGCTTACCCCCCCCCCCCCAGAAGGCCTTTCAGACACCCCTCTGAGTAGAACAGTTCCTGTGCTCACCTCTATGTACAGAAAAGCAACCACAAGGAATTCAAATCCAGCCCCCCACAAGGAGCACCAAATGCAATAGCAAACCAAGCCCTTATCTCCAGGACCCATCACCTCTAACACAGTCTACACTAACAGACCTAGAATCTCTGAAGCAACAATCAGCATAACTCAGAGCATCCATAACGCTGTTCTAAAAATAAAGAGCATCTTACACCTCACTGATTACTCTCTCTCTAGAATCAAACACATTAAAAAATCAGTACTCGACATTCAAAACAAGCCAAACCAGCAACCCTTGTTGCTGGCAAACAGACAATATCGCCCTCGCTTACAACTTAACTATTTATTGGAGGATGAAACTCTTGCTCTTCTATTATCCTATGAGTCAACACAAGCCTCTTCCAGTCCCCGCAACAAGAAAGACAAAAACAAAATCCATATGATCACAAATATCACAAATGGAGCCTCTTCATTCAGAAACAGAGGGTAACACAGCAACAACTTAAAACAAAGTACCCCTACCCACCTTAACTCCCAACACAACCCCGGGGAACTCAAAGTCACCACTCTCTGGTCTTCTAATTAATTGGTTATCACCAGTGAAGCATGCCTCTGACATTGCCAAACTCATCTTAAATCAAGCTGTAGATGTGGCAATCTAATATGAATAATGGCTCAATGAAGCATCATCACCCTGCGTGGATTTTTTGGTTCCCCCAAACTACAACATCATTAGGCTAGACAGACAAATTAAAAAAGGGAGTGGTATCGCTTACATCTAGTGCTCCGACCTCACCATTACCCTAATTCACTCTGATCCTCTTGACTCCTGCGAATATCTCACACTTTCCATAAGCAACGACTCTAACTAATTGTGTAAACTGCATACCCGCTACCATCTTCCGGTTAATAATGACCCGTTCATTGACCATCTCATGGAAATCATCACGGCAAATGTCTCTCCCTACTCCAATTATATCTTCCTAGGGGACTTTAACCTTCATTGTAACGACCTTAATGACAATCAGGTCAACATCTTTAAAGATTTCCTAGCTGAGCAAACACTAACCCAAGCCTGCACACTGCCAACTCACACAAAAGGCTCTACACATGATTGGATTATCTCAAAGTAAAAGCCTGTGAGGCTAATCTTGATTGCTCCTTGTGACTGGTCAGACCACCACGCTATTACATTCCTAATAATGGGTGCACTTATGAAAAGACCAGCGCAAACAGTGAAACAGAAACTATGGCTTAGGGACACAAAAAGCCTAGACCTCGAGAAACTGGCAGAACGTTGCGAGAAGGATCTCCCATCCGCCCCCAAACTGTCAAATGTCAGAGAACTTACTGAGCATTACAATGCAACAATATCTGATATAATTGTCTCTCAAGCTCCTTTTAAACAGAAAATAGTCCAAGTTAAAGACAAAAATCCCTGGTTTAATGGGTCCCTAAACAATAAAAAGGAGACCTCTGCGACTAACGGAACAGAAATGGAGACAACACCCCTCCTCCCCCCAGCTAAAACTTCTTAGAAAGACCAGGAATGCATACAACAAAAGCATCCTCAAATCAAAAAAAGAATTCTTCAGATTGGAACTAGAGAACGCTAAGAACAGACCTCTTAGGCTCTTTGAAATGGTAAAACAATAATCGAACAAACTGGCCAGATCCTCTAAAGAAGCAACAAAATCCCTAATAACCTGTGATGAGTTCACCTCCTTCTTCTCAGCCAAAATTGACTTGTTGGGTAATGAGCTGAATTCCGCCACTATCGTCCAGTCGCATCCATCGGCGGCACAAATCAACGTATCTACACACACCCGTCAGATAGCACCCAAAAATGAAGCCCATTGGATCCCCTTCAATCTATATGATGACCACAACATCTCGAAAATTCTATTGTCCATAAAACCGAATAACCACTTCAATGACCTGCTCCCCTCCAATTGTCTACCCGCAACCAACAAATGTATCCTACCCATCTGGACCACAATAATCAATGCTCCCCTAACCCAGGGTTGCATGCCCGATTGTCTAAAAACTGGTCAAGTCATCCCCATTTTTAAAAAACCCACATTGAGTCCAGCTGAACCAGACAATATCAGACCCACATCTTATATTCCTCTACTAGCGAAAGTACTTGAGAAATGTGTGCAACAGCAACTTAGCCAACACATCGCCAAATGCAATATGCTAGATGATTGCCAATCTAGTTTCAGGCCAGATCACAGTAAAGAAACTACTATTCACCATATAGTGGATGACGGCCTTCAAGCACTAGACCGTGACTAAATGTGTCTTTTAATTTGTCTGGATCTTACATCTGCATTCGACACAATTAACCATGAGAAGTTACTTGATCGGCTCAAACATAGGATGGATTTAGTGGGAACCATTCTTGAATGGTTTAAATACTTCTTGCTGAACCATTCCCAAAGATTCTTAGTTAATTGAAATCCTTCCTTTCCCGATTATGATTGGAGTCACGCAAGGCTCAATTCTCTCTCCAACTCTTTTTAACCTCTATCTGGAACCTTTAACCGAAATTCTACGTAACACCAACATCTCTTTCTATATGTATGCAGATGACACACAGATCTACATCGAAGTTTCATCCCCAGAAGAGATCAAAACAATGAATGAGGCTCTAAAGCTGACTGTGCAATGGCTAGCTAGCAACCAGCTCAAACTTAATGTGCAAAAAACTGAATTCATACTAATTTACCCCCCCAAAAGCTCCACTGACATACTGTAATGGAGCAAATCAATCTCCGTGCTAAACTGCACCCCAATCATAGTGGACTCAGCCAAATTACTAGGAATCACACTGGACAAGAACCTGAACATGCAAGCCCACATCAACACACTGGCCAAAAACACCAGGTTTCACCTGAACTTTTCCTCAACAAGTCTGACCTCAAAATGGCAGTACAGGCATTAGTTATCTCTAGGATCGAATACGGATGCGCAACCCTCTCGGGTCTGCCCAAGATCTCAACGGCTCCCCTAAAAGCCTGCTTCAACGCAGCCAGCGACTTTTAACGGGCTCGAAAAAATTCGACCACATCTCACCGCACCTGAAGGCCCTGAATTGACTTCCCCACGAAGCCAGAATCCATCTCAGACTGTCCGTTATCACACACAAAGTAATACACTCTAAATCACTTTTGTATCTTGCTCATAAAATTGAAGTATCCGGAGGAGGGAGGCACTCCCAGTATGCCAGGGATCATACGCTGAAATCTCCCTTCCTCCAGAAGAAGAAAACTTACAACAGAGCTTTCTCTGGTGCCGCACTTTGAATCTGGAACTCGCTGCCGCCAATCATCAGAAGAATATCATCTCTGACAAGATTCAAAAAGACTTTTCTAATGGGCGAATTCCTGCCATTATCTCTCTCGGAGAAATTACAGAATCAGCGGCTTAGCGATTCTGTAAACTTTACTGATATTTAAATGAGCACTACCCATTTTAAGCCTCACTAGACTTTGCAGATGTAACCTACGCGATTCTGGTATCATGGACAATGTTTAACTTACAACATAATTTGTACCTCTCTGCAACTTTATGGGCAGAGGTCGATATTGTTCAGTCCTCCCTTGCTCCTGCCTGTGTTTTCTACCTTAAGTGTATTGATCATTGTTTGCTCCTAATCTTTGAATTTAGCTTGTTATCTCTGTAAAGTGCTCTAATACCCTAACAGGTCACATTTGCACTCTATAAAACACCAAATAAATAAAATCATACTACGTGCAGGTACTTTGGAAGAATAGTCACACATTGTTAGATGACCATTCCTTTAACCACACTTAGGAACAGATTTATCAAGACTTTGCACTGTCACAAATGCACATGAAGTAAGGCAAAATGGCACCAAGTGTTGAAAGGGTATTTACTTTTCTAGCATGAATCTTTTTTTTTGCTGTAAAAGTGCCTTTTTCAGCACAAATAAGGCTTTGCCCTGTTTAAGCCACTATGTGTCAATGGGGTGTTTCACGGGTGATATTTGGGCATTCCAGCGCATGCACCCATGTACTTTAAAGCAAAGCCCTATCCACTAAAACTCTCTGACCATGCTTTGCATAAAAAATAACACCACTGGAGGCAGGCAAACACTAAATGAAATGCATTTATTTCTCAAAATAGTTCACACATTTCATGTGGGATGCACACATCCAATGTGTAAAATGATTTAAAATATATCTAAGCACAGAGTTTTGTACTGGGAGGGTATACTTCCAGTAGATATACTATGCTAGACATCGAACACACTTGTGCATCATGATACAAAAATGTGTATGTGCTAGACAACCTATTTGTGCACCAGAGGAAGAGGGCAGCAGTAGGCCATATTTAGTAAATATATTCCTATGCAGCTGCCCCCTACCCCTGTATAGTGCAACAGGCAACTTTGGTTGCCACACTTTATTGGACTAAGGGGCATATTATCAAGAACAGCGATAAAATTATCTCCGCTTTAGCGGCAGGAAACTGCTGAATGGGCTTGATAATATGCCCTTGTGAATTCCCATAGCAGCCCATGTTAACACCAGAACCTGGGCTGCTATCGGAATTCACAAGGGCATATTATCAATCCCATTATCGCAGCTTTAGCTGCAGTTTCCTGCCGCTGAAGCGGCGATAATTTTATCGCCATTCTTGATAATATGCCCTTATATTATATTAAATCCACATCTACGGGCCTGATTCACAAAAGTAAACAATGTTTTGTGTAGGTTTAGTATTTGTTTTGGTATTCACAACGGAGAGTTTCATTTTACTAGTAGTACTTTTATGAGCGCAGAGACTGCACAGTCGGGGTGGAGAACACCACACTTAAAATCTTATGACCGGCTATCTTTATATGTGCGGAGTGCTCCACAAGGAGCGTGGAGACTCCACCGTCGTATAATTACCATTAGTAAAATTAAACTCGTAGTTGGTAGTTACCAAAAAATAATATACTTATACATAAGTGCAAGTTTACCTTTGTGAATCAGTGGCACAGTTTGTGAACATAAAAACGATAGTGAACTTACACAAAAATGTAAATTTACCTTTGTAAATCAGGACTTGGGTTTCTTGCTCTCTGTAAAGACTAGTGTGCTGACGTATGTTGTTGTGATAACGAGCTCGCTGGTGCCCTTCAGGATGAGCTGAGCTTCACAACAATAGGAAATAAGTAAGTTAGGAGGACGCGTATTTCGGGCTTTGCACCTAAGATAGAAGTAGTGTTCGTGCACTCGTGGTACTTGTTGGCAGAACTGTGTGATTGAAATTCTCCTGTCCCCTCCTGGATAACTTTGGATCCCTGTTGACCCCCTGTCTTCCTTCTGTACTTTCGATGTTGTTAATCACATCCATATTTCCATTCCAGCAGTTTTCATGAGACCTCTTTGTAGGGCCCTTAGCAGTAGAAGATTGACTCCTACTTTACTGCTGAAAACTAACAGGTCGGGAAGAAGGAAATCATTGTGCCCTATCTGTAGTAGGAAAGGATATGCCAAGCTTCATTAAAAGACCACACAGGGGAATCAGCAGTGCAAGCGTCTCTGAAGGAATGAAGAAGTACAACAGAGCTGGCAGAAGCAGGAGTGCACTGCCAGGCTCCCACCAATGCACAGAACTGACGCTGCACTGCTGGCCCTGCATCTAGGAACAGTGCATGCATGATGAAAAACAAGGAGCACGCAGCAGTAGTGCAAGCTTCACTCACTGCACAGAAAGGTAAATGCACAGTCAAGAGTGCATACTGCCTCATACACACACTGACAAGTCCAGAACATTCAACCACAGTGCAAATTATAGCACTGGCAGCATCAGTGCACACTCCCCCACACGCCGTTCATACAGCACTTGCAGCATCAGTGCACACTCCCCCACACGCCGTTCATACAGCACTTGCAGCCTCAGTGCACACTCCCTCACACGCCGTTCATACAGCACGTGCAGCATCAGTGCACACTCCTTCACACACCGTTCATACAGCACGTGCAGCATCAGTGCACACTCCCTCACAAGCTGTTCATACATTGCTTGCAGCATGTTAGACGGGACCTGGAGGGTCGGCCGAGGACAAGGGGAGAGGTCTCCGGGGAGAGCCGTCTCCAGCGATCGTACAGACAAGTAACTTCCCCCCCACAGAATAGGCACCACACAAGGATAAGATTTTACGTTTTTATAAGTAAGCTTGAAGTACGGTAAGATGGTACAAGGAGGTCTGGACTCAGGGATCCCCTCGATTCTAGTCTCTCGGATAGGAAAGGGGTAGCGGGACAGTCTTATTACCAATCTGGTAGTTACGATGAGATGGTGGATAGCTCTCAATCCTCGAGCTCGGCGTTCTTGGAGGACGGGTTGCGGCAGCGCCAGCAGATCCCGGAGTGGTCGAAGGTGGCAACGGGCCGCGGCAGCGCCAGCAGGTCCCGGTCGAAGGTAGTAGTTACAACGGATCGCGGCAGCGCCAGCAAGTCCCAACGACGATGGTAGTTACAACGGATCGCGGCAGCGCCAGCAGGTCCCAAGGAAGACGGTAGATTGCAGAGGGCCGCGGCAGCGCCAGCGGCAGGACGACAGTTCACAAGGAAGGGCTACGGCAGCGCCAGTAGTCCGTCCAGGATGAGTTCTTCTCAGTGTCTCTCGACTCCAGGATACAACTCCCTTCCTGCTCTGGAGCTGCCCCAGTTATAGGTCTGGCGCCCTTTGATGTCCGGACCCTCGCACTTGGAGGTGGGGAGGTCCGGGATGAGGGAGTCCAGACACCCAGCAGGGGGGTGGAGCCAGCGCCCGGGGAGGCTGGGGGCGATCGGCACCTGGCGGGGGAGAGCCATCGACACTTCTTTCTCCCATTGACCTGCCAAGTGGTCCGTTCACCTCCTGGGTGGATGGTGGTGCCGGGCTGTCGGGGCCTGGCCAGGCCCAGGGTTGGGGTCGAGCTGAGGCCACGCGGCCTCGTGGTGCAGTGTCCAAGATGGCGGCCGGGCTGGGCAATGGTGCTGGTGGGGGCCCGGGCCGGTAATACAGAGATGTCCGGGAGCAGGGGTCCCGTAGGGGACGGGTTGCGAGTCGCTTCTGTGAGTAGCACCTGGAGAGCCGGTGTCCGGGCCCTGTCGTGCGGGGAGGGAGCGAGCCCTTCATGTGGCCTGTCCAACATGCGTCCCCCCAGCTGAAGGCGGGGAGAGTCACCCATCTTCTTGGGGACTTTCCTCGTCGAGGCGGAAAAAGCGTGACAGGCCATCCGCGTTGGCGTGCTCCTGGCCAGGGCGGTGCTCCACAGTGAAGTCCATCCCCTGCAGGGAGATGGACCATCGCAACAGCTTGGGATTCTCCCCCCGCATTTGCATTAACCATTGCAGGGGGCGATGATCTGTTTGCACCCGAAAGTGGGTACCGAAGAGGTAGGGCCGGAGCTTCTTGAGGGCCCACACTACTGCGAAGGCCTCCCTCTCGATGGTGCTCCAGCGCTGTTCCCGGTCCAGTAGGCGTCTGCTGATGAAGGCTACTGGTTGGTCGACTCCCTCGGGATTCAGTTGGGAGAGGACGGCCCCAATGCCATGGTCGGAGGCATCAGTTTGGACGATGAACTCCCGGCTGTAGTCGGGAGCCTGGAGCACAGGGGCGGTGCACATGGCGGCCTTCAGCTTCTCGAAGGCCGCTTGACAGTCAGGAGTCCAGTTGACTCTTTTTGGCTGGTTCTTGGATGTAAGTGCCGTGAGGGGCCCCACAATGCTGCCATAGTCCTTCACAAACCGCCGGTAATATCCGGTGAGCCCCAGGAAGGCTCGGACCTCAGTTTGGGTGATGGGTGGTTGCCAGGACTGGATGGCAGCGATCTTGAGCTGGAGGGGGGCCACCAGACCGCTCCCCACGTGGTGTCCGAGGTAGGTCACGGACCCCTGGCCAATCTGGCATTTGCTGGCCTTGACTGTGAGGCCGGCCTGTTGGAGGGCCTGCAGGACCTCTCGGAGGTGGTTGAGGTGGTCCGACCAGTGGCGGCTGTACACGGCGATATCGTCCAGGTAGGCGGCGCTGAAGTCTTCGAGGCCCGCCAATACCCGGTTCACCAGTCGCTGGAAAGTGGCTGGGGCATTTTTCATGCCGAATGGCATCACTTTGAATTGGTAGTGGCCATCCGGGGTGGAGAAAGCGGATCGTTCTTGGGCTCTGGGGGTGAGGCCGATCTGCCAGTACCCCGCTGTCAGGTCGAAGATGCTGAGGTAGCGGGCGGCCCCCATGCGTCGATCAGCTCATCTGCTCGGGGAATGGGGTGAGCGTCGGTTCGGGTGACAGCGTTCAGACCCCGATAGTCAACACAGAATCGGAGCTCAGGGGTGGTGCCAGGGGTAGCAGCTTTGGGGACCAGTACGACTGGGCTGGCCCAGGGGCTGTCCGAGGGTTCGATGACTCCGAGGGTGAGCATCTTGGAGACCTCGGCTTGGATGCAGGCACGTACCCGATCTGGCACGCGGTACGCCCGGTGTCTGATGGGGGGACTGTCCCCCGTGTCCACGTCGTGTAGGCACCAGGGGGTGACCCCTGGGGTGAGGGAAAAGAGAGCTGCGAACTGCAGCAGGAGCGCCCGACAGTCTTGGCGCTGCTCTGAGGTCAGGGCATCTGACAGCCGGACCCCGTCTACTGAACCATCCTTTTCACGTGTCCTCAGTAGGTCAGGGAGGGGCTCGGAGTCTTCTTCTGTCCCACTGTCGGTAGCCATCAATAGGCTGAGCTCGGAGCGTACGAAGTGAAGCTTGAGTCTGTTAGCGTGGAGGACCCGGAGGGGGTTCCGGGAAGATTCCATGT
Source organism: Lissotriton vulgaris (assembly GCF_964263255.1). Taxonomy (NCBI): domain Eukaryota; kingdom Metazoa; phylum Chordata; class Amphibia; order Caudata; family Salamandridae; genus Lissotriton; species Lissotriton vulgaris. The sequence continues at coordinate 186,473,712 of NC_141695.1, read as the reverse complement.
CGATGAGATAGGTGACGGGGCTCTTGCGCTCGACCACCTTGAAGGGCCCCGTCCACTTATCCTGCAGGGCACAAGGTTCGGTGGGGGACATCACCCAGACTTGCTGGCCAGGTACGAACTCTATGGAGGAGGCGTTCTGATCGTACCATTTCTTCACGTCCTCCTGACTGGCTTCAAGATTGGCTTTGGCGATTTCTCGGAACCGCCTGGTCTGATTACGGAGGGTCAGGAGGTACTTGTAGACGTCTGGAGGGGTTTTCAGGGGGGCCAGCTCCCAACCTTCTTTGACTAGGCTGAGGGGCCCTCGAACAGGGTGCCCGTACAAGAGTTCGAAGGGGCTGAAGCCGAGGGACTTCTGAGGGACTTCTCGGTAGGCGAAGAGGAGGCACGGGAGAAGCACATCCCACTGGCGGCGGAGGGGCTCTTCTAACCCCATAATCATTCCCTTGAGTGTACGGTTGAACCGCTCAACCAGTCCGTTCCCCTGTGGGTGATAGGGGGTTGTGAATCGGTAGGTGACCCCGCACTGCTGCCAGAGGGATTTCATGTATTTCGAAATGAAGTTCGTGCCTCTGTCGCTGACGACTTCCCGGGGGAAGCCCACTCGAGAGAAGATCCCCATTAAGGCTCGGCCGACCACCGGTGCGGTTACAGTTCGACGGGGGATGGTCTCGGGATAGTGGGTGGCATGGTCCACCAGTACCAGGATAAAACGATGTCCTTGTGCTGTTCGGGGGTCCAGGGGCCCCACAATGTCTATTCCCACTTTTTCGAACGGGGTGGTAACCACGGGAAAGGGCTGCAGGGGTGCCTTGAGTTTGCGGCCGCTCTTCCCGCTGGCCTGACAAGTGGGACAAGACCGGCAGTGGTTGATTACGTCGTTTCTCATTTTGGGCCAGTAAAAGTGGGTCACCAGGCGGTTGTAGGTTTTGTCCTGACCCAAGTGTCCGGCCAGGGGGACATCGTGGGCCAAGTTCAGCAGGAAGTCTCTAAAACGGAGGGGCACCACTAACACTCAACTGGCCCCCAACTCGGCGATTCTCTGTTCACTGTACAATAGATCATTATCCCAATAGATCCAGTGGGCCCCGGCGGTATCTCCCGCGCTCTGGGCGAGGGCTTGTTGTCGTAGTCCCTCGAGGGAGGGACATGTCTTCTGTTCTTGACGGAATTGCTCCTGTGTGGGTCCCCCTTCTTGACGCCACTGGGCCAGGTCTGGGAGATCCTGGGGCTGAGCAAGTTCTTCTGGGGTTTGTTCTGGGGCGTCGACGGTGGCGGCGTCCCCCACTGGAGCGATCGGGGGAGGAGGTGCTGGCCATTCGGGTTCTTCTGGTCGGGGGAGGGTGCGGGCCGCCATGGACCGGGTGGTTACGCACGCCCAGTCCGGAAGGCCCAACATCCCCAGGTGCTCTCTTCTTTCTACGGCGGCCCACGGGGAACTCTCGAGATCGTTCCCCAGGAGACAGTCCACGGGGGCATCATCCCGGACCGTCACCTTCAGCATGCCGGATACTCCTCCCCACTCGAAGGGGACGCAGGCCATCCGACACATGCTGTCTGAATTGTCGGCTGACCGGACGGGGCAGAGAATGTTCGGTATTATTTGCTCGGGGGTCACCAGGTGACAGCGGACGGCCGTCACACTGGCCCCGGTGTCACGTAGGGCTTCGGCCTTGCGCCCATTGATGCTCACCCACTGACTGTACTTTCTGGTGTTGGCGGGTAGGGGAGCCCGCGGGACCATGTCTCTCCCCCCCAGGCACGCCAGGACCATGGCGGCCGGCTCCCACTCTTGTTGCTCGTGTTCGTATTCCTCCTGGTCCTCGGAGACTTGCTCTTCTCCGAGGGCGGCGGCTGCTACCTGGCGGGGCCTCGGAGTCTGGTTCTCGGGACAGTTCGGGTCATTGGCGTAGTGACCGACTCGCTGGCATCGGTGACACGTGACATTGGCTCTGAACCCCGGGCGCATCGGGGGGTTGCCCCTGTTGGCCGGGGGCGGGGTGCTGGTGGCGGGAGCGGCCGGGACGGTGTCTTTCCCCCGGCCCTGGCCTCCTCCTCCTCCTCGGGGACGGTGATGGCCTTGGTTGTTCCTGTTCTGCTCGTTCGGGCCACCCCGGCCCACTCGGGTGCTCTCCCATCGGTCAGCCTCGGCGGCGAGCTGCCGTGGATCAGTCATTTTGCTGTCGAGGAGGTGCTGCCTGAGCTCGACAAAGCAGTTATAGGAGAGGTGCTCCCACACAACAAGGTTAAAAAGCTGCTCGTAGGTCGTTACGTTGCTCCCCTTGATCCACCCCTCGAGGGCTCGGCTGAAATAGTTCACATATTCCACCCAAGTGGTACCCGGGATTCGGGTGCAGTCGCGGAACCTCTGGCAGTACATTTCGGGTGTCAGCCCATATCGAGTGAGGAGGACGGCCTTCATGTGATCATAGGACGTCATTTGGTGATCCGGGAGCTGTAACAGGGCATCACGGCCTTCGTTGACGAACCTCCCCCATAGACCGGCTCCCCAGTCACTTCGATCGATCCGGTGGGAGGACATGGCGATCTCATAGGCCTTGAACCACTGCTGTATGTCGTCGTTTCGGTAGAACTCTCGGACGACATCTTTGGGAATGTGGACCTTTGCCTCTGAAGTCCCTGGGGTGCGTGTTTGTTCGGGCACCCCCGGGTCCTTGCCCTGCTTACGTAGTTCTATTTCGGCTAGTTTGCGCTCGTGTTCATATGCCAGTCTTTTCTCCTCAAGCTCTCTTTGTCTTTGTTTTTCCTCTCGCTCTTCTCGGAGCCGTAAGTATTCTAGGTTCAGTTTTTGTTCCGCTAGTTTTAGTTCTCCCTCCATTTTGAGCCATGCCAACTCTAATTCATGCAGTCTGGTTTTCTCTGGCTCTTGGATCTCTTCCCGGGAGAGACCTGCCCTCCTTTCCTCGGGAGGAGCGGGGTCAGTTTCCGGGGCTTCGCTATGTTGGTCCCGGGGACCAGCGGGGTTTACCTCCGCCCATGCTTCTAGGGCGTGTTTAAAGTCATCTTTTGTGCTCAGACCGGTGGTAGCAATGCCCAGTTCTATACAAAATTGTTTTAATTCTCGATGGTTGTACTCCTCCAGCTTGTCCATTTGGAATTTCTCTGCAGACCCGCTCTCTTGGGCCGGCATTGTGGTTTAGTCGTGGGGTGAGTTGCTTTCTGTACGATTACGCGTTGGTTCGGATCGCGCCGCTGGCCACCAATGTTAGACGGGACCTGGAGGGTCGGCCGAGGACAAGGGGAGAGGTCTCCGGGGAGAGCCGTCTCCAGCGATCGTACAGACAAGTAACTTCCCCCCCACAGAATAGGCACCACACAAGGATAAGATTTTACGTTTTTATAAGTAAGCTTGAAGTACGGTAAGATGGTACAAGGAGGTCTGGACTCAGGGGTCCCCTCGATTCTAGTCTCTCGGATAGGAAAGGGGTAGCGGGACAGTCTTATTACCAATCTGGTAGTTACGATGAGATGGTGGATAGCTCTCAATCCTCGAGCTCGGCGTTCTTGGAGGACGGGTTGCGGCAGCGCCAGCAGATCCCGGAGTGGTCGAAGGTGGCAACGGGCCGCGGCAGCGCCAGCAGGTCCCGGTCGAAGGTGGTAGTTACAACGGATCGCGGCAGCGCCAGCAGGTCCCAACGACGATGGTAGTTACAACGGATCGCGGCAGCGCCAGCAGGTCCCAAGGAAGACGGTAGATTGCAGAGGGCCGCGGCAGCGCCAGCGGCAGGACGACAGTTCACAAGGAAGGGCTACGGCAGCGCCAGTAGTCCGTCCAGGATGAGTTCTTCTCAGTGTCTCTCGACTCCAGGATACAACTCCCTTCCTGCTCTGGAGCTGCCCCAGTTATAGGTCTGGCGCCCTTTGATGTCCGGACCCTCGCACTTGGAGGTCGGGAGGTCCGGGATGAGGGAGTCCAGACACCCAGCAGGGGGGTGGAGCCAGCGCCCGGGAGGCTGGGGGCGATCGGCACCTGGCGGGGGAGAGCCATCGACACTTCTTTCTCCCATTGACCTGCCAAGTGGTCCGTTCACCTCCTGGGTGGATGGTGGTGCCGGGCTGTCGGGGCCTGGCCAGGCCCAGGGTTGGGGTCGAGCTGAGGCCACGCGGCCTCGTGGTGCAGTGTCCAAGATGGCGGCCGGGCTGGGCAATGGTGCTGGTGGGGGCCCGGGCCGGTAATACAGAGATGTCCGGGAGCAGGGGTCCCGTAGGGGACGGGTTGCGAGTCGCTTCTGTGAGTAGCACCTGGAGAGCCGGTGTCCGGGCCCTGTCGTGCGGGGAGAAAGCGAGCCCTTCACGTGGCCTGTCCAACACAGCATCAGTGCACACTCCCTCACACACCGTTCATACAGCAAGTGCAGCATCAGTGCACACTCCCCGGTCCACTGCAGCAACCAGTGCTGTTTGTTGTGGAGGGAGGCAAGCGGTACCACTTCCTGGTTGCTCCAGGCGGCCATTTTAGGAGGGTTAACGCACTAGTCTCCCACTTCGCCTAATCTACATAGCCCCTCATATTCCCGCGCAGCGGTGACGCGCAGCGGTGACGCGCAGCGGTAGCGCCGTAGACGCGCCGAAGAGGCGCCAAAGAGAAGCCAGTCTGCGCCAGTCCGCGTCCAGACGCTTCCTGCTTGCTTGCGGCCAGGATCTTTTCACCATGGTAGGGTTCCCGCTTTCTTATAACTCCTCATCGCTTCTTGCCCTACGTCCTCTCACTAATTTGTCATGTCGTCACTCGTTCCTCCCATCCCACACCGAGTACCATTGTAAAAACTGTAACTGGAGCCCACTCCCCCTACGCACCTGTCACTCGCCCCCTGTTCAGGAATGGAGAATGTTTCTCCTCAATTGTCGGTCTTTACCCAAACATCACACCGAATTGCATATATTGATTGAAGAGCTCAACCCTGAGGCTCTTTTTTTAACAGAAACGTGGCTTCAGACAGATAACGACCCGACTACTGTATGGGTCACTCCCCAAGGATACACGCTTAAAAGACTGGATCGCCAGACCGGGAGAGGTGGTGGACTGGCCATTGTATATCGAGACAGCTATAAATGCTGTATCACCCCTACCACCTCACCAACCTGCAAGAGTCTTCACTTCTCGCTAGAATTCTCCCCCACTACCACCTTTTCTGGCATCCTAGCCTATCATCCACCTGGCACCCTTAACAATTTTATCACTAAAATAACAAACCTTGCTGCAAGTGTTGTGTTGTCCTCGCCTAACTTTACTTTGCTGGGGGATCTTGACTTACATCTAGATGATCCCCACGACACCACAGCTAATAATCTTCGTTCCAACCTACAAGCCATGGATCTATACCAAAAGGGCTTTCATGTAACCCACAATAGGGGTCATCTTCTTGACCACATCTACAGTAATGTAGATGATCTTATGGTGGAGACCCCTATACCATTACCCTGGACCGACCACTTTTTAATACCTTTTACTTGGCGCACCAACCCCCCTTCCTCCTCTCACTACCTCGCTAGGCATCGAGGAAGGAAGTGGCCCTCACTTCCCCTCCCTGCGTGGGAAGCCGCCCTCGCCAGAGACCCACCTAGGAAGGCAACGAACCCCAATACGGCCACCAACAATTTCGACAATTGGATCTCTAGCACCCTTGACCTGGTCCTTCCCAAACACTCTTGTAACTCCATAAAAAGACCCAAAGCTGCCCCATGGTATACACCCGCCCTTAGAATCATGAAATTAGCTTGCCGTAAACGTGAGAGAGCCTGGAGGCAGGACCACTCTCAACTCAGAAAGGCCGAGTACAGAGCTGCTATAAAGCTCTATAAACAGGAGATAAAGGCGGCACAAGCTTCTTTTTATGGAGGGAAAATCAACGCGGCCGCGAATGCCCCAAAGGAAATCTTTAAAATTGTTAAATCCCTTATCTCACCCCCTGCGGAGCGTCCCTCTGCTGAAGGCGCCCAAAATCGCTGCAATGACTTGGCCATCTTCTTTTCCCAAAAAATCCAGGCCATATATTCCTCATTCAGGGACGCTAAGAACGATACGGAATCCCGCGTGCCCACAACCTCTGACCCCTTTGCTTCTTGTACGCTTGATATAATTCCACTCTTGGACATTCCCGGCTTGAATAGACTAATCCCCAAGATATCCTCTGGCTCCCCCAACGACCCATCACCCCCTCAGACCCTCACTAAGGTCATGGACGTTATTCGCCCGGTCATATTGGACGTTCTCAATACATCCATCACCTCCAAATCCGTACCACCTCCATGGAAGTGTGCGATGGTGAGGGCCCTATTGAAGAAGCCCAATCTCGACCAGAACAACTTGGCGAATTACTGTCCCATCTCCTTACTCCCTTGGCTGAGCAAACTGCTTGAGAGGCACGTAAATAACACCTTGGTGGACCACTTGGAGTCCAATAGCCTGTTGCGTGCCTCTCAGACAGGGTTTCGCCCTCTGCACGGGACCAAAACCGCCCTCTTAGCGGTAACGGAAGAGGCGAGAGCCGTGTTGGACCGGGGTGGAAAAGTCGCCTTTATCTTACTAGATCTCAGCGCCGCGTTTGACACGGTCAACCATGTCACGCTATTACAACGACTGGCGGGCATGGGCGTGTCGGGCGCGGCCCTGGAATGGCTGACATCCTTCCTGGCTGACCGTTTCTTCCAGGTCTTTGAGGGTGAGACGATGTCTCCCAAACACCCACTCAGGTGTGGGGTCCCCCAGGGCTCCTCCCTGAGTCCCACCCTTTTTAATGCCTACATGGAACCCCTAGACAGGATAGTCCACCCCTTCGGTGTGCGTATCGTCACCTACGCGGACGATACACAACTGGTGGTCTCCTTAGACCACTCTGAGGGATCGTCCCACACCTTAGGCCCCTGTCTAGAGGCTGTTGCTAGATGGATGCAATCTTCCTGCCTGAAACTTAATGGGGAGAAGACAGACGTCATCCTACTGGGCAACCCTTCTCCCTCTGCCCTTGCATCCATCTGGCCACCATGTTTGGGCCCGCCCCCCATCCCTAAGTCCCAAATAAAGAGCCTCGGGATCTGGCTCGACAAAGCTTTGGACTTCTCGGTCCAAGCTACTAAGACCGCCGCCACCTGCTTTGGGCTTCTGAGGATGTTGCGGAAGGTGCTCCCTCTGCTCCCATTCCAGGCAAGGAGGGTCTTGGTCCAGGCCCTTATACTCTCCCGCCTGGACTACGGGAATGCTCTTTATATGGGAGCTCCGACTTTCGTCACCCAGAAGCTCCAAGTCACACAAAACAGTGCGGCCCGCCTACTCTATAACCTCCCCCGCTGGCAGTCAGCGAGGAATGCCCTAAAGGAGCTTCACTGGCTCCCTGTAGTAGCAAGAGTACAATTCAAGGCCATGTGTATTCTACACAAAGCCTTTCATCGTACAGGTCCCGCAATCCTACATCCCTTGGCTACACCTTATGTCCCGTCCCGCTCCCTTCGTTCCTGCACCCTCCAGCTGGCCACTTCCACCAGTGTCAGGAAAGCCCGCTGGGGAGGCCGCTCTTTCTCCCACACTGCGGCTAAACTCTGGAACACCCTCCCTCTATCTCTTCGAGGAAACAGTAACCACATGTCCTTCAGGAAAGCTCTGAAAACGCACTTGTATGTTAAAACCTGCTGAACTACCTTGAGCTCGCATTAAGCAATCAGTCACAAGCGCTGCGAGGCCTCCGGGTAGTTTAGCGCTATACAAGTGCAATTTTCATTCATTCATTCATTCACTCCTTTACACACCGTTCATACAGCACATGCAGCATCAGTGCACACTCCCTCACACACTGTTCATACAGCACTTGCAGCATCAGTGCACACTCCCTCACACATCGTTCATACAGCACTTGCAGCATCAGTGAACACTCCCTCACACATCGTTCATACAGCACGTGCAGCATCAGTGCACACTCCCTCACACCCCGTTCATACAGCACGTGCAGCCTCAGTGCACACTCCCTCACACGCTGTTCATACAGCACTGCAGCATCAGTGCACACTCCCTCACACACCGTTCATACAGCACTTGCAGCATCAGTGCACACTCCCTCACACACTGTTCATACTGCCGTGCAGCATCAGTGCGAGCTGCACTCAGTGCACAGAACAGCGGAGGCACAAGAAGCAGTGCATGCTGGAGTGTGAGCAGCACTCAGTACACAGAACAGAGAAGGCACAGGCAGCAGTGCATGCTGGAGTGTGAGCTGCACTCAGTGCACAGAACAGTAAAGGCACAGGCCGCAGTGCATGCTGGAGTGTGAACTGCACTCAGTGAACAGAACAGCAAAGGCACAGGCAGCAGTGCATGCTGGAGTGTGAACTGCACTCAGTGAACAGAACAGCAAAGGCACAGGCAGCAGTGCATGCTGGAGTGTGAGCTACACTCAGTGCACAGAACAGTGAAGGCACAGGCAGCAGTGCCTGCTGGAGTGTGAGCTGCACTCAGTGCACAGAACAGTGAAGGCACAGGCAGCAGTGCATGCTGGAGTGTGAGCTGCACTCAGTGCACAGAACAGTGAAGTCACAGGCCGCAGTGCATGCTGGAGTGTGAACTGCACTCAGTGCACAGAACAGCGAAGGTGCAGGCTGCAGTGCATGCTGGAGTGTGAGCTGCACTCAGTGCACAGAACAGTGAAGGCACAGGCAGCAGTGCATGCTGGAGTGTGAGCTGCACTCAGTGCACAGAACAGTGAAGGCACAGGCAGCAGTGCCTGCTGGAGTGTGAGCTGCACTCAGTGCACAGAACAGTCAAGGCACAGGCAGCAGTGCATGCAATGTGTGAGCTGCACTCAGTGCACAGAACAGCAAAGGCACAGGCAGCAGTGCCTGCTGGCGTGTGAGCTGCACGCAGTGAACAGAACAGTGAAGGCACTGCCAGCAGTGCATGCTGGAGTATGAGCTGCACGCAGTGAACAGAACAGCGAAGGCACAGGCAGCAGTGCCTGCTGGAGTGTGAGCTGCACTCAGTGCACAGAACAGTCAAGGCACAGGCAGCAGTGCATGCAATGTGTGAGCTGCACTCAGTGCACAGAACAGCGAAGGCACAGGCAGCAGTGCCTGCAGGAGTGTGAGCTGCACTCAGTGCACAGAACAGCGAAGGCACTGCCAGCAGTGCATGCTGGAGTGTGAGCTGCACTCCGTGCACAGAACAGCGAAGGGACAGGCAGCAGTGCCTGCTGGAGTGTGAGCTGCACTCAGTGCACAGAACAGCGAAGGCACTGCCAGCAGTGCATGCTGGAGTGTGAGCTGCACTCAGTGCACAGAACAGCGAAGGCACAGGCTGCAGTGCATGCTGGAGTGTGAGCTGCACTCAGTGCACAGAACAGCGAAGGCACAGGCAGCAGTGCATGCTGGAGTGTGAGCTGCACTCAGTGCACAGAACAGCGAAGGCACAGGCAGCAGTGCCTGCTGGAGTGTGAGCTGCACTCAGTGCACAGAACAGTGAAGGCACAGGCAGCAGTGCATGCTGGAGTGTGAACAGCACTCAGTGAACAGAACCGCGAAGGCGCAGGCTGCAGTGCATGCTGGAGTGTGAGCTGCACTCAGTGCACAGAACAGTGAAGGCACAGGCAGCAGTGCATGCTGGAGTGTGAGCTGCACTCAGTTCACAGAACAGTGAAGGCGCAGGCAGCAGTATCTGTTGGAGTGTGTGCTGCACTCAGTGCACAGAAGAGCGAAGGCGCAGGCAGCAGTGCATGCTGGAGTATGAGCTGCACTCAGTTCACAGAACAGCGAAGGCACAGGCAGCGGTGCCTGCTGGAGTGTGAGCTGCACTCAGTTCACAGAAAAGCGAAGGCACAGGCAGCAGTGCCTGCTGGAGTGTGAGCTGCACTCAGTGCACAGAACAGTCAAGGCACAGGCAGCAGTGCTTGCTGGAGTGTGAGCTGCACTCAGTGAACAGAACAGTGAAGGCACTGCCAGCAGTGCCTGCTGGAGTGTGAGCTGCACTCAGTGCACAGAACAGTGAAGGCACAGGCAGCAGTGCATGCTGGAGTGTGAGCTGCACTCAGTGAACATAACAGCGAAGGCGCAGGCTGCAGTGCATGCTGGAGTGTGAACTGCACTCAGTGAACAGAACAGTGAAGGCGCAGGCTGCAGTGCATGCTGGAGTGTGAGCTGCACTCAGTGCACAGAACAGTGAAGGCACAGGCAGCAGTGCATACTGGAGTGTGAACTGCACTCAGTGAACATAACAGCGAAGGCACAGGCAGCAGTGCATGCTAGAGTGTGAGCTGCACTCATTGAAAAGAACAGCAAAGGCACAGGCATCAGTGCATGCTGGAGTGTGAACTGCACTCAGTGAACAGAACAGTGAAGGCACAGGCTGCAGTGCATGCTGGAGTGTGAGTTGCACTCAGTGCACAGAACAGTGAAGGCACAGGCAGTAGTGCCTGCTGGAGTGTGATCTGCACTCAGTGCACAGAACAGCAAAGGCACAGGCAGCAGTGCCTGCTGGAGTGTGAGCTGCACTCAGTGCACAGAACAGCAAAGGCAGAGGCAGCAGTGCCTGCTGGAGTGTGAGCTGCACTCAGTGCACAGAACAGTGAAGGCACAGGAAGCAGTGCCTGCTGGAGTGTGAGCTGCACTCAGTGCACAGAACAGTGAAGACACAGGCAGCAGTGCATGCTGGAGTGTGAGCTGCACTCAGTGCACAGACAGTGAAGGCACAGGCATCAGTGCATGCTGGAGTGTGAGCTGCACTCAGTGCACAGAACAGCGAAGGCACAGGCAGCAGTGCCTGCTGGAGTGTGAGCTGCACTCAGTGCACAGAACAGCAAAGGCACAGGCAGCAATGCATGCTGGAGTATGCGCTGCACTCATTGAAAAGAACAGCAAAGGCACAGGCATCAGTGCATGCTGGAGTGTGAACTGCACTCAGTGAACAGAACAGTGAAGGCGCAGGCTGCACTGCATGCTGGAGTGTGAGTTGCACTCAGTGCACAGAACAGTGAAGGCACAGGCAGTAGTGCCTGCTGGAGTGTGAGCTGCACTCAGTGCACAGAACAGCAAAGGCACAGGCAGCAGTGCCTGCTGGAGTGTGAGCTGCACTCAGTGCACAGAACAGCGAAGGCACTGCCAGCAGTGCCTGCTGGAGTGTGAGCTGCACTCAGTGCACAGAACAGCAAAGGCACAGGCAGCAGTGCCTGCTGGAGTGTGAGCTGCACTTAGTGCACAGAACAGCGAAGGCACAGGCAGCAGTGCCTGCTGGAGTGTGAGTTGCACTCAGTGCACAGAACAGCAAAGGCACAGGCAGCAGTGCCTGCTGGAGTGTGGGCTGCACTCAGTGCACAGAACAGCGAAGGCACAGGCAGCAGTGCATGCGGCCTAATATACACAGAGGCAGCTACAGAACATGCAGCCACAGTACAAGTTGCTGCATAGACAACAGCTGTGCACTATTCCTCACAGTTTACACGGCGAGTGCAGCAACAGTGTAGGTATGAGTCATGCACAAAGAACACTTGCAGTAAGGGCAGCAGCAGTGAATGTATGTTCACACACAACCACCAGTGCATTATTTGCGTGCAAGTTTCTTACGCATATACAGACCAGTATTGGCACATCTACAGTCTAGTGTGCGTTTGTGGTGAGTGATTGTGAGTAGGGTGTGTGATGTACGCGACAAGAGATTGTGTTATGTTGAGGTGATGTTTGGTTTGGGTGTGTGTGTGTGATGTATTGTTTTGTATGGATAGTGTCATGGTGACTGTTGGTCTGTTGTTGATACTCAGATGTCTCTGAGTGTGAGCTTGTCTGTGGTATGTGGGATGCTGATGTGGTGATGCAGTTATGTGTGCTTTTATTATCTTTTAGTGTTGTGCTGAGATGTGTTGAGAGTGTGGTAATATCAATTGTTATTATAGTGTGATGTTCTGTGTGCGGGACTTAATATCTGTTGCTACAGTTGTGTGGTGTTATCTGTTGGTGTTGTGTTTGTGAAGTGTTGACTGGGGGTGTAATCTGTTGGTGCTGTGGTGTGCTATTTTGAGGGTGCAGTATTAGCTGTGAGTGCTGTGGTGTGATGTGTTGAGGGTAGGGTATTATCAATTGTTATTGTGATGTGATGTTCTGTGTGGGGGACATAATATCTGTTGCTACAATGGTGTGCTGTTATCTGTTGGTGTTGTGTGTGTGATATGTCGACTGGGGTTCTAATCTGTTGGTGCTGTGGTGTGCTATTTTGAGGGTTCGGTATTATCTGGATTCGTGTGCCAGGTTTGGCAGCTCTGCATTGTCTTGAGCGCTGCATGACTAGCGTGTCGCGTTTTTAAAACTGCCCGTTTTTTATCTTTGTTAATTTTGTTTATTTACCCCTGATTTTACCTGGGAGCTGGCCCTATACTTGCACCATAATAGGCTTATACACTGCTGCTTGAGCGGGTCCGGTTCTGGGGTTGGTGGTGTTTTGACTCGCCTGTATTTCTAACTTGGGTGCCATCTTGGGAAGGGCTTTTGACGCTTTTTGAGCGCCATCTTGAGCGTCCTGGTGGGGCGGTTTGCACCTCACCTGGAGGCCCTATTTAAGGCGGTCCCCTGGACTTTCGCGCCTTGTTGGATTCGTGTGCCAGGTTTGGCAGCTCTGCATTGTCTTGAGCGCTGCGTGACTAGCGCTTCGCGTTTTTAAAACTGCCCGTTGTTTATCTTTGTTAATTTTGTTTATTTACCCCTGATTTGACCTGGGAGCTGGCCCTATACTTGCACCATAATAGGCTTATACACCGCTGCTTGAGCGGGTCCGGTTCTGGGGTTGTTGGTGTTTTGACTCGCCTGTATTTCTAACTTGGGCGCCATCTTGGGAAGGGCTTTTGACGCTTTTTGAGCACCATCTTGAGCGTCCTGGTGGGGCGGTTTGCACCTCACCTGAAGGCCCTATTTAAACCAGTCCCCCTAGCGCAGCGGGTTCGCGCAGCGGGTCTGCCTTCTCTTTGCCAGAGTCCTGCCCGTCTGCGCCCGTCAGCGTCCCGGAGGCGGCGGGGCGGCGTGAGATTCTGGCCTGACAAAGCTTTTATATTTTTCTTTGTCGTTGGGAGGATGATCTGCTATTCTTCGGCTACCCTTCGGGCTTTGAATATCTCTTCCTGTACTTGCCGAACTGTTTTCCCGCGTCGTTTTAGGGGTAAACGGCTCTGCCCTGGGTGTGGTTGGTCGCCTGTTCATGCCCCCCCCGCCACTTTTCGGTTAGACAAGGTCTGTGTGAAACATCTATGCCTACTGCTTAATACGAGATCAGTAGGCAGGCATGCCCTGGACATATTTGATCTTCTTGTTAGGGAAAAACATCTATGCCTCTTGTTGACCGAAACCTGGTTGGGGGAGATGTCAAATCCGGACATCTTAGCGGCTATTCCACCGGATTATAACATCTTCCGTCAGAACAGAGCCAAGGGAAGGGGAGGGGGGGTGGCGGTGGTTGTGAAGAAGAGTGTTGCATGCTCTATTCTCCCCTTGGACACTAGTGTAGGCTCTGAGTCCCTTGCCTTTACTATCAAGCTGACCTCGCATCAAGCTTTTAAAGGGCTGCTGGTATATAGACCTCCAGGACCTGTGGGCTCTTTTTTCGAGGACCTCCAGGTTGCCATCTCTGGATTGGCTTTGTCTGCGCAGCATTGTTTGCTGGCAGGTGATTTCAATTTTCATTTGGATGTGGTTGAGGATTCGGACTCAAACAAATTGTTTGACATTACTGCCCCTTTGGGCCTTGCTCCTGCTCTGACTGGCCCCACTCATGACAAGGGACACACCCTGGATCAAGTGTTCTCGTCGATCCCTCTAGCTGATATTGAACTTCTCCCGGTGCTATGGTCTGATCACAGGTTGATCAGGTTCTCCATATTGGGGAGTGAGCAACTACCCAGCGCCGCCCCTGTACAGCCTAGATCTGCCTCGAGGGCATTGCACAGAGTGCCGCCTCAGCTGTTAGCTCAGGCGCTTGTCGACCACCCGTGCCCCCTCTCGGGTGACCTGGAGCTGGACACAGAGGCCTTGCAGGGCTGGCTGGTAGAGAGGCTAAATGATTTGGCCCCTGTAATGGCCCCTCGGCCCATGGCCAAGCAATTGTCTGCGCCGTGGTTTACAGAGGCGCTGCGTATCGCTCGTAGCCAGTGTAAGGTGGCTGAGAGGGCATGGCGCTCTCAGTATGAAGAGGAGGCCAGACTTGCTTATAGGCTGGCGATTAAAGCCTACCATCGCAACATTCTCTGTGCTAAAAAGGAATATCTTGCCAGAAGGATAGAGGCGGCCTCTAACTCATGCAAGGAGATCTTTACTGTGGTTAGGGAGTTCACGGCTCCTAGATCTAATCTGCCTCAAATAGTGCCATCTGAGTTGTGGGTCTGCGATTGTTAGACGGACCCAGGCAGGTCCCGAGATGGACGAAGGAAAACGACGGTCCGCGGCGGAGCCTGCAGGTCCCGGTGAAGATGACGGTTACAACGGTCCGCGGCCACGCCAGCAGGTCCCGGCGACGATGAAGGTGATGAAGGTTGCGAAGGCTGTGGCAGCGCCAACAGACAGGACGATGGTGCACAGGACAGAGCTATGGCAGCGCCAGTAGTCCGTCTAGGATGAGTTCCTCTTTACGTCTCTCGACTCCAAGATACAACTGCCTTCCTGCTCTGGAGCTGCCCCAGTTATAGGGCTGGAGTGCTTTGATGTCCGGACCTTCGCACTTGGAGGTCGGGAGGTCCGGGATGAGGGGGTCCAGACACCCAGCAGGGGGGTGGAGCCAGTGCCCGGGGAGGCGATGGGCGAGCGGCACTTGGCGGGGGAGAGCCATCGACACCTTTTTCTCCCATTGACTTGCCAAGTAGCCCGCTCACCTCCTGGGTGGATGGTGGTGCCGGGATGTCTGAGGCCTGGCCAGGCCCAGGGTTGAGGTCGGCCGGGGGCCAGGTGGCCACGTGGTGGAGTGTCCAAGATGGCGCCCCAGGATGGGCGCGTAGGCTGGCAGTGGATCGGACCCACGAGGTTGACGGGCTCGAGGGCAGGGGTCCCTGAGGGGACGGAGGACGTGCAAGGGTGGTGTGTGGTACCTACGGGACCGGGCTCAGGCCGGGTCGGGCCGGGGGAGAGCGGCCTTTCATGTGGCCTGTCCAACATGCGTCCCCCCCAGCTGAAGGCGGGGAGAGTTACCCATCCTCTTGGGGACTCTCCTCGTCGAGGCGGAAGAACCGGGACAGGCCATCCGCGTTGGCGTGATCTGGCCCAGGCCGGTGTTCGACTGTGAAGTCCATACTTTGTAGGGAGATGGACCAGCGTAGTAACTTCGGGTTTTCCCCCTGCATCTGCATCAGCCACTGCAGGGGTCGGTGATCGGTCTGTACCCGAAAGTGTGTGCCAAAAAGGTAGGGCCGGAGCTTCTTGAGGGCCCATACCACAGCGAAGGCCTCCCGCTCTATGGTGCTCCAGCGCTGTTCTCGGGGTAGGAGTCGTCTGCTAATGAAGGCCACCGGTTGATCAAGGCCTTCGGTGTTCACTTGAGACAGGACTGCCCCAATGCCATGGTCGGAGGCATCCGTCTGGACGACAAACTCCCGGCTGTAGTCGGGGGCCTGGAGCACAGGGGCGGAACACATGGCGGCTTTCAATTGTTCAAAGGCAGTTTGACACTCTGGGGTCCAGTTGACTTTCTTGGGCTGGTTTTTCGACGTGAGTTCTGTGAGGGGTCCCACTATAGTACCATAGTCTTTCACGAACCTTCGGTAGTAGCCTGTGAGGCCCAGGAAGGCTCGTACCTCAGTCTGTGTGATGGGGGGCTGCCAGGACTGGATGGCGGCAATTTTTAGCTGCAGAGGGGCCACCAGGCCGCTTCCCACCTGGTGCCCGAGGTAGGTTACAGACCCTTGTCCAATTTGACATTTGCTGGCCTTGATCGTGAGGCCAGCCCGCTGTAGGGCTTGCAGCACTGCTCGGAGGTGGTGGAGGTGCTCGGACCAATGGTGGCTGTACACAGCGATGTCGTCTAGGTAGGCGGCGCTGAATCCTTCGAGCCCCGCCAGGACCTGATTGACGAGCCGTTGGAATGTCGCTGGGGCGTTCTTCATGCCGAAGGGCATGACTGTGAAATGGTAATGGCCATCGGGTGTGGAAAAGGCAGAACGTTCTTGCGCCCGGGGTGTGAGGCCGATCTGCCAGTAGCCCGCCGTCAGGTCGAAGATACTGAGGTAGCGGGCAGCTCCCATGCGGTCGACCAGTTCATCTGCCCGAGGGATGGGATGTGCGTCTGTTCGGGTGACCGCGTTCAAGCCCCGGTAGTCGACGCAGAACCGAAGATCTGGGGTGGTGCCGGGGGCAGCTGCTTTGGGGACCAGTACTACCGGGCTGGCCCAGGGGCTGTCTGAAGCCTCGATGACCCCGAGTGTGAGCATCTTGGCTACTTCTTCCTGGATGCAGGCCCGTACCCGATCTGGCACGCGGTAGGCCCGGTGGCGGATAGGGGGGCTGTCCCCCGTGTCTACATCGTGCACACACCAGGAAGTGACACCTGGGGTGAGGGAGAACAGGCTGGCGAACTGTGATAGGAGAGCTTGACATTCCTGACGTTGCTCTCCGGTGAGGGTCTCCGAGAGTCGGACCCCATCCACGGAGCCGTCTTGCTCCCGAGTCCGTAGGAGGTCAGGGAGGGGCTCGGAGTCTTCTTCAGCCCCAGTGTCTGTGGCCATCAGGAGGCTGAGTTCTGTACGCACAAAGTGGGGCTTTAGTCTGTTAGCGTGGAGGACCCGGAGTGGGTTCCGGGAGGATTCCATGTCGATGAGATAGGTGGCAGGGCCCTGGCGCTCGATTACTTTGAAGGGCCCCGTCCATTTGTCTTGTAGGGCGCATGGCTCGGTGGGGGACATCACCCATACCTGTTGTCCAGGTTCAAATTCAATGGATGAGGCATTTCGGTCATACCACTTTTTCATGTCCTCTTGACTGGCCTCTAGGTTGGCTTTTGCCAGTTCCCGGAACCGCCGGGTCTGGTTGCGAAGGGTTAAGAGATACCGGAAGACATCTGGAGGGTTCTTTAACGGAGGCATCTCCCAGCCTTCTTTGACTAGGCTGAGCGGCCCTCGCACTGGGTGTCCATATAGCAGTTCAAATGGGCTGAAGCCCAGGGACTTCTGGGGGACCTCTCGATAAGCGAAGAGGAGGCACGGCAGCAGCACATCCCACTGGCGACGGAGGGGCTCTTCCAACCCCCCGATCATCCCCTTTAGCGTGCGGTTGAACCGCTCAACGAGTCCGTTCCCTTGAGGGTGATAGGGGGTCGTGAATCGGTAGGTGACCCCGCACTGTTGCCAGAGGGATTTCATGTATTTAGAAATAAAGTTCGTGCCTCTGTCGCTGACGACTTCTCGGGGGAAGCCCACCCGGGAGAAGATCCCCATCAGAGCCCGGCCGACTACCGGGGCGGTCACCGTCCGCAGAGGGACAGCCTCAGGGTAGCGGGTGGCGTGGTCCACCAGCACCAAGATGAATCGATGGCCTTGTTTTGTGCGCGGGTCCAGGGGCCCCACAATGTCTATTCCGACCCTCTCAAACGGGGTAGTGACCACGGGAAAAGGTTGTAGGGGAGCTTTTAGTTTGCGGCCGCTCTTTCCACTGGCTTGGCACGTGGGGCAAGATCGGCAATGCTGGTGCACATCGTTCCGCATTTTGGGCCAGAAGAAGTGGGTCACTAGGCGACTGTAGGTTTTATCTTGTCCCAGGTGTCCTGCCAGGGGGACATCGTGGGCCAGGTTTAACAGAAAGTCTCTAAAACGGAGGGGCACCACTAATACTCGGTTGCTCCCCAGCTCGGCGATTCTTTGCTCGCTGTACAGCAGATCATTGTCCCAGTAGACCCAATGAGTTCCGGAGGTATCCCCTGCGCTTTGGGCGAGCGCTTGCTGGCGGAGTCCCTCGAGGGAGGGACAGGTCTTCTGTTCTTGGCGAAATTGTTCTTGCGTGGGCCCCCCCCCTTGAGGCCATTGGTCGAGGTTAGCGAGGTCGGAAGGTTGAGCTGGTTCGGGGGGGATGTCACGGTCGGTGTTTTCGGCTGGGGCGACCGGAGGCGGTGGCGCCGGCCATTCGGGTTCTTCTGGGCGGTGGTTGGCACGGGCGGCCATGGACCGGGTGGTGACGCACGCCCAGTCCGGGACGCCTAACATCCCCAGGTGTTCTCTTCGCTCCACGGCTGCCCACGGAGAGCTTTCAAGGTCATTTCCCAGGAGGCAGTCTACGGGGGCATCGTCTCGGACCGTTACTTTCAACATGCCGGAGACCCCTCCCCATTCGAAAGGGACGCAGGCCATCCGACACAGACTTTCCGAGTTATCGGCTGATCGTACAGGGCAGAGAATGTTCGGTAGATACTGTTCTGGGGTCACCAGGTGACAGCGGACGGCTGTTACACTGGCCCCGGTGTCACGAAGGGCTTCGGCCCGGCGTCCATTGATGCTCACCCACTGGCTGTACTTCTGGGTGTTAGCGGGTAGGGGGACCCGCGGGACCATGTCTTTCCCCCCTAAGCATGCTAGAGCCATGGCGGCTGGCTCCCACTCTTGTTGCTCTTGTTCGTATTCTTCCTGCTCCTCGGAGATCTGTTCTTCCCCTAGGGCTGCAGCGGCCACTTGGCGGGGTCTTGGGCTCTGGTACTGCGGGCAGTTTGGGTCGTTGGCATAGTGGCCGACTCGTTGACATCGGTGACACGTGACATTGGCTCTGTACCCCGGTCGCGCCGGGGTGCTGCCCCGGTTGGCCGGGGGGGTGGTGCTGGTAGCGGGGGTGACCGGAGCGTTGTCTCTTCCTCGTCCTTGGCCCCCTCCTCCTCCTCTGGGTCGGTGCTGACCATTGTTGTTCCGGTTCTGTTCGTAGGACCCATTCCGGCCCACTCTGGTGATCTCCCACCGGTCAGCTTCGGCTGCGAGCTGCCGGGGATCCGTTAACTTGCTGTCGAGGAGGTGCTGGCGGAGTTCAATAAAGCAATTGTTCGACAGGTGCTCCCATACTATCAGATTGAACAGTTGTTCGTAGGTCGTGACGTTGCTTCCTCTGATCCAGCCCTCGAAGGCTCGGCTAAAGTATGTTACATAGTCCACCCAAGTTGTACCCGGGATGCGGGTGCAGTCTCGGAACCTCTGACGGTACATCTCGGGTGTGAGGCCATAGCGGGTGAGGAGTGCCGCTTTCATATGGTCATAGGAGGTCATCTGGTGGTCCGGGAGCTGTAGCAGGGTGTCGCGGCCCTCGTTGAGGAATCTCCCCCATAGACCGGCTCCCCAGTCGCTTCTATCGATCCGGTGTGCAGTCATAGCGATTTCATAGGCCTTAAACCATTGCTGGATGTCGTCCTCTCGGAAATATTCTCGGACCACATCCTTGGGGATGTGTACCTTTTTCTCTGTGGTCCCTGAGGTGTGGGGTCGCTCGGGCACCCCTGCTTCTTTATTCTGCTTGCGCAGGTTGATTTCGGCTAGGTTCCGTTCGTGTTCGTACGCCAGTTTTTTTTCCTCGAGCTCCCTTTGTCTTTGTTTCTCCTCTCTTTCTTCTCGGAGACGCAGGTGCTCTAAGTTGATTTTTTGTTCGGCCAACTTAAGTTCAACGTCCATTTTGAGTCGGGCCATTTCCAGCTCGTGTAGTCGGGTTCTTTCTCTTTCCTGGATCTCGTTTTGCGAGAGACCCGTTCTTTGCCCTTCAGGGGCCGTGGTGGTTTTTTCTGCGGTGCTTTGATCGGGGGTTCCGGCAGCCCCAGTCTCTGCCCAAGATTCTAGGGCATGCTTAAAATCGTCCTTGGTGCTTAGTCCGGTGGTAGCGATACCTAGTTCGATGCAGAATTGTTTTAGTTCACGATGGCTGTACTCCTCCAATTTCTCCATTTGGAATTTCTCGGTTGATCCGCTTTCTTTAGTTGTCATTGTGATTTCGTCGTGGGGTGAGCTACTCTCTGTACGTTTACGCGGTGATTCGGATCGCGCCGCTGGCCACCAATGTTAGACGGACCGGGAGGGTCGGCCGAGACTACGGGGAGAGGTCTCCGGGGAGAGCCGTCTCCAACGACTGTACAGACGAGTAACTTCCCCCCCACAGACGGACACCACACAAGGTTGAAGGTTAACGAGACTTTATATGCAATTCTTAGGTTACGATGATATGATACAAGGAGGTCTGGACTCAGGGGTCCCCTCGATTCTAGTCTCTGGTTTGGGGAAAGGGTAGCGGGACAGTCTTGTTACCAATGAGTGAAAAATAGCTCTCAATCCTCGAGCTCGGCGTTCTAGATG
Organism: Lissotriton vulgaris; assembly: GCF_964263255.1. NCBI lineage: Eukaryota > Metazoa > Chordata > Amphibia > Caudata > Salamandridae > Lissotriton > Lissotriton vulgaris. The sequence continues at coordinate 186,453,448 of NC_141695.1, read as the reverse complement.
ATCGGGCCGCGGCGGAGCCAGGCAGGTCCCGAGATGGACGAAGGAAAACGACGGTCCGCGGCGGAGCCTGCAGGTCCCGGTGAAGATGACGGTTACAACGGTCCGCGGCCACGCCAGCAGGTCCCGGCGACGATGAAGGTGATGAAGGTTGCGAAGGCTGTGGCAGCGCCAACAGACAGGACGATGGTGCACAGGACAGAGCTATGGCAGCGCCAGTAGTCCGTCTAGGATGAGTTCCTCTTTACGTCTCTCGACTCCAAGATACAACTGCCTTCCTGCTCTGGAGCTGCCCCAGTTATAGGGCTGGAGTGCTTTGATGTCCGGACCTTCGCACTTGGAGGTCGGGAGGTCCGGGATGAGGGGGTCCAGACACCCAGCAGGGGGGTGGAGCCAGTGCCCGGGGAGGCGATGGGCGAGCGGCACTTGGCGGGGGAGAGCCATCGACACCTTTTTCTCCCATTGACTTGCCAAGTAGCCCGCTCACCTCCTGGGTGGATGGTGGTGCCGGGATGTCTGAGGCCTGGCCAGGCCCAGGGTTGAGGTCGGCCGGGGGCCAGGTGGCCACGTGGTGGAGTGTCCAAGATGGCGCCCCAGGATGGGCGCGTAGGCTGGCAGTGGATCGGACCCACGAGGTTGACGGGCTCGAGGGCAGGGGTCCCTGAGGGGACGGAGGACGTGCAAGGGTGGTGTGTGGTACCTACGGGACCGGGCTCAGGCCGGGTCGGGCCGGGGGAGAGCGGCCTTTCATGTGGCCTGTCCAACAGCGATCTTGCCAGGTTCTTTACGGATAAGATCAAATCGATCCAGGCCTCCTTTCCAGAGAGGCCCGATGAAGGGTCTCTTAGCATTGGGGTGGGACCTGTTCCATCGTCCACGCCAGATGTTGTCTTGGCGGAGTTCCCCCCTGTTTCCATTGATGCTTCCTTTGTCCTTCTGGCCAGTCTTAAATCTGGCTCGCCACTAGACCCCTGTCCGGCCAAATTTTTGACCAGGATGGCGCCGGTGGTGAACCCTCTGGTCAATCCTTTATTGAACTTGTCTTTGCGGGAGGGGAGGGTCCCGCGGGCATGGAAAAGGGCTATGGTGATCCCCCTCCTCAAGAAGCCTGGATTAGATGCCGAGGTTTTGGCCAATTACAGGCCAATTTCCCTCCTCCCGGCTTTGGCTAAGATCACGGAGAAGCATGTGCAGGGCGTTCTTTCTAGTTTTCTATAATCAAATGACCTGCTGCACCCCTCGCAATCCGGATTCCGGCCCAATTTAAGCACGGAGACGGCACTCCTGGAGGTGTCAGAGGTTATTCGGGAGACACTGGACGCAGGAGGCAAGGCCATGCTTGTCATGCTAGATCTGTCGGCGGCCTTTGACACCGTCCCCCACGAGGCGCTTCTCGCCAGACTCTATGACATCGGTCTTAGGGGGACGGTTCTCAAATGGTTTACATCCTTTCTTGAGGGCTGCCGACAAACGGTCTTGGCCTCCCCGAGCTCCGCTGAGATGCCGCCTTTGGGAGTCGGAGTTCCACAGGGCTCTGTGTTGAGCCCGACTCTTTTTAATATCTTTATGACCCCACTGGCGGCACTGGTGGAGTCTTTTGGTGCCCAGATCATGTCCTACGCGGATGACACGCAACTGCTCTTCACGTGCAGGAAAGATCAGGCATTTGATGGAGAGAGCATCCGGGGGTGCCTGGGGATGGTCTTTGATTGGTTCCAGCGGAGTAGCCTCAAGGCCAATTCCAACAAGTCTGAGGTTTTGCTCTTTGGCTGCGCCGCTGACCCTGAATGGCGCGAGTGGTGGCCAGTGGACATGTGTCCCCCTGCTCAGCCATCTCAGGTGGCCAAAAACCTGGGAGTCAAGTTTGATAACAAACTCACGCTAAGATCACACATTCTTGGTCTGACGGGCACTTGTTTTGGCATCTTGAGGATGCTCCGGAAGTTCTTGCTGCTGCTCACAGAAGAGCATAGAAAGGTCACTGTGCAAGCCTTAATAGGCTCCAGATTGGACTATATTTAGGGCTCCCGGACTATCTGGTTCAGCGGCTGCAGGTGGTGCAGAACTCCGCGGCTCGCGCCATCTATGGCCTTCATAGGCGCGCGAGAGCATCCGGGTTGTTACAGGCGCTCCACTGGCTGCCTATCCGGAAACGGATTATGTTTAAAACTTTGACTCTGGTGCATAAAGCACTTTTTGGCTCGGGAGCTAGGTATCTGCAGCGAAGGCTTGCCTTTTATCGCCCGGCTCGTTCACTGCGGTCGGAATCCCTGTTCACGGCCGTGGTCCCTCGAGTGAGGAAGGCTCGCACTGGGGGTCGTTCCTTCAGTCTCAGGGCCCCACAGTTGTGGGACTCCTTACCTCTTGACTCTACGTAGCACTCCCAACTTGTTCCTATTTAGGAAGAGCCTTAAGACCTGGCTTTTTAACCTTTAGGCTGTTTTCCTTTTTGTTTTTTGTTTTAGATTGTTATGTTTGTTTACGCTGAGGTGTGATGTGTTGAGGGTGGGATATTGTCTGCTGGTGTTTTACTGTGATGTGTTGACTGAGGGGATTTAATCAGTTGGTGCCGTGATGTTATATGTTGTGGGTGTGATATTATCTCTTGGGGTTGTGTGTGATGAGTTGATGTCCTGTGGTTCCTCACAGGCATAGCTGGACTGTCCCTTCTCGCATTTTCCACATCTGTAGTTTAGGGGCATCTATAAAAGCAAGATGGGCCTATGATTTTGTAAGGCATGGGCAAAGTAGACAATTCCCAGTGCCCCACCTTCCAAGGGGACCCCTAGAAAGTAAACTTCATCTCAGTTTGACCTTTGCCTATTATATTTCGTTATCTATCTTTCATAAGTGCTGGCAGTAGGGGGGCATGGGTGCTGCAGCACCCCCAAAATAAACATGCAGGAAGCCCTAAGGTGACTCAGCATAAAGATGACTTTCATTTTTTTTTTATCATGTCACATTTCCTGTGTGTTCAAAGACTGAGGTCAAATGTCAGTCTAGTCTTCTGACAAATTATTTATTTTTCTTTTAACATGCGGAGAGATGTTTACTTTTCTTTCTGAAAGAAGGAATATTTTATGAAGGGAACTATTTGACAATCTTGCTTGTGTAAATGGAAAGGCTGTAGAATGTCATTTTCTTCTAACACAACAAAATGTAAAAACCTATAAATGAAATGTACAAATGTTTCAAATTAAAAAAACAGCTAGAAAAGCACAAACAAATCAATTTTTTTCTAATTCTGAAGTGCAACGGGAACAAAGTTTCTAATAGACTTAAAACAAATAAAGACACTTTACTTGGTGATGTGCAAATGACAAATATTGACTGTGTGCTCCTGAATGCAGCACGGGCGACATCCCACACTCTTTCCTCTCTGTTGCCCAACAAGCTTGCATCAACACTTGCTCTTTTTGTGATGCTTGGATTTTTCTGAATCCCTATGAGTTCAGTCATGTAAAACTGCTAGCAGCACCCCTACTCTGAAAGTTGTTCCAGCACCAGTGAAACGTCTATGCCTACATTTAATGCTGACTATTTACTCAGGGTCATCTTATGAATATTTAGAGTCCCATGCAAAACATATTTCAACAATGTTTAACAAATAATTTAGGATTGTTGGCCTTATATGGCCTTTAAGTTGCAGGTAATTTTTAATAAAATTCAACGTTTTTCCAAACAGAGGCCCCTAAAGGAAGTCTTATGCCTAAAATTCTTAATAGAACACTGGGGTGGGCTGCTATGACCAATAACGGCCCGCTGGTCCCTGTCTATGTTGGTGGCCTCTTCCAGCGTGTGGCTCGTTTGAACATTATTGCCAAGGGGGATTTTTGATTCCAGTCCCGCTCTGGACGCAGGCCTGGCTGACTGCACGCAACACAACCCTCTTGGGGGCGTTAATACTTTTCATCTCGAAATATACACAGCAGGACACGGTTCTCTGACCAGGAGTTTTGTATGCTGGCTGTTTCTTTGTATGATTGGGTCAGATCAAAGCAAGACTACATCACCCATAATTCATGCGGAGATGGCACTAGAATAGTGCAGCCTTGCGGCTGGCTTGGAGAAAGGACATTAGTAGATCCTTTGAACGATATCTACTTCCGTTTAGTAAAACCCTAAGAACCCGCCTGTTTGGGATATTTCCTCTAGTCCAAGCTCTTAGCTGCCCTATATTTTGGTTATGACGCGCTATATAAGTGATTAGATTGATTCTCTGAAAGATGAAGCAGTGAACATGAACTAACGCAAAGGTGGCGCCTACCTTCAGTGTCACACTGTAGGAAGTCCTGACTTCTTACACAACATTTATATTTTCTTTGTGTGTCTGTTTTGGAGCCCATCAGCTGGTATGCTGCACAGAAGCACCAAGAAGAAGTGCCCGGGGAGTATCTGATCCCATGCACCACCAGGACACTGGCGCTTTAGGGAGGCGGCAGTGGCAGACCTTGGGGAGCAGGCAGGGGACTTTGAAGGAGCCCCGAGGTGAGAGAGACCAATATGCATCAGGCTAACGCCAGATATGGGGCGCGTACTCAGGGGGAAGGGGGTGCAGGAAAGTGGGGACAGATAAGCAAGAGTAGGGTGAAGGACCTGCAGACTAGATGCAGTGGTCAACACTGCTCAGAGGATCATGTGTGGTGGTCCCGCTTTATGGAAAAACTAGATTAATATCCTGGGTACCACTCCTGCATCTCAGACTATAGGTGAAGCAGTGGGGGCCATTGGGGAATGGTCAAGCAGAGAGTCACATTAATAGCATCACCCACGCCCCCCTTCCTCCACCACCAACCAGTGGCATGCGCCCTGTGCTTAGAAGACAAAGCTGTGGGTTTGGAAATCTGCAGGGAGCTGTATAGACCAATACATGAATACATGTAGGCTTACTGAAGACACAGGCAATAGGAAACAGCAGCCAATCATCTCTCCATTCAGGGGCAGCTCCTCCGATATGGTGGAGGAGCGTTGCCCCACTACTTTTAAGCATTGCGACGAAGAAGAAACATAAAATTATAATAAAGTTATCATCAGTTTATGTTTTGTGCCTCTTAACGGGTGGGCGGGGCTGCTCTGCTAACGGATGGCAGGGGAGAAGTGGTTTGCCCACTACAAAGTGCGCAATGACTGTTTGGTCACCCTCTCGGGCCGCCCAAACCAGTCATGCACACTTTCCCCGTTCTCCATGCAGGCTGCATTACAGCCTGCATAGAGAACAACCCCAGGCCCCCATTCCCTGGGTGAGTGTCGAACCAAGCCACCACCCCGCCCTCCCCGCACTCCCACACCCGGCCTACCAGCCGTGAACCATGCTGGCCGCCACTGTCTCCATGGCTCCTTTCCCACATACACTTCATTTGTTTTAAAGCACTGGTAAAGGCTGGCTTTACTAACCCACTCAGCCATCAACATAAAATACAGATCTGATCTTTGCAGCAGGCATATTAACCCTCTGCACTACTTTAGGCCACAAGACAAAACTCAATCTCTTTCTCTAGTGGGAACATTAATTACACTAGTTATAGTGAAATTTTTAGTGCTGCCTGAAAGATGGACACCCAAGGTACTGTGCAGCAGGTGCTTTGAATCTTAAGTTATTCTAAACACAGCTGCAACGGTCGCACTGCCCTTAAGCTGACCCTGGGACCGGTTAACACCTCTTTGTAACCTTTAGCGTTCTATACGATCTCGGATTTAGCTTCAGCATGACCTCTTCACAATTTGCTCATATTTTCTCACTTTCCTTTATTCATTCACAAAGGATAAAGGTCCAAGCACATTCTTCTCCCACTCAGCCGCGGCCGCAAGTGGGAGTACCTGCAGGGAGGTGACGTGGGGAAGGGGAGGGGAAGGGTGGGGGGTAGTAATGTATGGATTACGGAGCTTCCCAGGTAAGTAAACATTAAAATAAATAAAACAAATTTCGTTGAGTGCACTGCATCCCCAAATGCAATTCGGTGTGTGCAACAAAATTCGTATCATTTATTTAAATGTCTACTTACCTGTAAAACTCCATAATCCATACATTACCCCCCCCCCCCCCCCCACCCTGGCCCACCCGCTCCCCACGTCACCGCCCTGCAGGTACTCCCACTGCCGGCCCTGGCTGCTCCCACTCATTAACTCAAAAAGTACATATCAGGTTACATCATGTTGTAAATCCGGTGTGACTGATGCTTATTCCGTTCAACTTCTACAATGTGCACAAAACTTTTAAGAGGACTTTGTATAACTAAGTTAACTAAGATTTCATTAAACAGCTCAACCATACTATCACTCTGAGGTCTATATAACCAAATTCTCACGCATTTCATACTGCACTATTCATGGAGATATTTCATATAGCTGGATATAAATTTTAAATCATTATCAAACAGGATAATGCAAGTATACCTTCCAGTCATGGGTCCCGGGAATTCTGTGCTACTGGAACCAAGCTATACCCAGGTTATAAGCCTATAACAAGGGGAAAACGGGTTCTGGGCAGCTTGTGTTCTGGTTCAGGGATGACCAGGCTTAGCAGTTTGGCTGAACTGTTCCGATTGGAGCAGCGTCAAGAATGAATTTGCATATAGCTTGGTACAAACTGAGGTGACATGGTGTGCAAAATAATGACAGATTGGAATGCGGCCCGGAGTTATTACCAGTAACTGAGATGAATTGAATCATTCCATCCATCACTATTTTTGCATAATTCAGTGTGTAGCCCTAAGTGGAATCGGGAATGCCGAGACGTGGGTCCCGTGCAGTAGCGACTCCTGGAGGGTGGGGCGGGAGGTAGTAAACTCCGGCATACGACCAGTCGAAGTTAGGAAAAGACATAAATAAATAAATAAAACAAATTATTTTCTTTACCATACTCCAACCGGCCGTATGCTAGAGTCTATTACCCCCCACTCTGGCCCTCCCCCACCCCCGCCTCACCACCCCGCAGCACTCCCTCTAGGAGCCGCTACTGGTCCCGTGCACACAGTGTCACTGGAAGCAAGCTATACCCAGCTAATGAACCCATAACCAGCGTGAAACCAGTTCTGGGTTGTTTGTGCTTTGGTTTAATGGAGGACCTGGCTTGACAGTTCGGGCTGGACTGGTCCGATTGTGGCAGGGTTGAGACTGATTAGAATATAGCTGGGTCCAAACTGAGGTGGCATGACTGGCCGAATAATGAAGACTAGGATGTGGCCCTTGTAATTTCCCGTGGCTGAGATTAATTCAATAATTCCATCCTCCATTTTTTGTATACTTTGTTGTATCTTCTTCAGCAAAGGCTTGGTATGTAAACAAAATGACACTTTGTTGTAGGAATAGCCAAAACCATACCTGCAACCCAAAGTGATGAGTGATTGATCCTGAGCAACAACTTCTCAGAATGACTAGACCACAAATGGCCTGGGCGAAACTTGAAGAAGGCAGTGAAATGGGTGGAATTGCCTATATTTTTCATTATGTAAAATTCATTAAATTTGCCCATTATATGCTTTAGTCAACTTTGTGTATTTTTTTAAATAAATGAGAGACTAGTTTAGGCAGAACATGAATAGTTAAGGGTTATTGTCAGTTCCAAACACTCTCTACTTGGTATCTCCCAATACTTTTTTTTTACATGCAATGGACGTTTGTATGAAAAAGTCAGAGGAGATGTGGGCATTTTACACTAAAAGCACAGGTTTGTGAACTTTTTATGGAATGTTGTGAAAAAGATTACGCTAGACAAACACATTTCACAAACTATTTACTGCAACTTTTTTCCACACTCTGTATGGACATTAGGCCTAAAGTACAAGTTTGATGCAACTGCATCATTATTTATTGCCTCTAATACCCTGGAATTAATTTTTAATGGATGCCATCGACATCAGCAATTCTGAGTTTTATCCTGAAAATGGTGCATAGCAAGTGGATTTGGTGCTTAACCAGGCGTTTTTCGCATAGCAAATCTTACGACTTTGGCCTGATGCAATTCATATAGTAGAAAATAAACTACAGGAAACATGCTACATACTCACATTTTAGAAACCATGCAAATCATGTGTTACACCTTTGTACGAACTTTACGATGTACTCGTACTGGAGGCCTTTGTGTGTATTGTAGTGGCCTAGTGAATATTACTCAAAATGCATTGCAGATAATTCCTCACCTTTCTTTCTTTCCCATCAGCCAAACACTCCTACCAAAACTAATTTCTGACTCGATTCTTCTTGAGACAGATACTCATAGGGCCCCATTGAGTAATTATTTTATTACACAACCCTTCAGGAGGAACTAAGGGGCATATTATCAAAGGGGGGTTTATCTCCGCTTTTTTGGCTTTAAAAGCCAAGAAAGCGGAGATAAAATGATCTCCCTATTACCTAGCTGTCGCTAACACCAGTTAGCGACAGCTAGTAGGAGATAGCGACCATCTTGGGCCCCACTTTGCATGTCAGTGATATTTATCACTAATGACATGCAAAGTGGGCAAGCCAAGATGTTAGCGACTGGAAACAGTCGCTAACATCGCTATCTCCTATTACCAACTTTTGGAGATATTCGCGCTAAGCGCGAATATCTCCAAAAGCTAACACCTGCCCTGAGCAGTTCCTAGCCATGTTATCCAATGGTAGGTGGATAACATGGCTAAGAGCATTAGCTCGGTAATGCATGAATATCGCTGACTTTTCTGCGATATTCATGCATTTCGGCCGATTTTTATCGCTTAGGAGATAAACCTTGATAATATCAAGGCTCCTAATCGTTAAAAATCGTCGCAGCTCGGCGATAAAAATATTGCCGCTAAGCAAACCTAGCGATAATTATCGCTAGTTGTTGGTAATATGCCCCTAAATTACCACATTTGACTAGTACATCATCCTGTGACAGCTCAGTGGCTACCCTCCATACAACTGTAAATTGTGTTCAGACTATTTTCAAAAAGCCAATCCTATAGTATAACTTAAAACCTTCCGCAACTTATTGTCATTCCTTACTTTCTGACACCATCTCTCCTTATCATGAGACTGCCGCACTTTCACCAACTCTTCATTTAGTCCTTCTTTGATTTCTTCTTCCACAACCTCCCTCTTCCACTGGTAACCTACACAGGCAGCCAGCCAGGACATTTCTTCCTCCAGTAGTTATTCAGCCTTCAAATTAAACTCCTGTAGTTTGGGTGATGAACGAGCTGCAGCTATCTTAAACTATAACCCAAGAATGTCAACTAAAGAATGAGGATGATCAATCTTGACCACAATTATGCTTTAAACTTTTCAATACTCTACACAGATGCTGACATTTTCCATTAATGGTAGAATATATCCTTTCAACAAGTTGTAATACTTTGAAACACAACTACCCCTTCTGAGTTTGTCTTTCAAAATGCTTAACACTTTTTCTACAGTAACATCACACACTTGCTTATTTTCACCAAAAATAGGAATGTTGGACTACAACTATCGAGTTTATATTTTTTAATATAAAAATGTTCTGAAATACAAATGTTGTGGACACCAGATCAAAGGACATCCCAAAGAATTGGTAAGTGCCATCAGGTGGAATAAATGCAGTGAGATGTATAGCACTACATCACATTAGCGTGATGGTATGCCACTCTGAGAACGCAGAACACCCTTGCAAAGGGTCCTGCGTTGGCGCTAGGCTCCACACAGTGAACCAGCGCAAGGAGGCAGCAGAAATGCTCCCATATTTGTAAATATGGAGCATTTCTGTTCTCTCCCTTTCATGAAAGCAGAGCAGCAGTATCCCTTCCTGCACAACAACTCAATCCTTAAAGGCTGTTAGGATGAAAAATGTCCTTCTCATTTGCACCCGTGCCCTGAGTGCCCCCACTGAACTGATTTCTGGATCCCTAATGCAGATTTATTTGTCACAGGTGAACACAGACCATGTGTGCATGTCATGACAAAGGCTTGTGTCGCGGGTTACAGTCCTGTTGGACTGTGAGGGGTGACCGAAGCGTAATCCTCATGGTAGCGAGCGGCTATAGCCTTTACCAAGAGTAAAGCAGCATTAAAGTTCAGCTGCTGTGTGCTTAACTCATCCTTGGCCATCTTCAGTTTGGGTGTGTAGTGCTAGGCAGAGCATTTATGGGGTACATGTGCTGAGAGTATGTCTATATGTGAGTGGTAGCATACAGGGTTAATCAGGTACTATGTAATGCATTATGTGCATGTACTTGGAGCATGTATACCTGTAAATGGTACACTCCAGGAAGGATGTAGTGCTGGGTGTATGTGTGCCTGTGAGTAGTACTATACATGGCAGACTCTGGTTTCTTTTTTTTAGACACAGGCTGCGTGGTGAAACATGAGGAGTGGAAGTAGAGGAATGCCCCAGAGAGACGTTTGTATTTCTGCATTCCTGAAAACAAGGTGGGATACACTGCAAAAAGGGAGAGGCAGGATCCCCAGTACACTTCAAACAGCGCTCTTTGATTCAGAGAGAGATCACAAGGAACAGGCATGTGTTGTGGGCCTATCAGATTTGGAGTCGCTCCTGCTGTGGTAACTTCTTTCAGGAGGAAGAGAGGGCAGAGGAGTAGGCACTTCAAAAGGAGGGAGACCCCCAACATAAACCTCAAAGACTAAGATTCTAAGTCACATTTAGTGTCTGGGAACGGTAAGAAAATGAGCTTGAGACCCCCAAAACTGTTAAATGTCAGTCAGCCAGTTGGACTGTGCAAGGAGGAGACATTCTGCAAGACGTCTGCCTGTGACCCGGACTGGGGACCATGTCCTGATTGTCTCCCAGGTAGGTAAGGAACATCAAAACACACAAGATGATGGACAGAATGTTGCACATTGGCAAAACATTCACCCCCAGTCACAGATCTGTGTTTAATTCATCCTTATGTTGCTCCCCACGCCACCCCATTTCAGACATGGCCATATGCAAATCAGTCTTGACCCTGTGCCTCATGGGAACAGTCCATCCCGAACTGCCAAGCCATGTCTTCCCTGGACCGGAATCAAGCATCCTAGGACCGGTTTCTGGCGATCAGCCGTCATCAGACAGGAAAGCTTGACTCCAGTGGCGTAGTGAACACGAGACCCACGTCTGGGTATACCCTTTTCACATAGGTCGAACAGCAAAACACTCAAGGTGATGGACGGAATGTTGCACACTGGCAAAACATTCACCCCCAGTCACAGATTAGGGTTTAATCCATTGTTATGTTGCTCACTTCATCACCCAAGGTCAGGAACATCACCTAGAGAATCCAAGACCACCTTCCATTGAGCTTGGAACACCAGCACCTGCCTGATTGCCAAGATCAGGGTGCCCTGTGAGGTAGAGGAGAGCATGGGAGGGAGCAAGGTCCAGTGGGGAATCCTGGTGAGAGTATCCCCTCAGCGAGGTGTGAGAAGATGGCTGCTGCACCAATCGGGTGATTGTCTATCTGTATCGTAGGTCATCGACCCTTGCATGCCAGAGGAGGACCGCAGTGAAGTGAGCTATGATTGATGCACCACCGATCAGGTCATCACCCATGTTCAATGATAGGCCAGCGACCCCATATACCAGGACGGCCACTCTAAAGAGAATACCATTCTGAGTGGGCCATAGCCCATGTGCACTGGTAAGTCAGTGTCCCTGTATGTGAGAGGGAACCTCCATGAAAAAACCCACTATGCTGATTGGGTCGGAGCATGTGTGCGGAGGAGAGACAATGACCCCCGTATGCCAGAGCAGCACACAGTGACCAAGCAATGAGTGTGACCTGGTCTGGATTATCATCAAGGAGAAAGGTCACTGTGGTGATACTAATGGGCCTGCACAGTGACAGAGGACCACAGTCAGGAGTTATACATTCCCCCCCACCCACCGTGGGAGGAACAAAAATATTTACCTAGCTTGGAGGAGTAACGAGGAACCTCCAGTTGCTGTGTATGCACAAGCATGGTGAAGAACTCGAGGACTTCTAAGTGCAGCCCACCTGGTCTGCATGCAAAGAACTTTAAACTTTTAATACAAAGTCAGAGTGGAACTCAGACTACAAGTGGGGTTTCCCCTGACTGTTGCCTGTGGTGAACGAGAAATGGCCATACACACTAGAAAGGGTAGGAAGTGGGACTCAGGGAACTGGTACATAAGAGCCCCGACCTTAGGGGACTTTGTGAGTATTTTAGTTTGTGTTTATATATAAATACTAAGTTTTTCATAAAAGCAAGTATTTATCTAGACAACCGTTTATTGCTGCTATAGCGAGTAGTTTTAGTTGCGAGAGTGTGTTCACCCCCTATAGCTACGTCCCCGCCAAGAAGCACTGGACTGCTCAACCTGCACTACTACTGAGAGACAGGTGCTGAAGTGCTATTTGGCCCAGTTGCTCAAGACCCATAGTAGGCCGGGCCCCTGGACATCAGAAGCAAAAGGCTGCAACCCCCAACAGTTGGGCCAGAAGATCCTGCTTTCCCCGTGACACTCTGAATGGGGTTCTGACAGAGGCGCTTTCCTTTCTATGTGCATCAGAATGCAGCAAACATACAAAGAGGAAATAACATGGAGAAATTACGATATTTCTCGTAGTTACGTTTTCTCGGGCAAGTGACCCATTTCGGCACAGACCCTGGTTTGCTGCATTTAATAAATCTCTTTTTGCAAAACAATAGTGGAAACATGGGAATATCCAAGCTCCACCCATGTAATGCCTACGTGATGCAGTGTAATGCAACACAGTGCATGGCGTTGTGCTACTTTTTAATCAAAAGCCATGCTAGGAGACATAACTTGGTCCTTGTGTGGCTTTGCACAGCTTTGCAAATCTCAACGAGTGCTTTGCATCGTGGCTGTGCTGAAAAAGTAGTGCAACCATGGTGCAAAATGTTAGTACTTCTAGGCCACTGTTTTTAGATTTGGCTCACTACCACCACATAACCTGGCCGCCCATCACCTTCAAACTGTACTTGCTTTCCTACTGTTTTAATTCAATCAGTTGTATGACATGCACAGGGGTATAGCAATTTATAGTTCAGCAGTTGTTCCAGGGTGCAGGGGTCTGAAGGGCCCAGTACACCCCAGTTATAGATATTTTTTACATTTTCGTTGTTTGCTTTAAGACTCTCTCCAACCTTGATTTACCACCTCATATACAAAGACTACAGAAGTAAGGGAAAGGTCTGGTGCTGCAGCTGGTGAATCGAAGTACAAGGGCATGGAAGGTGGCATACAACTAGCTGCTTGTTCGCTTGAGTGCAGTGGATGGATTGCCTTTGAAGTTTGTTGTCAAAACAATGGTCGCCCTGACACAACAGTAATTAGGTGAGGCTAGGCATAAGGAAGGGCATAGCATTTGAGAATAAGGGCAGATAGCAATAATGGAGTTAACTTGAGTTTTTCTATTCCTATGCGTGACTACATTGAGTACAGTTTCTAGAGGCGCTCAGCTCTTCAAGAAGTACCTCAGGAAATATTTTCACATCACCCCAGTTCTGAAGGAATACAAAGGGCTACTTTTCCAAGCCGGCATCACCGACAAGACCAGCTGAGTCTCCTACAAGCCTTCAGAGTGGACATTAAAGAATACACAGTCAAGAAAGTAACTGCCTCAGGCAGACAACACAGCAGTCAAAGTCAGGAAACTAAAGCCAGACTAAAAATGTAGATAAGAAAAGACCAGAAGGCAGACCTTACCAGTCTGTGCATCCAGGATCTGGAACAACGCTCCCATCAACATGAGCGCCCCTATGATACGTTGCAGAGTTTTGTCGGGGTGGCACATTCTGAAGAGAGGGGACCAATTGGTAACACCCCACCTTACCGTCTAATTATGAATGGATCCTCATGAAATGGGGAATAACTATCCAGACCCAGTTGTATTGGGCACAATTCTGCACGGTATTCCTTTCTCAGTGGTGATTACTGCTCACATTTACGATCTTTGAGTGGGTGCTAAATTTGAGTGGGGGTTTGCTGCAGGGCAGTAGGAGGATGCTAGAGAGGGTGGTTGAGGGCAGGGGAGTCTGGAAGGGGTGAGCATTGCATGTCCCTGCTGTTCCATGCCTGCAGTTCCGGTGGGGGACAGGAAAACAAGTCTAGGCTGCAATGCAACCCACCCCCAAGCCAAATTTACCACCCAGATTTTCCAGACAATAAATCATTATGGTCATTCTTAGCTAATCCGGATGCGAATACAATAAAATATTCGTGATTGAGCGGAGTGGATTTTCATATATTCACAATTGGGGACAGTACTGCTCCGACTATTCTGCAGTTCAAAATCAAAGTGAAGACACCTAGGTCAATGTTGTGAGCCACCAGGGACAGCCCCGCAGTAAAATGCTGCCCCGAATATGCACCTGGTACATCCTCTGTCCTAGCGTGGCCAGAGGCTATATAATAAAGGAGTACTAGACCGCATGTTGTCTTCACTCACATCGACAACCTGTGTGATTGTGTATTGTGTTGGTAACTGTGGAGCCTAATAATCCACAGGAGGTCTGGAAAACACAGGGCCATCCTGCTACACATGGCAATGACACAGAACATAGTAATAAGCAGACTGGACTATGGCAATGCCCTGTTGGCCAATGTCCGTGAAACGCTGATCTCTAAACTTCAGGATGTTCAAAATACGCCAGCAAGGCTTGTGCTCAACTACCCTTCTGGCACCTCTTTGGTGCCTCTGCTGAAAAATATGTACATCATCAATACTAAATTTCAAACACACCAAAAATACATCACAAAAAATAAATGAATTACATAAATACAATGCTTAACATCAATTTTCAAAGTAGGCACCAGTCCTTCAGATTATAGAACAGAAGACGGGCGGATAACAAAGTTCATGAAAACTGCCTGCCAGTCTTGCTGAGCCAGAGATTGGATATTTGTATGGTTGCACTACTAGGGACAGAGAGCGTGGTATTGTTTGTATCCCTAGAGGCACCCTTCCTCTTTGCTGGTTGCCTGTGAAGACATGGTCTTCTTTTAAAATCTGTTGTCTCACATATAATGCCTTAAAGGGCAAAGGCCCACTTTACCTTCAGAAAAAGAATAAAAGCGTATGCCCCCCTGCCGTAAAGTAAGATCTGACTCAAAAGCACTGCTGTGGGTCCCTCACATCCGTCTAACACGCAGAGGTTGAAAGGCATTTTCAAATCTCGACCGGGAAACAACAGAGGAGGGATACCGTACTACTGGTAAGTTGTATACTTTCCCAACGACAACCGAATCCCCTTTTTAATTTGTCTAACGAGCTCACACGACCTGGCTAAACCGCCATTGATAACTAAGCCAGCAATGACCGTGTTTATCTCTGCCCTTTTCTTTTCTTCCCCTTTTTTTAAGAAACTTTAATGTAATTCCTCGCATTTCTAATGAGTGCGCATACACTTATGTTTCCCTCCACAGCACACCGCGATTGAGAAAACGTACCCGTTTTCATAAGTGCCTCAACAGATGGATCCCCTCCCGGTACAGCCTAATACATACACGTATTAAGGTACATTCAAATGTCAAACTTACGATCTATTTCTTGTCAACTCCACCTCAAACATGATTTGGAGCGACGCGATACACTCTATCTGTAGCCGGATGACATTTGCATTCTATGTTTTTCCTTTTATTTACAGTGCAAAATTCTGGAAATCTTGACCCACCCTACTGGGCGGAACATAGCGGCAAGATTAATCTCTTGCACCTAACCTAACTGGATCTACCACTCCTACTTATATAAATATATATGAACATAAATACTCAGTGGTAAGAATACTTTCCACTAGTTTTCCTTTACTTTTCCATTTTCTTTGGGTAACATAGGTGTCCTCGGACATTTCCCCTTTTCTATGCCTTACTCATGAGTTTTTCATTTTTCCCTCCACCCTCTCTCCAATCTACCTATACAGATTGCCACTACGAGTACCAGACTATTCTCAACTCACTTATTCTGAGTTGAGTCTAAAGGTAATGACTCTACCTTCCAGAGAGAGAGTATTTTCCCTTACTTCACTCCGGGCACAACCGAGATTTTAAATCGTCCACTTCGTTTACACGCCCCCAGTTGAACTTATCACCATCATTTTCACACACAAGCTGCACTTCAGACTGCTCACACTCGCATGTTATGTCACTCACGTCTGCAACCTTAATAGTGCAGGATTACCGAGTGCGGGCTAACACTTGTTATACACATAATTGGAACCATTACCTCACATCACTTCCAGTGCACTACCACTCGAGGACAGCCACTCACATCCTTGCTGTGGAACACTCCAAATTTATTGTACGTCATCACTAATCACACCCACTACGTGTGAAAGGAAACGCACGTCACAACTGCATGTGTGATGCACCCTTGTCACTATATGCAGTATGTTAAAGTGATAAGACGCGCAACTGAATATGCATACGTTATTTTTGTATCACCAGCCCTGAAGAGTCGTGTTGACTCACCTGTACACGACGAAACACGTGTCGGCTTACTGTGACTGTTCTTCAAGTCTGGATACATTAAACCGTCATCTTGCTGTGACAAGAAAAACACTAAAGAATCTGCTTCTGTTTATTGAATTACATTTGTCATTGTACTAAGTTTTGTAACACCCTACTGTAGTTGCGAGAGCTCAGCTGTGTAATTGTTGCTAAGTCATTGACTTTTTTAGACGGTTAAGGGCGTTTTCCGTCTGCTCTTCACGCACTACCCATCGACTTACGTATACTACACACTGTAACGTAGAAATTGAGGCAGAGCGCCCTTAGTATCTGAATTCTCCTAAAAACCCCTGAACAGCTGGTTTCATTATTTGTGTCAGATTGGGTGCCTCCACGTTACCACTTAAACTTCCTTTCACACATACCTCTCATACTTGTCCAGCACACCATGGACAGAGATAAAGCAGCGGCAGATCTCTTTGATAATCTGGCCAAAGGCATGCCCACACACCAAGCATCGGCCACGGCAGGTCCTGCACGTATAGAGGGTTTAAGAGATAAGTTCATCAAACTTGAGAAACTCAAAAATCAAGAGAATTCCCGTTGGTGGGATGGCGCAACCTTGAAACACTACCTAAGGCTCAAATTAGTTCCTAGAGGACTGCGGTCCCACATTTTCCCAACGTATGACGATCTAGACCGAGATCTCATGACTAAATGGGAAGATTCGCTCAACCAGAATTCCATTACACTTATGGATATTCTCATTGAGAGTGCTGACCGTAAAACCACCAAATTACAATTAGAAATCTCCACTGTAGAACAGGAGATCAAGGATTTAAACAAACCCGAAGCCACTGTCAAGAACTACACTCTACTAGATGAGATTCTTCTCAAACATCAAGCCGAAATCAAGAATAGAAAAGCATGTCAGATCAAGAGAGATGAGGCAGACTATAAAAATGGCAGAATTTACACTTTTGATCGGAAATATGATTCTCTGATCCCTAAGCCCAAAGCAGGCTCACAGACAGGCAGATGTACAACCACCAGTTCTGTCAATTCCAGCACCACTTCACTGAGCTGTACCGGACTCAGCGAAATTGAGAATGAAATTCTAGCCAATACAGAGGCTAATAGCTCAACCTTTTTTTTAGAAATGGAACGTGTCAGGAAGGGCAACAGGACACAGCCTCCAAGGGTCGCTGTAGACCCAAACCCCATAGGGGCAAACGCAGGAACAAGCGAGGATTATCGCAGGAAATTGAGATCAGGGACACAGAGGAACTAACCACACTAGTTGACACAGTACAAGTTATTAATCTTTCTTCACACCCTCTGACACCAGACATGATCTCCCTACTTAGTAGAGGCCTGAACTTCAATCCCTATGCTACTGGTGACATGTGCCAAACTAAGGTTGATATTTTCAAATTCATACGCAATCTCAAACTCAAGAAACATTTTGCTGGACAACAGGACACTCAGAGACAATCTAGACACATTCCGAATGTTTTTGATGATGTATCTTTGACCATTAAAGATGTGCAATCTACACACTTGCTTCTTTCTTTAACAGATAGGGAGGATAGTCCCCTTGAAATGGAAAGATTACTTGAGGAGCTTGATGTTGAAACTGATTACAGTATGGCAAGTGGTTTGAAAAGTAAATCCAAATGGACCCCCACGTTATCAGGGGGCAATGTGATTGACAACTTTCATAGACATGTACTTGAAGATTTAAATAGAACTAATACCAAGAACTTAAATACCAAATTTAAATATAAGGACAATTTGACTAAAGGGGAACGGCTAGCACTTTCCACTTTAAGCAATAACCCCAACATCATCATCAGGGAGGCAGACAAAGGGGGCAATGTGGTGGTCATGGATCTGGCCGACTATAACAACGAGATCCAGGGCCAACTTAATGATGACTCATGTTATGAGTTACTCGCCCATAACCCCATGGGTCCTCTAACACTTCTACTTAATGGACTTCTACTTAACTGGAAACAATCTGGTCTTCTGGATGACAATGAGTACCTTTACCTTAAAGTCTTCAGACCCACGTATCCCTGGCTGTACACTCTGCCGAAAGTTCACAAGAATTTACCGTTTCCTCCTGGGAGACCGATAGTATCGGGAATTGGGGGTCCCACCGAAAGAATCGCAGAATATGTTGATCTTTTCCTGGGACCTCTAGTTAAGAACCTGCCGTCTTATATACAAGACTCCAAACACATACTGAGCATCATGTCAGACATGGAGTGGCAACGAGACACCATACTAGTAACCATGGATGTGGTGTCATTGTACACCAGTATTAATCCTGAACTAGGCATATCAGCCATTACCAAACTATTATCCAACAGACCGGCCTCACTTTGGGCACATACCAACATGCTACTACATATGATGACTATTATCCTAGAGAACAATTTCTTTATCTTTGATCGTAAGTGGTATCGACAGAAAAAAGGAGTAGCCATGGGCTCCAAATTTTCACCCTCCTTCGCTAATCTCTTCATGGGGGCTTTGGAGGCTGATTTGATTTGGGGCACCAAAGGAATGAAATACGTCGACTCCATAGTCTTTTGGGGACGATACATCGACAATTGTTTTCTTTTATGGTCAGGTTCTGAAGAACTACTTTTTTCCTTCTTTGAACATCTGAATAATAATACGTGGGAAATTAGCTTCACCATGCGACACAGCCTCACAAACATGGAGTTTTTAGACCTTGAATTTTATGTGAAGGACAACCTACTACACTCTAAATTGTTCAGGAAACCCACTTCCTGTAACTCTATACTCCACGCGTCTAGTTTCCACCCTGAGCACCAGTTACGGTCCATCCCATATGGAGAATTTCTAAGAGCCAAACGTAACTGTAGCGAATCCACTGAATTTGAAAATTGCATCTCTAACATGAAAGACAGATTTCGAAAGAGAGGATACTCTGATGCATCCCTCAAGAAAGCAGAGCGAAAGACCAGAATCATCCCAAGACCAGATTGTTTAAAGACACGCACGGAGCAAGAATCCTCCGGCCAGCAAATTAGTCTAATAACAGAATTTAACGCACTCAACCACACCACTAGAAAGAGCTTTAATAAACACTGGAAACTCCTAACGGAAGATCCTGTTCTTAAAGAATTTCTTCCAGACAAACCTTCCATCACTTACAGAAAGGGCTTTACTTTGAGAAACAAACTGAGCCCCACAGTTCCCCCAAATACTACAGCTCGGGACTGGCTGTCCACACGAGGCCTAGGATTCCACAAATGTGGTTTTTGTTCCATGTGTATTTGGGGTAAACATGGCACTAAGACATTCAAGGGTCCGGAAGGTACAATATATAAAATTAAACACAACATCACTTGCCTAACGAAATTCGTAGTTTACATAATCGAATGCCAATGCGGCAAGATTTATGTAGGCAGCACAATCAGGGCTCTTAAAGAAAGAATTGCAGAACATATGAGAGCCATTCAAAAAAGAGATCCCAAATACCCAGTAGCCTTACTCATAGCTGAGTGTCAACCATTGGAGGATGACATCAAAGTGCGTGTCTTTGGGATTGACATGATTCCCCTCAATATCAGAGGGGGTAACCGAGAACTGACACTCAGACGTAGAGAAGCAACATGGATCATGCGCCTACAGAGCGTGGAACATGGGCTAAACTACGACCCTGAGCTACAATATTTCCTGGGTGACTAATTGTTACCCCTTGGGATCCACTAATTGAGACATTTACTCTGTAATCCTAATAATAACTACTCACCGATTAACATCACCATATGCATACATTTCCACAGATAACTATGCCTTTTGGAATGAAGAGTAAGCTTAGATAGTATGTACTGTCATAGGCACATTTTATGATGTACTGTATTGTTTTATATGTTACCTGTCTTATGGTCTTTTACATGTGATTAATCACACCATTTACTAGATATCACAGAATGAAGTACTGTTGATAATACGATGAGCAAAGTCACGAATGTGTTGGGCGATGTGGCACTTTCACCCCATAAGTAGCCGGTTAATATATTTGTTTTTCAACCAGTATCACAATATTTATGGGCACCGGGTCACATCAGCCGTTGGCAACCACCATAGCTTCTCACCGACCCGAACACCATTGACTCATCTACAGGACACCCAGACCGAGATTCGGGTGTTCAGTAAAGAAAGATAAATTACTATGGTCTCTATAACTTTGTTTTCAAACGACCACTATTTAGACTGAAATAGTCTACATATTCCGCTCCGATACTCGTTATTATCTTCTTTCATTAGGTGTGGTATTTCTGTACACTACCATTTGTCTAACTTTTACAGGAGCACTCGATTACCAAGCATCTCGCCTTATCGGCTCCCCTCTTAAACATGGCGGCTCTGTTTTTATAACACACAATTGACATCTTCTATGGTTAAACTCCGATAAATAGCCACCTCCCTTCCGGTCACGTGTCCGTTTACGAAAGACGGCGACCGGGAAACAACAGAGGAGGGATACCGTACTACTGGTAAGTTGTATACTTTCCCAACGACAACCGAATCCCCTTTTTAATTTGTCTAACGAGCTCACACGACCTGGCTAAACCGCCATTGATAACTAAACCGGCAATGACCGTGTTTATCTCTGCCCTTTTCTTTTCTTCCCCTTTTTTTAAGAAACTTTAATGTAATTCCTCGCATTTCTAATGCGTGCGCATACACTTATGTTTCCCTCCACAGCACACCGCGATTGAGAAAACGTACCCGTTTTCATAAGTGCCTCAACAGATGGATCCCCTCCCGGTACAGCCTAATACATACACGTATTAAGGTACATTCAAATGTCAAACTTACGATCTATTTCTTGTCAACTCCACCTCAAACATGATTTGGAGCGACACGATACACTCTATCTGTAGCCGGATGGCATTTGCATTCTATGTTTTTCCTTTTATTTACAGTGCAAAATTCTGGAAATCTTGACCCACCCTACTGGGCGGAACATAGCGGCAAGATTAATCTCTTGCACCTAACCTAACTGGATCTACCACTCCTACTTATATAAATATATATGAACATAAATACTCAGTGGTAAGAATACTTTCCACTAGTTTTCCTTTACTTTTCCATTTTCTTTGGGTAACATAGGTGTCCTCGGACATTTCCCCTTTTCTATGCCTTCCTCATGAGTTTTTCATTTTTCCCTCCACCCTCTCTCCAATCTACCTATACAGATTGCCTCTACGAGTACCAGACTATTCTCAACTCACTTATTCTGAGTTGAGTCTAAAGGTAATGACTCTACCTTGCAGAGAGAGAGTATTTTCCCTTACTTCACTCCGGGCACAACCGAGATTTTAAATCGTCCACTTCGTTTACACGCCCCCAGTTGAACTTATCACCATCATTTTCACACACAAGCTGCACTTCAGACTGCTCACACTCGCATGTTATGTCACTCACGTCTGCAACCTTAATAGTGCAGGATTACCGTGTGCGGGCTAACACTTGTTATACACATAATTGGAACCATTACCTCACATCACTTCCAGTGCACTACCACTCGAGGACAGCCACTCACATCCTTGCAGTGGAACACTCCAAATTTATTGTACGTCATCACTAATCACACCCACTACGTGTGAAAGGAAACGCACGTCACAACTGCATGTGTGATGCACCCTTGTCACTATATGCAGTATGTTAAAGTGATAAGACGCGCAACTGAATATGCATACGTTATTTTTGTATCACCAGCCCTGAAGAGTCGTGTTGACTCACCTGTACACGACGAAACACGTGTCGGCTTACTGTGACTGTTCTTCAAGTCTGGATACATTAAACCGTCATCTTGCTGTGACAAGAAAAACACTAAAGAATCTGCTTCTGTTTATTGAATTACATTTGTCATTGTACTAAGTTTTGTAACACCCTACTGTAGTTGCAAGAGCTCAGCTGTGTAACTCATACCAGTGTACTGGTCAGAGCACTTTACATCACAGACACTACACAGAGATAATCATTTATATTTGTGTAAATCACTGTATATGAAATGTTACAAAAGACAACGGACTACAAGGTGTAGTAGCCAAATGACAACCATACTAGTATGCAGTATAGTTTAATAGCTCACTGTTCTATGTTAGGATTTCAACTTATAAACTGCAAGTAACAAAAGGATCTCTCTGACAAAAGCAGCAACCTACTAACCTAGTAAACATTAAGTGCACTTTGTGATCCGCATGATACATGTTCTTTACAGCAGGCACATTATCCCTCTGTGCTACCTTTCCAGAAGTCAACCCTTCCACTAGACCAAACTCCAATCTCTCTCTAGGAAGAATATTAATCACCGAAGTTATCATGACATTTTTATTGCTGCTGAAACTTGCTGGAGGCCAGGAAGGAAGCAGCAAGTTTTTTAAAAACCATAATATACTTGCAAACACTATGCACCCACCCGAAATAGGTTCCCAGTGCGGTCACAACGTTCGAACCACCCTAGCCTGCCATCACTGGATCACTGTTTCGCTAGGGTGTGCTGCTTCGTAGGCCTGCCCGCAAGGCAGTAGATGAGCTTCAGTATTGATTGTGGTAGACAAGCCTTCAAGGTTAACCCACACTTGCCACCACGAGGGTCTGCTTGTTGGTGCTAAGACACCAGGGCTTCTAAGGTCTAGCAGGGCCTTCTAAGGTCTAGCATGTGAATATGCTCCTTCGAGAAAGTGGTCTGGTGGACTGGTCATGAAAGCTGAACCTTGATTCCCCTCTTACAAATTCAGCAGCTCTGGCCATAGTGAGACATCCTCTCCCCCATTGAACACCACACTTCCCCAGTGAGAGAAACTTGCAATGCCTTCAGCTACAACCTAATTGTGCCCTGCTAAAAACACCTGGATGTGGCTCAATTCAAATTACGCACTAGACAAGAGTGATATGCTGCCTAAAAAAAAACAACATCCCGGAATAATCAAAGACTCATAAAGGAATGTAAGATTAAGTAAAGCATGTAAAATGTAAGCAGAAACAACATAGTTACCTTAACGATTTCTCACTCACTATTTTGAAAACAGTGAGTGCTTTTGCCTGAAAAGATAAGGACATGACAACAGGACCCTGAAGTGAACCGTTTCAATGTTCATTGCTTATATCCATACAAAATCTAACAAGTATAGTTTTAAACAAACACTTCTATAAACACAAAGCCATGGTGCATATTTTGTTTTTCAATCCACCCATCAACCAAGTATTGCAATACATCCTGGAATGGTGCACTTCCCCACCTAGGGACAACCATTCTTTTTAAAGAAAGACGAGAAAACAAAAGTAGCGCTTCACTGCAAAGTCTGTTAAGTGAGGCTGATGTGTTTAGATGTGAATAATACCAATCTGACCACTTTGCAACCGCTCTGTCTTGCTTTAATTAGTTATGTATTTATTTTTCATATTTACAACCTTTTATTTATCTCCATCCAGAGGTTGCACTTTGGAATAGAAAAATGTCAGAAAAGGGGCCTTTGCCAGCAAGAGTGTTTTTCTTAATTGGATCCATTTCTCAGGGAAGCAACTAAATGAACGAAGGAAAGAGAGGTTGTGAACCATTTCTTCAAGTCACGGTTTTCAGTAAGTGAGGAGAAATACAAAAAGAGAGGGAATAATAGGAAGAGGGGGCATCTGCCAGCACGGAAAAAAAGAGGACATTGTCCATGTCTTTGCTGGGCAGTAAGGAAAAGACAGAGTCCTTTTCCTTCTCTGCCCATCCCCGAACGTCCAAGAAAGAAAGCCAAGCCTTATCTGAAGAAGGGACACCGAAGAGCAAACAACGCATGCAAAGAGATACAAAGACATAATAGAAACATACAGACACACCACAACAAGACATGCCAACGAATACACAGAACAATGTACCCACGGAGCATGTCGACACAAAGTATACACACAGACAGTACCAACACACGCAGATACACAATGTAGACAGGCACAGAGACAACACTTACAAACGGAGAACATGCAGTCACAGAACACACAGAGACCAGTGGCAAGGAGTAGTCGAGTCGAAGACACACGTTATTCACTCAGACAGCGCTCCTGGGCAGTCTCCATCGAGGCATAGCTCTGGAGCATGAGCCTTCATTCTTGCTGATAACAGAAACCTGCACAGCACACCAGGAGACTCTGATAGGAACACGGTGTGACCAAAACACCAGATGCTCTCTGTACCACACACACAGCAGCTCTGTTGGACGAGAGCACTTCTGGTGTGCAGCACACACAAGCAGGAGGTGAATACGGAAACCTGGGTGCAGGCTTCTCAGTCTGTGAATAGTTAAGAAAGTTCCCCTGGGACACAGATTAACCTGAAGAGCAGACAGAAACTGTAGTTGGGCGGTAGTAAAGCATCGCCTCTACAGCCAATAATAAGCCGGATAAGAAACGTTATGATAACGTTAAACGAATGGGAAGAGGCAGGAGAAATTAAGCTTCTTTCTCCCAATATACAAATTACTTAATGCCTCATAGAGGCAGCGCATGCGCTACCCTATGCGAGACCTAAAAATAAAAAGGGGAAGAAAACAGAGGACATAAAAAGAAAAAAAGAAGGGGCCCATGGTCGCCTCGAATCAGGACAGTGGGTGTGAAGTCCCAAGCTATCTCAAAACAGACACAGAGCACCACCAGGCCTATCCATGGCCCATGGCCCAAAATACAGCACTACCTAAGGAACAGCTGCAGATACAATTTCCCCCACAACACGCGCTTGTCAGCGTGCTATACCTATTCAGTGAGCTGGCCGATCCTGCAACATCTTTGCTATGCTGAAAGATGTGGGCATGGAGTCTAGAGAACTATTATTGCCACCTGGGAAAATGATAGAGTTGTGAAACGCATGCTCCTATTGCATTACACCAAAGATGAAATCTATAAACTGTGCAAGCACCTCCACAACACTGGTGCAGCAAACGTCTATGACATGGCTGTAACGGCGCTCAATGCACATTTCCACCCACAATTAAACCCGTACTTTGAGAGTTACATCTTCACCAAGCCCGCCAATGGGAAGGCAAATCCATAGACACATTCTATGCATGCCTGTTAGAACTAGCCAGGATGTGCACAGCAGATGACCAACTGAAAGGAATAAGAGTTCAAATCATCTAGGGGTGCCGCAATAAGACACTCAGAGGCCTCATCCTGGGACAACCTAATATCAGCTTGGATGATATTCTTATCTTGGCAGGGTCGTACGACTTCTCAGCTGTGAGGGCTACCAAAATGGATGTTGTTATAACCCAACAGCCCAAAAAGCCCCAGTCATCAAAATGAAATGAGCTGGTGCAGTGCACATGAGAGGAAATATGAACAAGCCCAGAGCACCTGCCCACTCACAAACTGTGACAACTTGATGGGCTTCAGAAAGGCCTTGAAATCTTGGCTCTTCGGGCAACCCTGCTAATCTGGCCTCTTACAGCAACATTCATACGATTAGCGCCGTGAAACCTCTGGTGACTGTACGCTTGATACATTTTTATTAACATAGCATAACATAACAAACAAGATCTCGCTGTGGGTATTGCGGTCATGAAGAGTCCGCACCAAACGACTGCCCAGGACAAGGACGTACATGTTGCAACTGCAGTAAGATGAACCACTTCGCAACTGTGTGTTGAGCGGGGCCTACAGTGCGAGGGACCAGGGGTAGATGAACCCCAACCAGGGCCGTAAGACAACTGTCGCTGGATGAATCCAAATGGCAAGGAGCCTCCAAGTACACTCTGACACAGACAGTGTCAGGATGACTCGGTGCCAGACAACAAAGAGGAAGCCTTTCTTATCTCATTCACCAATGACCTTAACCCCTTTGGTGCTCATGACAAGCTGAGCTCGTCATGACCACACCCATTATCATTATGGCCCAGCACAGCAGAGGAATATCCTGAGCAGCCAAGGTGTTAAATGGCATAGATGGCTGCAGGCCACATGCATGGCCAGAGGTCAAGGCCCTCATAGACACCGGCATGCTGGTGAGCATGATAGACATCCAGCAATACCAACAGCTCCAGCTGAAACCAACGCTGGTGCCATCCAACATCAAGATAAACACTTACAGGAGTGCAGCCTTGCTACCTCAGAAAGGATGTATGACCATGAATGTGCGTTCAAATGACTAAAAGATTCTCTCGGTGTTTTACGTGGCAGACAAAGAACCTGACACACTCCGTGAAAGTCATTCTATCAAAGATCTAGGAATGGTGTTGTTCACAAGAAACGTGAAAGAGTACCAGATCAATAAGATACTGAGCCAAATCTCAGAGTTACTTAACAGCCTACGGTGCCTGAGGGCCCCTGTGAACAAACTGCGCTTTGACAAATTAGTGAAACTTATTTGCCTACGCCATCAACGTGTGCCCTTCCATCTACGGCCACCGGTCGAACAAGAACTAAAGAAGCACAAAAGCCAAGAATGATAGAAAAAGAATTCAGGGCTGCGTAGGTACAAAAGAAAGAACTTCGGCATCACTTCTGATATGGAGGTATTGCAGGACACATTATGTTATGTTATGTTATGTTATGTTATGGTATGTTATGGAAGTTTGTACCGTGCACACATACTCCAAGGAGTGTCCCGGCGTGAGCCTTAGAGGTGCTGAAAAAATAGAAGCTCATTAAAACAAAAAGGTTTTAAGCTGTTTCTTAAACTGCCCCAGATCTCGAATGCTGCGCAAAGAACGGGGCCGAGAAATTCCAAGCTGTGGCTGCCCTAACGGCAAGAGACCTATCCCCCATTCTTCGTAGATGCGGACAGGGGATCTGAGCAGGAGACTAGGATGCCGACCTCAGGTTTCTGGCAGCGTGTAAGGAGAGCCTGTCAGGGCTCCAGGGCATTATGAATGTGAGCTATGACATTCTGATATACTCAGCAACTGCAGAAGACCACCACAAACACCTCACAGCTACCCTCAAACACCTTTGGGCACATGGTTTCACTCTCTACAAGGAAAAGTATTCATTCTTGCAGATGTCAATAGAATTCTTAAATACATTTTCAACCAAGAAGGTGTGCAAGTTGAACCCACAAATCGCAGGCAATCCAACAGGCCCCTGCACCAACCTCCACATCTGAAGTATGTAGTTTCCTTGGAACGGCCATGTATCTTGGCAGGTTTATACCTAACCTAGTGACAATCGCTGAGCCTCTGTGGGATCTCTCCAAAGTCAATGCTCCTTGTTTATGGAGGCAAGAGGAAGAGAAAGCATTCCAAATGATAAAGACAGCCCTCTTTAACAAGGCAAGAATGGCCTACTTCGACCCGAAGAAACAGACTGAACTACTAGTCGATGCAATCCCAGTAGGCTTCAGAGCGTACTCACCCGGGAAGTAGAACCCAGAAGATGGACACCGGTGGCCTTTGCCAGCAAAGCTCTCTTTCACACTGAAACGCGGTGTGCCCAGATCGAAAAAGAGGCCCTGCAAAGAGGATGATGGCTTAATATGCGATGCCAATGACTGGTTGGGGCCCGACACAGACAGACTCACAAAACTCTGGAGCGAGTGTGATGAACTCAGTGCCACACAAGATGGCCTCATACTTAAAAGGTCACCGGCTGGTAACCCCTGAAAGCCTTCGACAGTGAGCAATCATATAGGCCCTCGGAGGACACGAAGGCACTGCTAAGACAAAGTCGCAAATACAGGCGAAGGTGTAGTTCCCCCACCCGGATGCCATGGTGGATGAACTGCTGTAACAATGCCTTGTAAGAGGTCCTGGTGCCCATTATAACCGAAGAACCTTGCACCACTCCCTGGTTCAAAGTGAGTCTAGACTTCATGAGTTTCCCAGATGGAAAAGTCACCATCGGCTTGGCAGATGGGTATTCAAAATATCAGACCATAGATGTTATCGACTCCACTGCATTCACCAATGTGGCGCCAGTACTTAAAAAAGTAATTGCACTGTTCGGCCTCCCAGAAGAAACCAAGACAGATAACGGGCCTCCTTTTCTAGGAACTGAGGTTAAAGAACTGCTTGAACATATGGGAATACAACACCACCCCATTACACCACAGTGGTCGCAAGTGGACAGAGAGGCCGAGAGCTTCATGCGCACCCTGAACAAAGCCTTTGGGATTGGCACAGTGGAGTAGACCAACCCCAAACTTAGTCTGCAGCGATTCCTAAGGGAGTACGGAGAGATGCCACATTGCACCACACAATGCCGTCCCTGGCTACTAATGCTCAAAGGGCCCAGAAGACACATGATCCCGGTCCATTCAGGAAGGTCACCAATGCACAACGATCCACTCGGTGCCCTTGCCCGGCACACACTGCCTGAAACGACAGGCAGCAACTCCACACAACAAACCAGGAGACACACTGATCATCAAGGACCGAAGGCGTGGGTGGAAATTTCAAACGCCCTTCGAGCCAGGTGCGAGGACAGTAACTAATGTAACTGGCACCAAGATCGCTGCATGAAAAGGGGATGAACAAATGAGCAGGAACATATGGTTCTGCAGAGTTGAGGTTCCAAGCTCACAGGAGCACGATGCGGGAGAAGAAAACACCATGATGGACACATCAGTGACAATGAGGGTCCCCAGGCAACCATACACCAGAGCTGGCTAATGGAGAAGAAAGGAACGACACTGGCCAAGAGAGCCAAGAAACAGAAGATTGCTCATGTCACCAGTGGTACAATAGCAGACCAAATCCACCACTGGGTCAACAACTGAGAGACTTTATATGTCAGATCAAACAATGAACTTTGATGCTGAGTTGGGGAGGGTTGTAGTGAGCCACCCAGGACCACCCCACCGTAGAGCAATTCCCCACATATGCACCAATTACATCCTCTGGCCAGGTGTGGCCAATGGCTGAATAATAAATGGGTCTTATATCGCACGTAGTCTTTCACACGTGGCTGTGTATTGTGTTTGTATCTGTGGGGCCTAAGAAGACGCAGAGGGCCTAATTTATGAATATCTACCGGCACTTTTGCACCGAAGGAACGTCACTTTTTTGACATTCCGGTGGCGCAATGTGCCACTGACATATTTATAAGGCCACGTAAAGCCACGTTATGTGGCTTTTCATGACCTTGTAAATATGTGTCCTTTTCACGCAGAAAACTCAGTGAAAGGGGCATTCTATGGGTGGTGCTGGGGACATTCCTAGCAACATCCATGGCTTTTTGACGCTGCTCCAGATTTACGAGAAATCGTAAGTCTGAGGTAGCACCAAAAACGTACACTCATACATAGAAAGAGGAAAAAGCCTCTTGTGGTAGTCAACAATGGTGTAAAGGTGCCTGCGTTGGAGCACAGCAGCCCATTGTGCGCCAGGGGAGGTGTAAGGAAGGCACAACAAGGAGAAATATCTTTATTTCTCTTTGATTTTACTCTTTCTATGCGTGCTGCGAGGAAAAAGCCTCTGTGATTGTTTTTGTGCAGGAAGGTTTCCCTTTCTGCACAAAAATAATCATGCCAGCAACGCAAGCACCCTTGCACCTTGGTGCAAAGGTGTCTGCGTTGGCGCATGGCAGCTCATTGTATGTCAGCGCAGGGAAAAAATGACAGGAATGCGCCGAATCTGATAGATACAGCCCATTCCTGCCCTTTTCTTTTGCCGTAGGGCAGTGCAGAAGCAAGGCATGCTGCGCTGCCCTAAGGCAAAAAAAACATAAATGAGGCCCAGAGTGCCCAAGCAACATGGCGCCACCCCCTGCAGGCATAGAGCAGCTTCTCCTCAACTGTTTGCCCCTCCTCTCTGCCAGAGTGGAAGCCTTCTCAACATGTACCCTCTTAGTCTGTGTTCATCACTCGCAAGCAGGACTGCCAGTGTCATGATACAAAGTACACATTAGAACGGATAAAGCTAATCACACATGAAACTGGCAATCTTGTGAGTTCTGCATAAGCAAAATATGAGAACATGTGTTTTAATATAAAATGCTCCTTCTTGCTTGAGGGAATCCATGTACGTCCAGGCACCAATTCGACCACATTAAGCAGCATTTGTTTGATACACCAGCCCCATTTTTAACACACAGGGAGAAATTAGCTGAAGCCCATTTTTTTTGTTGTTTTTCAAATAAGAAGGCAGCGTGTTCTCCTTTAATGTAGCGGCGCGCCATTTCTAATTAGTAGAAATCAAATTATTTACCCAAGCAGCAGGCACACCACGGCGCCTTATTTGCAAAGAAAGAAGACAGGCGTCATGGGGGTAACTTTGGTTTTCTTAATATTGCTGTCATTTCTCGTGATTAGCGGCGGCTGCGCTGAATTAATTCCAGCGCCGCCGGCATTTTTCATAAAACAGTTTTGGGGTTTTCGCGCGAATCTGAGGGTGTTGCAGAATTATGGCACCTCCACAATAATATTAAAAAAAAGGTATAGGAATGCAAGGGGCATAAGAGACCTTCCAAGGGCGTGATACGAACATCAAGATTACTAGTGAAGTCAGGCAGCAGATTCAATTTCGTACCTGTTAGGAAGCTGTCTAAGAATGTTGTACTCGTAGACTGACATCTAGTGGCCAGTTTGAAAACCTGCATTGGCTTATTTTTGTGGGTTAGATTTGGATGATGTATCAACTGACGTTGAAAGAGTCAAGAATGTTAAAAATCAGTTCACATACTAAGGCTCCGATTTATCAACACTTTGTGTGGGTGATAAGTTACCAAAGTTACGTAAACAGACGCAAAGTATTGATTTGTTATCTACTATCCAGCGCAAACTTCGCTAGCACTCTAAGGCTGTCTAAAAGAGAGGCAAAGTAGCCCTACTTTACCTCAATAGAGCATCCACTCTGGAGCACCCACTGACCCCTGCCCACCGCACATCTTCTACAGGGCCGCCTTCTCCATCGTACAAGAACTATGACAAACAATCAACTGCGCCTTCGAAACAGGCACGTTCCCCGATGACTGGAAACACTCCGAAGTCAAACCCCTCCTCAAGAAGCTCTCCGCAGCCCCGACTGACCTCAAGAACTACAGGCCCATCTCTCTCCTCCCCTTCGCCACCAAAGTCATTGAAAAAATCATCAACACCCAGCTAACGCTCTTCATAGAAACAAACAACATCCTCAACTCATCTCTATCTGGATTCTGCAGCAACCACAGCACCAAGTCCGCCCTCATAGCCACCACTGACGACATCCGCACCCTCCTCGATCAAGGCCACACTGCAGCCCTCTTACTACTATACCTTTCAGCAGCCTTCAACACCGTCTTCCATCGCACACTAGCCGCCAGACTCCATGACACCGGCATACATGGAACTGCCTTAGACTGGACGCACTCTTTTCTCTCTGACAGAACACAAAGAATGGGACTCCTGCCCTTCCTCTCCTTACCCACAGAGATCAAATGCGGAGTCCTCCTTCAGCCCCACACTCTTTAACATCTACATGGCCCCCCTTGCATTCATTGTCATAAAACACAGACTCAGCATAGTATCCTATGCCGAAGGCACCCAGCTCATCCTCTCCCTCACCAAGGAACCCGACATCACCAGGCACAGTTTCAAGGAAGGAATGAAGGACTTTGCATCCTGGATGAGCAGTAGCTGCCTGAAGCTCCACATGGGACGACACCCTTGGAATCCCACCCACCCCCATGGACCACGCCCGCAACCTCAGCATCATACTCGACTCCTCACTCACCATGAACCGCCAGATCAATGCTGTGTCCTCCACATGCTTCAATGTCTGCCGCATACTCTGCAAGACCTTCAAATGGATTCCCCTGACTACAGGAAGACCATCACCCCTGGACTCATCACCAGCATGCTGGACTACGGAAATGCGCTATACACTGGAATCAACATAACACTCCTTCGCAAACTCCAGACCGTCCAGAATGCCGTAGCCTGACTCCTCCTCAGCATCCCACGACATGACCACATCACCCAGCATTCTGGGAACTCCACTGGTTCCCCGTCAAAAAGAGTAACCTTCAAACTGCTCACACACGCCTAAAAAGCCCTCCATAACACCGGACCCCAATACCTCAACAAAAGTAACTCTTTCCAGGACCCCAACAGAAACCTCCGCTTCACCTACCTAGCCCTTGCTGAGGTGCCCCGCATCCGCAGAGCCAGAACGAGGGGCAGATCCTTCTCCTACATTGTAGCAAAGACCTATAACAAACTCCCCCTCAGCATCAGACAAAGCCCGGCACTGCAAATCTTAAGAAGGACTTCAAAACCTGGCTCTTCAGATGATCTCGGAGCTTCTGGAACCCTCCCCTCCCCCAGCACCTTGATACCATCGGGTGAGTAGTGCACTCTAAATATCCTTTATTGATTGATTGATTTTATTTATTTATTTATTTATTTATTTATGCAATTTTATATAGCGCGGACTTTACCCGAAGGTGTCAGAGCGCTTCACAATAGGAACAGAAATGATACAAACTGAGAACATTACACGAGCAACAGATTGCAGAGGCATACGTTACGTTACATACGGTAAAGTGATAATTGTGAGCAAACAAGAATACATGAGGTAGTAAAAATTGTGAGAAACCAAAAATACATGAGGTAGACAAGGTAATTGTGACACTTGTGAGCAAACAAAATACATGAGGTAGTAAAAATGTTGCTGAGATGGTTTGTACATGGTTGTTAACATGCTACAGAGGTTTTTGGCGCAAAGCCCTGTCTACTAACAAGGGTAGACAGGGCTTTGCACCCAAAAAAACCTTTTCAAGATAGTCACTAATTAGGATAGAAGGTTTTTCCCAAAACTTTTCAAACATTGCTTGTTTGTTGAACTGTACTGTTGTTGTGACTTGAATTCTCATTGTGCATCCTTTCCCTTAACACCTCCCATGCTCATGACGAGCTCAGCTCATCATGAGCCATGGTTCCCGTGTGCTCATGAAGAGCTGAACTCGTCATGACCGTTGGAATGCTCACACGTGGGGCTAATTCCCCTGCTGTGCGCAGCGTTCCATGGAAACGGGTGTGGACATGACGAGCTCAGCTTGTCATGACCACACGAGAACTGTGGCTCATGACGAGCCGAGCTCATCATGAGCACTGTGGTGCTGATCGCGCTACCCTCCCCCCAGCACAGCTGGGGAATGTGCCCCACAGCCTAGGGGTTAAGTTCCCTGCAGCTCAGCCAGTATGAATGTGTTGCGTGTGGAATGTTGGAATGCTTGATGAGGTAGTGGATTGCGGGAGTGTCTGGTGTGATTGAGAGCTACATAGTTGGAGCATGTGGGTGGAGCAGCAAGGATGCCGCTCCTGGTGGGACTGAACTTCTTATCTTACTTACCATCCTAATAACTTAACTAAGTTTAATAAATCATCTACTCATAATCTACAAAATGGGTAGCTCAGGACTTCTTTTGGATTGTAACAATGGCAACGATTTGGAGGGAAAAAAAGACTACGTGTAGTGGAAGAGGAACTGAATTTTAAGTGCAAAAGAAACTGGAACTAAGGAACTTTAAAGCTTGGAGGAAAAGGAACACCCTGGTTAACCCCACCAGTGTCCTTTTCCATCTAGACAGCCTGTCTGGGGCGTTTCAACTTTCTTACATCAAGCGACTTACATCAAATGACACAGGAACTTACTGGTGTTTGTGGATAATCAAGAGCAACTGGCAGTATCTGCAGCAAGCTTGCTTTCCATGTTTATTTTATTGACCAGCGCGGTGTGTAGCAAGATTATTGGGCTGCTTATTTCATGTGGACACACTTGTTAGCGTTGGACAGTGTTTGGCCTGTGCTTGACCTGCATGCAGCCTGCTCAATGGTGCACACGTTGATTAACTACTATTTTTGGTGAGCAGCTCTGTTGGACAGGGTGTGTTCAGGGTTACAACCCTGATTCAAATTGTTAAGAAAGGTATTTGTGCCATGAGTAATTTCCTTTTTAAATTTTTCATGGAGCTTGGCGGGGAGTAGAGGAGCAAGTGTTTCTAAACCGTCTCCATTGCCTGTACGTGTTTTGAAGCGAGAGCTTACCTGAGCACGAGTATGCAGCAAGTCCACCCCTGGATTCCACCTATGAGGTCAGCTTGTGGTACTGCGGAAGGAGTGCGCTCTCTCCATCGAGCTCGAGGATGGACGCTGATGCATGGAGAAGGATGTCTGGGAAGCTACAGGATACCATAACAATTTTAATCACCCAACAAAAATTATATGAAACAGTGCACCGGCAGCCATTTTAGCAAATTGGGATCATTTTTATGTAAATCTGTTGTGAGTACAATGTTGCGCTCACATTTTCAAGTCGCTGCCTGATTCTTGTCATTTGCATTGCCCAGTACACTGACATGACCACCATCTTTCATTGGGATCCGGTGCTATTTTCCAGCAGCATGTTGTTTTTCCACAGCTATGTGTACCCTTTTAGCCAAAACGGAGTAAGCTTGTGTTTCGGTGTCATCTATCAACGATCAGCAATTCACCAAGCTCCCCAGCAAAGCCACGGATGTCACACCATCCCAAGAACTCTGCAACAAGCTCACCTCCTATTTCCATCAGAAAGTCCAGACCCTCTACAACCAATTCAGCGAACAGACACCGGACACGACCCTCCCCCCCACCACTGACAACAACCCAATCATCACATCCTGGAATCAAGCCACCACAGAACTCCCCACTGTGGCCATGAAGAACACCCACTCAGGAGCCACCACGGACCCCTGGCCACAGCACATCCACCACAGGGCCGCTACAGCCATCGCATCCGAACTAGAACCGACCATCAATGCCTCCTTCAAACCTGGCATCTTCCCAGAAGACTGGAAGCGGTTGGAGGTTAAACCTTTACTCAAGAAGTCCTTGGCAGACCCAACAGACCTGAAAACTTACCGGCCCATCTCTTTCCTCCCCTTTACTGCCAAATTCACAGAGAGACTCGTAAACACTAAGCTGACCGCCTTCATCGAAGAGAACTCCTTCCTAGACTCCTCCCAGTCTGGATTCCGCCGTAACCACATCACCGAGACCGCCTTTCTCGCTGCCACCGATGACATCCGGATGCTACTTGACCAGGGCCAGACTGGGGTCCTCATCCTACTAGACCTCTCCACAGCCGTCAGCACTGTCTCCCATCATACTCTCACAGCCAGACTGCATGACGCCAGGATACAAGGAACCGCCCTCAACTGGATCCAATCCTTTCTCTCCGGCAGAACACAGAGAATCAGACTCCAGCACTTCATTTCCAAACCCACAGAGATCAACTGCGGAGTACCCCAAGGATCTTTGCTCAACCCCACGCTATTACACATGGCCCCCCTCGCTGCCATCATTAGACAGCGTGGGCTCAGCATAGTGTCATACACCGACAACATCCTCTCCCTCGTGAAGAACCCAAAAGACACCAGACTCCGCTTCCAGGAAGGAATGAAGAACATCGCAGTCTGGATGAAAAACAGCTGCCTCAACTCGGAGACGACCGAGGTCCTTGTCCTCGGACCCTCCACCTCCGCCTGGGACAACACCTGGTGGCCCTCTGCCCTTGGGAGTCCACCCACCCCTACAGACGACGCACGGAACCTCAGCATCATCCTTGACTCCTCCCTCACCATGACCCGCCAGATCAACTCCGTCACTTCCAGCAGCTTCAACTGCCTCCACACCCTCCGCAAGACCTTCAAATGGATACCCCCGAATGCAGAAAGACCATCACCCATGCACTCACAACTAGCAGACTGGACTACAGCAACGCCCTCTACGCCGGACTCAACAAAACCCTCCTACACAAACTCCAGACCATCCAGAACACCGAGCCAGACTCGCCCTCTGGAACACATGGCACAAACACATGACCCAACACCTTTGAGACCTCCACTAGCTCCCCGTTGAGAAGACAGTAACCTTCAAACTGCTCACCCACGCCAACAAATCCCTCCACAACATCGGATCCAAATACCTCAACGAGATAATCTCCTTCCACGTACCCAAAAGGAACATTCGCTCCGCCGACCTCGCCCTGGCAGAGAACCCCCCTATCTGCAGAGGCAGAGCAGGCGGAAGAGCCTTCTCCTACGCTGCAGCCAAGGCTTGGAACGATCTCCCAGTAAACATCTGACACTTTCCAACCCTGCACACCTTCAGGAAGAACCTCAAGTCCTGG
The DNA here is from genome assembly GCF_964263255.1 of Lissotriton vulgaris. Taxonomy (NCBI): domain Eukaryota; kingdom Metazoa; phylum Chordata; class Amphibia; order Caudata; family Salamandridae; genus Lissotriton; species Lissotriton vulgaris. The sequence goes on along the minus strand of NC_141695.1, from coordinate 186,416,971 downwards.
CTCTTCGATTGAACCGGAGCTGCACTCAGCCCCCTCCGCCCAGCGCCTTGAGACCCTCACAGGTGAGTAGCGCTCTTTATGAAACTCCTGATTGATTGATTGACTGATTGATTGATTGATTGATTGATTGATTGATTGATTGAGTGTCTGGTGGAAGTGGGATCCTTTGAAAATGTCCTTGCCTGCAGATCTACATTTGACTGAATGACTGAATGTCCCTCTTTGCTCGTGGTAATAACGTGAAGTGTCTTCTAATACCTAGCTTTGGTATGGTACTTCATATCATGCCATACATGATTTCTGCCTAAGTTTTTTGCTGCCAAAGTCACATCTGTGTTCTTGATTAAAAAGCAGGGCATCAGAGTCAGCAAGAGGTGACCTTTCAGCTCCTGTCTCCCTTTCTCGCCAGCATGCTGTAAGTACCTGCAAAATCCACGCAAGTGGGCGAGCGGGACATGTTCCCGAAAATTACATCCAAACCAAGGGCCAGATTACGATGCTGTGGAGACCGCCACCGTCAGGCTGTCGCTGGCGGTATCCCTGCCATCAGAACATGGATCTCTGCCTACCATATTATAATGGATTCTGGACGGGTGGCGGTCGGAAAGTCCAACCAACACTATTCCGAAAGGCGGTCTCTATCTGACCGCCTGTCAGACTTCCCTGTAGTCCTACAATGGGGGCAATGCCTATCAGGCACCGCCGTACGGATTACAATATCTCTTTCTGACGGTCGTTCTGTGGTGGTCAACCTGCCGCCAACCAGCAGGCCAAAACGTATTTGGGGGCCCGTAGCAGGCCCCCCTAAGGGTCTTGGACACGGACAACAGCACTGGGTATCACCTATGGTGCCCCATACATATCCCTACACCATTTAGTAGGCACTGCATGGTACCTGCCACGCAGAGCAGGGATATATGTGAGGTATATGTTTTGTCTTGCGGCAGGTGCTGCAGAGCGCAGCCCCCCCCCCCACAATACAAAACATGGTTAATGCGACCGCCATGGTGGCGGTCGCATTGTAATGTGCCCTGTGGGACGCCTGCCTTGAAGGCGGGTGGTCCCAAATACGATACGATGTTGGACGGACTGAAGTCAGTCCGTCATTGTAATGCACCCCAAAGTCTCCATCTAATGGGAACCTCCGTCCCTGCGGGCCATCTTCGAAGTACAGGCATGAAGTGTCCCGTGATAACATCACACAAACAAATGAAAGGTATTGAAGCCCAACTTGATGAAACTCTGGTAGTTTATTGTATTCTAAGTGGCAGCATATCCTGAAGCGTTTCGGTTATATAATATGGTCTTGTTCACGGGTGAGCCAGATATAGATGTAGTTAATTGCACACCTTAAATTGCATTAAACACGTGACCAAACAACAATCCTACTTTTAATGCACCTATAATGCCAGTGTGTTAGTACAGACTGCAATGTCCATTTGAATCATGCTTAATAGCGTCATTATATTACAGTCTTATATTAAAAAGTTATTCAGGCACATATATTTACAAAATCCAAAGTCACATGTATTTCAAAAATAGGCTTCATATATTGCAAACTTGCTCATGACAATTGCTGCCAAAGTCACATCTGTGTTCTTGATTAAACATCAATGCATCAGAGTCAGCAAGAGGAGAACTTTCACCTCCTGTCTCGCTTAGTGTGCCCCCCTGTATGCATGCCCCCCCAGTTCCTGCAGGGCTTGGGCTTTACACTTCATACCCTGCAGGAACACGCAATGGTGTTCTTAGTAAGATGCCTTGCAAAGGCTCACTTATGAGCCTTAGTACTGCACTGCCATGGGCCTGCCACTGTAGGACTTATAGACCTGGATACCAGTCGGAATCTGACAGGTGGTCTCATTACGGCATTGGTGGTGTGGCAGCAGGGCACTGGCTTAGAGACCCACTGCCACACTGTCAAAGTCATATTAAGGCCCGAAGTCTAATTTAGTAAACCATTTTGACCAACCCAGAGTCAACATGTCTGTGGTATAGGGAAAAGGTTGGCATTATGCACATATCTCTTGGTTGAAGATGTCTACTATCAGCTCAACATTTTTCCGAGATAAGAAATTGATAGTTGTAGCATCCTGTCAGGGTAGGCACTTGCCAATAGGTACACCAAACACGGAGAGAAGTTTTACATTTTTTTTTTCTGCTGCATGTAAGTCAGAACTGAACATTCTACGCCTCCCTTCAACTCATCCCTCCAATGGGTATGCTAGGGGCCTATGGTATACATTGGGAACAGCGGTGTCCGGCACAAGTAAGCGAGGTGCGTGATGGGGTGGTAGGGTGGGGCAGGGCGCGGCAAGGGCCAAGCCAACAGGTGACAGAATAGGTGTTATTTATTTATTTAATTATACCTGTTCCATCTTCTGTCGACTTCCCCCTGTCTCACCCCACCTCGCCCTACTGTGTTTACCTGTGCTGGCCTCAGCTAAGTGGGAACCAAAAGAGCTCAATTGTTATTTTATTACAAGACACTACATCGCCTGATTAGTCAAATAAAAAAATCACAAAAGTAAGATAAATAAATAAATATACAATTAAATACATAAATAATTATACAGATACACAAGCAATTACAAATTTTTCAATTAAGTGTTGTGGCACCCGAATCACAAGTCCTGATTGGGTTACTGGAAACCAGGAAATGGCAGTCGATGTGTCAGTGATCTGCACAGGTCAGGAGGAATTATTAGCAGATACAGAGTCACCAACAGTCTGTCTAGACCTAGTTCTACATTGACATCGATGTTTGGTGAGTGATGAGCCACATGCTGAAAATGAGAGGAATGTCTCGTATGGGATTTCCCAGGATTCTGGGCAGTCACCACGTGTCCTTTGGTGTTGGTGACAGTAAAGGGGTCAATCTCAAAAGGAGCATCAGAATTCCTTCTTCTGTATTGTCCAACCAGCACTCCTTCTCCTCTTGTAAAAGTGATGGGGCATATTAACAAGGCCAGGCGATAATTATCGCTAAGCGCACTAAGCGCTAGGATAATTATCGCCGACCAACTCTGAATTTTACTGTGGAGATTGCGTGCTATCAGCAACGCTTATCTCCAAAGCGATAAAATTGAGAAGCCAAGCTGCCAATTGTGAGATTATCGCTGGAAATACAGCGATAATCCTACAAGGTTTGGCGATAGCTTGCTGATAGGGATAGACATACTTAGCCATGATATCCACCTTACATAGGATATCATGGCTAACTCAGAAAAATACCAGACGTAAAAAAGCAGCTTTAACGACGGTTAGCGCTGCTTTTTTATCGCTATCAGGGTTAGCCATATCCTTGATAATAGGAGAAATGTCACTTAGCAACATTCCTCCTATTATTTTACTCTGGAACGCCCTCTTTGCATCTCATTAGAGATGCAAGGGCAAGCGTAGAGTAAAAGGGCGTTAACATGCAAATTTACGTGTTAGCACCCTGTTGCTGATAGGGCGCAAGTTTTATCTCTGCTTTTTTGGCTTTTAAAGCCAAAAAAGCAGAGCTACAGCCCTTGTTAATATGCGCCGATGTCTTTTGCATGACATCATCGGCCAGCATATATTTTGATCTTCTGTTTACGACTAAAGTCATTAGTGTCAATGTCTTCCTCAATCTTAAATCTGAGGTTGGTCGTTGGGGCAGCTTGGGCGTCATGGCTCTTCCAAACATGAGAATAGCAGGGCCTTCCCCTGTCATTAAGCAAGGGGTTCGAACGGTAAGCTCGAAGAGTAGTGTTTAAAAACAGCTTTGAGGTTGAGCTCCTCCAATGCAGCATGCTGCCCAGCTTTCTTCAGAGTACTCATAAACCATTATGCCAGGTCATTGGCCTTGGCCAGAGTAGTGTTTTTTTGATGCATCAGGTTGAGATGATTTAGAAAGTTTTTTAATTCACTATCGTTGAAAGGTGGACTGTTCATGTGTAGTGTATGAAAGGGCTTCCACAAATGGGAAATGGGAATATTCATCGAAAATGGATAGAAAATCATGTCCATTCTCAAGAGGATCAATGAAATCAATAGCAATTCTCACCCAAGCATGATGTGGCAAGTCTGACATGTTCAAAGGGTGCTGAGTGTGTGTTGCATATGTGATAAGTCTTAACTTTCTTTTCGACCCTTTCATCTAGATACGGAAACCAGACTTAGTCATGGAGAGCTCTCTTGGTGGCAACTATTCCTGACCAATGTCACCTTCATGGGTGACATTGATTACTTGCTGTCGTAGACTCTGAATAACAATTCATGTACCTAGCAGAATGAGGCCTTCTTGGGTCACTAAAAGTTAATTTCTTACATTTTAGAGCATCAAATACTCATTGTCATTAGTGAAAGGTCTGGAGTGCTGGTCCCATGATTGATGAGCAATAATGTATTTTAATCTTAATGTGTCACTATCTTGGATCCTGGCAGTTTGTTCTAAAGACATGGCAGCTGGTGTGCTTGAGTTTACAATAACATTTATGCAGGCCTCTGCTGTCTTAGATGGGGTACCAGGGCATTTTAATGGCACTCTTGAAAAATAATCAGCCAGATTCTGATCTTTCCCTGGACGATAAATAATCATATAGAGGAAGTCTTGAAACCTCAAACCCCAATGTTCAGTTTGAGGAGGCATTTTGGCTTTTGAATTACCAAATATTGTCAACAGTTCTTGACGATCAGTCACTATAGTGAAAGGCTTTCCGTAAAAGAAAACATGGAAATATTTACAAGCCCTGACCACTGCCAAACTTTATTCCTCAGGTTGCGAGCAAGCACATTCTGTTAGTGATAGGTTCTTACTGACATATGTCACGATATGTCTCTGTGCATTTAGCTGTTCGATTTGTTGTGCAAGTTTCACGCCGAACCCGACATGGTCAACTACCTATTTGGCATTTAGTTAGGGATCAAAGTAGGCCATTTCAGTGGCACTCTCAATGGTCAATGGCTTGCTTGATGTGTTGAAAGGTCTTCTCACACTCTTGTGACCAATGAAAAGATAAGATCTTTTTCATTAGTTCTCGTAATGGTGCATTGACTATAGCAACATTTTGCATGTATCTCGAACAGTGACTGGCCAGTCCAAGCAAGGATCATAACATATACATTTCTTGTGGGGGATTTGCAGTAGACATTGCTTGCACTTTTGCTGGATCAGGTTTCATAACCCCATCATAAAAGACATGGACAAAGAATTTCAAGCTTTTCTTATGGAATTCACATTTGTCGCATTCATGATTAGGCCTGCATTGGTCAACAAACAACATGCTTGCTTGAGAGTCTTGTCATGTTCCTTCTGTGTGTCATTACTATAGTTAAATTGATTTAGTACAGGCTATATGACACATATGAAATCTTGGAAAAGTTCTGTAATGCAGGATACATCAAAACACAATTGCTTATAGCAAAATAAACAAATATGCATAGAATCATTTGTAATGCACCTGAATCTTTCTTCCAGGTCCAATAGGCGATATCCTTTATTTAAGTTGAGTCGAGAGAAGAACTTTGCGCCATCCAGTTGAGATATCTTGTCAGCAATTTGAGTACCGGGATGTCTCGTCTCTAAATGGCCTTGTTAACCTGACACATGACAACACAAATGAGTACAGCTCCTTTATTTTTTAGGGCACTATTAAAATGGGAGAAACCCATGGTGTTGTACCAGTGGAGCATTCAATGATGCCATGTTTGAGTAATGAATTACGTTCCTTATCAACATCGTCTTGCATGTCTGCAACTTTCAGCAACAGGATGGACATCCTCATTTATCTGTAACTTTTCTTTCATTGTTTTGAGTTTTCATAGACCATAAAATAATGAAGGAAATTGACTTACAATTTTGTGATGAGCACTCATATTGTAGTTAACTGATATCAGTCCCATATCAGTCACATTATTTAAACTCAGCAAAATTGCTCCCAAAGCTATTTCCTGAAGTACATGTATAGGAGCTTGTACCACATTTTTCTTGTATTTCATCGTAGCCACAAAAGATCTGTGACTTTAAGGGCTTGGAAGCCCTTTTGTGTTTGACTTAGTAAGTTGTGGTAACGGAGACAGTTCTTGATACTTCTTCTCCGGCACGATATTTATCGTTGCACCACTGTCAATATGAATGGTATCGAACACCCATTTATTTTCAGAGTGATTTTCGGACAGTGTTTTAATGTGTTTGGTGCGTCTTCATGTTGATTTCTCTTCACTTTGAATTTTTCACACAGTTGACCAGTCCCACATGTGCATGCCTTTCTGAGGTAAATATCGACATCACACAATTATCATTGTCAAATTCAGTGGAAACTGAGGAACTCCTTGTTGATGATTTAGACTAAGATTGACTTTGTTTGGTGTCGATTTGTCTCAGTTGGTGTGACCGTCTGGCCTTGTGGGAACGCACCGAACGTCACTGAGGCAGTGTTCAGTTACCCATTTTGTCTTCACAAAGTGACACACTCACTTTTCTCTTTGCCCTGCAAGTCATCATAAAATGGTTCGCTTTACCATAGGCCAGGAATGTTTATTTGATGGGGGTATATTTACCTTTATGAGGAAATGACAATCTACATCTGTAACACCTTCTCTTTTTCAGCGGAGACATCACCTTGTGCCCCTCAGCCTTGTATATTGGCTTACTTTTCATGCTCATGACTGACACACTTTGGGCACCTCAGGCCTCCTTGACAGTCACTTGACCATCGGCACGCTCTTCAGCGAGAGCGCCTTGCAGACTTGTTCTAAGCTCAGAGTCTCCTTCGGCATTCATCTTCAAAAAGAATCTGACAGACATCCTTCTATTACTCTGAGGCAAGTTGCTTCCTCATCGTTAAACTTTTTGATTCTACAGTGCTTCACTAGAACATCCAGTCTCTCAACAAATTAATCAATGATTTCACCTGGTCTCTGGCATTCTTGACTGAAGATGTATCTTTCATAATCAACATTTGGCAGTGGATTAAACTTGACATACAAGGCAGTTTTGATATGTTTGTACGTCACTTCATCTTCTTGTGGTATATTTTCATGACTTCCTTCAATCCTTCACCAGCCATGTTCCTCGGATACTTTATAATCTTTTTATCAGCTTTTTCATCTATTGCAGCTGTGCAATCTTCTAAAGTCTCTATCCATGCTGTCTATGTATTGCTCATATTGAATTTTGTTGGCAGCATCAAATCTAGTTGGTGGTTTTAATAATACAGCAGCCCTATGTACATTGGTGGACAATAGGTGATCTCTCAGGTGCTTTGTGTGGAACTTGATCAAGCAGGGCTATTATTGCGGCCTGTGACGTGCTGGCTCCAGGGTCATCCTTAACAATGTTCGGAGTTAGTGCCTTGCCCTGGCTCTCCATTGCAGTTTGTGATTTTGTGGCAGTCTAAGGAACTGTTCTGGGCCCCTGTACAGCAGCTTGGTGGTGGGCTAATTCTTTGATGTAGCATCCCCACAAGTACCACCAAACTCTTTCTGGGGTCACTCCACAGCATGTCGTTGCACGATGATTCATTTATGGTTTCGGTATTAGATAAACCTTATATTCTATGAGTTCATGAACGTAATGGAGTGTAATGGAGTTTGTTTGTAGGTAACACAGCCAGAACAGTTTTACTATCACATTTCCCCCTATTGGCAATGACCAGACTTTGTAAAAATAATGCGAAGGCACCTCATGCCCTTCACTAAACTGCCATCTTTTTGACACCCATCATCTACCAACCTACCACACATGCTTGCCACTGCCCCCTCACAACCTATCCTGTTGTACAGTTTTTCTATTCCAGCACTATTTGTATTGCTGAGTCCTGAGGTTAGTTTTGAGACTCCCCCATCAATACAGTTTTGTTGCCAAGCTCTGTAAAGTCATATGTATTCCATTGTATTGTATTTATATAGCGCTTACTACACCTGTTAAGGCATTTTTCGTGAAGTAGCATGCTACTACGCACCTACGGTCTAATTTTCATGTTACCTCTAAGGCAGGCAGAATCAGTGAAAAAAAATGCTAATCCCCCAAAAAACCTGTGAAATAGTCTTTGTGTGCTGTGATGCACTATGTAATACTGCCAAAAAGAGACTGTAGGTTCTGCCTAATTGATCCTAGCCCTTACACGTCTCTTGTGCCTCTGGAGTGTCACTTTTTGTGATGATCTGACTGAGAAAATCACAGAATCACATCTATGAGACCACGCAAACCCACTATGCTGCACAATTCACAATTTACTGTGTTGCCTTACTGTGCACTCTGTGGGAGTTCCATGGGCATTGGAGTGGGTTTTCCGACACAACACCCATGAATGTTGAAACTTCCCCAGATTTACGAGAGCATGTAAACCATGGGAAGATCCAAAACCTTGCATCTCCTGAGTAGAGGTCTAATGAGGAGAAATACCTTTATTTCTCCTTGTTTTTCCTCTTTCTATGTGTGCTGAATTCTGCAGCACACATAGAAAGAGGAAACACCTCTTAGGATTGTTTCTGTGTGGAAAGGTTACCCCTCCTGCACAAAAACAATCCTGCCAACAACACTGGCACCCTTGCAGCATGGTGCAAGGGTGCCTGCATTGGCACTAGGCTGCCGATACACAGCCAGCTCAGAGGGAAAGGACAGAAATGCACCGTATTGCATAAAGTCTGTGCATTTCTGCCCTTTCACTTAGGTGTAGGGCATCACAGGAAGCTGACTTGCTGTACTTCCCCACGTCAAATTCCTATAAATGAGGACCTAGATGTCATAAGTTCTATCTTGTAACTGGCCCATTCTGTTTGGCTGAATTGTGGCCCTAGCCAGGCAGAACCTACCACTCCCATCAGTGGTGGGTGATTACACTCACTGTATAAGCTGCACTCAAAGCATGTCATTTAGCAGTCAGGCTTATCACAGAGGAAATGTATAAAGCATTGGTACAGCAAAGAGACTTCACACGTGGTGTAAGTAAATATAGTTTGTATTCCACACACACATTAATTAGAACAACATGAACATCATGTATTTATGGGATTAAATCACATTTGGAAATATCCCTAGCAATACTAGGCCCACCTGTTTAAAAATGGCACCAGTAATATGCACACTTGGGAAAGATCCTACTTTACCCCCCAAGCACCCTTTCATGGTGTGAAACGTTGTCAGAACAAGCCCACCCTGGCAATTATTCTAATTCAGTACTACACAGGTATAGGGTGCACCCCAGACCACACCGATATCAGAAATGTGTGCACAAATATAATTACAACACTTTTCAACAGCACTGTGGGTTGAGGCTGCACGGGTAAAAACAATCTCAAACGTAGTATGCTTTTGGCAAGGAATCAACATGTAAAGCAACACCGCAGTGCGGTGTAAGTAATAATAAGCAGACACTCCCACACAAGCATTCAGCACAGCTATATGGTGCCACAGATATCAGGCCGATCCGTTTGAAGTATACACACATACACATACGCCCGCACACAACTATAATGCAGTGCAACTGATATCCAGCAGACCAGTTGATAATTTACAAGCAGACCCCATGGCCCTAGCCCTCCTCCACCCTTCAGCTAACCTCAACTACCCTACAGCCCAGGTGGGAGATTAAGAAAACATTTCCTCTGATACTAGGCCAATCGCTGCCAGAGTCACACTTAGTCTGGCTCCTAGGGAGGAAGGTGAGGTCAGATAGCAGGGGTAATTAGGCAGCAGTTGACAAATTGAGGTTTGGCCACTACTCAGGAAGTTCACCCACAATATGCAGATCAGAAGTGGGTTGAGAGTGATAGTCGTTCAATCAATGGATTCCACACTATGCCTTCCAGCGCAAGCCCAGTTCTGCGAAGCATGGGGGGGGGGCATCACACAGTCCCTTGACTCACTTGAAGAAGTCGTGGGTTAATCCCCAAGCAACAAAAGTTGTGTTGGCTGGGTAGTGTTGGATTAAAAGAAAAATAAAGAACAAAAACTACAGAACTTTATTCCTGGTTTTTTTACACTTTTTGTCACATTGAAGTTTGAATTGTATGTAAAGTGTGTGCAGAGGATACTAATTATCTTAATTATGGCTTTTAGCTCAACAATGGATGGTCTACGGTGTGTTCCCTCACCTCTTGCACCACATAGAATAAGGAAACCAAAATTGACGCAAACTCAATAGGCGCCGTTTCTCCAAATGACACACCCCTAAAGTGAAGTACGTGAGCACAGACGCTCTCTGTCCAGGAGAACAAAGAGAAACTGGCTATAAATATTTCAAACCAGACCCCAGAACTTTAGAACTTGCTTGGATCAAATAATCTGTCAAGAAGAAGAGCTAGAAGAACTGCCAGGAGGAGTACTGCCCCTTTGCTGTGTTGTTGCATTGCTGTGTTGGCCTGCAGTTACGCTTCTGCCTTGGGCAGTGAAAGGACTGTACTGAACTTTCTTCATTTGTCGCTGACTATTTCCAAGGGCTTGAAATAGAGCTTGCCTCCTGTTCACAAATTCTCAGGGATTGCAAATACTTCACTTACCTCTGGGTACCGCCTCTGGAACCATGGGTTTCAGTTGCCACACAGTGGGAAAGCAGCTGACACCATCACCAACACTGCTGTTGGCTCCATATCTGGAAGGCACTGGAGAAGGCACGGCCACACTTCCCACAGGAACCCTGATCTCACTGATGACAACGACCGCCGTGGCCACTGAACCTCTGCTTTCACCGTGACCACTGGGCACAGCACTCTGCAGTGCCTCGCTTCACTCCGCCGCCCTGATCTTGCTGAGGACATCGCAGCATGCTGACCTCGACACCTGTGACTCCACACTGGTTTGGGGACACTGCCTGAAAATCACATGACACAATGCCCCGTCCCACACTGAAGTCTGGGCTGACCGATGCTAGTTCCCATCAACCGGCACTGCCGCTTGCACCATGACCTGTCAGCACAGCAACGATCACTGCCCTGCTTCGCACCACAGCCCTGGTCTCATTGATGCCGCTGGATGACCATTACAGAGCTGCTGCCTGCACCGTGACTGGAGGGCACCACACGCCGCACTGCTCTGCTTCACATCACAACTGCGACGGTTGCCACGACCAGCCCACACTGATGTGGTCGGCCCGAACCAAAGTTACTGTTTGCGAGTCTGCTGATACTGATGCCGGTCCACACCTACGCGGTCAGCCGGAACTTTTGGATTCTGTTGTTTTCAGCATCACGGTAGCCCCAAACAGAGCTACTGGTTTTAAGGAACTGCATTTTAAAGTCATTCTAGCAAAGTGTCTATTTCTGATTACTGTATGTTATTCTTTATTTGTTTTGGACTTGTTTGTACAGATAGATATTACTTATTTTTCTGAATTTGGTGTGGTGTCCTTCTCTAGTGTTTTCACTTTTGACTGCTCGTGCCAAGCTACCATGGGGGTGAGCAGGGGTTATTTCAGTAGTGTATCCTTCTTATCTTGACTAGAAGGAAAAGACACTATTTGGCCAAGGGTGCAAACCAGTGCCAATTAGAGACCCCCATTTCTAACAGGATGACACAGGGGAGCCTCTCGGAAGAAGAAGGTACTCCGTCAGACACACTTCAACCAAAGTAGCACCCAGGCAATCAGGACACCACCGAACACAAATCTGCTCCTCAGTGTATCGTTGGAAATGAGGCACAATGTCTGGTGTGCTTTGGTATGAGTTGCACCAGACAGTTCCAGTCACATGTAATGAAGAGTTGCAACTTCCATACCTCCCTGATAATGAGGCACAATGCCTGGTGCACATTGATACAGGTTGTACCAGACAATTCCGGTCAGTCACAATGAAGAATGAGTTGATACATGTCCTAACAGACAATTCCGGTCATACCCACAGGCACTAGTTCAGCAGTGCTGCACAAGGTAGAATGAGGGACTAAAATGGGCACACCCTGACTTCCGAGGGTTGCAACCTGTGAATCAGACACTGCATCGAATGCAAATGCATTCGGCATGTCACACAAGAACGATGGAGAACAATTGACGAAACGGGCCTCCCGGGGTCCTGCAACCGGTGAATCTACTCACCACTAACAAGATGTTCTATGCATGTTCAGGTACCACGATGCAGAGGCCACACTTCCTAGATGCGGGCAGTACTTTCTGGCTCCCCACAAGAAAATCCCATCTATAGGCACAACACTTAGTACAACACTTAAGCCGCACTACCAGTTGAGATCCTGCAGATGATGTAAGCACTTAAGAGGGCACCAAGTGTCACGTGTTGATGGTGTGGGTCCCTCGTGGGAATTATTTGATGTTCCTTACACCTGCACAAGAGAACAGGGGACACGCCAACGAGCCCTTGGAGTGCACACTTCAGGGTGCCACACAGCAGCAGGTAGTCAGCCCAGGCCAGCCACTATTCAGGAAGGGTACACTTGGTCCCTTCCGATGGCAGTAATCCTCCTTGTGCACGACGGATTCCTCTGGCAGTGTGCACCATGCAATTCCAGGATCTCCGGTCTCATATCTCTACAAGTGTATCTGTGCCCTGCTGAAGAATGGCCCCAGTGGTTATACTGTAGTGTGCTTTTGAAGTTGGGGTGGTTCAGAGGCTTTCCCTTTGAACCACAGATGTCTCCCCTACATTTCAGTCATGTCTGCCAATGGACAGTGGAATGCAGATCCTAATCTTTAGTTGTTATTGTTATTGTTATTGTCATTTTGTATAGCGCCAATTCACCTGCAGGTCTCAGGGCGCTTTGACCGCAAAACACAACAACCGAGTTAGCCGAAAGGGAGTGAAGGGACTGGGTAAGACTATACTGGGCTGAGCGTTGCTCTGAATAGAATTGTTTTTAGGGCTTTCCTGAAGCGGAGTAAATTGCCATCCTTACAGAGGGCCTCATGCAAATCGTTCCAGAGCTTAGGTAGTAGGACGGAGAAGGATCTCCCACCCTTTGTGGCCAGTCTGAACCGGGGACATACCAGCAATTGGGCGTCGGAGGACCTGAGGCTTCTTTCCGGTCTGTAGATCTCTAGCCGTTCCTTGATATACGCCAGGGCTTGTCCATAAATGGATTTGTGGGCTATACAGAGGCTTTTGAAGACTGACCTTTGCCCAACTGGCAGCCAATGAAGGTTCCGTAGTAACGGGGAGGCATGTGCTCTTCTTGGGAGTTTGAAGACGAGTCTTGCCGCGTCATTTAAGACCACCTGCAGTCTGTTGATTAGAGTTTTAGGTAGGCCCAGGTAGAGCGCATTTCCGTAATCAAGCCTCGATATTATGGTGGCAGAAACTACTGTGCGAAGCATTGACTGGGAGAGGAGTGGAACTAATTTGCGCAGCTGTCTTATGAGACCAGTGCAGGTTCCAACCACAGTGGAGATCTGGCTGACCATTGAGAGGGCACTGTCTATCTTAATGCCTAGACTTTTGACCGCGTCAGCTGGCTTAGGGGTCGGGCCCAATTCCTGAGGCCAGTACAAGTCACTCCAAGGCGAGCAATTTGAAGAAACTATCAGCACCTCCGTTTTTTCGGGGTTTATTTTTAGGAGGTTCGTATACATCCAATGGACTGTGTATCTAAGCACCTCCTGTGCGTGTAGCTGAGCCTGTATAGTGTTGTCTATGCTCAACAACAGCTGTGTATCGTCGGCATAATTGAACACACGGCAGCCCATCTCAGCTAGTGTATTTATCAGAGGTTGGAGATATAGGTTGAACAGGAGTGGGGACAATGCTGAGCCCTGGGGGACTCCACATGTCAGGTCTCCCACTCCTGATATCCTGTCTCCCAGCTGAATCCTCTGTGTTCTCCCAGTTAGAAAAGATTCCAACCATCGGTAAGCTGAGTCTCGGACCCCAAAACCGGACAACCTGTCCAAAAGTAGGGTATGGCTGACAGTATTGAACGCCGCTGAAAGATCTAATAATATCAGGGCGCTCGGTTTTTTCCTGTCAGCCATCCCTCAGAGCTCGTCCAGCACCGAGAGCATGACTAACTCGGTGCTGTGATGTGCACGGAAACCTGCCTGCATCTCATGGAGAAGATGATTAGATTCCAGGAATGATGCCAGGGATTTCAGCACATGTTGGTCAAGCACTTTTGACAGGAATGGAAGCTGGGAAATGAGCCTGTAGTTTTTCAGAACTTTGGTGTCTGCCCCGGCTTTTTTTAGTAGTGGTTTCACTCGTGCTTCTTTGAAGCTAGTGGGAAGCCGTCCGGTATCTAATGATTTATTTAATATTGTCAATATATGATCCTCTAGACTGGGGCGGGCTAAGCAAAACACACTTGGGGGGCACGGATCTGCTGGGGAGCCAGACTTTGTCTTCCTCATCAGGGATTCAAGGATTAATGAGTCAATCGGGGGGAAATTTGACATAAGAATTCCTGCCGGATTTATGACAGCCTGTTGCTCAATGGGATCGACCGCCATACTTTTTATTTCTTGTAAAATGAGGTCGACCTTTTCCAGAAAATATTTCTGGAAGGTGTCGCAGCTAATATTGGTTTCCGTATCTTGAGTTCTTTTGGTTAATTCCGTGAGAATTTTAAATGTTTCTCTCTGGACGTTGCCCGCCTTATTTATTCGATTTTCATAGAATGTGGCTTTGGTGTCCTGAATGCATTTTTTATAGGTACGGAGCGATTTCTTGTATTGTTCACAAGTCTTAACATCTTTTTGCTTCCTCCAGTTTCTCTCCATATTTCGTAGGGTCTTTCTATGCTCCCTCAGGGCAGATGTGAACCAGGGGGCTCCCTTTCTGCTTCTATTCGCTCTTTGGAGCTTCTCGGGTGCGATCCGATCAATGGCTTTGGTCAGATAGCCCATCATATCCTTACACTACTGATCTACATCCTTATCAGATGCTATGGGTTGGACAATTTCCGTAAGTGTCGTGGTCAATGTTTGTAGATCAACATTTTTCCACTGACGAATCATTTTTGATTTTGGTGGAAGGTGTGGAGACCTTGCATCTATAGGAATATCACAATAGATCAGATGGTGATCTGACCAGATACAGGGGAGGATTTTCACTAATGTCACCTTGGGATCTGTAGTCCATATTAGGTCAAGAGTGTGACCTTTTATATGTGTAGGGGCATTTACCAGCTGCCTGAAGCCCAAAGAGGACATAGTTGTTTCCAAAGAGCTAGCTGTTAACTAAGCATGGGCGGAAAATCCGTTTCGCTCGCGGATTTTGCGGATTTTCGGTAAATTCGCAATCCGCGAGATTCGCGAATCTCCCGCAAAATCCGCAAATACGCGAGCAGCGGATTTTATGGCTTGCTCGCACTGTTCGCGTGAGTTCGCGGCTTCCCAGTACAACTTCGCGCCCCGCGAATAAGCGCTAAATTGCAGAAATACGATCTTAGCAAAACTGAAACTACTTACCAGGTTCAAAAGTTCAGGCTCATCATTAGTAGCCATTTCCTGTAGTGCTTCCTGAGGGGCCCCTCCAGAGTTCAGTTGCCAGTTGCAACTATTATGTGACCCTGCTCTGAACCTCAGAATAGTTACACATATGCCACAAAGGTCCTGAATTACAGCTAAGGGAGACAAGCAGGAGCCAGGCTGGAAGTTCAAATCCATTAATCAGCCCCTAATTCATTATTGTCAGTTGGGGCAGGGCAGGTGTTGTAACTAATTTTGCAACAATAAAAGCACTTAGCAAGTGCAAAAGATCACTAATCAGGAAGCACTAAGGAAGCAGGTGCCAGCTAAAAAAATATTCTGTGACACATTAATCAGCCCCAAATTAATTCAGGTCACTTGAGGCAGGGAAGGTGTGCTTTGCTTTGCCACAATAATGTACACTGACTGGACAACCAGAGGGTGCTGTGATGAAACAGAGGGTGGCATGGGTGGGCCAGAGGGTGGCATGAGTAGTCAGAGAGTGGCAGTGGTGACAGAGAGTGGCAGTGATGAAGAAGAGTGTCCCAAACAGGCTGGACACGTAGAAACAACAAGTTCGCAAAACTTGCGACCCGACAGGCAAGTTCGCGTTTGCGAAATTGTACAAAACCCTCGCGAACTGGCAGAAACCCGCGCGAACACACACAAAAAAAAATCCGCAAATTTGTGAGAATTCGCGGATTTTGCGGATTGCGAGTTCGCAAATCCGCAAAATTCGCGAATGCGAGATTCGCAAAATTCGCCCATGCTTACTGTTAACTCTTTCTTCTCTTTGTCCCAGTGCAGATTGAAGTCTCCCGTAACTAATATGTTCTTATATCTTGAGCAAATGTCGGATATGTTGGCCATGAATGAGTCATTGAAACCTGGGGTGGCGTTAGGTGGACGGTATACGGTGAGAATTGTAAGGCACAAATTATCAAACATGATTTTGACCGCCAGCATATCAGCCAGATCAGTGGATTCCGCCAGTATTTTAGTTACAGCTAAGTTTTTCTTGAATAGTATTGCCACTCCTCCCCCTCGGGCATTCCCTGTACGGTTGTGCGAATAGATATCAAAGCCTGATGGAACAGCGGCTATGATATCAGGTAGAGAGTTTTCCCCAAGCCATGTCTCGGTCAAGGTCAAGATGTCTATATCTTCATCTTGTAGTAATGTAAATATCTCAAGGCTGTGGCAGTGTAAAGACCTTGTGTTTAAACTAACCAGCTTCAAGGTGTGAGAGTTTGGCGACGACCTACCTATATATGGTCTCCGAATGGACAACTCATCCAGAATGGCTAGTATGGCCGAGTCTGGAGACAGATTTCCCTCATTCAGTTGGTGTATTTCATCCCTAGAATAGGTGATCCAGTAGTCAGGAGTCCCAGCCCCTGCGCCCGTTCATGCGCGGACGGGCGCAGACGGGCAGGACTCTGGCACGACTCCGGCGCAAATCCGGCGCATCCGCTGAGCGCGTCCGCTGCGCGGAGACATGGTCGTCTGTTTTTATACTGGCGACTAGAGCGCTCAGTGTGTGGGGCCCAACCCAAGATGGCCACCACGGAATCACGAGCCCGGGAGCCGGGGGCTTGACCAACCCTGCCAAGCACCACCAGGGATCAGGGGGGAAGGAAATAAGCTACCTCGATCTCAGGCTAAGAATTAAGGTTTCCGAAAGTGCTGCAAGTGTGACTACAATGTGTGTGCAAATTAGCGCTAAAAATTAATAGGGGATCGGACACAAAGGATAGAATACAATTTTAAAATCAGCGTAATATAAAAACGAGAACCACCCGGTTTCAAGCCTCGGGGGTGTAAAGGGTGCAATCACGCAACTAAAGTGCCCTCCTTCCTTTTATACTGCCGACTAGAGCGCTCAGTGTGTGGGGCCCAACCCAAGATGGCCACCACGGAATCACGAGCCCGGGAGCCGGGGGCTTGACCAACCCTGCCAAGCACCACCAGGGATCAGGGGGGAAGGAAATAAGCTACCTCGATCTCAGGCCAGGAATTAAGGTTTCCGAAAGTGCTGCAAGTGAGACTACAATGTGTGTGCAAATTAGCGCTAAAAATTAATAGGGGATCGGACACAAAGGATAGAATACAATTTTTAAATCAGCGTAATATAAAAACGAGAACCACCCGGTTTCAAGCCTCGGGGGTGTAATGGGTGCAATCACGCAACTAAAGTGCCCTCCTTCCTTTTATACTGGCGACTAGAGCGCTCAGTGTGTGGGGCCCAACCCAAGATGGCCACCACGGAATCACGAGCCCGGGAGCCGGGGGCTTGACCAACCCTGCCAAGCACCACCAGGGATCAGGGGGGAAGGAAATAAGCTACCTCGATCTCAGGCTAAGAATTAAGGTTTCCGAAAGTGCTGCAAGTGTGACTACAATGTGTGTGCAAATTAGCGCTAAAAATTAATAGGGCATCGGACACAAAGGATAGAATACAATTTTAAAATCAGCGTAATATAAAAACGAGAACCACCCGGTTTCAAGCCTCGGGGGTGTAATGGGTGCAATCACGCAACTAAAGTGCCCTCCTTCCTTTTATACCGGCGACTAGAGCGCTCAGTGTGTGGGGCCCAACCCAAGATGGCCACCACGGAATCACGAGCCCGGGAGCTGGGGGCTTGACCAACCCTGCCAAGCACCACCAGGGATCAGGGGGGAAGGAAATAAGCTACCTCGATCTCAGGCTAAGAATTAAGGTTTCCGAAAGTGCTGCAAGTGTGACTACAATGTGTGTGCAAATTAGCGCTAAAAATTAATAGGGGATCGGACACAAAGGATAGAATACAATTTTAAAATCAGCGTAATATAAAAACGAAAACCACCCGGTTTCAAGCCTCGGGGGTGTAATGGGTGCAATCACGCAACTAAAGTGCCCTCCTTCCTTTTATACTGGCGACTAGAGCGCTCAGTGTGTGGGGCCCAAGCCAAGATGGCCACCACGGAATCACGAGCCCGGGAGCCGGGGGCTTGACCAACCCTGCCAAGCACCACCAGGGATCAGGGGGGAAGGAAATAAGCTACCTCGATCTCAGGCTAAGAATTAAGGTTTCCAAAAGTGCTGCAAGTGTGACTACAATGTGTGTGCAAATTAGCGCAAAAAATTAATAGGGGATCGGACACAAAGGATAGAATACAATTTTAAAATCAGCGTAATATAAAAACGAGAACCACCCGGTTTCAAGCCTCGGGGGTGTAATGGGTGCAATCACGCAACTAAAGTGCCCTCCTTCCTTTTATACTGGCGACTAGAGCGCTCAGTGTGTGGGGCCCAAGCCAAGATGGCCACCACGGAATCACGAGCCCGGGAGCCGGGGGCTTGACCAACCCTGCCAAGCACCACCAGGGATCAGGGGGGAAGGAAATAAGCTACCTCGATCTCAGGCTAAGAATTAAGGTTTCCGAAAGTGCTGCAAGTGTGACTACAATGTGTGTGCAAATTAGCGCTAAAAATTAATAGGGGATCGGACACAAAGGATAGAATACAATTTTAAAATCAGCGTAATATAAAAACGAGAACCACCCGGTTTCAAGCCTCGGGGGTGTAATGGGTGCAATCACGCAACTAAAGTGCCCTCCTTCCTTTTATACTGGCGACTAGAGCGCTCAGTGTGTGGGGCCCAACCCAAGATGGCCACCACGGAATCACGAGCCCGGGAGCCGGGGGCTTGACCAACCCTGCCAAGCACCACCAGGGATCAGGGGGGAAGGAAATAAGCTACCTCGATCTCAGGCTAAGAATTAAGGTTTCCGAAAGTGCTGCAAGTGTGACTACAATGTGTGTGCAAATTAGCGCTAAAAATTAATAGGGGATCGGACACAAAGGATAGAATACATTTTTAAAATCAGCGTAATATAAAAACGAGAACCACCCGGTTTCAAGCCTTGGGGGTGTAATGGGTGCAATCACGCAACTAAAGTGCCCTCCTTCCTTTTATACTGGCGACTAGAGCGCTCAGTGTGTGGGGCCCAACCCAAGATGGCCACCACGGAATCACGAGCCCGGGAGCCGGGGGCTTGACCAACCCTACCAAGCACCACCAGGGATCAGGGGGGAAGGAAATAAGCTACCTCGATCTCAGGCTAAGAATTAAGGTTTCCGAAAGTGCTGCAAGTGTGACTACAATGTGTGTGCAAATTAGCGCTAAAAATTAATAGGGGATCGGACACAAAGGATAGAATACAATTTTAAAATCAGCGTAATATAAAAACGAGAACCACCCGGTTTCAAGCCTCGGGGTGTAATGGGTGCAATCACGCAACTAAAGTGCCCTCCTTCCTTTTATACTGCCGACTAGAGCGCTCAGTGTGTGGGGCCCAACCCAAGATGGCCACCACGGAATCACGAGCCCGGGAGCCGGGGGCTTGACCAACCCTGCCAAGCACCACCAGGGATCAGGGGGTAAGGAAATAAGCTACCTCGATCTCAGGCTAAGAATTAAGGTTTCCGAAAGTGCTGCAAGTGTGACTACAATGTGTGTGCAAATTAGCGCTAAGAATTAATAGGGGATCGGACACAAAGGATAGAATACAATTTTAAAATCAGCGTAATATAAAAACGAGAACCACCCGGTTTCAAGCCTCGGGGGTGTAATGGGTGCAATCACGCAACTAAAGTGCCCTCCTTCCTTTTATACTGGGGACTAGAGCGCTCAGTGTGTGGGGCCCAACCCAAGATGGCCACCACGGAATCACGAGCCCGGGAGCCGGGGGCTTGACCAACCCTGCCAAGCACCACCAGGGATCAGGGGGGAAGGAAATAAGCTACCTTGATCTCAGGCTAAGAATTACAGTTGAGCCAAGTGTCAATAACTCTTCCTCCAATCCAGCCATATCCTCAAATGGCAGAGGTCTGTCATTCCAGTTGCATGCTCAATGTTTATAGCTGTCACTTGGGAATGCACAGATGTGCTCCCCAGCCTCCGTTGTGGTCTGGAGTCAAATTAAAAGGCACACAAAGAGTTTAAGAGCAGAAAAATGCCTACTTTCTAGAAGTTCAAAAAACAAGAGGAGTCAGGCCCAAAGGGACGAGGATAGGGCAGGGCCGTAATACAAATATACACTAAGGAAGATCACCTATACCTCAATTACTTTAAAATTGCGTATTAATCCTAAAGACAAACACCTTCTTGTTTATCTTGGTATTTTTTATTTTACCTTTGTCTTTTTGAATTATTTCGAAAACTTTTTATATTTTCACATGAAGAATGGAAACATGGTCAAATCATAACCATATAACAAGACATTTCATAAAATATTACAAACATACTGAAAAACCTAATTGTGCTTTACAAAAAGACAACACACAGTATAAATTCATATCTGTGACAAAGAACAATACATAATAACACAACATCAACAGCAATTATCTATGATAAATCATCCGATTTATACAAATGTCCCTTTTGCATATGTTTCGATAAAGATTTTTTAGAAAAAAAGGGGAGGACATTTTTTTTAATCCTTATTATATTAGTTGAATTTAACCACAAGTCTTTGAAATTTCCTAGGATAATGCTTCTAGGAAAATGCCGACGCATTTCGAGTTCAGGTGTCTCTTTTCACTGGACTCTCATAAGGGCTTTGCAATTACATCTGTAAAAAGATTTATGTGATGTAAAAAATAGTTTTGGGATTCTACTCTCATTTAGTTCATCTGCCTACGATCACATCTCTTAACTGCCATCATCATACCTGAGTAGTGTTTCTTTAAATGACCCAGGAACAAATCGCTGAATAAACCACGAGGTGTTTACCATTTCGGGGACCGTTGTTTTTCTAAAGAAAATAGTATATAACTTTTAATCTTGGTGTATTTTGGAAAGACAACTCATTGTTGGCGAAAGTCATTTTTTTTGCCTACCTTATCTCTTGCTGCACCTTTGTCAGCTTTACTTAGAGGATATTGTGGGCAAATTCACCCACAGGTCTTCAATGGCAGGCTTGAGGCATATTTAAAAACATCAGGTATGCACTACTTGGTAATGTGTGTAGAAAAGGTGTACACACTTTCACTCTGCAATTACAAAGGGAAAGTGCCCAGAGCCCTTTGGCCCTACAAGAGAATTAGCAAAATCCATGTTTTGTTCCATGGGAAGAGCCGACCTCCTAGGTATGGAAAACCCACATGGGGGATTTTCACTACGGGACAGGGAACACCTGTGTACCTGCCCTGCCTTTCGCCTATTGCTTGCTTCACCCCTCAGGTCTTACGCTAGGGGTGTCCTAGCAGTAGTGAACAGCCCACTCATCATTGGCTAGTGTAGAAATGCCAACCTGAGCACCAGTGCAAATGTGCACTCACTGGCCTGCAATGGCACGCTTGATACGTGTTGAAAGGCTTTTCTGGTGGGGGCACAATCAGCGCAGCAGCCCCCAATTAGTGGTGTACAGTAGCGTCCGGCACAGATCAGGGGTGGAAGGGCAGAGAGGTGAGTGGGTTAAGGGGATATTAAAAAAAAAGTATCTTAATGCTGTGTCTCTCCGCCGTCTCTCCTCGCTTTGGGGACGGAAGAGGAAGCAGCCAGGCTCCACTACAATGCAGCGTTGTGATTGGTAAGCACCCAGACTCTCCTCTGACCAATCACAATACTGCAATGCAGCTATGTGATTGGTCTGAGCGCCGTGGTTCGGCTCTCAGCCAGGGATTGGGGGCCTGGTCATGTTCCCCTTGCAGGCTGTAATGCAGTCTCCATGGAGAACATGCGAAGTGCACATGATTGCTTTGCCCACATGAGAAGGCTGGCCACACAGTCATTGCGCTCTTAGGTGGGTGCTACCACTCCTCTCCTGCTCTGTCAGCAGAGCAGCCCGACCCGTCATGCAAAGCTGCAGCAGCAGGACAAAATAATATGATAATACCAGTATGCTGTTATCATTTTATTTTCCTTTCTTTCACTGCTTCAAAGCAGTGGGGCGACTCTCCTCTGCCTTAGTGGAAGAGCCGCCCCTGGTGGCGTACCTTTTTAACAGGGCACTCACAGGTACACCATCTAAACCAATTAAGTAAGCACCACTTCCTAGCAAGGACAGGAAGGGTGCGTTCACTTTCACATTGCATTACAAAATCAGCAAAAACCAGGAGGAGAAAAAGAAAAATGTTTTAAAGAAAATCCCTAAGAAGGGCCAAGTCCAACGGTCTAGTGGCTGATTTGCACAGTACAAAAGCAGGAAACCTGTGGGCTTATTTATGAGAGCCCTGCATCACCTCTGCACCATGTAAAGTGGTACATGCATGATGCAGGGCTCTCTGTGACTTTGACTGGCCTCATAAATCTTGAGTAAGGCAAAGCAGCACACATTGCTTCATCACCTTCCTCTGCTCCTGGGAGGCGCTCCTTGGGCCTTGTAATGGGTTTACCCTTGCAATACCCATGGATTTTGACGCTTCCCCAGATTTACAAAATCATGTAAACCTGCAGAAGCACCAAATCCATTCGCCTCTGAAGGAGAAACATGGGGCCTCATTTATGAGAAATGACGCATTGCTGCTTTCACGCAGCGATGCGTCACTTCTCAGTGCGCGCTCCTTGCGACAGTCCTGATGCGTGAAATTTAATGTATGATGCATCATTGCGCAAGGAGTTACAGATACGTCAGTATTTTTGACGTACATGTATGGCGCAAAAGTGACGCATTGCTGGAGTGTGTCACAAAAGTGACGCAACTCCAGCAATGTGTCCTTTCACATGGAGCAAGCCCCATGTGAAAGGGCCTGCGTCAGTCTTGCGCCTGCTGTGAGGGAGGCGCAAGATTTTGACGCAACAGCATCCTAAAAGTGACGCAGTGAAATCTCATAGATTTCCTGCGTCACTTCTACGACCCTTCCTTGCGTCAATACGCCCCCCTTGCATACATTATACCTGGAGCAGGTATAATGTGGAGCAGGGGTTCACAAAGTGACGCATCTACCTAGATGCGTCACTTAGTAAATATGGCGCAACAAGGCGCATTTTTTACGCCACTGGTGCATCACAAAAAGTGACGCACCGGTGGCGTAAAAGTGAAACACAGCCTCATAAATGAGGCCCATGCAGTCTGCAGCACACAGAAAGAGAAAAACATCTCCAAGGATTGTTTTTGTACAGAAAGGTGTCCCTTCCTGAACAGAAATAATCCTGCATGAAATGGAGGATGATGCAAGGGTGTCTACTTTGGCACTAGCATAAACAGTGCCAGCGCAGGGAGAAAGGACAGGAATACACCATATTGCATAAATACGGTGCATTCCTGCCCTTTCACTTTGGAATAGAGCAGTGCAGCTGTGCTGCGCTACTCTTTGCTAAAATTCTATAAATGAGGACCTGGAATCAATCCCCGCATCTCAGCTTCACCAAATTGTGTGATCCCAGGCAAATACTTTGCTCACCTAGCTTCCTTGTTGTATGTTATAAATATGAGGCATTTAAATAGGTGAGTTTAGGATGTGAGAAGTACAAAAACCTCTTTAGTGCTTGATTTAGTAGCCTTTAGTGTTGCTTCAAGTATAAAAGAATATTGGCCTCAAATAGGGTACATGTGACAACTGGCTTGCCTCTTTGTTCACTAGTAGCATTGTCATTAGTGCATTGCCAGGAATGTTTCTCAGGTCATGTTAAAAAACTCAGAATTATAATAAATACTTCCCAATACCGAGATACAATCTCATCTACAAAGGTAAAACTCGTATGTGTCTTATAGAAATACACTTTTAAAAATTTGACGACCCCTTATTTTTTCAAAAAAAGGTTTGTTGGGATGATGAACACGAAAAGTCTGTTCTAGGCTCGCTCGTGCTCGGGCTCTTATAGCTGGAGCCTACCCTCGGCTTGGCTCCTGCTGCACTCTCCCACCGCTAATAAATACCTGCAGATGTATATTGAATAAAACCACCATTCACGTTCCTTCAAGATGTCCGCCCCTCATTGTACTCACCCACTTATTGGGCAATAGCGCCACCTCCTGTTCACATTGCTTCTTTCAATCTGTGGTTGTTGTAGCATTAGCTGTTCACAATTCTTTGTAATTCACCCTACAGCATTCCTTAGACGGCAGCACCACCTAGTGTTAAAGATGAACTTCAAGTAAACGCTTTAGACAGTTGCCTGGAAAACACATTTTCACCTATTGAAAATAAAATGCATCTCTTTTACCTAAAAGAATAATTGTGATCAGAACTCTGTCAGGAAATGCATCTTTTTGCATGTTCACCCCCACTTTTTGGTACTGATGCTGCTGGTTTTTCAACTCTGAGAGTGCACCGAGACCAGCCAACCAGACCTAAGTGACAGTATTTAACCCTATATAAAAGTTATTTAAATTTTTTAATTGGATACACCAGATTGTCATGCACTGACTTACTTACCCGGGGTACCTAGGACATGTAAGACAGAGGGGGAGATTTACTAAGATTTTGCGCAGTGTTTGGGTCACAAAAGTGTTCTGAATCAGCATAAAAACTTTTCTTCGCAATTTACTTTCCAGCGCTAAAAGTATTCAGCACTGGAAATAATATACAAATAATGCAAAGCAGCGCCTGGCACTTCTTTCCATTACTTGACGGCATGGGGGCGTACCACGGGTGGTGCAATGGCGTTCCCATGCAACCAGCCAAAGTTTCTCACGCTAAACTCAATTAGCTAAATAAAGTAAATTGGGTTTAGAGTGAAGAAAACTGTGCCCATTTCAAAATAGGCTCAAGGAAGGAGAAATTCTTTCATTTCTCCTTCCTTTTCCGACTTTTAATACATGCTGCACTGTGCAGCACGCATACAAAGTTGGAAAAGCTTTGCATCTTGTCTAGGCATGGTATTTTGTACAGGAAGTGTATGCTAGACTCACACACACCCTTGTGCTATGGCGCTAAGGTGTGCGCGTGGAGCAAGGCAGCTGTAATCATTGCTGGCACAAGGGAAAGGGAGGAGAGAGCCATATCTTTAAAGCTATGGCGCTCTCCTGCTCCCTCCCTGTCGTGCTAGGTAGCTTAGCTGGGGGCTGCGCTGTGTTGCATGACTTTTCAGTAAATCTCTCCCAGAGTGTTCCCACAGGTCTGCAGCACTGCTTGTCCCATCCTATGTGTGACAGAAGTAAAATGGACCCCAGCCTGCCACTGCAGACTGACAGACCAGTGTGTCAAATTGCTAAAACTACTTGACAACTTCCCTTCAGTAATACATTTTAAGACTCCCCTAAAGCAGGCCTGTAGAGTCCTGGGGCAGGGAGTTACATATTCTTAAGTGAGGCTTTCGCTTTAATATGTTTTAACTGCAACACCTCCAAATTGTCATTTTTCTGGGAAAGTTTAGGAGCCCAATTAGCAAACACAGGGATAAACCGTTGGCACTCCGACCCATCTGACTCCTGAATGGGACCACCTAACAAGGTCTAGTAAAGTATCACATTTTATAGGACATTAAATCTGACCTAATGGCCAGGTTTGATTAAAAGTCACCATTAAGGCACAGCAACTTAAAAAAGTTCCTACGCTGCTTTCAGCTAGTCCAGTGGCCTCACAAAAACATAAACAGATTTCTGACCGCCTGGGGAGAAGTGCGAACGACTCCGACACCTGGGAACAAAGCCTGTTGATGTAGAGCTGGGTGTTACCTCCTCTCCCAGGATGACCACTCAGGGTGTTAGCCCACAAGGCAGGCTTCAAAGGTGAAGCCGCCTTTGAAGGGTTGCTGGTAACAGCATCCTTGAGCAGGATGCCTTTTGTTCCTGCAGACAATAAGGAGACAGGGCCAAGTTAGGGAAACCAGTGCTCAAACAGTTATTTTCCATGGAAGCGTAGCCCACTGGCAGCCACACACCTATGGTGGGCTACTCTGTTCTCAGGACCAAGGAAGGGACTTGCCATCTTGAATGGGGCAAGAATGGGGTACTCTGGGATAGCCAGGTGCCACACATCACAGGAATTTCATCACCAGAGAGAACGGGGCCCAGTAGCCGATTGGATAGAGACTGCATGGTCCTCTCAGGGTTTGTTTCTGGGATAAATATGGCATCCCTGGCGCCCAACCCTCAGTACAATTTGGAGACGAAGAAAGGACCAGCCCTGCTGCCCCTGAACTACACAAAGAGAGGCTGCACTGTTGAGAGGACTGCACCTGCTGCACTTCTTGGGATAGTGAAATTTGGAATGATCCTGAGGATACTGGCCATGGGGAAAGCTGATTTCCAGGCTTCACCAAGACCAGTGACTTCAAGGATCAGGAGGAACCAGCTCCAGGAACACAAGTTCTGAAACAGCCCAAATTGCAGAAGGTGTTCTGCTACCAGTTTCTGGGCACAACAAAGGAAGAATCAGAGTCTTGCAGACCTGGGAGTGCTGTCCAAAGTCAAATTTATTGCACTCAAAGTACACTAGAGCCCACCAAATATTTTTCATCCAACCATAGTGCAGCAGGAAGAGAAGTCCAGCATTGGCTGTCCAACTACTGCAATGGAGAGGCTTTCGAGGGACCCCGATCTCCATGGCCAAAATTGCCCCAAATCACCTGTGGTCTGAGGAACCACCACTGAGATACCCTATATTCTGCACCACAGTCAAAGTATGCTTTTGAGCATCATTGCCTGCATCACTGAGCCTCAGGACCATTCCATTGACTTCTATGGCGCTAGTTCTATAAAGTTGGGATCTTGCTTTAAAAAACCTCTGGTGGCCAGGTAACTGTATAGAGTATCCTTTCTGGACCCTAGACATCGCTCCTGTTGGATTTAGTTGCCAAAGGGAGGAAACAATCAAACTAACTTTTACAAACTTTCCAAAAGTTTTCAAACTTCACGTTTGCCAATGTTTCTTTGCAATTGCATCTAACAATGATAAAAAGTTATAAATTCGGTATTGGGTTTTAGTTACTCAGTGACTGCATGCTGAAGGCATTTTATTGTTCACATATGCAGCTCCCAACCTGATGATCACATTTACTTGTACTTTAGGAAAAGACGCCTAAAGTTGGGATGAAATCGTTTTCTTGAAACAAACTATTTTGCCATCCTTACCTCCTCCCACCTTATGTATGTGCTAGGTTGTAGAGCTGACCTTCCGTCAGCATGTGTGCTTAGCTTATGCACGTCAGTGAATGTTGATGAAAAGCTCAGCATTCTATTGTCTGCACTGCTTGAGGTCATGGATGTTCAGACTGCAAATGGTCTTGTTTACAATGCCACAATATTAATGTAAAAATACCTAAGCGAGCTTAAAGGTGATTATCATTACTAAAAGAAATGTTTTGTCGCAATCAGTGTGTTTATTTTCAGGTCTTTCTTGACCAAATGTCTTTGGTCAGAAAGACCAATGACCTGATTTAGAGAAGGGGTGTTGGAGATTCTAACCTCCTCATGTAACAGATTTTCCACCACCCCTCCAAGACGAATGATAAAAATCTGGCATGTACTAAGCTGGTCACTGCATATGCGTCCACAAGCATGGCAATCATATGAAATGGGGTTTCTTTTGTTTAATAAAGAACATCCAAGGATTGCCACTGTGAAGGCACACACATATGCAGTAGCCATCTTTGAATGATTTTTTTTAACCCCTTGGGCGCGGCCGCGATTCTGCGCCTGTGCGGGGTTTTTCGAAGTGGGCGGGTTTATGACGGCCCCCAGCCGTCATCAGCACACACCCACCATGATGCATGACGGCTGGGGGCCGTCATCAGCATCGAAGGGGTTAAAGCAAAAGAAAAACCATTCCAAGATGGTGTTCTACCTATGCATGTACACAAATGGCAGCCATCTTGGAATGTTTCTTTTGTATGTATGTATGTTTAAAATCATGTTTCTACAGTTCAAACCAAGTCATAAGGCAGCGGACCACTGTCAATGGTCAAAGACAAGCATAAAGTCAAGAAGTGATAGTAGAGGTAGTTGGTGTGTGATATTGTGATATTGTGTTCTTTAAAGAGATGCATCTTCAGCTCTTTCCTACATTGGGGTAGCAGTGGGACAGTCCTAATGGATATGGAGATATTGTTCTAGATATTGGGTGCACAGATGGAGCCAGTCTGATTCCTTGTTTATTCCTTTTTTATACTTTTTAGTGTGTAGTCTGATGATGTCCTGGCTGTGAGTGTGCTGAGAACCACCAGACATGGTGAGCTTGTCTTTAACCCCTTAAGCGCTGCGCCCGTCCAGCGGCCGACGGCACCACTACCTCGGGAGTGCTGCCGTCGGCCGTTGGACGTTCCAACTGCACCTGCGCAATGGAACGTTCAGCACTGGAGCTGGACGTTCCAAAGCAGCTAAGGTGTTAAGATAAAAAGGGTTGCTGGTTGTAATGGGTTGTAAATGATGAAGTTTGTTTTGAAGATGATGCGGCCAGCAAGTGGAACCAATGGAGGTCCTTCAGGATGATGTTGTTGTAATCATGTTTCTGTAGGCCCAGGATGAGAACTACGGCAGCATGTAGGATGTCTTTCATGGGTTCCAGTGTAGAATCTGGGAGGCCCTGGAGGCAGGGGTTACCACCAGCCATATGTGAGAATGTGATGTCTTGAACAGTAGTTCAGTAGTTGCATTGTGAAATAAATAGGTTCACTTTTTGTTTAAAGAGCTTGTACCGAATGGTCTTCGTTTTTTCTTTTCTTTTGGGCAATGTGTTCTGTGAGGTTGAGGCAGAGTGAATCCAAGTGATTTGGTATTTGGTGAAAGCTGGGATCCAAAATTGTCAAGGTTCATGTCCCAGAGCTCGATTTGTACAGTTTCTTGTATTTCGTTCTTGGCAAACAACAGGAATTCTGTCTTGATTCGGCTAGACTTCAGGTAATGTTTGGATATGCAGGTATGGACAATGTGCAGGCAGTGTTTGAGGTGTTGGAAAAGGATACTTTCAAGTAGAGTTGGGTATCATTGGATATTGGTGAATGTTGCTGCTGTTACCTGTAAATAGAGCACCAAGAGGCTCCATGTACAGGATAAAGGTTACAGCCAGGAAACTGGAACCCTAGGGGACTCTGGATGTGATGGAGATGTTTTGGAACCTGGGGGGGCCCTTGTGACTAAACTGGTGTTGGTTGGAAAGGTAGAACCATTAAAGGACATTGCCAGTAAATCCCATTGAATAGGCATGAAAGAGCTTTGATAAAGGACAAGAGTAAGACATCATCTTCATAGGAAATGGCTTTAAGGGAGTTAGTATGGGAGTATGTTGTGAGATCTGTGAGAGATATGGCTTTGAAGGATGACCATTGAGGATCCTTCAGAAGGGGTGGGCGAAGAAATTAATCAGGCTTGGTGTTGTGCTGTGGAATATTCTATATTTTATGATTGAAAAAGAGGTTGATGGAATTACACTTGCCTTTGGGTTGAAAAATAGGTGGGACTGGCAGGGGATTTTTCCTGTGCTTTAAACAGTGTTCTACTTCCATTGGTGGCTTCATTAATGTTTGTAGAATAGTACTTTGCTTTAGTTGATGTTGTGAGTGATCGGTGTATTGTGAGGACGGATTTAGGTCATTGAAATTTCTATTTTTCGTACATTTTCTTTCTTGTTCAAGGATGGATCGGTTATTGTCAGCAAGGTAAGGTACTTAGAGTAACAGGGTGCTAAAGACTTTGAATGCACTTAAATGTTTTAATTATGTTGTTGATGTTCAAATAGTTTTCCAAACATGTGTTAAAGTTGTTTAGGAGGGTGTTGGCATCTGACAGGTAGTTGATATGATGAGAGATGAGTTCATGCAGTAAGTTGTCTACGGAGAAGTCACTGAAGAATCTGACGGTGTAGTCATCCCTTTTGAGAAGACCTTGGTTTCTTGGTAGGATGCTGGGTAGGGAGATAAGGAGGGTGAAGTGGTCAGTCCAGTCCAGGGTATGAGTGGCTTGAATAGGACTATTGAGAAAAGAAGACAACTTCCAGGATGTGTCTTTTGAAGTGTGTTGGCTGTGTGACATGCTGTACCACACTGAGTGTGTTGATGTGGTTGAGGATGGTGTCTCTAGTTTTTTCTCAACTTTTATTATCGAATAAGCTGAAGTCTCCCAAGGGGGATCTTTTAATGAGCATTTTGTGTTTCAAGAATAAACTTCCAAAATTGCTGTGACTCATACATGCCCACACATGCACATATGGTTAGTGGTGGGTGGTGACAGCATAAGGAGGCTCAGGAGGGGCAAGTGGGAACTGGGAGGCTAATACATTTCAGGACAGTATGGGCTTGTATGAGTAGAAGAGAAGTGGGGAGTGACAGAGAGTGGCAGAACCATCCTACAAACACAGCAACATATGATGATGGCATCAACAGGGAAACAACCCAACCAATCCAATTAAAACATGGTGGGACTGATATGATCATTGGACAGGACACACACAAGAAAGGGGATAAAAGGAATTGAATCAGAAACAGGAAATGAAATAGATAAGAAAGACATTGAATCATGAACAAAGTGTGGACGGAGAACCCACTATATTTTATACAGTATGTAATGTATTGTGAAAAGATGTGGACACAAATGTGGATGACGGACCATGGTTGGCTCTTAGGATCTTGAGGTTGTCATGGGCAGGAATGTTTTGGCTCAAAAATGTGTTTGGTGATATTTTCCTGCTGCCCTATTTATGATTTGTGTTTAAAGAAATCAAGAGATGCTTTTATGCTTCGTCTCACAATTAGTCTATTTGCAACAGGACATTGCAGCTTTCTACTAGCAAGACGTAAAACACAGCAACAGCACAATCCAACTACTACAAATACCTCTTATAATAAAAACCCATTATTTGACTTGTTCCCCCATCATTTTGCTTTTGCCATCTGGGGTGCTTGACCTCTGCAGCCGTTAATGTGTCCAGGTTAGGTTTCATCCCCATGTGCTATTTTTAAGAGGAATACATTTTTACTCTAAAGATGACTTACATGCCAGTTTGGCAATTGAACTGATTCAGCACAGCTATATGAAGAATAGGTAGGGTGGTAGCTGCACCGTAAATGCAAAATATCCTTTTAGAAAGTGCATGCTGCTTGAAGTACACTTTCCTATTGAGTACCATTGATTAAAGCTTCAAATTAGTAATGCTTGCTATCAAAATGAACATCGCGTCATTTGGATAATCCATTATTAAAAGATCATTGCTCAGGACAGATTCTTGTTACTGATGCTGTTGCTAGTAGTTTAACTTTATTCTGACTACAAGGGTAGCTGAGTACCTAACAATAGAAATCCACATCCCTGGCTGGAAGTTATGTCTTATTGCACTTACTTCGCACTTCTACCAGTGTTAAGTGTTATTACAGGGCAATATTAGTAGGGACAAAGAGCCTCTGGCCTTCCAGGTCATGGTTAGCTATGTATGTATGTAGGTGTTATTTATGTATCACAGACCTAGCCACGAGCCAGCAGCTTTACACAGAATATTGTGAAGGATACTCGGTGCATAGATGACAATCTCTTAGCACCACTATCTATTGACTTCTGAGGCCACCCCCACAAGGGGGCTGGACCAGATGGGGTTTGGAAGTGGAGATTCCTGTGAAGCCTGGTAGGAGTAATTGGACTTGTTGAAGGTGTAACTTAGAAAATAGGAAACCAACCTAGAACAAATGGAAAAAATAAGACTTCTGTGCACTCAAGAATTACTCCTACCTGCAGTGGATTATGGACCAAGCTGCCTCCAGCTCTGCCACAACTCTCTGGGAATTGAGAGCTGCTCCAGCATTGGAGGCAAAGGCCTCTTGCTGACACCCAAAGATGTAGAGGGAGCAGGTCCTGTCAGGGAAACCTGCCCCCCCTTGCAGCGCCTTCCCTGTGGGTTGGCACTGATGGTCCTTGGACAGAGGGAGCTGTGGTCTGCCTAGAAGAACAGCTGTTCATCAATTACATTACTGCATGGAAATACTGATCAACAGCTGGAATGTTTGCTGTGGATCTGTATTGCAGGGATGGGGAGTTCATTCAACTGAAAACTGGTGTCCTATCTTGAAAATGGAGACACTGTTAGGCGAGGTGATAGCTATAAAGTTCATGCCCTTTAAAGTGAGGTAACCTGGTTTGAAGAAAGCAGATCTACTCCCCATTTTAACTACATCTTTCCGATAACGTTTTCCTTCTCAAGCCTGTTTAAGGGAATGTGTTCCATGCTGTCTGTTCACACACTAGTGCACTGCTGCCTCCTCGTGGCTATTTTGAGAAAGCAACTCTCCTTCCCAAACGATTCGTTTTCACTATAACTTTGTATCCCTAAATAATCTTTCTTCTACTTTTGTGGCATTTTGCTTATGTAACCAAGCAGAAGATACTTGCGTTCACAAAGCCAGTGCAACTCTGATTTCAATTTGTAAACCATAATGTGTTATGTTTTGTATTTTGTTCCTGGGGAGTTGAGGGGTATGTGAATGGAATGTAGGATGGAATGTTGTGGTTGGATGGTTGGGGATGTTCTAGGGTAAACGGTTATTGTACTGATTGACTTTCGTGGATTTGTGATGATTGTTGGTTGCTCTTGTGGACAAGTATTAAATTTACCTTTAATCTTCGTTATCACTTCATATTGGCGACGAGGAAGGGAGTGCTTGACATTCTTAATTGGGGGTACGGAATGCATCCTTTCCCCTTTGCGACTTGCAGTGCTAAGATACGAGGGGGTAGATTTACAATAACTGGCGCATCCCTGCAGATCAGCAGGGATGCGCCAGTTTTTTTGTGTGATGTTAGCAACCCCTTGTGCCACCATGGATGTGCTGCATTTACAATGTTGCCCACCGTGGCGCAAGGAGAGACAGATGCGTGACACATCTGTCAGCATATAGGTGATGCAGTGCAGGAGTCGTGTCGCAAGCGCGACGCAACTCCAGCACTGCTCACGGGCATCCCATACTTGTAATGCTGCGTCACTCCTTACGCCTGCTACAAGCAGGCATAAGGTTTTGATGCAGCATGAACGTAAAAGTGACTCAGTAAAATCTTGTAGATTTCAGTGTGTCACTTTTACAGGGCTTCCTTGCGACAGAAAGCCCACCCTGCATGCATTATACCTGACACAGGTATAATGTAGCACAGTGCTTTACAACGAGACGCATCTCACTAGATGCGTCCTGTTGTATATGTGTTGCATAGTGGCGAATTGTTTACGACACTGCTGCTTCACAGAAGTGACGCCACAGTGTCGCAAAAATGACGCAAGAGGTTTGTAAATCTGCCCCAGGATTCCACTGTAGTGAAGGCAGGGCCTTGCGTGCACACTATGCAATGTTAGCTTAAGCTTAGTAGACTTTTAAACACCATTTTGCTATTTTGCAGCTTTTGCACACAACACTGCATGTATCTGTTATTGTAAGTTAGGCTGCTTGAATTCTTCACATGAGAAAACCTTTTTTTCAACATCCCTAGACTTACATCGCAACCTCAGTCTGTACAGTATGTGCAGAAGCCTCCAAGGTTACCATAACAATGTAAACTGTTATTCGAGCTGATCGGCCCACTCTTTAGACACAACATACACACAGCTGCAGCTCACTGAAATTCTAGCGCCTTTAATATTGCACTGCACGCATGATTAGCACACTTGGAGAAAATCCGTTTTCAGAGAGAGAGAGATTGTTGCAGATCCTGATGTGATTCACCTCTACTGATCTTTGAGGTAGGGGGTTCCCCATTTAAGCCTAGGAGACCTTCTATTATTATAAAACCTAGTTCCTAGCTGGGGAGGGTGGTACACAAGACACTATAGTTCCTGTTCCCACTAGCATTTTAATCTGCTTTCTCCCGTTGTGTTTAATGGAATTGTAACAATGCTGATCGTATTATTTTTAATCATATGCCTGCTTATGTTAGCAAAAATACTGCATCTTAGAGCACGTCATTAAAATAAAAATTTTAACATTTTCTGTGCCTCTATTCACTCACGTTGTGGACTGGTATGAGAAAGACAAATGAAAGAGTGTTCTTGATTCCCACTATTTCTGAGAGTAACCGAAGTTGCATGTTCTGGGTTGTCTAATCATTGGTACCTTTGCTATAGGAGGAAGAGCGAATGCGACACTGATGCTAGTCAGTTTGGGGTTCTAGGTACTGAGGTGAGTTTTTTGGTGCACCACAATTCACTGAGGTCCTGGGTTTCTGTGCACAGTTCTGTGTATGAGCAGAATCCCCACAGCAACATCTGTTTGTAGTTACAAAGTATTAAATGCTTTGGCTCAATCGATGTCATGAAGTATCCAACAGTACGTACAAGATGACAACAGTCCAACAGACCATGCGCAGGCACTCCCGAATGTCAAATTCAAAATAATCCGTTGTGGCATTGTAACCGCTTTCCCTGTTAAGGTTTCTGCATATCCAAAAGCTGGGTTGGTGGTCTGCTGACCCCTGCAGCCACCCGTCTCAACATCAGCAACATTTGACAATGAGTAAAAAGCTGCTTTAAGCCTTCTTCAAATTCATAAGATGAGGACTTTGCAAATTATTGCAGAAAATCCCCTTGCAATCTTAGAGATTTAGTGCCATATTTATAGACAAGTCACGCAGTGCAGAACAGCATGTCACCTTGCTGCACTGCACTACGTGACAGGGAAAGGACAGAAATGCGTCATATTTCGGTCAATGCGGCACATTCCTGCCTTCCCCCTTATACTGGTCCCCTTTTGGCAGCCTAGCGCCAACACAGGCACCCTTGTACCATGGTGCAAGGATGCCTGCGTAGTGATGAGGGCCGTTTTTGTGCCAGAAGTGGCATCTTCCTGCACAAAAACAATTCTACAGTGCTTTTTCCTTTTTCTATGTGACAGCTTATCACAGAAGGGATATGTGAAAAATTGTGTTGATGTTTGAGTGGGGGGTTAACCCTGCTCAAACAACAACCATGAACTGTGAGGGTGAACTACAAAAATCACTGAGTTAACCTGTGCTTAACTCTGGTAGCTTGGCACAAAAAGCAGTCAGTCTTAACTTAGATGCAATGTGTATAGTATTTTAACAGCACACAACCAGCAATAAAGTGAAAACACATCACAAGAAAAATCCCACACCTAATTAAAAGCAATAGAGTACCTTTTTTTTAAATTACTGATACCAAAATGACAGAAAATCAATCAGCAGATTCAGAGTTATACATTTTTTACGTTTTTAGTATAAACTAGCACCTTATAGATCAAAGAGCCAACTGCAGATGTCTAGTTGGGCAAGACCGGGTCAAAGTCTGTAAATATGACCTAAAGTGAAGGAGCAGGATGTGGATACAAGAAGTGGATTGGGCCAGGTCAGCTATTACTCAGAATTAAAAGACGTTTTGAGAAAATGTTCTGAGAAGGTAAAATTCAGCATGGCAAAGCTGCCAGCAGTAGCCGAGGAGGGAGCTTTGCATTATACTTGAAGCAGGTATAATGTGACTCAGGGCTTTACAACGGGACACATCTCCCTAGATATGTTAAGTTGTAAATGGACTGCAACGTGGCGCATTGTTTATGCCGTCGTTGCGTCACTTTTTGTGCAAAAGTTACGCAAGGGGCTTGCAAATCTGCCCCTGCATGTCTACAGCAGCCCAAAGGAAGGCTTACCACACCTCAGCCTGGCATCATTGTAATTGCACCTCCCTCTAATGCGAATTTAGGGTTGGCACTTTTCTTTAAGAAAATATATATATTTATAGCAGCCATTTGCTTCAGTTTTGCTATTCAAGAACAGCCAGCACTGTTAGGTGAACAAGAATTTCAGTGAAACTGTCAAAATTCATTTGTAACATGACACTTATCCATATGTTTGCAATAGTGATCCTTCTCAAATGTTATAGCTAGATTTCAAATACATTTTAACCGATTTCATTAGGCGTTTTCTGTTCTAGATTTGGGGGCATAAATGTAAATGTGTGTGTCTTGTAAAGCAGCGATTTTTTTATCGCTGTTTATCGCTGGATATGTTAGCGGAGAAATCATGCTATTAGCAACGTTTTTCTCCATTGTGATAAAATATTCAGCGATAGCGGCGAAATGCGTGAATATCGCTGAGAATACAGCGATATTCACGCATTAGCGAAAAAATGCTCTTAGCCATGTTATCCACCTCCTATTGGATAACATAGCTAAGAACTGGTCTGAGCAGGCGTTAGTCTTTGGTGATAGCGGGAATATTTCCATCGCTACGCCTGCCTTGCTAATAGGGGAAAGCGACGTTAGCGACTGCTTTCAGTCGCTAACATGTTGGGTGTAGTGTCTTGTAATCATAAAAGAGTAGACAGGAACCAGTATAGTCAGGAGTAAGCTTTAATTAAAGCCTCAGCCATAGGAGCAATCTTCAACTGAACTACTGGAACTTCCATGTATTCCAGAATCTCACAAGAGATAAGAATACAAGGACAGGAAGTTCCAGCATCTTAAAGGCACATACATAAGATAGGATAAACAACATCACACATCTCCCTCCCAAGGAAAAGCATGAAACAATAAATTATATCAAAGGTAAATCTTCAAATGAACAGAAGACAAAGAGAGAAAACTACAGAGAATAATCTCTTAAATAAACAGGAGGTCTACGTACTCTCTGACTCCTAAGAGAAGAAAAAGATGAATTTGAACCATTGACAACATTAAAAGTTGGAAGATGTAAACTTTGTCTTCGACAATCTTGTACAGGAATTCTCGACCTAACTACAACCACTCTGCTCCTGTTCCAAATTCTTCCATCCTCTGTTTTGATAGCATTTCTAAAGACTTTCACCACAGCTCTTACATCAGTATATTTTGACCAGGATCTGCAACCAACAGGAGCTTTTATCCGAACAAGATCACCCACTAAAACCTTCTGTACATTCACACGATTTCTTTTATCATAATAAGTCTTCCTTTCATCCAATTTTCTTTCTTCCTTCTTACGCCACTCACCAATCCCATTATCAATCAAACCCTTGTTGAGATCCATCCAGCCAGGACACATCCATGTGTTAGGAGCCCTCCCTTTAAACAATTCAAACGGGGATCTTCCAGTCGTTGAATGAGGTGCAAAACGGTATGCACTTATTCTTTCTTGAAGAACAGACTTCCAATTCAAACCAGAAGACCTGGCTAACTGTATAGCCTCTTTCAAAGTTTTATTAACTCTCTCAACTGCACCGTTAGTTTCCGGATGATATAAAGAACATTTCTTATGTAGCACACCAGACTTTTTCAAATATTCCTCAAAAACCCTTGAACAAAATTGTGGTCCATTATCTGAAAGAAGAGTATTTGGAAAACTCTCTTTCTTGAAAAGTGCATCCAGAAACTTTATCACCTCTTCCGAAGTAATCTCCCTCACAGCACACACCTCAATCCACCTGGAATATAGATCCATTAGAACTAAAAGATAAGGTGTATCACTTACACCTGACAGAGGACCAACTATATCTATAGCCAATTCATCCCAAGGGTGTTTTGGTAATAGCCTCTTAACCATGGCCATCCGCTTTGTTTTTAATATCTTATCACTGGCACAGCACTCTG
Organism: Lissotriton vulgaris; assembly: GCF_964263255.1. NCBI lineage: Eukaryota > Metazoa > Chordata > Amphibia > Caudata > Salamandridae > Lissotriton > Lissotriton vulgaris. The sequence continues at coordinate 186,379,245 of NC_141695.1, read as the reverse complement.
GACAATCGCTCACCAACCTCTCAATCTCTAAATCCATGCCAGGCCACCAAAACTGCATTCGTAAAATCTCTTTAGATTTAACAATTCCAAGATGTCCAGAATGTGCATGAGATAATAGTTTCTTTCTAATTCCCAGAGGTGGCACCATTTTTGTACCACGAGTTAAAAATCCAGAGTTCGTTGAAAGCTCATCAGAAACCAGCGTCCAGGGTTTCTCTAATCTAGAATTAGTACCCAACGAAAGCATAACCTTTTTAATCTCTTCATCCTTTTCAAGCTCATCTCTCCATTCTTTCTCTTCAATTGCCCCCTCTGTAATTTCACATACATTTATAGAATCATCACAAAAACCACACACATCCTCTTCATCAAAATTTTCCTTTCCTACCATTCTCGAAAGACAATCATCTGATTTGTTCGATGCCCCCGGAACATATTCAACAGAGAAGTTAAACTCCTGTAAGGAAACAATCCATTTCCTAATTCTCGAGGAAATCGCATCTAATCCCTTTTTATCAAAAATCTCTTTCATAGGTTTTTGATCCGAAAAAATAAGTAACTTCGTCCCCCAAATTAAATTCTTCAATTTCCTCAGTGCCCAATAAATGGCAAGTGACTCTTTTTCGATAACAGAATAATTCAATTCTGATCCTCTTAAACACCTTGAAGAACAACAAATTAAGTAATCCTTTCCATCTCTTTTCTGTACCAAGACAGCACCAAGACCCTTTTCACTCGCATCAGTAAATAAAATGGTAGGTAAGCCAGGTACAAATGCCTGAAGAGAAGGCGCCTTATTCAGCTCAGATTTAATTCCATCAAATTCTTTTTTACATTCCTCAGTCCATTCATACTCAACATGTCTTGCTGTCAACCTTCTTAAAGACTGAGTTTTATCTGCAAAATTATAAATGAACTTTCCATAAAACTCCACCATACCAAGAAAGGAAATTAATTCCTCCTTGTTTACAGGCTCCTTTACCTTGTTGATAGTGTCCACCAACTCTTTTTTTGGAAAAATACCTTGATCAGTTATTCTGTGACCCAAATAATTCACCTCTCTTACTCCAAACTTACATTTTTTTTTTAAGTGTCATTCCTGCATCCTCCAAACGTTTGAGAACTGTACACACACGAAGATAATGTTCTTTCATACTGTTTCCATAGATTAGCAAATCATCCTGATAGCATCTCACACCAGGCAAGCCTCTCAAAATCCTAGCCATTATCCTTTGGAACACTGAGGCAGCAGACACAAGGCCAAACGGCATTCTCTTATATCTATAGGTGCCCATAGGTGTGATAAATGCCGTTAAGTCCTGTGAAGAATCATCCAATACGACCTGATGGTACGCTGAAGCAAGATCTAAAGTGGTGAAAAACTTAGCCCCTTCCAATGTACTCACCATCTCATCAATATTCGGAAGTGGAAACCTGTCAACTACCACCTCCTTATTTAATGCTCTGAGATCAACACAGAGCCTAATTTCACTAGTTGGTTTCTTAACAATAACTACGGGAGCCAACCATTCAGTAGCCTCTACTTGCTCAATCACACCATTCTTTAACAACTTATCTATTTCTTCTTTGACCTTCTCTTGTTCCATCAATGGTATTCTTCTTACTTTTGCCACAATCGGTACAGTATTCTCTCTCAATTTAATGTGATGCTTATAACTTTTCAAGCAACCCAAACCTTCTCTGAATACATTTGGGAATTTACTTGCCAAGTCCTCACCCAAATCCTTTTCCCCATCTTTCTTTTCATCAGTATCTACTTGTTGAATTTGTACCTGGGGATTAGCATTCGGATTCAAAGTTACACCAAGTTGACCTTGATGTACCCAACCTAGCAATGTATCTCCCTTCTTTGCAACATAGATTTTACCCACTATTATCCTACTCCCAAGTTTTATCTCAGCCATAAAACAACCAACCATTTCAATAGGTTTATCTGAATAACCAAGTAGTCTCACATCAGATCTCAACATTCTTACTTTTCCAGCAAAATGTGTGTTAAATAATTTTTCCTCAATTAACGTTATGCGTGAACATGAATCAAATTTGAAATTAATCATCACATTTCCCACACTAACAAGATGCGTTGGATGATCAGTCACCTCACATTTTATCTCAAAAGTAATGGTTCTAACTTGTGGCTGTGACTGACTCCATCGCCTCTTTGTCAAATCAGGTCTAAATATCTTTGTTCTACAAAACTTTCCATAATGGCCTTTCTTCCCACATACATTACATATAACTCTTAATGCTGGACACATTGGAGAATTCGCCAAATGACTTATTTGTCCACATCTAAAACAGGCAAATTTACTATTCCGCCCTGTCAAATAGTTCTGACTCGCTGAATTAGATCCTGAGTTTTCTTTCTCAGAACTACTTTGCGTTTCATTTTTCTCATTTCTCTTAACCTGACAGACAACTTCTTCAATTTTTGTTTCTTCTTTCTTTTCAGTTGAGGATCCTTTTTCTTTTACTTTTTTTAACTCACCAACACACTTCGTCATATGTTCTACCTGTTTTGCTATGGCCAATACTTCCTCAAGAGGTGGTTCATCTTTCAACCATAGTTCTTTTCTGATATCATCGTGTGCACACCTAAGTACAAACTGATCTCTTATTCTTTCATCGAGAGTCAGACCAAAATTACAGGAGGATGCCAATTTTCTCAATGAAGAAACATTCTTCTACAGTCTCATCTCTTTTTTGTTCTCTTAGACCAAAATGATAACGCTCCATAATGGTACTGATTCTCGGAAGATAATGTTTGTCAAGTTGAGCAATCGCAATCTCATATTCATTTAAATTACGTTGTTCTCCAGGAGATAAGTCAGGAAGATGTTCTAAGACGTCTTGTCCTTCCCCTCCCAAGCAATGAAGAAGAAGAGCAAGTTTCCTTTCTGCGCTCAGATTAGTTCCACAAACCCTCGCATAATTAGCAAAAATGTTCTTCCACTTTTTCCATTTTATGTTTGGTTCTCCTGGGGTATTCAAAAAGAAAGCAGGCTGGGTTACATTTTGCATTTTTTTAAATTGTAATTGTTTTTAGGATTATTTCGAATTATCTCTTTCCTCTTATAAATATATGTAATTCCCTCAAAATGTGTCCTTTTTCTTATTCCTCTTTTAAAAATGTGATATCACAAGCTATTTTTGCCTTATAATAGAGTTTTAGATATTTTCTTTGTGCCTCCTTATGATTTAAGCAAGACTGCAATGTCCAAGTTCTATTTTATTCCTGAAGAGAAGTACAAATTGGATATCTTCTTTGTGCCTCTTTATGAGGTAACCAAGACTGAAGTGTCTAGCTTCTATTCTATTCCTTAAGAGCAGTGTTCTAATAATCTTTCTTGCAGGGCTTTATGATGTAATGTAGAACCTTCAAGCCGTGCGCACAACTCAGCATCAGCTGGGTATTGCGCAATCGAATGTTCAAGGAATTGTTTCACTCGCGCACACAGCACGCGATAGCACGCGTTACCTTGGTCACGCGTCTCTTTCTCCTGTACGCGCGAGCGCGAGAGAGAATACGTCACGTTTCTTCACGAGGCAGAGCGCGAGAGGCGCTGGTTATCTAACTTCTTCCTTTTAGCTTTTACGTTTAGATTAAATCAAGATTCTCAATCTATTCCGCCCACCAAGCTCCTCACCGTATATTTCTTTTCCTTTTACAGCCGCTGGGAAGACTTCGCTTCCTACCTCATTCTCTTAATTTTTTTACCGCCGCTGGAGGAGCAGGAGAGTCGTCCTTTTTGCTTTTCCTATGTTGAGGCGAAGTTCTGGGTTCACCCGATCGTCGCAAATTATGTAGTGTCTTGTAATCATAAAAGAGTAGACAGGAACCAGTATAGTCAGGAGTAAGCTTTAATTAAAGCCTCAGCCATAGGAGCAATCTTCAACTGAACTACTGGAACTTCCATGTATTCCAGAATCTCACAAGAGATAAGAATACAAGGACAGGAAGTTCCAGCATCTTAAAGGTACATACATAAGATAGGATAAACAACATCACATTGGGTACGCCCACTTTGCATGTCATTAGCGATAAATATCGCTGACATGTAAAGCGGGCCCCAAACTGCTTGCTATCGCCTAGAAGCTGTCGCTAACATCAGTTAGTGACAGCTTGCTAATAAAGCAATAGAATTATCACCGCTTAGCGGCCGAAAACGGCCGCTAAACTGGCGATAATTGCCTATCGCACCCCTGGTAATATGCCCCTTGGTTTTAAAGGGAAAAACGCCGCATTTCAGTGCTTTTCACAATATTTATACCGTTCTAGACCAAAAAATGCAGGCCAGCCTGGTAAAAAATAGTCAGGTGGCAACCATAGAACTTGTGATCAAGAGAACTTGCTTAACTTGATCACAACTTTGTGTGGGATTTTTCTTGTGATGTGTTTTCACTTTATTGCTGGTTGTGTGCTGTTAAAATACTATACACATTGCATCTAAGTTAAGACTGACTGCTTTTTGTGCCAAGCTACCAGTGTTTGGCAATTATTGCAAAGAGGAAATTAAAGTGAGAAGTGGCACTGAAAATAGAAGTGTGACTGAAGGTGAGAATGGAAATAAACCAATGATGCACAGGAAACCCCAGTGTTTTTCTGATAACGGATACTAGTAAGAGACATTCTTCCTGGGCTGCACCTCATCTGAAAATACACTGCAGCAGAAAAGGCTTCAGCTTGGATGTGCTTGGCCTCGGGATGTAAGAGGTTCCAGTGACCAGCTTATGAGGAGACAGAGCTGCCCTGCCTCTAATGTGCTGGCCTAATGCGGTATGTTTACCGATGACACAAAGTATAACATTTTATTTTTAGTTCTGCAGGTAGTTGAGGGTTTGCTCATGGATAACTGGCTCACAAGGGCCTTGTCCTTGATGCGACTTGCACTGCTTAGTCTTACTCTATACCTATGAGACCATGCAAAGCCATGCAGAGTGATGATTGAGAGGCCTACGCCGCTGGAACGTCAAATGAAATGATGCTCTGGCAGCTCCCAGCAGCTGAAGCCTCTTGTAAATATGTCCCATAGTATTTAGCATACATGAAATGACTCTTAATAAGTCATCGTACATATTATCAATGCTTTTCCTTTAAAAAGAAAATCAACTTTATAAACACCCATTTTATAAACATTTACATTCAGCAGATGGAAAACCCAACTGGAATCTGTCCGAAAAGGGCTGTGCAAACTAACTGGGTTGTAAATGGCATACCTCAAGAAAGGTCACAGTGGGCAATTCATGCCCCACCTATAGATTAGACTATCTAGTCTTGAAGCACCTTGAAACATTTCTGTGTCAGCTGACCTAATGGGTGGGATGATCAGTCACCATCACACTGGACCGCAAGACAATGGGCAATGGACAATTAGAGTACACATGGTGGCACATAATAAGGATTGAACTCTCTGAGTATAAAATATCAATTTGAATGTCCCCGAATTGAAGGGAAACTGATAAGATAAAGAGCAAAACAAGAGGATAGTAGCATACCGACCTTCATAAGGGGAGGGTGGCACCCATACTCTCTGAGGTTACAAGAGAAGGGTGTAAACATGCATGCAAAGAGAGAATCAGGATAATCAGAGGTTGTACAATATAGGGTAAAAAAAAGCAGGTTGATATGTTGTTAAACTGTCAAAATGAAGCTAAAAATGTGCAAATTAAAATATTTATTGGACAAATTTGCCTTATACAGGGGCATAAAACCAGGATTGACATATGAGAGAACATTATCCTTGTGTCTTGATAAAGATGGAATTATAAGTTTAAACCATCGAAACGCGTCGATGCTTCTGCAGGCACAATCTAAGGATCAACATAGATGTGTAGATACTGATAAGATCAATGTATTACTAGCTGTGTTTTAAAATGTTAATTCCACATGATGTGCAATAGTACATGACAAGGTGTTGTGTCTTACATATGGTGTTGTCTCTGTTATGCTGGTCATAACGGTATTTGTAATTTGAGCCGGTCAATTTCCTCTGTATTATATGTATTGTATTCTAAAGTGTTTATTGGGTCATAACTGTGATGTCATATGTTTAAAAAAATAATGTAATCTTTTGTTTTTTAATAAAAACCTTTGAAATCTACGAATTGAATATGGTATATACAATTTGATGTATTGTTAATCATTGCATAGTGACAATATTGTTTGGTCAAAGGGATTATCTCTTTTCTGGTTGAAAGTACCTAATTTCCCTTGATACTTGTAAGGGGTCGCTCTCTGTCTTTTACACATCAGCTGACCCTAATCCCTAATTAGTAATATCCTTTTACACTTTAATGTAAATTATACCACAATACATACTATTAAAAAGTCAGGCTTACTAGCGTTTTTTCTTTCTTTTTTTGTCCTCATTCACCTCTAACCACAATATTCACTCCAGACATCTGTACCCCAGAGCCCCGGCAGCAGGTGAGAAGCCGTCCCACCTGCGGGTATGCATCCGCACAGGAGGGTACTGTCCCAAGTGGGAAAGTCGCTCTCAAATTTTGTCCAGCAGAAACGGCAGCTGCTCGTAGAAATGAGGGAATGGAGGGATCCATCGCAGCCTAGAGAACTCTTGAGAGATTTAATCATAGGGCAAGAATGTCAAAATGGTAGTCCCCTATCTGTTCTCTCCCACCTCATCTTTCAGGAAGTTACAGGGAGCCTTCTTCGTGTTGGATAGTCTCCCCCTTAGATCTAATTTAGATGTTGAGAGTACAGATTGTAGGCAGTCGGAATGCTGGGGAGGGAAACATTCTACCCACTTACGACAGATTTCCCTTCTTGCTAGAAGTATGGCATAGCATAGGAAGGATCTAACTGGGCCTGTGATTCCATCCAGAATTCAAAAAATAATCAAGGAGAGGCTTACCAAAACTTGCAGCCCCAATATGTTCGAGATAGTCTTACACACTTTCTTCCATAATTCAAGAATAGCCAGACATTGTTGGAACATGTGGATATCCAATGCTTTCTCCAATCCACATTTCATATATTTAACGGGAGGCCCTTTTGACATTTTTGACAGCCTTTGTGGAGTTATTGCCAATCTAAAGTCGCCATCTATGGCTTCTTGGATCGCCCAGTACCAAGTAGATACTAGATTCCTCCCTGGAGGTTTCACAACCAAATGTTCTTCTAGATACTTGCCTATACCGATTGGAGAATTCTGATTCTTTTCCCAGCATCTCAGTTGGATATACTTGAATTTTATTACATTTCCTCCTTCAAAGAGCTGCGTAGCAGTAACCAAGGTAATAGCGTGCCATCCTGGGCAAGGTACTCCCAAGCGCAAAGGCCAGCATGTGTTAACCGTAGCGCTAACTTATGTTTTAGACAATCTCTGTGTTCCTGCAGAGTCCCATAGAGCGGCCCAGCTGGAGTAGTAGCCTAGACCCGTCAGCCGTCTGCCGCTGGCCCATATTGTAGCGACAGCCTCTAACACCTTGGGCCTAATCTTTATCAAATATTTGGGGTCTCCAAACTTAAACATGAATCAATCCTGATCTTTATCGCCCCCCTTCAACATTGCTGAAAACACATACCCCACAACAGAGCAATCTCGGGGTTTTAGCATAGTTCTGTAATGGGTTAGTTGAAAAGCCCATGTGTAGTACTGCAACTCCGGGTGGGGAAGTCCCCCTTTCTCCCTTTTACGTCACAGCTTCTTCCAAGAAATTCTTGTGCGTTTTTAGGCCCAGATGCAAGAATTTATGGCCTGCTGCAGTTTATCGACACAAGACTTGTCAAAATGTAAAGGGATTGTGTTAAAAAAGATGGTGATCATTGATAGCATAATCATTTTGACCAAATTTACCCTCCGAAAGATTGACATGGGGAGGTGTACCTAGATCTTTATAAGCCGCGAACATTCCCATGTAACATTTGACATGTTGACTTCTGAGATTTTATCTGTCTTCTGTACGATCTTCATCTCAGGTATCTCATCTCTTTTTTGGTCCGGGTATTACCCTCCTCTAAACTCCATGTATTATCTCTATTTTTTCTGTATTTACCTCATACCCTGACACGGTACTGAACTCCTCTGCATGATGTAAAACTGCAGGCAGGGCGACAGAGAGATCCGGGGAATATACCATTATATCGTCTGCTAAGAGGGCTACCTTTCTCTCCCACCCTTCGTGCCTAAAGCATGAGAAATTCATGTCATCTCTGAGCTTCTGAGCGAACGGCTCAATGTAGAGGTTGAAAATGAGGGATTGACAGACCGCAACCCTTTCTAGTACCCTTGGGTATTTTGAAAGATTTAGTCTAACATTTTTGCTGATGGATCTTGATAGATTATCTGGATGACTCTACGAAAGTTCTTACCTCTGTTGTACTTTTCCAACACAAGCGCCAAGTACATCCAGTTAACTCTAAATGCCCTAGTGACATTTGGGGCTGTAACTGCTAGAGGGAGCAAGAGTGTTGAGGCCAGATTTATCACATCAAAAAGGTCATATGTAAGCTTTTAAAGGGCGTCTGCTCTTAACGAACCCCTTCTGATCATTGTGCAGCATGTCACCTACTACTGTACTCAACCTATCTGCTAGAAATTTTGCAAAGATCTTATAGCTCAAGTTAAGCAGTGATATAGGTCCATATGACTCACAGTTAGCAGGACATTTCCCTGGTTTTAATATTAATGTAATGATTGCCTCAACCCAGGAACCAGGTAGTTGTACGCCGGTACTTAAGATCTCATTAAACAGCTCGGTCATAACCGGGATTAACACATCACCCAAGTTTTTGTTCAGCTCTGTTGGTAGCCCATCATGCCCTGCAGCTATTCCCTTTTTACTCAACTATAAAACTCTCTTTATATCCTCCTGAGTAATTTCCTGCTCTAAAAAGTTCTGTTGTGATGCATCTATTGATTTAATTGTATTTGAGCCCAGCTGCTTCACTACTTCCTCCTCGATAACTTCCCTTTCTTCAGTGTACATCCTCCAAAAGAAATCGTAGAAAGCCCCCTATATTTCTGAATCAGTAGTTAATTTGCCTATTCTGCATATCCTCTATTTCCCTTGTCAAGTTTCCGGATCTGTCTGCTTTTATTTTCCAAGCCAACAATTTCCCTGCTCCTTCCCCATATTCAAAATACGATAGCTTGCTTGCCTCCCCGCGCTATCTGATCCTCGTCTGCATGATAGTATCTAACTGTCCCTTCAAAGTTTCCAATTTATCTGCATCTCCCCACCTAGTCTCATCAACCCTATAACCCACATACCGGCCTCTAAGATCTTCATTTCAGTTTCTATTTGGCTATCCTCATATCTATATCGTCTATTTCTAAAGCGCAGTCCGCTTGTGATTTTCCCTTTTAAGTATGCCTTCAGGGTATCTGAAACTAAGAAGGTGGTGGCTGACCAGGTTTTGAGGTTTAAGAATTCCTCCGTCTCACTACGCAGGAAATTCATTTAATCTACGTCGCAAAGTAAAGTCCGGTCTAACCTTTCTTTTCTTCAGATCCAGATCCATGAATAACCCTGAATGTCATTGCTATCTTTGGCCTAATAAAAACACTCCAGCTGAGGTAGGGCCCCTGGCTTCACCTTCTGGTGCAGGGTGGAGTATGCTTTATGGCAGGAATGGAGTGGGGGAGGGTAGGTCTCTGCTACAGCTCCGGCCTCGTACAGTGCCCCTGCTATTATTAGTGAGTGAGAGGTGCCGAGGTGGTGGTATTGGTATTGGTGGTGGTGGTATTGGTGTAGGTGGCATTGGTGTTGGTGGTGGTATTGGTGGTGCTGGTATTGGTGGTGTTGGTATTGGTGGTAGTGCTGGTATTGGTATTATTGGTGGTGGTGGCATAGGTGGTGTTGGTGGTGGTATTGGTATTAGTGTTGGTATTGGTGGTGGTATTGATGGTGGTGGTATTGGTGGCCATATTGGTATTGGTGGGGGTGGTATTGGTGGTTGTGGTATTGGTGGTGGTATTGGTGGTTGTGGTATTGGTGGTGGTACTGGTAGTAGTATTGGTGGTGTAATGGTGGTGGTATTTATGGTGGTGGTGGTATTGGTTGTGGTATTGGTGGTGGTGGTGGTATTTATGGTGGTGGTGGTATAGGTGGTGGTGGTAATGGTGGTGGTGGTGATATTGGGGATGGTGGTATTGGTATCTTTGGCATAATAAAAACACTCCAGCTGTTACTACTGGCTTTACCTCCTGGTGCAGTGAGGGCTGTGCTATATGGCAGGCATGGAGGGAGGGATGGTCTCGGCTCCAGCTCCGGCTTCGTACAGCGCCCCTGCTATAATTAGTGAGCGGGAGGTCCTGAGGTGGTGCTGGTATTGGTGTAGGTGGAATTAGTAGTGGTGGTGGTGGTGGTATTAGTGGTAGTGGTATTGGTATTAGTGATGGTATTGGTGGTGGTGGTATTGATGGTGGGGGTATTGGTGGTGGTATTAGTATTGGTGGCAGTGGTGAGGGTGGTATTGGTGGTGGCATTGGTGTTGGTGGTATTGGTGGTGGTATTGATGGTGGTGGTGGTATTGGTGGTGAAGGTATTGGAGGTGGTATTGGTGATGGTGGTATTGGAAGTGCCATTAGTGGTGGTATGGATGGTGGTGGTGGGGGCATTGGAGGTGGTGTTAGTGGTGGTGGTATTTGTGGTGATGGTATTAGAATTTGTGGTATTAGATTGTTGATGGTTGCATTGGTTGTGCTGGTACTGGTAGGGGTGGTATTGGTGACAGTGGTGGTGGTGATGGTATTGGTGGTGGGGTGGTATTGGTGTTGGTGGTATTGGTGTTGGTTGTGTTGGTGGTGGTATTGGTGGTGGTGGTATTGGTGGTGACGGTATTGGAGGTGGTATTGGTGATGGTGGTATTGGAAGTGTCATGGTGGTGGTATGGATGGTGGTGGTGGGGGCATTGGAGGTGGTTTTAGTGGTGGTGGTGGTATTTGTGGTGGTGGTATTTGTGGCGGTGGTATTAGTGGTGGTGGTTATTGGTTGTGGTATTGGTGGTGGTATTGGTGATGGTATTGGTGATGGTATTGGCAGTGGTGTTATTGGTGGTGGTATTGGTGGTGAAGGTGGTATTGTTGGTGGTGTGGATATTGGTGGTGGCATTGGTGGTGGTGGAGGTATTGAAGGTGGTGGTATTTGTGGTGGTGGCATTAGTGGTGGTGGTGGTATTGGCTGTGGTATTGGTGATGGTATTGGCAGTGGTGTTATTATTGGTGGTATTGGTGGTGAAGGTGGTATTGTTGGTGGTGGGGATATTGGTGGTGGTGGTATTGGTGTTGGTGGTATTGGTGATGGTGGTATTTGTGGTGGTGATATTGGTGAAGGTATTGGTGGTGGTGGTATTGGATTGTTGGTAGTGTTATTGGATTAGTGGTGGCGGTATTGGTTGTAGTGGTATTGGTGGTGGTGGTAATGTTGGTATTGCTATTGGTGGTGGTAATATTGGTGGTGGTGATGGTATTGGTGGTAGAGGTGGGGGTGGTGGCGGTATTGGTGCTGGTATGATGGTGGTATTGGTGATGGTGCTATTGGTAGTTGAGGTATTGGTGGTGGCAGTGGTATTGGGGGTGATATTGGTGGTGGTAATGGTGGTGGTGGTGGTATTGGTGGTGATGGCATTGGTGGTGATGGTATTGGTGGTTGTGGTATTGGAGGTGGTGGTGGTATTGGTGGTGGTGGTATTGGTGATGGTATTGTTGGTGGCGGTATTGGTGGTGATGGTGATAGTGGTGTTATTGGTGGTGGTGGGATTTATTGGTGGTGTTGGTGGTATTGGTGGTGGTGGTGGTGCTGTTGCTGTTAATAAAAAAGGCTTTTGAAAACAACCCATCAGGTGGTTTTAGTGCAGATTACATGTAACACAGAGGTGCTTTTGTCAGTTTCAGCCCATTAGCACATGATTATGTGCTACCTGGAATTTACATGATTTAATTTGCTAACCATTTCCCATTTAACTAGTGAGCAGGAGGTGCTGAGGTGGTGGTATTGGTGGTGGTATTGGTGTAGGTGGAATTAGTAGTGGTGGTGGTATTAGTGGTAGTGGTATTGGTAGTGGTAGTGGTATTGGCATTGGTGGTGGTGGTGGTGGTGGTGGTATTGATGGTGGGGTTATTGGCGGTGGTATTGGTAGTTGTTGTGGTATTGGTTGTTGTGGTATTGGTGGCGGTGGTATTGGACGTGTCATTGGTGGTGGTATTGATGGTGGTATTGGTGGTGGTATTGGAGGTGGTGTTAGTGGCGGTGGTATTTGTGGTGATGGTATTTGTGGTGGTGGTATTAGTGGTGGTAGTGGTATTGGTTGTGGTATTGGTGGTGGTATTGGTGATGGTATTGGCAGTGGTGTTATTATTGGTGGTGAATGTGGTATTGTTTGTGGTGGGGATATTGGTGGATGTGATATTGGTGGTGGTGATGGTATTGGTGGTAGAGGTGGGGGTGGTGGTGGTATTGGTGGTGGTATGGAGGTGGCATTGGTGCTATTGGAGCTGGTGGTATTGGTGGTGGCAGTGGTATTGGGGGTGATATTGTTGGTGGTAAAAGTGGTGGTAGTGGGATTGGTGGTGATGGTATTGGTGGTGGTGTTGGTATGGGTGGTTGTGGTATTGGTGGTGATGGTATTGGTGGTGGTGGCATTGGTGGTGGTGGTATTGGTGATGGTATTGGTGGCGTTGGTGGTATTGGTGGTGATGGTGATAGTGGTGGTATTGATGGTGGTGTTGGTGGTATTTATTGCTGGTGTTGGTGGTATTCGTGGTGGTGGTGGTGTTGTTGCTGTTAATAAAACAGGCTTTTGAAAACAACCCATCAGGTCGTTTTAGTGCTGATTACATGTAACACAGATGTGCTGTTGTCAGTTTCAGCCCATTAGCACACAATTATGTGCTACCTGGAATTCACATGACACAAGCCAATGAAAAATATGGGAAGAGAGTGGGCGCAGCTTCTCTCCCATACACAACTACAGCAGTCTTGCAGAGTGAGCAGCGCATGTGGGCTGCCACTAGGCTCGACTTAAAAATGATGTTTCACAAGTTCTATGTGTGCTAATGCAGCACAAATAGAAATTGAAAAATGCTATTTCAGCTTGTTTATGTGCAGTAAGGGACACCGTCCTGCACATAAACAATCATCTACTAATGCAGGTATGCTTGCACCATGGTACAGGGTGCCTGCATCAGTGCATATTATTATTATTATTATTTATTTATTTATTTATTATAAACAGAGGGGTCCCCAACAGATATGGAGTAGGTGAAGAACAAGGAAAAATCAAAGAATTTTTCAAACAATTTTAAATGGAAAAAATCAGAAATGTTATTGAAATGCAGTGTTTTATTCACCATGCATTCATGTCATCATAGTCGAATTTTTCCATAAAAAAGATCAAATTACATACTTAATTGTAATTGGTTCATGTGCCCATAGAGAAAGAGGGGGAAAGGGGAGTAGTAAAGTTAACAAGAAAGTTGTGACTCACTTTACATTTAATAGGAACAAGAAACATACATTAAGATTCTGGTATGAGTACTGAATGATCCCTATCCAATCAGGGTCCTATACAATAACTAAAAAGTCTGGAAATTTTCAAAAAGGTCAAGCTCCTATGAAGCCGTACAAATCGCGCCGGTGATAGGAGTTGAAGGTGGGTAGATGAGCAGTCTACGTTTCGACCCAGTGTGTTGTAGGATAATTGATCCTTACAGTGCGGGTCTTCTTCAGGACGAGCGGGGGAAAGGGGGGATGGGCAAACCTCAGACCCTCCAGGATATCGCGATTTCGCGATTTCGCGATTTGCCGCGAAATCGGCCCTTTTGTAAAAATGCCGCGATTTTTACAATAGTGCCCGCGAAATCGGCACTTTTGGTGAAATCGCGGCATTTTTACAAAGGCGCTATATCCTGGGGGGTCTGGGGCCACTTACGTTGTTTATTGGGGCGGTCTGGGAAGGACACAGAAAAACAAAAGAATAGCTTTCCAGGCTTAATGGGGCATTAGCAGCTCACTGTGACGGGCTTTGAAGTGCCCCTCGCGCGTCTGGCTCCCCGCTGGAGACCCTCCCGGTGACTGGGGCGAGGCCCTGCCCTCTCCCCTGGAGCCGAGGTTCAATATGGGAAAGAAAGGGCGATTGTTGCTGACCTGTGTGAGGAAGGCCCGGCGGGAATACAACATGTGCAGCCAATGCTAACACGGGGCTTTTTTTTTTTTAAATAGCGAAATCTATCTTCGGCTGTCTATCTGTGTCTATATTTGTCTCTAGCTGCCTACCTGCCTGTCTTTTTATCTCCTCACTGTCTGCTTCGGTCTGCATCATTCTTGGCAAAGAAATGAGGCAAACGTGATCTTTTTTTACAAGTCTGCTATCTGCCCGGGCCGTCTGGACTGTCCAGAAAGCCCCAGGCTAAAACATCAAAATTCCAGTGAGCATTCTTTCTGGCACGCATAATGAAGAACTTTAATCCACAAAAGCAATGCGTTTTTTTAAAACGTATCCTCGTGGCTAGAATAGAGCAGGTTGTAAGAATGACCTCTGCAGACACAAACACTAGCTAAAACCGAAGGTTTCTTAGTGACTGGGCCAAACTTTTTCTTCACTGGCAGGATGCAGCAACAGCTTGGAGTGGGCAAGCATGGACAGATGAACCTCTGGGAGCCGGTGGATTTGTGCTTTCTTTGGCAGGCAAAATACACCAAAGGGAAGAGCAAAATAATAGTCAAAGTTGATAATCCCGAAAACAGAAAATGTAAAAAAATAATTTCTTGAAAAAAACGCATCTTGTGCAGTTAATTCTGTCGTTTATCGTCTTCCAAAAATTCCCAATATATGCAAGTAGGAGTTCAGGAGGTTTTAACAAAAAGTAACCCCTAAACCAGAGCTTTACCACTACATTGTGGACATTCATTTCGTGTAACTGTCAAGCTGTAGGAAAAGGGAATTACTTAAACCCACAATCAAGAGTGTTTCTAGGGAGGAATGCTTACATTAGTATACATACATAGCTTCAGGTTGTTAAATAACTAAAAAAAATAAGATATCTCTGTTTGTTGTAGGAAAAATGGCCAAATAAAATGCCGCAAAATTGCCGCTAAATTTCCATATTTGTGCCGCTAAATTTCCATTTTTGTGCCGCTAAATTTGCTACTCCATGCCGCTATATCCTGGGGGGTCTGAAACCTCCTAGGGTTAAAGAGAAAATGTTTAGGTCAAGATTAATTATCACAGGGCAGTGTGTCCCTATCGGAACCGTAGCGGGGGAGTACCGCCCGGGAACATAGTTAAAAACACTGAGGGCTACACATGAGGACATGTTGTCTATGAGGTCTTTACCTGCTGAGAGTTGCAGGTCAGGGTGTAATCAGATTGCTTAGAAACAAGCCAAGGGTTGCAATCTGAGGGTATCCGAGTGATTTTAAGATATTAGGAGTCCAAGACAGAGCTACTTATTTTCAAGACCGACCTGTATCTGGAAAAAAACATGGGGATCTGATAAGTTAGAACGTCCCGAAAACGGGTACATCTCTAACGTTATTTTACTAAACAGGCTAAACAATAGCCAAGGGGTCCTACCTTGTTATGATAGATGCCTCGAATTTGAGTGGTTGCAAAAGATTGAGGGTCTGAGGGGAGAGCTGCCTTGTTATTCAAAACGGCTGGGCTAGTTCAGGATCCCGTATCTAGAAAGGAGACACGGTGGACAATTTGAGAGAAATTTGAGAAAAAACACGTCCCTGAGTGAGCGGTATTAAGCGTTTAATTGTTTGGACGAGCTTACCCAAAGGCACCTGTATTGCCTCATTATGAATGGTGTCTCAAACTAGGGTAGCGTCTCCCGAGTCCGGGGTAGGGCCGGGAGGTGAGTCACGCTGGAAGATTTCTCAGTACGTGTCTGGGAAAAGAAATTAAAGGACCAGTGAATCAGTGCATGGCAGCTAAGTGCCCTCCAGTGCTGGGGAGAACAAAGGGATCAGTCATACCCTTGTAGATATGATGCATCACTGTGCTTTGATAGTGCTCAAGCTTGGCGCAGATAAAGGGCTGGCAGTGCCGCGCTGCGTCACTTTCTAGTAATGCCCACAATGTTTAAATGCACTAGATCAGGGGTCTCCAAACCGGTCCTGGAGGGCCGGATCCATGCCAGATTTTTGGGATATCCCCATTGAGATACATGTAGTAATTTTACAAATCTGGCATGGATCCGGCCCTCCAGGACCGGTTTGGAGACCCCTGCACTAGAGTGACCCACCCACTTATAGGTTGAACCCTATATTTGGGCTCGTGGTTTCTCTGGGGTTTCATTGAGCTCCTGGAAACCTATAAAAACTATTTTAAAATGCGCACAACCACCCAACATTTCTTAAGATATCTGTATGTACTTTATGGGAGTTTATTGTGTTGTGCACCCTGTGGCATGGTCAATCTGCTAGTGGGGAGTGAATCCCTTTCTATAATCGTAGGTAAGTGTATGTGAATCTTTGTATGATTCTGGCCCCTTTCTCTGGTTTGGCATCTACCTATCCTAGATTAAAAAATAATTCCTAATTTCACACTGTAAAGAATGCACAGATCCAGGATTATTGAGGGCCGGGCAATGTAATTACATTGATAGTAATAGTGTTGAGTTAATTACACTGGTCAGCCTTGAAAGTGCACTTAGAAGCAAGATCTCCCCTTTGTGAGCCTTTGGGTGGCTCCTGCCTACTATGCAGCACATAGATTTGTTTGTTGGGAAAGTTACTTTCAAGTATTGTTAAGGGTCCTGGTAATGTATGGAACCTTAAAGTAATTAAATTACTGTCTCCGTCACAATGCTCCTTAAAGCAACTATGTGGTACTTTGGACGGTGTTTTACCATATGTGGTCAACCCTAAATCTTCAGCATTTCTGGGAGCAAAACAAAGAATTTCACCTGTTCTGTAAATCACCTAAACATTTCTCACCTTCCTATCCCTCATACATAATTTAATGGAGCCTGCTGATCTCAAGAATACCTCTTAGGATTTCCTGTAGCTTATCTATGGTCTCTTGTGGTGTTGCTTTCTCATCCTTAGCAACAGCTTCCCATCCATGGAACTCTTCTGGTCTCATGGCCATCTGTCGTCTTGGTAGCAGCCCTTCCCCTAAGGTCATCCATGACAGACCACTCCCCTTGAGAAAATACTCCAGCCATCCATACCTTTCTAGTTGTAGGGTGACTGTATGCCCAGCCAGAATCAGTAGTGCCTACTCTTCAGGCACCCACAATAAGACCATTGGACCCCTTACTTCACAGTAGCCAGTAGGTGCATAATCTTCTGGACCTGAGAGGGAGTCAAGGAGCTGATGCAACCAGGTCTGAAGAAAGTCCACAAAAGTCTGAAGCACAAGTCAGAGGTCTCCAGACTCCCAGCAGGCCTCCCTCAGATTCATCCATTCTCCATTTCTTGCAGTATTTGTGTTTCTTTTCATCTCTCTGAAGAGGGTGTTCTGGGACCTAAAAAGTGAGGTACATAATCTTTCAATTAGTGAGACACCCACAAGACTTGTGCTGCCACAATATTCCTCTACTCTGTACATCAGTCAATGGATCCAGCCTACTGCTTGTCCTGTTCCTGCCAAGGTTTCTAAATGCTAAATCTCTGCAGACCATCTTTCTATCTAATTTGCAAGGAGGTGCTAGTGTAACAACTATGGAGATTCCATCTCCACATTCTTCTTAAGGCAGGACAATCCTAAACTCCCTAGAGCAAGCCTATTGTGTTCAAGGTCTTTGTTCTGACAGATGAGGCAGCAGAAGAAATAACTGTCCCATTAGGATAGCTCAAATCATCAATCTCATTAAGGCTGACTCATATAAAATATGAAGAATTAATAAATATGTGTAGGAATCCATATATATATAGTTGTATTTGGATGCAAGGCCAAACAATGTATTTGCAAGGTAGCAACTCTGGCCCCCTTACCATACGCCAATCTGTAGATACTGTTAAAGACAATTTTCATATGTATAGTGCACAGTACACATTTTACACTATATCCAAAATGTGATGGTACATTTCCTTTTCATCTCTAATGGACATCACTTTAATTTAATGTGGGCACTACCTGTCATAGTGCTACCTGAGTGTAGCTGGCAGGCTAATCAGACAACAATCTTCCTCACTCACTTACAGAGAAGAACCATTGTGGCAGGAGGGAATGTAACTGTATTAACCGAAGACTTGTTGTGGCCTGGGGCTTGTAGTGCTCCTGGAAGGGGACTATCACTTGGTGGATTTTGTTTGCATGCAGCTAATTGCCAACTGTTGCGCCTGGGTTCTAAAGCACTCTCCAGGGGCCGGTTGGCTGGCCTCCTGTCCACCAGATCCCAGGGATAGAAAGGATCTCTCAGTTTCCATGGGAACCTAAGGACCGCACAGGGCGCAACAGAAATGGGTGAAAGTGATTGGCAGTTGGGAAACAGTCAGAACACTGAAGTCTTAACCATGAGTATTCCGACTCCGCAAGCGAAACAATGCTTGCCCTAACCACACATATGCCTTAACCTTGCATTTGCAGGGCCATTTTTTACTATCCTTTTCAGACGATCGCGGTACATGCGACCGTTTCACCGACAATCTGAACGATTAGCCAAGCCACGGTCTCCCACGCTGGAGCATTCCCTTTTTCAGGTACTGTACCTATGGAATATGCCCTGTCTCCTCTAGCCATGCTATAAGCCAACATAAGGTTAACACGAGGTCTCCATTATCCCCAGAGGACCTGGGTACAACCGACCGCCTCGGGGCAATTCTGTGCCTTCCAATTCAGCCCGAGGCCTGCATACAGCATATTTAATCATTTTCCACATAAGTTAATCTCCTGTTGCGCTGGCCCCCTGTTTAGTCCTGAGATCCAGTTTTTCAGAATAATATACTGCCTATTCGTTTCCATCGTCATGGTTGACATATCATAAAGTGATTCTGATTTATTTTACCTACCGATCAGGTCATTGTTTGTCAGCGAACCCGTCGCACAGTCCATGCTTGATTAACCCTTTGCCTTCTTTTTCCACCTACTGTACGGGATCCCTAACCTAACTATGTGTTTATATGCCCCCCCTTTTAGGAACTTGCCCAACAATCTCCCCCGTCCTGATGAAGCCCCAATTTGTAAGGGACTACTTACCCTACGCCTCCTGGGTCGAAACATAGACTAGTATCCCCATCATCAGCTTCTACCCCTAGTGTGAATTATACTGCTGTTTCCAGAAGCTTGGTCACGCAAAATAATTGTAACATTTGATGTATTTATGTCTGGCTCCCCTTTTAAGCCAGTTGAAGAACCCTGTTTTCTTTTTGTATTTTAATAAGCATGTTTGACCTGCACCACGTTCCTTACCTTACACCACTTCCTACCACTGCACTGTTTTCCCCGTCCCTTTCCCTACCATTGGGCACTAATTATCTGTGAATTGATATACCAATGTAATGTACACTATGATGTGTCTGAGCACTTTGTGATTAAATAACAATTTGCTCTAAAGATAAGGATTTCTGTCGATTCACGTGTTTATCTGTTCTCTCGTTCTGGGACGCCTCTTGGAGACAGAACTATAGCATAGCTGATAAGACTGAATTGAAAAAAGCCCAAAAATCCTACTACGCAGCGATCGTTGCAGCAAAACTCTGTTTCTATGCCGATTATATCACCAAGTCGGGCAGTAATGCAAAGTAACTGTTTAATATTGTTAAAAGGTATGTCACTCCGTGAACAATGCACACATTACCTCCCTTGCTTAGTGAGAAGAGATTTCTGACTTTTTTATGAATAAAGTTAGATCACTCCAATCGCTCTTTAACATTCCAGTAGCCCAGACCACGCAGGTGCTCGCGGATTTAATTCTGTTACTGACAAGAAAGAGTTTTTTCCTCTTACTCCGTCATACCCCTTTCTGAGTCCCTTGCTGCCTTGACCTCTTTAAAATATGGTTCCCCTCTCGATCCTTGTCCCGCCACACTCATGGCCTGTGCAGCTGTAGTCATCAATCCTCTGGTGAATCAGCTGATTAATGCATCTTTGGGGATCAGCCTCGGTTCCTCCCGCCTGGAAGCAGGCCATGCTAGTTCCTCTCATAAAAAAGCCGACTCCGGATCCCAACATTCCAAAAAGCTATCGTCCAATCTCTCTACTTCCGGGTGTGGCCAAAGTATGTGAGAAACTGGTTCATAAACAGCTGACCTCCTACATTGAACAGCAGAGTTTGCTGCATCCAGCTCAATCTGGATTCCGTGCTTCATATAGCAGTGAGTCTGCCTTGGTGGAAATTACGGAGGCCATCCTGGAGACATTAGATGCTGGGGGCGGGGCAGTTCTGGTCCTATTGGACCTATCTGTCGCCTTCGATACTGTCCCCCACGCTCTTCTCCTGCCTCGATTACAGAGGCTAGGTATCGCTGGTGCCGCATGTGAATGGTTAAAATCCTTCCTCGATGGTAGAACCCAGCAAGTTTGGATCGCCCCTTTTGCATCTACTACCCAAGCTGTGCAAACAGGAGTCCCTCAGGGATCCATACTGAGCCCTTTGTTATTTGACCTGTACATGACCCCTCTAATCCAGCTAGCCGAGGATCTTGGCGCTTAAGTGGTAGCTTATGCTGATAATGCTTTTATTCACCTTGAAAAAACACGAGACTGCTACTTCTCACGTCAGAACCTGCCTGTCTGCTGTGTTCAACTGGTTTACTTCTGCCCAGTTGAAATGCAATGAAGATAAAACAGAGATACTGTTCCTTGGGGATTTCCCTCCGTTGTTTTGGCATGACGGCTGGCCTTCTGATGCCCCTCAACCATTCCCTTCGGGTCTTCCAGTGGAAAACCTTGGGATCTGGTTTGAAGAAAAACTCAGCTTTGTCAACCAGATTAGTAAACTGACAGGTACATGTTTCGGCATTTTGAAGCTTCTTAGAAAATGTTTGCCCCTGTTGCCTCTCCCCGACAAAAAAAACAGTAGTCCGGGCCTTAGTCACCTCCTGTCTTGATTATGCTAATGCATTGTATGTGGGTCTTCCGGGCTGCATAAGGATAAGTTGCAGGTTGTACAGAACACTACTGTGCGGCTGCTGCTGGGCTTACCCAAACACATTAGCATGAGGCAACATCTACACAACTTGCATTGACTGCCTATAAAAGCTAGAGTTACGTTCAAGGCTTTAGTTACAGCCCATACAGCGCTCTACAAGTACGGCCCAGCTTATCTGAAGAAACCATTTTCGTTTTATGTCCTGGGCAGACTCTTACACTCATCGAATATGTGCTTGGCCTCCATACCCAGAATTCATCTGAAAAGAAAGGGGGGCAGCTCCTCGTACTATCTGACTGCTAAGTCTTGGAACTCTCTTTCCCTGGAGCTCCGTAGCCTTCAAAACCCTACTCAGTTCAGGAAAAAACTCTAAACTTTCCTATTCAATTAAGCTTGTTTCCTTTCTGCCTCTAACTCTGTTCTCTGTTCACATTCTTTCTGGGCTCGCGCCGGGGCACTCATCTGAGTAGCCGTGCACGTTATAAATCCCCACTAACATAACATAACATTGATTTAATCTGAGACTCACAGGGAGTTCAGAATCAAATTTGACGCCAAGGTTCCTTACTAACAGGGAGGGGCGGGGAGGAGGTCCCATCTCTGAGATTAGGCCCAGGGATAGATTTAGTACCAAAAAAAAATCTCAGTTTTTTCAGAGTTCAATTAAACAAATGATATTTATCCAGTCCAGGTCAGATCTAAGGCAGTGCTTCAAAGAACTCATTTTCGTGAAAGGCCAAGAGAAGTTGAGTATTTTCCGCATAGAAAATTATTCTCTATCCCAAGCAATCACAATATTTGCCAGAGGTGACTTATATACATTAAAGAGGGTATGGCTAAGAGCCAAACCATGAGGAACCCAGCAATCCAAGGGTTTTGCAGCCGAGGTAAAAGGGGGAAGAAAAACTGCCTGAGTATGGTTGCAGACGAAAGATTTGAACCATAACAGAGCGTGATCAATAATACCCATACTTTCCAGCCTCTCAAGCAAGAGTAGCATGAAAGACCATATCAAATGCCGCAGAAAGATCCAAAAGCATTACCATAACAGGGGGTTTTCAATCAAGTTTTGCTTTGTCAGAGATCTCATGAAATGCGGCCCCAGTGTTATCATCAGAGCAAAAACCTGATTGTCAGTCATAAAGTAGATGTTTTTTTCCCAATTAAAGTTTTAAGCTGTCCATTAAATTTTTTCCCAACAGCTTTGCCTTAGTAGGGAGAAGCGAGATGGGCCTAAATTTACTCAAAATCTTAGGATCAACAGAGTGCTTTTTAAGTAGAGGGAACATGAAAGCCTGCTTCCACCCAAAAGAAATTACCGCCTGAACAAGGACTCATTAAGTAGGCCGTTCACAATGGGATTGGCAAGCAATCACAATATTTGCCAGAGGTGACTTATATACATTAAAGAGGGTATGGCTAAGAGCCAAACCCTGAGGAACCCTGCAATCCAAGGGGTTTGCCGCAGGGGTAAAAGAGGAAGAAAAACTGCCTGAGTATGGTTGCAGATGAAAGATTTGAACCATAACAGAGCGTGATCAATAATACCCATACTTTCCAGCCTCTCAAGCAAAAGTAGCATGAAAGACCCTATCAAATGCCGCAGAAAGATCCAAAAGCATTACCATAACAGGGGGTTTTAATCAAGTCTTGCTTTGTCAGAGACCTCATGAAATGCGGCCCCAGTGTTATCATCAGAGCAAAAACCTGATTGTCAGTCATAAAGTAGATGATTTTTTTCCAATTAAAGTTACACTTTAATGTCTATATAATTTTTTCCCACCAGCTTTGCCTTAGTAGGAAGACGCGCTATAAGCCTAAATTTACTCAAAATCTTAGGATCAACAGAGTGCTTTTTAAGTAGAGGGAACAGAAAGCCTGCTTCCACCCAAAAGAAATTACCGCCTGAACAAGGACTCATTAAGTAGGCCGTTCACAATGGGATTTACCAATGAAATTGAGAATGGTCAGGGGCAGGAATTGAGTGGGGATCCTGAGTTACATATGACAATCTCGTTAGACGATTCTTCAAGGGAGATGAGAGCAAAGCAGGACAAAAGGGAGCAGATGAGGGAAGGGAAGGAAGACTTAGAGATGTGGATAAAGCTTCAGAAAAATATCATAAATAGCTTGAATCTTATTAGGAAAAACCTCTAAAAGGCCTTCACAAAGCTCCATTGAGAGAGTAAGAGTTGTTTTGGTCGCCAGATGGTAGAGAAAGGCATTAACTACCATAAAGAGTTCTCTAGATGTGTTATCTGCCTCAGAAATCGACAGGGGCAATAAATGCTTTCCGAGCCATACAAATTACTCCATTGTATTCCTTGAGGGCAGACTGATAAATTACTTTAGCATCTTCATCATAATTTGTTTTCCATCGCCTTTCAAGATTTTTACAACTAGATTTATGTAATTTGATAGTCAGGGCGCTGAAGGCTTCAATCTCTAGGCGGAATTAAATTTCCAACGTGCAATAGTGTCAATGACCTTTTCAACCAAATAATTGAAAAGAACAGCGTCATATTCTAAGTCACCAGTCTGATCTAAAGTGACGGACTGAAAGGCATCCTCCAGAAGCAAGTCATTAACTTTGTACCAGGGTATGGATCTTGTTGGTCATCCAGGGCAGGACATAAGGGGTGGGTGTTAAAATCTCAAATGGAATTAAGGCCTGGCCTGATGAAATGAGATTGACCACTGGTTGTACCTTGACCAGGAAAGAACTGGCCAAGACAACATCAAGAGTATGACAGACTATGTGAGTGGGTACTTTTAACAAATTGTTCAAGAATAAATCCACCCAAGTTAGTCACAAGTTGCTGTGCCAGTTTATTTTTGTGATCCTGCATAAGGTGGTTAAGATCTCCTAAAACCAGAAGTTGGCATGTAGTGTATCAAGTTGGCACAAGTGTCAGACAAAGCTTGTAAAGATGTGACTGCTCCCATAAGGGGGAGATAGATTAAAACACCTGAAACCGAGAAGGTGGGAGAGTAATAGGAAATGTCATGCGCTCAATATTATCATTATTAGTACGCTTAGAAACAGAGCACAGGAATGATGAGCGATGTATTATTGCAATCCCACCCCCTCAAAATGTTTGATAGAGAACCCCTGGGAGATAGCTAAGGCAATGTCAGCAGCAGAGCTCTCTTTAACTCACGCTTCTGTAAGGAACAAAACATCCCAATTTTTATCAGTAGGAAGGATGAAGATATCCAAAGCATATCTAGGTAGGGAGCAATAATTTAGAAGGTCAGTCATAAAAGATGTTTCTGTAGGAGAAAGAAAAATTCAACGGAGTCATCTGAAAGCAGAGATCCAAAGGGATTTTTAAGTGAGAGACTAGCCCGTTCCAAAGGTTCAACAGAACAACTGCAACTCAGGCAATAAAACCTGATCCCGAATTAGCAGAGTTAGGAGCTCGCAAATGGAGCAGGGTGTAATGCACACAACTCCATCTTAGTGCATTTAGTAAGAGGAGCAGATTGGGGTGGCACATTGGCAGCAGGGCTAGCCATGATCAGGATGCAGACAGGCTTGCCTTTGGTGTGCCAGCGGGCACGCCCGCTTCACTTGCCCAGTGTGCATCTGGTGCACCAGCTGGTTGCAATAGCGTTGGATCACTGAATGACAAGAGTGCAGCCTCGCAAAAATTGCAGCCCTAAAGTCAGTCTGTAAATGGTAGTGCCTTTTAGAAGAAGCCCACCAGAGGAAAAAATCCCAGAGGGCACAAACCTCTAAAGAAGATTCCCAAGGGCTCTGGAAGGGTGAGATGACTTGACTCCTGAAGACACCATTAATGAGCTGAAGATAAACTGGATGGATAGAAGCTGGAGTTGCCATCCCAAACAGTGTTACAGAAAAAACAAAGTTGGGAGCAGTAGACAAATGAAGCGCAGAGTAATAAAGGAAAGGAAAACCGGCAAAGGCTCAGGAAGAAATCCAGAAGCAAGCACCTGACAAACAACTACTCAGAGCACTGAAACACAAAGAGCAGAACGATCACTTCCTTTTATAGATCAGGAAACAGGAAATCATGACATTTCTATATTGATTTGGGAAAGTCTTCCAGTAAATTGCAATGGCCATCTTAGATTGTGACTGATGTCCTCACTAAGGAATCCTGGGAAATAATAGGCCATGGCCCATGGTGTGGTAAGTATTGTCTGCAACAAGGACCCTCAAAATAAGAATGCTGCTGCTGCAGTTATTCTGCTCAGGAACAGAACAATGCTTGGGAGCATAGAACATCAGCATGGAGGGACTGAGTCACCATCCCACCTGAGTATCCATGAGTCCGAGTCCAACTATCTTTAGTACCTCACTTGTCCTCCTAACCTTACTTACTTACATTAATGTCTGATAAGTTGTCAGCAGAGGTCTCATTCTGCCCCCCACTTCCCCCAAGCCAAGAAATATTAGCATCAGTGTTGCTCATGGGCTGTAATGGAAAATCTTGTGGAAGAGCTTGTACACTCCACTGTATACTATAGAGTATTGGCTACATGATGTGGTTTGACATGTTCAACGGAGACCAAGCATTTGTCTTTGTATCCTGGAAGTGGTGGTAAAATCCCAGTTTGCCTACCTTGTAGTCCAAGGACTGGAACAGGAGCATGGTCATAGGGTCGAATTCCTTTTTGACTGCCACTTTTTCTCGAACTAGATCTCCAGTTTTAGGAAGCCAGGTGACAACTGAAATGGGATCTTCAGCATTGGATGACGGAGATTCAGGCAAATGTTTGCAAGATTGATCATCATAGACCTTTTGTAGGTCCTGTAAGACAATGGTTATTTACGTCAAAGGTTGTGTCAGTCACCACAACATCTGGACCGTTGAGGTCTCAAATGTTTATCTTGATGCCAAAAAGTACTTTGTATTGGGTCTGCCCACCCAGAGATTACCTAGGGAGGTTATTTTTTGCCTTTTGAACCCCAGAGAGATGGTTCGATCAACTATGCACTGTACCTTAAATCCTAGCCATTAAGGACTCCTTTAATTCACGTTCATTCTCTCCACAATTTAATTTCCCTTGGGTCTATATGGAGAAGAATAACCTCCAGGCCCATGGATGTCATCAATTCATGATACACCTTAGATGCCAAAATCGGACCCTGGTCTGAATGAAACACACAACAGGCATAAGTGCAGATGAAGTCTTGCAAGTCTTTAATAATGGTTAAAGGTGTCAGCTGAGCACTGCAGCCAAGCCCAGAGTAATCTAGAGCAGGAATCAACTACAAAAAAGATACACTTGAATGCAGGATCTGAAATCATTGGACCACAGTGGTGCAAGTAAATAGATCCAAAAGACTTGTGGAAAAGAAAAATATGTGTCACGGTGGACGAGTCACAATGGAAATATTAATCTGTTAACAAACTTCACAGCAGAGAACATATTTTTTTGGTCTGCTGCTATAAACTCTGCCACCATTATAATCATTGTAAGAGGGAAATAGCATGAGCGGAAGCAACCCATTAACGCACAGCCACAATTAAACCCTGCCTGCGGTCTGCGTCATTTGAATGGTAGGAGTACTTAGAAGGAAACCCCTTTGGCAAAAGGGTGACATTCTGTAAAGCATTAATGGCAGCCAAGATTTCATTGATAATATGAGTTTTGGAGCATGCTACTGCTGCTATTTTCGCTGTGGCTTTGCAGATTTGGCTGCTTCATCAGCCAGGGAATTCCCTATAGCTTGTGCTCCCACACATTGATGACTCAATGTATGTAGAGCAGGAGTTAATGGCAATCTGTCCGTAGGATCTGCTACCTAAACCCAAAGCACCTTGTGCTTGATTGTGCTATCCTTGGAATTACTGAATTCCTTTTATCACCAAAAATGTAAATTATCATTAAAGGATTGTACACAATAATACAAACCACACACTATGAGCATGGGGAATTTAGGATCTGTATTCTCAACTGAAAGAAGCCTTAAGTTCAGCCAACTGTACAGTACAATCTCCTAAAGACTAAGGGGTCATTATGATTGCGGATTTTCCGCATCCTCTGGGCCGGCGGAATCCACCGCCGGCCCGGAGGATGCGGAAAATCCGCAGCGGACCCACCAAAGACCCACCGCCACATTAGGATGGCTGGTGGGTCCTGGTTTCCGTCCGCAGCTTTCCCTCCGCGGTTGGCTTACAACCACGGCGGAAAAGCACTAATCTGGTGACAGTGTCTCTCAGACACCGTCCACCAGATTAGGATGTGCCTGCAAACATGCTTTTCCGCGGCGGCTTTTCCGCCGTGGAAAATCATGTGTAACTTCACTGCGGGGCCCGTTGCGGGCCCCCTAGGTGAAGGGGGTTTGGGGGTGCACATGGGGGGTACCTATGGTACCCCCCTGCATTTGTATGCGGAAAGCGGCAGACACCGCGCAGTGCTTGCCTCTTTCTGCATACAAATGCAAAACCTGCATTTTTAACATTGCCGCGGGTGCAGCTTGAAGCCGCACCCGCCGCAATGTTAAAAATAGAGGATGTGACCGCCAGGGTGGCGGTCACATCCTAATTGCACAGGAGGGAACTCCGCATGCCATGCGGAGGTTCCCTCCTGCTCTGGGGTCGCGGACGGACGCAAGTCCGTCCGTGATCCTAATGAGGCCCTTAATGTGAGTTGTTTGAGGGGTAAAAAATGCCAACCAAAATAGTGCCAATAACGATGGCAAATGTGAAAGAATACAGCTGCTCAAAACCTAAAGCAGGTTGCGCGGAACCATCAAAATAAATAAAATATTTATATTGATTAAGAGGCAGAAGTGAAGATGGCAAAGGATAAAAATGCTGATAGTGCAGAAATGCTTGTACTTGCAAAGAAGGATCGAAGACAAAATCTACATCCACTGCTGTTAAGGATGTAGTCCATTGTAGCCACTGGAAATGGAGGTCTATAGCATTAGAAATAAAATTCTAGTTTTTGTAACAGCATCTAAGGCTGGCATGGGAGAAACAGCAATAATGTGTTTACCTTGCAAAAGTGGATTGTAAAGTGTGTTCTGATGTCCAGCAAGCAGCAGAAAAATCAGGGAGTATTACAGCATAAAGTTACTTCATATGTTGAGCATAATCGGGTATGTATGTTCTCTCAGAATGAAAAAATCCCAGCAGGGACTGCAGCTTTTTAAGTGTACTTAGAGGCTACAGCTGTGCACACTTGACCAGAAAATGATGGGAAAGACTTTCCCTCATTGGTAAGTTCATATCCTAAGAACAGTACACTCAAAAATCCAATGTGTGATTTTTGAAAGCTAAAATGTTGTCTAATTACAGCAAATCGTAATATTATGAAATTCGCTCTTGCTAAATGGGGGTATAATTCTTCATCCGTTAGGCAGATGTCATCGAAGTAGGACCGAGCATCAAGGTTGATGTAATTAGGAATGGACACAATTTGTGCCCCAAAACCCCCCGAGCTATTCTTATAGCCCATAGAAAGTCATGCATAGAGCATTTGAAAACCTAATGCGCTCAACGCTGGCCAGTCACAGCTCTCAGGAGCCAGATAATGTCTGAAAAAACCATGGGAAATAGCCAAGGGGATCATGTAT
Source organism: Lissotriton vulgaris (assembly GCF_964263255.1). NCBI lineage: Eukaryota > Metazoa > Chordata > Amphibia > Caudata > Salamandridae > Lissotriton > Lissotriton vulgaris. Next base: position 186,350,661 of record NC_141695.1, on the reverse strand, counting down.
TTTTTATGGACAACATTATTAATGAGTGTCGTACTGTGTATTTCCTACTGCAAATGTATGTGTATGACTGTTCACATGTCTATAATCTAAGACTATGCGATAAGAATCATCCAGTTTCAGAACAGGAAAAAGAGGATTGTTCATTTGTGAGGCACAAGGTTCAATTACTCCCTGGTACTCCAGTTGGGAAAGATGTTCTTTTACAGGTGATTTTGCTTCCAGTGGAATAGGACACTTTAGGTTTATAGCCAAACATCGCTGCTTCACCTTTAACATTAGAATGAATCATTTCAGAGACTATAGAAAAATTACCCATACGTTTCATCCCAAAATGGAGGGCAGTACCTGTCCCACGCTCATTCTTTATTTGTTTGAGGAAGTTCGGTAGAACTGTCATCAAGGGAGTGCCACTGCAAAGTGTGTCCCCCCCCCCCGGTGCTGCAGTCAGCTAGAGTGGGGTCCAAGCTAGTGGATAAGCATATTGTTAAAATCCTGTGCTTGTCCTGTGGACCCCTAAGGAGAAGCACAGCTTTGAGTTGATCAATTTTTGTGGTGCTCCAAAAAGGTATTTTCTCATGATTAGTAGGGCTTTTGTCTATAACCGAATGAACAATTACAGGACTGATGAGGCGCAGCAGGCACCTGGGCTTGCACTTGCACGCCAAGTCTAGGCAGAACAGTTGATAATGTACATGAAATTAATTGTGTCAGACGTCTGTGCGAGACAAAAAGCATATTGGACATACCTTGGGTTTGCACGAGATATCGTGCACCCAGATTAGGGTAGGGAGTGTAACTAGCTACTACGGGCCACGTAGCCATCTAATTGCTGAGAGGACCCATTTGAACTGGTGCAGGGACATGGGGAAGTGCGCTGTTAAAACAGGTTTGGTGTTCCGAGACTGTTTGAGGAATTTAAAGAAATGCATATGGTCTATAAGCAGCAGGTGCTTGGGCAACTGTGCACTCATGAAATGTTTTAGAATTAGTGTCCACAGAAAGGAACGTGACCCAAGATAAAAAAAACTTCAAAGCAGAATGCTGCATCCGCTTTCACTATAGATGACAGGAGCTCCCGCATTAGGGACTCCATGTTGTGTTAAATGTGCATATACTGCCGGTAGGCAATTGGCCGCAATAGCCACAGGTTTTGCCATAAGTAATTTATAACGGAGCACAGAACATAGTATGTAGGGACTGAGTTACCATACCACCTCAATATCCATGATCCCGAGTCTGACTAGCTATACTGCCTCATTTTCCCTCCTAACCTTACCAGCGAGACAAGTGACTTGGCCCCCCTGAACACATCATTCTCAACCCTCTCAAGGATCATGGTGACAGGACACACCCTTTCACTCTCTCACTCATAACTGTCCACAATAAGATAAACAAGAGACAAAAAATACGTTTCGAATATTTATTCAAATTACTCTATTCTAAAATGTAGTTTTTGCACCAATAGAAGAAAAAGGTGCATATCTAAAATTTGCTAACATGGTTAACAAACTATATACAGTAAAAAGCCTTGATATGTTATAAGACAGATTAGCCTAAACATACGCCCCTAGCTAATGAGGCTAAATGATGATATGTCAAAGATCTGTGGGATTAGTGGCAGAACTCATACCTTAGCATACATAGATGGACATTCTACTTCTCCACTGATGCAGCAATCTTGTCTCAGGTCCTTCGTTCTCAGTTTGTACCTGTTTAAACTCCTGTACTCTGCTATATGACAAGACTTATGTTTTCATAAAAATCTGCTGCATTCTAAGCGAGGTGCTAGTGTCTGACGAGAGAAAATAATAAGGGGCTTTGTTGTTTGACCTTGTCTATGGTGTTCAGACTAAATCCCAGGAAAGAACAGAACAAAAAAACATAAGCAGGTTCTATGTAAAAATACAGTGTGGCACAAAGCAAACCTATTTATATAAGGATGTGTGCAAAGGGGAAGGGGCCTACAATGTGCATAATGACACTAACATAGGGAAATACAATGGGCCTGCGGGAAACAAACAATACCGCAAAGGAGGCCCACTAGAGGGTAAGCAGCTACCCTGTGAATCGTAAAAGGGAATGTGATGACCTGTTGTGCGGGCAAAGGAAGGCATCTGATATGCCTAAGCTATACTCTCTCTAGGAAGAAGGGTGGGGGAGCGGCTCCACCAGGAATTGCCACCATTGCATGACAATTTTACCCCAAACCCACTAGCATTAGCTAAGCCAGGTTTCTCCAAAGAGTAGCTTGTGAGGTACTAGTAGCTCTCAAGCCACCTGCAAGTAGTAACACTACATGTTACTAGCCATTCATTGCCGAGGCCTACTTGCTCCAGTGCTCTAAAAAGGTATTCCCACTGGACATAGTCAATGCTTTTTCTACATCCAGAGAAACCATTACAGTTACCTCCATATCATCCTTCATCTGCCATGGTGGTGAAGAGCCTCAAGGTGTCCCTTGGTATGCCGCTGGGCACAATACCAACTTGAATGTCATGAATGAGACTAAAGATAACTTTTCATCCACAATTCACCAACACCTTTGTTTATATGCTATTTGTTGATGTTTAATTATGATTAACCGCAGGTGCACTGTTTATTAATGAAAATAGTTACAATAAAGGGTTATGTTGTTGATGACCTCATGTAATTTTCGCAAACATGTAATGCTCTGATCACAGTTCCTTTAACCCAATCCTCTAGGCTTCAACTTACACATGGAGTTCAGGAGGCAGCTACACTGGGTGCATATAAGCACCCAAAAAACTAACAATCAGCAACTATTAGCTGGAGTTTGGCCCAAGGATTTATGGATGAAGCCCACATTGGACGTCAGGTGGTGAGAGGGGTGGAGGGCCCCTCTCAGTGATCATTCAAGAAGTGACCCCATGACACCAATTTGACACTGGAAGATCTAGAGGTATTAGTGGGGACCTCAAACTCTTGCAAAAAATAAAAAGAACAGGCGGAACAAGTGGTGAATGTCAGCAATGCAATGTCTCAATAGGTTAGGAGACAATCCGATTGACAGTGGTTTTGCAGAACTTTGCTATGGACTGCCTACATCTCCCATAGGATAACATTAGGTTACACTATTATATTTAATAAGTGCTAACGTTTGCTTGAAATTAGGTAGGAATGTCATGTTATGTTATGTTATGTCGATTTGTAGAGCACAACTTATCACTAGGGGTGGGCAGAACTCGAAGAATTCTACTCCCCGGAATTGAGCTAAGTTATCTAAAAAGTCTGTAAAAGTCTGCTGAGTTTTGCGTGGGACCGAGTGCCGCCCAGTACTCCTGGTCGACACCGATCCTGATTCCTGAACAGGCTGCTCCTTTAAAAAGGATAAAAAGATACAGAGCTAATAAATGGTGCACATGGTAATTGAGAGAAATAGGAAATTGGCGTAGCCCCGTGTCTGGCTGTGATCCTATAATGAGCACTGTATGCCTTTGATCCCCAGCATGTGACCCCAGGGTCCCTGAGGGCCAAGGCTGTGAGCACACTGAGCCCCAGGGACACCTCTAGCGAACGCAAACAGATGTGGGCTAAACAAATAACAAATGGTGGCTGGGTGTGACAATAATACAAAAACCTCACAGGCCTGAAGTGATGACAAGTTGCTATAGACTCCGCTGCATACGGTCTTCTGAAGTGGTGTCCATACAGTGCTGGCTGTGAGTGGGCCTCCTTCACCAAGGTTTTCCCTGTGGCTCTTCATACTGTTCACTCTGTTCTTCTACCCCTCCAGGCTCCCACTCCACTTGAATTTCTAGCTGCATTCTCACACTAGTCTCTGAAGTTCAGGTATGGAAGCCTTCTATTGAAAGCCTTAAATTGGTCGTAGGAAGTTGGGGTAGCCATCTTATTTTTCAATATGCAAAAGAAACAATTGATGGACCGAATGCTGGACAATGCAAACATTCACCCCAATCACAAGGATCTGGGTTTAATCCATCATTCTTTTGCAAACCACACCACCACAGTTTGAACCCAGCCATAGGCAAATCAGTCTTGACCTTGTCCTTATGGGAACAGTCCAGCCCGAACTGCCAAGCCAGGTCCTTCCTGGACCCGAAACAAGCATGAACATGTCTGGTACCCGTATCCTTTATGTGTTTATCCACTTGAGCACTGAAGCAGCAGCATCCGTATAGGTCCTTACGAAAGCCTCTCCCAATTGAGCGGCATCTAGGCTGAAACATGTTGACCACTACCTTTCACCATACCATTGCGGCTTTAATCCATGTCGCTGGTGCACTGTTTTTAATCCTGGCAGTTGGTGCACCTGAATAAATCTTACATTCTGCCCTCTCTACCTAGTTTTATTTTCAATTCCCTCACGTTCTACATTTTCTTTGCGCTATGCCCTCGCTCACAATATTTGGCTCATCATATATGGATTTAGAATAGAATATCCCAATAGAGTAGAAATTTAAAAACATCCCGTGAAGTAGTGTGGCTGTGAAGTAGTGTGGCTCACTGGTTAGAGGCGGCAGACCCGAGAGCAGAGGACGGCCCGGGACCAGGGTTCGATTCCCGGCGCGGCAGGTTTCTGGACCAGGGTCAGCGGACTCGATAATTCTCTCGCCTCGGTGCCCACTCTGATCAGCGATCACACTCTGCAACTCTGGGCATTAGCTTGCCTCATCTTCACTAACGGCCCCACCAGACTGCCGGGGATGCCTGGTCTCACCCTGGAGATACCCATTAAGGGGACTATCTCTCAGGGAAGCCAGGAAGGGTTTCGCAGCGTTCGAAGCGCCTTGGGACCCTCCGGGTAAGTAGTGCGCTATATAAATGCCTATACATCCCTTGATATGCTCCCTCTCAGAAATGGGGTTGTAGCCCTCAGAGGAACTATGTTTTCCTTTGAGATGAGAATCCCATATGATGAACCTTTGGTGAGTGAGGGATTTCGTCCTGGAAAGGGAATTTCTTACAGCTAGGTCTGTGTGTTATAGTTTGTGGCTTCTCTATAGTTCTTTACTCACTAATATTCTTTCATTTTGTTCTGCACAAAATAGACCCAAGGATTTTACACTTGTTTTTGTCTGATACTATTGGGGATACAATCCTTTGCAGGTATTTAAAATTTCTCTAGGACCCTCCTGCTTTAAACTTTTTGTTGTGCTAGCATCTCTGAGCAGCTTAGGCTGTGGGTCCTTATTTACACGAGTATCACAGCAGTATATATATTTTTTAATAGGAGCATCCTGCAAGGTAACTTTTTTGGTTGGACATATAAACAAAGTGTTTGGCAAATACACCATACCCATAGACACTTCTCGGTATTGAAGATGGCTGAGCGACAAGGCTGAGCATATGATGACACTGTTGCATAATAATTTCTGAGTACACCCAGCATAATAGACACCTTTCAAGGTGGACCCTTGACACAAGGAGATGACTGGTCTAAACTTCTATTGCTTAAAACATCTCACTCCCGCATATACATACATGGAGCTATCATGACTGAATATCTAAGGGGTAACCGTGCACCCACTGGCTTAATAGTTACAGACGAACTGCATTTGTTTTTGGAGGACAAGCTGTTTCTGAAGGATCGGTCACATGTGGAATGGCGGTGCACCTGCAACTGGCTGATTCTTATAATCAACACAGCCAAAGGCACTGCAGACACGATTCTCATTGAGATACAAGCATTAGAGTCCTTGATCAAAGTAACAATATCAGGCACTTTGTTCAAAAAACAAAACGAAGAAAACAACAAAAGCAACAAAGAGTTTAAAGACTCAGTTTTGACATAAAAAATTACTAAATTTAAGAAAGACATTGTGTGCTTTACTACGGAAAAAGTATACCTGTACACAAGGGCTGAATATGTTCCTCCCCAATTCATTGGAAAAGGAAGGAGGTATGGATCAAACTACTCCACATCAGGTAGAGATGAGTGGTATAGTGACTCAGACATTTCTAACCAGGATTAACCCAGGTTTAAAGGCCCTGCTCCCAGGAACAGAGGGAACTGGAGAGGTTACAGAGGAGGCCCTCCACCACTACCTCAGTGGTGGTTGCCAGGACCTTTTGGCTATCCGAATGTACCACCCCATGGACATATGTTTCCATATCAACAACAACCACAGATGTATTCTAATCAGCCTTTTTTAGGGTTTAGCTGAAGCAGATCCAGAGGGAAATGGCGGAACCAACAAGCCCAGGTATATTGGGCAGACACTCCGCCTGCTCGTTCTAACCAGAGCATGACAGAAGACCAAGCGGGAACGAGCAACAAGACAATGTAGTTATAAACTTGAGTAGTCGGACATTGAACACAGACGAACAGGCCCTCTTTAACAAGGGATTAGTCTTCGTTCCCTCATACCGAGGTGATGCCTGCTTTTTTCGCAAGATCCGTCTTAATTTCTTTTTCAGAGACAAGATGCAAGACATTACTGATGAGGTCGACACCAACACAGGCCTAAAAAACAAATCAACATTCAACCCTCTTGCACATCAAATACTGCCACAGGTCCTGACTTTTGAAAAAGCGGTTATGTTCCAAGTTACCAGCATCTGTGCCAGTAGCAACAAGCTGTACCTGAATCTGACCAAAAAGGATTGCAAAGTGATGCAATCACTGGCTAGTGATGACACCATAACGATCAAGCCTGCGGACAAAGGAGGAGCTATCGATATAATGGATCCCTCCGCCTATCGAACAGAGTGTCTCAGACAACTTGAAGACACCCGTTTCTACACACCCTTGAAAGAGGACCCTACAAAGAGGCTGGAGAATGAAATTAAAATACTAGTTGAAGAGGCAAGCACGAACGGTTGGCTCACCACACAGGAAGCTGCCTTTTTGAATGAAGCCTACCCGGTCATTCCGTACTTTTATGCACTGCCCAAGGTGCACAAAAATCAGAGACCGCCTACAGGTCGCTCTATTATCTCTGGGTTGGACTCGTTGCTTGAACCAATTTCCACCTTTGCAGATCATTTCCTGAGGCCATTGGTAAGCGAAATGCCAACATACAGAAAAGATTCGAAAGATGTCTTGCGTATGGTAGTACACATACAATTTGACATCAAGCGTGATTTCCTCTTGTCTATTGATGTGGAATCTTTATACACGTGTATTCCCCAAGATTAAATTCTATCCACTATTGAAACTATTCTGTTGAACAAAGGTCCAGATACAATCCCCCGGTATCTTTTATCATGCCCGTTTGGAGATGAAGGAGAACTTTTTTAAGTACGAAGATCAACTCTTTCTCCAAGTCTCGGGTACTTCAGTGGGGAGCGTTTTTGACCCAAGCTTAGCGAACCTCTATGTTCATATTATTGAACAGGACCACATTTTCAGCAGTGAGAAACCATACAAAGACCATAATCGTTTATGTAAACGCTACATCGACGGTGTACTGGTGATTTGGAGAGGAGAACCAACATCAATTATTGAATTCAAAGCTTGGTTAAACAGCAGAAATGACTATTTAAACTTCACCTGTGAGTAAAGCAATACCAGATTACCATTCCTTGATGTCAGAATCTTTCCCTCAGATGTTGGCCTGAGTACTCAGTACTACAAGAAACCGATGTCCAGTGAACCCAAGGAAATGGACAGCAGACTGACCTGCGTGAATACATTCTGCAGCTTTTCAAACAAAATCAAAAAAAGTATTCTTTCCAATTGGAAGATATTGAACATTGAGACCACACCGTTGTCACAACCACTTTTTGCTTTTAGACGCAGTACTAACATCAAAGACCGGTCAGTACACACTCGACCACGATGCAGCAAGATGGAACAACAGGACACTCTTTGGGGTTTGCCTCAGGTGAAAGAACATTTTCCATGCGGTTTGTGTGCAGACTGTCCTCAAACGACTCACACTACTGAGATAAACATCGGGTCAGCCAGATCCTGGATATTATCCAACCATACTAATACTAATACTTAGGGCATCACCCTTCATCAGCCAGGCTAGCTTGAATCCAGTGGCATTGTGAGCACGGTACCCACGTCTGGGCATACCCTTCCCACAGGGTCAAGACTTATTTGCATGAATATTTATGTTCGATTACATTTTGCGAGAAATAAGCGCGTTTACATTCAAAACAGTTCCTCTTATCTGACTGTTGTAAGCATAAACAGTTTAATGTGTCCCATTCAGTAGCCTCCCATGAGTGTGTGATTACTATGCATGATACATTTTCATTGAATGGGTTTCTATATGTGTTTACTGAACAATTAGATCTGCACGTATTCATGTTACTGACTCTAAGGTGAAGTCTCATCAGATCAGTGATCCCACTCTTGGTGAAGTCAAACTAGTTCCGAAGAACTCCGTCAATCCCGGGGAAGCTTACTCATAATAAAGATATCAGTGTGAAGTAACATTTAAATATGATTATGGGACTCATGTAGATAGATTTCTTGTCTAATTTATCTTGTGTGGTGCAATGCCTTTTTCTTGTGCCTTCAAGAAAATTGTATATGCCTTTGGAAACCAAGTGCTTCCGTACACTGTCCTTGGGGAACCTTTGAAATTATATGCACACAGATCATCAATATCTCGTTCAACACTTTAAAAATAAATATAACTGTGAAAGAGTTGTAAGCAAAACTCACTGGATAGTCTCTGACATTAACATCCAGTGCGTGTCGCACTCAATGTCCTCATAGTCTGCCATATTTGTGCATCGGGCTATACGTGCGATCCACAAGAATCTGGATCTGGGTGTTAGACCGCGCGTGTTTGCTAAATTCAATAGTCCACATGAGATGGCCATGTTGTTTTTTTAAAGTTTTACAAAGTATAATACATCACATTAAATAATACTCATCAAAGTTTCCCAGTTTAGCGCTTTCCTAGGTAGTGTCCTTGGCTTCTCCACACTGGAAAACATGCTCCTGGTGGTTTACTTGCGGCAAACCCACAGGTGCCGCCTGCACTAGCAATGTGCTACAAAGCCTCACTTTGGCCCTGAGAGTTAGACTCACTATGGCAGTAATGTGCCAAGTTCATTCAAGTTTCGAAAGGCCTGCCAGTGCTGCTGCAGTCTTACCCGGACAGAGAGTCTCTCTTTCAACAACAGTGCGGAATAGACTGGGTTCTCCATACTTCTCTTACAGGGATCAATTAGCCAGGATCCCCACTGGTCTGGCTCCCTCCAGGATCTCTCCTTCTCCTCATAGGTCAAAGTAGTTTTGGCTGGCAGGCAGACAGCTGGTATTCCACACACAGGGCTAGTGTTCTTGGCTTCTTGGACAATGGCCCCTCACACAGCTGGGAGACTAGCAGGCCTTTGGCCCTAATCCTGGTTGCAGCAGCTTGAGTCTTGGCAATCTTCTTTCCAGTTGGATATGAGAGTTGACCAACTTGTAGTCCAAATCCATGCACGGATGCGATTTAGGGTCTGGTCCTTTTATATTCGTGATGCGAGTGTAACTTTTTGAATTGCCCTCTTCACTGGCCTATGCTTTGTCAAAGGGAGAGTCTGCCAAAACAGGAGGGGCTCCAATTTGATTGACCCCGACACAGGTCAAGGGAATAACAGGAGATAACACCGGGCTGTCACCCTCCACTGAAATTAGCCTCACAAAGTTCCAAAGGCCTAGGTCTCCCTCTCTATCATGAGTCCCTGGTCCTCCAGTGCCAACAGTGTTTGGTAATGAGCCCAGGCACCACTGACCAGTAACTAACTCTTTCTGAAATTAAGAGACACCTTAGATGGGCACAGAGGATGCTCTGCAACCGTTCCTTCCATGTGTGGACCTGAGTCACAAAGGTGAACTTACACTTTTGAGTAAGTTCACTACTTTTAGGTATTCACAAACTAGTTGCGAAGTTTCGCGGCTCCGCACTCCCTAGCCTTATGAATGCGATGCTCTCCCCAAATGGAGACTTTTTAACTTCGTCTTTTCAAAGAGGAAGGAATTCCAGTTGGCCACTGTCTGGAAGGTTTCCAAATGATTCCTGCTATAAAGCCTGTGAACTGCTGCTTCCTCTATGCAGGGGGCCGGGGGGGGGGGGGGGAGGGGAGGGTGGTGCGTGACCAAACGGGGAGTTTCTAAAAATGCATTGAGTCGCAGCATGTATTAAATAAATGCTTTTCGTTTTGCAGGAGTTGACTCAGGGTTAGACACCTGGTCTCTCCCTTTTCTGATCCTGTGTGGTCCAACACCTCAATGTAAGTAAGCCACTTTCTTTTTAATCTCTTTTGTTTAATAAAATGCTAAATGTGCGCTCTTAGTTTTAGAAAACGAAAGTAAAATTAGCACCTTAGGAAGTAAGCAGCCGTAAGATTTTGTAGAATGCTCTCATTCTGAAAAGAAATGCGGCCATCATTTTGTAAAACGGCCTAAAGAATCGCCCCAGTTGCAAGGGACATACCACCCGGGACCCAGCTGCACATGCCCCTTCCACTAGCCTGGCGACATTGGTGCTACGAGACAAGAAGCCCTCTTGAATGCGAGGTACAGACCCCAAACTGCAGAACCGAGCCCTAGTCAAGAGTGTACTTGTGTACCTTTTTCAGAGTGGGGCAGGGGGCGTCATCAAAGCCACATCACTGAAGTCACAGGGATTGTGAACTATCCAAGCTTTACATGAAGACATCTGTAGCAAGCACCAGGAGAGTGGTGAAAAGGGTCAGGTGTATGTAGGAGGAGGTGGTGCATTTTGGGGCATTCTCTTGCACATGTATTAAAGGAAGGTGTGGAAGCGCAGCACATTTTTAATTGAAATGGCAACAAAATTGGAATTGAGGTGCAATTTCAATGCTGAAACTATAATATCGACACATGATAATAATTTGTGGAAATCGGGTATCAGGACAGCAAATATTATACAGTTTGCTTAGTTAGGAAAGGAAAGTGTCTCGATTTGTTTTGATCTCATTAAAATATTTCTTTCCATCACTCTTTAGAATGTCACTTGTTCCTTCTTCTCCAAACTCAGGTTGCTGAATGCTGTCAACCGCATACTTTAGGACTTTTACGAGGAGTCAATAATACTTTTATTTGATTTCGTTAAAATCATAAGATTGGGAAAACCACCGTTATACATAATACACTGTATTATGTATAACGGTGGTTTTCCCAATCTTTTATGAATTTTAACGAAATCAAATAAAAGTGTTATTGACTTCACTTTCATGAGAAATCCTTAGGGCCTTCCAAAGAGAGCTGAGTAACTGTCTGAGTCCGAGCATTTTTAACCTGACCCTGCGCTTTGGTTGTAGCATCTGCCACCTCTTTGCTACTGTTTTGCTGCTTGAAGTGGGTTTAGGAGTCGAGCAACAGAACTACTGTAATATTTACTAGATTTACACATGTACCATCACATTTCTGAAGGCACAAAGCATATTTCCTTAACTATATAAGAAGGCTCGTTGGATAATATGCTTTTTCGAGAGATATAGGCTTGCTGATCTAAGCATCCTACCTCACACCACCCTGCAAGGGTAAGCCTTGACTGCTTGACCTCGCCATCCCCTGAAAGATAAGCCATGAGAGGAGGAAGTTTGCGCTACTGCCTAGTTCCAGTTTTTTGAAAGACAACAGCAAGGGCGGCCTAAATGTCTGCAGCTTCACAAGTCGCAGAGAACTGGCCTACTGTAGACTCTCTGATGGTGGCAGAGTCTCTTCAAGGGTCAGATTTCCCGGCCATGGAGGGCCCCACTTTACCTTCCACATAGGGGCTGTGTGAGACCTAGGGCCTGTCTGCATATGAAATGCTGGTGCAAGCTTCTCCAACGAGTACCGGGTCAGCCATCTGCAGGCAGCTCTCCTGTGTGCAGCACAGCCTACTAAATTAGAAACGTTTGCTTGGTTGATTTAGTAGATGTTTCCCATTTAAAAGTGTATGTTGGAGACATTAGTGCACTTTCCTTAGCTGCTGTATGGAGAAAAATGTTTTCATCTACAAAATGTATTTAAAGCTGATAATTGAGTGATGCATCATGCAGCAGTGGGGAGACTCATTACTAAATAGGGTTAGCTATGTGTCAGGGAAGTTGCAGCTAGGGTTGTTATTTATAACCCATGTAGAGGCATTCCAAATTGAGAAAGTCTTTGCTATATTACTTCTGGCCATTCTGCCGCATGCATTGGGGTATTCAATGCTGGGACTGTTGCGTAGGATGGCCACTAATGCAATCTGATGTAGTCTGATGCGGTCATTATTACAACACTGAGGGCCTCTTTACGGTGTTGGGCAGCACCACAAGTCCTCTTGCTGTGTTGCCGTATGCCAATGCTATTTACAACATTCCTGTACTTTCTGCCAGTGCCAGTGCACAATTTGCAGCCTAGCACCGACACGGGCACCAGGTACCTGCATTGTTTGCAGGATTGTTTTTGTGCAGGAAGGGACAACTGGGGAGGCGTTAGGTTGTGGCGCTGCCCTAGGTTTACTTGATTTTGTAAATCTGGGTCAATGCCCGTGGAACGCTTCCATGATGCAGAGTGAGGCAACGCAGCTCTTTGCACAGTATTGCCTTACTCCGTATCTATGAGGCCATGCAAAGGCACGCAGAGTGGCTTTGCCTCATCTCTTCGATATGGTTGTGAGTCCTGCACCACTGGAGTGTCATAATATTAGTAGCTCTGAATGATTGAGCCTAAGTGGGTCTTATTACATGAAAGGTTGGAGACCCTTGCTCTAGTATGGGATTCTTTGAGCGAATAGCTGAGTCAATCAAGGTGTTTGTTAAGCGCGACAACTCACCCAAAAGGGTCTCAAGGAGCTTGGGGGGTGAGGGGGGTTCCGGAGGTTCCAGTCCATCAAGGAAGGGGTCTGTCGAAGAGCCAGGTTTGAGGTTTCTTGCAAAGATGGGGAGCATTGTTGTCTGTCCGAAGTGGAGCGGAAGGTCATTGCAGGCCTTGGCCACGAGGAAGGCCTCCGGATCTGGTCTTTCTGGTGCAGGGGACCATGGCGAGGAGAGCTGTGCTGATCGTAGGGTCCTTTGGGGTGCGTGGTATTTGAGTCTGCTGTTCAGGTATGCTGGTCCGTGTCGTGGAGGGCCTTGTGAGCGTGAGTGAGCATCTTGAAGGTGACTCTAGCTTCGATGGGGAGCCAGTGGAGTGTGCACAGGTGCTGGGAGATGTGGCAGTGTCTTAGCAGGATGAGGACCAGTCTTGCGGGGGCGTTTTGGATGTTCTGTAGCTTGCAGGTGGGGTTTTTGTTTATTCCGGCATAGAGTGCGTTGCTGTAGTCGAGTCTGCTAGTGACCAGGGCATGAGTGACGGTCTTTCTGTGTTCGAGGGGATCCAGTTGAAGGTCTTACGTAGGAGTCGGAGGGAGTGGAAGCAGGAGGGCGAGACAGAGTTGATCTAGTGGTCCATTTTGAGCTCTGAGTCCAGGATGATTCCCAGGTTGCATGCGTGGTCCGTGGTGGTGGGCAAGCTTCCGAGGGCGGGGGGCGACCAGATGTCATTCCAAGCTTCGGGGTTCGGGCCAATGATGAGTACTTCCGTTTTGTTGGTGTTTAGTTGTAGCCAGCTGTTTTTCATCCATTTGGCGATGGCTTCCATGCCTTCTTGAAAGTTGTGTCTGGCGGTTTTGGGTTCATTGGATAGGGAGAGGATGAGTTGGGTATCGTCTGCGTATGACACAATGTTGAGTCCGTGGGTTCTGACAATGGGGTGAGCGGAGCAATGTAGACGTTGAAGAGTGTAGGGTTGAGAGAGGACCCCTGGGGGACTCTGCAGGTAGTTGGTGTGGGGTCCGAGAGGAAAGGGGGGAGTCTGACCTGCTGCGTTCTGCCAGAGAGGAAGGAGGGGATCCAGTCGAGGGCCTTGTCTTGGATCCCTGCGTATTACGGTGTGGTGAGAGACTGTGTCGAACGCCGCTGAGAGGTCGAGGGGGATGAGGGCTGCTGTTTATCCTTTGTCCAGTAGGGTGCAGATGTCATCTGATGTGTCGAGGAGGGCTGTTTCCGTACTGTGTTTTTTCTGAAGCCGGATTGGGAGGAGCCGAGGATGTTGTGCTCTTCTTTGAAAGTAGCGAGTTGGCTGTTGATGGCTTTCTCGATGACTTTCACTGGGAACGGGAGCAGGGAGATGGGTCTGTAATTTTTGAGGTCAGTGGGGTCCCCTGAGAGTTTCTTCAGGAGGGGGTTGATCTCGGCATGTTTCCAGTCGTCGGGGAACATGGCAGTTGCCAAGGAGCGGTTGATGGTGTGGCAGAGCATGGGTGCAATGGTGTCGCTGGCTCTGTTGAAAATGTGGTGGGGACAGGGGTCCGTGGGGGCCCCGGATTGGATTGACTTCATCATCTTCAGTGTGTCTTAGGTGGTGAGGAGTACCAAGTTGTAGATCGCTGGCTTCAGGGTGTCAGGGGTGGTTGGTGTGGGTTCAGTGTGTTGGTTGTCTTCGTCGAAGTTGTCGTAGATGCTTTTGATTTTGTGGTGGAAAAAGGTGCTGAGTTTGTCATAATTTGAGGTCTTGTGAGGGAGGGATGTCGGTGGACTCGCTGATAGGTTGGGTGAACTCCTTGATGATGTTGAAGAATTCTTTGCTGTTGTGTATCGTGTCTGTGGATGGTGAGTGTTCTGAAGGTGAAGTGGACGCATCGATGGTCAGTCCATGGGAGTTTGTTGGTGTAGCTGAAGGTGATGGAGTTTCCTGTTGTGAAGAGGGGGTCGAGGGTGTGTCCTGATGAGTGTGTGGGTTCGGTGGCGATCTGGCAGAGTCCAATGTGGTGGAGGTTGTCCAGGAGGGATGTGGTGCTGGGGTCCAGTTGGTTGTCGAAGTGGAAGTTGAGGTCTCCCAGTAGGGTGCAGTTGGTGGACGTGATGGCATGCGAGGAGATGATGTCGAGATGGAGTTGGTGAAAAGTCCGCGGTGCCCAATGGACCGGTATATGAGGGTTCCTTGGAGGATGGAGGGTGGAGGGTGGAGGAGGGGCTGGCCAGTATCTTGAAGTGAAGGTGTTCCATCAGGTCTGTGGGCTCGTCGGAGAGTGTGCTCAGGCGAAGGGTGGATTTGTGAATGATGGTGCTTCCTCCTCCCAGACGGGTGGGGCGATCCATCCTAGAGATCTGTATCCTTGGGGAATGGCGATGGCGATGTCCAGTCCCGAGGTGGTGTTGGTCCAGGTTTCGGTGAAGAATGCTACGTCTGGGGTGGTGCTGTTGAGGAGGTCCCAGATTTCGGTGGCGTGTTTGTGGAGGGATTGAACATTGAGGAGGAGGTATTGCAGGGTCTTTGGTTCGGTTATGTTCTTGTGGGTGGGTTGTGCTGGGTCCGCGGTTGTGTCACAGACGGGCAAAGACAGGCTTGCACAGTGGCCACCATTAAGTAGGGGTCGGGGAGGGCTGGACAGCTGGGAGGCTCGGAGGGGAGCTGGAATGGGCCGGTTGCACTGGTCGTGCTGGGGGGAGGGGCCGCAGGGGCAGCACCGGTGGAAAACAACAGGTGGAAAAAGGCAAAGGAAAAACTAAAAAAGAGGGAATAGTGCAAATAAGGCAATAAAAGTACAAGCAGAGTGGAGGAAAGATACAGAGGAGAGTGAAAGGGGGAGCTTGAGATGAGGGTAAAAAACGAGTGAAAAAAGAGGAAAGAAACAGAAGAGAGTGAAAGGGGGAGATAGAAACGAGGGAAAAATGAGTGAAAAAGGAGAGAAAAAGCAGAGCGAGAGAAAGGAAACACAGGTCCACTGGACCACCAGGGTTGAGGCTCAGGTCAAACCTGCAGGTGGAGGAGGGCCTTGAACACCAACATTCAAGAGTGCAGGGGCTCTGAGGAAAGCTTCACTTAAGGTGGAGCTGCAAGGGAGGGAGAGCAATTTCACTGAAAATGAGTGTACCTTAGTGTAGCTTAGTAGAGAGTAATGTTTTACTGAAGAAAATGGCCATAACAGGTGGTGGAATAAACAGGCAGAGTTTGACGACTGCACACTAGGCTGTGACATACATGGCATTTCTTATAGGTTTTATCACACCCATGGATGCCATTGGGTTATGTCCATCTTATCAATAAACAATAATACTCATCATTAGCACTGAGCACCAGTCACAAAGGCTCCGGCAGTGCATGCTCAGACTTATGTTAACAAAGTGCATTATGTGCACAAGTTCTTGGATCTAGTCAGAAGTAAGTAGGGGTGGGAAAGAGAGAGATGGAATGAAGAGCAAGGATACAAACATTATTTACTTATTTCAGATGCCTCTCTAGCAATCAGTTTCAATTTGATGCCTGATGTGCTCCTGAACTCACTCACCTCAAGTAAGGGGTTTTACTCAGTGTCCTTTGTTTCCTCATAGCTAGAAAGGTTAGTACTCAGTCATGGATTTACATGAATACGGTCAGTTGTTGCTCAGTGTAGACTGGCTTCAGCCATAAGGAAAGTCTCATGTTTACTTGGAGTCTGCTTTCTTTTCAAGGTATGGGTGCTGCTGTCATGGTCTCAGAGAAGAACTCTCAGAAGCATCTTCCCCTTCAGTTCATTCTCCTGGGTAAGTCACCTTCATTAGAACACCTCATAGTTAGGAAGCTACTAGGATCAGTCTTTTTGCATTGACATCACTTTTGCCAACTCACTTATCTTTAGCATAATGAATTATGTGAAAGCACAAGCAAGGGAAAGAAAGATCAGCAAAGTTTATTTGACTGAACCGTGATAATATAAATGTGGCAGTTACTCTACATCTGTTCAGTTGGCGATTGTGGGACTTGACCCTCTATGCAGGCTCATCCCAAAACGTTTTGCCTCAACCTCCTTTTCTCTGTCTTCTGTGTTGTTCTGAAAGAAGGACTGCTACTTTGCTGCCTTGCTGCCTGGGTGAAAAGACTGAACCTGCAGCTTGGACCCAGGCCCACCAGAGTGACTCCAAGGGCTAGATTACTGGCCTCCTGATTAAAGCCTCAGGGACAGGAAAGACTTCAACCACTTTGAACTCAGCACCTGAAGTCTGTCTGATAAGTGATCCCACCCCATACCTGTACCCTTGGAAGTGGGACTGAAGGTGATCTGGTAACCAAGGTGTGCAGAACCAAAGCAGAATGATGCAACACCTTGCACCTGCATCAGAACCTTCACAGCGCAACGCATCCCTGAAGCCACACCTTGCATCACAGCCCACAGTCTCCTCATAACCGCCACTGAGCAACACTTCCCAGAATCAGGCCATTGCATCGTAAGCCCTATCATCGACGGCATCCTCATTGAAGATGCGGGACCTTGCATCGCAGTCCCCCAGCTTTTTCTGAACTGCTGCTGGATGACTAATCCTCAACGCAGCACTTCGCATTGAAAACCCCTTGACACCGGCATCCTTGAGGACACAGGACTCGGATTCACAGCCCCAAAGCTCCCCGGATCTATCGCTGCCCGATGCATCCTTGACGTGGGATCTTGAAACCCTCCACAACAAGGATTTCAAGTACATTGCTCAGCTGGCCTGACTTTCCCTGTGTATCTGGCCCGTGCACCATTGTGGTGACTGTCCTGATACCGTGTGACCAGATAACCAGAGTTGCCGCTTTGTGTTTATAGCGGCAACTCTGGACAAAAGACCAGGGGTATACCCAAATTACCCTCCTATATCTGGGCAATAGACATCATACAATGATAAGGAAGAAGAGTACCGAGGGATTAATATCCAATTTATTTTCACTGAAGGGCACAGTTAATTACCATAACAGAGTTATGTAATTCTACATGAATCATTTATAAAAATTAATTTAACAAACATACATGCCATGGGACCGATCTCAGACCGTACATTATTCCAAAACACATCCATACCAAAACATACAACAATACATATACATATAACAGAATACAAAAAAATACATATATATATATATATATTCAACAAAGAATTTTCAGAAATCCCTATTCAAAAAAATCCTAACTATATATACCTACTGGCGATCGCCAGTAGGTAATATATATATATATATATATATATATATATATATATATATATATATATATAGGTATAGGTATATATAGTTAGGATTTTTTTGAATAGGGATTTCTGAAAATTCTATGTTGAAAAACTTTGGCGTTGATGGACGGAATTGGCTGAAATTTTCAGGAAAATGGCACATTTTGTTTCTGAGCGTCCCCTGAAAGTTTTGGGGGGGTTTCGTCAAGCAGGGGCCGAGAAAAAAGGGGGGTCCCAAAATGTGTTTTTAACATTGAGTTTTCCATAGGGCGGTTGGACTCACTTTTAGCTCGAACGGCTGAATGGATTTCTATGAAACTTGCAAAATTGTAGAGACTGTTTGCCCAATGTGCCTTTGCTAGGTCTCAAGATATGTGCTCCAGTGGATTTTGAGGAATTAACGTTAAAAAAAATATATATATCTGTGACAGTGTCCCGGTTAGCGCCCCGGTTCGCGTACCAGACGCGTAACGGAACTTCGCGAGGAGAAGACATATTTTAACTTTACAGAAACATACAGTCACTGGATGTTGTCATCAGTGATGTCATCAGTGATGTCATTTGAGATGTCATCAGTGATGTCATCAGTGATGTCACTGGCCATGTCATGAATGATGTAATATGTGACATGATCAGCAGTGGATTGCGGGTGCGCGATATATAGTTAGTGCAACTAACTATATATGCACATTTCAATGGTTTTGTGTGAGTAAAATAAGGTTTTGTAAATGCTAATTCCTAACTATATATGGTCTATAACCTATGGTTTTTTCAGTGAATTATATATCTATATAGATATATATATATACACACACACACTCTATATCATCAATACTCTAAAATGTAATTTAAATGCTAGGGTTCACTCATTAGATCTGAGTGATACAGCCACTATTTTTAAGTAAATCATTAAAATTGCATATCTCTGCTTCTACTTGTTGGATTTTTGGAATTTTGGTTCTCATGAATTTTTCTTGTGTTGTGTTTTCACTTTATCACTGTTTGAAGTGCTGTGTAAATACTTTACACATTCCCATCAAGTCAAGCCAGACTGCTTTGTGACAAGCTACCACAGAATTAAGCAAAGGTTAATTTGTTTTATTTTGGGGATTCACCCAGACAAGAATTGTGGTTGCTGCGTAAGTAGGGTTTCCCCCCTGCTCAACCACTTACCCAATGTTCATCAATGACTGGTGTTTTATTTGCTGTGGACCGGCACATTCCAGTGTTATTGACATTTACTGGCAGTTTTGTATTCTGTGGGTGTCAAGCAACAAGATGGAATTGCTATGTAGCCTCTATGAACTACAATCGACTGCCTGACCGCTGAGTACTGCGGTGTTAGGGTCGATTATATATTATATTGTATTATAATCCCAAGGCAAAACAGCAAGCCTCACTTCTGCAGAACAGTGTACATGGGAGGCACTTCCCCCAAAGCAACAATTCACCACAAAGAGTCCAATGTTTTGAGTATTACACTCACCTCCAGCGCTCCCGCTGTTTCCAGAGAGCAGTCACAATGTGGATTGCACCACCAATTCCAAGTTCAAGAGTGATTAAGTCCATTCATTACTTGTTATCACAAAGTTTCTTTATTCTTCTTTTCAAAAGGTTTTAGTTAAAACAGCCAAACAGCCAACGCATTTCGTCCAACTTCCATGGACATCGTTAGGGCTTAATATCTAGATTTGATCTTCTATGGTTGTTGGTATTTGCAACAATGCTCTCAGGTTCAGTATATGTCTTGTGATAGAACTCATCCCTCCTGCATCCAGGGTAAGTTCGATACCACTGCACGGTCGAGGACGCGGACTAAGGCAGCCTGATCTGCTGCATAGCGTGGCACAGGAGCCGAGCAATATCAAACTTACCCTGGATACAGGAGTAATGAGTTATATCTCAAGACATATACTGAACCTGAGAGCATTGTTGCAAATTCCAACAACCATAGAAGACCAAATCTAAATATTAAGCCCCGATGAAGTCCACGGAAGTTCGATGAAACACGTTGGCTGTTTTAACTGAACAAGTTAAAGAATAAAGAAACTTTGTGATAACAAGTAATGTATGGACTTGGAATTGGTGGTGCAATCCACATGTGTGATTAATTATATTTTATTGAAATTGCATTTATATAGCACCTACTGATGAGGTGTTGTAGCACCTTACACCAGGTTGCACCCTACTCCGGAACCCAGTTAGTATGGTGTTTTGGTTTTTGTTGATTATGGGCCTTTAAAGTAAAGGTTGTGATCTTTGAAATGGGCATGTGGTATTTTGCAGGGATTACAATAAAAGGGTTAACAAAAACATGAATGTGACTTAGACTAGAATAGTGTGGAAGCATGCAGACGATGGAACGGAATGTAGTGTTGGCTGCTATGGAGGCAGCAATGGTAGTAGAGCCAACAGCACTTTCCTGCTCATCCTGCAAGTACTGCAGCTGCACCGTAGTATTTCAGTGATGGTGTGTTCCCTCTGAGCTGCCGTCTGTAATAAAGTGAGATTCACACTGGATTAAGTTCAGTAGGTTATATTTAATCAGCCCCAACCAACAGTCAGCTAACATCTGACAAACATGGAATTACAAGATATGGGAACCTTGGTATCATGTGGTTCCAAACTCTAGGTTCCAACATGGAACCAGAAAACCCAGGATGACAGGTCATCACACTTCTCCCTCTTAAACACTAAACAGGTTTACATGTCCAGCAATGAAGAAGGCAACGGAAAGAAAAGGTAAAGCAAAGAAGAAACTATCTAGACATAATCACGCAAGTGAACAGGTGGCCTACATACTCTCACACTCTTGCGAGAATAATTAGAACGCAGATCAGGAACAGCAACAGCATCATCACATTTCCCCTTTCCACCAAAATGAGAAACACGACTATTGTTCCAGATACGACCATCCTCCGTCTTTACAGCATTTTTGAAAATTTTCACAATGGTTCTAGGAACAGAAAACTTCGACCAGTTTTGACAGCCCACGGGAGCCCTGATTTTTACTACCTCACCCACCTTGAACTTGGAATCCTTAGCAGAATTTCTCCTATCCACATAAATTTTCCTTTTTCTCTGAAGTTCCAATTCCCTTTCTCTCCATGCACCCACCCCATTATTTTTAACACCCTTGTCTGCAGCCAGCCAGGCAGGACACAAACAAGTATTTGGTGCTCTACCCTTGAAAAGTTCAAACGGGGTCTTTCCTGTGGTAGAGTGAGGAGAGAATCGATAAGCCGAAATTCTGTTCTGTAACTCTTTTCTCCAGTCCAAATTGTTAACCCTCGCCAACTGAATGCTTTCCTTCAAAGTTTTGTTGAGTCTCTCCAAAGCACCATTTGCTTCTGGGTGATACAAAGAAATCTTCTTGTGAACTATGCCACACTCACTGAGATACTCCTCGACTTTCCCAGAACAAAATTGAGGCCCATTGTCAGAAAGAATTGAGTTCGGAAAACTCTCACGTTTAAAGATAGACTCCAAAAAGGAGATAACAGACTCACTTGTAATCTCCCTTACCAAACTGACCTCAACCCATCTAGAATACAAATCCAATAAAACCAACAAAAAATGGAGTTTGATGCTCGCCATGTAAGGGCCCCACAATATCAACTGCAACTTCATCCCAGGGGGACCTGGGCAATCTCCTGCAAACCATAGGAGAAGACCTCGTTCTCAAAACTTTATCACTTGCCTGACAAGAAGAGCAATCCCTAACAGCGCGTTCCACCAACAAATCGATACCTGGCCACCAGAAGTCCATACGTATGCGTTCTTTCGTCTTGGAAATACCCAAGTGACCCTCATGAGACATGTCCACCAGAACACTTCTGAGGTTAATAGGAGGAACTAACCTAGTACCTCTCATGAGTAAACCATCTACCACTGCCAACTCATCAGCAATCAAAGACCACGGCTTCTTTAAAGAACAAGACCTACCATCTTCCAACAATTTAATGACCTCCAACAATTCCTCATCCTTACTCAGCTCCTCTCTCCAAGCATCTTCTTTCACCGCCCCCAAGGTAACATCACACACCTTTAATTCAGCCTCAAAATCGTCAGCCAAAACCTCCTCAACATTTTCTACAACATCCACCAACCTAGACAGACAATCTGCCGAGACATTAGTTTTTCCTGGGATATATTCAAACTTGAACATAAACTCCTGCAAAGAAATTACCCATCTCCTTATTCTTCCCGAGATGGAGTCTAATCCCTTCTTTTCAAACACTTCCTTTAGCGGTTTGTGATCAGACCTGACGGTAAAGGAGGAACCCCAAACAAACTTCCTGAACTTATTCACAGCCCAATATATACCAAGCGCCTCTTTCTCTATGACAGAGTAATTCAACTCTGCCCCCTTCAAACATCTCGAAGCACAAGCTATAAGGACCTCCTTGCCTTTCCTCAGCTGTAACAACAAGGCACCCAGACCCTTACTGCTAGCATCTGTTACAATAAACGTTGGATCGCCTGGAACAAACGCCTGCAAATTTGGTGCATTCCTCAGATCCATCTTCACCTGATCAAACTCTCTGCTACACTCCTCAGTCCAATTAAACACAGCATTTTTACACATGATCTTCCTCAGATTAATAGTCTTATCTGCAAAGTTTCTGACAAACTTATTGTAAAATTCTGCCATGCCCAAAAATGAAGAAACCTCTTCTTTTGAACATGGTTCCTTCAATTTCTCAATTGTTTCAACAAGATCCTTTTTTGGACAAATGCCCTTCCTAGAGATATGGTGGCCCAAATAATCTAGTTCATTGACACCAAACTTGCACTTGCTCTGACGCAGAGTCAAACCAACTTCCAACATTTTCTTCAACACCAGGCAAACCCTCTCATCATGTTCCTGTTCGTTCTTACCAGAAATGAGAACATCATCCTGATAACATCTTACCCCCGGTATTCCTTTGAACAGATCTTCCATAATTCTCTGGAATACCGAGGCTGCCGAAACCAGCCCAAAAGGCATTCTTAAGAACTTGAATGCACCCATTGGTGTAATAAAACTAGTAAGCTCTTGACACTCTTCTTTTAGCGGAACTTGGTGATAAGCCGAAGCCATATCTAAGGTGGTGAAATAGCAAGCCCCATCTAACGTAGAAACCAACTCCTCTATGTTTGGCAAAGGGTACTTGTCAACTATTACCTCTTTATTTAAAGCACGAAGGTCAACACACAGCCGAATCTCATTATTAGGCTTCCTCGCGACCACAATTGGTGCGAGCCACTCAGTTGCTTCTACTGGTTGTATAACCCCAGTCGACAACAACTTCTCAATCTCTTTACCCACAGCATCCTTTACACAAATTGGAATGCGTCTTACTTTAGCAGCAACAGGCACCGCACCTAACTTCAGTTTGATGTTGTGATTGTAACCTTTTATACATCCTAGTTTCTCACTGAACAACTCTTTGTAGTTCTTAATGAACTTGTTCTCAACATTGTCTACAGCCTGTACCTGAATAACTGGATGAGCATTTGGATTGAGACTCACACCCAACCTTGCCTGATGAGACCAACTCAACAAGTTGTCACCCCTGTTTACCACATAAACTTTTGCTTCTGTATACCTCCCTTTATATTCAATGCAGTCAAAAAAGTAACCCATTATTTTTATGGGATGTTCTTGATAACCTGTTGGTCTTATATCCGGTTTACACAAAGTTTTTTCCTTCCCAAACACATTTTCAAACACCTCATTTGAAATAAAAGTAACATGTGAGCATGAATCAAATTTCATCAACACACTTGCTTCCCCAATCAACACATAATCAGAAGGATGTTCTACAACATCATCATTAATCTGAAAGCTGACCAACTTAGTCTCAGTCTTCATATCTCTCCCAACTCTTGTTCTACAATTTCTACCAATGTGTCCCTTTCTGCCACACACATTGCAATTGAACCTAAGAGCAGGACACTCTCTCGCATTTGCCATATGCCCATATTTCCCACATCTATAACAGGTTCCTTGAAAAGGAGTTGTGAATTTCTTACTCGACTGTATTTTAGAAATTCCACCATCAACCTCCCCTTTCAACCTTTCCTCCTCACACACCTCTTTTTTTTTCTTCTCATCCTGTCTCTTCACAGCCTGACACACCACTTCTTGTGTTGAAGAACTACTTGGTTTGTCATCCTTTTTCTCTTTGCTTAGTTCCCCAACGCATTTTAACATATGTTCAACCCTTTTTGCAATACCTACTACTTCTTCAAGTGCAGGCTCATCCTTTAGCCACAACTCTTCCCTTATCTTATCACTCACGCATCTCAAAACGAACTGATCTCTAATGCGTTCTTCCACTAAACCTCCAAACTTGCAACTTGAAGCCAACTTTCTTAGAGCAGTAATGTACTCCTCAACACTCTCTTCCTTACCCTGCTCTCTTAACCCGAAATAGTACCTTTCCATGATTGTACTCACTTTAGGAAGATAATGTAAATCCAACTGCCTAGCACACACCTCATACTCATTCAATCCTCTTTGTTCTGCTTGAGGAATGGCCGGAAGAGTCTCCAAAATCTCTTGGCCTTCTCCACCCAAACAATGCATCAATAAAGCATGCTTCCTTTCACCACTCAAATTTGCACCACACACCCTTGCGTAATTTTCAAAGATCTTTTTCCATTTTTTCCACCTAATCAGTGGTTCACCCGGTTCCATCAGGAAGAAAGGTGGTGCAGTTACATTCTGCATTTTACAGCACCAATTCCACTCAAAACCCTTACACTTGTACCACTATTAAATCTTTATCAACAAAGTACCACCGCCCTTCCCTCAAAAAGGTGTGCCCATCACCGTCGACAGGCTTCAAGTTCCTCAATGTGGAATCTGTCCGCCAAGCTCCTCCGACTTTTCTCTCCCTCGCGTTTTCACTTGTTTTCCTTACAACGGATCCTTCAGTCCTCCTTCTCCATTGAAGTATATAATCTTTTAATGCCACGCTCCAAACCGCTGCTTCAGTTGTAACAATCCTCTTGAAATGACAGAAAAAACAAAAAAAATCGAGAAAAAAAAAAATCCAAGATGGCCACCACTAATCCATCACAAACATTCAGGCTTGTTTCCAAGGTGGATTGGGCTTTCTTTTCTTCTTTTTCAAAACCAAGTCAAAATGGCCGCCACAACATTAAATGTTTCTTTCTTTGGCTATTAGAGCTTGTTTTTTTTCCTTTTCCCAACCTAAAATGGCCGCTAGGAAACAATCGTATCAGTTTCTATGGGCGATCTCGCTTGTTTCTTTCTTCCATGAAACACGCCCAAACCAAGATGTCCGCCACCTTTTTCTCAAACAAAAGGACTTATTTCTTAGGGAAATCACCCTCGAAAATCGACGTCAGTTACAAACTCCGTTTTTTTTCATTTTCTTCCAAAAAAATAATTGTAACAGTCTACCTTTGCTGATTTTCGTCACGTTTTCGATTTCCTCAACGTCCTTCACCGTGTTTCCTTCGCTGGGCCACAGCTGTACCTTGAAGATGTTGGTTGATCTTCCTTCACCGACACAGCTGTCATGTGAGATTTTCACTTAATGTTCAGCTATTCACCTGTTGTTGAGGCTATCCTGCACGAGTGGATCCCATCCAGAAACGTCGCCAGTGTAATAAAGTGAGATTCACACTGGATTAAGTTCAGTAGGTTATATTTAATCAGCCCCAACCAACAGTCAGCTAACATCTGACAAACATGGAATTACAAGATATGGGAACCTTGGTATCATGTGGTTCCAAACTCTAGGTTCCAACATGGAACCAGAAAACCCAGGATGACAGGTCATCACACCGTCCTTGTTTGAAACAGCATCCATGACAACCACAGTGGAATGGACTTGCGCACACCAGGAGGTGTGAGGAAGCCGGGGTGCGGGCTTCTCGGTCTGTGGATGGTTAATAAAGTTCCCATCGGACACACATTAACCAGAAGGGCGGACGAAAACTGTAGTTAGGCAGTGCTGCTTCCGGATAAACGGAAAAGCAATGCCAATGTTTCCAAATAGCGAGCGGCGGGAGAAATTCCCCGGCAAAAGGCAGAGTTTCACCCCTGATAGAGATTACTTGATGTCTCGGAGAGACAGCTCATGTGGGCTTCCTAGGCGAGACCTAAAAGATGGGCACTAACACACATGGAAACAAGTTTGGACTAATATAGGCATCCTGGAGGACTTTGGGAATTCAGCGTCTCTCTATTCCGGCTCAGCCATTTAGGAACTTGTGTGAAAAAGTGTGGTGCCAAAAGCAAAATGTTTTACTTTTATAGTACCAGCATCTTACAGAATTCCCTCTTTTTGAGCAAGCAGATGCTTGAGTCTTTCAGTCAGCATTCCACATAAGGGACTGATGCCTGGTCGGGGGTTGTAAGCACTATGTTATAATAAATGCCACTACAGAACGTCACAGACCTTTATTTAGAACCTCCTCCTCTTGAAGATCCTAACTCAGCCCAAAAACGAAAGCAGCAGCACGTCGGGCACTAAGGGCCAGGTTGACTTCCGGTAAAGTAGTGCTTTAATAAAACAAATTTACAGCTTCCTCCTCACGTCATTAACAGGGGGCATAGGGAGGAGGAGGCAACTGCAGCCCATGAGGGAGCAGGAACAGCTGTTCAGAATACAAACAAGCTGCGGGAAGTAATGCACTGAAGGAAAAGGTATGGCCTATAGTGGAAGGATTCATGTAGCAGGGCCAGTCTCCAGGGCATAACAAAAGGAGGGACTACTAAGTGTATTCACCAATGAAACGCCAGCACTTTTAAAGGACACTGAGATGAACCAATGAAAAAGATGGGTGTTTTTTTAAGCCCATATCTAGATACAGCATGTCTCTTCGAGTCAGCGCATGCAGCGCATGTTCTGCCTAGGCAAGACAAATGCAACCCTTAGGACTTACATTATTTCTTAATACATGTCTGCCCTTAACTTAAAGAGGTACCCTTTCTACTATATTGTAAACTATGTTCACGCACATGACTATAAGGCACATAATTTACCGAAATATAAGGGATTTTTTTCTGTACATGCAGTTCTTGAATACTGAGATATGTGCATGCAACTACAGCACTTTTGTGTAAAAAAGTTTTAATAAAAGAATATGTACAGGTGGGATATGAACCAAATTAAAAGGCCTCTGTTTTGGATTTGACACACTTGAGTGCAGCGTTATCTAGAGGTGCCAAAATCACATCCACAGCCATCATCACACCTATGCCACTCACAACATTTTCAGATTGCTCACAATCTTTTGAATAGATGCAGAACCCACTGAGGTATCTTATCTGTGATGCCTTGGGTGATGAAGTCAAGAGGTTTCCAATTCAAATAAATGAGTGTCCAGTTAGGAGCTTTGGCTTTCATCAGTCATACTGTGAAAGTTGAAGAAATTGATGTACATAGACAGCATTCATTCCCCTTCTTCTCCCACTCCTCTCCCTGTGAGCGCCATGACTACTGTAAATTATTGACCGTATCACCCTGCCAGTAAGAGCCCGTACCCATATGCATATGTACGGCTATTCCAGGCACCATGGCCTTTCACCCATTGGAATCCCCGGCTTCTCTCCTGCGCGTATCTTAAGCCCTCTCTCATGCATAGACCATGAAACCCTCTCCCTCTGCGCGACCCTACTGTGAAAGGCAACTCTCCTACTTGACTCGCACAAAACCCCCCCCCATTCCTTCTTGAAGAGGCATCCTTCGCCTTAGCTGACGTAGCCCTCCCCAGCTGCACCTGACTGCCCCCGCTCTCTCTTGTACGGGTCATAAGACCTCTCTCTCTCTCTGTGCGACTCTGACCCTGCGCGCACCCTGACCCCCTCCTTCTCCTCACATGGGCAAGTCATAAACCTTCTTCTTCTGCAAGGCCCTGTCCTTGAGAGTCACGGCCGCGCCTGACCAACACCTCCTTTCCTCCCATGAATACCCCTCTGTTGACGAGCCTTCCCTCCGCGCTCGATTGTCCACACAGCATGAATACCACTCCTTTGATGACCCCTTCCCCCGAGTCCGGCTGACCACACGTGTGCGAGGCCATCGCCTAAGCCAGGAGATACCATTTACTGCCCTTATTGTATGAAGTCACTCCTCTTCAAAGGACCCACTATTGATCCTAGCCACCCCACCCCCTGGGCTATGATCAGGCGTACACATCCTAAACAGTTGACGGAACACTCAGCTGCGTGATTGCCCTCCCCTCTTATCAGCAGGTCAAAGGGTCCCTATTGTGAACACATGTGGGGTAGGATTGACACGAGGATTATAGGGTTATCTTTCCTTCGTTTCACAATGCTGTGACTGTAATGCCAAATGTTTTGTAAGGTATAAAAGCAAGAGTCTCAGCTCACTTGTTAGAGCACCTCCCGAAAGACACTGTGTTTCGTGTCCGAAATGACTGGCTCTCCTCATGAGAATTAAACTCTGTTCTTGATTCCTGCTTCCAGCGCCCGTCTCTTTATTTGGTAACTATTCAACATGGGAACTAAGAGGCGGTTTGCGCCAGCGGCCTGGGCATCGATAGTAATATGGGCTCATCTTCCACAATTGGCGTCCCAACGCGGGGTCCATCAGTGACATAAGGTTCGGTAAGAGAGATCCAGACGAAGAAGTGAACATCTAAATGATCGGGGTATGCCTGCCTTGAGAGGGCCCTCGCCCGGCTGCCGATCGAAAGAACTTCACCAATTCTGAACGGACCTCCCTTGAGTGACCTATTGTCCTGACTGGAATCCCACAGGAATGCTACATGGAGTAAGAGAACGATCGGGCGCTGGAGGAGGGAGATGAAGAACTGTCCGTATGGTCCGGTCCGGGTAAGATTAAGTAGGGTGTTTTTACGCCTGATTGGTAGGGTGGTTCTATCCACCTGATTGATTGATTGTTTGTATTGAAATCGGTATTTGTATACTGATATTGTTGGTATTGGTTCATTTAGCTGTGAATGCTACTTGACATATTGGTTCTCTTTTGAGAACGAGACATTCTCTGTTTGCAAACAGCGGCGAATAGGAACGTCGTCCCTCTTTGCAGATAGAGAAGGGTAGGTAATGCAGACTTTTGTCCCCGTTGTAATCCGTCATGCCTACTTTTCTCCCCACTGGATTGTTTGAAATCGATTAATAATCGATTGTTGCTCTTTGAGATCTTCCCTGTCTACAAACTGAGATGAGTAGAAATATTCTGTCTTCCTTTCTGGATAGCGAAGGGCAGGTAATGCAGACGTTTGTCCCCGTTGTAATCCGTCATGCCTGTTTTTCTCCCCACTGATTGGTTGGTTTCCTGGACATTGTTGTTCCAGGAATTGTTTCGTTTGAGGTATTTTCTGCCTGCAAACAACGTGGAGTAGAAATATTCTATCTAGTCTTTGCAAGCAGTAAAGGGTAGGTTATGCCCCTTTGTGAATTCGTCAGTCCTACCCACTCCCCACTGTTTGGGGGGTAGCTCGCATGGTCCGCCCAGGAGACTACCCTTATGGAGGACATATGCTCCCCGCTCATGGGCCATTTAATGGAAGTAGACCATCTGGTCCGTCCAGGAGGCTACCCTAGTAAGTGGAAGTACATCGCTCGGTCTGTCCAGGATGATACCCTAATGAAGGAATATATGTTCCCCTTTTGATCGATAATCTCGTTCCACCCCGGACCATTTATTGGAGGGAACTCGTCTGGTCCGACCAGAAGTACCCCCTAGTGAAAAGGACACATAAAAATATGAAGTGATCACCGTTCCTTACTAACAGAAAGCTTTAGCTCGAAACACGCTAAGGAAGAAAAGGAAAAATAAAAAGAAATCAGGCTAAGTCAGTAACCCCCTGATGAGCTTTTGACTTCACTAAAAATAAGAAACATTACAAATAGTTCGTAATAAGAAATGTAAAATGGTGAAAAGTTTGACAACAAAAATAGCCACGAGGTAGCTAGGCTTCACTGCCTATTCCTGCTCCCAACATGTCTGCCTCACTGCCTGCCACGCCTAAAATAACGGTCACGTGAAATAGAAACAATTCAATAGGTACCTACCCCCATTCCGGAAGCTCCCGAAGTGCAACAGGTCCGCGGTTACGCCCATCCGGAAGGCGAGGCCTCGAGGCACGAGGGGCCCGCCTGGCCACGGTCAGTAGGAGATGATGTTGGGCAGGCGGTCTAGAGAATGGCCAGGACCTCTCCATCTCTTCTCTTCTGCTGCCCTGCAGGCCAAGGGGGGAGGGAGCTGTCTTGCCTCAGCCGCCGACCACTCCCCACCCCCTCTCTTGCCTGAGCTGGCCATCAACGAGGACCGGAGCCAAGGCGAGGTCGGACAACCCTGGAAGTTGCAGATAGTCCCGCCACATGACCACGCCTGACAGTTCCAGGTGGTCCCGTCACATGCCCTCGCCTGGACAGTTCCAGGTAGTCCCGCCACATGTCAAGAGAAAAGGGGGGGATGTCTTGCCACAGCCACCGACCCCCCCCCCATCTTCAATGGCTGGCACGGCCAATCTCGAAGCGACGGAGCCGAGGAACGGCGCGGGGTCGCTGGAAGGGGGAGGCGGCGCGAACGAGCCTCCCCCACCTCCCTCCAGGTGGAGGCTTCCAGCGACACCCCAATGCTCTTACTTAAAGAGGGTCAACATCAAAAAGCGGTCTTCTGCCCTGGACGGGCACACGCCCCATGTCTGTTCTTCTCCGCAACCTTGAAGATTCTATAAGAGCCGGGGGGCACCCCGATCCCTCCGCATGGGCGCCCCCGTCCCCCTCACTGGGAACCGCGACATCGACGCACTCCTGCCAGCGCCAGCTTCAGTTTGGAAATGGCTAAGGTGCAGCCACGGCACAGACTTGTTCAGTTCCGGAGGAACACCAGAATGACCCGGTAGGAAAATTGTTGCCGCCCTCCCCACTCTTTGACTATCGTTAGACTGTTACCACATGATTCAAAACTTTTTGAACTTCCAACGGAAGGCTCCGGTCCAACCATGAATCATTGGAGACATTCTGACTGTGCTGGAACTCGCCTGACCCCACCCAAAAATGGCGCCGACACAAAATGAGACGTTTTGAATAAACTTTGTTGCACCCTGATTGCGCAGCTTTTTGTCCCGAGATATATATGCAGTTTTTGGATAATGAAAGTAGATATGAAGGTTATTGAGTATGTGCTTGGACAATGAACTGACTTAGGGTGGGTACTGATTATAATTTGGAAAATGAATTGGTGTAATTTAGGTAACGAATGAACTTATAATGAATTCATGAATTTATTAAAGATGAATTACTGACATGCATCATGCTTGCTCTGTAGGGAAGTTTAATGCGATTTTATTGCACTGCTGCACTTTATGCAATGAACTGCCACCAATTTCGTTCTTCTTATGTACAGTTTCAATCCGCTTTGTAGCCGGCCCACCGAGTTGCAGGCCTGTATTTGTACATCAACACTTTTTATTAAAAGTATTTTGAAAAAGAAAGCATGGTTGTAGCAGTTGCATTAATGAGTTTTGGATGTCTTACTACTGTGAGCGAAGAATAAGTATGATGAAAGATGTAGATCAAAAGGGATCAGATATTTAGCAGCTACATTGTGTGTCACAGGCAGCCAGAAAAGCGTTTTGGACACCCTTAAAACGACACCACGGAAATGCCACCTGACCGTCACCTTTGCACCCGACGAAGAGGGTTGCGACCAAGTAACTCATGTAGATACGCAGATCGTCAATGATTATCTATCTGACATTACTGGTCCCTCTGGGCTTAAACGCCGAGATGGTAAAGAAAGGCGGTACGTGGAGATAGGTCGAGTAAGTGGTAGGTAAAAGCATTTTCGGACTACTGCATGCTGATGTACTTTGAATGCTGTCCCCCACCCCTTCTTCTTCCTCCCTTCTGCAGGTCACGTCAGAACGTCGGCTGAAGTGTGGGAGAGCGATGGTCGAACCACCGACGAAAAGGGAAAGAGGGAATAAGTGTATAGTCCTCATAACGATAAGTTTAAAAAAAAAAAAAAAAAAAAGACGTAGACTTAAACATGACTGTTCCTCCTTAGAACATAGCGACTGAGAGGATGGACTGACATAGAAACTGGACAGGTACTGAATGACGAAAAATTGACTAGAAATGACGTGTTAAATAATGTAACTGGACGTTTGACTAGGTAGGGAAAGGACAAAGAAAAATATACGGGTAAGGGTTGCCACGGCACCACCCGTCTAGGAAGTTAGAAATGTTGCTGATGTTCAAAATGCACTGCCCCCTTTCTCACACTCTTATAGATATAGCCAAGCTGCCCGACTGTTCTCCCGATCAATACTTGCCGTTGCCTCAGCCTGGAGAACTTCCCACCAAAGGAAGGAACTGAAAATGGTTTAAGATCCAACCATGGGTAACTAGCACGACCAGGTTAATTTCTGATCGACCAACCGAGGTGTGAGTATTGGCAATTGGGAACGCTCGCAGACATGACAAGCGAGAAGAAAAAGGAGGGAAGGGTAGAAAGAGCTAAGCACGTAGATAAATAGGATAGTAAAGATACGTAGGACATATAAAACAGATCTTGTTGGCTAACAATTGTTTCCTGTCTTGTCGTGAATGTCTTATATATGTGTAATACATGTGCCGTCTTCCCTGTCTGAGTTTGTGTGTGTGTGATGTACGGATTTATGTCTTCCCTCTGTCCGTATCTGCGTGTTACCTGACCTTTGCTGTTCTGTGTTGTGAGCGCACTAAATGACCTATTTACGTACACGTCTCTCTCTCTCTATCTCTATCTCTCTCTCTCTCTCTCTCTCTCTACATGTCATACGTGTACCGAATGGCTCGTTTAGATTGCGGACGACTCTCGCTCTCTATGAGAGTCTCCCTATTTTCTCTCCTTCTTTTTGGTAAAATTGTGCCCCACCGGCACCAGTCTGATTTGATACATATTGAACGCGAAGGCGTTCAGCGAAATTGACCGAAACTAAAATGATTGAATCTCGCCATATTACTGCCTCTCCTTTCTGCAAAATGAATGAACTTGAATTGGCTGAGAAGGAAAGGACAGGTAAGACGACTAAAGTCCCCCAAATCTGGCCAGTTATATAGGGGAACTGTATGTCAATGGCGCCTTGTGTCTGTTCTTCAGAGACGAACGCCAACGTCTGGATTGACCCCCAATGCCCAGATTGCCCCATCCCCTTTTGCACCCAAGCGCGAACGCCCGAAGCATCCCCGCCCCATTTTTTGATAGACCCCAGTTGCTGTCCCGAATATAAACATGATGACCATGAGTAACTGTTGACCCTAGAGAAAACCTTGTTTTGCCTGACTCTCGATAATGGCACCCCCGCCCTGTTTGAAAAGGTTAGCCAGTCCTGAAGGGAAATGCTCCGTAATGTTGAATATGATGTAATGCACAATTGATGGGAATATTATTTATCCTCACTTGAGTTATAAATAGGACGATGAATAAACCTGCTATGAACTCAGTAGGAATGCTGACACATGCACTGCTTGGTAACGGATCTCTGACTGTGACCAATGAGCGTATCTCCCAAATGCGTAGAATTGAGGGAGGAATTCACATGCGTAGATATCTTCTTTTGCCATTTCTCTAAAACCTTGTCTTGTACCTATTCAAAGATTCACGATCACCGAAGGAGATGGGTCAGATGTGATGTACAGCCCGACTGCGGATCTTGGGACACGTGTGACCTCGACCAAAGGTGGAGCCGCAGAGCAACAGGATACGGGACGAGACCGCAATTTCAACGTGGAAAATGAAAAATGATGGGCCGCCTTGAAGCCCTCCGTCTGCTAACCCACGTGTGCCTGGAGTCTCCGTCCCCCTTCTTTGGGCCCGATTGATGGGCCTGCCTGCTTGTTATCCTTTGCTCCCTTGGTCCCTTTTGTGTGTCCCAGGAACTCTGACCCAACTCCGCTCTCTCTCCTATCGACTATTTGAACCACACTCACCCTCTTTTCCACGTGACTTTTTGCCAAAGGAAAGAACGGCATTCCA
The DNA here is from genome assembly GCF_964263255.1 of Lissotriton vulgaris. Taxonomy (NCBI): domain Eukaryota; kingdom Metazoa; phylum Chordata; class Amphibia; order Caudata; family Salamandridae; genus Lissotriton; species Lissotriton vulgaris. The sequence goes on along the minus strand of NC_141695.1, from coordinate 186,316,807 downwards.
GTGGGAATAGGGTGTTGCCACGGAAAATGTAGGTGCCGAGCATAAGGCGCCGCCAAACGGATTGCTTAGGGAACAGGACTGTGGTCTAACAGCAGAGGACTGACCACACCCTGCAACGCGTAAGGATAGAACCGAGCTGGACCTATAGCTCCACCGCCGGTGCTCAACAGCGCCAACGAAAGTACACGGACTAGAGCCTACCAGTGATGGCTCACTGATAAAAAGACACTGTGACGAAGAGATCTTGCATATTGAACTGAATTCCGCTCTCAACTACCTGGTTAAAACTGTTCATTGGTCACATTTTTAAGTTAGAAAAGATTTATGCTATGTAGTGCGTTTAATTGTCAGGAACACAACGAAAATGCAATTTCCTATGTGCTGCATTCTGCCCATCACCTCAACTGTCTATGATTGTACGCCAACTGTTAGTATCGACAAAATGCTAATTCATCGACAATGCCTGACTACCTGTAAACCCATCAATTGCAAAAATGACTGCTGTTATGTAAAAGGGGCGACTGTGAAAGTTGAAGAAATTGATGTACATAGACAGCATTCATTCCCCTTCTTCTCCCACTCCTCTCCCTGTGAGCGCCATGACTACTGTAAATTATTGACCGTATCACCCTGCCAGTAAGAGCCCGTACCCATATGCATATGTACGGCTATTCCAGGCACCATGGCCTTTCACCCATTGGAATCCCCGGCTTCTCTCCTGCGCGTATCTTAAGCCCTCTCTCATGCATAGACCATGAAACCCTCTCCCTCTGCGCGACCCTACTGTGAAAGGCAACTCTCCTACTTGACTCGCACAAACCCCCCCCCATTCCTTCTTGAAGGGGCATCCTTCGCCTTAGCTGACGTAGCCCTCCCCAGCTGCACCTGACTGCCCCCGCTCTCTCTTGTACGGGTCATAAGACCTCTCTCTCTCTCTGTGCGACTCTGACCCTGCGCGCACCCTGACCCCCTCCTTCTCCTCACATGGGCAAGTCATAAACCTTCTTCTTCTGCAAGGCCCTGTCCTTGAGAGTCACGACCGCGCCTGACCAACACCTCCTTTCCTCCCATGAATACCCCTCTGTTGACGAGCCTTCCCTCCGCGCTCGATTGTCCACACAGCATGAATACCACTCCTTTGATGACCCCTTCCCCCGAGTCCGGCTGACCACACGTGTGCGAGGCCATCGCCTAAGCCAGGAGATACCATTTACTGCCCTTATTGTATGAAGTCACTCCTCTTCAAAGGACCCACTATTGATCCTAGCCACCCCACCCCCTGGGCTATGATCAGGCGTACACATCCTAAACAGTTGACGGAACACTCAGCTGCGTGATTGCCCTCCCCTCTTATCAGCAGGTCAAAGGGTCCCTATTGTGAACACATGTGGGGTAGGATTGACACGAGGATTATAGGGTTATCTTTCCTTCGTTTCACAATGCTGTGACTGTAATGCCAAATGTTTTGTAAGGTATAAAAGCAAGAGTCTCAGCTCACTTGTTAGAGCACCTCCCGAAAGACACTGTGTTTCGTGTCCGAAATGACTGGCTCTCCTCATGAGAATTAAACTCTGTTCTTGATTCCTGCTTCCAGCGCCCGTCTCTTTATTTGGTAACTATTCAACATGGGAACTAAGAGGCGGTTTGCGCCAGCGGCCTGGGCATCGATAGTAATATGGGCTCATCTTCCACAATATTGCAGGTGGGTTCACGGTTAGCAGGGCTTAGGTGTGGCTGAGCTCCTGGGGATGCTGCTGCTGATAGAGGAGCGCACAGCAGCATGTTGGGGGTAGAGCTGCTGGTAGAGAGATCCAGAACGCTTCCATCCTCTTCAGGACCGGTGCTCAAATAAGCAATCAATGGTAACTAGGGGGTATATTTACAAAAATGTCACACAGTGCAGCAACTCACCTTGATGTGCTGTGCTTTGTGATAATGAAAGGCCAGGAATTTGCTGTACTTACAAGAATACTGTGCATTCCTGCTTCGTGCACGCGCTGCTGCCATTTTGAAAACCTAGGCAAGCAGGCACCTTTGCACAATGGTGCCAGGGAGATGGTGATGCATGCAGGATTATTTTTATTCATAAAGGGGCTCCTTCCTCCACAAAAACAATTATGATAGGGAAATTGTTCTTTCTATGCGTACAACCATAGACAGAGGACGTAACAAGGAGAAATAAAGATATTTCTTTTTGTTGAGCCTCACCAGTGGGGAGTATCTTTTTGGCACATTTTTAGATTTACCAGTTCTGGAAAAACTGGTAATGCATTAAAAGCCATGGGAGTTGCAAGGGAACATCCACACAATGTCCATGGAATGCCTCTCTGGTGCAGAGTATGTCAAAGAAGTGATTTGTGCTGCGTTGCTTTAGACAAGATTTATGAAGCCCCTCATGCCCACGCAAGGTAGCCTTGCGTGGCTTCATAAATCTCATTATTGAGTTGCATTCTTCTTGCACCACGTTGCATTTTGCAAAAGCGTGACAGTGGGGCTCACAGATATGCCCCCTTGTCTTCAATGGGAGCCCCCCATAGTGCAGAACATTTTTTAAACACATCCCTGCCTCTGATGGGGCACTGGGCCATGCTTTATGCTGGATGAGGGTTCCTAAGGATTCATTACAGAATTTTTGGATGGATGGGAAGGGATTGTGGAAGAAATGAGTTTGTAGGCAATTTCAAAATATCCTACTGAATAGTGGTTCTATCAAAGTGCTCTGGTTTAGGACCAAGAAATGATTATTGGTTGCCTTTGAGCAATTTATCTGAGCAAGCTACTTCAAGAACTTGGATCTCTAAACTGAAAACAGTACAATCCAGTGTAACTAGATCATGAAATTCTTATATCTCTACACCTTGCTGTGACATTTCTACTAGCCTCAATTAAGTGTCAACATTGAGTGCTTTACCATTCTTCTCCTACTTGCCAATGAACTCCTGGATGGTAAAGACACCATTAGTGTCACTGCCAGCAATAAGAGCAAGTTGTGAGAGAGTAGGGATTGATTTAGTTGGTCCATTGTGAATTTGTGAAAATTTTGGGAACTTTTAGAGTGTGTTTAATAATTAGAAAATCATGTTTCATTCTTAAGTTCTTTAGATTGCATTAAAAGCCCTCAGTCAGATCACATTGACAGCTATTATTTTTTTACAGAAAAATAATGCCCTTTATTTTAAGTGAACAATCCTTTTCACGTGCAGGTGTATATCTGAGTGACTTTCCTTCTTAGACAAACAACAAAATTGAAGACTCATCTAAGGTCTCTGCATTAAGAAAAAGTAATAATTTGTGTTCTTGAGGAAGTCATGTTCAGGATTTTCCTGTTTTTGTAACTTTCCAAGTTTGCTTGACGTGTCTTTTGTATAGGATATTGATTAGTGAATCTGGCTATTGTATTGCTGTGTTACATAAAGCTGAAGCTGAAGACGGCTGGAATGCCAGAAACCGGTCCTCGGAAGCTTGTTTCCGGTCCAGGGAAGGCATGGCTTGGCTGTTCGGGCTGGACTGTTCCCATGAGGCACAGGGTCAGATTGATTTGCATATGGCCATTTCTAAACTGGGGTGGTGTGTAGTGCAAAAAAACGATGGATTTAGGCCCAGATCTCTGTACTGGGGTGAATGTATGACATTGTTCTGCATTCTGTCCATCAATTGTGGTTTTTGCATTTGTCACCCCGAGTGGGATGGGTATGCTCAGATGTGAGTCCCATGCACTCCACACAACTGGGTTCAAGCAAGCCGGGCTTAAGACGGCTGGAATGCCAGAAACCGGTCCTCGGAAGCTTGTTTCCCGTCCAGGGAAGGCATGGCTTGGCAGTTCGGGCTGGACTGTTCCCATGAGGCACAGGGTCAGACTGATTTGTATATGACCATGTCTGAACTGGGGTGGTGTGTAGTGCAAAATAACAATGGATTTAGGCCCAGATCTCTGTACTGGGGTGAATGTATGACATTGTTCTGCATTCTGTCCATCAATTGTGGTTTTTGCATTTGTCACCCCGAGTGGGATGGGTATGCTCAGACGTGAGTCCCATGCACTCCACACCACTGGATTCAAGCAAGCCAGGCTGAAGACGGCTGGAATGCCAGAAACCGGTCCTCGGAAGCTTGTTTCCGGTCCAGGGAAGGCATGGCTTGGCAGTTCGGGCTGGACTGTTCCCATGAGGCACAGGGTCAGACTGATTTGCATATGGCCATGTCTGAACTGGGGTGGTGTGTAGTGCAGAAAAACAATGGATTTAGGCCCAGATCTCTGTACTGGGGTGAATGTATGACATTGTTCTGCATTCTGTCCATCAATTGTGGTTTTTGCATTTGTCACCCCGAGTGGAATGGGTATGCTCAGACGTGAGTCCCATGCACGCCACACCACTGGATTCAAGCAAGCCGGGCTGAAGACGGCTGGAATGCCAGAAACCGGTCCTCGGAAACTTGTTTCCGGTCCAGGGAAGGCATGGCTTGGCAGTTCGGGCTTGGCTGTTCCCATGAGGCACAGGGTCAGACTGATTTGCATATGGCCATGTCTGAACTGGGGTGGTGTGTAGTACAAAAAAACGATGGATTTAGGCCCAGATCTCTGTACTGGGGTGAATGTATGACATTGTTCTGCATTCTGTCCATCAATTGTGGTTTTTGCATTTGTCACCCCGAGTGGGATGGGTATGCTCAGACGTGAGTCCCATGCACTCCACACCACTGGATTCAAGCAAGCCAGGCTGAAGACGGCTGGAATGCCAGAAACCGGTCCTCGGAAGCTTGTTTCCGGTCCAGGGAAGGCATGGCTTGGCAGTTCGGGCTGGACTGTTCCCATGAGGCACAGGGTCAGACTGATTTGCATATGGCCATGTCTGAACTGGGGTGGTGTGTAGTGCAAAAAAACGATGGATTTAGGCCCAGATCTCTGTACTGGGGGGAATGTATCACATTGTTCTGCATTCTGTCCATCAATTGTGGTTTTTGCATTTGTCACCCCGAGTGGGATGGGTATGCTCAGACGTGAATCCCATGCACTCCACACCACTGGATTCAAGCAAGCCGGGCTGAAGACGGCTGGAATGCCAGAAACCGGTCCTCGGAAGCTTGTTTCCGGTCCAGGGAAGGCATGGCTTAGCAGTTCTGGCTGGACTGTTCCCATGAGGCACAGGGTCAGACTGATTTGCATATGGCCATCTGAAATGGGGTGGTGTGTAGTGCAAAAAAACGATGGATTTAGCCCCAGACCTCTGTACTGGGGTGAATGTATGACATTGTTCTGCATTCTGTCCCTCAATTGTGGTTTTTGCATTTGTCACCCCAAGCGGGTTGGGTATGCTCAGACGTGAGTCCCATGCACTCCACACCTCTGGATTCAAGCAAGCCGGGCTGAAGACGGCTGGAATGCCAGAAACCGTTCCTCGGAAGCATGTTTCCAGTCCAGGGAAGGCATGGCTTCGCAGTTCGGGCTGGACTGTTCCCATGAGGCACAGGGTCAGACTGATTTGCATATGGCCATGTCTGAACTGGGGTGGTATGTAGTGCAAAAAAACGATGGATTTAGGCCCAGACCTCTGTACTGGGGTGAATGTATGACATTGTTCAGCATTCTGTCCCTCAATTGTGGTTTTTGCATTTGTCACCCCAAGCGGGATGGGTATGCTCAGACGTGAGTCCCATGCACTCCACACCTCTGGATTCAAGCAAGCCGGGCTGAAGATGGCTGGAATGCCAGAAACCATTCCTCGGAAGCATGTTTCCAGTCCAGGGAAGGCATGGCTTGGCAGTTCGGGCTGGACTGTTCCCATGAGGCACAGGGTCAGACTGATTTGCATATGGCCATGTCTGAACTGGGGTGGTATGTAGTGCAAAAAAACGATGGATTTAGGCCCAGATTTCTGTACAGGGATGAATGTATGACATTGTTCTGCATTCTGTCCATCAATTGTGGTTTTTGCATTTGTCACCCCGAGTGGGATGGGTATGCTCAGACGTGAGTCCCATGCACTCCACACCACTGGATTCAAGCAAGCCGGGCTGAAGATGGCTGGAATGCCAGAAACCGGTCCTCGGAAGTTTGTTTCCGGTCCAGGGAAGGCATGGCTTGGCAGTTCGGGCTGGACTGTTGCCATGAGGCACAGGGTCAGACTGATTTGCATATGGCCATGTCTGAACTGGGATGGTGTATAGTGCAAAAAAACGATGGATTTAGGCCCAGATCTCTGTACTGGGGTGAATGTATCACATTGTTCTGCATTCTGTCCATCAATTGTGGTTTTTGCATTTGTCACCCCGAGTGGGATGGGTATGCTCAGACGTGAGTCCCATGCACTCCACACCACTGGATTCAAGGAAGCAAGCCAGGCTGAAGACGGCTGGAATGCCAGAAACCGGTCCTCGGAAGCTTGTTTCCGGTCCAGGGAAGGCATGGCTTGGCAGTTCGGGCTGGACTGTTCCCATGAGGCACAGGGTCAGACTGATTTGCATATGGCCATGTCTGAACTGGGGTGGTGTGTAGTGCAGAAAAACAATGGATTTAGGCCCAGATCTCTGTACTGGGGTGAATGTATGACATTGTTCTGCATTCTGTCCATCAATTGTGGTTTTTGCATTTGTCACCCCGAGTGGAATGGGTATGCTCAGACGTGAGTCCCATGCACGCCACACCACTGGATTCAAGCAAGCCGGGCTGAAGACGGCTGGAATGCCAGAAACCGGTCCTCGGAAACTTGTTTCCGGTCCAGGGAAGGCATGGCTTGGCAGTTCGGGCTTGGCTGTTCCCATGAGGCACAGGGTCAGACTGATTTGCATATGGCCATGTCTGAACTGGGGTGGTGTGTAGTACAAAAAAACGATGGATTTAGGCCCAGATCTCTGTACTGGGGTGAATGTATGACATTGTTCTGCATTCTGTCCATCAATTGTGGTTTTTGCATTTGTCACCCCGAGTGGGATGGGTATGCTCAGACGTGAGTCCCATGCACTCCACACCACTGGATTCAAGCAAGCCAGGCTGAAGACGGCTGGAATGCCAGAAACCGTTCCTCGGAAGCATGTTTCCAGTCCAGGGAAGGCATGGCTTCGCAGTTCGGGCTGGACTGTTCCCATGAGGCACAGGGTCAGACTGATTTGCATATGGCCATGTCTGAACTGGGGTGGTATGTAGTGCAAAAAAACGATGGATTTAGGCCCAGACCTCTGTACTGGGGTGAATGTATGACATTGTTCTGCATTCTGTCCCTCAATTGTGGTTTTTGCATTTGTCACCCCAAGCGGGATGGGTATGCTCAGACGTGAGTCCCATGCACTCCACACCTCTGGATTCAAGCAAGCCGGGCTGAAGATGGCTGGAATGCCAGAAACCATTCCTCGGAAGCATGTTTCCAGTCCAGGGAAGGCATGGCCTGGCAGTTCGGGCTGGACTGTTCCCATGAGGCACAGGGTCAGACTGATTTGCATATGGCCATGTCTGAACTGGGGTGGTATGTAGTGCAAAAAAACGATGGATTTAGGCCCAGATTTCTGTACAGGGATGAATGTATGACATTGTTCTGCATTCTGTCCATCAATTGTGGTTTTTGCATTTGTCACCCCGAGTGGGATGGGTATGCTCAGACGTGAGTCCCATGCACTCCACACCACTGGATTCAAGCAAGCCGGGCTGAAGATGGCTGGAATGCCAGAAACCGGTCCTCGGAAGTTTGTTTCCGGTCCAGGGAAGGCATGGCTTGGCAGTTCGGGCTGGACTGTTGCCATGAGGCACAGGGTCAGACTGATTTGCATATGGCCATGTCTGAACTGGGATGGTGTATAGTGCAAAAAAACGATGGATTTAGGCCCAGATCTCTGTACTGGGGTGAATGTATCACATTGTTCTGCATTCTGTCCATCAATTGTGGTTTTTGCATTTGTCACCCCGAGTGGGATGGGCATGCTCAGATGTGAGTCCCATGCACTCCACACAACTGGGTTCAAGCAAGCCGGGCTTAAGACGGCTGGAATGCCATAAACCGGTCCTCAGAAGCTTGTTTCCGGTCCAGGGAAGGCATGGCTTGTCAGTTCGGGCTGGACTGTTCCCATGAGGCACAGGGTCAGACTGATTTGCATATGACCATGTCTGAACTGGGGTGGTGTGTAGTGCAAAAAAAACGATGGATTTAGGCCCAGATCTCTGTACTGGGGTGAATGTATGACATTGCTCCGCATTCTGTCCATCAATTGTGGCTTTTAAATTTGTCACCCCGAGTGGGATGTGTTTGCTCAGACGTGAGTCCCATGCACTCCACACCACTTGATTCAAGCAAGCCAGGCTGAAGAAGGCTGGAATGCCAGAAACCGGTCCTCGGAAGCTTGTTTCCGGTCCAGGGAAGGCATGGCTTGGCAGTTTGGGCTGGACTGTTCCCATGAGGCACAAGGTCAGACTGATTTGCATATGGCCATGTCTGAACTGGGGTGGTGTGTAGTGCAGAAAAACGGTGGATTTAGGCCCAGATCTCCGTACTGGGGTGAATGTATGACATTGTTCTGCAATCTGTCCATCAATTGTGGTTTTTGCATTTGTCACCCCGAGTTAATGGGTATGCTCAGACGTGAGTCCCATGCACTCCACACCACTGGATTCAAGCAAGCCGGGCTGAAGACGGCTGGAATGCCAGAAACCGGTCCTCGGAAGCTTGTTTCCGGTCCAGGGAAGACATTGCTTGGCAGTTCGGGCTGGACTGTTGCCTTGAGGCACAGGGTCAGACTGATTTGCATATGGCCATGTCTGAACTGGTGTGGTGTGTAGTGCAAAAAAATGATGGAATAGGCCCAGATCTCTGTACTGGGGTGAATGTATGACATTGTTCTGCATTCTGTCCATCAATTGTGGTTTTTGCATTTGTCACCCCGAGTGGGATGGGTATGCTCAGACGTGAGTCCCATGCACTCCACACCACTGGATTCAAGCAAGCCGGGCTGAAGACGGCTGGAATGCCAGAAACCGGTCCTCGGAAGCTTGTTTCCGGTCCAGGGAAGGCATGGCTTGGCAGTTTGGGCTGGACTGTTCCCATGAGGCACAGGGTCAGACTGATTTGCATATGGCCATGTCTGAACTGGGGTGGTGTGTAGTGCAGAAAAACGATGGATTTAGGCCCAGATCTCCATACTGGGGTGAATTTATGACATTGTTCTGCAATCTGTCCATCAATTGTGGTTTTTGCATTTGTCACCCCGAGTTAATGGGTATGCTCAGACGTGAGTCCCATGCACTCCACACCACTGGATTCAAGCAAGCCGGGCTGAAGATGGCTGGAATGCCAGAAACCGGTCCTCGGAAGCTTGTTTCCGGTCCAGGGAAGGCATTGCTTGGCAGTTCGGGCGGGACTGTTCCCATGAGGCACAGGGTCAGACTGATTTGCATATGGCCATGTCTGAACTGGTGTGGTGTGTAGTGCAAAAAAATTGATGGAATAGGCCCAGATCTCTGTACTGGGGTGAATGTATGACATTGTTCTGCATTCTGTCCATCAATTGTGGTTTTTGCATTTGTCACCCCGAGTGGGATGGGTATGCTCAGACGTGAGTCCCATGCACTCCACACCACTGGATTCAAGCAAGCCGGGCTGAAGACGGCTGGAATGCCAGAAACCGGTCCTCGGAAGCTTGTATCCGGTCCAGCGAAGGCATGGCTTGGCAGTTCGGGCTGGACTGTTCCCATGAGGCACAGGGTCAGACTGATTTGCATATGGCCATGTCTGAACTGGGGTGGTGTGTAGTGCAAAAAAACTATGGATTTAGCCCCAGACCTCTGTACTGGGGTGAATGTATGACATTGTTCTGCATCCTGTCCCTCAATTGTGGTTTTTGCATTTGTCACCCCAAGTGGGATGGGTATGCTCAGACGTGAGTCCCATGCACTCCACACCACTGGATTCAAGCAAGCCGGGTTGAAGATGGCTGGAAAGCCAGAAACCGGTAAGCCTGAGTGGGCAGCTACGCTCCGTGCACAGAGTGTGCGTAGTGCCGGCTTCTACGCATTTTGCGTAGCAGGCGTAGAATTCGACACTATGCACGCTCCGCAGACGGTGCATAGCTGGCCGCCACCCAACTCCCTCCCGCCATCCCTAAATACTTTAATTTAAATGTTAGAAAGAATTAAAAGGCACTTACCTTGCCCGCCACTGCCCGCCGCGTCCCCGGGGCTCCATCTCTTCATCGCTGCGGTCTTGGGTACTAATGCGCATGCGCGGGAGGCCGCGCATGCGCATTTCTCACGAGAAATGCGCATGCGCGGCCGCCCGCGCATGCGCATTAGTACCCAAGACGGCGGTGATGAAGAGAGAGAGCCCCGGAGACGCGGCGGGCAGCGGCGGGCAAGGTAAGTGCCTTTTAAATCATTCTAACATTTAAATTAAAGTATTTAGGGAGGACGGGAGGGAGGGAGGCCTGCGGTGCGTAGTGGGGCTACGCGGAGTGCGGAGGTGGGCGTAGTTTCTCGCCCACTTCACGTAGCTCCGCGAAGCCCCACTACGCCCACTAGGCCCAGGCCTAGAAACCGGTCCTCGGAAGCTTGTTTCCGGTCCAGGGAAGGCATGGCTTGGCAGTTCGGGCTTGACTGTTCCCATGAGGCACAGGGTCAGACTGATTTGCATATGGCCATGTCTGAACTGGGATGGTGTGTAGTGCAAAAAACGATGGATTTAGGCCCAGATCTCTGTACTGGGGTGAATGTATCACATTGCTCTGCATTCTGTCCATCAATTGTGGTTTTTGCATTTGTCACCCCGAGTGGGATGGGTATACTCAGACGTGAGTCCCATGCACTCCACACCACTGGATTCAAGCAAGCCGGGCTGAAGACGGCTGGAATGCCAGAAACCGGTCCTCAAAAGCTTGTTTACGGTCGAGGGAAGGCATGGCTTGGCAGTTCGGGCGGGACTGTTCCCATGAGGCACAGGGTCAGACTGATTTGCATATGGCCATGTCTGAACAGGGGTGGTGTGTAGTGCAAAAAAATGATGGATTTAGGCCCAGACCTCTGTACTGGGGTGAATGTATGACATTGTTCTGCATTCTGTCCATCAATTGGGGTTTTTGCATTTGTCACCCCGAGTGGGATTGGTATGCTCAGACGTGAGTCCCATGCACTCCACACCACTGGATTCAAGCAAGCCGGGCTGAAGACGGCTGGAATGCCTGAAACCGGTCCTCGGAAGCTTGTATCCGGTCCAGGGAAGGCATGGCTTGGCAGTTCGGGCTGGACTGTTCCCATGAGGCACAGGGTCAGACTGATTTGCATATGGCCATGTCTGAACTGGGGTATGTGTAGTGCAAAAAAACGATGGATTTAGCCCCAGACCTCTGTACTGGGGTGAATGTATGACATTGTTCTGCATTCTGTCCCTCAATTGTGGTTTTTGCATTTGTCACCCCAAGTGGGATGGGTATGCTCAGACGTGAGTCCCATGCACCCCACACCTCTGGATTCAAGCAAGCCGGGCTGAAGACGGCTGGAATACCAGAAACCGGTCCTCGGAAGCATGTTTCCTGTCCAGGGAAGGCATGGCTTGGCAGCTCGGGCTGGACTGTTCCCATGAGGCACAGGGTCAGACTGATTTGCATATGGCCATGTCTGAACTGGGGTGGTGTGTAGTGCAAAATAACGATGGATTTAGGCCCAGATCTCTGTACTGGGGTGAATGTATGACATTGTTCTGCATTCTGTCCATCAATTGTGGTTTTTGCATTTGTCACCCCGAGTGGGATGGGTATGCTCAGACGTGAGTCCCATGCACTCCACACCACTGGATTCAAGCAAGCCGGGCTGAAGATGGCTGGAATGCCAGAAACCGGTAAGCCTGAGTGGGCAGCTACGCTCCGTGCACAGAGTGTGCGTAGTGCCGGCTTCTACGCATTTTGCGTAGCAGGCGTAGAATTCGGCACTACGCACGCTCCGCAGACGGTGCGTAGCTGGCCACCACCCGCCTCCCTCCCGCCATCCCTAAATACTTTAATTTAAATGTTAGAAAGAATTAAAAGGCACTTACCTTGCCCGCCGCGTCCCCGGGGCTCCATCTCTTCATCGCTGCCGTCTTGGGTACTAATGCGCATGCGCGGGCGGCCGCGCATGCGCATTTCTCGTGAGAAATGCGCATGCGCGGCCGCCCGCGCATGCGCATTAGTACCCAAGACGGCGGTGATGAAGAGAGGGAGCCCCGGAGACGCGGCGGGCAGCGGCGGGCAAGGTAAGTGCCTTTTAATTCTTTCTAACATTTAAATTAAAGTATTTAGGGAGGACGGGAGGGAGGGAGGCCTGCGGTGCGTAGTGGGGCTACGCGGAGTGCGGAGGTGGGCGTAGTTTCTCGCCCACTTCACGTAGCTCCGCGAAGCCCCACTACGCCCACTACGCCCAGGCCTAGAAACCGGTCCTCGGAAGCTTGTTTCCGGTCCAGGGAAGGCATGGCTTGGCAGTTCGGGCTGGACTGTTCCCATGAGGCACAGGGTCAGACTGATTTGCATATGGCCATGTCTGAACTGGGATGGTGTGTAGTGCAAAAAAACGATGGATTTAGGCCCAGATCTCTGTACTGGGGTGAATGTATCACATTGCTCTGCATTCTGTCCATCAATTGTGGTTTTTGCATTTGTCACCCCGAGTGGGATGGGTATACTCAGACGTGAGTCCCATGCACTCCACACCACTGGATTCAAGCAAGCCGGGCTGAAGACGGCTGGAATGCCAGAAACCGGTCCTCGAAAGCTTGTTTACGGTCGAGGGAAGGCATGGCTTGGCAGTTCGGGCTGGACTGTTCCCATGAGGCACAGGGTCAGACTGATTTGCATATGGCCATGTCTGAACTGGGATGGTGTGTAGTGCAAAAAAACGATGGATTTAGGCCCAGATCTCTGTACTGGGGTGAATGTATCACATTGCTCTGCATTCTGTCCATCAATTGTGGTTTTTGCATTTGTCACCCCGAGTGGGATGGGTGTACTCAGACGTGAGTCCCATGCACCCCACACCACTGGATTCAAGCAAGCCGGGCTGAAGACGGCTGGAATGCCAGAAACCGGTCCTCGGAAGCTTGTTTCCGGTCGAGGGAAGGCATGGCTTGGCAGTTCGGGCTGGACTGTTCCCATGAGGCACAGGGTCAGACTGATTTGCATATGGCCATGTCTGAACTGGGATGGTGTGTAGTGCAAAAAAATGATGGATTTAGGCCCATACCTCTGTACTGGGGTGAATGTATGACATTGTTCTGCATTCAGTTCATCAATTGTGGTTTTTGCACGTGTTATATAAAGTGTCACATCATTTTCTTCATTAGCTATGCATACCGGGACTATTAGAATGTATAGGGAAGGGTTGGTTGTAACTTACTTGTTAGACGTTTGATTGCCTCCTCTAGAATGTAACATTTATAGCACACTCCTAGTATGTGATATCTCTGCATGTAATGCCTATGGTTTCCTTGCTTAAAACCCTTTAAAAATGCAGTGTTTGGGAAATGTGCCAGAGGTGTTGATACACTCTTTCCAAACAGTGACTAGATCAGTGGTTTTGCAGGACATTACTTAGTTCTTGCGGCTTACTTGCTTTGAAGGTTACACTTATGTAGATCCTCTTCCAGTATTTGATTTTGACCTTTTTTTCTGATAATAAAAGATTGCTGATTTCCTAACAATTCAACTAACTCATTTTGTTTCTGTAATGATACTATTTTTGTATAAACCCTTAAGGTTTTCACTCAATTCTTTGTCTCGTGAAGGTTTTCTGTAATGACTTTGCACCGAGAGTCTGCTTCAGAGTTTTTTAGATGGGTTAATCTGTCACACCTTGACAGACATCCCATCCACTCTATTACCAGTGCCATAGCATAATATGCAATTGTAATAGGGCAGACACGATATACTTAACTTTTGCAATCGAGTAAACTCTAATCAGGCTCTAACCTGGGCTTCTATGGGAATTCACAAGTGCATATTATCAAGCCCATTATCGCCGCTTTTGCTGCAGTTTCCTGCCGCTAAAGCAGTGATAATTTTTACGCCTCTCTTGAAAATATGCCCGTAGTCTCAACTCTACACATGAATATTCTTAATTAGTTTATTAGAGTGCCAGTAGTAGCATGTGCAAGACAACAGCACACAATTTGGATGAGCTTCATGCCAACTTATATGAGGGCCATATAGGACAGTGTTGATTCCACTTCTTTCCAACAGCATAGTAACATATTTGTAGAGAGATTTATGAAAACTCTGAAAAAAGTCTGATAGATGCTTTCGATTACTCCTTAGGCAGAAAATAAAGAATTCTACTTTGCCTTGATACCTTTTTACATATCACAAAGTTTCACAGAGGTGTATGGGCATTTGCACATTGTAACGTTTGTATAGGCACCATACTCCTAGTCAACGGAAACATTACCTGGTTGGACTCAGGCAAGGATAGGCAGATTCATAATTTTTTCTCAATTCTGTGTGTAGTGGTGCATGGATATTCATATTGGACCAATTTGTCTAAATAATGGTGCTAATGAATGAATGAATGAGACTACTATGCTAACTATTTAAGAAACTTCCAGTGTAGAAGGCCAAGTGGCATTCATACAAAACCTGGGTTGGAGAATTATTATTTAGAAGTTTTCTCAAAGATAGTGCAAAAAACGTATTAAAGTGGCCAATATTTGGGGCAATTATATATGGAAACCGGACTAACAATAATAGAACTTTCTAATTTACAGCAAAGTCTAAAGATTTTTAAATGTAACCCCTTTGGTGGGGAGGGCGGCTCAGGGCCATTTTCCACACCAGTGCTTGCGTGCTGAGGATGGTTCAAGGCCATTGTAGTACACAGGGCAGGAATTACCTCTAGTGCGAGCACCAGAGGGATTTCCTTTAATTTATTTTAGCATTGGAAGCTGGGAAAGAGCTTCCACAACTCTCGAGGCAATTTTATTTTTTTCTCTGAAATTATGTTATTTCAGAGAAAGTGACAGTGAAATGAGTCGATCTTCTCATTTCACTTTCACTGCTTTAGTGCTTGGGGCATATTTCAGCTTCAGGAGGGCGATCCCCAAGCAGAGATCCATTTCAGTAGACACCAGGGGCCTCATTTATGAGGCTGTGCGTCACTTTTACGCTGCCGGTGCGTCATTTTTTGTGACGCACCAGTTTCGTAAAAAATGCGCCTTGTTGCGCCATATTTACAAAGTGACGCATCTAGGTAGATGCGTCGCTTTGTAAATCCCTGCGCCACATTATACCTGCGCCAGGTATAATGTATGCAAGGGTGGCGTATTGACGCAAGGAAGGGTCATAGAAGTGACGCAGTGAAATCTATGATATTTCCCTGCGTCACTTTTAGGACGCCGTTACGTCAAATTCTTGCGCCTGCCTCACAGCAGGCGTAAGACTGATGCAGGCCCTTTCACATGGAGCTTGCCCCATGTGAAAGGAGGCATTGCTGGAGTTGCGTCACTTTTGTGACACACTCCAGCAATGTGTCACTTTTGCGCTTACAGATACATCAGAAATACTGACTTATCTGTAACTCCTTGCGACATGATGCGTCATACATTAAATATGACGCATCAGGAATGTCGCAAGGAGTGCGCACTGAGAAGTGAGGCATCGCTGCTTTCACGCAGCGATGCATCATTTCTCATAAATGAGGCCCCAGGGACTTTCTTTTTCGAGGGGTAGCTGCCCCTTTGCAATGAGCTAGCACTCCCCCCTACCATAGTCTAAAATGATTTCTGCCCCCGAGCAGATTGGAGGATCGTACCTCAAATATGCCCCCCAGAAAGCCTACTAGAAACCAATGATTAATTTTTTTAGATAGAATGCTTAGGGGCAGCCCTCCCAGGCATCACGTTTAGGGCCATATTATCAAGGAACGGCGATAACATTATCGCCGCTTTAGCGGCAGGAAACTGCCTCTAAAGCGGTGATAAGGGGCTTGATAATATGCCCTTGTGAATTCCCATAGAAGCCCAGGTTCACACCAGAACCTGGGCTTCTATGGGAATTCACAAGGGCATATTATCAAGCCAATTATTGAAGCTTTAGCAACAGTTTCCTGCCGCTAAAGCGGCGATAATGTTATTGCCGCTCCTTGATAATATTGCCCTTAGTCTCTGCCAACCCATATAACACCTAGCAGTCTTTCTCCCAGATTTGTTTCCTCCATTCTGCCGGTGGCAGGACGCAGATAGCCCATTAGATCACCAAGGACTATATATTTGGAGAGGGCAGCCCCGGCCCCTGGGAATGCGCTAGTGTTCCTCGCCATGCCCCAAACTCTTTCTGCCTCCCCAAGGGCAGAAACCCCACTAGACACTAAGGATTATTTTATGGTAAAATGGGTAAGAGGGCCCTCCTAGTCATTGAGCTTAACCCCCATCCACCCACCCACCCAAAGAACCCCCAGCAGTCTTTCCGTGCTCTGTCAGGGGCAGATAGGAGGTGTTTCTCTCCTATGCTCCCCTGGTTGGGGGGGGGGGGGGGGGGAAATCCCACTAGACAACCAGGGATTGTATTTGGAGGGGGGAGCGACTCTCCTGACAATGGGCTAATGTTCCTTACCCCCAGGTCCAAATGTCTTGCTGCTCCCCTGAGGGCATATTGGAGGATGTTACTGCCAATCTGTCCCTTGTGGCAAAAAGCCCACTAGACACAAGGAATGATTTCTTTTGTGGAGAAATGTTTGGGGTCGCCCGGCCTAGGCCTTGTGCTTATCCATACCACTCATATGACCAGCAACAGTCTTTCTACTCCCCCCATGAGCCAGATAAGAGGTCTTTAACTCCAGTCTTCCTCGGAGGGTGGGGCAGAACACCCTTTAGACAAAAGGGACTTTTTATTGCTACAAGATGTGGGGGTGGGCTACCATGTGCCCACAGATCGGTCCCAGCCTTCACCTCCAATATGACCCCAACAGTCTTTCTGCCCCCTTAGGGACTAAAGGATCCCCATTTTTTCCGCAAGAAAGAACATTTTGATTATGAAAGTTTTTTCATTTTTTTTTTAATATATACTGCTCCTTCTATACTGGAGGGCTACACTTTTCGGGCTCAGGTTTGCTGCCACCACCTACCAAACCCAGACATTTCTGAAAGCTAGATATCCGGGGGAGTCTAGGGTGGTATGACTTGCATGGTTCCCATAAAGTTTTCTTATCCATAATGCCGTGCAAGCCTCAAACTTTGACTAAAATTGCACTTTTACCTTGCATCTCTGTTGAGTACACTTCCAGAATCAGCAGGAATCCATAAAATTCCTACCGACCAGTTTTCCCACACTTGTCTCTATACAAATGCTACCCCACTTGTGTGGCATAGCCTAGTGCCCCCAACAGGCACAAATCAAACAAGGGTCAATAAGAGTCGCTCTCCGAAACTCCTATTTACCTTGGTTTGATGCTTGCCTTCATGTACTCTAGTCCCAGCTGCACAAGGGATGTGCCATTTTTATTGGTACACTTAGGGGAATGCTGGGTGGTAAGACATTTGTGGCTCCTCACATTATCCAGACCTTTCCATCACTTAAAAGCGAGAAAAATGAGTTTTTTAGTCGAAGTTTGAGCTTTGTAAGGGCTTCTGGGTAAGTAAACCTTTTGAGAGCAAAGCAAGTCACCCTACCCTGGATTTTACGGATTTCAAGTGTACAGGTTTGCTTGGTTTCCTTAGGTACCAGCTCAGCAAGGGCCCCAAATCCACAGCTAGTCATATAGCAAGAAAGGGCCAATTTTCAGATGAAAAATGTGATGTGTCCATGTTGTTTTTTGAGGCCTTTCTAACTGTGGGCATTAGACCTACCCACACACATGAGGTACCATTTTTATCAGGACACTTGGGGAAATACTGAGTGGTAGGAAATGTGTTGCGCCCCACAGATTCCAGAACTTTCCATCACAGAAACTTGAGGGAAATGTGTATTTTATTCAAAGTTTGACGTTTGCAAAGAAATCTGGGTAGGAAAACCTGTTGGAAGCCTTACAACTTACCCCATTCTGGATTTCCATGAATAACTAGTTTTCAAAAATGTAAATATTTGCTAGCTTTTCTTAAGGGCCTGCAGAGCTAGGGCCCAAAATTCACAGCTTCCCACATTTAAAATAAACAGTTTCCTGTCAAGGGCAGTAGGCCTGCCACAGAAGTGAGATTCAATTTGTATTGGGAGATATGTGGGAATACATAATAGTGAACATTTGTTATTACCAGTTGTATTTTTCTGCATTTATGCCTTCCAAATGTAAGGCAGTGTGTAAGAAAGCTAACATTTGGATGAACTAAACATGTGTATTTTTAAAGCATACGTTCACATATAGGTCTCTTGGTGCTGAATAGCAGATGTTTATTGTTACTCAATGGTACTCATTTTATTGACTTCAGATGGATGAAGGCTGAGTTTACCCACCGGTATTTGAACCTGTGACCATGAGATAGAACACAGGTCCCTGCAGTGGATGCATTAGTCCACTGAGCCACCAGACCCGGCTAAACTTACAAACCTTATATATTAACACAACTAGAAAGGTCTATCATCAGACATAATTGTATATTGCTTTTGTAAATAGGTCATTGTGACAAGAAATTATAAATGAAAATGTTGTCAAAATTGCATTTTGGTACTCATTTTCAACAGTTAGTTTGATTGAAAAAACCTTGAGGGATCTACAAAATTGGCCCCTTGCTGAATTTACAATTATGTCTACTTTTCAGAAATGTATAGTTCACCGGTATCACCCATAGGTTTCACCCTGGTTTCTATCAAAAACCGGAAGGAGGTTGAAAACACAAAAATGTGAAAAAACATGCAACCTCTCTGAAAAATGAAAAAACTGTGGTAATAAAATAGACGTTTTTTATTCAGCTCTGTGTGTATATGTTAGCCGGGAAAATTGTGATTTTAGCACAGCAAATCTTTTGTTGATGTAATTTTTCGAAGAAATAAAACTTACATTTTTGGAAAGCACTTTTTTCCCTATGTTTCCCCCAAAAACAAAATGTTGCTATATTTCGGCTATTTTCTTAGTTCCCTCCAGGGAATCTACAAACCCTAGATACCTTTGGAGTCCCTAGGACATTGGAGAAAAAAAAACCACAGACTTGGTGTGGATACCTTATGTGAAAAAAAGGTTATGGAGACATAAGTGCAAACTACCCCAAATAGACAAAAGAGGACTCAGCACTTGGGGGTGAAGGCCTAGCAGAGAAGGGGTTAGGTTTTGAACATTGCTCTGCCAGATTGATATTTGGTGTGCAAAGATGATGTGCCTGGCGAAGGAGATGTGGTGTTTTCCCCTTTGGAAATATTCACTGTTGTCTCTGGAGCTTATTAAGGCTGGAGCTGAATGAGTAGGTACAGTATAAAAAGAGCTAGAACAAAATCTGGGCCTGAAGAGTACTTTGTCATTTACCATACAGCAAGAGAAATATGGTATCACTTTTAGGGACTACTATTTTTGAACTAATTACAAATGAGGAGGTATTGTAGGATGCTAGTAGACTGGAGCCATATGTATAAATGCCTTTCGGCAGTCATTCGGCTCTGATTTTTTAGGGACTTGAGTACCTTCAATTTGAGTCATAAAGGAAAATCCACATTATGCTGGGTTTGGCATTTGATTTTCTAAAGTAAAATTGGAGGACAATGAAAGTGTATTATCTTTCAATAAACAATAAATTACAGAGGGCTTGATTTCAAGGTTAGACGGTGGGTTACTCAGTCAAAAATGTGATGGATATCTCGACCACCTTATTACAAGTACATTATATCCTATGGCAATCGTAATAAGGAGAACAGGACATCCGTCATGTTTGTGACAGAGTAATCTGTCTGCCAAACTCTGAATCAGTTCCTGAGGGTATAATATTATACTGTATATCCAATGTATAATATTCCAAAGAGGCTAAACCTGTGTTCCAATAAATACTCGAACCAACAAGTGAGATATCACACTGTGATTGGTCAGGGGTTGAATGTTCTTTGGCAGTGCACTAAATAAGAGAGTTTTGGGCAAATAATATTTAAAAACATCAGTAAGATTTGTGATACATTCAGGGCCGGACTGGCTACCGGGCAGTTTGGAATGCTACTGAGCTGGGGGCTGTTTTCGTTAATGGGGACCTGTGTGAGCTAAACAAAATTCATTTTCCTTTCAGTATTTCGAAGCACACACAGGTCTGCGTAAACGAAATCAGCCCCCACTGCAGTAAAATCAGCCAGCAGCTCGGCAGCATTCCAAACTGCCCTGTAGCCAGTCCGGCCCTAGATACATTTGCCATATTTGGCACTTTGATTGCATTTCTTGGTGGCATCGAAAATTGCCTGTTGATAACTTCTTCGAGAAAAATGGGTTTTTTTTGTGTTTTCTGTTGCCTGCTTATTATTGTAGCACAATAATTGGGATCAAAATATTCACATTCCTCCCTTTGCTTGTTAGTTTGACTGAAGTTAGTTCTTCTGTCTGAATATGTCTATCATAAATGTAAGGGACACTTGAAAAAAATTAATTGAGGCTGAGGACTCCTAAAAGAAGGCATTTGGAACAGCAGTAATACAAAGGAACAACATTTTGAATATTCCAGATTAGATGACTAATTGGTGTAAAGTTATAAGTGGAGAAAAATATGTTTTATTATTATATGTTGTCATATGCATCTGTAAACATTATGAACTCTTTATGTGATACTTTCTTCCAAACGTATTTTTCTATTAATCTGTAAAATGTTGTTGGATTTTTGCTACCTTGCTGTTAAAACAAACGGAAGGGGGGGACCCACGGTCTTCTACTGTTAACATGTTTGAGTGAATGCTAGCCCTTAGGCACAGGATGGCGCCCCTATTGCAAAAGGCAGGAGAACTCTTGAGATTAGTCAAGAATACCTGAAGGGACAAAGTAAATGTGTACTGGGTACCAGGATGGGCAAGAGGTTGTGATTATGAAGATTATTTTTCCTGTTTAGACCACTCACTGTTCTGAAAGAGCCCGCAAACAATTCACAATACCAGCTGTGTCAGTCCTCTATATTTCTGTGGTGAGTCCCCAAACTAATACTAAGTAGTAACAGGCAAAACTTCTATGACTGCAGAGATACAGACAGAACAAAGTAGGGAGCACACTCTTTCAATATGTGCCATACAGAATTCAAGTTAAAAAGGCGAATATTCAATTTAAAAATTTTCCCTGTATTCTATGTTGAAATAAAAACAGCCAACACATTTCATTCCTTCAACATAATGGATATTCTTAACCTTTATTTCCTGTTAGAAGAAAAAGTCTTTCCACTTTGGTATTCCCTGGTGCACAATTGTAAGAACATCTTTTTCTGAAGCTTTCCGTGATCAATTCATAATATAAAAAAACACACAGCAAGTATTGCATTGAGATATTAAGGCAACTGTCTTCATTTTTGTATCTATCTATCTGATTTTTATTTCCCTGATGAAAATGCCCATGTTCCAATCGGTGTAATCGTGGGGGTCCAGATATTTCCCTGCTGGTTCCTCCACCTCTGATCGGTTTGTGCTCAAAAGTTTCTGCTGCTTTGGTACTTTCTTAAAATATGAATTGATCATGAAGGGTTCAGAAAAATTCAACAGAGACTACCTTAGTGGAGAGATTTTCTCCAGCAATGCAAACTAGTCCTGAAGAAGTTCCATTATAAAGAAGGAATGAAACGCGTTGGTTTTTTTATTTCAAAATGGAATTAAGAATAAAGGAAGGTTTTTTAAAATTTGGAATGGGAGTTTTTTACTTGAATTTTGTATGGCATATATTTAAAGAGTGTATTCCATACTTTTATGCTGAGTTCTCTGGAAGAGATCAATGCGGTCAGCTGTTTGGTTGACTTAGGTACTTACTGTGAGCCCCACAGGGTATATATCATAGGTATGGGCTCTGGCAAGGCAATCATCTTGTTGAAACTGATTCTGGTAGACGAAGGAAGGATCAGTAGGATAGTTAAGGGGACAGTAATGTTATGGAGAATGTAATGTGTCCCTAGAGCCAGGTGAGCCAAAGATATCAGATCACGCTCAAAAAAAGGAGACTCCAGATGTAGATCAGCGAGTATCCATTTATTTCCTTTGACTCTCGCTATTAGATGAAATATCTACTCATTTGTAGGTAACTTTCACTCATCTTATTATCTCTCTCCAAAACTAACCACCCACTTCCTGTCCCTTTGGTGCTTGCTATGGAAGTTCCATTTGTTGGGCAGCTAGACTGCTATCTTGTCAACCAGTCATGTCCCTCCTCTGAGTACCTTACATCTCCCAACCCCACTTAAAGATTTTATTTCATTTCCTCAATGACATTCTTAGGATTTCAGGTCATTCTCTTTGACTTGTGTGCGCTCATGCTGGCCCCTGCTGCCGGGTGTGGTATCTGAGTAAGTTCATATTTTCTTTTCAACTCTGAAACCAGTTTTGGGTTTGGATTCTCCTTTCCATTGCTGTTTATGATGTATTATGGTTTGAACTGAGTTACGTTCCAGGTTATTTGCTTGTCTCCAGCTTGGACGCTGACCATAGCCCCTTTCCTTTCAACCACTCACAAATTGCAGGGATCAAATCTTGTGTCTGTCTTCTTAGCCTGCTGCTGTCTAATTGACACCCAATCACCTGTCTAGATTTTGGAGCCCGTTACCCTCTCTGAACTTCTGCATGTTCTTTCATCTTGTCCTTTGCTTTTGTGTCTCTAACTCGTACATCAGCAGGTGACTTGTGCATGCCCTCTTCGTTCATATGCTGGTTCCAGTGGTATTCTGGTGCATAGTTCTCGACCATATATGAGTGTGGTCGGGCATTGCCCTGTGGAGCATGTACAGTGTTGCTATAAGCTCTTAGAACTGTGTTGAGCGTCTGTTGTAGTGGTCCGAGGTCCAGTTCTCCTTGTTGTGTTGCTTTCTTCAAAGTTCTCATGAAACATGCTACCTTGCGATTGGCTTTTGGCCGGAGGGGTGTGATATTTTGGTGTCTGAAACCATGGTGCGCAGTGAACTCACAATAGTCTTGTCCATTGAATGGGGGCCCATTATCTGCTGTAACCATCTCTGAAATGCTGCATTCAAAAATATATCATTCAAATTAAGGATGCTTGATTTTGCATTAGTGGATGAGATCTGTTTTGCAATAGGGAATATATAGGAGCAGATGTATGACCGTAGTTTGTTGTTTCAAAAAGGTATTCAACCCTTTTCTAACTTCAAAAAACGATGGTGGTATATACCAATGCTATTTTGCGAGTCACAGACTCGCAGAATAGCATTTGCAACTCGCTATTAGGAAGCGGTGTTCCAAGGACTTCCTTTCCTAATAGCAAGTCCAAATGGTATGTACCATTGTTTTGTAACCGCATCTGCGGTCGCAAAACACTCGCAGTTTACCACCTAGTTCAA
The DNA here is from genome assembly GCF_964263255.1 of Lissotriton vulgaris. Lineage (NCBI taxonomy): Eukaryota > Metazoa > Chordata > Amphibia > Caudata > Salamandridae > Lissotriton > Lissotriton vulgaris. The sequence goes on along the minus strand of NC_141695.1, from coordinate 186,293,444 downwards.
GTAGGTGGTAAAACAATCGCAAATGGGAAAGGGTCCCTTGGGGACCCCTTCCCCTTTGTGAATGGGTGCAAAAATATTTTTTAAGGGCAGGCTGTGGTCCCAGGGACGACTGCCTGCCACTAAAAAATGAAACTGAAAAGTTTCATTTTTCTTTTTTAAATGCATCCCGTATTCCTTTAAGGAAAAATGTTCTCCATTTAAAAAAACTGCTTAATTGAAAAAGCAGTCACAGACATGGTGGTCTGCTGACCCCAGCAGGCCACCATCCCTGTGAATTCTAGCCATTCACAATGCGGTCCCAAATCGAGCTTGCCTCATGAATATTGATTAAGCATGCAATTTGCGACCCCATTGGGAATCGCAAATCTGAAACACTGTTGTACATTGCATTTTGCGAGTCGCAAATTGCGAGTCGGCCAGCAGGTGCTGTCCCATGCTGAAGGGGTGGTACTGAGGATGAGGACTACTGTCTGATCGGCGTTGAGCTTCAGGCAGCTGTTGGTCATCCAGACTGTGACGTCTTGCATTCCTTTCTGGAAGTTGAGTTTTGCAGTGGTGGAGTCTTTGGTGAGGGAGAGGATGAGCTGGGTGTCGTCGGCATAGGATACGATGTTGAGGCCGTGTTGTCAGGTGATAACTGTGAGGGGGGCCATGTAGATGTGTGCTGCAGAATGCAGCACACATGGATAAAGCAAAATTGAAGGAGAAATGAAACATTTCTCCTCATATCTCCTGCTTAAGATGAGGTATTCCCTGGTGATATTTTTGGTGCTGCCCCATACCTAGTGAATATAGGGCAGCATCAAAAAGTGATGGGTGTTGCAGCAGAACTCCCACTGCAACACCCATTGCAGGCCTCTTTCACACTAAGTGCTGAGTGAATAGGGGTATTATTTACAAGGAGACATTAAATCACCTTAAGTGGCTTAACACTGCCTTGTAAATAAGGAAAAGGACTTAACGCCACTAGAACATCAGAAAAGGTTAGATTCCGGTGGTGAGAACTCCTTGTAAAAGTGCTGCAATGTCTTACAGTAGTCCAGTCTTGTGGAGGCAAGTGCCAGGACTATTGGTTTGTAATAGGCCAGCGAAGGATGATGATAAAAATAAAATAAAAAAAACATATTGTGTGTCTGGGTGACCAGCGACGGTTCCTCATTGATGCAGGTTGTCCACCACACTGAGGGCCACATGATCAAGAACGGCGATAACAATATTGCCGCTTTAGCGTCAGGAAACTACTTCTAATGCTGCGATAATGGGCTTGATAGTATGCCCTTTTGAATTCCCATAGAAACCCTTTTTCTGGTGTGAACCTGGGCTTCTATGAGAATTCAAAAGGGCATATTATCAAGCCCCTTATCGCTGCTAAGGCGGCAGTTTCCAGCGGCTAAAGCGGTGATAATGTTATCGCCTTTCTTGATAATATGGCCCTGAATTTTTTAGATGGGTTTCTCAAAATGGAAAACTTTATTTTTTTTAGCATTTAGTTTCAGTTGATTGTTTCCCATCCATAAGTTGACATCTGAGAGACAATGTTAAGATGCTGAAAGTGGGGCTGGTGTTAGAAGACCAACCCCTGACTGTGAATGCGACATGCAAGGGAGGTTAACGGAAAATCAAACTTGGTAGGGCTCAGGGAAGTTCCCTGTACAACTCCAAAAGGTACAGGGAGAAGAGAAGATCAGAGGAAAAAAGGGCCATTGCTTGAGTTTGCCCTGTAGAAAAGATGGGAGCCAGTTCATTTCTCTCATTTCCTCCTAGAGCCAGTTAAGGAGGAGGAGGAGGTGGGAGACATAGTTGAATGCTGAAAAGAGGTTGAGGAGGACTATAACTCCAGACTCACCTCTGTCAAGGATACTGCAAAGTCATCAAAAGCAGAATGCTGAGCAGATTCAGTGCTATGATTCGGTCTGGAGCTGGTCTTTGCCTAATCTAAGAGTCCATTATTTCTAAAGAAGGCAGAAAATTGTTTATTTACTGTTGATTCAGTAATTTTGTAGAGATAGAAAAGCTTTGAAATTGGGTGGATTGTAAGGGTTTGCATACATGTTTTTTAGAGATGGAGTCATAATGGGTTGTTTCCATTCCCGAGGAAGTTGTTCAACGCTGAGGGAAGTGTTTCAAATACTTCACTCATCAATGAAATTGACTCTCCCAATTTAATTGGCAATGCATGTTTCATTTCAACCTTTAAGAAAGCAATTGTCAACAGTTCCTGCATTGACCAGAAAACCTACAATCAGTTGCCTTTTATATATTTGACTACATTAAACTTCCAGCAAACAAATTATGGACGGAATGCTGACAATGCAAACATTCTCCTCCAGTCAAAAGATCTGGGGTAAATCCATCGTTCTTTTGCTCACCATGCCACCCCAGTCATATGCAAATTAGTCTTGACCCTGTGCCTCATGGGAACAGTCCAGACTGAACTGCCAAGCCAGGTCATCCCTGGACCGGAAACAAGCATCCTGAGACCGGGATCAGGGTATGTCACCCTTATTCAGCCAGGCTAGCTTGAATCCAGTGGCACAGTGAGCAAGGGACCCACGTCTGAGCATACCCAACCCACTTACGGCAAAAAGTGTTACAGAAAACAAATGATGGATGTAATGCTGACAATGCAAACATTCTCCTCCAGTCAAAAGATCTGGGTTAAATTCATCGTTCTTTTGCTTACCAAGCCACCCACTTTAGACCTGGCCATATGCAAATCAGTCTTGACCCTGTGCTTCATGGGAACGTCTAGGTATACCCATCCCACTTAGGGTGAAAAGTGTTACAGCAAACGAATGATGGATGGAATGCTGACAATGCAAACATTCTTCCCCAGTCAAAAGATCTGGGTTAAATCCATTGTTCTTTCACTCACTATGCCACCCCAGTTTAGACCCAGCCACATGCAAATCAGTCTTGACCCTGTGCCTCATGGGAACAGTCCAGACCGAACTGCCAAACGAAGTCCTCCCTGGACCGGAAACAAGCATCCTGGGACCGGTTTCAGGGTATGTCCCTCTTCTTCAACAAGGCTAGCTTGAATCCAGTGGCACAGTGAGCAAATAACCCACGTCTGGGCATACCCATCCCAGTTAGGGCGAAAAGTGTTACAGCAAACAAATGATGGACAGAATGCTGACAATGCAAACATTCTACCCAGGTCAAAAGATCTGGGTTAAATCCATTGTTCTTTTGCTCACCATGCCAGCCCAGTTTAGACCCAGCCATACGCAAATCAGTCTTGACCCTGTGCCTCATGGGAACAGTCCAGCCCGAACTGCCAAGCCAGGTCATCTCTAGACTGGAAACAAGCATCCTGGGACATGTTTCAGGGTATGTCACCCTTCTTCAACTAGACTAGCTTGAATCCAGAGGCACAGTGAGCAAGGGACCCATTGCTCACTGTTCATATAACTTTAGTAAAGTTCAAACAACTTTTTTCATACTCTGTCTTTTGATAACTTGTTCCTCTGCCCTTGTTAGACTGGGAATGTGGGATATTTTCCATGCTCTGGATTTCATTGCCTCACAACTGAGATAAAGTTTCAACTTGGCAGCATTTCATAAAAACAAAACAAACAAAAAACAAGTATATGATTGTTCGGAAACTCTTCAGGTCTATTATTAAATGAAACCACTTCCACTGAATTGCAATTAGCAACTCTTAAGAATGAATCTTTCACTTCCTCTTTCCATGAAATGAAACAAACAGTCCTGTTTCACTGGATACTTGAAACTTAAGCAGTAAATTCGTCGGTAAGATTTGTGTAAGATATTTTGGGCCAATAACAAAAATGTGATGGGATTTAAAGATAACTTTACTAAGTGAAATCTCTTCCAGTGACAATTTGTGTAAATATTTAATTTTTAAAAGCCAAAGAGGATGTGGAAATGAGCCCAAAAATATCCTGATTTTCAAGGCACTACAAGAAGTGTAAAATATTGTAGTATATTGGTCCAGTATAATTGCTCAATAAATAAATACATTTCATTTTACAGAGTTGACAAAGTATTCTTCATTCCTGTTACACAACTACTATTACTAATTTACACTGTTTCTAAATGGTGTTAGTTTTAAATGTCTGATACGAACCATTGCTGTTTTCCATATGCTCAAAAGACATATCACCACAGTTCAAATGCCCAGTGTGTGAAGTATTCCCAAGGTTTTCCTGTCCTTCTATATGATGTACTGCCAGTTTCCGTGATACGTTTTTGGGATTCTGTGCAGCGTAAGGCCCAAGATATGGGCTCTCTCGACCAATAGTTGACTTAGTCAACATACCAACATGAGATACAGAACTAAGTGGACTTTAACTCATGCAACCCACTGAGCATTACATACGGAAGATGTGTAGTAGTCAACAATCAGCCCAGGAGTATTTCTTGTTAGAGTGCTCCAAACCGGTTTTTTTCACCATGAATAGACACCCTCATAAATTCATACTAAGAATATAATTTTAAGATTTTATTAAAATCAACATCCTATCCATGTGCATATAACATGTTTAGAGGTTACAATGAAAATAAGCAATATAAAGGCGACAATTTTAGCCAACGAACAAAACTATAGAAAATATTGCGATATTTCAATGGTCACTCATAATTTCCGTACATCAGTTCTCCAACCCTTCCCTTAATTTCTGTAACAAAACCAATTTTAGCACCAGAAGGGAGACATTGCTTTGTTTTTAGATAACCTTCTCTGGCCTGCGTACCTTAGTGGAATTACTGAGATACTGGTTCTAAAGACGACCGTAGTTGTATTTGTCTCCACACTCAGCAGCTATGGTGTCCCCAGGCAGGCCTATAAGTCTGTGTTAAGACTCAATGTGCCTTTGCTGGAGCTCATCTTTTTCTGCGCTTGTTTTGTTGACTTTAGGACTCTGAGCACTTTACCCCTGCTAATCGGTGCTAAAGTGCATGTGCTTCTTCCCTAGCAAAGTGTAGTCTCTCCTGGTAACAAAGCAGTCCTTCTGGCAATTTGCAGATGTAGAGTCAGCGATGTCTGGTTAAAGGTCAAAAAGTGTCTGATTTGGTGGGGCCAGAACCAACTCAACGAGCAGCAGGTCAACACAGCAACTTACCATGGTGCTTTTGCCACCCCCACCATCACTCTTTACTTGCCCACCTGCACTTCCTTGTTGGTCCCATTACTGCTGCTCATCTTCCCCTTACCCTTGCATCCAAGCCATGTGCTACTCCCCAAATGCACTGATCTTTGAGAATTTTCTATTTTCTCCATCTACTTTTACTCTATGCCTCATCCCATCTTATCCTGTTAAATGTGCCCCTCCCACTGCTCCTTTGTTGGCCAATTCTCCATCTTCTCTACTGACTCTCCTGACTCTTGCTCAATCTCACTTTGTTCCTTTTTCTACTTTAACTCTCCTTTCATACGCCTGTTAGTTTTGCCTTCTGCCTCATTAACATCCACATTTTGAATCATGTTTGACCTCATGCTCTTCTCCTTGAGCCTCAGATTGTTTCTTTGGAATGTCACTAATCTATTTCTCTCCAGTTTCCCCATTGAGGGGCCTCCTTAACCTTGCATTTCAATTCTGCAGTACCACCTCACACTACTGCTTATTCTCCTCCCTAAAGCATGCTTTCATGACTGCAAGTTCTATTCTAAAGTCTCCATAGTCACTGCCAGGACTTTCCTGGCCACTCTTTTCCCATCATTACTTCTCCCTCCTGATCACCTGTCACTCTGATCTCTGCTTCCTGATGTGTACAATTACTCTACTTTACTTATCCTGCCCGACAAGTGGAGATCTTGCCATTGTCAGTGAGAAGAGGAAGTGTGAAGCAATTTTTTTACTTACCCCGCCCGCTTCCTACTCTCACTGCAGTATTGCCCCTGTCTTGTGGCACAGGCGCCTGAGTTGTGAGGCAAACCCTCCAAGAAGCCTGGTGTCTCAGGGTCCTCTCTTTCTTGCATATTAATATTCCTCCATTTCTTTCTAAAGTCCTGCTTTCTAACTCAGAACCCCGATTCTCAATCAGTAGATTTTGTAGAGTGCTTCTTGTCACCCGTGCACTGGCGGGATCCAGTTGATTAGCCGAATAACCCCGTCTTCAGGGACTTTCAGAACTCTGAAAGAGATGAGGAGGTCCGCAGATGAAATGGTAGCTCCAGAAAATCACAAACAAATGTATGTAATTCAACACTACCCCCCAGGGGTACTTTGTGCAGTGAGAAACTAATTAGATGCACATTTCGGACTTCCTTCACTTTGTTCACCAACTTACAAGTAGTCCAAAAAATACTTGTACTGACTGCAGGCTACTAGTCAAGACCAGAGATGTCTTCATAGTATTGTGTCCTTTTCATAAGGCAGTATTTGGTCGTGTCCCTTCCTTTTTTGAACACACACTCACAAAGCCAGTCTGTCTGGAAATGGCTCCTCGCATTTTGACTTTATCAACACTTGTTTTTTTGTTTTTCTAACTTAATTGTTGGAGGAGCTGCCAGGGCTCGTCCATGCAGCAAGAAAGACTTAAGGCAAAAATATGTTTTAGCTCTACATAAACACACATCACCCTAGTAGCTGTCTCTGGCCCTGAACAGAAGTACTCTGTGTGTGTGCGTGTGTGTGTGTGTGTGTGTGTGTGTGTGCGTGCGTGTGTGCGTGTGTGTGGGTGTGTGTGTGTGTGTGTTTGTGTGTGTGTGTGTGCGTGCGTGTGTGTGTGTGTGTGTGTGTGTGTGTCTGAAGAAGGCTGACCTTTTTCCCCCATGCTCTATGCTATTGCAGGCGGAAAAAAAATATGGCTGATATAGTAAAAAACAGTGGATGAAGGCTGCTGGCTGAAAAACCCCTATAATAAATCAAATTGTTCAAATAACTTTAGTAAAGTTCAAACAACTTTTTTCTTACTCTGTCTTGTGATAACTTGTTCCCCTGCTCTTGTTAGACTGGAGGTGTGGGATATTTTCTAATCTCTGGATTTCATTGCCTTAAAACTGAGACAAAGTTTCAACCTGGCAGCCTTTCATAAAACAAAACAAAACAAATATATGATTGTTCGGGAACTCTTTAGGTCTATTATTAAATGAAAACACGTCCACTGAACTGCAGTTAGCAACTCTTAAGAATGAATATTTCACTTCCTCTTTCTATGAAATGAAACAAACAGTCCAGTTTCACTGGCCACAGGTCTTGAAACTTAAGCAGTGAATTCATCGGTAAGATTTTTAGTAAGGTATTTTGGGCCAATAACAAAAACGTTCCAGGATTTAAAGATAACTTTACTGAGTGAAATCCCTTCCAGTGACAATTTGTGTAATTTATTCATTTTTAAAAGCCCAAAGATGCTGTGGAAATGAGCCAAAAAATATCCTGATTTTCAAGGCACTGCAGGAAGTGTAAAATAGTGTAATATATCGATCGAGTATAATTGCTCAATAAATTAATGCATTTAATTGTACAGAGTTGACTGATAGTATTCTTAATTCCTATTAGAAAACTGTTATTACTAATTTACACTGTTTCCAAATGTTGTTAGTTTTAAATGTATGATACGAACTATTACTTTTTTCCATAGGCTCGAAAGACATATCACTACAGTTCAAATGCTCAGTGTGTAAAGTATTCCCAAGGTTTTCCTGTCAAGGAACTCTATACTGAAAGAGATAGTGCAGACACCCACCTTCAATATGATGTACTGCCAGTTTCCGTGATGCTTTGTCGGGGTTCTGTGCAGCATAAGGCCCTAGATATGGGCTCTCTAGACCCTCTTACAGTAGTTGACTTAGTCAACATACCAACATGAGACACAGAACTATGGGCCAGATGTAGGTAGCCCTTTACCGATCGGAAACGGCCGAAAATACCGATTTTCGGCCGTTTCCGATCGGTAAAGGGCTATTGAGATGTAGGGGCACATTTTCGGTAATTTTACCGAATCGGTATCATTACCGAATCGGTAAATTTACCGATTCGGTAATATGTACCGAATCGGTAAAATAATTACCGATTCGGTAATATTTACCGATTCGGTAAAATTACCGAAAATGCAATGTAGGTGGCCAATTTACCATTGGCACATGGCTTACAGAATCGGTATTTTACCATGGAATACAAATCCATGGTAAAATACCGATTCCTGTGTACATGCACATCTGTGCATGTACACATGTGCCATGTGACAGACAGACGTGCCCTTAGGGCATGTCTGTGTGCCACATTGCACACATGCCCGTTTTGGGGGTGCTAGAGGGTGTCAAAGTGACACCCCCTGCACCCTTGCCAAAGTCGGTATTTACCGATTCGGTAAATACCGATTCGGTATTTGACTTGAATCCTATGGGCTTCAAAGGCCCATAGGATTCAATAGCAAATACCGATTCGGTATTTACCGAATCGGTAAATACCGAATTTTAAGGATTCGGAAAAGAATCCAGATGTTGGGACCTACATCCCATTTACCGATTTTGAAATACCGAATCGGTAAAATTCGGTATTTCAAAATCGGTAAATGGGATTTACCTACATCGGGCCCTAAGTGGACTGTAACTCATGCAACCCACTGAGCATTACATACAGAAGATGTGTAGTAGTCAACAATCAGTCCAGTGAGAATGACAGGAGTATTTCTTGTTAGAGTGCTCCAAACCATTTATTATTTTCACCATGAATAGATACCCTCATAAATTCACACAGAGAATATCATTTTAATATTTTATTAAAATCAAAATCCTATCCATGTGCATATAACATGTATAGTGGTTACTATGAAAATGAGCAAAATAAAGGCAACAATTGTAGTCAACAAAGAAAACGACAGGAAATATTGCGACATTTCAATGGTAATTTCCGTATGTCAGTTCTTCGACCCTTCCTTCAATTTCTGTAACAAAACTAATTTTAGCACCAGAAGGAAGACTTTGCTTGTTTTTTTAGATAACCTTTTGTGGCCTGCGTACCTTAGTGGAATTACTGAGATACTGGTTCTAAAGAAGACAGTAGTTGTATTCGTCTCCACACTCCGCAGCTATAGTGTCCGCAGGCCGGACGATAATCTGTGTTAAGACTCAATGTGCTCTTGCTGGAGTTGGCCTTTTTTCCAGGGTTAGCACAAACATTTTGCCTTCCTTCTCCTCTTTTTCTGAGCTAGTTTTGATGACTTTAGGACTCTGAGCACTTTACCCTGCTAATCGGTGCTAAAGTGCATGTGTTTCTTCCCTAAGCACATGAATAATTGGTGTATATCTGATTGACATATTTATTTTACATGTAAATTCCTTGTAAAGCGGTTTGCCATAAACCCAGCACCTGTAACCTAAATGCTATGAGTGGGCTGCAACACTGAATGTGCAACCCACAGAAGTAGCCTTTCAAAACTGTCTCAGGCTGCCACTGCAATGCCTGAGTGTGCAGTTTACTTTCACGTCAACATTGCTTTTAAAACTACTTGCCAAACCTTAAACTCCCCTTTTATTACATATAGGTCACACCTAAGGTAGTCCCTAGGTAGCCCTAAGGGCAGGGTGCTATGGAAGTAAAAGGAAGGACAATGTTCTGTTGTGGTTTGCATGTCATGGTAGTGACAAACAGCCTTTTTCATTTTTCATTACAATTAGGCCATACCCTCACGTAGGTTAGCATTAGGATTTACCTTACCCCTTTTTGTCACTGGCAATTTCTGATCACAGAGGAGTAGCTTTTTGATGTTTATATGTTTAGAAGAGTATTGATAAATCCTACTTACTGGTGAGGCTGGATTTAACTTTATTAATTTAGAAATGCCACTTTTAGAAAGTGGACATTTCTCTGTACTTAATGCGCTATGTGCCTGACACCCTGTCTCCAGTACACATCGTGGTTGGGCTGGGTGACAGCTCCATTTGTGCATTCCCTCTAGACAGCCACAACACAGGTCCCTCACCTGCATCTCCAAACACCTGCATATGATGAGTTTTGGGCTGAGATGAGTGGAAGGGACGCAAGTCTGCCCGCCAACTTAATAGGCCCCTTTGTGTCTCCCTGGTCATGGCCTACACTGAGCGAGCGCTGCACCTGACCGCTGATTGGAAAAGATAGATCGCTTTGTGTTTCTCATTTTTAGAACTCCGACTCCGGGAAGGAACTTGCCATGTGAAGTCCCGAAAGGAACAAGGACCACGAGTGAGCACTTCATTTCGTGCCCACCTAAGCACTCTGCTCCAAGAACAAATGTGGCAGCACTCCCAGCAGATGCTCCAGTGCACCTTACAACCCGTGCTGACCTAACAACTTCAAGATATGCCTACTTCCTTTATCCGAGCATGCCTAACAACATCATGGCCTACCTCCAGCCACGAAGGGATCTGCAGCACAACTCCCTAGACTGAGCCTTTTCTTGTTGTCAAAGGCACTGTGTTCCCCCCAAGATCTGTGAGGCATTTTCAGCCGGCATATGCAACATCGGGGGATGCAGAGGATACATTATCTGCATTCCGGTCTCGAGGAACCATACAGAAGCTTTCTCTATGAGATTTGGTAGGGAGTATGATGCTGGTGCTCCTAACACAGCGAACGCTCCTGTTCCTTCCTTGCTAGTGTTTCCATAATGTAGCTTACAGGAGCAGAGCCTATTATTGCACAGTATTTTCAATTTAAACATGCATATTTTGAATGCACATATCCTTAAAAGTATTTATGGCATTCCTATCGACTTGCTTTTGTTTCATTGAGAATACAAATAGCTATTTTCATAAACCTGTGTGGAGTCTTATTGTTCTAACCGACCATTGAAGAGAATGAAGGCAATACCAACAGATGAAAACATTTATTATATTGTAAAACCTTGGGTTCTGAGCAGTCAGCAATGTCAGTAAAGAAAGTTGGGATCTACAGCTACCACCGCCCATGAATGTTGACTGAGCCTTGCATGCTGGAAGAACCATCCACAGAAATCAGGGTATTGTACTGTATAGCAATATTTGTATAGCACTTACAACCCCTATGTAAAGCGCAGAAGTGGTTGCCTTCATGGGTAACATGCTACAGCGTGTAGGGTGCATGTTTAGAAGTGTGTTGTCTTTGTATTCATCATGTGTGAAAAGTGTTTCCATGTTGGGCAACATGACCACCAAGGTGTAGTTATCATGTTATGGGAAAGAGGGGCTGGCATGTTATGGTTTTCAGTAAGCTGGCAGCTTTGAACAGTTCTGCAGGTGCCTTTATGGTATTTCTTATGATCATGGTCCACTTAGCTAGTTACTCCACTAGATTTCCATTCTGATATAAAATGTTTAAAGAAAAAAGACAATTGTCCTAAGCAGGCATAGGTTAAAGGGAGAATCTGCTATGATGGACTGTGTTAATATCACCCTGTAAGAAACTGTGTTGTCAGTTGATGGGGTTAAGTACCCACCTCATATCATATTTCTTGTCCAGTCCTTGTCATTGTGAGCTACTAAAGTCACTAAATAAGCCTAAGCTCCAGCCCCTTGTAGCTATAGGAGAGAGCAGACATTGCTTCACTAAGCGGAAATGTCTAAAGTATTTATGCAGTCATAAATAGGTAACGAGGTCAAAATGCAAAATAGTGCAATTTAATAAACAAAACAGCACCAAAAATGATAAAAACATCAAAGGGGAACAAGAGATATGATGTTTCAAAGTTTCAAAGTTTTAAGTAGCAATGATTGTCAATGGTCATGGCAGAACATGACCTATGCGCAATGTGAAGCTGACCACGTTGGGGTGCAGGTCGGATACACTAACCAAGTTTGTCCTGGTTAAGATTTCCCCTTCTGACTTCTGTCCTTTAGTTGTTAATCCACCACATGACATGGGTACAATCCTAAAGCCCCAAAGAATTCAGAGGACACAATTTGAGACTCACAGTGTGACAGTTACAGGCCAACAGGATAGTCTAGTCCAGGTCCAGCAGCCAATGGTCAGCTGGGAAGTTGCAAGAAAACACCTAGAAGATTGTTATTACCCTGGCGGACGCCCTAACCAGTCAGATAAAGGTTACCAGGGCTAACCCTTCCCACTTTGGGCATTTTCTAAGATGGCCAAAGTCTTCACCCACAATAAACACCAGGTTGTGATGGCTGGCAGTATGTGGGGGGAGTGTAATATGGTGATCCCACTATCTTCTCACATCTAACACCAAACTCTAGTTTGTTGTAGACCCTGTACCCGCAACTACCTCAGAGACAGAAATCTGATTTAACAAAAGTGAACTTTCAGCAGCCAGAACGTGGGTTCACAAAAACTGTTTTGACAATCTGCTTCCCTCTTCTGAAATACACCCCAAATGTTATATGTGAACCCAGAAGACCTGTCAAGCAAGCTGTGAAAATGTAATGTCAATAGCGATCCCTGTTATTGGATCCTGACTGACTGGGAATACAGCAGACGGGTCCAGCTAACATTTGCCTGTGACGAGGAATCCTCTTTAAAGTGCGTCCCTAGAGTCATATGAAAAATCCCAGCAGACTCGTCATGCTTAATGTTATCCAGTATTAGGGGTGTCTTTCATAGATTCACATGCCTGAATCATTCCCCGTCGTCGAGACGGGAGCCTCCGGTACATAGAAAAGTAATGTCCTATAGACATACATAGAGAAAATAGGCCTAAGGGCCTCACCTTAGTAGCCTATCCTTGTCCTTATGTAAAAAGGAACAAACTCTTAGAGCCAGCCAATCAGCTATGACCTCCCTCTAGAACCTTCCTGGCAGGAGCCTCAGTCCCTCAGATTTTCTACCGCACGTTGTGCTAGGGAGTCTCCAGCCTGAGTTCTCCTCAGGATCTCTTAAAAAAGCAACTTGTTCAGTTTTAAAAGTGGTTTCTTTCTTCTACATCTCGACAAGGATTACTTCAAACCACTTATCACTGCAGTAAGTGATTTCTTTCTTCTGAATTCTGACATGTCTGAGTCCCAGAAGAAAGCCCTTTTCAGGGCCTGCTCTTCATGTGGGAAGAAAGGCTACATGTGGAGGATAAGCATGCCCTGTGCTTATATTGGCTTTATCCAGACCACGTCCCTAAAGACTGTAAAATATGTAGGTCTTTCCCCAACAAGACCTTGAGGGACAGAGAAGGTCACCTGCTCATCTGGCTTGACAGGCTAACGGAGAGGGAGAATGTGGAATCTTCAGAGGGGAGCATTTCAATGACCTCAGAAGTCTCCCTAAAGAGGCCAAGGGTAACTTCCCCTGGCCCCTCAGACACTCCTCCTATAAAGGCACAAAAGAAGTCTTCAGAGGCAAGATCTACGACATCTTCAGTGTCTGCCAAGGACCCCCAGACTTTTAAGAAGCCTACACAGTCGTCCAGCAGGCATGCGACGTCCTCCTCAACGCAAAAAAGAGTTACCACAGCGACAACGACTGTGTCGACGACGACAGCGTCGTCGGTTTACCCATCGACGACGACAACTCCTTCATCGTCGTCAGCAGGTAGACCTATTCCATCTATAATCCTACTGAAACCGTCGTCGACGTCCAAAACCTCGTCGACGACGAAGATTACACCGTCGACGACGGCGTCGTCGATGAAGAGCCCACCGTCGACGAACATGTTGACAACGAAGGCGTCGACGACGAAGGCGTCGACGACGAAGACGTCGACGACGAGCTCACCGTCGACGAGGAATGAAACGTCGACGAGCGCATCGTCGACGAGCGCATCGACGTCGAAGACATCGTCGACGATGAAAATACCATCTACGGAGGCACCGTCGACGAAGGCCTTACCGTCGACGAGGACACCATCGACGGGGGATTCGTCGTCGACTTTGGCCATTTCTGAGCCGTGGAAGAAATCCAAGCTGGTAGAAATGTCGTCTCTAACCCTGCCACCGTCGACGACACCAGCAACGACGGCAGGGGCTCCTGCAACAGGTTCTGCGTCTGGCAAGATAGCCAAGCCGCAAATTACACCGGAAACAACGTCTCCAAGTAAAGTGCAAACTCATTTGCCTTCAGAAATTTTCCAGAGTGAAGAATCTGAAGAAGAAGAACTCCTGGATCAAGCTACTTCCATTTCAGACCTTCATGTAAAATGTCAAGGCACGGACGAGGAACAGGAGGAAATGAGTTACCATGAACACTCTGTCCAAACTCATGTTCGCACGGAGGTCACCCTGATGGTATGCCTTCCCGCTTCTATTGTTAATGGCCTTAAATACCTTATCCAGGACTACAAACAACGTTTCCTGGAAACACCGGCAACTGAGACAGGGGGCCAGACACCTGCTATAAATACTCCAGCGGCAGCCCCAAAACAGACTCGGCCTGTTACTCAGGTCCGCCATGAGAAGGTCCAACCTCAGGTGATAGTGTCATCAGATGAGGAAGAAGATGAGGAACTGGAAGAGGGAGAAGTCCAGGAAATCCAGTTGGACCATGAAGAGGAGCAAGAGTATGTAGCGTCTTCCCCAGCTTCACCCCAACCACGCCAGGCAGATTCACCACCAGTGGATATTGGCGGTTTCCATAAAATAGTGGAAAGGGCGGCAAAGCGATTTCATATGGTGATGGAATCGACTGAGACTGAGTGCTTCTTACATGACTTCAAGGAGCAAACACAGAAAACAACGAAGTCTATACCAATAATAGAATTTCTCTGGGACCAGGGAAAGAAACTGATGCTGACGCCAGCCTCTGTACCTGTGGTTGTTCCGCACCTGGATAAAAAATACAAGGCCCCACTTACAGCGGCAGCTTGCCTAAATGGACACCCGAAACCGGATTCGGTTGTAACCCAGGCGGCCCAAAAGAACTCTCGCAACCCTTCCTCCCTCTGTCGGCCCCTCCGGACAAGGAAGGCAGGAAGTTGGACACAATCGGTAAACGGTTTACAACAACATCGGCCATGACCATCAAAGTGGCCAACTCCATAGCTCTGTTGGGGCGTTATAACCGCCAGCTCTGGGAAGATATAGTCCCATATTTAACGGAACTGCCTGACACAGTTCAGGGGGAAGTCAAGGCACTGCTTACGGAGGGTCAAAGCTCAGCAGCTGAAATCATTGATTGTGCCATAGATGCAGCCATGACTGGCTTTCGTCAACTAGCTGGGGCAGCAGTCCTGCGCCGTCAAGGATGGCTTAAGGCAACGTCGTTCAGACAGGAGGTGCAGACGAAAGTGCTGGACATGCCCTTCGACGGCCAGCACCTTTTTGGTGACAAGATTGACGAGGCGCTCCAAACGATAAAGAAAGACACTGATACTGCTAGAGCACTGGGTACTTTACAGGCACGGAACCTGTCCTTTCGAGGCAACAAATCTAGGGGACAGTCCTCTTACAGAGGATCCTATCAAAATAGGTCCTCGTATTCCTACCAGAATAAATCTCAGTACCAACAGAAGCAGCAACAGGGTCGTCAGTCTTGTTACGGAAGGTCAAACTTCAGGGGCAAAAATCAGAAGAGGGGCACTGGCGGCCGCCAGTGACCAATTACTCCAGTCAGTCCAGCAACTATATCCCTCATTAAAAATTGGAGGAAAATTGACCCATTTCCTAAACAATTGGCATCTCATCACCACAGATCGGTGGGTACCTCAATTAATAAGATTCGGCCATTCCCTAGAATTCACCACCATCCCTCCTGCAACACCTCCCCGCAGACTGCCACACAAACATCTACGCCTGCTACTCCAGGAAATATCTGCGATGCTGAAGAAAGGAGCAATCGAACGAGTTCCATCGTCTCTAAGAGGGAAAGGTTTCTATTCCCGCTTCTTTCTTATACGCAAGAAGGAGAAAAAAATGGAGGCCCATTCTAGACCTCAGGGCGCTCAACTCTTTCCTGAAAAGTCAGTCGTTCAGGATGGTGACGATCCAAGAAATACTAGGCATA
Organism: Lissotriton vulgaris; assembly: GCF_964263255.1. NCBI lineage: Eukaryota > Metazoa > Chordata > Amphibia > Caudata > Salamandridae > Lissotriton > Lissotriton vulgaris. The sequence continues at coordinate 186,277,638 of NC_141695.1, read as the reverse complement.
CTGGAAAAAGGAGATTTCATGACATCTTTGGATCTCCAAGATTCCTACTACCACATCCCAATCCTCAAGTGTCACAGAAAATTCCTGAGATTCGAAGTGGCAGGACAGCATTACCAATTCAAGGTCCTACCGTTTGGCCTCAAATCCGCTCCGCGGATTTTCACCAAGTGCCTTGCACCAGTGGCAGCTTTCCTGCGTCAAATGGGTCACCAAGTCTTCCCCTACCTCGACGACTGGCTGGTAAAGGCACCTTCAGCTGCAGGCGTGACCGAATCCTCCAACTCCTGCACCACTCTTTTTCAGCAGCTAGGATTAACTCTCAATCTCGAGAAATCCTGCATGATTCCTACAAGAAACATCACCTTCCTCGGGGCAACCTTGAACACGGAGTGCGCAAGGGCATTCCCTTCAAAGGAGAGGAAAAACAAAATAATATCTCTGGCCACGGCTGTGGCTTCAAGGAAATCCCTAAAAGTTCGAACCTACAAATCACTCCTAGGAAGGATGTCTTCTTGTATACTCCTCATCCCTCACTGCAGACTCAGGATGCGCCCATTGCAAGAAGCCCTCACGAACTAATGGACACAGAGTACAGGTTCCTTCGAGGACATTGTGAAGATAACACCACAAATATCCAAGAGTCTGGACTAGTGGAGGAGTCACAAGAATCTGTCTATAGGACTGCCATTCCTACTTCCAGCAACACCTCTGGTGATCACCACGGATGCCTCCCTGGAAGGCTGGGGAGCTGTCCTCCAGGACCTTCGAATAAGCGGCAAATGGACAACTCAGGAGAAGCAACTCCATATAAATCTTTTGGAACTGAGGGCTGTGTATCTGGCACTACAAGCCTTTTTACCACGCATCCAGAACTCCCAGGTGCTCGTCAGAACGGACAACACCACGACGATGCACTATCTCAACAAACAGGGAGGAACGCGTTCGCTCACTCTATCACGCGAATCGCAAAAGGTCTGGAACTGGCTTGTACTCCATGGGATCACGCTAAGGGCGGACTATGTCCCGGGCAAGGACAACAGCATTGCGGACGCCCTAAGCAGACAAAAATCCCTCTCCCACGAGTGGGAGCTCGACAACAGTACACTGGATCACATATTCTCAGAATGGGGAGTCCCAGGAATCGACCTGTTTGCCACCAAGGGGAACGCCAAATGCCCAAACTACGCAAGCTGGCGTCCCCAACCAGGGTCACTCGGAAATGCTTTTTCCATCGGTTGGTTCAGCGTATTTGCGTACGCTTTTCCACCATTTCCGATGATTCCCAGGGTCCTCAGGAAGATGAAGGCGGAGCCTTGTACCCTGATCCTAATTGCCCCGTTCTGGCCGAGGCAGCACTGGTTCTCGGATCTTCATCGCCTCTCCATCAGGACACCGCTTCGTCTGAAGCAGCACCCGAACCTACTGACAATGTCCAACAGGCAGGTACAACACCCGAACCTGCAATCACTCAGGTTATCGGCCTGGCTCCTGAGCACAGAGAGTTCTGTAGTTTGAACATCCCGCAGGAATGCAGGGACGTACTGACAAAAGCGAGAGCAGACACTACCAACAAAACATACTCTCTCATATGCAAATGATTCTGCATATGGTGTTCAGAGCAAGGCCTGAGACCACTACATGTCACACCCGAACAGATATTGCCATATCTGCTGCATTTGGCACAGTCAGGACTGGCGCATGCATCCATAAAGGTGCATCTGGCGGCCATCTCACGATTCACCAGGACTTTCAAAGGACCATCTCTGTGGTCCAATAGGCTTGTCAAGCAGTTCCTAAAGGGACTTTATAGATCCTTCCCGAGACCTAGAAGGGTCCCTCCGACATGGCACCTCAATTTAGTCCTCAACCAACTCATGAAGCACCCTTTTGAGCCCATTCATCGAGCATCCATCAAGTACATCTCATGGAAGACGGCTCTACTACTCGCTCTAACATCTGCCAGGAGAGTAAGCGAGCTACAGGCTCTATCCATTCAGGAACCCTTCATGCAGTTCAAACAGGACAGGGTGGTGCTGAGGACAAATCCTAAGTTCATACCGAAAGTGCCTTCAGACTTTCACCTCAATGAACCGATGGTTCTACGTTCTTTCTTTGCAAACCCTACCACCGCAGAAGAAAGGTTGCTACACTCCTTAGACCTCAAAAGGTGTCTAAAGTTTTACATAGACAAAACAAAGACTTTCAGGAAATCATCACAACTATTTGTGGCCTACAGTAGGCCATGGATGGGTATGCCTCTAACGAAACAGAGCATCTCAAGGTGGATCTCCTCAGCGATAGCATTCTGCCATGACAGGGCCGGACGGCCTTTGAGTGCTAATGTTAAAGCGCATTCCACCAGAGCGATGTCCACATCAGCAGCGCTGTTCGCTGGAGTGCCGATTTTGGACATATGCAGAGCGGCGACGTGGAAGTCACCGCACACCTTCTCCAGACACTACTGCCTGGATGCTGAACTTCTGAAGGATGCAGCAGTGGGCCAGGCGGTGCTTCGCCATCTATTCCAGTGAGGTGAGCCTTCCAACATCCCGCCATCCTGGTATGCACATTTCTTGTCTTTATGATATATTGATTTATGCTATTGTTTCAAAGTCGTATGGTAATATGTGCATTATCTAAAATGACTTTATAGCAGGATTACATCAGAAATGTGCATAATGTATTGCTGACTACTCTGATTCAGGCATGTGAATCTATGAAAGACACCCCTAATACTGGATAAGAAACGCGTTACTTACCTGTAACAGCAGTTATCCAGTATTGGTGTCTTTCATAGATTCACATGCAGCCCTCCCGCCTCCCCTAGAAGGACTCACATCTCTCTCTAACTGTATTACGCCTACCTAGCTGGGTGCATACGGAAATCTGAGGGACTGAGGCTCCTGCCAGGAAGGTTCTAGAGGGAGGTCATAGCTGATTGGCTGGCTCTAAGAGTTTGGTCCTTTTTACATAAGGACAAGGATAGGCTACTAAGGTGAGGCCCTTAGGCCTATTTTCTCTATGTATGTCTATAGGACATTACTTTTCTATGTACCGGAGGCTCCCGTCTCGACGACGGGGAATGATTCAGGCATGTGAATCTATGAAAGACACCAATACTGGATAACTGCTGTTACAGGTAAGTAACGCGTTTCTTACATTCTAGCTGGACTTGACAGTTTAAGCTAAACAAGTATCCTCTCAGCCCCACTTTCATATTCTGTCAGGTTTAGAGGGAGCTTCTCTTCCAATTCAGGCAAGCCTATTGTTTTGCTCCTGAGAGCAAGTTCACACCTCATTAATGCCTATTTAAATGCTAATTTTGGAAGAACCCAATACAGATTTATTTTTCAGGGATGTCCAGCAGGTCAAGGTTAACTTTTTTAAAGTTACTTTTGCATTATATTTAGAAGAAATTCGAATTCACAATTGAATTGCATTTTTAACAACTATCAAAAATAGTTGTTCCATTATTTTCTAGCTTGTCCCATACCTGAGATACATGATTAATATTGCATCCCAGTATTTTTCTATGGAACAGCCAAACCTGCTGCATTGAAATGATCTTTGACGTCATAATCACTGTAAGGACATTTTCACATTAAATCTTAGCAAGTAATTCTTTTAGTACCTTGGACCCTCTGTTTATGAGTATATACCTCGATGGGGAATCATAATTATTTAAAAGGATGTTTTCTGCATGTCAATAGGGGTCATTTTGGCAGGACAAATTTGATCCTACAAAGCCAGGCTACAGGCGAAAGGCCTGCAGTCATGTTTACATTGTCAATGTAATGGATGGCACAATGGGTGCTGAAGTACACTTACAGGCCACGGATTAACCTTGGTACCATACACTAGGACTTATATGTGTTAGGTAAATATGTCAATGGGAAGTATACCAACTTTATCATGTTCAAAGTAAAAGCACAGACACTTTAACACTGGTTAGCAGGGTGAAAGTACACAGAGTTCTAGGGCCAACTAAACCAGGTAAGGCAAAAGTCTGGGAAAATATCAGGCAAAAGATGGCTAAATACAACACATCCCATATCTGATTGTCATTTTGAGATGCCAAGATGTGGTTGCAGTATATAGCTGGTTGGAACTGCCAGTGGTGGTCTAAATCAAGTCTCCTTTGGCAAGCAGCATATGGAATGGTCCATTTAGTAATTTCAGAACTGTTGGTAATGCGTGGTTATTGCGGTGGACTGGTACAGTACTAGTTGATGGATATGGCTCTGAGCAGTTTTGCATTATATGAGTGTAAGAGTATCAAGCAGTAACAAGGGAATTATACAACCTGTTTGAACAACTGGCTGCCCAACTGCTGAGTGTTGCAGTATTAGTTTTAGTGTGGGTTGTTTATTGTGTATTTTAATTGCATTTATATTGCACTTATTAGCCTTGATGAGGTGTTGTAGAGCTTTACAGTGGGCATCATGCTGCTCCAGATCCCAGAGTCAGTAATTCATTTTTTGGGGCAATTGTTGATTATTGGGATTAGTCTTGCACACTTAAGAAAAATGCACCATGCATCTACACCGTTTTCTAAATGGTAGATTAAATTAACATTGCTGGCAATCCAGGACTACTTAGGGGGCCTCAGGACTTTCCACCCCAAAGCTCGTATAGGCAAAGTGCATCAGGCAGGTGTCTGGTAGGGCAGAATCCTCTGTAGCCTGCCCTTCCTACAATTCAGAGTGACAATCCCACAAAGCAGTATCCAGAACTACCTCAGACTGGTGCCTAGAGTCTCAACTGTAGACTACACATGGCCTACTTGATTAAGTCACTGCGTGCTCACTCCCTCCTACTTCTCCTTCTAATGGGCCTCTGCCCCTTGTCCATAGGGCGTGATCCCACAGGACCAACCTGTTGTGAACACGAGGATGGGCATCACTACATCTGCAACCTCAGTGTCTAGTAAACAGTATCAAGGATATCACACTCCACTGTACTTGGACAGCCACCTACCATACCCTAAATCTCAGAGTTCACTCAAAACCTATTCAGGCATTTTACTCTCAGATTTCCTCAGGTCACTAACTGCCCTGGGGAAACTAGGGCGCTACCTATCCTCTATCTCTTGAAGGGCTACCACTACATCTACTACCTGAGGAACAATGTCCTTATGGAGCATCACACCACTATAGGTCACCATCGGACAGTTCCCTTCCTCAACAGAAAACCAATGATGACCTCAGAAAGAACACATTTTTCTTGTGCCACCACTGTAGAGAAATTTCTCTGTGCCAACCCCACCCTGCTGATGCAGGAACCTATAAGTGTACAGTTGGTTTTATTTTTGGTTCAAATAACATTTGCTTCGATACATGAACATTTTGCAATTGAAATAATAATGTTGTTTTTCTGGCATGGGCGAGGCGAGTCCTCAGCTAGACCTCAACTCCATTTTAGATTCAGAAGTTGCCATGTTTTTACTTTTCATTAATACTTCATGCAGTGCAATGGTGTGTATACTGTAGGCTTGGTATTGTTTATATAACCAAATTAGTGAAAACAAGTCCTACTACATTTGGTCGAAGGAGATTCATCACTATTCAGTTAGGGGGTAATTCTAGGATTGTAGTATTATCTGATGTTTCAAAACTGGTCACATAGTTAATATATCAACCATCAATGTGTTCATATGGGATATATGTACACTGGCTCTTAGTTTCATTATCGTGAGTACACACAACCAAATCTTTCAACATTCTTCTGAGTCTTGAGCTCTGATATTTGCACATTAGTGCATAGGTTATGTGCACTAAAATTCAGCTTACCAAATATTATCAGTGCACCCTGTAACTGAGTACTATTGAACCGAGCGTTGGCAACTAGTGAAAGAAATTGGGCTATTAATTGCAAAGCATGAGAGCCATTGACTTTTAGAGGTATATGTACAAGAACTATTGCTAACTAGCGTTAGCGTTAGTTAGAAGCAGTTTTCCTAACGCAGCCTAGCACCAAAAACTATCGCCTTGTTAACGACGTATTTAGAATACGTCGCTACATGGCTATAGTTTCATGTTGCCGCTGTGAAATCTGCCACTAACACTAGCATGAAGGCGATACAAATTCTGACGTTAGTGTGCGCAAACTGGTAAAAGGCAAATTTAAGGCAAAAACACGTTATTCAGCAGAACTAGCCAATAAGTCCACCTCCAATTAAATAAAAAACAGTGGAATACAGAATGGAGCAGGCAAAGACAAGTGCAGCACAACCTCCCCAAACCCCCCAACAGCCAGGATGCCCAACCAGAATCCCGGGGGAAGAGCAAATGCAGAATCAGGGCGACATATATGAAAAGCGGTGCATCGCTGGGGGAAACCTGTGATGCATCACTTTATTTATTTATTTATTTATTTATTTATTTTTTTAAACGTATAAAGCGCGCAAATGCCCTGGCGTGTCTCAGCACTGCGGACGGAGGCAGTGTGGTAGGCAGCTTACTGATTAAACAGCCAGGTCTCTATTTTTCTTCTGAAGGCCATCAGAGTTTGAGAGGCTCTTATCTCCAGCGTAGGGGAATTCCATAGTTTTGTGACCGTGACAACAAAATGTCGGTCGCCCCAAGAGACAGTTCTGGTACTCGGCACTGACAGGGAAAATGCATTGGAGGAACAGAGTGGTCTGTTAGGAGTGTGGATGGCTAGACATTTCGCTAGGAACTGGGGGCCTATATTTCGGGAGGCTTTGTAGGCAATGCAGAGTGCTTTGAATTTGATACGATTCCTCACCAGGAGCCAGTGGTATCGTTTAATTACATGGGCGATAGACATGAATTTTGGGGTTCCTGACAACATCCTGGCTGCTGTGTTCTGCACAGATTGCAGTTTTGGATGACCCTTTTCTGGGCGTTAGAGAAGAGTCCGTTGCAGTAATCCAGGGATGACATCAACAATGCACCGACCAAGGTCCTGCCTGCATTGAGAGGGAGATATGGTAGTATCTTTTTAATCATTCAAATTTTAAAAAAGGAGGCTGAGACAATTGTGTTGGCATGTGAGGCTAAAGTCAGTTTGTCATCAAATGTTATGCCGAAGTTTCTAACCTTAGAGACTGGGTTAGGTGGAGGACCGAGAGCCGCTGGCCACCAGGAGCTGGACCAGATGGGAGACAGCTTGCCAAAGATCATAACCTCCGTTTTGTCGGTGTTGAGTTTAAGACAATTGCTGGCCATCCAGCTACTGATGGCCACCATGCCCTTTTGGAAGCTTTCCGCCACCTTCTCTCCATTGTCCTTTATGGCGATCACCAGCTGTGTATCATCTGCGTATGATGTTAGGCCCATCCCATGTGCCTTGATGATTCTGGCTAAGTCCGACATGTAGATGTTAAAAAGCGTCGGACTTAGGGATGAGGCCTGAGGAACAACACACAGTAGGGTCATTTAAGCAGAGCAAAAGTTGCCCAGTGTTACAGTCTGGGTCCGATTGGAGAGGAATGAGGACAGCAGATCTCTTGCTTTGTCCTGGATACCCATTGCAGTGACACAGTCGACTAGAATATTGTTATTGACCTTGTCAGATGCCCAGAGAGGTCCAGCAGAATAACAACTGCTGTCCCTCCCTGGTCAAGAATGACTCTTATTTCCTCTGATGCCTTAATTAGTGCAGTCTCAGTGCTGTGACTTTTCCGAAATCCAAATTGGGTATCATCTAGCCAATGATGGTCTTTTATGAATTTGGAAATTTGAAGATTCATAGCTTTTTCAACAACTTTGGCCGGGTAAGGCAAACTGGAAATGGGCCCGTAGTTTTTGGTATCCTCTGGATCCAGATTGCATTTTTTCAATAGAGGTTTGAGTATGGTCTTTTTCCAGGCAGTAGGATATTTCCCAGAGGAAAATGTGGCATTACAGATTTCCGTTAGTACAGGGGCTATTATTTTTGTAATAGGTACAAGAAAAGCTGGTGGACAGGGGCCATTAGATGAACCAGATTTAATAGTAGTCATGATAATAGTAATTTGTGCTACAGTGACTTTTTGAAATTGTGCTAAGACCTGAGCTGGGGGATCTGTGACTGCACATTGAGCAGAAGAGTTTGCTTGAACAGAGAAGTTGGCGTGGATAATATTTACTTTATCGTAAAAGTAGTCTGCTAAGGAGTTACACAATGTTTGTGTGGGTGCAGGAACAGTTACTGACACTTGATGTGTTAGCTTGGTGACTACTTGGTAAAGTTGTCTGTTTGAATTTTTAGCATGTTCAATCTGCGCTGTGAAATATGTGTTTTATATTTTAATGATCATTAGTTTATATTTTGCTAATTCACTCTTGTACCGAAGTTTTTCTTTGATGGCATAAGATTTACGCCAGTGTCTTTCTAGATTTCTGCACTTTTGTTTTTGTTCTCTGAGAGTTGGGGTAAACCAAGGGGCCGATGGGAGGCTTCGATTTTTGGATAGAGTTTTAGTTGGCTCTAGCTTGTCAATAGCATTATGGAGCCAATTGTTAAAGGCTGTGGAAGCTATATCTGGGTCATCCAGCACCTCAGGTTTATCTTGAGATGATGATTGTCTACGTTTTTCCAAACTTTAAATGCAACTTTTCCATTCGCTGATATCTTAGTAGATGAGTGGTTGTCAAGAAGTATACTAAATATAACTGCGTGGTGATCGGACCAGACTAGGGGAAGGAATTCTTTTATAAATATGTTTTTGGAGTTTGAAAAAAGGCCAGCAACATGAGTGCTGTCTGAGACTAGCAGAGATAGGTCTACTGACTCTAGATCTGCCAATAGGGTCTTGGTGTCCTTATCATTTATGTTTTCAAGGTGAAAGTTGAAATCGCCTAGTATGGTGAAGGTGCATTCAACTGCTATGGATTCCAACATATCACTGAGAGTCGTCAGAAATTCTGACCTAGATCCCGGGGGTCTGTAAAGAAGAATACCTTTGAAGATTTGGGAAGGGGTCAGTGAAATAGAAAAGTGTAATGCTTCGCAATTTGTCAAGGGAGCATGAAGTATCTTGGTATTGAATTTATTTCGCAAAATGATTGCTAACCCGCCCCATTTTTTGTCTACTCTGTCCTGTCTCACAATGTTATAGCCCTCAGGTGTGGCAACTACCAGGTCTGGTTCAGATGCCAGGTCTGTCCACGTTTCTGTGATGAACAAAATATAAATTTTGTGGTTAGAAATGATGTCTGCAATCTCCTCTTTGTGTTTGCCTAGTGAACGGGCATTAATGAGGGCAGCTACTATATTAAGACTCATTTTATTATTGAGACTTTGGATAATATTAAAATCAGATTTTAAATCTGTGACAGATTTAAAATGGCAGTGAGTACAACTGGGTGTTTGTAGTTTAAAAGGGTCATGTAGTTTAAGCCGAGTACAGGAGCTGTTAATTATGGGGCGAAATTGTAGGATTTCCGTGCCTGAATAGGATTTCATCCACACTGGGCATTGCCGGCCAGGAAGTATGGCCCTTTTGGCCGCCATAAGTGTGGCAGGGTATGCTCAGACGTGAGTCCCTTGCTCACTTTGCCACTGGATTCAAGCAAGCCGGGCTGAAGACGGCTGGAATGCCAGAAACCGGTCCTTGGAAGCTTGTTTCTGGTCCAGGGAAGACATGGCTTGGCAGTTCGGGCTGGACTGTTCCCATGAGGCACAGGGTCAGACTGATTTGCATATAGCCATGTCTGAACTGGGGTGGCAGAATGGGCTAAAGAACGGTGATGGATTAAACCCAGATCTTTTGACTGGGTGTGAGTGTTTGATTGTTTCAAATGCTCAGTCCATCACCACCCCCTTTTGTACCGCTTTTGGCCGCCCTAAGTGTGGCAGGGTATGCTCAGACGTGAGTCCCTTGCTCACTTTGCCACTGGATTCAAGCAAGCCTGGCTGAAGACGGCTGGAATGCCAGAAACCGGTCCTCGGAAGCTTGTTTCCGGTCCAGGGAAGACATGGCTTGGCAGTTCGGGCTGGACTGTTCCCATGAGGCACAGGGTCAGACTGTTTTGCATATAGCCATGTCTGAACTGGGGTGGCAGAGTGGGCTAAAAAACGGTGATGGATTAAACCCAGATCTTTTGACTGGGTGTGAGTGTTTGATTGTTTCAAATGCTCAGTCCATCACCACCCCCTTTTGTACCGCTTTTGGCCGCCATAAGTGTGGCAGGGTATGCTCAGACGTGAGTCTCTTGCTCACTTTGCCACTGGATTCAAGCAAGCCGGGCTGAAGACGGCTGGAATGCCAGAAACCGGTCCTCGGGAGCTTGTTTCCGGTCCAGGGAAGACATGGCTTGGCAGTTCGGGCTGGACTGCTCCCATGAGGCGCAGGGTCAGACTGATTTGCATAGAGCCATGTCTGAACTGGGGTGGCAGAGTGGGCTAAAGAACGGTGATGGATTAAACCCAGATCTTTTGACTGGCTATTAGTGTTTGATTGTTTCAAATGCTCAGTCCATCACCACCCCCTTTTGTACCGCTTTTGGCCGCCATAAGTGTGGCAGGGTATGCTCAGACGTGAGTCCCTTGCTCACTTTGCCACTGGATTCAAGCAAGCCGGGATGAAGACGGCTGGAATGCCAGAAACCGGTCCTCGGAAGCTTGTTTCCGGTCCTGGGAAGACATGGCTTGGCAGTTCAGGCTGGACTGTTCCCATGAGGCACAGGGTCAGACTGATTTGCATATAGCCATGTCTGAACTGGGGTGGCAGAGTGGGCTAAAGAACGGTGATGGATTAAACCCAGATCTTTTGACTGGGTGTGAGTGTTTGATTGTTTCAAATGCTCAGTCCATCACCACCCCGTTTTGTACCGCCTGGGCACGGTCCAGGCACGGACGGGCGCAGACGGGCTTGCCTTTGGTGCACCACCGGCGCGCCTGCTGCGCGCGTCCGCTGCGCGTGCGCGCTCTGTGTGCCCTAAATAGCGGGGATGGCGCCAGAGACTGAAGTGCTAACTCCGGCATTCGCCGGAAGTAGTACAAATCTCACAACACAGCCCTCCGAGCAATTGGCACAAGCCGTGTCGGACCGGGGTCATGGGAGCGTTTGACTACAGCTGAGGTAGGTGGCAAGAAGTAAATTAAAAAAGCAACGTGCGTTTTAAAATCAAATGCTGTCACAGATTAAAAGACCTTTGAAGCTTAGAAGCAGCTAGCGGCGTCTGGAAGCTGTCAGGCTGCCGCGTCCGCTGCACGTGCACGCTCTGTGTGCCCTAAATAGTGGGGATGGCGCCGGAGACTGAAGCGCTAACTTCGGCATCCGCCGGAAGTAGTGCAAACCTCCCAACACAGCCCTCCGAGCAATCGGCACAAGCCATGAAGGACCGGGCCAAGGGAGCGTTTGACTACAGCTGAGGTAGGTGGCAAGAAGTAAATTACAAAGCAACGTGCGTTTTAAAATCAAATCCTGTCACAGATTAAAAGACCTTTGAAGCGTAGAAGCAGCTAGCGGCGTCTGGAAGCTGTCAGGAGGCCGCGTCTGCTGCGCGTACATGCTCTGTGTGCCCTAAATAGTGGGGATGGCGCTGCAGACTGAAGCGCTAACTCCGACATCTGCCGGAAGTAGTGCAAATCTCCCAACACAGCCCTCCGAGCAATCGGCACAAGCCGTGACGGACCGGGGCCAAGGGAGCATTTGACTACAGCTGAGGCAGGTTTCATAGCACCCTCCTTGCTGGGCATTTGAGCCAAAACCTTGAAAGTGTGGAGAGTCCCCGGGGCCCAGAGGCCTTGCTGTGCCTGTGTCTGGAACCCAGAGTGGGATGCAGAGATGCTGTGGAGTTGCTGGGCCGTGGCGACAGACATTGAGGCATCAGCAATCGCCCTTACCTTGTGGTGAAGTCTGCCAGTTCACATGGAGACACGTTGCTGACCTGTGTGAGAAGACTGCCTGGTGCCCCTTGGAGCTGCGAATGGTATAGGTGCTCTGTGCACCAATGTAGGGCAGTACCACGCACCACCACTACAACGAGGTCCATGGAGCAGATTTACCAAATGTGAGCCGCTCCTCTCTGTATCCCAGGCTATAGGAAATTGCGCTGGCCGGCTGCTGTGGAGGTTGAGGCCCCTGATCTCCGTCAAACTTGTGTGGCGGAAAACGCTGCAACTTCACGCATACTGGGGCCCTGTTGCATCTCCTACATCAGGAGGTTCCCCAGCGGACTTGGTGGCGACTGCTGTACCCAGGCTTGTAAAATCCCTCCTGGCTGAGTCACAGATTTAGAGAGAGTGCAGCGGATTGTGCCATGGTGTCAATCGCCAAGTGAGGAGAATCTGTGACGAGTAGTGGAGGAGGCCCGGGGGTCGAGTCGGGCCAAGGGCTAGCAACTGTGGGTGATGCACCCCCAGTGGCGGCTCCTCTGCTATGGTGGAAGAGCTTCGTCCCACTGCTTTCCAGCAGTGCAAGAAGAAGAAACATAACATCATGATGACTTATAGTCACTCTGGGGCATATTTACAAAAAAGTCACGCAACACTGCACAGGAAGTCACCTTGCTATACTGCATGACAGGCAAAGGGAAGCAATGTGCCATATTTAAAATAATAGGGCAACTTTCTACCTTTGTCCCTGCATTGGTGCCATGTGGCTTCCGAGCACCAATGCAGGCCCTTGGTGTTGCATGCAGGATTGTTGCAGTATCTTCCTGCACAAAAACAATCCTCTGAGGCAAGTAATGAGGAGAAATAAAGATATTTCCTTTGGGAAAGGCATATCTTTATGGCGCATACCAAGGCCTACCACTTTTTGTAAATTTGGAAATGCATCAAAAACCATGAGAGTTTAGTGGGAGCACCTGCACAATGCCCATGGCAGACCTTTCAAGGGCAGAGCAATGCAATGCAGAAATTTGCACTCTATTGCGTTACTCCAGATTTATGAAGCCACTCAGGGCCACTCAAAGTGGCATTACTTGGCTTCATAAATCACATTCTGGGCTTACATTTTGCTTACAGCACGTTGTGAGGTGTAATCACCATGCAACCCCTTTCATAAATATGTCCCTCTATTCTGTGACCCTCGCCCTGCGTGAGGATCAGGCAAAATCAGGCACTTTGGAAAGGCGCACCTGCTGGTGTGCAGGTGCATGCCGTTGCAGGTTTTAGAGGGCTTACCTGACACCAGCCCTGGTACAATATGCCCCTGCACCAATGTAAGGCGATGCCCTTATTGGCACAGTGCAGCCTTGCCGATTGAAAACAGCCTGGTTGCTTTCAAGCACTGGGTTTTCTGAGGCTGTTTGTCAGTCACTGAAGGTACACACTGTACAACACTGCATCCCACCCATTTCCTAACACGTCGCAGGATGGGAGGGATCAGCAAGCACCCATGGCGGCTTCCCATCCTGGGAGGAGTTGGGAAAGGTTTAAGGAGAATACGATAATGGTGGTTAGATCTGTGGCATGCATTCCGTATGAAGAAAACAAACACAGGTGAGCAGAGCATAGAACTGCTGCTAACTAGTGGCAAGGAGGTCCCAGGGCAATAGCAAGAGGGGAATTTAGAGGCAGGTTTAGATAGTTTGGGCTATTCCTCTGCTGAGCACCAATAGTAAAGAATACTTTAAAAAAAGAGAGAATACTGTCTTTGCATATTTAAGGAGCACTTTACAGAAGCACCAGATTACATTACACTTCTGTTTAAGCATGGGCGGAAAATCCGTTCCGCTCGCGGATTTTGCGGATTTTCGGTAAATTCGCAATCCGCGAACGCTCGCAAATTTACCGAAAATCCGCAAATTCACACGCAGCGGATTTTTTTTTGTTGGTGATACAATTTTGCGGCGTGCGGTGTAACTTCGCAATTGCGAACATGTAGGTGCGGCGGGCAGCAACAATCTCGCACTCGCGAAATTACAACATTTGCAATTCTGCACAAGAAATCCACTAGCAAGCAGCATAGACCTTCTGAAAATGATGATTTTTATCATAATAACTCCTCAGGTTGACATTTGCCTGCCCTTTTTTGGATTTGAGGCCTTTTGACTTTCTTTGGATCACTGTTGGATTAGAAATAAACTTTCACAAGTAAGTTTGTTGGCATTACATTTGCTGTTCTGCAGAAAAACGAGTTTTGCTAAACTGAAAGCACTCAGCAGCAGGTGCAAAAGTTCAAATTCATCATTAGTAACCATTCCCTGAAGTGCTTTCTGACTGGGGCCCCTCCAGAGTTCAGTTGCTAGTTGCAACAATTGTATGACCCTGCTCTGACCCTCACAGCCGGATCATAAAATAGCTACAAGTAGGCCACAAAGGTCCAGGAAAAAAAAATTGCACTGCAACAGAAAGCAAATTACAGATAAGGAAGCAGGTGCAGACTGGAATTTTAAAACAGTGACACATTAATAAATCAACCCCAAATTAATTCATGTCAGTTGAAGCAGGGCAGGTGTGCTTGCTTTTCCCCCCCATAATCTACAGTGATGATGAACCAGAGGGTGGCATTGATGTAACAGAGGGTGGCATGGGTGAAACAGAGGGTGGCAGTGGTGAAACAGAGGGTGCTGGGAACCTGTGATGATGAACCAGACGTAGAAACAACATAATCGAGACCGTTGCGAGCCGACATGTAAGTTCGCAATTGCGAACTGGTACAAAACCCTCGCGAACTTGCAGAAATCCTTGCGAACACAAAACAAAAAAAAATCCGCAAATTCGCGAGAATTTGCGGATTTTGCGGATTGCGAGTTCGCAAATCCGCAAATTCGCGAACGCCAGATTCGTAAAATTCGCCCATGCTTACTTCTGTTATTTTTTATATTTTTGCCACAAGAGGTAAGTCATGTGCATGGAATCATAGGATGTTAGCCGGTGCTGATACTCGGTCTCAGCATCACAGTTGCTAGACCCAACCTTCTCCTCTTCTCTTCATCAAACAAGACCCTTTCAAGCCCTCGTTCCTTGTGCTTTACTCACCATTTAAAAAGTGTGATAGGCAAGGTTAATTACCTGGTGAACTTCTGCCAATACCGACCTGAACATGCATTTGTAAAGAAATTGACGAATGAAGGGGAACACTCTGGATGGTTTTTAAACCAATTTATCTGCACCCACCATTCCTTTTGTGGTCCGGCTTACAGCATAACTGTCACCACACAATAGTGAGCATCACTAGAAAAGGGCTTCGGCTATGCCCATATGTTGGGAGCCAGGAGTACATGTTTCAGTTGGGTAGAAGTTGTTTGCTTTCAATAAAAAGTGTTTGCCCTTAAACCAGCTGTGATCATTCTGTTTATTTATCCATTTATTGTTTATTTATCCAGCCTGAGTTTGACCTTTCAAGGGCATGCACATGACAATGTTATGCTATGAATGATCCTTAGATCACTAGATATTTGAAAGTGTTTTCTCTAGCAGCAGCACATAGGGGATGAGGACAGCCATTAACCGACATGGATCCTTAGCATTGGCATGCCAGTGCAACTGTTACTTAATCTGTTAACCTACACCAAAATTATTTTGCAGTTCTTTGCTTCCACACAAATATATATCTGTTCCCAAGTGATTTAAATGTAATGCTTCACATTACCATACAACATTTATTTAAAAACAGACCAATTGGTATTGCCAATGCTTGTTTTTTTGTTGCTATTGCTATAAATATCCAGGGCCTCATTTATGAGGCTGTGCGCCGCCGGTGCACACTTTTTGTGACGCACCAGTGGCGTAACAAATGCGCCTTGTTGCGCTATATTTACAAAGGGACGCATCTAGGTAGATGCGTCACTTTGTAAACCCCTGCGCCACATTATACCTGTGCCAGGTATAATGTATGCAAGGGGGGCGTATTGACGCAAGGACGGGTCATAGAAGTGACGCAGTGAAATCTATGAGATTTCACTGTGTCACTTTTAGGACGCAGTTGCGTCAGAATCTTGCGCCTGCCTCACAGCAGGCATAAGACTGACGCAGGCCCTTCCACATGGGGCTTGCCCCATGTAAAAGGACGCATTGCTGGAGTTGCGTCACTTTTGTGACACACTCCAGCAATGCGTCACTTTTGCGCTTACAGATACGTCGGAAATACTGACGTATCTGTAACTCCTTGCGACATGATGCGTCATACATTAAATATGACGCATCAGGAATGTCGCAAGGAGTGCGCATTGAGAAGTGACGCATCGCTGCTTTCACGCAGTGGTGTGTCATTTCTCATAAATGAGCCCCCCAGTTTAGATCTCAGAAAGAGTCTTCTATGAGGAATGTAAACCAGTATTTGTAAAGCGCAAACTACTCACCCTTACGGGTCTCAAGGCACTGGGGGTCGTTGTGGAAATTAAGTGAGCCATTGCCCAGAGTCACATGGTGTTGAGCTGAGCTGACGCCGGAGCCAGGGATTGAACAGTGAGCTCTCTGCTCTGAAGTTTGCTGCCCTGGCCGCTGCACCACACCTCTCCAGGAATCAGCTGCAGGACCGTTGCTTCCCACATTGTAGCAAAAGACGTACGAAATTCGGAAGTTGGGAGCGCCATCTCAAGTTTGATTTTTGATTGTCATTCATGATTCTGGGACACATTTGCTTGCCATATATTTAAAATGTTGCATAGAAATGGTTACTGTTAGATCTGTCAACTTTAGGGCGGTCTTTCCCCAAACATTTTCCCTCGCCTCCTAGATTTTGCTGAACCTATTTTTGAGGCCTTTAGATATTGCACATTTCACTTTTACTAACAAGTGCTAAAGTGCTTGTGCTTTCTCCCTAAAACAAGTTAAATTGGCTTATAACCCATTGGCATGTTCAATTTATTTGTAAGCCTCTAATAAAGTGGTACGACATGTACCCAGGGCCTGTAAATAATTAAATGTTGCTAGGGGTCCTGCTGCACTGATTGTTCCACCGACTTCAGTAGCCCTTTAAACATGTCTCATGCCTGTCATTGCAGAGCCTGTGTGCAGTTTTAAACTGCCATTTCAACCTGGCAAAATAAACTACTTTCTAGACCCAAATCCTCCTTTTAAAAACATATATCAAAAAAACCTAGGGTAGGCCCTGGACAGCCTAGAGGGCAGGGTACAATTTACCTTTATGTTTTACATGTTCTGGAAGCCAAAAACTCTTACATTTGTTTTGTACCACTGCAAGACCTATCCCTCCCAAAGGGTGACATTGGAGTTGCCATAGTACATTTTATAAGTGCAATTTCCATATGGGAAGACATAACCAGTTTATGTTTGATGTCTTTAGTACTGTGGTAAAGAGTCCTTTGTCATGGAAAAATTGGATTTCGATCACAATCATAGAAAAGCCACTTTTAGGAAGTTGCCATTTTTCTGCTCTAAGCCCTTTTGTGCCTATAGCCTGGCCTGGGTCACATGACTGAGTGGAACTAACAGACTTTGTGAACCCTTCCTAGAGAGTCACACAACAGAATGATTATGTATGCGTGGATGCGACATCTGCTGGCAGGATGAGAGGAAGACACAGCTGATCACAGCCCATTTACAACTGATTAGCCTGTGCTCTGACTACAAAGTGCTTTGTCACTTCAGCCATCTTGAAGCCAGAGCAGGTGAGGCAGAGAGTTTCTTGCTTTTCAAAGCCACTGTCTAGAAGCTTCTTCCACCTTCAAGAGCCAGGTCTCCAGGGTATAAAAGTAGGACCTCAGACACCAACCTTTCAGTACCTTTTTGTACCTACCTGTGGTTATTCTGCTAGAAGGACTGCTGTGCTGACAAATGACTGCCACTCTGCTGGACAGCTACTCTAAAGCAACTGCTGGCCTGCTGTGCTGACCTGCTGCCCTCTTGTCTCGGGAAGAAAGGATGGACCAGCAACTACATTTTGAACCCAGAGTGACTCAAAGGGCTAGTCTGCGTGCATTCTGATCTGAGCCTCAGGGAGATAAAAGGCTCCAGTGCCAGTACCTGTATCCAGCTGCAGTGGGTGATTTCCTGCTGTCCACGTGCTGCCTCTCAACTCCTGGACCCTTGGAGTGGGTCATGAACTCTTTAAATCAAGCTTTTAGGCTTTTTGCAACTGCAAACTGACCCATTTGCCCCAGAATGACTATGCACACTCCCGAAATTCAGCATGAGCCGCCACCAGCCCATCTCTTTACACAGTAGACATTGATTGCCCATGGAGGACTGCCATCACAAAGCTTGAACCTACCCATCCGTGATGCTTGGCCTGCTCTTCGCACCACACAGCCGCCACCCTTGACACTCTCCTTGCTCCCTACCACCCTCTCCAATGTGAATGGGAGTCTTGGCACAAATTTAGCGAAGGCAAAACAGTACTTTTATTTATTAGCTAAAACAACAATTGATGGACAGAATGCAGAACAATGTCATACATTCACCCCAGTACAGAGATCTGGGCCTAAATCCATTGTTTTTTGCACTCCACACCACCCCAGTTCAGATATGGCCATATGCAAATCAGCCTTGACCCTGTGCCTCATGGGAACAGTCCAGCCAGAACTGCCAAGCCATGTCTTTCCTGGACCGGAATCAAGCATCCTAGGACCCGTTTCTGGCTATCAGCCGTCTTCAGCCAGGATAGCTTGACTCCAGTGGTGTGGAGAGCATGGGACTCACGTCTGAGCATATCCATCCCACTCGGTGTGACAAATGCAAAAACAACAAACAATTGATGGACAGAATGCAGAACAGTGTCATACATTCACCCCAGTACAGAGATCTGGGCCTAAATCCATTGTTTTTTGCACTCCACACCACCCCAGTTCAGATATGGCCATATGCAAATCAGCCTTGACCCTGTGCCTCATGGGAACAGTCCAGCCAGAACTGCAAAGCCATGTCTTTCCTGGACCAGAATCAAGCATCCTAGGACCCGTTTCTGGCTATCAGCCGTCTTCAGCCAGGATAGCTTGACTCCAGTGGTGTGGAGAGCATGGGACTCACGTCTGAGCATATCCATCCCACTCGGTGTGACAAATGCAAAAACAACAAACAATTGATGGACAGAATGCAGAACAGTGTCATACATTCATCCCAGTACAGAGATCTGGGCCTAAATCTATCGTTTTTTGCACTCCACCCCACCCCAGTTCAGACATGGCCATATGCAAATCAGCCTTGACCCTGTGCCTCATGGGAACAGTCCAGCCCGAACTGCCAAGCCATGTCTTTCCTGGACCAGAATCAAGCAACCTAGGACCGGTTTATGGCTATCAGCCGTCTTCACCAAGGATAGCGTGACTCCAGTGGTGAGGAGAGCATGGGACTCACGTCTGAGCATACCCATCCCACTCGGGGTGACAAATGCAAAAACAACAATCGATGGACAAAATGCATAACAATGTCATACATTCTCCCCAGTACAGAGATCTGGGCCTAAATCCATCGTTTTTTTGCACTCCACACCACCCCAGTTCAGACATGGCCATATGCAAATCAGCCTTGACCCTGTGCCTCATTGGGAACAGTCTAGCCCGAACTGCCAAGCCATGTCTTTCCTGGACTGGAATCAAGCATCCTAGGACCGGTTTCTGGCTATCAGCCATCTTCATCCAGGATAGCTTGACTCCAGTGATGTGGTGAGCATGGGACTCACGTCTGAGCATACTCATCACACTCGGGGTGACAAATGCAAAAACAACAATTGATGGACAGAATGCAGCACAATGTCATACATTCACCCCAGTACAGAGATCTGGGCCTAAATCCATTGTTTTTTTGCACTCCACACCACCCCAGTTCAGACAAGGCCATATGCAAATCAGCCTTGACCCTGTGCCTCATGGGAACAGTCCAGCCTGAACTGCCAAGCCATGTCTTTCCTGGACTGGAATCAAGCATCCTAGGACCGGTTTTTGGCTATCAGCCGTCTTAAGCCAGCATAGCTTGACTCCAGTGGTGTGGAGAGTATGGGACTCACGTCTGAGCATACCCATCCCACTCGGGGAGACAAATGCAAAAACAACAATTGATGGACAGAATGCAGAACAATGTCATACATTCACCCCAGTACAGAGATCTGGGCCTAAATCCATCGTTTTTTTGCACTCCACACCACCCCAGTTCAGACATGGCCATATGCAAATCAGCCTTGACCCTGTGCCTCATGGGAACAGTCCAGCCCGAACTGCCAAGCCATGTCTTTCCTGGACCGGAATAAAGCAACCTAGGACCGGTTTCTGGCTATTAGCCATCTTCAGCCGGATAGCTTGACTCCAGTGGTGTGGAGAGCATGGGACTCACATCTGAGCATACCCATCACACACGGGGTGACAAATGCAAAAACAATTGATGGACAGAATGCAGAACAATTATTATTATTATTATTATTATTATTATTATTATTATTATTATTATTTTTATGTTTCTTATATAGCGCCAGAATCGACCCCCGAAGGGGTATCTCCACGCTTGTCTTGGGAACCCGTCCTGGCTTTTCCCTGTGAGATAGCCCCTACAGGGCATCCCCAAGGTGAAAGTCAGGCATCCCGCCGCGGAGGGGCCGTTGTGGAGATTAAGCAAGCTTAATGCCCAGAGTTGCAGAGTGTGAACCCATGAATAGGTCAGGCACCGAAGCGAGAATTATCGAGTCCATGGACATTTGAGCTCAAGACCCTGCCGCGTCGGGAATTGAACCCTGGTCCCGGGTCTGACCTCTGCTTCAGGGTCTGCCTGCTCTAACCAGTGAGCCACACTTCTCCACAATGTCATACATTCACCCCAGTACAGAGATCTGGGCATAAATCCATCGTTTTTTTGCACTCCACACCACCCCAGTTCAGACATGGCCATATGCCAATCAGCCTTGACCCTGTGCCTCATGGGAACAGTCCAGCCCGAACTGCCAAGCCATGTCTTTCCTGGACCGGAATCAAGCAACCTAGGACCGATTTCTGGCTATCAGCCGTCTTCAGCAAGGATAGCTTGACTCCAGTGGTGTGGAGAGGATGGGACTCAAGTCTCAGTATTCCCGTCCCTCTCGGGGTGACAAATGCAAAAAAAACAATTGATGGACAGAATGCATAACAATGTCATACATTCTCCCCAGTACAGAGATCTGGGCCTAAATCATCCGTATACGTGGTTAAGGCATATGAGTGGTAAAGGCATAAGCAAGGCTAAGGCAAGTGTTACACCACATTCGTTATAACGCCATGCATGGTTTAGCCAATGTTGTTAATGCTGTTGCTAGACAGGGAGTGTCCATATGTTATTTTTAGTTATTTGTACATAATGCTTCACAACAGACACTGGCTATGTTGCACCTTTCTTTTCAGTATAGGGTCGATTTACTGGGATTAAGAGGATGCTGAGCCAAGGCCAGGATTCAAACCTGGTTCCCTGTGGATCCACATGTGCCTGGCAGCTGTAGCCACTATGCCACCCTGTCTCCTCTGAAATCTCAGCTCATTTTGGGCGTTAGATTCCAACCTCAAGCTGGGCCAGAGCTGGCAGTGGCTCACCCACCTCTCGTAGTGCTGGAAGGTGTGTGTTTGGTGGGGGTGATATGGGGGAAGACCAGGACAATGGGGAAAAGCTGAATTTTAAAGAGTTATCAGTATTCTTTTGTATGTTATTGTTGTGGTTACTTTCCCTTTAATAGAACTTTACCAGCTCTGTCTCTCCTGACATCATTGTCAGAATGTTATGTTTTCTCCTGATGAGTCAGTTGCTGGATCTCCTGTTGATGGTTGTACCATTAAAGCTCTTTCTTCAACTCAACTTGTTTCTGAGCTTTTATCACTGGCGACGAGGGTCAAGGCTTGATTGGGGACAAGCACCTACAACCATCAACTCCCCTACCTCTGGAATTTTGTTTTGGACTTGGATTTTTTCAAATTTTCGTTTTTCTGGCTATTGGATTGCATTGGACACTTTGGACACAGTATAATTATTTTGGACTTGGTTTCTATCATCTGGATCATCTTTCTACATACTTATTTTATTGCTTTCATTTCATTGGATTGCATTTTCCAGGACTTTACACTTCAATTTGGCTGACTGTTCTCTTCATCGTTTTGCTTGGATTGCTATGGATGCTATGGAAACTGCGCTACTTGGGAAGCTTCGTTGTACTAATTGAATTGCCTACTGATTTTGGTCCCAACGAGGAGCATACATTATTTCGAAAATCAGGTACTTTTGCCTTGTTTCCCTGACTCACCGTTGCCCCTTGTTGCTGTTTGAATTTGCATCGCGTTCCTGAACTGCGCGAGTGCCGTCATCTCCTCGTTCTCTTTCATCACCCTGGCAGCTGAGACGAGCGTCTGCCACTGCACGAGCACCATCCTCAGCCGAGCGTGTGCCTTAGCGCGAGTGTCACCATCTTCTCGCTCTCACTGCCTGGCCGGTGCCCTGATCTCTGACGCTTCACGTTTGACGACGCTTTACGTGTGACGTCATCACGCGGCAGCCATTTTGAAGTCTCCTAGCAACCACGCCGATGCGCACGGCAGCGCACATTATTTACCATAACTACGGATTTCATTCCCTAGCAACCACGCCGATGCGCACGGCAGCACGCATTATTTACCTCAATTACAGATTTTGTTACGCCGATGCACACGGCTGTGCATCTTAATCATTACATTTCTGACTACCACGCTGATGCGCACAGCAGAGCCTTACACCTAACAAAACTTCGTTTTTCCACGCTGATGCGCACAGCAGCGCTATATATCATAACAATCCTTCTTTTTGTTCCTTCTCTTGGCTAATGTGCACTACAGCACTACGACTGTGTTATTCTTCTATGTTTGGTTTGGACTGCTTATTCTCTTCATAGGTATTGTATTCACTTATTTTTTTTTTTTACATTTTCACTGTTATTGCATTACACCTTGCATCACATTGCATTACATTTTGCTTTAATATATATTTATATACTTCTCTCTTTTCATAATTATGGCTACTACTTCTAGCATGTCGCAGCCACCTCCATTTCTTTCAGAGGAAGGTGAACCTATTCTTCCTTGGAAGAGATGGAGGAATTTGTTTGATTCTTACTTGGTGGCCATTGGAGGGGAGAAGTTTTCAGCTTTCAGAAAACAAGCCATTTTGTTGCACAATTTGGGAGTGGAGGGTAGACATACGTATGATAGTATGGACACTATACCTATGGGTGGAGCTGATGGTGAACCTGCAGATGTGTTTGAGATGTCTATGACTATGTTGGAACAGTATTTTGGTCCAAGGATAAATGTTGTTTTGGAACGACATAGGTTTTTTACTCGTATTCAAGGCCCGCGTGAACGTGTTGGGACTTATGTTGCTCCCTTGAAGACTCTGTCACGCACGTGTGATTTTGGTGACCTATTTGAATCTCTTGTTAGAGATCAACTTGTTCGATGCACGAACAGTTCTAGAGTTCAGGAGAAATTACAATCCAAAAATCCTTCATTGAAAGAAGCAGTAGCTATTGTAGAGGGTATGGAAAACACCTCCACATGGGTCAAAGAAATAAGAAAGAACAAAGAAGATGAGAGTCAGACTGTTAGTGATAATAAAAAGAAAACTTCCGACTCGGTACATATGTTAGGAGAAGATGATTTTAATGAATGTTTTGAAGATGTAGCTAAGGTTAGTGGTGGACCTAAAGGTAAACCTCCTCAAAGGAACCCAGTTTCTCAAAAGAGTTCTTTTGAAAGTCGTCCTTCATCTTCCAAGGATCCCATTGTTCCCAAAGATTCTCGTCAACGTCCTTTCACTAATCAAAAAATGCATTGTTTTAGATGTGGGAGTTTCTTTCATACTTCCAATTATCCTCAATGTTTTGCAAAAGACAGTACCTGTAACAACTGTGGTATCAAAGGGCACTATGCACGTGTATGTAGGTCCACCAAAAAGAGGGAAACCAACGAATCTGTTTCTGACATTGTACGTACAGTAGTAATTTCTAGTATTAGTAATGGAATGGTTGATTCAGAACACATTTTCATGCCATTTTGTGATATAGGAATTAACAAGTTTGTTTTCAAACTTATGGCAGACTCTGGATCCCCTTTTACTCTAATCGGAAACAAAATTTGGGATGAAGTTGTGGGTTTAAGAAATGTTCGGTTGTTACCTTCTGATATTTCTCCTTTCAGTTATAACAAATCTAAAATAGAGATACTAGGATACACAGTAGCTAACATTTCTTTCAAAGGAAGAAACATTTCTGGCAAGGTTTATATTGCCATTAGAGGTGACAATCTTCTGGGATGGCGACATCAACATGATTTGGGGATCATCCTTGATCCTGGAGCTGATGATCCAAAGAACCAAGTCATGTTAAAAGAAGATTTTCTTGCTGCTTGTCTTCCTATTTCTTCCTTTCCTCAAATAGATTCTGTGTCTGGGTCTGAAAAATATTTTGATGATTATCCAAAGGTTTTCTCGGACACCCTGGGATGTCTAAAAGGTTTTAAGCACAGAATCATTCTCAAGAAATCTGCCAAACCGTGTGTACACAAGGTGAGAAAAGTACCCAATATGATGCTTGAACCACTTAAACTTGAAATTGAAAGACTGTTGAACTTGGGGGTGATTGAAGAGATTGAATCATCTGAATGGTTGAGTCCAGTGGTTCTAGCACCCAAGGATGGTGGGAAGTCAATCAGGATGTGTGTGGATTTGCGCGGTTTAAATGAATGGATCTGGGTAGACCGACAGCCATTGCCCAACATAGCTGAGAGCATCAGCATATTGAAAGGTGCAAGGGTATTTAGTGTACTCGATCTCTCTTCGGCCTACCATCAGATCGTATTACATAAAGATTGCAGACATTTAACATCTTTTGTCACACCATTGGGTGCTTATCAATTTCTACGTATGCCATTTGGTTTAGCTTCGGCTGCTGCGTGTTTCCAAAGAGTAATGAAGATGGTTTTAGGCTGTCTTTCAAATGTCATGTACTTTCAAGACGACATTTTGATGTACGGGGTGGATGAGTGTGAACATGACAAAGTATTGAGATCCGTTTTGAACAAGTTAGATGAGAGTGGTCTTACTGTGAAAAAGGAAAAATGTCGTATTGGTTTAAAATCCGTCACATATTTAGGACACGTTATTTCTGGCAGTGGAATCCAGCCCAAGTTGGAGCTGGCTGAGAGTATCATGAAGGCACCCACTCCTATAGATAAAGATCAAGTCAAGTCATTTTTAGGCATGGCAGAATTCTATTCCAAATTTGTCAAAAATTTTGCAAGTCTAGTTGAACCCATTAGAGCGCTCTTGAAGAAGGGTATTCATTTTTCATGGTCTGAGGATTGTGAGAAAGCTTTTGTAGTGGTAAAGAAAGAAATTGGAAAGATGCCTACACTGGGCCATTTTGACTCAAAACTCAAAACTATCCTCACCACTGATGCCAGCCTTAAGGGTTTGGGTGCGGTTCTTTCACAAGTTGTGAATGGCGAAGAGATTGTTGTTGCTTTTGCATCTAGGGCCTTAAAAGATGCTGAGGTCAATTATTCCTGTATTGAGAGGGAAGCGTTGGCAGTATTTTGGTCAGTACTCCATTTTAAGTTTTATTTGTGGGGGATTCCCTTTGTCGTAAAATCTGATCATCGTCCCCTGGTTCAAATTTTCTCATGTCATCAAAGTGATCATATGACGCCTAGGTTGAAAAGATGGAGTGAAGGGTTGCAGGAATACAACTTTAAGGTACAGTATATTCCCGGCTTGAACAATAAACCTGCTGATTGTCTTTCTCGTCTTCCCATTGAAAGAGATGTGGTCACAGAGAGTGTTTGTATAAATTGGGTTTTGGAGCCCAGCATTTCCAAAGAGGTTTGGTCACAGTATGTTGCTGATGATGTCACTTTTCAGTTGCTTAAAGGTGTTATCAGAGGAGGTTGGCCACATTATGATAGTCTTGAGGATTTGTTGAAGCCTTTTTGGACGGTAAGGGATGATTTAACTTTTCTTCAAGACAACCTAATGAGAGGTGACAGGGTTGTACCTCCAGCTGATTTGAGGGAGAAGGTTGTTAATCTAGCTCATGAAGGGCACTTAGGCAGGAACCTCACCAAAGCCCGTATTAGAGAGAGGTATTGGTGGCCCGGTATGGATCACATGGTTGAGTCTGTCGTCAAAGATTGTCATTTGTGTGCTGTCAATGATAAATCACGCACCACTAGCCAATCCCCGTTGTCACCTGTTGAGGTTCCTGCTGCTGTGTGGACTAAGTTAGGCCTGGACATTGCTGGCCCGTTTGAACTTATGCCCTCGCATGAAAGATTTGTGGTATTACTAGTTGACTATACTTCTAAATGGGTCGTCTCCAAATGTATGAGTGTTGTAAATTCTAAAACGGTGATTGAATTTCTGAAAGAAGTTTTTGTATCTGAGGGTGTTCCAAAGTTCCTGCTCACTGACAATGGTGTGCAATTCACCTCCAGAGAGATGGATGATTTCCTAAAGGATCTGGGGATTATCCATCAGAAGACAGCTCTTTATTCTCCACAAGCGAATGGTCTCACGGAGAGAATGAATAGAGTTGTAAAAAGTTGTGCGCAGAGGGCTTTGGAATCCAAAGTCTCTTTCAGTAGTGTCTTGAGAGAGACGTGGTGGGCACACCGCACAACTCCCAATGCTGTCATGCAGAGATCTCCTTTCGAGGCTTTGAGAGGTAGATTGGCTTGTTCTAAACTCAATCCTGTATGGCTTCCTGAGAAAAGTCGTGATGACAGTGTGGAGAGAGAAGTGAGGAGGAGGGAAGTGTTGACTAATTATCAGCAGAAATACAAACAACGTTATGATGCTAAGATGGTTGTCAAACATAGGAAATGGAATGTGGGTGACAATGTCCTGGTGAAGAAACCGAAGTGTGGTCATAAAGGGGTTTCTAACTTCACCGGTCCCTTCACCATTGTTTCCATCAAAAAGAATGTTGTTACCTTGGATAATGGTTGCACTTGGAATATGTCTAGATTATCCAAGTGTGATGCTGTTAAAAATTATCCCAATACTGGTTCCAGTTCCTCCTGTAATCCCGGTTCCACTCCTTCTCCTTGTTTTCAGAGTGTTGTTCCCAGGAGGTCTATACACCTCCCTCGGAAGTTCAATGATTTTGTTATGTCTTAGGCGTATCTTATTTTTCTGTCCTTGATCTCATGAAATGTTTCCCATGTAATGTTCCTTCCTTCTTTTATATTGGTAAGGGGATGTGTTGTGGTTACTTTCCCTTTAATAGAACTTTACCAGCTCTGTCTCTCCTGACATCATTGTCAGAATGTTATGTTTTCTTCTGATGAGTCAGTTGCTGGATCTCCTGTTGATGGTTGTACCATTAAAGCTCTTTCTTCAACTCAACTTGTTTCTGAGCTTTTATCAGTTATGTTATAAAATTCTTGTAAAGCGCATTTGTAGTCAAACGTGGAAAAACTTGTAACAACCTGATGAAAAATAGAGATAAAGGAGTTTATGAAAGTTTGAAAGCAAAAGGGAACTTTTTAAAACATGAACATAACGTTACCTTCTTTGGCTGGGAAACAAGAGAGCAGGCAACAATAAACATTTGTTGAATGTTTCTTAAAAACAAGTGTAAAACCTCAGTGCTTCTTCCATTCTGCAGTTTACCAATATTTTAAGTAAACCCCTCATGAAATAGTGCAAATAAAACCTGTCACCTCCTAATTCTAAGCTGTCATGGCAAAAAATAATTTTAGAAGGCTCACATGGAACCAAGGTACAGGTTTCTATGCACACTGACTGAACCAATTGACAGTTTATTTCTCTTCCTTACATATTTTCTTTTTCAGTGTAAACTCACACTATTGAAGATCACAAATCAGTCTATTCCGTAGCGTCACATTTTCTGGCATTTTAGCAGATATGAAGTAACTTTGATATTTTATATGTTTTTATTTTATTGTTACATTTTATGAGCTATTATATTTCAGCTGTCTGTCACCAGTGTGATTGTTTTTCCCCTGTTAAATGTATTGTCCAGTTTGTGCAAGAGGTGTTCTACTCCACTATGCTGTTTTCCGTGTAAAACATTAATTGATGATCCCAAACTGGCCAGGAAACCAATCTCACGTTTTCATCCTAAACTTGGACAGCCAAAACTGGACGTACGTTATATATAGGGTCGCAAATGCGGTGCTTGTCACAGCTCTACTCACATTTAAAAGACTAAAGTTTACTCAGGTAGGTGGTGCGGGATAGAAAATTAGGATTCTCCAGTGCAGAACAATTAATAAACCAATAAAAAAAAGTAATTTAATTTCTGTACACAGCTAAATGATACCCACAAAAGCCAAATGCATACAATGATTTAATACCCAGATCTCTTCAGCCCCTCCGTACTAGTGCAAAGCTATGGACAGGGTTTCCTTAGTGCATGCTGTAAATGTTGTTTAACAGAGAGATATTACAATGTGCTAGCCCCTGCCTACCATACTTGACTATGGGTTACCGATATGTACCTACGGTCTTTGGCACATAGTGCAGCATCATGATACATAATACAGATGTTTCTTCTTTTTCTTTCTGCCACTATGATGTCTAGAGAGAGTTAGTATTCTAGTTGGGAATACTACTACTGAGGAATTCAAACTTGTGATTTCCCTCCATTCCTTGCCATATCAGCCAGGGTTTCAGATTGTTTATATGTGACATTGTTATCATTTCAGTGTAATTATGATTGACATTCAACGACTATGAGTGACACTTCTGGAAAGCAAAATCAAGCAATGAAGACGATGGACACATATATAAATTAAAAAAATTACACCCATTTGAGCAAAGAGGGACTCCAAATAAGATCTTAAAACTGCTGCAAAGCGCCAGAAATGAAAGGGCACTTATGCAGTGCCCTTATATAGGGGTGCTGCCTGGAGGCTGTGAGTCGCTGCAGCCAGGCCCCAGGTTCAGGGGTCATGAGGGAAGGGGGAGGTGTGAAATGGCTACACATACAGGGGTGCTGCCTGGAGGCTGTGTTGCTTCAGGCAGGAGGCAGATTCAGGGGTTTGCGGGAAGCAGAGAGGTGTGAAAAACGTCATACAAATAGCTGCCAAGTTTTCATATTGTGTGACATTTCCGTGATTTTAGTACACTTATGAGTAACTCTCAACCGCCAAATGTGTGACACTTAGGGGTCTATTGCGATGCGGTCAGACAAATTGCCCCTGCAATTAGGATGCCACCGCCACCGTGGCATCCCCTATTCCCAGCATTCTGGCTGGCGGTGCTCACAGCACCGCCCGCCACAATGCTGGGAATCCACGTCGTGCATTGGCATGCACAAGGTGACAGGCCCCGCGTGGTGCCTGCCACTTGGTCCATGCAAATGCAGGGGGGTACAATAGGTACCCCCATGTGCACCTCCCATCCCCTCCAACTGGTCAACCGAGGGAAATGCGGTGGACGGTCTTCCCATCCGCTGCGGACCCCCAGCCATCATAATATGGCGGGGGTCATTCATGCGTGGATGGCCGGCGGATCGCCCCCACCATACTTAATGGCCCCATAGTGTGACAATTTTTTCGCAATTGAAACCAAACAATGAAGTGTATAAAATGAGATGAATATTAGAAATTACACCCTTTCGATCAACGAGAAGCCCTAAAATATCTTAAAACTACTTCAAACCCCTTGAAATTGAAGTTTAAGAAACTGATACAATACGATTTTGTGCCCAGAAGTTATAAAAATAAATAAATCATCATAAAACGTCTCACACCGCTATGCCATTGTACTTTATGGCACCCTAACTGGTAAGCACATGCTACAGAGCTCAAATGAACATTGGGCAGATATTGCTCGAATGCGTAAGAAATAAGCAAAATCATCTAACAAGGGTAAATATTTGTTCCCTTTATCTGTACATACTTAAAAGAATAAATATCAATGGAAAGCACTTATAAATGTGCTCTAGAGTTGGTCCACGAATAAAACTTCTAGTAAACAAATACAGAAATTACATGTTATAGGTGTATAAATACTATTTTGTATTCAGTTTAATTCTGTATCACGTCCAGTCATTTGCAGACTCTGGAAAGAACAAGTAAACTTTTCATGGAAAGATGTCAGGACTAGGCAGAGTGCTTGACTCACCGGTCATTCCTTCGCCAGCTAGCTTTATTTGCACAGAGCTCCGGCCTGTCTCGTGGCATCAGCTAGGGGAGGGGGTGACGGGTTAGAGCTGAAGTTTAAAGCTGTCTCGGAGCAGACATCAAGTCATAGTCAGCTCTCCTGAGGAATATCTCGCTCAGGGTAAAGGCATTTTCAATGGTTAGAGGGCCCGCATGTTGATTTCCCGCGGGCAGCGGGCATCAGGCTGCCTTGAACAGCAGCGATATCTTCCTAGGGCAGTGAAGCAGGCAGGATTAAAATCAAAGGGGCATATTAGAAAGAAGTTCATTAAAATTATCGCTGTTTTAGCGGCAGGAAACTGCCGCTAAAGCGGCGATAATGGGCTTGATAATATGCACTATAGAATTCCAATAGCAGCCCAGGTTAGATGTCCTGCACATGCCTTGTGCGAGTCATGCACGCTGACGGAACCCTATAGGCTTGTTTAGCACACACTGCCAATTAGGTGCCAGTGGACCAGAGGACGCTAGCCTCACACTCTATTCTCTCTGCGGCCGGCACCAGAACAAAAAGAAAGTTACATTTTCCTGCCACATATTGATTGGGCATAATCTTATCCCAACACAAAATGACAGCAGTGCAGCAGGGGCGTCTGTTATGTCGTGGGCTCTAGGCCAACATGCAAAGTGAATGAATACATGGACACATATGTATGGTACTTATAACTGCCACGAGCATGTGCACCCGGGCCCTTTTACTAGCAGGGTCACCTCACTGGTGAAGGCTGTGGTGGATGGGTGTGGGGGTGTTAGTGTGTCCAGCCATCAAGAGAATTGCTAGCAAACTAAGGGGCATATGTACAAGCCCCTTTCTCCATCACAACGTCACTTTCAGTGACGTTGTGGTGGTGTTGAGGGCCTCGCCTAATTTACAAGGCAGCGTTAATCACTTAATGTGGCTTAACGCTGCCTTGTAAATAAGACACCCTTTCACTAAATGCTTAGTGTGAATGGGGTGGGCAGTGGGTGTTGCGGGGGGATGTTCCCATTGTATTTGATGCTGCCCCCAAATTTACAAGACCAGCCTAAATAGGAAGCAACACCAAAATTAGGAGCAGGAAAAACCTGATCTTAAGTTGGCGAAACACATTATTTCTCCTCGTTTTTGCTTTTTCCACGTGTGTTGCCTTGTGCAGCAAGCATGGAAAAAGCAAAATGCCTTGGGTTGCTTATGTGCAGGATGGTCAAACAATCTTTGAAAAAAATGACATTTTGTGACTTCTATGTGTGCTGCACACCTAGAAGTGACAACATGGTATTTAAATATTGTTTATGTTTAGGAAGGCGGACAGGGTTCCAGCAAGGCAGTATTTCTTCTCCTTGTAGTTTCAGGGAGCAGATTATGGTTGATTGGAAACTCGTCCATATTTATGTATTGTTCCTGGGTGGCAAGCGGGGCATCCCATACCAATGGAATGCATGGTGCCACCGAGGTGTATGATCACTTCCTCCAAAGGCTGGCAAATTCTTAGCCCAGAAAAGCACAATTTTTCCAAAATCCAACATGAAGAAAGTCTCTCATTGGATGTTAGATCTTACTAAACCAACTCTCTGGCATAGCTAAGATTCCCCAACACTCCCCTTCAAGCCCTCTCCCTAATCTACTTACTCTTGCGTGGCTGGGGTGCAGGATGTGGGGATGAGCCTGTGCTGTCCCAAAGTGTCAGTCTGCCCTTGAGGACCAGTTTGGTCACTCACCTCTATCCTTTCTTCTGCAGTTTCAGTTCTCCTCCCACAGGAATTCCATTGACTCTCTAGCAGGCTACTTCACACTGCATTAAGATTGCTTGGGTCAGCCTGGCAGAGGCTAGCCAATCAGAAGAGAGCAGCTGGAAGGCTGGGTTTTGGCTTACAGAAAAGAAAGTTGTATAACGTATCTGTAATTGTTATTATAAATCTAACCGTGGTAAGTTGTTGGTTTTATCATAAATATAATTTTAAGACTGTGATTGAAATTTTTAGCTTGTTCCGATCAATATTTATACTTAAATCAAATATTCCAGTGTTAGCTTTTGAAGCTAATTATCTACAATAGCGAAAAACTAAATTGGCATATTTTATAATTGACATATTTTATATTGTCCCTGCTTATAGTTGCAAAGTCCCTTACCCCAGGGGCACCTAGGGGAGACCTTAGGGTTGACTTATATGTAAATATAAGGTAGATTACTACTTTGGAAGTACTTTTAATTCCAAAGTCGAATTTACATATAATTTACATTTAAAGTCAGTCTGCAAAGCAGCGCTGACTTTAAAATAACATCAGGCAACACAGCAGTGCACACCCTAGTCCAGGAATCTACTGGGCCTCTAACCCTTCCTGCCCTATTATACACTAGAGTCTTATAGGTAGTTTTAATTCCCCCTTTCCTCACTACATACTAGGGAGTTACAGGTGTCTGTCAGTACCAAATGTAATACCTAATTACCATGTACTTTTACTCAGAGCACAGGCCCTGGGTCTGGTTAGCAGAGCACAGGCCACAGCCAAGAGTCAGAAAACCAGCACCTAGTAGTCACAATGGGGGCAGAAAGTGTAGGGACACTGCAAACAGGTCATGATTTCTCACACTCTCCTCAGCACTCCTCTCCGTCTGTCTCTAGTGTTCCTCTTTCTCTTCCTTATTTCATTTGATCCCTTTTCCCATGTCCAGCATTTCTTGTTCTTTTTCTCCAATCCCAAGTGTCATTACCTCTCCAAAGGCCTTAATCCAGATATCCAGATACTGAAACCTTTACACATATGTACTTCTGATGCACTTTTTCTTTTTAGTAGTAATGCTTGCAGAACTCAGCCTCCACACAGGTCTTCTGATGCAGCTCAGTTTTTAAATCCATCATTCTTCCCATTTGAGAAGAGAGACTTTTCCATGTCAAGTTTGTTTTTTTACTTTTGGAAATAGGAAAGATTCACTATGCTATGACAAAAAATAAAAAAAATATGACAAATATGAACACTGCACACATTGCATTGTCTATGCTCCTTATTTCTGCTTTCAAATACCCATTGTTAGTGGAGCTGTGCACGCTGCTATTTTGGAGTCTACATCTTAGAATTTCAAACTACAGAATACAAAGGGATATTGATTAAAGGCTACTGGCTAAGTTTGTTACACTTACAATTAATTGAAGCAAATGTATGCTGCAAAGGTCGGATATTGGATTTTACATTTTGATGATTCTGGATTTGTGAACGAGGTCAACTGGCTCATTGAGTATCAGGTCAAAAGGATCTGAATTACATCTCACAATTCTCTATCCCCAGCTTGTTCCTCTTCTTGGAATACCTCCGATTAATTGCCCATCATGCAAAAAGCCTGCCACTGACTGTGGTCATGTTGGTGTGCTGTTTACCCATCTGCTATACATGGTGTACATCACTGTCAGGAACATATCACATGCAGCTAAATCAGATTCAAATGCATCATTTTGTGTTGATTTGTAAAGTATTTTGAAGTAGAACATGCTATTGATTCTGGTAGTGACTTTCACGTTTTTAATGCACAAGGCCTTGATTATAGTGCACAGAGAGACCCTTCATTGCTGTACACTGGAAAAAACATCAGAGGGAGCATTGCTTTCTACTAATGATGACCAATGATAACCTAACTCCTAATTATTTATCCACAAAGAAACTCAACTAAATTCATGGAATGGTTTCCTTGTAAGCACAACATTAATACCAATAACCAATCAACACTAGACTGAACACAACATTTGTGTTGACAGAGAATTGTGCTGCACAACTTGAAGGCCTTCTTTGCCTCCTCAGGGGTAGTAAGTGCTATATAACTGCAATTAAAATTGTGCAGTTTATGAATATGCAAAGTGGTACTAGAGGACTATACTGCACATGAATATGTGATGTTACAACGCGATCAAAAGGATCGCGGTTAGTAACATCGCAGTTTTGACAACGCAAGTCATTATAACGACTTGTGCTGGAGGGCGCTGGACTTAGGAGTAGTAAGATTTGGTATTTCAACACTAGTGTACGTACAGTAGGGAAGGTGGTGGAATAGTAAATCTTACTATTCCTTAGGTTATAGCGCCCTCCAGTGCAAGTTGATGTACGGATTGCGTTGTAATGCCAGCGTGTAATCACCGCGATGTAAAGGATGTTTCCCACTACCCATACATGCTAATGCCTTTGGGAATTGCCCCAGTGGGGTTGTATAATCCCTTTCAATGTGCCCCTGATCCTGCCTGATGTTGAGTTTTTCTCTGATTGAGTGATTGACTGATTGATTGATTGATTGCCAAAAATTATGGATGTTGGCCAAGAACATTTCTGTAATTCAGTTGTTTCATTTGTGAGTAGAAATTATCTGTATAAGTGTTGAAAATTACATAATGACTTCAAAATGATTGTCTAGTGCCAAACAAGATGTGTATTTGTAAAGTGTTAGTTCGCCTCTTGGGTAGGAATTTATTGTTAGCCTACTGAATGGCAGTTATTTCATTTACCTCGGAAGGATGAAAGGAAAAACCAGGATTTAAACTTGGAATCATGAAGTCAAATACAGAATCCTGCAGTGGATGCATTACTCTACTGACGCCATTCAATTAATCAATCAATCAATCAGAACATTTGTAAAGTGCACTACTCACCCGTGAGGGTCTTAAGGCGCTGGGGGGTGGGGCGCTGCTACTGCTCTAATAGTGAGGTCTTGAGTAGCCTCCTGAAGGTTAGTAGGTCCTCTCTCTGCCATAGGAAGATGGGGAGGAAGTTCCAGGTCTTGGCGGCGAGGTGGGAGAATGATCTGCCGCCAGTGGTTCCTCTAGGGATGCGCTGGACGGTGGTGAGGGCGACGTCGGGGGAGCGGAGCTGGTGGTGAGGGGTGTAGAAGGTGAGACGTCTGTTGAGGTATGCTGGTCTGGTGTTGTGGAGTGCCTTGTGTGCGTGGGTGAGGAGCTTGAAGGTGATCCTCTTGCTGACGGGAAGCCAGTGCAGGTCTCTCAGGTGGGGTGTGATGTGGCTGTGGCGAGAGATGTCGAAGATCAGGCATGCAGAGGCGTTCTGTATGCGTTGTAGTCGTTTCAGGAGTTTGGCCGGTGTTCCTGCACAGAGGGGGTTTCCGTAGTCCAACCTGCTGCTGACGAAGGCCTGGGTGACCATCTTTCTTGTTTCAGTTGGGATCCACCTGTAGATCTTACAAAACATGCGGGGGGTGTTGAAGCAGAAGTACGAGTAGGCATAGACTTGCTTGGCCATGGAGAGTGTTGAATTGAAGGTAAACCCCAGGTTGCGTGCATGGTCGGTGGGTGTCGGTGCTGCTCCCAGTGGGGTCGGCCATCAGGAGTCGTCCCTGGCTGAGGGGGTGGAGCCGAGGATGAGGCCCTCCGTCTTGTCCGAGTTCAGCTTCAGATGGCTGTTCTTCATCAACTCAGCAACGGCTTTCATTCCTTTGTGGAGGGTGGTTTTGGCGGTAAGTGAGTCCTTGGTGAGGGAGAGGATCAGCTGGGTGTCATCGGCGTAAGAGATGATGTTGAGGTCGTGCAATTGGGCGACATGGGCGAGCGGTGCCATGTAGACATTGAACAATGTCGGCCTGAGGGATGATCCTTGGGGTATGCCGCAGATGATCCCGGAGGCTTCAGAACGGAAAGAGGGAGGCGGAATCTCTGGGTTCTGCTGGAGAGGAAGGAGGTGGTCCATAGCAGAGACTTGTCTCGGATCCCTGATTGTGAAGGCGTCTGCGTAGGGTGCGGTGGCAGACAGGGTCGAAGGAAGCTGATAGGTCGGCGTGCTTCTAGTTCTCCGGGAAGGTCGCGGTCTCGGATGAGATGTTGATGGCCTTGCGGAGATGGGGTACGCATGTGGCTCTAGCTTTGTTGAAGATGTGGTATGGGCATAGGTCTGACGGAGAGCCGGAGTGGATGGCGTTCATGATTTTGACGGTGTCGTTGTCGTTTATGTTGGTCCAGGTGAGCAGGGGATCAATGTGGGTGGTGGCCGTTGGGTCTGAGGTGTCAGTGGCTGTCGGGGCGGTCAGGTTGTTGAAGCTGTCGTGGATGTATGCGATCTTGCGATGGTAGAAGGTGGCAAGGTAGTCGCACAGGTTTTTCGATAGTGGGATGTCATTGGTGTTGGAGCTGGGGTTGGAGAGTTCCTTCACAACGTTAAAGAGCTCTTTCATATTGTGTGCATTGTTGTTGAGGCAGTCCTTGAAGGCGGCCCTTTTGGCGGGTCTGATGAGGTGATGGTGTCTGCGGATAGCGTTCTTGTGGGTTGCGTAGCTCTCTGGTGTCTGTTTGCAGTGCCATTTCCTCTCTAGGTTTCAGCAGGTTTGCTTGGAGGCCTGGAGGTCTGCAGTGAACGAGCTGGCATTCTTGTTAGTGCTCCTGTTGGAGGGTTTCTTGATCGCGGCGAGAGTGTTGGCACAGTCGTCGATCCAACGCCTGAGGTTGCTGGTGGCGGTGTCAGTTGGGGACGCTGTGTGGGCTTCATGTGAGGGTGGTGTTTAGCTAGTCTTCTGTGATTTTGATCCAGCTGCGGCAGGGGATCTGTTGGTTGTGGTGGTGCATGGTGGGTTTCCGGAAGGTGAAGTGCATGCAGCGATGGTCGGTCCAGTGGAGTTCGGTGGTGTGGCTGAAGTAGACGTGGAATCTTGCGAAGAAGATGGGGTCAAGCGTGTGGCCGGCGGAGTGGGTGGGCGTTGTGACGAGCTGTCTGAGTCAAAGGTTGGCGAGGTTGTCAATCAGGGTGTTGGAGTTGGTGTCATTGTTGTTCTAAAGGTAGAAGAGGAGGATGTACTCTGTGGAGGTGAGGGCGTGCGTGCTGACAAAGTCGGCGATGGAGTCACTGAACTGAGGCTGGGGTCCTGGGGGTCTGTAGATTAGAGTTCCTCTGAGGGTGGTGTTGGGAGCAGTGTGGATCTGGAAGTGCATGTGTTTGGCGGTGCTGAGGGTTTAGTCGGTGCTAGTCGAGACCCTGAGGATGTTTTTGTGGATGATGGAAATTCCACCTCCTACTCCGTTGGTGTGGTTTCTGCGGGTGATCTTGTAGCTGTACGGGATGGCTATGGCAATGTCGGGTGCCGAGGAGGCGTTCATCCAGGTCTCTGTCAGGAAGGCAACATCCGAGTAGGATATGTTGAGCAGGTCCCAGAGTTCGACGGCGTGTTTGCGTGCGGGGACGGTGATTAGTAGTATAGGTGTTGCGTCCTGTCACCGTGGGCGGTTTGGCGGCTCGGAGGCTGTTGAAGCTGCAGCTCCGGCTGGAGAAGGGTCCTGTGTTGTGCTTCGGGCAGCCAGGAAGCAGGTGTGCGGTCGTCCGTTGTTGAGTGCGTAGAGGGTGCTGGCGGCGTAGAGGCAGTGGTTGATGTGGTGTTTGAAGGGACCAGGGCGTCTGGCGCTGGGCGCGGTCCAGACAGGCTTGACTAAGGCGCGCCTTTGGCACACCAGCGGTTCTCCCACTCCGCGGCCATCATATAAGGGGAGGTGGGAGGGAGGAGAAGCTGGGAGGGGGAGCGGGGTGGCAAATGGGCGAGCAGAGGGGCGGGGCGCAGGGGACACATCGGAGGGAAAACAAGAGGGTAGAGTGGGCAGAGGATACAGAAGTCAAAAAGGGCACAACAACAGTACAATAGTATAAAAAAAAGGAATAAAGGGGAAATGCAGCCGAATACAATACAAGGGCAGAGTGCACAATGACAGTAAGACAGACAGGGAAAAAAGGGGCAGAGCGTGCACAAGGGGCTTACGGCCTACCACTGGCCTCCAGGGATGAGGCGCAGGTTGTAGCCTGCGGGTGGAGGAGGGCCTCGAACTTCCAGCATGCGGCAGCAGCGGACTCACAGGCACACGGACACACAGGTGGTGCTGTGCATTGTGGGGAGCGACCTGCCTGGAGACAGGGTCCCATTAGACTTGATTCATGACTGCGGGTTTGAATTAACATTGATTGACTGAGAATATTGACAAATGCAAGTGGATACCAAAATACTTGTGCTTAGCAGCTGTGCCCAAGGAGGAGCAAGTTTTAGTTTTCTGACTAATGTGCTGCGTGAAGGTGCAATGTCTGGTACCTTTGACTGATGCAGCTGTGCTGACAAATATTGAGCTTTTCTTTGCTTTATCACTCCTCCAGGGGGAGGAGTCAGTTATGACAAATCTGTCTTGGGAAGAGACAGCACTAGTCTGTCTCCTTACCACTTCCTGGACTCTGCTCATTGCAATCTGGGGCACAGGTAGGCTGCAACTCACAAGATTGAGGAGAATGATTTGGGGTCGTCTTTCTTCTTTTCATCTTTCAGAATCCTTCTGACAGTGGTGAGTTTTTGGATACCGAGGCGGTAGCCTCATTACTCCACATTCATTTTGAGTTTTTTAGTCGCTGTTTAGGTTGTCCTATTGATGCGTGACGCTTTGTCACAGTTGAGGTTGTATCACAAGGTCAGCGCTGTGATAGGCCGTGGGTTGCAGGCATTCTTGAGCCTTCCATCTATGACCATGTAATTGTATATGGGTATGTCTGAAAAAGCATTTTTACCGTATTGTTGAAAATATATACTTCCTTAATGAGCGATGGTAAGTTGCGCTATAATGCTGTGAAGGTGGTGAGTGTTCTGTGTGCTCTGGGAGTAGGTGGCCCGAGAAAAAGCCTGTCATCTCATGTGAGAATGCTTATATCATCTTACCTGTCTACTGGGATTGGATAAAGCAGACCCGTTCATAAAACTGCCTGCAGAGTATTGAACCTACTTCATTGTTGATGCCCTGGGAAAGTTACCAAATGACTCCATCATAATAGGGACACCTTGAACCTAGAAAGTTCTTGATCTATCAATAGAAGGGAGAGTAGGTGACATGTATGTATGTATGTATGTATGTATGTATGTATGTATGTATGTATGTATGTATGTATGTATGTATGTGATATTTCTATAGCATACACCTAGCCAAACAGCAGCAGAGCACTGTACTGGGTCAAAGACAAGCATAATATCAATTTGTTATAAAAGCAGGAGCTTTGTTGTTGATGGTCAATGTATGGTGTTGTGTTTTTAAAGGGGGGCATCTTCAACTCTTTCTTGAACTGGAGCATCCTTTGGGAAGTTTCTGATGGATACAGGTATGTTGTTCCACATGTTTGTGGATTGGCTGCTTGCATAAGTCTCTTGTGCTCCCCTTGCCACATAGAACATCTTAAACATTCCTGTCATTTTAGCCATTGCTTGCCGGAACTCATGGCTTTGCTTTTAATAGGATACATAGATCTGTTAATTGCAAAGTTAGAACTGGCGAAGGTGACGCTCATAACTTGGAACAACGTAGAAGGTCTCACTTGGTATAATTTGTAGAAGGTTGCTCGAATTCACTAGTTTTTATACTGTTTTTGCAGCCTTTTCGGTCTCAGGAGCTGACGAATGGGCCATCACTGTACCACAACAAATCACCGCCTTCAAACACTCCTGCCTCGTCATACCCTGCACCTTCGAGTATCCTGAGAATGTAGATGAGAGGCAGAAAAATCTTATCTGGTACAGGGGAGAAGATGTTGCTTTTGCCAGCAGGAACCCAAATGAAGCATCAGGAACTTCTCTGGTTGGAAGCCACAGAAGCAAGAATTGCTCCCTCTTGATTAGAAAAGTGACTGAGGCGGACACTGGCAGCGCTAAGCAATGGATGTTTCGAGCCGAATTTGATAATTCAAACAAATATTCATTCTCCAATCATAAAGTGACCATTAACTTGGAAAGTAAGTATTCTTTGGTGCTCTTATTTTGCATGGGATAAAATCTGTTTTGGTGACCACTGTAGTTTTTTTTGGGGACATGACACTGCTGATCAATTTAGTTCAATATGTTTTAGCACAGATCCGGATATTCCATACTTAAGATTAAACCACATCTTTCATCACAATATACCCAATAATGAAATTACACATTTTACTTCTGCTGTATAATGAAATTACACATTTCACTTTTATTATTTATAACGATATTGCACAATCCACTTCTACTATAATAATGATATTACACATTTAATTTCTACTCTCATAACAATATTGCACATTTGACTGCTACTCTAATAATGATAGTGCCAGCGATGGCCTCCACAAAACAAAAGTAGGGGGGGGCAGCAGCAGGGCCCCCTATAGAGTGAGGGGGAGTGCAGCTGAGCAGTTTGCGAGGACCGGTTTCAGTTGATTTTGTTACAGGGGGGCGATATTGCCGAACTACGGTCACAAAAACTGCCCCCCAAGGCCCCAAAATTGGTCCCCACCCTACCGGCCTACCGGGGAAACTCCCAGTGCCCGCTATGGCCAGTCCGAACCTGGGTGGCAGAGGGGGAACAGGTGCAGGGGTGCAAATTTAGAGTAAAAATAATTTTTAAAAATGTACCTTTCACTGCCACAGACTCCAACGCTGAAAGCCGCCTTGGTGCTCCTCTCCCAGCAGTCTCTGGTAAAGCACAGTCTCCCCACCCAATCCAGACGCTGCTCTCATGCATTGGTCTGCCACTCAGAAACTGCCTGTGAGCCTACAGGTCTCTTCCCTCTCTCCCCTTGACGCAGGGGAAACAATGTAGGGGTTGTCCCCTCCGCTACTGACAGCCAACCTGGGTGGACCCTGGTGGAAGCCATAGAGGTCTAGAGGTGGTGCCCTCTGTTATCCCTTGCTGCTGGACGGCGGAGGCCCAAATTCTATTTTGCACCCCCCCAAGCAGTGATTTCGAAGGAGGCCCAAACTTTAAAGGGATAGATATGTCCACCCTTACTCCATGCTGGAAGTTGCATGATGGTCTATGCAGAGGATGTGATCTGGCACTTCCCCTGAATATTCTTCTCTGCTGAGATCCTAGAGGTCCTACTATCATTGGGGCTTGACCAAGACCCCACAGTACTGTTGCTGTGGTGGCCTGGGGGGCTGTCTGCAACTGTATTATGGAGGGATGGTCCACTCCCGCCTACTGTGCTCACTTTTGAACTGCTATTGAGGTGCACTGTAAGCACACTGCTGGAACTAGTGGCCCCTTCACCCTGTGACTATTACCTGGCGGAACCACGGGGTTGTGAGTGGTGCTGAGGTGTCACATACCATTGCCTATCTTTGCTGAGTTCAACGCCAGTGGGTGATGGATTGCCAGAGTATATCGCAACTGGATTTGGGTGACTGTCACGTCTAGTCCATGCCAGTCTCTGTTCCCCTTGGCCCACCTGTCACCGTGCCATGGCATGCAGGAAAGATGGAGACCTGAGAGCAGGGGTCGTGGAGCCCGCCCCCTGAAGGTGAGATGAATATGACTGAGGAGCAGGGATGCATATCCTGTGATCAACTGGACTCCAACTTGTTGGCCATTAAGGACTTGAAAGAATCACTAGAGTATAAAATTGACACAATGGTCATGGACTAAGGTCTCTTGCAGGCCGATCAGTGCAAACTGAGCGAATAACTTACTGCTGCTGAACTTACCTTACAGGAGGTGATCTTTACCACTGTCGATCTAAAGATGACCAATGTCTTGCAGTGAATCCAGACTCTGGAGGCCAGAGCAGAAGACTCTTAAGATAGAGCCTGCAGGAACAACATTTGAGTGGGGGGCCCGCCAGAGAAAGTGGAGGATACGGTCATGGTCACCTACCTAAAGAACTGGCATCGGACACAAAAGGTTTGTCTTTTTCCCTTGGGTGGAGAGGGCACATAGGGTGCCTAAACAACCCGCCACCCCTGTGTGGCACTCACAAGCCTGTGGTTGAGCGCCTTCTCCACTTTAGGGATCAAGACCACATTTTCTGCAGCAACTGAGAGTTGGGAGAACTGAAGGACGGCCATATGGCAAAGTGATGCTTTTCCCGACTTCACCATGGCAGTCCAGATACACAGAGCCTCTTTCCTGGCAGCTAAATGGACACTATTTGACATGAATATCAAATATGCCATGTTATCCCTGCTCTAACTGAGGGAATACATTATTTACGTAACCTGTTAAAGTGTGGGAATGGCTGCATATGACACCAGAGGAGCAGGGTGGAGGCACTGGCTGGACCCGCACATGTCCTCAGCACAAACTGTGAATAGAGATGTGCCATTCCCAGAATGGGTGCAACAGGATTGCCGGCGTGCAGTGGAGATGGGTGCCAAGTTCTCAAACTCTTCCCCAGAGTGGTCCATGTGAGAAGATGAGGCAAGCTAAAGTGAGCAGGACAAGGCTCTGAATCTAATTGCTTGAAAACTGATCAGAGTGGCGATATCCCTCATGTTACTCCGCAAACATCTGACATAGTCCATTGATGTTATGACCAGCAGAATGTTCTCCTTTTGGGAACAGAGAAGGGATGTTGATTTGCTGCCCTCGGGAGGGGGTGTTGGGTCTTTTATCAGTTTATTATTTTGAATGCTTGGGAATTTGGGGTTTTCTGTCTGTGCCTCACTCCAGCTTGGCTCTGGAAATTGGTGTTTCTCCTCCTGCTGTGGTTTTTGTGTGGCTGTGAGCAGAGTGTGCCGATATCCAATGTGGTGTATTATGTCCTGGAGTGGGAGAGGCTTGAATTGTATGTCTAAACACTACAAAGTGTTGGCATTTCTGAAATGCAGGGATGCGCATGTGACGCTGTTGCGAGAAACCCACCTGGATGCTAAAGGGGTGCAGCCCTGAGCAACTGATGTGGATGTCAGAGGATGTATAACAAATTCTCGTTTTTTTGCCAGGGAAACACTGATATGGGTAACACTGGGCATCCCCTTTCATACCACCAGTACCATGACCCGCACAGATGAGCACTATTCTGTGCTACTAGGCAGACTAGATGGGCAAGGCATCTCCTTTATCAATATCTACACTACTAAAGTTGATCAACCTGCATTTTTTGATGCTCATTAGCAAGTTTTGGTTCCCTAGCTGCCACAGATGCCCATTATGGGTACGACTTTAATTGTGTGGGGGATATTGACCTGGTCCGTTCCCACCCACTACATATTGACTACCCAGCAATAAACCTGGCTAGGAAGTTCTCTTCCTGGCAGTGCCAATGGGAATTAATAGACAGCTGGTTCCACTACCAACCACAATCACTGAATTCTTTCTTCCATTCAGTGCGTTTTGTTGCATTTTCATGCTCACCGCATATGTTGGGCACTTTGGCTGACATTGAATATTTAGATAGGACCATATCCAACCATAATCCCTTATTGTTATCCCTAAAATGGGAAAGAGCTCTCCCCTGCATACCCAGTTGGTGGCTTAAGATCACCAACTTGGAGAATCCGCCCGTCTGCAAGATAATTGGCAAGAGGATTCAAACATACTTTAATG
The DNA here is from genome assembly GCF_964263255.1 of Lissotriton vulgaris. NCBI lineage: Eukaryota > Metazoa > Chordata > Amphibia > Caudata > Salamandridae > Lissotriton > Lissotriton vulgaris. The sequence continues at coordinate 186,234,412 of NC_141695.1, read as the reverse complement.
AAAATTCAGGCTCTGCCTCGTCCCTACTTGTGCAGTGTATTTAATTATTTAAGGTGGTCATCTGAGGGCAATGCGGATGAGACGCACTCTTCACCACATTATTACCACCGATGAGCAGGCTAGTTGGGAGCTGGAGAATGAGCGGACGGAGAGGCAGGAGCTGCAATGAGACCTGCTGGAGGCGAAAGAGAAAGTGGCGGAGCACATAGAAAGCCTCAGGGGCTTTAATAAGGGCTTTAAGTGGGCCGGGTCCCACCGGGTCTGAGCACCGGCAGTTCTTTAAAGGGGGCCTCGAAACGGGTCTCTATCGGGCTCTGCTTTGTACCCTGGCACAGGCGGTCTGTTTTTTTCTGGACTGCAGTGACAGCAGCAAATCGATGTGCGCTGCTCACACTGCTCACTTCTCACTAGTGGAGAAGGGACGGTATGACATCATGCCAGGTGAGGGTTGTAGGGGAAGAGAAATCCTTTAAAGAGAGTAATTTTCTCTCTGGATTTCCCTTCTCTTTTTGAGACTCAGGAGCAGCAACATTGTCGTGGTGTCACCAGGGCTTTAATAGAATTCTTTTTAGGTTTTGCCCTGGTGAAAGCAGCGCAGGTGCTGCACTTGCCATGGAGAGGACCTTTTGTAATCGATTCAGAAAAAGCTGAATGCTCGCGCATAAAGGTGTACCAAGATGGCTGCTCTCGCTATTCACAAAGGTAAACATGCACGCGTACGGACAAAAAAATGCCCGCGCATGTGGACAAACTGACGCCATCTTTGTTTACTTTAATTTTGTCCGTACACGTGCATGTTTACCTTTGTGAATGGCGATAGCAGCCATCTTTGTAAATCTGCACGCCCCCTTCAATGTGTTTACTGTCGCTGCGGGCTCTCCTCTCAGTATTTGTGGATTTCAGGGCTGGTAACATCCTATCCCCGCTACACCCATGAAGGACGAACCCCTCTCCACTCAATTCACTCCTGGATGGTGACTTTCCGCACTAATCAAGAGGGGAGGAGGGGTGACAACCCTCTGACGCCCCCATCGCTACTCTTGCACCATGTAACGCACACAGCCCGGCATTCACCCAACTCATCCAGGTAAAGTGAGGGCCCCCCACTCACAGGCAGCGACATGTGCCCGACATGCAAAGCAAAGGCAACCAGTGCACCCGTCTGGAGCAAGGGAGCACTGCACGCCCCCCCAGTGCAGCTGGCAACGAGAACCGATGAAAGGCAGCACCCCCTGCCTGGACATCGACTGCCCCCAACCAAAGCCAGGAAGAGACCCCCTTCCCAGCAAGTACAGCTGCCAACGGGAAGCGATGAACGGCAACACCCTCCAGCCCAGGCAACTACACCCCCATTCAGAACCAGTGACCGGTAACAACCCGCTCATGAGGGCCACCAAGAAGCAGTGACAGCAGCAAGCCCTCCGCATTCCCCTCGCACAGGACAACGCCCCCCCCCCCCAGCAAGTACTGCTACCAATAGAAAGCACCACTGAAAGATAACACCCCACAGCCTGGCAACTACTGCCCCCACCCAGAACCAGTGAACAGACACACCCCCACCCCTCCCAGACAACCGCCATCACCACTCAGAACCCGTAAACAGTACCCCACCACTCACAGGCAGCCCCAGTAAACGAGACCTCCCCCCCGAAACTACTGCCTCCGTCGCGAACCAGAGACCTGTGATGACCCCCCCAACCGAGATTCAGTGAATTGTGACAACCCCCACAACTGAGATCCAGTGAACTGTGACAACCCCCCCCAACCGCCCCCGAGGACGAGAGAACTGTGACAACACCCAGCAGCTGCAAGCGCACTGGAGCAGTGCAAGGCGACCCCCACCTGCACCCCCGTCCAGACATAGGAGCGCCAGGGAAACTGGTGCCCACAACCAAACACTGAGACTAAACTGCCACCAGCCCCTACCCTGGCAGCCCCCCACCCCACCCCACCCTGCCCGATGCTAGCAGCGATACTCTACATATGATACCCTTCTCTACCAGAGGCGGACCGACAAAATATAGGCCCGGGCACCAAAATAAGCATACCCCCTAACTCCTTAGTGAATTAGACAACTAAAAAATGGCTCATGTTTGCAAAGCGGCAAGTGTTTACTTAAAGACATTCACACACATTGTAGAAGTGTTTTGAGAGCTATGCAAGGCAGCATTGATTGGAGCTTGCTTCATGAAATGCTTGTTTTAAGATCAGGACTCTTAACTGTAGAAACCGACCCACAAGATAATAAAACAGCCCCACAAACATAATCAAGCATTGGCATACCCAATAGCTCTCACTTTTGGGACCTTATGATTATTTAGTGGTGCAGCACAATATCCTTGGTGCAACAACATTAACTGTTGCATGGTTAAACACTTATAAGGTCCCAAAGGCGAAGCCTATTGGCTATGCCAATGCTTGTTCAGCATTATATACAATCCATAGTTGCTGCTTATTTATCTTATGCAATTAACAACCATTGGTAATGCCAATAGTTCTGACTTGTTGTAGGTTTGATGTTACTTGTTGTATCATATATCTACATGCAATGACAGAAACAACAAAATACAAGTCGGGCAGCACACTATGCTAAGCACAGATTTTTAGCTTATTTGTTTTTAAGCCAAGCCCTTATTTACATTGGCCATGCCCCTTTGAGAGACCCTCCAGTTTTTTCATCCCACTTAAAACCATGGCCTAAACTATAAAGCTGAAGGGCCATATTATCAAGAACAGCAATAACATTTTCCCTGCTTTAGCGGCAGGAAACTTCAGCTAAAGTGGCGATAAGAGGCTTGATAATATGCCCTTGTGAATTCCCCTAGAAGCCCAGGTTTGATGTCCTTAAAAAACATGTGGTGTTAAGATGATGTTAGTAAAAAATAATTGTCTATCTCAGAATGACTGCAGATTAATCATTCCTTAGGCCTGAAACACTTTTCCTGGGATAGTGCACTAGCCGGGTCATGCTGGGAAGGTCGTAGAGAGAAGTTAAATAAACACTATCTACTGTTTCATTTCCTTTATTTTTTTAAACCGATAACCAGACTAGTGTCAGTACATTTGGCATATTGGCATTATATGCAGGAAGTGATTTGATGAGTATCTATTACCAACTAGCCTATGCCCACTTGCAACAGGAGGGAAGCTGGCCTTACAGCCATCCAAGGTTGGTTTTCAAGAAAACATCTTCCGTTCAATAGGACACCCACTGGGAAGAACTTAGAATCTCTACAAAATGATACTCTAGATTTTCTAGAGTTGTTTAGCAACTGGAAGTCCTGCAAATGTAGACTGGCCCAGCCGATTATTTTAGGACCGAATTAGGTGTTATCAAGTCTCACTGGCTAGTGTTCACTGTATGAAAATACTTGCCACTACCTCAGAATGCTACTGGATTTGCAGAAGAACACAAGACAGCATCTTTCCTTTTCTACCTGGGTAAGTACTGACATCTTATGTCCTGCTTCCACCTGTACTTGAACACTTGGGATGTGGGACTCCAGTGTCAGGCCAGCTGGCCTCAATGAGCTTCAGAGACATTTGTATTTGTATTTGGTATTTATTAAGCGCATATATCACCAGTAGGTCTCATAGCGCTAACTCATACTCAGACAAAGAAAGCCAGTGAAACAGGTAGACTGTTCTAGAATAGACAGGTTTTGAGGGATCTACGAAATTTCATAAAAGGCAAAGGAATGGCATCTTGACAGCTGAGCCAATAAACCAAGATAGGTCTGTGACCTAGGCTAAGTGCAGCCTGGAGCCCTAATATTGTTCTGTAGATGTCTAGTAGCCTAAGGAGTGACAAGGAGAAAAGTATGCCTCATTTGAAGAAATTGGGAGTCTTAGCGAGTGCAGGAAGCTGGGGTACCATGGCTTGTCTGCCCATGGGTCTGTAGCTGAACCCTCACCCCAGAAGAGCCCTAAGAACATTGAAAGCATTTTAGAGTACCAGCCTAGAACTCAGTAGGGGAAAGTTTGAACTGTTTGTGCATTTCTAGTTGAAGAATAGCTTCTAGTAGTTATTCTTAATGATTTACCCAGACAAATAATGATTTTTACACCTCCATTTTTCCTAAGGGTCTTTATGACATGCTGTTCAAAAACAAATATTCCCTGATCTCCTTGTCTAGTTTCTGTCTTATTGTACCTCCTTTATCGTGTACATTTTCTTTGTTTAGCTAAATTGGTGTGGGAATTTAAGTTTTTTTTATTTCAGTTGCTCTGTTTCTGCCTAAACAGTTAAACCACATTCTATGGAGGAAAGTCTTTTGCTTTGTTTCCTAACTTTGTGGGAGACCATACCTTGTCAATGATCGACTTTGGACTTTTTTTTTACTATTTATTTCTTGCGTTGAATATTTTTCCAGTTTTATTTCACGAGTGACACAAGCAGCATTCTATCATAAATGCTGTGCTGCTTGTGCCAAGCTACCAAAGTGCTTCTCAGGGATCACTGACAGAATATCGACATCAGAAATATGGACCTACAAGAATATCGAGTCAAGAATATCGAGGGCAAAAATATCGACATCCTATCTACAACATGGTAAGTACAAAAATATCGAAAAAAAAATATAGATGTAAAAAATATCGATGTTAAAATTATCGATTTTTTTTTATATATATAAATGTAAAAGTAAGTATATAACACTAATAAATAAAATATACATATTTAAAAGTATCTAATAATGTTTAAAATTAATAAATAATACATATATATTAATAATACATTAATTAAATATATACAGTAAATATATAATATATATGTACTGAACAATAAGTATTAATAAGTAATTTACTAATTTATAAATTAATGAAATATATTCTAATTTACTAATACATTTACAAACATAAAACAATAACATAAATAAAATGTAAGTAATATAAAAAATAAAATAAACATTTGATTTTTTAACAATTAATTATATAAAACGTTGGATAGCGTAAGGGTAAACATTACTATTCCTACTCCAGAGAGTGGAACAGTAGGGAAAGCGTTCGATAGCGTAGGGATAAAATTACTATTCCCACTCCAGAGAGTGCAACAGTCGGGAAAACTGACCCTGAACCCAAAAAACACCCCTTTACCCAAGAACTGAAAACTGACCCTGAACCCTAAAAATACCCCTTTACCCAAAAACTGAAAACTGACCCTGAACCCTAAAAATACCCCTTTACCCAAGAACTGAAAACTGACCCTGAACCCTAAAAATACCCCTTTACCCAAAAACTGAAAACTGACCCTGAACCCTAAAAATACCCCTTTACCCAAGAACTGAAAACTGACCCTAAACCCTAAAAATACCCCTTTACCCAAGAACTGAAAACTGACCCTGAACCCTAAAAAAAACCCTTTACCCAAAAACCCAAAACTGACCCTGAACACTAAAAATACCCCTTTACCCAAAAACCCAAAACTGACCCTGAACCCTAAAAATACTCCTTAACCCAAAGTTAATTAATATTATTTAATTAGCAATTAATAATTAATTAACAATAACAATAAAGTAAATATATTAGCACATTAGCTGTAATTAATATAATTTAATAATTAATATCATTTTTCCCCAATTAATTAATTCACAGTAACTAAAAATTATATATATAAATAAATTACTCTAATTAATGTAATTAACTAATTAATATTATTTAATTACCAATTAATTACTAATTTAAAATATGTACACAATTATATTAATTAATTAACTAATTAATATTAATTATTTGCCAATTAATTAGTTATAAATATTTAAAAACATATATTAATTAATTAATTAATCATTTAATTACTCCCCACCCTATTCCCCTATAAACCCACATCCCGCTACAAAGAATATATATCAATTAATCAATTAATTATTTCCCAATTAATCAATATTAATTAGCAAATAATTATAATTAATTAATTAATCCTACTAATTATTAATCAACTTACCATAATTAAATTACTTCCCACCCTATTCCCCTATAAACCCACAACCCGCTCCGGTACTAAAACATCAAATTTCCTTATAAATTTATATATTATTATAGAAAATGTATACACATATAATAGTAATTATTTTAAATACTTAAATTAAACATATAACACATACATAATAAAAAACTATAAAATAATACAAATATCGATATTAGTGTCATCGAAATTATTAACATCGATATATATGCTATCGATATTACTAACTTCGATATTACTTACATCGATATTAAGTATTTCGATATTACTTACCTTGGGTCGATATTCTGTCCTACGATATTCTTGCCTTCGATATTATGCTCCTTCGATATTTCAGACTCGATATTATGGTAGGTCGATATTTCCAACTCGATATTTTGACTGTGTTCCGCTTCTCGGATCTCTTACAAACTCCTGTTTAGCTAATTACAATTAGATGGTATTAACTTAGTGGGATGTAGACCTGTGAGCCTTAGGGTGGTCAGCCCCAGCCCCAAATTACTTGCCTTATTCCTCCATTTTTGCTGCTCTTATTTTTGTTGGCCTACTGACTTTAACACTGCTAACCAGTGCTAAACACACTCCCTAAATCATGGTAATATTGGCTTGCACCCAATTGCGACATTCAATTTATTTATAATCCCCTAGTAATGTGGTAATGCATGTACCCAGAGCCTGTACAATAAATGCTACTGGTGGGCCTGCAACATGCATTGTGTAACCCACTTAAGTAGTCTGTCGAGCTCTTTGGCCTTCCATTGTGGGCTTGTGTGTGCAGTTTTCTACTGCCATTTCGACTTGGCAGGATAAACTTTCCAGACCTAAACCTTCCATTTTTATATACATGTCACCCATAGTATAGGTCCAAAATAGCCCATAGGGCAAGGTGCAGTCTATGTAAAACTTTAGGAATGTTGAGTTCGGTGTCTGAGAGTTGCAATTCATAACCTTCTTTAATGGTAAAGTCAGATTTGAAGGTCACAATTTTGAAAACACTCACTTTTATAAAGTTTTTTTTTCTTGTTCTAACCATTTGCCACTTGCAGCCTGTATCCTGGGTCACATGCCGAGGTGTAGCTGGCAGTTCAGGCTTTGTGTATAGCTCCCTGACAGTGAGACACAGGGGAATAGGTGCTGGGAGAATGGGCCATTTCTGACTTGATGAACAGGTGGGGCTGTCACCTACTACACTTAGACATCACAAAGTCTCTACCTGGAGTGGAAACCATCAGAACCTTCTTCTACTTCAATTCTAGGACTAGGTATAAATATCGGACCCGTGGTCCCAACTTTTCGGTACAATTCTGGAACTGTGAAAGACTCAGAAGGACTGCTGTGCTGCTCTTCAAAAAGAACTTCTATTCTGTTGCCTGAAGCCTGATGCCCTGCCTACTGAATGAAATAGACTGGACCTGCATCTTGAACCCAGAACCAGAGTGACAGAGAGCTAGTTGGCTGGCCTCCTGATCAGATCCCCAGGGACAGAAAAGGCTCAACCACCCTGAAATCACCACCTGGACTCTACTGTGAATGTTGCTCTTCCAGTGTTGTCAATCCAGTACTGGATCCTTGAAAGTGGGCCTGAAGACGCTCAGACAGCTCAGCTGTCATCTCTTGGGCAGAACAGATGCAGTTCCTTGCATCAGAATTGTCAAAGCAAGACCTATCCACCCTGCAGGACCCGCAGCTTCTTGGAACTGCTGCTGTGCGAAGAATCTTTGACGTGAGACCTGACATGGCAGCCTTGCAGGTCCTCTGAACCACTTCTGCGTGACACATACTTGATGCAGGACCTCGCATCGCAGCTTCGCAACTCCCTGTTACCGATGCAGCGTGGGGCTTCTTGACAGAGGAACTTGCATCTGTCACTGTGTGGTATATCCTCGACACGTGACCTCGCTGTGCTCCACAACCAGGATTAAAGGTACTCACCTCTACGGGCCAACCCTGCTCCCTGTATCCGGCTCATACTCCATCATGGTCTGCCTGAACTTGTGACTTAGTCTCAGGCCCGCTTGACCAGGAAACTACAGTTGGCGCTTTGTGCTTTTAGCTAGTGGTTAATTTGGATCAAGAGAATGCTAGAAATTCCAGGGGTGTTGCCATTTGATGATTGGCTGAGAGGTAATTTCTTTCTGAAGCTAAAAGGTTAAATTGGTAGAAGAAATGTGTTTTTCATTCCCCTACCACCACCAGAAATCTTTTGTTTTATGCATCAGGAAGTTTGAATTCTTCACGTGGACGGCTCTGCTGGTGATGCTGTCAATTTTGTACATATCCTTTTTAGTCTAGAAGCATTGTATCGAAAAAGACTCAAATTGGGGTAATGTGTCTGAATAATTAGGTATGATATACACATTGAGTAGTAGAGTGGCAGGCCACTCTGGGGGAAAAACAGGAGGTCAGATATTGTAGGATTCAGGAAACAAGAGAAACAGAAAAAAACATCTTACCCCAGACTAAAAAAAAACCTAGGAGGAGAAAAGAAAACAGAAAGTAACCATCATGTAAATCAAGACACATAGTCCTTCAAATGAGAAGGTTTCCTGACAATTCTGGATTAGCGTCGAAACACCCTTGGACTTTCATTGTCTGTGTCATACTCAGAATCACCTTTTTTCGAGTCAACTTCAGAATCACAAAGTTGATGATTGCCTGAGAAAACACAAACTCTATTCAAGTTCCAGATTCTATGATCCAAAGTTCTCACAGAATGTTTGAATACTTTTAGCACTTTTATTGGTTCAGAAAATGTAACTTTTTTACCTGGAAGCTTAATCACAACCAAATCCCCAACCTTTACAGATGTAACTTTTGCAGCATGTTTAGAATCAAAATAAAGTTTCCTGTTGGAAGAATTCAGTATCTCTTTCTCACTCCAGTCTAGATTATCACTTACTTTGCAATCCCTAGAGCAATTAGTAATTTCTTCTCCAAGATCTCTCACCCAGGTTGGTTCTAACAAGGTACAAGGTGATCTTCCTTTAAAGAGAACGAAAGGTGATTTACCAGTGGAGGTGTGAGGAGTGAGCCTATAGCTCTCTAACTTTTTAAGAACTTGTTCCTTCCAATTAAGGCCTGCCCCTTTAGCCCAAGAGATGGTTTCCTTAAGTACCTTATTAAATCTTTGCACCATCCCATTAGTTTTAGGGTGATGAAGAGCACATTTCTTATGATTTATACCACACCTATGTAAGAAAGCCTCCATTTCTTTCGAAACCAATTGGACCCCATTATCAGTGAGGATGGATTGTGGAAAGCTTCTCTTGCAAATAGGGCCTCTAAAAATTTTACAACACTGCTAGTCTCAATGTTCGATGTGAAGTGTATCTCAGGCCATCTGGAAAATAAATCCATTAACACAAAAATGAAAACCTGTTGGCCATCAGTATAAATGGGACCCAGAATATCAAACGAGATATCTTTCCAAGGACCACTTGGGAGGTCCCTGATGACCATAGGTTGCACTCTCACAACTTTAGACTTATCACTCAAATTACAAATCACACAATCCCTTATGAACCGCTCAATGTGCAAATCCATACCAGGCCACCAGTATGATGAGCCAACTCTTTCTTTTGTTTTTCTCATTCCAGAGTGTGATTCATGAGCCAAAACAATGATCTTCTTACGCAGTTCAGAAGGAGGAACTAATCTAGTCCCACGAACCGAAAGGTCATTGCACACTGCCAACTCATCTTTGACCCCCCCAGAACTTGGCACACTCAATAGAGGCCTGTTTCTTAGAATGCCAACCCTTCTGCAAAAGAGACATTACACATGAGAGAATTGGATCAGAAAACAATTTTGAGCACCACTCAGTCTCATCAATAACTTCCACAGACACAGGGCAAACTTGATACCCATCTTCATCACCGTCACATTCCAAAGGTTCATCATGAGAAAAATCAACCAACCTTGACAGGGTGTCAGCCACACACTTATCAACACCAGGAATGAACTTTATTGTAAAATCATATTCTTGCAACGCAATGACCCATCTGGTTATTCTGCTGGACACTAAATCAATACCCTTCTTGGAGAAAATTTCACACAATGGCTTGTGATCAGTTTTAATTATAAACCTGCTTCCCCACAAGAATTTTTTGAATTTTTTGACAGACCAAAACACAGCAAGCGCTTCCCGCTCACTAACAGAATAGCGGGTTTCAGGGTCTTTGAGACCACGTGAGGCAAACATAATAGTGTCCAAAACTCCAACATTCTTCTGTTGAAGAACTGCACCAAGTCCCTTGAGACTGGCATCAGTGGTGAGAATAGAAACTTTTTGAGGATCAAAGCTTATAAGATTAGGAGCTTTCTCAAGCCTTTTTTAAGAGATTTGAATTCTGATTCACAAACAGCATTCCAAATAAACTCAGAACCCTTTTTTAGCAGACTCCTTAAACCAACACACTGTTCAGAAAAACCTTTTACAAATTTATTGTAGTACTCAATCATTCTGAAGAATTTCATGAGTTCCTCTCTAGAAGAGGGAGGTGGCATCCTAGTTATAGTATCCACCAAGTTTGCCTTTGGTGCAATTCCATCTTTAGAAATGGCGTGACCCAAATAATGGATTGAGGAGACTCCAAAATGACACTTATCAATTTTGATTGTGGGATTGGCCCTTTCAAGTCTACTCAGCACGTCAAAAAGAATACACTCATGCTCTTCATCATTCTTTCCAAAAACTAAAATGTCATCTTGGTACACACACACTCCTTTGCAACCTTTCAGTACCCTCTACATGATGCGCTGAAAAACAGAAGCCGCTGAGACAAGACCAAATGGCATTCTGATGAACCTATACGTCCCAAAGGGTGTAGTAAACGATGTAAGGTTTCTTGAAGATTCTGCTAGCTCGATCTGGTGATAGGCGGAAGCCAAATCTAAAGTACTAAACATTTTGGCACCACCCACTTTAGTTAAAAGATCTGAGATGTTAGGTAGGGGATATTTGTCACTAATGACACACTTGTTAAGCTGCCTCAAATCAATGCATAGACGCAATGACCCGTTGGGTTTGCGAGCAGCCACCACAGGTGCAATCCAATCAGTTCCAGTGACCTCTTCAATAATCCCTCCTAACTTCAATTTTTCCAACTCACTTATCATTTCATCTCTTAGAGCTATGGGAACAGGTCTAGGCTTGCAAGTATAAGGTTGAGAATAAACTCTTATGGGAATCTCCAGTTTGAAATCTTTGAGATATCCTAGTTCATCCCTAAATACTTTAGGAAATTGTATTCTAATGCGACGCAATAAATCAACATTAGAATCCGTTTGAACAGAACTAACCAATTCCTTGAGTATAATAGGATTAGGGGAACTAGGATCAAGCATTATACTTAGATCACCCTGATGGAACCAACTGATGATACTGTCCCCTTTTTGCGAAACATAGATCTTCCCTACAGTATAACGATCCTTATATTCTATGCGTCCTGTAAAACATCCCAACAAAGGTATGAGTTTACCTCCATATGCTAAAGGACTAATGTCAGCTCTTGACAACTGAACTTTGTTGGTTAGTTTTCCCAAATAGAAATTTCTAGATATAATTGTTATTTTGGCCCCAGAATCAAAAAGGACATCAGTTGACTCACCCTCAATAAGAATTTTGTCAACCGGACAGTTTCTAAGATCAGCTGTAGAAGTGACTTGGACTACAACCTGTCCACAAACAAAATCCTCCTCCAAGGACTCATTATCAACAACTTTTACAGAAGCAGAAGGAATTTTACTTTTGCACAAATTAGAATAGTGACCCTTCTTCTTACACTTTGAACATATAGCATTAAAGGCAGGACATTTTGTGTCATTGGCATAATGGCCAACCTTGTCACATCTGAAACATTTAGGTACAAAAGATTTCTTTTTAGTTTTAACCGTATTACCAGAATTTGAGCCTTTATGTGAGTCACTCACAGCATTTTTAACAACTTGAACAGAGGGTTGTTTGTCTTTATTCAAGGTATCAACACATTTTAATGAATGTTCGACCCTCTTAGCTAGTTGCAGAACTTCATCCAACGATGGTTCATCTTTTAACCATAATTCATCGCGAATCTTTTCGATGTTACATCCAACCATGAATTGATCTCTGATTCTTTCTTCAATGGAACTATCAAATTTGCAAGAAGATGCTAATTTTCTTAACTGAGTGACATACCCCTCAACCGTTTCCCCCTCATTTTGTAATCTTTTTGCAAATTGGTACCTTTCTAATATGGTACTAACCTTGGGCAAATAATGATTGTCCAATTTTTTCATGCAAATTTCAAACTCATTAAGACCTCTCTCTTCTTCAGAACTAAGTTCTGCCAAATGGTCAAAAACATCCTGACCTTTTGAGCCAAGACAATGGAGTAGAAGGGAGGTTTTGCGTTCAGAACTTAAGCTGACTCCACAGACCTTAGCATAACGCTCGAAAACTTTTTTCCACTTCTGCCATTTAATAGGAGGATCACCCGGGGATGACAGAAAGAATGGAGCTGCAGTAACATTCTGCATAACTAAAATTAAATAATGAATTACCAAAACCTTGAGTCTCCTTTAAAACCAGCAAGCAGTTAGAATAGTGTGAAATAATAAATGAAAAAATTAGGTCACAAAAATATACATCACACTGTAATGATAAAAGAGAAAACAAAAAATAAATAAATAAAACCATCCAAAAGGTGGTGCTGTGGTAATAAAGTGAGAATAATGAAGAATATTAAAGCGTCAGAATGCTATGTCTAACAGAAGAAATCTGCAAGGTTATAGATAGGTAACACACCTTAGATGAAGTTTAACTCATAACAAGTGAAACATTCTTTTTTTAAAACCAGGTTCACACTTAAAACCAAAAATAAAAAAAATGGTCACCACATTTCAAACCAAGAAGAATGGACAATCGAACTCCGGTGGGATCTGATGATGACAATATCTTGTCAAGCGCTGAAATCAAGATTACGTGGTTTAGGAACCTTTTATTGAGTCCTTAAAATGAAAATGGTCGCTCCGACGAAGCGTTGTAATATAGAAGGAAGCGGTGCTAAGGAAGCTGCTTTGTTGTTTGGTGAAACGCAATGCAGGTGGTGGAACCAGCGTAGACAATCAGGTGATTTGCTGGGAAAGTGCGCAGTGATAGAAGCGTAGAGCGTTTAACCAATGTAGCGCAATGACATCAGCAGGCTGGAGCGTGAGGGTGAGCTTGAGAGTGAGAGAAGCGCGAGGTAGGCAGTTTAAAACATTTAAAAGAAAGCTTTTTGAACAATGTTAAATCCTCGGCATAAAAGATCCCCCCTATGTTGTAAAACGAAAGAGTCAATGAGAAATATATGCAGCAAAAGATCCAATCGGATTTATAAAAGGCAGTACATAGTCACTACGTTTTAAAAATCTCAAATCTTCCACATTCTTCATGAAAATGGATTACATAAACGATCATAGTCTTTCAAGCCTCGCAAATAAAAGTCTGCTTACAAAGGTTTGAAGAGTGTGACTTAACTCAAATAGTTTCCGAGGTTGTCTTGTAAAACTGATAACACATCAAGTTGAAGACAGTAATTTAAGATGCAGTCATTGGTGCAATCAGATTAACTTAGAGATAGTTGAAATATTTCATAAAGCAGCCGCTGGTGCGATCAAAGCACTCCCATTTAGACTAGGCAAGTCTGAATTATCAGCCGCTGGTGCAATCACAAACTGATAACACATCCAGTTGAAGACAGTAATTTAAGATGCAGTCACTGGTGCAATCAGTTTAATCAGTTTAACTTAGAGATAGTTGAAATATTTAATGAAGCAGCCGCTGGTGCGATCAAAGCACTCCCATTTAGACTAAGCAAGTCTGAATTATCAGCCGCTGGTGCAATCACAGACACAGAAAGAAGGTGAAAACAGTACCTTGAAAATTGTTGAGATTGTTGAGCCTCTCTTTTCCTCAGCTGCCGACTACGCCAATGTAGGATTTAGGTTTTAATGAAAGATGAGGTTGACGCAGCATTAAAGTTGTAAAGAAGCTGCCACATCCAGATCCCATCAAAGTGCAGAGCAGTAACAGACTGTGTTTCAAAACATACATTCTAGTAAATGTGGTTACAACATAGATTGTATGACATCACACTGTGCACTCCACAGCTAAGCCTGAGAGTGAAGGATGCTACCGATATGTTTTGGGTATTTGAGTGAGGAGAGTATTTCCATAATCAATTTTTGAGGGAACTATAGCTTATTTATCCGGCTAAAGTCCGAATTGCAGAGAAAATGCCCCATGTACCAGGGACCAGAGACCCTTTGGCTCAGCATATGACGTAACTAACACTTCCTCACCTTTTTAGAGCCCTACAGAAACTATTCCCCACCGTCCGCTAGAGACGATCTAGCGTGTGGTCAGTTGAGCAATTCTGGCCACTAAAACCCTTTGCCACTAAAACCCTTTTCCACAAAGAATATCTTCAGTTTGCTGATAGCACGCTGCTGTCCTTGTCAATCGTTTAGCATGTAGAGTCATGGTGGAAGCCTACTGGTCACACATGTAAAGTTCTACTTCTATGCAGTAACCCAGATCCTAGCTCTAACATCCCAAGTGTATGTTGTGCCTTTTAGTTTATATGGCCTGCGTGGTACATGCATGATATGGATGAGTAAACCAGAGACCCGTTGCCTTTTCCGCTGTAAAAGATGGAGGTGAGGTTGTTTCCCCAGACATGTAAGTGTATTGCTGATATTCCTGAAGCTGGAAGAGGAGACCTAGACACTGAAGTGGCGAGAAAAGAGGCAAGGCTCCTTTAGAAATTCGATTAGGTCTTTTGCTGAGAGGAGTTGTTGATTAGTCTTTCTGAAGCACTGCTATTTGGTAGTGCTGGGGGTGAATGGCGGGGCTGTAGTCTTGCTGTTTATGTTGTAAGGTTGTTTAGGTGAGGCCAGGCTTTAGTAATTTTCCTGATCACTGCACATTGTGGCAGATGATAGCAGATGCGGAAAGCCTATTCCTCTTTGTGCCTCTGTTGATGGTACTTCAGGCTGGAGACTACCCTGCTGTGAGGAGAATTGCTGTTCACAAAGGGTATGTCTGGTGACTGCTTTGACTGTAAAAAATGTCTTAAACTCACTTGGTATTCCAGTAACAATGCATGGAGCGCTCAGCAAAGTGGTCAGAGAACTGCCTTGAAACCAGAGGGGGTGTCTGCCTGACAGCCAGCTTTACTGAGGGGAGGAGACATCTCCTTCCACGTACCCAACAGGAAAATCTGCTCTGATAACCACGCCCTGGCCACGGTCCCGCGCATCAGCAGAACCATTTCCGGAGGCAGGTCCTCCTCCCACCGCGCCGCCAAGACCTGGAACACCTCCCCCTCTACCTACGACAAGCCGAAGACCTGCTGACTTTCAGGAGACAACTCAAGACCTGGCTCTTCGACCAGTAGCAGCTGCAACCCCCCCCCCCCCCCCCCCCCCCCTGCCCAGCGCCTTGAAACCCTTATGGGTAAGTAGTGGGCTTTACAAATTAAATGATTGATTGATTGATTGATTGATTGATTGATTGATTGATCAATTTTTATCATGCTGGAAGATACTGTTCACATGACATGAAGTAAACCTTACTTAAAAAAAGGGAAGGAACCTGTCAACTCTGCAGGATGTGCAGCTGTCATAGAAAAGTAAGATGCAGAAAGGTTCTTGTGCCTTTGGGGTCTGCCAGGAGAAGAAAGATGAAAGAGAGTAATCCAGGAGCCCCAGGAGTAGTGGGCGTCTGACTGGAATTGGAGTTAGTGCCTAACCCGTCCACTGTGCCATTAAGTGTGGTTGTGGCCAATCGTGCCTCCTTGACCAAGAAGTGCATCCACAGCGGTCCTTGCACCTGTAAGCAAGTGCACCCGCTGTAATCCTCACCACCGTTATTAAGAAATGTGTTTGTGGCTGTCCATCTTGCCACTTTGGCCCACCCCTTTGTAGGTGGTGTGTCTCACCTGCAACATTTCATTATATGACTTAGATGCATGTCTGAAGCTCAGAGGGACCTGCCCTTCCCATAGGGCCCATGTAACTCCAGGTACCCATGTTTGTGTCAGAAGACCTCTTTTGGCACCAGAGCTGCCCTCTCTCATGCAGCCAGCCAGGACTGACCTCCTGGGCACTGCACATCACCCCCCAAAAGCTGAAGCTACTGAAGACACCTGATGCTGCCTCCTTGCTGGTTGCAATTGCAACACAGGCATGCTTATGGCGAGATGCTAGAGGAGTCTGTACTGAATTGAGCACAGCTTATGTTGAGCAGGGAAAACCAGCACTTGAGCATTTTCTTGAGCTGCATTGACACACTGACCCCTGGGTGAACCAGCCTAGCTTCACCAGAAGAGGGACATGCAGGTAAAAGAAAAGGGTGGGTGATAGCATTCCATGGAGTAGTTATAGCACCAGTTACTTTAGGTTCTGAGTTGACTAACCCCCAGAAAACATAACTGAGTGGCCAGTGACTGCCTGCCATCGTCAACAGAGTGAAGTGCTTTAGGGTCTGTACTTGGCCATCTTTGCAGAGCCATAGTAGGACAGACCTTGGGACATCAGATGCAGACTACTCTGGGCCCCTACGATTGAGATCCAATAGCCCATGATTGCCCCCGGTGCCCCCGAATATCTACTGATAATTGCATGTATTTCCTAGATTTCTTTCCTCAGGTTTTTAACCCACTACTGCTTCTTGTTCTACCACACACTTACTGCCTCTGTCATCTCTATTCTTCTCCCCCTTCTGTGTGCTTTCTTTCTACCATTTCTGGTTTACAGCCACTATCTCCTTTACTCACTGATTACTTTCTTTCAGGGGAGGGGTGTTCTATTCAGAAAGGCATTTGGCTGAACATAAAGGAGTAATCATCTAGTAAAGTTTTACATATTCTCACATGCCTTTGTAAACTGGCTCCAAAGTTCTGAAATGGGAAAATACAACAAATAGAAGGACTGTGCCCTCTTTGCATGCAAGAGCTGGTACAAGAGTACTCCTGTTGGGCTACTTCCTGCACTCATAAATGCTCTTGTGTTTTGGTCTCTAACTGTGTTTTACTGAAAGATTCCAAGAAGTCACTGGGTACAGTAAAGAACATTACTGACTTACCAAAGCAGTTCAATCTTAGAATCAGACTCACCATCACATTCTGGGACAGAGTTATTATTGTTGAAAACTTAAAAAGGGGCTTCTTTCTACATACCCTCATTACACTACAGGGGCATGTTCAGGTAAATGTACTACCACAATGTGTTACTTTGCCTGGGGAGGTGCATAAATGGCACATATAGAACCATTCTAAATGGGGAATATTGCATTATTGATACAGTTTCCCCTGTTCCTTGCTACAGTTTGCATCCAAATTGTGATTAGGGTCTGACTTGAAGCGCTAGCCTTATATGTGACTTCGAGCCTGGGTAAGACACAGCAGTGTTTGATTGTAGTCCCCAACTTTGAAATGCATCTCACTGATGTTCAAGGAGCCCTTTATTATATGATATTTTGAACAGCATAACAGTGTCCTTTGGTTTCAAGCCTGTTGCTGCAGATGAACTTTGTTAATATCAGAAGGGGAAAGTATGCATACTTATTATTTAGGATAATCTATTATTAATTCAATCAGCACAGAATTATTGTTTTAGATGGTATTCACTATTTTGCAACACTAACTGTACAATTGTTTAAATTCAGTCAATCCGCCCGACCCAGAATTGTATGGCTACAGAGATGAAATCACAGAAGGAGAAACTGTGACTCTAGAGTGCAAAACCACTCACAACTGCAACATACATCCACCAACAATCACCTGGAGCCCTGAGTATGGAAGAACCAACGTGGAGCACAAGGACCTTAAAGAAGGCACTTGGGAAGTAACTTCAAGACACACATTTACTGCCTCTCACCATCTCCATGGGAGGCATGTGACCTGCAGTGTGCAATATGTACAGGGAATGGAATCGAAGACGAAAAAGACTCCCCGCTTCAATGTGCTATGTAAGTATTATGATGAACTCCTAAGCTACTGTGTTGGGTTGAAGACACTGAAACTGATACGTTATCACAGCAAGCAAGAGTTGTAAGGCATTATCGTGCTCACGCCTGCTCTTATTTACATATACATGTTACAAATACACAGCATGATACCCTCTGGGCTCTGCTATCCGCCTACTTGGCTATTAGGCGAGTCGTTATGAAGGATTTAGGTTGGTCCCTCTCTACTGCTACCTACGATATACCCAATCTCTAGACGATTGCAAGAATTGGCTGAGGATGGCTCGCTCAAGTAATGTGACATGCTTCATCATTCGCCTTCTCGTTCCACCCTGGTAAGGTGGTACTACCAGGGCGGAATCAAACTCAGATTGGGGCTTAACCTGAGTGAGATCTTGGATATTTCTTTTCTTTTCAGGGCAGTGATTGGGTCTTGTTTGTTAGTTAAAAAACCTTAGGATAAACCACTAAAGTGTTTTTTATACCGGTGGTATCCTAGGTTTATTAAAAAATTACCAATGGGTAAATACAGGAGGCATAACTTGGTATAATGACCTGTATGCGTCACTGTATATGAGTACATTTCATGCTAACATGTGTCTGCCTCTTACTAGCCGTGGTTCTAAGGCATTCATAAGGGCTGTGTCTATGTATCCCTACACTGCATGTAGTGAGTGCTGATGATACATAGATTTAACAAATGAAGAGAGGACCTACCTCTCCACTGGTGTCATTGGGTGGAAAAAACCTACGGATAAAAGAAAGCAACATGGTATTGTTTATACATTAGTAAATAAGAGGTGAGGGTCATTTCAGCTTTTCACTTTGGGAAGCGAGTGAGCCAAACTCGTCCAATTCTTGGTATTGCCTAGAGATTGGGTATATCATAGGTAGCAGTAAATAGGGAACACACCAGATCCTCTATACTGAAACTAATACTCTTACCACATATACCACAATCGCAGCACCTTGCAAATGTTCTGCATTCGCCAGTCTTTCTGTCAGGAACTATGAAGAGTTCAGAATATGTTGGCGGCTGACACCGATGTGCAAGATTCTATCAAATGTCTGACAAGCAGCTCCTAACTTTTAGTATGTACATAGCAATTGCCGAAGCTTCAATAGTAGATCTGTTGCTGTCCATTGTAAGTGTCTAGTAGACACAAAGCATTCAGGTCCTCCATGTGCCCTTTACTCACATGGTAGTGGATCTCTTGTGGATCAGTGAAAGAATGTAAATGGTTGTCATGGTAGGGATTTGAGCCCTGAAAAATAAATCCTGAGTTGAATACCTGCTGTTTCATTAAGCATCAAAATGTGGAGGAGATTCGTGTCAGTTACAGCAGCTATGGGCAGTAGCAAAGGAAACCTACTTCAAGTGACGCACCCTTTGGAAATCCCCCCTCGCTGGGTTCCACTTTTTTCAGTGGATAACACACCATGATTGGCAACACCATTTTATGAATTCAGTGCACTATCTCAAGGACATTATTTTGCAGAGATGTTCATCCTATACAAGGCAACAGATTGGAATGAATCTACCCGTATCCAAATACGACTTTTGGAAACAGTATAACTGCCCCAAGCCAACTCAATGTTAGTATTTGTCAGAGTCCACACCCCATAGCAGCCAGTCACTGTTTATGAGAGAAATGACCCTATAGATAGCATGTGTTGCGTATTCCTTCATTGTTGATAAGTGTGAGAAGTACATGTATCAGGCTACCCTTGGGAACCATGTAGAGCTTCCGTCATGCTTTGTGGTTGAAACTGCTTTTGGGGTAGAGAGACACGCAGCAAGATAGCCAACACACAGAGAAACACTGGGCCACATTTATGAGGCCATGCATCACTTTTACGCCGCTGGTGCATCACTTTTTGTGACGCACCAGTGGCGTAAAAAATGCGCCTTGTCGCGCCATATTTACAAAGTGACGCATCTAGGTAGATGCGTCACTTTGCAAACCCCTGCACCACATTATACCTGCGCCAGGTATAATGTATGCAAGGGGGGCGTATTGACGCAAGAAAGGGTCGTAGAAGTGAAGCAGTCAAATCTATGAGATTTCACTGCACCACTTCTAGGACACAAATGCGTCAATTTCTTACGCCTGCCTCACAGCAGGCGTAAGACTGACGCAGGCCCTTTCACTTGGGGCTTGCCCCATGTGAAAGGACACATTGCTGGAGTTGCGTCACTTTTGTGACACACTCCAGCAATGCGTCACTTTGCGCCTACAGATACGTCAGAAATACTGACGTATCTGTAACTCCTTGCACAATGATGCGTCATACTGTAAATATGACGCATCATTGGTGTCGCAAGAAGGGTGCAGTGAAAAGTGACGCATCGCTGTCTTCACGCAGCGATGCGTCACTTTTCATAAATGAGGCCCACTGATCGGAGCTGAAACCGGACCTGGGAAGTTCAGTGTGGGATAAGATTGCACGCTACAATTTCAGCCTGCGACAAGCTGAATGAGATGGAAGTGAGAGAGGAAATTCTCCAGTTAGTAACAGCCCTCGCTGGGCTGGTCTGACATGCTACATTGGATCCCTGACCCCCCGCTTCCTACATTCCAATTGATTGACCGATGATATTAGCATTGTAGTGGGGTGGACCGGAGGCCGAGCAGGAAGTGGAAGTACGAGACGGGAACTCTCGCGGTAATTAAAAGATCTGAAAACAAGTTCGGCCACACAGCTACTCCATAACTGTGCGGTACACTTTCTACAAATAAACTAAGGTTTGCATGTGCAAGGTCAGCACTGGCTTAATGACTCGATAAATATCGAAAGGTCACAAAGAACCTGTAGCAAGCTATCATTGTTAAGGGATTCAGTTGTCAGACGACAATACCTGAACTGGAAAATGGGTGGAGAAGCGGTAGAAGCAGCCTGAGGATAGAGTCTAGGTCCCTTCACAGGTAGAGAACTAATGGCGGGTTACAGGAGTCTGTGTTTGCCCAGAAGAGGCTTGTGGCCTTCTTGTGAAACCTCTGGCATCCACCACTTAACTCACTTTGGGGCATATTACCTAGAAGTGCATTAGAAAACGCACAACGCACATTCCCATATCGCCGGCTATCGCCGGATTTTTTCGCCGTAATAGCACGCAATTATCAATGCGCGTCACGTAGGCGAAAAGAAATCCGGCGATAGTCGGCGATATGGCACATTAGCGCATGAAAACAAACGTTTTCATGCGCTAATGTGTGAATTGATAATATGGGGGGGTGGAATCAGCGTTATGAGCCACACCCCCATGTTATCAATGCCCTAACACCTGGTCAGAGCAGGCGTTGGGAGACCTGCAATAAACAAGTTTATCGCCGGTCTGCCTCTCCCAACGCCTGCCTTGGTAATAGGGTGTTCCCACCTCCAACCACATTTTACATGTGGTTGGACGTGGGAACGCCCACTTTGCATGTCATTAGGGATGTTTGTCGCCCGCATGCAAAGTAGGCTTGAGCCAGGCGTTAAAATGCCCTTGTCGATAGGGCTCTAGAAGTATTGCCGCTTTCTCGGCACAATTCGCCGAAAAAGTGCTGATACTTCCCCTTGCTAATATGCCCCTTAATTCCCAAGGTGAAATTGAATGGGAAACTAATAAAATCATTAATGAAACACATTTGACACTCATCAATGAGAAATCGTGCTCCAAGCAAAACTTTAAAAGGAAATAGTGGTCAGAACCAGCCTGCAGCAACTCAAGTGAAAAAGGCCTGATCTCAAGAAGAAATGCTATAAGCAACATTGATCCCTTCAAAAGGGTAATGAACAATGGAACACAGACCCACAATAGGACCTGTGTTAATATTCTCCAATTGGGGATTGAGTACATTTATTAATACAAAATATTTTGAAATCATGAAGCAAAAACATATGAAAATTACGTGGGCAAAAGGTTGGAAGTCAACAGATTTCCGAACCTCAGGCATTTATATACATGGTGATTTTGTCAGTAAATACATATTCAATCAGTCACAATAGCAAAGGCATCTTATGCTCCATTAAAATATAAATGAGCCAATTTGGAGTTAAGATACATCAGTCGAAAGAAATAGCAAAAGAAATAGAAACAAAGTTTGTGTCAAATATAAAGTGGGAAAGTAACAGATTGTCCATCAGAAATATTCACAACCATCTGGCCTATAGAAAGGCCATAGAAACCTGGCTCTTCCTCAACTAATTTACAGTCTCTATGCTCATCATCCTAAAACACCTGTGTCCTGGTTTTTCTTTAGCGCTAGGACGCCCCGTCCCTGGGGCCGCCATGCGCTCTGTAAATCTTCTAACATAACATAACAAAATAAACAAAAAAAATGTAAATTAATCCTGATACTGGACATTGTTTGACTGAAAATCCAGCAAAACACAAGCTTCCTGCAGAAGAAGAAGGACACGGCTACTACCCCTGTTTATCCTGCCCACAACTCTCTCCACCTCCACCATCTTCTCCACAATTAATAATTGAAGATTGTTAGATCTGGGGGTCTCTAGTTGGCAATGGTTATCACCTTTGTCCAAATAGGGACCCTTACTTCTAAGTCAAGATAAGGGGATTGCACTCCTTAATAACCCCTGCTCACCCACTTGGTAGCTTGGCACGAGCAGACAGGCTTATCTCAGAGGCAGTGTGTTAAGCATTTGTGTATATACACAGTAATACAGTGATAACACTACAGATGGACACAACACAGGTTTTATAAAAATAGGTATTATTTATATAGACTTAACACAAGACCACAAATGACAAAAATCCACAATACTGCACTTAAGATTACTTAAAAGATGATTAAAGTCTCTTAGTTCAAGTTGATGGTAAATGCAACAAAGTTCTCAACAAAGTACCTGGATGCGTAATGCAAAGTGAACAAAAGGCTGGCAAAAGGGGAGATGCGACTGTTACGTGACCCAGGGGAACGGCTGCGTCCTTCCTCAATGCTTGCGCAGAGTAGGGTCTCGTCGTGAGCCTTAACGGTGTGGAGGTGATGCATAGATTCTGGGCCTGCAGGCTCGTTGCGGTGCGCAAGATGGCGCCTTGATGCGATGTGACAATCCGGTTGCGATGCGAGAAGATGGCACCCTTGATGCGGCGATGCGATGGCAATGCGATGATGCCCTGGCAGCCTTGCGACGACTCTGTATTTTGGAGCCACGACAGGCCCTGCGACACGCTTCTCCGGTGATGCGATGGCGACTCTCACGATGGTGTCACACTTCTCCGGTGATGCGACAGCAGCAGCTTCGATGAATACATGCTTCCGGGGAGATGCGACGAAGGCTCACTTCTCCGGCGTTGCGATGATTTCAGATGTGGCGGCGACACGCTTCTTCTTGATGCGTCGCGCTTCCAGCTCCCAGTGGCACACAAGTGACTGGAGTCAGAATTCCCAGCATGGAAATTCAGGAGAAAGCTGGAGGTGAAGTCTTTTGTCCCTGAGACTTCAGCAGGAGGCAAGCACAGTTCAAGCCCTTGGAGAATATTCTGTGGATGAAAGTCCTTACAAAGTTCCTTCTCCTTTCCCAATATTTATACCCCAAATTCCTTTGTTCTCTGAAGGCAGAGAGGCCTCTGCCTAGTCCAAACCAGTTCCTGAGCACTTTGTTTACATGACTCTCTTCTTCCTTTCACTGTGCAGGGCAGAGACATCAGCCGCCCCACAGGAGGTGGAGTCAGTCAGGGGAGGGAAAATACAGCTCTGGAGCACTCTGTTGACATGATTCCTCCTCTACTTTCACAGTGCAGGGCAGAGACATCAGACAAGCCACAGAGGGTGGAGCCAGCATTATAGAGGGAAGGCCCAGCCCTATTCAGGTCCCAGGTGTAACTCCTCTCTCCCATCTAGATGCAGATCTCTCTATTCACCACTGGGCTGCCCCAGCCTATCTCCTGGAATTCCCCAGCCCTGTCACACACAAACCCAGACAAGGAATGAACAACCCAGCAGGGGCAGGCTCAAATGGTTAGGCAAGCAAATACCTGCTTTCTAAAAGTAGTGTTTGCAAACACAGAATATTACAATAAACTTTACTAAAATATGTACTTTATTATTCTGGCATACTAAATTCAAAGGCATACTAAATTCAAATTTCTACCATGTTCCCTGAGTCAGTTAGGATTATAAAAATGTAATAATCTAACTGCCCATTCTAACCTATGAGAACAGGTAGCCTTCAATAGTAAAAAACGAAAATGGCTGTAATTCACTATTAGCACATGCTAGAAACATCAGAGCATGTCCTACCTTATACTTACAATGCACCCTGCCCTTGAGCCCACCATAGGGGTGTCTAATATGAGGCAAAGGGAAGGTTTAGGGACTGGCAAGTGGGTGCACTTGGCCAAGTCGATATGGCAGTGCTAGGCTGCACACAGACCTTGCAATGGCAGGCATGAGACACACTTTATAAGGTGTTTTTGTGCTGTGAGTGGCACAACCAGTGCTGCAAGCCCCCCAGCAGCATTTGATTTACCAGCCCTGGGCACACATAGTGCACTGTACTAGGGGCTGACAGATAAATCAAATAACCCAATCATGGAATCCAAACAGTATATCAATTTAACATGGGGAGCACTTGCACTGTGGCACTGATTAGCAGTGGCACAGTGCCCAAAGCATAAATCCAGCAAAAACATACCAAAACAGAGGAGGCAATCCATCAAAAATGGAAGGGAGACTCACGCCAATGATGTCAGGTCTAACACATGTCCCCTCCAGCTGAAATGTGGGGAGAAATACCCTTCCCCTTGGGATTTTTCTTCTCTAAGGCAGAAAAATCTGGACAGACCATCAGCGTTGGCGTGTTCTGTACCAGGGCGGTGTTCCACCGTAAAGTCCATAGACTGTAGGGAAATGGACCACCTCAACAACTTTGGGTTCTCACCCACCCCTCATCTGCATCAGCCATCTGTGGGGCCTCTGGTCGATCTGAACTCGGAAGTGAGTCCCAAACAAGTATGGTCTCAACTTCTTCAGTGCCCAGACCACAGCAAATGCTTCACGCTCAATTGCACTCCACCTCTATTCCCGTGGAAGTAACCTCCTACTGATGAAGGCTACAGGTTAATCTAGGCCCTCTTCATTAATCTGTGGTAGAACAGCCCCCACACCATGCTCTGAAGCGTCTGTCTGTACAATTAATTATTTTGGGAAGTTGGGCGCCTGAAGCACGGGTGCTGTGCACATGGCAGTTTTCAGGGCGTCAAAAGAATTCTGACAGGTGTCAGTCCAGTTCACTTTCTTGGGCAGCTTCCTGGAAGTCAGCTCAGTAAAGGGTGCAACAATGTTGCCATACCCCTTGACAAACCTCCTGTAGTACCCTGTCAGTCCTAAAAAGGCTCTCACCTGTGTCTGAGTCTTTGGGGGTTCCCATGCCAGGATGGTATCAATCTTGGGTTGTAGGGGCGCCACCTGGCCGTTTCTTCCCTGGTGACCCAAGTACACAACAGAGTCCTGCCCGATCTGACACTTACTTGCCTTGATCCTGAGGCCTGCTTTGCGTAGTGCCATCAACACTTCGCAGAGGTGCTGCAAGTGTTCTTTCCAACTGGCGCTGAACACTGCAATGTCATCCAGGTAGGCGGCACTGAAATCCTCCAGTCCAGCCAACACCTGGTTGACCAACCTCTGAAATGTGACAGGTTTATTCTTCATCCCAAAGGGCATAACCCGGAATTGGTAGTGCCCATCTGGTGTGGAGAATGCTGACCTCTCCTTAGCCCCATCAGTCAAGGCGATCTGCTAGTACCCAGACGTCAAGTCAAACGTGCTGTGGGGATGCGGTGTGCATCAGTCCTGGTGACTGAATTGAGCCCTCTGTAGTCCACACAGATCCGGAGTTCGGGTGTGGCAACCAGTCAGGCAGCCTTTGGGACCAAGACCACTGGGCTGGCCCAAGGACTGTGTGAGGACTCAATGACCCCTAAAGCGAACATCTTGGAGATTTCCTCCTTAATGTAAGCCCTAACCTTGTCAGTCACTCTGTAAGCCTTGTGCTTGACAGGAGGACTGTCACCAGTGTCCACATCATGGACGCACCACTCTGTGACACCAGGATCCAAGGAAAATAGCAATCTTGCTGCTGATCAGGGGTCAGGGTGGCAGAGAGGCTGACACCATCCACTGACCCATCTTGCTCTGTTGCAGACAGTTGGTCAGGAAGAGGCTCGGTCTCCTCCTCCATTCCCCCATCTGTCGCTAGGAGCATGCACCTTTTTAAGTGGGGCTTTAGGCGGTTAACATGCAGGACCCGCAGGGGTTCCGGGGAGACCGCAAGTTCACCAGATAAGTGACCTCACTCTTGGGCTCCACCACCTCTTACGGACCGGTCCACCTGTCCTGGAGCGCCCAAGGCTCCACAGGGGCCATGACCCAAACTTTCTGTTCAGGCTGAAGATCAATCAGAGTGGCATTCTGATCGTACCACCGCCTAATTTCCTCCTGGCTGGCTTCCAGATTCACCTGAGCGAGATCCCTGAAACGCCGAGTCTGATTCCTGAAGGCCAGCATGTAACTATACACATCCTGGGGAGTTTTTTTTGGAGATTGCTCCCAGCCTTCCTTGACCAGACTCAAAGGCCCTCTTACCGGGAGACCATACAAAAGCTCAAAGGGGCTGAACCCTAGAGACTTTTGTGGTACCTCACGGTAGGCAAACAGAAGGCATGGCAAGAGGACGTCCCTCTTACCCCTCATTGGTTCTTCAAGACCTATAATCAGGCCTTTAAGGGTCCGGTTGAATCTTTCAACCAGCCCATTTCCTTGTGGGTGGTAAGGAGTGGTGAACTTATAGGTACACCACACTCCTTCCACAGAGACTTCATATAATTGGAAATGAAGTTTGTATCTTGGTCAGACACAACCTCTCGGGGGAACCCCACACGGGAGAAGATCCCCATCAGTGCACATCCCAGCACGGGGGCCGTCACTGTCCTGAGCAGAATGGCTTCTGAGTATTGGGTAGCATGGTCCACCAAGACCAAGAAAAACCTGTTGCCCATGGCTGTCTTGGGGTTCAGTGGCCCCACAATGTCAATGCCCACCCGTTCAAAGGGGGTACTGACTACAGGGAAAGGTTGGAGAGGGGCCTTGTGCCTCCTCCCACTCTTCCCACTTGCCTTGCAAGTTTGATAGGTCCTACAATGAGTATCTGGGGCCAATAAAGTGTGAGACAAGCCTTTCAAATGTCTTGTTCTGCCCCAGATGACCAGCTAAAGGAACATCATGAGCCAAACCCAGTAGGAAGGCTTTGAAGCACTGGGGTACCACCAGCACACGGGCTGACCCAGGCTCAGCAACTTTAGGCTTGCTATACAGGAGACCATTCTCCCAGTAGATCCAATGTGATCCAGACTGATCACCTACTGCCTGGTTTGTGGCCTGTTGCCTCAAACCCACAAGAGTAGGGCACTTCTTCTGCTCTTCACAAAATTCCTCCCTGCAGGGACCCCCTTCTTGCTGCCAATGGGTCAGCTCAAGTAGGTTCCCCAGTTCAAATTCAAATTATCTTTATTCGGTACTTAAAAAGATACCATTAAAGAACATGAAAATACATACATACAATGTTTAAAAGCATTTTAAATAACAATGTTAAAAAAGTTATAGTTAAAAATAGATCTAAAAAGGCAATCATTGGGGGTCTCATACTGACATTGGTTCGGTCTATGTAGTAGTGGTATGGACAGTTGTTTCCCTAGTATTCCTCAGTCTTATGGCAACCTTAATAAAGCTTATAACATATAACATATAACAAAGTATATGGATCTGGGGATTTTTGCAAAAAAAGGAGGGCTGCTTTGGCATGTTTCAGTCTTCGGTTTTTCAGAATCCTTACTAAAAACTTCTTTCTAGGCTCTGAGTAAAAAGGACATAATAAAACAAAGTGAAGGGTATCCTGTGGAGACCTAGTGTCGCAGCCGCAGGTACCCTTCAGCTCTACCGTACGTGTGAATCCTGCGGGAACGACCAATAAATGGTGAAGGAGATTCAGACGGAACCTAGTCATGTAAAATCTTTCCTGCGCATTATACATTACCGCTAGGTATGGTTCCATTCTAAGTATTGTAGTTATTAATAAGCCATGGGCCACCACGGATGTTTTCCTGATTTCAGCGTGGGCCCTTCTGTCTATTACCCATGCACTAAATAGGTTTTTGACCAGGGTTTTGTTCTGAGCGGTCATCGACTCCGGCTCAGAGAACAGATTCTTGCAGCCAATACATTCCATGGTGTCCTTTACATATTTGAGCCATGGAATCTGCCCCCCTCTATCCCGACTCAGGCAATCCTTGATGATCTGTCTGCTGAGGCTAGCCTCGGGGTTTGTCCAAATCTTGATCCAGGCCAGGAGGGGTTGAACCATGATTTTGTCCTCAATATATGGCTCGCCCAATTCCATGTGTGTTATGTATGAGGGGGTGCTCTGAGGAACCTTTAGTAGTTTTAAAAAAAAAATGTTTTGCTCACCTTGTATCTGGTATACTTGATTAGTTTTACAGCCCCAGACTTCTGCTCCATAAGACACCTTGGCACAAGAGACCGCCCTATAGAGGTTCAGTATCTGTTCTGGTGACCATCTACCTAACCTCCTTCCATAAGCCATTATGGCGCCCATTGAGGCCACCAATTTGGTTGCGTGTTTTTCCGCCAGGTTCTTAAATTCCAATTTCTCATCAAAGAGAACGCCTAGGTAAGAGAAGGACTTAACTCTTCCTAGCCTATGTGAGCCTATGCTGTGCGAAAAAGTCTTTTTTGAGTTTAGGCCTGTGGACATGACAAAAGACTTGTCCAGGTTTGCTGAGAGATCCAATGAGTTCATAAAATTAACAAAACCATCGATTAGCTTTTGTAAACCCAATGGAGTGCGGGCTAGCAACACCGCGTCGTCCGCATACAAGAGGACGGGTACCGGACGCTGGCCAATCTTGGGGGAGTCCACTCCCAACTTCATAAGTTCTTGATCCAAATTGTTAATATATAAAGAAAATAAAAAAGGGGCTAAAATGCAGCCCTGCCGCACGCCACTTGTGCAAGGGAATGGCTCTGTCTTCATACCTTCTTTATTGTAGCGAACTGCAGCTTTGGTCTCCCAGTGTAATGTCTTCAAGGTGTCCACTAGCCCATGATCCACCCCCAGGGAGGTCATCAGGGCCCATAACTTTTGTCTGTTGACATGGTCGAAGGCCGCTGAGAGATCCATAAACCCCATATGGATAGTCCCCTTGGCGGCAATGGTGTATTTGGTGGTGAGGAGATACAAGTTTAAACATTGGTCTGTTGTGGATCTCCCTTCTCTGAACCCATACTGTACATCTGTTAAAATGTGGTTGTCCTCTGCCCAGATTTGTAAACGATTTAAAATCACTCGTCCCAGAACATTAGCCATAACATCTATTAGTGAGAAAGGACGGTAGCATTGGGGGTCGTCCCGGCTACCCTTTTTGTGGATTGGGACAATAGTTGCAGAGGACCAAGAGCGGGGCAGTCTTGCCACTACTGCCTCGTTCAAGACCCTAGTGAGAATAGGTGCCCATAAGTCAATGTTGCTCAAATAGAGGTCAGGGGGGATAGCATCGGTGCCTGGCGCTTTATTTTTTGAGAGCCCTTGGATGGCTGATTTTACTTCTCCCAGCGAAAATTCTAAGCTTACAAGTGCTGCTGGTTTTGCGCCTTCTACTTGCAGTGCTATCCCATTGTGTTTGTAAAGACCACGATAGTGATTATACCATTGATCCGGGAGAATGGCATTCACTATGTCTGGCCCCCTTGGGTCTTTAAAACATGGGTCATTTATCACTCTCCAAAAAGCCGTCATGTCGCCCCTCTCTGCTGCTTCCCTTAGATCCTCCCATGCTTGATTTTGTAGGGTTCTTTTACGCGTTTTCAGGGCTTTTTTGTAATTGGATCTGCTCCCTGCTATTTTGGCTTTGTCCTTTGGTTGATCAGTGAGGCATTTTTTAAGGTCTTTCATGTGCCTTGGTGCAGTCATGATCAAACCAACGTGGGGTCTGGGGCCGTGTGATTCCTGTTCGGGGAGAGGATTTCAATAAGGTATCTACAAGTTGGGCAATTTCTTCAAAGGCCCTAACCACAGTTAATCCCCCCATATTTTCGTCCAGGCATACTTGTATTTGTTTTAGGCCCTTCGTTACAAGGTTGAGGTAAAACGTTTCTCCATTAATCTTAGCCCATTTCAACCTTCTCCCTTGAGCTGTCACCTGTTCTATGGCCTCGGGTACACCCTCTGCTGTTCTGAGGTTCATACCTTTAAGATCCAATGCCAGCGGGTTGTGATCACTAAAGGGACTAATTACAATGTAAAAGTTTATAATCCATTTTTTAAGTGTTGGGGACATCATGACAAAGTCTATGTAAGAGTGGCAACCCCTTCCTTTATACGTTGGATTAGGTTCCCTCATATTGCCTATCTTTATTAAATCCATTATAAATGATAGGTTGTGCCTCTTTATAAATTTCTCCATCTCCTTGCCTTCAGTGGTGTGAGTAAAGTGTGGCCACTTTTCATTCGGGCACCGTGACCAGTCCTTGTTTATTGGTCTTAGTTTTTCACAAAGATGGCAGTTAAAGTCTCCAGCTAGAATGGTATGCGGTGACCCCTTGGCATGATTAATTGAAGACATGTTATTAAAATGGTCATCTAATTCTTTCATGGTGTTATTTCTGCCACATGGGCCCACTGCGTTGTGCCAGTTTATCAGTGTGATTTTTAAACCCTTGTGGGAGAAGCCAATCGCTTGCATGTTTGTAGAGTCCCAGCTCAGGTTTGACCAACACCCCTGGATGCGAAGATCTACATATGTGATAAGTCCGCCAATAGCTCTTCCGGAAGGCGCCCTTACTGCGGGACCCCAAAACCTTTGAACCCTTCCAGTGAAAATTGATTGGGTTCGACAGCCCAGGTCTCCTAGAGGCAGATGATGTGGAAACTGGTTATAAAATCTCTCCACTCCTTCACATTGTATTTGGCTGCCACCCCTGCAATGTTCCAGGATATAACTCTTATGCCAGACTCAGACTCAACCTTGTTTGCACCAGCCGCCATAAGGCTACTAACTGATGCCTCCCCCGATGCCACTGGGGTAACCATCTTGTCTAGCGATGGTCCTCCCCTTGGCTCGTTTGCTTGCCTTAGTGTGTCATTCGTGTCAACTGCTATGAGTTCTTGAGCGGGTACCATCAAGGCACTGCCTGTCTCTACTGGGGCAGTAAGTGGCAAGCACCCTATTTGTCGGGTTCTTTTCACTGAGCTACCTTCAGTTGGGTGAAGTTGGCAGTTTCTGTTCTGTTCGAGTCAGTCGACATTGTCCAAGACACAGAACCTGCTCCAGTGTGCGTGCATTGCAGCTACAGGATCGTAAAAAGGGAATGCCTGCCAGGGAGTCTGCCAATTATCTGCTCTATGTGACTGCAGAGGGTGTGGGGCCCTATTCACTCGAACACTGTTTGGTTGTGTTGGTCTATGTGGGGGCGGTAAGGGGTAAAAATAGGATAAAGGTAGGGGATATATGTTGGTGTGTGGTCCCAATGAGGAAGAGTTACATATATGGGTAACAACAGAGGTATCCCTGAAGTTAATTGCGATAACATCCCCCGCAATAGTTTTTGCGCCATTTCCTATCCATTGCCCCCTTCTGACAGACAATATTTCCCCAGACATATGTAAAGGTAATGGCTTGTTAGATCTTAGCCATTGTACGCATTTGTTCCTCAACTCCCCTTCATTTTCTCTTTTGCCTTCCTTTAGGGGCGGTACACCTGTTAGCACAACTACATAGGGTAGTGCTTCCGGTGGTAAATTAATTGAATGGATCCGCACTCCCGTTTTAACCCGTGCTGCAGCTATTGGTGTGTGGGTCTTTGCTTGGGTGGGGTTCCCTATTTAGCGTTACTTTCAGTGTCCTTACCTAATGGTGGGGAGCTCTTCCCTTGATTGTTACTTGCCTGCGGGGCTGTGCCATTTACGATAGAAGGTGGGTGATCATCGGTTTTCGCCGGCGTTTTATTTGGTGGGGCAGCGCTTTTTTTTTTGTTTAATAGAATTTTTATCAGGCGCTGCCTTGCTATTATTTGTAGTCTTTTCAACCCCTGGTCCCACCTTTTCCTGCTTGCCTGATGCTAGAGATGATGCTTGTGTCACCAGTCTAGTTGGTCCTATCACTCTGTTATTTATTGCAGATGTTAATCTGTCCAATTTGGACATTAGGGGCTTAAGGCGCGCGCTGATGGTCTCCTCCAATTCTGTCTTAAGATCTGACACCATATTGGCTACCCAACAGGGTATGCCAGATGTGGTGTTGGCCATTGGGGTTGTCAGATTGGGATTGGGCTTTGAATTATCTTTCCCCCCCTTTTTGCTATTCTGCTTGCCAGCACTGTTCTTCCTGGACCTCTGGGCAATTTTACCTGGGTTTCTAGTTTGTAGGGTAGCCCGGGGTGTCTGCTCTCGATTTACAGAATCTGCATCTCTAGCTGTGTTTTTGGGTGTGGCTGTGGTTGACTGTGCACATGGGAGCTCTACGTAAGAGGAGTTTAACGAAAAACTTAAGTCCGAGTTATCACCGGGCCATCCTCTGTGTCATGAATAGCTACTGTAGATGCTATCCAGAGTCGCCTTTCAGTATTTTCGATGGCAGTTGCCACAACCCCAATAGTCTGTTGCAACATTTTATCTATCGCAGTTAAAGTTGGTAGGGGCTGCAACTGTGGTGAATCGACTTTCTGTCTAGTGTTGGATCTCAACGTAGGTATTCTATTTATTTTGGTCCCCCTCCTCATGATTTAGAAGTCGGTCAATCGGCAGTAAACACGGGTCACCCCCTCTGCTATGTGGACCTAGTAATGACAGATAGGTTTATAACAGTAGTAGTGGGCTCCAGGGACAATACCACTTCCGTCTCCGAATACACTTTATAGTGAGCCAGACAGTACCTTAGATGTGACGAGTCAGAGCAGGGCGACAGATGTTAGTGATAGGGCCCAGCCCAGCCTTGTCTGGCCTTGGAGGGCCGTAGAGGGCCCGCCCTTTGCCCGGGCTTTGCCCGGTGCTCCCGCGCGCTCCCGCGACGCGGGTGGGGCTGCTCAGTTTTATGCGCCAGCAGGCGCACTCTCTGGTCCCGCGGTCTCTTCCAGGTCACGGGGCAGCTGGGAAGGGTAGTTTTGTCAACCCTCTCGGTCCCCCCCTCTCGGCGGCTGCTCCTAGAACAACGGCGGAGGGAGACCGGCGCGGTACACCCGCAGGGGCTCCGCCTCCAGCAGCACCACGCCTGGGAGCCTGGAAGGTGGTGAGGAAGTTTCGAGAATGCTTTGTTTGAAGGTTCCCCAGTTCAGAAACTTGCTCCCCTGTAGGCTACAGGGCATCCCCCTCAAGGTCTACCTCCTCCTGGACTGTGGGAACAATGGGGGCTGGTTTCCCGCAGCCCCTACCTCTTCTCTTTAAGGCAGGTCCCTGGGCCATACTTTCAGGCTCCAGGGTCTCTTGAACACCCTTAGCTGCCATAGACCGAGTGGTCACACATGCCCACTCAGGCAGACCCAACATCTCAAAATGCACCTTCCTCTCCACGTTAGTCCAAGGGGAGCTTTCTAAATCATTGCCTAACAGACAATCAACAGGCATGGATGGCCTCACAGCTACTTGAAGATTACCAGAGTCCCCCCCACTCAAAGGGATCTTGAGCCACTTTGCAATGGCTCTCTGTGTTGTCAGCGGCAACAACTGAGAAGAATGTATTGGGGACTACCTGCTCTTCAGACCCAGACTGCTGTCTGAGTTCTCGGGCCAGGGTCCTGCCTTCAGTATTCTCAGGCACCTCATTGTGCTCAGGAACCAAATGCCAATGGTTGTGTTACTTTTTAAAATATTCTCTTTCTGTGTTCATGTACAAACTCCTGCTCGCTGGCCAGATCGCCCCCCCCCCCTACTGCAGAGCAGCACCACTTTGTGTGCTCGCCTCGCTGCTGCCTGTTCCGCGCCTGACGTGTGTTCATAGCCTCCTGTGCCCCAGGATCGCCGCCGTGATTTTGGTCAGATTTTTCACAGTTTTTTTTCTCCTGCTTACTTTGTATTTCTGCTTCCATTGTGTATTTTCTGTCTATTGTAGCGCTGTTGTATTTCCACCCCCACCCCCACCTTGATCAGTGTTCCCGCTCTTCGCTGCCACTGACCCCGCGGCCATGCCCCCTCGCCACCCCGCTCCCGCCTCCCAGCTGCTCCTCCCTCCCCGACTTAAATGGCGGCTGCCGTCCGGACGCACAGCTGACGAGCGCAGCGGGCATGCCGATTGCGGGCAAAGTCCGCGCCTGGACCGCACCCTGCAGCAGAACCCCTGTACCCCGCAGACGCCACAACACCAAACTCCGATACGATGCCAACACCCTCCACGCTCTCAATACCGGCCGAGACCACCGCTGCTTCCAGGCTGCCCGAAACGCACCCACGGACCCTTCTCCTGCCACACCTGCAACTTCACATGCACCAGAACCACCACAACCCCAAGAACTGGACCCAACCACCTCCGCTGCATACTCCTCAACACCCGCTCTGGACGCAAATACGCCGTCGAGCTCTGGGACCGGCTCGACACCGCTGCCCCAGACGTTGCCTTCCTTACCGAGATCTGGTGGAACGACTCCTCGGCACCTGACATCGCTATAGCCATCCCAGACGGCTACAAGATCTCCAGCAGAGACCGCACCAACAGGATAGGAGGAGGAATAGCCATCCTCCACAAGTCCGCTCTCCAGGTGTACACCCTCGAAGATGACTCCCTCAACTCCGCCAAACAACTTCACTTCCGGATCCACACCGACCCCAAAACCACCCTCAGAAGAACACTCATCTACAGACCTCCTGGACCCAGGGCCCTCTTCAGTGACTCAGTCGCCGACCTCGCCAGCACCCACGCACTCTCCTCCGCAGACTACATCCTCCTCGGGGACCTGAACTTCCACCTCGAGAACAACAACGACACCAACTCCACCACCCTGATCGACAACCTCGCCAACCTCGACCTCCAACAACTCATCACCGAATCCACCTACGCTGCTGGACACACGCTCAACCCAGTCTTCTCCACAAGCACCCACGTTGCCTTCAACCACATCACCGATTTCCACTGGACTGACCACTGATGCATCCACTTCACCTTAAAGAAACCAACCACACACCCCGGCACCCAACAGCTGCCTCGCCGCTGCTGGAGCAAAGTCACCGAAGACCAGCTGTCCTCCACCCTCGCCCAGAACCCACCCACCGACCCCACCAACACAGACGCCGCTGCCCGAAACTTCAGACAGGGGAGCGACGACTGCACCAACACCCTCGCCCTGATCAAGAAACCCTCCATCAACCACCCCAGCAAGAAAGCCGCCTGGTTCACCGAAGAACTCCAGATCTCCAAACGAGCATGCAGGAAGCTGGTGAAGAAATGGCTCCACAACCGCGCACCAGCCAGCCACGCAGCCCACAAGGACGCCATCCACAGACATCACCACCTCACCAGATCAGGACAGCCAAGAGATCGTCCTTCAAAACCCGACTGGACAACAACACACACAACAGCAAAGAACTCTTCAACATAGTGAAGGAACTCTCCAACCCCAGCGCCAACATCAACAACATCCCGCCCTCACAAGATCTGTGCGACTCACTAGCCACCTTCTTCCATCGGAAGATCGCCGACATCCATGACAGCTTCAAATCCTCATCTGCCAACAAGTGTGGAATCCTAATGTTGTACTTACAAGACTTATGGGTCCACCCTTTGAACTGCTACAAAAGTGTCCTTTACAGTTTCTCTCTTGGAAGGTTTCATTCCTCATTGCAATTACTTCCCTAAAGTAGAGCTGGTAAGCTACTGGCATTAACTTTAGAAGAACCTTTCTTTCAGCTCCATGAAGATAGGGTAGTTCTTCACAGCAATCCAAATTTCATTCCCTAAGTGGTTTCTGCTTTCCTATTAGGCGATCAGTTGAGTTACCTGTATTCTTTCCTTAGCCTGACTCAGTAGCAGAATGAGCTCTTCACACACTTGATGTCAAAAGAGGTTTATTGTATAATATAAAAAAAACAAAAGATTTTCGTAAAACAAAGCAACTGTTTGTTTCATTTACACCACCTCACAAAGGCAATCCTATTTCTAAATCTGGCATTTCAAGATGGATTAAGTGCATTCAAACTTGCTATGCAAAAGCCAAAATAACTTTATCAAAACCCATAGAGCACATTCCACTCGCAAAATAGGGGCATCTATGGCCTTTTTAGGTAACATTCCTATAGCTGACATTTGTAAAGCAGCAACTGGGTCTACACCACACACATTTACCAAACACTATTGTGTGGATGTACAAGCAAACCAACAAGCCAATGTAGGTCAGGCAGTGTTAAAAATACTTTTCCAGACATTTGCAACATGTACTGGTTAGCCCCCGCTTTGGGAGAATATTGCTATATAATCTATGCAAAGCATGTGTATCTACAGCACTCATGCCTTGAACGGATAATGTTACTTATCCAGTAGGCATTTGTTCTTAGCATGTAGAGCTGCAGATTCACATATGCCCACCATCCTCTTAAGGCACCTGTAATTGTGGCAGTTCTCATTATTCACGTTATCTAAGCATGGACATCTCTTTACTACACTCACTTACTCCATTGTCACCATCTTGCAAGAAACCAATCAAACAATGGAGTTGATGCCCCTGTGCATCGAAAGGAGGAGTCATGTTACCTTGTGAATAGAAATACGTCTTCGAGGAAAACAACTTGCAGACATCAGAACCAACACTAGATGGCAGGAGTATGCAAAGCATATGAATCTCCAGCTCTACATGCGAAGAACAGATGCTTACTGGGTAAGTAATATTATCCTTCTTACCCTATAAAACATAATACTTGCCTCAGCATCCCACAATTATGGAAAATCCAGGGCTCTTTCAGCTCTTGCACACAATATGTGTGGATTGTGGTATGAAGTGGTAGATTGCCAGGAAAGGGTTCAGAACTCTCTTGCCTCAACACCCTTTTTAGATCTTGCGTTTCAGGGATAATATGCTGTTGCTATGAGAGGTATTGTATGCAGAAAAGGGCTTGGAGTCCCGCCATCAATTAGCATTTGCAGGCTGGACTCTCAGTCACTGTAGCTGCATCCTAATTGGCCACCATATGTCGGACAACACTTTCCTCTACTTTTCTGGAGCACACACAAAGTACAAATTGATTTAATTCAATTTGTGTCCCTCCACTACTGGCGCTGTACTTCTGCCTATAGTAGCATTTTCTTTTAATTGTTTCAGATTGGCTTTTAAGTTTCTTTTTCGGCATGCATCGGTATTGCTTGCATGCATTGGCTTTGCTTTGGCACTGTATAGCAATTGACATTGTACTTGTGCTTCAGAGAACTTTTTATGGCAATAATTTTTTTAGCAAAACTTCGGGGTATATTAACAAGGAACAGGGAAAATTAACGCTAAGTGCGCTTAGCGTTAATTTATTTAACTCCCGCTATCGCTGGATAATATTGCCTGGTTATCGCGTTATTAACAACACTAACCGTCTAGGCGATAAAAAATCCAGCGATAGCGGCATTTTGGGAGGTTATCGCTGGTAATGCAGCAATAAAACTTCAAGGATAGGGATATCTTTGTTGATAGCCCATGGTGGACCTAGCCATGTAATCCACCTCCCATTGGATAACATAGCTAAGTCTGAAAATTAGCAGACGCAAAAAAGCAGTGTTAACCGTGGTTAGCGCTGCTTTTTTTGTCTCTAACAGGGTTAGCGTGAAGCTTGATAATAGGAGAAATGTCGCTTAGCATCATTTCTCCTATTATTTTGCACTGGAACGCCAATTTTGCATCTCATTAGAGATGCAAAGGGAAGCGTAGTGAAAAAGGGTGCTAACATGCGATTTTGCATGTTAGCACCCTGTTGTTGATAAGGCGATATTTTTATCTCCGCTTCTTTTGCTTCGAAAGCCAAAAAAGCAGAGATAAATCCCTTGTTAATATCCGAGTTTTGTTCTGCACCAATGAGCACCTTCTTTTCACTTCAGATTTGTATCTTAATTGGCGCTGTATTTGTGCTTCTGAGAACTTTTTTGGGGCAATCACGTTTTCAGTCAAGACGTTATTTTTAGCATTCCAGATCGACATCTATTTACTTATTTTGCATTGGCATTGCTTTTCCGATCAGCATTGTATTGCAATTATTGTATCACAATCGGTGATGTACTTATACTTCTGCAAACTTTTTTGGGGTATTAACATTTTTAGGCAGAACTTTGGGGCATATTTATGAGAGAAGTGGTGGAGCACGGCATTAGGCACCTTGGCTTCATGCCCCACTCCGCCACTTCTGAAACGTAGGCCTGCACCGTATTTACACGAATAAGGTGCCGCCTTGAATTTTCCCCTGCACCAGCGCTATTTTCGCTGCCAAGCGCCAACGCAGGCACCCTTGCACCACAGTGGCGATATGTAAATATGCCCATTTGTTTTTAGAATTCCAGATCAGCATTTATTTAATTATTTTGCATTGGCAGTGCTATTTCCATCAGAACTGTATCGCAATAGGTGCTTTACTTGTGCTTCTGAGAACTTTTTTTGAGCATTACCTTTTGTAGGCATACTTTGGGGCATATTACCAACAACTAGCGATAATTATCGCTATGTTGGTTTAGCGGGGATATTTTTATCGCAGAGCTGCGGCGATTTTTATCGCTTAGGAGCCTTGCTATTATCAAGGTTTATCTCCTAAGCGATAAAAATTGTCCGAAATGCATGAATATTGCTGAAAAGTCAGCGATATTCATGCATTACCGAGCTAATGCTCTTAGCCATGTTATCCACCTACCATTGGATAACATGGCTAAGAACTGCTCAGGGGCAGGTGTTAGCTTTTGGAGATATTCGCGCTTAGCACGAATATCTCCAAAAGTTGGTAATAGGAGATAGCGAGGTTAGCGACTGTTTCCAGTCGCTAACATCTTGGCACGCCCACTTTGCATGTCATTAGTGATAAATATCACTGACATGCAAAGCGGGGCCCAAGATGGTCGCTATCTCCTACTAGCTGTCGCTAACTGGTGTTAGCGACAGCTAGGTAATAGGGAGATAATTTTATCTCCGCTTTCTTGGCTTTTAATGCCAAGAAAGCAGAGATAAACCCCCTTGATAATATGCCCCTTTGTTTTTAGTGTTTCAGATCAGCACCATTATATTGTGCATGCATTGCTTTTCCCATCGGCATTGTACACAATTATTTTATCGCAATAGGCGCTGTACTTGTGCTTCCGACTACTTTTTTTAGCAAAACTTGTTTTTTAGAGTTTCAGATTGACATTTATTCAATAATTTTGCATATGCATTAAAAACGGCATCTAGATGACAGCACCACGACTGCATAAGCAATATATTTTTTAACTAACTAGGGTCCTTTTAAGTGGTTGTTAGGTGCATGGTGCATTTTAATAAAACTAATCCGCCTTTCATGGCGCACTTTAATTACAGAATTAAAAACTAACAGCCTGATTCATGAAGCTAAATTGCGCCCGCAATAGCTGCGAAAATGCTATCGCGGGCGCAATTCCTCAAATCGGTATTCACCACGAAAATAGCGATTTCGCAAACACAGAATTGCGAAATCGCTAAAAGATTTGCAGAATCCCGGCAGTAGACCAATTGCGAATCGGAAATAGCGAGAACCCACGGAGACTGCGAATAAAATAGCAAATTCTCAATATCCTCGCAATCGGGATTCATGAAAAATCGCAATTTGCGGAAAAACCCCAAAATCGCACTTCGCGAGGCGCAAATTAAGGACAACCCAAAGCAGGTGGTAACCATCAAAGCCATAGAATTTTTTTGGGAAAAACCATTGGCCAATCTGTAACTCGTGCACGCCTGACCAAACACATTGAAGGAGAAGCAGCATCAGCAGAAGGAGTGACAAAATGCCAGGAATGTACATGGTGGTCAGGCGGCGAAGGCTACAGCGAGCAGCAAGGAGGAGACACAGAATCCAGGAAAGGATATTCCGCCAGTGGGTCACCCTGCTGGGCCAAACCAGAGAGCAAATCTACGCCAAGTACCGGCTGAATGGGGCTATGATTATCAAGCTCATACAGGACCTTGACCCTCTGATGCAGCACCCAACAAGGCGGACCAATGCCGTCCCAACAAATGTCCAGGTATTGTGTAGCCTGCACCTCCTGGCCTCTGGGAGCTTCCAGGGGATAGTTGCGGTAGCTGGGGGGGATATCCCAGCCCACCATGTCCCGCTGCCTACGTAATTTGCTGGACGCAATGCTGACCCAGCTACACCAGCACATCAAATTTCCCACCAGCCAACAGGAATTGGATGAGACCAAGCTACAATTCTACAATGTCGCCCGTTTCCCACACGTGATAGGATGCATTGACTGTACCCACGTCCACATTTGCCCACCTGCTGGAACGGAGTACATGTACCGCAATCGCAAGTCCTACCACTCCCTCAACATCCAGATGGTCTGCAATGCAAAGACATACATCACGGACATAGTGGCACAGTACCAGGGGAGTACACATGACTCATTCATATTCCGGCACAGCGGCCTCCACACACGACTGGTCAGGGGAGACTTCGGGGAAGGACACCTACTTGGTAAGTACACTTTGCCCACAATGTCACATTGCGATTAAGTAGCTGCGCTGCACAGGCACTCACCCTCTGCTCCTCTCATTCAGGTGACAGTGGCTACGCCCTGCGTGAATACCTCCTCACCCCATACCTCAACCCTGCTAAACCACAGCAACGGCGTTACAACGTATCACACATACGCACAAGGAATTGCATAGAGAGAACTTTTGGCCTACTGAAGAGCAGATTCCGCATACTTCACAAGACAGGTGGGGCCATGTACTACAGTCCTGAAGTGTGCTGTTGCATTGTGGCTGTGTGTGCTATCCTACACAACATTGCTACCAAGCGCCGGATACCTGTCGACATCTCTGGCAGTGAATCGGAAGGGGACAACCGGCCACCTGCACATGCTCGCCATGCACGCGGGGAGAACCCAGCTGAAGGCCACAGACGTCGCAACCACATCACACTGAACAGTTTCTAGTGCACCCTCTACCCTCACCCCACAAATCACAATTGCATGCAAAATGTAATAATGACACAACGCCAATGTGTGATGCTAAATTTAATATTATTGTTTGATTCACAATAATGGTACCACTTTCAATCTTGGAAACAAAATGGGTTGCTGAACCGTTCCTGAGTGAAGAAATTATGTGTATTTGGCGTGACCGGGGGTGTAAATATGACACCCTTGGGCATCCATTTTGTTGGATGTATTTGCCTCACACACCCGAATGGGTGTCATGCTTCATCATAGGCGTTGCTCCTCGTCGGGGAGGCGGTGCAATCCCCGACGGGCTCACCTCAAAGAGGGGCTCTTTAGTGGAGATCTTTTGAATCCAACTGCCTTATGGTGAAGTGCGGGTATGTGGGAAATAGAGCAGATAGCCTAGAGAGTGATTAAAATGTAGTAGGGAGTACCAAAAACACTCCTTTATTCTGGGGGTCTCCCGCTACGGTTAAAAACGTGAATCCAACTCACTGGGTGTCACCAAGTTAGGTACAGTGGCCCTAGATGAGGTTGGAAAAGAGATTGGTCAACATGTTTCTCGTATCAGGAAATACCCCGCGATTCATCAGGACCTATCAGGTATGGAGATTATAAAAATTGCAGTCATTCAACAGCATGCTAGTGTCATGTGCGAAATACAAGCATTATGTGTCTTGGTTACCTCTGTAGTATTGTCCTATGCCTCAGGGTCAAGAATTATATACTACATGAGTGTTCGGCGGTTTGTGAACAACAGGGGAGAACCTTCGGGTGTGGCTCAAGCCTCCCGTGTTCCAGCAGTACGACCTACCCATCGCCGCATAGGACAATACTACAGAGGTAACCAAGACACATAATGCTTGTATTTCGCTGCTGGTGGTGTCACGGTAGGCGTTGCTGGTGCGGCAGAGGTTGGGAGCACACTGGTAGTTGGCCTGGCAGCGGGAGTTGTTGCTGCAGCAGGGGCTAGAGGCACACTGGTGGTGGACCTGGCAGCAGGAGTTGTTGTAGCGGCAGGGGCTGGAGGTACACTGGTGGTGGACCTGGCAGCAGGAGTTGTTGTAGCGGCAGGGGCTGGAGGCACACTGGTGGTGGACCTGGCAGCAGGAGTTGTTTCTGCGCCAGACGCAGGAGGCTGTGTATGTGACGGCACCTCCTCCTCATCCTGTGCTTCCTCATCTATTTGCAGCCTCTCGCTGTCGCTGCTGTCTGCGCCACCTGTGAGGGGAAGTGGACGTTCATTAGTTGCATGTATCTGTCACACGTGCAGTTGCTACATGCATGCTGGGTGACATTCCCTGACTGCCTATGGCTTTGTGTACTTTTGAACCTGTCTGGCTGCATTGGGGTACTTCTACATTGTGGCCACACTACATGTCCCACAATGCTTTAGGGCATTACCTGATGTGCACCGATGGCATGACTATGGAACTTTATGGGAGGCTATATGGTCATGGCCATTCATAGGGGACAGGGTCGCAGTCGCATGCCACTTACCTTGGATGTCTTGGGTGGGGCGGGATGAGTCTAGCCGGGTCACTCCGATGCACGCCTCAGCCTCCAGCGTGTCTTCAACTCGATCCTCCAAGGTGGTGTTTGGAGGGACTGTAGGTCCTCCCCCTCCA
Source organism: Lissotriton vulgaris (assembly GCF_964263255.1). Classification (NCBI taxonomy): domain Eukaryota; kingdom Metazoa; phylum Chordata; class Amphibia; order Caudata; family Salamandridae; genus Lissotriton; species Lissotriton vulgaris. The sequence continues at coordinate 186,191,696 of NC_141695.1, read as the reverse complement.
GTGCCCAGGGACTCTCCAAGCCTCTCAGCTACCTTCTCTTTGGCACGACCTCGGAGGTCGTACCAACGCTTTTTCAGTTCATCCAGTGACCTGTCGGCCACACACACAGAGTTCACCGCGGACGCTATGCCCACCCAGATCCTGCGTTTCTCCTGCTCGGGCACCCTCCTTGAGTCCTTCCCGAACAGTTTGGAGTGGTTCTCCACCACCCCTTCAATCAAGTGCTCCAACTCCTGCTCGGAGAACTTGAGCTTTCTATTCCGCCCTGTGGTGTTGCTGGGCCCAGGTACTGCCTCCTCAGACATAGCTGCAGTGCAGTTTGTAAGTAGTGATCCAAGGTGGATTGCAGGAGCTCTCCCAGTTGCTGACTCGAGGTCTGCCTCACTGTGGTGAATGGGGGTGGGAACTGGCTGCTTCCTGGTTGTGATGTCATCACTGTGCTCGAAATGCGACTTCCCGTTTTCCCGATCTCGTGATTTTGCGATCGCGCTTTTTGCGATCTCGCAATTAGCGATATCGCTATTTGCGATATCGCAAATCCGACACGGATGTAGCCGGTAATAGCGATTTTTCTGCGATTATCGATAATCGCAAACGGCTTTTGCGGCCGGGTGCGGATCACTTTTTTTTATCGCAAAACATCATGAATACCGTTCTGCGATTTCTCAATTGCGATTAGCAGTTTATCGCTAATTGAGAATCGCAGAATCCGGTTTTCATGAATCAGGCTGTTAACTTCCATAACTACTTTACAATTAATTATGTCTCTATTACAACATTAGTATATTTAAAATTTCGTAAATATTTAAAACCTACTTCTTTGTACCAGCTACATCTTTACATATGAGTTATAAAAGATTTTAAGGAAAATGAAAAATGTATATTAGACATGCAGGCATATACATCCAATTGTTTCAGATTAAATCGCACATGCGCCAAAATGAATATCAAATACATTTGAAGGAGACGTTGCCATTAAAGGCATGGTCTACGGACGCAGTCTCTGTGGCGATTTGCATTAACATATTTTCACACTACACGACCATTAGCCCATTAGCACATTCTTAAAAAGTGAGTCCACACACTTTTAGGACCCGTGCTTTGATGTGCAAGCAACATTCTAAAACACACACACATATGTAAAAAATAATAACAAATGCAAAGTTAGTTTAATAGACAGCAAGGCTCTACTTTGTCTAGGACTTCGATCCTTAGTTCATTTGTTTCTCTATGCACAAGCAGAACAGTTACACGCTGAAGGGCAGGTTGCTACTATTAGAACACTCCGTGTCACTGCATCTGTTTGTAGGCTGCTTGGTTTTTAAAGCTGATAGCAAGTGTGCATATAGACAAGGGGCTCGAAGTCCAGTGCGGTTTCATTGTTCCCGGGTTTTCAAAAAAAAAATATGGGGGCATATTATCAAGGACCAGTGTTAAAATTATCGCCGTTTTATTGGCAGGAAACTGCCGATAAAATGGCGATAATGGGCTAGATAATACGCCCTCGTTAATTCCTATAGAAGCCCATGTTCTTGTGTTAACATGGGCTTTAATGGAAATTAACAAGGGTGTATTATCAAGCCCATTATCGCCGTTTTATCTGCAGTTTCCTGCTGATAAAATGGCGATAATTTTAACACGGGTTCTTGATAGTATGCCCCATGAATCTCCATGTACTACGAAAACACATTATTATAATTAATGTGATCAAATATGCTGATTATGGGCACTACATGTATCTGTTTATACAATGTACTTTTAAAAAAGCTGACCAGCGCCGTCTGGAAAGAAATGCTCCTGTGGTGTCTAAAATTCAATCACTTTTCATCCTAAAGCAATTTCAAGTGGACTCTGCCTCTGCAACAATGTAATCCGTGGGAAGCGGTTTAAGAGTTCCATCCAGTTACGAGCATCACTGTTGCATATACGGCGTATTGACTTTTGTAACTAGGCTTCAGTCACACAGGTTACTAGTTGCAAAGTGCACTCTAATATGGCAATAAACTACACGCATTGGGGAAGATTTTCAAGGCCTTGCACCACTTTTGCATCATTTTTAACATGGGAAAAGTGACAGAAAAGTGGAGCAAGGGCCTTGCAAATAAGCCCTATTATTTATTGATGCACTACAGTTAATGATTCATAACCCAACTCTCGTACTGTGCATTGTTATTGCCCTCCGATTTTTTTTGTATTGACCTCCAGCAAAATATAACTAATAGATTTACATATTCTGATCATATTCCCTACATTTATCTATTTAAACAAATTTCCGGCATCTCTATCTGGATGACAATACTGCTACTGTAAAGCAAGGAATCGGTATCTGTTTCTCCAACACTGCTTTCATCTGTCCTCTGCTTATATTGCAAATGTGATCCATGGAAACCGGTTTAAAGCAACATCGACTTGACAGCACCATTACTGCATACACAGCATACTTTGGTAAAGTGGCTCCACTGACACAGATAATAGCTGCACGGTCCACTTTCATAAAAAAATGTCACCAGCAATGCATACTTTAGTAAGACAATTTAGAGCTCTCCCTAGTGAGAGACACTAGGGCTGCGAGTGATTTTACTGGTGTACTGCTTCTGGCAATTTATTGATGAATTTGGGTGAAAAAACGGCAATTAGCGTTTTTATGAGATTTTACATTGGGGGGCTCTAAATAATAATTTTAGTTGGGGAATTGATGTAGGCACACTGACACCTTCTTTCACGCTTTAATTCCTTCGTTCTGCCTCGCCCCAGCCGTTTTTTGGAACTTGCTGTTTGCGGCGGTGGGCGCCATCTTAGGTAGGGCTGGGGCTGCGCTCTAGTCGCGCTGCCCTCCCACCCTCCTCACACACTATAAAATGTGTATACCGGCCAGACGGCGCAGCGGGCTGGCGCAGCGGGCGCGCCGGATGCGCGCCGAAGCCGCGCCTAAGCCAAGCCCGTCTGCGCCCGTCCGCGGCCGACCGGGGACAGGGGCCAGGACCCCTGCTCAAATCATGGGTAAGATGCCGGACTCTAGCGGGAACTTCACTTATACACGCCGTAATTTGCTGGATCTGGCTGGCATGACGGCCATAAATACATCTGACTGTGCCCACATGGGCCCGATGGATACTTATGGCCCATTCAGCTGTTATAATTGTAGATGGGAATGCACCCCCACGCTGTCCCCTGTGACACTAAATGTACCTACAGTTCCCCTTAAATGCCTATACACGAATGTAAGATCATTACCCAAACATTCCACCTATATTTGGGATCTTCTTAATGAACACCAACCCGATTTATTGTGTTTATCGGAAACTTGGCTAGATGACCATAATATCCCTGATATAGTTACAGCCCTTCCCCCAGACTATAAAATATTGAATGTTAATAGAGCCGATAAAAGGGGTGGTGGTGTAGCTCTATTGTTCAGAGACCACCTCTCATGCAGGCAAGAGACTATCGTGCCGGCTGAAAAATATGAAGTCTTGGCATTTACTGTGTCCATGAACACCAATGTACTATTCGGAGGCTTTTTAATCTATAATCCCCCAGGTTGCACTCTAAATTTTAGCACACAATTACTTACACAAATCATGCCTGTCTGCTTGAAGAATAAGAATATCCTCCTTCTTGGAGATTTTAATATACATTTGGACAACAGTAGTAGTTCCCTGACGAATCTACTAGTGGAAGACATGGCTATCCTTCAATTATCTCAGAGAGTCCATCAACCAACTCATATTGCAGGGCATACATTAGATTTGATATTCTCTAATATTGAATCTATAGACATTGACCCTTTAACACCACTGTTATGGACTGATCATTACTTGATTACCTTTTGTATTAATCTTCCTATCCCCCAGACCAAAAAGCACAATGTTTTTACAGTAAGCACGAGAAACTGGAAATCTTTCACAATTGATAAATTTAGAAATCATTTCTCCCACCCCTCGTGCACAAGCACCAATATCCATGAGGAGATAGATCTCCTTCACAAAAATATCAAAAATGCTCTTGAACATTGTTCGACCACTCAATCTCGTCATGCACCAGGCAACAAAAAATCAGAGAGATGGTACGGACCTGAACTTAAGCTTCTAAAAAGAAATTGTACTTCCTCTGAGCATAAATGGAGATTATCCAAAACTGATGAGACCAAAGATAACTTCAGGAAAGCTCAAACACTCTATCACAGGGCAATCAGAAAAGCGAAAAAGGAATACTTCACACGTAGAATATCTGAGAATAAAAATTCCTCAAAAGAACTTTTTAAAATCGTCAAAGAATTGTGCAACCCAACTAATCTTTCCCTACATCTTACCCCCTCACAGGAAAATTGTAATAAGCTCAATGACTTTTTCTGCGAAAAAATTGATACCATCTACGCCTCCTTTCCAAATCATCTGACCGAAATCCATGAACAGGATGTACCAACCGTTGCACACACCATTTGCCATGGTTTCGGCCCGTTCTCAGAAGAGGAGGTAGAAAAGGTTATGCTTGAGGTCAAGTCGGGTTCTCCACTTGACCCTTGTCCACATCACATTTTTTCCCAATTAACTCCTGTAATATGTCCAGCAGTTACCAGAGCACTCAATCTCTCCCTTAGTTCTGCTGAATTTCCAGATTCATGGAAACAGGCCCTAGTCACCCCTTTAGTAAAGAAGGCTGGAGCAGACGTAAACAATCCGGCCAATTACAGACCAATATCCCAGCTACCTTACTTATCAAAGGTTCTGGAAAAGTTAGTCAACAGAAGTCTGTCCACATTTCTTGAAGCAAATGGCCTGCTGGATGATTCACAGACAGGGTTCCGGACAAACAACAGCACCGAAACTACACTCTTAGCGGTGACAGACAGTATCAGAACCAGGGTAGATCAGGGTAGAACAGTCGCACTGATACTTCTTGATCTATCAGCGGCTTTTGATACTGTACCCCACAACCAACTGTTGAACATCCTGGCAGAGAAAGGAATACTGGGCAAAGCATTGGGATGGCTACAATCGTTCCTAGCGGATCGAACCCAATCAGTACGTTTGGGTGACTACACATCCCCTCCACGACTCATAAAATATGGAGTTCCCCAGGGGGCGTCATTGAGCCCAACTTTGTTTAACGTATTCGTCTCCTCGCTGGCAAACATTGGCAAAAAGTGGGGCGTAGAAATGTGCTCCTATGCTGATGACACTCAGCTGATGGTCACCATTGATGGAAATGATGACTCCAAAACTAGACTGACGAACTGTTTGACCGAATTAGCAACTTGGATGCAGGACCACTGTCTTAGACTAAACGCCGACAAATCCGAAATCTTACTGTTCGGCAGAGGCACACAGGCCTGGGATAACAGCTGGTGGCCAAGTGACTTGGGTTTACCTCCCAACCCCACTGCTAAAGCAAAAAACTTAGGTATAATACTGGATAGGGATTTATCCATGAAATCCCATGTTTCTACAACTTGTGGAAGGAGCTTTGGACTTCTGAAGTTGCTTAGACGTGTCTTCCCCTGGGTGCCAACGGATTGCAGGAAAACCTTAGTCCAGTCACTACTGATGAGTAGGCTGGACTACGGTAATTCTCTGTTTGTAGGTATGGCGGATTATCTCTTTTCTAAATTACAGCTGGTTCAGAACGCCGCTGCCAAAGCCATCTGCAACAAAAGAAAATTTGATTCAGCTAAAAGTTGCATGCGTGAACTTCATTGGCTCCCAATGCGGCAACGAGCCATCTTTAAGCTGTTGTGCATTTCTTATAAGGTACTCCACGGCACAGGCCCCACCATCCTACATGACAGGGTCAGATTTCATAAACCTTCTAGACACCTACGATCTATGACGTTAGGAAGAGCAGTCATCACCCGAGCTCGTTCTGTCAGGATGGGAGAGCGGGCCTTCTCTCACATTGCGGCAACAAAGTGGAACGAGCTACCCCCTACAATTAGAACAAATGACTGCTTTGTCTCATTTAAGAAACAACTGAAAACATTCCTCTTCCCCAGGTCAGATCAATAATTTTCAAACAGAGCCGATGCCAAATCACTTGCAATGTTCTTCAGCGCCGTGATGTCCTCTCAGGATGAATGTTTGCGCTTTACAAATAAATAAATACAAATACAAATAAATAAATACAAATGGAGCATTACATTACAAAAATGTATTAGATACAATAAATAAAAAAACAGTTTGCGTTCCTGATATTGGCATTTTTTTTTTTTTTATTTCACATCAGCATTGCTTTTCGGATCGGCATTGTATTGTCATTTATATTAATGCTTACACATAAATTTCACTTAGTTTTAAGTTCATATCGGATCAGAAGTTTTTTCCACATGGGCAATGCTTCAGCATTTCAACTCTTCATTTTGTTGTACCTCACTTTCTTTAAATTGCATGGCTTAGTAAAGAAGTCCTTGTAACTGCATGCATTTGCTTTTTAGCTTTCTTCATCTCAGATTTTGTTTTATCAGATGGCCATTTAATTCTATGTGACTTTTTTTGCATGGTACGGACTAATCAAGTGGCTGCAATATAATACATGCAGACTATTTTCAGATCTAGATGCAAATGCTCCTGTAGTAAAAACAACACTAAAAGTTAATTTCAAACTGCTTTCATATATACTCTGCCTATGCATTTTTGTTGCTAACTAGGGTTCTTTCAAGTGTCTACTAGGTGAACTAATTCCCCTTGCATGGCGCACTTTGTCACTTGCAGTAGTATGAGTTAATGGTTGTTAATGGTTGTTGAGACAGTGTAAATGTGTTGTTAATGTGCACATTATTTTATGTTTCATAGTCGAATAGCTTAGTTGTTGTGCTAGTTTTAACATCTCTTTTGTGTTTTAGCATTGCTGCTTGGAGTGTTGTTTTAATAGTATTTATCATTAATGGAGTTAGTTCATACTCAATATAATTGTCATTTGCCAATTTAATATTAAACGCTAGGGGGCATATTCACAAGGACTTACCGCAGATTTATCACCATCTTCACGCATCAGAAGTGGAGATAGAACTTACACCCCATTCACAAGCTGGTGCAAACAGCAGACATTGTCAGAATTCCTGCAATATCAGCCCCAAAACCTAACACCACGGCGGACACCACTAACTAACGCTAATGAGATGCAGAGTTGGTGTTCCCATGCAGAAACATACGAAAAAATAACAACAACTCTTTCACAACGAACTGACAGATCCACAAAGCAAACCGAAAACATGCGATAAGCCGCTGTAGCTGCAGGTATTTAACACCTGCCTCAAGCAGGTGTAAAGACGGACAACTACCTGCAGTAGACAACAGGAACCCGCACACAGCCACACCTGAAGAACAAACAACGCCATGGAGCTACTCATCATGCAGCTCGGAGCCCCAAAAGGGCCACAACACCCACCGCCACCACCCCCAGGACCGCCACTACCCTCAAGACCCGGACTCGCCCCCCCCCCCCCGGCACCACCACAGAGGCAGAGCAGAGTGAGACAGCGGACCTACCAAAAACGCACCACCCTCACAGACCTCACGCCCGAAGAAGTCATTGCCCACTACAGGCTCAAAAGGACAACCATTCACTGCATCCTGACCCACATCGCCCACAGGCTGACAGTCCTAAAACAGCGGAGAACCAACATCCCTCCGGAGACAAAACTGCTGGCTGTGCTGCACCTGTTGGCCTCTGGTACCTTCCAACCAACAACTGCCAGAGTCAGAGGGGTCTCACAGTCAGCCCTATCAAAGTTCATCACACCTGTTCTGGATGCCATCCTCAGCTTCACATCCCAGTACCTTCACTTCCCCAAAACTGCGCAGTAACAGCTGGAGACAAAGCAAGGCTTCTACGCCAGTGCTGGCTTCCCGGCCGTGTTGGGGATAATCAACTGCACACATTTGCCACTTGTGCCCCCTGCGGATACTGCACACCACTACCGCAACAGGAAGCACATGCATTCCATCAATGTGCAGGCAATAGTGGACCACCGGGGACTCTTCACCAATGTCGTCGCCAACTACTCAGGCAATGCGCATGATTCCTTCATCTACCGCCGCCCATTATGAGCCAGCGCTTCCAGGATGGCACATATGGGACGGGACTGCTCATTGGTAAGTACCAAGTCAACACACCACACATCCCAATGCCTCCAAAGCACAATCCACAACTGTGTGGATGCACATGTGACCAAACCACAATTAATAAATAATTAATTTCATGTCACCACAGCCACACAACAGTTGAATGTGTGGGGATGCGGAATGCAGCCACAACACATTTGAAGCACTGCTCTGCCCACATGACCCTAGCCCAGCCCCCCGCAGGTAAGCGTCCGATGGCGGTGGGCCCATGTCGCCCGCTGTGCATCTGCCACTAGCCCTTTTGCGACTCGTCTGAGTGCCTGATGACTGGTGGTGTAGTGGTATACAGACATAATATCGACAACAAAAATATCGAGGTAGTTAAATATCGAGTTTAAAATATCAAGTAGACAGAATATAGATAAGACAGAATATAGACTACAAAAATATTGAATAAAAGGACAATAATATCAAATCAAAAATATAGAATGGACAGAATATCGAATGGACAGGATATAGACAACAGAAATATCGACGGACAGAATGTAGACAACAAAAATATTGAGGGACAGAATATAGACAACAAAAATATAGATGGATAGAATATAGACAACAAAAATATCGAATTTTAGGTAAGTAACTAAGTCAATTTATGGTATTTAATTTTTGCGTAATGTGATTCTGGAGCGGGGTGTGGGTTTATAGTGGAATAGGGTGGGAAGTAATTTAATTATAATTATTTAAATATTCAATTTTTTTGGTATTTATGTACAATTAATTGTTAATTATTTATTAATTGGGAATTAATTAAAATATAATTGGTAATTAATTTTTAATAATTGAATAATTGATAATTATGTGAATTTTATTTATTTATTTTCTGGAGCGGGTTGTGGGTTTATAGGGGAATAGGGTGGGAAGTAATTTAATTATAATTATTTAAATATTTTAAATTATTGGTATTTATGTACAATTAATTGTTAATTAATTATTGATTGGAAATTAAATAACATATAATTGGTAATTATTTTTTATTAATTGATTAATTGATAATTATGTGAATTTCATTTATTTATTTATTTTCTGGAGTGGGTTGTGGGTTTATAGGGGAATAGAGTGGGAAGTAATTTAATTATAATTAAATAAATATAATAATTTATTTGTATTTATTTACAATGAATTGTTTATTATTTTTTAATTGGCAATTAATTAAAATCTAATTGTTAATTAATTGTTATTAATTAATAATTATGTTAATTTTATTCATTTATTTTCTGGAGTGAGTTGTGGGTTTATAGGGGAATAGGGTGGGAAGTAATTTAATTATAAATAATTAAATATTTTTTTTCTTGGTATTTATTTACATTTAATTGTAATTTAATTTGTAATTAATAATTATTTAATTTTAATTGTTAATTAATTTGTATTAATTGATTAATTGATAATTATGTTAATTTTATGTATTTAATTTTGGAGTGGGTTGTGGGTTTAGTGGGGAATTGGGTGGGAAGTCATTTAATTGTAATTAAATAAATGTATTAATATATCAATTGGTATTTATTTTGAATTAATTGTTAATTTTTTTAATGTTTTAATAATCTATTGTTATTTGTAAATATTTTGTATTAATAGGTAATTATTTTTTAGTAAATACATTAATTGTATTATTTTACATTGAATAATTATTATAATATCTTAAATTGGGAATTAATTTTAATTAATTTGTAATTGGTATTAATATTTAATTTATTTTCCAATATATATGAAGTATTTATTTTCCCTACTGTTGCATTCACTGGAGTGGGAATAGTAATTTTAATTTCTATGCTATCCAACGCTTTGCCTACTGTTGCACTCTCTGGAGTGAGAATAGTAATTATTACCCTCCCACTATCCAACGCTTTCCCTACTGTTGCACTCTCTGGAGGTGGAATAGTAATTTTTACCCCTACGCTATCCAACATTTTCCCTACTGTTGCACTCACTGGAATGCGAATAGTAATTTTTACCCCTACGCTATCCAATGTTTTCCCTACTGCTGCACTCTCTGGAGTGGGAATAGTAATTTTTACCCCTACGCTATCCAATGCTTTCAATACTGTTGCACTCACTGGAGTGGGAATAGTAATTTTAATTTCTATACTATCCAACGCTTTCCCTACTGTTGCACTCTCTTGAGTGGGAATAGTAATTTTTACCCTCCCACTATCCAACGCTTTCCCTACTGTTGCACTCTTTGGAGTGGGAATAGTAATTTTTACCCTCCCACTATCCAACGCTTTCCCTACTGTTGCACTCTCTGAAGTTGGAATAGTAATTTTTACCGTTATGCTATCCAACTGGAGTGGGAATAGTAATTTTTACCTCTGCGCTATCCAATGTTTTCCCTACTGTTCTACTCTCTGGAGTGGGAATAGTAATTTTTACCCTTACGATATCCAACGTTTTCCCTACTGTTGCACTCACTGGAGTGGGAATAGTAATTTCTACCCCTACGCTATCCAACGATTTCCTTACTGTTGCTCTCCTTGGAGTGGGAGTTGTTATATTTACCCTCCCACTCTCCAACGCTTTCCCTACAGTTGCACTCTCTGGAGTTGGAATAGTAATATTTACCCCTACGCTATCCAATGCTTTCCCTACTGTTGTACTCACTGGAGTGGGAATAGTAATTTTTACCCCTACGCTATCCAACGTTTTCCCTTATGTTGCACTCTCTGGTTGGGAATAATAATTTTTACCCTTACGCTATCCAACGCTTTCCCTACTGTTACACTCTGGAGTGGGAATAGTCATTTTTAACCTCCCACTATCCAACGCTTTCCCTACTGTTGCACTCTCTGGAGTGGGAATAGTAATTTTTACCCCTACGCTATCCAACGCTTTCCCTACTGTTGCGCTCTCTGAAGTGGGAATAGTAATTTTTACCCTCCCACTATCCAACGTTTTCCCTACTGTTGCGCTCTTTGGAGTGGGAATAGTTATGTTTACCCTCCCACTATCCAACGCTTTCCCTACTGTTGCACTCTCTTGAGTTGGAATAGTAAGTTTTACCCCTACGCTATCCAACGTTTTCCCTACTGTTGCACTCTCTGGTTGGGAATAATACTTTATACCGCTACACTATCCAACGCTTTCCCTACTTTTGCACTCACTGGAGTGGGAATAGTAATTTTTACCCCTACGCTATCTAACGCTTTCCCTACTGTTGCACTCATTGGCGTGGCAATAGTAATTTTTACCCCTAAGCTATCTAACGTTTTTCCTACTGTTGCACTCTTTGGAGTTTGAATAGTAATTTTTACCTCTACTCTATCCTATGTTTTCCCTACTGTTGCACTCTCTGGAGTGAGAATAGTAATTATTACCCTCCCACTATCCAACGCTTTCCCTATTGTTGCACTCTCTGGAGTTGGAATAGTAATTTTTACCCCTACGCTATCCAACATTTTCCCTACTGTTGCACTCACTGGAATGGGAATAGTAATTTTTACCCCTACGCTATCCAATGTTTTCCCTACTGCTGCACTCTCTGGAGTGTGAATATTAATTTTTACCCCTACGCTATCCAATGCTTTCAATACTGTTGCACTCACTGGAGTGGGAATAGTAATTTTAATTTCTATACTATCCAACGCTTTCCCTACTGTTGCACTCACTGGAGTGGGAATAGTAATTTCTACCCCTACGCTATCCAACGATTTCCTTACTGTTGCTCTCCTTGGAGTGGGAGTTGTTATATTTACCCTCCCACTCTCCAACGCTTTCCCTACAGTTGCACTCTCTGGAGTTGGAATAGTAATATTTACCCCTACGCTATCCAATGCTTTCCCTACTGTTGTACTCACTGGAGAGGGAATAGTAATTTTTACCCCTACGCTATCCAACGTTTTCCCTTATGTTGCACTCTCTGGTTGGGAATAATAATTTTTACCCTTACGCTATCCAACGCTTTCCCTACTGTTACACTCTGGAGTGGGAATAGTCATTTTTAACCTCCCACTATCCAACGCTTTCCCTACTGTTGCACTCTCTGGAGTGGGAATAGTAATTTTTACCCCTACGCTATCCAACGCTTTCCCTACTGTTGCGCTCTCTGAAGTGGGAATAGTAATTTTTACCCTCCCACTATCCAACGTTTTCCCTACTGTTGCGCTCTTTGGAGTGGGAATAGTTATGTTTACCCTCCCACTATCCAACGCTTTCCCTACTGTTGCACTCTCTTGAGTTGGAATAGTAAGTTTTACCCCTACGCTATCCAACGTTTTCCCTACTGTTGCACTCTCTGGTTGGGAATAATACTTTATACCCCTACACTATCCAACGCTTTCCCTACTTTTGCACTCACTGGAGTGGGAATAGTAATTTTTACCCCTACGCTATCTAACGCTTTCCCTACTGTTGCACTCATTGGCGTGGCAATAGTAATTTTTACCCCTAAGCTATCTAACGTTTTTCCTACTGTTGCACTCTTTGGAGTTTGAATAGTAATTTTTACCTCTACTCTATCCTATGTTTTCCCTACTGTTGCACTCTCTGGAGTGAGAATAGTAATTATTACCCTCCCACTATCCAACGCTTTCCCTATTGTTGCACTCTCTGGAGTTGGAATAGTAATTTTTACCCCTACGCTATCCAACATTTTCCCTACTGTTGCACTCACTGGAATGGGAATAGTAATTTTTACCCCTACGCTATCCAATGTTTTCCCTACTGCTGCACTCTCTGGAGTGTGAATATTAATTTTTACCCCTACGCTATCCAATGCTTTCAATACTGTTGCACTCACTGGAGTGGCAATAGTAATTTTAATTTCTATACTATCCAACGCTTTCCCTACTGTTGCACTCTCTGGAGTGGGATTAGTAATTTTTACCCTCCCACTATCCAACGCTTTCCCTACTGTTGCACTCTTTGGAGTGGGAATAGTAATTTTTACCCTCCCACTATCCAACGCTTTCCCTACTGTTCCACTCTCTGAAGTTGGAATAGTAATTTTTACCGTTATGCTATTCAACGTTTTCCCTTCTGTTGCACTCACTGGAGTGGGAATAGTAATTTTTACCTCTGCGCTATCCAATGTTTTCCCTACTGTTCTACTCTCTGGAGTGGGAATAGTAATTTTTACCCCTACGATATCCAACGTTTTCCCTACTGTTGCACTCACTGGAGTGGGAATAGTAATTTCTACCCCTACGCTATCCAACGATTTCCTTACTGTTGCTCTCCTTGGAGTGGGAATTGTTATATTTACCCTCCCACTCTCCAACGCTTTCCCTACAGTTGCACTCTCTTGAGTTGGAATAGTAATATTTACTCCTACGCTATCCAATGCTTTCCCTACTGTTGTACTCACTGGAGTGGGAATAGTAATTTTTACCCCTACGCTATCCAATGTTTTCCCTAATGTTGCACTCTCTGGTTGGGAATAATAATTTTTACCCCTACGCTATCCAACGCTTTCCCTACTGTTACACTCTCTGGAGTGGGAATAGTCATTTTTAACCTCCCACTATCCAACGCTTTCCCTACTGTTGCACTCTCTGGAGTGGGAATAGTAATTTTTACCACTACGCTATCCAACGCTTTCCCTACTGTTGCGCTCTCTGAAGTGGGAATAGTAATTTTTACCCTCCCACTATCCAACGTTTTCCCTACTGTTGCGCTCTTTGGAGTGGGAATAGTTATGTTTACCCTCCCACTATCCAACGCTTTCCCTACTGTTGCACTCTCTTGAGTTGGAATAGTAAGTTTTACCCCTACGCTATCCAACGTTTTCCCTACTGTTGCACTCACTGGAGTGGGAATAGTAATTTTTACCCCTACGCTATCTAACGCTTTCCCTACTGTTGCACTCATTGGCGTGGCAATAGTAATTTTTACCCCTAAGCTATCTAACGTTTTTCCTACTGTTGCGCTCTTTGGAGTTTGAATAGTAATTTTTACCTCTACTCTCTCCTATGTTTTCCCTACTGTTGCACTCTCTGGAGTGAGAATAGTAATTATTACCCTCCCACTATCCAACGCTTTCCCTACTGTTGCACTCTCTGGAGTTGGAATAGTAATTTTTACCCCTACGCTATCCAACATTTTCCCTACTGTTGCACTCACTGGAATTAGAATAGTAATTTTTACCCCTACGCTATCCAATGTTTTCCCTACTGCTGCACTCTCTGGAGTGGGAATAGTAATTTTTACCCCTACGCTATCCAATGCTTTCAATACAGTTGCACTCACTGGAGTGGGAATAGTAATTTTAATTTCTATACTATCCAACGCTTTCCCTACTGTTGCACTCTCTTGAGTGGGAATAGTAATTTTTACCCTCCCACTATCCAACGCTTTCCCTACTGTTGCACTCTTTGGAGTGGGAATAGTAATTTTTACCCTCCCACTATCCAACGCTTTCCCTATTGTTGCACTCTCTGAAGTTGGAATAGTAATTTTTACCGTTATGCTATCCAACTGGAGTGGGAATAGTAATTTTTACCTCTGCGCTATCCAATGTTTTCCCTACTGTTCTACTCTCTGGAGTGGGAATAGTAATTTTTGCCCTTACGATATCCAACGTTTTCCCTACTGTTGCACTCACTGGAGTGGGAATAGTAATTTCTACCCCTACGCTATCCAACGATTTCCTTACTGTTGCTCTCCTTGGAGTGGGAGTTGTTATATTTACCCTCCCACTCTCCAACGCTTTCCCTACAGTTGCACTCTCTGGAGTTGGAATAGTAATATTTACCCCTACGCTATCCAATGCTTTCCCTACTGTTGTACTCACTGGAGTGGGAATAGTAATTTTTACCCCTACGCTATCCAACGTTTTCCCTTATGTTGCACTCTCTGGTTGGGAATAATAATTTTTACCCTTATGCTATCCAACGCTTTCCCTACTGTTACACTCTGGAGTGGGAATAGTCATTTTTAACCTCCCACTATCCAACGCTTTCCCTACTGTTGCACTCTCTGGAGTGGGAATAGTAATTTTTACCCCTACGCTATCCAACGCTTTCCCTACTGTTGCGCTCTCTGAAGTGGGAATAGTAATTTTTACCCTCCCACTATCCAACGTTTTCCCTACTGTTGCGCTCTTTGGAGTGGGAATAGTTATGTTTACCCTCCCACTATCCAACGCTTTCCCTACTGTTGCGCTCTCTGAAGTGGGAATAGTAATTTTTACCCTCCCACTATCCAACGTTTTCCCTACTGTTGCGCTCTTTGGAGTGGGAATAGTTATGTTTACCCTCCCACTATCCAACGCTTTCCCTACTGTTGCACTCTCTTGAGTTGGAATAGTAAGTTTTACCCCTACGCTATCCAACGTTTTCCCTACTGTTGCACTCTCTGGTTGGGAATAATACTTTATACCCCTACACTATCCAACGCTTTCCCTACTTTTGCACTCACTGGAGTGGGAATAGTAATTTTTACCCCTACGCTATCTAACGCTTTCCCTACTGTTGCACTCATTGGCGTGGCAATAGTAATTTTTACCCCTAAGCTATCTAACGTTTTTCCTACTGTTGCACTCTTTGGAGTTTGAATAGTAATTTTTACCTCTACTCTATCCTATGTTTTCCCTACTGTTGCACTCTCTGGAGTGAGAATAGTAATTATTACCCTCCCACTATCCAACGCTTTCCCTATTGTTGCACTCTCTGGAGTTGGAATAGTAATTTTTACCCCTACGCTATCCAACATTTTCCCTACTGTTGCACTCACTGGAATGGGAATAGTAATTTTTACCCCTACGCTATCCAATGTTTTCCCTACTGCTGCACTCTCTGGAGTGTGAATATTAATTTTTACCCCTACGCTATCCAATGCTTTCAATACTGTTGCACTCACTGGAGTGGGAATAGTAATTTTAATTTCTATACTATCCAACACTTTCCCTACTGTTGCACTCTCTGGAGTGGGATTAGTAATTTTTACCCTCCCACTATCCAACGCTTTCCCTACTGTTGCACTCTTTGGAGTGGGAATAGTAATTTTTACCCTCCCACTATCCAACGCTTTCCCTACTGTTACACTCTCTGAAGTTGGAATAGTAATTTTTACCGTTATGCTATCCAACGTTTTCCCTTCTGTTGCACTCACTGGAGTGGGAATAGTAATTTTTACCTCTGCGCTATCCAATGTTTTCCCTACTGTTCTACTCTCTGGAGTGGGAATAGTAATTTTTACCCCTACGATATCCAACGTTTTCCCTACTGTTGCACTCACTGGAGTGGGAATAGTAATTTCTACCCCTACGCTATCCAACGATTTCCTTACTGTTGCTCTCCTTGGAGTGGGAATTGTTATATTTACCCTCCCACTCTCCAACGCTTTCCCTACAGTTGCACTCTCTTGAGTTGGAATAGTAATATTTACTCCTACGCTATCCAATGCTTTCCCTACTGTTGTACTCACTGGAGTGGGAATAGTAATTTTTACCCCTACGCTATCCAACGTTTTCCCTAATGTTGCACTCTCTGGTTGGGAATAATAATTTTTACCCCTACGCTATCCAACGCTTTCCCTACTGTTACACTCTCTGGAGTGGGAATAGTCATTTTTAACCTCCCACTATCCAACGCTTTCCCTACTGTTGCACTCTCTGGAGTGGGAATAGTAATTTTTACCCCTACGCTATCCAACGCTTTCCCTACTGTTGCGCTCTCTGAAGTGGGAATAGTAACTTTTACCCTCCCACTATCCAACGTTTTCCCTACTGTTGCGCTCTTTGGAGTGGGAATAGTTATGTTTACCCTCCCACTATCCAACGCTTTCCCTACTGTTGCACTCTCTTGAGTTGGAATAGTAAGTTTTACCCCTACGCTATCCAACGTTTTCCCTACTGTTGCACTCACTGGAGTGGGAATAGTAATTTTTACCCCTACGCTATCTAACGCTTTCCCTACTGTTGCACTCATTGGCGTGGCAATAGTAATTTTTACCCCTAAGCTATCTAACGTTTTTCCTACTGTTGCGCTCTTTGGAGTTTGAATAGTAATTTTTACCTCTACTCTATCCTATGTTTTCCCTACTGTTGCACTCTCTGGAGTGAGAATAGTAATTATTACCCTCCCACTATCCAACGCTTTCCCTACTGTTGCACTCTCTGGAGTTGGAATAGTAATTTTTACCCCTACGCTATCCAACAATTTCCCTACTGTTGCACTCACTGGAATGGGAATAGTAATTTTTACCCCTACGCAATCCAATGTTTTCCCTACTGCTGCACTCTCTGGAGTGTGAATAGTAATTTTTACCCCCACGCTATCCAATGCTTTCAATATTGTTGCACTCACTGGAGTGGGAATAGTAATTTTAATTTCTATAGTATCCAACGCTTTCCCTACTGTTGCACTCTCCGGAGTGGGATTAGTAATTTTTACCCTCCCACTATCCAACGCTTTCCCTACTGTTGCACTCTTTGGAGTGGGAATAGTAATTTTTACCCTCCCACTATCCAACGCTTTCCCTACTGTTGCACTCTCTGAAATTGGAATAGTAATTTTTACCATTATGCTATCCAACGTTTTCCCTTCTGTTGCACTCACTGGAGTGGGAATAGTAATTTTTACCTCTACGCTATCCAATGTTTTCCCTACTGTTCTACTCTCTGGAGTGGGAATAGTAATTTTTACCCCTACGCTATCCAACGTTTTCCCTACTGTTGCACTCACTGGAGTGGGAATAGTAATTTCTACCCCTACGCTATCCAACGATTTTCTTACTGTTGCTCTCCTTGGAGTGGGAATTGTTATATTTACCCTCCCACTCTCCAACGCTTTCCCTACAGTTGCACTCTCTGGAGTTGGAATAGTAATATTTACCCCTACGCTATCCAATGCTTTCCCTACTGTTGTACTCACTGGAGTGGGAATAGTAATTTTTACCCCTACGCTTTCGAACGTTTTCGCTAATGTTGCACTCTCTGGTTGGGAATAATAATTTTTACCCCTACGCTATCCAACGCTTTCCCTAATGTTGCACTCTCTGGAGTGGGAATAGTCATTTTTAACCTCCCACTATCCAACGCTTTCCCTACTGTTGCACTCTCTGGAGTGTGAATAGTAATTTTTACCCCTACGCTATCCAACGCTTTCCCTACTGTTGCGCTCTCTGGAGTGGGAATAGTAATTTTTACCCTCCCACTATCCAACGTTTTCCCTACTGTTGCGCTCTTTGGAGTGGGAATAGTTATGTTTACCCTCCCACTATCCAACGCTTTCCCTACTGTTGTACTCACTCGAGTGGGAATAGTAATTTTAACCCCTACGCTATCCAACGTTTTCGCTAATGTTGCACTCTCTGGTTGGGAATAATAATTTTTACCCCTACGCTATCCAACGCTTCCCCTACTGTTGCACTCTCTGGAGTGGGAATAGTCATTTTTAACCTCCCACTATCCAACGCTTTCCCTACTGTTGCACTCTCTGGAGTGGGAATAGTAATTTTTACCCCTACGCTATCCAACGCTTTCCCTACTGTTGCGCTCTCTGGAGTGGGAATAGTAATGTTTACCCTCCCACTATCCAACGTTTTCCCTACTGTTGCGCTCTTTGGAGTGGGAATAGTTATGTTTACCCTCCCACTATCCAACGCTTTCCCTACTGTTGCACTCTCTGGAGTTGGAATAGTAAGTTTTACCCCTACGCTATCCAACGTTTTCCCTACTGTTGCACTCTCTGGTTGGGAATAATACTTTATACCCCTACGCTATCCAACGCTTTCGCTACTGTTGCACTCACTGGAGTGGGAATAGTAATTTTTACCCCTACACTATCTAACGCTTTCCCTACTGTTCCACTCATTGGAGTGGCAATAGTAATTTTTACCCCTAAGCTATCCAACGTTTTCCCTACTGTTGCGCTCTTTGGAGTTTGAATAGTAATTTTTACCTCTACTCTATCCTATGTTTTCCCTACTGTTGCACTCACTGGAGTGGTTATTTTAAATTTAACCCTCTTGCTATCCTACGGTAAAAATATTGTATATGTTTTACTAATAATACTGTGAGTCAAGTTTTCCCAGTAAATAAATCAGCTTCCAGTCCTTTTCAAAGTAAATCGACTTTTTTACCTCTCATGCCGAAAGACGCGGTTGACGTCTTTAGCGACCGAGTTATAGCTGAATTGAAACAACTGAACAGGATTACTTTGGGCAAGAAAAAACAACATAACTACAACAATGAGCAATATTGGTTATTGATGAAGAAAATTCAAAGTGATCAATCTGTGATTGTTAAGAACGCCGATAAGGGTGGCAACACGGTACTATGGGCTAAAGTGAATTATCTCCTGGAAGCAAAAAGACAATTGGATGATCCCCTGTGTTACACTCAAACCACCAAATTTGCCATGCTGAAAAGCAATGAAGTGACTAGAAAAAAGATCCACCAATGGCAAAGAACAAGTCTCATCAGCTAAGAAGAGGCCAAATTTTTGAGCGTCACACATCCAATCACTCCTGTTTCCTATCTTCTCCCCAAAGTACATAAACGCATCACTCCTATTCCAGGTCGTCCTATAATTTCGGCACGGTAGTATGAATGAAAACTTATCTAAGTAAATTGATTATTTTCTCCAACCCCACATGACTTCACTTCCTTCCTACCTAAAAGACACTACGGACTTTTTGGTTAAGATCAAACGTGTTAATTGGTGTTCTGATTTTTGTTTTTTGGTGATGGATATTGAGTCACTTTATACTAGCATTAATCATTCCCAAGGTTTGGAGGCAGCCAAATATTATTTGGACACACGCAATGCTATCCTGCGAGATCATAACAACATGTTGGTAGAAATGATTAACATCTGTTTAACCAACAATTACTTCCAGTTCGAAAATGATTTTTTCCATCAGGAACGGGGTGTTGTCATGGGCTCGTGCTTCCCCCCCAGCTATTCATGTTTACATGTTGTCTGGTGGGAGGAGCATGTGCTAGGCAAAACTCACAGCCAGTGGCTTTCACATCTAGACCATTACTGGCGTTTCATCGATGATATCTGTATCGTATGGAAGGGTTCGCAAGTTCAGGCTCAACAATTTGTAGACGAGATTAACATCAATACTCGCAATCTGAAATTCACTGCCACCATTTCATCAGACTCGGCCGAGTTTCTTGATGTTCAGATTTATATCGAGCATGGTAGGCTCCATACCAAGCTACATAGGAAAACAACGGCAGGCAATGCCATTCTGCATGCCCGTAGTGCTCATCCATCCCACACAATTAACAGTATTCCAATCGGTGAATTTGTCCGTATCAAAAGGATATGTAGTGATCCAATTACAGTGGATCAATGACTTAGTGAATCAACTAGGAGATTTCTGGAGCGCAGCTATAATTCTGACCTATTACAGTTCGCCCTCTCGAAAGCATCTCTACTTTCGAGGGATGAATTACTGGCTCACAAAATTTTGATTATTTCTGAGGATAGTGGTACCAAGTCAGTTTGTCTCATTACCACTTATTGCTCACAAGAACGCAAACTGAGACGGATTATCAACTCAGAATGGCCAATCATTTTGACAGATGTCATTTTAGGTCCCATCTTACCTCAGAAACTGGCGATCACTTTCAGGAGGGCTCCCTCCATGAAAGATGTTTTGGATAAGCCCCAACCTGAATTAACATCCAAACAAACCTGGTTGTCCAAAACAAGTTTCTTTAAATGCACGTCTTGCCGTGCGTGTACGTTCGCGCTGAATGGCACGCATTACAAGTCAGCTTTTAATGACAAACCGATCCCCATCACAGAATATTTGACATGCCGTAGTGACTATGTAATTTACCAACTTACGTGTACATGCAATCTGTCTCATATTGGCAGCACCAAATTACCAGCCAATCAACGTATTTTACAGCATATACGTGTGATTGTAAATTCTGACAGTAATTACCGGTGGCTTGCCACTTTAAAGCTGTTCACGGCAATAAACTGAAATATTTGCACTACACACTTTTGGGGTCAGTTCCCAACCCCGGACGGGGGGAGATAGAGAGAAACTCCTGAGACAAAAACAGACTTATTTCATTCTATTGCTTGATTCTAAGGCACCAAATGGTTTAAAATTTTTATAATGTTAATGCTGATCTTATTGTTGAGGTTTTCAGGAATGGACATCTAAAGCTAGTCTAACTAAGTATACTGTGATTAGACATTTTTTGGTTTTAGTTTTACACTTAATGAATTAGGATGATTTTCAAATCATGTGCTTAAACTGTGACCGTTGATTATTACACACTGTTTATAATTTGAGTTTTTTCACCCAATTCACATGAGCACTTTTTGTTTTAGTTGGCATATTGCGATCATGTTTCATGTCTTTTTTAGCAAAGTGATTACAAGGAGATACACTTTCTTTAATATCACGGTTGGGTCACTAGGTGATCTATTGGCAATTTTTCAATTATTTTATGGAGCTTGAGTTATAATATATATTTTTGATCAACATTGCACTCTATACGATATCAAGCTGTGTTTGAGAATTTAATTCTTAAAAATGGGAAACTGATAAATCTGCCAGTCAACCATACTTGATTTTGTAAATTATAGTTATGAACTACTAGCAATTTGTTCCAACCGTAAATCTGTGCACATGAGCACTATGCTCGGATTGTTTCTTGGTGTTTTTCACCTTGTTCTCACAATGTACATCTTTGAAAATGACGATTTTCTACATGGATTTAAGCACTATGCTTGAATTTGATTTGTTGTGCATGTGTTCTCTACGGTACACAAACACAATGTGACTATGTATTCATGAAGCGTTTTTATGCCTATTGATTGTGTTGTGCTTTTAACCCTTTGTATATGGGTGATAGAGCTTTATGTTCACTATATATTGTTACACCTACTTTGGGCGCGTTATGTGATCAAGCTCCGCCTGCGGAGCGAAACGCGACGAGGAGAGCATTTGCTCTGCACTTTCTGCATTACATTTTCCACTGCTCTTATCTGATGGTGTGATGGTGTTTTACTTCTGAGCCTAATCTATGCAACTGAGAAGAGGTCTGCGCCTGCTGGGTTACCGCTTCGAAAGCGGTCAGGAGTGCTGATTTGATATATATATATATATATATACTAGCTGCCCGCCCCAGCGTTGCCTGGGGCAGAAAGGGGCTGAGGGCAGTACACCCACTCCCGCCCCGACCCCCTCCTGCCCCGACTCCCTCCGGCCCGACTCCTTCCCGCTCCCACTCCTCCCACCTGTCCCTCTGTGCACACCCGCTCCCGCCCGACCCCCTCCCGCCCCGACTCCCTCCCGTCCCGACTCCCTCCCTCCCTGATTTCAATGAGCCTTTACTTTACCTGAGCTGCCGCTCCTTCCTGCAATCTTCACTTCACCCCTGCTCCTCTTCGCCATGGCGCGCCTGCGCTCCTCACTTCACCGCCGCTCCATGTCCGCCGCTCCTCGTCATCACGCACATCGCGGCCAGCGTTACGTCGCGGCCAGAGCAGTGTCACGGCCGGCGCTACTTTCAGGGCACTACTTTTTTTTTAAAGTTATTTTTTTAAATGTACGTTTTTTAAAAACTTTTATAGCCTATGTCCATCTGCACACCCTGACAATTTCTACAATGTATCGGGTGTGTGGATTGACGCTGTGGTTCCCGAGTTTACCTGGCTCAAAGATGCGTGTTCTAACTTTATAATAGTAGTATAGATATATATATATATTACATTTAATTTGTATTTTAAAGTTACATTAATTATTTAATAATTTTAGATTTATTTAATTATTTTAAGTATGTTTAAATTAATTATATTTATTATTATATTACTTTTACATTAATTTTAAGACATTTAAAAAAATTCGATATTTTGACAGTCTATATTTTTTACAATCGATATTTTGGAGTCGATATTTTTGTACTTACCTGTTTGCAGATAGGCAGTCGATATTCTGGCATTCCATATTTTTACCTTGATATTTTTGTAGGTCGAAATTTTGTCTGTCGATATTATGTGAGTGATCCCGTGTAGTTGCCAGCATCAGCTACTCCCTGCTGGCTGGCTAACTCTCACCCGACACACAGCCAGCACAAGCATCACTGGATTGGTGGACCTGCCATCACATTCTGCCGAACCAAGTATTGACTCTTCTCCTTGCACTGTCACAGGTGATCAAGGATATGCCCTTGGATGATGACACCCCTCCGAGACCCGGCCACATCCGCCCAGAGGAAGTACAATGTGGCCCACATACGCACCAGGGGTATCGCTGAACGCACATTTGGCGTGTTGAAGACATGTTTCAGGTGCCTGGACGGCACAGGTGGGCTGTACAGCCCGGACATCGTGTGCAAGCTGACAGTTGCGTGCTGTTTGTTGTACAACATCTGTGTTCGCACCAGGGCCCCATGGATCTCAGTTCCAGACGTACCGGCCGTTGATGGCGGTGATAGGGCAGGTGGCCCATATCCCATTGCAGCAGCGGCAGGAATGGCCCATAGGAATACCATCATTTACATTTACTTCTCATGAGCAAGTCACATTGTGACAGTCCATGGCAATCAAGCAACAGTAGAAAATGTCCAAATGCACTGCATGTGTGAATAAAACATACCTGCAGTTTTCAGCTTGTACTTGTACATTTTGATTTTACTTTTCTCTGCGATTTGAGATGTGATTTGGCAGGTTGTACACATTTGCTGAACCAGTTGTGTCCTGTGATCAAATGTGGTGGGGGTGCTGTCTGTACCATGATGTTGTCAATGCCGGAGTGCTCTCCTACTTATGTGCGTAAGCTGCAGGGTATGTGTGATATCCTGCAGGTCTGATTTGTCTGCCACTGGTCTCTTTCGTGCAGTGTGCCTCTCGGTTCTGTTTTGCCACGGTGCTTGGATGTTGTGTTGTACATGTTGTCTTCTTCAGTTGGCCAGGGCGCATCCCTGGTACTCCGCTGTTGATGACATTTGCTCTGTGGCATTTTCTGTATGCTGTTCTTGTACTATTTTCCCCATTGTGTCTGGGTATTGCTGCCCTTGCGCCGATTTGTCACTGTTTTCTTATCAACGCTTTTGCCCATCGCAGGTTTTTTCGCGTCGGGGTGTGTCTTTTTATCTCAGTCGAAGAAGTTGTTCTGTCGCCGACATTGTCAGCGTTGTCGGCAAACTATTGCATGCTACCACCGTCTTGTTAATTCCACATTGTCATAGAGTTGTTTTCCAGCGATGTGCTGCGGTGTTGAAAGTTGCGTTACGCCACTCTTGCAGTAGTTATCACACGTTCTTGTGAATATACCCTTAGGTGTTTCATGTATTAAATTAGTGAGTTTAACGTGCTTATGCCAGCGTAAAACATGCTCCATTGGGATGTGGCATTCCTTGTTCGTCTCTACTATGTGAGTCAAACATTTACAGTAAATGTTATTTTAAAATTCAAAACATTTAAAAATAGTGTATGCATTTATACATAGTATTATTCCAATATGTAAACTTACTGTTGTGTTTAAAGCAGTTGTCATGTTAGGGTACAAATGATCAATGCAATGTAGGATAGACCCATAATGTGGTTTCTCTAGTTCTAAAGAGTTGGGGCCTCATTTATGAGGCCTTGCGTCAGTTTTGCGCTGCTGATGCGTCACTTTTTGTGACGCATCGGCGGCGTAAAACATGCGCCTTGTTGCGCCATATTTAAAAAGTGACGCATCTAGGTAGATGCGTCACTTTTTAAACCCCTGCGCCACATTATACCTGCGTCAGGTATAATGTATGCAGAGGGGGCGTTCCCCCGCAAAAAGCCTCGTAATAGTGATGCAGTGAAATCTATGAGATTTCACTGCGTCACTTTTAGGACGCTGTTGCGTCAAAATCTTGCGCCTGCCTCACAGCAGGCATAAGACTGACGCAAGCCCTTTCACATGGGCCTTTCCCCATGTGAAAGGACGCATTGCTGGAGTTGCGTCACTTTTGTGACACACTTCAGCAATGCGTCACTTTTGCGCTTACAGATACGTCAGAAATACTGACGTCTCTGTAACTCCTTGCGACATGATGCGTCATACATTAAATATGACGCATCATTGGTGTCGCAAGGAGTGCGCAGTGAAAAGTGACGCATCGTTGTTTTCACGCAGCGATGCGTCACTTTTAATAAATAAGGCCCTAGGTGTTGTGTTCATGTTATAAAAGCCGGTAAGTCATCAGGATGCATATGCATTACTTTATTAACATAATGCTTTTGTTTATATGTCATCTCTTATGTCCATAATGTAGTGTAGATAATATGCTTCCCAAGTATTAGCTTACTTGTATTAGTTATGTAAGACTGCAATAGTACAAATTAGGAGGCATTGCTTTCCTCATGAAATGGTGTTACATTTTTCATGCCCTTGATGATACTGTGCCTGCATACTTGTAGTCATGTTTATCAATTTAAAAATTTGTTTTATTTATTTTTAGGTTTACTTACCTGTTCAAGTCCGTAATCCATACATTACTACCCCCCACCCTGCCCCTCCCCACGTCACCGTCCGACCGGTACTCCCACTACCGGCCGCGGCTGGATGTAGGTGTAGAGTGGATTGCAATGAAAGCTTGTTTTAAAAATATTGAGTTAGCAGTTACACGAAGAAGAATAAAGATGTGTAATATTCAATCAATAAATCAAACAGGATTTGTTAAGTGCTGCTTATCATCCTTGCCGATATCCAGGCACCGGGGGTGGGAGTTGTTGCTGCTGAGTCCTTTAGTCAAAAAGGAGAAGAAGGATGCAATCCATTTGTAGGCTTTCTCTAGGATCGCCATTTGGTGGAGTCCATGCAGGAGGGTCAAGTGGAACATGGTGTCAAAGGCTACAGAGAGGTGGAGGAGAATCAGGGTAGTGGTTCGTACCCTGTCTAGGAGACTCCTGATATCATCCGTTGCCACAATCAGGGTGATTTCGGAGCTGTGATTCGAGCGAAAACTTGATTGGGAGGAGTCTAGTAGGTTGTTAGTTTCCAGGTGGGTGGTGAGTTGGAGGTTTATTGCTTTCTGCAGAATTTTAGATGGAAATGGGAGCATGGAGATGGGACTGTAGTTTTTGAGGACTTTAGGGTCCACTGTGTGTTTTTAGAGGCTCTTCCACCCCTCTGGGAAGGTGACCAAAATGATGGATTCATTGTTGATGGTCGTGAGTTCCTTGCTAATGGTGCTGTTCCCCAGGTTGAACATGGGGTGAGGGCAGGGATCTCTGGGTGTCCCTGAGTGGATGGTGGTGATGATGGTGGTGGTGGTTAACTGCTCAAATGCAGTTTCCCATGTGGTTAATGAGGTTTTGTGGGGGTTGCATGGAGTGAGGGGTATGGTTAAGGGGGCCTACAAAGGAAGGATGCAGTCAGTTGGGTGTAAAAAGCGGGCTAAATAGAGAGAAAAACAAAGGTTAATTGGGAATGAAAAGGAAGGATGCAATCAGTTGGGGGAAGATAAAGCAGTGAAAAAGCTGGTTACAACCAAGATAAAAAACAAAGGTTTAAAGGGCCTGAAAAGAAGGATGAAATTAGTGCGGGGAGAAATAGCGGGTTACAAAACAGAAAAAATAAAAGATTATGGTGACCTGTAAAGAAAGGGTGCGGTTAGTGGGGGGAAAAAAGTGGGTTAAACAGAGAGCTCAGGGAGTTCAGTGAAACTGCTGGTGGAGTCAGCAGCAGGGGAGAGCTGGCTCTGGGGCTCAATTGGGTTGCACTGCGAACTCCGTTACATAGGTTTCTTGGGGGGTAGGGCACTGGGCAGAGTCAGCAGGTGGCAGGAAGCAGGTGGGAGGGGGAACACGAGGGGCAGCTTTGTAGAAAAGAATTGGGAAAAAGAGAGATCAGCTTGGGGAGAGAGAGAGGCTAGAGCAGCCATTTAAAAAGAAAATGAGTTTAGAGGGAGTGAAAAATGTTCAAAGAAGCCTAAAAGGAAAAGCTTTAGAGGAGGAAAAAGATCTTAAGGGGGACAGAAAAGGAAGAATGCAGTCAGTAGGGGGAGAAAAGTGGTTTACAATGGAGAAAAGCAAGTTGAAGCTTAGAGAAAAACTAACGTTAAGAGGGCCTGAAAGGTAGGATGCAGACTTGGGGAGGGGGGGGGGGGGGGGAGAAGTGACTATAACAGAGAGAAAACAGAGGTTAAGGAGCCTGAAAAGGATGGATGCAGTCAATGGGGAGAGGATGTAGCCTAACAGTTAGGGCATTGGATTTCAAACCTGGGGAACCGTGTTCGAGTCTTGGCAACAACACTCGAAATCCTGTGATTCTGGACAAATCATTTAATCTCCCCGTGCCTAACAAAAATGAATGTGTCCTTATGTAATTACTGTGCTCATGTAAGGCAATCCGATACCTGATTTTGGGTCAAGTTTGCTCTATATAAAAATTCGAAGAAAAAAAAAATGGGGTGAGAAGATCGTCCACCGCTTTTCCGCCGCAGCCGCCTTACGACCGCAGCGGAAAAGCTCTAATATGGAGGCGGTGTCTAACAGACACCGCCAGCCATATTAGGATGGGGCAGAACATATGCCTTTCCGCGGCGGCTTCTCCGCCATGGAAAGGCATACGGTGTTTTCTTTGGGGGCCTGTTGCGGGCCCCCAGGGTGACGGGGGGTTGAGGGGTGCACATGGGGGGTACCTATGGTACCCCCCTGCATTTGCATGCACAAAGCGCCAGGCTCCGCGCGGTGCCTGCCGCTTTTTGCATGCAAAGCATGCATATTTAACCTTGCGGCGGGTGCTGCTACAAGCAGCACCCGCCGCAAGGTTAAATATTGAGGATGTGACCGCCAGGGTGGTGGTCACATCCTAATTGCACTGGCGGGAAGGCCGCAGCCCCTGCAGACGTTCCCTCCACCTCGGGGGTTGCGGACGGACGCAGGTCCGTCCGCGATCCTAATCGGCCCCTATGTTGCCACCAAAAAGGAAGAGCCACTCAGGTAAGTTTGTTTAAACCTTACTTTACTTGGAGCCACAGTCCGCCGAGTAGCCAAACACCTTAGTTCTTTCCAAACGCGTTTCGGGTAAGTTTTCCCTTTGCAAATGGCACATTTTTCCTGCGAGACTCAGTTCGTTATTTCACCACCTTTGTAGTGGGCGTGGCCAACAAGGCCTTCTGGTAGATGTAGTCCATTGTCATATAAACTCAAAGTGAGGAGGTCTCTGCTTACTGTTGTTTGTCACAAGTATAACACCGCAGTGGGACAGGTTTGGGTCCTGCACCATCCGTACCATGTTTCTTCTGCTGCAAGTACGGCTTAACTCTCTCTTAGGAGAGACTTCGGTTCACGTCTCACCGGGACCGCTGTTTTGCGGCGGGGCTTCACCGTGGCTGTGGCCAGCCGCTTCATATTCCAAACAAAGTTTCCACCAAAAATGAAGAGCCACTCAGGTAAGTTTGTTTAACCCACACTTTACTTGGAGCCACAGTAATATATATACTGATTTGTAAAAAATGCATGTTTTTATTTAACAGAGTGGGAGATATAGTGTCCTAGACACAGTGGAGCCTTTCTGGCTATTAAAGATATTTTGCATTTGTTATTATTTGTTACATATGTGAGAGCGTTTTAGAATGTTACTTGCACATCAATATCATCAATATGCAGGTCCTAAAAGTGCCTGGAAACACTTGTTAAGAGTGTGTTAATTGGCAAATGGTCGTGTATTGTGAAAATATGTTAATGTAATGAACCCCAATAGCTGCATCTTGAAGGGCGTGCCTTTAATGGCATCCTCAGCTGCAAAACGTAATATATATTTTTTTGGGTGCATGTGTTTTTTTATACGTCAAAGGCAATTGGGTTAGTATGCCTTCATGTCTAATGATAATTCTTTATTTTGCTTAATTCCATTTATAACTCAATTGTAAGGATTTGTAGAAGTGGTACAAAGAATTATGTTTTAAATATTCATGAACTTTTAAATGTACAATGTTGTAATACAGACATAATTATCAGCATTCTGTTATTATGGGGTGCTGTGCAAGGGGAATTCGTTTTATTAAAGTGCACCATGCACCTAGTAGCCATTTCAAAGGACCCTAGTTTGTAAAAGAACATATATTGCATAGGCAGTAGTGGTGCATTCATCTGGTGGTTGCTTTAAAGGCTTCTCGCGGATTATATTGCAACAAAGGCAGAGTGCATGTAAAAGCTGTTTACAATTAATTGCAAGTGTGTTTTAACACCACAGTATCATTTGTATCCAAATAGTGCTGAACAGTATTTTTCCAATCCAAAAATGGTGTCAGCATGCTGCTACTTTAAAGTGCTTCGCATGTATTATATTGTAACTGCTTGAGTAGTCTGTGCCATGTAAAAAAGAAATGTAGAGTAAAATGGCGACCCAAATAAACTGAGATGAAGAAAGCTAAAAAGCTAATGCATGCAGACTGCTTTACTAATCCGTGCAATTGAAAGAAAGTGAGTAACAACAAATTTGAAAATGTAAACATTAGGGGGCATATTCTCAAGGAGCTATTGCCAAGTTAACAGCACGTTATCTCAGCCAAAGTCTCAATCAAATTATCACCCCATTCACAGGCTGCTGCTGACAGCCCATAGCACCAGTTTACCTGCGATAGCAGCCGCAAAAAACATTGCCACAGATGACCGCCACAACTATCGCTAATGAGATGCAGAGTAGGCATTCCCATGCAAAACATCTGCGAAAACACCACTCCGCAACATTCTCAACAACCAGCTAGATCGGCGATAAGATCACAAAACAGGCGAGACACGCGTTAGCTGCAGGAAATTAACACCTGCTCTGAACTGGTGCAAAGTTGGACCACAGCCTGCACCACAAAATGGAGCCCAGCCAAGAGCCACAATTGAAGGGCAACTGATGCCATGAAGCCACTGATCATGCAGGTCAGAGTCCCAACAGGGCCACCACCCCCAGGACCCCCCTCCCTGGGCATCCCCCCTCCTGGCCAAAGACATGCCACATCAACTACACAGATTCATGTACCAAATAATCCACCTGAAGTCGCAAAATCACATTTGGTGACATGCATGTGTCATCACAAAAATAAGCATCACACATTCACCTTCGATGTAACAAATTAAAATGTATTCAAAGAAACATAGAACAGAAATGAAGACACATGGTGGGTCCCCTCGGAACAATCCATAGGTCACAGCCTGCAAGACAACAATCATGATGAGAAGGTGTGTATTACGCACATCAAAGGAAAGAGAGAGAGCAAAGGAGAGAGAGAGAGAAAGAGAGGGAGAGAGAGAAAAACGGACAGGTAGGGGGAGAGAGACACAGATAACAGAAGGGATGGATAGGGAGAGAGAGGGCCGACAATGCTCACCCTGGCCACACTGCTCAACTGCTGCCACCGGTGTGTCTCCAACCACGTGCCGGTATGTAGTGCAGTTCACCAGGTCACACATCTGAAACAGATCTGTCATCTGAAACAGAGTCCAGATACATGAATGACAAAGTACATGCAATTGCATACCCGCCTCTGCGCACTGAGGCAGATACACCCTAGCCCCTACCGCTGCCCAGCAATGCATGCCTGCAATGCGCACCCAGGCCTCACTGCTCACCTTCCGCCCTTGGTGTGTGGCAATGGGGGCCCATCATGTGCCGTTGCAAGTCATATGCCCGGGGCCCATGGACATGGCACCGTCCACATCATGCAGCAAAGCTCCGCAGGCCACCAGGTCTCACATTTGATGCTAGGTCTTGATTTCACCATGGCAGAGGACATGCCAGTGCACCCGGCATCATCTCAGGCTGCACACCCGCTCAGCCCTTGAGGTGCCACTAACTCTGTGCACCCAAAGTCACCATCCCATGGCGGTGTGCCTGTGCCGGCCGCAATGTATCCGGTGCCACCAAGTCTGTACCCCAAAGTCATGGACCCGGTATCATGTTGCGAACACCATCATGTCACCTCCCATTCTGGGGAATGTGATGTTGTAGGGCCCGAGGCCCTCATACCTACATTAACACCACACGGATGCACCCAGATAGAGAGTGGAAATGTTGTCGAGCACGTGCGCCCGGCCAACTTTATTGCCAGGATCAAATGTCCTTTGACGCGTGTGCTGGATGGGTGTCAGGTGGGTGTAAACTAGCCATGAGGGAGTGGCTATGTCATGCTGTCAACTAGACCTGTGAGCAGCAGATCACTATAGGGAAGACAAGGTACATTTATCGTTGCCATCCCCCCCCCCCCTGTGAGTGTAAGCAGAGTGGGCTGGCCTGGCGTATGCCAGTGAAGCGTAAGGGTTTGTAAATGACCCCGGGGCCCTGGGAGTGGTTCCGTACAGGGCTGGAGAAGGAAGTTACTAATGCGTGTGTCCCCGTTGTTGTGTCAGCGCCACCCGGTCCGCATTCAGCAATGTGTCACCCTGTGACCCCTGTTTTACAACATGAACCATATGGACATAAGAGGAGTTCAGTGAGCTTATATTTATCCATACTTCCAAACTTGAAAGACCATAAACATGACACATGTGTTAAATTGAATGTTTAATGCACATTCAGTGGAGTGTTGTATATGGAGCAAGACAGGGCCATGCAAACTCCACATGTTGATGTTGGCCCGTGGAGGGCCAGCCAGAGTCCTTCAGGGAATGACAAGTCCAAAGGTAGAGGAAGAGTTCAGTCCCCAGTCTCATCACTGTGTCATTGGCAATCAAACAGCATATGGCAGTCCATGTCGAGGTCCAAGGTGAGTGTCACAAAGTGCATCGGGGGACAGTGGAAGGTCACGATGCAGAGGCCAGAACCAAGCTGAAGCCAGCCCTATGGCGGAGATGCATGCTACTGTGTCCTTCTTAACACGAGTGCAGAATCATCTGCATCTTCCCTGTTTCATGTGCCTCACGTGTGGTGGTGGTGTTCTATCTCCAGCACTGTGTGGCAGTGACACATCAGTGGCCAGAGGTGGAAGGTCTGCCACACTGTGTGGCACAAACACTTCAGGGGGCGGAGATGCGGATAGAGTGGTAGCAGCAGCATGAATCAGCGCCAGGCCTTGTTGCAGCAATGCCATGAGGATGGTCCTGAGGTCATTGAGGAACCCAGCTACCTCTCACTGGTGTGCAGCCGTGGCAGCCGCTCAATCCGCATTCGCCCGCTCCATGGTCTCCATTAACCTTTGCATGTTTCCCAACTCCCGTGTGGCATTGCTAGAGCCACTCTGACTGGACAGTTGTTCTATTCTCTGAGTCAGGGCTCCAGCGATGTCAGCCATGGTCCATTGGAGAGCATGGAGCGGACTGTGGGTGTCCGTTAGGGACCGTGAGTGGTCCCTGATGGAAGTCCACCTGCACCTGGTCAGCCAGATTCTCCTGCCCCCCTAACACATGGCCATGTGTTCTTTGTGGGGGTCCTGGGAGACAGCCATGGGTGCTGCCTGCTGTGAGGTCTGTGCAGGGGGTGGGGTCTCCTCATAGCAACTGGGCTGCCCAGGTCCTGGCAGTGGGCTGCGTAGGCTGTCCATGAGCAGTTGGAGGGCGTCAAAAATTCGAAGCTGTGGTGGTCCTCTTCGTCTTCAGGAGGTGTTAATTCTCCCTCTGCAATGTGAAGGTGAGATGCAGTTTAACAATGTGTCC
Source organism: Lissotriton vulgaris (assembly GCF_964263255.1). NCBI lineage: Eukaryota > Metazoa > Chordata > Amphibia > Caudata > Salamandridae > Lissotriton > Lissotriton vulgaris. The sequence continues at coordinate 186,159,103 of NC_141695.1, read as the reverse complement.
ACATGTATGTTGTCGCATTGTACATGTTTTCATACAGACAGCATGACTGGGTACATTGTGGCTGTTTGGGAGGAGCTGCCTATTTGATGGGGGACAGTGGACATTTCAACAACAGATGTGTGTGTGTTTGTACTTGTACATTATCAACTCACATTTCCCTGCAATGTCAAATGTGATTGGCCAGTGTCTGCACCCAAGCGGCACCAGTTGTGTCCAGTGTTCTGTTGTAGGTGTTTTGCGGATTGTGCCATATCGTTGCAAATGTTGATGTGCTCTTCATGTGATGTGTGCACCACATTTTGGGGGTAGTCGCCCCATAAGCTCTGATTTTGCTGCCCCTTATCCCTTTCATGCGGTGTGCCTTTGACTTCTGTGCTTGTACAGTGCTGACATGTTGCATACTTGGGTACATTGATCTCTTGGTGGCAGTTGGGGGTCTGGGGCATGGTTTGTCCGCAGATGTTCTCTGCTTAATTGTGCATGTGTGCCATTGTGCTCATCTCACCCCATCCACCCAGGCCCTGGTCTTTACTTACCCTGTTGCTGTTGTATCCGGTCCTGTTGGGCAGTGTCCGGTCCCCCAACTCTTGCCACGGTCTCCCCACTGATGACTGTGGACACCATTTCCTCCATGTCTTCCAGCTCCTCCAAGAGGCGCTGGGCTCCCACCTTCAGTCTGCATTGCTGCCTTCCGGTTGTTGGCGAGTTTCAGCTTGGTTTTGCACTTGACATCATTCCAGCGCCTCTTGACCTCTTCCATTGTCCTCTTCAGCACTCTGACTGCATTCACCTGGTCCACGATGGACAGCCATAGTCCATTTTTTTGTTGCCAATGATACAGTGGAAGTGACAAACAGTTGTTGATGGTGTTCAATCACCTCTGTTATCAGGATCCTGTTTTCCTGCGGGCTTAACCTTTTCTTCCAACTATTCTTTCCTTGCCCTTCCTGACCCCGAGGTCCCAGGCTGGTCCTCTGAGGGGGTTGTGGGGTTCAGGTTCTCCTCCGTACTTGCTCAGGCAATGTCCATTGTGCTTTGCTGTTGTTTGGCATTTGTTTGTTGTTTTTTTTTCAACTTTCATGGTGAATGTTCCCGCCTGACGTGTGTGAATTGCAGGCCTGTAGCTGGTTTTCGCTGATTTATGTATCGCGATTGGGCTCATCGCAGCTTTTTTTGCATTTGTGTTTTTGCATTTTTGCAGTGTGGCGTTGATTTTAACGCGGTCAGTTGACACATTATCTGAAGACTATTGCATGATACCGCCATGTTGTGAATACTTAGTTAACAAGGCATACATTTCCTGCAATAGACTACGATGTTGAAAGTTGCGTTAAGTTGCTTTTGCAATGGTTATCACACGTTCTTGAGAATATCCCCCTAGAAATGCCAAAGCAATGCTGATTAGCAGTGCTTTTCAAATCCTGATTGATGAGATGTAAAAAGCAATGTCAATGCAAAATAATTAATTAATTGCAGACACTAAAAACTAAGGGGCATATTTTCAAGGAGTTACCACCGAGTTATCGGCACTTTATCGCAGCCAAAGTCGCGATACATTTATCACCCCATTCACGAGCTGGTGCTAACTGCCCATAGCAACAGTTAACCTGCGATAGCAGCAGCAAAAAACATTGCCACAGATGACCCCCGCAACTTTCGCTATTGATATGCAGAGTAGGCATTCCTGTGCAAAAATCTGCATCAACACCACACTGCAACATTCTCAACAACCAGCCAGATCGGCGATAAATCCACAAAACATGCAATATGGCACATTAGCAGCAGGAAGTTAACACCTGCTCTGACATGGTGCAAAGTCGCACAACAGCCTGCAACAGAAAAGGGAGCCCAACCCAGAACCATCCCTGATGTACAACAGATGCCATGGAGCCACTGAAGATGCATGCTGGACACCCAAGAGGGCCACAACTCCCACCGCCACTGACCCCAGGACCCCCCCCCCCTCGGCCCCACCCAGGGCACCCCCCGTCACACCCAGACCAGGACACTGCACATTAAAAGCATGAAAACATGAACAAAAGCACCCGCCTGATGTCGCACAATTGCAACAATCAACAGACATGTGAGCACTGAAATCCTGATTCATACATTCTCCATTGAAAGACCAAACAAAATGTCACATTTAAATTTGTCACCAAACAACTATTTTGAAGAGCCATGGCGGGCCATCCCTGGACAATCTGTGACTCACAGCCTGCAAGACAATATCCAAGATAAGAAGGTGTCTCAGGCACTCATCAAAGTTCAGGGAGAGAGAGAAAGAGAGAGAGAGAGAGAAATAAAGAGAGAGAAAGAGAGAGACTGAACAAGGAGTGCAAGGCCAATGGGCCTTTAGCTCATGCAAACATGCCAACAGCTGCGTGTGTCTCGAAATCTGTGCATCCCAAATCACAGGCCTGGCATCAAAGTCAGCGTGAAGTCCACATCACATTTAAGAAATGCAAGCAGTAGTCAGACTAAAATCAGGAATGGAAGCTCCTTTGTCTCAACAAACCAGGCTGTAGGCCAACTGAGCCCCCGACCTTGGTCCTGAAAGCAGCTGGCACACCCTGCGTGAGATACCATAGCAGCCTCCAACAACTCCCACACCACTAACTGCACTAATGAAACACCAATTTGCTCACACCCCACACACACTTGTTAATGCAGAACCTACACCTGCAAGAGATGCCCTTGACACATTGGCTTAAAACTACCCATACATCCAAAAGTTGCACCCACATATGACTCATTGCCCAGAGCTGTGGCATATCGTCCACCGAACTTCCCCTGGTCTGAGGAATGCCAGTGCCACGAGGCCAACAAATGCAATGGAAGGCATTCTCGGGCACATGCACAACCCCTGTCACATGGAACTGTACCGTGCACAAATGCTGCATCTGTTGGGATCCCCGCCAATGGCATTGTTGCAAATCAGTTTCCGTCTGAGTTTCCATCTTGCCTACGTCACCTGCGTCCAGCCCTGGTTCCACTGTTGATCATGCTCATTCGAGTGACTCATGGAGGTCTGCCTATCTGACGTAACGGTAGCGGAATTGGATTATGACCTCACAGTGCACCCCCTGTTGGCCCACGAACAGGAGTGTCACCGGGATAGCCGTGCATGGAATACGCTTATGTTTGTCGTATGTGCTGGCAGTTGCCAATGGGAGATTGCACAACTCCTCATGTGCAGTGACCACATCGAGGCGCTCCCCTATTGGGCTATGCTGCGGATGGGGGAAACGGCGTATACTGAGCACATCTGCCCGGACCCTTTAATGGATTGGCTCACCCTGGTGTTCCTTAAACCTGACAACGACGTACTATTTGAATACATTGCACATGAAGCTTCGCTGGCATTCATGGACAAGTAACTACATTCCTGCAGCCGCATCAGATTGTAACCCAAAGCACAGGTCCCAAAACCTTGTTGCATCATGGAGAATGATCAAATATCCCACCACAACAGAGGACATGTCTGCCTTCATCTAGACTCTGAATGCATGTGTTTAGTGCTACGTGTTTGCACACACACCTGTGCAAGGTGATGCAGTTCCATGGTCAGAGCAGCACAGTGTCGTTTGGCAACGTTACCAATTCGTACACACTGCGGGGGGAGAGTACACACATGGCAATGTAGCATGACATGTGACCTTGTCGGACCCTTTCATCTGATCACTGTCAGCAGAGCAGACATTTGGCGCAGTCCGATGGCAGAGCACTATGCAGACCCCATGGGCTGTAAGTCATGCCCCCTCACACGGGGCTATGGGCAGATGCCAACCAACACATGACTCGTCCAGCAAGGCAAGGTGGGCTGAGACTGTTGCCATCCGTAATTATTGGTGTTCATTTCTGCCTCCCCATTTCCTGCACCTTTACATGTTCCCATGCTGCATGTAAGTGTCTTAAGCAAGTCCCAGCATGTTGTGGTTGTTGTCTTGTCCGTACATGCCAATAAATTCTACGCAACTTCAATGGTGTCTAACTGTGATGACTGTTGATTAGATTGACCACTCGTGTACCACAATGAGCATCGTCCCTTCACAGGGAGGGTCTGACGGATGCATGTACAATGGGGGTGGGTCCCCTTTGACAGCTCCACCTCTGTGAGCCAGACATCGTTTTTGGATAGTTGCTGGCAGCCCTATGCCCTTACGCATCTTCAGCAATGTGAGTATGGTGTCCAACCTCTGACCACGTGGAGCAATGTCATAAATCATAACAGAATGTGTCCACACAGATGTGTGTGAGTAGGTATGCACTTCTGGCCTGCTACTGATTTGGTTATTCCTACACACAGCCCTATTCAATACATGGATGTGTGACTACGCTGGGGGATTGTGAGATTGTTGTTAATGTGCAATGAGGACACAGCTAGTACTCACCTTCACAGTCATCCAATTGCCAATGTGTCTCAGGGATAAAAATGCGCATGGATGTCATTCACCAGGGTGTACCTTCTTGTGCAATCATTGTCCCGACATCCAGCCATACTTTCATACGTGAGTGAACATAGTCATGACACATCTGTATGATTTCAAATGTTTTATTCACATTCTGGTGAATGACGGAGCTGGAGCTGTACATGGCGATCCAAGCCCACATAACATGGAAGCCTAGTGGCGGGCCAACCAGAGTCCCTTGGGAATTGAAAAGTGATTTGGAAGAGGGAGAGTGCAGTCCGCAGCAGGTTTGCAGTGTAATTGTCTAGCAGTGAAGATATGGCAGTCCATGTCAGGGTCTGGGTGGATGTCGCATAGTGTTCCGGGGGTCATTAGAAAGTGTTGTCCCATGGCATGATACATAGGGCAGAACCAGGCAGGGACAGGCCATCTGGCGGTGATGGATGCTACTACCTTCTTCCTCACACAGTTATTATCATCTACATCTTACTCCTCTGATACTTCTTCTGTGTCTCGTGTGTCCGGTGTGTGTGGCGGTGTAATGGCTGCATCACTGTGTGCCACTGACACATCAGAGTGCAAAGGTGAGGGGGCTGCATCACAGTGTGCCACTGACACAACAGGGTGCAAATGTGATGGGGCTGCATCACTGTGTGCCACTGACACATCAGGGTTTGAAGGTGATGGGCCTGCATCACTGTGTGCCACTGACACATCAGGGGTCGGAGAAGTGTGTGTCAAAGTTCCAGCTGCAATTGTCTGGGACTGGCTCAGAGACAGCAATGGCAAGATGATGAACTGCAGGGCATGGAAGCTCCCAGCTACATTTTGCTGGTGTTCAGCCATGGCAGCCATAGTTCTAGCCTGCATCTGCTCCATGGTCTCCATTGTCCTCCACATCTGTGTCAACTCTGTGCTGTCATCCCTGGTGCCTGTCTGACTAGACAGTTCTTGTATCCTAGTGCTGGCCCCAGCGAGGTCAGCCAAGGGTTGTCGGTGAGCATGGTGTGGACTGAGGGTCTCCGTTAGGAACTGGACATGGTCCCTGATGGAACTCAGATACCCACGCATGACATCAAGATTGGCAGGCACGAGCTGGAAACCCACACACAGCTGATCGGCCAATTCCACCTGGCAACCCAACACACAGCATTGAAATTCCATGTATTGTTCCAGGGGTTCCTCGGAGACAGCCATGCTGGTGTGTGTTTCCTGTTGTGTGGTCTGTGCAGGTGATGGGGTCACCTTGAGGCAGCTGGCCTGCCCTGCTCGTGGGGCTGGGGTGCAGAGGCTATCAATTATCCGTTGGAAGGTGTCTTGACATATGGGCAGGCTGTCCTCTTCATCAATACTGATGGGATTTGTGTCTGCTCTGCAGAAACTGTTATTTGTCCCTCTGCAATGTTAAGGGGAGTTGCAGGTTAATCATGTATGTTGACGCTTTGCAGATGTTTACAGACAGACTGTATGACATGCACATTGTGATAGTTTTGATCGAGCTGGCTATTTGATGGCAAACATTGGGATTTTCGACTACATGACGAATGTGTGGTAGTACCCGTACATTATCATCACAAAGTGTCAGGCAATGCCAGATGTGAGCGGACAGTTACTACGCACAAGCGGAACCTGTCGTGTCCTCTGCCCTGTGGTGTGGGTGTTGCACTTTGTACCACATTGCCGTCATTGCTGATGTTCTGTAATTGCTCTGTGTGTGTGCTGCATTGTGGGGGAGTTTCCCCTGCAGCTCTGATTTTGTCTACCCTTATCCCTTTGAGGCACTGTGCCTTTGAATTGTGTGCTTTTTGGGGGCTGAAAGATTTGCAACTTGGGTCATATGTGCTCTTGAACAGATTTTGTGGCTTGTGCATTGTTTTTCTGCTGCATGTATTTGACTGCATGGGTTGTGGGTGCACGTGGATATGTCAGAGTGTGATTTGTGCACCATGTCAGGTATTTTGGCTGCTGCCATGCTATTGGTTATGCAGTGTCACTTGCATGGTCAGTGTGGCTCACACAGCCACTGCTTTTCTGGATTCATCACATGTGCATGGCTTGGTTTTGTCGTTGGTGATTTGGAGGGGAGCCATATGTGCACATGGTGGACGGGGGCCTACTTGGTGTCTGTATGTGTGCTGTAGTGTTGCAAGTGTATCAGGGACATGTTCCACAGTCATTATGCATGTGCAGTGTGCTACACATCATTGTGCATGTGTGCCATTATGCTCAGCTCCCCCATTCCACAGTCCCTGGCGGTTACTCACCCTGTTGCTGTTGGTTGAGCTCATTTCTAGCTGTGTCCATGACCCCAACTCTTGCCACCGTCTCCACACTGATGGCTGCGGCCACCATTTCCTCCAGCTTATCCAGCTCCTCCTGTGGCGCAGGACTCCCACCTCCAGTCGCCCTTGCTGCCTTCCTGTTGGTGGTGAGTTCCTCCTTGTTGTAGCTGTGCACTACATGCCAGTGCCTCTTCACCTCCTCCATTAACTTCCTTGACACTCCGACTGTATTGACGTTGGTGACGATGGACTGCCATATTTCCGTTTGGGTTGCCAGTGCCGCAGTGGAGGTAACGAACAGTTGTTGATGGTGTTCTGTCACCTCTGTGATGATGATCCAGTCTTCCTGAGGACTGAACCCTGTCTTCCTCTTCATCTTCTCCTTGCCATTCCCCGAACACGGGGCGCCATGTTGGTCCTCCGTGGGGCTTCTGGAGTTCGGCTTGTCCTCTGCACTTGGTCTGGGTGCATCCATGGTGCTACGCAGTTTGAATTGTTTTTTTTGTTGCTTTTATAGTACATTTTCCCGCATGACTAGTGGGATTTGCAGGCCTGTCGCTGGTTTTGATTGATTTAGGTATCAGGCTTTGGGGCATTGCAACAATTTGGGCATTCGTGTTTCACAATTTCTGTCTGTCGCATTGGTTTTTACGCGGTTTTACGCGGTCATTTGGCGCGATATCATGCTGCTATCGCAAGTTGGCGCTAGGTTAGAAATTGGACGTTAAGATGGTGTTATTTTCCTGCGATGGACTGCAATATGCAAAGTTGCGTTAAGCTAAATTTGCGATGGTTATCACTCCCTGCTCATTGGACCCCCATCGCTTGCCTCGGTCACTGATCCCCTGTTAAATCCGACGTTAGCATAATATGTGTTCCATCTTCGCAATCCTTGGTTTAGCTTCGTAGCGTTATCATGGTTTCGCATGGGGCTACTATTATTTGTGGCCCAAAGTCCGTTGCAGCGAAATTTCGTGCGGTCATTGCGCAGTTTTACTACTATTAGTTTGGTACCCATGCCTTGTGCATGCGGTTGTACTTGTTTCAGCCTTATAACGCATTCATGTTGTCACACAGGGCTATAATAATGATATCATGTTGCCTTGTGGGGCCGGAGTTTACCTTTAGTGTTACGTCCTTTATGGCCAATTCTCGCTACAATCTTGTGGTTTCACCAGTCGTTGGCACTCATTCCTCGTGCATGTTATAGTTGTCTTTAATCAGCTGCGCCTCGCAACCCACAGCATGTGATCTCCACTGTCCCCACACCTGAAACGTTCCTTTCCTACGCAAACAAAGTGTGGTACGCAGTTCCCCAATGTGGTATACCGAAGAAGAGAAAGGAGGGGCCAGGTCCCCGGGTAGAAAAAGAAAGGAAGGAAAGGTGGAGGGGAATCCTCCCTCTCGGAACTAAAACCCTCACACACCCAGCAAGCTAGGTGTCATGCCTACTCATCTGGGTTTTGCTCCTCGTCAAACTGGTGGTGCAATGTCTGACGGGCACCCAGATGGGGCTCTTTAACGGAGATCTCTTGTCCCTGCCAGTTGGTGCATGTGGGTGTGAGGGTCCTAGGAAAGTGGAGATTTATGGGGGTAGTGGTGATTAAAAAAGGGTAGGTAGTCCACTACGTGACTTTATTGGTGTTGAAGGAACTATAATATATATACTATTGGACTATACTCACCAATAGCCCATATACCTTATTCATAAATAATTAGTCAGTCGGCAATGGAGAAGGTTCAATCGTTTATTCTGCAGATACAAGCCCTGACAGGGGAGCATCAGTCTACACGATCCTCGGAGGTGCGCAGAGGAGACTGACTACATACAAACAGGGCAAAGCATGTATAGATTTCACACGTAGCACGATGTCACCTTACTAGGAAAGATACAACTTGTCGGTGAGCCAGCAGGAAGACCCATATAAGACACAATTGATTGCTAGTAGCTAGGCCTAAGCTATTCCGGGGGCAGGTCAGTAAGGTGCCTCCCTTTCTATCTGTAGCTCGGGGAGTGCAGGAAAGGGCTCTTTTAGAATGTGCGCATCCCAAAAGAAGGGCAGGTGTGACCTTGGGTTTCCCTGAGCTACAAACTAACGAGTGGAGCAGACAGCTAGGTCTGTCATTGTGGTTTTGTGTGGAAAGCCTAATCACGTGATTTCAGGGAAACAGTACTTGAAGCAGAGAAACGAAACAAGACTCCGGTCATACCAATAGGTTTAAGCAGCACTACAGTGAATCATTCCCAACTACAATAATACAATGCGAATAATGCTATGCTAACGTGCGGTTCTAAGGTTATATTGTATATATTAGGCCAATAACATGTATTCATCGTATTTATATCCCATCAGACGGCCCTTTTGGCCTACTATTAGCCAATATAACTAGTTTTAATCTACAAACACTCCTTCATCGATCTGCATAAGATCTGAGACCTCCTTCTGTATCATTTGTTTGTCAACTTTAGCCTGTTGAGAGATTTTCAGACGGACGTTATTTTAGCTGCACTGAAAGAACAGCAAGCCGGGCCACAATGGAGACATAGGCAGCAAGTAAATATGACTCCAAAGGCTCCAGCAAGAATCATGAATATTTTCCAACCCCAGGTAGACAAAAGACCCCAGAACCATCCACTAAGGGAACAAGTCCCATTATCAACATGTGCTTCACTAGCTAACCGGTGTAGTTTCTGAATTGCAAGGTGTATGGTAGGTGCTGAATCAGGAATGAAAACACAACAAGAGCTGCCGATCACGCGACAGACTCCACCCCTATCTGCCAGGATGACGTCAAGAACCATTCGGTTCTGGAGCGAAACAAGCCTCGTAGCCTGAAGCTCGACAGTAATATTGGTCAGAATCCCAGTTGTGGTCTGAACCACATTTTCGACTATTATCAACAAGCGTCTTATACTACGGCTATTGAAAATCGGTCCCCAGAAAGGAGTGAGACCTTTGGAAATATCTTCAAACTGTTGTAAGGAGGTGTCAGTCTGATCAGTACTATCAGTATCAAAACTCCTAATGCTTCTATTAGATTCTATCTCCCGTCTAACTAGTTGATGTGTCTTATGATGATCAGATGTGGTAATATAAACTGGGGGGTAGAGGAGTGAGAGGTAACATTGCCCTGCCCACCCCCGGGGAAGCCAGGTATATGCGTTTTCACCGCACACAAAATATACATTAGGGGGAGTAATCACAGGAGGAGTACTGAATATATGCAAGGTGTAAGTATAATTAAATCTACTGCGTCCTATCTTAATATGACCTCGTCCCTGTATGCAAAAGGGGGAAGTGCTATTTATGATGGGAAATGGCAAAGCTTTGTCATTAGTGACATTTCGTTCTTTGAAATGCTGAAAATACATGGTGGAGTTGAAAAATTTGAAATCCTGCATTTCCTCTTGTAGCCAGGTATCCTTTTTATTTTCAGTGTATACATTCATACAAGCATTTGGGTCCAAGGATCCCTCTCCTCCATTCCCTTCAGCATCAAATCCTTGGCGCCGCTCTATATATTTCAGAATGGCCTCATAGTCCTTTTCAGTATATATCTTAGGGTCAGCTACATAATGAGAATACATCAATGACAATATTTGGAACTAGGCTTCACAGCTAGCTAAGAGAGACAAGGGCAGGGAAATGAATAGTTCATGTTGATGCATTACTGACGGAAGTAACCCACAGAACCAACAATTCGTCTTGTTGGTAGTGCTATGGGTCTGATGTAACATGTCAAAGAAAACATTTTTTGCATAATTCTCTCTGTGTCTAGCCTTATGTGGCGGTAGGGAATAGAAGAGATGTTATTCTGGGGCAGGGGTAGTTTTTAGCAGTTTTTGTACAGGGTGCTGAAATTCTAGATACACAAATACACACATTAAAATCACCGTTATTACAACAATAAAAGCAACAAATGCCACCTTCACTCTGGTGGTCCATCCGGAAAACAATTGCTTATTATTGATATACCGTCGAGGGGCAATTGTTCGCTCATCCTCTATGATAAATCGGGCAAAAGGAAACATGCTCTCTATAAGTCCAAATTCTACCTCGGATCCTCTCTAAAAATCCAAAAACTAATCTTTGTATCCACAAAGCACGCACACCACCAGAGGGTTCTTCTTCCTGTGTCCGTTAGAGCCTCACAGGCAGACTCCTATCGTTCATCAAAAAGAACAAGCTTTATATTCCAGTAGTACGACCGCAGCCCTTAACTCAATCTTTCTTTCTGAACAGAGCCATTTAACATAATGATCCAAGTCTAGTGTCTCGCTTAGTACCCCAGTGATTCTATCCGACGTTCCTCAACTCAAATGTCTGTCTAGCTCCTACCATTGGGAACTTGGGTACCGCGCTGTTTTCGGGGCCGCAGGTCGTATTTGCAACGGCCAGGTTGTTCCTGGTCAGAAAACAATTCTGCTGCAAGGGCATCTGGTGCATTCAAAACTTGTGGTGCCTTAGAAATGACAGCCTCCACTGATTGGGCTGTCTCACTTTCAACAGTGGGCAACACCTCACTCAGTTGCCCTACTTCTTGGGCGTCTGAAAAAGGCACAAAGCTTTGAATCAGCTCTCCTTCCTGGCTCGGAATTCCTTCTCGATTTTGTTGATCAAACGCTAAAGACAGCGGCAGGCGTTTTAGATGACTGACATGGATCCAGTGTTTTCTTCCATGCACTTTCACTGCCGTTCTCGTCACCAGGAGGATCTGATAGGGCTCCGACCACCTGGGCTCCAAACTCGATTTTTATTGGTAGTTCTTCACCAATACCCACTGGCCAGGTTCCAATCGATGTCCGGGACCCTCCGGTAGTGGCTGCAATGTTACCGATACCTGTTGATGAATAGAACGCAGATTTTTAGTCAAGGCGTACAGGTAATCTGTCATCAAAGGGTAATCAATATCCCTAAAGGATCGAGGCCTGGGGACTCCCCACACATTGGCGGGTCTGCCAAAGATCACCTCGTAAGGAGACAATCCAGTTCTAGTGTGAGGGGTTGTCCTTAAAGACAATAGTGCCAACGGGAGTGCATCAGGCCAATTTAATCCAGTACTCTTGCAGATTTTAGCCATTTTTAATTTTAGTGTGCCATTATATTTTTCAACTACTTGGGCTCAAAGATTCCACGGACCTGATAATTCTCGCCTCAGTGCCTATTCCAATCATGGGTCCCCACTCTGCAACTCTGGGCAATAGCTTGCTTAATCTCCACAACGGCCCCCACAATGCTAAGAATGCCTGGCCTCCACCTTGGGGGTGCCCAGGAGTGGACACCTCACAGGGAAAGCCAGGATGGGTTCCACAGCGGTATTCGTACAAGCGCCTTGAGACCCTTGCGGGTGAGTAGTGCGCTATACAAGTATCAATTTACATATATCAATTTATATTTTGTTTTATCTGCAATCCTTTACAAACTCTCTATACTAGCTGAGCATTAAAATGAGGCCCGTTGTCGGACCAGATGACACGGGGCAAGCAATATCGGGGCAAGTACTCTTTAACCAAGGCTTTAGCAGTTGCAACTGCAGTGGCTTCTTTAGTAGGGTAGGCTTCAACCCATTTGCTTAAAGCACATACCACCACTAATACATATTTTAAATTATTTGCTCTTTCCATCTGAATGTAATCAATTTGTATTACCTCAAAGGGCAAGGATGGTGGTGCAAAGTTTCCTCTCATAACAGATTCTCTACCTCCAGGATTGTGGCGTAAACACACTGGGCAATATTTCACTATATGTGCTGCAGTTTTTGAAATGTTTGGGTTGTTCCATACTGGATCTAATACGGCACAAATACCTTTCGCGCCTATGTGGGCTGGACCATGGGCCATAGTCACTACAGCATACACTAATGCTTTGGGCAGTAACCATCGCTGCTTTTCAGATATATCTATCCAACAATCATTCTTATCTAGTTTCCTACTTCCTGTTCCCATCTCTGTATTTCATCTATTGTTGCTTCCTTCACTCAATTCACATGCTCTTAGCGAGGGTATTAGTTCAGCTGCCTGGGCTGAGTGATGGGAAATCCTTGCAGTCTCCACCACCGTTTATAATGTCGTGACAGCATAACCAGCTGTCGCAGTGCCATCTGGTAACTTAAAACAAGAGCCATCCACATACAACTCTCCTTGAGGTTCAGATAAAGGGATGTCAGTAAGATCTATGCGTCCCTTCGTTTCCTCTTCTGTTCTAAATATACAATCATGGACGTCGTCCTTTTCATCGTTTGAAGGAAGGGGTAGTAATGTGGCTGGGTTCAGAGTGGCACATCTTTTGATCGTGATATGGGGTGCAAACAAGGTTAGCTCGTACCCTGTCAATCTAGCACTTGTAAGGTGCTGGGTCTTAGTTCTGTTCAAAAGGATATCCAGAGCATGTGGTACCATGACTGTGAGATATGTATTCAATACTATTCCCTCTGATTGCCGGATGGCCACCGCAACTGCAGCCGTGGCCCTCAGGCAACTTGGGAGGGCTCGTGCAACATTATCCAAGACTGATGAAAAAGTCATGCAAGTCAAAAGAATGCACAGGGTCTTTGCTTCCCACCAAAACCCTGTGTTAACACTGAAAGTGAACAACCGTCCACCTCGTGCGCATAAAGTGAAAAAGGCTTTCGGTAATCTGGAGTACCCAAGACAGGTGCAGAACAAAGAGCAGACTTTAAAGAATCAAAGGCTTCTTGACATTCATCCGTCCAGGGTAAAGGTTCATGCACATCTTTGGTTGTCAAATGCAACAAGGGTTTAGAGAGAAGGGAATAGTTAGAAATCCACTGCCGACAGTAAGAGGTTATGCCAAGAAAAGCACGAACATCACGTCGAGTACAAGGGACAGACATGTTAGTTATTACAGATTTTCGCTCTGGAGTCAATCGTCTCCCCGCTTTCAACAGTAAGTGGCCATGGTAGGTCACTTCCTGTCGACAATACTGAAATTTAGACAGGGACACTTTATTACCCTTCTCAGCCAAATGTTTTAATATTTTAACCGTGGCCTCCTTGCAGCCTTCCTGCGCGTCGGAGGCCACGAGGATATCATCCACATACTGGATGATCGTATTCCCTGCTGGTAAAATTAATTCATCAAGAACTGCTTTCAAGGCTTGACTGTATATGCTGGGACTTTCTGTATAGCCTTGAGGGGCGCGAGTAAATCTGAAGCTTCGGCAAGCTAATGAGAATCCGAAGATATGTCTGCTATCAGGATGAATTGGAATGCTAAAGAAGATATTCTTTAAATCTATTACTGAAAAATACTGAGCTGTAGGGGGAATCATTGTCAGAATAGCAGTTATATCAGGTACAACTGGATATTGCGGGTCCACAACTTTGTTGACTTCTCTAAGGTGATTTACAAAACGATATGTATTCTTATAATCCTGGGCACCGTTAATTGGTGTCTTCTTCAAAATCGGCAAAATTGGGCTGTTACAAACATTAGCAGCTGTCTCCTCCACCACTCCCTTTTGTATGAGGTCACGAATAATATGCAACAGGGCCTGTTCACCTTCTGGTGAAATTTTATACTGCTGAATGCGGGTCAGCTGGACATTAGGATTCAAGGTTACTGACACAGGGGCTATTCTTAACAGGCCAACATCGGTATCTCCTGTAGCCCACAGTGTCTGAGGAATCATAGAGAATTCAGGGGGGTGGCTTTAATTTTTGGCAAAATATTGGGCTGCATTCGGGGGTGGTTTCTGCATTGTCATTGCCCCAGTATCCACTAGAAAGTTTCCCGATGTTCCCAACAGTTCCCCTTGTACATAAGGTCCCTCCCGGTCAACTGGTACTGTAAAGTGGCCCCCGCTCTGTCCTTGGCTGTCTCATGCATAATCCCGTCCGTCATACCCATCATCCCTATAGCCACAGAGGGAAATCTGCCTTCCAATGCCCTTCCTGTTTGCAATAGGAGCATTGATTTATACCAATGTTCGGGGGACCTTCTCTACCTCTTCCTGCCATTGCACCCCCCTGAAATGAGCCACACCTTCCCCGTCACGCGCTCTGTCCTCTGCTAACTTGCTGCAATAGAAGCCTCGCCTTCAAGTCCTTAGTCTTCTTTTCTGACTTTTCTTTGCTTTCATTCTCTCGATGTTCATAATATTGGGCCATACTGAGAATTACTGACGGGGCAGCCGTAGTCCATCTGCTCTCGGCTGCTTGGAGGTGGGACATAACTTCGGGGAGTAAATTCGTAACAAACCTATTTACAAACAACCGTATCCCACCTTCCGTTGATAGGTCTTGCCCACTAAGGTCTATAAAGACTTTCTCAAACCTGGTAAAGAAATCTGACATGCTTTCATCCTTTTTCTGTCTACAGGCGGTTAATTTGTCCCAATCAACTTTTCTAGGAGGGAGGAGGGTCTGCATATAGGTAATAATCTTAGCTGGTACTGCTAGTACCTCATCCCTAGGTTTTTCTCCAGGCTTTTGTTCTTTGTCTCAAGTTTTTAATTGGTCCCATGTCCCTCCCAACTCGGGGGCATGGTCCGTGTCATGTATTTGTCTCCAAATGTCTACTGGGATCAAAAGGCCAAAAAACAGCTCGATATCGGGTATTGTCATGATAGCAGAATTGGCGGCCTCAGTCAATTCCTTATAGTAAGCAGTTGGATTTTTACGGGGTCGAGGAGCTGAGCTTTTAGAGTAACTCAACGGAGGCGGTGATTTTAGCGGTGCAGGACACACTCAGGGCCAATGCAGATGCAGACGTCCAGCAGGCTCTGATACTGCTCGACTTGTCGGCCGCGTTCGACACGGTTGATTATAACATCTTACTCAACCGTGTCGAGCAGGCCGGCCTTAGGGGCTCTGCTCTGAGGTGGATCGCATCTTTTATTGATGGCGGAACCCAAGCAGTACAACTGGGAACATTCACGGCTACCAGACATCACTCCATTTGTGGGGTCCCGCAGGGCTCATCACTCTCCCCCCTGCTATTTAACTTGTATCTCCGTCCCTTTTTATTTTCTCTCAAAAAATTCAAAGTCACAGCGTACAATTACGCTGATGACTTGCAACTGGTATTCACTCTCAATACACCTGATGCGGTGACTGAATTTCAGAAGACCATGAGGCATATCCAAGGCTGGATGAATGATAACCACCTTAAGCTGAACCCGGGCAAGACGGAACTACTCTTGCCCGGGAAAAGCGTACCCAGCTGGGGCCCCCATTTCTGGCCCACCGATATGGGAACTCCTCCTGTCAGCTCCGCCTCAGTAAAAAGCTTGGGGGTCACTTTAAGATCAGATCTGTCGCTGCACTCTCAGGTAGGCGCAGTGGTGTCAGCAAGTTTTTTTCAGCTCCATAAAATGAAAAAAATTGCTCAGTTTCTCACACATTCTGCCCTCATTCAAGTCACTATAGCCCTGGTGCTGTCCCGTCTAGATTTTTCAAACAGCATTTATTTAGGCTTACCATTGGGACTCTTGAGAAGACTCCAATTGGTCCAGAACCAAGCAGCATGACTCATAACTAAACAACCCAAGAGGCACTCAATTAAATCAGGCATGAAGGAGCTACACTGGTTACCTGTAGCCCAGAGAATAGCTTTTAAAACCTGCTGTATAACTTTCAGAGCCTTAAACAACTGTGGACCAATTTTTATTAAAAACCTAGTGACAAAATATGTCCCCACACGACACCTCCGATCTGCCCAGAAAACACTAGTGGTGGTGTCTCGATTCAAAAGGAAACGACAAGGGGGCAGCTGCTTTCATCACCTCGCTGCCACCCTTTGGAATTCGTTACCTCCACCACTCAGACATAGTAAAGATCTGCTCACGTTTAGACATGCCTTGAAGACCTGGCTGTTTGAGCAAGCCTATTTATAGTAGTTTTCACAGCAACATGTATCATCTCTTCCTCCCGACAGCGCCATGAAGCCCACGGGCGTACAAGCGCTTTAAAAATTGCATATAACATAACATAAGAACCTTGCTTAGTTTCCAAGGCGTATAAACCCATTGTTCCTGAAGCCTGGCGTCCACACGAGCCCTAGTTACTTGGCCAGAGTTATCCCTTAATTCAGGTAGTTTAGGAAAGAAGAGGGGATGCACCTCTCTCATGGGGTGCTGCGCTCCCCAATCGGCGAACTTTTGGTGCATTCGTTCGCGATAATGCACAAGAGTTACTACGTTCTGATATACTTCATCAGCCTGTAATTGGAATTTAAAAGCTCGATCTGTTATATCACGCAGTATTTGAGGAGGTATTCCTTCCTCGAAACACTGCTCCTATAGTGAAATCAATCGGATTGCCATGTTCTCTACAGCCAGTTGCTGCACAACCGGTTCAAAATCTTTCATGGTGCTCCAAATGTCCTCCAAGGTGTAAATAGCGTTCCGCATCCACTGGGATGCCTGAATTACTATGGCCTTCCTTTCTTCCATACCCAATAACGACCTAGTATAGACTCGCTGATCACTCAAGTCCGGTCTAAGGCGTTTGGGCGTGGTATCTAGACACGCCGTGTATCGGGGATCTATGGCGGTCTGAGTCGGAGGGGAGAGAAATACAGGACACAAAGGGGAGGGGACAGCCGCGTCCGGCTGTAAGGATATCAAAGGTGAGGTAGTTGGTCGGAGAGTTGGAGGAGGAAGTAACGCACTTCGTACTGATCTGTCAGCAGGGGCCATGGCAGCCGTTACCGATGCTCCCACGGCCGATGCTGCTCCAATTTGGCCCGCCCGTAACAAAGGTACGGCTGGGTACAATCCCTGTGGGGCATAAGGAGGGGGTGGTTGGGCTTCTAATAAATCCTCAGTTTCATCTCTAGTCTATGGTCGAGTCATATAACTTTTGTTCGTCTCTAAACGGAACTGCCTATCCATTTGTGCGATATTTTCCTCCACCTTCCCTTTATCATAAGCTATAGCTTTCTGGGTGACTGTCTGTCCTGATTTAAGCTTTCCCAATTTCTCTTCTCTTATCCGTCGTCGTTTTTCCTCCTTCAACCATAGGTTCAAGGAGTCAAACATCGACTGGCGGCTTTTCTTCATAAACAGTTTGTTTTGGATGTATTTAATCTTTTTCTCGTCAAACGACCCCATTAGAGGCCATTGCAAATCAGAATTATCTTTGGTATACTTATTCCAAATTGTATTAAACAAAATCGGTGTAAGACCGTGTTTCACATACATATCAAAACTGGGGCTGCCTTCGGGAGGGGCAGGCTGTCTTTCTTCCAGCCGTTTGTTTCGCCGACAGCAGGACCCGAAACATATTTTGCTAAGACAAGACATGATCTGTAATATTCACACAATTCTACTCATATACTTCAAAAACCATTCACATTCGGACACGTCCTCTTCACCACTCACACTCTCATATTCTTGTATTTTCTGGTAATAAAGTGCTGTAAAACGTCTCAAGGCAATAACTTTTTCAGTACTGGTTACTTGTTCTATACAAATGACATTTCTTCAGAACGAACAGAGCCCATCGACTCCGGTTCGGGGAAATGATTCAACAGAATTCCAGACCAACAAAATTCAACAAAAGGAACAGTCGCTAGACTGTTCTGAGATCCCCTGGTAGGCGAACCACGAACCCCCTTACAGGCCATCCCATGGTCCTGTTCTGGTTGGGCCGGGCATCTGGGCGCGCAGCTCCAGAACCCTAGCTTACCCAGTTGCTCCCAGGGCTTTCCCGAAGAGGAGTCGGCCAAGCGAGTAACTCAGTACACCACTAAGGCACCAGGTGTTGTTTCAAGTTTTCAGCAAACAAGTCCGTGAGGCATCTACCCGTGCAGCCACTTTGCCGCAACGTTTGACCCTCAGATTCCCTTGTGGTCCGGCTTCCCCGGCCACCTTCAGAATGCAGTTAACCGCTACCAAGGAGACACTTCTTCCAAGTGTTTCTCATACAATACAATCGAAATTCACTCACCTGGTGCACTCAGGTCGATTGCGAGTTCTCCACTGCCGACTCCTAGACAGACCGACACAGTCTGTTCTTCTCTTGGGTTAAGCCCGTAGGACTCCGGTGTAGGGTCTTCAGCAGCTGGGAGGGATACTGGGCTCAAGAGTGGAATTTCTTATTTTCGTACCACAAACCCGTGTTTCAAATCGAGATTCTCTTTCCGTCCACCCACTCGGTCAGAACTCCTCCCTGTCCCCTCTACTCCTGTTTACAGGAGGGGACGACCCTATCGCGGAGTCCCGGCGGAGTCGCCAACTGAAATAACTATAATATATATTCTAATGAACTATACTCACCAATTTATTCATAAATAATAAGTCAGTTGGCAATGGAGAAGGTTCAATCGTTTATTCTGCAGATACAAGCCCTGACAGGGGAGCCTCAGTCTACACGACCCTCGGAGGTGCCCAGAGGAGACTGACTACATACAAACAGGGCAAAGCATATATAGATTTCACACATAGCACGATGTCAACTTACTAGGAAAGATACAACTTGTCAGTGAGCCAGCAGGAAGACCCATATAAGGCACAATTGATTGCTAGTAGCTAGGCCTAAGCTATTCCTGGGGCAGGTCAGTAAGGTGCCTCCCTTTCTATCTGTAGCTCGGGAGTGCAGAAACGGGCTCTGTTAGAATGTGCGCATCCCACAAGAAGGGCAGGTGTGACCTTGGGTTTCCCTGAGCTACAAACTAACGAGTGGAGCAGATAGCTAGGTCTGCCATCGTGGTTTCGTGCGGAAAGCCTAATCACGTGATTTCAGGGAAACAGTACTTGAAGCAGAGAAACGAAACAAGATGGCTCCGGTCATACCAATAGCTTTAAGCAGCACTACAGTGAATCAGTCCCAACTACAATAAGACAATGCGAATAATGATATGCTAACGTGCGGTTCTAGGGTTATATTGTATATATTAGGCCAATAACATGTATTCATCCTATTTATATCCCATCAGAGTGGCTAGCTAGCTTTTTAAATACAGTGAGGAGAGATGACTTTCTGGTGTATGGATCCAGAACAGTATACTCTACCTAGTGGTTGGTCAACATGGTTCATGCATTATGTTCGAAAGGATACAGCGCAATTCATCAGGAACTAAATATTAAAAAACTATCTACACGCTGTGGTTGGCGAGTATTACCTACTCCACAGGAAGTTCAGGGGTAGGCCGGAGGTCCTACCACTTCATAGTGAAATCAGGGGGGATGACAAAAGGTTACAGGGAGAAAAAAATGAGAGATTACTGTTGAATCTCATGTTTGACCCTATTGTCTCAAAAGGTGTACTAGGCGAGGATCATGATTACAATAAACCCCGCCGTAACATGTATATAATTAAAAACAACGGATGAATGGATGCATTTAGTAAAAGCAAGCTGGCGGGAGGAACAAGAGAGGAACAACACACTAAGAAAATCATCCTCACCCTAATAGGTACAGGTGCGTTGCTTCAGCAGTCTACTCACGTGTGTGGGGCACTTCACGTGTGAGTACCCTAATGGGAGACAAGGATGGGGAAACCAAGGGGAGAGTGAGTTTAGGGGCGACCCTTTTTTTTGTTAGGGAGAGGGAATAACTGACTCCCAACGATCGGACAAGTAACCCCTGTAATCCTAACCCCCTAAAGGTGGAAGGAGGAACGAGGAAAGTACATGGGACCCCGTAAACAGAAATGCGCTCCCGGGTACAAGCAGTAATCAGTACCAAGTGTCTCCGTGAGAACACGCAGAGAGCAACAGTGTCCAGTGTACTAATAAGGCAGGGGCAAGGTCGTGGCGAGAATCGGAAGGAGCCTTACGTACCCTCATGCCATGTTCATGTATAGTCACGGGGATGGCTGTCTCAACCACGGTTCTCCAAAGCACTACCGAGTAGTTGCAGAGTGCAAGTAATGGGGTCCCATAGGTGCCACTCCCGGAAGCCCTGACACCCGGAGGGGAATGGTACCAGGGGCGGAGGCCCGTCGTGGGGACCAGCATTCAGGGTCAATAGCGTAAGCACACACTTACCTTTGTGGTGTGCAAGTGCTGTCGGTCAACCTACCCTCACGGGACGTTGGTGCTGAGGAGCCGGAGGGAGGAGGTGTTGACATAGACCGGCTTATGTACACACTTACAGGTGCCCGCTGCTTGCACTTCCGTGTGCATGATGGAAGACCGGAATGCGCATGCGCGAACAGCTGTGTAGGCACGGCCGACAGGCTTTGCATGGAAGAAAGGGAAAGCTAAGGTAACGGCAGCCGACATTTTGAACTGCCAAAGCGCCCGCTAGGGTTGGGAGAGTTGAGGGCAAAACAAGTGGGGGAAATGGCGTTCTAATGACAAAGGTGAGCAAGCGAAGTGCGCTTTAATTATGACTCGCCGGTCGGTAATTACAGGAATCTGGGAGACCTATTTCAAAATGGTGCAAGATAATAAAAATTACTACATGTGGGCATGCCCAAGTGTTGCAAGGGAAGGGTGCTGGGGGTGAAACAAGAAAGGGTCAAGTATAAGTGTCTCATCAGACCTGTCCGACTACAAAACGGAGGCCCTCCGTCTACAACACAAGTTGCAGGATAGGGGCTACCCTACTAGACACATCCGCAACTCCTATAAGAGGGCCCCTGAACAACCCCAGAGAGGCATTACTAGTACCTAAGAACAAGGAACATACTGATACATTGACTTGTGTCACCTCATTCACCAGAAATTCTGCTCTGATCAAAAAAACTTTTTAAAAACATTGGAGCATAATCAATTCAGGCGACTTTTCTATCCCCCGTCCTAGGTTTGCGTTTTAAACGCACCACGAACTTAAAGGACAACCTGATACATACAAGACCAATGAAAAAAGAGCTTAATGCCCAACGGACTCTGGGGAACCTCCCATCAGTCACCGGGCAATACCCATGCGGGGGATGCTCTGTCTGTAATCAGACAAGCATTTACAAAGAAAGCAGACTCCTTGAGACTTTCACATGGCACCTTAAGAAACACATGAGTTGCAACACACCCAGATGTATTTACCTCCTCACATGCCCTTGCAAAAAAAATGATATGTGGGCATGACCATGAGACAGGTCAAGCTGCGCATCACTGAGCATAAGAGCAATATTAGGTGCTTGAAAACACACACCAGACTGTATACCCATTATAAAGACATGCACAATCCTGCAGAAAGCTTGGAATGGCTTGTATTAGAGTCACACCCAACACATTACTCAACAGGCTCCATTCTCGATAGAGCAGAGGTGGGTGCACCGTCTGTGTTCTGATGTTACCGGGCTTAATGACTCCATCCCCTCGGCAACGCTAGCCAGGGTGTAAATAGTCCACCACCTATACCCACGAGTGACTCTGTCGTTAGAACGCCCCACAGCCACCACTGGGTCTACCCTGTATTTACCTGTGACACCCATTGTTGACCGTCAGGATCGATGTTGTTTCTAGTCTCCACCCTATGAACCAGTCATCTGACACCGGTGTCTGATGAGACACTTATGTTTGACCCATTCCTTGTTTCACCCCCAGAACCCTCCTTTACAACACTGCGGCGTGCCAGCATGTAGTAATTTTTACTATCTTGCCCGGTTTTGAAATACGTCTCCCAGACTCCTATAATTACCGACCGGTGAGTCATAATTAAAGCGCACTTCGCTTGCTCACCTTCGTCATTAGAACGCCATTTCCCTCACTTGTTTTGCCCTCAACTCTCCCGACCCTAGCGGGCGCTTTGGCAGTTCAAAATGGCGGCTGCCGTTACCTTAGCTTACCCTTACTTCCATGCAAGGCCCGTTGGTCGCGCCTACACAGCTGTTCGTGGATGCGCATTCCGGTCTTCCACCTCACACACGGAAGTGCAAGCAGCGGGCACCTGCAAGTGTGTACTTAAGCCGGTCTATGTCCACACCTCCTCGCTCCAGCTTCTCAGCACCGACGTCCCGTGAGGGTAGGTTGACCGACGGCACTTGCACTCAGGCAAGGTAAGTGTGTGCCTACGCTATTGACCCTGAATGCTGGTCCCCACGACGGGCCTCCGCCCCTGGTACCATTCCCCTCTCTGTGTCGGCGCCTCTGGGACCCCATTACTTGCACTCTGCAACTACTCTGTAGTGCTTTGGAGAACCGCTGTTGAGACAGCCGTCCCCGTGACTATACATGATCAGGGCAGGAGGGTACGTAGGGCTCCTTCCCGTTTTCACCACAACCTTGCCCCTGCCTTATTAGTACACTGGGCACTGTTGCTCTCTGCGTGTTCTCACAGAGACAGTTGGTATTGATAACTGCTTGTACCCGGGAGCGCATTTCCGTTTAGGGGGTCCCATGTACTTTTGTGAAGTAGTGTGGCTCACTGGTTAGAGGCGGCAGACCCGAGAGCAGAGGACGGCCCGGGACCAGGGTTCGATTCCCGGCGCGGCAGGTTTCTGGACCAGGGTCAGCGGACTCGATAATTCTCTCGCCTCGGTGCCCACTCTGATCAGCGATCACACTCGGCAACTCTGGGTATTAGCTTGCCTCATCTTCACTAACGGCCCCACCAGACCGCCAGGGATGCCTGGTCTCACCCTGGAGATACCCATTAAGGGACCATCTCTCAGGGAAGCCAGGAAGGGTTTCGCAGCGGTCGAAGCGCCTTGGGACCCTACGGGTAAGTAGTGCGCTATATAAATGCCTATACATTTACTTTCCCCGTTCCTCCTTGCACCTTCAGGGGGTTAGGATTACAGGGGTTACTGTTCCGATCGTTGGGAGTCAGCTATTCCCTCTCCCTAACAAAAAAAAAGGGTAGGCCCCTAAACTCACTCTCCCCTTGGTTTCCTCATCCTTGTCTCCCATTAGGGTACTCACATGTGAAATGCCCCACACATGGGAGGAGACCGCTGAAGCAACGCACCTGTACCTATTAGGGTGAGGATTATTTTCTTAGTGTGTTGTTCCTCTCTTGTTCCTACCGTCAAGCTTGCTTTTACTAAATGCATCCATTCATCCGCTGTTTTTAATTATATGCATGTTACGGTGGGATTTATTGTAATCATGATCCTTGCCTAGTATACCTTTTGAGACAATAGGGGCAAAATGGGATTCAACAGTAATCTCTCTGTTTTTTCTCCCTGTAACCTTTTGTCATCCCCCGCAGGTTCCACTATGAAGTGGTAGGACCTCCGGCCTGAACTTCCTGTGGAGAAGGTAATACTCGCCTACCACAGCGTGTAGATAGTTTTTTAATATTTAGGTCCTGATGAATTGTGCTGTATCCTTTCAAACATAATGCATGAAACATGTTGACCAACCACTAGGTAGAGTATACTGTTCTGGATCCATACACCAGAAAGTCATCTCTCCTCTCTGTTTTTAAAAAGGTAGCTAGCCAGTAGCCACACCAATAAGTCACGTAGTGGACTACCTAACCTTTTTTAATCCCCATTACCCACATACATCAACACTTTCACTAGGACCCTCACACCCACATGCACCAACTGGCAGGGACAAAAGATCTCCGTTAAAGAGCCCCATCTGGGTGCCCATCAGACATTGCTCCGCCAGTTTGAGGAGGAGCAAAATCCAGATGATGAAGCATGACACCTAGCTTGCTGGGTGTGTGAGGGTTTTAATCCCGAAATGGAGGATTCCCCTCCACCTTTCCTTCCTTTCTTTTCCTACCTGGGGACCTGGCCCCTCCTGTCTCTTCTTCGGTATACCCCATTGGTGAACTGCGTACCACACTTTGTTTGCATAGTCCTAGGGCCTGTAAGCTGGACCCCAGTAAAAATAGCCCTACCTTGTCCCTCTCTTTGCCGATTAACTTTCCTTTCCTACCCCATTTATTGGACTGTTATCCCCGAACTGTATTAAGCAACAGCTATGCCTGAACCACAATTAGCAACACCGTGTTGGTCGTCCTAAGGCGCAGATATATAACTTGCTACCTTTTTAATCATCAGTACTCTTCGCAACTGCTCTACCCACTTGAGCAGTCCACATGGTCGGCACACAGTATGTAGTAATCTGCACATGCCGTATTAGACGCAGTCTAATCCTTCCTCCGTTCTCCTCATTTCCCACATGCTCTTTTAACTCAGGCTTGTGAATCAATTGTCCCTATGATGATCCTATTATTGTTTTGAAAGGATCGAAACGTCGTTGACCAATATAAACAGCATGCACATTAATCCATTGTGTTAAAAGAAGTGCATTCACTGTTTTTTACTAAGCTTGTGACAATTTAAATTCAACAAGCTACCCTTGACTTAAAATGTTTTTTTCTTTCTGGATATATCATGTGTGTTTGTAGGACGCAGGGCCGTGTCCCACTATATTAATGTGCTTTTCTTATTTGTTTCGATCCATTGCTTCATTAAATCGAATGTCCGGCTGTACACTCCCAATATAGCACTGATTCTAGTCTATTTTTATTGTTTATATATTTTTGCTTTGTATAAGGACCACTGTTTTCATACAAAATTAACACCCAAGGTCCTTATCTTCCTTGTGGGTTCCCTTGTGTTTTTTGTAAAAAAGCAATACCAATGCGTGCAGAAATTTCTTTTTTAATGCTGATCTGAATCGGAAAAAAAAAGTGTTACTAGTGGCAGAAGTACAGCGCCAGTAGCGCAGGGATGCAAATTAAATGGAATTAATTAGTACTTTGTGCTCCAGAAAAGTAAAAGTAAGTGATGTCACATGTATGGTGGCCAATTAGGATGCAGTTACTGTTACTGACGAGACTGCAAATGCTAATTGATGGCGGGGCACCAATGCCTTTACTGCACACAACACCCCTCACAGTACCAGTGCAGGCACTCTTGCTTGTCGAGAGATATTGTATACATAGAAGGGGCTTGCAGCCCGCCTATTACTTACCATTGGTTGGTTTGATTGCCCCACGTCCTCCCTTGTTGCTGCTGCTTGTCCGCATCATCCCTCTCCCATGTATATATATCACCTAGCAGTCACATCATCATTCTCAGGTTTCAATTTCTTTCTGCATTTTTGTCCAGTTTTGTATAGAATTTTCTGACACCCCCATTCTTATTTGCAGATATAGCCACCCACCCTCCCCGCGTCATTGGTCCCCTTGTTCCCTGACATTGCTTGTCTTTAAAAAAAGCGATATGACAGAATCAACTCTGGGTTGGGATGTTTTGGCATTTTTTTGCAGTTTTGTATCTGTCCCTTCGCCTGCCTCTCTTGCTGACACATACACCCACCCTTCTCCCCTCTTCATCACCCCCTTCCTGTCGTTGCTTAAAAAAAAGAAAAAGTGCTATGACACTGTGAACTCTGGCTGCATCATAGCACTTTTTTGTTTTACTTTAAGCCATGTTGTGCTGTTGTGCAAGTTATTATCCTCAAGCATACCATGCTAACGCTGCTAATTTAGATGGCAAATCCAACGACTAATTAATTGATTGAAATAATGATACTTACAGTAAACAATTGTTCATTATTTTCTTTTTCGCCCTCAAAGCATTCATCACTTGGATTTCTTTTACCTAAATATCTTCGGCGTGTTAACACATGCTGGCATGTTAATTACTCCTGATTCCAACAAGATTACCACCAATGAAAGAAGGGTTGGGATTTGTAATATTTTTTTTTGTTTTGAAGCAGACGGTGTTTCCTAGGCTTTGAAACTCAGCAGCCATTTGCCTAGCAGCTATTTGGTAAGAATACTTTGTTCCTCTATTTTATCTGGACGACGGAAGGTGCTTTTAAACCATTAACTCCCCTACTACTCAAATCCACCCATGAAGCAGACACAGAAGCTTGGACCAGGGGCTCATTGCTATATTTGGCTGTGGCATGTTTTTAAACTTGATAAACAAAATGGTCCAATGTACCATAGACGTATATGCTTACATTTAGGCCGCCTCTAATGTTTTGTTCATGGCCCATTATAGTGGAGGCCCCAAGGACGCTTGGCTGTCCCTGGCTTGTGTTCTTTGTCGTGTGTGTAGTTGCAATTCATTTGCCATCCCTTAGGAAGCACACTAGATTGATGCTGAAAATGTTATGCTTAAGCTTTTGAAATCTCAAATAGAGTCTATCAAAGCTATAGAGCTGATTACTCGGTATTGTCGTGTAAAACAACCGCAAAGGTGCACCACAAAGGACAAAAAAATTATATATAAGTGCAAGTGGTATTTAGCACAAGAAAGAGATATTTCTCAGAGATATGTTGATAATCTTCTGGTAATCTTTATTTTCAGTTTTCAGTACAACATACAGCCGAAGCGTTTCGTCCCAAGCTGGGACTTCTTCAGGGCTTTTATAATCTTGATACGTCGCTTTTTGGGTGAATGTTGAAAGTAAGGGGTCCTGGGGGCGCCTTCCCAGACTCTGTGGTCCTAACATGCATGCCGGAATATGTATTTCCTTCCAATATCGAACAGAAATGTGCACATCGTCGTTTCGGGTGTATCGGCGGGACGAGGGCTGTGGATGGGCGCCGGCTGATTTAATAAAAACGGCCTACTGAACACAGTGCCCACACCCTCCTCCCTGGGACAGACATCTGCATTTCCTACAAATAATTCAGGACATGTATTGAGTTACATATAAACTAAGGTTGCGAGAACGTTTTTTCTTACTGTTCAGGAATGCTGCAAAGCTCTGTCCTCGCCACTCAAAAATAATTTCACAGTTCATTCCTGACTGTTCGATATTGGAAGGAAATATATATTCCGGCTTGCATGTTAGGACCACAGAGTCTGGGAAGGCGCCCCCAGGACCCTTTACTTTCAACATTCACCCAAAAAGCGACGTATCAAGATTATAAAAGCCCTGAAGAAGTCCCAGCTTGGGACGAAACGCGTCGGCTGTATGTTGTACTGAAAACTGAAAATAAAGATTACCAGAAGATTATCAACATATCTCTGAGAAATATCTCTTTCTTGTGCTAAATACCACTTGCACTTATATATAATTTTTTTGTCCTTTGTGGTGCACCTTTGCGGTTGTTTTACTTGTACTCTGATTCCCTAGGGAAAAGGCACAGTAACGATGGGTGCCAGCCAGTGTGCACACAATTCCCTTTATTAATTTAAGGGCCACGTGATATTACGGGGAGAAAGGTAGTCAGGTGCTGACATTAGGAAGGGTCCATCGTTCAATTTCTGTTTCTCACTCTGTATTGTCGTGTTCTTATCTAGGACCCTAATTCGATATTCCCGATTTATGCCCTTGTGGGGTTATAATCAATAATATCCTGACAAAGGCATGAGCATCAGATTCATATTCAGTCATAGCCCATGCAATCCAAAGCACAGCACGGCTATTCCCATCGACTCCTAGAAAGCACAACGCGTTCTTTAAACAAACCAAGCCTCCAGCAGCCCGGGAAAACCCCCCTGCTTTTGTTTTGATTTGAACAAGAACTCCTGAAGTCCTGCAAGAACTGTTAGTTCTTGGTGACATCTTATGTCCAACCTTACGTCAATCCCGGCACCTTTCAGGTATAAAATACCAACAGTTGCATTAAGCAAACACACGGTGGTTTGGAGCAGAGCGGCCATCTACTTGTCCGAGAGCCCAGCTGATGCGAGTGCCCAGGGAAGCCGTCCCTCCTGATTGACGCACTGAGAGAGACGCTTTCTTGTTCTCCAGCCGAGAAAATCCAGCTCCGGTGTTTCCAGCCTACCCCTGCTGGTTGCTGGAATATCGAGTCCTGAGGAAAGAGATACCAGACCTCCCACATTCTATTACCAAGGTACGGAGCTGACTAAACCCTTAAGAGCATTCTTGATGCAGATTCTTAGCAAAATAATCTTAATCAACTTAACTTAAACTGCTACTTACTCATCCCTTCCCAAGTATTAGGCTTAGGTCAGGTACACCGGGGTAGGCTTAGTTAGAAGCACCAGTTGAGTATTTTAGTCAATGTATTTATATATGTATATATTTTATCCATTTTAAAGTATCATATGGCTAAGAAACCGTATCAATGCTTTTACAGTATTATTTCATAATACTACTTTTACTGTACGTACTTCACTTTACTATAAGTATTGTAATTGTGGCAATTCATTTCTCTTGCATGAGAAAGAAGTCTGTTCAATAAATACCATCTTTTTATTGAAAACGCCTGTCTCTCTATTTCTCTGCACTCTGGTGAAACTAAGTATGCACTGCTGACTGAGTGAAATAGCTGTCTATTGTTTTCACACGACTCTAGAGATATACTCTTATTCTGAGGGAGCAAAGTTGTCATGTTTAAGCGGTTGTCGGAAACTGAATCCCTTCTTGTCTGAGCCAAGGGAGCTAGTCCCTCCCTATTTATTCAAGAACGTTTCCAGTGACCTCTGAGCTAGCTGGCGCAAACCAAAATTAAGTTTAACATAGTCAGTAGAGACCTAGATGACCTCAGTCCTTCGTCTACACTGCTGTTTATGTTATTCCAATGCGCAGAGCCTATTGGGAAAATAGGAACTACACTACATGGCGCCCAACATTTGGTAAGGCGATAATCTAACGCAAGACACTAGAGTAACTCAGTCGGGCTTTTTCACACAGAACCCTTTCCCCGTAAAAACTCCAATAGATGTCTGGAGTGGGTGAAAGGTTAAATCCGCCGGAACTTAGTAGGATGAGAATCCTATGTATTAGTTTTTGGTTTGATCAACGTTGAAGGATACAGTGTTCCAAAATATTGTGCACCTAATCTTGGTTTCCTTCAAACTCGATCTGCAACAGAAAGCTTTCAGTCAGTTAAAATGACAGAAAGTCAAGACGAAAGGGAGCGAATAAGACTAGCAGCTCAACTTTTAGAGGAAGACACAAATCTCCATGAAACTGAACCGAATGCTATAATCATTCCGATCAATCTAAGAAGAACTATAACTCTAAAACTTATAGAAAATGGACTGACACCACAAGGTGGTACAGTCATATTCGTGATAGAGGCACATGAATATCTGCAGACAGAGGTATTCTATTCATGGATACATTTTCCAGCAGCACACGCTGTGACAAAAGACTTCCACTATTACAAAATAGAGGAACCTCCGGATGTATACACTCCTTTCGAAGAAGTGGAAATCCCACTAAAATACCAAGAGCTCCTGCTCTGGTTTAATGGCGCCCTAAAACATAATGATCACATCACCAGGCTCGGTCCACTAGTTAGACCAGGATCATCGTGGCCGGTTCTAGCCAGCTACACACATCATCCAGACATTGATAAGATGTCAGTTCCTGAACTTTTAGCTCAGCTAAAACTTTTAATCAAAATACATAGACAATTAGTCCAATATGTCATGTGGATTTCAATAGTCCAACCGACATTTAACATTCCACAGCAGACCCCTCACCAGGGGAGCATAAACAAAATCACACCACAGAACATACAATCATGTCTTGGTAAAGTACCCATAAAACGGGAACAAATTCCATTCTGGTTAGCACAGAAAATTACTCAAATAGAGGCTGTATTTCCAGATACTACTCCTACTGAGAAACACAGAATTCTGACTATCTGCCTCCCGATGGGGATCGCACCACATGTGGAGGACTGTGACACTTGGGGCACAATCTTTACTTCCATCTACACAAAAACACATGGTGTCCTGTCTATGGCGGTTATACCAGATGTATTAAGACAGATTCAAAATGAATACGGTCCAGAACCTGCCTTAACTCTTAGTATGAAATTACTAAAAGACTTCAAGCTGGTCTCGGCTATATTATTAGCCAACATAAAAGGTGAAGCAGCATCTGTGGCAATCCGCCAGAAATTGAAGGAAACAGATATAGCAGCCCAACCATTGGAACTTGCCAGAATCATACAAAAATCCTATGAAGAGCTAGGAAGAGATAGTTTGGGTGGGAAACCGATAAAACCCCAACTAACTGAAAATCCTGAAAAAACATTTATTAAAAATATTTTAAAGATTCCAAAAAAGAGTTGGGAAGGTAATAAACAAACCATTCCCAGGGAAAAATGTTTCCAGTCCAGAGGAAGGTCTCCTCAGCGTAGAAAGAGATCTCCAGGCTGAGAAGGCAAGTCTCCCCAAAGGGAACCCTCTGAAAAAAGATAAAACCTTAGAGATAGGGATAAAATAAGAAAACGAGACAGATATCAAGATATTGATACACGTCCCTCTAGATCCTTCTCACAGAATCTTTCTTGATCTTCCTCACAGAAATCGGAAAGAAGAGGACGGTCAGAACACAGAGAAGAGCACGTCAAATCCAAAGACAAGGAACCTGCTCATCAAAGTAAAAAATTACAATTTCCCAGAAAGAAGGTAGCAAGTATTAAAATTAAACATGCCGCGGATACTGAGGACACAGCTCAAAAACGGAGAGTGGGCACAGACAATGCTAGACATCGGAGCAGAAGTGACCATAGCTCACAAGACCTTGATGAATCTTCTGGAGACAGTGGACACGAATGAGTACATTCAAGTGGAAACTGCAGACACACAAGTTAGTGTGCCCCGCAAGCTATAAGAAATAACATTACGTATAGAGGGAGATAAAACCAGGAAAATAAAAACTCTCTTTTGGGAAAAACTTTTAAAAGGCTATGACATTCTCTTAGCTGAGAAAGACTGGCCACCAGAATTTGTCAGGGAGGGCCCTCATGGCGAAGAAATGATTATGCCTGCCTTCTCGAATCATATCCCAATTAATAAAAAATACATATATGCAAGAAAATGGGCAGTAGTGCAAGCTCCTGCTTTGTACAAAAATCATGTAGGATGGGATGAGGACTCACCTCACCACAAGATCCAGTTAAAAAATCAGCCCACTGCACAAAGGCAGTACCCAGTTAAACAAGAAGCTAAAAAGCAAGTCAGGGAGTTCTTAGATCAACTTGAATACCAAGGGGTGATCGAAACATGCACCTCTCAAATGAACAATCCTTTTGAGGTAATATGAATTTTTATGGTCAATTGTGTCCCCTAACTTAGACCCCAACGGCTCCATGTACGTGCTTCAAGTACATGTATGTTCCCTCCACAGCCAGCTATGAAGACGCAAATACATTTGCGTCCAACGTTAACATGTCCTCTTTCAGATCCACCATGAATGGGTCGAATATTCAGTTCCTAAGTATGCCGTGCCACCGTCTTTACATGGTGCACTTTCACGTTTTTCTGGCCCTGGCGAGTTAGGCCCTGATTCCTGCCAACGAGCCCTTTCTGCCTTCTGTCTCTGAAAACTGCAGCCTGCCGCTTCCATGACCCTTACCCTACTCCCTGTGCGGCGAGCGGTGCCCGGCTCGGCCTGCTTGCCTGCCAAGACTGTATTTTACCTTCAAGTTATCTGCTCCGCTCCTCGAAAATACATTCCTGTCTAGTGATTTAGGAAAACATCTCCCCAGCTGCAGAGCAAAGGGCCCGGCCTTTCTGTCTCCGTGCAAGTAATTCATTGCTCCTGTTACCATGGTAGGCCCATGGCCCCC
This sequence comes from Lissotriton vulgaris, assembly GCF_964263255.1. Taxonomy (NCBI): domain Eukaryota; kingdom Metazoa; phylum Chordata; class Amphibia; order Caudata; family Salamandridae; genus Lissotriton; species Lissotriton vulgaris. The sequence goes on along the minus strand of NC_141695.1, from coordinate 186,127,077 downwards.
TCGCATCTCATGTAGACACGTAGACACATATGCACGCACTAGCAGTCAGTATAGAATAGCCTTTGCCCGAGAGACCTTTCCTTCTAGATAATACAGTTCCTCAAACACAAGATATTAGATGTGATTTGGGTTTAGGTTGTTCTGACACGCCAGACTTCTGTCTCCCCGTATGGTGCTAAATGTCAAGTCCCCTTCACCCTCCAGTTCCACGTCAATCACACGTCATGCTGCTGCGTGCGCATCTCTGCCATATATTTCTGCTGACACTGCAGGATTCGTCTATGGATCCACCCATCTGTGACACCTTTCATGTGACGTTGTCTAGCACACACCTCCGTGTACGCCCTCGTGCACGCCTTCTGTTACGTTCATGCATTCTTATCTCTCTTCTCTCAGCTGTTACGCCTTCTCTACCCATCACCATTGAAATGCATTTACTATATATATGGTATTCTGTTAATAAAGTATTGTCTATCCCTTCCTGAACCTTCGTGGTGATGGAACATGATACCTGGTTCGAACCAATTCCTTTTTAAGAAATAAAACCCTTATAAACTCAAATGCCACGGACTCTGCCTCTCATTTTTTGATTGAGTTATTCTTATTGAACTTTACCGCATAGAAATTCAGCATAGGTAAATTTTATTTACCACATAATTGGCGCCCGAACAGGGACCCCTCCCCCACCTTACGCGCCGGCGGTGCGTTGCAGGCCTGGTCCCCTGCCACAGCCGTGACGGACAACTACGCGTACCTGCAGGATTTCCTGTATCTCCCTCAGGCCAACGGAGGTGACTGAGGCTGCGATCGACACCGAGACGAGGCGGTGAGGAGTGCGGAGGATCGCGACCAGAGCCCAGCTGAGAGAGCAAGGTTCGAGGTGTTCAGAGGCCCACCAGTTCCGAAGTTCCGAAGTACCTACGTCACGAGTCGAGTCGAGTCCAGTCCGGTCCAGTCCAGTGTCGAGTTTCTGAGGCTTTCCGTTCCGTGCTTCCCGGTGAGTACCGTTGCTGGGGACGCATCTAGACGGGTGCATTAATTTGTGTCCGGTCAAGATGGGTTTGGGTACACAGACCCGGTCTGCACTGTTTAGCAGTGTATCTGTACTGTTTAGCAGTATATCAAGTTATTGTTCGTTTTCAGAAACGTTTTAATGTGTTTCTATGTCGTGGTATGAGTGATTGTTTGATTTTCATTACTGTGTTTATTGTATTAGTAGTGTCCAAATCCGAGTAAGTATCACGTATCAAGTATCACGGCTAAAAATGCCGCTGTTTTCTAAACTGAAACAGATAGGAACTAGGAAAGGGATACTCGAGGAAGCTGTTCCCATCCCACCCAGGGACACTCCAGGATATTTTATGTACCACAAACACGGCTTAGACGCTGTATTATATCTCGACTTGTGGGTGGATTACACCAAGGATTTAGCAGAGAATCAGAGATGGCCCGCTACAGGGACATGGGATGCCGAGTGCATCATGAGAGTAGAAGAAGCATTATGGAAAAAGAAAGCCAGACAGTCACAGAAAGATGCCATTGAACTATGGCGTAAAGAATCACACAGACGGACAGAGAAAGTACTCAGAAAGATAGAGAAAAGTAGAGAGGATTCTGAAAAGGCCAAAGAAAAAGAACTACTAGAAGAAGGGGAACGAGTTAGAATGGAACAACACAACAGAAAAAGTAACGCACTTATGACAGGATTGTATCCAGTCCTGGCCGAGGGCCTGCCCAAGGCGACCCCGGAAACACCGAAAAATCTGCCCCCTCCATTGGTTCCGACTAAATTACGTCACACTACCACAGCAGACATTTTTATTTCATCATACTTGGATGATGTAGCTCCCGCATATGCTAGTATGCCTGCCCGTGTGCCACCTGCTGACGGTAACGCGCCCCCTGATCTTCAGCCCCCAGGTCCGCAACAGCAAACCCTTCCCGGTCTGCTTCCTCCACCCTTACCTGCACCCCCTATTAATCCGCAAAATCCGCATAATCCTTTTGGGCCTGGTGCGGTTCAGGCCCCGACTCAGTTACAGCAGGTACCAACCTTACAGCCAGGTTATGGTCAAGCCTCCGCTTCAGGAGGTGCTACCGAAGGTTATCAAACACCCCCACCGTTACACCGAGTGACAATGAGAGATTTAGCAAAGGCCCGGACACCTAAGGGTGCACCGGCAGAACAGCTTAGAAAAGAACTTACAGATTGTAGATATGACCCAGTGCCCGGTACAACAGGACCCTTGTTGCTAGCGTCCCTACGTTTGCGACGAGTTACAGATTATCTAATGTTACTACCAGGTATGCCGGATCACCTAGACAAATTGTAATATTTTATTAGAACAGGAGAAGGAATGGAATGTGTTGCCGAAGCCATGTCACGTCAGAAAGTAGAGAACAAAGGTTTATTAATGCGATTTATGGTTAACTGTTTAATAAGAGAACAAGATCAGGCAGGTTTTCCGCAAAATGAAATGGATAGACTGCATAGATGGAGCCAGAATATCGCGGATGGTAAACATGAGAAGGAGAACAGTGTACATACTATGGTTAGAAAGATCCGTAAAGAAATAATAGATATACATGCCCGGCGGGCCCCTGAAGAACATCTTGAATCAGACGGTCCGACTTCCTCGCAGGAGGAGGATGATACAGAGAATATAGCAGAAACTTCGCATCAGTCAGGCAAACAGATGATAGGATATGTAGGCCGAGGGAAATTTCCTAGACCGCATCCCTTTGATAGGCCCTTCGACAGACCCATTCGTAAACAAGAAACGTGTGAAAACCAGAAACATTACCTCTGTCCAATACCAGAAACATTCCACTCTGCTATGTCAAATCCGAAGACTCCTGAACATCTATTTCAGGCTACCGATAAAGTACTTCAAGAGCGAATGGGGTACCATGTACTCAATTCCATGGATGAACAAGAATTAGCCAGGTCAGCAGTACAATGGGCTGACAATTCTGATAAATATAAGGATGACACAGTAGCGCAAACATTTTTGAATCTTTCCCTAGACGAACAGCGACTAGCTGGTATGTACATGATACAGCATCTCCTCATTCTGTATAAAGGCCAACATTCTGATCCAGGTCCCTTGCCTGATGTACTAATAGAGTTACTCATGAATAAATGGAGAGGCCTGGGTACCGATTTAATTAAAGTAATTTTAGAACATCGACACAGATATAGTGCCTTACTGAATCCACAGTTTGTTTCAGCTCCACCCCCAGAAAGAAAGATGTTTTACATAGACAGACAAAATCCCTTACGAGAAGTGCATCCAGTCAGGAATGATGATAACACCCTTACACGTGTGTATGTATACACGCCCATAACTAAAATGGAATTGTTAGAAATGAAGAAAATAGTGCCCAGTCATGATAAAGACCCTGCAGGTTTTCACCGTGAAATAAAAGACATGTTACTCATGGGTGATTATACCTATCCCGACATTATGAAAATATTGAAAGTACTATTGCCTGCCGGCATTTACGAGAAACTCAAAGAAAAAGAATGGGAGGTGGGAGACAAAAAGATTGATTGGGCTGCATAAGAAAATGAAGAAGAGACCCGAACCCCAGGGTTGGGTCTTGAGGACAAAACTAAAGCATTACCAGGATTGTTAGTACAGGTCTTGCCACGATTATTAGCAACTAAAAAGGAGGACTGGGATGCTATCTCAGCCTGCAAACAGAAACCCGACGAAGATACTAGCGATTTTTATTCCCGATTTGAGAAATGTTTTATTATTAATAGTGGCCTGAAAGCAAGTAGCGAGTCATACCCACACCTTTTTGTATCCAAATTAGTTGAGGATTCTCTGCCCCAAGTTAAGAATCGTGTACTAAAAGTCGAGAGCACATGGCAAGCAAACACGCCTTCACAAATGTTACAAATGTTACAGTACCACCAGAACAGGATTAGAGAAGAACATGATCACAAACAAAGACGTATGAAAGACACGAAAATGAAAATGCTAGTTCCTCAGTCAGTTCCAACTGACGGTCAGAAAAGGGGTATGCCACAGTCCAATAATTCAGCAGCTCCTGTTAAAGGGACATGCAACTATTGTAAACAGCCAGGCCACTATATAAACGATTGTGCAGTTTTGAAACATAATATAGCTACAGGTAAAACTAAAGAAAGACCACGTCAACCTAGACAAGACCAGGCCCAACAACACGTTCCACAGAATGTACAGCCTATGCATGCCCCACAACAGACAGTACAGACCGTAGCGGTACCACAGCCCCAACCGATTGCCGCAACACAACATGCAACTCAGCAGATGTACCAGTATGCACAAACTGATTATCCCGATTATCAGCGATATACATGAAACAGCCTAGAGAGGGAGGTTGGCTTGCCTCTTATTGAGGTTCCTGTGGATCAAGAGGGTCCTTACGTGCATAGTCAAGTATTAGGAAAAGATAGAAAGTTTTTGATTGACACAGGGGCAAGCCGAACAACAATCAGTCACGACGAGGTTCCAGGGGCACCCCTCTCAGGCTCACAGAATGTTTCCCTTGGATTTTCAGGCAAGCCTATTGTAAATGAAGTATTGAAACCAGTACCACTTTTAGTTGGTCCGTTGTCTCGCACTACAGATCTATTGCTCACGAAATCATGTCCAGAAAACTTGTTAGGTATCAAAACACTGAAGGCTCTAGGTGCTGTGATATGTTGTTCTCCGGAAGGAGTAAGATTGTTCTTGCGTGACTTTAAGGGTCACTATGTGTTGAGAGATATTGATCCCAGATTACAGAATGTTCCTGCACATTTATGGGCACAAGGCCCCACTGATGTAGGTTGTATGCACATCACTCCATATCGTGTCACACTCAAGCCAGGAGTAATACTACCACGAATCCGACAATACAAGTTACCCCCAGATGCTGTAGTGGCTTTACTGAAATCATTGACGAGCTCATTGCACAAGGAGTGGTTGTAGAAACCGACTCGAATCTATGTAATTCCCCTATCATTCCAATTCTTAAACGTACTGATCCGAATGCACCTCCAGTTTATCGATTAGTGATCAATTTACGAGAATTGAACAAATGCATTGTCCCACAGTATCCTGTGGTTCCAGACATCTCTTCATTATTGACAGCTATTGATTCAGAGGCAACGTTCTTTACTGTAATTGATCTGAAGAACGCCTTCTTTAGTGTCCCAATTGACCCAGAAAGCCAATATCTTTTCGGATTCTGTTTAAATGGCCGAAGCTTCAAATTTGCACGCGCACCTCAAGGATTCACAGAAAGCCCCAGCATCTATAGCCAAGCACTGAAAAGACAACTTGACAGTATTCATATGCCTGACAACACTGCCTTACTGCAGTATATCGATGATCTATTGATCACCGCCCGAAGTGAACCAGAATGTGAACAAGCATCACTGACGGTTTTGCATTTCTTGGCTGACAAGGGAAGCAAGGTGTCCCCTTTGAGGCTGCAATTCTGTGTTCAGCAAGTGGTTTACCTTGGGCACTTGCTGTCCAAAGGGGGGAGACAGCTAACGCCTGACCGTATCCAGTTAATTGTAAACATGTCACAACCCAAGACACAAAAGGAGGTACGGGCCTTTATAGGCCTCACTTCTTACTGCAGACAATGGATTCCTCAGTATGCATTTCTAGCCAAGCCACTCATACAGTTGACAACTCAGGAGGCAGCGACATCGACTGTCCTCCCTTGGACTCAGGAACATACACAAGCTTTTGATGACTTAAAGAAAGCCCTATGTCAAGCACCAGTTTTAGCGACACCATGTTACAGTAAGCCTTTTACGCTTTTTGTCACAGAACGCGAAGGTACTGCATTGTCAGTACTTACCCAGAATCAAGCAGGCTCACACAAACCGTGTGCTTATTTTTCTAGTGCATTAGATCCAGTAGCCCAGGCTCTGCCTGCGTGCTTAAAATCTGTAGCAGCAACAGCTCTAGCAATCAGACAAAGTGATTCCATAGTGTTAGGACACCAGTTGACAGTACAAGTTCCACATTCCGTGGAAGTTCTTTTAAACAGAACACAGACTCAGCACTTGACTATAGCAAGATTGACAGGTTACAAATTGACATTGTTTCAGCCACACATAGAAATCAGACGTTGCAATACATTGAACCCTGCTACACTTCTGCCATTAAGTGAGACTAAAAAGGAGGACTGGGATGCTATCTCAGCCTGCAAACAGAAACCCGACGAAGATACTAGCGATTTTTATTCCCGATTTGAGAAATGTTTTATTATTAATAGTGGCCTGAAAGCAAGTAGCGAGTCATACCCACACCTTTTTGTATCCAAATTAGTTGAGGATTCTCTGCCCCAAGTTAAGAATCGTGTACTAAAAGTCGAGAGCACATGGCAAGCAAACACGCCTTCACAAATGTTACAAATGTTACAGTACCACCAGAACAGGATTAGAGAAGAACATGATCACAAACAAAGACGTATGAAAGACACGAAAATGAAAATGCTAGTTCCTCAGTCAGTTCCAACTGACGGTCAGAAAAGGGGTATGCCACAGTCCAATAATTCAGCAGCTCCTGTTAAAGGGACATGCAACTATTGTAAACAGCCAGGCCACTATATAAACGATTGTGCAGTTTTGAAACATAATATAGCTACAGGTAAAACTAAAGAAAGACCACGTCAACCTAGACAAGACCAGGCCCAACAACACGTTCCACAGAATGTACAGCCTATGCATGCCCCACAACAGACAGTACAGACCGTAGCGGTACCACAGCCCCAACCGATTGCCGCAACACAACATGCAACTCAGCAGATGTACCAGTATGCACAAACTGATTATCCCGATTATCAGCGATATACATGAAACAGCCTAGAGAGGGAGGTTGGCTTGCCTCTTATTGAGGTTCCTGTGGATCAAGAGGGTCCTTACGTGCATAGTCAAGTATTAGGAAAAGATAGAAAGTTTTTGATTGACACAGGGGCAAGCCGAACAACAATCAGTCACGACGAGGTTCCAGGGGCACCCCTCTCAGGCTCACAGAATGTTTCCCTTGGATTTTCAGGCAAGCCTATTGTAAATGAAGTATTGAAACCAGTACCACTTTTAGTTGGTCCGTTGTCTCGCACTACAGATCTATTGCTCACGAAATCATGTCCAGAAAACTTGTTAGGTATCAAAACACTGAAGGCTCTAGGTGCTGTGATATGTTGTTCTCCGGAAGGAGTAAGATTGTTCTTGCGTGACTTTAAGGGTCACTATGTGTTGAGAGATATTGATCCCAGATTACAGAATGTTCCTGCACATTTATGGGCACAAGGCCCCACTGATGTAGGTTGTATGCACATCACTCCATATCGTGTCACACTCAAGCCAGGAGTAATACTACCACGAATCCGACAATACAAGTTACCCCCAGATGCTGTAGTGGCTTTACTGAAATCATTGACGAGCTCATTGCACAAGGAGTGGTTGTAGAAACCGACTCGAATCTATGTAATTCCCCTATCATTCCAATTCTTAAACGTACTGATCCGAATGCACCTCCAGTTTATCGATTAGTGATCAATTTACGAGAATTGAACAAATGCATTGTCCCACAGTATCCTGTGGTTCCAGACATCTCTTCATTATTGACAGCTATTGATTCAGAGGCAACGTTCTTTACTGTAATTGATCTGAAGAACGCCTTCTTTAGTGTCCCAATTGACCCAGAAAGCCAATATCTTTTCGGATTCTGTTTAAATGGCCGAAGCTTCAAATTTGCACGCGCACCTCAAGGATTCACAGAAAGCCCCAGCATCTATAGCCAAGCACTGAAAAGACAACTTGACAGTATTCATATGCCTGACAACACTGCCTTACTGCAGTATATCGATGATCTATTGATCACCGCCCGAAGTGAACCAGAATGTGAACAAGCATCACTGACGGTTTTGCATTTCTTGGCTGACAAGGGAAGCAAGGTGTCCCCTTTGAGGCTGCAATTCTGTGTTCAGCAAGTGGTTTACCTTGGGCACTTGCTGTCCAAAGGGGGGAGACAGCTAACGCCTGACCGTATCCAGTTAATTGTAAACATGTCACAACCCAAGACACAAAAGGAGGTACGGGCCTTTATAGGCCTCACTTCTTACTGCAGACAATGGATTCCTCAGTATGCATTTCTAGCCAAGCCACTCATACAGTTGACAACTCAGGAGGCAGCGACATCGACTGTCCTCCCTTGGACTCAGGAACATACACAAGCTTTTGATGACTTAAAGAAAGCCCTATGTCAAGCACCAGTTTTAGCGACACCATGTTACAGTAAGCCTTTTACGCTTTTTGTCACAGAACGCGAAGGTACTGCATTGTCAGTACTTACCCAGGATCAAGCAGGCTCACACAAACCGTGTGCTTATTTTTCTAGTGCATTAGATCCAGTAGCCCAGGCTCTGCCTGCGTGCTTAAAATCTGTAGCAGCAACAGCTCTAGCAATCAGACAAAGTGATTCCATAGTGTTAGGACACCAGTTGACAGTACAAGTTCCACATTCCGTGGAAGTTCTTTTAAACAGAACACAGACTCAGCACTTGACTATAGCAAGATTGACAGGTTACAAATTGACATTGTTTCAGCCACACATAGAAATCAGACGTTGCAATACATTGAACCCTGCTACACTTCTGCCATTAAGTGAGACAGACCCTTTGGCACATGATTGTATTGAAGTCATTACCATTACGACGAAACCCAGACAAGACTTGACAGACACTGCATTACCAGATCCAGACCTGACACTTTATGTGGATGGTTCATGTATGAGAACAAGTACAGGAGAGTTAGTGGCCGCCTACGCAGTCACGACCGAAACTGAAGTCATAGAAACAAATTGTATTGACATTCTGTCAGCCCAAGCAGCAGAGCTCATCGCTCTGACTCAAGCTTGTATTCGAGCAAAGAACAAGAGAGTTAACATATACACAGATTCACGTTATGCCTTTGGAGTCGTACACGACTTCAGTGTACTCTGGCGAGAGAGAGGTTTTTTGACCTCTCACGGAGCCAAAATCCAGCACGGTCCCCTCATTCAAGCTCTGTTAGACGCAATACATTTGCCTACAGCGATATCCATCATGAAATGCAAGGCACATACGAAAGTCACAGATACCATTTCCCAGGGTAACGACCTGGCAGATCGAACGGCCAAGCATACAGCTCAGACTCAGACTCACGCAACTGACCTGACAAAGACAATAGTTCCAACACCAATACATTGCATGACAGTTAGAGATCCCGCCCTAGATGTAATTGACATACAGACACATGCTACACCAGACGAAATCAAGAAATGGATTGAACTAGGAGGGATCCAGACAGAACAGGGATGGATGACGAAGGGGAAAGCCACATGGTTTCTCCCTGACTCTATGGTTCAAGTTATCATTAACACAGTACATAGTCCTGCACATTTAGGAGAAAAAGCCATGCTAGACAGTATTCAAAACCTTTGGTTCAATAAACATTTACGAGCAGCAGCCAAACAGAAAGTGCGTACTTGCATGATTTGTTGTCAGTTCAACCCAGGTAAAAGCATTCCCGTAGAGCAAGGTGGATTTCATCCTCCCGATCACCCTTTTGAAGTCCTCCAGATGGATTATATCCAGATGGAACATTGTCGAGGATTCAAATATGTCCTCGTAGTTGTATGTGCACTCTCCCGTTGGACAGAAGCATATCCAGTCCCAGATTACACTAACCCTGGGCGGAGTTCGCGGAGTGGGGCTTCGCGGAGCTACGCGAAGTGGGCGAGAAACTACGCCCACCTCCGGCGGGCGGCCGCGCATGCGCATTTTCTCGTGAAAATGCGCATGCGCGGCCACCCGCCCATGCGCATTACTGATAAAGACGGAAGACGGAAGATAACGAGCCCCGGGGAACGCGGCGGCCAGCGGCGGCAAGGTAAGTGCTTTTTAAATTATAGCATTCTTTTATTTTAAAGTATTTAGGGAGGGCGGGAGGGAGGCGGGTGGCGGCCAGCTACGCTCCGTCTGCGGAGCGTGCGTAGTGCCGCCTGGCTCCGCCAGCTCCGCAAAATGCGGAGTGGGCGGAACTACGCACACTCCGTGCACGGAGCGTAGCTGGCCGCCCACCCCTAGATTACACTGCTCCGACCACTGCCAAGCAGCTGGTTCGTGAATTTTTCCCCAGGTATGGCTTGCCTCGTATCGTATAGTCAGATAACGGTCAGCCATTCTCGTCCGAGCTTATGAAGCAGGTATCACTCCTGCTAGGTTATCAATGGAAGTTCCACTGTGTCCGACATCCCGAAGCAGCAGGTCTCGTAGAGAGACATAATCAGACCCTGAAAATTTGCCTTGCCAAAATCTGTAGAGAGAAAGGCGTTGACTGGATAGTAGCCTTACCAGTTGCACTCTTTTACATGAGAATGATCGCACATTCAAGAACAGGGCTATCCCCGTATGAAGTGGTCTTTGGTAGGCCACTGAATATGTGGGGGACGCCTCTGCCTCGTAAAATCACTGATGTTGACTGTACTATGCTGACAGATTACCTTGCCTCTTTGATGTCTACACTACAATCTTGTCGTTCACAGGTAGCTGCAGCCTTTCCCGACAACACCGAGGCGAAGCCACACGCAATTGTTTCGGGGGACCTGGTGCTCGTGAGGAACTTTGACAGGAGGAGTCCGTTGGAGCCCCGTTGGCAAGCGCCGAAGCTCGTGTTATTAACAACAAGGACCGCGGTCAAGGTGGAGGCCCGCAAGGGCTGGCTTCACTCGAGTCATATTAAAAAACATTATGGACTGTCTCCGAAACTAGACTCCCAGCCCTGCCCCCTTCCAGAGACTGATACAAAGCTCCCCCTGGTAGAGAAAACTCCTTCCCAGGAATTCCGCATGAAGTTGAGGTCTAGCAAGTCAGACAGTTTAATTGTTTAAGTCCTCCCCTAGGTGAATCGGTTAGACACGTTTCTGACATGTACCCCCTAGACCCCAATAGAGAGAGAGATAGACAGAAACAGATCAAGAAACATGAATATTGTAAATCTCTCCGTAGTCACTGCATAGTGACATTATTGATTATGTTTTTTCCGAGTCTTTTGATTATTGCTGCAAGTATACTGTTACACATATATTTTCCTGTGGTGCATGGTTTAGTTTAATGAACTCTTTAGATTCTGATTCCGTAGTTTACCAAGGTAATTGGGTATGGGGAAATCTGAACACAGTTCTGCATAAAGTATGTTTCCCTGACAAGGAGGGTCTTCCCCAAAGGACAGGGACAGATCTAGAAAACGAAGTATATGGATTAGGTAATTTTACACTTAACCTCATGATTCTGAATGTTGAATCCGAAACCGAACCAGTTTGGCCCGCTATGTCCGTATTACCAGTCAAAGGTGAATTATGTGTCAGAAAGAATGGTTCAGTACACCTGGGTCATAGTAGATGTACTACTGTGATCGAATTCAGTGATAAAGGCAAGTCTACTTTTAAAGCTTCCCGTCATTCTTATTTCATTTGTGGACATACAGCATATATACGCTTACCTCTAGATTGGGATGGTACTTGTTACATTGCATTCCTTCTGCCACCTGTTTTCCTAGCCCCTCCTGATTATCATAGGGACTCCCATCTAGTACACATTAGACCACAGAGAGATCTCCCGATTGTCGACTACACTGAAACGGCATGGGAGCAGCATACAGATTTCAATAAAGGTTTCTTTCCCTATTTAGGTGCTGTCTTTAATAGTAAACTGATACGTAAATTAACCAGAACCCTCGAGGCAGTAGTGAATGAAACTACTTCTGCCCTAGGCAACTTAACAGAGGAGCAGTCTGCTATGCGGATTGTTGTTCTTCAAAATCGTCTTGTCCTTGACGTCATCCTGGCCGATAGGGGCGGAGCTTGTAGAGTCATCGGATCGAGTTGCTGTGTTTTCATTCCAGAAAACGCACCATCAGTATATAGAGCCATAACCCGTCTGCATAAAATTGCAAGTCAGATACACCAGAATCCAGGCACCTGGACTTGGTCCGGTTGGTTCTGGAGTGTACTATCAGCCTGGGGATGGAAGGTCCTATCCTTCCTCGGAATTGCCCTTCTCATAGTGTTCAGTTGTTGCCTATGTTTACAATGTGGGCCAGCGATTTGCGGCTTGTGCGCCACATCATGTATTCCCCATTCAAGTCCACGTTCTAAATCCCGTCAGAAAAAGGAAGAGCAAATGATGTTATATGAACAAATTGATAGACTAATGAAGATCGATATATCATGAAGGGTCCGTAGGGGACAAGGAGGGAATGAGGTAATATGAATTTTTATGGTCAATTGTGTCCCCTAACTTAGAGCCCAACGGCTCCATGTACGTGCTTCAAGTACATGTATGTTCCCTCCACAGCCAGCTATGAAGACGCAAATACATTTGCGTCCAACGTTAACATGTCCTCTTTCAGATCCACCATGAATGGGTCGAATATTCAGTTCCTAAGTATGCCGTGCCACCGTCTTTACATGGTGCACTTTCACGTTTTTCTGGCCCTGGCGAGTTAGGCCCTGATTCCTGCCATCGAGCCCTTTCTGCCTTCTGTCTCTGAAAACTGCAGCCTGCCGCTTCCATGACCCTTACCCTACTCCCTGTGCGGCGAGCGGTGCCCGGCTCGGCCTGCTTGCCTGCCAAGACTGTATTTTACCTTCAAGTTATCTGCTCCGCTCCTCGAAAATACATTCCTGTCTAGTGATTTAGGAAAACATCTCCCCAGCTGCAGAGCAAAGGGCCCGGCCTTTCTGTCTCTGTGCAAGTAATTCATTGCTCCTGTTACCATGGTAGGCCCATGGCCCCCTCGCATCTCATGTAGACACGTAGACACATATGCACGCACTAGCAGTCAGTATAGAATAGCCTTTGCCCGAGAGACCTTTCCTTCTAGATAATACAGTTCCTCAAACACAAGATATTAGATGTGATTTGGGTTTAGGTTGTTCTGACACGCCAGACTTCTGTCTCCCCGTATGGTGCTAAATGTCAAGTCCCCTTCACCCTCCAGTTCCACGTCAATCACACGTCATGCTGCTGCGCGCGCATCTCTGCCATATATTTCTGCTGACACTGCAGGATTCGTCTATGGATCCACCCATCTGTGACACCTTTCATGTGACGTTGTCTAGCACACACCTCCGTGTACGCCCTTGTGCACGCCTTCTGTTAGGTACATGCGTTCTTATCTCTCTTCTCTCAGCTGTTACGCCTTCTGTACCCATCACCATTGAAATGCATTTACTATATATATGGTATTCTGTTAATAAAGTATTGTCTATCCCTTCCAGAACCTTCGTGGTGATGGAACATGATACCTGGTTCGAACCAATTCCTTTTTAAGGAATAAAACCCTTATAAACTCAAATGCCACGGACTCTGCCTTTCATTTTTTGATTGAGTTATTCTTATTGAACTTTACCGCATAGAAATTCCGCATAGGTAAATTTTATTTACCACACTTTGTTTCCTGTCTCCAAGCCAGACGATTCATATCGTCTAGTTTTGGACTACAGACACCTTAACTCATGTTGAAAAACATTTGCAGTACAAAACTCACATAGTGCAGCACTAATGAATAACATTGTGCGCAAAAAATATAAATCGACATTAGACATCTCTAATGGATTCTTCTGTCAAACGATTGCACCTGAAAGCAGGTATTTGACTGCTTTCTCAATATTTGGATCGCAAAAACAGTTTTGCCGACTCCCACAGGGATTCAAGAATAGCCCAGGATTATTCTCAGCAAGGGTAACAGAGTTACTACAAATATATGATGATGAAGCATTATTATATGTCGATGACATCTATCTCACAGATGATGACCTGGAGAATCACTTAAAAAGGGTGAACACCATAATACTTGGACTAGCCTCAGAGGGTTACAAATTCAACTTTAAAAAGTCACAAATTGCCATCTAACTGTCCTGTTTTTAGGATACAAATGATCAAGTGAAGGCAAAAGCCTGGCAGACAATTTCGCAGAGAAATGTGCTGTACTCCAAGCACCAAAAACGCTGAAGAATTTACAATCACTACTAGGTTTCCTGAATTTCGGAAGAACATACATTCTAAATTATGCTGAGAGGGTTAAACCTCGCTATGAACTAATAAAACCAGATTTCAAACAAATGAATTGGACTCAGAAACACACAAACATTTTAAGATCACTACAAACAGATATGTTAACTAAAACAAAATTGCAAACACGTGAAAACGTACGCAACCTTGTAATCCGAGTCATCCCAGGAAGATGCAGATTTACATACCTGACCTTTAATGAAGGAGAAACGGTACCTATAGCTTACAAATCACATTTATACACTGAAACTGAAATGAAATTCAGCTCCACAGGAAGAATTCTAACGGCGGTTAGAACTTCTGTAGCAAGAGAAAGAGCCCTAGCCCAAGGCAAGAGAGTAACTGTTTATACAGCAGAATCAGCCCTTGAGGCGTTAACAAGCCCAGTCAATCTAAAAACAGTGGCATTAGATCCAGAATGGATACAATGGGAGAATTCTATTACTGCAGAAGACGTAAAATACTATTTTGACCCGAAGCTGAAAAAACTAGATGATCTAGAATACGAACAAGAATATCCTCTGCCAATCGAAATTCTGCCTATAGAAATATATACCTGCGTGATCTATATGGACAGATTCGCACAACACTTTGATGTAGAAAACAAATCCTATGATGCAGCTTGCGCGATTGTTAAAGGTCCCTGGCGCTCTGGTAAATTCAAACCAATGATTACCAAAACGGAATCACTCAGGAAATGTTCAGCTCAGCGAGCTTAAATAAGAACTTTAAAGATGGCACTTGAAAATGCCGATCGAGAATTCCCCACACTAATGGTGTGCGATTCGTATTTTTGCGTCAACTCCTATAACAATGACATGCAGACATTGATCAAAAATGGTTACAAAGATGAGACAGGTGCTACAATAAAGCATAAAAGGCTTTGGGAACAAGTAGTTCTTTTGGAGAAAGAACTACGAAAGACTCACGTGATACACGCATTGAGTCATCGACGTGATGGCGTTCACGTTGCAGGGAATTCATTGGCTAATACAGCCGCAGTGGAAGAGGTTTGACCGGCTTCCGTAGCCACAAAAAAGCGTTCAGAAAAACACATAGATGGGGAAACCATGCTAGCGGTGAAAGCCTCATTAAAAGGTGATTATTCAGCATTAGCTCTCAACTATCCACTCAGTAATACATACATAACTGATGCAAACTCCGTTCCTTTTGCTCAAGTCCCTGGAGTGGGGGATAGAGTAATTCCAAACACGAACCGGAGAGTCTTCCTGATTGAAGACGCACACATGGGGTTGGGTGTGAGGCATCAAGAGATCCTAAAATCTCTGATGGAACTACAATCGGAGTACTGGTGGCCTGGAATGAGCGTAAATATCTACTATTTTGCAAAAAATTGCAAGGACTGCAACAGAGATCGCAGTTGTGAACCGGTCCAGCCTGTAGCCCAGATACCACTATTAGATAGCATCAGGCGATCTATAACGCAGAAATCCAGTCGGAGAAATGCGTCCCCATAATTACTAAGACTAGATTCACTTAAAATGTAGACACCAGCATTCGGCTGACGCCAGAACTGTTATAAAAGATTTGTGAGTCTTTATCGGCACATACGCAATTGGCATGCTACATTCTGATCAGGGTCCTGCATTTAGCTCTCGAGCTTACAAAGAGGCCATGAACAGAATGGGCATCGCATTGCTGTATTCTTCTCCCTTTCATCCACGAGGGAAATGCGGTTGTGGAAAGAAAAACCGGGACATAAAGCAATCTATAACGGCGAGGGTATTAGGTTCGGGTGATGGGTGGGTCAAACATTTAACAAGTGTCCAACATAGTCTTAATAATCTGCCAAGAATCTCTATAGAAGGTCTAACTCCATACGAACTATTGTTCGGAACTAGAATGCACATTCAGGACCTCGATAGTCACATTTAAATGAAAAAAGAAAAAACCTGAGTAACATAAAGTTGAAACTACAGCCGACAGCCACTGAAGAAAAACCACCTGTCCCAGCAAGACCTGTCTGGATTCCAAAATTGGGGATCTGGTCAGAGAAAAGATCGCGGTAAAGAAGGAATTTAGGCCTTCTTACAGAAAAGCAGTACCTGTCTTAGCTGTCAGCGGAACAAGATCAGTAGTACTACCGCCTCTTGCTGGTAAAAAGGAGAACCGAGTTTTATCCATCGACCTGGTAAAACCACAATCATGTGGCCAATAATAAGTAGTAGGCCAAGTGGACTCCCAAGAAATAGCAGAATACCAAAGTTTGCTACATTCCAGGAGGCTCATGCTGAAAGACTAATCAAATTGGAGAAATCTGCAATGAATAAAAAAGGACTATGCAATAATGCCATGGAACTTGTGCCTCTTGAAACCCAAATAGTAACAGTTCGTCAAGAAACACCAATCTACAATGATGTAGCCTCAGACTATTCTATGAAACAAAGAAAAATGCAAAAGCAAATGAAAATCCGGAAGCTATTCCAACAATTGACAGAACTGCATCAGGCTACTTCATCAACTTCGACAGTTTCTCTGAAGATCCAAGCGAACATGAAGAAACGCCTCCAACAAAAAGTTTTAAAAACAAAGTAATTGAACTTTCTCACCAACTGAAAGAGACATATCTAATTATGACATTTTGGGCCCGGTCAAGCTCTTGAAGTATCCTCACCAGCTCAAGATTTCATTAAGTGATTTTGTGACACCTAGTAGCTTCTCTGATGACTGGGACTTTGAAAACATTAATAATATTATGTCAGATTTAGTAATGTCAGCCAAATTTACAGAACAAGATTACTTGCAGGGTTCATCCAATTATGAAGAGCTTTACTGCTACAACCATTATGGTGATCACTATTTGCATAAAAGTGCTCAGCCTAGAAATGTTTTATCTTTTAACCAGTGGGAACACTGTCCAACTCCACCTAAAGACAGTTCGAAAAAGTTTTCTGAGAAATTCCAATACTTCTCAGGTTTTAATAACAGTGATCCAAGAACGTTTTATTTTAAATTGTCAAATAGAACAGGAATGAAAACAATGTTGACAAATACTAAATTGATTTATTCAGAACATTTTTATGACAAGATGTCTACATTAGGTTTCGAATTTTGGAAAAACACCATTGAAACAAAAACAATTTGGGGTTCCAAAGATTGGCAAGTACAAGGCCTAGAAGCACTGTTTAGGGCCTGCATGATCCCAGAACAAATGATATTCTTGAATGAAACAGTTCAACAAAGTACTTGTCTTGGCCTAGCTAAGATAAAAGACATGAATACACCGTCTATTCCGAAACCCATGCCTGATAGTGACAGCAACACTGATGTGGAGATAGACGTTTCTAATATTTTATACCAAAACAGAACACGTACTGATTGGAAAAAGTGGTTGATCTGGCCAACAGACACGAATAACTGTCAAGATAGATTCCTGAACAAAACACAGGGGTTCAAAATGCCCAGACCAGACCCTAGATATTCCCAGAGAAAACATCCAGGGATAGTTACAAAATACAGTGTAGGGAAACTATGCCTCGGATGGCTACAGAAATCCATACTGGCTGAAATTAAGCAACACTTGACTTTACTTAAAGACGGTGCTGACTTGCGTGATTTCATAATGGGACCACGCAAACAGCGTCAAAAACGTTTCATAGCGGCCGGTGTATACGCTGCATAAAACGAAGCATGGAAAGTAATGCAAATTGAGACAGCAGAAAAAATACGAGAAATTGATCGTAAAAATTTGGAAAAATAACTTTCTGTTGTGGACAATGTGTTAACGACTCTGTCTTCCAGAATATATTCACTGGACAGCATTGTATAGTCTGCCTTTAATATAATAGACCAGGACTTGCTAATGTTACAACATGATCAGTCTCAATTACATTCTATTGTACAGCTTGTATGGACGCTGCAAAATCTGCGTTCAGGCTACGTACCATGGCGTTTAATCAACACAACGCCATTATTCGGTATCTGTAACCTTACTGATAAACAAATCAGTTTGGCACAAAAAAGAGCAGACTATACGATTCTGAGCATTGAAAAACTCGAGAGATTACCTTTGACAATGTCAGAGAGACTTGTCATCAAATGGATAATACATGGAACGATTACAATTCCGATAACAACTTTCCAGTTTAATTTCTGTCAAGAGTATATACCAGCAGGCCAGTATGAAAGGTTGGGTAAAGAATACATCAAATCAACCTGGAATTTACCTTATACACACATATGTTATAGTGAAGGAAACAAGGAGGTATTTCTTAGTGGTAAGAATTGTAAATAATCACTAAGTGGTACACTTCTGTGTCAAGGCATTAATTTGCATGGAGCCTGCGAAGGGTCTTCAAACAACCTTTCATGTCACCTGCACGGCACGCCTGCAAAACAGATAGAGCCGTTTTTTAGACCACTTTCTAACGGTAGTTACATTTTAATAAGTGACCACAGCTGTTGTGGCATGCTGCCAGGAAAAGCCTGTCTGACATCTGTAACTTCCAGGGCCATTTGCTGTATGCAAGTATTGTATCCACACAGCAATCCAGATATGGGGGCTGCGTTATGGCCTCGGTTGAATATCTCTTCTATTGGAATTAATACTTTAAGCAGAATAAAGTCTATTCTTTTACAAACAACTGTGCCTCTAACGTCATCAAAAGAAACATATGATCTGCAAGTTGCAAGGACAACAACAGAGATACATACCCTTTTATCAACAAATTGCCCCGTACATTTCGTAGAAGTGTTGAGCCAAATCTTAAACATGTCTGATACTATTGGCATTGAAGATGACTTTAAGAAAAAAATTTCGGGACTGTTAACACCCTTTGAAACAGTTCTGGGCATCTTCCCGAATTGTGTCCATTCTGTCTTTGGCGGCCTACCCTTGATCTTGGGACTCGTGGCAGGAATTTTATTTTTGCTTCTTCTGCACCGATATGGCAAGCCAATCCACAGGCAAGACTCTAGCAACGATGGAAGAAACGATCCTAGCAATACAATACCAAGACCGTATCACTAAGGTCCTTGGATTGGCCCGGCTAAGAGATCTGAGTACAACCTGGTTTCTTTCATTCAGACCAATCTGGCAAAATTGCATCATACCTGTGCTTCAATGTCTGCTATGCAGAGAAGAATGCGTGTTGGACATCTGTCGAGCAGTCACTCCCCAGGCTCCCTGCTCGAGCTGGTATTGTTGTGCTGCGCTTGTGAACTGGCGTTTACATCTTTAGCTCGATAATTTCACTGAGACTGTTGTAACGCTAATTATTGCAGTCTGCCTCATTTTATCAGCATATAATTAATTGTAGCGCATTTGCATTCATTCATTTTGCATTCATTGTGCCTTCGTTGCATTAATCTCTGGCGCTTTGTTGATTCTACCATCCGCTGCCATTTTGTTGTTGTTGTCCCTGCAAGCCCGTCCTCTAGAGCCCGCCCCGCCTCCCAGCTGAGCCTCCCTCCCACTGACCACATACGTCGCTCCCATACCTGGAAGCGCTGTGACCGTCTCGTCGCTGCTGTGAGCGGTCGCTCCCCAGGCTCCCTGCTCGAGCTGGTATCGTTGTGCTGCGCTTGTGAACTGGCGTTTACATCTTTAGCTCGATAATTTCACTGAGACTGTTGTAACGCTAATTATTGCAGTCTGCCTCATTTTATCAGCATATAATTAATTGTAGCGCAATTGCATTCATTCATTTTGCATTCATTTTGCCTTCGTTGCATTGATCTCTGGTGCTTTGTTGATTCTACCATCCGCTGCCATTTTGTTGTTGTTGTCCCTGCAAGCCCGTCCTCTAGAGCCCGCCCCGCCTCCCTGCTGAGCCTCCCTCGCCCCTCCCCCACCACCCATTTATGACAGATGCACTTGCACGCAACGTTCACGTGCAGCGGAAGCGCCCCATGCGCGCCGAAGGTGCGCCAAAGGTAAGCCCGTCTATGCCCGTCCGCGCCTGGACTGCGCCCAGCGCCTGTCCCCCTGGTTCCCGCCGCTCCCAACCCACTAGAATCACTTATGCCACCGCAACTCTCCTCGCCCTCAACCCGGACGCTCACCACAATGCTGCGTAGCTATCCCAGGACGTACCCACGGCCCATTCTCCTGCAAGTTCCACTGTTTCAGGACCCTCACCAAACCCACTTCCTCCACACACAGCTCCGACTTCAACCGCCTAAAGTGCATCCTGCTTAACACCCGCTCGGTCCATAGACACGCTACAGAACTCTGGGACCTACTCGACACTACATCACCTGACATTGCCTTCCTTACTGAAAAATGGATGAACACATCCTCAGCACCCGACATCGCCATAGCCATACCGGACTCTTACAAGATTATCCGAAAAGACCGCACCAATCAAACTGGAGGAGGCATCGCCATCATCCATAGGAACACCATCAAAATCACGACCAGCTCCGACGATAATCTTGCAACCGCCGAACATCTCCACTTTCATATCCACACCGACCCTAGGACCACACTTAGAGGCACCCTCATCTACATGCCTCCAGGAACCCGCACTCAATTCAGCGACGACATCACTGACTTTGTCAGCCCACATGCCCTCGCCTCCGAGAACTACATTCTATTAGGAGACCTCATCTACCACCTTGAAAACAAACAAGACAGCAACACCACCACCCTTCTGGACAACTTGGCCAATTTCGGACCTAAACAACTTGTCAACACCCCCACCCACACGGCCGGACACACGCTCGATCCTATCTTCACCTCCAGCAAGCACATCTCCTTCAATCGCACTACAGCTCTCCACTGGACAGACCACAGCTGTGTTCACTTCAGCTACAAAACCACCCTGACCCACAACCGTCCACAACCTATTCCTCGGAGAAACTGGAATAAAATCACCTCCGACCAACTCCTCACATCACTCAGCCAAAACCCTCCCACCCTCTTAATGGACCCAAACCAAGCGGCAACCAACCTCAGGCAATGGATTACCCACAGTGCTGACGAATTAGCACCCCTGAAAAAGAACCAGATGAAATCAGCCAGCAAAAAGGCTCCCTGGTTCAATGACGAACTTAAAAAATCCAAGAAGCTATGCCGCACCCTGGAGAAGATATGGAGAAAAAACCCAACCTCCGATAACATGGCCTCCCTCAAGACAGCCACCCGCAAACACCACCAACTGATTCGATCCGCCAAAAAATCAGCTTTCAAGGATCGTCCCGACAACAACACCCATAACAGCAAGGAACTCTTCAACATCGTCAAAGAATTCACCAACCCCACCGCAGCATCTAACGACATCACTCCCTCCCAAGACCTCTGCGACGCATTATCCTCCTTCTTCTACAACAAAATTGCCGACATCCACAACAGCTTCGAGATTACTCCCAGCGATCAACCCTTCCCACCCCCCTCAGATCCTACTCCGCCAACTAACAACCTCAACGCCTGGAACCCAATCACCACTGAAGACACCATTCGCCTCATGAACTCAATCCACTCTGGCTCGCCTACCGACCCCTGCCCCCACCACATCTTCAACAAAGCTGACTCCATCATCGCACCCCATATCCGTGATGTCATCAACTGCTCGTTCAACTCTGCCACCTTTCCAGAAAGCTGGAAACACGCCGAACTTAGCGCCCTTCTGAAGAAACCCACAGCAGACCCCTCTGAACTTAAAAACTAGCGACCCATATCCCTCCTCCCATTCCCGGCCAAAGTCATCGAGAAAGCCGTCAACAGCCAGCTTGCCGCCTTCCTTGAATCCAACAACTCCTTTGACCCATCTCAATCCGGGTTTCGAGCCAAACACAGCACCGAAACCGCCCTCATTGCAGCGACCGACGACATCTGAACACTCCTAGACAACGGAGAAACAGTGGCCCTCATCCTACTCGACCTATCCGCCGCTTTCGACACAGTTTGCCACAGCACCCTTCTACATCGCCTCAGCAACATCGGTATATAAGGAAAAGCCTTGGACTGGATCATCTCATTCCTCGCTGGGAGAACTCAAAGAGTCCGACTTCCCCCATTCATCTCAGAGGCCACTGAAGTCATCTGTGGTGTACCACAAAGATCTTCACTCAGTCCCACCCTCTTCAACGTTTACATGAGCCCACTCGCATCCATCGCGCGCCAACACAACCTCAACATCATCTCTTACGCCGACGATACCCAGTTAATCCTTTCCCTCACCAAAGACCCCAACACCGCCAAAACCAATCTTGACGAAGTCATGAAAGAAGTAGCTGAATGGATGAAACATAGCCGCCTAAACTCAACTCAGACAAAACGGAGGTGCTCATCCTAGGATCTTCCCCCTCAGCTTGGGACGACTCTTGGTGGCCTTCCGCTCTGGGCACAGCACCCACAACCACAGACCATGCACGTAACCTTGGCTTCATCCTAGACTCCTCTCTCCCGATGTCCAGGCAAGTCAACGCAGTCTCGTCCTCCTGCTTCAACGTACTTCGCATTCTAAAAAAGATCTTCCATTGGATCCCCCTCGAAATAAGAAAGACTGTCACCCACGCACTGGTCACGAGTCGACTGGATTATGGTAACACACTATACGCCAGAATCGCAGCAAAATTACAGAAAAAACTCCAGCGCATCCAAAACGCGTCAGCGAGACTCATATTAGACATCCCTCGCCAAAATCACATCACCGGACATCTAAAAGACCTCCACTGGCTTCCCGTCAACAAAAGAATTACTTTCCGCCTTCTCACCCACGCACACAAAGTCCTCTACAACCTAGGACCCGAATGCCTCAACACTCGACTGTCCTTCTACAAACCCACCCGCCAACTTAGATCGTCCAATCAAGCCCTCGCCGCAGTCCCACGCATCCAAAAATCCACCAAGGGTGGCAGATCCTTCTCCTTCTTGCCTGCCAAGACCTGGAACTCACTCCCCACCCACCTGCACCTTACTCAGAACCACATCTCCTTCAGAAAAGAACTTAAAACCTGCCTATTCGACAAATAATGAACCCCTTCCCCTAGCGCCTTGAGACCCTCTGGGTGAGTAGTGCGCTTTACAAATGCCCGAACTTGAACTTGAACTTGAACTTTGCTAGGTCCTGTAACGACTCATGCATCGTGTTGTCCCCAGCGGCTACTGATTGTGATGACTGCATTCGTTGAGACTTCACCACTACGAGTAGGTGGCGGTGAAGTACGAGAGGAAAGCAGCACTAAACAGGTGCAGCCTTCTGTGAGCATTGCTGATCCAACCATAGATGATAGCAATCACACAGAAAACTGCACAGTTGCAGTATTTTCGAACTTAGTTGAACTTTCACCTGATCTGATAGACCAATTTTTTTCAGGTCTGTCTGAAATAATGTTCTCTCCAATCAACGAGAATAACTCTTGAAAACAATGAGCACACAGCGTTCCCTGAACTCTGAATTCGGCCTTCAGTTTTTGATAAACAAAGCTACAAAAAATATTTGGAACTTTTCCCCTGAAAGCAAAATTATTTTTGCCCATACTTTCGAAATATTTACCTTTTTTTTGGCACATGGTACTCTGCTTAAAGTAGAACTATTCTTAGAGAACAGAGCTTCTATTTTAGGACACTAGAGACAATATTTTACCTCAGCCTCTAGCACATATAAAGCAAATTGTATAAATATGAGATGAAATGGTCTCGACCTTCCTTTCTGTATTTAGAGCCATTTCATGTGTAATTTTCGCAATTCATTCAGCTGATATACATATGCATTTATCTGAATGATGACATTGCTTGAAAATCGTACAGTACAAATACTAATTTTTCGTGTATTTACCATATACCATTTCAAATAAGAAATATGTATTTTGGGGTGGGTCGGAAAACACACATGCATCATTGAATGTTTACTATTGCTTAGTTTTTTAGTAATGATGGACATCAATCCGTGGAGTGGGTGTTGTGTTCTTATCTAGGACCCTAATTCGATATTCCCGATTTATCCCCCTGTGGGGTTATAATCAATAATATCCTGACAAAGGCATAAGCATCAGATTCATATTCAGTTATAGCCCATGCAATCCAAAGCACAGCATGGCTATTCCCATCGACTCCTAGAAAGCACAACGCGTTCTTTAAACAAACCAAGCCTCCAGCAGCCCGGGAAAACCCCCCTGCTTTTGTTTTGATTTGAACAAGAACTCCTGAAGTCCTGCAAGAACTGTTAGTTCTTGGTGTCGTCTTATGTCCAACCGTACGTCAAACCCGGCACCTTTCAGGTATAAAATACCAACAGTTGCCTTAAGCAAACACACAGTGATTTGGAGCAGAGCGGCCATCTACTTGCCCGAGAGCCCAGCTGATGCGAGTGCCCACGGAAGCCGCCCCTCCTGTTTGACGCACTGAGAGAGACGCTGTCTTTTTCTCCAGCCAAGAAAATCCAGCTCCGGTGTTTCCAGCCTACCCTTGCGGGTTGCTGGGATATCAAGTCCCCCAGGAAAGAGATACCAGACCTCCCACATTCTATTACCAAGGTACGGCGCTGACTAAACCCTTAAGAGAATTCTTGATTCAGATTCTTGGCAAAATAATCTTAATCAACTTAACTTAAACTGCTACTTACTCATCCCTTCCCAAGTATTAAGATTAGGTCAGGTACACCAGGGTAGGCTTAGTTAGAAGCACTAGTTGAGTATTTTAGTCAATGTATTTATCTATGTATATATTTTATCCTTTTTAAAGTATCATATGGCTAAGAAACCGTATCAATGCTTTTACAGTATTATTTCATAATACTACTTTTACTGTACGCACTTTACTTTACTATAAGTATTGCAATTGTGGCAATTCATTTCTCTTACATGAGAAAGAAGACTGTTCAATAAATACCACCTTTTTATTGAAAACGCCCGTCTCTCTATTTCTCTGCACTCTGGTGAAACTAAGTATGCACTGCTGACTGAGTGAAATTTCTGTCTATTGTTTTCACACGACTCTAGAGATATACTCTTATTCTGAGGGAGCAAAGTTGTCATGTTTATGCGGTTGTTGGCAACTGAATCCCTTCTTGTCTGAGCCAAGGGAGCTAGTCCCTCCCTATTCATTCAAGAAAGTTTCCAGTGACCTCTGAGCTAGCTGGCGCAAACCTAAATAAAGTTTAACATAGTCAGTAGAGACCTAGATGACCTCAGTCCTACGTCTACACTGCTGTTTATGTTATTCCAATGCGCAGAGCCTATTGGGAAAATAGGAACTACACTACAGTATTGATTTAAACATTTGGGACCAGTATGGTACAGGGGTGGCGGGGATCGGGAAAAAAAAATTCACTTGCCTGATCGCCTTGTCTCTTCTCCGTCTCTCCCATGTCGTGATTCCTCTGCGCATTGTCCAGGAAGCACCCAGGCCCCCCTGAGCCAATCACAATGCTGCAATGCAGCATTGTGATTGATCTAAGCGTTGTGGTTTAGTGCTCACATGGGGACAGGGAGCCTGGACATGTTCTTCACAGAGTCTGTATTGCAGCCTGCGTGGAGAACATGGCAAGCGCAAGACAGTTTGGCTGAGACAAGACGGCCGGCCAAAGCATCATGCACACTTTAGAATGCAGTAATCACTCCTCCTCCCCGACATCAGGGGAGCCAAGTCCTGCCCCGCCCTAACCTGACAATATTAAAAATAAAATGATAATATCTTCAAAAATTCTTGTACATTGCTCTGTGAGCAGTGGGGCGACACTCCTCCCCCTTAGCTGAGGAGCTGCCACTGGATTTACGATTGTCTTAGTTCAGTTTCATGTCTGTTGTCCTAAATTCCTTTGTGCATGTAATTTCTACTTTTCCTTAATAATCCTTTCTTGAAGTGATAACATTTGAGTTGAGGGCAGTTTGTGAGCTTTAGCAATCTTGGTTTGCTAGGGAGTAGTTTAATAGTCATGTGGGCTGGTGCTAACACCTGGAACGATTACCTTGAGCTACTTGGCATTTACTTATGCTTAATGCCTTGAACTGGAGAAATTGTGTATGCTATGACGCAGTCAATACTGGTTGCATCATAGCACTGTTTTTTTTTAAACTGTAAGCCATGTTGCACAGCATCTTGCACTGCTGGGCAACATAACTTAAACACACCGACAAAGCCAACAAACTTCACTTAGTCGAGGACTATTGGCTTTGCCAATGCTTGTTTTCAAAAGGGGCTAGAGCTCGCCTGTCTCTATTAATCCCAAAATCATTGGGTTCAATATATGTTCAACTCAATTCACATTTGAGGAATCCAGTCATA
The DNA here is from genome assembly GCF_964263255.1 of Lissotriton vulgaris. Taxonomy (NCBI): domain Eukaryota; kingdom Metazoa; phylum Chordata; class Amphibia; order Caudata; family Salamandridae; genus Lissotriton; species Lissotriton vulgaris. The sequence continues at coordinate 186,100,775 of NC_141695.1, read as the reverse complement.
CATCTGACTTTTAGCGACAGATATAACAAACTACAATGCTTTCACAAACCCTGTGGTTCGCAACATCACAGGGTGTGCGACTATAAAAAAGATGGTTCTTTCTGACTTGCAAAATTAAATTAACAAATTATTACTAATACCATTTAGGATGGAAAATGAAAGGGGCATCCACTCCCAACTGAGGTTTCCAAGAGTACGTATCAAAGGTTTGCAGCCACAGATGCTGCCAAAATCTTTGCCAAGTCACCAAACCCTCTAAGCGGGTTGTAACTTTCACAATTGTGAAATGCAAAACTGAATATTTATGAAATCTAAAAAAAACGATTTCCATGGGGTTAAACTGTCTTTATAAATTTCATCTTGGGATTTTCAATGTTTGATATTTGTGCATTTTTCACTTTACCGACTGTTTTGAATTAAACTGTAAAATTCACAATTTTCTGCACATGTTTGTTGTAGACTCACCCAAGAACACAAACATTAGCATCAGCGGCGGCACTGCTGAAGTGGTGGAAGGGGGACAAGTTACATTCATATGTTCCAGTGACAGCAACCCACTAATATCGAGCTATACCTGGCACAGATTAACTGGAAGTGCAAATCACAGCACCCTGAGTGAAACCGGAAGTACTTTCAAAATATGGAGCGCTGTACGACATGAACATTCATACTACTGCACAGCAAGAAACAGTCTGGGTGCACAGAACTCCACCATGGTGCGTCTCAACGTTATGTGTAAGTTGTTTACTTTATGGACATTAAATCATTTGATTTGGAATGATTATGATATTTCAGCATTTTTGTTCTTGAAGCATACCATATATTGCTGCAAGAACTCCTCATAGTTAGCCCCGATTCGGACGCTTGTGGGAGTGTAGATGTCTTTGTAGTAGGACGCAAATATGTCTGCTATTTTTATGTTTGTAGTACTCCTCCTCTGTCCTTGACTCACACCACCCAAGAGTGGTTCCTGTCTCACTTCTTGAGCCAGGCCAGTAGCCCCTTGAAACTTTGTCCCCGACATCATACAGGCAACGCTGTGGGGCCAGTGCTAATGTCCCAACTGCATTCTCCACCACGGCTCGTCGATCATGTTGGCGCAGCATTAGCTTATGGCGTAAATCCGCCCCCCTTCCTTAGGCAATCTAATCTCAAGGGTGAGGATTTCCCACTCAATGGCCCTAGACTCCACTACCGCTTCCCTTTTCTTCCCTCCAATCAATGCCTGGGTCTGTCCTTGGATAACCGCCTTAAAGGCTTCCCACAGGGTGCGAAGGGAATGCCACCATTCCCCGGTTCTCTTGGAAATATAAATCAGCCGACAAGCGTAGTTTTTCCCTAATCTCTCCATCTCACAGACCACAAGGATCTAGTCTAGAGAATGTGGAAGTGCTAAATAGCTGATACCCACCAGGGAGTGATCAGACACCACTCGGCTGCAATGTGCAGCCTCTCCAATGTCCCCCACCTTGGCATGGTGTGTGAATAAGTGTCAAGGCATGAGGAGGAACTTTGTGGAGCTAAGTAATAAGTATACTGCTTCAGGTGGGGATTCTGGGCTCTCCAGAGGTCTTCCAGACCTATTACAGCCACAAAGGCTGGAAGAGCCTCCCTGTTCAATCGCACACGTGTGGCGCTCAGCCTGCTCAGGTCAGGGTCCATCACCGCGTTCATGTCTTCCCACAATAGGAGAACCCCAGTGGGTAGTTCCAGAAGAAGGGGACTGATTTTTGAAAGGACTGTGGCTCGGAGTCTAGGCAGAATTTAAAGAGAGCAGAGATTCAAGGTGCAACCCTCCCAAGAACCCAAAAGAGCGACATCACAGCCCTGGGTATCCCAGCACACTCGAATCAGCGTAAAGGTAGAAGTGTGGCTCAATGAATGGAGAAGTGTGGCTCAATGATTAGAGCGGCAGACCCTGATGCAGAGGTCTAGCCCGGGACCAGGTTCAAATCCCCTCCTCGGCGGGTCTTGGGCTCAAAAAAAATTCCACAGACCTGATAATTCTCGCCTCGGTGCCTATTCCAATCATGGAGTCCCACTCTGCAACTCTGGGCAATAGCTTGCTTAATCTCCAAAACGATCCCAACAATGCTAAGGATGCCTGGCCTCCACCTTGGGGGTGCCCAGGAGTGGACGCCTCACAGGGAAAGCCAGGATGGGTTCCACAGCGGTATTCGTACAAGCGCCTTGAGACCCTTGCGGGTGAGTAGTGCGCTATACAAGTATCAATTTACATTTAAAGGGCAGCAAACCCTCAACCAGGATACCCACCCCGCAGGAGTCTGTGGAGTAGCTGGCAAGGGCAGGGAGTCTGTACTCAAACCAGTCTAGAGCCTTGTGATGGTTGCCCCGGAGGTGTGTTTCCTGCATCAGCACAGGGAGAGTGGCATCTGTTGTATTGCAGTGTCAGGGTGCCTTTAATCTTTTGGCCGAGTCCATTCACATTCCTCATTCATGTGTGCATGTGTTTGTGTTGGGTCTCCACCATAGGTTTGTGTGAGTGTTTACGCCTTTCCCCAACACATTGATTTCTGCATCACACCCATCCTCGCAGCTGTTAGCCTATTATATTGATGAGCAATAGATTCAACAACTCAACTAAATCAAACAATCCCATGTACTCACCCCCCCCCCCCCTGCTTCCCCGAGCTCTAAACCTCCCACTTCCACAATCGGCAGAGTGCCTGTTGTCCAAGCTTGTGCATAGAACTATGGGTGGGCGTTACCGCTGCCACCGTGGGCTAATGGGAGAGCGGTACAGTACGCTTCATTCTCCTCTAGAAGAATGGTGTATCCAGGTCTAATCTAATTGAGGGGTCCTATTGTCCAGGTACTTTTATTTTAAGTAAGCAAAGCAACATGTTTCAGTTCTGCTCTAAGCCATTGTTTACCATTTACCAGCGTATTGTGTGTCGGTGGACAGCCTTCTGTTTTACCTATCACCATCCCAAAACCACTATAATGCTGCCAAAAATGACTTCATTTTGGAATTTGAGAGCTGTTCTTTAAACTTTCTGGCTATACTTCTGCAGCACACTATGCATACCATTTCTCTTCATGGCAGAAACCGTTTTCAAATGTAATTATTCTAAAAGAACACACATTAGTAGCATCTTCTCCCAAGAGACTGCTGATAGTAAACAAAGCAACAGATGATCAAATAGACCGAATATTGCAAAAGGCGTCAGGGTAAGTTCAGGGGGTAGATGGGTGTGCACAGCGACAGGTCTGAGAGTTTGGGAGCTGAGGCTAAAGGCAGCACCTGTCACCTGTGACAGTGTCAATCACTGTGCTATAAATGTGCTATTGCTTGCTACATACTTATCCAATCCCTTGGCCTCTCTGCAGAGAGTGCAGAGTGATGGTCAAGTATGTGATTACATATATGAATTTATGGGAAAAGCTATGAAGACGTTACACTGCTTTTGAAATATGGAAAGTACCAACTCAAATATATTTTGAAGTTGCGTAAATCCGTATGGCCTGACTCCAACTTGAGCAGGCAGAGACTCCATGGGGCATATTACCAACGATTAGCGATATTTAGCACTTACTAGGCTTAGCAAAGATTTTTTTATCGCTAAGCATCGCCGGAAATTATCTCTGAGATAACGTGCTATTAGCTACGTTTATCGCCAAAGCGATAATTTTTCCAGCGATAGCGTGAATATCGCTGTGATTACAGCGATATTCACGCATTAGCGACTAAATGTTCTTAGCCATGTTATCCACCTCCCATTGGATAACATGGCTAAGAACTGGCCTGGGCAGGTGTTAGTTTTTGACGATATTCTCGCTTAGCGCGAATATTGCCATCGCTAAGCCTGCCTTGCTAATAGGCGTTAGCGACGTTAGCGACTGCTTTCAGTCGCTAACGGGTTGGGAACGCCCACTCTGCATGTCATTAGCGATAATTATCGCTAACATGCAAAGCGGGCCTCAAACCGCTCGCTATCGCCTACAAGCTGTCGCTAACTGTTGTTAGCGACAGCTTGCTAATAGGGCGATAGAATTTTTGCCAAAATTGCCTATCGCCCTCCTTGACAATATGCCCCCATTTTCTTAATTTTTTTAGAAATATTGACATGTTTGCCTTTGACGTAGATGTCATTTGTCCTTAACGTTCCAAGAACCTATGAAAGTGTATCAATATTAGTACAAGAAGTCAGCAGCGGACCCTACAGTGCCGCACCTAAAATCCAGTTCCAAATTAAGTCCTATTTTTTGTATATGTTTTTTTGTGCTGCCAACCCCAACACCAGCTGCTGTTTGGCATTGCTGTGCTTTCCAGATCAATTAGATGGCTTGTTCAATGTTCATTGGGGCGCACCAAATAGAAGTTCAAAAAGATGGTAAGTAGAAAAGTGCTTTATTTATCTTTGTCCATTATTAAAATACAGATCATCAAATAGTATACAACGAGTTCAGCCAACGCGTTTCACTCCCTACCAAGGAGTTTCTTCAGGGCACTGCAATCTTTTCTGGTAACTTGTGTTAAAGTACTTCCCCTTTCCCAACCTAATTTCTTGGTCGGTCCTGTTCATTTAATTATTCTTGTGTCAGTCTTTTGTCAGTGCAGTTTGTTTCTTCACTTATATGTTTCCACGCTCCCAATATTGGTAGTTGTTGCCCCCAATCGGTTCACGAAATCCAATTTCTTCCCATCCCTGTTCGTATTTGTATGAGGTCGTTGTGATACTGTATTTTTTGGCGTTGATGTTACCGTACTGGCATGGCTGGTTCCAAGCTTGGAAGGTAGTGAAACGCGTTGTTTGAACTTGTTGTATAATATTTGATGATCTGTATTTTAATAATGAACAAAGATAAATAAAGAACTTTTCTACTTACCATCTTTTTGGACTTCTATTTGGTGCGCCCCCATGAACATTGAACAAAACAACCTATGAAAGTGTCAAGTCATTCAGACAAATAACAAATGAAACAAGAAAATATGCAACATTATAGGTTTGCGATGGGCTTTAAGACTGTGTTGACATAATTACAAAATATTAGAAATCATATTTTTGGAAGTAAATGTAAAACATATAATCCCCCTATATATATATAACACTGTCGTTAAATTGTTAATACAGCCACCACTAACGTGATATGGTATACTGCAAGTAATATGCCAAAAGGAATTGCTGGGTTTGAGAATATAATGCTATCATTTACTTCTTTACAGATACTCCTGAGATCTCTTCAGACTCAATATGCCATTTTACCTTCACCCAATTTGAGTGCTGGTGCGTGGTGAAGGCCAACCCACCTGCGGCCATCACTTGGCAGTTTCCAGATAGGAATGTGAGCTCTGCAGAGAAAGATGTCAGCTCTGATCCCTTTTTGAATGGCTATGTGACAAAGAGTCGGCATAAAGGCACAGGGTCACCCACAACCAGCATCACCTGCTCCGCCAGCAATAAGGAGGGCACAACTCATCTTCTTCTGTCTAATCAGTGTAAGAACACACCTAGGACCAAACAATGGTATCAAGAAATAGCACAAAACTACTGCTGCAATTGAAAAACATTGGCACTGTGTATCTCAATGATCATGGTGGTGCTTGCTATGCGTTGTTCTAATAACAATCAGATATCACAGTATATATGATGTAGCAACTCATAGGGAAAGAAGAGGACATGATGACAGTGCTGGTAGAATTCATCATGAAAACCTTGGCAGGTTCTATAGGTTGAACAACCAAGCGAGCAGGTGATAAACACTTTAACATTCTAGGCTGAATATACCTCAAATAAATAGGGTAAGGATATATATTAGTTTAGAGCAAGGTGCATAGAGTTAGTTGGGCAACTAAAATCTTAGGGCCCGATTCACAAAAGTAATCTGAGACAAAATCCTAATTTTACGACTTTTGGTATTTCACACAAGGCATTTGGGAGTTCTAAAGTTAAGATTTTGTCTCAGTCAATCTTAAACTTTGGTCTTAAGTTAAACCTAAGACAAACTTAAGTTTCACTGAGACAAAATCCTAACCTTACGACTAGGATTTTGTGTCACCTGAATTTAAGTTTGTCTTTACTTTAATTTAAGACCAAAATTTAAGATTAACTTAGAAAAACTCCTAACTTTAGTACTCCTAAATGCCTTCTGTGAATACTGAAAGTCGTAAAGTTAGGATTTTGTCTCAGATTATTTTTGTGAATCGGGCACTTACTGTTGGGCAACTAAAATTTTAGGGGCATATTACCAACAGTTAGGGATATTTATCGCTAACTGAGCTTAGCATTAGTTTTTTTAACGCTGCGCTTCACCCAATATTATCGCTGAGATAACGTCCTATTACCAACATTTTTCTCAAAAGCGATAATATTGCAGGCGTTAGCGTGAATATCTCTGGAAAACCCGCGGTGTTCACGCATTAGCGTGCAAATGCTGTTAGCCATGTTATCCACCTCCCATTGGATAACATGGCTAAGAACTGGTATTTGCAGGCGTTAGCATTTGGCGATATTCGCGCTTAGCACGAATATTTCCATCGCTTCGCCTCTCTTGGTAATAGGCGATAGCGATGTTAGCGACTGCTGTCAGTCGCTAACGGGTTGGGTACGGTTGGGTACGCCCACTTTGCATGTTATTAGCGATAAATATCACTGACATGCAAAGCGGGCCCCAAACCGTTCGCTATCGCCTACAAGCTGTCGCGAACTGGTGTTAGCGACAGCTTGGTAATAGGGCGATGGAATTATCGTCGCTTAGTGGACGAAAATGCCCGCTAAAGCAGCGATAATTCAATATCGCCACCCTTGGTAATATGCCCCTTACTGTTTTGCGATAGCATGGTTCTCAATACTTGAACATCAGTAAATTAGGGTTGAGGTTTCGAATCAAGCAAACAAAAGGGATCATTTTTATGAAGTTGGTAATGGAATTTCTAACCAAAAATAGCCAGATCCCAGCCATTCCCAGTGTCCTATTACTATTGTAAGTGCAGAATAAGTTAGAATACTTGGCAGAAGAGCCAGCTCTGGCATTGAAAGCACATCTGTGAGTGAGCAAAGATGATGGTTATAGAAATATCAAAGCTGCAGCCTCCTTCAGTCTTATATCTCCACTGTACTTTCTAGTAGTATTGACATGGTTAAAGCCCACCATTCAACCCTTGGCTATGTTATATTCCACATAGGTACCCCAATATAGGGTCAGGTAACATCCCAACCTTTCACCTATATTCATCCCTACATTACATATATAACGGGCTGTTAGGACTGACCCTTTGCCTAGTAAAAGTACTGCTTACAGAACGTGGGGTTTTCCCTGAAACAATAGTCTCATTGATTATGCATGAGGATCTTGGATTCTTGGAAACTCAGCAGGACTACCATCTCCTGCATAATAACTATGTACAAGGGTCATTCCCGACGTCATCCTAAGTCCGACAGTGGCACAGCAAGGTAGAACCCCCTGGGATACCTTCGGGTATATCAACATCACATCTTGCTGCGAGAGGCAGAGGAGATCAGGGCTTCCATGCCAACACATTGACGCAAGACGCCAAAGCCCTTGCATGCAGATACTCCAGATCGCAGTGGTCTGCCATCCCTTGCAGGTTGTCCAACCCGAGACCAGGACGGCATCCCACAGTTTTACTCTTCAGTTAATGGGGGTTGACTTTATCATTGAGGGATTCTTGGCTGAGCACCTACATGAATGCTAGGTACACTTAGGTACATCTATTTAGGGTAGCATCATAGGATTACGCATCTTATTGTCAAATATTTTATATACTTGCCTGTATTCATGGTTATAGCAAAATGGTAGACATCTACCATCCTTTTACTCTCTTAGTGCTTTATATCTGTTACTGTCTAGTGGTTGTTTCAGCACACCGATTTTACACTAGAATAACAACTGCTCAATAAATACTTATTGAAAGTGTCCCTACCTTTTATTCTGTGTACCTCTCCGAGACTAAGTGAGCACAAGTGACTGAACAAAATGTAGTACACTGTTCCACGGTCCTGAGTGATCAGGGTTGTCATGTTCGATAGTTGCCAAGAACTATCCTCTCCTTGGTAAGAGGAGTTTCTAGTGGCACTGTGAGCTAGCTGGTACAGAGGCCAACAAACCCGATGGGGGTCTAGAATCAGTTCGACACCAATCCTACAGTGTATGTTGTCTAAACGCTCAGATCCTGTATACGTTTTATAGGAACTACATGACAGCTATCTTTCTAAAAGTGGACATTCAAGGGCCCCTAACAATCTCAGTATATCCACTCATTGATGCTAGATTCCCAGGGCCAGATTCACTAACAGGTTGCGTTGCCCTGGGTCAAGCAAGGTGATGCCAGGGCAACACAAGCCTTAACCTTGTGTGGCTCTTAGTGGTGGAGTAATTCTGGAGTAACACAATCCAGCACAAGTCTCTGTCTAACGTTACTCTGCCCTGGTAAGGCTTTCTGTGGGTGGAGTGTGAGTGTTCTTATTCATCGACCCATAGATTTTGGAGCTTTCCCAGATTTACTACTTATTGTAAACCCGGACTGCATCACAAAGGTATGACTTCCTAGGGTAGGCGCACCAAGGAGAAACATCGTATTTCTCCTTCTATGTGCCTACTTTTGTTTGCAGACTTATATTTGTACTCCATGATGCCACTGATTTATTAATATACCTGTGAGATTGAATTTTACAACTCCAAGATGCTGACTGTAGGAAGTGACCAACTTTTGCGGGGTGTACCCTTAGATTCTTACCCTATTAATTTTTGCTGGCTGCAGAACCCTGTGCTCCTCCATATAACAAGATGAAAATTATATTAAAAATGTAAATATTAAGCATTATATATAAATAATGAAATGATAATCAACTTACATAAAAGTCCCTAGAATACGGTCGAAACTGTACCTAAGACATGTAAGTAAAAAGTAACTAGTGGACTAGAATACATATTATGACATCTACTACAATGAGCTTCAGGCCTACGGTGGTGGCCTAACTGTTGCAGGTTATGGTCTGCCCTTCAAAATGTCAAAATGCCCTCTTTTTATTGGCCAACATCCTCCTTTTAAATATTAATAAGTCACCCCTACCGAGGCCTTATGTAAAGCAGGATGCATGTTATTTAAAAATAGGAAATGTAGAAATGTGATGTTACCGATGTCTTTACAGTGACTAGCCACCAGAAGCTATTTTTACTATAGACTGGTTATTTTATAGGAAAACACTGGGAAACATTATTAAGTTTGATAATCAATCAGGATTTGTTATACATAGTTAATCACCCTTGAGGGTCTTCAGGTGCTGTGAACCTTGCAGAGGAGAGAGGTTCAGTTGAACAACTAGGTCTTGAGTCTTTTCCTGAAATACAGTAGTGATGATGAGGTTCTAAGGTGAAGTGGGAAGTAATTCCAAGACTTGGTAGCAAGGTAGGAGAAGGAGTGTCCTCCACTGTTGCTCTGGCAGATGCGAGGGGTGTTAGCAAGGAAGAGGGAGGCAGAACACAGGTGTCTAGTGATATTGTGAAAGTTCAAGCGGTGATTGATGTATGCTAGTACCTGGTTGCGCTCAGCTTTGTAAGAGTGGATCAGCCACTTGAATTGACAACTCTTACGAGTGGGGAGCTAGTGTAGCTTTCTGAGGTGGGGGACATGTGGGTTCATCTGTGGAGTTTAGGATGAGTATGGCAGCTGTATTCTGTATTTTCTGCAGTCTTTCAGGAGGTGCGCTGTCGTCCCTGTATAGAGTGTGTTGCAGTAGTCCAGCCAACTGGTGACTAGGGCTTGAGTGATGGTTCTTCTTGTTTTCACGGTCAGCCATTTGAAGGGTGAGGTAGCAGGCGGGTGAATCTTGTTGATTTGGTTTTGTATGGCGAGCTTGCTATCCAGAATGATGCCTATGCTGCGTGCATGCTCTGTAGGAGTAGGCGAGGGTTCAAGTTTGGAAGGCCACCATGAGTCATTCTACAACGAGGTATTGTTCCTGAAGATCAGCTCTTCTGTTTTGCCTGTATTGAGAGTTAAGCAGTCATCTTTCATCCAGTTGATGATGCTTGTGATGTATCTCTCGAAGATGGCTATGGTGGTGGAGGGTTGTCTGATAGTGTGGGGATGAGCTGGGTGTCATCAACCTAGGATATGATGTTTAGTGCATGAGATTTAATGATGTTGGCCAATGGGATCATGTAGACATTGAACAATGTAGGGCTGAGGGACGAGCCATGAGGGATGCTGCAGTTGATGTTCTCGGGTTCTGAGGTGAACAGTGGTGGACAGACTCACTGTTTTCTTCCAGTGAGGAAGGAGGTGATCCACTCGATGCAATTTCCTTGTGTTGGAGTCTCTTCATGAGAGTGTGGTGGGATACTCTGTCAAATGAGAGTGAGAGGTTGAGGAGGAATAGGGCTGCTTTTTGTCCCCATTCCAGGAAAGGTTATGATGTCATCCGTTGTAGCCTCTGTCTCTGTGCTGTGGTTGGTGTGGTATTCAGATTGGAAGGTGTCCAAAAGACTGTTGTGTTCCAGGTATTTCGTGAGTTGTTGTTTGATGGCCTTTTCGAGGACCTTGACTGGAAAGGGAAGCAGAGAGATACGATGGTAGCTCTTGAGGTCGCTAGGGTCATCGGATTGGTTTCTTGAGAAGAGGCTGTACTTCTGCATGTTTCTATTCTTCGAAGATGATGGCCCTGGAGATGGATGAGCAGATTATCTTGCTCCCAAAGTTGAAGATGTGGTAGGGCAGGGATCTGAGGGTGTTCCCGAGTGGTTGGAGTTCATTATTGCGGTTGTGTCTTGAGCAGTGAGCTGGTCCCAGGTGGTGAGCCAGTGGGTAGGGTTAGGACTACTGGTAGTGAGGCAGTTGAGGGTGTTGATGGTGGATGATTGAGGTTTGAAGTTTTTGTAGATGGTGGTGATCAAGTCTTGGAAGAAGTTCACCAGGGTGTTGCAGAGTTCCTGGGAAGGGGTGAGGATGTTTTTGGTAGCTGAGAGGTTGGTGTACTCTCTGACAATGTTTAAGAGTTCTTTTCCTTGGTTGGAGCTGTCTTTGATGCGGTTTGTGATCGCATTTCTTTTAATCTTTTTAAGGAGTTGGTGGTAATGGTTGAGGGATGAATTGGAAGTGGGTCAGTCCGTAGGCTCCTTGGTAGTACTCAGTCTTCTTTCAAGGTACTTGCAAGTGCATTTGGTGGTTCTTAGTTCTGTGGTGCAGCAGCTGACTGGGTGGAGGGTTTCTTGAGTTTGGAGGACTTGATGGGGGTGACTCTGTCAGCACAGTGAGTGATCCAGGTGATGACGTTCCTGACGGCTTGTTATAGGTTGATGTGGTGTCAGGATAGGTGGTTGCGAGGGCTTGGGTCCTCTGGGTCTCAGACACTTTCTTCCAGCTGTGGCGGTGGGTGCTAGACGACTTGGTAGGGGAGCAGGGGGATCCAGTGATGGGGAAGTGGATGATAGTTTGAATTGTCCAAGTGAGCTCGGTGACATGGCTGTACTTGACTCAGTCACTGGCCGTGAAGATGGGGCAGAGTGTGTGTCCTGCTATGTGTGTGGGATTGGTGACAATCTAATGCTATCTTCGGCAAGGAAAGAGACAGAAAAATAATTTTAGACCTCTTTTGATAATTATTCCAAATCAAATGTAATAGTACATTAAATTCTTAAATAATTAATAAGGAATAGATACTTTTATAAAAAAGAAATCCTGCCCAAAGCCTTTGTTGCAGTCTTCTGAGTGCTCAAGCCCCAATGAGGTGTGAATACTGTTCCCAGAGCAGGTACAAATGCCGTAGGTGTTGAGAGATGTTGTTTGATGGCAGGAAGACCAGTGAGCTGGGCCCAGTAACTTGATTAACTTCAAAGGGGCTTGCCTTGTCACAGGCAAATGTTAGCTGACACCTTGGCAGGTCCTTCTTTGATCCCAGTGAGAAGGGAGGTGCCTCCATAACTTGTTTAGAGTGACCACAGGGAGGGGGTGTTCATTTTCCTGGCCACAATTCTGCTGTGGGCAGACTGCCTCTGCACAAGGGAAGAAGGGTTTCCCATCTTTGTCTGAGAGGGCATTGTAGGATTGTTAACAGTAGGGCCCACAAGAAATGGTGCAAAAGTGGATATGGTAAACTTCTCATAATATTTGCCGTATTGGTCAGGGAGGAACCAGGAGCTACACCCACCAACAAGTTAGTGCCAGGCATGAATATGGCATCCATAGTAGCTTCCACAGGACACTTTCTGGACCTGAGGAAGAATGGAAGAGGACTGAACGTGCTGGCTGTGACCAGGAAATGACCGGAAAGTACAGGAATGTCTAGACTTGATTTCCCTTGGCCCCAGTTGTCAGATGACTGACCTCCTGCTATAAGCTAGATTGACATAACAAGCTTCAAGAAGCCTGTTCGTGAAACTGCCCAGCTAACCAGTACCAACTGGACCTGCCCTGGACCCTGCTGTTGGATTTTGCTGGAATGTGTCTTGACCCCCAAGTGCTGCCCCCAAGGTCTTGGAACCCTTGCTGTGTCAAAGTGTACTCCTCCTACTACTTCTGAAAAACTGGTACTTTGAAAACGTTTGGCCATACACACCTCCGAAGGATTAGAACAAACCTGCCAAGCTGATTTGATAATGCTGTGTTGCAGCTGGGCTGAGTTCCTCCGGCTTGGAGCAGGCTCCACGGAAGAAATCTGAGCTCCAAAAAAGCGACTAAGTACCGCGTCTGAAAGGTATGTTACTTTGTGGAGCCCTCCTTAGTGACAGGCAGCTAGCTACCTTGCGACTCTGAACATTTGTGACTTCCATTTTTAAGACCCAAGCTAAAAGCTGTGACGAAGTCGAACCTGGGGGAATATTTAACAATCTTTCACACAATGCAGGGCAGGAGGCAAAGTTACTGCGCTGAATTGCATGAAAGAGAGAGAGCAAAAATGCTCCCAATTTTCAAAGGTATGGAGCATTAATGCTCTCTTCTTGCGCTGGTGCATTTTATGCTGCCTAGCACCAACTGAGGCTCCCTTGCACCATAGTTCAATGGCCTGCATGACAGGCAGGATTATTTTTGTGCAGAAAGGGACACCCTCAAGCACAAAAACAAGCATTAGAGGCATTTTCCTCTTTTTATGTGTGCTGCATTCTGCAGCACATGTGGAAAGAGGAAACAACGGGACATATCACAACATTTCTCCTTGTTACTGCTTACTGGGAAAGGAATAGCATTTCAATACATTTCCAAGTTTACTAGCTTTAGTAAACCCTGGAATGCACCAAAATCTATAGGTAAATATATTGGAATGCCCACACTATGCCCAAGGATTGCCTCCTAACTTGAAATGTAACGTAATGCAGCGCAAGCAGATCAGTTGAGTTACATTTCTTTACAAAACCAAGCAAGGCCACGCAAATCAGGCTTTGCGGGGTGTTGTAAATTGAAAGTATGTATCTGCATTCTCCTGTATCACCTTGCTAGATGCAAGGATGACACAAAAGCTTAGTAAACCTAGGCCCTGTTTTCTGTATCTAACCGGCACTCTCATCACAGTCGACATTAAATCACAACTATGTCCCAGTCTAAATGAACATTTGACAGCAGATGGAGCTTTAAACCTTTTGGTGTTATTTTTAATTTCCATTCATATCTCTTATTAGGTTTTTGTTGTTTTGCTGGCATTTTATTTATTAAAATGAACTATATTTTACTAAATTGATTGTGGATTTTTCCATTTGCGTTTTTTTCCTTTATTACAGTTTTGGTACTGCATACATGCTATACACAATGCCTCTAAGGTGAAACTGTCTTCTCTATACCCTAGTTATCAAGGGGTTGAGCTTAAGTATATTTAAAGTGGGTAGTCACCCCTTACGCTTACCTTCAACCTTTCATTATCTTACCAAAAAATGTTCTGTTCTTTCCAGTGGACCGGACAACGCTGACCCTGGTTGTGGTGGTGCCGGCAGTCCTCATCCTCATAGTTTTGGCGTTGAGTTGTGCAGTTTATCATTACAGAAGGTACATTGACATATGCATGAGGATTTCATTTGTGTCTCATTTTGGTTGTAAGTGGCAGAGAAACATTTCCTGACAACCTTTCTACAAAATGCATTGCATTTCTTTGTCCTTATTTTCTATTTAGAACCAAAAACCCCACGCTATAATAAATAACAGAATGCAATGAATGAACTCCAGGTGACTTTTGATCCAGAACAGAATATTATTCACAGCAGGTCTGACTCATCCAGAACTTAGTTGACAGACCCAGAGACTCAGCGGCATATTTTCAAGAACTGATGCGTAGGCATCGATGCGTCAGAGTTCTTGTGCCTGTCGCAAATGCCCTAACGAAGCCATGGATGCGCTGTACTTACAATAGTGTGCTCCATGACACAAGGATTGACTGATGCATCAGACATTCTGACACAGTTTTTGGCGCTAAAGTGAAGCATTTCCGGAGTTGGTTGTACGAGTGACACAACTCCAGCAATGCGTCAGAACACAGAGGTGAGTCCCATGTTAAAAGCCCTGCATCAATTATTACGCTTGATTTGAGAAGGGTTAGGGATTATGATGCAGTCAAGTCGTAGAGTGATGCAGTGAAAAGTTGTAAACTTCCCTTCCGTCCATTCTATGTTGCTTTTACATGCTTTTAACATGGGAACTCCTACCCAGCAAACATAATACCATGTTCGGTATCGATACATCTATTTACATAAAGCCCCAGTGGGCATTATTTCTGTTGAGGCTGCATGATCTAGCCCAAATGGGCACAAATAATGTCCAACATACGAAGTCTCGACCCAGTGAGTATAATCAAATGAGGTCTTCTAGATAAACAATAATTACTCCATAGTGGAAGGCCTGCGTAGGGTTAGGAAGAAAGCAGGACTCTGCCGCTCTAGCAGTCAAACAAATAGTGGGAAGTAGTAGGTTTGTACAGATTAAAACGGTGCAGCCAGTATAGAGGAATACCCTGAACCTCTTAGAGAGCCAAAGATGAGAAATATTGGCACTGGAGAATAATATAGCAGGTACTGGGTACACGTACAAGAGATAAACAGTATTGATACTGAGAGATTTACATCAAAATAAGTCGACACCGGTGGTGTGATAAGCACGTTGTTTTATGTGGATATATTCTTCAGAACATACAACGCCAGCCTGGCGTTGTATATTCTGAAGAATATATCCACATACAACGCCAGCCTGGTGTTGTATATTCTGAAGAATATATCCACATAAAACAACGTGTTAATCACACCACCGGTGTCTACTTATTTTGATGTACATCTCTCAGTATCAATACTGTTTATTTCTTGTTTCTTGTGCCAAGTACCTGCTATATAATAATTACTCCATACTCACCCACTGGGGCTTTATGTAAATAGATGTATGGATACCGATCACGTGATGACTAGATACTGCAGTTCAGCTCAGAAATATATTTTCCAATATTCATGTACATAAACTTTGAATTGAATGAGCTTTGTAAACAGAAATTATCCATATTGTAGATTTAAGTGCACGCAGTGTTTATAACCAACATTTGTATAAATTGTACTGGGCATCCGAGCTTGTAAGGACTATTTAGAAAATTTGTGTATATACACATTGTTTTCAGTGAGCTTTGTATTAATTATTGATTATTATTGTATTATTGTAATTTCATTGTATATATGCGGTGTTTCTAGTATCCATTTCATTTTGATCTTGTACCACACAATGTTATAAGATGGCTGCCATGGTTTTACTCACTTTTGGTATGACATATGAGGTTGATGTAGTCCGCTTTTTGTTTCAATACATGTGGGGTGATTCGGGCGCTCTACAAGCTATTAAAATAAAATAAAATACATTATAATGATTGGCATTCAAAATAAGTTCTCAATTAAATGCAACCACATAGCAATCCTGCTTGTGTGTGTGCATTACATTCAGCCAAAGCATCTTCTTTCTCCCACCAACCCATATAGATGTTGGCATACGTGGGGCAAAAGCTACTCCCTTTGCTGCCCCCTGCTTCTGAAGATATATTTTTTTATCGACAAGAAAGACCTTGTAGGTGAGACAGAGGAGAGCATTGTGAGGAGCAATCCTCAATCCTAAAAAGTAGCGGCATACCTATAGCCGTATTCATGAGAAATCGAGGTAAATATTCTATATATTGTGTTTAATTTCTCTGCCAGGAATGGAGGTCTAAATGGCGTTGTATGTGATGCCGCTAATATTGAAGAACATAAAGGCTTGGTGGTGGAACCCGTGTAGTTCCATCAGGACTGAAGTGAATTACTCAAAGTACTTTATGTCTTTCGTGGGATATGCTGCTGCTTGTAGGGTGCCTTTCAGGTGAGCTGAGGGCACGCCTTCATTCAGGTGTTATAGGGTTTAGGCTTTGACTATATATTTTGAATCCGTTTCTGGAAGGTAGAGTTTAACTTTCATCGGGAGGAAGAATTCCTCCTGCCTTGTTTGTCTTGGCAGCATTCTTTGAAGGGTAGGTCAGTATCACCGATGCAACCAAGTAATTCTGCATTCTGTGTCAGCTGAGTGATGAACCTCTCCACAACTCTTCACATTCATTTCGAAGAGCAATGCTTTAATGTGTCATTGCATGTTACTATTAGCTAGCTGCAGAAATTCGTTCTTTGTTGGAGTGAATTTCTGCTAGACCCTGGGCTTTCAATGAGTTTAAAGCAGGCTTTGAATTGAAGGACTTCTTGATTGAGCAGTGGACATTTTTGGGCACAGGTGTGTGCCATTGCAGTATTGATGGATCTTTATGCTGTTGTCAGTAATTGAAGTTCTGGGGGTACCATGTAGAGTTTGAATATGATGGCAACAGGATAGAGCATGTGGGGATGCAGCAGGAGCATAGTTGCCAGGTTTTTAGTTTTCTTATGCGTGACATGTTCCATCTACGCAGTGTATTTATGTTGACATTTCAATTTTCAATTCTGTATGAGTGATACAGAGGGTGTCACTTTATCATAGCGGAATGAGGCAGTTATATCTGTGTTTATGCTCAGGGACTGTCTGCACAGATCGGGTGTATGGGTGAGCGGATTAAAAATAAAGAAAAATGTCTTCCCTGTTTCCCACATCCCTCCTTGTCTCTCCTCTGTCTTTTCTTTATGCCACCGGAGCACAGGAGCAGGAAGTACCTGGCTCCCTATAGCTAATCACAATGCTGCAATGCAGCGTTGTGATTGGTCTGAGAGCTGTGGTTTGCCACTAAGCCAGGGACTAGAGTCTGTGCATGTTCTCCATGCAGTCTGTAATGCAGCATGCTTGGAGAACATGCAAAGTGCGCAAGAATGTTTGGCTGGCCCAAGACGGCCGTCCAAGCAGTCATGCGCACTTGGAGTGGGCAGATCACTCCTCCCCTGCACTGCTCTGAGAGCAGAGCAGCCCCGCCTACCCACAGAACTGCTGCAGCAGAGGAAACATAAAATGATAATAACAACCAGCGGTTATCATTTTAAGTTTCCTTTATTTACACTGCTAAAACACAGTGGGGTAAAGCTCCTCCGCCTTAGCGGAAGAGCCACCACTCTTTATGCTAATGCAGTGGTCTACAAAGGTTCTTGAGCAGTTGCAACATGCCTGATGAGTAAGTCCTGTGTGAAGTGGTATATTCCAGATAAAAGAAAGAGGAAACTCCAGGGATTATGAAAAACAGAACCTTTCAAATTGCATCAGCACAGGCCGAGTCAGACTCCCTACCTGTAGCTCATGGAGTGCCACAAGGGTCCATCCTGAGCCCTCTGTTTTTTAATATTTATCTAAAACCATTGGTAGAACTTGTTGAGAAGCTAGGGCTAACTCTCATGAACTACGCCGATGACACCCAAATCATCTTTTCCCTGTCTAACTCTTGTCCCCACTCCCCGTCGCTACTCAAGGAAGGACTATTAAAAATACTGAACTGGATGACAGCAAACCAGTTAAAACTGAACGGGGACAAGACGGAAATTCTGATTTTGGGAAAAGACAAAGAACTCTGGAACCCCACGCATTGGCCAGAACAGATGGGCATCCTTCCTATCCCGGTGCCCCATGCTCGTAATCTGGGTTTCATACTAGACAACGCCTTATCCATGGATAAGCAGGCCAGCAAAGTTACCGGATTGTGCCTCACCATAATCAGATGGTTGAGGAAAATCCTGTGGATGTTGCCTCCGTCAACACAGAAGACCGTAGTCAATGCCCTTGTCACATCCAGGCTTGACTACGGCAACATCCTATACCTAGGCGCAAATAAATCTGTCATTGGACGCCTGCAAGTGGCACAAAACGCCGCGGTCAGACTCCTATGCAAGATTCCCAGGAACGCTGGAGTCTCGAAACACCGCCGGGACCTCCATTGGCTCAGGATTGAGAACAGAGTTCGCTTCAAGGCGTTGAACTATATGTTCAAAATAAAAACTGGAGGAGCCCCAAAATACCTCCAATCCCTTGCCTGCCTCTACACACCAAAGAGAAACCTCCGATCCCAGACAGCAGCACGGTTCTGTATACCTAGGTTCAAACGTGCAAGATCAGGGGGCAGATCCTTTGCCTATCTTGGACCGACCCTATGGAACTCGCTTCCTCCAAACATTCGGAAGGAAGATAACCACCATAGCTTCAGAAAGCTTGTAAAGACCTGGCTATATGAACAGTAAACCACTCAAAATCCCCCCTCCGTCTTCTTGTCTTTTCGCTTCTAGCTGTGTCTAGGCGCCGGGAAACCCTTCTTGGGTAGCTGTCGCGCCCTACAAATTGACAAAATAAATAAATAAATAAGTCTTCTCTATTTCCAAATAAGGAGCCCACGTACTGCAGGTCTCTCTCCAGTGGTTCCTAAGCTCAACTGCCAGAGTCAACATTTGCAACCATGGGGAAGGAATGCAGAATGCTAAGGCCATAACAAAAGTAAACCACAGTACATCTTTTTTACATAGCGACTGACCATGTTATGTAAGTGTGATTGAGCTAAAAGAGGGACTAAGTTCTATCATTACACTGTGACAACTCCCCCTATCGCCGCGCTTGCAGTGTCTGCCCCAATAAGCCCTTGTTTATATTTAGTTAGTGTGCCTCCATTTCCCCCACTAGTCTGCCTTTTATTTGTATAGTAAGTTGCCCCCTTCCTTCTTCTAGTCAGCCCCTTCTTTTATGTAGTTAGTTGCCTCCATTTCCCCTGCCATTCAGCCTTTTTAACACCTGTGAGGTCAACTGTGCCTCCCATAGCCCGCTGTTTCCAGTTTCCCGCCATTTGCTGACGTTCGCCACCTCCCTGCGCTCCTCCCACCCCAGGACTTTCTTAACGGAGGCCACAGCACTGCCAGTGTACCACAGTCTCGCCAAAGCCAAGCACGTCTAGACCAAGCCAAGCCCTTAGACCACGCTTAGGGCCAGGACCCCTGGACCTCTCTCCTCACCCTGGTACACTTCAGATGAATGACAGTCCCTCAACCCCAGAAAAGAAACCACCTGCTGCATCACCTCGCCTAGAACCACAAAAGGCCCCTTCTCCTGCAAGAGCTGCTGCTTCACCTGCAACGCCAACTCCAACTCTCCAGCAACTCTGACCCAGATGACACTCTCACTGAAGCTCCACCGCACGCTACTCAACATCTGATCCCTTTGCAAGCACGGCACGGAAGTCTGGGACGATATAACCACCCTCACCTGATGCGATGTTCATCAGGGAACCTGGGTCACTCCCTCATCAGCACAAGACCACGCTAGAGTGACGCCATCCGGATACAATATGCTACACTCCGACCACACAGGCAGACAGGGCAGAGGCATTGCCATTATCCACAAACACGCCCTCCAATGCTCCGCCATGGATGATGACAGTACGCCATTCATGAAACACCTCAACTTTCAGATCAAACTCTACGCTAAAACTACCATCAGAGGAACCCTCATGTACAAACCCAAGGGCCCCCAGCAAATTGTATGCAGCGGCATTCCCAACTTCATCGACCTCCCTGGCTATTGACTACAATCACTACATCTTTCTGGGAGATGCCAACTCCGCCATCCTACTCAAGAACATGAGCAACCTCGGCTTCTCACAGCTGGTCTTCACCACACGCACATGACAGGGCAGACACTGGACCATATCTTCTCTTCCAGTGACAGAATCAAGGGGCATATTAACAAGGAACAGGGAAAATTAACGCTAAGGGCGCTTAGCGTTAATTTTTTTAACGCCCGCTATCGTTGGATAATATCGCCTGGTTATCGCGTTATTAACAACGATAACCGCCTAGGCGATAAAAAATCCAGCGATAGCGGCATTTTGGGAGGTTATTGTTGGTAATACAGCGATAAAACTACAAGGATAGGGATATCCTTGTTAATAGTCCATGGTGGATTTAGCCATGTAATCCACCTCCCATTGGATTACATGGCTAAATCTGAAAATTAGCAGACGTAAAAAGCAGCGTTAACCATGGTTAGCTCTGCTTTTTTGTCTCTAACAGGGTTAGCGTGAAGCTTGACAATAGGAGAAATCTCGCTTAGCGACATTCCTCCTATTATTTTGCACTGGAACGCCCACTTTGCATCCCATTAGAGATGCAAAGGGAAGCGTAGTGAAAAAGGGTGCTAACATGCGATTTTGCATGTTAGCTCCCTGTTGTTGATATGGCGATATTTTTATCTCCGCTTCTTTGGCTTTTAAAGCCAAAAAGCGGAGATAAAGCCCTTGTTATTATGCCCCCAAGTTCTCCCACACTACCAACTTACCTGGATGGACCACACCACTGTCCACTTCACCCTCACCAGCTCCCACCCGTCCCCGCAGAAAGTGGAACAGAAACGCGGAACCCCTCGAAACTTCCACCTTCAAAGCAGCCAAGATCACTCTCTGTGACAACATTCAACTCAAAATCCAGAACTTCTCAAAGAGGATCTCCTCTGCTGCAGACATCATAGCCCCCAATGAAGAGACCCCCTTCAACACACCTGCAAAGCACACCAGCTAGTGTGCCCCAAACTACAGACCCTCAAACACGACTGCAAGAAACTGGAGAGACGTTGGCGCTCCCAGCAAAAATCCCACCAAACTCAGATCATTCAGATACGCCTTCAACTACCTCAGAAAATCCAAGAAGGACGCTCTCACCAACTGCATTGAGGCAAGCGCCAACCATGCCAAAGAGTTCTTTACCATCGTGAGAGAGTTCTCCTATGCACCAGCCACTGAGAGCACAATGAATCCCTCTCAAGCTCACAGCGACACCCTAGCGGAGTACTACAATCAAAAAATCACAGACATCAACAGCAACTTTGAACCCCAAACCACGTACTTCATCACCTCCTTGCCCTCACCAGTGCACCAAAACCCACCAACTCTCTGACTGGAAACAGCTCTCAATCCAAGACACTGTCATTGTCATGAACTCAATCCATTCCGGTGTACCCAAGGACTCCTGCCCTCACCACATATACAACATAGGGAGAGAAGAGATTGGCAAAATCCTGGTGGAGTTCATCAACACGTCCATCACAACAGTCATCGTCCCCACCACATGGAGGCACGCCTAGGTCAAGCATCTCCTGAAAAAACCCTCCACCGCCCAAGCGAACTGAAGAACTACCGACCTATTTTGCTACTCCCCTTCCCAGCCAAGGTCTTGGAGAAAGCCATCAACCGCTAGTTCATCGAATGCCTCGAACAGAACAACCTTCTCAGCACCTCCCAATTGGGCATTAGAGCTAATCACAGCACTAAGACCACCCTGATCGCTGTTACGGGTGACATCAGATGCCTCCTCGACCAGGGGGAAACAGCAGCCCTCATCTTCCTTCACCTCCCTGCAGCCTTCGACACCGTCCCCCATCACACCCTTATCACCGGGAAACATCCTTTACGACGCAACTTTTACCACGCAGTGCCTTTACAACGCAGGTTTTTCAACGCAAGTCATTACAATGAATTGCGCTGGGGGGCGCTGCAGGATAGGTAATAGTTTAATTTACTATCCAACACCTTCCCTACCATCCACGGGGACTGGAGTTGGAATACTAAATTAAACTTTTCACTATCCAGCACCCCCCAACGCAAGTCGTTGTAACGACTTGCATTGAAAAACCTGTGTTGTAAAGGCATACGCGGTAAAAGCATGCGTTGTAACAACGTACATCCTTATCACCAGACTACAGAACCTAGGCATCCAACTCAACCATCTCAACAGGGTCGCCTCCTTCCTCTCTGGCTGAATGCAGAGGATCCAGCGATCCCCCATTCTCCTCCAAACCCAAGAGCATCATCTGCAGTGCCCCCCTTAGCTCCTCCGTCAGCTCCACCTTCTTCAACACCTAAATGACACCTCTTGCTGACATTGCCTGCAACCAGAGACACAACATGACCTCATACATCAACAACAAACAGCTCATCCTATCCCTCACAGACGACATGACCAGAGCCAACTACCCTCTCCCTGGCCCACACCCCAAGCATCCGCCAGAGCGGAGCTGGGATGTTCTTTCTCCTATCTCACTGCCAAGTCCTGGAATGACCTCCCCCTCTACCTGCACACCTGCCATCACTTGATAAGTTCAGGAAAAGGCTCAAGATTTGGCTCTTTAATCAAGAACATTAGGACCTCGTGCCAGGAGTCTCTCTGGGGTGACAAGTCACACTTTACAATAACACTCGGATTGATTGATTGCCGTGCTGAATCAGGCTATAAATGTGGCAATGCTCAGCTGGAGCATGGGGCCCTTTAGTGCAGCTCAGAGCTCATATAAACAGGGGGTGAATACATCGAAGCTACAGTGCACACCAACTTGAATTGGGATGTATGACGTTAGAACGCATACTTTTACAAGGCATACCTTTACAACGCATTTTTTACAACGCAACATCCATTACAACGCATTCCATTACAACGCCATTACAACAAATTTTTAAAAAATACCTTTACAACGCATTCCATTATGACGCACACTACCTTTACAACGCATACCATACAACGCATACAATGGTAAGTATTGAATAGTGTAGGGGTAAAAATTACTATTCTAACTCCAGGGGGGCAACAGTAGGGTAAGTGTTGGATAGTGTAGGGGTAAAAATTACTATTCTAACTCCAGGGGGTGCAACAGTAGGGTAAGTGTTGGATAGTGTAAGGGTACTATGTGTTGTAATGGTATGCGTTGTAATGGTATGCGTTGTAATGACTGCGTTGTAATGACATGCGTTGTAGTGATATGTGTTCTAGTGTCATGCGTTGTAATGGTTGTGTTATAATGGCATGCGTTGTAATAGATGTTGCGTTGTAAAATGTTCGTTGTAATGGTAGTGAGTTGTAAAAGTTGTGTTCTAAAGGTTGTTTCCCCTTAAATTGTATGGTCCACAGGCATGCAGAGAATAGAAGTCATGAAACTGAGATGATGTCCTGCTGTGTCTACTACAATAGAGAGTTCCTGACTTTTCCTGCACTTTCGCTATTATTATGTTCTGAGGCTTTGCAGGTTTCACTGTCAGTCTTCCATTTCTTGTTTTCAAGTACTAGATCAGCTCAGCAGAGGGAATCTACCAAGAATTCAACAACTGAAGCCAAGAAGCTTGAAGATGAGAAGCATGAGGTTGAGCTTGAATCATCTTCATGTGACTATGAAAATGAGTACTTTGAAGAGCAGCCCAAGGTAGGTTGAGTGGTAAAAAGTGTATGGCTTTGTGTGAAAGGTCGACAAGAAATTCTGCTGTCATGTGGGCCCAACACACTGATGCAGCTTTCTATCTCACACATTGTCCAAGGGTTTTTGCCGTATATTAATCAATAAAAACAAATGTAATCTATGAAGTAAGAACTTTGATGTAGCGTGATATGTAGTCTTTAGGACATAAAATATTTAAGACCAGGAATGTTCGAGGTGTTTGGTGAGTATATAATTAAGAGGTTGGGCACTTTGCCACAGCATAGGTTGCAAGGGGAATGCAGATTCCTCTTTAAATAAGAGTGCTCCCTCCCAAACGTTGAAGTGTAGCTGCAGAATAAAAAAATAACAATTGGTTGGCAGCAATAGAAAAACCCAGGTTTTCCTCAATGATTCTGCAGGGGCCAAATCTAGGGCTAGACGTACAAAGCATTTTTGCTGAAACAAATTGCCCTTTTGAGATTTTGGGTCTGCAAAAATGCCTTTTGAAATGTTCTAAACCCAGTTTAGGAATCAGTAAATATTTTTCTGATTCATAAAATTGGTTTAGAAAAGTACAAGGAATCACTCTGTGTGAAGGGGTGTGTTGTGGATGTCCTTTATAAATAGTGATTCCTATGCATGTACCAATGATTTAGGACTGAAATAGTAGTTGTAAACCATTGAAACGTCACAGACCCCCAAGTTGAAGTGTTAATCCATTTGCAGAACTGACTGGTTCCTTTTGGGACTGCTTTCGCTTTTTTGCATATTAAAAAAAACATTTTATTCGGGTGCAGGTGATGGTCCAAGGGAAAGCTGTCATCTCTCAAATTTGTATAAGAGTGGAAGGGCAAGTGGTTGTTTTACTCTTCACACCTACTTTGTAACTGCATGAAGTTGTCATTTTTTCCCTGATCACCCACATTTTTTGACTATTGCTGGTTGTTACTGACTCTGAAAGTTCCCTGGGCTCTGTTAGCTAGGCCCAGGGCCAGTGTTGTGGAAATTGGTATTATTTTAATTGGCAATGAAAACCTACCTGTAATGCCCTAGTATTTGGTAGGGCATGTAGGGTTAGAGACCCCAGTAGACTTAATGCACTTAAGTGTGCAGTGCTGTGGTGTCTGGTGCCATTTTAAAGCCAGGCCTGCCTTACAGGCTGGTTTTAACATAAACAATGTCCAAATTTGTCTTTGGAATTAAACACACTTCTAAAAGTCAAAACTACCTTTGTATTACATTTAAGTCACCCCTAAAATCTTTCCTAGGTGCTCCAAGGTAGAGTGCATTGTTATAAAAAGCAGAGATAATATAAAATAAGTTTTATATGCCCTGGTTAAGGAAAAACAACATTGTTTTAACCTATTGTAGTGCTGCTAGTTCCATAGATTGACATGGGAAGTTTTTATTAACCTTAATAAAGTAAAACTTTTGATTGGAGTTAGCAACCTATATCATTCAAAGTATTACAATAATGGTTACAATAAATCCAACAACTTGCAAAGGTTGGATTTATTATAAATATTACTGGAAAGTAGTTTTACAACATACTATCCTGAAATTGACTAAGGCAGCCTTGTAGCAGCCAGTTTGGATTAGTCAGCCTTTTATAGCCTGAGCCAAGCTGCTACCTGTGCAAGTGTGAAGAGGCCTGGGGCTTTAACAATGCAGCCATTTGGTGGGAGATGATTTGCTCCCTGGAGATGCCAGGCTGAGGAAGAGAGTTGGGGAGATAAGCTAGACATATGTTTTAGGACCCAGGTCTAACCCTCCACTTCCTTGTTCCCAGCCAGATGGGAGCCCACCCATTAGATGAGGAGAGAGGCTGGAAGGGGAGTGTGTAGTCAGATGTTAGGAACTCCGCTGGGTTGAGTTACACAGATACACACACACCAAGGAGAGCATTTCTCCATTTTGTTTTTTGGATGAACAATGCATTTTGGGACACAAACATGGACCACTTTACAAGACGTGTTCACAGCAGAGGGGGTTAGCCATAACCCTATTGTGTGTGGTATCTCTCCCTCTTAACAACCCAGAATGGAGGATAAATATTGGAGAGCTACAGGAGCTGACCAGATTACTGCATAGAACATCAGAAAAGGAAGGACTGCCCTTCTGGAGTTTTGGACTGCACCAAACAGAACTTCCACTCTGAAGTACTGCACCTGCTACACTCACAAGGCTCCCCAAAGAAAGAACAGTGCCTGACTCAAAGGAAAAGCAGTGCATTCCCTGATCAGCAAAACATACAACAGAGCTGGATGAAGCCACCTGCAAAGTAAAAGAGAGGCTCACCCCAGCTGCCCAGTTGATAATGAATTTATCCTTGACTGTGAAGGTGCATTGTGGGAAATTAGGTCCTAGCCAACAAGAGGCAATCCAGAGTCTTTGGGCCCTTGGCTGGTGCTATTGTACCCTTTTTCTACTCCAAAGGAATCAGGACACTGAAAGAACCCAAAGTTTAGAAACTTTTTGCAAAGGTTTGCAGAAAAGCTCTAGGAGGAGACCAACTTGATGTCGGGAGTTAGGCCATTGTTGTCGACTTGTCAATCAACTTAACCACGCAGGTATGTCCTTCTGAAAGTTCCAGAGCTCCTCGCCATCTATATTGAGGACAAAACTTCCAGAGACTCACCAAGGCACCACGTGGCAGCAGGTCACCATCGTCGAATAGAACTCTGTATCCAAGGAACCTGAGGACTCGTTGTTGAGAGAAAAGCTCCAAGAATGAGCTAGTTTATAATGATTTGGCATAGGGCAGCACCGTACGTTTTATTGCTGCGCTGCCCTAAGCCAAATCAAATGCACATTATTTATGAGAAAATTTGCATTTCTCTACTTTCAGCCGGTGCAACCGCACAATATGGTGCTTAGTGCCAACGCATGGTGCAAGGATGTCTACATTGTTGCCAGGATTGTTTTTGTGGAGGAAGGAATACCTTCCTACACAAAAAAAATCCATGGATGTGAATTAAAACAAGAAGAAATAAAGATATTTCTCCTCATTATGCCTGCCCTCGGAAGACGTACGTTTTGACAATTTCCCAGGTTTACAGATCCTTGTAAATCTGGGAATGTGTCAAAACCTATGGGTGTTGCATGGGAACAACCACCGCAACACCCATGGAAAGCCTCCCTGACGCAGTGTAAGGCAACGCAGTGGCTTGTACTGCATTGCCTTGCACACTATCTATGAGAACATAAAAAGCCACGCACAGTGTCTTTGTGTAGGCTCGTAGATTTGGGTCTGCACTCTGCACCGCCGGGGCATTATTAAAAGTAACGCAGCACAAGGGTCTTTTAAATAATTCCCTAAATCTGAAGATAAACTTTTGACCAGGACCTAGTCGTGAACCTATCTGGCCTAGGCTCCTTCACGATGAGCCTAAAACGTTTACTTTATCCGGTCCAGCATGACCAGATGGCCACTTGTTGATGTTAGAATACACAATTATTGATTTAATTTTTGCAAATGCATATCTCCAGGGCCCTCATGGATTTTTGTCGTTTGTGTGTCTTTTTTATAAATCGGTGTTGAATTGGAGAAGTGTGGCTCAATGGTTAGAGCGGCAGACCCTGATGCAGAGGTCTAGCCTGGGAAAAGGGTTCAATTCGGCGGGTCTTGGGCTCAAAATTCCACGGACCTGATAATTCTCGCCTCAGTGCCTATTCCAATCATAGAGTCCCACTCTGCAACTCTGGGCAATAGCTTGCTTAATCTCCACAACGGCCTCCACAACGCTAAGGATGCCTGGGCTCCACCCTGGGGGTGCCCAGGAGTGGACGCTTCACAGGGAAAGTCAGGACGGGTTCCACAGCGGTATTCGTACAAGTGCCTTGAGACCCTTGCGGGTGAGTAGTGCGCTATACAAGTATCTTTACAATTTATTGTGTTATGTCTTGTCTTTCATTTATTTACTGTTTTGGTGGTAATAAGTGTGTTACACGTACCTGTCTTCTAAGTTAAGCCTGACTTCTCGTTTGCTAAGCTACCATGGGTGAGCAATGATTAATTTACTCAGACTTGACTAGACCTATTAGTGATTGTGATATTTTTGCTAGCTGAGGGTGAATACCCCCAGCTACTAGTATTCCACTTTTTCTACAGTAATGAAACCCTTACAGACTCTATTGCATCTTTTAACTTGTGGATGTAGGCTTGTGAAATATTTACTTTGCTACTACGCAGCAGGCTTCTATTTTCTGACTGGTTCAACATTTGGAGTTCCCATAATTTCATTCTGTTTTGAATAAGTTAACTTCCCACTTATATGGAACTTCAAAGCTACAATGCAGTGCTTGCAGGTAATATAGTCCTGCAACTGTTAGAAGTTGCAGTCTTATTTCGTTTTTAAATGCTGTCCTGGTTGAAGAAGGTAATGGAATGTAGAAGATGCCTGATTCCATGTACACATTAGTTTGACCAAGTGCTAACAATAAGGTTTGGCGTTTGCTAAATGAGCAGCAATCACTTGTACATACTCCATCAACCTATCGTGTAATTAGCCACTTTGTAAGATGAAGTTTATTTAAAGAGACTAGTAGGATTGTGCATAATTGTGTGGTATTTCCTTCTGTGTTCAAACTTGGTTGGTGGGAGAAGGGGACTGTTGAACTGGTCACCACATAAGGGATTGTTATACTATAATACGACAGCTAATTGGACATAGGTGATGATGCTCCTGGTGCAAAATATTATATTACTTCTCACTTGTAACCTGCTTTTGAAAAAAAAAACTCACCTTATACACACCACACCCTTTGTAGACTGCATTTGAGGACTGATGCATGAAATGATGTTAATTCCTGCTTGCCAAGGTGTGGGCTCCTGCATGTAAAGTATCAGGATCATATTTGCCAAATTATGGATTCGACCTTTTCAGGCTGTGGACACTAGCTCATTAAATTGTGGAGTTCTGATCTTCAAGGTGGATCTCTGCTTGTCAAAGTGGTGACACCTGCCTCTAAAGCTGTGGTCTCCTTCTTGCCCAGGTGAGTATTCATGCATGTCTGGGTTTGGGCTTTTGCTTGACAAAGGCATAGATTCCTGCATCTGATGGTGAAGACTACTGCTTGCCAAGGTATGGAATTCTGCTTTTCAAGGTGTAGACTCCTACTCCTTAAGGTGTGGCTTCTTGGTTGTGAAACCCTCTGGGTATGTAGTGCGCTATACAAATTTCATGACTTGACTTGACGTGTGTTCTCCTGTTTTTCAATATACGGACTGCTTATTGTGAAATTGCGACGTTCATATAAATATCAGGCATTTGCATAATTTTAAATAATCCAGAGTAATTTGGTAATTCTGTGTTACTCTTGTGATGCAGAAGTACTGCTTTCAGAGCCATGACAAACCTCGCGAAGCTTGGTCTCCTGGTTGGGAAAAATTGGACTGTGAGATGCCCTGAAACAATGTGGGAGACCACATGCAAATATCACCAGTAACCTATTTTGGTGAATGTGAATTGCACGTTCAAAGGCCGTTTTGAATGCGAGATGCAGCACTTCAATGTGGGCAGTCACTGTTTAGCATTTTGAGTAAATTCTTCTCTCATCAACCGGGTCATCAACTTGAAATGCATTTAGGAGTTGATATTTTACCTGAACCAACCATTTGGGTATTTTCTTAGTGCGAAATGTTCTTAGTTAGTTTTTATTTAACAGGAAGGGAGTACCATAGTGGATAGGAGGCCACTGTACATACTTTAGCAACTTCCTCTTCCTATTCTGAAGGCTCCTTCATTTACATTGTCCAACCGTTACTCACACTGGATTTGGATTTTAGAATTTCCTTGCGTTGTATGCCATCTCTGGTTTATCCACCCCATTGAAATCTTATCTTTTTGGGAGAAATCAAGTAAGTTTAATTCAGCACTTGGTAAAAACGTTGAAAAAGTTTGTTGTTTGAGGGAGGGCATGCATATTTATTTTTCTTTGCTTTCTGATTTTTAAATTTGTGTTTCTTTGTGGGTTGATGGGCTAGAGTTTGGGCTGGAGTTGGGAAGGGGCATTTGGGATTAACTTTTTTAAGGGGAAATGTTTACACTTTTTTATGGTGGAGGACTAGGGTAAATATGCATTTTCCCCATTTCTTGTGTGTTTATGAATCTTTTTATTTAATACTGATTTGTTTACAATTTTACTGTTTGGGCCTAGTCTGCCCTGCACTAAGCCGCGGGTGTATTTTCACATTCTCACAGCTGCTGCTGTTCTATATAGTTTTCAAAAACATTTAGGGGGTGTGTTCTTTGTTCTCAATGACTCCTTCTTTGCTGGCCATGCGATGGTGGCCATTTTGTGTAGCCACACAGTGTCTGTGTGGTTAGGGATTATTTTGTCTTTGTTCTTATGCCTCCTTCTTTGCTAACCATACAGCAAGCACTGTTTTGTTGAGCTAGTTAGTGTGTGTGTGTTTGGTAGTCATTTTCTCTTTGTCCTCTATGCCTCCTTCTTTGCTGGCCTTGAGGCGGCCACCATTTTCTGGATTCAATTAGTGCGTGTGTGTGTGTGTGTTTGGTGGATATTTAGTCTTTCTTTTCCATTACTCTTGCTTCAACGGCCATGTGGTGGTTGAGCTGGCTTCCAGCAATTTGTGCAACCAGATCATGCTTCAATCCGTTTATTCTACTTTTAAAAACATTTCATAGGAACACTGATAGAAAAGGCCTATGACATTTTTATTACTTTTTTTTCTTTTTTTATATATATATATTTTTGCTTTTGGCTAATTGTAATACTGTGTTGTCCTTTTTATGAATTGTTTTCGATTTTTGCCTACCTCCCAATTCCTCCAATAGAGTCCACTTGGTCCTTGGTGGGGCACCAGCAATTATCTAATGTATTTTCTTATTTTTGCCTTCCTCTAACTGCTTTCCATAGACTCCATGTGTATGTCTTGATGGGGCACCAGCAATTATTCAATGTATTTTTGTTTATTTTGCCTGCCTCCCATAAAGTCCACATAGGCTCAGGTGAGGCACCAGCAATTATTTAATCTTTTGCTTTTATCTTTGCTTGCTTCCTATTGAGTCCACGCAGTCTCTGGTGGGGAACCAGTGATTACATAATGTATTTATTATATTTTTTACCCCCCTCTTATTGCTCTGAAGGCACACAAACTACCCTTCCCTGTGTACTGTTGTCATTTGACAAAAATAGGTTAAGCATGTTTGGGTACACTATTGATGAGGATGATGACTTTTTGTTACATTGGCTAGATTTTTCTGACTGACTGCCCATGTTTTACTCACATGTTTGTTGCTTTGCTTGCAGGTGCTGCAGAAGACATCACACATTGTACTGATATAAAGGGATGTAAGTGAAGGAATCAGATCACACTGATCACAACCTGTCTCTCATCATTGCAGTGTAGACATGGAGAACAGGAAATCTAAAATTTAATTGTCTCAGACAGAAACTAAATCATTGCAGGAAAGCTGATAACATGAGCCTCAATCAGTAACAGATTATTCAGAAGTAGGAGAAGAAATGGAGACGGAGGTTCCTGCTGAGCAAGATGTTGTTTGGAAAACTGCTCTTTCCCCATCAGCTTTAAAAGCTCCAGCAAGGAAAATAAAGAGTACCCCCTCCTCTTCTCCAAGCCCCCTTCTGGTGATCTGGACATGGATTGGACCATGGCTGAGCCTGTGAGACAAGGAAAAGTCTTGCAAGTTAGGTAGGTGGTGATGATGATGATGGCGCACGTTCCTGAAAGCCTTGCAAATGTGGTAGGTGGTCATGATTATGATGAGCCTGTGATGGAGAGTGGCACAGAGCTTCAACCTGCTCAGAGGCATGTGGTTCCACCAACAGTCGCAGCTCCCATATTTGCAAGACTCCAGAAACCTACAGCCACAACCGCCCCTACTACGCTCTCAGCAGGCCCAACATAAAAGCAAACAAAACCACCTAGCTTTACCTCTAGTCAGACTTTTTACACAGCAAGAAAGCTCTGCTCCCCAGTTTGCCTGGTGTTTAGCCAGAATTAGGATAACATTAATATGCCCCTTTGCCACAATAAACTTTGAGGCATATTTACAAGGGCTTATCGCCACCAGAATGACACTTTTTATGTCGATCTGTTGGCGATAAGCCCTTCAACTTATTTACAAAATGACGTTAATCCACTTGCTGTGGCTTAACACGACCTTGTAAATAAGCCCCCTTTTCATGCAGAACTTAGTGAGAAAGGGGCGGGCAATGGGTGTTGCAGTGGGCGTTATGCAGCAATACCCATTGCTGCCTAACGCCCCCTATTTACAAGATTGATATAAATAAGGGGCAGCTCCAAAAATAAGACCAGGGAAAACCTAGTCTTACCCTGCCGAAATGAGGAGAAATTATTAATTTCTCCTCGTTTTTGCTGTTTCTATGTGTGAGGCATAGATGGAGCAAATCCCCACTAGTGATTGTTTAGGTTCAGGAAGGGACACCTTCCTGCACATTAACAATCATTCCCTGAAATGCAGACACACTTTCACTATTGTGGAAGTATGCCTGCATTGGCGCTAGGCAGCTAGATTTAGCGCCAGCACCAAGGGAAAAACAGGTGTGCACTGCATTCTTGCGAATACAGTGCATCCCTGCATTTTTAAACTGACGGAGCGCGGCGTTAGCAATTTTGGAGCTACAGCGCACTCTGACAGCTTATTGTACATATGATCCCTTTGTCATGGTAAGCCAAGTGGGCACAACTGTCCCATTTTAAAAAGCACACAAAATAATGGGGGTAGATCACTTAAATAACATAGGTGCTGGTAATAAGAGAGAACTGGATTCAAACTGGAATGGCATGGTGAGCAAAAAAACGATGGATTTAGGCCCAGATCTCTGCACTGGGGTGAATGTATGACATTGTTCTACATTCTGTCCATCAACTGTTGTTTTTGCCAAGACACTACCACAACTCCCAGCACCTGAAAACACTCCACTGGCTCCCCATCAAAGCTAGAATCACCTTCAAGGTGCTAACCCACTCTCACAAGGCCCTCCACGACACCCGACAAGCATACCTGAACAGCCGACTCAAATTCCACGCACCCCAAAGGACCCTACAGTCAGCCCAGCTCTCCTACGCCGTGGTCCCCCGCACCAGAAAGACCAGATCAGGACGCCGCTCCTCCTTCTTCTGAGAGCCTGGAACGACCTTCCCTCCACCTCAGACAAATAACATCGCGCCCCATCTTTGCAAGAAACCTCTAAACCTGGCTTTTCGACAGACCCCCTCCTTGATGGACTGGAACCTGCAAACCCCCTCCATACCCCCCAGCGCCTTGAGACCCTTAGGAGTGAGTAGTTGCGCTTAACAAACACCTGATTTGATGTGATTTGATTTGATTTCCCAAGGGGCACAGGGTCAAGACTGATTTGCATATGGCTGGGTACATACTGGAATGGTATGGTGAGCAAAAAAAAACGATGGATTTAGGCCCAGATCTCTGTACTGGGGTGAATGTATGACAATGTTCTGCATTCTGTCCATCAACTGTTGTTTTTGCATTTGTCACCCAGAGTGGGACGGGTATGTTCAGATGTGAGTCCCGTGCTCTCCATGCCACTGGAATCAAGCTATCCTGGCTGATGAGGGCTGAAAGCCCGAAACCGGTCCTAGGATGCTTGTTTCCAGTCCAGGGAGGACCTGGCTTGCAAGTTCGGGCTGGGGTGTTCCCATGGGGCACAGGGTCAAGACTGATTTGCATATGGCTGGGTTCAAACTGGAATGGCATGATGAACAAAAAAAAACGATGGATTTGGGCCCAGATCTCTGTACTGGGGTGAATGAATGACATTGTTCTGTATTCTGTCCATCAACTGTTGTTTTTGCATTTGTCACCCCGAGTGGGCGTGTATGCTCAGACGTGTGTCCTGTGCTCTCCATGCCACTGGAATCAAGCTATCCTGGCTGATGAGGGATGAAAGCCCGAAACCGGTCCTAGGATGCTTGTTTCCAGTCCAGGGAGGACCTGGCTTTGCAGTTCGAGCTGGGTTGTTCCCATGGGGCACAGGGTCAAGACTGATTTGCATATGGCTGGGTTCAAACTGGAATGGCATGGTGAGCAAACAAATGATGGATTTAGGCCCAGATCTCTGTACTGGGGTGAATGTATGACATTGTTCAGCATTCTGTCTATCAACTGTTGTTTTTACATTTGTCACCCCGAGTGCGATGGGTATGCTCCGACGTGAGTCCTGTGCTCTCCATGCCACTATAATCAAGTTATCCTGGCTGATGAGGGCTGAAAGCCCGAAACCGGTCCTAGGATGCTTGTTTCCAGTACAGGGAGGACCTGGCTTGGCAGTTCGGGCTGGGCTGTTCCCATGGGGCACAGGGCCAAGACTGATTTGCATATGGCTGGATTCAAACTGGAATGGCATGGTGAGCAAAAAAACAATGGATTCAGGCCCAGATCTCTGTACTGCTGTGAATGTATGACATTGTTCTGCATTCTGTCCAGCAAACTGTTGTTTTTGCATTTATAAGAGAGAACCAGCAGCTGAAGTGATGAAGAAAGCAGTCAGGAGAAAGAATAGGAGGAGGCCAGTAGAATCATCACACAAAGCATCCCTGTAAGTCTCTCTCATACAAATCTCTCCCACAGCAACTACTGAATGGTGCAAGGAACTAAGGGATATAGCACTTTCTAAGCAAAGCTCCCAGGCAGCGTACCTGCTGCTTGTACCCTCCTGGTAGGGTGCTTGTGACAGTAGTACCACAGGAAAAACAGCATATTGACAAGGCTATGTTTACCAAGATGTCACATGTTTTTACAACTTAAACATGGCTAAAATGTTAGTGCTTGAGCTTCTCCCCTTTTTCTTTTGTAGAAAGAGCGGACTTTCTCAATTTGTCAAGGCTCTCTGCCCAAAATGGAAAGTCCTAGCCAGATCTGTCATGCCAGAGTGGCTGTGCCAGCACTGCCTTATCAAGTGCTGAAATTGGTTGGCAACACTATGTAGCAGAGCACTGTTCAGTTCATCCACCTCATTATGAATATGTGGACCAGTTGTCAAGCAACCGATTACATGTTCATCTCTGCACACTGGATCTCTTCTCATGAAGTGTGGGGAAGGCTAGCTACTGGTCGCACTGCTAATGATGTTTTCCAGGACTTTCAGCAGCATGTAACATTTGCGATGTTCACTAAGGAGATCACATTCAGCTACCAACATCTTGAAAGAGTTTCATAGCAAGGTCAAAGAATGGCTTAAACCCAGAGGATTTGATTTGTTGTCACTGACAATGGCAGTAATATAGTTAAAGCCGTGGCTGATGGAGAATATTTCAGAGTCCTGTGTTTGGCACATTACGTCAACCTAATTGTGCATTGCTTTCTTAAAAAACAAGAAGTAGTCAGCAATATACTGGTCACCTACCAAAGAATATGCACTAATTTCTGTCATTCAATCAAACCTCAAAGCCAGGATCCATCAGCGTACTAATAAGCTACCTGTAAAATAGCTACCTGTAATATCCTGTGAACAGAAGGTGCCAAAATGTTGGAACTCAACTTACTACATACAGGAAGCCTATTTGAGCAGGACAAGTCTAGCAACAATTTTGTAATTCAAGGGAAAAGAGATGCAACTGCCAAAGATATGACAAGGGAGATGGCAAATGAGGGCTACTTGTGTGCCTGAAACAAATGTTAATTACTTTCAAGATTGTGACACTGGAGGTCAGCAAGCAAGACAGTATCATGAGCCAAGCAATCCTGTGGTTGCATCTGCTACAAGATCAGTTGAAAAAGTTGGAACGAATGTTCACCAATGTAAATAAAGAAGCAGCTTCTTTGGTGGCTGGCTTAATCATGCATTTGTACTTTAATCAAAGGCTGCAAAAAGAGATTGAATACTCCAAAGATTACATCTATGCCACTAAATGAATGATTCGTATAAAGAAATCACTAGCCACGTTCATTCTAGGGACTGAAACCAATTTTTGGTGCGCTGAGGTCATTAGTAAAGTGAGTACTCTAGAAAAAGAATGACTGCAAATTGGAAACCAGGGCAGAAATTCTTCGGACTCCACAAAGGGTGGTGCTGTTGGCATGTAGTTTCTGCAGCAACCAGCAGAATCTCAACCTACTCCAAAACCCACAGCAACAACTGCTTCAAGTTCACTGCCAACTGTTGCAATTGGTTGGTTTCATTCAACAGGAGTGCACATGCTGTACCTACACAAAGTGGTGTAGGCACAGCATGTGGCAGCACCAATGACAATTCAGAAGATGGCCAAACACTTTCTGATTGACCCAACAGAAATGTACATGGTTCAAATTGCATAGATCTGTTGGTATGGGAGAGGGCACAAACTATCTTACATGTCTGGTAGCAAGTGTTTCTTCTGAGCTTGTTATTAGTGCAGGTGGCATATTAATCACAGTCAGGAGAACCGGTCTCTTGCCTCAAATGTGGAGCGATTGGTGATGACTAAAATAAACAAACATGTCATTCCAAAGGTTTTTCGTGCTCCTGAAACAACCAAGGAAGATGAGGGGAATTGGTTTAACATCTGAAGTTTAGCCAGTAATTATTGTCCAGATAACCTCCTATGAATTTGAGGACAAACTCTACTTTCTAAACTAATACAACAGAAGATGCATACAGGACTTGTTTAAGAAAATATACATCCTTTATATTAGTTGTCCAGTTTGCACCTCCTATTTTAAATAATAAACTGAAGTAGAGTGGATCACTGTGCTTGACATACATAGTCAATCAAGAAGTACACATCAGTTAGTTTACCAGGGCTGGCTGACCCACGAAAGACTAATCCAACCTATGGTTCAGACTTTGAGTTTGAAATGAGCAAATGATGACAGTTTGCTGCAATAGAAAGCCCCAGTTTCCTAAAAAGAAATTAAAGAACAAGACAATGTCTCCCAATCCCATTATTTGTTCAAATCCGTTGAAGATATAAAAGACTGACCTATATTGTGTATCACTTCCATGGAGAAAACAGGCACATAGAGCATTCGCCGGACTTGGAACAGGTACCTTGCTTGCACTAATTATTATTACCAACTAAATGATTTATGTTGTGGTGGATGGGAGGGAGGGTCTGGTAAGCTACTCTTGATAATAAAATATTTGGTGGGATCATTCTGCATCAATTCTTGACTTTCACATAATGGGATATATAGTTTAATTTTTCTTTCATTAACTTAAGTCCATCATATCTAGGTTCTTCTGAGACAAGTAAGCCTATTTGCCAAGACTAAACTAATCCTCAAATTCTTTTTTCTTTGTCAATACTACAGGTTCATGTCTTTCGAGTACTATAAATCTGAAAATATAATTGACAATTACCAGAAAAAGAACCATTGCCTATCTGTTTCAATGGGGAACACAAGGACTCTGTGGACTTGACAGGTGTGTTGAGGACTTGACAGGTGCGTTGATTAGAAAAACATTGAGTCATGGCTCAAATGGCAAACTCTAAATAATTGGCTGTCTTATAGTCTGCATGACTGGACACAGCAAAATGGTGCTATTGTTAGTGTAATCAGCTTCCTCTACCATAACTCCTTTCTGCAACAAGGCAGGCAAAGAGGCCACATTGTCCCTAAAAGAGGCTTCTGTCACCTCGTTGTGGAGCAAAGCTGGTCTCACTGCCTCTGCATCTATGACGTCCTCATCAGAAAGCCCAGACGATCCTCTCACCCGACCTATTATGACGCAATTTCTGCAGGAAATTAAAACTGAAATTGGATCTCTTAAATCTGACGGCCAGATTTTTATTAAGGAAATCAGAAAGGAGGTAACAGACATTGGGGAGAGGGCAGATGACCTTGAAAAAACAGTGGACACCCGTACCGAAGACCAGGAAAAGCTTTGGCAGTCCCCAGCCCCGATCCCCATCCTGACAGCGGAGTCCGAGCACTATGTCTGACGCCTGGTGGAGCTGCTCTGTTCAGCCATTGAAGAGATCGGCCTTGGTTCATCCCCTGACTGTCACCTACCCAGCCGGACTTTGGGCACAGTTTTTCTCCCCATCTCCCTGTCTTGCCCACCCCCCCATCGTATTTCTGTGACTCTGCTTTTTCCTTATCTTCTATCTATCTGTTTCTATTCAGCATTCTATCATTCTTTGTCTACTTCCTTGCTCCTATCCCCTCTAACCTGAATCTTTCCCCTTGTCCGCTTCACCACCTAGCCCCCTGTCCTTTTGTGCCCTTTGACTAAGCACTCCTTCTCCCCTTTTTGGGGAAAGATCCAAGATGTATACGCTGGAGTCTCAGCATGGCACTGAGAGAGTCCACAGCGCCACGGGAGCCACTCACAATTGACACCCCTTGCCAAAGTACTCCCTCTCCCCTTTTTGGGGAAGGATCCAGTAAAGTAGGCCTTGGAGTCACAGAGACACCTCTGAGAGAGTCCATTGCGCGTAGGGAGCCTCTCTCAACAGAGATGGGGAAATGATACCACTCCTCCTGGGTTCACAGCTTAATGGACTTTGGGCGCAGCTTTGACTCGCCTACCGGTTTGTGTCACTGTCACCCTCCCCCTCCTCCTGCCAAGCCGTGTCTCTAACCCTCCCCTCCTCCACTCTCTGTCTACTTCCCCTGCTCTTACCCACCAACTCCCCGGAATATCTCCCATTGCCAGCTTTTTCCCCTACCTATATGTTCCTTTTGTTTCTCTCAACCTTACTTGTAACTAAAATTGCCATGCTCTAATAACTGTGTAACCTTTGTAAAGCTGTAACCTGCAATTTATTGTCTGATACCCATGTAAAGCGCTTTGATACCTCCTGGTCTAGCCAGCGCTATAAAACCTTTTTTTAAATACATGAAACTAGTTTTCTGGAACTGATGGCACAAGATTGTTTCTTACTAACTAAGTAACGGCACACCACTGCACCAGCCTTAGCCCTCTTGCTTTTTAGGCTCCATCATGATTATTTTGACTCTCCATATTGTGATTGTTGTTTGCACTTGACAGGCCATCTCGTTTTGAGAAAAATTATCCAGCTCTCCAGTTTTGCGGTTCAGCCCTGCACCTGTGTTGTACAATGACAGAAGAATGCAGATGCACCATCAGTTTGTATATACAATCATTTTTCTTTCCCAGGCTATAACTATTTTGTTAACTGGGTGTGTCCTCCCTATTTTAATTTTACAAACCTAGATAACAAATCAATAAGATATGTTGTAATTCGTAAAACTTCAAACCCTCGTCCTCAAGTTTGTGGGATGTTAGTTTGTGTGTTAATTTGCACCAACAACATATCTCATACTTAGAGGGGTGGATGTGGTTAAAACAACACCGCCGCTATAGGAGGTAGTTACCAAAACTGGCATTTGCATCCGCCACCCATCCTTGAAGGGGACATCACAGTGCAGAGGATTATGTACAACATTGATGTGCAAGTATAGTGTGCAGTTTTTTCTACAATCCACACCCCATGTATTCTACTGATGTAACCTACTGAGTCTTCTCAAGACTTGAGGGGTTAAATATGCCTCCTGTAGCGAGTAACGCAACTCTACTTTGCAAATTGTTGTTATATCATAGAAGTCTCAGGCTTAGATTTTCCACGTATTCTGTGTTTTCTTTTAGTCTACTTGCTGGCTGTAATGTACTAGTACTCTCACCACCCACCACTAACATGAAGAAGGCCCTTTGCAAAACCCTTGATTAAGTTATGGATTAAGTTACGGATCAATTATAGAGGAGGTAGCAGATATCGATTTATCTACTCAGCTGAGAAAAGAATCTCTGGGTAAGGAGGAGTTTGTGTTTTTGCAGTATGTTGTTGGCAGACTCCATTAATGATCACTAGTTA
Source organism: Lissotriton vulgaris (assembly GCF_964263255.1). Taxonomy (NCBI): domain Eukaryota; kingdom Metazoa; phylum Chordata; class Amphibia; order Caudata; family Salamandridae; genus Lissotriton; species Lissotriton vulgaris. The sequence goes on along the minus strand of NC_141695.1, from coordinate 186,061,398 downwards.
AAGAGGGTAGTGCAAGGACTGTTAGTTGTATACATATATTACTGACACTGATGGGACTTTGGTGCTGCTCAACGTGATTGAGCAAGAGTAGGAGGGTTGTGCATGGTCACTCATGTTCTCTTTTGCAACACTGTTTGTGGGGAGGTTCTGGACTAGAAGAGGTAAGGTAAGTCGAATACCCTACTTTCTAACACATGGAAAGTGAGAGTGGGTAGGGAAATATTAAAAACTTGCAAGTGACAGTGATGGACACAGTGAGACAATTGGTTTACAGAGAACAGCCTCTATCATCACTGCCTTGAAAACTCTCCTACTTCAACTGTGTGTGATGCTACTCTAGCCAGTAATGCAAAGATGTGATGTCATGAGTGATAATATTTGAGATGCCATCAGCGATGTCCTCATCGAAGCCACTGACCTTGTCATGAATGGTGTAATATATGTGAGGTCATAAGACATGCATTGTGGGGCGTGAGATTTTGTTAGCAAAGGTAACTATAACTGCAGATTTCTATGGTTGTGTGCACATGGAATCTGAGCTTAACTATAACATCCCTGCATCCTTTGTTTTTTTCAGTAAATTTCCAAGGTTTTTTATATTCTGTTTCCTTATTATGACCTCCCTGTAACTTTTATTTTTTCAGTGAATTTCAAAAAATTTTCAAATTCATTTCAAATGTTTTATTTCTCTCTAATATTTAGTTGTTTTGGTTCATTTGCAGTGTTTATTTTTAATACTAAGTGTATTTCAATTTATTATGATTTTTAATTTATGTATTTTTTTAACTGCAGTCATTCTTTTTTTGATTAATATACTTTATATATGTTTAGAAACATAAAAATCACATATTTACTTAATGTAATGTATATGAAGTTCTATTAATGTAATGAAACCATTTTGTTTTTGTAATACATTTTTGGGTACTGTGGTACCTTTGCAGGTCTTTAAACAAAGACAGACTTCTATTGTATGGCTTTTAATCCCGATCACGTGATCAGAATAAATCCATAAGACCGAAACCGCAGATACTTCGAAAATGTTCTATATTATTTCAATTATGTACACCCCTCCACTTTCATTAATGACATCAGTGTGAACATATTTACAAGTATAAACCACCTTATAACAACAAATTTTCCTATTTTACTCTTTTCGGGATTCCACGAAACTACGTCCTGTAGTTGCAGAATTGCTTGAAACCACACCCAACCTTTGTCTTATGATGATGTATATGAGGACCCCACCCATGTACATGGAAAACCACACCCAAAAACAGTTAGTTCTCCACTGAAGGCTCTGCAAGGAGGATTGAGAGTCAGTCGTGCTCTGCTTTTTCAGAATGGCTGAATCAACATCTACTGCTTTGGTGTATGCCTTGGCTGTGTGAGGGTCTGCATTGATGTATTCCTGGGCATGTCAGTGTATGCATTGATATGTCCCTGTTTGTGTCAGTGTGTGTGCCTTGGTGTGTTATTGCATGCACTTGTGTATGCCTCTGTGTTTCAGTGTCAGTATCAGTGCAGTGGATGTGTTGGTGTGTCATGTATGCATCAGTGTGTGTTTGGGTGTGTAATTGTATGAATTAGTATTTGACTGGATGTATCAGTGTCTGTATTTCTGTATTGCTGTGTATGTCAGTGCAGGCATTAGTATCTTCCTGGCTATATCAGTGTATGCGTTAGCATTTCAAAATATACTAAGGAAAAAAGCATAAAGCAGCAAGTACTGCATTTCTTACCACATAGCTGTGCAAAGTACTGTCAGTAGAAATATTTAATTATTTTCTGAGCTCCACATTGAACCTTCGTGTTTTTCACAGTCTGAAGCCAGTTTCTTCCTCGGAGCTGTCTTTGAAAAAAAGGAAAAGTTTAAAACTGTTCGAAATGGCTTCTTGAAAAACAACAGTACTTTTTATAAACCTTAAAAGAACACAAAATTCTCCAGAAACTGGTGGCACACTTTCTGACTGCTCCTGTATTTCAACCTGGATTCTTCTGGGGTTATTTCTTACTTACTGATAAGGGCCTCCTTCATGATAGGATATCTCAACCTCTTCATAATCTCTAGGGCCAGTAGGGCGTCTCTTTCACCACCAGTAAAATGACTCCAAAGGCCAGCTCCATAATCCTCCACAGAGATCTTCTGTACCTCCAGAGCTACTTCATATGCCTGAAACAACCTTTCTGCATCACCCGCCTCCTTACACTCAGGGACCAAGTCTCTGATTTTATAGACTCTTTCTTGTGCACTGGACACAGTCGTTTTGCTACCACCATTGTTGCTACACTTTAACAGCTATTTGGCTTTCAAGAACACCTTATTGACAGTCTCTTCTTGGGCCAACAAGACCCTTTTCCCCTCCAAGGCTCTCTCAGCCTCAGCTTTTCTCTCCTCTGCAGCTACCCGGGCCAGCTGCAGACTCAGGTCCCTCACAGCCTGTCTGTCCATGAGCTCCTCAGGGGACTGGGTTTAGGATGATACACTACTTCCTGGATCATATCCAGTAGGGAACTCTCCCTCTGTGGGGGATCCCCTCTTTCCTCTGGAACCTTTGCCCAGTCTTGTCTCTACTCCTTTCCCTCCTTCTCAGAGCCAGTACACTTAGGGGCCCTGATTCTAAGGTCAACTACAATCAGGGCTCTCCCTTCTCAAGAGTGCTGTAGTAGTCATCTTAAAACCCTTCCTGTGGTGCAGATTGCATTCTGCTGATGGCCTCACAGGTAGTAAGAGCAAACTAGTACTCACACATGGACATACAAGTAAGTAAATGGGTGTGTGAATGGTCTTATAGGTGTGTGAGTGAGTGTGGCAGTCTCTGGCTATATGAGTGATGGGTGCATATGTGTTTTTGTGGCAGTGTAACTAGGTCTGTAAGTGCCTGACTGACAGTATGAGTGTGTGCAAATTACATATTATAAAAACGCACACACATTTAATTTCTTTTTTTTAATTTTTTTTTATTTATTGCAAGAAATAGCAAAAAGTAAAAAAATCATATTTTGTTATACATATATCATTACATACGTATCTGTACATAGAGTTGTCATTATAGTAGAAACAGAGGATTACAGTATAAATATTCACAAGTATCTAAATCATAACAATAGTGCTAACATGCTGGTCTCTCAAAGCAGTTACATGTTTAACTAATAAACTTTCCCCATATATTTCCCTCCCTTTTAATGCCTTTGGGCCCCTAAGTTTAGCTAGTGAAAGCTCCATTGTATGTATTTCATGGATAAGGTGCCACCATTCCATGACACTAGGAGGTTCCTTTGAGATCCAAGTCTGCGCAATGACCAACCTAGCGCAAGCAAAATCAATTGATATCAAGTCTTTATAGTTGCTATTGATATCTTGTATATCTAGCAATATCAAATGTGCCGAAAGAGCAGGTATTATTATGTGTCTATTATTAAGAACCTCTATTATTCCTTGCCAAAATATTGTGAGTTTTGGACACTGATAAAGCATATGTTCTATGCCAGCAGCTTCCATATTACATTTTAAACATTTAGTACGCTCGTTAGAAATAATTCCAGAGGTCCAACTAGCAATTCTTTGAGGCGTATAATAGATTTGTGTGACCGTTCTATAACATTGCAGCCTCAAATTTGAAGATTGGACCACCCGATTTATTTGTTTGAGCGATCCTGCAATCTGGTTGGAGCTGATATTAACTCCTAATCTGTTGGTCCATTTGTCTGCCATTTTCGCACAATCCCCTAGTCGGCCTTTATTAAGACAAGCATAGCTCTTGCTAATAAGCTATTTAGTATAACTAGAGTAAATACATTGTAGGGTATCTGAATGTTCAACCCTCCCAATTTTCATTTTATTAACCAAGAAGTCTTGTATCTGTATATATTTAAATTACATAGCATCATTAATTTTATACAGTGTTTTTAATATATTGAATCTCAAAAGGCCGTCCGGTCCATATAAATCTCCTAAAGAATTTATACCATGATCTATCCATTGTGCGCAGGCGCCATCAGGAAAAATCTCTGGCATCCCTGGATTCCCCCAGATTTGTAGCTCAGCGTTAAAAAATTGAATTTTGTCAGTGCCCATAATTTGATCCCAGATTCTTTTGATATCTCTTGCGGTCTTAAATTTGACCCTCTTGTAGTAATTTGGGTCATGCACACGAAATAGAAACTGATTACTTTGTGATCCCAACATAAATTGATGATAGAATAGGGAACCTTCCTTAGACAAAAGACTGCGTATACGTTGGATAAAGGTGGCAAAAAAATACATTTTAAGATCCGGAAAGTTTAATCCCCCCTTTTCAATTGAAAGTTTCAACGCAGTCATTGACCTTCGGGCTTTTTTATAGCCCCAAATATAGCTGCTACATATACTCTCTATTCTCTTAATATATAAATTGTTCAATTGCATAGGGATGGACCTAAATAAATACAATTTTTTCGGTACAATCTTCATTTTGATTATGTTTATACGTCCTACCAATATGAGTGGTATCTTATGCCAGTTTTTAAGAGTAGCAATAATCTCTTAAAGTAGAGGGTCGTAATTCAGTGCTATGATTTTCCCTATATCGGCGGTGAGTTTAACTCCTAAATAAATAGCATTTGAGCAAAGCCCTATTATCGGTGAGTAAAACTCAAGTGATTGCGAACTATAAGCCTATACACACATTTAATTTCAAGCACATTCATTTTTTTTTTTTTTTAAACATTTTTATTTAAAGGTGGCACAAGCAATTGGAGCACATACAGAATATTTCATTTAACAAAACTTCTATCATCTATGTGAATATTACAAGAAGCAATTGAAGCAAAAAGAGAACAAAAAGAAGTAAAGATGAAAATAAGAAAAAAGAATAGAATAAGTAAAAAGAATTGCAAAATAATAAGATAGAACAGGGCTTAGTTTCGCATTAATTCAATTCGCAGGTAGGAAACAAGCAACCCCATATTCTATCTATTTTGGCCAATGCTTTTGCACCTCTTTTCCTAGCTACCAGTAGTTCCATGTGGTGAATCTCTGTCACCAAGCACCACCATTCGTTTGCATGAGGTGGTTGTTCCGCTATCCATGCTCGAGCTATAACCAGCCTTGCGCATGCTAATAAAATAAAAATTAGATCTTGAAATAATAAAGTGTTGAGTTGCAGGCCTAAGAGAATCATATCTGATGATAATGTAAGCTCAATTAGATGTTTCGATCTCAGAATATTTTCTATACTGTCCCAAAAGGGAGCAAGAACAGGGCAAAGAACTAGCATATGTTCTAGATCGGTAGCTTGAGTATGGCACTTTGGGCATTTAGTACGATCACTGAAAGCGTTGTTGGGAGCCCGTTTACTTATTTGTAAAGGGGTATAGTAAAGTTGACATATCGTTTTATATGCTTGTAGTTTTAAGCTTGAAGAGTGGACTAATGTATCAATTTTGTTTAAAAAGGAGGAAATATCATTTGAACAAATACCGGTAGTAAACCGTGAAGCCCATTTCAGTGCTAATTTGGGAGAGTCATCTATCTTGCATTCAATAAAACATTTGTATCCTTGGCTAATAGTATTTTTCTTGTTCCCTGCTCCTTTATACATACATAGCCAAAAGTCTGAGTCAACAATCTCTTTAAGGTTTAATTTCCCTATAAGGAAGTCGCGTATTTGTATGTACTTAAAATAAGTGTTTGCCGGTAGTTTATATAATAGCCTGAGTGTATCAAAATCAAGAAATCCTGCTGACCCATATAGGTCCCCCAATCTTGTTATGCCTCGGTTCGCCCATATCTTACATCCTGAATCGCTAAAAATACTTGGTAATCCCGGGTTAGTCCAAAGAGTTAAGAGAGAGTGATAGAATGATGCTTTATTCTGAGTCATGACTGTCTTCCATATGTTTATTATATCTTTCGCTGTCTTGAACTTAACTCTTTTAAAGTAATTCGGGCATTATTTCTGGCCAAGAATTGTAAGGAATTTGATCCTAACATAAATTGGTGGAAAAAATATGGATCGCTAGAATTAAACAAGCTCTGTAACCGTCCCAAAAATGAGGCAAAGTAATACAGTCTGAAATCTGGAAAGTTAAGCCCTCCTTTAATGAAAGGTAATTTCAAGGATGAGATTGCTCTACGATTCTTTTTAAAGCCCCATATAAAACTGCCCAATATGCCGTCAAGTTTCCTAAAAAATATTTTATTTATCTTCAAAGGAATGCATCTAAATAAATATAAAAATTTTGGCAAAATGTTCATTTTAATAAGATTGATTCGCCCAATAAGATTTAAAGGCACCTTATGCCATTTTTTAAGGAGAGTCTGAGTTTCTTTTAATAAAGCATCATAGTTCAATAATGTCCTTGATATTGGATGTTATCTTAATACCTAGATAAGTAGCAGCGTGGCATATTCCAGTTACCTGCATCTGTGGTCTGTAACTAGCTATAATTTGACACGAAATAGAAACTGATTACTTTGTGGTCCCAACATAAATTGATGATAGAATAGGGAACCTTCCTTAGACAAAAGACTGCGTATACGTTGGATAAAGGTGGCAAAAAAATACATTTTAAGATCCGGAAAGTTTAATCCCCCCTTTTCAATTGAAAGTTTCAGCGCAGTCATTGACCTTAAGGCTTTTTTATAGCCCCAAATATAGCTGCTACATATACTCTCTATTCTCTTAATATATAAATTGTTCAATTGCATAGGGATGGACCTAAATAAATACAATTTTTTCGGTACAATCTTCATTTTGATTATGTTTATACGTCCTACCAAGATGAGTGGTATCTTATGCCAGTTTTTAAGAGTAGCAATAATCTCTTTAAGTAGAGGATCGTAATTCAGTGCTATGATTTTCCCTATATCGGCGGTGAGTTTAACTCCTAAATAAATAGCATTTGAGCAAAGCCCTATTATCGGTGAGTAAAACTCAAGTGATTGCGAACTATAAGCCTATACACACATTTAATTTCAAGCACATTCATTTATACTGGTATAATAAAATTAATCTTCATTCAGTTTTCTAATTCCTCTTTCTCCCTTCTTGCTCACTTTATTTTTGTTAAATGTTCTCTTCTAAGCACCCCTATATTCCCTTCTAGTATAGTGTCTAGTAGTTAAATATTTTCTTCAGCTAACAAACACTCACTATTTTTTTCTAAATATACTTTTATACACTGCAACTTAATTAACTTAAGTATAAAAGCTCTTTGGTGTTCTCTCAGGTTTATTTCTATTTCTGATTACACCTGTTTTCATTCAGAAGCTCCAATTAGAATTCCTGAAAATCTCCTCTCTCAGTAGAAAAGCAGCTAAATGGCTACTCCTCACCGTTTGCTCTTACGTATGCTGCTCTAACTAACAAAGCGCAGGCTTCCTTTCATATTTCTTTTTTGTTATACCACTTCTAAATGGTCAGTATTTCTTTAACCCTTTCCATGTTTCCTGCAAAGAAGTCCAATTTGGTTGTTTTTCCACGAATCTGCGAATTGTCCGCAATGCTCAACTTGGCCCCCAATGTATTTTGTGTTACATATGTGAGTTCCCACAGAATCTATGACTGCATATGTGAGTGTCTGAGTGGGTGTGTGAGTGTCTGAGTCACTCTGTCATTGGGTGTGTTGTGTGGGAGTTGGTCTAAGAATGAGTGTGTGAGTGTCTCTCTAGGCCCATGAGTGGCTGTGTAAATGTCTGAGAGGATCTGTGTGTGAGTGTGTGTATATAATTTTTTTAATACACAGTGAAATCTGTGAACCCATCACAGAGTTACACGGGGGCCGCACTGTGAGCTCCGTGTGTCACGCATTTGGGGAAAAATATGTTTTTAGGCTGCTTCTTATCCAACATAAATGCTTTTGATACCTCAGTTACAGAAATATGGGCCCAGGGAAAATCTACCCTGATCCCTTCCTTTTCTTTACACACTACTTTTCAGCCCCAGTGACCATTTCCATACAAACAAAATGGCAACCACAACTTTTCTCTCAGGTTGCAGCCAGCTACTCAAGTCCATGCTGTGGCGCCGGGAACCACATATTCACTGTGGATGGATCTGTGGAGGGTCCGTGCGCCTAGATATCTATATTTCTTTTTCATTTAATATCTCAAAAACTACTGAATGGATTTTTATCAAATAACAAAAAGGTTGCTTTCTGAACCAAGACTTACCTTTCTACCAAACTTGGTGTAATTTCATCCAGCGGTTTGAGCTGTAATTGTGTTCAAAATCCCTATGAGTGAATTGCTTTGGGAAAAAGAGTTTTGATATCTCCCCTTTTTCTATGCCCCCACTTGACAAATCACCCCAAAAGTTCAACACATCAGCTGAACGAACTGTTGTATATGTTACAGTCAAAGTGTGAAATTCTGGCATTGTATAGAATGGGAAACATCCTTTACAATGCAACTTTTACCACGCAGTGCTATTACAACGCAGGTTTTACAACGAAAAACATTACAACGCATTGCGCTGGGGGGGCGCTCTAGGATAGGGAATAGATTTAATTTACTATCCAACATATTCCTTAGTGTCCACGGGGACTGGAGTTGGAATAGTAAATTAAACTATTCACTATCCAGCACCCCAAAGCGCTATGCGTTGTAATGGTATGCGTTGTAAAAACTGCTTTGTAACAGCATGCATGGTAAAAGCATGCGTTGTAACGTCATACATCCGTATAGAGTGCCTAGGTAATGTATAGAATGCCTGATGGGTTTCGGCAAACTATGAAATATAAGTTTTTTGTGAAAATGTTACATACCTTTCCTAGGCATTCTATGCAATTCTTAGGCATTATACAGAATGACCAGTACCATTTACTCAAAGTGTTAAAAGGCCACAAGATGAGATTCCTAGGCATTCGGCAAAGTGTGAAATTCCAGTATTGTATAGAATGCTTAGGTAATGTATAGAATGCCTGATGGTTTAGGGGCAAACTAGGAAATATAAGTTTTTTGTGAAAATGTTACATACTTTTCCTAGGCATTCTATACCATTCCTAGAAATTATATAGAATTACCAGTACCATTAGCGCAAAGTGTTAAAAGGGCACAAGATGAGAAGCCTTTATTAATTAATACGCTTTTGAAACTGAAACTGAAAGAACAAAACTACGAAATAAAGCACAGGATATTCTTACCACAAAACAATAAAAGCAGAACTGAGATTGAAGTACTTGTTACACTAAGAAAGGCCGTATTAGGTGTATTATATACTTTGCCGGCAGACAATTCGGCAAAGCATACAATGCCTAGGCAATGTATAAAATATCAGTCATTTCATACTTTGACGTTCGATTTTCAGGCATTCTATACATTACCTAGCCACATTGCCGGGCGGGAATAAAATGTTGGGATTAGGCGTATTATATACTTTGCCGGCAGACAATCCGGCAAAGTATACAATGCCTAGGCAATGTTATAAAATATCAATCATTTCATACTTTTCAGGCATTCTATACATTACCTAGGCATTCTATAGAATGCAGGATTTCACACTTTGACTGTAACATATACATTTTGAAAATGTCCTCATATGACACCAAAGTTATTAGCAAAATCAAAAATGCTTTTCCTATGGAAACTAGGTCCTAACCATAACTACCTATATATATATATATCCTTGCAGTGGACTTGTGGATCCTACTGAAATTTGATTGGCTGCCAAAACTTAAACTAGGAAGTGTTGGCAGCCATCTTGGGACTCGGCTTGAAGCAGAGTACCACAACAATGTAAAAAATAAAGAAAAAGGGGCACAGTATGAATACTCTGATCTCCCAGATATGGTGGGGGGTTCCACAGGGAACTAGCTGGGGTTAAAAGTATTTTATTCAATGTTGCCACTAAATTGCAGGTGGACCCAGAACAAAAATGAAGCAAAAGACATGTTATGTCCTCCACATCTTTTTTAGGAAGCACACGAGTGGGCCAAATTCTGGGGACAGTGTTTTTTAATTATGCGGGGGTACCCATGTGGCATCCTCGCATCCCAGGGACTGCCACCTTCCAGGGAAAAACAATAATAAACTGCTGTGGGGGGGCCCCTTCCTGTCATCTCCCTTGCTGAAAGTGAGCACAATTGCTTTGACAGAGTGGCAGCTGCATGATAGCAGCTTCCTCTTCATCAAAGCAATGCTAGCTCTGGCATGAGGCTGGGAGCTGTTTGGGACTAAGGGTGAGGCTCCCCTATGGTCTCCATTATTGTCGAGTGGGTAACCTAGATGGGACTAGGGCACCCACATCAGAGGCTGAGCCCCAAAATTTGCCTGGGAGGTGGGCCACCCGCCCCTCCTCTTTCGAATGTAATAAGATATTTTTTTTTAATGAAGGCCAGGCCTCAGGGGATGGTGTCTGCAGGGCATTGAGAATCTCCCCAGGAGGTTTATTTTCCATGCTCGCGATCGGCAACTTGATGTTGCTGATCGTGAACGAGGAAAAAGTCTCACTGGGATGTCATTTTGCTTGCTCGCGGTCGGCAACTTGACATTGAGGACTGTGAGCAACAAAAAATGACCGCTGCACTAAGCTACGAGTGTTTGCACTGTGCTACGTGCAATTCGCGTAGTGCAAAGTAGCGAAAACTTTGCAACCTACGCGAGCGTAGCGTAGTGCTTTGCCTAGGGTTACTTACTTCCTGAGGGACCTTGGGGGCACACTACCACTCCTATTACCTCAAGTATGTCCCACAGAGCACAATTGCTGTGAGGACTATGGAGGCCATGCCCCCTTTGTCCATCCCTCTTCATATGCACCTCCTGGCGCACTACTGGCTGGGGGATAAAGTCCCCTTGGCTGCTGAGGGACCTTGCGTTCCAAGAAGCTCTCCTGTTCTCTCCAGTAGGTCCCTTACAATGGGATTCTTGAGAACTGTTCGAAGGTGCCGCCCCTTTCTCCACCACTTTGCAAACGTGACTACTAGTTAAAAAAAACATAAAAATTCACTTTAAATAAACAAAGGTTAAAGGGATGTTATAGTTAGAAAATAGAATTAGAAACATTGAAGTAGAACAAAGAAAACCATAAAAATTCACGGAAAAAAGAAAAGCTTACATGGACGTTATAATTAAGCTCAGATTTCACTCGCACACAACCAGTGAAATTCAGCAGTTAAAGTTACCCGAGCTAACTATAACTTGCACCCCTGCAATGCACTGCTTATGACCTCACATATGATCTCACATATTACATCACTCATGATATGGTCAGTGATATTACTGATGACAATACTAAATACATCTCAAATGGCATCACTGATGACATCACTGATGACCTCATCCACAGGACCACTCACACACCTACTCCCACCCCATAGAACCTCTGATATGCCCACTGACACACACACACACACAACTTACATACCCATTCACAGACCCATACCAGTACTCATATACCCACTCACACCACCATAGAGGCAATCATACACCCATCCACTCATACAACCAGTTAATCAACCATGCAGCCACTCACATAGCCACAAACTCACCCATTCAGCTACTTCCACCCCCTTATTTGCCTACACAGTCACCCACACACCCACTCACTTACCCATATAGCCTTTTAACACAGACACTGACCCATAAACGCACTCACACACCCACACAACCACTTACATACCCATTCACACATCAACCACTCACATACCCAGCCATTCACACAAACATTTACTCTCTAATCCAGCCACTGACACACCATCTAACTTAACCACCCACTCAAACAACCACTCACTCACCCATATAGCCGATTACACACCATCACTCACTCATACAACCATTTAGACAGCCACTCACTCACTCATACTGCCATTGACACGCCCACTCACTCACCAATACAGACCCTCACACAGCATCTCACTCAGCCACAAAGGTACCCACACATCTGCTTACACACACATTTAGTCTGCCCTGTTCCCATGATGCACTGGGCCAGGGACAGACTGATTTGCATATAGCCAGGTTCTGAGCTGGGATGGGGCAGTGAGATAAATAACGGTGATGGATCAAGCCCTGATCTTTGGACTGGGTAAGAGTGGTCTGTTTAACTCAGACACTCTGTTCATCACCACCCCCTTTTTGTAAATCGTTTTTGGCCACTATAGGTGTGGCAGGGTATACTCAGACATGAGTCCCTTTCTCACTGCTCCATCAGGATTCAAGCAAGCCGGGCCGAAGAAGGCTGAAATGCCAGAAACCGGTCCCCGGTAGCTTGTCTCCTTTCTGGTGAAGAATTGGCTTGGTAGTTTAGTCTGCCCTGTTCCCATGATGCACTGGGCCAGGGACAGACTGATTTGCATATAGCCAGGTTCTGAGCTGGGATGGGGCAGTGAGATAAATAACGGTGATGGATCAAGCCCTGATCTTTGGACTGGGTAAGAGTGGTCTGTTTAACTCAGACACTCTGTTCATCACCACCCCCTTTTTGTAAATCGTACACACACATACAGCTACTTAAACACCTAAACACACAAGGATACACTCACACAGCCACTCTTATAATGTGTGTTAGAGGTAGTGTCACTAGTAGTAGTGCACCTAGTATACAATTTTTTTTTTGTATTAGGTTACTATATATATTCAACACCCATAAACTCTTAAAAACATGTACACTTACTTGATGATGTGATCACTGATGTCATTTGAGATGTCGTCAGTGAAGTCATCAGTGATGTCACTGCTCATGTCACAAGTGATGCAAGATGTGAGGTCATAAGCAGTGCATTTCTGGGGCGTAAGTTATAGTTAGCTCAGGTAACTATAACTGCTGAATTTCACTGGTTTTGTACATGTGAAATCGGAGCCTAACTATAGCGTCCCTTCAACCTTTTGTTTTTCAGTAAATAAATATATATATATATAAATATGTTCAAGCAAATGTCCCTTGCTGGAGGAGGAGCGACCATTCAGCTGGTGCCGGTGCCGAGTCAAGGACAAGACTCGTTAAAACTTTCCAAAGCAATTTGAAATAAAACACCGCACTCTTCTAGGTTTTGATTAAGCTCTTTAATCCATCAAGGAAAACGACTTCCTCATCCTCATCAAGGAAGTCGTTTTCCTTGATGGATTAAAGAGCTTAATCAAAACCTAGAAGAGCGCGGTGTTTTATTTCAAATTGCTTTGGAAAATATATATAAATATATATATATATATATATATATATATATATATATATATATATATATATATATACATATATATATATATATATATATATATATATATATATATATATATATATATAAATATATACATAGATATATATACAAAACTGAATTGAAATAAACTAAAGTGCATGAGTTGTGGGAACAACATCTAATTACAATATGAATATTACTTACTATTAACTTGAGTAGTTGTGCAGCACACAGTATTGCATAAGTATGGTTGATTATTAAAAGTGGAAAGATTAAGAAGGAAACACGATGTGACAACGATCTTACACGAAAAAATATGAGGGTTTTATCTGACTAATTAGAATGCATTTTTAATATATTTATATATGTATATATTTATTCATTTTAGTCGCGGTGGATCAAACCTATTTTGCACACTATGAGAACAATTTTTGCTGCTATACAGTATGATGATGCTATTTATTAAGCATTTTTTGCACATTATATGAGTATTAGATTGTCATATTGTGACTTTGATGAAAGTTGCGAAATTTGCACGGTATATATAGACTGCAGAGCTGCTTGAATCAAACTTGTTCAATCGGGAATTTGCATAGGATTTTGCTGCTATACTGAAATGCGGTTATAAAAACTGTAATTTTCATTAATTACCTTTTCATATTTTGCACACTATGGGCCCGATGTAGGTAAATCTATATTTACCACTTCATAAATACCGAATCATACCGATTCGGTATTTATGAAGTGGTAAATTAGAGGGGGGGAGATGTAGGTATTTCAGATTCGGTAAATACCGAATCTGTAAGATTCGGTATTTACCGATTCTGTAAATACCGAATCGGTATCCCCCATTGATTCCTATGGGCCTTGAAGCCCATAGGAATCAATGGGCATTACCGATTCGGTATTTACCGAATCGGTAAATACCGATTCCAGCAAGGGTGCAGGGGGTGTCGCTTTGACACCCTCTAGCACCCCCAATACTGGCTTGTGTGCCATGTGGCACACAGACATGCCCTAAGGGCATGTCTGTCTGTCACATGGCATAGGTGTGCATGCACACATGTGCATGCACACCTGGATCCGGTATTTTAACACCCAATTAGATTGGGTGTTAAAATACCGAATCTGAAAGGCCTGTGGGACTCAGAAGAGTCCCACCTACATCTGGAAGATACCGAATCGGTAAAAATACCGATTCGGTATTTTACAGATTCTGTAAATTTACCGATTCGGTAAATATACCGAATAGGTAAATACTGGCCCCCTACATCTCAAAGTGCCAAATACCGGTCGGAAACGGCCGATTTCGGCCGTTTCCGACCGGAATTTGCCACCTACATCGGGCCCTAAGTGATCAATTTTGCTGCTATTAAATATGATGCTGATACTCATTAAGAATATTTTGCACATTTGGTAAGGATTATGCTATCATATAGCCACGTGGATGGTATTTGCAAATTTGCACGCTATAGAAGAGGTGGTGCTGCTCTAAGCTAAAGTTGCTTTTACTCAAATGTATGTTTGCACATGATTATGCTGCTACGCCAAATGCAGTTGTATATATAAAAAATTGTAAAAAAATGTTACCCTGATCAAAAATATTTTTACATGCACTAGGATAATAAATTGTTGTATCATAAATTTGCGAATTTGCACAACTGTGTAGTTCAATGCTGGAAAGTAACTGTACTATGTTTATGAAAGCTATACAGCGCATCCTGTTTGAACACTCCATAAACGCCTACCCCAGTGATATTATAAATCAATATGTGTCACATGCAAGTTAAATGGATTTTTTGGTCTGTTTGGCTTGTCATATTATTGTCCTTCTGCCTAATATGATCATCTATTCTCATGAATGTTAAACCTATAAGGTGTCTTTGCTGACAGTGCATGTTTGTTGATTTCTCTTCTGTCTATTTTTATTTAGTTGACGATAAGCTCTATGATTCAAGAAGTAAAGCATCCAGAAGGACTGTACGAGATTGACTCTCAGAATTGTGATGAAAGCATCTACCAGAATTGCTAAATTCCTGGAAAATTGCATTTTTCTGCTGAAAAACAAAGTGGTGGGATGAGGGAGCACAAGGGCTGAGGAGATATCCCTTAGTTGCTTGGGCCTTTGCCACAGATGTCCAAGGCACTTTTACTTCTAGGCATTCTAGTGAAACAACCTTGGGGTAAGGTACTAGAGAGTTTATCTTATGGTCTATAGGTAAATTGCTCCACAGTTCCATGTTAGCTGGCATGTCCTAGTTTTCGATTGTGTTTTGTATATTTGTCAATGCAAAGAAGGAGGTCTAGGGTATCTAGTGTCCATTAGACAGACATGCCACTGTCAAAATTAAGGAAGGGCCACAGTTGAATTAAGAACCTAGGGCTATTAAAAAAAAAATCAACAATCTATGCAATATAGTCTTGAACCTACACTTTGCATCGATTTAAGAATTTTGGGTAATTCAGGAAACCATATTGGACTATGCTCATAAGTCTGAATAGAATAGATATACAGGAGAATTCCAAGTCATTTATGTGGACTCTTCTGCAGTATATGACAAATGTTCAAAACAACATTTTTGTCTTAGATTTTTATTATCTCTACAGGGGAAATATTTTGCCCTTGACACTATCATGGAAAGCAATTTACCCCTTCTTGCTGCTGAATATATCCATATATAGTCAGAAATTGGATTATTGGTTGGGGGTGGAACCCTACTCAAAGAACAACCACAACCCTTGTCAGGTGAACCACGAAAGCCATTAAATTAACCTGTGCTAAATTCTCTGACCACTTGACATGAAAGCCGTCAGTCTAAACTTAGAGGCAATGTTTTACAAATGTATGCAGCAGGTTAATTATGTGACTTTTGTTGTACACCCTGACCAGGATTGTGGTTGCTGCTTGAGTGAGGCTTAAAGCCCCCCTTAGCCAATAACCTAATTTAATATGTTTCTAAAATCCATGAACAGGTTGTCTTCAATTAAGCCTCTCTGTTTCTTAATCTTAATATTTGTTTTCTTTAGTTAAATCTGGCTTTGGTTGTTTCTCCACAGAAACCTATGTACTTCATGTCTCTAATTCTCTTCTCTGTGCCTGTCATCATAATCTGAACTTCTGTTTTAATTTTCTTAGATCTTTTTTCTGTGCTTGACACTCTGGATTAGTCTAATTATATTTCTTCTATTTCTACCTGGGTAACTACGGCACCCTTGGGGGGTTAATAACAGACACCTTGTGCCACAAGTGCATTACATTTATTCTGACTAAAATTGACGTACCGGCGGCGAAAGGGGCTTGTAAATAAACCCCTTGGTTCTCTGTGTATTTTTCTGTTTGCTTTGTATCTACTTCTTAGCAAAGGCATACTCTCTGCATTTTTGCTTGTGCAGTGTGGGTTTCCTCAAGACTCGTTTCTGTATCCCTAAGTGTTTTCTTCATATACATTCCTCTCTTCATATCTTATCATTTGGTTTTAATTCTCATTTATGTGATTTTGAATCTGAAATCTTTTATGCCTTCTCTTCTTACTCTACTTCTCTACATCTGCCTCTGTCTGCCTGTCTTTCTGCAATTAAATTGAGGATGACTTGCTTAAACAAGCAGAGATTCCTTTCTTTCCTATCAATTCTTCGATGCTTGTATTCTCCTTAATCCTTTGTCCTTAAACTTGACTCCCTTTTTTTCTACTGATGATCTTGCCTTTTTTATTTGACTTATCAATAGAATTTACTCCTCACATTATTAATCTGGGTTTCGCTTGTTAAGTTTAGCTCTATACTATTCTTAAAATTAAATCTTAATGGCTTTCTCTTGCTTCTCTAACAAAACCTAGATGCATCACGCTATCATTATTATCGATCACATCATGTTGGACTTAAAAAAGATATTAAATTAACCTACTTCAGGATATTCAAAACACCTCTATCCATCTTCTCTTTTCTCTTCCCAGAAACTCACATATCTTCTCCTTATGCTCAACTTAGTTGGTTACCTTTTTACACACAATGTAAATTTCACTTTTTTTGTGTTATTTTTACATGGCTCCACCCAATCTCTGTTCAATGGTTAATTTGTAAAATAAAAAGTACCGGGGCTCTCTACAGAAGAAAGCTCCAACAGGAGAAATGTGCTGGTGCAAACGGCCTCCTGACTAGAGCCCTGGCACTTATTAACCTGGAGAGGACTTGGCCAAATGGGTGGAGCTGCCGATTTTGTAGCTGGAGTACCCGGTTCGAGTCTCGGCGTGGCTCAACATCCGGTGAGACTGAGAAAAATTATGTGCCTTTTAAATAAGTGTGTCCTTAACTAGTGCTATAAGCACCGGTGCCGAGGATTAGGTGCAGGTACTGAGCACCGGAAAGCACCAGCTCATATTAATTACTGTCTCTTTTCGCTTGTCTCCTTACATACTTCTTATTGTACACTGTTTTCTACTTCAGTTTCTTCTTATTGTTCAACATCACTGTTGTGCATCTTTCCATATTCAATCATTTGCTCAATTAGCTTCTTCCTAAAGAAATGGTCTCCCACACATTTAACTTTAGGGAAAATAGCCCATTTCCATTTTAACCCCTTGCGTGTGCGTGACGGCCGAGAACTATTACGTGTCACAATGGGCGTGTGCGGAGGACGGCCCCCGGCCGTCCAAACCCCGCTCACTCTCTACTCTCTACTTCCCCAGCACCGCGGCGGAATTTGCACCGCGGTCAAGATGTTAAGTTGAGTGGCTTGATTTTTTCTTGGATTTGTTGTCAGCCACGCCTTCTATCAAACAAGCAGCATATTTTTCCCCAACACCATATCCTGCACAGTTACTCAACTCCTCTTTGGCCTTTACCTCTAGAAGCATAACTCAGAGATCAAAAATGTATCGCGCTCATTGTGTTAGATGAAGTGCAGTCTTTTTCTAAAACGAATTATGAGGCATTGTCAATCATGTTTGTTTATCGATTACATACCACACTGATATTTTGTAAAACCTGACTTCTTGTTATAATAACTTTATTTCGGTAACACTGCCACAAAAGTATACAATCATTTATAAGAGTATATATATTAAAATTATACATTGAAATTTGAGAGAAAACCATTAAAATCATTAAGACATTACAATGTAATACTGCACTCCATTCTTGACCATCATTAGAATAAAATGAAAATCGATTCAAAAAGCTCAATTATGATTTGTCACATACACATGAAACATTCAATAATTGACCCTGGCTTCATATAGCTTTTCTTCTGATATTCCAAATTTTACCCGAGAAATTTGGCGACAGTACATGCATAAAATGGGCGAGCATCAGATCTTAAAAATATAAAAGCAACATGGTATGTGTGCCCATTTGTTTACATAGTGACTTGATCCAATCCTGGTGAAGTTCTGCATATAATAGGCAACCCAAAGGACATGTCCAGTTGTTTGATCAGCATTGTTACAGGCTGGGCACAGAGTAGACTCATTAGGTGCCCATTGGCAGGTAAAGGATCTCAAGGGGAGCGTACCCACTATAAAGTGGAAATACAGTTTCCTGTTTATTAGGACAGATATAATATCCCAATGGGATTCACCTACACCAGTGCATTTGAATTCAAGCAACTGCCCTGTGAAACCTAGCTCACAGCAGCCGTGTAGGCTTTGATCTGCGACACCATAGCCCAGTATTGCTTTTTCTGCTGCTGTTTTGATGGCATTGTATGACAAGATGCAGTCACCCAGAATTCCCTCAAACCCAGCAAATGTAGGGCAATGCCATAGTGCCTAAGTTCAGGAGTGGACCATATTCTCCTCCAGAATAATAGAGGATGCAGTCTTGCCTTTTCAACAATAGCCCTCCTCCCCATGTCAAGCAGCAAAGGATATGAAGGAGTACTGGGCAGAATGTGGGCCAGATTTCTCATGAGCTTTTTTACTGGGAGTGTTAGCCCAGAGCAGTAAGTAAACCCCCAAAGTTCTGAGCCATAAAGGGCAGATGCAACAGCTTTCGCTTCATATATCTTAGGATCTGGGGCTATCAGTTCATTGAAAGACACCCAATGCTGTTTGGAAATTACGCCAGTGATCTGCTTATGTTTTAGGATCCTGTTGTCCACATGTTTTTTCAGGATATACTTACATAGTTGCAAATTCATTAATTCCCAAGTAGTTGAAACAATCCACCCTCTCTAATGTTCTGCCCCTTAAAGCTAAATTCCCTTTATAAGATTTTTGCCTATTGAATGGCATAACATTGGACTTTCCCACATTAATTTCCAGTCCTCGAGCAGATCAAAACTCCTCAAAGGAGTGTAGCAGATGCTTACATCTGCTAGGGGTTTTGGAATTTAATAAGGTGTCATCCGCAGACAGCAGTATGTTTTTATTTTTGTTTTAGCCAATGTGGGGTAGTCAGTAGAATAATGGAGGGAGGTGTGGACAATATCATTGATATATAAAGAAAACAGCCAGAATTGTTGCCTTTTTAAAGAAAGGCAAGAATCCAATTGAGACAGGATCTTATCGGCCCATCATGCTCATAAATAGTGATGTCAAAATTTATGCCAAACATTGAACCAATCGCTAATCGGCTCTCCGGGATGATCCAGAAGCTAGTATCCTCACAACAACACGGGTTCGTCCCCGGAAGAGAAATGATAGACCATATACGCCGCACTATTGCCCTTTTTGATTTCACCAAGGTTTCAGGAGACCCTATGGCTTTAATTCTGCTGGATGCAGAGAAAGCTTCTGACAGGGTCTCCTGGCCTTTTTTATGGGCCGTTTTACAGCATTATGGTCTAGGTGATGGGTTTATCTGCGCTATTCGGAGCATGTACCAACAGCCCACGGCTCAAATTTCTGTCATGGGAAGACAGACAGGTATAATCACCATTCTAAGAGACACTCGCCAGGGTTGCCCATGTTCCCCCATATTATTTGCCATTTATATTGATCCTTTAATAAAACAAAATCCTTTCTAATATTTTGATACAACCGGTTAGAGCCAAAGGAGGAGATACTAAAATCCTTGGGTACGCGGATGACCTTGCCATATTGACTGATTCCCCACAGATTGCTTTGGTAGAAATCCAGAGTTTGACAACAAAGTTTGGTAAGATTTCACGATACCATCTTAATGACTCCAAAACACAAATCATTTGTAACGAGAAAATCAGCTTGATAGACTCACGTGTGGTTGGCAAGGCAAAATACTTGGGGATCGAGCTAAGTGCCATCCCTGAGGAGATCGTAGAGATCAATCTTGTTACTTTATTAAGTAAAATTGACTCTGAGGCGCGTAGGATTAATAATTTGCCTTTAACTCTGATGGGGAGATGCAATGTGGTTAAAATGATTTTTTTACCAAAGATTTTGTATTTTTTCAGAGCTATTCCTTTGCTAGTTGATTTGATATGGTTTAAGAAAATTGAGCGAATTATTTCTTGGTTTGTATGGGCCGGAAAAAGACCCAGACGGGCTATGAAATATATGACGCTACCTAGGGAAAGGGGAGGCTGGGCGCTACCGAATTTTCAATGCTATTACTGGGCAATTACGTTGCAGCATATAGGTTTATTATCAGATGGCGAGGAACCAATCGGTGCTGACATCTCTAATTATCGTTTGATTTACGGGGAAGAAGCTAAGGGACTGCTTTTCAGACATATTGATTTTGCTTATTTTAAACGGGTAAGGTTTAATACCTTGCTGGCAGCCTTTAAGGTGTGGACACCCGTAAGAAAATTATTTAAAATCGGAAGATTACATATATATACTCCTGTCACTGGCAATACTCTTTTGCCAGAAATTTTCAAGGATGGTTATTTTAGAGAATGGAATACGCTTTGGAAATAGGGGACATTGCTTTGGAAACAGGGGTTATGTCTTTTGAATGTATTAGACAGAAATTCGGTATAAACAACCGGTATTTCTTTAAATTTTTGCAGATACATGATTTTTTGAGTCGTAAAAGGGTTAGCTGGGTCCATATTCCGCTGGTTGAAGCGATCCAGGGTGGTCAATCAACTATCTCCACGCTGTATAAAATGGTAAATGAAACCAGATGTGACGATCTGGATAAACACTTTAGTCGTTGGCTGAATGTCGTACAGGCAGGACAAGAAATATGCGAAGAGTCATTAGGCTTCAGTCAAACAGTAACCATATCTGCAAACCTCCAGGTTCAATGTTTCAAGACCTGGTTAAACCTGTATGTTTCTCTACATCGTACTCATCAATGGGGTGGGGTGGATGGAGTTAATTGCCCTAGATGTGGGGAATTTGCTGTTGGTAGTGTTCACATGTTCGCCTCATGCTCCAGTCTGACCTCATTGCTGGTTGCGGTCGAGCAACGGCTGGAACCGATGTTTGGTTACTTGGTCAAACTTTCACCACTCCTGGTAATGTTAGGAATAGCGGATATGGATATGAATGTATCAGAAAGAAAGTTATTATTTATTGCGATGGCCACACTGAGATTGAGCATTGCAACGGTTTGGTTGGATACTGCCCCCCCCCCCCCGAGATTTCACGAATGGTTTAGTAAATTTATAAACATCGGGAAGTGGGAATTTTTGGTCTTTAGAAGGAGAGGCCCGAGGGCTCGGAGGGAGGGGGAACGGATCTGGGAGCCCCTCTCAAACTGGTTGAACTCTAGGAGTTAAGGATGGGGGTAGAATGTCAACTTTCGAGACCCAATGGGTCTAGGGTTATCTTTCTTGTACTGGTTCTCCTGTTTTCTTTATGGCTTTTTAGTTCCTCTACCTTACAAGCCTGATATGTATAGTTGGCTGGTTCCGCAAAGTGTTTTTTTGTCTATTTTATGTAATCTGTTCTGCGACACTCCTGCAGCCCGGGGGGGGGGGGGGGAGGGAAGGGTGGGGGGTGGCGGAAAACTTGTGAAAAAGATGGGGAATGACAAAGATTTAATGTATGTTGATTTTTTTTCCTATTTCTGAATATATATACAAAGATATATAAAGAAAACAACATGGGAGCCATGACACAACTATACAGGACCATTTTGTTTATAGGAATCTTATCAGTAAGCTTGCCCTGGTTCCCCCATCAAAATCTTGCCTAATTGCACTCATGAAAAGCAACAACTAGGGCACAGAGATCCTGCCTGCCACAGCTTTGGATTAGCTCAAACGCTGATTTGAGATCGAAAAAAGGCAACGTATAAGCTCTCCCTGCTGATAACTACCGTCCTACAAAAAACTAGAAAAAATCGCAAAACCTGATCATTCATGCTGGTTTTCATACCAAAATCAGCCTGAAATGGTGACAGTATGTTATTATCAGTAATCCAATCTTGAAATTTGTTTAGCAACAGGTGGCTAAAAGTTGTTTGAACACAATCAATCAAACTGATTGGTTGATAATTTGCTGATGCTCCTCTGTCTTCTTTTTTTAAATGGGTATAACTTCTGTCCCTTCCATGAATTCCAAGATGAGAGCTTTGGTCGTAATGGAATTTGCTAAAGTACTTATATACTTGGTTCAATTGCACTTATCATGGTTGAATACATCTGCTGGGATGCCATCAGGTCCTGTGGCTCTATCCCTGGTAATAGCATCCAGAGAGATAGTAATATGCCTGAATGAGTTGAGGGCCCCCTGAGATTCAATTTAAAAAGACTCCCCCTCAGTTTGTTTTGACGTGCCTACAGAATACTATTCACGGATGTGCTCAACCCAGTCTGTTGAGCATATTTAGGGGCATTTTTACAAGCCCCTATCGCCACACGAAAGTCATTTTTAGTGACGTGCCTGTGACGTTATGGGCTTTGCCTTATTTACAAGGCAGGACGAAGCCAACGCTGCCTTTTCACTAAGGCCCCTTTTCAAGCTATACTTAGCGTGAAAGTGGCGGGCAATTGGTGTTATGGTGGGCGTCTCACCGCAACACCCATTCATTTTGATGCTGTCCCATATTTACAAGGGAAGCGTAAATATGCAGCAGCGCCAAAATTAAGACCAAGGAAAACCTGGTCTTAAACAGGTGCAACGAGGAGAAATATTTAATTGTGTACTGCATTGTGCAGCATACATAGAAACAGCAAAAGGCCATTGATGTATTCAGTGTATGGCACTTCCATCTCTATTTTTTTAAGATTTACAATGTCATTTGAAAGACTTACTATATGTTATTCTTTGTTTAAATTTTGTTTTTTTTAAGCCTTAAAGAAGTGCCACACTTGAAGATTAAATATGTGCTGATATTTGAACATTAATTAAATTACTGATCAAAAACTGACAAAGGAAGAATTGAATTGAGATGACATTGGAATTACACGTCAACAATTGACAGAATTTATTTGGCTGTTTTCAATTAATATCTACTAATGGGGTTCCAGCAGCATTATGGACATGATCAGTGTTTAGGAGGACACCATCCCCTTTCAATAGTCAATATGTTTTCACATTTTTAAGTAAATGGTTCTGAGCTTGTTTTTGTTCTTCATACCAACACCTTTTCAGAAAAACTATACTTAGTGCCAAACAGGTTGTTCAGATTCATACTTCAAGCCCCCTATTCATCAATTTTGAGATGCTATCACCAAATAATACAGAGCACCTCCTGGGTGATAGTGAATGTATCATACTGGGCCAAGTAAATTAGTTCGCTAGCTAGCAGGAGGATCAAAGGCTTCCCCACACAAGATAGCATTACCAGTGTTTGACTCAACTCCTGGTATGGAAAGGGTGGGAAAGAGATTTGCATCTCAAAATTTGCCCCTTACGCTTCACTTGCGCTGGTCAAGCATAAACCCACAGAAAAAAAGAGGAAGGCCAGACCAGTGGAGGCAAAACACAGGAGAGGCTCATATTTGATGTTTTGGTTGGGAGGGATTGGGCAGTTGTGTCAGATGGGAATAGAGCTGAGGCTCCTATGGAAGGTCGTTTGACAGATGTCCTAGAATGGACTTCAGGAGGACTGAGCATGGATGGAGTGATGATGTGCCATGCTAGGATTGGCAGGGGATGACTGTGCATTAGGATTTTTCAACTCCACTCAAAAATCCCGGCACAATTGAGTGTCTTTTGACAAGAGACTGGACCTGGAAGTGACAACAGCGAAAGAGTCCGCATTTAATAGGAAAAGACATCTAATGCAACTGCAAGGATGGGCTGAAATACTCTAACTCTAGCTGGCCCTCAGGACATGGATGTTTTTTTCCAAGGCCATTGGCACTGTCTCCATATGATTCCTGATCGAAATATTAGCAGAATGAACCTACTGAGGGAACCTGTAGGGTCTTACTCTTGAATCCACTGACAGAGAGAAATCCTACAACCAGCCATGAACAGGGAAGTGCAGTATGGAAGGTGTTCAGCTCACCTGTGTTGGAGGCTATGGGAGATGCCTCCAAAGCAGGAAAGAACATCAAGACCCCAGACAGAGAGCAGGTCTGGTAAAGGTGGCAACGAAGATCAAACCCCTAACTAAAGTCCCCTTTAGAGGCCATGAAGTCCGCATAAATGCTCCCCAAAAGTTGCCCTGATTCTCCCTTGGTGCTACTATGATGCCCTCCCACCCAAAACTTGTTTCTATGGGCCATATCATCAAGAAAGGGCGAAACATTATTGCCGCTTTTATCAGCAGGAAACTGCCGCTAAAGCGGCGATAATGGGTATGATTATATGCCCTTGTGAATTCCCATAGAAGCCCAGGTTAACACCAGAAACTGGGCTTCTATGGGAATTCACAAGGGCGTATTATCAAGTCCGTTATCGCCGCTTTAGCTGCAGTTTCCTGCCGATAAAAGCGGAGATAATGTATCGCCCTTTCTTGATAATATGGCCCTATGTTATTAAAGCCTCCTGAAGCTTGTGTTTTTTACCTGGGATCCGGGGACCCCTATTGGTTTGTTCTAAATCTGCACAGTAAAAGTAGAAATACCACACTGGGATACATTGTATTCAGTTTAATGCTTTATTCACAACGTTGATGGTTAACAATGCTATGTTTGACACTATAAAGGATGTCATTGGATATTGGCTCTATCTCAGTTGATGGTTTATAACATGTTCTGTATATTGGTACTACCCCCACTGATTTAAGTAGTGTTTCAGTG
Source organism: Lissotriton vulgaris (assembly GCF_964263255.1). Classification (NCBI taxonomy): domain Eukaryota; kingdom Metazoa; phylum Chordata; class Amphibia; order Caudata; family Salamandridae; genus Lissotriton; species Lissotriton vulgaris. Next base: position 186,036,224 of record NC_141695.1, on the reverse strand, counting down.
GGGGGTTATAACATGTTTTCTGCTTATAAAATTGTGGTGGCCCGAGAAATCTAGTAGGTCGGCCTTTTTGCTAATGACACCCCTTTATTATTGTGATACTGCATCTTGTATAAGTGGTGGTATTTTGGGTATAGGATTCACAGTCCACTAGGTGTCCATAAGGTGTCATGAGGGTGTCGGCAAAGGTACTTCCATCTACCTGATTGTATATGTTTGTAATTAATGCATAGTATTTAGTGATTAGTGTGTAATATAAGCTCATTTCCTTTGTATCAGAAAACTAAGGAGCATGCACCCTTGCTGCTAGAAATGACTGCAGCTCAAGTTTTCTTTGACTATTGCTACTAAAATGTGCACACCAAATCAATGTACACTTGTTTCTTCTCTATAAAATAGGAAAATGTTGTGAATTCGTTTTCCTCAGCCATGCCTGTTAGGATGTTGCATCTTTATTTAGCTAACAAATGTGACATTTTAAGGACAAAGTCTGCAGCCTGCTTTAGCTAAAGTAGTTGTTTTTATTGTCCGTTGACGTGAAGCTTTTTTCCAGCACGATACATACAGGAAGAATGATGTGAAATGAAATGCATGAATTTAATATATTTTAAAGTTGTTGTTCTACTTCTGGTGGAAAAAGTACGTAAATTATGAATTATTACACAGAACAGAAAATTATAGTATAGTTGTATTTTATTGATAGAACAAAACTATAATGGGACCTATACCTTCCTTTAATCTTTTGGCTTGTTTGCTCATTTGACTTTTTTCCAGGTACACTTGACATGTGCACAGCTTATTGTGCTCTCTGGGCACCTTTTATCCAGTCCTGCCTGCAGTGCCTAATTTGAGCCTGTGATTTCTGGTGCTGGGCACCGGCACTCAATCATCAACACTGGCTCTTTTCAGGAGCACAAGTTTATGACACATTCATTTATGGGGAGATTTAGTAATTTGCCCAGAATCTCAAGATGTTGAGCCAGCCCGCGACTCGAATCTGGTTCTCTAGCTTTGAAGTCAGCTGCTATGGCCACTACCCTACATCCTCTCCCCACTTTCATGATTAGTAGTTGGTTCCGTTTTAGCTGGCACTAAAAGGAAAAATTGGCTGGTGCAAACTTCCTCCTGACACATCCCCTGGCACTCAATTTTGTTTGCCTGTGTGCAGTGCAGAATCCTCTGTACTAAGCAAAATGATCTGATATTTAATCATGCACTTTTCAGTTAGCTTGTTTATTGTTTCCCTAGGCAGTCGATAAGCTGTGGGCACACATTTTTCCTTATGAAGTGAATTTTTTTCATTAGTTTCATTAATGCTCTAATGACAATTATATTTACTGAATATTAAAAAGAGCAAGTGAGAGCCTGTTATGAAATTCTTCATAACAAGAGTTTCTGAATCCACTCTGCCTCCCATTGATCCAGTGGCTCAACGTTTTTCAATAGAACGAAAGCGATAAAATTCATCTCTGACTAAAAACATTGGGTATCCCTCCTCTTCTATTTCACCCCATACAGGCCAACAGGGTGTGGAGGGTACACTCTGCTGTAGTTCCACTGGAGCCACAACAGCACAGTAGAGCCAGTGGTACTTTCTATGATGTCAGCACCACAGCAGACAGCAACAGGGCTTTGTCAGCATGTGTACAATTAATAGTAGAGGAGGGAAGGTGATAACCCTAGGCTTCAGAACAAGCTATTTGGTACACACATGTTCCAGGATCCCAGCTCTAGTCCATGTCACATTTTGTTCCCTGTCTTCCAGCTGTAGCCCATGTCACACCCACCCACTTCTGCCTCTAGTTGGAACACCTCCAAAGAGACAACTCTGGTGACTGCATTCAATGTTGTCTTCAGAATGTCAGTCAAGTCAAGTCAAGATATTTATAAAGCGCGCTACATACCCATAGGGTCTCAAGGCGCTATCAATGGCAGATGAAGGGGAGTCGCGCGAGCGCGTCAACCAAGATGGCCGCCGCCACCGGAGCTCGGTGAAGTAATCAGCCCAATCAGCCGAAATACGACGAATTCCTGTCAGGAACATCGATAACAGCGCAGCGCTAGTAAGCTGAAAGTATTGCCTACCTTCTACTCGTTCTTTTTGGGCGATTTCTTCGTTGGGAAGTGCTCCTGCTGGCCCTCTGGTTCCTCTCCCTGCCTAGGTCCCAGCCTCTGCCGGCTTCCTCCTCACAGGGGGCGGGGTGCTCACAAAGAGAGGGCCTGGCTTGGGCCTAGCCACGCCCACGACCCTGTTAACTACTGCACTGCTGTTTCTGGAGAGCTTTTGGGAATTTTACATCTTTTTTCCCTAACATTTATTAAAATTTTGAGGTGCTTTTCTTTTTCCTGCATTTATTTGACGCTTTGGGTTATTTATTCACCTCAAGATGGATAATAAGAATTCTGCCAATAATAAGAGGAAACAGCAAGTATCGCCTCCCCCAAATAAATCTAAGATTGTTGAATCTTCTGAACCTTCCCCCACATTAATTTTAGAAGAAATGTAAGCGCTGCCACTGAACACTGACATTATTGCAATTGAAATGAAAAATATTCGCAAAGATATGGCTTCCATGTCCATGAAAGTGTCTGATAATACTATCAAAATTCAGGATAACAAAAATAAATTGGACTCTTTTACACCTTTGATGCAGCAAATAGTACCAATGCATACTCAGCTGCTGGAATTGGAAAACCGTAATCGGCAATACAATCTCCGTATTTTCAATCTTCCTGAAGAGGTTGAAGGATCTGACTGTCGCTTATACCTAGAATCCTTGCTTCCTGGTCTTCTAAATATTACATTTTCCAAAAAGTTTGAAGTGGACAAGGCACATAGAATTCCTTCGCATAGAAATCCTCGCCACACCAAACCTAGGCAAATGATTTTTAAGGTTTTGCGACACCATCATCTGGTTCTTATCAGGAAAGCTGCTAGAGATATTCCTTCTCTCTTGGTGAATGGCTCCAAAATCTTTATTCATCAAGACTTTGCTAAGGAAACGGTTGCTATCTGCAAAGAATTTTCTTCTTTTCGTCCACAACTGAGAAGCCTTGGTTTCAAATATGGTCTGTTTGATCCTTCTACGATGAGAGTCTGGAAAGACACTTTCTCTAAATCTTTTCATCGTCCTGAAGATTTAAGACTATTCCTGGAACAACAAGCTTCACCGTCGATGGAAACTCAGGATGCCGTTACTTGAATATTGTAGTTTGATCTTCCCTGGCATTTAATGACTATCCATTTATGGGCTCCAACGGTTTTTGGCCATGCTTGAGGAACGGGTGTGCGTCTCTATGTTCTTATTTCTGTATCTTGTTTGTTCTTTTTCTTTCCTTTCCTGTATCTTCCTTTTGTGTCTTTCCTTTTCTTGCTACCTACATAGAGTTACTCTTTATCCATGGCTGTTTCTCCCATTCGCTTTCTTGCAATCTTTCTTTTTCTGTGTTTCCTTCTAATTCATGATGGCTAGCATAATATTAAAATTGTCTCCCTTAACGTTAAGGGTCTTAGACATCCAGTTAAACGCACTAAAATTTTAGATTACCTGGGTGCTTGAAGAGCAGACATTTGCTTTCTCCAAGAAACGCATATTGATGACAACATTTTACATTATATGAAAAAAAAATTGGGTAGATGATATTGTGTCCTCTCCTGCGCAAGGAAAGAAAAATAGTGTTGCAATTTTCTTTGCTAAAAGGCTGAATTGCCAGATTCTTAGTAAGTTTACCGATACAGAAGGTAGATATGTTATAGTTAAGGTTAAACTTCATGATTCAATATTCTATCTGCTTAATATTTATGGCCCTACAGCTGATGACCCTTTGTTTTGGTCTACTATAACTACAGAAGTTTTGAAGTTGGGGCAGGGAGGGGATTTTAATGTATTTATTGATCCATTGTTAGATAGACTCTCTTCTGCAAAATTCCGTCCTCCTAAAGTATTCCATGCCTTTAAATCTTTTCTTCACACAACCAAATTGGCTGATATTTGGAGATTGCATTTCCCCACTGATAAATGTTTTTCATTTTTCTCTAATCCCCATAACTCCCATTCGAGGATTGATTATTTTTTGATTTCCCCCTCTTTACTTCCATCAGCCACCAATCCTGTGATAGGTAATATTGATATTTCTGACCATGCTCTAATTTCGTTTGTTTTAAATATCTCCTCTCCTTTTACCAAACAAAATAGGTGGCGTATGAACACGAGCATTGTACTTAATGACACACATAAACCCAAATTACTACAGGCTATTCAAGACTATTTTTTGTTCAACCCTGAAGATTCATCGTCAATTATCAATAGATGGGATGCATTTAATACCTACATTAGAGGTGCCACTATTTCTATCATGGCCCATGAGAACAAAAAATTTAACTCTAATGTTAAACATTTAGAAAAACAAATTGCTAAATTCGAACGTTTATTTATTTCCTCTAATGACCCTCAATATACACTTAAATTACAAAAACTTTGTTATGAATTTAATGCTATACTTAGTACTAGAGCAGGGATCCAACTCGCTAATTCCAATGCTAAATTTTGTTTCAATACTAATAGGTCTGGGAAACTCCTTGTGAACTATTTGCGGATCAAGAGGAATAAGACTCAAATAACCTCGATACGTGGTTCTCAGGGACCGGTGGCTATCTCCCATAATGATATTGTTCAAGAATTTTTGCATTTTTACTCTTCCCTATATATTAAACCTGATCCCTGTGATGAATCTTTAATTGATTCCTTTTTGAATAGGTGTACTCTACCTCAAATTTCTCCATCAGATAGACTTAGTTTAGATTCCCCTATTACTTGTGTCGACATTTTGCTCGCCATCAAATCGCTCCCTAAGAATAAATCCCCAGGTCCGGATGGTATTCCAGCTGAATTTTATAAAGAATTTCAGTCTCTCCTTTTGCCCTATTTGAGTGAGATATTTTCCCATTTTAGTTCCTCTGGTACCATTTCTGGTTCCTTTGCGGACGCTTAAATCATTGTACTGCCCAAACCCGATAAAGACCCTACCCTGGTCTCTAATTATCATCCCATCTCCCTAATAAATCAAGACTGTAAGTTGTATGCTAAAATCCTTGGCTCTAGATTAGCTCCTGTCCTTCACTCCATTATTCACCCAGATCAATCTGGTTTTATGAAAAATAGGTTCTCTGCTAACAACACCAGAACATTGTTACACATTATTGAGCAGAGCCCTTCTCTTTCTTCTCCTGCAGGAGTTATGGCTCTTGATGCTGAAAAAGCATTTGACAAAATTCATTGGCAGTTTTTATTTAAAACTTTATTGTCCCTTAACTTTGGTGCCCCTTTTATCCGTATGATTTCTGCCTTGTATTTTGCTCCTACTGCTAGTTTGTTTATTAATGGTCAAATTTCCACTCAGTTTTCCCTTTTTAGAGGTACTAGGCAGGGTTGTCCCCTTTCCCCACTATTATTTTTGTTAGGAATTGAACCTTTTCTTAATTATATCCGTCACTGCGATACTATTCAGGGTATTGTGATCAATGATGTTATGGTTAAAACTTTAGCATATGCTGATGATGTTTTATTGTTTATTAGTAATCCTATTTCTTCTGTTCCTTCCCTATTAGACATTATTACAAAATACTCTATGGTTTCTGGTTACAAATTGAATGTAAGTAAGACTGATTTTTTTCCTTTAAATGCTTTTTGTACTCCAGATATGTTACCAAACTCAGGCATTATTTGGCAAAAAATAAGCTTAAATACTTAGGAATTCTATTTGCATCATCGTTGCCTGCTACTTTGACATTAAATAGCGAGTTCATAGTTGAGTATATTAAAAATAAAGCATCCAAGCGGTCTTCCCTTCATCTCTCCTGGTGGGGAAGAATGGAATCTATAAAAATGAACATTGCTCCCAAAATGTTTTACTCCTTGACTATGATTCCCACTCAATTTCCCGTCAAATTCTATAAGGATGTAGACAAATTACTATCTAAATTCCTTTAGTCAAACAAAGTTCCTCGTATTGCTTACAGAAAATTAAAACTCCCTAAGTTTCAGGCTGGTTTTGCACTCCCAGACTTTCACCTGTATCATAAAGCTTTTATTTTAAAACAAAGTTCCTTATGGTTTACTAATTCTCCGGTAGTCAGACCTCCAACTTAGTTTGAAATAGAATCCTCAATTGTTCGACCCTTTTCTCTACCTTCTCTGATGTCGATGTCTTCTGGTTCCAAGGTTGTTCATCGATCATCTATAATTAAATCCTCGAGATTAATCATTAATGATTTGGATTCTAATTTTGACTTACCCTTACTTTCTACAGTCCACCTGTCTTTATGGCACAGTTCTTTACTTAAACTGAACCGAAACATTAACTTCTGGTCCTCATGGATTTCAAAAGGCGTTTTATATCTCAAAGATGTTTTTGATGGAGCTGCCTTTATTCCCTTTGAGCAACTCCAATTAAAATTTAAAATCCTGGCTTCAGATTTCCCTAAATATCAATCCTTATGCAATTCAATTTTAGATTCCTTTCCAAATGGTATCCCCTCATCTACCACCAATGATTTATTTATTTACCTTACAGCTGTTACATCAGCCTCTAAAGCTGTCTCTATCTTTTATAAAAAAAATTGCCATCTCTCAGGGCTCTAATGTTGGTTCAATTGCCTCTTTTTGGAATTATGAACGTTCCATATCATTATCAGATGACTCCTGGTCTTCTTCTATGGCTCAACAGCATATCTGGATGGCTCCCAGTGTCTCTCTATCAAACTAATGCGTATATTTTGTTCAACACTCTATGGACACCATTGCGATTATATAATGCTAAACTGTTACCATCTGATCTATGTTGGCACTGCAATTCTTGTTCTGGTTCACTTCGCCATATGTTATTTGATTGTCCAGTTATTAGGAAATTCTGGTTGGAAGTCTGGCCTATCATTTTGAATATTTTATCTTTGCAAGATGATATTAAATATACACTGTTAATATGCAAATCGGTTGCCCTTTCTCATCCTCTTTGTGAGTCGAAGTTATTTATTTTTTGGTTACAGCTTCGTTAAAATCTATTACTTTTTGTTGGAAAGATGCTTCTTCTCTTTCAGGCCATGCTTGGTGGTCATGGATTACCTTTACAAGGAAAGGTGCTCAGCTATCACTTAAAGGTGTTAATCACAATTCACAATCATTTCTGTCTTTTTGGTCACCTATTGATTCATATGTTATGAAATGATATCGTTAATTAGTTTTATTTTTATATTACGGACAATTTTGACTTTCATTATCACCCTTTTTGTATTTCTGTATTTTATGTACTCAATTGCTTTGTAACTCTGTATGGTATGATTTTACGATGCAATGATATGTTTACTCCCCTCCCTCTCCTCCTCCCCTTTTTCCCTTCCTCTTCTTATACGATTATTTGTTACCTAGGTACCATAGTTCTTGTTATTATTTTCATCATTTACGCTTATCTGCTTTAATTTTTTGTTATGTACTGTTCTTGTTTATTTCTTTTGTCTCCAAAATTTCAATAAAATCATTTTGAACTTAGAATGGCAGATGAAGGTCACTGAAGCAGAGCCACAATGAGAGGTAAGTTCAGATCTTTATGGAACAGATAGGGGAAAGCAATCGGAAGGAAGACCATCACCAACTGCTGAGGCAATTCAATGATCAATAATCGACACACAAATCATATCATTACATCATGTCTCTTAGGAGACCACAAGCCCCAAACATCTCCCCTTTTTACCTATTAGAATACAAAATACACCAACTGCAAATTACCAAACAACAAACAATAGAATGAACTATCTAAATACAACAGGGCCCAATCTCCCCTTCCCTCAATGAAAGAAAACAAACAATGACAACAAGAAGAAAAAGGCCTCTTTCCATCCGTAGATATTAAAGGCTTCCCCAAATTCGAAGGCACTTCCACAGGTTTAATGTTAGCATTACACATTGACTTACGAAAAAAAATATTTTTATTGCACCACCATTGAACATCAACAATTATGACCATTCGTCTTTTCACTATTTTCACTCTCTTGGGATGAGAAAACTTTGAACACTCCTTGGCAACTATCCCAGGTAGTGTAATTCCCCCAACTTGACTTGCAATTAACATTAGTTTTTCTCTACATTGGTGTATTTCCGTTCTGACTCTTGCTATTTCTCACCCGACCAAACTTTTTTCCTTTGTAATCCAAAATTTTTCATTCAGGGATGAGACAACTTGGTAGTGGAACACACGATCTCAGAAGAACAAATGGTGAAACTTAATTAATATCATTAGGTATATTTCCAGTTGACCATAACAGTCTTTCTGAATCTTGACCCCAATCTAAACCATTAGCTATGCATATTTGCTCATTGTACTGAATTACTCTGTGTTAGGTCTGACAACCTCAAACATTTTGCCTCCTGTTTGCAGAAAATTATTTTTGTTCGCCTTTAGAGTGGGTGCACTTTACCAATACTAACCAGGGCTAAAATGTTTGTGCTCTCTCCTTTGAACATGGTAAAATTGGAATACACGCAATAGGCACATTTAATTTTAATTTACTTATAAGTTCTTAGTAAAGTGGTGCTATATGTAACCAGGCCCAGTAAATCAACTTCTACTAGTGGGCCTGTAGCACTTATTGAGCACCCCAATTAAATATCTCCTAATGTCTCAGACCTGCCATTATAGCCTGCGTTCAGTTTTAAACTGCCAATTTGACTTGGCAAAATAAACATTTTGCCAGTCCAGTCCTGAACCTTCCTTTTTATCACATCTAACAGCCTGATTCATCATAGACCCGTTTTGCGAGTCTATAATAGCGATTCATAAGGAATCGCTATAACAGACTCGCAAAACGGGATTCATGTAGGAATCGCAAAAAGATTTGCGATTCCTACACAATCCTTATTTGCGATTAGTAAATTACTAATCGCAAATAAGGAATAACTCCCCATTCATTCCTATGGGCCAAAAGGCCCATAGGAATGAATGGGGGGCATTCCGTATTTGCGATTAGCAATTAGCTAATCGCAAATAAGATAGCGATTTAAAGGGTGCCAGGGGTGTCCAAAGGACACCCTGTAGCACCCCTTAAATGCAAATTGAAACAGGTGTTGCGCACACACATTTCCAAAGGACATGTGTGTGTGCAACATGCAACTTAGAAAAATGCTTTTAAAAGCATTTTTCTAAGTTCCCGCTATTTACCACGAGGTTTGACCTCGCGGTAAATAGCGGGCCGAAATTGCGAATTCGCAATTTTTTAATGGATGATGAATTGCATTTAAGGAATCTCAAATAGAGATTCCTTAAATGTAATTCCTCGCAAAATTGCGACATCGCTATTACCGATTTTTGCATTTGGGATGATGAATCCCAAATGCAAAAATAGAGCTCGCAAAGGGCTAGATTCTCAGAATCTGGCCCATTGCGAGCCAATTTCGGCTTGATGAATCAGGCTGATAGTTACTTCTAAGGAAGGTACAAAACCTCGCATAGGGCAGGGTGCATGTATTTTAAAGGTTGGACATGCTCTTTTAAGTTTTACATGTTTTGGCACTGAAAAACTCTTAAATTCTTTTTTCACTACTGCAAGGCCTTCCTCTCCCATAGGATAACATTGGGTTACCTTGTTATATTTAGTAATTGCTACCTTTTGATTGGAAAATGGTAAAAATGTCAAGTTTAGTCTCAGATGAATTGTAATTTAAAATACTCTTTTATGGTAAAGTAGAATTTTAAGTCACAATTCTGAAAATGAAATGTTTAGAAAGTTTATCAGGTCAAGGTGCCAACAAGGGATTTTGGTTGTCAAGCAATTACAAATTTGTAGATATTTAGGATGCTCTACTGTAGCATCATAAATTAATTTTCATACACGTGTATTAAAATTCAACAAATTAATACATCTCAACGGAGCCAGGCGTATTTCTTCTTTTTGTGTTCATAACCTCTTACATGTAATATCGGGGTACAAATGTTTTTCAAGTACATTGGTGACAGATGTCTAATCCTCGCATATAACATTTCCTTCTAGTGAGCAATGTGCAAAGCCCATTTCTGCAACATACCAAAAACTTACCTATACATAGGGGCCGATTAGGATGCAGGAAAGACCTGAGTGTGTCTGGCATCATTCTGGAACTAGAACCGAACAACCTCCTGTCGTCACTTCCATTTTAGGAATTAGGATGTGACCGAACCCTGCTCGGTCGCAATCCTATACTTTGCTATGGGAGCATGCATTCTGAATGGAATGCATGCTCTCATAGCAAAATGCCAATTTGCAGTTCATCCCTCCACTCCGAGGTGCCTGCCACTGTGTGCAGGGATCAACAGGGGGCACCATATGTGCCCCCAAAGCTGCCATTCGGCGGCCTTGAACCCATGGGGGCCATGCTGGTGGCCCCAAAAGCTGTTTGCCAATGCCTTTTTGTGCTGGAAAGGCCGGCACAAAAAGGCAGTGGGAAACTGCCATCGCAATCCCTTGGACAGAAAGAGGCGCCAGGGGGATTACAGTGGGCCTTCCGATTAGCGGACAGACTCTCTGAGCCAGTCGTAAACCATTCAGAAGACTGATTCTGATTCCCTTGCGACCGAGCCCATCAAAATGGCTCGGTTGGAAGGTAATCTGAATCGGTGATTATTATGCGGGCAGGAGGGCTCTGACAGACAGTCAGAACCCTTCCTGCCCGAATCGTAATCAGGCCCATCGTGCCTAGATTTCAGGGACGTTATAGTTAGAAATTAGCATTTGAAAACCTTAGAAATTCACTGAAAAAAACAGAGGTTTCAGGGACGTTATAGTTAGTAATTAAGATTTTAAAAAACGTAGAAATTCACTGAAAAAAACAGTGGTTTTAGGGACCATATAGATGGAATTTGCTGTGTTACGGCATCCACTGCCTTGATCACAAAGTATCCCCCTGATCCCTCTTAACTGTACGATTGAAACCAAAGGGTCAGTGGATATCATCAGCAGTCTGCAGGGTGACCTGAGGTAAGTAATCACTTTGGGCAGAATCCACCATGGGATCAGACTCAGACCTTGGGTACGAAACACCTGACTTCGCTCCAGCCTCTGGTGGGCACCCTCTGAATCCGCGGTTGTGAGTTTAGTAGCCACCTCCACTGTGCCGCCAGTCATGTTCCACCTGCACTAATTTGGGAGCACTGCCCGGCTCCTCCTGGTTCTGGGATGAGTCCAGGGCCGCCCGATGCCTCCCCTGACTCTCTGGGGTTAGGTCCATCCTTTCCCACACCTCACCAGGAGCCAAGAAGAACCTGACTCCCTTAGCAGCGACAACTCACAGGCGTATTTGGCCTCCAGCATCAATGCCCTCTGCCTTTGAGCTGCCAAGGTGAAGTCAGGGAATGCCATCACCTGCTGTTGTCAGCACACAAGTCCCCCTGGTCTCTGGTGCACTTTAGGATGTGGATGCTGTCTCAGAAATGTAAAAGGAGCTCACAATAGGATGAGGTACACCCCAGGATGTGGTGAGTGAGTCAGTTCTCTGTGTGCTCGTTCCGTGGCGAAGAAAGGGGTCATGCCCTCCGGGGCCACCACTCACCCTAGGTCCCCTTTAAGAAAAGCAACTATGTCTTCCCCCTACAATTTTTCGAACATTTCCACCACTCAGATATTATTTCTGCTGGCACAATCTTCGGAGTTCCTTGTCCTGGCCTCCAGGACCGTGACTCTCGCAAGGACATCCGACAACTGTGTCTTCAAGTCACCTGTGTTGGGACCATCTACTGCAGTGTAAGTTCAGTGGCTGTGAAGAGCTCAGATAACTTATGATGGTCCACGCTGAGTAGGCCAAGGTCCACTACTATCATGTCAAAGCTTAATTTCAGGATTTCTTTTGAGGTCTGCAATAGCCTGCAGGATAGAGTCCAGCTTGTCCTGCTAGACCTGCATAATGCTCACCTCAGACTACAGGGGGCTCTCTGCCTCCGGTACCAGGACCTCTGTCCAGCAGTTATGGCGCAGCATTGTATTAGGTGGGGGATATCAAAGGACAACATGAGGTCCCTTCCAGTAGCAGGTGAAAGAAACACCTGCAGCCCATCTAGGTTCAGTTAGCAGAACTCCTCCAGCACCCCATATGGTTTACTGCTCAGTGAAAGTCTGTTGGCTGCTTCCTAGGGAAACGGGGATTGAGCAGGGTACCTCTACAGGAGCACCCAGGAGGTAGGTGGGGGCCACAGGCAGTATAAGGGGTGGCAGGTTTCAGGAGACATATCTGTCAGATTCCAAAATGAGCAGATCACCAGTCAATAGTCACCCCCACATGGTAGGGGTCCAACATACAGGGCAGTCACTACATTGTCTCCTTATGCTGTGCTTTGAGATGTCCTACCAAATCAATGTAGGGGCCAGTATTGAGCAGTAGTCTGAAAAGAGAGGTTGACCCCACCCAGCAGGCCACCTGCTGCCTTCCCAGAGGCTCAGTATAGTCAATGCAGTCTAATTGGACCTTTCAGGGCCTATGGCCAGTAGTATGTCACCAGTGCTATGTGCAAAAGGGAACTGAGGGCCTCTCTTAACCCTCACCACGTTCAGGTACTGCAGACTGCCTTGTCTCCGGGCCTCAATGCGCCTCCACCAGCCGCTCCGCGGGTCCCTGTCATCAACAGCATTCAGTGGTGTTTAGCTGGAAACCCCTCCCTGGTTGAGCAAAGGGTTGTTTCTTCAATGTCCGCACAGCACAATCCTCTCTGCGGCGCTGACATCGCGGGTATCACATGATACCATACCCTCCTGGTTCCACAACCGTATCTAATATCAGATATAGCACACCGAACATGCAGGCGCCAGTGCCACTCCTTCTCTGCTTCTCCCCAGGAGCTCAGGCCTCTGGGCAGAGGAGGCCAGACCCAGAAGCCGCCATTTTGGAAAATACCCCAAGGCTCGGTCGGGACCAATTAATGCAGTGGGTCAGGAACTCTCTATCCATGTCCCATAAGAGCTGGAGGGGCCTACAGGGCAGCACCAAGCACTACTGGGGGCCATTACTTCCCGGGACCGGAGAATTATGCCAGGATGGGGCCGGATGCTGGAGCCCCGCTGCGAGCTCTTGCAAGCCGTGTCTCACTTCATCGGTTCTCAGTCCACGTCCCCTGCTCTCTGATAGTACATGCCACACATTCTCTTACAAAATGTTCAACTTCCCTTACCAAACAAGGTCACCAAAAGCTGTATCTGACTCTTTTGTTCATTGCTCGCTTTCCTGCATGATCTTTATGAGGCAAGTTGACAATTCTGCTATATTAACTAATAATACAGCTTCAAGTCTTAAATAAACCATCCTGCACAATCAATTCAACAGAAATGTTTGTATGAATTATAGGGATCACCTTTATGCATGTGTTCTGCGTCCAAAGGCAATCGTTTATTCACAGAGATAACAACATTTGATAACACTTTACCCTACAGTATGGCAACCCTCCAATCTAACTCAGAAATACAAACATCTGTTGACTAGGAAACTGCACTTCATCCTTAACAGCTACAGTTTCAGAAGTAACCATTGGCTACTGTGACAAACATTCCACAACAATGTGTTTACTATCAGGAATGTGTTCAACATGATAATGGAGTCCTTAAAGTCTATATTGTCACTTGGCAAGCCTAGGAGTGGCCTTGTCAGCTCCTTAGCTGGTGAACAAATCCACAAGAGGTTTATGATCGACACGAATGGTAAAGTGCACACACCATAGACAAGATCTGAAGTAAACAACCCCACCTGTAAGACTGAGCCTACCACTTGTAATGTTAGCGTTTTAGTGTACGCACGTTGCGTCGCGATGTGCTGGCGGCCATTTTTAGGGATGCGCGCTCTTCCTTGCAGATAGGTGCGAGTGTCGGAGCACGGAGCACCACCGGCTCGGCGCTCTCTGGTGCATGTTACTTATTAAACAAAGTACTCCCTACTACAGCGTCCTGTCATTATTTCATGGGACCACAAACTTTTCAATGGCGACGAGGATGGGATAAAGAAAGAAATAAAGAAGAGATACCACTATAGAAAAAAAAATGAAGGGAAGAGATACAAGCCTGCAACCAGCACAACTGACATGTCAACTCTAAGTAATAACCACAGACAAACAGTGGACACCAGAGAGCGCGGCAGAGCCCACATCCACACGGTGGAGCCGAACTGAGCACCGGGGAGGAAGCGAAAGAACGCGCAGAGGGGCACACCACCCAGGACACCCTTCAACACAACACAACTGAGGGCAGGAGCACTGGCGACCTCTGGGAAAAGCGTAGGGGCAGAAACAGAGAGCCCCCAGCTGCAAAACGAGAAACAAGAGGAAAACAGTGCACCAGGTAGCCCCAGAAGTCACGGTGACACCCCAACCACAGAAAGGTGCGAAACGATGTGCGTGCAAGCAGCGTCAGCGACGGCCCCGTGCAGTTCTTACCCAAACCAGGGGAACCCCTCATGAGGTGGGAAGATTGGAGAGACTACATAGACAACTTCATTGAAGTGCTGGAGGATGAAAATGACGAGAAGTTTTCGAGTAAAAGGAAGAGGCGGATATTGTTACACAATCTAGGCTCGGAGGGGCTAAGGATTTTCAAAATCTGGTACCCAAACCACGGGGGAGTACAGACGACGACGTGTATGCACATGCAATTGAGGAATTAAACAAACACTACAAACCGGCGGTTTGCGTTTCAATTGACAGATACAACTTCCAGCAAAGGAAGCAACAACCAGGAGAATCGGTGGAAGAGTACGTGGCGGCATTGAGGAAGTTGGCATCCATGTGCAGATACGACACATTCCAAGATGAATTCATCAAGGATCAAATTGTAATGCACACTACGAGTACTGCGGTGCAAGACAAGCTGTGGGCTAGCGGTGACGCCACGCTGCAGGAAGTAATGATCATAGTCAAGAGAGCGGAATTGGCGCGAAGATGCACGGAGGCGGCAAAAAGAGAGACCGCAGCAAGTCCGATGGTGAACAGGATAGATGACGACGAGCACCGTAAGGACAACAGAAGAAAAGGGGCCACATCGAAGGGACCGAACAGGGGGCAAGGGAATCCGGGACCACCGGGAAAACAGACGGGCAACAACAAGAAAGCTTGTTACAGATGCGGAAGCTGGGCACATGAAGCCTACGACAGGAAGTGTCTGGCGTTTTGCGCCAAATGTATGTATTGTGAGATCGTAGGGCACTACGAGAAAGTCTGCCGCAGGAAAGCCTCCAGGAGTGTGGTCAAGTACATCGACCAAGGACAAGAGGACAGAGAGGAGAATGACCACGAAGACGAGGACACCGTACTTTGCATCTACGACCAAGTGTTGAGCGTAGACAACAAAAGGTCGACCAAGCCGGTGCTGGACATGACGATCGGAGGAGTACCGATAAGTATAGGGGCCGATACTGGATCGCCAGACACCATTGTCCAGAGAGCTGCGTGGAATGAAACCTTCAAGCCGCACCTGGGCCCAGACCTGGAGAAACTGGACATAAGACCAGTCACGTACAACGGAGACCCCATACCCATGGTAGGATTCAGACCGTTAAAGTTCGAATTCAGAGGACGTAGCGCCAACTGCAAATTGTACATATCCGAGAAGGGACCATCGGTGCTAGGATGGCTAGACCAGGGCGACTTGGGCATCAAACTGGACCCTGGTGGTAAAGTGCAGATCCTACTCACCGAACCGGAAGTGTTGCCAGACCTGGACAAATGGAAGAGAGAGTACCCCAAGGTATTTGGAAGCACAGTGGGGAAGCTTGAAAAGTTCGCGCAAAAAATTTTTTTCATTAGTTTCATTAATGCTCTAATGACAATTATATTTACTGAATATTAAAAAGAGCAAGTGAGAGCCTGTTATGAAATTCTTCATAACAAGAGTTTCTGAATCCACTCTGCCTCCCATTGATCCAGTGGCTCAACGTTTTTCAATAGAACGAAAGCGATAAAATTCAGCTCTGACTAAAAACATTGGGTATCCCTCCTCTTCTATTTCACCCCATACAGGCCAACAGGGTGTGGAGGGTACACTCTGCTGTAGTTCCACTGGAGCCACAACAGCACAGTAGAGCCAGTGGTACTTTCTATGATGTCAGCACCACAGCAGACAGCAACAGGGCTTTGTCAGCATGTGTACAATTAATAGTAGAGGAGGGAAGGTGATAACCCTAGGCTTCAGAACAAGCTATTTGGTACACACATGTTCCAGGATCCCAGCTCTAGTCCATGTCACATTTTGTTCCCTGTCTTCCAGCTGTAGCCCATGTCACACCCTACCACTTCTGCCTCTAGTTGGAACACCTCCAAAGAGACAACTCTGGTGACTGCATTCAATGTTGTCTTCAGAATGTCAGTCAAGTCAAGTCAAGATATTTATAAAGCGCGCTACATACCCATAGGGTCTCAAGGCGCTATCAATGGCAGATGAAGGGGAGTCGCGCGAGCGCGTCAACCAAGATGGCCGCCGCCACCGGAGCTCGGTGAAGTAATCAGCCCAATCAGCCGAAATACGACGAATTCCTGTCAGGAACATCGATAACAGCGCAGCGCTAGTAAGCTGAAAGTATTGCCTACCTTCTACTCGTTCTTTTTGGGCGATTTCTTCGTTGGGAAGTGCTCCTGCTGGCCCTCTGGTTCCTCTCCCTGCCTAGGTCCCAGCCTCTGCCGGCTTCCTCCTCACAGGGGGCGGGGTGCTCACAAAGAGAGGGCCTGGCTTGGGCCTAGCCACGCCCACGACCCTGTTAACTACTGCACTGCTGTTTCTGGAGAGCTTTTGGGAATTTTACATCTTTTTTCCCTAACATTTATTAAAATTTTGAGGTGCTTTTCTTTTTCCTGCATTTATTTGACGCTTTGGGTTATTTATTCACCTCAAGATGGATAATAAGAATTCTGCCAATAATAAGAGGAAACAGCAAGTATCGCCTCCCCCAAATAAATCTAAGATTGTTGAATCTTCTGAACCTTCCCCCACATTAATTTTAGAAGAAATGTAAGCGCTGCCACTGAACACTGACATTATTGCAATTGAAATGAAAAATATTCGCAAAGATATGGCTTCCATGTCCATGAAAGTGTCTGATAATACTATCAAAATTCAGGATAACAAAAATAAATTGGACTCTTTTACACCTTTGATGCAGCAAATAGTACCAATGCATACTCAGCTGCTGGAATTGGAAAACCGTAATCGGCAATACAATCTCCGTATTTTCAATCTTCCTGAAGAGGTTGAAGGATCTGACTGTCGCTTATACCTAGAATCCTTGCTTCCTGGTCTTCTAAATATTACATTTTCCAAAAAGTTTGAAGTGGACAAGGCACATAGAATTCCTTCGCATAGAAATCCTCGCCACACCAAACCTAGGCAAATGATTTTTAAGGTTTTGCGACACCATCATCTGGTTCTTATCAGGAAAGCTGCTAGAGATATTCCTTCTCTCTTGGTGAATGGCTCCAAAATCTTTATTCATCAAGACTTTGCTAAGGAAACGGTTGCTATCTGCAAAGAATTTTCTTCTTTTCGTCCACAACTGAGAAGCCTTGGTTTCAAATATGGTCTGTTTGATCCTTCTACGATGAGAGTCTGGAAAGACACTTTCTCTAAATCTTTTCATCGTCCTGAAGATTTAAGACTATTCCTGGAACAACAAGCTTCACCGTCGATGGAAACTCAGGATGCCGTTACTTGAATATTGTAGTTTGATCTTCCCTGGCATTTAATGACTATCCATTTATGGGCTCCAACGGTTTTTGGCCATGCTTGAGGAACGGGTGTGCGTCTCTATGTTCTTATTTCTGTATCTTGTTTGTTCTTTTTCTTTCCTTTCCTGTATCTTCCTTTTGTGTCTTTCCTTTTCTTGCTACCTACATAGAGTTACTCTTTATCCATGGCTGTTTCTCCCATTCGCTTTCTTGCAATCTTTCTTTTTCTGTGTTTCCTTCTAATTCATGATGGCTAGCATAATATTAAAATTGTCTCCCTTAACGTTAAGGGTCTTAGACATCCAGTTAAACGCACTAAAATTTTAGATTACCTGGGTGCTTGAAGAGCAGACATTTGCTTTCTCCAAGAAACGCATATTGATGACAACATTTTACATTATATGAAAAAAAAATTGGGTAGATGATATTGTGTCCTCTCCTGCGCAAGGAAAGAAAAATAGTGTTGCAATTTTCTTTGCTAAAAGGCTGAATTGCCAGATTCTTAGTAAGTTTACCGATACAGAAGGTAGATATGTTATAGTTAAGGTTAAACTTCATGATTCAATATTCTATCTGCTTAATATTTATGGCCCTACAGCTGATGACCCTTTGTTTTGGTCTACTATAACTACAGAAGTTTTGAAGTTGGGGCAGGGAGGGGATTTTAATGTATTTATTGATCCATTGTTAGATAGACTCTCTTCTGCAAAATTCCGTCCTCCTAAAGTATTCCATGCCTTTAAATCTTTTCTTCACACAACCAAATTGGCTGATATTTGGAGATTGCATTTCCCCACTGATAAATGTTTTTCATTTTTCTCTAATCACCATAACTCCCATTCGAGGATTGATTATTTTTTGATTTCCCCCTCTTTACTTCCATCAGCCACCAATCCTGTGATAGGTAATATTGATATTTCTGACCATGCTCTAATTTCGTTTGTTTTAAATATCTCCTCTCCTTTTACCAAACAAAATAGGTGGCGTATGAACACGAGCATTGTACTTAATGACACACATAAACCCAAATTACTACAGGCTATTCAAGACTATTTTTTGTTCAACCCTGAAGATTCATCGTCAATTATCAATAGATGGGATGCATTTAATACCTACATTAGAGGTGCCACTATTTCTATCATGGCCCATGAGAACAAAAAATTTAACTCTAATGTTAAACATTTAGAAAAACAAATTGCTAAATTCGAACGTTTATTTATTTCCTCTAATGACCCTCAATATACACTTAAATTACAAAAACTTTGTTATGAATTTAATGCTATACTTAGTACTAGAGCAGGGATCCAACTCGCTAATTCCAATGCTAAATTTTGTTTCAATACTAATAGGTCTGGGAAACTCCTTGTGAACTATTTGCGGATCAAGAGGAATAAGACTCAAATAACCTCGATACGTGGTTCTCAGGGACCGGTGGCTATCTCCCATAATGATATTGTTCAAGAATTTTTGCATTTTTACTCTTCCCTATATATTAAACCTGATCCCTGTGATGAATCTTTAATTGATTCCTTTTTGAATAGGTGTACTCTACCTCAAATTTCTCCATCAGATAGACTTAGTTTAGATTCCCCTATTACTTGTGTCGACATTTTGCTCGCCATCAAATCGCTCCCTAAGAATAAATCCCCAGGTCCGGATGGTATTCCAGCTGAATTTTATAAAGAATTTCAGTCTCTCCTTTTGCCCTATTTGAGTGAGATATTTTCCCATTTTAGTTCCTCTGGTACCATTTCTGGTTCCTTTGCGGACGCTTAAATCATTGTACTGCCCAAACCCGATAAAGACCCTACCCTGGTCTCTAATTATCATCCCATCTCCCTAATAAATCAAGACTGTAAGTTGTATGCTAAAATCCTTGGCTCTAGATTAGCTCCTGTCCTTCACTCCATTATTCACCCAGATCAATCTGGTTTTATGAAAAATAGGTTCTCTGCTAACAACACCAGAACATTGTTACACATTATTGAGCAGAGCCCTTCTCTTTCTTCTCCTGCAGGAGTTATGGCTCTTGATGCTGAAAAAGCATTTGACAAAATTCATTGGCAGTTTTTATTTAAAACTTTATTGTCCCTTAACTTTGGTGCCCCTTTTATCCGTATGATTTCTGCCTTGTATTTTGCTCCTACTGCTAGTTTGTTTATTAATGGTCAAATTTCCACTCAGTTTTCCCTTTTTAGAGGTACTAGGCAGGGTTGTCCCCTTTCCCCACTATTATTTTTGTTAGGAATTGAACCTTTTCTTAATTATATCCGTCACTGCGATACTATTCAGGGTATTGTGATCAATGATGTTATGGTTAAAACTTTAGCATATGCTGATGATGTTTTATTGTTTATTAGTAATCCTATTTCTTCTGTTCCTTCCCTATTAGACATTATTACAAAATACTCTATGGTTTCTGGTTACAAATTGAATGTAAGTAAGACTGATTTTTTTCCTTTAAATGCTTTTTGTACTCCAGATATGTTACCAAACTCAGGCATTATTTGGCAAAAAATAAGCTTAAATACTTAGGAATTCTATTTGCATCATCGTTGCCTGCTACTTTGACATTAAATAGCGAGTTCATAGTTGAGTATATTAAAAATAAAGCATCCAAGCGGTCTTCCCTTCATCTCTCCTGGTGGGGAAGAATGGAATCTATAAAAATGAACATTGCTCCCAAAATGTTTTACTCCTTGACTATGATTCCCACTCAATTTCCCGTCAAATTCTATAAGGATGTAGACAAATTACTATCTAAATTCCTTTAGTCAAACAAAGTTCCTCGTATTGCTTACAGAAAATTAAAACTCCCTAAGTTTCAGGCTGGTTTTGCACTCCCAGACTTTCACCTGTATCATAAAGCTTTTATTTTAAAACAAAGTTCCTTATGGTTTACTAATTCTCCGGTAGTCAGACCTCCAACTTAGTTTGAAATAGAATCCTCAATTGTTCGACCCTTTTCTCTACCTTCTCTGATGTCGATGTCTTCTGGTTCCAAGGTTGTTCATCGATCATCTATAATTAAATCCTCGAGATTAATCATTAATGATTTGGATTCTAATTTTGACTTACCCTTACTTTCTACAGTCCACCTGTCTTTATGGCACAGTTCTTTACTTAAACTGAACCGAAACATTAACTTCTGGTCCTCATGGATTTCAAAAGGCGTTTTATATCTCAAAGATGTTTTTGATGGAGCTGCCTTTATTCCCTTTGAGCAACTCCAATTAAAATTTAAAATCCTGGCTTCAGATTTCCCTAAATATCAATCCTTATGCAATTCAATTTTAGATTCCTTTCCAAATGGTATCCCCTCATCTACCACCAATGATTTATTTATTTACCTTACAGCTGTTACATCAGCCTCTAAAGCTGTCTCTATCTTTTATAAAAAAAATTGCCATCTCTCAGGGCTCTAATGTTGGTTCAATTGCCTCTTTTTGGAATTATGAACGTTCCATATCATTATCAGATGACTCCTGGTCTTCTTCTATGGCTCAACAGCATATCTGGATGGCTCCCAGTGTCTCTCTATCAAACTAATGCGTATATTTTGTTCAACACTCTATGGACACCATTGCGATTATATAATGCTAAACTGTTACCATCTGATCTATGTTGGCACTGCAATTCTTGTTCTGGTTCACTTCGCCATATGTTATTTGATTGTCCAGTTATTAGGAAATTCTGGTTGGAAGTCTGGCCTATCATTTTGAATATTTTATCTTTGCAAGATGATATTAAATATACACTGTTAATATGCAAATCGGTTGCCCTTTCTCATCCTCTTTGTGAGTCGAAGTTATTTATTTTTTGGTTACAGCTTCGTTAAAATCTATTACTTTTTGTTGGAAAGATGCTTCTTCTCTTTCAGGCCATGCTTGGTGGTCATGGATTACCTTTACAAGGAAAGGTGCTCAGCTATCACTTAAAGGTGTTAATCACAATTCACAATCATTTCTGTCTTTTTGGTCACCTATTGATTCATATGTTATGAAATGATATCGTTAATTAGTTTTATTTTTATATTACGGACAATTTTGACTTTCATTATCACCCTTTTTGTATTTCTGTATTTTATGTACTCAATTGCTTTGTAACTCTGTATGGTATGATTTTACGATGCAATGATATGTTTACTCCCCTCCCTCTCCTCCTCCCCTTTTTCCCTTCCTCTTCTTATACGATTATTTGTTACCTAGGTACCATAGTTCTTGTTATTATTTTCATCATTTACGCTTATCTGCTTTAATTTTTTGTTATGTACTGTTCTTGTTTATTTCTTTTGTCTCCAAAATTTCAATAAAATCATTTTGAACTTAGAATGGCAGATGAAGGTCACTGAAGCAGAGCCACAATGAGAGGTAAGTTCAGATCTTTATGGAACAGATAGGGGAAAGCAATCGGAAGGAAGACCATCACCAACTGCTGAGGCAATTCAATGATCAATAATCGACACACAAATCATATCATTACATCATGTCTCTTAGGAGACCACAAGCCCCAAACATCTCCCCTTTTTACCTATTAGAATACAAAATACACCAACTGCAAATTACCAAACAACAAACAATAGAATGAACTATCTAAATACAACAGGGCCCAATCTCCCCTTCCCTCAATGAAAGAAAACAAACAATGACAACAAGAAGAAAAAGGCCTCTTTCCATCCGTAGATATTAAAGGCTTCCCCAAATTCGAAGGCACTTCCACAGGTTTAATGTTAGCATTACACATTGACTTACGAAAAAAAATATTTTTATTGCACCACCATTGAACATCAACAATTATGACCATTCGTCTTTTCACTATTTTCACTCTCTTGGGATGAGAAAACTTTGAACACTCCTTGGCAACTATCCCAGGTAGTGTAATTCCCCCAACTTGACTTGCAATTAACATTAGTTTTTCTCTACATTGGTGTATTTCCGTTCTGACTCTTGCTATTTCTCACCCGACCAAACTTTTTTCCTTTGTAATCCAAAATTTTTCATTCAGGGATGAGACAACTTGGTAGTGGAACACACGATCTCAGAAGAACAAATGGTGAAACTTAATTAATATCATTAGGTATATTTCCAGTTGACCATAACAGTCTTTCTGAATCTTGACCCCAATCTAAACCATTAGCTATGCATATTTGCTCATTGTACTGAATTACTCTGTGTTAGGTCTGACAACCTCAAACATTTTGCCTCCTGTTTGCAGAAAATTATTTTTGTTCGCCTTTAGAGTGGGTGCACTTTACCAATACTAACCAGGGCTAAAATGTTTGTGCTCTCTCCTTTGAACATGGTAAAATTGGAATACACGCAATAGGCACATTTAATTTTAATTTACTTATAAGTTCTTAGTAAAGTGGTGCTATATGTAACCAGGCCCAGTAAATCAACTTCTACTAGTGGGCCTGTAGCACTTATTGAGCACCCCAATTAAATATCTCCTAATGTCTCAGACCTGCCATTATAGCCTGCGTTCAGTTTTAAACTGCCAATTTGACTTGGCAAAATAAACATTTTGCCAGTCCTGAACCTTCCTTTTTATCACATCTAACAGCCTGATTCATCATAGACCCGTTTTGCGAGTCTATAATAGCGATTCATAAGGAATCGCTATAACAGACTCGCAAAACGGGATTCATGTAGGAATCGCAAAAAGATTTGCGATATTCTACACAATCCTTATTTGCGATTAGTAAATTACTAATCGCAAATAAGGAATAACTCCCCATTCATTCCTATGGGCCAAAAGGCCCATAGGAATGAATGGGGGGCATTCCGTATTTGCGATTAGCAATTAGCTAATCGCAAATAAGATAGCGATTTAAAGGGTGCCAGGGGTGTCCAAAGGACACCCTGTAGCACCCCTTAAATGCAAATTGAAACAGGTGTTGCGCACACACATTTCCAAAGGACATGTGTGTGTGCAACATGCAACTTAGAAAAATGCTTTTAAAAGCATTTTTCTAAGTTCCCGCTATTTACCACGAGGTTTGACCTCGCGGTAAATAGCGGGCCGAAATTGCGAATTCGCAATTTTTTAATGGATGATGAATTGCATTTAAGGAATCTCAAATAGAGATTCCTTAAATGTAATTCCTCGCAAAATTGCGACATCGCTATTACCGATTTTTGCATTTGGGATGATGAATCCCAAATGCAAAAATAGAGCTCGCAAAGGGCTAGATTCTCAGAATCTGGCCCATTGCGAGCCAATTTCGGCTTGATGAATCAGGCTGATAGTTACTTCTAAGGAAGGTACAAAACCTCGCATAGGGCAGGGTGCATGTATTTTAAAGGTTGGACATGCTCTTTTAAGTTTTACATGTTTTGGCACTGAAAAACTCTTAAATTCTTTTTTCACTACTGCAAGGCCTTCCTCTCCCATAGGATAACATTGGGTTACCTTGTTATATTTAGTAATTGCTACCTTTTGATTGGAAAATGGTAAAAATGTCAAGTTTAGTCTCAGATGAATTGTAATTTAAAATACTCTTTTATGGTAAAGTAGAATTTTAAGTCACAATTCTGAAAATGAAATGTTTAGAAAGTTTATCAGGTCAAGGTGCCAACAAGGGATTTTGGTTGTCAAGCAATTACAAATTTGTAGATATTTAGGATGCTCTACTGTAGCATCATAAATTAATTTTCATACACGTGTATTAAAATTCAACAAATTAATACATCTCAACGGAGCCAGGCGTATTTCTTCTTTTTGTGTTCATAACCTCTTACATGTAATATCGGGGTACAAATGTTTTTCAAGTACATTGGTGACAGATGTCTAATCCTCGCATATAACATTTCCTTCTAGTGAGCAATGTGCAAAGCCCATTTCTGCAACATACCAAAAACTTACCTATACATAGGGGCCGATTAGGATGCAGGAAAGACCTGAGTGTGTCTGGCATCATTCTGGAACTAGAACCGAACAACCTCCTGTCGTCACTTCCATTTTAGGAATTAGGATGTGACCGAACCCTGCTCGGTCGCAATCCTATACTTTGCTATGGGAGCATGCATTCTGAATGGAATGCATGCTCTCATAGCAAAATGCCAATTTGCAGTTCATCCCTCCACTCCGAGGTGCCTGCCACTGTGTGCAGGGATCAACAGGGGGCACCATATGTGCCCCCAAAGCTGCCATTCGGCGGCCTTGAACCCATGGGGGCCATGCTGGTGGCCCCAAAAGCTGTTTGCCAATGCCTTTTTGTGCTGGAAAGGCCGGCACAAAAAGGCAGTGGGAAACTGCCATCGCAATCCCTTGGACAGAAAGAGGCGCCAGGGGGATTACAGTGGGCCTTCCGATTAGCGGACAGACTCTCTGAGCCAGTCGTAAACCATTCAGAAGACTGATTCTGATTCCCTTGCGACCGAGCCCATCAAAATGGCTCGGTTGGAAGGTAATCTGAATCGGTGATTATTATGCGGGCAGGAGGGCTCTGACAGACAGTCAGAACCCTTCCTGCCCGAATCGTAATCAGGCCCATCGTGCCTAGATTTCAGGGACGTTATAGTTAGAAATTAGCATTTGAAAACCTTAGAAATTCACTGAAAAAAACAGAGGTTTCAGGGACGTTATAGTTAGTAATTAAGATTTTAAAAAACGTAGAAATTCACTGAAAAAAACAGTGGTTTTAGGGACCATATAGATGGAATTTGCTGTGTTACGGCATCCACTGCCTTGATCACAAAGTATCCCCCTGATCCCTCTTAACTGTACGATTGAAACCAAAGGGTCAGTGGATATCATCAGCAGTCTGCAGGGTGACCTGAGGTAAGTAATCACTTTGGGCAGAATCCACCATGGGATCAGACTCAGACCTTGGGTACGAAACACCTGACTTCGCTCCAGCCTCTGGTGGGCACCCTCTGAATCCGCGGTTGTGAGTTTAGTAGCCACCTCCACTGTGCCGCCAGTCATGTTCCACCTGCACTAATTTGGGAGCACTGCCCGGCTCCTCCTGGTTCTGGGATGAGTCCAGGGCCGCCCGATGCCTCCCCTGACTCTCTGGGGTTAGGTCCATCCTTTCCCACACCTCACCAGGAGCCAAGAAGAACCTGACTCCCTTAGCAGCGACAACTCACAGGCGTATTTGGCCTCCAGCATCAATGCCCTCTGCCTTTGAGCTGCCAAGGTGAAGTCAGGGAATGCCATCACCTGCTGTTGTCAGCACACAAGTCCCCCTGGTCTCTGGTGCACTTTAGGATGTGGATGCTGTCTCAGAAATGTAAAAGGAGCTCACAATAGGATGAGGTACACCCCAGGATGTGGTGAGTGAGTCAGTTCTCTGTGTGCTCGTTCCGTGGCGAAGAAAGGGGTCATGCCCTCCGGGGCCACCACTCACCCTAGGTCCCCTTTAAGAAAAGCAACTATGTCTTCCCCCTACAATTTTTCGAACATTTCCACCACTCAGATATTATTTCTGCTGGCACAATCTTCGGAGTTCCTTGTCCTGGCCTCCAGGACCGTGACTCTCGCAAGGACATCCGACAACTGTGTCTTCAAGTCACCTGTGTTGGGACCATCTACTGCAGTGTAAGTTCAGTGGCTGTGAAGAGCTCAGATAACTTATGATGGTCCACGCTGAGTAGGCCAAGGTCCACTACTATCATGTCAAAGCTTAATTTCAGGATTTCTTTTGAGGTCTGCAATAGCCTGCAGGATAGAGTCCAGCTTGTCCTGCTAGACCTGCATAATGCTCACCTCAGACTACAGGGGGCTCTCTGCCTCCGGTACCAGGACCTCTGTCCAGCAGTTATGGCGCAGCATTGTATTAGGTGGGGGATATCAAAGGACAACATGAGGTCCCTTCCAGTAGCAGGTGAAAGAAACACCTGCAGCCCATCTAGGTTCAGTTAGCAGAACTCCTCCAGCACCCCATATGGTTTACTGCTCAGTGAAAGTCTGTTGGCTGCTTCCTAGGGAAACGGGGATTGAGCAGGGTACCTCTACAGGAGCACCCAGGAGGTAGGTGGGGGCCACAGGCAGTATAAGGGGTGGCAGGTTTCAGGAGACATATCTGTCAGATTCCAAAATGAGCAGATCACCAGTCAATAGTCACCCCCACATGGTAGGGGTCCAACATACAGGGCAGTCACTACATTGTCTCCTTATGCTGTGCTTTGAGATGTCCTACCAAATCAATGTAGGGGCCAGTATTGAGCAGTAGTCTGAAAAGAGAGGTTGACCCCACCCAGCAGGCCACCTGCTGCCTTCCCAGAGGCTCAGTATAGTCAATGCAGTCTAATTGGACCTTTCAGGGCCTATGGCCAGTAGTATGTCACCAGTGCTATGTGCAAAAGGGAACTGAGGGCCTCTCTTAACCCTCACCACGTTCAGGTACTGCAGACTGCCTTGTCTCCGGGCCTCAATGCGCCTCCACCAGCCGCTCCGCGGGTCCCTGTCATCAACAGCATTCAGTGGTGTTTAGCTGGAAACCCCTCCCTGGTTGAGCAAAGGGTTGTTTCTTCAATGTCCGCACAGCACAATCCTCTCTGCGGCGCTGACATCGCGGGTATCACATGATACCATACCCTCCTGGTTCCACAACCGTATCTAATATCAGATATAGCACACCGAACATGCAGGCGCCAGTGCCACTCCTTCTCTGCTTCTCCCCAGGAGCTCAGGCCTCTGGGCAGAGGAGGCCAGACCCAGAAGCCGCCATTTTGGAAAATACCCCAAGGCTCGGTCGGGACCAATTAATGCAGTGGGTCAGGAACTCTCTATCCATGTCCCATAAGAGCTGGAGGGGCCTACAGGGCAGCACCAAGCACTACTGGGGGCCATTACTTCCCGGGACCGGAGAATTATGCCAGGATGGGGCCGGATGCTGGAGCCCCGCTGCGAGCTCTTGCAAGCCGTGTCTCACTTCATCGGTTCTCAGTCCACGTCCCCTGCTCTCTGATAGTACATGCCACACATTCTCTTACAAAATGTTCAACTTCCCTTACCAAACAAGGTCACCAAAAGCTGTATCTGACTCTTTTGTTCATTGCTCGCTTTCCTGCATGATCTTTATGAGGCAAGTTGACAATTCTGCTATATTAACTAATAATACAGCTTCAAGTCTTAAATAAACCATCCTGCACAATCAATTCAACAGAAATGTTTGTATGAATTATAGGGATCACCTTTATGCATGTGTTCTGCGTCCAAAGGCAATCGTTTATTCACAGAGATAACAACATTTGATAACACTTTACCCTACAGTATGGCAACCCTCCAATCTAACTCAGAAATACAAACATCTGTTGACTAGGAAACTGCACTTCATCCTTAACAGCTACAGTTTCAGAAGTAACCATTGGCTACTGTGACAAACATTCCACAACAATGTGTTTACTATCAGGAATGTGTTCAACATGATAATGGAGTCCTTAAAGTCTATATTGTCACTTGGCAAGCCTAGGAGTGGCCTTGTCAGCTCCTTAGCTGGTGAACAAATCCACAAGAGGTTTATGATCGACACGAATGGTAAAGTGCACACACCATAGACAAGATCTGAAGTAAACAACCCCACCTGTAAGACTGAGCCTACCACTTGTAATGTTAGCGTTTTAGTGTACGCACGTTGCGTCGCGATGTGCTGGCGGCCATTTTTAGGGATGCGCGCTCTTCCTTGCAGATAGGTGCGAGTGTCGGAGCACGGAGCACCACCGGCTCGGCGCTCTCTGGTGCATGTTACTTATTAAACAAAGTACTCCCTACTACAGCGTCCTGTCATTATTTCATGGGACCACAAACTTTTCAATGGCGACGAGGATGGGATAAAGAAAGAAATAAAGAAGAGATACCACTATAGAAAAAAAAATGAAGGGAAGAGATACAAGCCTGCAACCAGCACAACTGACATGTCAACTCTAAGTAATAACCACAGACAAACAGTGGACACCAGAGAGCGCGGCAGAGCCCACATCCACACGGGGGAGCCGAACTGAGCACCGGGGAGGAAGCGAAAGAACGCGCAGAGGGGCACACCACCCAGGACACCCTTCAACACAACACAACTGAGGGCAGGAGCACTGGCGACCTCTGGGAAAAGCGTAGGGGCAGAAACAGAGAGCCCCCAGCTGCAAAACGAGAAACAAGAGGAAAACAGTGCACCAGGTAGCCCCAGAAGTCACGGTGACACCCCAACCACAGAAAGGTGCGAAACGATGTGCGTGCAAGCAGCGTCAGCGACGGCCCCGTGCAGTTCTTACCCAAACCAGGGGAACCCCTCATGAGGTGGGAAGATTGGAGAGACTACATAGACAACTTCATTGAAGTGCTGGAGGATGAAAATGACGAGAAGTTTTCGAGTAAAAGGAAGAGGCGGATATTGTTACACAATCTAGGCTCGGAGGGGCTAAGGATTTTCAAAATCTGGTACCCAAACCACGGGGGAGTACAGACGACGACGTGTATGCACATGCAATTGAGGAATTAAACAAACACTACAAACCGGCGGTTTGCGTTTCAATTGACAGATACAACTTCCAGCAAAGGAAGCAACAACCAGGAGAATCGGTGGAAGAGTACGTGGCGGCATTGAGGAAGTTGGCATCCATGTGCAGATACGACACATTCCAAGATGAATTCATCAAGGATCAAATTGTAATGCACACTACGAGTACTGCGGTGCAAGACAAGCTGTGGGCTAGCGGTGACGCCACGCTGCAGGAAGTAATGATCATAGTCAAGAGAGCGGAATTGGCGCGAAGATGCACGGAGGCGGCAAAAAGAGAGACCGCAGCAAGTCCGATGGTGAACAGGATAGATGACGACGAGCACCGTAAGGACAACAGAAGAAAAGGGCCCACATCGAAGGGACCGAACAGGGGGCAAGGGAATCCGGGACCACCGGGAAAACAGACGGGCAACAACAAGAAAGCTTGTTACAGATGCGGAAGCTGGGCACATGAAGCCTACGACAGGAAGTGTCTGGCGTTTTGCGCCAAATGTATGTATTGTGAGATCGTAGGGCACTACGAGAAAGTCTGCCGCAGGAAAGCCTCCAGGAGTGTGGTCAAGTACATCGACCAAGGACAAGAGGACAGAGAGGAGAATGACCACGAAGACGAGGACACCGTACTTTGCATCTACGACCAAGTGTTGAGCGTAGACAACAAAAGGTCGACCAAGCCGGTGCTGGACATGACGATCGGAGGAGTACCGATAAGTATAGGGGCCGATACTGGATCGCCAGACACCATTGTCCAGAGAGCTGCGTGGAATGAAACCTTCAAGCCGCACCTGGGCCCAGACCTGGAGAAACTGGACATAAGACCAGTCACGTACAACGGAGACCCCATACCCATGGTAGGATTCAGACCGTTAAAGTTCGAATTCAGAGGACGTAGCGCCAACTGCAAATTGTACATATCCGAGAAGGGACCATCGGTGCTAGGATGGCTAGACCAGGGCGACTTGGGCATCAAACTGGACCCTGGTGGTAAAGTGCAGATCCTACTCACCGAACCGGAAGTGTTGCCAGACCTGGACAAATGGAAGAGAGAGTACCCCAAGGTATTTGGAGGCACAGTGGGGAAGCTTGAAAAGTTCGCGCAAAAAATCATTCTCAGGGCAGGCGCCATACCGGTTTCTCACAAAGTGAGGAATGTACCTCTCGCAGTGAGAGAAGCGGTGCAAATAGAACTACAAGAATTAGAAAGAAACGGAATCATCGAACCGATCACGTGCGCTGAGTGGCTGGCGCTACTGGTAGTAGTCATGAAACCCAGTGGGAAGGTTAGGCTATATGTGGACCTGCGCGAATTGAATAAGAACATTGTGGTGGAGAAGTTTCCCTTACCAAGGATCGAAGAGATGCTGGCCAAAACGAGTGGAATCAAGTGGTACTCAACTATCGACCTAACGTCCGCATACAATCAAATTGCATTGTACCCGGAGAGCAGGAGGTTGACATCATTCATTACCCCTTTCGGGTGCAACCAGTTCCGCCGTATGCCGTTTGGACTAGCATCAGCGGCTGCGGTGTTCCAGAAATTGATGCACCAACTGTTCAAGAATATGGATGGCATCCAATACTTCCAGGATGACATCCTAGTGATGGGACGAGACAGGTTAGACCACGATGCAAAACTGACCATGGTGCTGAGGGTGCTAGAAGGAAAAGGCCTCACGGCGGAGTGGGAAAAGTGCCGCCTAGGCATGGAATCAGTCACCTACCTAGGGCATGAAATTGGAGTGCAAGGGATCACACCCAAGACTGAAAATGTGAAGGCGATTTGTAATGCACCGCCACCCACCAGCAAGGAAGACGTCAGGTCCTTCTTAAGAATGGCGGAATACTACAGTAAATTTGAGCAGCATGAGGAAATTAACTAGAGAGAGCTCAGTGTTCTGCTGGTCGGAAGAAGCACAAGGGGAATTTGAGAGCATAAAGAAAGATGTGGTGGGAGCCATACCCCTACAAGGCTACGATCCTCAGGGAAGAACGGTACTCACGACAGATGCCAGCGATAAAGGATTGGGTGCGGTGTTGATGCAGGACCGAGGACAAGGAGTGATGGAAACACTGAGTTTCGCCTCTCGCACATTGAGCGACACAGAAAGAAAATACAGCGTCATTGAAAAGGAGATGCCAGCTGTGGTGTAGGCAGTGACAAGATTTAGACAATTTCTGTGGGGTACACAATTTCAACTCAAGACTGATCATAAACCCTTGGTGAAGGTACTAACCTCCAGCGGGCACGCTAGTGCCACCCCCAGGATCTCGAAAATGACACTAAATCTACTGGAATTTAGATACGATGTAGAGTACATTCCAGGTAGTCGGAACAAGGTGGCGGGCTATTTGAGCAGGGCGGCAGCCATGGAACCTGGAGAAGAGGACCAGGCTGGTGGAAAAGAGATGGTGGCCCTGACGGATGACCAAGAGAAGGTCATCAGCAACCAGGAATGGAGCGAAGCCTACAGTGAAGACCCAGCCATGCAGGAGGTGTAAAAATGTATAGTGCAGGGCTGGCCAGAGAAGAAACACACCAGCGAAAACCCAAGGATGCACTATGAAGTCAGGGAAGAGTTGTCGATGGATGATCAAGGAGTGTTCGTGTATAGGGGAGACAAGGTCATTCCCCCAGCAGGCATAGTTGCAAAACTATTGGCGATACTCCATGAAGGCCATTTGGGGATAGGCAAGATGAAGTTGAGAACCAAGCAAGGATATTGGTGGCCAGGTATGGACCTACGAGCGGAACGGTATGTTAGGGAGTGCCCACAGTGCCAGGGAGCAGATAAAACACTCAAGCAACTGCGCCCGGCGCTGGGAAGATTTGAACCCCAACAGAACCCGTGGGAGGAGCTGTCCATCGACATACTGGGCCCAATCTTGGATGGGCAAGGTATCCAAAAGTATGTGTGTGTCCTCATCGACAGATACTCGAAATGGCCTGAAATGAAGGTGGAAGAAGTAATGGACACGGAGACGATTCTGAGATTTTTTAATGACACATTTGTGAGGGAGGGCATTCCCAAAGCCATCCTAAGCGACAATGGCCCTCAGTTCACCTCAGACAAATGGACCAGCTTCATGGAAAGAGACGGTATCCTCTCCAAGCACACGTCGATCTATCACCCGGCGGGTAATGGATTAGTAGAACGCTTTAACCGAGTGGTGATGGGATCCGTGCAAGCAGCGATATCCAATAACAAGGACTAGGAGAAAGAAATATGGAAAATGGTATGGGCGTACAGGATCACCCCCAAAGGAACTGGATACAGTTCCTTCCAAATCTTGAGGGGACGGGACCCCTTCACAAAGGACAATCGAGTGTAGAAGGAGAAGACCATAACAAGCAAATGGTCCCCGGCGGTGGTTCAGGCAAACTTGGAGAAAGCACAGGCCGTCTATGCAACGCACTATGACAGGCAAAGAAATGTGAAAGACACTGAATTAGAGGAAGGTGAATGGGTGCGCGTTAAGTTGGCGACGATGCAAAGAAAGGGGGATAGCAAATACAGTAAACCCTTGCAGGTAAAGGAAGTGTATGACAGAGCTGCCCTGTTGAGTGATGGCAGTGTATGGTCCCAGGACCGTATGGCGAGATGCAATAAAGTGCTACAGTGGAGCCAAGGTGGACGAGAATTGGAAAATGAGGAGGAGTCTGGTGCAGGAAATGAACAATTCAACTAGGAGATGTACATGGGAAGAGAAGAAATCGGTGGGGAGCAAAGTAACAGAGGAAGCCCCGGAGTGGAGAAGGAGACGAACATGAGGAGATCAAGGGAGAGCCTGGCCGCGCTGAACAATGGGGGAGGTAGCGCAGAGACTCCTGAGAGAGAGGCCATGGCTACCCCGATAAGACAGACCCGAAGGGGAAGGGAAGTGGTGAGACCAGACAGATTCCAAGACTTTGATATGAGCGGCGGACAGTAAGTTACAATTTTCTGTTGTTTGGAAAAAAGGGAGATATGTAATGTTAGCGTTTTAGTGTACGCAGGTTGCGTCGCGTCGTGACGTGCCGGCGGCCATTTTATCGATGTGCGCTCATCCCTGCAGATAGGCGCGAGTGTCGGAGCACTACCGGCTCGGCGCTCTCTGGTGCATGTTACTTATTAAACAAAGTACTCCCTACTACAGCGTCCTGTCATTATTTCATGGGACCACAAACTTTACAACACTCAAAAAAGGTACTCTCAGCAGCTCTAAGGGTGTGCAAAGCGAATGCAACTACATCGTAATTTTCTTTACCAGATTAAAGTAACACTGTACCTAAACCATGCTGCCTGGTATCTGTGACATTAATGCAGGGATAATCGGTGTCAAATGGTTTGAGGTGAATGGATAGCTCTAATCTTACTGCTTTGAACTCATTGTCCACTTCCCGACACCAGACAAACCTCTTCTTTTTCAATGCTATATAATTCTGTAAACAGAGTGGGGCAGATTTACAAGACATTGACGCATCTGTGAAGATGCACCACTTTCCCTGCGCCACTTTGCGAAATCCTTACACCACTATGGATGCGCTGTATTTACAATACGGCGCACCATGTCGCAAGGATAGACATATGCGTCAGAAATTCTGACGCATCTGTTGACGCAAAAGTCACACATTGCTGGAGTCGTGTCGCAAGCATGACACAACTTCAGCAATGCAGGGGGAGGCCTATCCTCATTGTGCTGCATCACTCCTTACGCAAGCGTAAGAATTTGACGCAGTGGCGTCCTAGAAGTGGTGCAGTGAAATCTTGTAGATTTCACTGCGTCACTTCTACGAGGCTTTTTTGCATTAAACGCCCACCCTGCATACATTATACCTGATGCAAGTATAATGTGATGCAGGGCTTTACAACGTGCCGCATCTCCCTAGATGCGTCATGTTTTAAATGGACTGCATTTTTAAGCTGCTGCTGCGTCACAAATAGTATTGCAGCTGCAGCACAAAAATGACGCAATGGGCTTGTAAATCTGCCCCAGTGAGTGCTAAGTGCTCGTGCAGTGCATTAAAAAAGTTACTATACCGGTGCATAACATTACAAAATTACAATTCTCTTTAGCAAGCCTGCCCACTGAAGCACAGTTGGTATTCTCTCTCTCCCATGGGCTAATGTTCATATGTCCATATATGCTAGGCAGGGAGAAATTGCAATGAGGTAACAACAACAATCGCTGACGTTTTGACCCTCTTAAAGGCATATAATTCCATTATATCTACTGGGGTCTTCTTCAGAGCCGGGTATGGAACAACCTATGAGAAGAGGCACATAAAGTCAGGCCCCACGTATAGACAGTTAATAGATAATCATGGCGAACCGTTATTCATCAGCGTGACTGACCTAGAGTAAAAAAAAGCGTTTCAGACCTTAGAAGCCACAGCTTGTCCCGCTAATGTATTAGAAACTGAATTGAACATGGTGTCCAAAAATAATAGCAGTTAGTTGTGCTCCTCTCTGGTGTTGCAGTGTGTCAGGCTTCTCAACCAATCCTGCAGTTTAGGAATAGACTTCCTGCCCCAGTGCAAAGCCACCTCCTGCTTGGCTAACAGCAGCCCCAATGATGCAAGCTTCCTGACTTTCTTCGGAATCTGGACAGTGTACCCCAACAGAGCCACCTCAGGAATGGGAGCTATTGGAAGCCCGATTATCCTCCCCAGGATCATATGCACCTCCAACCAATAGCATTTCAAGTGGTTGCAGGACCATGCCAAATGTATAAAATCAGAATGTGGTGCATTGCATTTCATGCAAGTGTGTGGGCGTTCGGCGTCTATCCTGTGTGCCAGAGCAAGGGTAAAATAAGCGTGACAGAGAAATTTAAAATGTAACAGCTTATGGCCACTATTAAGTGAAATATCCTTGGTGGCCATGTAACATTTGGTCCACTGCTCGTCCGTGATGGTGCACCCCGTGTCCGCCTCCAGGCCTGTCTTAGGCTTGAGTCATCCGCCGGTAGCATTTCGGCACAGGTCTTGTACATTTTAGAGATAGAGTTTGTTCCGCCGGGGCTCTCCAACACCACTGTGAGCGGGGGGAAAGAGTCAGGCTCAGTCGGGTATGTGGGGAAAGAAGCGCGCAGGGAAGACTTCATGCGGCTCAGCATGAATCTCGTCATGAAGCTGCAATCGGTGAGATGGGCGTCCTCATTTCTCGAGGACACATGGCCCCCTGGGAATAAATCACCCACTTTTGTAATATCCAACGTGGTCAATGTGTTCTGTACAAGTCTCTCCCCTGTGATTGGGAACCATCTAGCATTAGGTAAGGGCAGGTCAGAGGAGTATAAGTATGGGGCACTCGTATGATTTTTTAGCCTATTCCATGCCCAGGCAGTTGTGGACACCGTCTGTATGTCGTGTTTGTCACGTGGAAAGCCCAGGGAAAGTACCTCACATAATTTTTCAGGGAGTACCAGGTCTGCCTCTGGTCTTAGGAAAGGGATGCGTACATTTCTATTTAGGGGGTTTTGTAAAGCGCTTGGTGACGCACAGCGGCGTGTCCCCGCGCTGAGGAGCTGATACTTACTGGAACTTACACATGCGGAACAACTTACTGTGCGAATATTACAGTTTTAAGCTTGGCTCTAAAGAGTGGTTCTGATGGTTCTAATCGCAGCGCCGTGGGTAGCTTATTCCATCTAGAAGCTGCAAGGTGCCTAAAGGATCTTCCGCCCATCCGAGCTCTGGACACCTTAGGAATGACTAGGAGTCCTGAGCCGGAAGATCTCAGGGAGCGGGACGGCTCGTAGGGTGTCAGAAGTCCTTTCAACAGGAGAGGAGACCTCCCATTGATAATCCGGTGGCACGTGCATAGTGCCTTGAATTCTACCCTGCTTCTGATCGGGAGCCAGTGCAAAGACCGGAGGGCCGCTATGGATGCGGCTCTTCTGGGTAGTCTGAGCACTAGTCGGGCTGCGGCATTCTGTAAGACCTGCAGGCGGCTCAGATTCTTCTCCAGGGTCCCTAAGTAGAGAAGATTGCCATAGTCCATCTTTGACGTGACTAGTGCATGTACCAGGGTTTGACGGGCTCTGATAGGTAAGAACTTCAATACCTTCCTAAGACTTTTGAGAGTCCCGAAGCATGATCCAACCACCTGATTGATCTGGGGGCCAAAGGTAAGGTCAGAATCAAACCAGATGCCCAAGTTCTTTGCTTTCTGGCAAGGGGTGGGTGTTGGACCTAAGCAAGGCGGCCACCATGCCGACGTCCACGCCGATTGGCCTCCCCCCACTACCAGCACCTCGGTCTTGCCTCCGTTGAGCTTGAGGCAATTGGCGGACATCCAGGTAGCAAGGTCTTGCATGCAAGCTCTGAAAATGTCCGCCGAGGGACCGGGCGCACGCGACAGGGAGATGACCAACTGCATGTCGTCGGCATAAGACACCATTCAAAGGCCGTAACTCTCTACTTAGGTGGCAATCGGGGCAACATAAAGGTTAAAAAGTGTCGGACTCAGGGACGAGCCCTGCGGCACCCCCTGATCCAAAGAGATTCGCTCCGAGTAATGATCACCTTGCCTCACTTGGAAGTCTTGGCCTGCAAGAAATGAATGCATCCATTTCAGCGCTGCCCCTCTCACCCCGCCTTTGTTCAGACACTGTAGCAAGATGGAGTGTGCTACAGTGTCGAACGCCGCGCTGAGGTCTAAGAGGATTAAGGCCATGGTTTGTCCCTCGTCAGCACCTTGCCTAAGGGTTTCGGTAGCCCTGAGAAGGGCAGACTCCGTGGAGTGACGGGGCCGAAACCCGAATTGGGTAGGATGAAGAAGGTTGCTTTCCTCCACAAATTTCATTAGCTGTTTATTTACCACTTTCTCCGCTACCTTAGAGAAATAAGGCAGCAAGGAGATGGGGCGAAGGTTGTCTAACTTCTCACAACTAATGTTGGGCTTCTTGCGGAGGGGAAGCACCACAGCCTGTTTCCAGTCCTCTGGTATGGAACTGGAGCGGAAGGAGATATCCAGCAGGTGTCTAATGTAGGGTTCGAGTGTTTCCAGACTGTCTCCCAACCTTTTTGGGGAGGCGGGATCTCGAGGAGAGCCAGATTTGACAGATCTGCATATTTTAACTAAATCCACCGATGAAGGGGTGGTGAAATTGAGTAACAGATTTTGATCGGCTTCATCTCTTGAAGAGTCTGCTGGCACTTCCGCTGCTGGTGGTGTATCGGGAAAAGCAGAGTAAATCTTAGACACTTTATCCCCGAAGTAGTTGGCAATGCGATTGCATGCTGCTACTGAGTGATCTTCATCTTGAGTGGAGGTTTTTGGGGTGGCCAGGGATTTATATATGCTGAACAGTTCCCTGGCAGAGTTCTCTGCCTCTTGGATTCTGTCAGCATAGTATGTGGCCTTCTCTGTCCGGATCTTATTGTGATAGGTGCGTCTCTTTGCGAGATAGGCCTCTTTCATCCGGTCATCATATGCCACTCTCCACTGTCTTTCTGCACGTTTGTAGTCTCTTTTGGCGCAGCGCAGCGCCTCGCTAAACCAGGGAGCTGTTCTTTGTCTGTGAACACCTTTTGTTGGCCGACCCAGTGGGTCGGCCAACAGGGTGAAAACAAGCGTACACGTAATGACATTGCGCAACCAGGTAATAGAGATGAAAGTCCGGCACATTGAACACGCCCCTGTCATATGGTAATGTCATTGTAGTCCAGCAGACACGCAGTCCCCTCCTGCCCCACACCAGTCTGGTCATGAGTGTCTGCAGGGTGCAGAAAAATCCTACCAAGAGGGGGATCGGGATGTTATTAAAAAGGTATAATAATTTGGGAAGCACCACCATTATCAATATTGCTACCCAGCCAGCCAATGACAATGGCAACCGCAGCCATCGTTTGACCTGTTCCTCCAATTTTTGAAAAGTCTGCCCATAATTCAATCTAATGATTTGAGTGGGGCCTAGGTGGTTATGTATACCAAGATATGTCACCGAATCCTGGCACCATTCCAGGGGAAACTCACATTCCCACTGGGTAGTACTTGTTGTAAGCGGGAATATAATTGATTTGTGCCAATTTATACCAAGACCCGAAAACCGACCGAAACAGATGATTTCCCGTATAAGTGGGGACAGGTTGATGTGCGGCTCCCGGACGTAAAGGATGGTGTCGTCGGCACATAAAGAGGCGAGTAAGGGACCCGTATTAAAATGAAGACCCCTAGGTAAATGCCGTTCCTGGGGATATCTTACCAGGGGGTCCATGGCTCGAATGAACAAAAGCGGGGACAGGGGACAGCCTTGTCTAGTCCCGCAATATAGCCAAAATGGCCCGGACAGAGTGTCGTTCAGGCGAAGACGTGCCGACGGCTGATTGTATAACAAGGATACCGTGGAGATGAAGCCATAAGGCAGGCCCATGCTTTGCATCACTTCCAGGAGAAAAGGCCACTCCAAAGAATCAAAGACCTTTTCGTCATCCAATAACACCGCGGCCGCTGGGACCTCAGGCTGAATTCTGTGCAAAACGGCGAATAACGTGCAGAGGTTCAGGGATGTGGAACGCGGGGGAACGAAACCAGACTGCATTGGAGAAATGATATATTCCATTAGTTTCAAAAGGTTAGTGGCTAGCACCTTGGCTAGGATTTTGTAGTCTAGGTTTAGTAGGGACAGCGGACAATAGGAATTGCATTGTTTGTGGCCTTTGCTGGGTTTTAGGAGGAGTATGATTACAGCTTCCCGTAACGTGGGGGGGAGAATTTGCTTCTCCAGGGCTTCCGCGTAGACCTCAATTAATTGAGGGGCCAATATGTCTTTAAATTCTTTATAACAATCCCCAGTAAAGCTGTCAAGCCTGGGGGTGGAGGAACTACACAGGGCGTCTATGGCCAGCTCTATGTCCGCGATTGATAAGGGCTCTGCCATAAAATCAAGCATGCACTTTTCCAGGAATACCAGCGCAACCTCATCTAAATAAGCAGTTTGGGCAGCGCCATTGGAGTCAGCCCGTGATGAGTATAATGTGGTGTAGTCCAGAAACTCATCACGAGTGGGCAAGGTAGTGGTCAGTAATGTAGGACTTGCTGTAGGGTAGTCTCAGCATTTGTGCTAGCATCCTGCCAGGACGTTCACCCTCGCCGTACCTCCGTGCCGCTTGGTGTTTCCCCATGTATAATATCTCCCTTTCTGCTGTGTCTAGTATTCCGTCAGTTGGCCGAATCGTTCCGCCTGGTCTTTTGGATTCGGGAGGGAAGAGAGGCGCGTGTCTAGTCTGGAAATATCTTGTTCAAGCGGGCCAGTGTGTTACGAAGATCTTGGAGTACTCCGGCCTGTTTAGAGATGCAAACCCGCCTAATGACTGCTTTGAAGCCCTCCCAGAGTACAGCTGCTGTGCCCACTGAGCCTGTGTTTCTTTCAAAATAATCCTCTATCACCTCACGCACCGCTGCCTTAAACAGTTCGTCCAATAGAGCCCTACCGGGGAACCGCCATTGTCTTTCATACTCCTCCGGTCGTGGGAGCAATAAGTGCAGGGTTCTCTGGGGAGTGGTCAGAATACGTACTGGGAAGAGCGGTAAGGGAACTGTATCAGTCTATAACGCAGGAGGAGAGGAGCCAGTAATCTATCCTTGACCAGGTGCTATGTGGGCCAGAGAATTGAGTGAAGTTGGTGAGAGTGGGATTCCGCTGACGCCAAATGTCAAGCAGCGAGTAATGTGCACCGAGAGCCTTGAGGGCTCGCCTTGCCCGTGGTTTCACGTCTGGGGCATTGGATGAACTATCTAGAGTCGGGTCCAATAATAAATGTAGGTCTCCCCCTAAAAATAATGCCTGGGGATTATGTTTCACAATCCGGGCATGTAGGTCATGAAAGAAGTCTGGTTCATCTACGTTAGGGGCGTAAATATTAACCTGGGTAACTTTATGGCCATACCGGGTCTCTGTGACTATAACAAATCTACCCACCGTGTCACGGGTCACATCAATAAGAGTAAAGGGGATTCTCCTGTGTATCAATATAGCTGTGCCTTTAGCGTAATTCCTGTAGTTGGCAAAATATCTATGTGTGCCCCAGATTGCGCCAATTTGATTCGAATCTGTGGGGGGGAGGTGCGTCTCCTGCAGATATATTATGTCGACCTTGTGCCAGAGAAGATAGTGAATGACCTGACGCCTTTTACGAGTATTGTTAAGGCCCCGGACATTCCAAGTCATAAGGGTAAGGGCTGAAGGCCCCTGCACATTACCTAATCGAGACATCTACAATCTTTGAGAACATAGACCCCTGCTATTCAATCGTGCCACGTTCTCGCGCCAGCCGGAGTGCCGTGTCCAGGTCTCTAAAATTCAGTAGGCATGCTATGATGGGCCTAGGTGGAAGGCCCGGGTTTGGCTGAGGACCCAGGGATCTGTGGGCCTGCTCAACAACAAAGCCCGGTGTAAATGCTTCACTTCCGAACAAATCCGTAAGTAGCTTCTCAACAAAGAGATCCATACGGCCTGTTGACGTCGTCTCTGGAACCCCCATCATGCGGACGTTGTGGCGACGTCCACGCGCCTCCAAGTCTTAATTTTTAATAGCCACTTCTTTGAGCAGACGTTCCGCCCTCTCCAACCGCTTCAGTGATTGTGCTATCCAATCTTTCAGGTCAAAAACACATGCTTCTGCAACGTCTAGGTGTCTGTCGTGACCCTGCCCTTTGGCGCCCAATGATGCGATTGTCTGGTCTAGAGAGTCAAATCGTTTGTCTAGCGCCTTAAAACCCGCCTTCATTTCCAGCAGCAAGGAGGCAACGGAAGTCTCTGGAGTCTCGGGGGCGCTGTACCCTTCTCAGTCATGTTTGCACCGTGTGATGCACTGTTGTCTCCCACAGGTTCAAAAGGCAATGTATGCTGTTTTCGGTCCTTGCGTCCCATACCGCAAA
The DNA here is from genome assembly GCF_964263255.1 of Lissotriton vulgaris. NCBI lineage: Eukaryota > Metazoa > Chordata > Amphibia > Caudata > Salamandridae > Lissotriton > Lissotriton vulgaris. The sequence continues at coordinate 185,995,193 of NC_141695.1, read as the reverse complement.
TGAAAATCCAGGGAGCGAAGGGTGCTGGATCAAGGCAGTGATGTGGTGCACACAGTCAGAGGTATGGGGGTCTATTTATGCAGGAACAGGCCCCACAGAGAGCAGCGGAGGAGGACGTCGCCAATGCAAACCATGGATATAAGCGTAGCTCCATAGGTTAGGGCAATGGAATGTGGCGGCACTGCTCCCAGCGACACAGAGGCTGCAGCTGTAGAAAGAGGTTGACTCAGTGTGAGCAGGGTGCAAATGAGAAAGTCACTCATGCAGTTGAGCAGTGACGGGATGCACACAGTCAGTGATATAGATGTTTATTTATGTAGGCAAAAGGCTACACAGAGTGCAGCGGAGCAGGATATAGCCAATGCACACCTTGAATTTGAGCAGGGGAAAATGACAGCACCTCTCCCTGGTGATATCAAGGCTGCACCTGCAGAAAGAGGGTGACTCAATGGGGGCAGGGCGCAAATGCAGTGGTCACTAATGCAGATGGTGGGGCCACACAGTGTAATAGGCCTCCTTTGTTCACTCATTCAGATGGTGGGCCACACAATGTAACAGGCCTCCTTTGTTAATTCACTCAGCTGGTGGGGCCATACAGTGCAATAGGCCTTTTTTGTTCACCCCAGGCGGATTAGCCATGATCTCGTAATGCGGGTGGGCCCGCTTTGTTTTAATGCCGTTGGCTGCCACGTTGGTCCTCCAGGCATCCTGGGAGTCCCCGCATGTAGAGTAGGCCGCCACTGTGTATCGGGTAGCCGCTGCGCGCTCACCCGCACCTGTCTCCACCGCGCCCGCCGCAGCGCCAGGCCAACGCACGCCCCCCAGCAGATGCGGGCGGAGGGCCTTGACCCCCCCCGCGGTCTCAGAGAAACGAAGTGGCGGGGGAAGAGCAGCCTGCCCAGCAGACGCAGCAGACCAGAGCAGCAGGGGAGGGCGGAGAAACACACCAGCACGGGACCGACCCCTCCTGAAGAGTCGCGGTCCCGCGAAGAGCACCAGAAGCGTTGGGCGGATGTAGCCCACTGAGCCCAGGGACGCTAATTGTAGGGGAGTGAGGGAGTACAGCACGCAAGATACACCCACGGGGATAAAGTAACACAAACACACTCTGGGTTGGTAACTTGGACCAGAAACCTCGAGCAACCTCCGTCCTTTTATTTATAGTCTTCTGGCCACGCCTGCCAGAAGGTGCAACAATGTTGGTGTGTGTCCCCGGGTCTCCCCCCAGGACCCGTGAAACACTAGAACGTTACACAAATCACGGCAGGTCTGGCCCGACCCACACCTCCACAAGGTTGAAGGAGCTCCGCTCAAATGGATGTCGGCACCCAGCCTTCAGGTCGCCGCATGCAGCTTTGCAACCGCTGTCTGGTGAGCCGTTTTGGGGGCAGAATAAGGGTGTTATTCGGGGGGAAATTACTTCATAGGCCAGCTATTTTCCTGAGCTTCATTCGCTTGCGGCCATCTTTGCCGCCGGCACGGCCACGCCCCCCACCTAACAATACTTAAAAAGGAAACACGGTAGGCTTAATCATATGGCCAATATGGAAAGAAGTATAGAAATAGGTATGAGTGGCGTTGTTGAGTGATATGATGCAATATACACAGATCCCTGAGGGTGTTCTCTCGCGTTCCATATACTGAATGGAATGGATAAGGTCTATCATATGTTGCAATGCTTCAAAATGTACTATCTTCATTAACATTATTGAAGGGGAAACATTGGATTCAGTGCAAACATGGCTGATGATACAAATAACCAACATAAGTATAATCTGTTTCAACTAATATTAAACACCGCAACCTGCCTGGTTGTTTCCTCAAAATCATTGAGTCCTCTGTCGAGAGTGTCCAACAAGTGGATCTACTAGGTAATCTAGACGCATATGTACTGTTATTTAGCCTCCATTAGAATTACACATGTAGGCTTTATTTACATTTCTATTTTATTCATTGATATCGCAGGATATTTCCACACGAAAATAGTAGACATTTATTCGGCCCTTGATTCACAAAAGGCCTTAATGCGCCCCCTTTTTCCTGGTCCTGTCCTCCTCCCTTCTGAAGTTGATGCCCCGACCTCCCTAGTGGGCCTGTCTGTGTTTCGACCGCTCTCTCTGCAGGAACTTGACTTGCTTCTAAGCAAAGTGAGGTCTGGGTCGCCATTAGACCACTGTCCTCTTAAAATTCTTAAGGAATGCAGAGATACCTTGTTGCCTCTGCTCTTGGACATCATGCACAGGGCAATGAAGGATGGTATTTTCCCCTCCCAGTGGAAGAGTGTCGTAGTCAAGCCTCTCCTCAAGAAGCCCACATTAGACCCGGAGGTACTCAAGAACCTCCGCCCCATTTCTTTGCTCTCAGCACCAGCAAAGATGCTGGAGACCCATTTAAACAAGCATTTGGCGGCGTTCTTGGACTCCTCGGGTCTGTTAGATCAGTCTCAACATGGCTTCAGGAGAGCTCCTAGCACGGAGACGACCCTCACGATAGTTCTTGATAACATCCGCACTGAGGTCGACCAGGGAAACACCTCCCTGCTGGTCTTATTAGATCTGACAGCCGCCTTCGATACCCTGTCTCCCTCGGTTCTTACATCTCGTCTGAGGGAGATAGGGGTAGATGGCACGGCTTTGAGCTTGCTGGCCTCCTTCCTGGATCAGAGGGAGCAGAGGGTCAAGCTGGGAGACCATTTATCTCCTCCCACTCCTGTGCAATGTGGGGTTCCACAAGGGTCGTCATTAAGTCCGACCCTGTTTAACATCTTTGTGGCCCCACTTGCCAGGCTTGTGAGATCGTTTGGGATGGAGGTAGTCTCCTATGCCGATGATACACAGATCCTGGTGTCCCTTCGGGGCACGCTCCCATTCATAATTTTAGAAGCTGCATGGAGGCGGTCTCTAAGTGGATGATTAACAATTCACTTAAACTGAATGGGGAGAAGACCGAAATCTTGGCTTCGGTGGAAACATTAACATCTGGACGGCCGAATGGTGGCCTCCTTCGCTGGGAGTCTGCCCCACACCAACAGATTCTGCGAAGAATCTGGGAGTAATGATCGACCCAGCCCTTTCAATGGCACAGCAGGTTAATAGAACAGTCGCTACCTGCTGGGGCATCATTAGAATCCTCCGAAAAATCAAACACTACCTGTCCCCTCAGGCTCGTAAGCAGGTCGTTGTTGCACTGGTTGCCTCGCGACTTGATTACTGCAATGCTCTTTATGTTGGTCTGAATAAAGGTCTGGTGCAGCGCCTACAGACTGTCCAGAATGCTGCAGCCAAATTTGTACTGGATGCTCCAAGATTATCCTCCGCTACGGCTTCCAGGAAAAGCTTGCACTGGCTCCCTATTGAGTCTAGGATTGCTTTCAAGACTCTTTGCTTGTCTTATGGGGCGCTGGCGGGCACTGGGGCTGAGGGCGTGAGGAAACTGTTGCGCCCATATGCACCGGAGAGAGTTCTCCGTTCCTCCACTGAGTCTGCTGGTTGTGCCTCGTGTACGTAGAAGTAAATGGGGCGGGAAGGCGTTTTCAACAATAGCCCCCAAGTTGTGGAACAGCCTTCCCCTTGAAATCAAATCTCAACCATCACTCCCGAACTTTCGGAAAGCCCTAAAACATGGTTATTCTCAAAGGCGTACCCGTAGTCCTGGTTATCTGGTCATTTTGATTTCTTTTGTTAGGCGCCTTGATGCCTCCGGGCTTAGTAGCGCATTATAAGATTCATTTCATTTCATATTACTGCTTATGTAGAGTGAGCGCCCGTTTGTGCTAAATATTCTCATGTAGAGTGTTTTTACTTGAACTAGTGACGTTTTGGGCTCAGTTACAGGTGAGTGGCTGGTGTTGGAGGGACACTAGTTGTGGGATCTCTATTTGCAATGTACTGGAACTTGAATAAATACCTATGTTTCATACTTCACCTGTGTGAAGACCCTTTCAGCATTTGACGATCTGTGGAGCTGTTGAGGATTGAAAGGTTTTGGAGCCCGCAGCAGATACCATATTCTATGAATCACTTAAAACTATTTCTTAAAATTACTCTCTTCAGTCTGCATCCATCCACTCAGGTAACACACATAGCACCCTGTCTTGTGTAGGGAGCTTGAGTTTTGAAGCTCCCTGAGGGAGTCACTGTTTCACTCCACCATTCTCTTCAGAAAACATGCCACGACTCAATCAACAGTGTTGATGGTGAGAGGGGTCACCCTTGCCTTGTGCCTCTAGTGATTGTGATGAGGTCCAGGACCCTGCCATTCTAATTTATTGCAGGGAATGACCCCTCATAGATTGAGGCTATTGACCATGTGAGCTGTTTTGGAAATCCCATTACTTCCATCACTTTAAATAAATTGCTCCAGCTCACAAGATCCATGGCTTTTTACTTCAAGCAGTATATTATTAAACGAGTCAATCATAGCTTGTCTCAATTCCAGAAGTTACAGCTGGTCCCTTTCCAATGGAAACCCATTCTCACCAGCAGCATTGCACCTGGGCAATGCTTTGACCACTCCCTTGTTTCCCAGTAGTGTTGTGGGGGCAAACAAGATTTTAAAGCCCAATTCTGGCAAAAAATGTATTACATAATTATTTCACAAGTGCTGCTCTGCTGTGTAAATGTTCACAAAATGCTGTTGAAATACCTCCTCCATTTGAGGAGCTTCCTACAGCAAAGTGCCATTAGATGGGTCCCTAGTTTTTATAACAGTGTTTTTAGATTTTCGTGCAAAGGCTCACTTCTTAGAGTACTTGATTTTATATGAAAATATCTCCAGATGGCTTTACTTCTTTAGGCCAAAAAATCTGTGCACTCGTTCAATCTTCGCGGACACAATATAATCTCCTGGTGTGATATTTTATCAGAAAGCCTCACCAATGTCACCAAACTGTTTTCTGGCCCTTCTACCACTTAAGGAAAGTTCTTCCCTTGCTCTCAATGGCTAAGCATGTAATGGTGTTCTCTGACTGTGAATTGTCAAACATTTATTACTACAACATCTTTCACTTTGGACAACCAGTCAGTACCATTGTAACCCTACAAAGAATGCAGAACTTTGCTGAAAGAATCTTCTGTCGGCATCAGAAGTTTAATAAAGTGTCAGAGGTTCACCAAAGTTTTCACTGACTACCGGTGGGAAAATGTGAACAGCTTGAATGTCTTTGAATGCCTGGTAGGCAAGGCCACTAGAAATATGTGATTCTGCAACATTTTTTTTTTAGAATTACAGATTTAGTGCACTAGCCAGATACTTCATGTGAGGTCTTTAATTTGGGTTCATGGAAAGAAGCCCAAGATTGAAGTTATGTGGTTGTAGAGAAGGAGGCTGGATAAGAGTCAGATTCAAAATCATTTTCAAGAAAACCTGTATCAATACTGTTGGAAAGCACCATAGTTTGCATGGTATCACCCCCGATGTTTGCTATGACTGCTTAGCGAGCTGTAGAACGCTGTGTAATGTATCCCTGCTAACTAGTGGTGCCTGCACTCCCACTTTCAACATGAAAAAATGGCAACCGTGATTGCCATATTTAACTTACCTATGACTTCCTAATGTATGATAATGTATGATATATATGATATAGACGTGTTGCAGGGCCTGTAAGTTAAATGTCATCAGTGGACTGCAGCACCCAGTTTTGCCACCCTTTATAGTGATAACAGTGTAAACCAGTGTAAACCTGACTGGGGTCCTGCCACTTGCAGCCTGGCAGCGGAGGTTTCAATTTCAAATTCAACCTGTGAAAATCACCTCTTTTGACAGGTGTTCACCATCCTTTTAAATAGTAATAAGTCACTCCATAAGGCAGGGTGCATGGCATTCAAAAAAAGGACATGTAGAAGTTAAACTTTAAAGAAAATATGGGGAGACCCTGTGTGTTAAATGGTCAATGCGATTTGACCAATGAATTTAATGTGTATGGACAGTATGGTATTGAGATTTCGGGGTGAACTCTCAGGGAAACTGGGGTTTCTATGCAGTATTTAAACCTTCATGGTAGTGGGTAGCACAGGAAGAAACAAATAAGGCTAAAATATATATAAAAATATAAGGCAATTTATTAGGTACCTCCCTTCAACAGGGTTACATTCTAAAATTAAAAACTTTAAAAACAATAAAAAACAATGCTTTTATGATTTACAAATGACACAGTGTACATAGTCATGAAAAGTCAAAAGACAAGAGTCGACGCGGCGTTTCGGTGGTTGCTACAATGGTTTCACCTTCTTCAGGACGTTTTTTGACTAGGGTCACATCAAAATCTGGAAACAGAACGACATATTTTAGATACCTATTCCTGTACGTCAACATTCAAGAGTACTCATACGTTATATACCCACTGCATATCACTATCTCCACCCCATAACTTTTTGAAACCAAGGCTATCATTGTTTTCATACAGCCTATTCCTATAGAGTTTAAGGAACTTTGACTTAATTTACAAGTTCTTTGTGTACCTTCAGATTGAAGACTTCATTGTTGGCAAGACCCTCTTTTATAGTAGTGTCTCATTATGGTTAGTATCCGTTAAAATGAAGCAAGACCTTTTGGGAAAATTAAAGGACAAAAATAATAATTGTATTTAATGCAATTATTCTGGAAGTTTACTGATGCTGATGAGAATCATCAGTCTCTTTAACCATTACCTTATTATGGTTGCCTTTTCCCTTTATATTGGTACAGAGGAGCCACCGATATTTGATATAGTAGTTGTTCTCTGTTAGGACTTTTTAGGACTCCTTTTTTCAATTGGAATCTCTAAGGAAAAAGAGATAGAGGTAGTGTATTGTTGTTTCTATGCTTAATATTTCTGTCTTAGTTCTTACGCCTTTACATTGTGGTATAATTTCACTCACCAGAAAGGAAGCGATTTGTTCCTCTCTTCTGTTCACTCTACGGTGGGATGCTCGAAGGGTGACTTGTTTGGAGATATTTTTTCTGTCGGGTGAATATATTATATAAAACGTTAGTTTCGTATAGGGACCCGTCCTTATATCAAGATTTGTTCAAAATTTGTTTTGCCCTTGATTACCCCTTATTCAAACTGGTTTGTGTCTATTTCTTTTAAAGAAATAAAGGATCATGGGTGTTCTATCCGGGCGAAAGTAATTGACATAGACCCACCCCTGGCTCCGGTATTGCTGTGCTGGGCTCATACTGAGTTTTTAATCTTAGGTATGAGGCTCCCGCTTGTTGAAGCGACTTTCTAAAGCCTTCGGTTTTTCTGCTAGCCAAACGATGGTACAGGGCTTTGTTTAAGCAGACATTGCAAGTGCCACCCCGGGTTAAGATATTACCCAACATTTACAATACATATTACAAAGTTTTTCTCTAAGTTTATGAGGCTCCCGCTTGTTACGCGGCTTCTTAAAGCCTTCGGTTTTGCTAAAGACGAAAGGGGTGACTTTTGGTAGGTTCACATACCTTAACTGGCTGATACGGCCTCCCTGCTCCTCTGTAACCGGGTTTCCATCGATAATGATCGGAATACCCTCCTCTTCCGGTTTTATGCTGTCTCTGTCAGCGTTCACCCGGAAACACTTTACGGGCGCATTTTATTTACTTTTAACGTTTTAAAGTTATATTTTGTAAATAATGAACTTAATGAGAGATATATTGTTCCACTTTGGTTTAGACCGCTCTTGTTAATATTGCGATAATACATAATTCGGCCCATAAATCTTACCGAAGTGTTTGGTGTTCGATTGAATTAAATAATAAAAATAAGCCAGAGGGAGGTTGTATTAGCCGCCTAATGGATTTTTGTTGCCTAAGGATCAAGCATTATTAGCGAATATTCTGTTTTGATGGAACCACCGTTTTGTGGAACTTGGCCGTCATTTTGAATTGGGACGATGGTATATATTTATATGACTATGATACTCTGGGCCATATGTAGGTAAATTCCAAATACCGACTCCGTAATACCGAATCATACCGAATCGGTATTAAGAATGAGGTAAACGTGATGTAGGTAAATATTCGTTAAACATTACCGATTCGTTCCTAATCGGTATTAAATACCGATTGTGACCAGATCGGTAATAAAAATGCATACCGAAAGGCTAATACCGATTCGATGTTACCGAATCCACACCCAAAATCGGAAATACCGAATCGGTAATTCGAAAAACAGCGTTTTGGTGAATCAGCCAATCCTGATACACCCATTTACTTCCCAAACAGGAAGTTGCCACACCCAGCCAGGTGCACAGGGCCTGGAGCTCACTGTGAGGCAGACAGGCAGGCAGGAGAGCTGAGGAGGCAGCAGCAACATAGACCACAAAAAGAATAGAGAAAAAAAACAGAACAAGCATTGCAATGGCAAGCCAGGACAAGGAGAAGGAGGGAGGTGAAAGAAAAAGAAAACTCAAGTTCAGCGACAAGGAGCTTGAGATCCTGATTGAGGAAGTCACCCAAGTGTACCACAAGCTGTTTGGAGCCCAGTCCCACCAAGTGCCAGACGCACAGAAGAGGCATATATGGAGTGGCATTCGGGACAAGATCAATGCCATAGGTGTGACCCTGCGCACCATAGAGGACATCAGAAAGAGGTGGTACGACCTCAGAAAAACTGCAGAACAGAGGATGGCAGAGAGACATAGGCTGGCAGGGAAAACTGGAGGAGGAAAAAATCGAGCCCCAGTACCAACACCACTGGAACAGATGGTGGAGTCCACCATCCAGCGGGAGAGTGTGAGTGGCATAGGAGACGCAGACAGCTCCGCCAGAGCAGCTAGAAAACAAGGTAAGAAGCATGCCCAGCATGCTGCCCTAACCCCTCCCAAACCCCAACCCCCCTAGTGGTAAAAGTGCTCCCACTCCACACCATGTCTTACTGCTTACCTGCAATGCATACTGGGTGATGTAGTCAGTGTGAAATCATGATCAGGACTGTCAGGGCAGCTAACACAATAGCATGGTAACATAATTGGACAGGTCAGGATAACCACTGTGCACTGTTGGCATGTACTTTAATGCAATGGCATAGCAGACAGAGCATTGAGAAAATTTACATTTGTGTCATTTCAGGCGAGTCATCTCGCAGTGCAGCTGAGGGCAGCAGAGGCAGGTCAGCCAGGCCAGAGGGGAGTGAACACGATGAAGACAGCATGGCTGCAGGGAACACCAGCTCTGCGCCATCGCAGCCAGCCAATCGTCCACCACAGACATCACCACAGCGCCAGGGAGGGCCGCAATCCCCTCTCACTCACTCACCACTGCGACGTTCACCTACACCACCACCACCACCATCACCACCACCACCACAACCACAGTCAGGCAGGAGGCATGCCGTGATCACCCTCCAGCAGATGGAGGAGTCGGAGGAGGAGGGCAGCCAGCGCCAACAAAGTCCTATTGTAGAGAGATCCAACAGGGAGCGGGCTGGTTCAGCATCCGAGGGTGCGAACATCTCATCACGACGCCGCAGGGCAAGGCCGGTCAGTCCAGTGGAATTTGAGCAGGGTGGCAGTGTGTTTGCTGGACTGGAAGGCAACATGCTGAAGGTCCAGCGCCTGCAATGGAGGGAGATGAAGTCGTTACACAGGGAGGTGGCAAACATTAACAGACATATGCACAAGATGGAGGAGGGTATCAGTGCCATGGGGGAGAATATGTCTGCAGGGATGGAGAGGGTAGCAACCTCGGTGGACAACCTGTGCAGCCAGCTGGAGCAGGACCGTGTTGGCATGCGCCGACAGAGACTGAGACTCCAAGACTATACTTCGTCGGTGAACCGGCTGGCCAGTACGACAGCACTGATGTGTCGCCGGTCCTTCGCCATGCAGGAGAAGATGGCGCATTGCAGCAGGGATGTGGCCAGGGGGATGGTGTCCATGACCTCAGTGCTAGAGCTCATGCAGAATGCTAATGCCTCAAATATGGAAGGGGGGGGGACAGTGAGGAGGCTTCCAGCCATGGTAGCGTCACACCCTCACCCACCGAGTGCAGGAGGCGTAGTGGACGTACTGTCCCAGCACAGGAACGGTCCAACTCACAAGTCAGTGTGGATGGGGAACATGCACGTGCAGCACGGGGACGTAAGAAGTGAAGGACTCTGGCTGTCCACATGCATGTGATGGGTGATGTAACCCATGTCCAATTGGACATTGCTCAGAATGCTGTAGGTGTGCCAAATAAACACCTGTACATGTAATTTGAAATGCCTCAGTGTCGTTACTCACTCAGAAGTAGTGTGAAGTTATCTTTGCCCGTCTATGTCTCCCATCATGTTCAATTGCAGCACCAGCCGCGCTGGGCTCTGGCTGAGGGTTGTCCTCGTCTTCGTCCTCTGACTCAGTCAGTTCCACTGCAGTTCCTTTTTTCGTGGCCAGATTGTGTAGCATTGCACACGTAGCAATAATCTTGCAACATTTGATGGGGCTGTACAGACGTGCACCTCCTGTTTTGTGGAGGCAACGGAATCTGCTTTTGAGCATACCAAAAGTGCGCTCCACCACGTTGCGTGTGCTCCTATGTGCCACATTGTATCTCCTCTCCCTTCGGGTGGTAGGGTTCAGATATGGTGTGAGGAGATACGGCCGGAGGGCATATGCGCTGTCACCTATGAAGAGAAGTAAGTGGCATTGATTGGTGTGACCAACAGCTTGTGGCAGGGTGTACATCAGGGTGTGTGACATTTACTTACCTAGTATGTATCCGTCGGCAAATTCACCAGCAAGCAGACGTGTATGTATGCCACTGTTCCTGAAGATGTAAGCATCGTGGGTACTCCCGGGGTATTTGGCCACAATGTCTGTGATAATGTATTTGGCATTGCAGATCACCTGCACATTGATTGAGTGGGTGGATTTGCGGTTCCTGTAAATGTATTCACTTGCTGCAGGTGGGCAGATGGGAATGTGGGTCCCATTGATGCAGCCGATCACGTGGGGGAAGTGGGCAAGTTGATAGAACTCCAGCTTGGTTCTCTGCAGCTCCACCTGCGTACTGGGGAAGGATATGTAATTTTCCATTCTGTCCATCATGGCTCTAGGAAGGTGTCGAAGATCCGAGAGAGGCAGCTCTGTGATACTCCACCCACTGCTGCTATCACACCCTGGAAACTTCCTGATGCTAGCAGGTGCAGGCAGCAGAGTACTTGGACATGGGGGGGATTGCGTGGGCCCTTGGTGTCTGATGCTCCAGATAGGGTGTTAGGTCCCGTATTAGCTCCAGGATGGTGTCTGGGTGCAATCTGTATCTCTCGTGTATTTCAGCGTCTGTCAAGTGGAACAGAGTGATGCGTACTCTGTACACCTGCTCCTCACGTCTCCAGATCCTCATTCCTGCTGCTCTCAGCCGTAGGCGCCTTGCTATGAGATAGAGGCCTGCCATTGTGGTCATACAGATGCATTTTGGGTGTGTTTATATAGACTCCTCCTGATTACCACATGCTCCAGAAACGTGGTAATTAGCGAATCGTTATCACCGATTTTGGCCAAATTCGGTATTACCGGGGTTTGCTACATAGCATATTTGGGGGTTTTACCGATTCGTTTCTACCGAATCGGATCTCATTGTTTCCGTAATTCCGATTCGGTGACGTAAGGTTTTTACCGATTCGTTATTATCGATCCTATTCGGTATTACCTACATCTCACATGGCTACATATTTGTCGGTAATACCGAAAATGAGCCTTTTTCAGTGTTACCGATCGGTATTTGGCCACCTACATATGGCCCAATATCCTTTAAATCGTAGCATATATTGGCAAAATACATTCTATTCTTGACTTTATTGCTGTATTTACTGTGAGCAATAAAGTCAAGAATATAATTAATAGAAACTACTAGAAGAGAAGGATGGTACAAAACTGGAAAAACCAATGTTCAGTTTTAGGAGGAATAAAACAGTAAGGAACTGCTTAGTGCACACATACAAGGAAGATAGGAGTAAAACCCAAACTACTATAGATAGAAAACCATTACCCACGGGTAACTTCCCTTGCAACATGTGTACAAACTGTGATACTCTGATGAAGGTCAACAAAATATCCCACAATAATGTAACACACAACATAAGGAGCTTCATTAATTGCAAAACCAAAAATTAATTTATCTGATTTCATGCCCATGTCAAAAAGTGTATATAGGCGAAACATCCAGAGAATTAAAAACTCGGATCACAGAACATAAATCGGCAATTAGGACAAAGAAAAAAACAGCTCCTCTTGTTGAACATTGGCTTACCCATAACCACAGCTTAGAAGATCTAAAATGGTGCGGGATAGAAGTAGTACAACAAAGCCTGAGAGGTGGGAACATCCAAATAAAAAGAAAGAAGAGAGAACAGTTTTTTATGTCCCTGTTTAATAGTTTTAGAACAGGCCTGAACAACAAAGAGGACTGGGAAAGACTATTATGAGAGAGAATGTTAAACTTATTGCATGCAATGTAGATACTCTGTATACTGTCCCGAAATACAATAATGGGATGTGCTCCTATATTGATGTGGATTGAGTCTTAGGAAAGACTATTACAACAGAACATGTGAAGTAGACTGCATGCAATTTAGATATTGTGTACACTTTCCTGTAATATCATAACTAGATATGCTCCTACACTGATGTGGATTGATTTTAAAGTACAAAGCTTTTTTTGAGCTCAAAATAATGTAATGATTATAAAACACAAATTTTGATAAGACTTAAAAGCTAAAATAGTGAAATATGCTTTATACCTTTGAGTACTATCTGTCTGTGATTTTTTCCGCATGTTAAACCAAATGTATACTGCTCTAGGAAATGTTGATATACAATGACCGTAGATGTACCGTGATTTATGGGGATGGATCCTCATGTATATGTCTCTTTAAGCACAGAATATTCAAATGCATGCATAAAGTAGTCGACCATGGTACAATCTCTAAAGTCCCAATCACGAAAACACGATTTCGTATGTTGTTAAATAAATGTTTTCGAACTTTTGACGGGATCTAGTAACTGTCTAAAGGAATAATTATTGACACAAAAGAATAAGTATTGCCTAAAAGAATAAGTATTAAAACAAAAAGACTAAATCCTCATGAAATAGAATGTATTTTGCCAATATATGCTACGATTTAAAGGATATTGTATCATAGTCATATAATTATATACCATCGTCCCAATTCAAAATGACGGCCAAGTTCCACAAAACGGTGGTTCCATCAAAACAGAATATTCGCTTATAATGCTTGATCCTTAGGCAACAAAAATCCATTAGGCGGCTAATACAACCTCCCTCTGGCTTATTTTTATTATTTAATTCAATCGAACACCAAACACTTCGGTAAGATTTATGGGCCGAATTATGTATTATCGCAATATTAACAAGAGCAATCTAAACCAAAGTGGAACAATATATCTCCCATTAAGTTCATTATTTACAAAATATAACTTTAAAACGTTAAAAGTAAATAAAATGCGCCCGTAAAGTGTTTCCGGGTGAACGCTGACAGAGACAGCATAAAACCGGAAGAGGAGGGTATTCCGATCATTATCGATGGAAACCCGGTTACAGAGGAGCAGGGAGGCCGTATCAGCCAGTTAAGGTATGTGAACCTACCAAAAGTCGCCCCTTTCGTCTTTAGCAAAACCGAAGGCTTTAAGAAGCCGCGTAACAAGCCGGAGCCTCATAAACTTAGAGAAAAACGTCGTAATATGTATTGTAAATGTTGGGTAATATCTTAACCCGGGGTGGCACTTGCAATGTCTGCTTAAACAAAGCCCTGTACCATCGTTTGGCTAGCAGAAAAACCGAAGGCTTTAGAAAGTCGCTTCAACAAGCAGGAGCCTCATACCTAAGATTAAAAACTCAGTATGAGCCCAGCACAGCAATACCGGAGCCAGGGGTGGGTCTATGTCAATTACTTTCGCCCGGATAGAACACCCATGATCCTTTATTTCTTTAAAAGAAATAGACACAAACCAGTTTGAATAAGGGGTAATCAAGGGCAAAACAAATTTTGAACAAATCTTGATATAAGGACGGGTCCCTATACGAAACTAACGTTTTATATAATATATTCACCCGACAGAAAAAATATCTCCAAACAAGTCACCCTTCGAGCATCCCACCGTAGAGTGAACAGAATAGAGGAACAAATCGCTTCCTTTCTGGTGAGTGAAATTATACCACAATGTAAAGGCGTAAGAACTAAGACAGAAATATTAAGCATAGAAACAACAATACACTACCTCTATCACTTTTTCCTTACAGATTCCAATTGAAAAAAGGAGTCCTAAAAAGTCCTAACAGAGAACAACTACTATATCAAATATCGGTGGCTCCTCTGTACCAATATAAAGGGAAAAGGCAACCATAATAAGGTAATGGTTAAAGAGACTGATGATTCTCATCAGCATCAGTAAACTTCCAGAATAATTGCATTAAATACAATTATTATTTTTGTCCTTTAATTTTCCCAAAAGGTCTTGCTTCATTTTAACGGATACTAACCATAATGAGACACTACTATAAAAGAGGGTCATGCCAACAATGAAGTCTTCAATCTGAAGGTACACAAAGAACTTGTAAATTAAGTCAAAGTTCCTTAAACTCTATAGGAATAGGCTGTATGAAAACAATGATAGCCTTCGTTTCAAAAAGTTATGGGGTGGAGATAGTGATATGCAGTGGGTATATAACGTATGAGTACTCTTGAATGTTGACGTACAGGAATAGGTATCTAAAATATGTCGTTCTGTTTCCAGATTTTGATGTAACCCTAGTCAAAAAACGTCCTGAAGAAGGTGAAACCATTGTAGCAACCACCGAAACGCCGCGTCGACTCTTGTCTTTTGACTTTTCATGACTATGTACACTGTGTCATTTGTAAATCATAAAAGCATTGTTTTTTATTGTTTTTAAAGTTTTTAATTTTAGAATGTAACCCTGTTGAAGGGAGGTACCTAATAAATTGCCTTATATTTTTATATATATTTTAGCCTTATTTGTTTCTTCCTGTGCTACCCACTACCATGAAGGTTTAAATACTGCATAGAAACCCCAGTTTCCCTGAGAGTTCACCCCGAAATCTCAATACCATACTGTCCATACACATTAAATTCATTGGTCAAATCGTATTGACCATTTAACACACAGGGTCTCCCCATATTTTCTTTGTATTTGCTCCCCTCCCTGTTACTGAACCAGGGGAACCTTCCAATTTACTTTTTTGGTGAAGTTAAACTTTAAACATGAAAAGCTATTTTTCCTGTTCATTAGTAAGGCACTGTTAATTTTGTTATTTTTGATTAGGAAATAGCTACAATGATCATGTTTGGAATTTAAAACATATTTATTACAAATTCAATTTATTATGAATTGGGGTTGTAATAAAGATTTTGGAAAAGGTACTTTCTGAAAAGTAACTACTTTCCTGTCTCAAGTCACCTGAGGCCCAAATGAATGAACTGCAGTTGTCACCAAGGAATTATATAGTTTGATTTGATGAGGTATGAACTTACTACCCAAGCTGAGAAAAGGGCTTTGGTGTGGAGCGGTGTTCTGTCTGTTCCTCTGGCAGGTGGACCATCTGGGCTGGAGCAGCATATTTTAGACATCATCCTCCACATATACTGTATTCATATGTTATGATATATCACCCCTATATTCAACGTTTGCCCTAACTCATTTACCTGTGCGCTTCACCTTTATGTATTTTTGTAGATAAACATTTCTGTGCACAGTTAGAAATAATCTGGCGTGAATATGTGGCACATATGTATTTACATTTGTTGGAAATTAACGTTATGAATTTGATAACTTGCTTCCCTGTGGTCCAATAATGTTATAATGCACTTCCATTTTGATTCCTGAGCTAACTTAGCTTGATATGAGCCCTAAGGAGAGTGACACAATTTTCACAACTATTTGTATGCTCTTTGCTCTCACTTTGCAGGTGAGGTATCGAGTCCCTCGTTACTTAGGCTCATTATTTTATACTAGATTGATAGTTAGTCATGAGGATGAAGGTTGGCTGCAGATGAGATTACGATTTAAGGAGTCTCCTGTAATCAGTGTACCAGGAAGATGCAACTCTCAAGGACCAGCAGCTGTGTACCTAATTGTTTTGGGATAGAAATGCAAGGGGGTGCTGGCTCTGGATAAATGCCACCATGGGAGCAATATATGGATTTTCTGGGAACTTCCATTGTGCTTTTAATTGGTGTTCCATAGTAGTCAGGGGGGACTGTTTTCCTGTCTTGGGAGAAAACAGATCTCTCTACCTTCTGATTTTCTCAAGTATAAAGCTTCATGCTAAAAGCTCTTTTCATTTTTAACTCTGAACTTCTACTGAGATTCATATGGTGCTGACACCTTCCTTTATTTCCCTATAGAAATCCTCTTCACACTTTTATTTCTCGATTTAGCTAGGGCTATTTTCTTTATAGAAACACTTTGCTTGGATGTTTTGCATTTTTTACATATTGATTATTTATATTCTGTAGTCATAATACTTGAATTCAGAGTATTTAAGGGCCTTAATATTTTCCCTTAATGTATTGATATTATTTCATTTATCAATGCCAATGTTGCTGATTGTGATGAACTAACAATCAAAAAAATAAACCTTTAAGGTTGCATACTATACTCTTTATTATTTAGGAACTGGATTGGTTTAATTGATAGCTAAATGAATCCCGAAAGGTAGGTCTCCCTAAATGCTTCAAGTCGACTTCCTATAGTCCATACAACCAGTGGGGGATTTTGTTTGATGACTATACTAACACTTTGCTGCTGGAGCTGGGGCTCCTAGCGCCTCGTGAGCGCTCCGATTTGAATTGCCAGGAGAGAGGAGCTGGTTTAAAAACCCCAGCACCATCAGAACTCTGCCTAGGTGCTTAATTAACTTCAAAGAGGCCAACATGTCAAAGGGAGATGTTAAGTAACATCCAGTAGCCATTGTTAGTTTCTTAGATGATTTATTGAAGTTGAAGACATAAGGCAGTATGTATGCCATGAAGGCTCAGAGGATCAGCACAAACTGACTCTGGTGATTTAATTCATTGCCCCGTACATTCCAAGTACTACATAACACATAATGTTATGTTATGTTAAAGGGACTTCCTAAGCGCACGTACACCAGGCGGTTTCATGGCGCTGAGAGTGGAAAGGACGCAGTGTTAAGCGGGCAATCACCTCACTGATATGCTTGGGAGAACAGCCAGGTCTTGAGCTTTTTTCTGAACTGGGTATAGGGGGACACTGTTCTCACTTCCAGAGGGAGTGAGTTCCAGAATTGTGGGGCCAGGACTGCAAATCTGAGCACTCCGTGCTTTTTGCATTTGAAAGGGGGGGTTGGACAGTAGGTTAAGGTTAGAGGAGCACAGATTTCGGGAAGGGATGTAGCATTTGATCATAGAAGAAATTAAAGCAGGGCCATTCCCAGCAGGGGCTTTGAAGATGGTGCAGCCCAATTTGAAGGCATAACGTCTGGCTACTGGGCGCCAATGTAGGCTCTTCAGAAGGGGTTTAACGTGATGTCTGCTGGGCTGATAGGCAATTAGTCTGGCAGCATGGGTCTGCACCAGTTGCAGGCGATGTAGTTGGTAAGGTGGTATAGCGAGTTAGCATAGTCGAGACGCAAGATTACCAAGGATAACACGACCAGGGTCAGAGCATCAGTGATCAGGAATCTGCTGATTTTTCGGATTCTGCGCAAATGAAAAAAAATGGCAGATATCACGAGCTATTCTGGGTTTTCATGGACAGGTCACTGCTGATTACAATTCCCAGACTTTTGACCAAGCTGACTGGGAGTGGCGGCTTATCCAGGAAAGGAGGCCAGAAGCTAGGGCTATAAGGTCTTACGTAACTGGACACCCTCACTCTCTATACAGCACTTTGTAATTTAAGCTTCATTCTAAATACTACTTAACACAACTACATTACACCACATATCTCCCTTCTTTAAAGAGGAACCCCCCTTTACCACCAATATTAACATTTTTGTGTATACTGTTTGACTTCGCCCTTTTTGCAGGGTCATCCCAAACGTTTTGCCTTTCTCTTAATCTTTTTTCTGACATGGTATTGGTGGTTTTAGGTCTCTGGGTGTTATCCTCCAAGTCCTCGGAATCTTTATTTATTTCTGGTATTTATAAAGCGCGACACTCATCCCGGGGGATATCACGGCGCTGTGAACAGAAGAGACTGCTGAGGACTGTGCTAAGAGTTATGTTTTAGGGAACATGTGAGTTTTTAGTTGTTTCCTGAATAGGAGGTAGTTTGTGGTGTGTCTGAGTTCTACAGGTAACTCGTTCCACCTTTTTGCGGCTAGATAAGAGAAGGCGCGTCCGCCGGTCCTTGTTTTGTAGATACGTTTGGATTTAGCCAGGGCCAGTTGGTTCGATCTTAAATTTCTGTTGGGGGTATAGAATTCGATTTTCCCTTGGAGGATGGTGGGGCCAGTTTTGTTGAGAGCTCTGTGCGCGTGACAGAGTATTTTGAAGGTGGCCCTCTGGCGTATTGGTAGCCAGTGGAGTTTCCTAAGGCACGCGGACGCTGAGTCTCGCTTACCTTTATTGCAGACCAGTTTGGCCGCCTGGTTTTGTAAGACCTGTAGACGGGAGAATAGTTGTTCATTCATCCCCTCAAACAGGGCATTGCCATAATCCAGGCGGCTGACCAGTAGGGCTTGGGTGACTGTGCGACGGCAGTCCAGAGGTATCCAGGGAAAGATTTTTGCCAGAAGTTTAAGAATTGTGAAGCCTTTGCCCCAAAGTGATCGGATGTGATCCTTCATGGATAGTGTATCATCCATGATAATGCTCAGATTTCTGGCATGCTGTTTTGGGGTGGGGGCTGATCCCAGTGATGGTGGCCACCATGTGGCATTCCACGTGAGTTTGGATCCTCCAAATAGTAGGATCTCTGACTTTCCGGCGTTTAATTTTAAACAGTGGTTTCGCATCCATTCCGTCATTTCGGAGAGGCAGCTGTGTAATTTCTTCTTTGTTGTCTCAGCCTCTTCACCCATTGTCACCATCAGCTGTGTGTCGTCGGCATAAGAACATATGCCGATGCCCCACTTTCTTCCAATGTCAGCCAGAGATGAAACATAGACATTAAAGAGAGTGGGGCTCAGAGAGGCTCCCTGTGGGACTCCACAGCTGATGGGGTAGGGTTTTCAGTGGTATTGGCCCATGTGCACTGCTTGGGTGCGTTTGCTGAGGAATGATTTAATCCATCTCAGTGCTGTGGATTGTACTCCTTTACTCCAAAGAGTGTTTAGCAGGCACTCATGTGCCACCGTGTCAAACGCCGCTGACAGGTCGAGCAGTATCAGGGCCACAGATCCCCCTTGATCTGTGATGCATCTGACACGGTCCGACACTGTCAGCAGCGTTGCCTCGGTGCTATTGTTGGCTCTAAAGCCGGTTTGGGAGGGGTCCAGGAGCGAATTGTCTTCCAGGTATCGGGACAATTGTGTGTTAACTAGTTTGTCTAGCGCCTTGGAAAGGTAGGGGAGTTGGGAAATTGGCCTGTAATTCTCCGGATTAGACATGTCGGTTCCGGCTTTTTTCAAAAGGGGGGTCACGGATGCGTGTTTCCAGGCTTCCGGAAAAGACGCGGTGGTGAGTGATTGATTAAAAAGATTAGTGATAAAAGGGCAGAGCGTGGGTGCAATTTGTGAGAACACGAAATGGGGGCAGGGGTCCGCGGGAGAGCCAGATTTGATTGTCTTCAATGCCGATAGTACTTCATCGTCAGTAAAGGGTTGAAAACTCATTAGACGTGGAGAGTTGTTGTCGTCTGGTTGAGTATTACTGTTGTCCGTTGTTGGGGGATGCTTGTTGGGGTTGTCAAGTGAGATGGGGGTATTGGGGGGGACGAATGTGGAGTAAATTTTGTCAATTTTTTCCGTAAAGAAGGTGCTGATGCGCTCGCAGGCCTCGGTTGAGGGAGTGAGGGTTTGTGATGTACTTGACCGATTGTTGAGTTCTTTCACTATTTTAAACAATTCTTTTGCGGAATTGTTGCTGTTGTGGATTCGCTGGGTGAAGTATGCTTTTTTCGCGTCTCGGATTGCTAATATATACTGTTTTCGTTTGGTGATATATATTGCTCTGGTTTCTAGATTTTTTGTCTGTCTCCATCGGTGTTCATCCTTTTGGCATTCCTTTTTGAGTCTCTTAAGGAGGGGGGTGTACCATTTTTCCCCAGTAGTTGTTTTTTTCTTAGATACCCGCATGGGGGCAATTTTGTCTAACGTCTCTCGAATACTAGTGTCTAGAAGAGAGACATTGCTGCAGATGGGAGAGTCATTCAGCAGGTTGATGTGATAAAGGCCACCTCCTGATTTAACCGAACCCAGAAAGTTATTACAGCCTGTGTCCAGGAAGGATCAAGTGAGGGCAGAAGGAAAAAAAAATAAACAGGAAGGAAAGGAAGGGGACAGCAGGGAGGGAGATCTGTAACGACAAAAGATAAAGAATAATTGTATCTTTCTTGAAGTATGTTAGACACAAACCAAATACTCAAAGAACCACTGTACCCTATACCTGTAACAAAACTAAGAGTATGCCCTGAAGATACTTCTCTTCCCCTACTATCTGGTCCGAGGTATGGGTATGACGCGTACATAAACTTCACCTGTAACACACAAGCAGTCGAGACCTTAGCGAGGATATGACCTTTTCCTGTCACTTAAATAAGACTATTACTAAGTACATACCATGCATACTCTGATGGTGGCTGAGAACGTGGTTCAACATCCCATTGCAAGGACCAGGGTTTCCTTTAGTACAATAATACAAGAATAAAAGAAATATATTGGGTTACGTCACCCCTTTATATTAGTAACTACAGTACCTGATATGAGAACCTCAGGTCTGGATAAGGCAGGAAAGAATAACGAGGCGTTCCCTGCACGAGCCGGTGCAAGAAGGCTCAGCCAACAGGGACGCCGAATGAGGAACACAAATCTTGAATCTTGGCGTTCCCCGCACGAGCCGGTGCAAGAAGGCTCAGCCAACGGGGACGCCGAATGAGGGAACACAAATCTTGAATCTTGGCGTTCCCCGCACGA
Organism: Lissotriton vulgaris; assembly: GCF_964263255.1. Lineage (NCBI taxonomy): Eukaryota > Metazoa > Chordata > Amphibia > Caudata > Salamandridae > Lissotriton > Lissotriton vulgaris. The sequence continues at coordinate 185,974,171 of NC_141695.1, read as the reverse complement.
GCCGGTGCAAGAAGGCTCAGCCAATGGGGACGCCGAATGATGGAACACAAATCTTGAATCTTGGCGTTCCCCACACAAGCCGGTGCAAGGAGGCTCTGCCAACGGTGACGCCGAATGGTAAACAACGAAAAGGCGAACACCGTGTGTCTACCGCACAAGCCGTGAAGGTAAGTTTAGTACACGGAAACACACCCTGCTTAAACACACGCCGCCTCTTTTGCGTGTAAATTCACAGGAAACTAGGGACAAGGAAAGCAACTCGTCATACCCCGCACAAGCCGGCGCAAGAAAGGCTCACCCAACGGGGAACAATGAAAACGACTGAGGGAACAGCAAAGGGGCACAAGGAATAGCAAAACAGGAACTCCAACGACGATCAACACTCCACACCGGGTCCGGAACCAGAATATCCGACGCATAGCATCTGCAGGTTCCCCCTTTTATACTCCTCCCACAGCGCCAAGGATTCTGGGACATGTAGTCTTGCGAGCATGGATTGTACTTGAAGGCGCTTCCAGGCACTTGACAGTATATCCCCCTTCACCGAGAGCGCCTCAAAGGGCCAGGACGCAAAGGGAACCGCCTATGGTAGGCCGCCACCAGGCGCGGAGCATGCACATCTGACGCCGGTTCCCAAGAGTTCTCCTCAAGTCCGTACCCCTTCCAGGAAACCAAATAACTCAGGCCTCTACCCCATCGTTTGGAATCAAGAATACCATCCACTTCGTATTCCGGACCATCCTGGGAGGCAACAGGAGGAGGCGGCTGACGCTTCGGAGACAAGGAGGGTTTGAAAAGCGACACATGAAACACCGGATGCAACCGCAAATGGCGTGGCAATTTGAGTTTCATGGCCACTGGGTTGACACGCTTCAGAACTGGAAAGGGGACGATGTATTTTGGATTGAACACACTACTTTCGGAATCTGATATTCTGTGTGGACAACCATACCAGATCCCCCACTTGATACAGCGGACCCGATCTTCTGCGTTTATCCGCTGCTCCCTTGTAAGCCACCTTAGATGCCCTTAGATGAGCTTGGGCCTTCACCAGCGTGTCCTTGATGTGCGATACCCTCCTGGCCGCTTCAGGCACCGTCTCTTCCCCAAAAGGATGGAGAAAAGGAATGAAGCGTGGATGGCGCCCATAGGTACAATAAAAGGGGGAGACCCGAGTGGCGCTATGAGTGGTGTTGTTATAGGCCACCTCTGCAAGCCACAAATAGCTCACCCAGTTGTCTTTTCCTTGGCTGACATAGCATCTCAAGAACTGTTTCAACGTTTGGTTGAGACACTCTGTCTGCCCATCAGTTTGGGGGTGAAAGCTGGGTGATAAAGCTGTCTCAATATGCAAATATGAACACCATGCCTTCCTAAAAACGTGCTGTGAATTGGGAACCCCTATCAGAGACTATTACAGCTGCTAGTCCATGCAGATGTACTACATTATCCATCAGTAATCCTGCCAATTGACCAGCTGTAGGTACTTGCGGGCACGCAATAAAATGGCCCATCTTGGTCAGATAGTCAATAACCACTAACACTGCCGTGCATCCCTGATCCTTAGGCAGACCCACCACAAAATCCAAAGAAATGCGTTCCGAGGGAACTGATGGAGTGGGAAGCGGTTGTAGAAGCCCAGCCGGCCGTCTATGATCTGTCTTTGCTGTTGCACACACCTCACACTGGGAAATCCATCCCTTGACATCCGTTCTCAAGGAAGGCCACCAACATCTCCTCAGGAGCTGATCGATAGTCTTGTCAACCCCCATGTGGCCCGCACTAGGAGACTCATGGCACTATTTATATACTTGTTTAGGAAGAGGCAACGTGGGTATCAACAACCGTCCATTGTTTATTGGATAACCATCCTTAATTAGCCAATCTGGATGCATGCGTATCCAATCCTTCCAGTAAACGGTCTTGATTCCCATGCGGATTCCCTGCAGGAATGCGTCTGGTTGGATGGCACATATCATATTCGCTGGATCGATGATGGCCGTTTCCCCCACCTTCTCTGGTACTTTCAGAGATGATTGTCGTGTCAAGGCATCAGCCTTCCTATTCTCCACACCAGGGCGGAAGGTGATGGTGAAATGGAACCCAGAAAAGAACAACATCCACCGGAGTTGCCTCGGTGTAAGGTGTCTAGCCGATGTCATGTACTGCAAATTCCTATGGTCAGTATACACAGTCACCATGTGTCTGGCTCCCATCAAAAAATGTCTCCATTCGGTGAATGCCGTCTTTATCGCTAATAGTTCTTTTTCAGCGATGCAATAATTGGTTTCGGCTCCATTCAGCTTCTTAGACATGTACGCGACTGGATGCATCTGCCCTGTTGACTCATGTCCTGGTCAGAGAATGGCCCCAACAGCAACATCGGAGGCATCTGCCTCTACGATGAAGGGCTTCTCCGGGTCCGGATGTGCCAACACCAGAGCAGACACAAAAGCTGCCTTCAAGGTCTTGAAAGCCTCATCTGCCTCTTGCGTCCATATGAAAGGCTGCGTCTTCCTCAACAGATGTGTAATGGGAGCCACCACCTGGGAAATCTGCTTGATAAAGCGCCTGTAAAAATTGGCGAAGCCTAGAAAGCACTGAATGTCCCTGATGTTTTGAGGAACAGGCCACTCCTTGACGGCTCTGATCTTTCGCTCTGCCATCTCTTGCCCCTGAGGACTGAGCATTACCCCCAGAAATTCGACCGTGGTTACATGGAAGTCGCATTTGCTCAACTTGCAAAAGAGACTATGCTGTTGTAACCTTCGTAATACCTCCTTGACATGCTGAATATGTGAATCCACTGACTCTGAGTATATCAGAATGTCATCTATATAGACGACAACGTATCGGTCCAGTATCTCTCGTAGCACATCGTTCAAGAAATACTGGAACGCCGCCGGAGCGTTGCATAGCCCGAAAGGCATAACCAAATATTCGTAAAGGCCATATCTGGTTTTAAAGGCTGTCTTCCACTCATCCCCCTTCCTCATTCTTACGAGATGATAGGCTCCCTTTAAATCCAGCTTGGTGTAAATGGTGGCTGTCTTTACCTGTTCCAATAACACATGGATGAGAGGAAGGGGTAGCGGTATTTTACGGTGACTGCATTCAGGGCCCTAAAGTCAACACATGCCCTCAGTTCTCCTTTCGCCTTAGGTATGAAGAAAAGAGGGGACGCAGCAGGCGATTTGGAAGGCCGGATGAACCCCAACTTAACCAGTTTATCCAGATAAGACCTTAAATGAGTGTTTTCAGATTCGGTCAATGCATACAAGCGCCCACTAGGCACGATTGCACCAGGGACTAGATCAATTTGACAATCGTATTGCCGATGAGGAGGGAGTACCTCGGCTTGAACTTCATCGAAAAACTGGAATATTCTTTATACACTTCTGGCAAAAACACTTCCTTTTCTGCTGCTGTGGCCACATGAACACTGCTGGCCAAAGAGAATGATGGACTAGTATTGTCTTCATAACAATGGTCCTTGCAATATGGGGAGTTCATAATAACAATGCCAGTTTCCCAATTAATGTCAGGGTTGTGCAATTTCAACCAAGGTATCCCTATAATAACGCCATAATGAGGTGCCTTGATGATACTAAACGTGACCCTTTCTCTATGGCTTCCATATGCCATGTCTGTCTCCTCTGTCTGATAACTGATGGGGCCTATGTCTAATTTCCTCCCATCAACCGCATAGACCTCTTCAGGGATGGCCCTAGAAATGAGTGGAATACCAAGTCTTCTAGCCTCTGTCGAATCCATTAACAGTCCTGTGGCCCCTGAGTCAACCATGGCCTTTACCGTAACCCAATCAGTTTGTACATATAACATGATCTGTATAAACAAATGGTTCTTTCCCACAAACTCATTCAATAGTGAAGGGATGACTGACTGACTCCAAGGAACCCCTTCGTTACCCTCAGAGCCCTCTAGTTTTCTGTCGGTTTATCCACCACCGCAGATGCCCCTTTATTAAAGCGGAATCTAGACACCTTGGGCTTAACAGGGCATTCTCGGACAAAATGCCCTCTTTTGCCACAGTACAGACAGAGCCCATTCTTTCTTCTCTGTTCTTATTCAGACATTGTTAACGCTGCTCTCACCACCCCTATATCCATCGGTTCAGCCCCTGAAGCAGTAGCGTTATCAGCGGCCTTGGACGAAACAAAAGAAGGTACCGTTCTACTCTTATCCTTATGGTCTCCCTTGCGTGCCCTCATCCGGTGATCTAAACGCATTGCCAGATTTATCAAATCCTCACAAGTCGCCGGTTGAGGGTCTATTTGGGCAATGACATCCTTCATTTCTTCGCTCAATCCCTGATGAAACAAGGAAGCCTGTTTGGCTTCCGGCCACTTGGTTTCTGTGACTAGCCTCCTGAACGAGTTTAAATACGTTAACAGGTCTTGATTACCCTGTCTAAGTATCAACAACTCTCTATCAGCTGTATACGTGTCTGCCCGTCTGTCAAAAACCTTTACAAATTCATCCCTGAACGTCTCCCAATCGTGAATGATGGGATCATTTATTTGAATTAAAGGAACTGCCCACTGAGCAGCATCACCTGCCAAATAAGAAACTAGAAAGGCCACCTTGGCCTGGTTAGTGGGAAAGGATCTTGGTTTGCATGAAAAGTGTAAATTAACTTGGGTAAGGAATACCTGTAGGGAACCAGCATTGCCCTTGAATCGCTCGGGGTTAGCCAACGGTATGGTGGCCGGCATTTCTACCACCACTGAACTAGGAGGAGTTGTTCCCGATGCACCTGCACTAAAAGGATTTCTTTGGATATTATCCAACCTGGTACGTAACTGCTGTCTCTTGTTTAGAGGAATGTAGTTCTTCCTGTACTAACACCAGAGCTGCTAAAACGTCATCCAGTGTGGCCATTTCCCCCAAAAAACCCTGATCGGGAGGACGTATAACCTTGGGTTGGATATTCTGTTATCCTCCAAGTCCTCGGAATCAGCAGGTTGATGTGATAAAGGCCACCTCCTGATCTAACCGAACCCAGAAAGCTATTACAGCCTGGGTCCAGGAAGGATCAAGTGAGGGCAGAAGGAAAAAAAATAAACAGGAAGGAAAGGAAGGGGACAGCAGGGAGGGAGATCTGTAACGACAAAAGATAAAGAATAATTGTATCTTTCTTGAAGTATGTTAGACACAAACCAAATACTCAAAGAACCACTGTACCCTATACCTGTAACAAAACTAAGAGTAGGCCCTGAAGATACTTCTCTTCCCCTACTATCTGGTCCGAGGTATGGGTATGACGCGTATATAAACTCCACCTGTAACACACAAGCAGTCGAGACCTTAGCGAGGATATGACCTTTTCCTGTCACTTAAATAAGACTATTACTAAGTACATACCATGCATACTCTGATGGTGGCTGAGAACGTGGTTCAACATCCCATTGCAAGGACCAGGGTTTCCTTTAGTACAATAATACAAGAATAAAAGAAATATATTGGGTTACGTCACCCCTTTATATTAGTAACTACAGTACCTGATATGAGAACCTCAGGTCTGGATAAGGCAGGAAAGAATAACGAGGCGTTCCCTGCACGAGCCGGTGCAAGAAGGCTCAGCCAACAGGGATGCCGAATGAGGAACACAAATCTTGAATCTTGGCGTTCCCCGCACGAGCCGGTGCAAGAAGGCTCAGCCAACGGGGACGCCGAATGAGGGAACACAAATCTTGAATCTTGGCGTTCCCTGCACGAGCCGGTGCAAGAAGGCTCAGCCAACGGGGACGCCGAATGATGGAACACAAATCTTGAATCTTGGCGTTCCCCGCACGAGCCGGTGCAAGAAGGCTCAGCCAACGGGGACGCCGAATGGTAAACAATGAAAAGACGAACACCGTGTGTCTACCGCACAAGCCGTGAAGGTAAATTTAGTACGCGGAAACACACCCTGCTTAAACACACGCCGCCTCTTTTGCGTGTAAATTCACAGGAAACTAGGGACAAGGAAAGCAACTCGTCATACCCCGCACGAGCCGGTGCAAGAAAGGCTCACCCAACGGGGAACAACGAAAACGACTGAGGGAACAGCAAAGGGGCACAAGGAATAGCAAAACAGGAACTCCAACGACGATCAACACTCCACACCGGGTCCGGAACCAGAATATCCGACGCATAGCATCTGCAGGTTCCCCCTTTTATACTCCTCCCACAGCGCCAAGGATTCTGGGACATGTAGTTTTGCGAGCATGGATTGTACTTGAAGGCGCTTCCAGGCACTTGACACTGGGCACCTTAGCACTGCTGTTCAGTGTAAAGTGTGTGTGCTCTCTGTTGTAAATATGATAAGATTGGTCTTCACCTGTTTGGCCTATTTAATTTACTTGTCAGTCCCTTGTAAATAAGGGTGGGCGTTAAATCCGTTTCGCGGGCGAATTATGGATTTTCCGCGATTTTGCGATCCGCGAATCTCGCAAAATCGCGGTAAAATCCGCGAATCAGCGGGGACGAATTTTCAGCCAAGCAAGGGTTACAGCAGCAGGTGCAAAAGTTGAACCTAATTTCTTTGTAACCTTTTACAAAAGGGTTACAAACAAATTAACTTCAACTTGGACACCTGCTGCTAATTGCCTACTGGCGCCTCGTTGCCTACTTGCAACTATTCTCTGACCCTGCTCTGACCCTTGAAGCAGGGTCAGAGAATAGTTACAAGTAGGCAACGAGGCACCTGTCCAAGGAATTAAACCTCGTCAGGAAGCACTTACAGATATAAAAAACAGGAAGAAGGGAGAGGATGTCAAATACACCCATTTTGAGTTGTCAGGAGGGGTTAAACTAAAAGAGACCTTTACAGCACAATTTTCATATGCATTTTGCTAAAAATAAAAAGCTGTATGTTCTGTAGGGGCAACTCAGGAATCTGGCCCTTCAGAGATCCGGCCTCTCTTTCTTTCTCTCGTTCTCTCTCTCCCTCTCTCTTTCCCTCTCTTTCTCTCTCTTTCTATCTATCTATCTATCTATCTATCTATCTATCTATCTATCTATCTATCTATCTGTCTATCTATCTCTCTCTCCCTCTCCCATAAACGACTGCATGGGTAACTTCGCTATGCAAGCGGCTCTCGAAGACGCAAAAATCCCCGCGAACACGCAAAAAACCCTTGCGAACACGCAAAAACCCCGCAAACACGCAAAAAAACAAAAATCCGCAAATTCGCACAAATTCGCGAATTTTGCGGATCGCGAATTTGCAAATCCGCAAATTCGCGGATCGCGAATTCGCAAAATTCACCCATGCTTACTTGTAAAGTGGTATCTCATATACCCAGGGCTTGTAAATTAAATGCTACTGGTGGGCTTGCAGCGCTGATTGCGCCACCCACCAAAGTAGCCTTTCAATCCCATCCCAGATCTCTGCAATTGCAGGGTCTGTGTGCACAGTGTTACTGCCACCGTGACATGGCACCTAAATTGTGTGTCATGTCTGTGACCCCCCTTTTACTGCATGTCAGTCACCCCTAAGATAGGCCCTAGCTAGCCCTATGGGCAGGATGCATTGTAGGTAAAAGATAGGACATGTACCTTAAGTGTGTGTCATGTCCTGATAGTGACAAATAGCCATTTTGGTTTCTCACTACTGTGGGGCTGCTCTCCCATAGGAATGCATTTGGGATTCCCTGATAAGTGTTTTAGTGGTAACTCTGATATAAGAGGCGCAGCGGGGTCAAGTTTGGTGTATTTAGAATAGTGAAAATAAATGCTGCACAATGGTGTGCACAGATTTATTATAACTATTTCAGAAATGCCACTTTTAGAAGTTGGCATTTCTGTGTGCTATGTGTCTGCCTGCCTGATGTGAATTGCATGTCTGGCTTTTGAATGGCACGGGCTGGTGAGGTGTGTGTGGCGCCAGGAGGGGCAGGGTGAGTCAGCGCTAGGCTGAATAGGGCATCTGCATTTGGAGTAGTGGGAGGAGTAGTCCCCTGACCCTGAATAGGATTTCGCCTGACTATGTGAATGCTGTCTCTGCCCCTCTGTGGGGTGTCTGATGACAAGCCCCCACCTGACAAAGGGTAAGAAGAGCCTGGTAAACAAAGTGCTCCAATTCCCCCTCAACCAGTTTTGGCTGGTTCCCCCAACCCCTGTGCCAGGGCAGACAAAGAAATGTGGAATATATATATAGGGGCTGTGACCCCACTAAGGTGATGCTTTTTGGTGCTGTTCCTGTGCTAAAGGGGTCAGTTGCTGCTGGGCTCCAGGAGGACCTGCCACAAGGGTCTCCTTCCCTGCTGGAGGGCCCGTGAGCTGGCCTGCCTGGGCCCAGCCTTGTGCCTCTGAACACTTTGCTGCTGGAGCTGGGGCTCTTAGCGCCTCTTGAGCACTCCAATTTTAATTGCCAGGAGAGAGGAGCTGGTGTCTGCAGCGTGCTGCTGCCAAGATTGCTGGAGGGAGCCCCGGCATAGGGATTCCCCTGCGTTCCTTTGGAGAGCGGGTGCCCACCCTGCTTATGTGCTCATTTAGAGAGTGCCCACCCCGCTTGCTGCATGTTTTATAATGGGTGCCCACCCCGCATTGTAGTGCCGATGGCGGGTGCCAATCCCTCCTATGCAAATTCTAAAGGCGGGTGCCCACCCCGCATGTGGTGCTCATTAGCGGGTGTCCACCCTGCATTGTAGTTTTATTAAACGGGTGCCCACCACGCAAAATGCCGCTGCCCAGAAGGAGCCATGAGGTTATTGCATACTGTGTTTATGCTGGTGAGGTTGGTGCATAATGTGTTTTACGCCTGATGTGATACAGGACACAGAGAGTCCGCCTACCACCGTTCAGATCAGAAGCCACTGAAGTCATCTGCGGCGTTCCTCAAGGCTCCTCGCTCAGTCCCACCCTCTTCAATATCTACATGAGCCCCCCCACGACTGGACTACGGCAACACCCTCTACGCCGGAACCACCGCCAAGCTCCAGAAGAGACTCCAGCGGATCCAGAACGCTTCAGCTAGACTCATCCTCGACATCCCCCGACACAGCCACATCTCCGGACACCTGAGAGACCTGCACTGGCTCCCGGTCAACAAGAGAATCACCTTCCGCCTCCTCACCCACGCACACAAAGCCCTACACAACCAAGGCCCAAGATACCTCAACAGCCGCCTCAACTTCTACACTCCCACTCGTCAGCTCCGATCGACCAGCCACGCCCTCGCCGCCGTCCCCCGCATCCGTAGAGCCACCACAGGAGGAAGGTCCTCCTGACCCACCTCCGCCTGACCCAAGACGACCTCGCCTTCAGGAAGCAGCTCAAGACCTGGCTGTTCCAGCAGTAGCGGACCCCCTCCCCCCCAAGCGCCTTGAGACCCTCCGGGTGAGTAGTGCGCTATATAAATGTACTTGATTGATTGATTGATACTGATTGCAACATATGATTTATGTTGCAGGATATAATGCTGAGTACAGTGTTTTGCCAGTAGTTACTGGTTGTGTTCTACATTTACTATTTGTGCTTTGTGATGGTTCTGACTGTGGCCAAATCATAAAATTTCCCTGGGAATTTGTCTAATTCGTGTGTTTTTCCATTGAAATAGGTACCTGAATTTTCTTTTTGTTTGATCAAATTAGTATTGCATTTCTTGATTTAAGTTAATCGAGACACATTCTACCACTGCCCATTGTTCAGTTTCATTGCCTGACCCTTAATGTCAGTGTTACAAATTGGTTACCTAAATTTTGATTTATCTTTTTGCAACAGCAAAGGATGTTTAACTGGAACAAGCTCACCCACCAAGAAATGTAGGGGCATATTACCAAGCAATAGCGATAATTATCGCTATTGCTTGGCTAGAGACAAAAATTTACCGCTGAGCTGCGGCGATTTTTACCGCAAATAAACCTTGGTATTACCAAGGTTTATCGCAAATGCGATAAAAATCGCCGCAATGCATGAATATCGCTGAAAAGTCAGCGATATTCATGCATTACCGAGCTAATGCTCTTAGCCATGTTATCCACCTCCCATTGGATAACATGGCTAAGAACTGCTCAGGGCAGGTGTTAGCTTTTGGAGATATTCGCGCTTAGCGCGAATATCTCCAAAAGTTGGTAATAGGAGATAGCGATGTTAGCGACTGTTTTCAGTCGCTAACATCTTGGCACGCCCACTTTGCATGTCATTAGTGATAAATATCACTGACATGCAAAGTGGGGCCCAAGATGGTCGTTATCTCCTACTAGCTGTCGCTAACTGGTGTTAGCGACAGCTAGCGACAGCGACAGCTAGGTAATAGGGAGATAATTTTATCTCCGCTTTCTTGGCTTTTAAAGCCAAAAATGCGGAGATAAACCCCCTTGATAATATGCCCCCTACTTCTCTTCTTTTTCTTTGGTGACTTACTCTTACATATCTTTCACGACTGAAATTATCACTGGCACATTTTGACTTGCAGGCCTCATTCAACACATGATACTCACCACGTAAAACTTTTCTAAAATGGATTCAGTGTTGACACTACCCTTCTCCCTCTCATCAATTCAAATTGCACAGATCCAGAAATCGAGTGTGGGGTACCTATATATGCCCAAACCCCATCTCTAACAGCTGTCTCTAAATCTATTCTTGATTTTTTTGCACTCTGGATGCATTAAACCAACACCCTGTTGAATCTCTCAACTTTTCCATTTGCTTGAGGGTGATAAAGTGTAGTGCACAGATGTTTCACCCCTACCCCTGTTAAAACTTCCTGCATACTGGAAGATGTGAATTGCACACAATTTTCTGTTAGTAACTCCTCAGGAACACCTTCTGTACTGAAAACATCTTGTAGAAAGAGGATGAAAGATTTAGCGTTGGGTTCTGAAACTCCTCTCACTTCCACCCATCTGGACAATTGATCTAAAAAAAACCCACAAAATATATTTTGCTATTGGGCAGTACATGAAAAGGGCCTAAAAAATCCACAGCTACACTTTACCAAACTCTGCCCGGAGACAGAACCGGTTTCGGCACATGTGTAGATGTAGACAGATGCTTGTCATTATTAGAGCATTGTACACACTCCCTCACTAATGTCTCTCCTTAATGACCCACACTAGGCCACCAAAACTCATTGTGGATTTTGCGTTTATTTGCTGTCATTCCTAGATGTCAGCATGACCAGTTTCATTATTTTTTGTCTAAAACAGCTTGGAAGAATTTATTTCCCTCCCCTGACCGACAAATATTTTCAATGCAAAGCTCATCAGCGACTTTGCAATAAGGTTGTAAATCAACTCCTACTGATCTCTCTTTGTACCAGCCCGCCACCACCAAGTCAATTACCTGCTTCAACATAAGGTAATTTTCCAAAGCAGCTTGCCAGTCTTCCACATTGGAACAAATAACTGTGTTATCTACATTTGCAATAATACAATCGCTTATTCTTTTGAATTCAGATTACAATCCTCTCTGGGAAGTCTAGACAAAAAATCTTCTTTGACATTTTTACCACCCGCACTGTGATGCACAGAGAAGTTAAACTCTAACAACTTGGTTGCAAATCTTGCCATTCTAGCCATAGCTTTCTTTATTGGATTACCTGATAGAATATCCAATAAAGGTTTATGGTTCGGCCTCAGTCAAAACTTCCTTCCCCACACATGGGGTCTACACTTTTCTATTCCCCACACATATGCAAGCATTTTATTTTCATTCACTGAGTATCTCAATTCCACGTCCTTCATCCTTCTAGCAGCAAACCCTATTATTACTTCCTTATCTCCAATCATTTGTGATAATACTGCACCCATTTCATATGAACTGGCATCCACCATCACACAGGTATCCTGACCCTCCACATATGTGAGACTGGCAAAGTTCTTAATAAATTTAACATAACATTCACATAAACCAATAAAGGATCATAATTTATCCTTATCAGTGGGATTTGGGGCCTTGATACACAATGCTAGGTTTAGGTTTGACCCCATCCTTAGAAAAAATGGGGTCTAAATACTCAATTTCGTTCACCGCAAAGATACATTTGTTCTCTCTAACCATCACCGTCTTCTTCTACAAAGTTAAAAGCACTATTTCCACAACCTGAATATGTCTTTCTTCTGAGTTGGTGTGCATCAATATGTCATCCTAGAACACAACCACGTTAGGTACATCTTGAAACATGTTGGTCATAATTTGCTGCAATACAGCAGAAGCTGAGGCCAGTCCAAATGGCATGTGGCAAAATTGAAGTGTACTATCAGGTGTGGCAAAAGTTGTTAAATGACAAGAACATTCATCTAAAACCAGCTGATGATACACTGCACGATAATCCAATTTGGAAAAGCACTTGTGCTGACCTACGGCTGTGATCAGGTCATCAATGATTGGTAAGGGATTGTTCTCTACCCAGATAGCCTTGTTGAGGGACCTTAAGTCCACACATAAATGTAGTTTGCCAGATTTCTTTTTGGCTAAGACAATGAGGGATAACCACAAAGTAGCATCAACCTTTTCAATCATGCCATTACTTAGCATGTTTTTAACATTAGTGTCAGTTCACTCCTTATGCTGTGTGGAACATTGCGAAGTTTATGTTTCACAGGACACGCATCCTCTTTAACCTTTATAAAATGTGTAAAATCTTTGATTTGATCATTGTTGTCATGAAACACACTTTGAAATGTATTTTTCCATTGTGTATGGTCAGATACTGATTATATCAGACACAGGACATTTCTGGGCAGGTTTGATGACCATACTAAATTCCGCCTGGTGCCACCATACTAACACATTTATACCTTTCTAAGCTACATACACTTTCCCATGAATAGTTTTGTTTTCAAAGTGATATTTCCTCAGAATTTGCACTGCAGTATCACATTTGTCCACACTGAGCGCTGTGATATGAAAAGAGAAATAGTAGCCGCTCTCCACATAGAAAGCTTCTCGACGAATGTTCCTGTAATTCTCCATGGTGAACCTCTTTCCGGTATGTTGCCGATTAAGAAGGAGCTGTGGGTAATTTTTAACCCTGGGCGAAGCACTACGCTCCGTTTGCGAAGTTTGCGGAGTTTTGGCAACTCCGCGTTCCGCGGAGTTCGCGTAGCTGCCGATAACTCCGCTATCCGGTGCGGAGCGTAGTTGTCGCACGCTAAATAACATTGTCGCGCGCTAAATAACATTATCGCGTGCGCGGCAATGGCTTACCTTGGTTCTGCGTTCGCTTTTTCCCGGTCGCGTCGGCCACCATGTTTGTAAACCCTTCCGTGCAGCTGTGCGAACGCGATAACGTCATTGGAAGCGCGATAAAGCCATAAGGACGCGCGAGTATGTTTGTTGGTAAGATCGAGTTGCCGAACACGCAGAACCTGCAATCTTGCACAGAATAACTCGCGAGCATGTTAAAAGTTAAACCATAATAATAAATTACCATTTTGGTTAGCAAACAAGTGAGAAACCCCTCAAAGTTGTACCTTTGGATGTATTTTTTGGGGGGAAGGAGTCCTCTTTCTGTTTCTACTGTATTTTTGAATATTAAGGAGGAAGGGCTCTGGAGTTTACAACTTCCTGTTCCTGTCCACCAGGCTCCTCCCAGTGCTTTGTCCATGAGGTGGTCACTTTCATTTGGATTTTGAGCTGGCAGGATCACTTTCTGTGTGTGTTGGCTGCATTACTGCTTTTTTTGAATCTTACTGAGGACTTTTGGATTTTGAATTCTCTTTTTCAAGTAAGTTCAGTAATGTATGAGTGAGTATGATGTTGTAGACTTGTGTTTGTTTGATTTAAAATGTTTTAACTACATTATTCATTCCTTGATTTAAATTATTGATGGGTGCCTACTTTTATGAGGTCCCAACTTGTATTTCTTTTTAAATTTCATCCAGGCTACATAGAGAGGTACCCATGGGTAAAATCATAATTCTGTGTTTAAATTTTTATTCAAGTTTGTAAACAAACATCATGGCTGGCATTGGATTATGGTCATCATTATGCAATAGCAATGTCTGCTGTGGAATTTCTGTTTGTGTAATGAAAAAGTTTTTTTATTTTTTAAGCCAATAGCTGACCCTAGTACTCCATGTAGTTAGTGTGTAGGCATGTTTGAGTTCATTGTAATAACTTTCTGTGGTTGGCCTGGCCATGTGTTGTTGGCGGCCATTTTATGTTTCCCAGCCACTTTGGTCTTGCCATAGGCCTCCAAACTTGTGGCCTACTCTTCCAGTAGGCCAGAGGTACTAGTCATAGGGTCATGAAAGGTAATCAACTGTTTTTCTGGTGTACCTCTAATTAGGAAATCATGGATGGACTGGATTGATTTAGAAAATCTTATGTTTATGTGTGGGGTATGTCAGGTTTCGGGTGTCTGTCAATTTCTGCCATTAGGTAACCCTAGGAATACAGCTCGGGTAGTTTTGGTAACGTCGCGCCGTGTGGGAACGCGACCTTACCTTTTTTGTCTTTTTCGCGCGCTCAATGTACTGGCTCGGGAACGCGATAACGACTTTTTACTCGATTCGCGTTGCCGAACACGCCGATTTTGCATTCTCGCGAACAATATGTCCCGAGTTGCATAAAAGTTCCTCGAAAATGTTTAATGTGTCCCCTGTGCTACCAAAAAGTCCTCATTTTTTGTGTTATTTACTTCTTTGGTTGTAGTTTTGTCTTCCTGGAGCATGGGCCACTCCCAGTTCCTTTCTGTCCTCTATGTAATGATTTCTTGTTTATGGTTGGGGTGACCAATTTGGGGGGTGGTGTCTGGTGTGTTCATTTTGTGAAGCAAAGCATTGTCCCTTTGGCATAGGCATTTATTGTCTGTCCTCTCTTTCTTTTCATGTAGTGGTGAGGGCCATTTTGTGTGTACTTCCTTTGTGATGATTCTGCTATGTTGTTGTTGGTGGGCAGGCTATGTGGTGGCGGCCATTTTGTGTATGCTTCCTTTGTGACTGATTTTGCCATGTGGTGGAGGCCATTTTGGGTGCATCCCCTTTCCATGTTGTCTTTGGGTGTCCCTGTCCTCCTGGCCCTATGGAGGCGGCCATTTTCTGTGTCCTTCCCTGGTCCTCTTCTTTTGCCATAGCCATCCAAGGCTTTTGTAGGTACTACCACTCAAAGCCATAGGTGCATTCAAGTTAATCAACTATTTTTGTGGTGTAACTTTAATTACACCGTGTATGGCTTTGGATTGCTTCACATTTTTTTGTAATGGTGGTACTTTTAGTTTTTTGGTTGCTTGTGTGTAGCTATTATGGCACTCCCTGCCATTAGGTAACCCTAGGAATACAGCTCGGGTAGTTTTGGTAACGTCGCGCCGTGTGGGAACGCGACCTTACCTTTTTTGTCTTTTTCGCGCGCTCAATGTACTGGCTCGGGAACGCGATAACGACTTTTTACTCGATTCGCGTTGCCGAACACGCTGATTTTGCATTCTCGCGAACAATATGTCCCGAGTTGCATAAAAGTTCCTCGAAAATGTTTAATGTGTCCCCTGTGCTACCAAAAAGTCCTCATTTTTTGTGTTATTTACTTCTTTGGTTGTAGTTTTGTCTTCCTGGAGCATGGGCCACTCCCAGTTCCTTTCTGTCCTCTATGTAATGATTTCTTGTTTATGGTTGGGGTGACCAATTTGGGGGGTGGTGTCTGGTGTGTTCATTTTGTGAAGCAAAGCATTGTCCCTTTGGCATAGGCATTTATTGTCTGTCCTCTCTTTCTTTTCATGTAGTGGTGAGGGCCATTTTGTGTGTACTTCCTTTGTGATGATTCTGCTATGTTGTTGTTGGTGGGCAGGCTATGTGGTGGCGGCCATTTTGTGTATGCTTCCTTTGTGACTGATTTTGCCATGTGGTGGAGGCCATTTTGGGTGCATCCCCTTTCCATGTTGTCTTTGGGTGTCCCTGTCCTCCTGGCCCTATGGAGGCGGCCATTTTCTGTGTCCTTCCCTGGTCCTCTTCTTTTGCCATAGCCATCCAAGGCTTTTGTAGGTACTACCACTCAAAGCCATAGGTGCATTCAAGTTAATCAACTATTTTTGTGGTGTAACTTTAATTACACCGTGTATGGCTTTGGATTGCTTCACATTTTTTTGTAATGGTGGTACTTTTAGTTTTTTGGTTGCTTGTGTGTAGCTATTATGGCACTCCCTGCCATTAGGTAACCCTAGGAATACAGCTCGGGTAGTTTTGGTAACGTCGCGCCATGTGGGAACGCGACCTTACCTTTTTTGTCTTTTTCGCGCGCTCAATGTACTGGCTCGGGAACGCGATAACGACTTTTTACTCGATTCGCGTTGCCGAACACGCCGATTTTGCATTCTCGCGAACAATATGTCCCGAGTTGCATAAAAGTTCCTCGAAAATGTTTAATGTGTCCCCTGTGCTACCAAAAAGTCCTCATTTTTTGTGTTATTTACTTCTTTGGTTGTAGCTTTGTCTTCCTGGACAGGCCATGTGGTGGCGGCCATTTTGTAGGTACTTCCTTTGTGCATTTATCATTGGCCTCCCTGCTTTTGGTCTGATCTGATAGTAGGACAGACTCCCAGAGGTGGTAGTTAGTTACTAGTGAGCGGGGCTGCTTTATGTAGCTGTTTCTATTTGGTCTATTTAATTACCATCATTACGGCATGTGTGTATGCCATTGCATTTCCAAGTTGGTTGTCTAGGCAGGGGGGTAGGTAACTTTTTTGTGTGTGGAATAATTTTATGACTTGTATGTGTTTTTGCCGTGAAGTTTTACAAACTCTTAGCCATGGTGTATTTTGATTTTCCTTGCATTAACCTGTCATGACTCATGTGTAGCAGGCAACCTCCTTTTTCTGTCCATGTTGGTATATGATAGGCCTGCTTGACTTTATTATTGGTTATTTCTAGCTGGGAGCTGTGGTGCTCGTACTATTAGTCTTCTTTTTTGTGTTTTATACATTGCCCTGTGTGTCTTTCAATTGTTCATGTGTTGTTGGCTTACTGCTTGTTTGACTGACGTTTTCTGTCTTCTTTGCTTGTAGGTGCACAGAAAAAGACTGAGGAGGTGCTGGCTGTTTTCATCCATCGCCCGTTCAACTGCCAGACGGACGTCCTTCAATTGTACGCCACGTGTGGGGTGTGACTCATCTGACCACACATCTCTGCAATTTGTGCTACTGAGTGCTGCTGTGTGCTGCTGACATCAGAAGAAGATGGGTCCTAAGAGAGCAGTTACCAGGTCCTCCACCACCAAGAAAGTTGCTGAGAAGAAGGTACAGGAAAAGGAAGTGTCACTTAAGGCTGGTATGGACCCCCAAACCTTTTTTGGGCCCCCAAAACGTACGCCTGCAGCAGCGGTGTCCATGGTGCAAGCTGGAGCCAGCACATCGGCATTAGCGGGGGCAAGCCACCAACCCAGGGCCAAGCACATGAGGGTCGAAGAGGTAGCCGACCTAGTGTTACAAAGCAGTGATACTGAGCCTGAACTTAACTTATCGCTGTCTCAAAGTAGCACACAATCTATGCAAGCTGAAAGTGCTGACCAACCGCCGCCAGCAGTAGATGTTCAACAACCACAACCACTTCCCGCAATAGTTGTTGAAAAACCACAACCACCGCCCGCAATAGTTGTTCAACAACAACAACCAAATCCCACAGTAGTAGTTGTTGAAGAACCACAGCACGCTATAGTACTTCCTCAAGAACAACAACCACCGTCTCCACACGCAATAGTGGAAGTTGTTCCTCCCGATGTCGGGGCAGTTCAGGAAGTAGAGCCTCATTCCGAGCAAGAAGAAGAGGAAGCCACTTCTGGAGGTGATCTACTGTCTTTAAATTTACGAAAAGAAGGGAGGGTTAGTGGCAGTGCATCGAGTTCTTCGCATAGCATCCCTTCAGATGACCTTGATAAGGATTATCATCCACGACGAAGAACTGAGCATTCAAAGGAGAGGCATCAAAAGACCAGGCTGGGAAAAAGGAAGGATCCGTCAAGGCTTGAACTTCCGGAGTTCGATGTAGGTGAACAGGATACTGATGGTGATAAAGACGGGTCTGACACTGACAATGTCATCATCACAAGCGTTATTCCTGGTGCAGAGGATGTAGAGACCAGCATTTTCACCCTATCTAGAAGGGCTGCGATTAGTGATGAGCAGGTAGCACGTGTAACTCCTACACACTCAGCGCCCAAAGTAACACCAGCTCCCATTTTTGCATCAGCGAAGGCCCGGCAGCGTGCGACATCCAGCGCAAGCGCCACCTCAACAGAAGGAGGTAGTGGCAGTACTAGTACTGAACTGTCACATAGGGAAATGCAACCAAAAGGCTCCAGTTCATCCGGGATTGGAAGTGGGTCCTCCTCTTCCTATGGCAGGAGACAAAAGTTTAGCTCCCCAGTCTGGGATTTTTTTACGGTTCACCCACATCAGGAGAACATTGCTATATGCTCCATTTGTCACACCAATGTTAGTCGTGGTAAGATTGGTACAAACTATGGTACTGGAGGCCCAACGACCCATATGAAAAAAACACACACAATTGTATGGGAGAACCACCTTGCAAGCTTACAAAAAGATGTAAGCACTGGTGTTGGTGGGGAGGATACAGTACTACAAGGTCCACTCATGGAAGAAGAGGGAGACGATGACCTTCTGTCTGGGAGTGGTACACCAATGAGCCCTGTCGCCAGCACTGGAGTGGTGCAGTCCAAATCCTCAGCATCAGCAACTTCTCAGTGGCACCAGAGTCAGCCGGAGACACCAAGGGCAAGGAGTGAAAAGTCTGCGTTGAAAGGTGGTCCGTCTAGCAGAACAGACAGAATTACCAAGCAGCTTACCATTACTGGCATGTTTAGGCAGGAGGGAAAGTACGAGCGGAACCACCCAACAGCACGTTTGTACAATGCGAAACTTGCAAAAATGTTGGCACTGGACCTTCTCCCATTTTCATTTGTTGAGGCAGTGGGATTTCGGCAATTAGTGGCAACACTCGCCCCAAAATGGGACGTTCCCAGTCGCTACTATTTTGCAAGAGTTGCTATTCCAGCACTACACCACGACGTGCTGGGATTGATTGGGAAAGCCTTACAACAGAGTGTTGTCCATTGTATCCACCTGACAACCGACATGTGGAGCAGTCGCGAAGCCACAGCAGATTACATGTGCATCACCGCACACTGGATCTCTTTTGCAGGTGTGAAAGACAAGTTAACATCAGGCCTTCTTGATGTTGCTGGGATTTTCAATGACACTCGCAAACATGCAACTGTAGCCATGTTTGGTATGGAGAAAACTCATACTGCTGACAACATTTTGTCTGACTTTAACAGCAAGGTCTTTGAATGGCTGAAACCAAGAGGCCTTAAGATTGGTTTTGTTGCCACCGACAATGGCAGTAATGTAGTGAGGGCAATGAAAGATGGACAGTATTTCAGGGTACCCTGTTTGGCACACTGCATTAACTTAGTCGTGCAAGACTTTCTGAAACATGAACAACAAGTCAGCAACATACTGACCATCTGCAGAAGAATATGCACGCATTTTAACCATTCTTGCAAAGCGCGGAAGCTGCTACGCGTCATTCAGCGGGAGCATAATTTGCCAGTCAAAGCACTGATCCAGGAGGTCCCAACACGTTGGAACTCGACTTATTTCATGCTTGAGCGTCTCTTTGAGCAGTACATACCACTGAATGCTTATGTAATGTCAAGAAGATTAGTGGATCCTACTGTTAATCTTAAAAGCCTGACCGTTGAGATGTGGCAGTGGGACATCATTAAATGCTTGACAGAGATGCTACAACCTTTTGAGGTGTTCACACGTGCAGTTAGCAGGGAGGACTGTACTATGGGCCAAGCCATCCCATTGTTGTACATGCTCGAGCAACAGCTGAAGGAGGTCTGTGAAGCATACGAAGGTGACGAAGAAAAAGTTGATGCATGTACCTTGGCCAAGGCCTTACGCAACCGCTTATCTGTAAATGCAAGGCTTAAAATGATTGTGTCAGATCCAAATTACATAACTGCAACAATCTTGGATCCACGGTACAAATTGTTTGTCAGCAGTAGCGCAGTCATTCCTTTTTCAGATGGGGATGTTGCCAATTACAAAAGTTCCATAGCTGTGGAAGCTAATGATTTCGAAACTGAACGGCTGTTACTTAAAGGCCTGACAGTGCCAGCCCAGGACAGTCAAAGTACTCCAGGCCATCCTCCTGAGGCAACTCTGGCAAGTTCATCACAGCATGAGAGCGGTGCGTCCGCTTCCCAGCAGGCACCAACAGTACCAAAAGCAGCACCTGCACGATCTGATTCAGCAGACACAACCAAAAGCATAACTGCTTTTTTTCTACAGAAGGGAATGGGTAAGTCCGTTGCTGTTGCAAAGGGGAAAGAGGAGCAGCAAAGCCGAGCACCATTGAACACTGAGCGGATGGTTCAGGCCTATCTGGATGACACAACAGAGGTGTTCATGGAGCAAAGCCCATTGGTCTATTGGTATGAAAGAAGGAGACAGTGGTCAGTGCTGAGCAGGCTGGCGATAAAGTATTTGGCTTGTCCTGTAGCCAGTGTCGCCTCTGAGCGGGTTTTCAGTGCTGCTGGTGCCATTGTGACATCGAAAAGGACCAGTCTCTCCCCCAAAAGCGTCGAGAGGCTGACAATGATAAAAATGAATCAACACTTCATACCACCAGACTATACTGTACGTGAATCAGAGCAGGATGAAGAAAGCGAGCCCGAAGAATTTATCACTGCTGGGTTACATGACCTACTGCTGTCCGGACCCGCAGAGTTTGAGGACGAGCACCTCTTCCCTGACCAATAGGCTGTTAAATTGTGACTTTTTCCCTTCTTTTATTTGTGTTATTTATTTTCTTATTAAAAATGACTTTCTGGTGCATAACTGCTAATCTTAAAATAAAAAGCTCAACCAAATCCATCCCCACCACTCATTCTTTTAATGTACCTACTGGAGTTGCACACCTGTGCATTTTATTTTCGCTGTATCTTTTTTAGTTACCTCCTGGAGTTGCACGCCTGTGCATTTATGTTCCATGTTGACTGCACTCCTCAGAGTCTTGCTGCATCTTCTTGACTCCCACTCAAGTCAATACAATTCCATCTTGGCAGCCATACATTTGATGTTGTAGATGGAGTATAGTACAATAACAATAATGTAGCCTCTAACAGTCCATCCATAATAAGTGAACCGTACATGACTACAGCCATCCTCTATTTCATTTGAAATCTGCAACTCATAATAACTGCCTTGCTGAGTCTTACTGTTAAGGCTACCACCTCTGTCTGCAGGCATTCAGAGACGACTCTTCTGTGTCAAAAGAAACTTGAGCAGGCATCCACAACTGAAGTCAACTTGTTGTGATGATGACTCGCATTACAAAGGCTCGGCAGCATCTGTGATCAATCTTCTGACAGTGAAAGAGAAGAAGAGCTAAACAGGTATAAAAATGAATGCCATGCATTGCATGGGATGTATTTTTTGGCTGACTCTGAGCTAATGTGCATGGAGTTGAAGTATATTAGTAACTTCAGTTCAGACTCACGTGATAGCCAATTCTTCCATGTTATTTACTAATAATAGAAATTATTTACGCACTTGTGTTCCTACTACTACAGATGCAGTCAGGACTTAATTTATCTTTGCTGTCCGGCGGTTGGATCTGAGCTGATTGATGCACGATGTTTCTTGGAGTGGAATACAAGGTAATAAATAAAATACAAATAAGAGTCACAGCACAGTAGACCCAGGCTACTACATGTTTGTGCACAGTGCTGTGGTAGAGTACAATAGTGGTATGATTGATGACTGAGAATGACGCATTGATTTTGTTGATTAATTTTGTAAATGCTAGGTTGCTTTTTCAATTTCATTCACCTTTCTGTGGGTCTGAAATTTTTAGGGAAATGCAGTTTGTATAACGGCCAAACCTGTGTCGTCGTGGGCCTGTTGTTGTGTGCTTGCTCCTGTCTTTTTTTGTACTTCTACATTAAAAATGATATGCAACTAGTAGACTTATACAAATTGTATCCAAGCCGCCTCAGTCTGAAAGTCCTCTCATACGACTACTCCTCTTGTTTTGTATTGTTTTTTTATCTTCACTGTATTACAATTTGTTTAGGTCATTCACATTCTTTTGTATTTGCCTTTTCTTTTTCAGGCTGGACATCTTTCACGGTTCACCCACTGCTTTATAGTATGAGCATCAACTCTCATCCTTACCACAGATCCTCATCATCAAGCAATTGGATTGCGGGAAACCAAGAATCATATTCAGCGTGTCCTTTTCTTACGTCCATTGCTTACAATCATTAGCTAGCTGATCAACATCATAAATCATCGTCTTCATTGTTTTGCTTTTGTTGTCTCCAATCTCCATGCGTACTGTTTTTCTTTCTCAAACCTTTCCCAAAACCCCCGTACCCATCCATTAAACAATCCCTAACCCTCTTCCCCCGGGCTGCGTGGTTACATTGAGGTGTGATGTTTCTTACATTAAATATACACCAACAATTTGATCACGCGCTTGCTGGGGCAGATGTGGTCAAAGCAACAATAGTGAAATGTGAACAAGGCATGGCCAGGATCTTCTGCGGCTTCCCAACTCAAGCTCTGTGTATAACGCCAAATAATTTACCATTTAACATCAAACAACGAATGCATCTAATGAATTGGCGTAATTTATTTTTTGGGTTTAAGTGTAAAGCATTTATGATTTAGAAAAGTTTGACGTTGCCGTGAGTACTACAAGTAACGTTGAACTTCTTATCTTCTCTTGCACTTTGTTTCCAGTCCCCAAAACCATTGTTTTGTTTCAGTTTAGCAGTTGCAATATTGGGTCACCCATGCAATGTACTGTACTTACTTATACTACCCCCACATTGTCTGTCACGCGAATGACTGTCTCTTTCTTTTTGTCGCTACTGGCAGGGTCTGTCTACTATCACAGAAGTTCTGATTCTGAACCACAGATTCTTCGCCATTGTCTTGGAAATCAAATGCAGCCCTTGCAGTGCCACACTTCATGATAAATCATCATCATCTCATCAGCAATCACAGGTAAGATAAGTTTGCAGTGAGGTATAACGCAAGACAGACTGGTCGTTCTTCTAATACTACCAATATAACTCGGTGAGGGTTTACTGCATCTATCTGTTTGCATGTTAAAGATGTGGGCAATATATTTTATTATTAAAAAGCACTGTCCGCCGACCTGCATGGCCAAATTAAACCTTGCGAGGTTGCACAACGTACATTATTTGGTGAAACACTCCCCCCTCCAACCCCACAAGAAACGCAAATAAACTTCAAATGTTTTCTTTTTACAATAACTTTGTCTCGTTTATTTTAACATAATGTAATATATATATAACTAAAGATGATACAAAAATATATATAAATCCTACACCAAGCTGTCCCCCTACCCGCCTCCCCTAACCCCAACCAAATTCCCACGCTCAATGTCATGTAAAAAAAAAGTAAAAACCCAACACCCAATTCCCACCCACCAACAAAAGGATTGAAAAAGGGGCAAACAGGGTCCATCTCATAGCCGGCGGGCTTTTAAGTGTTGATCCACCAGGATCTTGACACGCTCCTCTATCTGTTTTTTAGTCTGACTGCTTTGAGCCTCCAGCCTGGCTACCCGGAGGAGAATTTTTCGCTGGAACTGGCGGCACCTACATTGGCAGCCATGTTGTTGTGGGGGGGTGGACGATGCAGGGAAAATCTGGCGGCGGGCGGCTGCCTGAGCACGCCGACGTACTCCTGCAGGCTTGGGGGCCGGGGCATTGGAAGAGGCAGCAGCTGCTGCCGCCGCCTCCTCCTCCTCCTCCTCGGCCTGAGCCACCAGCCGGCGGTAGGCCTCAACGATGGCCTGCAGTTTCCGCTGACGGGCCCGGACTGCCAGCTCCTTCCTGGTTGGTTTAGAAGGAGTAACTATAAAGAAAGAGACAGAATTGTTGTAATCAAAAATCCCAGCAAATAAAGAACGCAAAATGGATCCAACACATAGTGGGCGGCACAGTACAGTAGCAATAGCAAGCAAGTTGAGTACCTAAAATGTTGTTTTATCTATCTTGAACATTCTATTCTACGCCTTATATACTTCATTTGTCTGCCTTTTTGGCACGGCATTATGCCTGCCCTAGTAACATAGTATGGGTGTACTTGAACGGTCACATACGAACACCTGTCTTTTTCATATCTCGTTCTTTTATATCATATACTCTGTGCTTCCGGGAAAAGTGACAGTCTCAAACTAACATTAAATTAACAGTGGCCAGCTAGTACTAATAAATGTCTACTCTAGAGACTATCATTCTTTATATCGCCAACAAACGTTAGGTGGTTTGTGTTTCGCCAGCAACGACCCAGAATGCATCCAGTGGTCCCCTCCTTCCCTTGCCTTTGTGTTTAACCAAAACACCGCTGCCAACACTAGTATCCACTATCCACTAACCACCAATATTGGATGTGTCTCCCACCCACGCAGGCAGCTGTGTTTTCCACTTTCTATGCTTCCACAACAACCCACGCATCCAACTGCTCTCAAACACCTGCATTGCTGATTCCAAAGTATCCTTCTATAGTATATGATTAGAGCTTTTTCCTTGCAACTTTCATCATACTTTAGTTAAAATCAATCTCATGTTAATCCATCGCGGTCATGTAATGTTGTGGGTAAGACTTTTTTAGTCTGCCACCAACCTTTCACAGCTGAGTTGTAGTCACATAGAAGAGGCATGTATAACTAATTTTATCAATTCTGGCCGGTGGTAATGCTTTTGCTAAGCTTGGTAATGAGAACAGTGGCGTCATATATTGTCCAGTAGAACTTCAAGTTCACTATAAATATCAGAGTACAGTGAGGAAGTTTTCCCCACCCACCAAGTAATGCGGATCACTATTGAATGTAACTTACCATCGCCCACCGTTGTTGTCTCCTCCCCCGCTGCTGCCGGTGCTGCTGTAGGTGCCTCTGGTGGTCCTCCATTCCCCTCCGGGATCGCCTCTGCTGACGGCGTTGCAGCGCCGCTGCCCCCGTCGGCACTGGTGGATGGTACCGGTTCTGCAAAAATAAAAATAAGTAATTAAGTACACCTTTTTAGATGGATGCACAGCCCCCATTGTACTTGTTCACCAAGAACGGAGTTCTGCAAAACAGTTAAGTACAACGTAATCACTAGTAGTCCACATTGCCTAGTACAGCAGAGTAAGTAACACACTACACATATCAGCATTTATTTGGTATGGTATGGTACCCAAGCTCATCTCATCTATTCTATACTGGTACTCTAGTCCTTGGAAAGTTAGACTGAACCATGTAACCTAACCAGTTTACTTTGTACATCAATGACATGTCTACAGTTTTGCGCATGCTACCTCACAGCTTGTTGCGCAGTACGAGGAGACGCCTTTGAGGCCACATGATAGTTCAAAGCATACACCTGAAGAGTTTGGAAAATAGAGGCCCGTATTTACTTTTTGAATGTGGATTGTGGAGTCCAGTTTCCTTACAGCCTCAGGTTACACCTTCTTTTTTGCATGACAGCTAAAAAGTTGAATAAATGTATGTAATGTTTTCATACTGTCTAACGTGCACCACTTTTGTCATTATCTTTCGGCAGATGAGAAGATTTACTTCTACGAAGCAAAGATTTGCAGAGCTTACCAACAAGAGGCATATGCAACCAGTATACGTTCAATGGTGAGGGGTCTCGGACATTTCCCACATTTCCCTATCGTGCACTGGTAGCTGTACAAATGTAGGATACTTTTTATTGAGCCTTTTTTAACTCTGGATTTCTTCTGGTGGCCCTGCCCTTGACGTATTTGACAGAACAACTTAAAAACATTGATGTTACTTACTTAGTTACTTCTAACAAAATAAAGGTTTTGAAGTACCACATTGACTCGGGAGTATATTTTCAGTGTCTGTTGTCTTGTAGACTTACACGAGAGAGTGAGAAAAAGGGGGTTACTTAGGTTATGGATTGTGTAATAAAAAAAGCATTTGGCATCTTCATATTGGGGTTCAGGAAAGGTGTAATTGAATAATTGACCAATGACTGAGCCCATATAGGTTGTCGTTCATTGAATTGTGGGTTCCTCTGAGTTCTGTGACTGAGGTGTAAGACTGTAAGTAAGTAAGGTCCAACCTGCCTATCAACAACAACATCCAATTTTGGGGTGCATACATAGTTATGTATGTCACTGCATAGAAGAATACCCGCAAGAGTAGTAGTGGTATTCTTACTAACGCTTACAAAATAGTAGACCATTATCTGCATGCATACTTGGTTGGTGTCAATTGCCAAAGAAGAGACATTATAGAGGAAAAAGCATAAGACAGGAGTGGACCCTGTGCCTTCCGCTATTCGATCACAGATTTTTTGAAAAGATTGATACCTTAACTAAACAGTTAGGTGAAATGTCATTAATCGGTTGGAAAAAAAGCTCCGTTAGAAAGTTAGGGAAATATCATTGTTCCAAAAGAAAACACTGTTGGACTTACTAGGGACAGCAGCAGGATCCTCAGTAGAGGAGCTCTGTGCCTGTGGTTCACAATCACGTTCACCCGCCGACTCGGTCCCAGCCTTCTGCTTGCCCCTGGGTTCTGTGGTTCATGTAAGAAATAATAAAGAAAGAGAAAACATTGAGTGCTGTGAAACATAGACAGCAAGCATTTCAAAAACCACTGCTACAACATTAAAAGAAACAAACATTGGTCTACCAAATGACTACTGCCTTGCATGATTCACTGACTAGTGTACTTGGTGAAAACAAATCAAATGTTCCATAAACATTCTGATTGCAGATTACTAAGTAACACAGAGGCAGTAAGACCTGAACAACACCACAGATTCAAGAATGTAAGTAGCCATTTCTTTTTCATTTTTTGCCAGCAAAATACATAGATCGCAAGGAGGAGACAAGCTTAACTTTGTGCATACTAACTAACACGAAATTGTACGTTCATGGCATCATATTTTGTTTTGCTACTGACTGAATGCTACTGCTGCCCTACCCACTCAATAAACAAACTACATCAGTTCTATGGAGGGCTGAGGCAGGGGCAGCTATAGGCTCATGGTGGTCCTGGACTCCTGGCCAGGGAGCGTAGGTGGGGGGCCCGGAAGAGGAGGTCGGGGCGGAGCACGGAGGCCAGTGAAGAGGGGGGAGTCAGGGTGTTTGGAAGTGGAACAGAGCCGGAGGCACCAAATCCCTGCCAGGGGCCGCCACGCAAATATGTATCCATCCTCTGAGGATTATTAAATTAAGGATATATATTGGTGGGGTGGCCCCTGGCGTTTGGTGGCCCTGTGCAGTTGCACAGCTTGAACATGCCTAAATCCGGCCCTGGCTGAGGTAAGAAGAACAAAGTAACTTTTGCATTCATTGCCAGAGGAGTATTATTCATGCAGAAGAGAAGGCCGTGAAAAAAAGATACAATATGCATTGCAAACACGTACAATTATCCATCAACGGCTATTTCACTGACGGACAAAGGAAGGACAAGACTCTATTAATAGCATTAACTAACTTCAGTTCTCTACAATAAAGAAAATCTCACACCAATAAACAGCAAAAGCTAGCGCCAAATTGAACACGCAAGAGTCAGTGAAGATGAAGAAGCGCAGCATAGACCAGTGTCATACAATTACAGTAGATATAATAACGGAATACATCGGAAATGTAACTAGGAGCACCAGTCATTGCGTTACTTATTCAGCCAAGATTTACAAAGATACAACAACAATACTTATACTACTATAGAGATATATTACACACACTTTTTTTTTGGGTAGCCACTCACCAAGACCCACGACCTCGACGCCAAGCAGGTCCAACAGGTCCTGCTCCCGGTCCAAAATGTCTGCCCAACGGTGGGTCAGCTGGTGGTGGGTACGCCGGATACCGGAGCAGCGGAAGACTGCCCGGCGCACCTTCACCCACCGCCGGAGACGCTCCTCAATATGCTGGTAGCCGGAGCCGGGCCTGCCACCTGCTGCCAACATCAAGGGGAGGTAGCGCTGGATAAAAAAAACAAGGGCAGCCACCTCCTCCTCCCCAAAAAGTTGGCGGGGCCTCACCCCTTGGGGGCGCATTCTGCCGCAAGGCAGCCTAGTTTTTTGGGGCACTGGCGCCTTGCCCTTTGAGCCGCCGCTGCTGCTGGCGCCCTTGACCATGGTTCTGGGTGGAGGGTAGAAGAAAACTAAAAGTTCAAGACAAAAAGGTAGGGGAAAGAAGAAGCAAGGTAAAAGAACAAGAAGGAAGTAAAAAGCAATAGAAAAGTTGTAAAAGTAGAAATAAAATGAAAAATATAAACCTAGGCACAGAGAGAAATAGGTAATAACTAAAGAAAGTTAGAAAAAGTGGGTAAAAAGACAAGGATTAAAGAGATTTTAACAGGATGCAAAAGTAGGCCCAAAACTATAGCCAGAGTGTGTGATCCACAAGATGGCTGCGCCCATCGCGACCGCATGGGTAGGTTCGCGCGATATTTAGCGCGATCACGCACTTTTGTAGTGCGAACGAGAAGATGAGTTCCCGAACATGTCTTGCACAACGCGACCACGTTAATTGTGACCCGGAACAGGAAATAAGGGAACGCAAGCAGGCGGGACAAACCTCTGTGGTAATTTAGCGCGCTAGCCATCCCGAGCATGCAGGCAACGCCCCGAACACGCGCACCGCGCTCCCGAAGACGAAAAACGGCGCGCGAACGGGCCCAGCAAGCAACTCCGCATGCTTGCGGAGCTACGCGTAGTTCGCGGAGTGCAACTACGTCTTCGCGTAGCTCCGCGGAGTCCGACTCCGCGAACTACGCCCAGGGTTAGTAATTTTCACAGTATATGCAGCTAGTTTGTGAATGAAAATGGTCTGGAAATCTATAGGAAAGTACGTGCTGCTAGCAATGAGAGTACTCACATTGTAAACGTATCAGAAAGCAAGAGCAAAATAATATTTGCTTTTCCAACACTCGCTGATAGAAATCAATGGCTCCCAAACCTGCTGCTCGTGACCTGTTGCTCGTGACAACTCAGACCATAGAAACACAAAGAGCTTCTCTGCTCTGAGTCTCATAGTCAAGCAAACCACTAGCAGCGCTAGAGCAAGATAATCCTTGAGATTCCAACACGCGCTGGTGGAAATCAACACGCTCGGGGACCTGCTGCACATGACGTCTTAGCGAATACAATCACAAAGAGCTTCTTTTAAATAATGCCAGGCTAGAATTAGGTACACATCTTGAATTAAATGTTTTAAAAGTAGACAAACAAGCTGCTTTGAATGACAGAATACTCCAAAATAATGATCCCTGAGCCCCCAGATAACACGATTTAAAACAGTACATTTTGAAGAGCTTGAAGTCAGTCAACTCTAGAAAAAAATTACCTTCAGAACCTTGATGAAAATCCTGATCCCATGCTTGTCGCCATTCTTGTCAAGTAACATCTAGTAGTCTTCATTAGTATCTCAGATGATTTATTGAAGTTGAAGACAGAAAGCAGGATGTATATCATGAGGACCCAGAGGATCCCAATCAACTGACTCTGGTGTTCTAATGTTTTCCTTTAGTGGAAAATCTGTTGTTTCAGCAGCAGGGAGCTGGTACTTTGTGATATTCTACATCTGCCTCGTAATTCCAGCTTATCTGGGTTATTGAAATGTGGAGATTTATGAGTCATGCATGCGATTGTTATTTGAATTCTTGCCTCATTAGGGAGCCAGATAAAGCATTTCACAACATGGAAGATGTGCTTGCTTCTTTTCGTTCTGGTGACGAGTCTGGCTGCAGTTTTGAAAGAGGCCCGTATGGTGGCTGTTTGTATCTGGGCAGGACACTGAGTGTACCACTGCCGTTAATGAGCCTGGGAATGACTAGGGCTTGGACCGCAGATTTAAGGTAGTCCTTGGGGAGGACGTTTTTTAATTTCCTTCAGATGGTCATCTGGTAGTTCGCTCCTTTAGTGGCATTACTGCAGTGATCCTGCTTATGTTGATGTATGTCTAGTATAATTCCCAGAGATCTCATAGAATCTATGAGGTGAGTCATGTAGGATAAGAAGACATGCTTCATTCTGATCCAACATTGATGATTTGTTAACCACAGGCAAAAAGGCCTGCAAGCAGCTTGAACGTGCTTGGAGACGCTCTTATGATGGGGTAAAATAAAATGAATATCGAGCAGCCATCAAACAGTACCATAAGCTCATTTGGAGAGCTCGAGCAGAGTTTGTGGGCGATACAATTCTGGCTAGTAATAAACCCGCCAAGACTATCTTCTCCTTGCTGAAGGGCATGAAGAGTGGTGGTGTTATGGGGCCCTCACTGATCTCTTCAAATCAGCAGTGTAATGAGTTGGCTCACTATTTTGTGAATAAAGTGGAAAAGATTTATCTTGAGCTACCTACCCTGGTTCCTTCAGCTGAGGTGGCGGTTTTGGTGGCCACTTGCTTCACTAGGGAAAACATGTCTTCTTTTCCTCCGTTGACGTAAATGGAGTTTGAATCCCTCTATTTGAAGACAAAATCGGGTTCACCGGCCGGCCCTTTGACACTTTGACACCGGCTCATTTTCGTCAGTTTCACACTCTCCTCTTGTTGCTGAATATTGACTTGGTCAACCTCTCTTTGGCGTCAGCTTTCCTACCTGGAACGTGGAAACACGCAAAAGTCATCCCGCTGCTCAAAAAACCCACCTTGCAATTATCGCCACATCTCCTAACTGCCCTTCCTGGCGAAGGTGGCTGAATCCCACGTAAACTCCATTCTTTCTAAGACCTTTTATGCCGCAGCTTTCAGGTCCAAAGAGGTACATTCCTCTCAGATAGCATTGCTCTGGAACAGGGGGTCCCTCAGGGCTCTGCCCTGAGCCCCACCCTGTTCAATCTCTATATGGCCCCACTGGCAGATGTGGTACAATCGTACGGCATAAAATTAGTATCCTACGCCGACGATACCCAACTGCTCATCTCGCTATCCCAAGCCCCTACCTTAGCTGCAACCAACTTCAAAAGCTGCATGCAGGAGCTGGCAGGTTGGATGAACCAACACTGCCTGAAACTCAAAGGCTCCAAAACAGAGGTTCTTGTGATAGGTGGTAGCGATACCAGCTGGACTCAGGATTGGTGGCCCCCTTGTCTGGGACCTTTACCTACCCCTGGCAAGGAAGCCAAGAATTTGGGGGTCTGGGTTGATCCCAAACTCTCCTTTGACAGCCACGTCCACAAAGTAGTAGGGAAGTGCTTTGGGGTGCTAAAAACCTTAAATCGAACTCTGGACCTCCTTCCTCTAGAGGCCAGACGCACCCTGACCCAAGCACTAGTCACCTCCCGTATTGATTACGGAAATGTGCTACTTCTAGGGACAACAGAAAAGAATATGAAAAAGCTACAAGTCCTACAAAATACGGCAGCACGGTTAGTCCTTAGGCTACCCAAAAGAGCTCCTTCTAAACCCACCTTGGATGCTCTCCATTGGCTTCCTATAAAAAAAGGATCCTCTTCAAAGCACTGCTCATATGCTACAGGATTAACTCTATGAAAGCCCCTGAATACCTCAAGGACCTAGCCTTACCCTATGAGCCAAATAGAGCACTTCGCTCTAGGGGAACTGGTCTCCTCAAAATTCCTCGTATAAGGAAGGCCAGGATGGGAGGACGATCCTTTCGTGTGTTGGCGGCAAAAAACTGGAATTCCCTCCCCATGAACATCAGACTAGCTGGGACAGAAACAATTTTCAGGAAACTCTTAAAAACCTACCTGTATACCCTTTAATTTCGCCCTATCTCTTGCTACTCTCTCCACAGCGCGGGGATACGCCGGGATGGCGTCACCAGGCGCTTTACAAACTCCTTTATTATTATTATTATTATTATTATTATATTGAGCAGAATGCCATCCTGGATCCATCACAGCATGGCTTCCGAGCCCGCCATAGCACTGAGTCTGCTCTGTTGGTAGTTACGGAAGCCATCCGGGTGAAGCTGGATGTCAGTGATTCAACGGCCTTTTGGACTTAAGCGCCGCTTTTGATACCGTCTCCCATGCAATCCTTCTAAGAAGCCTACAGGAAATTGGCATTAGGGATGTGGCGCTGAATTGGTTCGGTCCTTTTTGGAGGGGAGGTCTTTCCAAGTCCTTGTGCCTCCTTTCCATTCCCAGGAGTTCGCCTTGTACAAGGGGGTGCCGCAGGGCTCAGTGTTGAGCTCCTTACTGTTTAACATATATGTCCATCCCTTAGCGGCACTCGCCAAAGAAAGGGGCCTGTCATTGGTGTCGTATGCTGACAACACCCAATTGGTGATCGCTTTCTCCAAAAAATGCTGTATCAATCTGGACAAGTTTACAGAGGACCTTTCAGCGATTGCAGACTGGTTGGCACTAAACTGCTTGTAGTTGCACACCAGTAAGTCCAAGATCTTATTGTTTCGGAAGGATCAGGGACTGTGGTCCGAGCAATGTTGGCCAGATCGCCTTAAAACTGCCCCCCTGCCCAAGGAGACTGTGAAAAACGTGGGTGTGTGGTTTGACAGCGGCCTGACATTTGACTTCCAATCCAAGATAGTGGCTGGCCGTGTTTTGGGCTTCTGCGAGGCTTGAGGTCGTTGCTGGGTTTCTACCCTACAAAGGTGCGCCAAACTATTATCCAGGCTGTAATTCTATCCAGACTGGATTATGGCAACTGCCTATATTTGGGAGCCAACAAGGCCAGTGTTAAGCGTTTACAGATAGTACAAAATGCAGCAGCCCGCATTCTGGTGGCTCTCCCGAAATCCTGCTCAGTCTCACATGTGCTTCGCAAACTTCATTGGCTGCCTGTTGAGAAGCGCATTCAATTCAAGGCACTTTGTGTGTCGCATCGGATTCTGACGTCACAAGCGCCCGTGGGGTTGGTTAATTTGTTGGAGTTCTATCTGCCACGGTGCCCTTTGAGATCAGCTGACTTACCGCTGATCTGTACTCCTTGTGTTTTGAAAGCCAGAGCGGGTGGTCGTTCCTTTCACAGCTTGGCTGCGAAACTCTGGAATTCGCTCCCTGTGTCCATCAGAGCCATGCAGAGCCACCTTGCTTTCGAAAAGCAATAAAGACCTGGCTTTTCCCTGTGTAATCTTTAGCTTTTTCTGGTTCTTGCTGAGGAGTCTGTGGTTGTGCTGGGACGCCTCGTCGCTGGGGCAGCTATGCGCATTACAAATCCAACAAATAAATACATAAATAAATACTTTATTCACTGTTTGTTGGAAACAAAAAAGGGGTCTCTAGTTGGTAGAGGTAGGTACCTTTGTCCAAGTAGGGACCCTTCTCCCTAGTCACGGTAAGGGGGATACCTTCCTAAAATAACCCCTGCTCACCCTCTTGGTAGCTTGGCATGTGCAGACAGGCTTATCTTAGAGGCATTGTGTAAAGCATTTGTGAACACAAACAGTAATACAGTGAAAACACTACAAATGGACACCACACCAGTTTAGAAAATTACCTAATCCTTATCTAACCCAAAGCAAGACCAAATGATAGAAATCCACAATAAAGTAATACAAATAAGACTTTCAACTAGTAGGAATAATTCAGTTCAAAGCAAAATGCAGATGCAACACTTTTCACAAAAAGTACCTTGGATGCGTTATGCACACAAACAAAAAGGGTCTCAGGTAAGGCAATGCATTGGTTCCCTGCTCCCGGGGAGGTGATGCATTGGTTCCTTACTGCTGCACAGGGGAGGTGATGCATTGGTTCCTTACCAGTGAGGAGGTGATGCGTCAGTTTCTTACTGTGTGGGGAGGTGATTCTATGTTTCTTACTGCGTCTCCCAATGATGTGACAGACTTGGCGCCGTGATGCGTCAATCAGAGATGATGCGTGGATTCTCGCTGCTGCACAGCAGAGTTTGGGTTGGAATTAGTGGAGGTGATCTCGGACTTCAGAGACTGGTGCACTTGCTGTGGCTTGCAGCAGTTTCTTGAGCAGCCGGTAGGTGCTGCGTCGGATTCTTTGGCAATGCATCAGCAACAGGCAAGGCTGCGTCATGCTTCATTTTGTTGCATTGCTTTTCCA
Source organism: Lissotriton vulgaris (assembly GCF_964263255.1). Lineage (NCBI taxonomy): Eukaryota > Metazoa > Chordata > Amphibia > Caudata > Salamandridae > Lissotriton > Lissotriton vulgaris. Next base: position 185,940,185 of record NC_141695.1, on the reverse strand, counting down.
GCTCCCAATAGCCAGAACAACCTCCAGAGGCCCAGCACAGCTACATGCACCTTTTGGCAGGTCAGCATTCCCAGCAAGGAAGTTCAGGCTAGCTGGGGGTGAAGACTTTGTGTCCCTGAGACTTCAAAACAGGAGGCAAGATCTTCTTCAAGCCCTTGGAAATGTTCCGCAAACAGGGAACACAGCAAACATCAAAGCCCTTTCCCCTTTCCGTGGCAGAAAGTAACCACTGCAGTCCAACCCCGGGCAGCAAACAGCACAGGGGTAGTATTCCTCCTCAGCTTCTCTAGCTCTTCTGCTTGACAAAGTTTCCTCTTTATTCCCAGAAGGGATCTTAAAGTCTGGGGTCTGGGCACCTCTTTTTATACAGCAAAATCCGCTGTTCTCTGGTGGCAGAGAGGTCCTGTGCTTATTCAAAACCAGTTCTGTCCTCTCTGGTGCAGAGGCCTAGCAGCAGGTGGCGACAGCATTGTGAAAGGCAGACCAGGCCCATTCAGGTGAAAGGCAATCTCCTCCCCTACTCTAAATGCAGCCCGGTCTATTCAGTCTAGTCCTGACTCATCCAGACTCTCTGGAGCCACTACACCTTCCCAGCTTCTGTCACTCCAAAGCCAGACAGTCAATATACATCCTAGCAGAGGCACACTGAATGGCCAAGCAAGAAAATACCTACTTTCTATAAGTGGTATTGTCAAAAACAGAATGCAAAAATCACCCTCACTAAAAGATGCATTTTAACATTCTGAGTTCAGACTAAAGTGTATTTTCCTACCTTGTTCCCAGGGGTAGTTATGTGTATAAGAGCAAACTACCCATTCTGTCCTACGGGAACAGGTAGCCTTGAAATAGTGAACAAAGAAACGGCAGTTTTTCTCTATTAGGAAATGCCACACAAATGGACATGTCCTACCTTTCACATACACTGCACCCTGCCCAGAGGGGTACCTTAAGCCTACCTTAGGGGTGACTAACATGTAAGAAAAGAGAAGGTTAGGGTCAGGCAAGTAGGGGCACTTGCCAGGTTGACATGCCAGTACCAGACTGCACCCAGGCTCTACAACAGCAGGCCTGAGATCGTGTTGTAAGGCTGCTTGTGTAGGTGGCACAATCAATGCTGCAAGCCTACTAGCAGCATTTGGTTTATAGGCCCTGGACACACACAGTGCACTAAACTAGGGACTGACTAGTAAATCAAATATTCCAAACAAAGAATCCCCAATCTATAACAAATCACCTAGACCAGCATACTAAGTCCAACACACCCGCAAAAACACAGGATGCAAAGGCAAAACTACAGGGGAAACCCACGCCAATGATGCCATGTCTAACACTATGGGCAGATTTACAAGAAACTGACGCATCTCGATAGATGTGTCAGTTTCCCTGCGCCTGCGTGAAAAACCATTGCACCACCATAGATGTGTTGTATTTATACTACAGCGCACTATGGCGCAAGGATTGACAGATGTGTCAGAAATTCTGACACATCTGTTGGCGGAAAAGTCATGCATTGTTGGAGTCAAGTCACAAGCACGACGCAATTCCATCAATCCATTTTGCGGACGATTCCCAATACACTGAGTCACTTCTTATGCCTGCATCAAGCAGGCGTTAAGTTTTGACGCAGTGGCATCCTAAAAGTCACACAGTGAAATCTTGTAGATTTCACTGCGTCACTTTTATGAGGCTTTCCTGCATGGGAACGCCTACCCTGCATACATTATACCTGATGCAGGTATAATGTCACGCAGGGCCTTACAACGTGGCGCATCTCCATAGATGTGCCACATGGTAAATTTGTTGCATTTTCGACACCACCGTTGTGTCACAAAAGTGACGCAATGGCAGTGCAAAAGTTGGCTATGCAAAAAGGGTTTCAGAACTCTATGCAATATTATTAGTATTTTATGTCACAATCCACAAAAACAGAATTTTTTAAAGTTTTGCACATAAGGACAAAGTATCCAAGTCCAGAGTATATTTTTCTTGTTGCAGTGTTCACTTTATTTTTCATAAACAGATTCTCTCTTCACAATTCCATTCATCATAAACAACGTGTTTCGGCTCCTGAGAGACTTCTTCAGGACTTTCAATGTATGCCATACAGTATATTTTTGAAACAAACGCAGTGTTTCAAAGCCAGTATGAATAAAGAATTTTACAGTGTTCAGACGATCAAAAGCGGCCTAATAACCGCACGCTGCCTGGTCAGTGTATCGGTTTCACCCTAGTAAAAAAAGTATTGCGAGGGGCTTGTAAATCTGCCCTTATGTGTGTGAGTGCTGTTTTGGTGCTGTGACCTTAGCGAAAGCATAACTGGTATTAGTCAAGGATGATCTATGTAGTTGCAGAGTTGGATCTGGACAACATTTTCAATAAGCTTTGCCAGAGTGGGAATTTTGAAGATTGGGCAGAGACTGTTGAGGTTTGTACAATCTGCTGTCATATTTTTTTAAGATGGGGTTACCTGCCCTAATTTTAGGCAGTCAGGGAGAGTGCCTTGGAGGAGTGTAGCATTTATGATCTTGGTCCATAAAGGGAGGATAGACGATTTGGAAAAGCCACCAACCCCAGTGAGAGAGGCCCGCCCCCAGAAAAGGCTTTGAGTGACCACGTATGAGGGGCTGATCATTTACCTGGCCACACCTTTATGGTGGGGTACAGGAGCTCTGCACAAGGGAAGAAAAGTTCTGCCACCTTAGTTTTAGGTGGCGATGAGCATTGTGGAATTGTTTGCAGTGGGGTACACAGGAAATGTTGCAAAGGTTGGTGGGGGTCGATGTTTTGGGAGTAGTCAGAAAAATGCCTCACCCACACCCACAGTACCCACATAAGAAAATTTCAAGACCTCTGGAAGAACAGAAGAGGACTATACCTGCTATCTGTAACCTAATAGCCCTGAAGACTGGTCTTGCTCTCACTCTTGAAGTAGACTCCAAGGGTAATGTGACTGTCCTCCTGTCCAAGCCCCAGGGACACAAAAAGCTACAATAGACCATTCTGCCACTGCTCAGCTGACCAATTCCCACTGGACCTGCCAGGGAACCTGTTGTTGACCTGTACTGGGGTGAGTCTTGCCCTCCAGGTGCTTTCTCTAAGGCCCTAGATCCTTGGCTGGTGTCCAAGATTACTCCTGCTAACATATCCTAAAGATTGGGACATAGAAATGTTTTGGCTTCAAAGACCCTCGAAGGGACAGGGCCAACCTGCAAGCAATCCGACGAAAGTGTGGTGCCGCCTGGTCAAAGATTCTGGTCATTCCCATTCTGACATTTTCCATAGCAGAAACTCCAATTCAGTGGGACCTTGCAGAGGATGTATCCTGTCTTATGGAGCGCTCTTTGGCTAAAGCCTTGAGCCTTTCACTGCTGGGAGACGCTGAGATTTCAAAGAGTGACAAAGTCCGGAGGTAGATATCTTCAAGAGAGAAGGCACAAAAATCACCCTGCCAGTGTGGAACCTTCTCTGGGCATGAACTTTCTCCTCCTCAGAGGTTTCCTCCCAAATGTCTTCAGCTTCACTGAGATCTTTTCCAATGCCTATCTGATCACGTGGAGCCCTATTTGGCCACAGCATGTTGCCTTGCCCAGCTGTGTATTTTTGACTTACATTCAAGTGACTACGGGCCTGATTTATAATTTGGCGGGTGGCCCACACTCCACTGGGACGGATTAAATACGCTGTTGCTGTGATGAAATACGCTGTTGCTGTGATGGAGGTGCCAGTAGCCAAATCTAGAGCCTTCACCTGACCCAGCAGATCATTCTTTAGCTCACTCCGCCACCCCAGTCCACACATGGCCATACGCAAATCATATGCAAATCAACATGATTTGCATATGGCTGGGTCCAAACTGGAACGGCATGGTGAGCAAAAAAACTATGAATTTAGGCCCAGATCTCTATACTGGGGTGAGCCTATGACATTGTTCTGCATTCTGTCCATCAATCATTCTTTTCCCAAAGAGTTATAAGGCAATATTGTAACTAGAGCTTTCCTATGTACAATATTTTTTTTTTCTCGAGATCAGCCATCTCCAAACTGAGGCCCAGATTTATGAAGGAATTGTGCTTCCTTTGCATCATGCAAGGTGGCACAAGGTAAAACAAGGGCTTCAGTGAGATTTACTATGCAATTTATGGTCACCTTGCGTGGCCCTGTGTGGCTTAATAAATCCTGAGAAACGCAAGGTAGAGCAAGTTGCTGCCTTGTGTTACTCTCCATTGAGAAGGTATTACATGGTCAAAATTGTCTGCCTTCAGAGCAGAGGCAAAAAGGAGAGAAATATCTTTATTTATACTTGTTTTTTTCTCAATGTGCAGCACACATTAAAGAGTCGAACGCCTCTAATGGCCGGTTTTGTGCAGGAAACAATCCTGCCTGTGACTTTGGCACCCTTGCACCATACTGTAAGAGTACCTACATTAGAGCACAGCAGCACAGAGCACACCAGAAAATAGTGAGCAGGAATGCACCATGTATTTGTCAACGTTGTGCGTTTCTGCCCTTTCCCTTCCACGCAGTGCAGCACGGCTAGTTGTCGTGTTGCGTTTTGTTGCGTGAAAGGTTTGTAAAGCTGGCCATGAATCTGAGACGAACATTGGAAACACAGATGTGCCACATTTTATCAACACGGTCACTGAGCAGGATTTCAACTTTCAGAAGAATTTTGCTAGATAAATGGATTGTGAAAGTGCAGAATTACCAGATTTTCTACATGTGCTGCCTTTTATCAATATGACCACCAGATGGCGGAAAAAGACATAAAATGAGTTACCTTGAAGTGTGAGAGCTGTTCTATTTCGAGAAATAGTTGTGTGCTCTGTATATTGGTATCCCTTTCGCTCCTGTCCTGATGTCAGTGTTATCTGCGATCATAAAAAGGCCCAAGGCGAAGCTGTCACCGTGCACAGATGGAGGCGAGTGCACTTCAGCTGCGTCCTAGAGGACTACGGTGTATTGCAGCACAAAGGAATATTATGCACTACCAAGGCTCTACTACAGGTACACTTTTAATAAAAATAATATTAAAAAATAATAAAACAAAATAAACAGAAATAACAACAAACTGGCCAATGGATTTTGTGAAGATCATTCTGCACAAAGAGCAGATTCAAAGAGCTTTTCAGGAGCTTTCAAAAATCGTTCAGCACTGAAACACCTTTATGCAGAGAAGAGGTACCCCCCCACCCCCCACTCCGCACATGCATTTGAAGGGCAGTGGCGTAGCTAGGCTGCAATGGGCCCTAATGCAAGCAAAGTACCGGTCCCCTCACTAGGGTGACATTTCAGTCAGTCATCTGCCCCCAACATTCCTCAACCTCCTTCAACAGTGTCAGCACCTGCCATTTCAAAACTCACTACCACTTTCCGCACAGTATTTCTGCAATTTAAAGCCATAACCCATAAAGCATCACTGAAGCCAATAGGTTTGGCCTTTTAAAGTGCATGCACACTAAGACATACCATGCCTCACTCTGCACTAGGATGCTTGTTTCCAGTTCAAGGAGGAGCTTAACAGTTCGGGCTGCACTGTTCCCATGGGGCACTGGGTCAAGGCTGATTTGCATATGGCTGGGTTCAAACTGGAATGGCATGGTGAGCAAAAAAACAATGGATTTAGGCCCACATCTCTGTACTGGGGTGAATGTATGACAGTGTTCTGCATTCTGTCCATCAACTGTTATTTTTGCATTTGTCACTCTGGACTCGGGCACAACTTTCAGGGAAATATCCTTTACAACAATGGGGCATATTTACGAGAAAATGTCGGAGCACAGAACTGCGCCAAATCTGGCAGCGCAACGCTCCAGCATTTTCAAAACATAAGAATGCGCCAAATTCATAAGAATATAGTGCACTACTGTGTTTTCCCTAGTGCTAAATTTAGCTGCCTAGCGCCAAGGAAGGCACCGGTGCCCAGGTTGCAGGGAATTATTGTTTATGTGCAGGAAAAAAAATCATTCATGTCATTTTTCCCCTTTTTATGTGTTCTGCAGAATGAATTTATGAAGCCACACAAAGCAATTGTGCATGGCCATGAGTGGCTCCATAAATCTGCTGTAAAGCAACGCAGCGCAAATCACTGCCTTGCCTTACACTGCGTAAGAATGGTGTTCCATGGGGGTTGCGTTCCCATGCAACTCCCATGGTTTTTGATCCATTCTCAGGTTCACCAGAGCTTATAAACTTGAGAATGCGCCCAAAAGATACAACTTCCCAGGGAGGCATAACAAGGAGAAATGTCTTTATTGCGCTGTGGTTTCTCCTCTTTCTATTTTTCCTGCATTTTGTAGCACGTATATAAAGAGGAATTTGCAACTCAGGAATTTTTTTAATGTAGCAAGATCCCCCTTCGTGCACAAAACAATCCTGCATGCAAAACAGGCACCTTTGTACCATGTGGCCATTTTGCATTAAATACTTCACGCCCTTTCCCTGTCACGCAGTGCAGCACAGCGTAGCAATGTGACTTGCTGCACTGCACAGCGTGATAAGTTCATAAGTAGGCCTATGTTTTTTGTGCCTCAGTATCTCTCAACAAATACAGTGGATGTCATGAATCTGAAGAGGGGATCAGTTGTGCATTATTCCATACCGCGGGTACTCATAGTACGGCCGGCAGGCCTCCTTGGTGGCCCGCGGACCTTTCAGACATCGTACACGTGTTTTAAAAATAAAACAAATAAGAGTGTCTGCAAACACTGCTGTTTGCAGCAGCGCGACTCTGGGAGACTCTGCTGCTCTGTGGGGGTCGGGCGACCAGGGATAGTCAGAGTGGAGCTCCAGGGGCCAAGAGGAGAAATACAACAAATCCTCATTAACATGCAAATGGTATTTTAAAGACCTGTGAAGTGCTCGGGTGCGGCTTTGTGTGCCCGGGAAGCTGTCTCAGCCCGGGCACACACAGGCAAGGTGATATGACACAGGGGGACAGAGGGAGGGAGGGAAAGGGAGGTAGACAGAGGTAGAGGGAGAGTGAGTGAGAGAAAGGGAGGGAGAGAAAGGGAGGGAAAGAAAGGGAGAGGGAGGGAACGGGAGGAAGGGAGGGAGGGAAAGGAAGGAAGGGAGACGGAGGTAGAGAAATGGAGGGAGAGGGAGGGAGAGAAAGGGAGGGAAAGGGAGGGAGGGAAAGTGAGGGAGACAGAGAAAGGGAGAGGGAGACAGAGGAACGAGGTAGACAGAAGGTGACAGACAGAGAGAGAGGGAGAGGGAGAGGGAGACAGGCAGAGAGAGAGGGAGAGAGGGAGACAAACAGAGAGAGAGGGAGAGAGAGTGAGGGGTACAGAGTGAGGGAGACAGAGTGAGGGAGAGAGAGGGAGACAGAGAGAGGGAGTGAGACAGTCGGAGTGAGTGAGACAGAGGGAGACAGGGAGAGAGAGGGAGAGACAGGGAGAGAGACAGGGAGAGACAGGGAGAGAAAGGGATAGAGAGAGGGAGACAGAGAGAGGGAGTGAAACAGTCACAGTGAGTTAGACAGAGGGAGACATGGAGAGAGAGAGAGAGACAGGGAGAGAGACAGGGAGAGACAGGGAGAGAGAGAGGGAGAGAGAGACAGAGGGAGAGAGAGGGAGACAGAGGGAGAAATACAGAGGGAGGGAGAGGGAGAGAGACAGAGGGAGAGTCAGGGAGAGACAGGGAGGGAGACAGAGGGAGAGTCAGGGAGGGAGGGAGACAGAGGGAGAGAGATTGAGGGAGACAGAGGGAGAGACACGGAGAGACACGGAGAGAGAGGGAGGGAGAGGGAGGGAGAGAGAAGGAGGGAGAGGGAGGGAGACAGACGGAGACAGAGCGAGACAGAGCGAGAGACCGGGATAGAGGGAGGGAGACAGAGGGAGAGACAGGGAGAGAGAGGGAGAAAGAGAGAGGGAGACAGAGAGAGGGAGACAGAGAGAGACAGAGGGAGACAGAGAGAGGGAGACAAAGAGAGGGAGACAGAGAGAGGGAGAGAGAGGGCGAGAGAGGGAGAGACAGGGAGAGAGAGGGAGGGAGACAGTGGGAGAGACAGGGAGAGAGAGTGAGGGAGAGACAGGGAGGGAGACGGAGGGAGACAGAGGGAGAGACAGGGAGAGAGAGGTAGGGAGACAGAGGGAGACAGAGGGAGACATAGAGAGGGAGACAGAGAGAGGGAGGCAGAGGGAGATGGAGAGGGAGAGAGAGGGTGAGAGAGATAGAGAGAGGGAGGGAGAGAGAGAGAGAGAGAGAGAGAGAGAGAGAGAGAGAGAGAGAGAGAGAGAGAGAGAGAGAGAGAGAGAGAGAGATGTGTATGCCGGGTCTGTTGGCTCAGTGGACCAAGGCGTCCGCTGCAGGGACCTGTGTTCAACCTCATGGTCACAGTTGTTTTGTTGCTCTAGCCCCGCCCCCTCCCCCACTGACCCCACCCCCACGGGTGCGGCCCTCAGGCACAAAACACAATGTAAATATGGCCCCCGAGAGAAAGTTTGTGAGTACCCATGCTCTATAACAACTGTACAAATCAGTACAGAAAACACTACACTTGTGCTGTGGTATCAGCACCACATCCTTCCTCCTTGAGATGTACTTGCCAATAAGTATGCATGTGTAGGAGAAGCCTATGTGGCAATACATAACAATTACTCTAGCATTAAGCAATCCTCAGTCTGCAAAGAAAGACACCTTACAAATGAACCGTGTAAATAACCACAACATGGTTCCCCGCTTCCTGTATCACTCTCAACCACAGTTTGTTTCAATGAGTGCCAAGCCTATCTATTGGGCTGAAATCTGTTTGAAGCTATACAAAGATTATTTTTAATAGTAATTACCACTTTTATGGAACATTTGTTGCCAGCAAAGCATTGTAGCACCAGGCAGCCACCTATGCATTTACTTGGGAATGCTCTCTAGAATGTTGGCTGTTTTAAGTTAACATTTAAGATAAACTGGTGCAGAATGACTGAACTCTTTGAACAAAGCATTTCTTTGGAAGGATGCCCCTGTGGTGTTTGCGTAGGAGGTAACTCGCTTGCTGCACTTCATTAGTAAATTAGTTGATTGATTTCCTTAAGGTTTTTAAAATGATTAAATTATCAAACTAGACAACTGATTCCCATTTGAAGTTTCATGCCTCTATTTCTGAATTGCTATTGTCTTGGAAGAAACCTGTTTTCCTTTTAAAAAAACACAATGGGTGGCGAGATTGATGTTTTCTTTTAAAGGTGTCATTTACTGGTTTGGCCTGGTAAGTAAGAACATCATAATCTGAGCATAGCAAAGTACATGAAATAAGGTTTTTTTGTAATTTTATTTAGATTTTTAATCACCCATACAAAGGATAATGGTGCATTCTGACAGGGCACTGACCGAACAGGCACAGACAGTACAGAGGATTCAACAGCAAAACACATAGGCAGGGTTACAAGTATGAGGACAAGGAGAAATTCCCAACACATGAAATAAACCTTCTCCAGTTCTTCACGCACAAGGGGGCATATTAAAAACAAGTAGCGATATTTATCGCTAAATAGGCTTAGCAATGATTTTTTTATTGCTGCCTATTGCTGGATATGTTAGCGGAGAAAACATGCTGTTAGCAACGTTTTTCTCCATTGTGCTAAAATATTCAGCGATAGCGGCGAAATGCTTGAATATCGCTGAGAATACAGCGATATTCACGCATTAGCGACGAAATGCTCTTAGCCATGTTATCCACCTCCCATTGGAAAACATGGCTAATAACTGGTCTGGGCAGGTGTTAGTATTTGGAGATATTCGCGCTTAGCACGAATATTTCCAACGCTAAGCCTGCCTTGCTAATAGGCGATAGCTACATTAGCAACTGCTTTCAGTCGCTAACTGGTCGGGTACGCCCACTTTGCATGTCATTAGCGATAAACATCGCTGACATGCAAAGCGGGCCCCAAACCGCTCGCTGTCACCTGAAAGCTGTCGCTAACATCAGTTAGCGACAGCTTGCTACTAGGGAGATAGAATTATCACCGCTTAGCAAATCAGCGATAATTGCCTATCGTCCCCCTTGGTAATATGCCCCAAGGTTCCTCACCAACCACAAGGAGATCGAATTCACTGTCCCACCTCCAGCATAGTGGAGCAGCGGGCACAGCCAAAGGCTCCTAGCGGTTCCCCATTCTACACAGCTCATTGAGCAATGCACGAGCAAAGCAGCTCAGATACACTGCTTCGTCTGCTGCAAACCCGCCAAAATGTTGGTCAAGCCGCCTTCCCCCTCTCAATCCACCTCTCCAGACTGAACCAGAAAAGTCTGACAAGGCCCCATATATCCTTCGAATGGCTGCAGAAGGGCATCAGTTTGCAATAAATATCTGACTGCATGTTACAATATGCCATGTCCACATGCCATTCCTTCAGCGTTAGAGGCAGTTCCCGAGCCCAGCGCCATACTATTCTCTGCCATGTTAGAAACAATCCAATGGTCACCAGATACCCAGAAGAGTTTGGGACATCCCAGTTCTATCCCAGCAACGCCAATAAGATGTATAACTCAATGTTCTCATCTGCTATGTCCCTCAGCTTTCTCAGCACTGCCTCCCTAAACCTCTGCATTCCTGGACAAAACCACTAACCACTCCATATGGGCAAACCCTGCCTCCCCTTCACCACATCGGGGGCAGCAAGAACCATCACATTGGCCATACCGGAACAGTTAAGCAGTGGTATAATACACCCTGTTGAAGTATTTAAAATGTAGTTACCTGAGCAGCAATAGGTCCACTGCTTGCTGTTGATGGTTATGCCTTGGTCCCTCTGCCAATCAAGCCTAACATTCTTGATTCCCGGCCACTGCGTCTCCTGTGCAAAAGTATACAGTTTCACCACAATGCGATATGGCATAGCCATTTGTAACAGGTGCATCAGCGCCGGCAATTCTGTGGGCTCTAGTAAACCCTCCCCCAGTCATGCATCCTGTAGCGCACCTGTAATAATTAAACTGAGCCATGACAATAGGCTTATCACACTGTGCTCCCAAGTGCGCATTTTGGAATAAATCAATAAATAAATAAAAATAAAATATGTAAATAAAAATAAAAGTAAAAAATTAAAATAAACAAAAAAGCAATGAATACTTGCAGATGCTTGCATGGGAGGATGACAATAACATGAATGTGAGGCAAGGAGGTGCAAAGTAAACATACATATACTACAATAATCCACAAACATATTATTTAACTAATACTTGGGCATTTTAGTGGAAGACACAATGACCTGGAGTAAGGCAGTGGAAGCTAGAAACCTTAACTTTCGTCGCGCAGTATCAGCATTAAGTGCTTTCTCAAGGAAACTAGGCAAACCAGCTCCAGCGGAACTATTAACGATATACTATGCAAAATGCCACAGTGTGGCTACGTACGGAGCAGGCATCTGGGGCCATGGATGTATTGACCAACTCCAGGTTACTGAGAACGCTTTTATCAAATACATCTTAGCTCTCCCCCAAAGCTCCCCGATCCTAGCTTCACATCGGGAGCTGGGTATGGAATATATGACCGACACCATACGATGCCAGCCCATCCTACTGTGGCAGCGTATATGGTGTAACCCCGAAAGCCACATCACCCGCTCCCTCATCACCGAATGTCTTGGTCTAGCGTACTGGAAGAAAATACCTTGGCTCAATTATATTCACAAATTCTTTCTAGATCTTGACTGCGAGCACTACTTCCTTGAACCCCCTTCAATAGAAGATATCTCGAAGAAACAGCTGAAGGAACTATGTATGGGCCACTTATGGGAACTCCGCAACCAAGCTGAGATTACCAAGAAACAAAATGAAAAATCTCGCACACTGCAGACAGGGAAACTCATACAGCCATACCTGACATACTTCCTCTCAAACTATGAAAAGTTTTTAATTACAAGACTCCGGTTCAATCTTTTTTTCCGTCTGGTCTCATTTCCAGAAATGAAGAACTGGTCCAGATACCTGACGAGTTGCCCTTGCGATGGAGTCTCTGAACAATCGACGATACATGTTGTCCTTTTCTGCAAGTACTACAGACTAGCAAGGAAAACATGGATTTTGCCCCTCCTCCGCTCAAGCGGTCTCAGACAATCATATTCAGCACTCTCCTACTTACAATCCCCGAAATCCCCGCATTAAGCAAAAATGATAGCGACCTTTCTTAAAATAGTAATATCAACTCGTCACAAAGTCAACTCCTAAACTTGTATCATTTCCATAACAGTAACCCACTTTGACATCTTTTGTTCGGTACAGCAATGCCAGTTCTGTGATCAATTGCATATTGACTTTTTCTTTTTGATTATGTTTTATCTCTCTGTTTTAAAATGTACTTTTTATGATTATACAAGTTTATAATCGAATAAAAGTTGATGAAATGAACTAATATTACATCCATTCATGCATGCCTATGGTAAAAGGCACATTGGCTGGATGCACAAACTGGCTGCTAGTTATACGGTCAAACAACAAAAATGATTACTTCAATTGAGTTGTGCACAATTTTCCACATTTATTTTTCATGGTCTGGAGGCTGATGATGATGATAAGTGGAGCACACTGATGAGAACTGATCAGTAGCTCCCTGGAGGGTGTTTCCGTGAGGTGCCTCCTCACTTTTCACACACTTTTTTGGTGGGTGGACGGGAGAAATTGTGAGAAGTGAGAAACACTCACAGTATAGTTCCTGGAGGAAATAGACACATAAAGATTTTAAGAGGGATAGTAACACCCTGACAGTACAGGAATGTGGAGCTAGTACTTGAAGTATGTTCACCATTGAGCGATGTGGGGGATGTTCATGATGTTTTATCCCGAAAATAAAGAGCAGGTTTTTGTGATAAATAAGTTGTGAGTGGAGGGCAACCTGCGTCATTTCCCTCTGTAGCTCCTTTTTGTGAAGGATGGGGATAAATCATACATGTAAGCCTATTGCAAAGGCACCCCGGCTGAATGCAGGAAATGGCTGCCATCCACATGGTCAAACCACAAGCGAGCAAGGATGCATGGGGAACAAAGAACACTTGCAATCCTGTGGCCAAGGCATACTGGCTCGATGCACAAAATGGCTGTGTGCCACATGGTCAAACAAAAACAAGAAGCAAGGAGGCATGGGGAACAAAGAACACATGCACGCCTATGTCAAAAGCACACTGGCTGGATGCACAAAATGGCTGCCAACCACATGGTAAAAAAAAAACAGTGAGCAAGGAGGCATGGAGTCAAATAAGTAAATATTTCAAATGTAATAAACATGGAGAAAATGAATTCAACTACCCAACATTGTTTATTTACAAAAAATGAAAAATTACATTGAAAAACATAACTAAGAGCCCGATGTAGGTAAAAGTCATTTACCGATTTTTAAATACTGATTTTTACCGAATCGGTATTCTGAAATCGGTAAATGAGATGTAGGGAAAAAAAATCGGTAAAATACCAAATCGGTAAAAATCGGTATCGGGTTTCGATACTTACCGAATCGGTATTTACCGAATCGGTAAATACCGAATCGGTAATGGCAATACAACCCTATGGGCCAAAAGGCCAATAGGAATGCATTGGAAATACCGAATTGGTATCTACCGAATCGGAAAATACCGATTCGGTAAATACCTTTTCGGTAAATACGGAATCGCCAAGCAAGTAAAAGTGAAACTAATTAAAACAGCCAATGAGGTGGAACCACCCTCCCCCACCCTACCAGGGAGTGGCTACCCAGGCAGGTGCAACTCATTAGAGCTTTCTGGAGAGGCAGCCAGAGCTGAGCAGTGAGAGAGAGAGCAGCAGGGAGAGTGTTAGCTGATTTTGCAGACTGTGGAAATGGCAAGCAGCACAGAGAGCCAGAAGGCTGAAAGGAAGCGCAAACTGAAGTTTAGCAGCATGGAGCTTCAAGTACTGGTGGAGGAGGTGGTGAGGGTACACAGACAGCTCTTTGGGAGGCAGTCCCTCACAGTCCCAGAGTCTGCCAAGAGGAAACTGTGGAGTGCCATAAGTGAGAGGGTCAATGCTGTTGGTGTGACCCCCAGGAGCCTAGAGGACTTAAAGAAGGGGTTCTTTGACATCCGGAGCCTCACCAAGAGAAAATTGGCAGAGCTTCACAAGCAGGCAGGTGTGCCCGGTGGAGGCAGGAACCCCGCGCCCCCCCCTAACTGACCTGGAGGAACTGGTGGCCACAACCATCGAGACGGAGAGTGTCGAGGGAGTAGGGGACATGGACAGCTCAGCCAGAGCTACAGCAAAAGGTAAGAAGCATGCGCAGCATGACACACCCAACCAGACACCTCCCCTTTAGCCTCAATGTACAGCCAAACCCCAGTCCAGTACTGCTAGCACCATACATGAGCAAAGCATTATGGGAAATGTAGTCAGCTAATGTAGGACCATTTGTCAGTGCACATTAATCAGCAAGGCACTTGAAAAAAATTCAGAGTAATGAAAGTGATATGTGCAATGCTTTTATTGTAGTGACTGTAAGACATTTGCACTCAGTTCACAAACGCTTCTTTATACCTAGGGGCAACATCAGGCAGTGGAGCATCAGCTGCACAAGGGACAGCTCCAGCGACGGCGGAGAGTGTGGTGGCAGGGCCAAGCACCATGGATGCCTCACAGGAGGAGGAAGACAGCAGTGCCATGGTCCATGAGGACGACCCTGTACATGCCCTCTTATTTCCCCACTCCCCCAACTATCACAATCCCCCCCATTGCAGTTCTCACCTGAGAACTCCCCCTCACGGTCCCAGCCAGCACCTGCGACATTACCAGCCAGGAGGAGTATTGTGGCCCCAATGACAATCATGGCGGGAGCTGAGGGTCAGGCACCAGCACCCACACCAGCGACTCCTGTAGCACAGCAGTCCACCCAGCAGGCCAGCACCAATCGCCGCCGCCCACGCACTCCCAGCAGTGCAGATCCATCAGGAGAGGGCACAGTGTTCCATGGCCTTGAGGGCAGCATGGTGCGCATCCAGCGCATGCAGGCAAAATCCATTCTGGCATGCCAACGCCAATTGCGGGCACACAACCTGCAAATGGGAGAAATGGGCAAGGGCATTGGTGAGTCGGTGGCAAGCAACAAGGAGATAGCTCAAACAAACAGAGACATTGCTACTGGAATGGCACGCATGACCACCGCCAACACACAGCTTTGTGCCAAGATGGAAACAACTGAGCACACAAGGCGCAGGGATGCCCGTGTCCAAAACAGGGCAATTAACCGGCTTGCCACCGCGACATCCCAGCTATGCCGCCGAGGGGTAAACATGCAAGTGAGCATGACACAAAACACCGGGGAGGTGACCAGGGGCATGGCCAGAATCCCCAGTGCCTTGGAGGCCCTGATCATTTCAAATACAGTAGTCAAATCTGCCCTGGACGTGGCTGAGGCTGAGGACAGCAGCAGCCAGAGCAGCCCGGCTAGCGCTGTACTAGAGCCGCGCAGGAGCACCAGGTGCTCCGCAGAGGCTGCTGGCCATGCTGAAGGGGGTGAGCAGCATCCCAGTGGCACTGTGAAGCGCAGGAGAAAATGACTTTGCCAGTGTGGGTGAGCCAACCCGGGGCATTTCCAGTCCCCACCTTTAATTTAATATTTTCATTTGTTGCACATCAGTGCATGAACGTTGTGCCAACATTAAAATATTTTTTTTTCACATCCATAACCTGTCTGTTCATCTGTACTCACTCAGAAATAGTTTTCAGTTATCTCCTCACGTCTGTATCTGCCATCACTTGGTGTAGACACTCCAGCAGGTTGTTTTTGTGGCACAGCAATGTCGTTGTCATGGTCCTTGTAGTCTGACAACTCCACCTCAGTGCCCTTCTTCACCGCAAGGTTGTGCAACATTGCACAGACAGCAATTATCTTACAGCAGGTGATGGGGGTATACTGCCTTGCAGCTCCACTCTTGTGCAAGCCTCTGAACCTGCTTTTCCAGATGCCAAAGGTCCTTTCTACTACATTCCTTGTGCTTTTGTGGGCCCGGTTATATCTCCTTGGCTGGGTGTAGAGGGGTTGAGGTAGGGGGTGAGTATGAATGAGCGGAGGGCATATGCACTGTCGCCTAAAAGGAAAAGGGGTAGATTTACTCACATGCATACATGTACTTCACAGTGCTATTTATGTTATGGGGGTCTGACGATGTGTCTCACCTAGGAGGTATCCTTCGCCAAATTCCCCTGCCGTCAGCCGTGCATAGATGCCACTGTTTTGAAATATGTAGGAGTCGTGGGTACTCCCAGGGAATTTTGCCACCAGGTCAGTGATGGCGCACTTTGCATTGCAAATCACCTGCACATTGATGGTGTGCGTAGACTTCCTATTGCGGTATATGTATTCTGTGGCAGCAGGGGGGCAAATCAGAATGTGCGTGCCATCAATGCAGCCAATGATGTGGGGGAATCGTGCCATCTGCTAAAAGTCTACTTTTGTTTGTACCAGTTCTGCATGTGTTGCAGGGAAAGATATGTATTGTTCCATGCTCTGTATCATGGCGTCAAGGAATTTGTGGAAAAACCTTGACAGGCTGCTCTGGGTCACCCCTCCTACCGCAGCAACTACACTTTGATAGCTGCCAGACGCAAGCAGGTGTAGGCTGCATAGCACCTGCACATGCAGAGGGATGGCGTGTGCCCTTGGGGTGGTGTGCTCCAACAGTGGTTGTAGGTCCCTGATGAGCTCCAAAAGGGTGTCTGAGTCCAACCTGTACCTCTGTAGGATCTCTGCCTCTGTGAGCATAAACAGGGTGATCCTCTGTCTGTAGACCTGCTCCTCTCTCTGCCATTCCCTCTCTCCTTCCTGCTGTAGCCGTAGCTGTCTTGCAATGACATAAAATGCTGCCATCCTGCAAGTTGCATTGCATTTTGGGTCTAATTTTATAGGTTGCAGGTGGTTACCACCTGATTCCAATCCATGGTAAATACCGATGTTTAAATACCGCTTTTGAGCCTAAATCGGTATTTCTGTGCTTCCCTACATCTCTATCAGAGTTTTTGCCTCATCTTATTGTCCGAATCAGTATTTTACCTATTTGGTAACTCTACCGATTCGGTAAATGGTCCGATTCGGCATTTTTAGAAAAAAGGAACAATATCTAGCAAACTACTGATAATTGAATCGCCCTTATGTTGACCTTATATTACATACTATATGCTAACACATAATGATTGACTGAAACAGTGATGTATCAAAAGTATAAGTTATTTTATTTTATATTTCTTGATTTTTTGTTCATTATTTGTTTTCCTTTATCCATTTATAAAAGACATATGTACTTCATATAATTTAACATTCAATAACAATTAGTGTACATACAGATACAAACTAGACAATATCAACAATAGTGCAAAAAAGAAAAGAAAGAAAAAGTAACGAGTGCTATACGATATGTTCAGTCGATGAAAAAGTGAAGAAGGCAAATGCGGTAGAATGGAACACAACGCGTTTCGGCCAAGAGGCCTTCGTCAGGTGGCCGTCATTCGTATATTACATACAACATAACTTCTAATTATTTTGGTTGAGGACACGGTTTTGAGGTTCCAAGGACAATTTGTTTAGCTTTTGGATATTGTGGAATAGTATACTGATGATCTTTACTTGAGAGTCCCTCGTTGACACACAGTTCTAGGAAAGCGATGATCTTAAGTAATTCAAAAAGATATTCTTCTTAGGGATACCAACATGTACTGACCTTTGTGAACTGATCCTGGAGCTAAATTTTGTTTTCCCTCCCGCGTAGACACTCTAACGTCCTTTGTTCACCCCTTCTCGTTAGCTACTTCTGTTTTGCTTCAGCGTTTAGAGAAATACATTTCGTTCTTTAGGTTTCTTGTTATTAGTAGTTAAAGTCGTGGTCTCTCTTGATCATCTGATATCGGTAGAATCTCTTATTTGATGCCGATTCTCCGTAGCCTGGGGTTCTGCTGGTTCACATGTCTCTGGATACCGATGCAAAACAGGGTCCCCAATTTTTCCATAAAATGGTCCGATTCGGTACATTTACCGTTTCGATAACTCTACCGATTCGGTAAATGGTCCGAATCGGTATATTTACCGATTCGGTATGTTAGCGATTCGGTAATTTACCAATGCTGTGTTTTTTCCGAATCGGTATTTTACCGATTCGGTATCTTTACCGATTCAGTGAAATTACCGAATCGGCCGGATTTCGGGCTCCTACATCACAAGGTGCGATACCGCTCGGTAACGGCCGAAAATCGGTATTTTCGCGCGTTACCGATCGGTATTGGGCCACCTACATCGGGCCCTAAGCCCTTACTAAAACTGCAGGCCAAGCCACCACAATACATTTGAAAAATCAAATAAAGTTGCAAATAAAAACTGTGTATGCCCTCTATCAAACAAACAACATCCTTATACAATAGTTTTTTTTTACTTACTTGTGAAATTGCAAATGCAAAGTCTTTTTGTATCCAGGTGTACATATGCAGCAGACAAAGAGAGTGAGCCTTCCAGCTCCAAATCCAAATGAAAAGTGACCATGTGATGTACAAAGCACTGGGAGGAGCCAGTTGAACATGAACAGGAAGTTGGAGTCTCTGGGATACTTCCTTTCTACTGGAAAAGAAAAGTTTGGATATCCATTATGAGAAGGGATGCAATAGAACCCAGAAGTATGAAGGGAGAAAGCCTCATGTTCATCAAGCCCTATTAGCTTTACAAACTAGTTATGACCTGAGAGATGCATGGGGGACGAAATATCCTACGGATGCCGGTTACCCATATTTCTCAAGAAACACTGACAAAATATCGATTTTTCAAAAATCGACCTACACTAACATCGAGTCTCAAACATCGATATCAATAACATCGACTCCCTATACATATTTATATATTAACTAAAATATCGACCCCACATTATTGATGCACAAAAATATTGACTACACTATTATCAATAACAAAATTATCGATTAACATAATATCGCCATTTATTATTAAATATAGTAAAATACAAAAATATCGATAACACTAATATCGACTGCACTTATTTTGACTCTCTAAAAATATCGATAACTCTAAATAAGTATATATTTCTTATATAACCACTACACATCAACACTCTTACTAATACAAACATATAAATATATTTAAAATATTTAAAAAACGTTTAGTAACTTATATATCACATTACTTTCAATATTTTTTATAAGTTATTACTATATTTATATAAACACTCCTTTTATACATACAATGTTTTTCCCTATTATTAATCTATTTTAACTACAAACAATAATTAAATACATTTTTATTAAAACACTTACTATTTGACTATTCCTCTATTTAAACCTTTAAGTAACATATAAGGTAATTCTTTTACTAAAAAAAATTCAAACTAACCAATGGTAACTCTTCTGAACATATGTGACCAATCACAAAGAAACACTAATTAATCATACCCTATATAAACCATTCACAATTATCACTAAAACCTGCAGGCAAGATTCAGCGTGACAACATACTGCCAGTTTTTGGAGCACCCTCTATATTCTTCTGTGCATGAAAATACTACTAAATACTACAAGTAAGTATTCTTATAGCTCTGCTACATAATTATGATCTATTGTAACCTATTACTCATATACTACATTTTAAAACTAAATTTTTCGTTCTGTATCTCCTTTTTCCTACAACAGACTCTACTATACAAAAGAGTTCAACATTGTCTTCAAGAAAATCGACAAATTAACTATAAAAAAGGTATATACCTAATTTTTGTTTTATCTTAAAGCCATTAGACAAATAGTTAAAAGAAAAAATCTTTAAAAACCTGTATCTTCTGTTTTAACTCCTAAACAATTAGTAAACCCAGGTTCTTTTAACGAAATAAGTAAAACTGCTTTTATAAAAAATGTCACTTATTTTTTTTTACTTAAATAACATTTGTAAAAATACTATACTTTTTCTCAAAACAGATAACAGAACTACAAAAAGCAGCTAATTCTAATCCAAGAACAGACATTCAGCAACTAACCATAAACACTTGGTAAGTACAAAATGCAAACAGATATACTCATTGTATGCTCTAAAACATGGACAATGTTAATACTTGACTTTGTTACTACTTCTGTTAGTATTTTCTTAAAATGTTCTCTTTTGTAATCCCTAAAAAGTAACTTTCTCATTATGAAAGGTTACACACTAGCAAATGTCTAACCAAAATACACAAATATACAAATCCTATAACATAGTTTACTTTCTTTCTACAGACCTATAAAAAATAGAAACCCATCTGACTGAAAATACATCTACTTTCTAAAGCTACTACTTTACTGTTGGTAAGTAAGAAGCTACAAATAGTACATGTTTTATTTAAAATGGTAATAATGTTACAAAATTTCCTAATATTTTGAATGTAACTTTTGTAGATAAAAGAAAACAAGAATGACAGAAGATGCAAGATTTAATACATCTCAGAAAGGAAAATTTTTATTATGCTATATGGGTTATACTTATACTCAGGAGAAACAAAAAGACCTTTAAGTTAATTGGAAATGTACTAAGTATTACTCTAACAAATGCTATGGGCGTGCTACTACCAGAGAAACAAGTGTCATTAATACTACTGAACATAACCATCCACCTAACATCTCAGAAATCGAGGTTAGATCCACTCTAGAAAATATAAAAGAATTAAGTAGCACATCTGACCTACCAAATAGCGTAATTCTAAAAGAATTACTACCTAGAGTACCCAGAGAAGCAAGAGGTCAGTTACCATCAATTGCTTCAATAAAAAGAACCATAGCTAGGACCAAAAAATCCAGTGGACCCACAATACCAATACCTAAAACTTTTGAGGAAGTCATTATTCCACCTGAACTTACCATCACACATAATGACGAACCTTTTATCTTCTATGATAATCATAGCAAAGATAAAAGGATAATCATGTTTGCTACAAATAACAACCTTAAAAAATTAAAAGAAATTTAAACATGGATGATGGATGGCACTTATACCATATGCCCTAAACCATTCTATCAATTGTATACAATACATGGGCAATATCATAATACCTGTATCCCATTCATCTACTGTTTGTTACCAAACAAACAAACAGCAACTTACACAGAAATATTGCACAAAATCAAAGAACAAACATCAGACTACTTTCCACTAAAAATAATAATAGACTTAGAACAAGCTATGATTAATTCCATTCTTAAAACATATCCACACACATCCATACAAGGATGTTACTTTCATTTTAACCAATGTCTATGGAGACATTTACAAAAATCTACACTTAGTGTTGAGTATGCAACCAATATTACCTTTGCATACCAAATAAAACACCTAATAGCTCTGGTATATGTGCCAATAACTGACGTGGCTGAACATTATAATCTGTTAATTGAAAGTCCTGTCTACACACAAAACGAACAAAAACTTGCTCCACTTTTAAATTACTTTGAGGACAACTGGGTAGGGAGACTACATAGGTCAGGCCACAGACGCCAACCTAAATTCTTAATTCCTGGTGGAATGTATATCTACCAACCCTAAACCAAGAAGCCAAAACAAATAACGCAGTTGAAGGTTGGCATAATGCCTTCCAATCTTCTACTGGACGAAGAACTCCCACACTACACAAACTACTCACAGCAATCCAAAAAGAGCACAGTTTTCAAGAATTATGAATGGAGCAATCTGTCTTACAACTAAAACCCAAACTCTCAAGACAAACTGCTCAAATGTATTAATATTTACAACAGCAAGTACAACTTTACCCTACAACAAGAGGACTAGAATACTTAAAAATGATAGCCAAAACATTATAGTAACTAAATCTAAGGGTCAAAATCCTCAAATATCCTGAAATATGAAACCACACATAATATAATATAATCATTTTTTCATTATTTTGTCTAATATATTTATTTTCTTAATTATATATAGACAAAATGATTATCTAAGTATATTAAATACATTTCATAACAACACTTTTCCCACCCCAAAAAAATATTAATAATAATTCACTTACCTTTCACAGCAACATCATAAGCAAATCCAATAATCCATTACAATCCATATAGTGAGAAATTCTCAAAAATAGAAATATAAATACCCTATAAAATGTAAAAATACAACTGTGCAAAATCCATCCAGCATCCAAATAAATCGATTGTTCCAAATCCATTAAAAAACCCGAAAATAATGTAAAAATGTAATAAACGCTCCAGGAAACCCGAAAAATAAAGGAAGTATACTATACATCTCAGTTCAAACAACTGAAACACACTTCCTTTGATAAAAAAAATGTCACAGCTCGGAAACGGAAATAGCTGTATCCAAATACCTAGAAGAAAAATTTAAACAATCCCACCCACATAACACTTATAAATATAGCATTAAATATAAACATTACATACTTGCTTTTTTTTAAAAATAGCCAAATCCTAGCACAAACTCACTAACTCCAACTACTTCAAACAACAAAAAGCCTCAATAACCGAAAAAAGTATTGACTCAACTCCATACTATCTAAATACTCATACAGTAATCCACAACCCCTAAATAACAAACGACTACCTTCAAAACTTAGATAAAATTCTTAAAATATATCTAAATACACTCTTACCTGCTCAGACGTGAAGCTGCTTCCAACCGCGACCTTCACTCTCCCAAAATGACCCAAAAAGACAATGAGCGGTTACAAAATAAAAGACCCAAATAATACAGTAATGTAAAAAATAGTGCAATACATGCCCAAAACATTTATTTTACTGTGAAAAATAATGAAAAAATGTTCAAATACACTTACCAACATGTTCAAATATATATGTATTTTTAAAACTTACAAATGTATTATATTAATACTTTTAATATTTATCACATTAAATATTAATCAATTGTAATATTTAATTTAATATTTATTAAAAAATAATATGATAAAAATTTCTAATTTACTATCTATTTCTTTTGTATGAATTTTTTAACAACATGACTAACGTAAAAATTATTTTTATTAAAAATTATTTTTTAATATTAATAATTTTACAACATACAAAAAATTGTATAATTTACAAACATTCTGATAATGATGTTAATGGTATGATGTACAATATTATTATTATCAAAATATCTTTATACAAATGTGAATTCTTTTATAACATAATTTCTACAGCATTGGATTATATTTACAAATGAAAAAGATTTATTTCATTATCAATGTATAATTATTTAAAAATATGTCAAATTATTTTTAAATGTATGTATAGTATTTCTCATTGCATAATCGTGAACTACATTTTTTTCTATGTGCCTAAAATGTACTTTCCTAAACAACTACTCAAAAATGTTATTTTTGTAATTACATTGTACTTATAATTTTTATTCATTACACTATACATTGATTTGTAATACATATATAATGTACTTAATTTGAAATGTTAAAAAAAATAAAAATTTGTTTGAAAAACAACTGTGTGATTTTCATCTTGTAGCTATTGAAAATTCATTATTAAAATTATTACAAATACTTTTTTATTATAATTTACAATCTATAAAGATATACAACATTTAATTAGGGTAGATGATGGATACTGAACCTATTTATTTTACTATTCCATCTCCAATCTACATTTAATTAGTGTAGGTGCTGGACACTGAACCTATTTAAATTACTATTCCAACTCCAATCTACATTTAAATAGGGTAGGTGCTGGACACTGAACCTATTTAATTTACTATTCCAACTCCAATCAACATTTAATTAGGGTAGGTGCTGGACACTGAACCTATTTAATTTACTATTCCAACTCCAATCTACATTTAATTAGAGTAGGTGTTGGACACTGAACCTATTTAATATACTATTCCAACTCCAATCAACATTTAATTAGGGTAGGTGCTGGACACTGAACCTATTTAATTTACTATTCCAACTCCAATCTACATCTAATTAGGGTAGGTGTTGGACACTGAACCTATTTAATTTACTATTCCAACTCCAATCTACATTTAATTAGGGTAGGTGCTGGACACTGAACCTATTTAATTTACTATTCCAACTCCAATCAACATTTAATTAGGGTAGGTGCTGGACACTGAACCTATTTAATTTACTATTCCAACTCCAATCTACATTTAATTAGGGTAGGTGCTGGACACTGAACCTATTTAATTTGCTATTCCAACTCCAATCAACATTTAATTAGGGTAGGTGCTGGACACTGAACCTATTTAATTTACTATTCCAACTCCAATCTACATTTAATTAGGGTAGATGTTGGACACTGAACCTATTTAATTTACTATTCCAACTCCAATCTACATTTAATTAGGGTAGGTGCTGGACACTAAACCAATTAAATTTACTATTCCAACTCCAATCATCATTTAATTAGGGTAGGTGCTGGACACTGAACCTATTTAGTTAACTATTCCAACTCCAATCAACATTTAATTATGGTAGGTGTTGGACACAGAACCTATTTAATTTACTATTCCAACTCCAATCTACATTTAATTAGGGTAGATGCTGGACACTGAACCAATTAAATGTACTATTCCAACTCCAATCCACATTTAATTAGGGTAGGTGCTGGACACTTAACCTATTAAATTTACTATTCCAACTCCAATCAACATTTAATTAGGGTAGGTGCTGGACACTGAACCTATTTAATTTACTATTCCAACTACAATCTACATCTAATTAGGGTAGGTGTTGGACACTGAACCTATTTAATTTACTATTCCAACTCCAATCAACATTTAATTAGGGTAGGTGCTGGACACTGAACCAATTAAAAGTACTATTCCAACTCCAATCAACATTTAATTAGGGTAGGTGCTCGACACTGAACCTATTTAATTTACTATTCCAACTCCAATCTACATTTAATTAGAGTAGGTGCTGGACACTGAACCTATTTAATTTACTATTCCAACTCCAATCAACATTTAATTAGGGTAGGTGTTGGACACTAAACCTATTTAATTTTATATTCCAACTCCAATCATCATTTAATTAGTGTAGGTGTTGAACACTAAACCTATTTAATTTACTATTCCAACTCCAATCTACATCTAATTAGGATAGGTGTTGGACACTGAACCTATTTATTGTACTATTCCAACTCCAATCTACATTTAATTAGGGTAGGTCCTGGACACTGAACCAATTAAATTTACTATTCCAACTCCAATCATCATTTAATTAGGGTAGGTGCTGGACACTGAACCTATTTAATTTACTATTCCAACTCCAATCTACATTTAATTAGGGTACGTGCTGGACACTGAACCTATTTAATTTACTATTCCAACTCCAATCTACATTTAATTAGGGTAGGTGCTGGACACTGAACCTATTTAATTTACTATTCCAACTCCAATCAACATTTAATTAGGGTAGGTGCTGGACACTGAACCAATTTAATTTACTATTCCAACTCCAATCTACATTTAATTAGAGTAGGTGTCGGACACTGAACCTATTTAATTTACTATTCCAACTCCAATCAACATTTAATTAGGGTAGGTGCTGGACACTGAACCTATTTAATTTACTGTTCCAACTCCAATCTACATCTAATTAGGGTAGGTGTTGGACACTGAACCTATTTAATTTACTATTCCAACTCCAATCTACATTTAATTAGGGTAGGTGCTGGACACTGAACCTATTTAATTTACTATTCCAACTCCAATCAACATTTAATTAGGGTAGGTGCTGGACACTGAACCTATTTAATTTACTATTCCAACACCAATCTACATTTAATTAGGGTAGGTGTTGGACACTGAACCTATTTAATTTACTATTCCAACTCCAATGTACATTTAATTAGGGTAGGTGCTGGACACTGAACCTATTTAATTTACTATTCCAACTCCAATCAACATTTAATTAGGGTAGGTGCTGGACACTGAACCTATTTAATTTACTATTCCAACTCCAATCTACATTTAATTAGGGTAGATGTTGGACACTGAACCTATTTAATTTACTATTCCAACTCCAATCTACATTTAATTAGGGTAGGTGCTGGACACTGAACCAATTAAATTTACTATTCCAACTCCAATCATCATTTAATTAGGGAAGGTGCTGGACACTGAACCTATTTAATTAACTATTCCAACTCCAATAAACATTTAATTATGGTAGGTGTTGGACACTGAACCTATTTAATTTACTATTCCAACTCCAATCTACATTTAATTAGGGTAGATGCTGGACACTGAACCAATTAAATTTACTATTCCAACTCCAATCCACATTTAATTAGGGTAGGTGCTGGACACTTAACCTATTAAATTTACTATTCCAACTCCAATCAACATTTAATTAGGGTAGGTGCTGGATACTGAACCTATTTAATTTACTATTCCAACTCCAATCTACATCTAATTAGGGTAGGTGTTGGACACTGAACCTATTTAATTTACTATTCCAACTCCAATCTACATTTAATTAGGGTAGGTGCTGGACACTGAACCAATTATATTTACTATTCCAACTCCAATCATCATTTAATTAGGGTAGGTGCTGGACATTGAACCTATGTAATTAACTATTCCAACTCCGATCAACATTTAATTATGGTAGTGTTGGACACTGAACCTATTTAATTTAATATTCCAACTCCAATCTACATTTTATTAGGGTAGATGCTGGACACTGAACCTATTTAATTTACTATTCAAACTCCAATCAACATTTAATTAGGGTAGGTGCTGGACACTAAAACTATATAATTTACTATTCCAACTCCAATCATCATTTAATTCGGGTAGGTGCTGGACACTGAACCTATTTAATTAACTATTCTAACTACAAAGTACTATTAATTAGAATAAGTGCTATACACAGAACCATAAAATCGAATATTAAACATAAAATATAAAAGTAAATGTATCACTAATATGTAGAAAATTATTTTTTTAACATATTTTTAACTTATTTTTTTTAAAAATACATACAAGTTTAATATTTCATATAAACTTGTCATAACACTACACACCCTAATCCCCTATAATCACTAGAACACAGTACCAAACATTATTTATCTATTTTTATTGTAAAAAAAAATGTTAATATTATTTTTAAAATTATAAAATTTAAACACATTTTGTTAGTTTATATTTCATTTTTTTTAAATTATTAACAAATGTATCTATATATTTTTTAAAACACTACCCACCCTTATCCCCTACAAACCCTATAAACCACTACCAAACATGTAATGTAAAATGTCATTAAAAAGTCAATTTTAATTTAAAATGGTAAAATGTATTATTATTTTTTTAAATAATTTAAAATGTTCATAAAATGTTTCTTTTATTTTAAATTTTTTATAAATAAATATTATTACACTACCCACCCATAACCCCTATAAACCCTATAACTCACTACTAAACATCAAAAATATGTTAAAAATAAGTTTTTTTAAAATGTATAAAAAATTTCGAAAAATATTCAAAATTACAATTTTAATTTCTAATTTGAAATTTATAATTAATTTTTTTTTTCCAAACATACTTTTTAATACAATAATCACCCTTATCCACTATAAACCCTATAACACACTACCAAACATAAAATTTAATTTCAAATTTATAAAGAAAAATGTTGCTAAGATTTACAAATTATTTTCAAATTCGAAATTTTATTTCTAAATTTTAAAAAATTTCAAAATTTTTTTAAATATTTTTTTATACACTTTTTAAAACACTACCCACCCTTAACCCCTATAAACCCTGTAACCTGCTACTCAACATTAAATAAAAATTAAATTATACATTATTAATTAAATAATATTAACAACTTCTTCTCTATATTTTAATTATTTTTCCAATTATATTTATTATTACTACTATTATTATTTTTTATAATATACATTTTAAAACACTACCCACCCTTATCCCCTATAAACCCTACATCCCGCTCCTAAAAATTTTACATACTTTATTTCACTAATAATTAATACTAAAAATTGATATACCTAACATTTTACACTATAAATACTTTACATACATTAAAAATAACACTATATAAAATGTCGATATTTTTTCTTATCGATATTTTTGACTTCGATATTTTCTGTTGCAAAATTAATGTCCTCGATATTATTTATACACACATAAATCGATATTTTTTATATCAATATTTCTGTTATCGATATTACTTACCTTCGATTTTACTAACTCAATATTTTAGTTAGTCGACATTACCAACTCGATATTTTGACTGTGTACCATTTCTCAAACCCCCACAAGAATTATTTTAGGCTTGATTACTTTTTTGGGTCCTCCTCTTTGACCTCAACTGTGAGAATAAAGAAATTACCCAATCTTTTATCAGACCACAATCCCTTAGGAATGGATTTACTGCTTCAGAATCTAGATTGCCGACCGGTAAGGTGGACATTTCATAGGTCACTGCTAGCTAATGAGGACTATCTCAAATATATAAAAAAATGGGCTATTGAATAATATGAGATTAACCATCATAGCTCTTCCCGCAATGTAGTATGGGATAGTTTTAAAACAGGTCTCCGGGGAGAAACAATCGGATTTGTGGGGAAAGCTATAAAACAAGAGAAGAAGGAAATGAATATACTGATATCTGAATTAGGAGAATTTAAAAAAGAATATATAAAGGCACTCAGACAAAATCAAGGGAGAGATGAACTTATACTATGACAAAAGATAGCAATCACAAAATCCAAATTAAATGACTATTATACCAAGAAAGGAGCAGCTATTTTTCAATCTTCGGTAACCAGCGAAGACTTAGTGAAGAAATGCGGCTAGAGATGGATATACAGCAATACAGGAGGAAATAACTCCTTTACTGCTAGATTTTTTTTTGGAGTACAGTATAGAGGGATCTCCCCAGAGTCCTGGCAAAGAACAGATATTGTTATGTTTCTTAAAAAGGGGAAACCCGCAGACAATCCTGCATCGTATAGACCTATATCCCTTATGAATGCGGATACAAAGCTATATTCATAAATCTTAGCCACTAAGCTTTGGGGATCATAGCCCATTTAGTCTCACCATGGCAACACGGTTTTGTACCAACGAGGGGCACAACAGATCACATCAGATGTGCCATAGCCCTATTCGACATCAAGGAGACAACGGGTGGGAAGATGGCTATGATCCTCCTGGATGCTGAGAAGGCATTTGATCGTGTGGCATGGCAGTATCTCTGGACAACTATGGAACAGAGGGGATTTGGATCAGGTATATTGACTGCTATACAGGCAATGTACTATAAACCATATGCTAGACTAAATATAATGGGCCAGGAGTCAACTGCCATCGATATTGCATGAGGGACGAGACAGGGGTGTCCCTGTTCTGGAATATTATTTGCTCAGTATATCAATATCTTTGTAGAGAAAATTCTTCAAGATAAGATTATATCCCCAGTTAAGTGCAATGGGCATGATACAAAAATAATGGCCTATGCTGACAATCAAGCAATTGTAACCATGGATCCAGAAAAAGCAATGCCACAAATTCAAAAACTAGCTGATGAATACAGCCGAAAATCAGGTTATCTGCTAAACGCGGGGCAAACTCAGATCTTATGTAATTTTAAAACTCCATGTAATGATCCTCGAAGGTTAACTGAGGTAATCTATCTCGGTATCTATATTACCAGCAATATGGAGGCCATCTGGAAAATAAACATGGCACCAATAATCAATAAGATTAGTGTAGATCTGTGCCGTCTAGATAAACTCCAGCTATCACTTATAGGTTGCTGCAATATCCTGAAAATGGTCATGCTCCCTAAAATTTGATATATATGTTCAGGTCTATCCCAATAGAAATTGAAGATCACTTTCTAAAAAAATAGACAGTATATTTAGTAATTTCCTTTGGAAGTACTCTAAAAATCGGCACTCCCTTAGATTGAATAAATAAATAATTATTAGAAATGCAAAACAGTTGTTTAGAAATTTTACAAAATTGTAAAGTATAAATTTAATAAAAGCAATAAATATATAGAATTGTTTAATATAGTCTGAGAAAATATGATAAAATAAGTTGAAATATGTATGTACAACAATGCAACAATGTAACAAATGTAAAAAACTGTTAGAAAATTGAAAATAAAAGTGGAAAATATGCAACATGGAATAGTAATTAAATAAAATTAGGGCTCCCGGTTTAATGGTATTTATTTTTTTGACATTTGCTTAAGTATTTATCCATATTTATTTTTTGCTAATTTTATCTGTCTTTATCCATATTTATTTTGGGTTCATGAAAAAATGAATTTGAAACTGGTATAATTCCACATTTATTTAATCAATAAATGTTCACTCAAGCGTGAATATTTGGCAGGTTTTAAGGATGTGAACACTCACAGAATTCAATGCACTTATATGAAAATATGCAAAGCTCACTACCAACCTTGTGCGTATCAACTGCTGTTTAAGTTTCTTTACTAAAATGCCTTTCTTTTTTTAACACCCTTACACATCAATCCACAGAGCTATTGTCCCGGCAGTCATGTCATACAGTATTTAGAATCAATCAAAAAGCAACGCAATTTCCGTTTTTATCAAATTTAAAAATAAATGGTATTACTCAGTTTTATATGAATGATTATTTTATATATATATGTAAAACCAAAATAAATGCACACTCAGAGAATACACTCACAGGCAGTTGTTCATAATTTTACCCTGCCGGTTGGCACAATACTATGAGTAGGAACTTCATTCAATTCAGTCAAAGTCTCAAAAGCTTTTGACATGAAAGCTTATATCTAGTAGGATAGGAAGTCTGTAACGTATACATGTATTATCTAGGCACCTCCAATGTTAAACACGGTGTCATTAAAGTTGTGCCCTTTCACATTAAACCCCGATTCTGATAGGGTTAGGAAATCTACCCAATCAATTCGGTTTGGAAATGGTTTCCAACCGACTCTGATCGGGAGAGTCCGAACGACCGAGTATGATGCATCCAAATGCTTCCAGATACAATTCAATTCATGAAGCTTTATTCGGTACATGTAAATGACCATAAAAGCACAAAGCATAAATGACAAATACAGCAGTTCAAAAAATTTACAAGTAATATTAACAGTCGTCATTCATTAAAAACACATACTTTTCCTGGAATTGATGCAATGATTAAAAAACATTGCAGTATAAAAACAGACGTCTGCAGATCGCAGATTAAAAATTAAGTTCATAGCCTGCTTAACTGTGCGTACACCATATTTAACAAACATAGGTTTCAGAAAGGTAGTACGAAAATTCATGTACAGTTTACAGAACAGCAAAAAGTGCAAAGTGCTCTGGATAGACACGCCATCACACATATATGGCCCAGTCGGGTGTTTCTTGATGTTCTGCTGGGCCACTAAATAGTGCGCCATACCAAATCTAAGTCTAGTAAGCACAAATTTATGTGAAGGACTAGTCACCAAGGTTAAATAAATAGGAAAACCTTCCACAGAGCTGTATCTATTGTAAAACATGACAGTGGACAAGGATCCAGAGGCTAATGCCCGCTTCCTTTCCGTAAATGCCAAGAATTTGCCTTTCAGCTCGGCTTTAGGAATCCTAGATGCTGCACTGGGTTCGGTTAAAATATTCAAATTAAATATGTCTGAAAAACAAACAACAACATATTTAACCCAGGGTATCTCAAGGTATTTATCCAATAATAAACAATCCGCGATTATAGATCTGTTAAATGACTTCTCATCCTTAAGCCAAATAGAGCGCCAAATCATTAGTGGCCTACGCGATAACAGATCAATCAAATAGTTGATAGCTAATTCTCCATGGATTATTTCGGTAGGAGCGGAGGTTGGTAAAGACATGAGCTTTTTTAGGAAAGAATTTTCCTCCAGCTGCAGATTATAATCGCAACTGTGGCCCCATACTCCCGCCCCATACATTGCTATGGTGACACATCTAGCCCGATAAATCTTGAGCATATCCCTGGTACGTCGATCCCCGACCTTTGCAGCAAATCTAAAAACACCATGGGCATTCTTTGCCATTTTATTCAGAATATTATTACATTCGTTGGTCCATTTCCTGTCCTTGGAGAAGGTTATACCAAGGTAACAAAATGTGTCAACCTGCTGCACCTTTTTACTGTCAATATAGAAAACATTTAAAAATGTACTTTTAGCCCCACAGGTCATTGTGTGTGTTTTCCCTTTATTAATGATTAGTTTTCTATCCTTAATAAAGGAAGAAAAACTGTCCATTAGTCGCTGTAATCCCACAGGGGTTCTGGAAGGCAAAACAGCGGCATCGGTGTACAATAACACCGGCACCGGGGCACCTTTAATCTGGGGGGCGTCTGCATTAACTTTTTTTAAGATAGCATCAACCCATTAATAAATAATATAAAAAGAAGGGGGGCCAGAACACAGCCCTGCCTGATTCAACTTTTAACACTGAATTTTGGGGTGCATTCTCCTCTAGTTCCAAAGCGCACGCTAGTTTGCAATTTCTCATACAACCTTGCGAGAAAGAAAATTATGCCATCAGGAGCTCCTAACTTCAACAGGGTTGGCCATAAGATAGAATGGTCTACCATATCGAAAGCACTACTCAGGTCTGCAAAACAGAGGTAGAGTGAGCCAGGTTTAGCTTCAGTATATTTCCCGATCAGTAAATCAAGATTGATGCACTGGTCGAGTGTGCCCCGACCCTTCCTAAATCCATACTGGCTGTCAGCCAGAATGCCCTCCTGCTCGACCCACTGCTCTAGTCTAACGAGCATGACTCTGCTCATGATCTTTACTGAGGAGTCAAGAAGAGAAATGAGGCGATCATTTTTGGCATCTGACCTACTCCCCTTTTTGTAAATTGGCACTACAATAGAATCTCCCCAGGTTGCAGGGGCTTCAGTACTCACGGCTGCATTAAAAACAGTGGCCAAAAAAGGTCCCCAAATCTCTGGTGCCGCTTTGTACACATCGATGGGCACCCCATCTGGGCCCTGGGCTTTCCCTCCCTTACTAGCACGTATGCCGCGTTCAACCTCACTTACCGAGATATCCAACGGCAAGACAGCCCATCCATGGGGGTCAATATCTACAGTTCTATTAGAATCAAAGATGTTAGAGAAATGGACTATCCATCCATCACTCGATACATTAGAGGTTAGCTCAGGTGTCCTTTCTCCCTTAAGGAAAGAAGAGTTAACCGTGCCCCAAAACAAAGTACTATTCGATAACTCTGCTGCTTGATTGAAGGAGTCCCACGCCTGCTGCTGTAACTCGCTCTTCCTCTGTTTCAGTGCACACTTATATTCAAATCTTAGTTTCATGATTAGATTATTGTCCCTAGGCTTTTTTGTTAGGGCCTGTTTCAGATCCATTAGTGTGGCGGTACAGTGATGATCGAACCAGCTCGGTCCATTTCTACACTGCCCGCTGCTGCGTCCGGTGAACGTGGCATCAATAGATTTATTAATATCATGGAAAGAGGATAAAACCTTCTCATGATCAGATCTATTTTCCAGGATGGAGACAATGTCCTCCAGAGTCTCCTTGACAATAGTGCTGATTAATTCATGGGCTCTGTCTCCTACCCATCTTAATCTAACACCATTGGTCCTGTGGGGTTCTACGTTGGTGAGTGTACTACCTACTTTGACTGAGCTACCAACCCAAAAAGTAGTGTCCAGAATAATACAATTGTGGTCCCTTAATGAAGTTACATCAATTCTAGGCGGAGCACAGCAAGAAATAATATTAGAAGAGACAATCACTTGATCAATTACAGAACTGGTATGCCGATTTTTAAAGGTGGGGATGGATAGACCATTTACATCTTTACTATAGTCCAGGATTTCCAGGTCATAGCAGCCCATGAGCTTATGCAATGCTTCCCTATAGCTGTTATGCCCGAAATGCAGGTCGTCCCATCCGGCATTATTAGTGACCCCACAGACTTTTAGTGATGACAGTTCACATAAAGCGATGTTAAAATCCCCTTCCCAAATAAAATCAAATACAACATTCACTTCCAAACATAAATTTTCAATGGCACCTGCCAGGTCTGTCACTACTTTAGCCCTGGTGTTATCAAAAATATTGTTATAATAATCAATAGGATATTGCGGTCTTTGTCCTCAGTAAGCCAGAGAATCTGCACGTGGTCACCCACAGTTATATACTTTCTAACCACAATCGGGCGAAGAATCGATACTAATATCAATAAACCACTTTTCGCTCTCCCTGGTCCCACATCCTGCGCTGGTAGGTTATAGGGCACAAATCCCTCATAACTAACCTCATCCCTGCAACATGTTTCTTGGAAACAAAGAATGTCGTAGGTATTAATAAAATGAAGCCAACCCAAGTCATTCCCCTTGGATTTTAATCCTGCCACATTCCAACTAACAATCGTAGTCCCTTTACCACTTGTACCAACACTATCAGGCATCATACAATGATTTTGATTTTGATTTTGACCCTCACCCTCATTCTGGTTTCTATTACTTGTGTCCCCACACTCCTTGATCACACTTGAATCAGCCACCAGTATTGACTCAAATGTGGAATTTAACTCGGATGCCATCGTATTATCTTCTATAACATCCCAACGGGGACTAGTGGCCTCCTGGGGATGGGGCTGACATTCCTGTTAAAGTCAGTCATTTACATCTAGAGAATTCAGAGCCTGAAAACGATTTTGCATATTAATATCAAAAAAAGGCCTATGAATGGAAGGATAGGGTCTGCTTTTTTTTACTATCATAAGAGGTAGGGTTAAGGTGGCTATAAAAGAAGCCAAGTGACCGGGCACACACATTATTGTCAGTGGTCGGTAGGGAGGCAGCTCTAAGAAGTACGGTGGCAGCATGTTTTGGGTGTTTGAAATTTACAATGACACAATCTCCCCTACAACTCTTCCCAGAACTCCCTATACAGTTGACCCTTCTGGTAGTTAAAACTTGGTCAGAAAAAGCAGTCGGAAAACCACATTGTCTATGCAACCAAGAAACCGTTTTATTTTCTAAAGATTTGTGTGTTTCTTGTTTGCTCATGGTTTCAGGGGGTGGTACATTAGTTAAAACTACCACATATGGTGCACAATCAGGGGGTAGGTTAATAGAGCGCCTTCGCCTTACTTCAGTCCACCCTACCTTGCTCTCTGGTGGTGTTACAACCTGTTTTTCTTGACCGACTACTTGGGGGGATTCTGTACAGCTATCTCACTAGCACATGCACCTGCCCCACCTCCAAGAGGAGCTTCTTGGTTAACGTCACTACTCTTTGTAGGAACCATTAAGCTACTCGCCTAACCAATATACTTGTTCAGTAGGCCTCCTAATCTATTTACCTCTGCAGACATCCGGTCGAGTTGGGCCACTAGAGGTTTGAATATACCTTTTATCTTTGAATCAATGATACTGACTAGATGGTTAAATTGTTCAGTATCCAATTTTACAGCGCCATCTTTGGCCATGGTATCATCATCCTCAGCTATATTATAGGGGGGGGGGGGGTAACTGCTCTTTTCCTGGTGTTACGAGTAACCCCACGTTTGGTCTGAATTTTCCTGCATGCTCTAACCACTCTGGGAGCAGGGGTTAGAGAACGCTGTACTGTAGTGTCTATAGAGTCATCCAACTCGGCTTGGGTGGAAGTGGACTGCTCACTCACTTCCTTGACTGATAGGTCCAGGTTATTATGGTTACAACTATCATCAAGCGCCAGAGGAACAGGGGAAGTACGCAGGGTATGGGACAGGGGAGGACTACTTAGTCCTAACGACATTCCCCTTTCACTATTATTTTGCTAACAACCTTGACTAAGTAGTTATCCAAAGTGGCCGACACTAATGGAGCCTTCTGTTTAGACATAGTTGATAAACTAGATAAAACAAATCAAGTTCTAAATAAGTTAAAAATAATGCCATAAAGCTACCATGAATTGCACAATTTAAAAGTAAGCCACCAGCTAGTGGTGTAGATCTTTAAAAGGAGCACTATGCTTATACATAAGCCAGATAAATTGCAATGTCTCACAATATAAAGTAGGGGCCTCGGCAGCGTCCAAAGTCTATGGCCAAGTCCAGCCTCGTTCTGCCCCCGACTGCCACAGTCTCGAGCTTGTCCCACGCGAGTCCCGCGGTGCGGGAGGTGTCCCCTCCGCTTGAGGTGCCACCAGGCGCGCCGATGAGCTCACTCCCGCGCCGGTAGCAGGGGCAGCTGAGAGTTGGAGTTTAGCCCGGCCGTTGCCCTCACGGCGCTCAGGCTTGCTGGTAATAGCTGGTAGGGATAGTGGCAGGACTAGGCAGGAGCCGCAGGGGCCGTTGCCCTCACGGCGTGTCCTCTTCACAATCAGGTAAGGCCCCCGGTGTTATCACTCTGTGCTCTGTACTCACGGTGCTCACGATGTCCCACCTGGAGCTCGCCTGCAGATTCTCTCCCTCCGATGGGCTGCGGGCCATCCTCTCTGCTCCGCTCCAGAGCAGAAACAGGAGCAAACAGGGAATGGCAGGCAAACAGAGGAATGGATACAGTACAGGCGCTACTGCATCCTGCATAAACCCCCGCGGCCGTCCAAGGATCAACGGCGGGACAGTGGCAGATCTCCGAGTGCCTAAAGGCCAAAATCGGCGCCCAGCGTTCACCCCTCGTAAATCAGCGGTCGGCGGCCAGCGGTCGGCATTCAACGGCCATTAGCAAGCCGGGCGGGGCTTGGTTCCTCTCTCACTGCACCATCGAGTCGCATGCACGGTACCGCACCCAGACACCTGAAGCGCCCGCCTCCTGGCTTCCAGATACGATTTGGTTGGAAACCCATTGACTTCAATGGTAACCTATGCCCCTAACCCCATCGTGATCTGGCCCTTGGTCGGGAAGACATGTTCTGGATCCAATTTGGAAGGAACAAATGCTGTTAGAAGGCCTTCCTAACCGCATCGTAATCGGGCCTATAGATGGGAATGCTTTCCTAACCGCATCGGAATCAGACCCTAAGAGTTGATCCTTCTAGTGGCCCCATGTACAATGAGTGACAGTTTCCAGCATTGTGTGGCATTTAGAGCAGTAGACCAATTTCCAGCATATTGTAACAGTAAAAGGAGTAACCAGTGGTATAACCCCATGTTGTTACCCTGCTTCATTCAACTTGCTTTTGACATGTAAGCTTGTACCTAGTAAGAAACGAAGTCTGTAGCATATACTTCTAAACACGTCCATTGAGAGATATAGTGTCATTGCATTTGTGCCCCACCACATTATTACTTCGCCTTGCTAGTTGCTCCATGTACCGTTTAAACATGTATACATACCTTGACAGTTTGCAGCATGGTGTGTGCTTCTATGCTGATCATACCTTTTATTCACGATCTACTTTAGTCAGCCTGGATTTCACATATTGTCTCATATTTTTCACTGTGCTGCACTTTTAAGCACAGAAATGTGTTATAACCAAATATTGTGAAAGTTATGAATAAATAAATTCTTAACTGCACTGTGCCCTTTACCACAATGGTGTAATATTAAATAAAAGAGTAGGGGCCTCTGTCAACATCTCCATCAAAGAGTGGGCCCCTTCCTTTCCTCCTATGGTGCAAAAAGACAAAAAATGTTGTCAACTATCAGGTTAAAATCATTGAATTACATCAATCATTGTGAACATACATTCTCTGTTAAGTCTATATACATCCCAGTACTCGTGGATACACTTTTCAAAGATTCTTTTAGGGAGAAGAGACCCAAAGAAATTATATTCCTAAGCTGGTTCTCATGTAAGTGGTTTCCCAGCTCCTGACTGAGTTGAATTAACTTTCCTCTCATAGGGGTCTATTATGATGTCGGGCGGATCACCACTGCCCGCATGGCGGTGGTGATCCACCTAATATCATGCCCCACCCGCCTCCTCTCCCCCCCCCCCACATTATTATTATGACGGGGGTACCGTGGAGGACGGGAAGACCGTCTGCCGCTTTTCAGCCTGGTCAACGACTCGACTGAGCGGAAAAGGTTTGAATATGGTGGTGGTGTCTGCTAGACACCGCCATCCATATTATAATGGCAGCAGGAAGCAGCCTTTTTGTGGCAGCAACGGCATGTGGTTTCCTCAACTGGGGGCCCATTGTGGGCCCCCAGGATGTTGGGGGGGTGGCCGGGTGGCACATGAGGGTACCTATGGTACCCCCGTGCATTTGCATGGAAGACGTGGCAGGCACCACGCGGTACCTGCCTCGTTGTGCATGCAAATGCACACATGCCTTTTTTGTATTGCGGCGGGTGCTGCTGACAGCACTGCCTGTCGCAATGCAAAAAAATGCAGGATGCGCCAGCCAGTGTGCATCCTAATTGCCCATGAGGGACTGCCGCACCCTTAGTGAGCGGTCCCATTTCCCAGGGTGATGCCATCATATTAGACCCCTTAGTATTGTGCCAACTGGCAGGCTAATAGTACATGATCTTGCCTTGAGTATTAAGCCATTCGACAGGTATGCATAAATGTTTTAAACCACTTGTTTTTTTACTTTTACTTCATTATACTGGTATTTATCAGGTTTTTGTTTTTGATGTAAGATATAATCAGAAAAATCAGGATTTTTTAAAATGCTATTAGCTACATTCCAAAATGGATGCCGTGATTACATAGTGAAACTACATTCATTTGTCTCTATGTCCATTCTTTGTGTTTACACCTTGTATGAAGTATGTGGTCCATTACGTTTCCGGTGTGTGATCAAGACTGTGTTGCAGCTAAGATGCATTATTGGATTAAAAACAACTGCTCGTCAGTTCATCTCGAGTGCTCATTTTGGTTTTACATGGAATCACTACCTCCGGTGTGCTCCGCACCAACTACCAATGGTAGAGAGAGAACGGGAGGAGCAAAATTGCAGAAGAATATATATATATATAATATATATATATATATATATATATATATATATATATATATATATATATATATATATATATATATATATATATATATATATATATATATATATTCTATTACGCTGTCCCCAAACGAAGCGACACACAAGGCTGGCAAACTCCTTCACTGAGAGCGAAGTTCTTTATTAGGCAGGCTGCTTCACAATCCTCGCATTTCATGTAGTTCGGAGTCCTAACTTTACTACTCCTAAACTGAGAAGAATCCTAACTTTAAGACTTTCGGTATTCACAGAAGGCATTTAGGAGTCCTAAAGTTAGGGTGGCATAGTGAGCATAAGAACGATGGAAAGGCCTGGCAAAAGGTGAGGGGAACCACTAACCTGCTGCCGGTTAAGCGCACTATGGCCATATTGTCAGTGTAATTGGGGGCATTTTAGAACAGTTTTTACATTGATTGGGAATACTGTGGTTTAATCTGTTTTTAAATAGATTTTTGCACTGCTGATCATAGGAGGGTTCATGTTACCGATCTTGTGCTAATTAGCGGTCTCCTTTTGTCTTCGCTTCCCTGGTCCGCCACATCAGAGCCAACTGATGGAGGGAAGCAAACACACCCTCTTTCCCGGCCTGACCGCCTGACTACCGGCAAAAATGCTTGGATCAAAGCACACATCGTGTCGGCCAGCTATAAACACTCAAGATGGACCGTACGGAAGCAGCGGGCGCGCTGCCAGAGTATCAACAGCTTGCCAAAGGCAAGCCAGTCTGCGCCCGTCCGTGCCAAGATCGCGCCGTGCGCCAGAGATACTGCCCGATTCTTACAGACTATTGTAAAGAGGATAAAGTGGTCAGGTGAGTCCCATTTATCCTTTAATAAATCCAATGGAGGGTTCCCTATAATGGATATGACCCAGGATTCCCCCTGCTTACTATGCCATATGTGTGGTTTCAAGACTACTAATCTTGAATCTCTCTCCAATTGCCAAATGGCTGATAGCAAAAATATTAAACATCCTCCCAGCAGTACAACTGGCCTTAGTCAATGCACGGTCTTTGGTAAACCATGCCTTTGAAGTAGTAGAGCTTATTGTGAACGAACATCTTGATGTTCTTTTTATTACTGAAACTTGGGCTAGTGAGCATTCATTTATTGATCGCTAGTCCTCAAGGGTACTCAATGATGAAAGCAGATAGAGGGGGAATAGAGGTTTGGAGATAATCTATAGAAACGAGTTCAAAATTTAAATTGCCCTTTTACCAAACACAGATTGCAAACTATTATTAAGATTGACATAACTAACAATTATTCCTTGAATGGCCTGCTTATCTACCACCCTCCAGGTACTGGACAACATTTTATCCAATCAGTTCATTCACTAGTAGAGGGGGAGAATGTAAGAACGAGTATACAGTACTTGGATATTTTAATTTCCACCTAGACTGTAATGAGGATAAAGACACAGAAGCTATTTTGGAGATTGTGAATTCCTTTAATCTCCCTCAACTTGTTCATCAGCCCACTCATATTCGAGGACACACGTTGGACGCAATTTTTTCTAACAATAAGTCTATTTTGGTTAAAGATATCCTTCCTCTCACATGGTCTGACCATAAAGCGGTACTATTCCAACTGGCAGTCCCCCCTTCCTTTCAAAACAGGGAACGTGACACCAGTCAGTTACCTTCCTATCAGTGGTCTAAAACCAATTTTGATACCTTAGAACACCATCTTGGAAAAGCCATTTTTACTCAGCGGCCTGACCCAAATGAAGGCACAGAGGCGTACACCAATTTGCTTAACTTGGCCATTTCAAAAGCAGTTCCAAAAAAGGGTAGCAATAAAAACTGGAAAGGACTTGGAGACTAAAATACAGCCTCGTTGACAAAAATATATATAAAAAGTCCCTGGCCGATTATAAAGCACCTATCATCCAAAACAAATCATCTTTTTTCACTCAGCAAATAGAAGCTTAAAAAAACTCGGCTTAACAACTTTTTTCTGGTCAGAAACAAATTGACTATACTCCCTGAGACGAAAAGTAATAATATCAGTCAATCTTTTTGTGAAGAAATTGCCTCATATTTTTGTCACAAATAAAAACAACGGATGAGTTAAGAACTATCCTGGATAAATGGGGCTCTGCAGCACTCATCCTTTTGGAATTCTTGGCGGCCTTTGATACAGTTGACCATGTCACCCTTGTCAACCGTCTCAGTAAATTGGGCTTGCCGACAAAGCATTGGCTCTACTTCAATCATTCATGAGAAACAGAAACCATTCAGTTATGTTCAATCAACCAATCAATCAATCAATCATAGCATTTATAAAGCGCACTACATACCCATGGGGTCTCAAGGCGCTGGGGGGGGGAGCTGCTACTGTTCGAAAAGCCAGGTCTTGAGAAGTCTCCTGAAGGTTAGAAGGTCGTCAGTCTGCCACAGGCGGATGGGGTTTGTTCCATGTCTTGGCGGCGAGGTGGGAGAATGATCTACCGTCAGCAGTCACTCTTCGGATGCGGGGGACGGTGGCGAGGGCGTGGTCTGTGGTGCGGAGCTGGAGGGTGGGGGTGTAGAGGCTGAGTCGGCTGTTGAGGTACGCTGGTCCGGTGTTGTGGAGTGCCTTGGGTGCGTGGGTGAGGAGTTTGAAGGTTATCCTCTTGTTAATAGGGAGACAGTTCAGGTCTCTCAGGTGGGGTGTGATGTTGCTGCGGTGAGGGATGTTGAGGATCAGGCGTGCGGAGGCGTTCTGGATGTGTTGGAGCCGTTTCAGGAGTTTGGCCGGGGCTCCTGCGTAGAGTGCGTTTCCGTAGTCCAGTCTACTGTTGACGAGGGCCTGGGTGACCGTCCTTCTCGTCTCGGTGGGGATTCACTTGAAGATCCTGTGAAGCATGCGGAGGGTGTTGTAGCAGGAGGAGGAGATGGCGTTGACCTGCTTTGTCATGGAAAGGGTAGAGTCGAGGATAACCCCTAGGTTGCGTACATGGTCGGTAGGTGTAGGGGGTGCTCCTAGTGCAGTCGGCCACCAGGAGTCGTCCCACGCTGAGGGGGTGGATCTGAGGATGAGGAACTATGTCTTGTCCGAGTTCAGCTTCAGTCGGCAGTTTCTCATCAAGTCGGCGATGGCCTTCATTCCTTCGTGGAGGTTGGTTTTGACGGTGTGTGGGTATTTGGGTGAGGGAGAGGATCAGCTCAGTGTTGTCGACGTAGGAGATGATGTTGAGGTTGTGCCGTCGTGCGACGTGGGTGAGCGGTGTCATGTAGACATTGAACAACGTTGGGCTGAGGGATGAGCCTTGGGGTACGCCACAGTTGATCCCGGTGGCTTCGGAGCGGAAGGGGGGAGGCGGACGCTCTGTGTTCTGCCAGAGAGGAAGGAGGTGGTCCAGTCTAGGGCCTTCTCTTGGATTCCGGCATCGTAGAAGCATGTTCATAGTGTGCGGTGGAAGACGTGTCAAAGGCAGCTGACAGGTCCAGGAGGATGAGGGCCACGGTTTCTCCGTTGTCAAGCAGGGTCCTGACGTCATCGGTGACGGCGATGAGGGCAGTTTCAGTGCTGTGGTTGCTGCGTAACCCGCCTGGGATGGGTCCAGAATGCTGTTCTCCTTGAGGAAGCTGGTCAGTTGTTTGATAACTGCCTTTTCGATGACCTTCGCAGGGAGATGGGTCGGAAGTTTTTTAGGTCCTTGGGGTCCGCCTTGGGTTTTTTGAGTAAGGCGTTGATCTCTGCGTGCTTTCAGCTCTACGAGATGGTCGCTGCCTCGAAGGAGATGTTGATGGTTTTCCAGAGATGGGGTGCGATGGTGCAGCTGGCTTTGTTGAAGATGTGGTGTGGGCAGGGGTCTTCCGGGAATCTGGAGTGGATGGTGTTCATGATCTTGATGGTGTCGTCGTCGTTGATGTTGGTCCAGGAGAGCACGCAGTTTGTGTGCGTGGTGGTCGTGGGAGCGGAGGTCTTAGTGGTTGCCTGGGTGGTGACGGCGTCAAAACTGTTGTGGATGTCTGCGATCTTGCGATGGAAGAAGGTGGCCTATCTTTAGATGGCAGACATTGGGTTTGAAGGTCATAGGTGATTTAGGCACTGGAGGGGCAGATGGCCTCTTTTTACTATTTAAAGGATAAGTTTCATCTGAAGATCCATGACTTTTTTAAATACCTTCAGAATAGAAGTTTTATTGATAAACATCAACATCAATATGAAGCCTCCAATGTTTTCGATAAGGTTATCTTATTTGAATTGATTCAATGAAGGGCTAGAATAGGAAAAATTTATCAGCACTTTCTATCTGACTTTCCGGACGGCCTCGATCTACAGAATGTTAAGTGGGAGGGTAAATTTGGTAAAACTGGTTTGGAGTCCTGTCCTAGTTTCTTGTAGCTTATGGACTCAAACCTACATGGCAATGTTCGACCTACACTATACACAGGCAAAAAACTTCGAAATGGGGGTGCTGTAAGGGCGATTGCTGTGCTAGGTGCGGGCTTCAAGCAGCTAATGAATTTCACATGTTCTATTCATGTCCAAAGTTAGGGGTCATCCTGCATGATGTGGAGTGTTTTATAAACTCATTGCTCAATATCCCAATCACCATCTCTCCAGAGATGGTGATAATGTGGTGTGAAAGCACTGTGCCGGGAGAAAGAACGAGATATGTCTCCACTTTTTTGTTCATAGCAATATCTCTGATCCGGCTGTGCATTAGCTCACAATGGCTGAGTCCTGAAGCCCCCACCTTTGTCAATTGGAGAGCCAGGATTCTCGCTCTCTATAATGTGGAGTCCTCATTGTTTTTGAGAAGGTAGAGAAGGAGGCGCGA
This sequence comes from Lissotriton vulgaris, assembly GCF_964263255.1. Classification (NCBI taxonomy): domain Eukaryota; kingdom Metazoa; phylum Chordata; class Amphibia; order Caudata; family Salamandridae; genus Lissotriton; species Lissotriton vulgaris. Next base: position 185,896,564 of record NC_141695.1, on the reverse strand, counting down.
GTTGGCCTGTAAGATCTGGGCCTCGTTGGAGGAATGGCTTAAGCAATGATTTTTCTTTTCCTCTCCCTTTTTTTCTGTTTTGAGAAGACTTAAGCTCAATTTCCTGTGCAATATGGCTTTTACTTTGCCCATTAGAATGTACAACTGTTTTTCAATTATATGATATGTATCATTTCATGTCAATTCTCCACTGTGTGTTCCTCATCTACTGGTCTTGTTACTTTTTCCATATTTTTTCAGGTTTTGCATTTTGTGTTAAGTACGATTACCATGACTGTTTTTCTTCTGTTGGGTTTTCTAATTATAAACAGGTCTTGTGAAGGTGGGATGTCGTTGGTGTTGGAGCTGGGTTTGGAGAGTTCCTTCGCGATGTTGAAGAGCTCTTTGCTGTTGAAGAATTTTTCCTCTGATTCCTTTTTACTCCCTTGTGGGGTCCCACAGGGTTCCTCATTGGGTCCTCTGCTTTTTAATATTTATGTTTCAGAACTAGCCCCTTTGATTAGGTCTTTTGGTTTTTCCCCTACATAAGATGCAGACAACACCAAAATTGTGGTGGCAGCCTCGAACAACACTGATGCAACTACCTCTCAGTTCCACAACTATATGAGAGCAATCAGTGGCTGGATGGAAATGCACTGTCTCAAGCTAAACGCTGAGAAAACCGAGGTTATACTGGCAACAACCCTTCTTTTTGGAACCCGGCTTGCTGGCCAAAAGAGAAGGGAACTCTCCCCATATCTGTACAAAAAGCAAGAAATTTGGGCGCAATAAAAGACGACAAATTAAGTTTTAATAAACATATCAGCTCAGTTGTTTCAGACAGTTTTTAATACCCTAAGGATCATTAGAAAGATTCTTTCTTTTATCCCTTTAACCACCAGAAGATCAGGTGTCTTTTTATTAATCTTATGAACATTGGACTACTGGAATGGTCCTTTTGCCAAACTTCAAAAACATCATATGAAAAAACTTCAGTGTGTGCAGAATGCAGCAGCCATGCTTGTCTTCAACCTGCCCAAATTCCACCCAGTTTCATCGGCCATCACGGAATTGCATTGGCTGATGGTTTCTAACCGTATCAAATTTAAGGCATTATGCCTTACTTTCAAAGCCTTGCACGATGTAGGTCCTTGTTATTTAAAATAATCTCTCCAATGGTATGTTCCAAAATAGACAACTTTGTCCTAAAAATACCTTTACAGTGCCCTGTCCCGGGTTTAAGAGACAAAAATGGGGAGGCAGTTGTTTTACCACCGAAGCCAATGCCCTGTGGAACAGTCTACCTAAAAACATCAAGTCAGCTAAAACATTGCTGGGCTTCAGTAAGCTAATAAAAACCCAGCTTTTCAATTCTTAGGTGCATAGTTATTCTCAGCACCTAATACCCCCACCTGACTGCCATTCAAACAGCACCAAGACATCTATGGGTTTTTGAGTGCTTTAGGAACATTTTAACATAACATAACATTTAACCGAGATCTCTTGAATGGGTGTGCATTTTTAATTTGCTCTGCATTCCGTTCAGCATCTGCGTATCTTTTGCTTTCTCGCCCTAAGTGTGCTGGGTATGCCCCCTAATAATGGCAAGAAACATGATGACCAAAATACACAGCATGCTCGTTTTATAGAAACATTATCTCCAATTAGGTCTACAATGTTTTTACTTGGGTTAGTGAGCCCCACGTATAAAATTAAGTAATTATGGCTTTTCAAAACCTATTTTAACTCACTTATTGCATTCCACTACACTACTCACTCGAATCCACACATCCCCATGCACCTCAAGGCTTTATCTAACAGACCTCCACCAAAGAGCCCCTTCGCTGGTGCCCGTCAGGCATTGCAGCGCCAGCCCGACAGGGACTATGCCGAAATGATTAAGCATGACACCTCTAGGGGTGTGTGAGGGCGCTACCTCCAAAGGGAGGTTATTCCACATGTAGGAGAGTAGGATCTGCTTCTTATAGTTACCCCCACTTTTTACTGATGTTTCACTGTTTTTTTACTTTAGTCTGGCTGGGGCCCTTCTATCCAGGACCCCAGCTTAGCTGATTCCTCTATAAAATGATTCCATGTACTTTAGGTACACTCCAGTTTGGTTACTGAGGTGCCCTTATGAGTCCCTAGTATATGGTACTCTAGGCACCAAGGGCATAGGTACCCCAGAGGCCTACCAGGGGCTGAAGCAGGTAGTATGCCACCCCTGGGCAGCCTTCCAAAATGACACCACAGGTCTGCTACTGCAGCCTGTGTAAGGTAGTGTATGCACCCCTTACTTAGATATAGGTTCCCTATATCTACCTTATATCACTTGACATGTAAACCTACCATTAACCCCTGTGGCAGGCCTTATCAATCCTGAAGGCAGGGTGCTGGGTTTTGTGTGAGAGGGTGCCCATGCATGAGCAGGGCCCCTCTGCAGCCTTCAGAATCTATTTCTTCGGCGTTGTTCTTCGATGCAGCCAGACCATATACTCTTAAGTACATTATAACCTCTCTGTAAATGCTAACTTTGGAATGGCTCCAAGGAAACATGTTGTGTTTGGTGTCAAACACTTTGGAATCATACCCCCCCACCAGTCCTGGCAGTGGGTGTATGATTCCACCGTTCTAGAGGGAGAAACGTGACCACACCAGTACACCCAGTACCAGCTTAAAAGAACCCTGGCATCACAAAATAGACGCCACAGACACAAGTCTGCCCTCCTAATGCTGAACGAAACTCCATCAGGGGAGGCCTGGACAATAGGTTTCCTGTCACAGGGAGGTGTCACCACCTCCCTGACAGGCGTTTGTGTATTGTGGCTGGGTGGGTTCACTCCAAGAGTGCTTTGAAGTCTGCACTGGGGGCACATTTGGTGTCCCTGTGCCTAGCCTAGTTCAAACTGGTTGCAGGGTCTACCAGCCCCTGCTCTGGAGCGAAACTGGACAAAGGAAATGGGTGTAGCCACCCCTATTTCCAAACACTCCCCTAGGTGGGTCCCCAGAGTTTTTCCCACCCCTTCCTTGGGTATAAGATAGGAACCCCTGGCAACAGTACTTTAAATTACACCTGGACGAAGCTCTGATACTAAATTCTTGAACCTCGACAATCTGCATGACGCTGGATGACTGAAGAATCTCCCTTGGACTTGGAGTAAAGGAGTTACTCCCCTGCGTGCTAGGCACCAAAGACGCATCTGACTGGTTTGCATCTCCGAAGCTCCTGTTGGACTCCGAAGACATTGCAACACAGGAGGTGGATTTCCAGACTTCCTAAAGGCCGACCCCAGACCCCAGCAAAGCTGGGACCCATAGCCCTCGTGGGTACTGTGGAACCAAAATCCCCGGACACCGTGCACATTTGCAAGTGCATTTGCTTGTCGACAATCCTTGAGGCTGTGCATTGGGATACTTGTAGCCCAGACACCGAGCAGCATTTCCACTGAAGATTGCTGGCCTACACTACATGAGTTTTCCGTGAGCCAGCCCTTTCTGTTTTCTCTTGAGGTACCTTTGCGATCAATGGTTGGTCCCTGGTCTGTCGACTGGTGGGTCCCTGACCTGGCTTTGGCTTCCATGGTTGCTCCAGACGTGCCCTGATTCTCCATTACTTGGGGAGTCCCCTGGACCTGCGTGGGTTGCTGTTACCAAGGCTTGTTGTGTTCAATGCGAGCACCAATGCTGCAGCACTCAACATCCTTCATGGGACAGCAAGAATCCTGCACCTGGTCATCGTTGGCAAGTGACACAGACTCTGTCCCCTCTGCTTTCAGGTTCCTCACATCTTCTATTCAGACTTGGATCACACCAGACACTTTTCTTCTCCATGGCAGCAGCACTTTACAGCAGGTCGCCGTTGAAAACAATGACGATTCCCAACACCATTTGACACTTCCAGCTTCCCTGGGTGAGGTAACTCGAGTACTCCAGTGCTCCCGTGGGGGTTGGCCATAGAACTCCTTCAGTCTAAAGGTGTTTGCTCAAAGTCCTCTCCTAAGTCTCCTTTATCTTTAAAATTCCAACCATGACTTTCCCCATAGAAGCTAACGGCGCTCTTGGCTGAGTTCTCAACCTGCACGCATCCCCTGTGAGTTCCCTGTGTCACTACCGTTGGTGGTTCCTTGGGGTCCCAGTGATTCTACAAGCTCTAGTCCTTGTGTCTAGTCAAGTCATGGTTCTTATACCACTTTCTTAATTTATGGTTTGGTCCCCCCTGGGGCCCAGTGTGTATTGTATATTGTGCTATTTACTGAAGTTCTATTGCATTTAAATGGTGTACCTGCTCTCTAATCTCATAAAGAGCTTACTAGAGAGTGTTTAGTAATAAAAGCATATATTTTATATATATATATATATATATATATATATATATATATATATATATATATATATATATATATATATATATATATATATATATATATATATATATATATATATATATATATATATATATATATATATATATATATGGCATGGCATCATGGCAACAACCGGCACTAAGCAGCAAACCAACAGAAGCACGAACCCGGGATAACAAGGCAAAATATTTGAAAATAACGCTATCAAGCAGCAATACGAATCAACTTGCACGTTCCCTCAACATTGTTGGTGCATGCTGGGACCTGAAGTTATTGGCAGGCAAACACCACTTGGTTTTAATTTAACTACGCTCACCTGTGAACAAGACGTAAATGACGTCGAAACGCGTTAGGTGTAAAGAGCGCTATGTTGCACATGAAATGACGAATAAAGGTCAGCTGAATCGTCAGTCACTGTGGGGCTCTTTTGTTGTTCGTGGTTCTACCCGCAGTTTCCCAGGATCTCCGTTCCTGGTTTAGAGCCCGCCCTGCAGGACCGGTGGCCCCCAGCAAAACGGAACTCTCTCTGGTGATGTTTATGGAGGGGGCATGGACCGCTCCTCGCCACTTGCCAGCTCAAATGGACGCTCCGCTGCAATTTGGCAAGGACGACGGAGAAAGGGTGATGAGAGAGGGTGCTCCTCTCTTTGGAACAGTGCAGAAACGGCAACAATTTCAAATCATGGCAACAACCGGCACTAAGCAGCAAACCAACAGAAGCACGAACCCGGGATAACAAGGCAAAATATTTGAAAATAACGCTATCAAGCAGCAATACGAATCAACTTGCACGTTCCCTCAACATTGTTGGTGCATGCTGGGACCTGAAGTTATTGTCAGGCAAACACCACTTGGTTTTAATTTAACTACGCTCACCTGTGAACAAGACGTAAATGACGTCGAAACGCGTTAGGTGTAAAGAGCGCTATGTTGCACATGAAATGACGAATAAAGGTCAGCTGAATCGTCAGTCACTGTGGGGCTCTTTTGTTGTTCGTGGTTCTACCCGCAGTTTCCCAGGATCTCCGTTCCTGGTTTAGAGCCCGCCCTGCAGGACCGGTGGCCCCCAGCAAAACGGAACTCTCTCTGGTGATGTTTATGGAGGGGGCATGGACCGCTCCTCGCCACTTGCCAGCTCAAATGGATGCTCCGCTGCAATTTGGCAAGGACGACGGAGAAAGGGTGATGAGAGAGGGTGCTCCTCTCTTTGGAACAGTGCAGAAACGGCAACAATTTCAAATCATGGCAACAACCGGCACTAAGCAGCAAACCAACAGAAGCACGAACCCGGGATAACAAGGCAAAATATTTGAAAATAACGCTATCAAGCAGCAATACGAATCAACTTGCACGTTCCCTCAACATTGTTGGTGCATGCTGGGACCTGAAGTTATTGGCAGGCAAACACCACTTGGTTTTAATTTAACTACGCTCACCTGTGAACAAGACGTAAATGACGTCGAAACGCGTTAGGTGTAAAGAGCGCTATGTTGCACATGAAATGACGAATAAAGGTCAGCTGAATCGTCAGTCACTGTGGGGCTCTTTTGTTGTTCGTGGTTCTACCCGCAGTTTCCCAGGATCTCCGTTCCTGGTTTAGAGCCCGCCCTGCAGGACCGGTGGCCCCCAGCAAAACAGAACTCTCTCTGGTGATGTTTATGGAGGGGGCATGGACCGCTCCTCGCCACTTGCCAGCTCAAATGGACGCTCCGCTGCAATTTGGCAAGGACGACGGAGAAAGGGTGATGAGAGAGGGTGCTCCTCTCTTTGGAACAGTGCAGAAACGGCAACAATTTCAAATCATGGCAACAACCGGCACTAAGCAGCAAACCAACAGAAGCACGAACCCGGGATAACAAGGCAAAATATTTGAAAATAACGCTATCAAGCAGCAATACGAATCAACTTGCACGTTCCCTCAACATTGTTGGTGCATGCTGGGACCTGAAGTTATTGGCAGGCAAACACCACTTGGTTTTAATTTAACTACGCTCACCTGTGAACAAGACGTAAATGACGTCGAAACGCGTTAGGTGTAAAGAGCGCTATGTTGCACATGAAATGACGAATAAAGGTCAGCTGAATCGTCAGTCACTGTGGGGCTCTTTTGTTGTTCGTGGTTCTACCCGCAGTTTCCCAGGATCTCCGTTCCTGGTTTAGAGCCCGCCCTGCAGGACCGGTGGCCCCCAGCAAAACGGAACTCTCTCTGGTGATGTTTATGGAGGGGGCATGGACCGCTCCTCGCCACTTGCCAGCTCAAATGGACGCTCCCCTGCAATTTGGCAAGGATGACGGAGAAAGGGTGATGAGAGAGGGTGCTCCTCTCTTTGGAACAGTGCAGAAACGGCAACAATTTCAAATCATGGCAACAACCGGCACTAAGCAGCAAACCAACAGAAGCACGAACCCGGGATAACAAGGCAAAATATTTGAAAATAACGCTATCAAGCAGCAATACGAATCAACTTGCACGTTCCCTCAACATTGTTGGTGCATGCTGGGACCTGAAGTTATTGGCAGGCAAACACCACTTGGTTTTAATTTAACTACGCTCACCTGTGAACAAGACGTAAATGACGTCGAAACGCGTTAGGTGTAAAGAGCGCTATGTTGCACATGAAATGACGAATAAAGGTCAGCTGAATCGTCAGTCACTGTGGGGCTCTTTTGTTGTTCTTGGTTCTACCCGCAGTTTCCCAGGATCTCCGTTCCTGGTTTAGAGCCCGCCCTGCAGGACCGGTGGCCCCCAGCAAAACGGAACTCTCTCTGGTGATGTTTATGGAGGGGGCATGGACCGCTCCTCGCCACTTGCCAGCTCAAATGGACGCTCCGCTGCAATTTGGCAAGGACGACGGAGAAAGGGTGATGAGAGAGGGTGCTCCTCTCTTTGGAACAGTGCAGAAACTGCAACAATTTCAAATCATGGCAACAACCGGCACTAAGCAGCAAACCAACAGAAGCACGAACCCTGGATAACAAGGCAAAATATTTGAAAATAACACTATCAAGCAGCAATACGAATCAACTTGCACGTTCCCTCAACATTGTTGGTGCATGCTGGGACCTGAAGTTATTGGCAGGCAAACACCACTTGGTTTTAATTTAACTACGCTCACCTGTGAACAAGACGTAAATGACGTCGAAACGCGTTAGGTGTAAAGAGCGCTATGTTGCACATGAAATGACGAATAAAGGTCAGCTGAATCGTCAGTCACTGTGGGGCTCTTTTGTTGTTCGTGGTTCTACCCGCAGTTTCCCAGGATCTCCGTTCCTGGTTTAGAGCCCACCATGCAGGACCGGTGGCCCCCAGCAAAACGGAACTCTCTCTGGTGATGTTTATGGAGGGGGCATGGACCGCTCCTCGCCACTTGCCAGCTCAAATGGACGCTCCGCTGCAATTTGGCAAGGACGACGGAGAAAGGGTGATGAGAGAGGGTGCTCCTCTCTTTGGAACAGTGCAGAAACTGCAACAATTTCAAATCATGGCAACAACCGGCACTAAGCAGCAAACCAACAGAAGCACGAACCCGGGATTACAAGGCAAAATATTTGAAAATAACACTATCAAGCAGCAATACGAATCAACTTGCACGTTCCCTCAACATTGTTGGTGCATGCTGGGACCTGAAGTTATTGGCAGGCAAACACCACTTGGTTTTAATTTAACTACGCTCAGCTGTGAACAAGACGTAAATGACGTCGAAACGCGTTAGGTGTAAAGAGCGCTATGTTGCACATGAAATGACGAATAAAGGTCAGCTGAATCGTCAGTCACTGTGGGGCTCTTTTGTTGTTCATGGTTCTACCCGCAGTTTCCCAGGATCTCCGTTCCTATTTTAGAGCCCGCCCTGCAGGACCGGTGGCCCCCAGCAAAACGGAACTCTCTCTGGTGATGTTTATGGAGGGGGCATGGACCGCTCCTCGCCACTTGCCAGCTCAAATGGACGCTCCGCTGCAATTAGGCAAGGACGACGGAGAAAGGGTGATGAGAGAGGGTGCTCCTCTCTTTGGAACAGTGCAGAAATGGCAACAATTTCAAATCATGGCAACAACCGGCACTAAGCAGCAAACCAACAGAAGCACGAACCCGGGATAACAAGGCAAAATATTTGAAAATAACGCTATCAAGCAGCAATACGAATCAACTTGCACGTTCCCTCAACATTGTTGGTGCATGCTGGGACCTGAAGTTATTGGCAGGCAAACACCACTTGGTTTTAATTTAACTTCGCTCACCTGTGAACAAGACGTAAATGACGTCGAAACGCGTTAGGTGTAAAGAGCGCTATGTTGCACATGAAATGACGAATAAAGGTCAGCTGAATCGTCAGTCACTGTGGGGCTCTTTTGTTGTTCGTGGTTCTACCCGCAGTTTCCCAGGATCTCCGTTCCTGGTTTAGAGCCCGCCCTGCAGGACCGGTGGCCCCCAGCAAAACGGAACTCTCTCTGGTGATGTTTATGGAGGGGGCATGGACCGCTCCTCGCCACTAGCCAGCTCAAATGGACGCTCCGCTGCAATTTGGCAAGGACGACGGAGAAAGGGTGATGAGAGAGGGTGCTCCTCTCTTTGGAACAGTGCAGAAATGGCAACAATTTCAAATCATGGCAACAACCGGCACTAAGCAGCAAACCAACAGAAGCACGAACCCGGGATAACAAGGCAAAATATTTGAAAATAACGCTATCAAGCAGCAATACGAATCAACTTGCACGTTCCCTCAACATTGTTGGTGCATGCTGGGACCTGAAGTTATTGGCAGGCAAACACCACTTGGTTTTAATTTAACTACGCTCACCTGTGAACAAGACGTAAATGACGTCGAAACGCGTTAGGTGTAAAGAGCGCTATGTTGCACATGAAATGACGAATAAAGGTCAGCTGAATCGTCAGTCACTGTGGGGCTCTTTTGTTGTTCGTGGTTCTACCCGCAGTTTCCCAGGATCTCCGTTCCTGGTTTAGAGCCCACCCTGCAGGACCGGTGGCCCCCAGCAAAACGGAACTCTCTCTGGTGATGTTTATGGAGGGGGCATGGACCGCTCCTCGCCACTTGCCAGCTCAAATGGACGCTCCGCTGCAATTTGGCAAGGACGACGGAGAAAGGGTGATGAGAGAGTGTGCTCCTCTCTTTGTAACAGTGCAGAAACTGCAACAATTTCAAATCATGGCAACAACCGGCACTAAGCAGCAAACCAACAGAAGCACGAACCCGGGATAACAAGGCAAAATATTTGAAAATAACACTATCAAGCAGCAATACGAATCAACTTGCACGTTCCCTCAACATTGTTGGTGCATGCTGGGACCTGAAGTTATTGGCAGGCAAACACCACTTGGTTTTAATTTAACTACGCTCAGCTGTGAACAAGACGTAAATGACGTCGAAACGCGTTAGGTGTAAAGAGCGCTATGTTGCACATGAAATGACGAATAAAGGTCAGCTGAATCGTCAGTCACTGTGGGGCTCTTTTGTTGTTCATGGTTCTACCCGCAGTTTCCCAGGATCTCCGTTCCTGGTTTAGAGCCCGCCCTGCAGGACCGGTGGCCCCCAGCAAAACGGAACTCTCTCTGGTGATGTTTATGGAGGGGGCATGGACCGCTCCTCGCCACTTGCCAGCTCAAATGGACGCTCCGCTGCAATTTGGCAAGGACGACGGAGAAATGGTGATGAGAGAGGGTGCTCCTCTCTTTGGAACAGTGCAGAAACGGCAACAATTTCAAATCATGGCAACAACCGGCACTAAGCAGCAAACCAACAGAAGCACGAACCCGGGATAACAAGGCAAAATATTTGAAAATAACGCTATCAAGCAGCAATACGAATCAACTTGCACGTTCCCTCAACATTGTTGGTGCATGCTGGGACCTGAAGTTATTGGCAGGCAAACACCACTTGGTTTTAATTTAACTACGCTCACCTGTGAACAAGACGTAAATGACGTCGAAATGCGTTAGGTGTAAAGAGCGCTATGTTGCACATGAAATGACGAATAAAGGTCAGCTGAATCGTCAGTCACTGTGGGGCTCTTTTGTTGTTCGTGGTTCTACCCGCAGTTTCCCAGGATCTCCGTTCCTGGTTTAGAGCCCGCCCTGCAGGACCGGTGGCCCCCAGCAAAACGGAACTCTCTCTGGTGATATATATATATATATATATATATATATATATATATATTCAAACACAAGTTAGCCCCAGGTGGGAGAAGCCACAAGGTAGGTATTGCATTTCTTCCTTTATTAAAGTGCAGCTTCATACAGGAAACGACAGCCAGATAGTCATCAAAGTGTTCAGCAGCCAGACCGGTTTCGGGCATCTCTCCCTTTCTCAATGGCTTTCTGTTGAAAAGAGATGACGATACATGTCGCACTTATATCTCCCCCGGACCTGCCTCGTTAGGCGTGGCTGACTGCACAGCCTTCTGGTCCTTGTAGTGCTAATGTTACACCTCCAGTGAGTTCATCTCGTAATTTCAGCAGAAAATTAGCTGTTCATTAAAATACCTCCGTGGGTCGATGAACAAGTCGTGCTCTCGTCGCCTGATGTTAATTGGTAGCTGTACTTGAAGCCAACCTCCCGTTTCCAATGACACCCGTTAGGCACCATCCGGGTCCGCGCTGAACACGGCAGGCTTCTCCCGCGGCCGAGCTCCAGCCGCAAATATTCAAACACAAGTTAGCCCCAGGTGGGAGAAGCCACAAGGTAGGTATTGCATTTCTTCCTTTATTAAAGTGCAGCTTCATACAGGAAACGACAGCCAGATAGTCATCAAAGTGTTCAGCAGCCAGACCGGTTTCGGGCATCTCTCCCTTTCTCAATGGCTTTCTGTTGAAAAGAGATGACGATACATGTCGCACTTGTATCTCCCCCGGACCTGCCTCGTTAGGCGTGGCTGACTGCACAGCCTTCTGGTCCTTGTAGTGCTAATGTTACACCTCCAGTGAGTTCATCTCGTAATTTCAGCAGAAAATTAGCTGTTCATTAAAATACCTCCGTGGGTCGATGAACAAGTCGTGCTCTCGTCGCCTGATGTTAATTGGTAGCTGTACTTGAAGCCAACCTCCCGTTTCCAATGACACCCGTTAGGCACCATCCGGGTCCGCGCTGAACACGGCAGGCTTCTCCCGCGGCCGAGCTCCAGCCGCAAATATTCAAACACAAGTTAGCCCCAGGTGGGAGAAGCCACAAGGTAGGTATTGCATTTCTTCCTTTATTAAAGTGCAGCTTCATACAGGAAACGACAGCCAGATAGTCATCAAAGTGTTCAGCAGCCAGACCGGTTTCGGGCATCTCTCCCTTTCTCAATGGCTTTCTGTTGAAAAGAGATGACGATACATGTCGCACTTATATCTCCCCCGGACCTGCCTCGTTAGGCGTGGCTGACTGCACAGCCTTCTGGTCCTTGTAGTGCTAATGTTACACCTCCAGTGAGTTCATCTCGTAATTTCAGCAGAAAATTAGCTGTTCATTAAAATACCTCCGTGGGTCGATGAACAAGTCGTGCTCTCGTTGATGACTATCTGGCTGTCGTTTCCTGTATGAAGCTGCACTTTAATAAAGGAAGAAATGCAATACCTACCTTGTGGCTTCTCCCACCTGGGGCTAACTTGTGTTTGAATATTTGCGGCTGGAGCTCGGCCGCGGGAGAAGCCTGCCGTGTTCAGCGCGGACCCGGATGGTGCCTAACGGGTGTCATTGGAAACGGGAGGTTGGCTTCAAGTACAGCTACCAATTAACATCAGGCGACGAGAGCACGACTTGTTCATCGACCCACGGAGGTATTTTAATGAACAGCTAATTTTCTGCTGAAATTACGAGATGAACTCACTGGAGGTGTAACATTAGCACTACAAGGACCAGAAGGCTGTGCAGTCAGCCACGCCTAACGAGGCAGGTCCGGGGGAGATATAAGTGCGACATGTATCGTCATCTCTTTTCAACAGAAAGCCATTGAGAAAGGGAGAGATGCCCGAAACCGGTCTGGCTGCTGAACACTTTGATGACTATCTGGCTGTCGTTTCCTGTATGAAGCTGCACTTTAATAAAGGAAGAAATGCAATACCTACCTTGTGGCTTCTCCCACCTGGGGCTAACTTGTGTTTGAATATTTGCGGCTGGAGCTCGGCCGCGGGAGAAGCCTGCCGTGTTCAGCGCGGACCCGGATGGTGCCTAACGGGTGTCATTGGAAACGGGAGGTTGGCTTCAAGTACAGCTACCAATTAACATCAGGCGACGAGAGCACGACTTGTTCATCGACCCACGGAGGTATTTTAATGAACAGCTAATTTTCTGCTGAAATTACGAGATGAACTCACTGGAGGTGTAACATTAGCACTACAAGGACCAGAAGGCTGTGCAGTCAGCCACGCCTAACGAGGCAGGTCCGGGGGAGATATAAGTGCGACATGTATCGTCATCTCTTTTCAACAGAAAGCCATTGAGAAAGGGAGAGATGCCCGAAACCGGTCTGGCTGCTGAACACTTTGATGACTATCTGGCTGTCGTTTCCTGTATGAAGCTGCACTTTAATAAAGGAAGAAATGCAATACCTACCTTGTGGCTTCTCCCACCTGGGGCTAACTTGTGTTTGAATATTTGCGGCTGGAGCTCGGCCGCGGGAGAAGCCTGCCGTGTTCAGCGCGGACCCGGATGGTGCCTAACGGGTGTCATTGGAAACGGGAGGTTGGCTTCAAGTACAGCTACCAATTAACATCAGGCGACGAGAGCACGACTTGTTCATCGACCCACGGAGGTATTTTAATGAACAGCTAATTTTCTGCTGAAATTACGAGATGAACTCACTGGAGGTGTAACATTAGCACTACAAGGACCAGAAGGCTGTGCAGTCAGCCACGCCTAACGAGGCAGGTCCGGGGGAGATATAAGTGCGACATGTATCGTCATCTCTTTTCAACAGAAAGCCATTGAGAAAGGGAGAGATGCCCGAAACCGGTCTGGCTGCTGAACACTTTGATGACTATCTGGCTGTCGTTTCCTGTATGAAGCTGCACTTTAATAAAGGAAGAAATGCAATACCTACCTTGTGGCTTCTCCCACCTGGGGCTAACTTGTGTTTGAATATTTGCGGCTGGAGCTCGGCCGCGGGAGAAGCCTGCCGTGTTCAGCGCGGACCCGGATGGTGCCTAACGGGTGTCATTGGAAACGGGAGGTTGGCTTCAAGTACAGCTACCAATTAACATCAGGCGACGAGAGCACGACTTGTTCATCGACCCACGGAGGTATTTTAATGAACAGCTAATTTTCTGCTGAAATTACGAGATGAACTCACTGGAGGTGTAACATTAGCACTACAAGGACCAGAAGGCTGTGCAGTCAGCCACGCCTAACGAGGCAGGTCCGGGGGAGATATAAGTGCGACATGTATCGTCATCTCTTTTCAACAGAAAGCCATTGAGAAAGGGAGAGATGCCCGAAACCGGTCTGGCTGCTGAACACTTTGATGACTATCTGGCTGTCGTTTCCTGTATGAAGCTGCACTTTAATAAAGGAAGAAATGCAATACCTACCTTGTGGCTTCTCCCACCTGGGGCTAACTTGTGTTTGAATATTTGCGGCTGGAGCTCGGCCGCGGGAGAAGCCTGCCGTGTTCAGCGCGGACCCGGATGGTGCCTAACGGGTGTCATTGGAAACGGGAGGTTGGCTTCAAGTACAGCTACCAATTAACATCAGGCGACGAGAGCACGACTTGTTCATCGACCCACGGAGGTATTTTAATGAACAGCTAATTTTCTGCTGAAATTACGAGATGAACTCACTGGAGGTGTAACATTAGCACTACAAGGACCAGAAGGCTGTGCAGTCAGCCACGCCTAACGAGGCAGGTCCGGGGGAGATATAAGTGCGACATGTATCGTCATCTCTTTTCAACAGAAAGCCATTGAGAAAGGGAGAGATGCCCGAAACCGGTCTGGCTGCTGAACACTTTGATGACTATCTGGCTGTCGTTTCCTGTATGAAGCTGCACTTTAATAAAGGAAGAAATGCAATACCTACCTTGTGGCTTCTCCCACCTGGGGCTAACTTGTGTTTGAATATTTGCGGCTGGAGCTCGGCCGCGGGAGAAGCCTGCCGTGTTCAGCGCGGACCCGGATGGTGCCTAACGGGTGTCATTGGAAACGGGAGGTTGGCTTCAAGTACAGCTACCAATTAACATCAGGCGACGAGAGCACGACTTGTTCATCGACCCACGGAGGTATTTTAATGAACAGCTAATTTTCTGCTGAAATTACGAGATGAACTCACTGGAGGTGTAACATTAGCACTACAAGGACCAGAAGGCTGTGCAGTCAGCCACGCCTAACGAGGCAGGTCCGGGGGAGATATAAGTGCGACATGTATCGTCATCTCTTTTCAACAGAAAGCCATTGAGAAAGGGAGAGATGCCCGAAACCGGTCTGGCTGCTGAACACTTTGATGACTATCTGGCTGTCGTTTCCTGTATGAAGCTGCACTTTAATAAAGGAAGAAATGCAATACCTACCTTGTGGCTTCTCCCACCTGGGGCTAACTTGTGTTTGAATATTTGCGGCTGGAGCTCGGCCGCGGGAGAAGCCTGCCGTGTTCAGCGCGGACCCGGATGGTGCCTAACGGGTGTCATTGGAAACGGGAGGTTGGCTTCAAGTACAGCTACCAATTAACATCAGGCGACGAGAGCACGACTTGTTCATCGACCCACGGAGGTATTTTAATGAACAGCTAATTTTCTGCTGAAATTACGAGATGAACTCACTGGAGGTGTAACATTAGCACTACAAGGACCAGAAGGCTGTGCAGTCAGCCACGCCTAACGAGGCAGGTCCGGGGGAGATATAAGTGCGACATGTATCGTCATCTCTTTTCAACAGAAAGCCATTGAGAAAGGGAGAGATGCCCGAAACCGGTCTGGCTGCTGAACACTTTGATGACTATCTGGCTGTCGTTTCCTGTATGAAGCTGCACTTTAATAAAGGAAGAAATGCAATACCTACCTTGTGGCTTCTCCCACCTGGGGCTAACTTGTGTTTGAATATTTGCGGCTGGAGCTCGGCCGCGGGAGAAGCCTGCCGTGTTCAGCGCGGACCCGGATGGTGCCTAACGGGTGTCATTGGAAACGGGAGGTTGGCTTCAAGTACAGCTACCAATTAACATCAGGCGACGAGAGCACGACTTGTTCATCGACCCACGGAGGTATTTTAATGAACAGCTAATTTTCTGCTGAAATTACGAGATGAACTCACTGGAGGTGTAACATTAGCACTACAAGGACCAGAAGGCTGTGCAGTCAGCCACGCCTAACGAGGCAGGTCCGGGGGAGATATAAGTGCGACATGTATCGTCATCTCTTTTCAACAGAAAGCCATTGAGAAAGGGAGAGATGCCCGAAACCGGTCTGGCTGCTGAACACTTTGATGACTATCTGGCTGTCGTTTCCTGTATGAAGCTGCACTTTAATAAAGGAAGAAATGCAATACCTACCTTGTGGCTTCTCCCACCTGGGGCTAACTTGTGTTTGAATATATATATATATATATATATATATATATATATATATATATATATATATATTACCTACTGGCTATCGCCAGTAGGTATATATAGTTAGGATTTTTTCCCTATGGGATTTTTGAAAATTCTATGTCTATTAACTTTGGCTTGTGTGGACGGAATCGGCTGAAATTTTTAGGAAAATGGCACATTTTGTTTCTGAGCAGCCCCTGAAAATTTGGTGGGGTTTCGTCAAGGGGGGGCCGAGAAAAAAGGGGGGTCCCAAAACGCATTTTTCCCATTTATTTTTCCATAGGGCGGTTGGACTCACTTTTAGCTCGAACGGCTGAATGGATTTGCACGAAACTTGGCAAAATTGTAGGGACTGTTAGCCCGATGTGCCTTTGCTAGGTCTCAATATATGTGCTCCAGTAGTTTTTGAGAAATTAACGTTCAAAACAAGATATATATCTGTAACAGCGCTCCGGGCAGCGATCCGGTCCGCTTACTTTTCGCGAAACGGAACTTTGCGCGCAGAAAGCTGATTGGCTCTCCGGTGTCTGTCAACATTCTAAACAGTCCGGAGCGGCCGCCATCTTATCTCTCGGTAGGATCGAGAGAGAAGAAGAGGTGAAAAACGAAGGGGGAATTTAATGAAAGGGGGCAAGGTATACCCCTCTTGACCCCCTAGGATTGTTGTTGGGGTTATTAAAGGGTCCCGTGGGGAAAATAAAAAAAAATGATTTTTCACGGTAGAAGCGCTTCACGGGCCGCGAACTGGGCCGCAAACTGGTAGCGAAACGGGAATTCGCCATTTTGTGCTTCGTTTTAATTGTTTAGAGACAAAAATTATCGCCGCACATCGGCCACAATGCATGAATATCGCTGAAAAGTCAAGCGATATTCATGCATTATCCAGCAAATGCTCTTAGCCATGTTATCCACCTTCCATTGGATAACAGAAAGCTGATTGGCTCTCCGGTGTCTGTCAACATTCTAAACAGTCCGGAGCGGCCGCCATCTTATCTCTCGGTAGGATCGAGAGAGAAGAAGAGGTGAAAAACGAAGGGGGAATTTATTGAAAGGGGGCAAGGTATACCCCTCTTGACCCCCTAGGATTGTTGTTGGGGTTATTAAAGGGTCCCGTGGGGAAAATAAAAAAAAAATGATTTTTCACAGTAGAAGCGCTTCACGGGCCGCGAACTGGGCCGCAAACTGGTAGCGAAACGGGAATTCGCCATTTTGTGCTTCGTTTTAATTGTTTAGAGACAAAAATTATCGCCGCACATCGGCCACAATGCATGAATATCGCTGAAAAGTCAGCGATATTCATGCATTATCCAGCAAATGCTCTTAGTCATGTTATCCACCTTCCATTGGATAACATGGCTAAAAACTGCTCTGTGCGTGAGCTTTTTTTTTTTTTTTGCTGCGTGACGTTTGTTAACGTTCGATTCGATGGAAATCAGGAAGTGTTGACCACCATTTTGTCACTGCGAGTAAATATTTTGTTATAAATGAATCCTTATTGATAAACATTGTCTGCGCCATCTTGCGTTTTTGTCCAATGCCACAATTTTGTTGTGCACAGCAGCCATTTTAGATGCCTTGACCAGGGCCACTCTCTGCATGCCGCCGATCCTCAGCATGGCTCCCCACCCTCGCAAGCATCTCCCCCACGCACTGGTCACCCCCGCTGTTTCTCTCATGCATGGGCCATATACTTCCCCCCATCTGCGCTGCTCTTCTCTGAGAATCACACCCTGTGCCCGCCCGACACCTCCCTTTCACCCTATTCACTACCGCACCCTCTGACACTCCTCTTCCTCTGTGTCCGATTGTCCAGGCCGGACCTAGGCTATCACCTAGCCCTGCGGATGTAGTTTATGGCCCCAGCTGTAGAGTATCCAGACATGCCAACCCTCCCGATTCAGGCGTGAGACTACTGATTTCAGTGCTAGTCTCCCGCCTCCCGATTCCTGCAAGCAAAAACCCGGGGGCATATTACCAACAACTAGCGATAATTTTTGTCTCTAACTTGTTTAGAGACAAAAATTATCGCCGCACATCGGCGAATTTTATCGCACATAAACCTTGCTATTAGCAAGGTTTATCGCAAATGCGATAAAAAACGGCCGCAATGCATGAATATCGTTGAAAAGTCAGCGATATTCATGCATTATCCAGCAAATGCTCTTAGCCATGTTATCCACTTCCCATTGGATAACATGGCTAAAACTGCTCAGGGCAGGTGTTAGGTTTTGGAGATATTCGCGCTTAGCGCGAATATCTCCAAAAGTTGGTAATAGGAGAGAGCGATGGTTAGGGACTGTTTCCAGTCGCTAAAATCTTGGCACGCCCACTTTGCATGTCATTAGTGATAAATATCACTGATATGCAAAGCGGGGCCCAAGATGGTCGCTATCACCTTTTAGCTGTCACTAACTGGTGTTAGCGACAGCTTGGTAATAGGGAGATAATTTTATCTCTTTTTTTTTTGGCTTTTAAAGCCCAAAAAGCGGAAATAAACCCCCTTGATAATATGCCCCATGATTTCTCGGGGGTTTCAGCTGACAGGGCTTGGTATTGTGTTACGTGCTAATTCTTCCAGGAAACGTCAGAGGGTCGATGCAGGGGTTCTAGAAGGGGTGATAAACCATTTAAGCCTCATGAACAAGCGCATGGTCTTTTAAAGATTTGTGAAGTACTCGGGGCGGCGGTGTGTGTGTGCCCTCTTTCAGGAGCGGGCGGGGGGGGCACTGCCAGCAACTTGCCAGGCCAGGCAGTGTTTAACACGTGCATCACCCTTTCTCTGCCTGCTATTGCGCTCCATGCTTCGGAAAGGTAAGAAAAAGAACGTGCATTTGAGTTTGAAATGTCCGATCTTGTAGCAGTACACTTGCAAAGCCCACACATGACAATAACCCGATTCAAGGCCCCATTCACCCGATTTTTTAAACATATATAGCACTCCAACAAAGTTAGATTTTAAAACTTTATTAACATTTAACTATAATGAACGGAACAAAAACTGTAAAAACATTTAAACATTTTTCACCCAAAAAAGCAACAATGGTCAGAAGCTGTCTTTTGTGCGAATAGTCCCAAGGCAGCACAACGTGCAGAGTTCTGGACGGCACCCAGGTGATGTCGCCTGGGTGCCGCACTGGTTTTGGGATCCTACAATGCTGCTCCGAAAATTGGCGTGGGGCGTCCCGGGTGGGGCGGGGGGAGGCCTCGTCAGTAGCGGTCTGTTGTGCGAATAGTCCCAAGGCAGCAGAACGCGCTGAGATGTTGATGGCACCCAGGTGATGTCCAGTAAACTGCCGCTTTGGTTTTGGTATCCTACAATGCTGCTCCGAAAATTTGCGTGCGGCGGCCAGGGGGGGGGGGGGGGCCTGGGGGAGGCGGCGTGAACGGGCCTCCCCAGGTGGCGGCCATCCAGCTGAGTTGCGCCCGCTCTTGCGGCTACAGCGTCTCGCTCACCATGTTGTTGAGTTGCTCCCACTCTTGCAGTGCAGCGATAGGCGCCTGCCACATGACTCTTAAAATGGCGGACGGCTCTTCGGTTTTGGGCCTGGTGCACTGAAATGGCCCTGGGACACCTTGGAACTCGGACGCTTGCCTGCTAGGGCTTGGGCTCCATTCTCGAAAAGCGTCCCCTCAGCCGTGAAGATTCTACAAAAGTCTTGGGGGCCCCCGACTCCCGCAGGCTACCGGTGGGGAGCGGCTGCCATGATTGCTCGCGGAATGACCACGACGGAGCCACGAGATGGAGGTGCTCTCATGCTGACGCCAGCTTCAGTCTGAATGATCCAGAAACAAGGTGGGTCTTTTATCGTTTGGGAAAAAAAAATGTTCTAAACCAATGAAAAGTGTTATTTTTAGGTCATATGACCAAGCCTTCCATCTTTAGGAAACCAAAAGTAAAATGATCCAATGAAAAGTTTTATAAACAAGTCACATGACCTGTTATGCGGCATAGGGCTACAAAAAGCGTAGAAAATCCGTTGGCACGTGAGGCGGCGTCAGTAGCGGACCGATGTGCGAATAGGCCGAAGGCAGCACAACGCGTCGAGATCCGGATGGCACCGAGGTGGTGTCCAGCAAATTGCCGCACTGGTGTGGCCATCCTACAATGCTGCGCCGAAAGACGGCGTGTCCAGCTGAGTTGCGGTCACTCTTGCGGTACAGTGACTCGAACGCGCCGAGATCCGGATGGCACCGAGGTGGTGTCCAGCAAATTGCCGCACTGGTGTGGCCATCCTACAATGCTGCGCCGAAAGACGGTGTGTCCAGCTGAGTTCCGGTCACTCTTGCGGTACAGTGAGTCGAACGCGCCGAGATCCGGATGGCACCGAGGTTGTGTCCAGCAAGTTGCCGCACTGGTGTGGCCATCCTACAATGCTGTGCCGAAAGTCGGCGTGGGGTGCCCCCTTGGCTTATGAGGTGATGTCAGTAGTGGACCGATGTGTGAATAGGTCGGAACCAGCACAAGGCGCCAAGATCCGATTGGCAAGTCCTGGATGTTGAGTGCCATAGTTGAGAGTTCTGAGCAGTGCTTGTAAGACTATCTGAAGCTTATTTGCACCTGCTGCAGCTTCACTGTTGCCCAAGGTGGTGTCCAGCAAATTGCTGCACTGGTGTGGCCATCCTACAATGCTGCGCCGAAAGACGGCGTGTCCAGCTGAGTTCCGGTCACTCTTGCGGTACAGTGACTCGAACGCTCCGAGATCCGGATGGCACCGAGGTGGTGTCCAGCAAGTTGCCGCACTGGTGTGGCCATCCTACAATGCTGCGCCGAAAGTCAGTGTGGGGTGCCCCGTTGGCTTATGAGGTGATGTCAGTAGTGGACCGATGTGTGAATAGGTCGGAACCAGCACAAGGCGCCCTGCACTGTTGAGCTTTTTTCAATGCCTGTTTTTTGTTGTTTCCCCTCCATCAAAAACAAAAAAAATATATAAAACTGTGCAAAAATACAAAAAAATGTTTAGATAAGCAGTGCTTGTAAGACTGTCTGAAGCTCTTTTGCACCTGCTGCAGCTTCACTATTGCCCTGGTGTGGACAAAGATCGCCCATGACTTAGGCTGATTGAGAGTTTGTAGAAAAATGGCTTCAGATTTTCCACATATTACTCTTCAACATTCTTCCTAAATGTAACAATGTGAGACTCACTAGGAGAACGGCTGTTTATCTTTCCTTTCAAAATGCTGCCAACAATATTTTCTGAATGGAAGACACCATCTTGTAGCATAAAGGGCCGAAAGGGGTTCTGGTCTGGCCGATTGTTGGTGGAGACATTTTGACTATATCTTGGACCTGCCCGGCCTCGCCCAAAATGGCGCCGGTATAAATGGGACTCGTAACTCCTTGCCCGCAAATGTATATCTAGAAAATTTTATTGTAAGTGGCCCTGTCTTATTTTAATTACAAAATGTACGTCCACCGATTCCGCAACTGTTAGACACCTTAGTTCTTGCAACCTAGGCCCGCTCGTTACGTTCCTCTACAGTGTAAATGTCTCCTCATCATATACGATTTCAGTTTGCTCCGTGGCCGGCCCAGGTGGTTATAGGCCCGTATTTGTATACTGACATTTTCACAATAAAGGTATTTAAAACAAAACACGGTAGTAGTATTTACATTGGTAAAGTTTTTACTTTTAGTCACTGTTTTCGAATCAGTAAAAGGCAAGTGAAATAAAGCAGTCCAATTACATGACGGATAAAAGGTATAATATGTAGGAACGTAGTAAAGATAAATGGTCAAGGGCAGTTGTGTTTTCCACTCCTGCAACATAAAGTGATCGATAAGAATCTGATAATCAGGCGTATCGGCGACTAAGACAGCAGGCCGAGTCTCTTTTACTCAACGGCTCCGTCATGGAACGAAGAAACGCCCTTTTTCTCGAAAAAGGAATATATTTTACTTGCAGGACAGTTGTAAATTTTCCGGGAAAGTACATTAGCCTGGAATATTATAACATATATGTTTTAAAAAAAATAATGTTCGAAAACAATAAAAAGCGTAATTTTTAGGTCATATGACCAAGCTTTTCATCATTAAAATAACAAAAGTAAAATGAACCAATGAAAAGTTTTATTAACAAGTCACATGACCTGTTATGCTTACGTTACGCGCTGCGCTCCGCGCCCCGGATCACTTCCGGGTGCGCTAACGCGGCCTGTCATATAACGTATTACGCGACAATGTAGGTCAAGAATATAGTCAAAATGTCTCCACCAACCAGCGTTCGGAACACAACCCCTTTCAGCAGTCCAAAAAGTTCTGTTAAATGACAACAGAGAGGACAGGCAACAAGAACCATCAGTCAAAGAAGGGAGGGCAAGTTCTTCTCTTCCGGGTCATGTTGGGGCGCTACCGGAACTGATCGAATTGGTAGTCTACAGTGTTTCTGGATGTTTCAGACTAAAGCTGGCGTCAGCATGAGAGCACTACCATCTCGTAGCTCCGTCGTGGCCATTCCACGAGCAGACATGGCAGCCGCTCCCCACCAGAAGCCTGCGGGAGTCGGGGGCCCCCAAGACTTTTGTAGAATCTTCACGGCTGAGGGGACGCTTTCGAGAATGGGACCCAAGCCCTATCAGGGAAGCGTCCGAGTTCCAAGGTGTCCCAGGGCCATTTTAGTGGACCAGGCCCAAAACCGAAGAGCCGGCCGCCATTTTGAGAGTCCTGTGGCAGCCGCCTATCGCTGCACCGCAAGAGCGGGAACAACTTAACTACATGGTGAGCGAGACGCTGTAGTCGCAAGAGCGGGCGGTAAACAGCTGAATGGCGGAAGAGGCACAGTGTAGCAAAAGCGGGCGGAATGGCAACTAAAACGGTAAAGGGGCGCCCCACTACAGCGTGTCTTCAGGTCAAACGGATTGTGGGACAAAGTCCAGAATAGAAGAGTCATCAAAAGGCAAAAAGTTCCGCCGGACCCCAGGAGCCGGCCGCCTATGTCGGGGGCGATCTCAGGCTACACCAGTGCTATAAGACTTGGGGAAGGGGTCGGAGCCAAGCGTCTTCTCCGAGTCCGTGCCATCACACCGCCCCTCGGGGGCCTCCGTCAAGCGGTTTAGGGAGGTACCATATAACATTGTTTTCAAATGCAGTCAGGTCCACAAACGACCCTCACTTACTTTGAGAATAGTGAAGCTGCAGTAGGTGGAAATAAGCTTCAGACAGTCTTACAAGCACTGCTTTTGTAAACATTTTTTGATTTTTTTGTATTTTTGCACAGTTTTATATTTTTTTTTTGTTTTTGATGGAGGGGAAACAACAAAGCACAGGCATTGAAAAAGGCTCAAACTCAGAACTCTGAACTATGGCACCCAACATCCAGGACTTTCCATCCGGATCTTGGCGCCTTGTGCTGCTTCCGACCTATTCACACATCGGTCCACTACTGACATCATCTTATAAACCAACGTTATGTAAATAGGTATTTAATAAAATGTTTTACCCTGTTTCTTTGCTGGTGTGTTGTCTATATTTTTAATATTTGCATAGGGTTTGTCGTTATTTTGGGCGGGGTGTGTGACGGAGCCGAGCTGTCTTGCAGCCCTCATGGTGTGGAGCTCAGTTCATCTCACTATTTTCGTATTTCTCATGAAGGGTTGTTTATAATATTTCTATTTTAGCGAGGTCAAAAAGAGATCCAATTAGTGGCCTACTGATTTTGCTCGATTACTTTTATTTTTTTACACGATTTTTCACGATCTGCAAAGACTAAACAGAGTATTGCGACTTTGTGCTTGTTTGTAAATAGAGAATGAACCAAAGAGAATCAATTGTAAAACAGTAAATGCAAAGGTAGCAGGTGTGGGTGGGCAAGATGGCCGCCGACGGACCGTAGGAGGCAGCAGCTCCTGTCCACTCTCCTGAGGTGAATACGGATGCTTCAGAATGAATTGGAGTCTGGATTTATTGCTAGAAACTGCAAAACCCTGATTAATGAAGAGCAAAGAGAAGGAAAAAAGGAGTAGCCATATCGGCCCATATCGATGGGGAGAAGAAAACTGAAAAGTGACATCAGAGCATGTTTATGATCTTTCCGGCTTGGGCCAGGGGGTTTAAGTGGTCTGCATCGCAAGCACTGGCGTACCTCGAGAAAGAATATTGGAGTTTGCGGTTGTTAATAGGGGCGCCAATAGAAGGGGCTATACAGCGAGCGCGGAAGACTTGGCATGAAAGAAAGAAATATATGGCCTTAAACCCGACACGAGCTGCCAAGGATATGTCAGAGGAAGAGGAGTCTCTGATTAGTGAGAGCGAGAACCCTTCGGTGGCCCTTAAAGTAAGGACAAGACGCAGGGCACAGCTAAGAAGGGAGGCCCTAAAAGATCGTGAAGAGCCGAGAATCTCTGTGGCAGAGAGAAGGAAACAAGACAAGGCCACGGAGAAGAGGAAAAAAAAAGAGGCACTAAAAAAGGGCGCTGGCAGGAATCTAGAGGCAGGCTTGGCAAAAGCGAAAGAAACATCCCTCCGCCAACAGACATTGTTCCAAACGTTTCCGGGGCTTAGAGCTGAGGGCACCCCCGACATACCTGGTACGGGTGTCATGAGCGGCGATTGCAGTGTTCTGACGGAGGTTACAGAACAACTTCCCGGGGCGAGGTTTGTAGCGGATTCTGGCCAATCACAGCCCGGGATGGAGTCTGCTGATGATCCTATTGGAGGAGGGAGAATGGAGTCTCCTGATTGGATTGCTGGTCAAGGTCAGGCGGAAGTGCGGGACAAGCTAATCGAGGTACCGGGTTGCGCTGAGAATGCGGGAATTCTACAGAAACCAGCTTGGCAGTAAATACGGAGCAGAATCAGAGTCAGCTGACAATAACGTCGTCAGTGCCGGCGATGGTGGAGGAAAGGAATATGAATAAAACCCAGGCAGGTTTGGGAGACGTTGGTACACCCTCAGATGCAGAACACCCGATTGCTATCTGTGAGAAAACGGGTGGTATGAGGGAATTGAGCAAGCCGACCAGTCGAGGGGTAATGGAGCCTGTATCCCTATTGACAGCAGTGGCAGAGCTGGTAGGTAAGGAGCAAGAGGGCGTGTCTGGCTCAAATAAAGGCATTCTTGACCCAAAAGAGATCCCGTTACAGCTGGATAGCAATAATGGAGTAACAATTATGTCTGAACCTATGATTATCGTTATGAGTAATGTTGCTACTACAAATGAAATCGCTTCAAATACCCTTATACATAGGAAAGATGAGGGGGCTAGTAAGGACAACACCACCACTATGAATGTGGAAGGGTTGCAGGATAGCTCCCAAGGGATTAACAGGAGTGTAGAAGAACAATATATGGATGGAAAAGCTGTATCTCTCCCAGTAGTGACCGGCTCACCCAGTGATGATTGTTTCTTTACTGGCAACGATGATGATAGGGAAGAGGTTGAATCTGAGGGGCCAGATGAGTTGACTCCTAATCTATCCTCTGATAAGGCAGATATAACTGCGGAAAGTGCATCAGATTCAGAGACCTCACAGACCTCACAGATAGATACATCAGAACTAGAATCTGAGCCAACTCAAGAGCACAATACTATATTAAAACGAAACCTGGGGTCCAAGCTGAGTAGAAAAAAGGGTGCTAAGGGAAGGACTTGTAGAAGAACGAAGAAAAGAGGAAGTGCAATACAATCCGGGGTGGCGAAAAAACTGGACTGGGATCATGCACCAACTTCACAGATGCATCCTGAAGGCACAGTTGGAGGTGTTGATCAACCAAACAAATCACACCCCCAGACACACTTATGCCCACAGATACAGGAAAATAATAACGCGGCAAACTTTGAGCTGTTGTTCTCGACTCTAAAGCAGATCCAGGGAGAGGCTCGCCAGGAGAGTCAAAGAGCGGAGCAGGCGAATAAAAAGATACAAGGGTCTCTACGCAAGGTGGATAAATTGTACACAGAAATGGCTGAGCGGCTGGCGGAGGTTGAGGAGAGGACAGGCAAAGTGGAGGAGGAAGTGGTAAAGTTACAGGAGTTCAAAGATGATCAAGAAAAAACGTCATCTGATGTCTTGTGGAAACTTGAAGATTTTGAGAACAGACAGAGACGGAATAATATAAGAATTTTGGGCGTTGATGAAGAGAAGGAAGGTTCGGACATAAGGGGGTTTGTTGTTGAGTTGCTGAAGGGAGCATTTCCAGAGCTTGATAAGTGGGACTGGGACAAAGAGGTGCAGCGCGCACATAGGTTCCCCTTAACGCAGAAGAAAGCTACAAATCAGAAAGCAAGGGCTATCTTAGTATATATTGGGAATTTCTTACTAAGAGAGGAAATAATCAAAAAAGCAAAGCCTACGGCTAAGCGTTCACACAAGGATATAACATTCTTCACCCGTCCGGATTTTCGCCACACGACTGTGGAGAGAAGGTGGCGAATGAGGCAGCTAATAACGCCCTTTCAGAACATGGGTTGCGAAGTGTACTTAATGTTCCCATGCCGTCTTAAAGTTGGTCATAACGGCCAGTTCAGAGTTTTTTTTTCAGAAGTAGTGGCACAAGAGTACCTGAATTACTTAAAAGAAACGAAAGCACAAAGAGAGGGAAAGGCACAAAATGAGAGAGCATTAGCTATTAGACAAACAGAGTTTGTTACACAGAAAAAGAAACAATAAAATGTAAGAAGAATATAAGGGTGGAGCAGTACAAGAAAATGATATTAAGGATGTAGATTGTTTAAAATGACACCTCGGGAGGGTGGGAGCGGAGAGGTCCTCTGGGGGGTATCGGCTGTCAAACAGAGGTCATTATTGACCTCTTTGCCAGTAGGGAGGGTGGGGGGGAGGGGTGCAGTCCAGGGGTGGGGGAGGGTGGGGAGGAACAGGGCACGGCAAGGCAAAAAAGGCAGAAAAGACAAAAAAAAAATACAAAGTTGTTAACGAAAGCAAAGGCAGGGGCAAGAGAAAAAGTAGACACAGACACAGAAAGTTATAAGATGAGTGAAACCAGGTTGCAAAGAAGTAGAAGCATAAAAATAAAAAGATATAGAGTGATAAAGTTTGAGTACGAACATAAGTGTAACTGGGTAAAAAATAGAACCATAGAGAATTATTTATGGGTACGAAATACGTAACATGGAATGTATGTGGGCTAAATGAAGTCCAAAAAAGACTCAAGGTATCACTATTATTGAGGCAAATGAATGTAGACTTTATTTTTATTCAGGAAACACATGTTTTGAGTTCACAAGAGTTTCTTTTGAAGCAATTGGGTTTTCAGGTTTTGATGGCTTCACATCAAAATGTTAAAAAAAGGGGAGTGGCTATATTAACCAGAGATAAAAATATTTGTGGGAGGAAAAAGGCACAAGATCAATGGGGGAGATGGGCAATGGTGGAATGTAGGATTGATGGGGAGTGGACAACGTTAATAAGTGTATATGGATCGACTGAGGATGACCCGGAGATTTTTAGGTATTTGGATGTTGAATTGGCTACTTGGGCTCCAAGAATTATAATGGCTGGGGATTTGAATATCAACGGGGCTGATGGTTTGGGCTTAGACTCATTAGGTAGTTACTGTGGCAGAAAGAAGCGGATGTGTCGTGCTCTACAAGAATTAGCAAAAAATAATGCTTTATATGATGTATGGGGGAAAAAAATGACAGGCAATAAGGGCTATACATATTATTCTGCCCCACACAAAATATGTGTGAGATTGGATTATTTTTTTGCTTCAAATGAAATTTTAACAGAATCCAGGATGGATAGGCTTCCCCGAATTTTAAGTGATCATAACCCGTTAATTCTTACGGTGAGAAAGCTAAAAATCACCAAGCAGACATCTCAATGGACTTTTGAAAGAGCATTGCTAACAGAAGAAAAATATGTGGAGCATATGAAGGCATGGATAAAAGAATTCTTTGAGAATAATAGGGGTAGTACTTCTGTGGGGGTAGTCTGGGACGCATTTAAGTCGGGGGTACGGGGAGAGACTTTAAGCTTTAGTTTATATAGGAGAAAGCAGGAGCAGAGGAAGAATGCGGAAATAGCTGAGATAGTGCTGAAGGCTGAGGAGGGTTTAGAGGAATGTATTTTGAGTGGAACCCCTGTAGAAAATGCATATCTGAAATTGTTAAAAGTGAAAAGTGAAGCCGAAGGAGAGATTGCTAGAAAAGCTGCAAAACTCTATACTAGCAAAAGAGAAAAATGTCATGAGTTTAGCGAAACAGTAGGAAGAACTTTAGCAGTTCGTACAAGACAGCAGGAAGCATTAGGTAGGGTGAGGGAGATTAAGGACTCCTCTGGCACGATACATACAGAGACGGGAAAAATTAGGGAAGTCTTTAGATCTTTCTATGAGGAGCTATATGAGGAGCCGATAAGGACTGATCTTGGGAAAATCAGGAACTATTTACATGACATTCCTATGGCTAGATTTACGGATGAGGAAGCAGATGGGTTAGATGAGTTCTTTGCGGAGGAAGAAATAAAAAATGCTGTAGCAAACCTACCATCTGGAAAGGCAGCTGGCCCGGACACGATTCCAATAGAGTTTTACAAAGTGTTCTGGGAGGTTTTAAAAATAGATATGCTTTTGACAATGCTAAAAGCACAAAGCGGGGACTCAATACCTAAGACCTGGGGTGGTGCCGAGATAGTCATAATTTAAAAAAAAGGGAAACCACCAGTAGAACCTGGCTCATACAGGCCCATTACGTTAATGAATACGGACACAAAAATTTTCTCTAAAGCATTAGCGACAAGATATGCTAGGATAATAGATAGGGTGGTGAGCAAAAATCAGCATGGTTTCATACCAGGGAGAGGTACCACCCACCACACGCGCAAAGTGATCACATTGCTTGATGCCGCAGCAGTCTCAGGGGACCCGATAGCAATTATGTTACTAGATGCAGAAAAAGCATTTGATCGGGTCTCCTGGGGCTATCTGTGGTTTACACTGGAAAGGGTAGGAGTCAAAAAGGGCTTCCTTAAGGCAGTACAAGCGCTATATGTAAACCCAGCGGCTTCGGTTAGGGTGAATGCGGGGGTCACTACACAATTCGCGATAATGAGAGGCACAAGACAGGGCTGTCCTTGCTCCCCATTGCTATTCGCAATGTATATGGATCCTCTAATCCGAAAAATAGAAGCAAGCCCCTTAATAAAACCCTTACCTACTCGGATGGGCCATTGTAAAATACTGGCATATGCCGATGATGTTGCAGTTATTACACCAGACCCAACGGAGGCTATACCCCAAGTAGAAGCGGAAGCCCTGAAATTTGGAAGAATTTCAGGTTATAAACTCAACACTACTAAGACGCAGATTATTAAGAACTGCCACACCCCCTGTACAGATGGGCGAGTAATTAAGTCTGGAATATATTTGGGGGTGAGCATATCGGCTGAGTTAGATACCTTAGTAGAAACAAATATAAATCCTTTAATAAATAAGGTACGAAAGGACTTAGATAGGATAGACAACTTGCACTTAACAATCCTGGGGCGGACTAACGTGATAAAAATGTTGGTGTTGCCAAAATTTTTGTATTTTTTCAGAGCTATCCCTTTATTATTTGAGAACAATTTGTTTAAGAGAATAGAAAATATGATTAATAGGTTTATATGGTCGAAGGGGAAAACCAGGAGAGCTCTTAGGTTTATGGTCTTGCCAAGGGAAAGGGGAGGATGGGCACTGCCAGATTTAAGGTTTTATTATTGGGCAGCAGCTTTTCAGAATATGCTGGGTCTGGTGGGTGGGGGAGAATATGAAGTAGGGAATGAGCTAGGTTCATTGGCAATATATGGTTTGTTACTAGGACCAGAAGTGGAAAATGCCTTGTTGAGGTTCACTGAACCCAGTTACTACAAAAGAACACGTTTTAAGACACTCATTGCCGCATATACTGTATGGAAAGCTTTTACAAAAAAATTTGGGTTAGGCCGATATAATGCCTACACAAGATTGAAAGGAAATCCGAATCTATCCGAGGAAATTACTTCGGGGAGTATATTGGGAGAATGGGAACGAAAAGGACTTAGAAAGGTTGGAGATATCTTGGGACAACAGGGAGTCTACCAGTTTTCGGAACTACAAACTAAATTTGCATTAGATAGAAGGCAATTTTTCAAATATTTACAAATTAGGAGTTTTTTACATAATAAGAAGGGCGGCCTGCTAGGATTTAATAAAAATGCAATTATGGAAGTGATACAAGCAGAGGAGGACTGTACCATCAAGAGATTTTATGCAGAACTACTGGCTTCAAGAGAGGATGACATAGAGAAATGGACAAGCAAGTGGAAACTTAGCTTGAACATTAGTGAGGAAACTTTTGATACTTCCTTAGAAATGGGATGCACACTGTTATGCTCAGCGCCCTTACAGGCACAACACTATAAAACATTATTTCATTTATATCATACGCCTGCAAAAATAGCTCAGTGGGGTGGCATAATGGGAATTAATTGTTTCAGGTGTGGGGATTCCGATGCAGATCTACTACATATTTTTGCAACATGCCCTTATTTACAACCATTGATAAAAAGTATTGAGGGTTTTTTCCAAAGCCTAGGAATAGATGTGACTATTACAGCTTCAATTATACTCTTGGGGGTAAAAGAAGAAGGGGAGGATCAACAACAGAGTAGCTGCAGAGTTGGCGAGATATGGGAATATTTTTTGTTCATGGCTATGGCAGTATTAAGACTTACTATTGCATCGGTATGGTTGGATCCTAAAGTTCCATCATACCACCAATGGCTGGCAAAATTGCTTTCAATTTATAATCTGGAGATAGAAATTTACGCAAGAAAGGGGAAAAAGCGTAGGAAAACTGGTAGGCAGATCTGGGGACCTCTTATTCGATGGAAGGAGGAGAGTCTGGATTAAAGACTGGAGTTAGACATCTTTGTTAGAAGGAATCGGATAAAAAATGCTACTACTCTTCGCTATTCATTGAATTCACAAAACATTGTATTTTTTGCCTAATTTTCTTATTTCTTTTATTTTCTTTTCTCTTTTATTTTCTGTGTCAATATGATTAGATATTTGTAAAGTAAATGCCATTGTCGTGCCCTGTTTGTAATGAAAAATATGGGAAAAACTTGCTAATAAAAAAAATAAAAAAATAA
The DNA here is from genome assembly GCF_964263255.1 of Lissotriton vulgaris. NCBI lineage: Eukaryota > Metazoa > Chordata > Amphibia > Caudata > Salamandridae > Lissotriton > Lissotriton vulgaris. The sequence continues at coordinate 185,865,641 of NC_141695.1, read as the reverse complement.
AAAAGTAAAACAGTAAATGCTTGGATAATAATCAATCAAATGGAGAGACAAGCAGGCAGGACGGATTACAACGGGGGTAAAGGCCTGCGTTAACTACTCTTCACTATCTGCAAAGAGAGAGTACTACTAAGAGAAAAGAGGGGAGGGGGGCAGCGTTCAAAGCACATCAGCGTGCATAAATACGAAAATTTTTTTATCTATCACGTACTTGACATTTTAAAGCTTTTCATATTTGCTATTAAAAAAACAATGAAATTCACAGAAAAAACCATAGGTTATAGTGGATATATAGTTAGGAATTTGCATTTACAAAACCTTGAAAATTCAATGAAAAAACCATTGGTTTTAGGCCATATATAGTTAGGGATTTGCATTTACAAAACCTTATTTTACTCGCATAAAACCATTGAAATTCCATATATAGTTATAAGCGCTAACTATATATCGCGCACCCGCAATCCACTGCTGATGATGTCACATATTACATCATTCATGACATGGTTAGTGACATCACTGATGACATCACTGATGACATCTCAAATGACATCACTGATGACATCACTGAAAACATCTCATTTGACATGACTGATAACATCACTGATGATATCATTCATGTGATAATACCATGAACCTCTTCAGACTCTAATATAACCTTAGATACAATCAGTGTAAACAGACAGTCACAGACTGTCACTCATCCATGGAGTTACTCACACACCTAGTCAGTTATGCCAAAAATCAATCACACCTCCATTTTCTCAACTATACAGTTATACACACCTTACTTATTCAAACATATACTAACACATATTTACTTTACTCTCTTATACAATCTCTGATACATGTTCACAATGATCCATACAGCCACTCACACATTCACTGGCTCTTATGCACAGTTATTTATAGATGTCAACTCTCACATGTACTGTGTTTTACATATGTACTTAATTTGACATGTAGCACTGAGATATCCATTCACTCACTAATACACTCACTCACAGTCAACCGCCCATACAGCTGTTTGCACATGCACTTTTGAATCTATACATATAGTGAATCAACTACTCACACATCTATGTACAGAGTCACACACCTTCCAGCCACCCATACACACACACTCAGTTTCCCATACAAATACTTGGACAACCAATCAACCCATACAGTTACTCATATAGCTACTGATCAACATATGCAGCAGTTTGTAGAACAACAGATATAATGATGCACAAATTAAAACAGTTTAGTCACTAACCCATGCACTCAGTGAGACACATTTAATCACTCACTCAATCAGTCAGTCATGCACCTAGTAAATCCTTCATCCAGACACTTATATATCAACTCATTCTTCAATATGTAAAACATATTTTAACTTTACAGAAACATACAGTCACTGGATGTTGTAATCAGTGATGTCATCAGTGATGTCATTTGAGATGTCATCAGTGATGTCATCAGTGATGTCACTAACCATGTCATGAATGATGTAATATGTGACATCATCAGCAGTGGATTGCGGGTGCGCGATATATAGTTAGCGCTTATAACTATATATGGAATTTCAATGGTTTTATGCGAGTAAAATAAGGTTTTGTAAATGCAAATCCCTAACTATATATGGCCTAAAACCAATGGTTTTTTCATTGAATTTTCAAGGTTTTGTAAATGCAAATTCCTAACTATATATCCACTATAACCTATGGTTTTTTCTGTGAATATATATATATATATATATATATATATATATATATATATATATATATATATATATATATATATATATATATATATATATATATATATATATGTATGTATGTATGTATGTATGTATGTATGTATGTATGTATGTATGTATGTATATATATATATATATATATATATATATATATATATATATATATATATATATATATATATGAAATATATGCTTTTATTACTAAACACTCTCTAGTAATATATACCTTGTGTGGTTCTCCTTTCATTTAGACATTCTAGAGGTTATAATCTGGTAAACCAAGCTCCTTTAAGACTTAACCTGAAGGCTGCTCTCCAAAGCTACCACTAGGATAGCTTTCAATAAAGGTTGTCTTTAAACCTATCATCAATAAGGGCTGTTTGAACTGGTGCAAAGGGGTCCACTATAACTAGTGGACAGCATATGCCAGGCAAACCTCTCACATTGGTGTGCAGAGGTTGGATTCAAGCTTGCTATTGCTTAACCAGATATTTTCTTTGAGTGACTGACTGAAAACATAGGTACATATAATCAGATAGAATAAAGTAAGTTCTACTGAACTTAGAGTTGTGTGCCAAGGGTTAACACACCCTTTCTATAACTCAAGAGAGTGTGTAGTAGACCCACTAGAGTAGGTAGGTGCAGACACCACATCACACTAGTATGTCTTCAAAGGATGAAGCCAGTGGCACCATATTAACTAAGTATGACCATGTCCCATTTCCAGAATTAAGGACCATGTGTACATCTAGGAATTTGAAGACAAGGACACAGCCAGACACTCAACCCCTCATAGAGGCCTTGCTTTTAGATGACCTCAGAAAGACCCCAGGGTCCGATGAGGCAGGCAGAGTGGGTGGCGCAGCAGAAGAGGCAAGGAGGTGAAAACATCCAAGACCGGGACCTTGATGCTGACCAGGAGGATCAGAATGAGTCGAACCTGGATAACCAAGTTCTTCCTGTGGATGAAGAAGTGAACCCCAGGCCAGTGGTCCCTTCTTCACCCCTCCAGTTGAATTAACAGTGTACCTAGAAGGTCTAGTCCTCCTTCTGAGGAATCTAATCACTCCGGTACATCTGTAGGGACCTCTGTCTCTCATAGGACTGCAGCCTCCGACAGGAGAGAGTCATCCCATGATAGAAATTGCAGACTGCTTGCATTTGAGCAAGAAAAACTCAGAATCAGGAAAGAGCAGTTGGCTTTAGACAGGGAAGACCTGGAGCTCCAGAGAGCTTCTAAAATGTTAGGACTAGAGTCCCATGGTTGCAGCATCAGTGTCCCTAGAGGTAGAGAACATACTCAAGACCAAAGGAACCTGAACAAGATTGTCCCTCCCTACCAAAGTTGGGATGACATCCACGAATGGATAACTGCACTTGAGAGGGCCTGTAAATTACAGAGGGTCCCTCAGGAGCAGTGGGCATCAATCTTGTGGCTCTCCTTTGCGGACAAAGGTAGAGACAAGCTCCTCATTATAAGAGAAGAGGATGCTGATAATTACAGAGTCTTGAAGAGTGCTCTGATTGATGGGTTTGGCTTAACCACTGAACAATACAAGATTAAGTTCAGGGACACACAAAAGGCACAGACTCAAGACTGGGTTGACTTTGTAGATTGCGCTACTAAGGCTCTGGAGGGCTAGTTACTTGGCAGTAAGGTGTGTGATTTTAAAGGATTGTACAACTTAATTATGAGGGAGCAGATCCTTAATAATGATCAAAATCAGCTGTTGGATCAGTACCTGGCGGACTCTGATCTGACCTCTCCCCAAGAATTGAGTCAGAAGGCAGGCAAATGGGTCAGAACCAGGGTGAGGCAGAAGGTTCAGAACGAAGGTGACTCTAAGAAGCAAGATTCTAAGAACTCTGACATTGGTGGGCAAAAGGGTAAAGACCAGAAGTCTGTTGTATCTTCCACTCCATTCTCCCAATACCCTCCTGTCCCGTAGCACGCCATGAAACGCTCCGTGGTGACATCTCTTAGAATGTCCCCACTGCGAGGGTTCCAAGGCGAGCGCCGTGATAGACAGCTGACTGTTGGTGTTCGAGTGTGACTCCAGCTGTGGCTGAGGTTGTTGACAGTTACTTCTGGTACTACAATAAAGACTTCAAGACTTTTATGCCGTCTCCTTTGCATGTTTGGACCTCCACTACACTGGCGACGAGGACGTGGAATACGATTGTCACGACCTCAACACGGAGAGAAGCAAGGAGCACAACGACGGAATAACGTAGCGCTTTAAGAAACTGAAGGCACTGTCCATAAGTGTGATGAAGGGAGAAATAAATGAGATTGGAAGCCACATTGCGTGTAACAAAATAAAATTAAAAGCGAGAGTGATACCAGGGAAAAGAGCGCCGAAAAAGCGATGTGACTGACTGAAGTTAGGAGCGGAGAGCTAGCGTTAAGAGGCTTTGCAGACATTGGTGCGGAACTGACTTGGCACATAACTAGGCTTTCCTGTTTTCAGTTTCTATTTTTGGTAAATTCTGGTGGGGTTTTTTCAGTGTATTCCAGTGATTTCAAAACCTTAAAAAAACAGTGGTTATCAGTGGTTACACATTTTCGTGCAGTTAAAAACAACATTAATGGTGTTTTTCCGGTGTTTATGGAACGTTTTGCTTTTATTATTGCTTGCTTTCTGCAATGATAGGGACTGGTATATAGGCAGTGTACTACAGCATTTATGGGGTCCAAACACATTTTACAAGTCAATCTTATTGTAGTACAAGATACAATACTTCTTCAGTGAGTCATTGATCATGCACACTCGCGCTTTCCTTCCTATGTAAACTGTCATCTGTGTACAGGCCCTCTCCACATTGCCAATTGAGGCAGACCATGTCAAAACAGCCAGTACACAATTTGCTGCACCTGAAGATTGTAATTCCCTGGGACAGGTGCTGGAACAATGCATTGAACTGGGTGTATATGCCCTCGGAGTTATTGAAGCAGGCTAAAATGAAGCAGCACTTATCAAAGTCCAGAGAAAATTCACCTTTACGGAAGGGATCTAGAACTTGTACAGATTTGTTGAATGAGCTATGGGATGAGTCAGAGAGTAGTGGTAGAGAATATAATGAGATTGGTATAGTTTAGTGTATTGGATATTCTGAATTAGGAGTAAAGAAAGAAATATAAAGATACATAGGTACATGGAAGTTATATATGTATACGGAAGGTAATATATCTTCTCTATAGTTTGTTCACTGGGTTCTGTAGGGCAAATAGTGGCCGGGGATACCCGATTAAGCGCACTATCTAGTTTAGAAATTAGTGTGGGTGCAGAACTGTCGGTGCACAAAATCAGTCATTACTGGGGTCAAAATATCTCATACTGCGAGCAGCAATTCCAACCCAGTACCAAGTATGGAAGCAAAGACTCAGTAATGCTGCAGATGAGCCAATGATTGACAGTCTGTGTCTGCTAAAACAGGAGTGTCCACCACAGGCTGGGAAGGCCCAAATCACAGTCAGATCTTCAAGACCTCCTGCCAAGCTGATCCGACGACTTTGCCTTGACACTGCCCCAAAAATTAGGTTGCTCCTGCTCTGAGCTTTTCTGCATCAGCAAATCCAATTCAGCTGGACCTGGTGTAGAAGGTATCTCGCTCTTCGACTACAGCCTGCAGCCTTGCTCCACTGGAACAATCGAGGTCCAAAGAAGTGAGTATGTATGGAGGGAGAAATTTTCACTAGCAAAAGTGTAAAAAGTATTCAACTGGCAAGGGACCTTCTTTGGGTGCGAAATTCAAATATATCTCAGTTAGAGATTTCCACCAAATGTCAATGACTTCACCCTGACCTCGCCCGGAAGCTATCCAACAACTAAGGCCCTCTTTGGCCACAGTCAGTTGTCTTGCCCATTAGAAACACAGTAATTCATTGTTATTTCTTCTGAGTGAACTCTAATCCTCCGAAGTAGCGTGCTGTTCGCTCCTGCAGAGTGCTTCAATGCCATTCTAGGGATAGTCAGAGCTATATAAATACAATTTACATTTAAACCAAATGGCTTGAACAAAAAATTGCATTTATTTTAACCGAACTTTCAAGGAAGACATTGGTCTTCTGTGTATATGTAGTATCTCAAACTTGAACACATCTGCCTAAAAGCATGCATATTCCCCACTTTCATGTATTTGGTATTGAAGAGTGCCTCCTCCTGATTAAGTAACTCAAGTTGGGCAGCATTTCTGGGGGTGGCTGTCCAGGCTACTAAACAACTGCTGAGCTGCCAGGGGTGCCTAGAATCCGAGGGCCTCATTTACGAGGCTGTGCGTCACTTTTACGCCGCCAGTGTGTCACTTTTTGTGACGCACCAGTGGCGTAAAAAATGCGCCTTGTTGCGCCATATTTACAAAGTGACGCATCTAGGTAGATGCCTCACTTTGTAAACCCCTGCGGCACAGAATACCTGCACCAGGTATAATGTATGCAAGGGAGGCATATTGCCGCAAGGAAGGGTCGTAGAAGTGACGCAGTGAAATTTATGAGATTTCACTGCATGACTTTTAGGACGCCGTTGCGTTAAAATCTTGCGCCTGCCTCACAGCAGGCGTAAGACTGGCGCTGGACCTTTCACATGGGGCTTGCCCCATGTGAAAGGACGCATTTTTGGAGTTGCATCACTTTTGTGACACACTCCAGCACTGCGTCACTTTTGCGCTCAGAGATACGTCAGAAATACTGACGTATCTGTAACTCCTTGCGACATGATGCGTCATACATTAAATATGACGCATCAGGTATGTCGCAAGGAGTGCGCACTGAGAAGTGACGCATCACTGCTGTCGCGCAGCGATGCGTCATTTCTCATAAATGAGGCCCCTAGTCCGTGCCAGCATTGAAACTTTGCTATTAAATTCTGCCTCTGAGATATTTTCAGTGAATCCAGTAATTCTTCTTTCATTTCTGTTGCACCTGCACACTTTTCAGCAGACACAATCTCTGATAAACCTAATAAAAACAATACTGAAATATTCATCTTCCTCTTAAGAATCTTAACCACAGATTTCAACACGGAGTACTGCGAAGTAAATCATAAAATCTGGTGGAGAGAAATAACTGAAGATACTAAAACCAAAGGAAGAGGTGTCTTATATGAATCCAATATATGCCTCATGACTGTCAGGTTAAACACCACATGAAAACTGACAAAAAGAGACACACGGGCTGTGATTAACCTGACACAAAAAAGCGGCTAAAGAGAGAACACATTATCTGACATGGTGGAGATTAGCCCTGAGGGGAGTGGGACAGGATTTGTAAATCAGATGAGGCAAAGGCCCACATGCATCATTGTGACATTTTGCACTTCCTAATTTGCGAAAAATAAGGAATCGCAAATTAGGAAGTGCAAAATGCTATGCATCATTTTTTTCGGTATTTCCTTGTGATACGGTAAAAATCGCAATTTTTACCGAATCCCAAAGAAATACCGAATTCTTAAGTTAATTTTCGCAATTCCCATTGATTCCTATGGGCCAAAAGGCCCATAGGAGTCAATGCAAATTGCGAGTGGCACTTAGAAAATTTCATGGGTGCAGGGGGGGTCCAAAGGACCCCCCCATGCACCCCTGAAATGTATTTTTCGCATCATGTTGCACACACACATGTCCTAAGGACATGTGTGTCCGTAACATGAATGTTGAAAAAAAAGCATTTTCAACATTTTAAACACTCGGTAAATTTGGAACCCTAATTGCGAATTTCCACTACTAAAACTAATGATGCATTCCTTTTAAGAAGTCGCACATCTGTGACTTCTTAAAAGCACCCGCAATTTTAGAACTCGCAACAATGTTGCGAATTCTAAAATTGCTTCATGCATCCCAAAAAGCACTTTTGCATTCGCAAACGGCCGATTTTAAGGAATCGCACCGTTTGCAAATGAAAAAGTGCTTGATGCATGTGGGCCATAGTCTCCATACTAATTACTAACCTTTAAAGGAGACCGCCACATTGTACATTATTTTTGCATCGGGTGAAATAACGTGCTGGTTGAATTTCATGTTTCCAGCCACCTAGAACACAACGTGCCAGGTGACCTTTCAGTGGTGAATGATTTTCACTATCCCCTCGATCCAGTTGGAACTGGAAAACAGTTACTGAGCGGTGGTGTCGCAAGTCTTTCCCACCTGTTTTTTTAAGCAATATTCCTCTCCCTCCGCAGTGGCTAATCTCCTTCACTCCTCCATGGGCTTCCAGGAAATGTGCCCTGGGTCAGATTAAATTGCTAAGAGGTATTTTGCAGCATAGGCCCCCAGGCTGTCACCAGCGTGACTCCGGTGCAGCATTTTCGTCAGAACGAGGGCTGGTTCCTATATGCACATAAAACACGGATTATATTGGCAGTGATAACAATAACGGAAAATGCACGCCTAAGCAGCTGCAGGGATAACAATTTTAGAGGAATTCTCAAAGCTGCAACTATAGCCAAATTTGGGGAGGTGGGGAGTGTAATTCTTCCAGGAATAGGCTCTCTGCCTGAGACAGGGGCTGAGTCCGCTTCCCAGTCACACACACAGCTGCACCCGAGTACTTCACAGGTCTTTAAAAGACCATTTACGTCTGGACGAGGCTTTGTTGCTTTTTCACCCCTTCATCTCCAGAATGGAGATGAAGGATTCTGGAGATGAAGGGGTGAAAAAGCAACAAAGCCTCGTCCAGATGTAAATGGTCTTTTAAAGACCTGTGAAGTACTCTGGCGAGGCTGTGTGTGTGACCGGGAAGCTGACTCACCGGGTTGAGGCACACGACAAGGGGGAGGGGGGAGAGGGGAGGACGCTGAAGCCCTTTGAGCCATATGGGCATTCTGAGCAATAACTGAAAATGCGCGTTTTCTGCTCAGATGCAAAGAGAGGTCTGACGCACTCTAACAGCTGTCCCGCCCAAGTTCTGTGTTTCCCAGCCCTGCCTTGCTACCTGCTGCCGTCAAGCTGTGTGTTTAGGAGCAGGACTTGGCCAGCCCAGCTCCTCCCTGGGCCCCCTGCCAGGGTGAAATCCGCCGCCTCGAGCGTATGTATTGCACGCCTGAGAATTGTCTGAAAGGGGGTGGAGACCCCTGCGGGCGAAGACTAAGTAGCTCTTCTCCCCAGATAAAAAGGGGCCCCTCCAGAAGTTAGCATGCTGATAGCCCATTAAACCACCCCGAGCTCCTGCACACAAACAGGCCACCCGTGCACCTTAGCCCAATCAGAAAAATGTATCGTGCAACACGGGGAAACAAACAATGGAAAACCCTCAAAAAGAACCAATGCAGGCAGCTGGGAGGTTTCCGTTCACTTTAACGAGCAACCTTTTCAGCACAGTTCAGCTTTGTACAGCTTTGGCTCCCTCAAGTGGCCAAGCAGTATAAGAATGTGAAAAATCAGTGACACTCGGTTTCAACCGGGTCAGCTAATTTTTAGACAGTATGGTTTTCTCGAGCATAATCGGTTTAAACCGAATTCCGAACAGCCTACACATAACTAATGGGTGTGTTAAGAGGAGCAAAAACATTGAGGGTGAAGGCGTGAGGAAATTCACTTGTCATCGGCAAGGGACTTAATCGATTTACAAGCGGCAACTAGTTGAAGCAAAGGAAGAGCGCTGCTGGGGAAACCAGGAATTATGACAGTTTCTCGGCGAGGCTGCGTGTTGTGCTGCGAACAGCATCTGTGCCATGCGGCGTGGGAGGCTGAATGAAACTGGAAAAAACTTACATGGCCAGAGCTTTTTGAGTGACATAATTGGAGTGAACCTGGGTACTTCACAATACGAAGAAAAACACCAAAGCATGAGGAATTAACTCTTCGCGGGGACCTTTTGCCAATCAGCTGTTATCTGCGATCAAAGCTCAGTAGGAAGTCATTTCAGGCTGTGTTTTCTGTTGAGTTTATAAGAGTTTCATTCTCCTCATATCCTAGTGGAGGTTTCCTGTCACACGCTAAGGGCACACCTAGTATTCAAGTGTAAAGATAGGAGACCTGACTGAAAGAGAGCCTATAGTACAACAGCGCCACATTGTGGGCTCTAGAGTGCATTTCTTTTGTATTTGCACGTGTAAAGAGGAAAATGTGTTTGGAAAGATAAATTTATTTGCATGTTATCTGTCTCATGTGAAAACGTGGGGTCGTACTAATCCATTCAAGCCTAGTTAACATTTACAGAAGAACGCTGAATAAGCATGCAAAACGTGACTCCACCCCCATGTTTCTATTGAGTCCAGGGGACCCTGCTATACAGTGGAAGAAATGGAAAACATTTTTTATGAACTATGCTGTGGTATGCGGGCCAAATCTGGGGTTGGAGAGCAACGTGGCTTTGTTAGAATATTATTTGGGGGTGGAGGGGTAAGACGTTTTAGAGCATCTCCCAGAGCTAGTGGCACATGAGGCTAGAGGACTAAACGAGTTCGAAATTAGCATTAAAAAACTAGATTATTATTATTATTATTGCATTTATTGAGCGCACAGCTACCCAGAGGTTTCCCGGCGCTTGCCTTGGGAACCAGTCCTGGTTTTTCTCTGTGAGATAGCGCCTACAGGGCAGGGGGGCTGTTGTGGAGATTAAGCAAGCTTAATGCCCAGAGTTGCAGAGTGAGAACCCATGATTAGAGCAGGCACCGAAGCGAGAATTATCAAGTCCGTGGACATTTGAGCTCAAGACCCTGCCGCGTCGGGAATTGAACCCTGGTCCCGGGTCTGACCTCAGCTTCCGGGTCTGCCTGCTCTACACCGTGAGCCACACTTCTCCAAAAAACTAGACCTACACTACCTTCCTAAAACTAGCACCATCATGGAAAGATATCATTTTTGGAAAACAGGACAGAAGGAAGGGGAATCTATAGAAGACTTTGTCTCAGATTTGCGTAAACTTGCTGCAACGTGCAAATTTGGAGGTTCAAGTGAAGAGAGAATCAGGGACCAGTTTGTGTTAGCGTGCAGAACAGAACGTGTACGAGAGGAGTTGTGGTTAAAAGATGACCCTCCATTGAGAGAAGTACTTATAGTTGCCAAGCAGGTAGAACACATGATGCAATGTGTGAGTGAGATAAAGCAAGATAGTGAGAACAAAGACAGTGAGGGGAAGGCCTAGGTGAGTGAAGTAGAGGCAGAAGGGGACAGTGTACTGGAAGTCAAAGGGCAGAAGATGGGGCTTAAAGAGCAGAAGGAGAGCAGAGTGGGATGGTCTTTTAAAGGGAACTGTTATAGGTGTGGTAAGCAAGGATACATGGCGAACGATAAAGACTGCCCCGCGCTCAAGTACACATGTAACAAGTGTGGCAGGAAGGGCCATTTTAGAAAATATTGTAGGAGTGGTCAGGGCATTAAGAAGCAAACCAGAGACAACACGAACAGAGTGTGTGACGAAATCGTTTTGGAAGTTCAGAGTGGTCAAGTCAGCAGCCCAAAATACACTATAACAATCGAAGGGACCGGCATAGAGGCTATGTGCGACTCGTGCTCCAAAATCAAGATCATAAATGCAAAAGAATTTGAAAGGGTGGCCAAGGATAAGATCTGGTTAAGCAGAATGGATGTTAGACCTGGGGGGTATAGTGGTCAGCCTATTAGTATGAAGGGATACTTCTGGGGCATAGTAGAATATAAAGATAGGCTTACAGTATCAAAGGTGTATGTATCCTCAACGGGAGACAACATTCTAGGGTGGCAAGCTCAAAAGGATTTAGGCATATACCTCGACCCAAACAAAACCCCACAAATTTTAGTACAGGAAGTGAAGGGAACTAGGGACAGCATGGAGAGCGAAATCAAAGAGGTGTTCAACGACGAATTGGGATGCCTGAAGAATTACTCTTACAGGATAAAACTGAAGGAAAACACTGTACCGGTGGTAGCCAAGGTGAAGAACCTTTCGATAGCGATTCAGGAGGCAGTCAGAGACGAGCTAGAAAAATTATGCAACCTAGGGGTCATAGAGCCGGTGGAAGCAACAGAATGGTTGGCGCTGATCGTCGCAGCAAGAAAAAAGGATGGATCGGTCCGTCTATGCATTGACCTTAGGGCATTGAACAAGGAGGTGATCGTGGATAAATTCTCTCTGCCAAACATCGCACAAATGATGAGTATTTTGGAAGGAGCTAGGGTATTCTCCACACTGGATCTGACCTCGGCCTACTTCCAGATCAAGCTCCATGAAGATTCACAAGAACTTACATCATTTGGGACGCCCATGGGTGCATTTAAATTCAATAGAATGCCCTTTGGGTTGGTCTCTGCAGCGGCGGTATTCCAGAAAATCATGGGGAGCATACTGAGAGGAATACCCGGTGTTTTGTGTTACCAGGACGACGTACTCGTGTTTGGCAATGACAACAAACAACATGACAGAAGGTCAAGGCAAGTGCTGGTGAGGTTTAAGGACCAAGGCCTCACTGTGAAGAGGGAGAAGTGCAGAATTGGGTGCAAGGAGCTAGACTTTCTGGGGCACAAGGAGACACCAGGTGGGATCCATCCGAAAGTCGAGCTACAGAACACCATATATATATATGGCATGGCATCATGGCAACAACCGGCACTAAGCAGCAAACCAACAGAAGCACGAACCCGGGATAACAAGGCAAAATATTTGAAAATAACGCTATCAAGCAGCAATACGAATCAACTTGCACGTTCCCTCAACATTGTTGGTGCATGCTGGGACCTGAAGTTATTGGCAGGCAAACACCACTTGGTTTTAATTTAACTACGCTCACCTGTGAACAAGACGTAAATGACGTCGAAACGCGTTAGGTGTAAAGAGCGCTATGTTGCACATGAAATGACGAATAAAGGTCAGCTGAATCGTCAGTCACTGTGGGGCTCTTTTGTTGTTCGTGGTTCTACCCGCAGTTTCCCAGGATCTCCGTTCCTGGTTTAGAGCCCGCCCTGCAGGACCGGTGGCCCCCAGCAAAACGGAACTCTCTCTGGTGATGTTTATGGAGGGGGCATGGACCGCTCCTCGCCACTTGCCAGCTCAAATGGACGCTCCGCTGCAATTTGGCAAGGACGACGGAGAAAGGGTGATGAGAGAGGGTGCTCCTCTCTTTGGAACAGTGCAGAAACGGCAACAATTTCAAATCATGGCAACAACCGGCACTAAGCAGCAAACCAACAGAAGCACGAACCCGGGATAACAAGGCAAATATTTGAAAATAACGCTATCAAGCAGCAATACGAATGAACTTGCACGTTCCCTCAACATTGTTGGTGCATGCTGGGACCTGAAGTTATTGGCAGGCAAACACCACTTGGTTTTAATTTAACTACGCTCACCTGTGAACAAGACGTAAATGACGTCGAAACGCGTTAGGTGTAAAGAGCGCTATGTTGCACATGAAATGACGAATAAAGGTCAGCTGAATCGTCAGTCACTGTGGGGCTCTTTTGTTGTTCGTGGTACTACCCGCAGTTTCCCAGGATCTCCGTTCCTGGTTTAGAGCCCGCCCTGCAGGACCGGTGGCCCCCAGCAAAACGGAACTCTCTCTGGTGATATATATAATTTTAATTTTGCTGATACTTTGTGCTGGCGTGCAGGCGCGCCCAATGAGGTAAAACGGTGAAGAGGACTACATCACCCACAAGGCCTTAGTGGCCACACCTACCTGAAGGGAGGATGTTATACCAAGTGCTCTTCAGTTAAGCGCCAGCTGCCAACATTAGCTCAACACGCCACTGTAGAAAGGACTATTTCCTGAAACGCGTCTGGCGAGAGATTGTGAAAACTTCAAGCCTCTGTTCCCATCCCTGCTGGGAGGCTGATGTACCGAATAAAGTGGTCTTTCCTATGATCCTTCGTATGGCCTGTATTTCCAACGTGGGTTCTGCAAAGATTTGGATAGTAGCGGCCGTCCCGGTCGCGGAAATGAGCCAGCCGCTGCTGCGGATCCGTGGAGGCAACTGGGTGGTGCAACCAACATCGGAACAAAGGATGAGCCGGGGTTATGCAGAAGGACTCCGTTCTCAAAGCCCCGTGTCACAGCATCAAAGCAAGGCAGGGTATGCTGCAGAGACTCAATTTTAATTTTGCTGATACTTTGTGCTGGCGTGCAGGCGCGCCCAATGAGGTAAAACGGTGAAGAGGACTACATCACCCACAAGGCCTTAGTGGCCACACCTACCTGAAGGGAGGATGTTATACCAAGTGCTCTTCAGTTAAGCGCCAGCTGCCAACATTAGCTCAACACGCCACTGAAGGAAGGACTATTTCCTGAAACGCGTCTGGCGAGAGATTGTGAAAACTTCAAGCCTCTGTTCCCATCCCTGCTGGCAGGCTGATGTACCGAATAAAGTGGGCTTTCCTATGATCCTTCGTATGGCCTGTATTTCCAACGTGGGTTCTGCAAAGATTTGGATAGTAGCGGCCGTCCCGGTCGCGGAAATGAGCCAGCCGCTGCTGCGGATCCGTGGAGGCACCTGGGTGGTGCAACCAACATCGGAACAAAGGATGAGCCGGGGTTATGCAGAAGGACTCCGTTCTCAAAGCCCCGTGTCACAGCATCAAAGCAAGGCAGGGTATGCTGCAGAGACTTAATTTTAATTTTGCTGATACTTTGTGCTGGCGTGCAGGCGCGCCCAATGAGGTAAAACGGTGAAGAGGACTACATCACCCACAAGGCCTTAGTGGCCACACCTACCTGAAGGGAGGATGTTATACCAAGTGCTCTTCAGTTAAGCGCCAGCTGGCAACATTAGCTCAACACGCCACTGAAGAAAGGACTATTTCCTGAAACGCGTCTGGCGAGAGATTGTGAAAACTTCAAGCCTCTGTTCCCATCCCTGCTGGCAGGCTGATGTACCGAATAAAGTGGGCTTTCCTATGATCCTTCGTATGGCCTGTATTTCCAACGTGGGTTCTGCAAAGATTTGGATATATATATATATATATATATATATATATATATATATATATATATATATATATATATATATATATATATATATAAAATATATGCTTTTATTACTAAACACTCTCTAGTAATATATACCTTGTGTGGTTCTCCTTTCACTTAGACATTCAAGAGGTTATAATCTGGTAAACCAAGCTCCTTTAAGACTTAACCTGAAGGCTGCTCTCCAAAGCTACCACTAGGATAGCTTTCAATAAAGGTTGTCTTTAAACCTATCATCAATAAGGGCTGTTTGAACTGGTGCAAAGGGGTCCACTATAACTAGTGGACAGCATATGCCAGGCAAACCTCTCACATTGGTGTGCAGAGGTTGGATTCAAGCTTGCTATTGCTTAACCAGATATTTTCTTTGAGTGACTGACTGAAAACATAGGTACATATAATCAGATAGAATAAAGTAAGTTCTACTGAACTTAGAGTTGTGTGCCAAGGGTTAACACACCCTTTCTATAACTCAAGAGAGTGTGTAGTAGACCCACTAGAGTAGGTAGGTGCAGACACCACATCACACTAGTATGTCTTCAAAGGATGAAGCCAGTGGCACCATATTAACTAAGTATGACCATGTCCCATTTCCAGAATTAAGGACCATGTGTACATCTAGGAATTTGAAGACAAGGACACAGCCAGACACTCAACCCCTCATAGAGGCCTTGCTTTTAGATGACCTCAGAAAGACCCCAGGGTCCGATGAGACAGGCAGAGTGGGTGGAGCAGCAGAAGAGGCAAGGAGGTGAAAACATCCAAGACCGGGACCTTGATGCTGACCAGGAGGATCAGAATGAGTCTAACCTGGATAACCAAGTTCTTCCTGTGGATGAAGAAGTGAACCCCAGGCCAGTGGTCCCTTCTTCACCCCTCCAGTTGGAATTAACAGTGTACCTAGAAGGTCTAGTCTTCCTTCTGAGGAATCTAATCACTCCGGTACATCTGTAGGGACCTCTGTCTCTCATAGGACTGCAGCCTCCGACAGGAGAGAGTCATCCCATGATAGAAATTGCAGACTGCTTGCATTTGAGCAAGAAAAACTCAGAATCAGGAAAGAGCAGTTGGCTTTAGACAGGGAAGCCCTGGAGCTCCAGAGAGCTTCTAAAATGTTAGGACTAGAGTCCCATGGTTGCAGCATCAGTGTCCCTAGAGGTAGAGAACATACTCAAGACCAAAGGAACCTGAACAAGATTGTCCCTCCCTACCAAAGTTGGGATGACATCCACGAATGGATAACTGCACTTGCGAGGGCCTGTAAATTACAGAGGGTCCCTCAGGAGCAGTGGGCATCAATCTTGTGGCTCTCCTTTGCGGACAAAGGTAGAGACAAGCTCCTCATTATAAGAGAAGAGGATGCTGATAATTACAGAGTCTTGAAGAGTGCTCTGATTGATGGGTTTGGCTTAACCACTGAACAATACAAGATTAAGTTCAGGGACACACAAAAGGCACAGACTCAAGACTGGGTTGACTTTGTAGATTGCGCTACTAAGGCTCTGGAGGGCTAGTTACTTGGCAGTAAGGTGTGTGATTTTAAAGGATTGTACAACTTAATTATGAGGGAGCAGATCCTTAATAATGATCAAAATCAGCTGTTGGATCAGTACCTGGCGGACTCTGATCTGACCTCTCCCCAAGAATTGAGTCAGAAGGCAGGCAAATGGGTCAGAACCAGGGTGAGGCAGAAGGTTCAGAACGAAGGTGACTCTAAGAAGCAAGATTCTAAGAACTCTGACATTGGTGGGCAAAAGGGTAAAGACCAGAAGTCTGTTGTATCTTCCACTCCATTCTCCCAATACCCTCCTGTCCCGTAGCACGCCATGAAACGCTCCGTGGTGACATCTCTTAGAATATCCCCACTCCGAGGGTTCCAAGGCGAGCGCCGTGATAGACAGCTGACTGTTGGTGTTCGAGTGTGACTCCAGCTGTGGCTGAGGTCGTTGACAGTTACTTCTGGTACTACAATAAAGACTTCAAGACTTTTATGCCGTCTCCTTTGCATGTTTGGACCTCCACTACACTGGCGACGAGGACGTGGAATACGATTGTCACGACCTCAACACGGAGAGAAGCAAGGAGCACAACGACGGAATAACGTAGCGCTTTAAGAAACTGAAGGCACTATCCATAAGTGTGATGAAGGGAGAAATAAATGAGATTGGAAGCCACATTGCGTGTAACAAAATAAAATTAAAAGCGAGAGTGATACCAGGGAAAAGAGCGCCGAAAAAGCTGTGTGACTGACTGAAGTTAGGAGCGGAGAGCTAGCGTTAAGAGGCTTTGCGGACATTGGTGTGGAACTGACTTGGCACATAACTAGGCTTTCCTGTTTTCAGTTTCTATTTTTGGTAAATTCTGGTGGGGTTTTTTCAGTGTATTCCAGTGATTTCAAAACCTTAAAAAAACAGTGGTTATCAGTGGTTACACATTTTCGTGCAGTTAAAAACAACATTAATGGTGTTTTTCCGGTGTTTATGGAACGTTTTGCTTTTATTATTGCTTGCTTTCTGCAATGATAGGGACTGGTATATAGGCAGTGTACTACAGCATTTATGGGGTCCAAACACATTTTACAAGTCAATCTTATTGTAGTACAAGATACAATACTTCTTCAGTGAGTCATTGATCATGCACACTCGCGCTTTCCTTCCTATGTAAACTGTCATCTGTGTACAGGCCCTCTCCACATTGCCAATTGAGGCAGACCATGTCAAAACAGCCAGTACACAATTTGCTGCACCTGAAGATTGTAATTCCCTGGGACAGGTGCTGGAACAATGCATTGAACTGGGTGTATATGCCCTCGGAGTTATTGAAGCAGGCTAAAATGAAGCAGCACTTATCAAAGTCCAGAGAAAATTCACCTTTACGGAAGGGATCTAGAACTTGTACAGATTTGTTGAATGAGCTATGGGATGAGTCAGAGAGTAGTGGTAGAGAATATAAATGAGATTGGTATAGTTTAGTGTATTGGATATTCTGAATTAGGAGTAAAGAAAGAAATATAAAGATACATAGGTACATGGAAGTTATATATGTAAACGGAAGGTAATATATCTTCTCTATAGTTTGTTCACTGGGTTCTGTAGGGCAAATAGTGGCCGGGGATACCCGATTAAGCGCACTATCTAGTTTAGAAATTAGTGTGGGTGCAGAACTGTCGGTGCACAAAATCAGTCATTACTGGGGTCAAAATATCTCATACTGCGAGCAGCAATTCCAACCCAGTACCAAGTATGGAAGCAAAGACTCAGTAATGCTGCAGATGAGCCAATGATTGACAGTCTGTGTCTGCTAAAACAGGAGTGTCCACCACAGGCTGGGAAGGCCCAAATCACAGTCAGATCTTCAAGACCTCCTGCCAAGCTGATCCGACGACTTTGCCTTGACACTGCCCCAAAAATTAGGTTGCTCCTGCTCTGAGCTTTTCTGCATCAGCAAATCCAATTCAGCTGGACCTGGTGTAGAAGGTATCTCGCTCTTGGACTACAGCCTGCAGCCTTGCTCCACTGGAACAATCGAGGTCCAAAGAAGTGAGTATGTATGGAGGGAGAAATTTTCACTAGCAAAAGTGTAAAAAGTATTCAACTGGCAAGGGACCTTCTTTGGGTGCGAAATTCAAATATATCTCAGTTAGAGATTTCCACCAAATGTCAATGACTTCACCCTGACCTCGCCCGGAAGCTATCCAACAACTAAGGCCCTCTTTGGCCACAGTCAGTTGTCTTGCCCATTAGAAACACAGTAATTCATTGTTATTTCTTCTGAGTGAACTCTAATCCTCCGAAGTAGCGTGCTGTTCGCTCCTGCAGAGTGCTTCAATGCCATTCTAGGGATAGTCAGAGCTATATAAATACAATTTACAGTTGAACCAAATGGCTTGAACAAAAAATTGCATTTATTTTAACCGAACTTTCAAGGAAGACATTGGTCTTCTGTGTATATGTAGTATCTCAAACTTGAACACATCTGCCTAAAAGCATGCATATTCCCCACTTTCATGTATTTGGTATTGAAGAGTGCCTCCTCCTGATTAAGTAACTCAAGTTGGGCAGCATTTCTGGGGGTGGCTGTCCAGGCTACTAAACAACTGCTGAGCTGCCAGGGGTGAATAGAATCCTAGGGCCTCATTTACGAGGCTGTGCGTCACTTTTACGCCGCCAGTGTGTCACTTTTTGTGACGCACCAGTGGCGTAAAAAATGCGCCTTGTTGCGCCATATTTACAAAGTGACGCATCTAGGTAGATGCCTCACTTTGTAAACCCCTGCGGCACAGAATACCTGCGCCAGGTATAATGTATGCAAGGGAGGCGTATTGCCGCAAGGAAGGGTCGTAGAAGTGACGCAGTGAAATTTATGAGATTTCACTGCATGACTTTTAGGACGCCGTTGCGTCAAAATCTTGCGCCTGCCTCACAGCAGGCGTAAGACTGGCGCTGGACCTTTCACATGGGGCTTGCCCCATGTGAAAGGACGCATTTTTGGAGTTGCATCACTTTTGTGACACACTCCAGCACTGCGTCACTTTTGCGCTCACAGATACGTCAGAAATACTGACGTATCTGTAACTCCTTGCGACATGATGCGTCATACATTAAATATGACGCATCAGGTATGTCGCAAGGAGTGCGCACTGAGAAGTGACGCATCACTGCTGTCACGCAGCGATGCGTCATTTCTCATAAATGAGGCCCCTAGTCCGTGCCAGCATTGAAACTTTGCTATTAAATTCTGCCTCTGAGATATTTTCAGTGAATCCAGTAATTCTTCTTTCATTTCTGTTGCACCTGCACACTTTTCAGCAGACACAATCTCTGATAAACCTAATAAAAACAATACTGAAATATTAATCTTCCTCTTAAAAATCTTAACCACAGATTTCAACACGGAGTACTGCGAAGTAAATCATAAAATCTGGTGGAGAGAAATAACTGAAGATACTAAAACCAAAGGAAGAGGTGTCTTATATGAATCCAATATATGCCTCATGACTGTCAGGTTAAACACCACATGAAAACTGACAAAAAGAGACACACGGGCTGTGATTAACCTGACACAAAAAAGCGGCTAAAGAGAGAACACTTTATCTGACATGGTGGAGATTAGCCCTGAGGGGAGTGGGACAGGATTTGTAAATCAGATGAGGCATAGTCTCCATACTAATTACTAAACTTTAAAGGAGACCGCCACATTGTACATTATTTTTGCATCGGGTGAAATAACGTGCTGGTTGAATTTCATGTTTCCAGCCACCTAGAACACAACGTGCCAGGTGACCTTTCAGTGGTGAATGATTTTCACTATCCCCTCGATCCAGTTGGAACTGGAAAACAGTTACTGAGCGGTGGTGTCGCAAGTCTTTCCCACCTGTTTTTTTAAGCAATATTCCTCTCCCTCCGCAGTGGCTAATCTCCTTCACTCCTCCATGGGCTTCCAGGAAATGTGCCCTGGGTCAGATTAAATTTCTAAGAGGTATTTTGCAGCATAGGCCCCCAGGCTGTCACCAGCGTGACTCCGGTGCAGCATTTTCGTCAGAACGAGGGCTGGTTCCTATATGCACATAAAACACGGATTATATTGGCAGTGATAACAATAACGGAAAATGCACGCCTAAGCAGCTGCAGGGATAACAATTTTAGAGGAATTCTCAAAGCTGCAACTATAGCCAAATTTGGGGAGGTGGGGAGTGTAATTCTTCCAGGAATAGGCTCTCTGCCTGAGACAGGGGCTGAGTCCGCTTCCCAGTCACACACACAGCTGCACCCGAGTACTTCACAGGTCTTTAAAAGACCATTTACGTCTGGACGAGGCTTTGTTGCTTTTTCACCCCTTCATCTCCAGAATGGAGATGAAGGATTCTGGAGATGAAGGGGTGAAAAAGCAACAAAGCCTCGTCCAGACGTAAATGGTCTTTTAAAGACCTGTGAAGTACTCTGGCGAGGCTGTGTGTGTGACCGGGAAGCTGACTCACCAGGTTGAGGCACACGACAAGGGGGGAGGGGGGAGAGGGGAGGACGCTGAAGCCCTTTGAGCCATATGGGCATTCTGAGCAATAACTGAAAATGCGCGTTTTCTGCTCAGATGCAAAGAGAGATCTGACGCACTCTAACAGCTGTCCCGCCCAAGTTCTGTGTTTCCCAGCCCTGCCTTGCTACCTGCTGCCGTCAAGCTGTGTGTTTAGGAGCAGGACTTGGCCAGCCCAGCTCCTCCCTGGGCCCCCTGCCAGGGTGAAGTCCGCCGCCTCGAGCGTATGTATTGCACGCCTGAGAATTGTCTGAAAGGGGGTGGAGACCCCTGCGGGCGAAGACTAAGTAGCTCTTCTCCCCAGATAAAAAGGGGCCCCTCCAGAAGTTAGCATGCTGATAGCCCATTAAACCACCCCGAGCTCCTGCACACAAACAGGCCACCCGTGCACCTTAGCCCAATCAGAAAAATGTATCGTGCAACACGGGGAAACAAACAATGGAAAACCCTCAAAAAGAACCAATGCAGGCAGCTGGGAGGTTTCCGTTCACTTTAACGAGCAACCTTTTCAGCACAGTTCAGCTTTGTACAGCTTTGGCTCCCTCAAGTGGCCAAGCAGTATAAGAATGTGAAAAATCAGTGACACTCGGTTTCAACCGGGTCAGCTAATTTTTAGACAGTATGGTTTTCTCGAGCATAATCGGTTTAAAGCGAATTCCGAACAGCCTACACATAACTAATGGGTGTGTTAAGAGGAGCAAAAACATTGAGGGTGAAGGCGTGAGGAAATTCACTTGTCATCGGCAAGGGACTTAATCGATTTACAAGCGGCAACTAGATGAAGCAAAGGAAGAGCGCTGCTGGGGAAACCAGGAATTATGACAGTTTCTCGGCGAGGCTGCGTGTTGTGCTGCGAACAGCATCTGTGCCATGCGGCGTGGGAGGCTGAATGAAACTGGAAAAAACTTACATGGCCAGAGCTTTTTGAGTGACATAATTGGAGTGAACCTGGGTACTTCACAATACGAAGAAAAACACCAAAGCATGAGGAATTAACTCTTCGCGGGGACCTTTTGCCAATCAGCTGTTATCTGCGATCAAAGCTCAGTAGGAAGTCATTTCAGGCTGTGTTTTCTGTTGAGTTTATAAGAGTTTCATTCTCCTCATATCCTAGTGGAGGTTTCCTGTCACACGCTAAGGGCACACCTAGTATTCAAGTGTAAAGATAGGAGACCTGACTGAAAGAGAGCCTATAGTACAACAGCGCCACATTGTGGGCTCTAGAGTGCATTTCTTTTGTATTTGCACGTGTAAAGAGGAAAATGTGTTTGGAAAGATAAATTTATTTGCATGTTATCTGTCTCATGTGAAAACGTGGGGTCGTACTAATCCATTCAAGCCTAGTTAACATTTACAGAAGAACGCTGAATAAGCATGCAAAACGTGACTCCACCCCCATGTTTCTATTGAGTCCAGGGGACCCTGCTATACAGTGGAAGAAATGGAAAACATTTTTTATGAACTATGCTGTGGTATGCGGGCCAAATCTGGGGTTGGAGAGCAACGTGGCTTTGTTAGAATATTATTTGGGGGTGGAGGGGTAAGACGTTTTAGAGCATCTCCCAGAGCTAGGGGCACATGAGGCTAGAGGACTAAACGAGTTCGAAATTAGCATTAAAAAACTAGATTATTATTATTATTATTGCATTTATTGAGCGCACAGCTACCCAGAGGTTTCCCGGCGCTTGCCTTGGGAACCCGTCCTGGTTTTTCCCTGTGAGATAGCCCCTACAGGGCAGGGGGGCTGTTGTGGAGATTAAGCAAGCTTAATGCCCAGAGTTGCAGAGTGAGAACCCATGATTAGAGCAGGCACCGAAGCGAGAATTATCGAGTCCGTGGACATTTGAGCTCAAGACCCTGCCGCGTCGGGAATTGAACCCTGGTCCCGGGTCTGACCTCAGCTTCCGGGTCTGCCTGCTCTACACCGTGAGCCACACTTCTCCAAAAAACTAGACCTACACTACCTTCCTAAAACTAGCACCATCATGGAAAGATATCATTTTTGGAAAACAGGACAGAAGGAAGGGGAATCTATAGAAGACTTTGTCTCAGATTTGCGTAAACTTGCTGCAACGTGCAAATTTGGAGGTTCAAGTGAAGAGAGAATCAGGGACCAGTTTGTGTTAGCGTGCAGAACAGAACGTGTACGAGAGGAGTTGTGGTTAAAAGATGACCCTCCATTGAGAGAAGTACTTATAGTTGCCAAGCAGGTAGAACACATGATGCAATGTGTGAGTGAGATAAAGCAAGATAGTGAGAACAAAGACAGTGAGGGGAAGGCCTAGGTGAGTGAAGTAGAGGCAGAAGGGGACAGTGTACTGGAAGTCAAAGGGCAGAAGATGGGGCTTAAAGAGCAGAAGGAGAGCAGAGTGGGATGGTCTTTTAAAGGGAACTGTTATAGGTGTGGTAAGCAAGGATACATGGCGAACGATAAAGACTGCCCCGCGCTCAAGTACACATGTAACAAGTGTGGCAGGAAGGGCCATTTTAGAAAATATTGTAGGAGTGGTCAGGGCATTAAGAAGCAAACCAGAGACAACACGAACAGAGTGTGTGACGAAATCGTTTTGGCAGTTCAGAGTGGTCAAGTCAGCAGCCCAAAATACACTATAACAATCGAAGGGACCGGCATAGAGGCTATGTGCGACTCGTGCTCCAAAATCAAGATCATAAATGCAAAAGAATTTGAAAGGGTGGCCAAGGATAAGATCAGGTTAAGCAGAATGGATGTTAGACCTGGGGGTATAGTGGTCAGCCTATTAGTATGAAGGGATACTTCTGGGGCACAGTAGAATATAAAGATAGGCTTACAGTATCAAAGGTGTATGTATCCTCAACGGGAGACAACATTCTAGGGTGGCAAGCTCAAAAGGATTTAGGCATATACCTCGACCCAAACAAAACCCCACACATTTTAGTACAGGAAGTGAAGGGAACTAGGGACAGCATGGAGAGCGAAATCAAAGAGGTGTTCAACGATGAATTGGGATGCCTGAAGAATTACTCTTACAGGATAAAACTGAAGGAAAACACTGTACCGGTGGTAGCCAAGGTGAAGAACCTTTCGATAGCGATTCAGGAGGCAGTCAGAGACGAGCTAGAAAAATTATGCAACCTAGGGGTCATAGAGCCGGTGGAAGCAACAGAATGGTTGGCGCTGATCGTCGGAGCAAGAAAAAAGGATGGATCGGTCCGTCTATGCATTGACCTTAGGGCATTGAACAAGGAGGTGATCGTGGACAAATTCCCTCTGCCAAACATCGCACAAATGATGAGTATTTTGGAAGGAGCTAGGGTATTCTCCACACTGGATCTGACCTCGGCCTACTTCCAGATCAAGCTCCATGAAGATTCACTAGAACTTACATCATTTGGGACGCCCATGGGTGCATTTAAATTCAATAGAATGCCCTTTGGGTTGGTCTCTGCAGCGGCGGTATTCCAGAAAATCATGGGGAGCATACTGAGAGGAATACCCGGTGTTTTGTGTTACCAGGACGACGTACTCCTGTTTGGCAATGACAACGAACAACATGACAGAAGGTCAAGGCAAGTGCTGGTGAGGTTTAAGGACCAAGGCCTCACTGTGAAGAGGGAGAAGTGCAGAATTGGGTGCAAGGAGCTAGACTTTCTGGGGCACAAGGAGACACCAGGTGGGATCCATCCGAAAGTCGAGCTACAGAACACCATAACAAACTTGATGCCGCCAAAGAACAAAGAAGAAATAAAGTCGTTCATGGGAATGCTGGAATTCTACAGTAAATTCGTAAGGAACTTTGCGGGCAGAACATTCGCCTTTCAACGCCTACTCAAGAAAGATGTAGGGTTCAATTGGGACGATGAATGCCAGGATGAATAAGAGGATGTAAATAGAGCACTGGCAGAGGCACCCAGCCTGAAAGCGTTCGTACTAAACAGGAAGACGGTGATAACGACCGACGCGAGCTCGAAAGGGCTAGGAGCAGTTCTTGCTCAAGTAGGGGCGTGTGGCGAAGAAACAATAGCCTTTGGATCAAGATCGCTACAAAAGTCTGAAATGAACTACTCAGTGATCGAGGAGGAGGCATTGGTGGTACACTGGGCCATGAGCAAATTCAGAGACTTCATCTGGGGGACAAAATTCACCCTTCGTACAGACCACAAGCCCCTAGTTGAAGTGTTTAACAAGAACGGACTGGACGCAATCTCGAGCAGAATCAGGCAATGGGTGGTAAATCTGCAGGAATACACATTTTGTGTCGAGTATGTACCTGGAACAAGCAATCTTGCGGCAGACTGTCTCTCACGGCTGGTAGAAGAAAAGGGAGAAGACGAGTCAAAAGAAAAGAATAGTGAAGACAAGGAAGACTTCCAAACAGAAAACGTGTGCGTGATCACTCAAGGGGCCATCAGCGAAGAATTTTGGAAAGAGGCCTTGGAGGCATATGACCTACTTTTGGGAGTATGTGAGAGAGTAAAAGGGACGTGGGGACACGAAGATAAACAAAGCGAAACACTACGCCCATTCTGGATGGTCAGGGAAGAACTGTCTGTAGCCGATGGGTGTCTGTTCAGAGGAACAAGGCTGATCCCGCCCAATGCGGTGAGGGAACAATTGATGGACTTAGCCCATGATGGAAACTTGGGCATCACCAAGACCAAACAGAGAATGCGGGAGGACTACTACTGGCCGTGCATGGACCATACCATCGAAAGGAAAGTGAGAGAATGCATACCTTGTACGGTTAGTGACAAGGTCTTGAAACAACACACACTGCCCATGATTTGCAGGCCACCCCCTTCGGGACCGTGGGATGAAGTGGCGCTGGACATAATAGGCCCACTGACGGGAGAACTGCGCACACCGTACATCTTAATCTTGGACGATCTGTACTCAAGATGGCCAGAGGTGAAGGTAGTACCTGAAATCACCACAAAGACTGTTGTCGAGTTCTTACAGAGGCTATTCCTCAGAGAAGGATTGCCTAGCAGTTTGCTAACAGACAACGGAGTGCAGCTGTGCTCAAGGGAAATGAAGGACTTTCTAGAGAAGTATGGGATTGAACACAAGCGCTGCGAGCTTTACCACCCTGAAACCAACGGAATGGTAGACGGTTCAATAGGACTTTGAAAGAAATCATCAAGTTAGCTAAGACTAATGGACTAAACTGGAAAGAAGAAATCGTGAAACGTCTGGAAGCTTACCACCTGACTCCACACCAGACAACGGGGGCAACCCCATTTGAATTGCTCAGAACGAGAAGACCCAACACTAAACTATCACCAGGATGGATGGGTTGGCACAAAGGATGGACTGATCACTCTAGGGAGTCCAAAGGGCTAGACAGACAAGGCAAGGCCATGTTAGAAAGGAAGGAAAGGTTTGATAGATTACACTCCACCCACGATGCGGAGTTTAGGGTGGGAGATGACATAAAAATCAGAGCACCCACAGGTAAAGCGAGTTGGTCGGAGTTCAGCAGACCCACAAAGATTGTTAAATTATTCAGAAACGCAGTGAAAACTCAGGAGGGAAAGGTTTGGAATTTGGGAAGAGTAGTGAGGTATCATCCCCCCAAGGAAGACATTGGAAGGGGGAAAGTGAGAGGGGACAAGCCAGAGGGGAAAGGAGAACTTCCTCCCAGGAAACGTTTTGTAATAGCTCACCCTGCCAGTAGGACAAGCCAGAGAGTGGTCAGACCGCCCGACATTGGGAGCAATATGTGACTAAATGATGCGGAGTAGGTTCTGATAATGTTTTTGTTGACCTTTTGCATTTTGTTATGTAGGGATGGGGGATGTGTGGTATCTTCCACTCCGTTCTCCCAATACCCTCCTGTCCCGTAGCACGCCGTGGAACGCTCCGTAGTGACATCACTTAGACTGTCACCACTGCCAGGGTTCCAAGGCAAGTGCCGTGATAGACGGCTGACTGTTGGTGTTCGAGTGTGACTCCAGCTGTGGCTGAGGTCGTTGACAGCTACTCCTGGTACTACAATAAAGACTTCAAGACTTTTATGCCGTCTCCTTTGCAAGTTTTGACCTCCACTACAAAGTCTTTTCAAGGCCCCCAAAAATCTGCATCTGGTGGGGAGTGCCAATCTAACAAAGAAAAAGGCCAAAAGAAACCATGGTGTAAAATCTGTAAACAGAAAACCCATTGGACTGGTGATTGTTCCAAGTCCAAAGACTCAACTCCAGCCACCATTGTCCCTACGGCAACTGTTCCCCCTAGTTCAGCTCCAAGTGGTGGTTCTCAGAATAAGGGCGTAGTAGGGTTAACCCTGGGTTCTGAGATGGACTCAGCGTTGGACTTGGCCCTTTTTGCAGGGTCATCCCTGAACATTTTGCTTTCCTCCTGTATTTTGTCTGACCTGTTTTTGTTGGTTTTATGACTCTGGGCACTTTACCACTGCTGATCAGTGCTAAAGTGCATATGCTCTCTCTATTGTAAATTAATGTATGAATTAGTGATTCCATGATTGGTTGGGTTGGCTTTCCTGTAAGACCCTAGTACCAGTGCAACCAAATGCTGCTGGTGGGCTTGCAGCACTGGTTGTGCCACCCACAGAAGCAGCCTGTAAAAGTGTGTCTTAGGCCTGCCTTTGCCGAGCCTGTGTGCAGTCTGGTACTGCCATGTTGACTTGCCAGTCCCTAAACCTTCCCTTTTCTTCATATCAGACACCCCTATTGTAGGCCCCAGAGCAGGGTGCATTGTAAGTATAAGGTAGGACAAGCCCTGATGTGTGTGGCATGTCCTAATAATGAATTACAGCCATTTTCGTTTTTCACTATTGCAAGACTACCTGTTCCCCATAGGCCAGAATGGTCAGTTAGATTATTACATTTTATAATCCTAACTGACTCAGGGAACATGGTAGAAATTCGAAGTTAGTATGCCTGAACTCAGAATAATAAAATACATTTTTTAGTGAAGTTGATTTTAACATCCTGTGTTTAAAAATACCACTTTTAGAAAGTAGGTATTTTCTTGTCGAACTATTGAAGCCTGCCTCTGCTAGGCCTTGTATTCCTTGAATTTGAGTGACAGGGACTGGGGGATTCCAGGAGACAGAATGAGTCTGCCCAGTAGTGAATAGAGAGATGTGCATCTAGATGGGAGGGAGGAGTTGCACCAGGGACCTGAATAGGGTTGTGCCTTCCCTCTACAATACTGGTTCCACCACTTGTGGTGCGTCTGATGTATCTGCCCTGCACTGTGAAAGGAGAGGAGTCATGTCAACAAAGTGCTACAGAGCTGTGCCTTCCCTCCACAGTGCTAGCTCCACCTCCTGTGGGGCATCTGATGTTTCTGTCCTGCACTGTGAAGGGAAGGAATGAGTCATGTAAACAGAGTGCTCCAGGACTGACCAGAACTGGTTTGGACTAGGGAAAGGCCCCTCTGCCCTCAGAGGACAAAGGATTGTAGGGTATAAGTACTGGGATCCTGTCCCAAGAATTTAGATCACTTTTGGACAACAACAAGAAACCTTTGCTGAGGAGAGGAACCAGAAGAAAGTGAGGAGAGACTATCCCTAGGCTGAAGTGTTGCTTGGGGGATTGGCCTGCAGTGGTTGCCTGACTGCCAAAGAAAGGAGAAAGGACTTTGTGTGCACTTTATTCAAATTGTAAAGGATTTCCAAGAGCTTGAGAGAAGAGCTTGCCTCCTGCTGGAGTCTCAGAGACAACAGACTTCAACCCCAAGCTCCCCAGAGTTCATTGGGAAGTGGCTGTTGCTGTTTTGGGCCTTCTGAGGGACTGCATGTTGCAAGGAGATGGAAGCGCGACTCAAGAGGAAGAAGCATGTCACTGTCGCTGCTGCCGCTTCTTGGATGTCACCGCTGTAGCTGTCATATTGGACCGCATCGAGAGAAGCGTCTCGCAATGAAGAGGAAGCATGCAGCCGTCGCTGCTGCTGCCGTCGCATGTGGGATGTCACCGCTGTAACTGTCGTATTGCACCGCATCGAGAGAAGCGTCTCGCAACAAATGAGAAGCGTGTCTCCGTCGCTGCTGCTGCTATCGTATCATAGTTGTCGAGGCTGTAGCTGTCATATTGCACCGCATAAAGAGAAGCGCATCGCATCCACAGAGAAGCGTGCCGGCGTCGGAGCAGCAGTTGTCGCATTGCGCAAAAGCGTCTCGCAACGTCAGAGAAGAGTGTCGTCGCCAAAGCTGTTGTCGTTGCATCACGGAACAAGGATGTAACCGCTGCAGCTGACGCATTGAGTCGAGACTTCTCGCATCATCGGAGAAGCGTGCCGCATCTGGAAGAACTTCAGGTCTTTAATTCTTTGCACAGGAACTTTGCCGCATTTCCATCGCTGCAACACTATCGTTCTGGACTCAAAGTGTCGCATTTTAAGAACTAAAGAGAACTAAGCTAAACCTGCCATTCTAAGTACAGTATTGTGGATTTTTGTCGTTTGTGGTCTTGTGATAAGTCTATATAAAGAATACTTATTTTTGATATAAAACCTGTGTGGTGTCCATCTGTAGTGTTGTCACTTTATTACTGTATGTGGTCACAAATGCTTTACACACTGCCTCTGAGATAAACCTTTCTGCTCATGCCAAGCTACCGAGGGGTTATTTTAGGAGTGTACCCCCTTCCCTGACTAGAGGCAAGGGTCCCTATTTGTCACAAGTACCTACCTGTGCCAACTAGAGACCACCAAATCTAACACTCAGGCTGTACGGATCTGTGATGGAGGCATGGATATGTCCTCCTTTATCAGTCCCAGTAATCTGGGCAAATACAGACAGCAGCCTTTGATCAATGAAAAAGAGGTTTTGGCATTCAGGGACACAGGAGCAAGCAACACCATGGTGATACAAGATCTTGTGGATCCTGAGTAGATCATACTTGGTAAAATGTACCAAGTGACCAATGCTAGCAATGTCAGGACTGACCATTCTTTGGCAGTTGTTAATTTCTCCTGGGGAGGGGTAACTGGCCTTAAGAAGGTTGTGGTAAGTGCAGACCTCCCTGTTGAATGCTTGCTTGGCAATGATTTAGAAACTTAAGCTTGGGCTGAAGTGGAGCTCAGGACTCATGCAGAAATGCTAGGAATCCCTACACATATGTTTGCTGTGACCAGGTCACAGGCCAGAATGTCTAAAACTGAACAGGCCCTGGATTCTGGAAGAATGGACCAGGTGCCTCCCAAGAGGAGGAGCAGTAGGACTGAGACAGTGCCTTCCCTCCAGACTCAGAGTGTAGATCAGTTTCTTGAGGGAGATGATCTTAGTCCTGAAGAAGGAACTGTCCCAGATGAGCTTGAGTCTGATCAGGTTGAGTTCATGGGGACAGGGTGGCCTTCCAGGGCATATCTGAGCCATGAGCAGCTGAGCTGCCCCTCATTTGAACCCCTCAGATAGCAGGCTGCTGCTGAGGCTGCTGGGATTGCTAGTGGTACCCGTAGGATCTATTGGGATGACGGACTCCTATACTTACAGACTAGAGACCCCAAGCCTGGTGCAGCCTGGAGGTTGATTATACCTCTGAAGTTAAGGGGCTTCCTATTAACAATAGCCCATTATTTTCCCTTAGCATGTCACCTGGGCCAAAACAAGCCTTGCACCAGGATTGTCCCTCACTTTCATTGGCCCCATATGTCTGAAGACACCAAGGAATTGTGTCGCTCCTGTGTCACCTGTCAAACCAGTGGCAAGGCAGGTGGAACCACAAAGACCCCCCTGATACCACTACCTGTGGTGGGGGTTCCCTTTGAGAAGGTGGGAATTGATATAGTTGGTACCATGGATCCTCAGACAGCATCTGGGCACAGATTTATCCTGGTGGTGGTGGACCATGCCACCAGGTAGCCAGAAGCAATTCCACTTAAGACCACCACAGCTCCTGTGGTGTTAAGAGCCCTCCTGGGAGTTTTTTCGAGAGTGGGGTTCCCTAAGGAAGTAGTATCAAACAGGGGTGCAAACATCTTGCATAGTTACTTGACTGTTATGTGGAACGAGTGTGGAGTGAATTACAAATATATCTACCTTATATCAATACACATATAAACCTATCAGTCACCCCTATGGCAGGCCTTATCAATCCTGAAGGCTGGGTGCTGGGTATTGTGTGAAAGGTTGCCCATGCATGAGCAGGGCCCCTTTCCCGTCTTTGGAATCTATTCTCCGGGGTTAATCTGTGATGCAGCAAGACCATATACTCTTAAGCACATTATAACCTTGCTGTAAACCCTAACTTTGAAATGTCTGCAAGGAAACATATCGTGTTTGGTGTCGAACACTTTGGAATCATACCCCCCCCACACAAGTCCTGACGGCAGGGTTATGATTCCACCCTCCTAGAGGGAGAAACATGACCACACCGGTACTCCCGGTACCAGCTTAAAAGAACCCTGGCATCACAAAATGGATGCCACAGACACGAATCTGACCTCCTGTTGCTGGACGAAACTCTGGCAGGGGAGGCATGGACAATAGGTTTCCTGTCACAGGGAGGTGTCACCACCTCCCAGACAGGCTTTAGTGTATTGGTGCTGGGTGGGTGAACTCCAAGAGTGCTTTGAAGTCTGCACTGGGGGCACATTTGGTGCACCTGTGCATAGCCCAGATCAAACTGGTTGCAGGGGCTACCATCCCCTGCTCTGGGGCGAAACTGGACAAAGGAAATAGGTGTAGCCACCTCTCTTTCCAAACCCTCCCATAGGTGGGTCCCCAGAGTTTGTCCCACCCTTTCTTGGGTATAATATAGGAAACCCTGGCAACAGGACTTTAGATTACACGTTGACAAAACTCTGATACTGAATCCTGGAACTTCGGCAATCTACACGACGCTGGATGACTGAAGAATCTCCCTTGGAGTAAAGGAGTTACTCCCCTGCGTGGCAGGCACCAAAGACACATCTGACCAGTTTGCGTCTCTGATGCTCCCACCACACTCCAAGACTTTGTAACACAAGAGGTGGATTTCCAGACTTCCCAGAGGTAGACCCGAGTCCCCAGAAAAGCTGAGACCCATAGCCCTCGTGGGTACCGTGGAACCAAAACCCCCGGACACCGTGCACATTTTCAAGTGCATTTACTTCTCAATGATTCTTGAGGCTGTGCATTGGGTTACTTGCAGCCCTGACCCCGAGCAGCATTTCCACTGAAGATTTCTAGCCTACACTCCACAAGTGTTCCGTGAGCCGGACCTTTGTGTTTTCCCTGGTCTTTGCGATCCCTGGTCTGTCAACTGGTGGGTCCCTGAAAAGGCAACTTTGACTTTCCTTGGGCTTCCCTGATTGCTCCAGATGCGCCCTGATTCTCCATAACTTGGGGAGTCCCCTGGACCTCGCTGGTCTACACCGAAGCATCTTTTCTCTTCCTGCGTGGGTTGTTGTTGCCAAGGCTTGTTGTGTTCAAAACAAGCACCGACACCGCAGCACTCAACATCCCTTGTGGGACAGCTCGAATCCAGCTCCTGATCATCATTGACGCCTTCTGGTCCAAGTGACCCAGACTCTGTCCCCTCTGCTTTCAGGTTCCTCACATCTTCGATCCAGTCTTGGATCACACCGGACACTTTTCTTCTGCAGCACTTTGC
This sequence comes from Lissotriton vulgaris, assembly GCF_964263255.1. Classification (NCBI taxonomy): domain Eukaryota; kingdom Metazoa; phylum Chordata; class Amphibia; order Caudata; family Salamandridae; genus Lissotriton; species Lissotriton vulgaris. The sequence goes on along the minus strand of NC_141695.1, from coordinate 185,833,463 downwards.
AGCAGGTCGTCATTGAAAACGAGGATGATTCCTGACATTATTTGACACCTATGCACACGGCTTCCCTGGGTGAGGTAACTCGAGTACTCCAGAGCTCCTGTGGGTGTTGGCCCTAGAACCACTAAAGTCTAAAGGGGTTTGCTCAAAGTCCTCTCCTAAGTGTCCTTTATCTTTAAAATTCAAACCACAACTTTCCCCATGGAAGCTAATGGCGCTCGTGGCTGTGTTCTCACACTGCACTCGTCCCTCGTGGATCCCCTGTGTCACTACCTTGAGTGGTTCCCTGGGGTCTTAACAAAGAATGCTGTGTTGTTCCTAGAGAGAGGGAGGTGGGAATGGTACAGTCTGTGATGCAGATGATTAAGGCAGGGTGACAGCAAGGTAACCCTGGGAATCCATTTTGTTGGTTTTAATGCCCTCACACACCCTTTGAGGTGTCATGCTTCATCATTTGGGCCTGCTCCTCCTTGGGTCGGCGGTGCAATACCCAACGGGCAACACCTCATAGAGGGGCTCTTTGGCGGAGATCTTTTTCCAACAGCCGTATGGATGAAGTGCAGGTATGGGACCAGAAATAGAGGGTAGACGTGGGGTAGTGAATTAAAATTAATCTAGTGGTACCGGGAATTGTTTATTCAGAAGGGCCACTGCTTTAGTTAAAAACGGTTTTCTAGAGGAGAGTGATGGAAAGTTATGTTTCCAGCTATCATCTAGAATTTGTTATAATCCGGTCAACATGTTTCTAGCTACTGTAAGGTTAACAAGTGATTCTTCAGGACCCTGGTGACTATTTAGCAAGTATCTAAAGGTGCAAAGAACTGTCTACACTAATACCCTAAAGTGTGGTGTATGCATGCTCATGTGGCTACAACACTAATGGGTGAAGGGAGAATAGTACTATATTACTCTTCTTCTAGTTGTGACTGTCAATGCCTAAAGTTAAAAACAGTCAGACAACGACAGTGTCCAGCGGGTAAAGCCTCAGGTAAATCTTCGCCGCAAGGTTGGTAATCCCTGAGCTGCCCTTCACGCACCTACCCTTCGCCGCTGGAACCAGGTGGAGTTCTCACCCTGCACACGTCCCCTGTGGGTTCCCTGTGTCACTACCGTGGGTGGTTCCTTGGGGTCCCAGCTATTCTACAGGCTCTGGGCCTTGTGTCTAGTCAAGTTGTGGTTCTTATTCCAATTTCTTAATATATGGTTTGGTCCCCCCCTGGGTCCCAGTGTATATTGTGCTATTTACTGAAGTTCTATTGCATTTAAATTATGTACCTTGCTCTGCAATCTCATATAGAGCTTACTAGAGAGTGATAAATACATATATTTTATATATATACCTTGTGTGGTTCTCCTTCCATTTAGACATTCAAGAGGTTATAATCTGGTAAACCAAGCTTCTTTACACTCCTTCAAGTCTTAGTCAAAAGGCTGCTCTCCATAGCAACCACTAGGATAGCTTTCAATAAAGGTTGTCTTTAAACCTATCATCAATAAGGGTTGTTTGGACTGATGAAAGATGACTACTATAACTGGTGGACAGCATATGCCAGGCCAACTTCTCACACCACAGACCTGACCATCTCCACCTATCTAGAGGAACTGCACACCGAGGTTATATAAAGCCAATTATGGAAACACTAATCCATGACAACAATTTACAGAGGGGGCACTTGCACGTTGGCATTGAACAGCAGTGGCAGGGCGCCCAAAGCATCTAGACCATCAAAAACAAAGTCCAACACAGTAAAAACACACGAGGCAAAGGCAGACATATAGGTGAAACCCACGCCAATGATGCCAGTACTACTAACAGTGGCCCTCCAAACTGGGTCCACCCATTTGGTCTTGCCAAGAACCTTGGGATCATCCTAGACACCAACCTCACTATGAATAAACAGATCAAAGCAGTCTCCTCATCATGCTTCCATGTCCTGCGAGTGCTGCATAAGACTTTCAAATGGATCCCTATGAACACTAGAATAATGTTCACCCATGTTCTAGCCATAAGCAGACTCGACTACAGAAACGCCCTCTCCACTGGACTTCCAGCGCATATCCTACATCAACTTCAAACTACCCAGAATACCACCGCCAGACTAATCTTGGATATACCACATAATGCCCACATCTCACCGTACCTCAATGCACTCCACTGGCTCCCAGTCCAGGAAGATGAAATCTCAAGTTGCTAATGCATGTCTACAAAGCCCTCCACAATATCGGACCAGCATACCCCAAACACCGCCTCAACTTCTCTCAACCAACCAGACACCCTTGTTATTCCTTCCAGGATACTGCATGTACCCCTCGCATCAAGAAGACCAGAAGCTGGGTCGATCCTTCTCAAACACCGCAGTCAAATCCTGGAATTACATCTGCTCCACCTGAGAACATTCCTCTCCCTCATAGAATTCCAAAAGAATCTTAAAACCTAGCTCCTCAAGAAAAAAACAAGCATGATCCCTTCTGCCCTCCTTCCTTGGTCCTCACCCTTCTCAGCACCTGAGTTGCATCGCAGGTGATTAGCTGCCTGCTCTAAATGCACATAGCCTAACATAAGAATAACAATACTACAGTACGGTTGAGCCTCAGTTGGTCTGGGATAGCCACACTCTGGGCTGGTGCATAGAGCAGCTTGATTGGGGACCAGAAGGCAGACGGAAGGGGTATGCCTCCTTCGCCCTTAGTGCGCTGCAGATTTGTGAGGAACAATGTTGACCCGAGCAGCTGTTTACAGCGCTCACCAACCAGATGTTCAGTCAGTGGCAGTCCAACCATATGACCAGTTGATAGCTGACCAACCAGATAACTAGAGGGTCGGCTGGCACAGTTACTTCTGACTTGTGTCACCCCCCAGGTCTTTAAGCCCCCAGTAAGTGGCAGTCCAACCCTATGACCAGTTGGTGCCTGGCTAACCAGATGACTGGAGAGTCGGCTGGCACAGTTACTACTGACTTGTGTCTCCCCCAGGTCTTGAAGCCTCCACTTTGTGTGGGCTTAATATTTGAGGAAAAACAGCTTCCCAGAAGAATAAAGGAGAGAGGGTGGTTGAGTGAGGGCTTAATCTTCTTTAGCTCCCCAGGTTAGGGTACCAGGAAGATGGAAAGCACCGATCTAGGGCATCTCTAGCTGATGGATTAGGGTGACAGTCCATACCCAGGTAATGGTTGCTGCAGACTGGGTAAAACTCCACTGACCCTCGGAGGTGTTAATTAGGGGCAAGACCTCCATGAAGGACCAGCCACCAGGCAGATCCTGGGGCAGGGTGTCATCGAACAGGGCGGAGTGTGAGACTCATACAGAATGAAAAGTACCAGTAATCCCTAGAGAGAGCCAGGCAAAGCAATGGTTTTCGCCTAGGAGTCCCGGTCCTCACAGGGGAAGGCTGCAGGCACTGGGGTGCATCACCTTCTCTACCTGGGGCTGGGTGGCATTAGAATATCTCCTGTAATCCCTTCTGGGATGTGAGCGAAGCCATGGCTACCCCTGGGAGGCCCGATCCTCTCAGGCCAGCTCCAGGCACCAGGCAGCTCCATCGTCAGGAAATGGGGAAAGGTGATGTTTGACCGAGGGGGAATCGCGGACTCCAGCAGGCTGTACAACCTTTGTAGTCACCAGTGAGAGGCGGGTGAAGCCATGGCTTTTGCCTAGAAGGCCCAGCCCACACAGGCCAATGGTGCCATCCAGAAGCCAGAGCCTCCTAGCATGCCCAGGGCAGGATGGTGCCCTACCCGCAAGGCCTTGAAAGGTTTCAATATGTCCACCAGTTTGCTTCTTAGCTTTGTGTTAGCAGAAACCTCACCAGTGTTGTTTCATTCTTAAACCTAATCTGGCCAATGGATTAGTATTTAGAGTGCCAACTCAGTGAACCACGTCACCAGCAAAGCAGGCCCAATCTGAATTATGCCCTGGCCTACTAATAACCTTATTCAACCTTCAAAAAAAGGAACTCTTTAGCAAACCTTACCAGGGTGCAAAACTCCATCCTACAGCTATACAAGCCACTTCCATCTGCAGAGCATTTAAAAAGGATTCTGGAGTGCCTCCTATTTCAGTGCTATTGCCAATTTTAACCTACCTTTCAGGTCTGCTGTAATTGTTCTTATGCTGCCCCATTTAATCTGGTTATGCTTACTTGACTGCTCAGTCTCATCTCCACATGGGTATTTGGCCTTTTTTTGTCATTTTAATTGTATTGCCTGTGCTCTTCATTTCTTTTCTCTCCACTTATGTGAAGAGATTTGCTATTGTGTTGAGTGTTGCATGAGACTCTGGGGAAATGCATGGAATCTTGTTGTGGCATGCATGAGATAATTGTGTGCAAGAATGGAAAAAGGATGGGATGGATCAGGGGGGCAGGTATTGGTTGCCCGTCTTTAGGATAACACGTGTTCTGTGTCGCTCTACTGTGGTGGATATATAGTCAAGTCAAGTCAAAATCACTTTAATCAATTAATTAAAATCATAAAAGTTCATCAAACATGTTACATTTCAATACAAGTGGGAGACCAAAAATGGTTAAAAGTGACAAATATCATAAAAAGAGAAAGACGTCTATCATATATGGATATTTTAAAACGGGTATAAAAACATAATTAAGAGAAAATCTGTACAGGGCTTCTTATTTTCTTTTTCCTAGCGGCTGCAACCAAAAAACTCGCAATGTTAAAAGTAACCCATGGGGTATCCAATAGCTGCAGGTACATTATAGCTGGTTTAACCTGGAGAAACCCTTTACCTTTTAAAAGTGGTAGAATAAACTTTTTTCTATACTCAGAATATGAGTCGCAAAACAATATAAAATGTGCGGTATTTTGAATAGAGCTGTGATCACACTCACAGAGAGCGGCCTCCAGTGGTTTAGTCCAGACCTGATAATTCCCCAAGATAAAATGAATCAGGTTGAAGCGAAACCTTGTCAGTAGCCAGCGATGTAACGGCTTGGATTCTAGCCTTAGATAAGGTTCTATTGAGGGCGATGTGATTAAAAGAAAATGAACCCCAGGGATGGGTTTTTTCAACTCCGCGCACTCGCGATCCTGGGCCATTAATAGCAAAAAGTTAGTTTTTACCCAGCTAACATCTCCCTTGGTAATCAATTCTGGCTTAAAATACAATTCAGGCCGCCCTAGTTTAGCAAACATGTTTTTTTATATAGGTAAACCAAGGTATTGCAGAAGCTCTATCCAGGAGCAAACAGTCTTTTAGAATCAAGCGATTCATACTGAGTTTAGGGTTCATCCAGGTTTTGACCCAACAAATTAGAGGGGCCAGATTTAACAGGTCGGAGACGTAGCCCATCCCCAGCTCTTGATGTACAGCAAAGGTAGATGATGATTGGGGTAAAGAAAGAAGGGATCGAAAAAATTTATTCTCAACCAGCTGTATCCCCTCTACATTCTTGTACCCCCATATAGCAGCTCCATAGGTCGCTACTGTGATACATTTAGCTTTGTAAACTTTCAAGACCGCCTCACAGGGCCTGCCACCCAGGCGCCGCACATAGCTTAGTATAGCAGATGCAAACCTGCTTACACTGTTACTTTTAGCTAAAAGTTGGGGGGCCCAAGAACCTTTATCATCAAACAGGACCCCTAAATAAGTAATAACCTTAACACTAGTGACGGCTGACCCTATACAATAAAAGGTTTTGAATTTATCTTTTTGGGGGCCCATGGTTAAGACATGAGACTTAGCTATGTTGGCAACTAAGTCCAAGGAACTCATGAAGTCACAGAAGGAGTTCAGGAGTCTTTGCAAACCTAGAGGATTGCGTGCTATTAAGACTGCATCGTCCGCGTATAGGAGGACCGGAATGGCTTGGCCTGCTAAACGCGGAGTATCCAGAGTTGCTTCCCCTAGGGTTTTATCAATGCTGTTAATGTGTAATGTAAAAAGTAGAGGGGCCAGGATGCACCCCTGGCGCACTCCTCTATCTGATTTAAAAAGGCGAGTACAGTTACCATCATGAGACACTCTGATTGCCGCATACAAATCCTGGTGAAGGTCAGCTAAAAAGTTCACCAGGCAAGGGTCTAGCTCCATATCTAGGAGGATAGTCCACAGCCTTGATCTGTTGACCAGATCAAAGGCCGAGGATAAATCCATAAATCCCGCATACATCTATCCCCTGGAGGCCAGGGTGTACTTGCTTAACAATAGATACAGGTTCAGGTACTGGTCCATTGTGCCTCTGCCAGCTCTGAACCCATATTGAGATTCAGACAGGATCCCCCTCTTAGTCACCCAGTCTGAGCCCCTATCTAGAATTACCTTCCCAAGGATTTTTACAGCAGAGTCAATTAATAAAATAGGTCTGTAGCACCTTGGGTCGCTTCTCTGCCCTTTTTTGAAGACAGGGATTATGATCGCTTTGGACCAGGACTTTGGAAACCCCTGAGTGACACTAGCGTTAAATACGTTATTAAGTATATTAGCCCAGAGATCAATGTTGCTTTTATAGAAGTCTACAGGGACCCGATCAGGACCGGGGGCCTTTTTACTAGTTGAATCCTTGATGGCCTTCTTAACATCCTGGACTTTAAAGACTAGAGTAGACTGAGGGGGGATACGGAGGGGCACAGGAGGATACGACCCCCTGTGTGCTGGCATAGATTCCTTCAAAATGAGTCACCCACTCATCCTGCGGTATAATGATGTCAACTGCCCCATTTTCATCTCCCGTAAACAATGGATTATTATTAATGGACCAAAACTTAGAGTTGTCTTTAACCCCTTCAGCGCGGCGCAAATTTTCGCGCTGTGCTGAAGGTTCTAATTAGCCTATCGGCTCATGACGGAACTGTTCCGTCATGAGCACAGCTCAACCGAGGCTCATGACGGACCCGTTCCGTCATGAGCATGGAAGGGGTTAAGGCCCTCTTTAGTAAATAGGGCATCCCAGGCTGCCTTTTTAACCTCTTTTTTTGTGTCTGGATAACTAGTTTATACTCTTTTCTGAAACGAGCTACAAGTATTTTATCCAGTGGGGCCGATTTCAAGGATTTAATTAGTTTTTGGTGAGCCCTAGTACAATTAAGGTCAAACCACCTTTTTACCAACTTTGGTTTAGTGCTCGTAGGTATGATGAGGTCTGTAGCAACCTGGGTGCAGATAGTTTCAAAGGCTGCGATAGTATCCCTACCTATTACAGAAGGATCAGAACACTTGCTGATTTCCGCCTTAACTTTGTGGTTTAAGCACTCATGGAAATGTTCCAGGACCATTTTGGTCCATTTCAATTTCCTCCCTTGGTCCTTAGGAACCACGGCAGTGGGGCCCGTCAGGGTGGATTTGGTAACCACATGGCAAAAACCCTTATCCAGCATTAGGATCACTGGGTTGTGGTCACTAAAGGAGGATCGGGTCGCGTTATACCTAATGGTAATCCCCAGGAGTACAGGAGATATAAAGATGTACTCAATGATTGTTTCATAGCCTCTGGCTTCAAAGGTAGCAACCCGTTCGGCATTATCAAAAAAAACGGGCTCATAGAGGTCTGCTTGTAAAAGTAGTTCCTCCAAAGCTACACCCCCAAACGTATGCTCAAAATGAGATAAAACCGAATAAGGGGGCCATTGGGATCTTTTATCTGGCATGTAAGAGTGCATAGATGAGTATTAAAATCTCCCATGAGTATGATGTTGAGAATAGTGATTTGCTGTTCTTTATATATAGTTAAAAACTGTAACAAGTAACGCAGGTGTTCGTTCGGGGACTCAGATTCGTTAGAGTTATAAAAATTAATTATCAACGACTTCGGTTGATTCACAGGGGTAAACTCGATTATGAGGCAATTAGGGGAAATGGTATCAATAACTTTAACCTGGGCCCTGAGTTTAACTGCAATAAGAAAAATCAACCCCCCTTTGGCTCTCCCTGCTGTTGATGGTCGGGCTGGCTTAAAGTAGGATCTAAATCCATCCACCCACAGGCTACAGTCCATACCCCAGATTTCTTGAAGGGCTATGATCTCATGGGTACAAATAAACCTTAGCCAGTTTTCATCTTCCCTTTTCGGCCGTAACCCTGCAATGTTCCAGCTTATTAACCTTATGTTGTCCTCCACCCCGTCGGGAATGGAAGATGCCTTGGCCTGGACGCAAGAGTCAGTTTGGGCTAGTCAGTCAATTTCATTTAGCTGTGTCAAGGGCATAAACCTATTTGTGAGAGGGATGGTACTGTTGATGGTGTCAGTCTTAGGTGGATTAGGCTTGAACGAGGTTCTAACGGTGCTCCAGGTAGACTGTGTGGCCCTGCTGGAAAGGGTACCCATGGACCATGTGTTGTTCCCAGGCAGCTGTACAGGGCTGCGACTCCTTGCTGCTGTTTTATTAGACCGGGGTGGGGGATAGAAGAATCCTAATGGTAAAGCCGGGATACCACCGGGATCCCCGTTTAGTTCGGAAGCGTCCCACAGCATGCGAGATGCTGCTTGGGGACTGCTAAAGTTCACCACTACGCAATCCCCACTTAGATTCTTTCGGGTTCCACCAATCCATCCCACCCGTCTTGCCATTAGAATATAGGGGGAGATTTCGGAGTCTCCCGAGCAATTACGATCACACCAATCTCTGTTTAATGATAGCAATGCCTCAGTAGACTCCCCCTCCCCTCTTGCCAGAGAAGGAACTCTGACTAAAATTGCCACAACCAGGGCTGACACGGGAGGGAAGTTTATAAAAGATTGATTGGCTGTATTACTCCCATGCTGATACGGCCCGGAATTATCAGGTAGTTTGGGTAGGGGGGGTTTGAGATCGGCCTTAGTCTTCCTTTTTGCCGGCCTCGCCAGCACCTCCTCCTGTGTACGTGATGTATCAATACTGGTAGCTACCCCAGTTGACACGGGCAACCCCCTCCCTGCTATTGTGTTAGTATCCCCAGGACACACCAATTGCCCACCCCCAGGGATTGGGGTGACGTGGTTAGTAACAGCTGGTTGGGTAATACCTGGGGTGAGACTATGGAGGGTCAGAAAAGAATTAATATGGTCACATTTTGCCAATAAGTTTGCCAGGCATGAGTTCAAAGTATCAATAATATCCTTAGTGACCTCCGAAAGAGCCTTCTCTAGACGGCTGGTAAAAACCTCTTCCACCATGTCCTGAACAGTAGCCTGAATTTGGTTGGATAGTGCTGGGTCACAAGACAAGGTGTCTATTCTTGGCATAATATCCCTTCTGCTTGGTTTCTTTGCAACTGTCTTTGGCCCCTTTTTATAAACGTTGGACTTGTCCTTGTTTACAATTTCAGGGCCGGGCAGAGGGGTGGTGGAAGAATCCTCGACTGAGGCCATAACTTGTGTTTGCAGAGAGCGGGGTGGACTACTAACCAATATAGAGGGTTCCAGGGGGACTACATGTCTCAAAAGAGAGGTGGATAAGCCGGGGTGGTTAACAGTATTTGGGTCAAGCCCCAGTTCCTTTTCCGCTATTGCGATTTCGGATGATAAAACGCCCACAGCAGTGGTTAGATAGGAAATTATTGATGGAGACTTTCTACGTACTTTAGCGTTCACGTTCTCCTGATCAGGTGAACAATATAGTTTGCGCTTACCCATATCTTCTTGATGCGACATCGGGGGGGTGGCCCAGCCCGGCCCCCTTCGGCCCCTGATGGCCACAGACGGCCCGCCCTTGACTTAGACCGGCGCGCCCGTGCGCGTCCCACGGGGCCGGAATAATTGGGCACTTAAATCACCCCCGATGTCAAGGGGGAGGGGCGGCTGTGCTCCTGATCTCCTGCGGCGCTGGGTCCTGCCACTCGCCCCCACACGCTGCGTCTCCAGCGGAGCGGGAGTCGCGAGGTCCGTTCAAATCCCCCCGGTGTCAAGAGGGAGGGGCCGCTGTGCTCCTGATCTCCTGCGGCGCTGGGTCCTGCCGCTCGCCCACACACTGCGTCTCCCGCAGAGCGGGAGTCAAGAGGTCCGTTCAAATCACCCCCGGTGTCAAGAGGGAGGGGCCGCTGTGCTCCTGATCTCCTATGGCGCTGAGTCCTGCCGCTCGCCCACACGCTGCGTCTCCCGCCATGTATTGGTTATTTCCACTCAAAGTGGGGACTTTGAGTGGAAATAACCAATACATTAATTGGCACATTTCCCTACACATATTTTAACCTTGTCAGGCTAACCACTGAATAACATGTTTTCTTTCTGGTACAGTCCTTTGACAGTTTTAATATCACATATTTTTTCACACCATTGTCACAAAAAATCCAGCTCCGCAGTAATCTGGCGTTGTAGCACACCAGGGAGGCACTCGGCTTCTCCTGGTGGGCCCGATGATGAAGCATGTCACCACCCAGGGTGATGAGTGAGGGCTTCTAATAAAATTCCCAGTGATTTCCAATGTGAATCCTGTAGGAAGATTTTCATCTCTGATTTTGTGCTAATTTCCATTTTTTGACACTCTCTTGTTGTTTGAGATTGCCCGGGGGACTGTATGTGTCCCTTTCCCTCACTCTCATATTGTTACTACCCACTATCTTTTTAATTGGCCAAAATCCTAAATGCTGCATTCTGATTGGTGTTTGGCAAGTAAGTCCCGCCTTAATGGCCATGATGTCATTCTTGTCCCTCCATGGCTATCGGCCCCTTTACTTTACAAACTCTTTTGTTCCTCTGCCCCCCTTCCCTCCCGCAGTCAGTAACTTCTCTGGCCACCACTACCACCCCCTCACTCACGGTCATGCCTTCTTGGACGCCCGCACGTTTTATTATAATGCAATAGGTCTCTCGTAATACGAGTCCTAATGTATTTATAAATCCTTGTTTTTTCGTTGGATTGGCTGGGGGAGTCCACACTCTTTTATTTTACGCACACGCAGTGGCCGTCTATCCTCCCACAGCCAGCCCAGCCCCCTTTATGTTATATATTTTCACGAGCCTCATCCTCCAATATATCTGACTCTATCTGACCATATTTTATTTGAAATAATGCGTCACGTATGTGTTAAACATACAGTTACGTTTCCTGCTCGCTGGCCCTTTGTTCGAAGGGAAAGGGTTTCCTCTGTAAGATTGTAAGATGGTGATGCATTCGGTTGACACTTAGCTGACCGCAGCCTGTCCTCTTTCTTTTTCAATAAGGGGGCAGTTCTGCTGACAGCCTGCATTGTGCTATTGTTTGTTGTGTAAGGGGCCTGTTTTTATGTCTGTAAGAGAAGAGCGCAGTGCAGAGGCTGCCGTTACACTGCACAAATCACTCCTTAATACCGCATACCAACAGCCTTCCCCACTGGAGCCCTCTGCCAACCTCCCACCTACCCTTCCCTCTGCCGTATCTGTGCAGGTAGCTGCCCTTGGTGCCCCACTGCCACCGGAACCGTTGTCCGGATCCTCTCCCTCTGCCAAGCCACTGCTCAAGCCCATCCTGGCTGTGACCCCCGCACTGTCTAAGCCGTCCCCGCGGACCAGCCCTGCACCTCGATCTCCCTCGCCAAGTCATCGCCCGCTATGCTGCTGCTGCCCCTGGGGAGCAAGGGAGCTTAGCCCCAGACCTAAATTGCTTGTATTACTTTCCAGATGGTGCTATTAACATCTGCCCTCTGACACGTACCCCTGCGGCTCCGACCACACTTCCAGCCATGCGGCGTCCTCAGACATTTTTCCAGGGGGGGGGGGGCAAAATGTTAACATCATCTCCATCCTCTGACATGATGTGTGCCAGGAGGGGCACAAGAAACTCTGGGGCGCAGAACTAGAATAGACTCAATTAAATGCCAGGAATCCAGTGCATGTGACTGACACAGACAAACAAACACCACCTGTAGGGAAAAAGCTAAACTTTCTGACAAGGTGCTTTATCTCTGTCTGCTAGGTGTGCAGACTTCCGGGTCCTCGATCCAACAACAATCAAGGCTGTCTTCAGCACGATTTGATTTTTATCAGAATACTTTAAAACAGCCTATGATTAAAGCACCAGATTAAATATACTGTATGCACAGTGTATGTTAGGAATTATTTGCAGCACACATATTCACCAATATTGGCATCTTGGTGCTAGAATTCATGATAACTTTTATCCAAAGTTAAAGCACAACGTCAAAGTTAGTAATAAATAATGCAGCAATCATACACGCTAGTGATTCGCCAATGGGTGCTCCCTTTACTAGAATTCCCTGCGCTTTGCTAAATTTTACACACATTCAATTAATTTATACAAAATAAAATGTATAGGTCCAAATGTTAGCTATATTTTTGAAAAGAAACTTAGAGTCCCTCTACGTGTAGTCAATGTCAAACTGACAACATGCGCACGTTTAGGGATACAATAATGGCCAGCTCCCTTATGCGGAAACCCGTCACCGTAAATGTGTGGCACATGCGGTGCCCGCAGCAGCGGCACATCACAGGTCCAGGGATGCTGAGTCTTATACAGTGGTCGAAGTGCGGAAAAAAGTAGGGGAACAGTGGGCGGAGAACCAGAGGGAGGGAATAACCCAAGGATTGGGTCTGTGGGTGGAGCCAGAGGTGTGGCCAGTATGCGCAGACATCCCAATTTTTAGTATTTGTTTGGCATTTCACTGCCCAGTTTAATCAACCAATGGTTACACATGAATATTTAAGGTTATAATGAGTTATTGACATTAAAATATATTCACAAAGTGGGATATGCTTCTAATCACAGAATGTACCAAATACGATAAAATGTGGAAACACAAGCCATTTGTCTCCGAGCAATGGAGTTTCTGTCATCAGCACTTCTCCCTTTTCCCACAACAGCAGTTCAAACATGAATGGCAAAATATCCTAGTTTGCAAATGTTCTCTCTAAAATTATGGCTCCGCCATATTTGCCTCATAATGCAAGATCTGCTGCATGATCTGACCATTTAAACTAATAAATTGTTTGTAGCTCAAACATATCAAAAGGTAATATAAAATGTGACTTGTGTTGCTGCGGAGTGGATGGCCTATTGTAAAGGTTGACTGGCCACCTTTCTCACTGCTGCGTTTGTATGTTACACTGGTACTAATAAGGCAAAATCTTTCCAGAGACTGTTAGCATGTGTACACACGTCAAAATAATAAAATATCTGAAAATATACTGCATTACGCTGCAACCTTTTTTTTAATGCATAATTTTAGTCAACACTACAGCATAATGTTGTCATCCTTTGCTGCATAATTAATTCCAGTGGCCCCACAGCAGGCAGCACATGTTAAAAGTGCTTGTGAATGAAGCAGGGAGACTGTGAACTTTCCAAACTTAGTTTGGTGTACGTGCAATCCTGCATTGCCAATCCCTGGTGAGTTGCAGCTACTACTTCTAAAACAAGGCCAATGGAGGTACCTATCTGTGAGGCAGACTGGCCTCAAGGGCAGGGCCAGCCATAGCACTGGTGGTGTCCTGTGCGTTAATGTTTATTAGTGCCCCCAAAGACCACCTCTGCCATGGATTCCCTCACTACCACCCTTTAACTGTGCCTCCCAAGTCTCCATAACCACTCTCTCTCAGATGCATTTATTTTGATTTACAGCGCAACTGTGCTGACATGGTTTTGGCTCTATTTTTGAGTGATGGTGACTTTATGCTTGCTACCATCTTGAATCTCTATTCTTGCCTTGTGTTGGTCCTTTTAAGGCCTTTTCCCAGACCTAGAAGCATAAACTAGAGGATATCTGCTTTATATGATGATAGATCCCTTATTCTTGACTCTAATACATCTAATGCCTATTGGCTTTGACATAATTATGTGTCCTTTCATCATCCTACCTATAGTAGAGGGTGGATCCTGTAGTCCTGACTTTATATTACATATTGGTATGGTTTGTGTAGGTACTCTGACAGAGCTAAGTGTAATTTCATCCTTCTCAGGCCTACAAGGCCCAGAACTAGAGAGACTCCATTTTGCTTTCTGTCCCTGCAGACGGAGATGCTTGCAGGGTAAAGGTAATGTTTTAGTTATAAGGTGTTGTTGGCTAGGGGAAAACCAGCCGAGACTGGTTCTTATCGAAAGAATGTGTTTGTCTCTTTGGCCCAGACGTAACATGCAGATGGCCACTGCGTTTGCGCGGAGAGCCCTGGAGCTGGCACAGGAATTCGGTGGGAGGCAGCCCTCTGTTGGAAATTTCCATGAGGGGAGAGCATTCCATATTAGTGAAGTGCAGAAGAGTCAGTCAGTCAGTCGGTTCTTGGAGAGAGAGAAGTAAGATGGTTTTTGGAGCTGAAGAGAACAGTTCAGTTCAATTGGTTTTCTGGAATGGAGGGAGAAGGCAGATAATTGCTGAAGCAGGAGAGAGCAGTCAGATGAATGAAGTTGGAACTGTCAGCTGGAGTTGCCAGTTTATCAGGATGCATTAAAGCAGTTACCAGTCAGATGGAGGAGTTGAAGCTGCCAGCTGGAGCAGTTGAGCCAGAGGAGTGAAGCTGTGGTGACGGAGGGAGAGAGAGAGCCCTGATTCCACCTGAGAGAGAGAGAAACATTCCTTCTAATAGGGTGAGGTATTCTAAACTAGTTTGCTTTACACTTACACCTTAATCTTGTCTTTTATTTCCTAGGCTAAATTCCCCTACTGTATTGCTAATCCTTTTCCTTTCAGCGGTGTGCAGTCTATTTACAGTCCCTGTTAGTTACATGTGGGTGTGCTGTCTATTTACAGTCCCTGTTAGTTACATGTGGATGTGGTATAGTAATAAAGCTTTACAGAGACCCCGCAGATCTGTGTATATGGCTATTCCCATTTTACTTTTCAGGCTATGTGTTATAGTGCAGTATGTTATTGTTATTGTAATAAAGATACCCCAGTTCTTAGTGAACCAGTCTATGCCTTATTCTTATACAGTGAAGGTAACCTGTTCTTCTAGCCAGGTGTTACTGCACGAACAGATGCTGCCCCTGATCAGGTAAGTAATAACTGAATAATTAGGGAGAAAGGAGCCCTTGAGCTAAGAGAGTAAGTTATACACTAAGTAATTCGGCCTTTATTCATAATATTGTAGTAGTGATCCTCTAGTGAATAGTGAGAGAAACTTCCCAACAGAGAGAGAGAGAGAGCTGAAGGTATTCCTAGGAAAGTGATTGTTGTTGGGATGCGGCGTTATACCCACAAGATTGTGGCTTGTAAGTAAGAGAACACCAGGAGGGACACTGGTGCATATACCCGCAAGATTGCGGCTTGTAATGTAAGTAAGTGAGCACCAGGGGGGACACTGCTGTGTATATGAAATAGAGAGAGTACCAGGGAGGTCACTGGTACCTATACCCACAAGATTGTGGCTTGTAATGTAAGTAAGTGAGCACCAGGGGGGACACTGGTGTGGAAATAGTGAGAGCACCACGGGGGACACTGGTGTGGAAACAGTGAGAGCACCAGGGGGGACACTGGTGTGGAAATAGAGAGAACACCTGGAGGGACACTGGTGCATATACCCACAGGATTGTGGCTTGGGCGAGCACTGGTTGTGGTCAGTGTGTAATGGTAACTAATCAGAACTGCCCTAGGGTAGATTAGTCTGGGGCCATGTGGTCGCGAGACTATGAGGTATGAGTGTGGTGTAGGGCATGGATGTCCTTAGTAATCAGTGAGTATTCCTAGTAATCCCTATAGATTTAGTGGTGTTTCTGATGATATGAGCTTGTATATTGCTAATTCCCCATCCTCAGGTAGGTACCCAGGTGCCTGGATAAATGGGTCCTGAGGAGGGAGGTGGTTACGTTTTGGCCGGGTTGGTGGTGCTCTGGTGAGCTGGTCCTATCTGGTCTGAGAATCAGGTCATAACATCTGGCGTCACGAACTGTTTACGTAGCCTGTGTGCGCGGTATTGTTTTTATCTTGTTGGTTTGCACTCGGCACGAAATTTACCTATGGTCTTGAACAGTTGCAGTGTAAGGAGATTGCAGTACATCATGGCATTTGACTTATGCAGGGTGGAAGAAATGCTGTTCATCATGGTGTTTGAACTGTCAGGCTTGAAGGGTAACTGTATGTGAGGGAGCCAATTACATCTTGGTGTTGATGCAGTTGTACATATGTGTGTGAAAAATGCTGTAAATTGCTCATTAAATGGCTTGCTGCATTTGCTTATGCTGTGCAATGTGAAATGTATTCAGTGTAATATGACTTGTGGAGTTCCTTGTAAATAGCTCCTTGTAAATATGCCTTGTGAGGAGCAAGTTCTCATTTTGACTTGCTGAGTTCCTTGTGAATTGCTCCTGCAATGAGATCAGCATTTGGCAGTGATTCAAAATTACATCGCAGTGTAGCCTTGTGACGAGCATGTCATTATTGTGACTTGTTGAGCTTCTTGTAAATATGGCTTGTGAATAGCGCCATGTGGATATGGCTTGTACAGAGCATGTTATCATTACGTTAGGCAGGAGAGAGCTGGATCTCTTTCAAGTGCTTGGAGAAAAGGTTTTGAAGATGTGCGCACGTGTTATATGAAAACGTGGAGAGATTAGTTCATGATTTTCCCATGTATCTGCAGACATTGGGGAATGATTGTGTTTGAGCTGCCAAAGGGTTAATATCTTGGATTGAGACGGCAGTATTTATTTTAACATGCTGTTTAACATGCATGGTTACGTGAGCTGACACTAAAAGTCAGTGTCTGTTTGGATTATTGATGGTTTGATTTGACTTTTTAATTAGTTGCAGGGTTCGCCTATGTGCTTTGTCAGCTAGCTGACAGAATGGTAACATCTCGCACGGAGTAAAAAAAGCAGTGTTCATTTAACATTCTGTTTGAAATGCGTCCACGAGTTTGTGTGGGTTTGCCTTTGAACACATGATTTAATGTGTCTGACTCGGAGGTTGGAAAGTTGTAAATCAACCAGTCGGATTGAGATAAGGGTTTTCAGCTCAGCTGTGGATGGTACATACAGATACACAAACCAGTGTTTTAGAATTAGTGTTTAACAGTTGAACAATAAAACAGACCCATCATAGAATGTGCCTTAATTAGTGAAATGCAACCGTGTGCTTTTAAAATAAAAATGTTCTCGAGAATATAACTGATTTTTTCCTAAAGCAAGCTGCCCCTTTTATTTAATGTTCAACTGCACATGTTTCTGTATTTTGCGCTGACATGCAGCAGAACAGCGTGTGAAAGAAAACCCACTCAGTTAGAAACAAAGGCTATCTGAAATAAATCTGGCCCTTTTAATAGGTAGAATAGAAAAGCTTGCACACCAAATTATGAATTCTTGGTTATGCAATGTAAATTTACATGTATCCCCTTGCTTGATTTGATGGTGTTTCACATGTTATTTTAAAAAAAATGTGTCTGCATGAAATGTTGTTCTAATATTTTTCCTTTGCAGCAAGTAGCAGTACATTATGACAGAATTATTTTAAAATGCTAGCATGTGACTAAGTTACAAAATATTTGTCTTGATTAATTCCTGTTTTTAGGATGCTTTTTACCACGTTTAAATCTGTTTAAATTAGTTAGAAGTAATGGTGCAGTGTTTCTAGCCTGGGAACAGTGTATGTTTTAAGTTAGAAAGAATTTGCTTTGACCTTGGCTGATATGAGCCAGGCAGCTTTTCGCGGCTCAGAGTTTCGAAAGGGTGGAGGCCCCGTGGGTGACTTCTGAGAGCAGAGAGAGCCAGTTTGTTATTATTGGCTATGAGTCAATTCTTTCCGCGGAGAAATGTTTATATAAAGGGGGGTCAAGTTGCTCTTCCTTACAGTCGGCCCAGAAAGCTTCATTGATTTCAGATAAGGGATGCTTGCAAATGCACAATAATTGGCAGACGCTTGGCCGTTGGAGTTAGATAAATACAGTAGGCCCAGAAAGCTTCCCTGACTAGAGATATGAGAAGCTTGAACAGAATAATTGGCAGGAGCTTTGCTCCTGCAATGAGATCAGCATTTGGCAGTGATTCAAAATTACATCGCAGTGTAACCCGGCTCCTGCTTATTATGGTTGGAGCTGATTCAAAACTCTGAGCGCGAACATCTTTCTGGAGGGAGGGGCTGTTTCTCAGAGGAGTGAGGAGTAGCTAGGCCCCAGCCCTTCTGGCTGTGTATGACAAAATTAGATTTTGCCCAAACAAATTTAAAGAATATGGTATAGGTGGAATGTTTAAATCATTCCTTGGATTTAGAAGAATTCTTTTCATGAATTAGGAGGTTTCTTTCGAAGATAAAAAGCACTTGGGTGCTTTTTGAATGGAAAATATGTTTTTGCAAGATTGATGATGCGCGTTTCTCGTTTCAGATGGCTATTATCGTGTGGGGGCCCTGGATGAGTGTGACTTTCTTATTTTGGAGTGATGGGTTTTGTTGTTTTCGGAGTGAGTGCCCCCCCATAAACCCCCTTGAGCCTAGACCCAGAAGCAGACGTACCAGGATGACCAGCTGGGAGGATGTGCTTCCTTGGCACCAGATACAGATGAAGATGGAGAATCATGGCCTACAAGAATGAACTGTTTTCCTAAGGAGAAACCAACTACAGAAGAGAACTTTCTATAGTGACAATTGGCATTACAATCTGCAGTTGGCTGCCTCAGCAGTCAGGTTCAAACCCCATATACTATTCTTGAGTTACAAAAAAATGTAATTGACCTGAAATGTAATTCCTTGGCCTGCACTCTTGAGTCTTTCATTTTTCCCATGTTTCTATTTCAGATGGACATTATGCCACTTTTGCAGTTACCATATACAGGCCCCACTTGAAAAAAAAAAATTCTCAGTCCTGTTCATGGTTTTGATGTTTCAGTTTAAAATATGCAGTGCCACATTAATGCAATGATGCAAATGATACATGATATATTTTGATTTTAGTATGCTACGCTATTTCATTATTGATACACTTGTTTATCTTTCACCTATTTCATAGTTTTCCTGTTTTCTGCAAAACAGTCTTGTCACTGGAAAGAAAGCAATGTTTTAAATGATGGTGCACACATGTGTTACAGAGGGATTAGGTGCAAACTGTTTCCTAAGTTAGATGACTTGTGACCTTTACCTATTAATTAATTAATTAATTAATTATGTGCTTATATAGCGCAGGAATCACTCCCGAAGGGGTACCTCCGCGCTTTGACCGCTGCGAAACCCTTCCTGGCTTCCCTGAGAGATGGTCCCTTAATGGGTATCTCCAGGGTGAGACCAGGCATCCCCGGCGGTCTGGTGGGGCCGTTAGTGAAGATGAGGCAAGCTAGTGCCCAGAGTTGCTGAGTGTGATTGCTGATCAGAGTGGGCACCGAGGCGAGAGAATTATCGAGTCCGCTGACCCTGGTCCAGAAACCTGCCGCGTCGGGAATCGAACCCTGGTCCCGGGCCGTCCTCTGCTCTCAGGTCTGCCGCCTCTAACCAGTGAGCCACACTACTTCACTACATGCCTTTGGCATGGTCTACTATTCAACTTAAAGTCTATTATCTTTTAGAAAAATATATACACCACACTTAGATAACTTTTTGATGTATTGCTTGATATGCATAGTGCTACACCAGCTATTTTGTAGGAATGGGGTTGTCCTTGTTTTCCTGTTATTACACTTTCACATTGATCCATCAACTCTTATTTAGAACAGTGGGATTAGTTCCAAGGGTGGTCACCCTAGACTTTGAGTTGTCCTGGGAGGTGTGTCTTTTAGTCAGGTTATGTCCTACATTTATTAGTAATAGTTGCCCAGACCTTGAGGACCCTTTGTCATGTTTTTTTGTCAGATTTTTACCAAATACTTTCTTAAGTTGGCCAAAGTAGGTAGGCCTCATTTAGGCCCTTTGTTATTTTCATTCCACAAACATGGCCCTACACCAATAAATGTCATGAGTTATCATTAGAAGTTGAGGCACATTTAGTTCTTAAGTTGACCGAAGTAGGTAGGCCTCATTTAGGCCCTTTGTTGTTTTCATTCCACAAACATGGCCCTACATCAATAGATTTTATGAGTTATCACTAGAAGTTGAGGCACATTTAGTTCAAGGGTGCTTTAGTTAGTTTCTGTTTCTGTTTAGTTAGTTTCTGTTGTTATCAGATCAATCTTAGTTACATTTCTACATTCAGGTCAAGGGTGCTTTGATTTGTTTTCAGTTGGTTGTTAGATTTATATTCCCTACATCAAGTTTTAGGTGGTATTTCCTTAAGTTGTCATTTATTTTAGGGAGTCTTTTGGTTTTTGGTTTTGTTGATAGATTATGTTGATGTTTGTTTATTTGTTTATTGTTGTTTACAGATGTTCGCAAGTTAAAGTCAAGGGTGGAATGTGCTGACATGGTTTTTGGCTCTATTTTTGAGTGATGGTGACTTTAAGCTTGCTACCATCTTGAATCTCTATTCTTGCCTTGTGTTGGTCCTTTTAAGGCCTTTTTCCAGACCTAGAAGCATAAACTAGAGGATAGCTGCTTTATATGAGGATAGATCCCTTATTCTTGACTCTAATCCATCTAATGCCTATTGGCTTTGACATAATTATGTGTCCTTTCATCATCCTACCTATAGTAGAGGGTGGATCCTGTAGTCCTGACTTTATATTACATATTGGTATGGTTTGTGTAGGTACTCTGACAGAGCTAAGTGTTATTTCATCCTTCTCAGGCCTACAAGGCCCAGTACTAGAGGGACTCCATTTTGCTTTCTGTCCCTGCAGACTGAGAAGCTTGCAGGGTAAAGGTAATGTTTTAGTTATAAGTTGTTGTTCGCTAGGGGAAAACCAGCCGAGACTGGTTCTTATCGAAAGAATGTGTTTGTCTCTTGGGCCCAGACGTAACATGCAGATGGCCACTGCATTTGCGCGGAGAGCCCTGGAGCTGGCACAGGAATTCAGTGGGAGGCAGCCCTCTGTTGGAAATTTCCATGAGGGGAGAGCATTCCATATTAGTGAAGTGCAGAAGAGTCAGTCAGTCAGTCGGTTCTTGGAGAGAGAGAAGTAAGAGGGTTTTTGGAGCTGAAGAGAACAGTTCAGTTCAATTGGTTTTCTGGAATGAAGAGAGAAGGCAGATAATTGCTGTAGCTGGAGAGAGCAGTCAGATGAACGAAGTTGGAACTGTCAGCTGAGCTGCCAGTTTATCAGGATGCATTAAAGGAGTTACCAGTCAGATGGAGGAGTTCAAGCTGCCATAGAGCAGTTGAGCCAGAGGAGTGAAGCTGTGGTGATGGAGGGAGAGAGAGAGCCCTGATTCCACCAGAGAGAGAGAGAAACATTCCTTCTAATAGGGTGAGGTATTCTAAACTAGTTTGCTTTACACTTACACCTTAGTCTTGTCTTTTATTTCCTAGGCTAAATTCCCCTACTGTATTGCTAAAGCTTTTCCTTTCAGCGGTGTGCAGTCTATTTACAGTCCCTGTTAGTTACATGTGGGTGTCCAGTCTATTTACAGTCCCTGTTAGTTACATGTGGATGTGGTATAGTAATAAAGCTTTACAGAGACCCCGCAGATCTGTGTATGTGTCTATTCCCATTTTACTTTTCAGGCTATGTGTTATAGTGCAGTATGTTATTATTATTGTAATAAAGATACCCCAGTTCTTAGTGAACCAGTGTATGCCTTATTCTTATACAGTGAAGGTAACCTGTTCTTCTAGCCAGGTGTTACTGCACGAACAGATGCTGCCCCTGATCAGGTAAGTAATAACTGAATAATTAGGGAGAGAGGAGCCCTTGAGCTAAGAGAGTAAGTTATAAACTAAGTAATTCGGCCTTTATTCATAATATTGTAGTAGCGATCCTCTAGTGAATAGTGAGAGAAACTTCCCAACAGAGAGAGAGAGAGCTGAAGGTATTCATAGGAAAGTGATCGTCGTTGGGATGCGGCGTTATACCCACAAGATTGTGGCTTGTAATGTAAGTAAGTGAGCACCAGGGGGGACACTGCTGTGGAAATAGTGAGAGCACCAGGGGGGACACTGGTGTGGAAATAGTGAGAGCACCAGGGGGGACACTGGTGTGGAAATAGAGAGAACACCAGGAGGGACACTGGTGCATTTACCCACAGGATTGTGGCTTGGGCGAGCAGTGGTTGTGGTCAGTGTGTAATGGTAACTAATCAGAACTGCCCTAGGGTAGATTAGTCTGGGCCCATGTGGTCGCGAAACTATGAGGTATGAGTGTGGTGTAGGGCATGGATGTCCTTAGTAATCAGTGAGTATTCCTAATAATCCCTATAAATTTAGTGGTGTTTCTGATGATATGAGCTTGTATATTGTTAATTCCCCATCCTCAGGTAGGTACCCAGGTGCCTGGATAGATGGGTCCTGAGGAGGGAGGTGGTTATGTTTTGGCCGGGTTGGTGGTGCTCTGGTGAGCTGGTCCTATCTGGTCTGAGAATCCGGTCATAAAAGCGACTCGTACCATTGTAGGGTGTCAGAGCACTTTACATCACACACATTACACAGAGACAATCAATATGTGTGTAAATCACTGTATAGAAAATGTTACTCAAGTATAAGGTCTACAAGATGTAGGAGTCACATGACAACCATACTAGTAGCCGGTATAGTGTTATAGTGATTGGTCTGTAGAAACACAATACCCGGAATTTAAAACGTAATACCATGGTTGGGGGTTCTCCTTAATAATCAGAATTGATTTCTGTCCAAAAGAACTCTTTTTGGGACATTAGGATAATCAAAGACTTGGGGGGGGGGGAGGGGGGGGACATAACGCTCTAATTTATACCTTGCAGTTTGTATGCAGCTCTTAGATGACAGTAAATAGCTCACTGTTCTAAGTTAGGATTTAACCGTATAAACTGCAAGTAACAAAAGGATCTCTCTGACAAAAGCAGTAGCCCACTGACCTATTTACATTATGTGAACTTTGTGATCTGCATAGGTAATTTTCTTTGCAGCCGGTACATTAACCCTCTGAGCTACCTTTCCAGGAGTCAAAACGTCCACAAGACAACATTCTAATCTCTCTCTAGGAAGAACATTAATCACCAGAGTCATCATGACATTTTTATTGTTGCCGAAAAGTGCTGGAGACCAGGAAGACGGCAGCAAGCGTTTTTAAAACCATAATATACTTGCAAACATGATGCCTCCACCTAAAGTCAGCACCCGGTGCGGTCACACTGGTTGCACCACCCTAGAGCTGGCCCTTCTCAAGGGTCCTGTGACCTCGGTGACTGTTGTTCTAGGGTGTGCTGCTTCATAGGCCTGCCCACAAGACTGGAGGTGAACTTCAGTATTGATAGTGGTGGACAAGCCTTGAAGGTTAACCTACACTAGTCATGCTATGGTCCACTTGCTTGTGCGAAAAAAAAGGACTTCTAAGGTGTTGCGAAGCCTTCTAAGGTCTAGCATGTGATTGTGCTCTCGCAGGAGAGTGGTCTGGTGGACTGGTTAATAAGGCTGAAGCGGGTTCCAAGTTCCAAATTCAGCAGCTCTGACCATAGTGCCACATCCTCTCCCCCACTGAACACCGTACTGCCCCACTGAGAAAAACTCCCACTGTCTTCAACTACAACCCAATTGTTACCTGCTATTAACACCTGGATGCAACTCAATTTAAATGATGCACTAGACAAGAGCAATATGCGGTCTACAAAAAAATAAGTAACAACATCCTGGAAAAAGCAAACACTTATAGGGAATGCAAAATTCAGCAAACCATGGGAAATGTAAGCAGGAACAACATGGTTACCTTAATACTTTTACACTCACTATTCAGAAACCAGTGAGTGCTTTTGCCTGAAAATGGCTACAGGGCCCTGAATGGACCCATTTCAAAAGCCATTGCTTTTATCCTTACAAAATGTAAGCAGTATGGTAAAAAGACCACATCCCAGGACGCTGAGCCGCAGCACACATTTTGTTTTCCAATCCACACATTGCAGTACCTCCAGGATTGGTGCACTAGTTCCAAGTCCAGGGAAAACAAAGACAAGAAAACAAAAATAGTGCTTCACTCGCAAACTCTGTTAAAGTGGTGCTAATGAGTTTCAGTGTGAATAAAATCAGTTTTGCCAGTTTGCTACCACTCTGACTTACTTTATTATTTATCTATTTTTCACATTTTAGCCTTTTATTCCCAATGATGCACTTTGGAATTAAAATGCAACATTTCCAGCAAAAGCGTCTCTTTTTTTGGATCCATTTCACAGGGAAGCAAATAAAAGAAAGGAGAGGAATGAGAGGCCACCCCGCGTCTAGGGGAGGGGGGCCTTTAGTGGGCATTCCGTGCCCGCCCCTGTAGGTAAAGTTTCGGTTCTGGGGTTGGACGTCATGGGGAGGGTCTCGGTAATACGAGACACTTGGTTGGCGTCCGAGGACCCTCCTCCCAAGGCGATAAGGAGAGCAGCACCCCGGGAAGTAGCCCTCTTTCGACTCTCGCCTGGGTAGCAAGAAGGCCAGCCAAGAAGAGTTGCGGCGGAGTCAGGACTGGTGGCCTTTGTTTTTTGACACACAGGTGAGAGGCCATAGCGTAGCGAGGCGTAATGGGGGAGCCAGCAGTAGTGGATGGTGCCGGGAGCCTCAGGTTCGGGCCCCGGTGATAGCGCACATTTTTCAGGAAGGTTTTTTCTTTGTTTTCCCTTTTTTGTTGCGCAAAGTAATAACGCATGTAGAGTTGCAATAACCCCCCTTCTTAAGCCTTATGGTGGGGGTACCGGGCGGTGATAACGCAGGCTGAGCGTGTGCAGGGATCTCAGACAGGCGGAGGGAGGGGCGGTCCCCTTTTCAACCCGCGTGGCGTGCTGCGGTGCAAGTTGGCTCGGGGTTCATATTAGAGCACGGTTCGAGCCCCTATAGAGATGCGGCGACATTGTCACAGAAGCATCAATAAGTAAAGATAGATAAGGAGAGATGAGCGCAGCGTGGTGCTGGGGCGCGATGTTTAATGGATTGATTGTATGGGGATTTACGGAGCGCATTTGCATATGCGGCGGGTAATGGTTTTTTCACTTTGGGTTCGATGCCGATTAAGTATGGCACAGTGAAATGATCCTGGTAGGACAGCACAGAGCAGATCTTTTGCTGCAGGGTATTACGGCAGAGATTTGAAGGACATGGGAGGGGGAGCCAGAGCTCGACGTCAAGGTGATTGATGGGCTAGGGGCTCCGAGATAGTTATTCAGGGTTAGGAGACGCGTCCTGGAGGCACAGAGGGGCGCAGCTTGAGGGCGCCGCATATATAGGGCGGTAGTTCACATTGCTTGGCACATGGGAGAAAGCAGATTTTAACAGGAGGGGGGAGAGAGAGAGTCAGTGGATTCAGTCTCCCGGGTCATATGAATAAACAAAGTGGAATCCACTCAGAGTGATAGTGATCCCTAGAGTGATGGGGAACACACAGTGTTGTTTAAATGCCCCTCACACACCAACTGGCCCCTTGGTGTCATGCTTCATCATCGGGGCCTTCGCACCCCTCTACGGGATGCGGCGTGCTACGACTCGCGGATACGCAGGAGCACTTGAAGTGAACTATGTGTGGGGGGGTGTGTTTTATACCGAGGTGTGAGTGAGGTGAGGTGAAAAAAGTGAATAATTAAAAAATACCTGGCACGTGGGAAAAAAATACTTTATTAAATCCCCGGCTGGTATTATTAAAATAAAAGTGCAGGGCGTGGTTTTAATAGATACATATTAGGGTATCCAGACCACTGTATCAAGATGTCAACATGTTTCGGAGGTCAAAGCCCCCTTCTTCAGGACAAGGGTTAATGCACTTACCCTCCCCTTACTCACATGTAAAATGTAAAAGTGTCAATAAAAATTACCACAATGTGTAATGTTCCTAACAATGTTATATGTTAGTGAATGTCGTTGCGCCCAATTGGCGTAAGAACTTAAAGTTCCCAACTACAGGACTTCATGAGCCTGCCTTCCCTCACTTCATCGGTGCCGCGTTGAGGGAAGGCAGGCGATTAGCTGTTGCAGTAACCGTTTTCTGATTAGAAAGGAAGGATTCCCCAATATACGCTTAGGCTCATGAAGTCCTGTAGTTGGGAACTTGGTCTGGATACCCTAATATGTATCTATTAATGATGAAGCATGACACCAAGGGGCCTGTTGGTGTGTGAGGGGCATTTAAACAACACTGTGTGTTCCCCATCACTCTAGGGATCACTATCACTCTGAGTGGATTCCACTTTGTTTATTCACATGGGAGAAAGCGTCATGGGGAATGGATTTTAAACGGTATGCAGGTTGAGGAAATTGGAATTTGGATCGCAGAAGCTGCTTCTTCTTTCAGATGCATTGACTTTCGGTCAGGCACACACAGGTGGTCTGGCCATTTCACGGGGAACATTGCACCGTTACTCATTTAACAGCATCTGCATTCGGTGCGTCAGAATGCCCATTCACAGACAGGGGTTTTGTAAATGGATTGGGGGGTGGTATTATTCCCGCTTTTTGCCAGCCTAAGTCATAGAATTGCAGCAGCCAAATTATGTAAAGGGCTTTGAAGGGATAGGTGGCGTGCAGGCTATGCGAGTGGGGCTGTTGTACATCAGAGGCGGGTATGGTGCATGGGTCCAAAGGGACAGGGGTGGCGCGTAGTAGGTGGCGCGCCAGTACAATACCGGATGGAAGGGGCAGGCATGTTTGGACTCATTAATGATTGTATTTTCTTTCTTAGTAGGCAAAATGCCGCCCAAGCGGGCACGGGGGGGGCAAGGAGGCCCAGGCATCCACAGAGGAATTTCGTTCGTTGGCGGCATTGTGGGAGGTCGCAATGAAAGGAGATATCGATTGGGCACTGAGGATTCTATCGCAAGATGGGGGTGCGAGTGGGCAGCAGGAGTCCACTTTAGCAAAACGGGTACGGCGGACGCCTATTCGCTTTAAGGACGCTCAGCAAGAGAAGACCAAGCGGGTCTCAGGACAGCGAACGACCGTTCCAGGTGAGGCGATGGCAGAGGGCCTGCCCCTGGTGGTCAAGGACACGATGCGGGTGGCGAGCGTAGGCGAGACGGCGGAAGCAGCAGAAAGTGGGTTGTCTCCTAGGGAGGGGTCGGCACAGAATGCGGTGGTGACCAGGGGGGCAGCCCCGGATGGTAGGGGGGCCGTGCCCGTTGCTGCAGCGCGTACCCTAGTGGAAACAGTTCAGGCCCCGGTGGTGGCGACACAAAATGGTGGGGTGGCTCAGGTATGGGTCCAGTCAGGGGGTGTAGTACAAGCACCAATGGTGATGGCTACCACAGCTCAAGGCCCAGTGAACAACGCAATGTCAGTGGGGGCGGGGCCAGTTACGGTGTCTCTAACTCCACCCGCTGCGCCGGTGGCATCGTCGCTTGCTCCCCTTATGCATAGCCCAGTTTTATACGGCTCGGCATCATTGGCAATGACTCCGTTGGCAAGTATAACTTGGCACGTGCCAGCAGATACAAGGGAGAAGATCTTTAAGGGGAAGTATGTGGACGTTTTTGATCTGATTAATGCAGGTGTGGTCCCGGGGAAAACCAGATTGGGTAAAGATGGGGAAATGAAACAGAAGAAGGTCTGGGTGGAATGGTCATTGAAGAACTGGGTGACTGGGTCTGCTATATGTGCAGCAATTATGGTGGAACGGTTCCCTGCATTGGCGGCACAGTTGATAAGTTACATGGCATTGATTCATGGGGCGGCTTCAGAATTTCAGGGAACGGCATGGTTGCAATATGACACGAAATTCAGGCAGATGAAGGCGGTGAAACCCGACATAGCATGGGATCAGCGCGAGATTAATATTTGGCATGGGGAATTTTATTCAGCGGTACCAACTAGCAAACCTGCACATTCCTTTCGAGGAGACAAGGGTGCCGGGGAAAAGAAACAAGCATGCTGGCAATTCAACAAGAATGAATGTAATAGAGGGACGGCTTGTAAGTTCAGGCACATGTGTTCCTTCTGTGGGATGTTTGGCCACCCAGAGATTAAGTGTTTCAAGAAGGGCGGAAAGCCTAAGGAGCCCCGTCCTCCCCCTGCAGCTCCCTTGCAACCAAAGCCTCGCCCCTCACAGTGAAGCTCGGAACCTGCCCACGCCCATAAACCTCCCAGTATTAACCCATCTGCTAGCAAGGTATGAGAGGGGGTCAGAAGCTCAATTCTTGTATGAAGGTTTTAGGTACGGTTTTCACATTCCCTCGGCTGCAGTCCCATCCGCAGTTCCTCCCCGCAACCAACGGTCAGTGCTACGGAATCCAGAAGTAACGTGGGAAAAGATTAGCAAGGAGTTGGCCCTGGGGAGGGTGGCCGGTCCTTTTCAGACAATGCCTAGGCCGGACCTGGTTTGTTCTCCCCTAGGACTAGTTCCGAAAAAAGAAGTTGGTAAATACCGTCTCATTCACAACTTGTCAAGTCCGGCAGGTGGGTCAGTCAATGAGGGTTTGGATCCAGAATTGTGTGCAGTTTGTTACACCACCTTTGACTCGGCTATTCAGAAATTGCAGCTGCTCGGGGGGGGGGCTCTGATGGCAAAGGCTGACATTGAGTCGGCCTTTCGCCTTTTGCCGGTCCACCCGGAGGACACTAGGTTGCTAGGATTCACTTTTGAGGGCAATTTCTTTGTGGATCTATGTATGCCGATGGGTTGTTCCATTGCATGTGCAATATTCGAAACATTCAGTTGCTTCTTGGAATGGACAGTGCGGGAGGTGATGGGCCGCGTGAGGTGGTGCATTACTTGGATGATTTCCTGTTTATGGGGCCGGCGGGCGCATCTGATTGTCAGTAGGCTCTGGTGGGTTTTCAGCGAATGGCGGGGGCCTTGGGGGTGCCTCTGGCGGTAGAGAAAACGGAAGGACCAACAACCCAGTTGACGTTCTTAGGTATTGAGATAGACACAGTTGAAGGAGTGTGCAGATTACCTCAGGAAAAAGTTAAGGCATTTCAGGGGTCCTTGGACCAATGCTTGAGGGCACGCAAGGTTACTTTGCATCAGCTACAGGTGTTAGTGGGTCAGTTGAATTTTGCACTCCGAGTGATACCTATGGGCAGGGTTTTTTCCAGGAATATCGCCAGGGCAATGTCAGGTTTGAAGGAAAAGCACCACCACACTAGGCTAACAACTGAGATGAAGGATGATTTGGTCACGTGGAGGGATTTCTTGGAGGATTTCAATGTGTCGGTAATATGGCAACAACCGGCGCAGGACAACAGAGAATTGGAACTTTATACGGATGCAGCAGGTAGTGTTGGTTTCGGGGCAGTGTTAGGAGCAAGGTGGTGTATGCAGCACTGGCCGGCAGAGTGGTTTGAGAGGGGGCTGGTCCGCAACATCACATTTCTGGAGTTATTCCCCATTATTGTGGCTCTTCAGATATGGGGCAATTTTCTGGAAAACAAAAAAATGGTGTTTTGGTGTGACAGTATGTCAGTGGTTTTGGCGGTGAACAACCAAAGTGCCAAATGTCCTTGGGTGCTCCGTTTACTGAAAGTGCTGGTGCGGGAGTGTCTGTGGCGTAATGTGCATTTCATTGCAAAGCATGTGCCAGGTGTGGTTAACACAGTAGCTGATTCCCTGTCTTGTTTTAAGTTGACAGAATTCAGAGCGCGATGGCCGCAAGCAGGCGCTCAGATGACAGCCTTCCCGGAAAGCCTGTGGAAGCTTGGTGCCCCATTGCTCCCGATCTCATAGCGGCGTCGGTTGCTCCCAAGACTAAGAGTAGGTATGAGAGGGATTGGCAGGTTTACAGGGCTGTCTTGCAGAGCAAAAAGGGTGTGGGAGAATTTACACCACAAGGGGTGCTCAGTTTCATAGTTAGCCAGAAAGATGAGGGAAGGTCCCTGGCTCTGGTACGCAGACAATTATCAGCAATAGCCTTCTTTGCAGGGATAAAAGGGGTGACGGATCCCACTAAAGACCTTAGAGTTAGAAGGGCCATGAGGGGATGGGAACAATTGGTTCCAGGGGAAATGGATACCAGGAGACCGATCGATTCCAAAAGGTTGGTGAATATCTTGGAGGCGTTGCCACAGGTTTGTTGGTCGCATTATGAGGTACAATTGCAGCAGCTAGCATATTCATTACCTTTCTTTGGGGCATTCAGGGTATCAGAGCTAGTGCCAAACTCCAAGATGGACAGACAGGGTGGGATCGCCGTTGATGATGTGGTGATGGCAGCGGGCTTGCTTCAGGTCAGGGTACGGCGGTCGAAGACAGACCCACTGGGAAAAGGAGTATGGGTGCAACTGAGAGCAAGTCAGGGGGTGGGCTACTGCCCTGTGATGTTGATGGAAAGGTTCATGCAGATGAGGCCAGGATGTGAAGACAATAGGCTGTTGGTGCATGAGGATGGTACACCGTTGACGAAATTCCAGTTCACGCGAATATGCAAGCGGGCTCTGGAATTGTTAGGAGAAGACATAGCTCATTTTACGTCACATTCGTTCCGTATCGGGGCAGCTACTACAGCAGCGGAATTGGGACTATCACCGGGTGCAATCAAGAGAGTGGGCAGGTGCAATTCAGCGAGTTTCGAGTGCTATGTGCGACCACAGCTGGTATAGGTGGGGTGGTATTCTCAACAGGTTGGTATTTACCCACTTCTCTCTTTTGTATTTTGTTTTTGGTCTCGCTTGCAGGGGTAGCAAGCCAGAGGATGCAAGTGTGCTGGTGTGGAGATTCGATTATATGCAGAGCGGGGAATTGGTTTGGAGAATCTGGGGTGGACAAGACGCAGAGGGCCTTGGGAATGGTCCACAACTGGTTAGGTTTGGAGGGCCTGTGGGCTGAGGACGTTTCAACTCATTTGAGGAGTGCGCTCAATAAAGGTTTGCCTATTCCAGATGTGCTGGTTATTCATGTCGGGGCTGGAAATATGGTCCCAGGGGGCAGGCGAGAAGCCAAGGAGGCATTATTCTCTCTTCTTACTTGGATCAGAAGGGCATTGCCGGACACAGCAATTATTTGGTCAGAGGTTCTCACTCGGAGAGAGTGGGGGTGCGATGTGCCGGCTGCAGCAATTAACACGTCAGTAAAAAAAAAAAAAAAAAATGAATAGGGAGGTAGAAAAGCTGTTGAGGGGTTCACAGATACTGGTTATCAGACATACCTTGCTGCAGACATTGACCCCAGATGAGTATCGGACAGGGGGGGTGCACCTGACCAGGGTAGGTTTGGAGGTGTTTGTGCAAACAATCCTGGGGGCCATTATGTTACACCCCGGTAGAGTGGCAGGGCGTTAGTATGGGGGGAGGGCAAGAGCGCCCGTGGGGCTCCATGCCCTGTGGCGGGGTCCCTGATAAGAGAAAAGGCTGAGGGACTCCTTTTGGACAGAAAACGGTTGACCCTAGAGCAGGGGAGGCAGTTATGGCGGCTCTAGGCTGGCGGGAGAGGGGGCCGTTCTGCTGGTGGTCCTGGACTCTCTGGCTCTACCCTAGTAGCTGGTGGCTTGGAAAGGGGGTGGTGTTGTGTCCTGTTGGTACAACACTCCGCTAGAGATGCCAATTTGTATATATATGGTAAACTGTGGCGCATATGTATGGGCGCAGCATTTATGTGTGAATTTAATAAATGGTAATTGTGGGAAGTTTTACCCACAACGGAAATGGAATTTGGCATATTAATAAAGCTACGCAGAGGACATCAATCATTTTGTAAGTGTTTTACTGGGAGAGGGGTGAGCCTGGGGTAAAGAGCGAATGGCATGAGATATCCCCACTATGAGAGGCCACCCCGGCGTCTAGGGGAGGGGGGCCTTTAGTGGGCATTCCGTGCCCGCCCCTGTAGGTAAAGTTTCGGTTCTGGGGTTGGACGTCATGGGGAGGGTCTCGGTAATGCGAGACACTTGGTGGGCGTCCGAGGACCCTCCTCCCAAGGCGATAAGGAGAGCAGCACCCCGGGAAGTAGCCCTCTTTCGTCTCTCGCCTGGGTAGCAAGAAGGCCAGCCAAGAAGAGTTGCCCACCCACCCATCCCTAAGTTCAATTGTGGGGGGCGGGGTCCCTGATAAGAGAAAAGGCTGAGGGACTCCTTTTGGACAGAAAACGGTTGACCCTGGAGCAGGGGAGGCAGTCATGGCGGCTCTAGGCTGGCGGGAGAGGGGGCCGTCCTGCTGGTGGTCCTGGACTCTCTGGCTCTACCCTAGTAGCTGGTGGCTTGGAAAGGGGGTGGTGTTGTGTCCTGCTGGTACAACACTCCTCTTGAGATGCCAATTTGTATATACATGGTAAACTGTGGCGCATATGTATGGGCGCAGCATTTATGTGTGAATTTAATAAATGGTAATTGTGGGAAGTTTTACCCACAACTGAAATGGAATTTGGTATAATAATAAAGCTACGCAGAGGACATCAATCATTTTGTAAGTGTTTTACTGGGAGAGGGGTGAGCCTGGGGTAAAGAGCGAATGGCACAAGATATCCCCACTAAGAGAGTGAAACCCCCGTCTTGAAGTTTTCATGGGCGTCCGCAGGGGGGCAAGGAGGGTCGCTCCAGGGGGGGGGCAAGCGCCACTCCTTGCCCCTCCCAACTCCCCCCTTCCCCTCCCCGCAGACGCCCAATAGCCCGGCGAATCCCTCTGGGGGCACCCGCCATTTTACAGCACCCAAACACCCACCTCACTGCTGTAGAAGTGCAGGTAGAGCACAAACACACCATCGCCTTTCTAGGGGACACCTGTGGCCGTCTGCAAAAGGTATGGGGGCTGTCCATTACCGTGGCTAAACCCATGTTCTCTTCTCAGAGCTGAGGAATAATGTGCTTAAATATGTGTAAATGCATTGTTGGTTAATCGTGTCTCCAAATGATACTTCAAAGTCTGTTTTGATGCCCTGTCTCCATGCATAACTATAGACGATAAACGTGTAAATCCAGCAATGTTGACGTGTACCTGCAGGGAGCACTCATATATTGCTTTGTATAGAACACCCAATTTGAGCTCAGTGCATCACTACACAGGTTGAATGGTATCACAGATGTCTGCATCGGGAACAGGTTATCATGTGGCAATGATATTCTAGTAATAGCTGTTCCGCAGCACATGGTACAATGCATGCCCGGTCAGTGGTCGTGCGCATCTCGGTAGTTGTCCAAGCTGGCTCTGAGATGGTTCTGTCTTCCATTTGCAGTTAGGTGTGAGGTGGCTACTGCAGTGGCAGGATGGTTTGTGATGTGGGTGGCCCCATCATCAGTTTTGGAGTTATCTGTAAAGCAGTGAAGGTTTGTCTTTGGCAAAGTGTCTAAATTCGCATTACAAGCACACCCGAGAAGCTTTGCCTTGATGTCAACAGGCCCCTTTACTCAACCGTTTGGTATGTCGAGCCTAGAGGCTATGCCAGGCCCACAGGAATTATGCGATTGTGCAGCCACAGCGATTTTTGCATAATAAAAGATTTGCCGTATTTGCCACATAGTCCATCATTTGCCACATAATATGCTCAAATGAAAAAATGTGGAAACACCTAAAAAAAAATGCTGTATTACATGACATGAATTGTTTTTTCTTGCTGCATAATTCACTCAACCCTTACACATATTTTGGCCCTCCCATGCTGCATAATTCCAGTGGCCCAGGCTATGTCCTACAACTTGTATACTGTCTTTTTCAAGAGTCAATTCCTGGGAGGTAGGTCTAATTGTACACTTGTGCAGCAGGAAACATGCTGCGTTTGTGCTTGGAAATGAGATGTGAATGAGAGACTGAGTGAGGATCTTTACAAGTGCGTACAAGTTATAATGGCTAAGTAGCTGCACTGGCCCCCGCAAGAAATGAGAATTGCAAAATGCTGTTTTCTTGGGCAGGATGTATTTCCAAATTTTGTTCAAGCATCTAACATTCAGGAAATTATTGGGCATTGTGTTATTATGCCACTAAAATGTTTTCTTCAGTTACAACATACTCCATATTTGGCATTGTATCAGACCTGTTTTTGAAAGATAAGGGATGCACACCATTTTTCAACAGTTTCTTCACCTTCATAATCCTTAGATTCATTCATGGTAGCGTGCAGATTGGTATGTGGCATGCCCAAATGCCACCAGGTATGACCTAGATATATACAAATGGGACATGTTCATGCCCCAGCCAAATGCACAGCTGTACACCGCCCTTGCGGCATTCAAAGCTTAAACCATTCTTTATCCAATCTTCATTTACATGACATTGCTCGTGTCTCCAATTGTTTATCCGATATATACTTATTCCATTCTAAATATCCACGTGTGAAATTTTTGGCCTTTGTCTGCTTCAACCTCCAGACCTCCCGAGGCGTCTCCGGGAGCAACGTTCTTTTTAGTGACATTTTAAAACTGCCTACCTGCACTGCTCTGTTAGCGCTCCGGACCTAGCGCTCTGATCCTCCCTGGCTGCCCCCTCTCCTGCACGCGACCCAGACCGCCTCCGCTGATCGCCCCCTCCTTGCCTGACTATCGGAGTGGGATGGGTGGCTCCACCATCTTGGGCGGGTCTGGGCTCTGCGCTGCAGTTCTTTGGCTCCTCCCTCCTTGGCAAAGTACTTTAGGCGGTCGGCTGATCGCGCGCCTATCCTGCTTCAACCTCCAGACCTCCCGAGGCGTCTCCGGGAGCAACGTTCTTTTTAGTGACGATTTTAAAACTGCCTACCTGCACTGCTCTGTTAGCGCTCCGGACCTAGCGCTCTGATCCTCCCTGGCTGCCCCCTCTCCTGCACGCAACCCAGACCGCCTCCGCCGATCGCCCCCTCCTTGCCTGACTATCGGAGTGGGACGGGCGGCTCCACCATCTTGGGCGGGTCTGGTCTCTGCGCTGCAGTTCTTTGGCTCCTCCCTCCCTGCCACGCCCCCCTGATCCTCCTCCCCCCTGTGTCCCTACATTATGGTTACTCATCCCCGGCCGCGCAGCGGGCGCGACGAAGGCGTGCCGAAGTTGCGCCTAAGTTAAGCCCGTCTGCGCCCGTCCGCGATGGGCCGGGACCAGGGGCCACACACTCTGCTCCTTTTTTGGTTTATACTACAGCTCAACTCATGGCTCTCTCTGCTATCTCCTCACCTTCCTCCTCACTTCCGTGTCATCTTGATGCTCTTGGCATCCTCGTCTCTTCCCCTTCTCACCCGATCCCGGTCTATCACAGCCCCACCCTTCTCGTTGTTGACCCCCCTCGCCCCCCTGTTCCAACTGTAGCCTCCGCTTATCTGCTCAACACCCGTTCTGCAGTCAAACATCAGACGGCACTTTTCAACCTTTTGACCACCGATTCCCCAGACTTCCTTTTTCTGACTGACACTTGGTTCACCGCCGATTCCCTCCCCGATCTTCTATCCATTCTCCCCGATACCCACTATGCCCTCCGAGCTGACCGTCCGGATGGTAAGGTTGGGGGAGGTGTGGCGATGATCATTCGGTCTACCCTCAAATTTCAACTTCTGACTCACCCCCCCATTCCCAACGTGGACTACTTGGTGGCCCGCTCCCTTAACCTTTCTGCCCCCCTCACTGTTGTCCTTGTGTACCGTCCCCCCCAATCTATGCCTTCCTTTGTAGCCTCCCTTCAGGACCTTTTGGCCACTCTGGTGGTAAACAACTCCTCCGTCCTTCTGCTCGGCGACTTTAACTTTTGGCCGGGCGATCCTAGGGAAGATCTTCCCTCTAAAGATTTTTTTGCCACTCTCCAGTGCTTAAACCTTTCATCTCATGTTGCAGTCCCTACCCACGCCCAGGGTCACATCCTGGATCAAATCTGGTCCTCACGTCCTGTTGTTTCACCCCCCTCCATATCCCCTTGTCTCTGGTCTGATCACTTTATTATTTCTTTCTCTATTCACTTGGGCGCGGTTGACAAGCCCCCTCTTCCGAAAAACATTCTAGCCCTTAATTGGAATCAGACCGAAATTGATTCCCTTTCGCTCTCCTTGGCTTCCTCTGCCCCAGACCTTACTGATCTTCCTCTCGAATCTAAGGTCAACGCCATTGGCACATGGCTATCTTCTTCGTGTGATCTAGTTGCCCCGCTTAGAAAGATTAAGGTGGTCCGCCACTACGATGCGCACAAATGGTTTTCTCCAGAGCTTAAAAAGCTTAAACTCGACCTCAGGCGGTTGGAACGCCTCTGGAGATGGAATTACTGTCCCTCTTTGCGCGCCAAATATAAACTACTTCTCACCGAATATAAAAAAGCGATCCTAGTGGCTAAAAACGCATATTACACTGAGAGAGTAGCTCTTTCTGCTAATAAATCTCGCGAAATCTTCTCCCTGGTCCACAATCTTGCTACCTCTGATCGCTCCACCCCTAGTCTGGTCCCTTCACAGTCCCTATGTTCCTCACTTAATGATTTCTTCATCGACAAGATTGTGAAGATTAAAGCCAACATCCCCACTGTGCCTCAACCCCGTCTCACTTGTCTTCTTTCTCCTCCCCCTTTCTCTTTTGCTCTCTTCCCCCCTATCTCCCCTGATTTATTTCTAAAACTTCTGGTCAAAGTTAAATCTGGCTCTCCCGCGGACTGCGCGCCGGCACGCATTCTTAAAACTCTCTTCACCAACTGTCCCGCCACCCCTCTTGCTCTTCTTAATTCCTCACTGGCTCTTGGTTCCGTCCCCTCTTCTTTTAAATCCGCTATAGTCCTCCCTATCCTAAAAAAAAACGGTCTGGATCCTTCTCTCCCTTCTAATTTTCGACCCATTTCCCTTCTTCCCTATCTTGGCAAGATCCTTGAAGCCCATGTCACCTCCTGCCTCTCTACTTACATCGAGGAGAACGGCCTCTTGGCATCCCATCAGGCGGGTTTCCGCCCGGGCCACTCCACGGAGGCGGTGGTCCTTGCAGTCTTGGACAAACTCAAGGGGAAGGCCGACTCTAACCTCCCCCAAGCCCTGGTCCTACTCGATCTGTCCGCTGCGTTTGACACGGTTGACCACTCCATCCTTCTCGACCGTGTCAGCGCAGTGGGCATTCGGGGCGCGGCCTTTTCTTGGCTCGCGTCATTCATTCGGGACAGGTCCCAGGCGGTTCACCTCTCCGGCTTTTCTGCCCCTCCCCGTCCGGTTACTTGTGGCATTCCCCAA
Organism: Lissotriton vulgaris; assembly: GCF_964263255.1. NCBI lineage: Eukaryota > Metazoa > Chordata > Amphibia > Caudata > Salamandridae > Lissotriton > Lissotriton vulgaris. Next base: position 185,796,659 of record NC_141695.1, on the reverse strand, counting down.
GGTTCCTCTCTTTCCCCCTTCTCTTCAATCTTTATATCCATCCCCTCATCACTTCCCTTCTTGAGCTGGGGGTCTCTGTGTACAATTACGCAGATGACCTCCAGCTCGTTTTCGACCTTTCTTCTACCCCTGATTCTCTCCCTAAGTTTTGTTCCACCTTAGTTTTTATTTCTGAGTGGATGAGTGCTAACCACCTGAAGCTCAATCCTGACAAGACGGAACTTGTCCTCACTGGTGGTCCCTCGAACCCTTGGTCTCCTGCACACTGGCCCCTCTCTTTTGGTCCCCCCCTTTGCCCGCTTCCTCTGTCCGTACCCTTGGGATCAAAGTCAGCCATGACTTATCCATGCATAGTCAGATCAGCTCCGTCGTGTCTTCTTCTTTTCTCTCCCTCCATCTTATCCGGAAAATGTTGCGGTTTTTCTCCATCAACGCACTCAAAACAATAGTCATGGCCCTTGTCACCTCCCGCCTCGAGTATGGGAATGGCCTGTACGTGGGAATACCCGCCTACGAAACCCGCCGACTCCAGGCCATTCAAAACCAAGCTGCCCGCCTCATCCTCTCCCTCCCTAAATCCTCTCATATCACCCCTGCTCTCAAGTCCCTTCATTGGATTCCTGTCCGTTTCAGATCTTTCTTTAAACTGGCCTGTCTAGCCTTTCTGGCTCATTCCCGCTCTGCTCCCCTGTTCATCACCTCTCTCATCTCCTCTCATGCCCCCAGCCGCACTCTTCGTTCCTCTTCCCTTTCTCTTCTGCATATCCCCCGTTTCCACAAATCCAGAACGGGGGGGAGTACCCGATTCTCAGTCTTGGCCCCCCAGTTCTGGAATAGTCTTCCACTCTCCATTCGCTCTATCCCCATCTACACTCACTTCCGCAAAGCCCTCAAAATCTTTCTTTTCTCTCAGGCATTCCCCTCTTAGTCTCCCTGGGTTCCCTCTGTGAGCTTTGATCAGGTCCCCAGCGCCAGGAAGCCGCTTGGCCGCAGTGCGCTTTACCAAATATTTTTTTCATTTCATTTGTTTTCAGGTTTCTGATATTCATTGTGTGTCCATCCGGACTAATTCAATAAATACGATTAACGCCAGGCTCATCATTACGCAGTGTTTATTCCGTAAAAACCCAATGCATTTCGGGCGGCGCAGCGCCCTTCTTCGGGGGTCACTAGAAAATAATCAAACATGTCTCAATTACTCCACTATTCTCAAAATTACATTTTTCATGAGGTAAAATAAACATACTTGTTAATGTGGAAATGTAATCTTGCAGGCTTTGTAATTTCTGCACTGTAAACTAACGGTTGATGACATTCTTTTTCTGGAAGTATGATCATAATGATACGTGGTTCCCCCTCCCTGTGCTCCTAAAACCTAAAACGCAGTGTGCTTGCGTATTTGTTCCTTTCCTTGCTCCTCTGTCAACCCCCCAGAGTGTTAACTTTTAAATCGCCGCCTCTGTGCTAAGCTCTCCAACCCTCTGTCCCTTGATATGGGGAGAATCATTCCATGTACAAACATGAACCAAATGGCGCCCCTTCACTATTTCAATTAGTCCCTTCTAACAAACGTGCCTCTGGCTTCTTCTCTCTGTAGTTTAACATTCGTAATTTTTATCTTTGCTCTAATTCCCCCTCATTTAGCTGTTCTAACTTATCACAGGATGTTGAGTCGAGGTCAGGATTTTAATGTGGTTTTCCTGTCACAACGTCAGAAGCTCCAACCGCTAAACCACATTCGCTGTAGGGTCTGCTGCTCTGCGCACTCGTGGCCATCACAGGCAGCGCTTAATTTGTGAAAGGATCACTGCTGGGGCCCAAGGTTTTGCTCAGAAGCCCGTGAATGTCTGTGTGAATATAACCAAAGCTGCGTTGTCTTTATTCCACCTAATAAAAACCTTGACACTTGGTTCAAAGCCAACACACTCCCCAGCAGCGCCGCAGTCCGCCGCTCTCCAGTCTTCCCGCCCAACTCTGCGCCGGTCAGGGTTCGAGCATGCTGCCCGTCCTGCGCCGCAGTCCGCCCCTGCTGTGCCTGTATTTGTCGTCCGCTTAGTGTAATTATTTTTTACTTTTACTTCTGTATTCTTTTTAACCCTTAGTGTGACTGTATTGTCGTACGCTTAGTTTAATTCCTTTAATTACGGTATTCTGCATTTGACCCTTGATTGCTCCACTCCCTTTTGTGCCAGTTTCCCGTCACTGCTGCCACTGCGGCCTGCCCCCTGATACTGCACGCTACCGCCTCCCGTCTTCTGCTCCCGTCCCCCTCCCCTTTATATGGCGACCGCTGTGCGGTCGCACCGCTGGCGTGCTGGAGACGCGCGTAAGGTAAGCAAGTCTGTGCCCGTCCGTGCCTGGTCCACGCCCAGCGCAAGACCCTCTGGTACCTGCGACCACCACAAGATCCGTCACCGCTACGACGCAAACACCCTCCATGCCCTGAACACCGGACAGACTTCCACCTGCTTCCAGGCCACCCCGAAGCTCACCCACAGACCCTTCACCTGCCGAAACTGCAGCTACACCAGCCAGTGCACACCTGCACGTCCTACCCATCCCAACACTGCAAGCCACAACCACGTCAGCTGCGTACTACTCAACACCCGCTCAGTCCACTAGCATGCCATTGAACTCTGGGACCTGCTCAACTCCTCCGCCCCGGAAGTCGCCTTCCTAACAGAGACATGGATTAACACCTCCTCGGCACCGGACATAGCCATCCCGGACGCCTACAAGATCACACGGAGGGACTGAAACAACAACAAACCAGGAGGAGGAATAGCCATTGTCCACAGGAACACCATCAGAATCTCAAACAACACGGAAGACTCCCTAAGCAAGTCCGAACACCTACACTTCCAGATCCACGTCGATCACAAAACCACCCTCAGAGGAACACTCGTCTACATACCCCCGGGACCCCAACCACAGTTCAGCGAATCCATCACTGACCTCATCAGTACGCACGCCCTCGCCACCACAGACTACATCCTCCTCGGAGACCTGATCTTCCACCTAGACAACGCCAACAACAGCAACTCCACAACGCTGATCGATAACCTTGACAACCTCGGACTCAAACAACTCGTCACAACACCCACCCACTCCGCTGGTCGCACGCTCAACCTCATCTACTTCGCTAGTGACCACGTCATCTTCAGACACACCACCGAACTCCACTGGACGGACCACCACTGCATCCCATTCTCACACCGCACACAACCAACCGCAACGCATCCCACATCGCAGCTGGAAAAAAGTCACCGAAAACCAGCTTGCCACCACACTTGCCCGAGACCCTCCACCCGAACCCTCCGAAACCGACGCAGCAGCCAACAACTTCAGACAATGGATCGACGACTGCGCCAACACCCTCACCTCACTCAGGAAAGCCTCCAACAGGCCAATCGACAGGAGAGCCATCTGGTTCTACACCGACCCCCAGAACTCCAAGCAATCATGCGGAAGACTCGAGAAACAATGGCGCAATGACCAGACACCAGACAACCACGTAGCTGTCATGAACGCCAGAATCAAACACCACCAACTCATCTGAGCCACGAAAAGAGCATCCTTCAAAGAACGCATTGACAACAACACTCACCTCAGCAAAGAGCTCTTCAACATAGTGAAAGAACTCGCCACCCCCAGCTCCTGCTCCAATGACATACCGCCATCACAAGTACTCTGCGACTTCCTGGCTACCTTCTTCATCCGCAAGATTGCAGACATCCACAACAGCTTCGACACCTAGACACTGACAACAGATGCCATTACCCCGACTCTACACCCACCAAGCACATCAACTTTCTACTCTCCTGGCACAACGTCAACGACGAAGACACCATCAAAATCATGAACACCATCCACTCCGCCTCACCCTCCGACCCCTGCCCCCACCACATCTTCAACAAGACAAGCTCCATCATCGCCCCCTAACTCTGAAAGATCATCAACAGCTCCTTCGAGACCGCCACCTTCCCAGAAAGCTGGAAACACACAGAGATCAACGCCCTTCTCAAGAAACCCAAGGTGGACCCAAAGGACCACAAGAACTTCCAACCCATCTCCCTGCTCCTGTTCCCAATGAAAGTCATTGAGAAGACCGCCGAAAGACAAGTGACCCACTCCCTGGAGGAGAACAACGTCCTGGACTCCTCCCAATCCAGCTTCCGCAGCAATGTCAGCACCAAAACCACCCTCATCACTGCCACAGACGACATCAGGACTATAATGGACAGCGGCGAAACAGCGGACCTCATCCTACTGGACCTCTCAGCTGCCTTCAACACCGTCTGCCACCACACCCTGTGCACACACCTCCATGACACAGGGATCAGAGACAAAGCCCAGTAGTGGATCACCTCCTTCCTCACCGGCAGAATGCAGAGAGTCCGCCTCCCCCCTTTAGGTCCGAAGCCGCCACGATCACCTGCGGTGTACCCCAAGGATCATCCCTCAGCCCGACCCTTTTTAACATCTACATGGCACCGCTCGCCAGCATCGTCCGAGCACACCACCTCAACATCGTCTCATACACGGACGACACCCAGCTGATCCCTCACCAAGGACCCGGCCACCACCAAATCCAACCTCCATGAGGGAATGAAGGCCATCGCAGAGTGGATGAAGACTAGTCGGCTGAAACTGAACTTGGACAAGATGGAAGTACTTATCATTGGCTACACCTCCCGCATGGGATGACTCCTGATGGCCGACCAAGTTGGCAGCTGCCCCGTCACCCACCAACCACGCACGCAACCTTGGGGTCATCCTGGACTCAACGCTCTCTATGACCCAGAAAATCAACAGTTTCCTCCTCCTGCCTCAACACCCTCTGCATGCTCTGCAAGATCTACAGATGGATCCTCACCGAAACCAGAAGAACGGTCACCCAAGCTCTCGTCAGCAGCAGGCTGGACTACGGCAATGCCCTCTACGCAAGAACAACGGCCACTCTCTAGAAGAGACTACAACGCATGCAAAACACCTCCACACGCCTCATCCTCAGACTCCCTCGCCACAGCCACATCACCACCCACCTGAGAGACCTGCATTGGCTCCCGGTCAACAAGAGGATCACCTTCAAGCTCCTCACCGACGCTCACAAAGCACTCCACAACACCGGACCAGCATACCTCAACCAACGACTTTTCTTCTACACCCCGAACAACCAGCTTCGCTCTGCCGACCTCGCACCGTTCCACGCATCCGCCGACTGACCACTGGCGGAATATCATTCTCCCACCTCGCTGCCAAGACATGGAACACCCTCCCTGTCCACCTGCGTCAGACCCAGGACCTGCTGACCATCAGGAGACGTCTCAAGACCAGGCTGTTCGACCAGTAGCTGCTCCCCCCTCCCCTTAGCGCCTTGAGACCCTCACGGGTGAGTAGCGTGCTCTACAAATGTTCGATTGATTGATCGATTGATTGATTGGATACCTCCTCAATTCACACACAAGACAATTCCTCCCTCTTTATCTCACTCTTGCAGGTTTTTTTCCATCCTTTCTTTTGCCCTTTGTCACTGTTTTTGTCTTTGTCTTTCTCTCTCTCTTCTTTGTTTTTCTCTGTCTTTTACTGGATCAATGACTTTTGAGTAAAACGAAGGTCCCGATAACGAACTGGGTTACTCCATCACAAACATGACGAATATCTTGTCTGCCAAATTACTGTCCCATTATATCCTACAGAACTTGTAATATGGTGAACAGGATATTCATAAAGTGTGTGACGGTGTATCCTCTCTGCCAAGATTGTAACCCTGCCCTAACTAAAGGCCTCATTACGAAGGCGGTCGGACGAGTGTCAGACCGCCATCGTATCAGGCAGGTGTCCGTCCAACAACTTGTTAGTGGTTACACCTGCTCAATTACAATGCAACTGCCCTGCAAGCATTTGGAAAGCTGCTTGTTTGGATTGCAGCTGGTGCTCCCACCCTAAAAAAAGGGCTACAGCACAAGCTGCAATGCAAAAGAGCAGTTTTCAAATAATCCATACACCGTGTGCCAGGCGCCATGTGGTGCCTGGCACATGGTGCATGGATGTTTAGGGGGCTACCACATATGTCTTCATTTTCCTGTAGCAGAGGCACACGGGGGCCGTACTAGGGGCCCTCAAACTCCATATCTGTCCACCGCCATGTAAAGGCAAACAGAAGAGGGCCATCATAATTCCTACATCGGTGCCTGAGCAAGCACCAACCCTATTGTAGGGATAACAGTCCCACCATTGCCCCTGTGGGCACCTTGAGCCCGTCTGAAAAGCAGAAGTCAATCCCTACGAGCAATGTATTCAGTGGGCCTGTCGCTAATGGCCAGTCGGTGGCGGCCCCACCAACATCGAACCAAGGCCCTAAGGCGCATATTTACAAGCCACTATTGCCACAGGAACATGACTTTTAAAAACCTTACTGTGGCGATACTGTCTTTGACTTATTAACAAGGCAGCGTTAAGCCACTTAGTGTGCTACTTTGTAAAAAGGCACCTTTTCACGCTTTACTTAGCATAAAAGGGGTGGGGAATGGGTTTTGCAGTGGGTGTTCAACCTCAACACCCATTAATTTTGACGCTGTCCCCTGTTTATAAGGGTGGCATTATTAGGAGACAGGGCTAAAAAAAAGACCATAAAAAGTTGGTCTTAAAATGGTGAAATGAGGAGAAATGCTTTATTCTCCACGTTACATTGTTGCTGTTTCTATGTGTGCTGCAAAATGCCATGTATGAATGTTTATGTGCAGGAAGGTGTACCTTCCTGAACATAAACAATCATTTTAAAAAAGAGGAGTTGCAACTTACATGTGTACTGCACAAAGCAGCACACTTAAAAGTTACAAATCGCAATTTATGATTGTTCATGTGCAGGAAGGGACACCTTCCTGCACATAAACAATTATTCCCACAAGGCAGGCACTCTTGCACAACGGTGTAAGGGTACCTGCGTTGGCGCTAACCAGCTGAAATTAGCACCAGCACAGGGTGAAACACAGGACTGCACCGTATTGTTATACATACGGTGCAGCCCTGCGTTTCAGAAGCAGCGAAGTGCAGTGTTAAGCAAAGAAGGCTATCACTGTGCGCCGTCACTTCTTTGTAAATATTTCCCTAAGTGTCGGAGGACCCCACTTGCAACCATTGGCTCAAATTAACAACTGATTACAAATACTATCCTAAATGATATTGATTAGATGGGGAGGCTAATACCCTCAGAATATCATGCTTCAAATTCATACAAGAACATATGGTTTAAACATCAGAAGGCTCGCCTTTGCAGACATCAGAAGCAGAGTTGCATCTTAAAGAGTTTGTAATGATTTGGGAGAGGGTAGGTGAGAATACAAACAGCTACTTCTGCACTGATGCAAAGGAATGAGAACAAGAATTCAAGCATTATGGTACAGGGGAGCTTGCAGAAGGAGTAGGATGAAATAAACTCAGCAGGTGGACACAAAGAAGAGAGAAGCAGGGAGGGCTCCTGCGAGGGAGACACTCGTGAATCAGGGCACAGAAGCTTTGGAGGTTTGATAATGAAATAGGTGAATAAACTCTAAGGAGGAAGTGAGAGTGTGAACTTGTGCATCATCAGCTCTGCTAAAGGCTGTGCCATGGCGAGGAGGAAGGGGCTTTTCTTCCCTTCTCATGTGGAGGAACCAAGGTAAGAGTTACATTTTTCCCGGGCCCACATTGGCCCTCCACAACTCATTGTGCAGGATTGGGCACCCGAATCAGACATGGCAAACATGTTCAAACAGCTATTCGGGCTCTGGTGGGGTGAATTATCTCTCAAATTATGGTAAAGCTCAGGGTGGGTGACACGTTTACAGCACATTTTTTAAAAGACCTGGGTAAAAGTCGGTAGGTATTTCAGCCAGTTCCGAAGAGAAACTGGTAAATATTCTTGGACTTTAGTGTCTGCCACAAATTCCAGCAGCACTATTTCTCAGTAGGAAGAAAGGAATCCAGGGCCTCATTTATGAAAAGTGACGCATCGCTGCGTGACAACAGCGATGCGTCACTTTTCACTGCGCACTCCTTGCGACACCAATGATGCGTCATATTTAATGTATGACGCATCATGTCGCAAGGACTTACAGATATGTCAGTATTTCTGACGCATCTGTAAGCGCAAAAGTGACGCATTGCTGGAGTGTGTCACAAAAGTGACGCAACTCCAGCAATGCGTCCTTTCACATGGGGAAAGCCCCATGTGAAAGGGCTTGCGTCAGTCTTACGCCTGCTGTGAGGCAGGCGCAAGATTTTGACGCAACAGCATCCTAAAAGTGACGCAGTGAAATCTCATAGATTTCACTGCGTCACTATTACAAGGCTTTTTACGGGGAAACGCCCCCTCTGCATACATTATACCTGACGCAGGTATAATGTGGCGCAGGGGTTTAAAAAGTGACGCATCTACCTAGATGCGTCACTTTTTAAATATGGCGCAATAAGGCGCATTTTGTACGCCGCTGGTGCGTCACAAAAAGTGACGCACCGGCGGCGCAAAACTGACGCAAGGCCTCATAAATAAGGGCCCCAGTGTCTAGGAAAAAATTGTATTGACAAATCCTTTTCTGCACAGTTTTTGACTATTTATTGTCCCACAGAACAAGCAGTGCTCACGTTTACCTGTAAAAATACAAGAACTGACACCAGTTTAAATACCACGCAGAACATGTTGTCCATCCCGGTTCCTGTGGCTTGTAAATTGCGAGCGTAGTATCTATTCCAAGAAATACGATACTAATCAAAACGGATGGAACTATATAATTCAAAAAGGTCGTTGTAGGCGAGGAAACTTCAAAACTAAGCAAACTACATAATGCAAGCTAGAATTATACCTACTGGGCAAGTGCAAAGCATTGGCATAACATTTTTTTTGCAAATATGTGAAATATGACGTGGCAATTGCTCTTTGTATAGGCAGTGTTGGAATTATTGTGCCAATTCTGTTTTCCATAGCAGTAATATAGAAGCAGATGTCTTGTGTGCTAAATGCTTTACATATGCAATATGGAAAATATTGCCTGAGATGTAAAGCAAGCTCCCACGCCAAGCATGTTTCTATTTCCCATGACCTTCCATGCTAATGGTTACACACCCTTCTACCATCAGAAGAAGCTCACTGCAGCCAAAAGGGTGTTAGTCCACCGTGTGTGGGGCTTGAACCACAACTGGTTGCCTTTGAGAGCTTGACCTGGAAATCACAGGATAGGACAGATGTGTGACAATCTGCAGCTGCAGATGATAACTCCTCTCAGCTTCTCCTCCACTCCCATGTTCTCTCTATTACCCTTCTCCCATGGTCTCCTGATGGTCTCTCTATCTTACACAATTTCATTGTTTCCTAGTTTCTTCCACTCAAAATGTGCAGACATGTTTGTTAAAAACAGCTTTGCCATAAACAAGTAGCTTGTTTAATTGTGCAGCTGTGCTTTCAATCAATCAACTCTGATTTGTGCAGTGCTGATAATCATCCCTGAGGGTAACCAGGCGCTGGGTTCTTGCTGGGATCAGTCGAAAAATAGAAGGAAACACAATGAGAATGCACTGAAACAAGGGGAGGGCAAGGAGAAAGCACTCAAAAAGAGGTGGAAAAGCATGGAGAAAGCAGTGAAAATGAGGGTAAAGTAAGGAGAAATCACTCCAAAATGGGAGAAAATCAAAAGAAGGCTAAATGGGTTTACCTCTGTGTAGATCTATATTGCTTTTTCAATGAGTTACTTCACAATAAATTTGAGAGAGGATGCTATATTCAAGAGAAAAACATGTGATTTATTCAAATCTTATTTTTATTATTTTTCATTGTACCTTACGGTTTATATATTTTTAAGCATCGGTAAAAAATGATTTATTTACTTACAAAAAGGATTTTATATATTTTAAGTGACACATTTTATAAATACAGCTATACAAAACATGATTCAATTTGAGCAAAAGACCCCAAACACATCACCTTGTCCTATTTTCATTCATTCCATCATGCATACCACTACACACACTACCCAGATCTAAAAGAACAAATTAGACACAATAAACAAAAAAGCACTGAATTGACATAAGTTGTTTTAAGAAGACCCCTATGTGTTGTTATGGGAGAGACATCCTACAAGCTAATCACATTATAGTCAAAACATTATTTACACAAGGTTGCTTATATCTCTGTGCTTATGCCAAATTGATTGCATATATAAGGGTCTTCGATGCAAGATGAAAGAAGACAGGATCAAGAGTGATGCAGCAGTATGGGGAGAGCAGGTCTGGGACCTGTGTTATGGAAAGTGACAACAGTTACTGGCAACTTGTCCTTGATTAAAACTGCCGGGGCTAAAAACACCACCAAAGCACCCAGTGGGACGCTTGACTCAGTGGACCAGCCAGGCGAACTTAAGACCGGCTCAGATAGAGGCTCTAAGGAATGTAGTGCTCATGAGTTATGATGAAGTTATGCAGTGTTTTCATAGAATCTGGTTGGCTAGCGATTTGAAATGATACAGTAAGGGACGTAGGCTGTTAAAGGGCAGACAGGGTTTACAGCTTTACTCCCATTGAATAGCATTAGCCCTTTATATCCTATGGGATAATATTAAAGTTTAGCACTGTGATGACTGATTTACAATCTTCAATGTGATTGTAAACGGGACAGTCAGGGTCAACTGCAATCATTTTAATGATCATGAAGGGTACATCTTTAATACACTATATGTAACCAGTGCTGGTACTTTGTGGTCATTGTTGAGATGTCAGGCTAGAAGTTGCAAAAGTGACGCTGCTCTGCATTGTATAAAAAATAATAGTGCTGGGTTGCCCAACTTTCTTTTTCATGTTCAGCGCTGTATTTATGATTCATAGTCATGTGAGCACCATGTTTGCAACGTAGCACAATGCTGCAGGTTGCAAAGCATGATTGCGTGATGCAAAACGACATTCCATTGTACATAGCGTCACTGCATCACACTACACTTTAAGAAGTGGCATCAATAATGATGTTAAAAGTTTACATTATTCAAAGATGGCACGCCACGATGAGAGGAGAATCCATGAGGACAGAAAGAGGGGGTACTCAGCAGAAAACTAGGAAAAGGAAACTTAAGTTTACCCTGGAGGAAGTTAAGATGTTGAATAGTGAGTTAACAAAACAATAAGAAAGATCTGTTTGCCACCTCTAAACTCCCACTGGAGTTGGTTGCAGCAGTTTTGCCTCCAATATGGTTGGCAGAATTGTTGGCACCAACAACTTTGATGATGCCTTCAGGTCTCAAGGTAAGCTAATTCCTTCATTGTAATATACTCATGTATTTACATTATATAGTCAGATAAAATGTCGGTATCAGAAATGCAGTTTTTAATTTGAGGGTATGTCTGCCAACTCGATCCAAACACAGTTCCTATAGAATCTTTGCTGAACCCCTAGTAGTTATGCACAAGCATCGGACAATCCTCAGAGAAGTGCATGCTAAGTTCAAGAAGTGTCAGCAATTATTTTTGGACTTTTGTCAAAAGTGAAACTCTGAGTTCCTGTTTTTTTTTCTGCTCTGCACTCCTCAGGAAGCTAACTTGCTTCTGTCCTTCTCCTTGACTCTAAAATGCAGTTTCTTTGGTACAACCCACAAGCCATCTTCCAGTATCTTCTACGAACAAAAGGCAAAAGCTGAGCTCAATAACACTCCTGCTTACCTACCGGACCATTCCAACAAGGCACCCAAGAGTGGACATTCCAGAAGAGAATGCAGATGCATCACCTAATTTTGCAATACTGTATAATTTTTCTTTTAACAGTCACATATGGAGAACTGGGTGGGTAGGTTCACTCCCCAACATTGAAGTCAGAACATTTAGATATCTGATACATATACAAAAACACCAAAGAGCGGCTAACAATAAGTTCCACACATCAATCTCTATTCAATATATATTTAAAGTCCTGTGCAATACACCTCCGGAGCTTGCCGCAATGAAGCTCCACCGGCATCCTGAGCAAAAGAAATTTCCGTTGGAGAGGGTGCACCAGAGAAGAAGTCAGAATCACAAAAATGAGTTCATAAAGTTTCTTTTATTGTTCACATTGATCAGAGTTTGGACATCAGCCAACGCGTTTCCTTCCATAAGACTTCATCAAGGTTGAAAACAGTTGACATAGAACAACTCATAAGTACTCAAAACAATAAAAATTACATACATATACAAAAAGACATATATATATATATATATATATATATATATATACATAAAACAGTACCTTGACATATATCTCAACAATACAAAATAACCACAGACTCTATGAACATGACACTAATATACAAAAAAAAGGCTTGTATACAAACGAACCTCTTCGTTAGACTAGATCTCAAAACATGATATCATAGACAGTCAACATAAAACATAAAAAGTGAACACAGATATATATAAAACTGATTTTTTTAAAGTATTTTCAAACATTTAAAAATACAAGTGTAATTGACTCAAAGAAGAAAAGGGAGGGAAACCATAAAAAGAAAATATAATGAAAAATATATATATGTAATCATAAACGAAAAGAAGAGAAAAAACGTGACAGAACAGGACAACTCATATTTTCACCTATTAATAATAATGAAAGGTTGTATTCCAAAACGCCTCCAAATATAAACAAACACAATTAAAAAATGATGACGGGGGGCGTGGCCAAACAACATGGCCGATCGGACGTGAATCCAATCGGCTCCCGACAAGGACCTGCTGCATTGGACGAATCAATGAATTCTACCGACCTTGCAAGGCTCCGCTCCGGGATGCGGTAGTGCGCTGCGCCTGGAGGTGCAATCTGCGACGTCTGGGGTTCCGGTGGTCGTCCGATCGCAGCCCATGGAGAGGCAGGCAGATGTTAGACACCAGAAAGGAGCAAGGCAGCCGCCCGGGCACGAATGTCGGGAGCGCGGGGCTGAAGACCTCCCGCGGTGGACTGCAGCTTTCTAGCCCCTGCTTCGCAACTGGCAGTGCTGAGCAGCAAATGACAACACTGAGGCAAGTGGGAGAGTGCTCCTGAGCAGTTGAGATTCTTGGGAGCCCCCGGTGACAATCTTCAGATGAGGGTGGGCTCCTCCTGGTACTAACACGGAGCCGCTCAAAATGGCGGACGGAGGTGATTTGTATAGTGCGATCGGCGCCTCCTGACTCCCCCTGTGTTCTCGTCTTTCCTGTTCCCGACTGTAATAATCACACTGCATCATCAGAGGTATTCTGTCAGGCTGAACTGAGGCCCAACGCATTTGATCTTCAGGAACTGAGTAACCCTTACAATCCCTGGAGGGGTGTGGCAGGGGTGCCCTCAAAGGAGCTGCAGGCCTGTTTCCTCCCGAGGCTGAGCCCACGTGGGTCGGCAGTGGACCAAGGAAGCCATGTGAGGGGGGACAGATCCACCACGCAGGGGCCGTGCATGGGGAGAGTGCCCGATACCAACATGGCTGACAGGTGGTCCTTCCTTGATGGTATATGATTTCTGCATGGCGCCAGACGACGTTAGAAAATATATCCAGTTGGGAGGGCTGCTGCAAAATTTGATGGAGAGCGCAGAGGAGAAGACTGGGTGCTTCCAATTTTGGTGCATGCTGTTTCTCGTGGGATGTAGGGAGGAGTGACGAAGGCGGCTTTGGCTTGACCCCTGCGGTGGGATAGAGTGACGTAAAGAGCGGAGGTGTGCGGAGGGAGTCTCTGCTGGCAGCCTCTGAGGGGGTGCAGATTCAACGTACCTGGGGGTGACCAAGAGCTGACCGAACGGAGGGCCCCCTATGCCACCCAAGAAGAACCTCAATAATAGGGTCTCCAACTATTTCACGTAAGCGGCTAGGGGGACAACAGAAGACGGAGTATTAATGGCATTGACACGAGACCTTTCGCATGGAGGTGCACCAGAAATTAGTGACTGTCCAAGACACGAGAAGATCTCTTGTCCTCACTATGTGACTTCAAACAGGAACTATGCGCCGAGCTACGGGCGGACATCATATTGTGCTTATGTTATATTTTTTGGGTTGCAGCCCTGATGAAGTCTATATGCACTAAGTAGTGCATGACGAAACACATGTTGGCTGCACATTGGGATTATTTGGCTACACTTTTGGAACATCATATACACTTCAATTGGAAGGAGAAACTTTGTTGGATTTGGCTACATGTTGGAAATATGATTAACTATTAAATGAAGAAGGACTTGCTGTTTAACTGTGAATACTTCAAATATAGCTGTACCTATATTCGAAATATATGGACTTACAAGGAAATGAATTACCAAATGATGGTTTTTGAAGTTTGTTTACTTTAAGAGTGCTCGGAAAGGAACTGTTTTTTAGTTTGTGTGTTGCCCACCTAGTGGGTATTGTGGGGTTGTTAGGTAACCAACCTCTCCCCCCTTTTGAAGCACTGCCTATTACTTAGCGATCGTTCATTAGTGAACATTAGTGAACATACAGTAGTGCGCCCAATTCTAAACCTGGTTACCAGCAGTGTTTGTTTAGTTGTAGTACTGTACATGGTGTACTGAGTATACTGAGTGATAAATCTGTCTTTGACCTTCTTGCCGGCATCATGACTATTCACAGGTTTATCACACAATGTAAGTTCCCTGACAGTTTTCAAAATTCTGTTCTCAACTTTATCCAATACATCCTTACTATAACCCCTCTTTGTAAACCGTTTTCGAGATTCTAGCATATTGGGCTGAAACGTATCTTGTTCACTGCAATTCCTCCTAATGCGAGTGAACTCGCCAAAGGGAATATTTCTTATAACGGCACTAGAAGCGACAACCGCATAAACATGACAACTTTGTTTCCCCTAGAACTGGATCAATATCTTCAGAGTTGTGGAAACAAAAGATAACTATTTCATTCAGTTAATCATGCATGTTTCGTTTCTACAGAGATGCATGGAAATAGAGAGATGGGCATTTCAATAAAAGGGGTTTATTGAACAGTCTTATTTCTCATGCAAGAGATATGAACTGTTACAATCATTAGATAGCATGCAAAGTATAATCCCTACAGCGTGAACAGTAATATAAAAAAATACTGTAATAGCAGTTTGTTTCTATGACATACATAAAAATACATATATAAATAACACAGGCTAAAATACTCAACTGGTGCTTCTAAAATACGCCTACACCAATGTACCTAACCTAGGTCTAGTACAAGGGAAGAAGTAGGTGCTGTTTAGCTATAGTTTTAGTTTCGCCAATAATTGACAAAGTTTTCTCTAGGTTCTAATCAGCTCCATACCTTAGAATGAGAGAAGTAGGTATCTCTTTCCCTGGACTTGATCTCCCAGTACCCCACAAGGGGAGCCAGAATCACTGGAGCTGGATTGTAGGCAGGAGGATGATAGCCTCTGGTCAGTGCGTCAGCTGGAGAGTTGGCTTCCTTCGGCACTTGACGTAGCGAGCTGTGTCGTGCAAGTAGGTAGTCGAAGTGCATCAAACCACACCATGTTTTGCTATAGCAAGTCAAGGTATATTTATACCTTGAAGGTGCTTAGGACTGCCAGTATTGACGTAAGAGTTGGGCATATGAACGTCATGAATGAATCCATAAATGATAGATGTTCATAAATAATAAATGAGTTCTTGGAGAAATCAATATACAGGCAAGGGGAAGTCCCTTCAGCTTAAGAGTCTAGTTTTCCAAGAAATCGTTGTGGCGTAGATGAAATGAAATGAAATGAAATTTGGGACTTCTATAGCGCATGGCTGCCCGTGAGCGTCCCAGCGCTGAGATTGCAAAACCTCTGGGAATAGAAGCAGGGGGGTAAGGAGGAAAGGTTATTGCGGGAAAAGGTGTGTCTTGAGTAGTTTCCGGAATTTCAAATAGTTGGGCTCGGAGCGAAGATGAGATGGCAGAGCATTCCAGGTGGAGGCGGCTGTGACCGAGAAACGACGTCCTCCAGTTCGGGCTTTTTTGGTCCTGTGGACTGTGGCTAGTTGACCTTGGGCTGAGCGTAGTGGCCTGTTCAAGCCAGAAACCCAGACTTTTGAGTTCCGTCTTGGGTTGTGGGAGGGGTCCTAGGCATGCTGGCCACATAGCAGAGGGAAGAGAAGATATTTTGTTTCCCAGCAGCATGAGCTCAGTTTTCGAGCCATTGAGCTTGAGCCTTGAGGTTGACATCCAGGCATGAATTCCTTCTAAGCAGTCGTGGAGGTTTTTAAGTTTGTCCTCTTCCAGTGAGAAAGATACGATCATTTGGGTGTCGTCAGCGTATGTGACGGCTTTTATCCCAAAAGGAGAGTCCACATCTTCCAGGGGGGCCATGTACGTGTTAAAAAGTGTAGGGCTCAATGACGAGCCCTGGGGGACCCCACACTGGAGGGGAAGGATATCGGATCGCATATTCCCTTCGCAGACCTGAAATGTTCTGTCTTTTAGAAACGAGGAGAGCCAGCTAAGTGCTGTGCCCCTCACTCCCAAACTGAGGAGGCGCTGGATCAGAGTTATATGATCCACCGTATCGAATGCAGCGCTTAGATCCAGGAGGATCAGTAGGACCGATCCTCCCGAATCCAAGATGCATCTGGCCTCCTCAACCACTTTCAGGAGGGCTGTCTCAGTCCCTTGACCTGGACGGAAACCTGTCTGTGTGGGACGGAGGAGATTGTTGGTTTCAAGGAAGGCTGACAGTTGCTGGTTGACCACCTTCTCTGCAATCTTACTTAAGCCTGGTAGGAGAGAGATTGGGCGGAGGTTGGTCAGATCTGCGGGGTCCATGCCTGGTTTTTTCTGTAATGCCTTGGCAATGGCGTGTTTCCAATTGGTGGGGACCACTCCTTGACTAAGAGAGGCGTTGATAAGGCTAGTGGCCAAATGAGAGATGGTAGGTCCCACTTCTTTTAGGATACGGATAGGTGCTGGGTCATTGGGGGAGCCACTTTTCAAGTCTGAGAGGGCTTTCAGAAAGTCCTCATTGGACAGCTGATTGAAGCTGTCCAGAGTTGGGCTGGTAATGGGGGCTGATGGAGCGTCCAGGGGGTTGTTATCAGCTTTAGGTGGGAGTGAATGCAAAATATTAGAAATTTTGTTTTGAAAGAAACTAGCTACTTGGTTGCATCTGACAACTGTGAGTTGCTGATTCAAGGGGGGATTGGGTATTTTGAGGAGCTCTTTGACTATTTTGTAAGTCTCTCGAGATGAGTTGGAGGCAGTTTTAATTTTTTTATCAAAGAAGGAGGCTTTGGCCGCTTTTCGCGCAGCTTTGTATGTCCTCATCGCTAATTTGTATTCTTCCTTAATGAGAGGGTCCCATTTTTTCCTCCATTTACGCTCATGAATTTTGCAGATTTTTCATAGGTTCCTGAGTTCTTGCGAGTACCATGGTGATTTAAAGGTGGTACTTTTTTTCTTTAGATCTTTCTTAGGGGCGACTATATCCAAGGTGGAGGTAAGCCAACTGGTGAAGTTATCGTCAGCTATCACGGGGTCAGGGTCTGCTAGCGGAGCGGAGCGTAATAACTCCTGTGTCCAGCATTCAAAAGATATTCTGGACCATAGTCTGTCACAATCTCTCGGGATTGGTATATGACCAGTATTTATGATGGTTTGCCAAATAAAAGGGATGAGAAAGTGATCAGACCATGGGAGGGGAAGTGAGGGTCGAGCTTCAATTGTAGGAAGATTGGCGAAGAGAGGGTCCAAAAGGTGTCCCTTGGTATGAGTTGCCTCTGAGTTAATTAGTTGAAGGTCAAGTATTTTTAATTCTGAGATGAGGTCCCCAACAGTTTTGTTTGTACTGTCCTCGAAGTGTAAATTTAAATCACCAAGCAGGATGAAATTAGGGGTCAAGGTACAGGAGGAGGTCGTGGTTTCCAGTAGTGAGCTAACAAAGTTACCTGGGCTGCCAGGTGGACGGTATATCAGGATACCTGAAAGGGATTTGTTGGGGGTTAATTGGAGTGAAAATTGAGCACTTTCGCAGTCCTCGATTCCTCCTTCTTGTAGCCTGCATATGGAGGAGTTTCTATGGACAATCGCTAAGCCTCCTCCAATTCCCTTTATTCTGTTCTGGTGTTGTATGAGATGGTTTTGGGGTAGCATATTAACAATGTCAGCTTCAGAGTGAGGCGTCAGCCAAGTTTCCGTTAGAAATAAAATATCTAATTTTAAATCTTGGATCAGTAATTTGATCTCTAGTGCATGCTTGGAGGCCGATCGGCAGTTCAGTAGCGCCAGGCTGACACTGCTGGCTGACTGGGGAGTGAGTATCTCGGGGGACTCACCATGGGGTGTGAATGGAGGGATGGGAGTGGGGGGAGAGGCTGCCGAGCAGAATTGTAATAGATAGATGAACGGATGGATGTAGCCATGCCTGTATGTGGGCAATGTGAATTATACCTATATAAGGGCATGAATCAGGAAATGCATACGCATCTAAATCGATACACAACACCCACTCCACTTTCTTATGTATGACGTTACTAAACATGTTTAAACATATC
Source organism: Lissotriton vulgaris (assembly GCF_964263255.1). Classification (NCBI taxonomy): domain Eukaryota; kingdom Metazoa; phylum Chordata; class Amphibia; order Caudata; family Salamandridae; genus Lissotriton; species Lissotriton vulgaris. Next base: position 185,778,199 of record NC_141695.1, on the reverse strand, counting down.
TAAAACAAATCTACACATGGAGTGCTAAAACCCCTTTAAATATGCATTATAATTGGTTGTAAGCATATAAAAAATGCATTGGTGCTGTACACATGAAAGCAATGTTTTTATTCTAAGCATATATTTACAGTCCAATGCTTAATGAACGAAGCACGAAAATATACATTTATGAAATGGCTCATAAATACAGAAGAAAAGAGGCTGTTACCGTTGCATGTCAGATTACGTAAACTGTTTTTTTGTGGACAAGACCATATATTGTCTCTGGAAGTAGTCAAAGAATGCTCTCTATGAATAGTTCTACTACAATCAGATTACTTGTACCAAAAAATGAAAAAGACAAATTTGGAGAAAAAAATTAATCATAGGAAATAGTTATTTGTTTTCAGAAATGAAGGTCAAATTCAAAGTCTCTCAGAACACTGTATGCCAATTTCAAAAGTCAGTGTTAGCGCTTAGAGAAAGCATGAAATCTTCTATGTCTGTAAAAAAATCGTCTTTCATTGTAGGTTACAGTTGGATTACCTAGTTTATAAGATTAAGCGCACTCGCAATATTCGTATCGGAGGTTACCTGCGTGCCTGTAGTTTCCTCTCGTAGCTCAGCATCAGCATTTTGCATTTGTGAGATCTCAATGAATGCCGTCATCAGAATTGGTAGCCGATGGGGACAACACAGAGCATGGGCCGTTACTTGGTCCAACAAAGTATCAACATCCATTGGCATGACTGATCGGAGTGTTAGACAGATGTCTAGCATGCATTCCTCTCCTCATAGCAGGCAGCGTAGAACAGGTAAGATGCAATCTTGCCAGATTATGCTGAATGACAGAAACCATGTGGTATTTAATTCTCATAGACAAGTTAATCCCAAAATTTGGACGATGCGCTCACGACACTTCATCTCCAATAGAGCTCTCTCTATGGTGCTTGGAGTGACGCTGGTGGTTTGGCTTGCCATATCGTAGCAGAAGGAGGAAAAATAGTATCCCTGCAAGGAGTCCCAAAAGGAGGGGAATCCCATCAAACGCAGAGTGCACGAAGTTTGGAAATATTCTGAGGACTGCTTTAAAAGGTGCTAACAGTCCGGAACATATGTTCTTAAATAGATGTACAATACCACTCGTATCAGACATATTTAAGATACAAATTAACTATTCCCTGAAATGTATAGGGCAGTTTGTAGTGAAAAGGGCATGTATCTCTGCAGAGTCCTTGCGACTTGCAGATCATAGGTTTTTTTGGCAGAGGACAGTGGCACAGTTATTTGCAAAAGAATAGCTTTCATTCTGCTTAGAGTATCAATTTGTATAGAAGGGATGTCTAGTGAAGGCCATAACGGCGACTCCCTGGCTGTCTTGGTTTTAGGAAACAATACTTGCATAGAGGAAGTGACCCTGGCTGACACAGTTACTAGATATGGTATGCCTGGCAACATGCCACAGCAGCCGTGATCGTTCAACATGAGGTAACTCATATTTGAAAGTTGTCCAAATATTGGATCAATCACTGCAGCTGGTGAACCTTGCAGGTGACAGGATAGGTTGTTGGAGGAACCATCGCAGGCCTGTGTAAATTATTACCCTGACAAAGGAGAGAACCGCTTAGTGCGTTTTCACAGTTTGTACCGCTAAAAAACACTTCATGTCCCCCACTTCAACATCTGTGTGTGTATGGTAAATTCCAGGATGTCTTGATGTATTCTTTACCCAACCTTTCATATGTGCCTGCTGGTATGTGTTTTAGGCAATACTGAAAATGGAAAATTGTAACAGGCAGAGTGATTGTTTCTTGTATTATCTATTCAGTAGCTGGTTTCTCTGTTACCATAAATGGCAATCTTTCCAGTTTTTCAATGCTCAACACCGTATAGTCTGCTCTCCTCTGTGCCCGTTGGATCTGTTTATCTGTGAGATTTAATTCTGAAAATAGTGACGTGGTATTGATTAAATGCTAAGACACATAGCCTGAACGAAGATTTTGCAACGTCCAGCCTAATAGCATGATAGAACGTAATTGTGATTGACCATGTTGCAGCATGACCAAGTCCTGTTCCATGGTGTCTGTGGCAGAAGACACTATGCTGTCCAATGAATATATCCCGGATGACAGAGTCGTTAACCCATTGTCAACTACAGAGAGAGTTCTCTCTAAATTAATATGATCAATTTCTCGTATTCGTTCTGCTGTCTCTGCTTTTGTAATCTTCCATGCTTCGTTACATGCAGCATATATACCGAGATATATAAAACGTTTATGACGCGGTTTTCATGGTCCTAGCAAGAATTCACTAAGATCTGTGGCATCTTTAAGTAAAGATAAGTGTTGCTTTGCATCCTTAAGTGTAGATCTTTGTAGCCAATCAAGGCATAACTTCCCTACACTGTATGTTGTTACTATTCCAGGATGCTGTCTTTGAACATATCTTGTGTCTGGACTATTGAATGTGAAACCCTGTGTTTTGTTCAGGAATCTATCTTGACAGTTGTATGTGTTGTGGGCCGGAACAACCATTTTTTCAATCTGGATCTGTTCTGTTGTGAAGGAAAATAGTATGTACGTCAACCTCCCCCTATGAAGTGTCTTCACTATCAGGTGCAGGGGTAGGTATGGACAGATTGTTCTTGTCTTTGATCTTGGCTAACCCATGGCAAGATGTCTGTTGGACAGTGTCATTCAAAAACATAATTTGCTCAGGTATTATACAGGCTCTAAATAAAGCTTCTATCCCCTTTACATGCCAATCTTTTGTACCCCAGACAGATTTTGTCTCAATGTTTTCTTTCCAAAAGTCAAAACCTAGTCCAGACAGTTGAGTATAAAAGGCTGCAGGCTAAATCTGTTTTGTGTTTGTTAACATAGTTTTCAGTCCGGTTTTGATTACGTTTCTGAAGTAGAATGATTTGGGATTTGATACATTGAACTCTAAAAAGTATGGAAACCTATTAGCAAAAGTTTTTTAGCTTCCCTTTGGTGGCGTAGGACAATATTCCCATTGGTTATACATATATACATTTCTAGGCATTGTTGATTTGTGCAAAAATGATGACCATATTGATCATAACAATACATTTGTTCATAGTCTGAAGAACCTTCTAAATATTTATGATTAGTGAACACTGCAGATATTTTTAGGTCTGACATCATAATATTAAAAGTCTCGACGTCCCAATCATAAGAAAAGGTACAAGATGAAACAAAGTCACTTAATGAAATCTTGAACTGGTGTGGAATCTTCAACAACTCCGACGGCCCAAAAATGTCATATTCTGTTCTGTCCCAAGCTGTACCATCAGGTACACAAACAGCTGTGATGTTCACTGTTCACTGTTGACAGGTCTCTGAGTCAAGTTGATGTTCTTACTTGCTGTGTCCATTTTGACATATCTTCCATTTATCAGCATACTCAGAGTTATCACCAGAGTTAACCAAAGTAGTAGAAAAAATATTACCAACACAATCCAAAGTTCAATCCATGGTGAAACCAGCTAAGTTTTTTCCAGGTGATGAAAAAAGTCAGTTGCTTGTTCTTTGAAAGTTCTATTTGCTGGGTCTCAAGAGGTACAAGTTCCATAGCTTTGTTGCTTAGTCCTTCTTTTCTCACTGCAGATTATTCAAAGGTGACTCAGTTAGCGGTTACGATCAGCGGGGATGCGGACGTGGATGCCCCTAGAATCCAGAAAGGACTCCGGGCGGTCACCAGCTGGATGACTTCCAACTGCCTCCAGCTGAACGCAAGTAAGACGGAGATCATGATCTTTGGCAAGCATACGGAACTCTGGGGGGACAGGTGGTGGCCTTCGGATCTGGGTCCTAGGCCAACTCCGGTCACAGAGTTAAAAAACCTTGGGGTGTGGCTCGACCCAACTCTTACCTTTGATTGCCATACTGAGCGCACAGCTGCCTGCTGCTTTGGCATCTTGCGTGGATTACGGCCTATATTAAAATTCTTTGATGCTACCACCAGGCAACTTGTGATTCAAGCAACAGTGATTTCTCGGCTTGATTATGCCAGCTCCCTTTTAGTGGGATTAAATCAGGCTGAAATCACCCACCTGCAGCAGGTACAGAATGCAGCGGCAAGAGCTGTGGTGGGCCTGCCTAGATTTTGTTTCACAACTAATACCTTGCGCACGCTTCACTGGCTACCGATTGCGGAGAGGATCCAATTTAAGGTCCTCTGTGTTGCCTACAAGATCCTCAAGGGATCCCCTGCCTTGATTCTCTCCAACCTTTTGTCCCGCTATGTACTGGCCCGTGCCTTAAGATCCTCGGACCTGGAACTTGCTGTTGTCCCCCGTTTCAAGCGCTGCTGGGCTGGCGGCCGGTCTTTTCAAGTACGCGCCGCAGTGTTGTGGAATGCCCTTCCCCTTGAGATTCGTGCCCTTGGGACTTACTCTCTTTTCGTCGAGCGGTAAAACCTTTTTTGTTTCCTTAGTTTCTTTCTTTGGCTCCGTGTCGTTCTGTTGTGTTGTGTTGCTACCTGTCAGGTGCCAGGACGCTCCTTTGCTGGAGCATCTGTGCGCATAATAAATGTGTTTAACATAAAATAACATAACATGAGTTTGAACCTCTTGGATAGTAGCTAGAGGAGTGCATCTGCTACTTGGTCGGAGTCCACTTGACCTACTGCTTAGTATCGACCACATAATGTGGTTTGATCAGGTCGATAGACATGAACCTGTTCTCCTTTTTGCCAGCAAGAGGCGGCAGTAAAACTGTTCTTGATCCGTGGATTGCTAGGACGGGTACTGGTTATCTGTCAGAAGGCCCAAATTTCTTCTTGTACGCGATCTTCTCTCTGACTAGATCCCCAAAGTTTGGGATCCAGACAGGCCTTGCTGGGATGGTTGGTTTTTCTCCAGTGGTGGTTGGCTTCAGGAGCACGTTGCTTTGCTTTGTTCTAAATTGATTTAAGTCCTGTAAAAGAGCCAAACGATCTTTGATATCAAATGTTTTTTGTTCCACCACTGATGTCTGACAATCAAGGTCGGGGAGCAACATTCTTGTCCCAAAAAGGACCTCATATGGAGTGATACCCCCTAGAGAACTTCTTGGCAAGTTACTAAAACTATGTTGGACACTTATTAGATGTTTGACACACCCGTCACCCGAACCTAATAACCTAGCTGTTATAGATTGCTTTATGTCCCGGTTTTCTCACTCCACAACCAAATTTTCCTCAGGATGGAATGGACTAGAATACCGCAATGCAACACCCAAACTGGCCGTGGCTTCTTTGTAAGCTTGAGAGCTAAACGCAGGACCCTCGTCAGAATGTACCATGCCAATTGCGTATGTGCCGATAAAGGCTCGCAAATCTTTTATAACAGTTTGAGCGTCAGCCGAGCGCTAAAGCCACATCCAAATGAACCTTGATTAAGTGCTTGTGGGACTGCATTCATCCATAAGGACGTCTGCATGTAGATAGTCTAATGCTATCTAACAACGGTGTCTGTACTGGGCTGACTATGCTATATTCAGGTATCCTGTGGAATTCTGTGCTGAGATCTTCATTGCAGTCTATGCAGTTAATTACAAAAGTGTGAATGCGTGCATTTATTCCTGGCCACCAGTGTGACTCTTTTAACCCCTTCCCTGGTAGGCATTACACCTCCCCCCCCCCCGTTCTGAGCTTTTTTTGGCTATTTGGGGCTGTGCGCACTTAGGCCCCTGTTCCTTTTTGACCACATAAGGTATCCACGCCAAATTTGCGTCCTTTTCTTCCAACATCATGGGTATTCTAAAGGTACCAAGGGTTTGTGGATTCCCCTGGAGGGGTCCCAGAAATTAGCCAAAATACCACAACATTTTGTGTTTTTTGGGGGAAAAATGGGCTGGAAATGAAAGCGTCTGAGTTTTTCCCTGCAAATGTTTTCAAAAAAGGGTTTGTGGGGCTGAAATCACCATTTCCCCAGCTTTCAGGGAATGACAGACTTTTGTCAGAAAACCACATTTTTTTTACAGTTTTGACATTTTTCTGGGACATAGCCCATTTCTACTATTTTTTGTGCTTTCAACCTACTTACAGTTAATGGTAGAAATGGGTATACAAGCAATAATGGTTGCTGGAAAGCTATACATTTTAGAAAAGTAGACAAAATTCTGAATTCAGCAGGGGTCATTTGTGTAGATCCATCAAGGTTTCTTCATAGAAACTAACAGTTAAATATAGGCGTCTAGTAAACAATTAAAGACGCCAGGGGCTGCTATTTTTGCACGGGGGCATGGGCATGCCCATTTTGGGAGCCCCCACCCTAATTCAAATTTGCCCCCAAAAAATAAAGACAGCGGGGCAGATTGAAGGCTAATGCCCCCATCTGTCCCCTGGGGGGGGGGGGCAGAAAGTCTACTAGACGCCAGGGAGTGTTTTGGGCAAATTTTAATTAGGGTGGGGGCTGCCCAAAATTGGCATGCCAATGCCCCCACCCTAATTCAAATTTGCTCCAAAAAATCCCTGGCATCTAGTTGCCTTTTTGCCCCCCTGGGGGGCAGATTGGGGGCTACTGCCACATATGCCATACAGGGGGGCAGGAAGGCTGTTATTTTTCTGGGGGTGGGGTGGAGGCATTGGCATGCCTGTTTTAGAAGCCCCCACCCTAATTCGAATTTGCCCCAAAAAAATCTCTGCCGTCTAGTGGGCTTTTTGCACGCCCATGGGGCAGATTGGGGGCTAAAGCCCCCATCTGCCCCCGAGGGGAGGCAGAAAGACCACTAGACGCCAGGGACATTTTTGGGCACATTTTATTTAGGGTGGGGGCTGCCCAAAACAGGAAGTGACCCTAACCCTCGGGTAGGTCACTTCCCCACCACTGCTGCTCCGCCTGACAGTCTTTTTGCCTCCTGCTCCCCCCTCAAGATCAGCGCTCTCCTACCCTGTTTGAGCGCCGCCTGGACTGCCTGTGCCTGGTTTGAGTGCCCCCGTGTGCCTGCCTGCCCCATTCTATTTTTCTGTACCTCTGCCTGAGTGCCCGTGTGCCTGCCTGCCCCATTCTCTTCTGTACCCCTGCCTGAGTGCCCGTGTGCCTGCCTGCCCCATTATTTAATTGGTACCCCCGTTTGAGTTGCTTCGCCCGCTGGGCTCCTCAGCCCCGTTCTTCCCCCGCTGCCTCCCGTGCGGCCCGCCCCCCCACACCCATTGAATTATTCCCTCCCGCCGCCCACCTGACCCCTCCTCCCCTCGCCGATTGTGCACCAAAGGCAAGCCCGTCTGCGCCCGTCCGCGCCTGGACCGCGCCCAGTGCCAGGACCCCTGGTCCCCACCGCTGCAAGACGACCCGACAGACCTACGACGCAGCCGCCCTCAACGCACTCAATGCCGGCCGTAACCCCGCCTGCTGCCGGGCCGCCCCGAAACGCGCTCACGGACCCTTCACCTGCAGAACCTGCAAGTTCACCTGCCTCTGAACCTGCACCGCTCCCCCCAAGCCAAGCACCAGCAGCAGCAACCTCGAGTGCATCCTGCTCAACACCCGCTCCATCCACAGACACGCTGTGGAGCTCTGGAACCTCCTCGACACAACATCACCAGACATCGCCTTCCTCACGGAAACCTGAATGAACGTCTCCTCAGCCCCCTACATCGCCATTGCCATCCCGGACGGGTACAAGATCATCAGGAGGGACCGCGTCAACCAGACCGGAGGAGGCATCGCCATCGTACACAAGAACACCATCCGCATCACGACCGACTCCAACGACACCTTTGCCGCCGCCGAGCACCTCCACTTCCAGATTCACACCGACCCAAATACGACCCTCAGAGGCACCCTCATCTACAGACCCCCGGGACCACGCACACAATTCAGCGAAGACATCATGGGCTACATCCTCCTAGGGGACCTCAACTTCCACCTGGAGAACAACAAGGACCGCAACACCGTCCCCTGCTGGACAACCTCACCAACCTCGGACTTAAGCAACTGGTGAACACCCCCACCCACTACGCCGGCCACACGCTTGATCCCGTCTTCTCATCCAGCAAGCACATCACCTTCAGCCACTCCACCGGACTCCACTGGACCGACCACAGCTGCGTCCACTTCAGCTTCAGAAGAACCACAACCCACCACCACCCGCAACAGGTCCCTCACAGAAGCTGGAGCAAGATCACCGCCGACCAGCTCACCACCTCCCTCAGCCAGAACCCACCCGCCAGCACATCGGACCCCACCGAAGCAGCCCGCAACTTCACGCAGTGGCTGACCGCCTGTGCCGACGACCTCGCACCACTGAAGAACCCTCCCAGCAGACCCAGGAGCAAGAAGGCCTCCTGGTTCACCGACGAACTCAAGGACTCCAAGAAGACCTGCCCCGCCCTCGAGAAAGCCTGGCTCCTCAACCAGACCACTAACAACATGACCGCCCTCAAACACGCCACCTGCAAGCACCACCAGCTCATCCGCACCACCAAGAAGAAATCACTGAAGGAACGACTAGACAACAATGCTCACGACAGCAAGGAACTCTTCACCATCGTCAAGGAGTTCTCCAACCCCAGCACCGGCAACAACAACAACACTCCCTCACAAGATCTCTGTGACTCTCTCGCCTCGTTCTTCCACCGCAAGATTGCCGACATCCACAACAGTTTTGGCGCACCATCCACACACCCAACCGTCGAACCAACGCCCCCCGCTGCCACCCTTCGCACCTGGACCACGGTGACCACCGAAGACACAGCCCACACGATGAACACCATCCACTCCGGATCTCCAACCGACCCCTGCCCCCACCACATCTTCAACAAGGCCCACTCCACCATCGCACCCCAACTCCGGGACGTCATCAACACCTCCCTCAACACCGCCACCTTCCCGGAGAGCTGGAAGCATGCCGAGCTCAGCGCCCTACTGAAGAAACCAACAGCGGACCCCACCGACCTAAAAAAATTCCACCCCATCATGCTCCTCCCTTTTCCTGCCAAAGTCATCGAGAAGATCGTCAACAGACAGCTTGCCGCCTTCCTCGAGACGAACGGATCCTTCGACCCCTCACAGTCCGGTTTCAGAGCCAACCACAGCACCGAGACCGCCCTCATCGTAGCCACCGACGACATCCGAGCCCTGCTCGACAACGGGAAAACAGCGGCACTCATCCTCCTGGACCTCTCTGCAGCGTTCGACACTGTCTGCCACTGCACCCTAGTTCAACGCCTCAGCAACATCGGCATCCAAGAGAAGGCACTGGAGTGGATCATCTCATTCCTCGCAGGTAGAAAAGAGAGAGACCGCCTCCCCCCGTTTCGATCCGAGGCCACCGAAGTCATCTGCGGCGTTCCGCAAGGATCATCTCTCAGCCCCACCCTCTTCAACGTCTACATGAGACCTCTTGCTGCCATCGCACGCCAACACAACCTCAACATCATCTCCTATGCCGACGACACCCAGCTGATCCTCTCCCTCACCAGAGACCCCAACACCGCCAGAACCAGCCTGCACAAAGGGATGAAAGACGTCGCCGAGTGGATGAAGAACAGCCGCCTGAAACTGAACTCAGACAAGACGGAAGTCCTCATCCTGGGACCATCGCCCTCCGCCTGGGACGACTCCTGGTGGCCCCCAGCCCTGGGCACCGCTCCCAAGCCAACAGACCACGCACGCAACCTAGGCGTCATCCTGGACTCCTCCCTCTCGATGACCAGACAAGTCAACGCCATCTCCTCATCATGCTTTCACACCCTAAGCATGCTTCGCAAGATCTTCTGATGGATCCTGACCGAAACCAGGAAGACGGTCACCCAGGCCCTCGTCACCAGCCAACTGGACTACATAAACACCTTCTACGCCGGAACCACAGCCAAGCTACAGAAAAGACTCCAACGCATCCAGAACACCTCCGCCGGACTCATCCTGGACATCCCCCAACGCAGCCACATCTCCGGCCACCTGAGGGACCTGCACTGGCTCCCTGTCAACAAGAGGATCACGTTCAGGCTCCTCACACACGCACACAAGTCTCTCCACAACCTGGGCCCCAATTACCTCAACGACCGCCTGACCTTCTACACGCCCACCCGCCAGCTACGGTCTACCAGCCTCGCCCTCGCCACCGTACCACGCATCCGAAGAGCCACCGCCGGAGGCAGATCCTTCTCTTACCTGGCGGCCAAGACATGGAACTCCCTCCCCATCCACCTTTGGCTGGCCCAGGACCACCTCGCCTTCAGGAGACAACTCAAGACCTGGCTGTTCGAGCAGTAGCAGACCCCTTCCCCCAAGCGCCCTGAGACCCTTCCGGGTGAGTAGTGCGCTATACAAGTGTCATGATTGATTGATTGATTGCCACCACCCTAATTAAAATTTGCCCACAAAATCCCTGCGTCTACTGGGCTTTTTGCCCCCTCGGGGGGCAGATTTGGGGCTAATCCCCCATCTGCATCCCAGGGGGGGCAGAAAGGTTGTTTTTTTGTGTGGGGGGGGAGTGGGTGGGGGCATGGGCATGCTCATATTGGGCAGCCACCACCACAAAATATAATTTAAAAAATCCCAGGTGAGTGTTTTGTAGTCCTTCTCGTAACTGAACTGCTTGTTTCCAAAGCATTTTATGCTTAATTGTGCCACCTTTTGCATCTTTGACACCGTTTTGAAGCCAATTCTGTAAATATTCATTATAAGACCGTACACAATAGAAAGAATCGCACACTATGAGTGGGGGGGATTCGCAATATGTATTTTCAAGTGCCATCTTGAATGCATGTAGTTCAGCTCGCTGAGCTGTACTATCTCCTAAAGATTGCGTTTTAGTGAGCATTGGTCTAAATTTTTCTATTGTGCATACGACCTTTAACGATGGCACACGCCGCACTATTAGCTTATTTACCCCCATAGCGGGTTGAGCTGATCCGTCAGTATAAATTATACATTCATACTGGTCAAGAGGCAGAATTTCACTAGGCAGAGGACGTTCTTCTTTCTATTGTAGAAATGCTTGTTTTCAAATATGGATGAAAAACGTATTCAACATCTGTTGCAGTAAGGGAATTAACCCATTGTATCCATCTTGGATATAAAGCTTTACCATTAGGAATGCTCGCTTTTGTCACTGCCTCTAAGGCAGGTACAGGAGTTACGACCATAATGCATTTCCTCTGTGCTATGGCTCTTTCTCTTGCTACAGCTGTTTGAACAGCTATAAGAATGTTTTTGTAAAAGTGAATTTCATTTCTGCTTGTATGTACAAATGTGATTTGTAAGCTATTGGTACGTTTTCACCTTCATTAAAAGTTAAGTAGGTGAATCCACATTGACCCGGAATGATTCGGATCACTAGGTTGCGTACATTTCCACGTGTTTGCAAATGTGTAGTTGCTAACATGTCCTTTTGTAGTGAATGCTAAATTTCTGTGTGTTTTTGTGTCCAATTTACTGTTTTAAAATCAGGTTTGATTAATTCGTAAAAGGTTTAACCCTTTTTGCATATTTAAGAATGTAAGTACTTCCGAAATTTAGGAAAACTAGAATTTACTGTAAGTTTTTAAGCGTTTTTAGAGGTTGGAGCAGCGCACACTTTTCTAGAAAGTTTGCTGCTAGGCTTTTGCCTTCACTTGATAACTCATATCCTAGAAATTGGATGGTGAGATGGGCAATTCACGATTTCTTAAAATTTAATTTATACCCCTCAGAGACGAAGCCAAGTATAATGGTGTTCACCCTATGCAAGTGCCTATCCAAATCATCGTCTGTCAAATAGATGTCATCCACATATAATAATGCTTCACCATAATAAGTTTGTAGTAACTCTGTTACTCTTGCTGAGAATAACCCTGCACTATTCTTGAATCCTTGAGGGAGACGACGGAAGTGTCTCTGTGTCCCCATAATTGAGAAAGCGGTCAAATACCTACTTTCAGGTGCAATGTGTTTACAAAAGAAACCATTATAAATATCTAATGTGGTTTTATATTTTTTATGCACAATGTTATTCATTAATGCTGTAATGTGTGCATTTTGCACTGCACATGTTTTGCAACAAGAGTCTAGATGTCTGTAATCCAATACTAGACAATATGTATTGTCTGGTTTGGAGATTGGAAACAAAGTATTGTTCATTGATGAGGTGCATGTTTCAATCACCCCTTGGTATTCAAGTTGATTTAAGATCTCTCTGACCTATTTTTTAGCTTCTTGCTTAACTGGGTACTGCCTATGTGCAGTTGGTTGATTTTTTAGTTGAATTTTAAGGTGAGAAGAGTCCTCATCCCATCCTACATGATTTTTGTATAATGCTGGGGCTTGGGCGACTGCCCATTTCCTGGCATATGTATTCTTTAAATGAATTGGAATATGGTAGGCATAATGATGTCTTCGCCATGTGGGCGCTCTCTGACAAATGTCTGTGGCCGGTCTTTTTCAGCCAGAAGTATATCGTAACCCTTGGAAAGTCGCTCTCAAAAGAATGCTTTCACATTTCTTAGTATGTCTCCCTCCATCCGGAGAGTTATTTCAAGTCTCCAGAAGACCCTTCAGGTTCTGGCGAGCTATTGTGACTTCTGCTGCGCTGTCCAACATTGTTGGAGCCCATTTTCCGTTCTTGAGTTGTGTCCTCAAGATCCTCAGCATGTCTGATTTTTAGACCTGCTGCCTTCTTTTTGGTGAATTGAGTTTTTGGTTTACTTTTCTGAACGTGTTGATCATCTGTGGACTTCACGCATTCTTCTTTGTATTCTGACCGTCCTCTTCTTTCGGATTTCTGTGATGAAGTCTGAAAGTTACAAGAGGAACGTGTATCAGTGTCTTGATATTTATCAGGTTTTCTCAAATTATCCCTATTCCTGAGGTTGTACCTCCTTCCCGAGGGCTGCTTTTGAGAAGACCTACCTCTGGTTTGAGAATCTTTCTATTTAGTAGTTTGTTTGCTATTTTCCCACTTCTTTTTAGAAGTTGTAGGAGTGTTTTTAGTAAAGACCGTTTCAGGACATTTGGGGATTAACTAGTTTCCCACCGAAACGGTCTCTGCCTAATTCTTCATCGGATTTTTCAATTATTCTGGCTAGTTCTTGTGGTTGTTCTGTTAGAACAATTTCCCTTAACTTCTGGCAAGTCACCACTGATGCTGCTTCTCCTTTAATATTAGCTAATATTATTGCTGAGACCTGTTTGAAATCTTTCAGTAGTTTCATACCCAGATTTAAAGCAGGCTCTGCCCCGTATTAGTTTTGAATCTGTTTCAGTATGTCTGGTATTACCGTCGTAGATGGAAGACCATGTGTTTTAGTGTAGATTGCTGCGAAGACTATACCACAAGTGGTGCAGTCCTCCAGATGTGGTGTGATCTCCATTGGAAAACATATTGTTAAAATTCTGTGTTTCTCATGAGTGCTAGTATTGGGAAATACTGCTTCGATTTGAGTAATTGTTTGAGCTAAGGAATCTGTCCACGTGTTGTAGGTAATTTATCTATGACTGAGTGTAAAGTCTGTGATGTAATTTTTAGTGTATTCCCCTTGTGAGAGGTTTGTTGTGGAATAACTACTGTAGGTTGGACTGTAAGAGTCTGCATGACATATTGAACCAATTGTCTCCAAATTTTGATTAGCTCTTTGAGTTGAGCTAATAGCTCTACGTCTGTCATTTCTTCAATGTCAGGATGTGTTGTATAGCTGACTAAAATCGGCCATGTTGCTCCTGGTCTACCTAGTGGACCGAGCCTGGTAATGTGATTTAAATGTTTTAGGGCGCCTTTAAACCGGCGCTCATGCTCCTGGTATGTAGAAGTGAAACATATGTGTTACTGGATTTGCTTCTGGGAAGACTATCCATGAATAGAATACCTCTGTCTGGTGATATTCATGTGCCTCTATCACAAAAACTGCCTTACCACCTCTCGATGTTAGACCATGTTTTATAAGTTTTATAGTGATGGCTTTCCTTAAATTTGGAGCTATGATTATACTATTCTTATCAGTTTCTTGGAAACCTGTTAGGTTGATAACTGGTACGGCGTTTTCGCCTGCAACTCCACTAGCCTTGCGGTTATATTCGTCGGCCATTTTGTTGACTGAAAGTTTGCAGAGCAAGCTTCAAGGAAACAAAGATAAGGTGCACAATATTTTGGAACACTGTATCCTTCAACGTTGAACAAACCAAAAGCTAATACATAGGATTTTACATCCTACTCAGCTATGGCGTATATTTATCCTAACCCACTCCAGACGTCTATTGAAGTTTTATGAGTCGGGGGTCTCTGAGAAAATCACAACTGAGTTACTTCAGTATCTAGCGTTAAATTAGTGCCTTTCCAAACATTGGGCGCCATGCAGTGTAGTTCCTATACTCCCAATAGGCTCTGCGCATTGGAATAATATACACTATATAGATTTGACATAGGACTGAGGTCAGTATGTCTCTATCGAGTACATTAAACTTAATTGTGTGTGCCAGCTAACTCAGAGGTCACTAGAAACTTTCTCGAGTAAATAGGAAGGGATTAGTCTCTGAAAACCGCATAAACATGACAACACTGTTTCCCCTAGAACCGGAACAATATCTTCAGAGTCATGGAAACAATAGATAACTATTTCACTGAAATAGAGAGATGGACATTTCAATAAAAGCCGTTTATTGAACAGTCTTATTTCTCATGCAAGAGATATGAACTGCTACACTCGTTAGACAGAATGCAAAGTATAATGCGTACAGCGTAAACAGTAATATAAAATAACACTGTAATAGCATTGTCTGTTGCTATGACATACATAAAAATAGATACATAATTAACACAGGCTAAAATACTCAACTGGTGCTTCTAAAATACTCCTACCCAATGTACCCAACCTAGGTCTAGTACCAGGGAAGAAGTAGGTGCTGTTTAGCTATAGTATTAGTTCTGCCAAGAATTGCCAAAGTTTTCTCTAGGTTCTTATCAGCTCCATACCTTAGAATGAGAGGTTGGCATCTCTTTCCCTGGACTCGACATCCCAACACCCCGCAAGGGGAGTCAGAAACACTAGTGCTCGATTCTCTACAGAAGGATGACAGTGTCTGGTCAGTGTGTCAGCTGGAGAGTTGGCTTCCTTCTGCACTTGCTTTAGCGAGCTGGGTCGTGCAATTATGTAGTCAAACTGCACCTAACCACACCGTGCTTTGCTATAGCAAGTGAAGGTATATTTATACCTTGAAGGTGCTTAATTCCTAAGTATCGACGTAAGAGTCGGATATATGAACATCATGAATGAACCCCTAAGGAATAAATGTTCTTACATAATAAATGAGTTCTTGGAGAAATCAATATCCAGGCAAGGGGAAGTCCCTTCAGCTAAAGAGTCTGGTTTTCCAAGAAATCGTTGTGATGTAGATACACGGATGGAAGTAGCCATGCCTGTATTTGGGTAGCATGAGTTATGCCTAAATAAGGACTGGTTTTCTATGCCTATATAAGGACAATATGAATTATACCTATATAAGGGCATGAATCGGGAAATGCATACAGAATCTAAATCGATACACAACAGAATAGCAGAGGCTAAGTTTGGTAAGTACTAACAGCTCTCTTTGTGGTAGCGTAGCCAAGCAGTTAGGCTTATCCGGAGGGTGTGTTAAGCATTTATTGTATTCACTCATTCAAGGACTGATTACACACGGTTAGAGACAGCATCCAGACCAATTAGGCAAGTATAAAAAACGTATACTTATGTTTTATTTTAGAACCGAGCAGGTCTTGGCACAGGTAAGTAAAATATACCCCTACATGCAAGACTGTTCAAGGAAATACAGTTGTGATTAAATTTGCAATTGTTACAGGTTGGTATAAGGTTTAAATTACAGTAATTACTTTCAGATTACTTTTCAGTTACATTTGGATTACTTTGAGTACTGGGGTGGTATGCCTAGACACCACACCTTAGCAGCTCACAATACATGGTAAGTACAACTTTTTATACTTTGCCATTTGAGTTCTCTTTTCTCCATACAAACAACAGTTCAACACTTAAAACAATATTTAGGCTTAAAATCTCTTAAGAATGTGTTAGTGGTTTTCCAGGTAAGTACACAACATATGTGTGGGAGCATTGGGGGGGGGGGTATAACCAACGTTCCTCAAGGTCTAGGTCGGCACTCAAGTTGCACCACCAGCGTCACTGAGGTGGCAGGGTGCAGAGCGCAGGTGCCCAATGTTAGCCAATGAGGTTAGGGAGGCCTTTGGTTAGGGACTGCTGGATAGCCGGCCACTCGGGTGTTGGAGCCAAACTCCTGGAGTTAAGTTCACTACTGCAGGGTCAAATGACCAACACAGGGGCATGACTAGCTGGCTGAAAATGGTGGGCACGTGAGAAGGACTGGCCAGAATCTGTTGAACAAAGAACCCAGTTTTATTCTAAGGACTACTAGGCTGGTCTCCAGGTCTGAAGTCTCAGTGACATAAAAAGCTTAAAACAGCCTTGCATCTGTACCTTGCCTCCACTATCTGTGAGTCTACCTGCCAGGTAGAGCCACCCCAGTCATGGACCCCTGATAATCGGCATAAGGTGCTTCCCAGAAGCTTATCTAATGAGAGATACATCCCTGAGCAGAACCAATGCATCTCCTTGGCTGAGTGGCACATATTCATGAAGAACCGGTGCATCGCCTAAGGAGCCGCATATTTCTGGCCCAGGTCTTTGCATCTCTTTTTGACAGCAGCCTCAACAACGACAACAATATCCTCATGTATGCTCGCAGCTCTTCAGAACCAATGCATCAACAGCTGTATGCCGCATTCCCGACACCAGGACTTCGCATCGCAAGCCCCGTCTATTGCATCCTTTACAATGAAGCAACAGTACCTCGCACAGCAGCCTCACCATATCTCGGAATCAACACATCGCCTCGTACGCGTGTCGCTTCCTCGACCCAGGTCCATGAAATGCTCTGCTACAAGAATTTAGGATAGTTTGTTCAGCAGGGCTAACTGGGTCTCTATAGTCGGCCTAAACTTGTGACTTTTCCTGACATGCATGACCAGATATCCCTTATTGGTGCTTTGTGGTTTTTTGGTACTAATTCAACTTAAATTAAACATCTCTAGTTTTACCGATTAGATTTTGGTCATTTTAGTCTTGTTTCATTTATTAAACTAATCTTTCTTTTTCTAAGTTTGATTTGGGGTCTTTTTGTGTGGTGCTCTCACTGTTTAGCTATTTGAAGTATTGCACAAGTAATTTACACAATTCACAGTTTACACCTACAGGCTAAGCCTGACTGTTCTGTGCCAAGCTACCAGAGGCTGAGCACAGGTTAAATTAGAGTTTGCATGTGCCTTACCCTGACTATGATTGTGGATGCTTCTTGAACAGGGCTCACATCCCAGTCCACCAGAAACCCTACTTCTAACACCGTCCATCAAACTTCTTGTACATTGAAATGTGTGACCATCATTTTAGGAGGGAGAGGAATTAGATGCGACTGTGCACTACGATCCAGCTGCGGCCATCTTGCCCTCTCAGGCCCTTGCCCTCTCAGGCCAAAAATGATGTTGGAGGATTGAATAGGATGCTGTGCACCCATGAAGGTCTGGAAAGCTGGGTGCAAGCAAGTCAAGGCAAATACAGGACTGGCAAACGGCTGTCATCCCCATTCAGCTTCGTACTCGCCGCCTTTGAAAAGCAGCCTAGACAACCTGCTTACCCTCCTCTCCCGCACAAGAGCGGTAATCAAGATGCCCCCACGCCCTCACAAGCAAGAGAAGGAACAGCCGGAATCCACGAACATAGCAAAGATTGGAGTGGACAAAATGACAAAAAAGGATCCCCCGGCTTCAGGCTTGGCACAGCGCTCTGCGGGCGCTGTCCGGAAGACGATTATCCCAGCATCAAAGAAAAAGACGGAACGACGGGGAAAAGTAGGAGATCCGGTCAGCACGGAGGAGGCGCGGATCACTCAGGTTCAGAAACCCGGGAAAGAAATTATCAAACATAAAGATACAACAATTGCAGCCTACCCTAGCTGAAGCCTTCAACGCAAAGTCCACAGAGCAGCCTGACGCCGACATGGGAGAGAACGAAGACCGTGCCGTCCTCGAGGACGCTGTGATTGTGGTTCCTAGGCAATGCTCAGGATCGGGTTTAGCGGCGGGAGATCCTGCAGCCGGGCAGCCAAGTGGTGAGGCGGCCTGCGATACGAATCTAGGAGAGCCCCTGGGTACTGCTGCAGCGCTGGATACTGTAAATGTGGGCAACAAGGATATAATGAGCGCCCTGCTACTGGTAGAGGCCGGACTGATCACCTCATGCCAAACAGTGAGTAACTGGGGGACTGATACCTGTTTGGCAAGGCACAAGGTTAACGCAAGTGACAGATTGCAACAAGAGGGGCCGGAAAGAGGGGGGAGTGGCTCACCAGAAGGGGACTGCTTCTGCTCCCTGAATGAAGACTCGGAGTCTCTGTTATCCAGTGAAGTGAGTTCAGGGGAAGGCTCAGACACAGAGTCCAGCACTTCTGGAAAAAAGAGCACGCAGAAAAAGCGAAGATCCAAAATAAGGATGCATGGCCCTGACTCTCCCGCAGGCATGAATAAAAGTCTCCTCTGGGATTACTCGGCCATCTCTCATGTATATCAGGATGAAAATACCTCACCATCCACACAAGGGGAGGCTTCCGCCAATATCCTAGTCCAGCCAGCCTCATTAGACTTATTGTTTAATACCCTTAAACAAATGCAGGGGGAAGCAAGAGCAGAGAGCCGCAGGGCTAGGCAGGCTACAAAGAAAATCCAGAACACATTGAGGAAAGTGAATAAACTTTATGAAGAAGTGGCGGACAGAGTGACGCAGGTTGAGGAAAGAACGGGAAGGCTGGAAGACGATGTTGGGAGCTGGCAGTCTTTCAAAACGACACAGGAAAAATTGGCAGAGGACATGCAGTGGAAGCTGGAGGACTTTGAAAACCGCCAGAGGCGGAACAATGTCAGGTTGTTGGGTGTGGCGGAGGGGGCGGAGGGGCAAGATCCTAGGCTATTCGTTATCAATCTATTACAGGGAGCCTTTCCTGATTCTCCTTGGCAATGGGAGAACGAGGTGCAAAGGGTGGGGAGGTGGACAGGAGGGTATGCCTAAGGCAATATTGGTTTACGTAGGCAATTACCTGCTTAGACAAGAAATTATCGATAAGGCAAGACCAGACTCTAAGTGGTCATTTAACCCCTTAAGTGCTGCTGACGGCCAATGGTCGTCAGCAGCGCTACCTCCCCAGTGCTGCGCACGACCATTGAACGTCCATTCAGCACTAGTTCTAATGGACAGCGCAGCACTGGGGAGAAATGTTTACACGCAGCTAAGGTGTTAATGGTACTACCTTCTTTGCTGGACCCGATTTCTGCCACGTCACGGTGGAAAGAAGATGGAAGCTAAGGCAGTTAATTGCGCCCTTCCAGGCCCTAGGCTCAGAGGCTTACCTTTTGTTCCCTGCTAGGCTTAAGGTAATTACAAGGGGGCAAGCGAGGATGTTTTTCTTGGAAATGAAAGCACAGCATTATATGGAGAAGCTAAAGGGACAGAAGGGTGGCTAAGTGTGCTAGTCTTGCTCAAACCACAATATGGCTTACCATTTCAGGGGCCTTGTAAAAATATAGCTTTTGCATTGAAGATAGCGGTGGTGGGAGGTCACGATGTGTATGGGGGTAAGCACAGCAGTGATTAATAGTCATAGGGGGGAGAGGGATGCGAAAGCTGCAATTAAAAAGCGGCCACATATAGGTCATGTGTGACCTATTTGCCTGTAATGGGGGTGGGGGGGTTTCGGCCGGTGGTCTCAGGGCGGGACAGGAAGGGCGGGCGGCAAGGGGGGGCCAAAGGGGGGGTGTAAGGTATTTACATGGTTGGTTATCACAGCACACCGTAGCGCAGCATTGTACAGCTTGTATATATATTTTTGATAAAACTGGTACTGGAACATCAGGAAAGCAATACGACACATTTTAATGAGCAATAGAATTGCTTCAATAAATGTTTGCGGCCTCAATGATGGGAATAAAAGGCAGCAAGTGGCAGCGCTCCTAAGAACAATGTGTTTAGACATAATATGTCTGCAAGAGACCCACATTGAGGGGTCTAAAAGCTATCTCCTGGAACAACAGGGTTTTTCAGTACTAGCATTCACAAAACAAGGGACTAAAACTCGGGGGTGGCCATACTCGCCAAAAGGGGGGTCATTACTGTTAAGAGGAAAAAGGAGGATCTGTGGGGTAGTTGGACACTCCTTGAGTGTAGTATTAAGGGCGAGACATTTACGTTAGTATCTGTCTATGGGTCCACAGAGGATTACCCAGACATATTTGAGTTTTTGGACTCTGAGCTACCGTTATGGCCAGAACCTATTATTAGCTGTGGCGATTTTAATATCTATGGGCTGGCTGGTTTAGGCACAGAGGTCGGGCAGGTTTATGCCGGCGGGAAGAAGAGGACCTGCCAAGCAATAGTCAATCTGGCATAACATAACTCATTAGTAGACTTAGGGCTTGGTTTAATCCAGTAGGCTCTGGCAGAATGTTTTATTCCGCGCCCCACAGGATCTCCGTAAGATTGGACTACTTCTTGATTTCAAATTCATTAATCACTAGAGCATGGAAAGATAAACCACCTAGAATTATATCCGACCATAACCCTTTAATACTTACGTTAAAACGGGGGAAAGTTGGGTTTAAAGAAAATAACTGGACCTTTGGGAGGATTCTATTGAAAGATGTGGAATGGATTGCTATGTTCTGGGAGATAAACAGAGGTAGTTCCTCCCCTGGGGTTGTCTGGGCCAATTTTAAAGCCGGTATCAGAGGGGAGACATTAAGCTACACATTACATAGAAAACAGCAGGGTAAGGATAGAATAGAAAGAAGCACAAAAAAGCTATCAGAAATTGAGGAGGAGCTGAATGTAGCTGTAGAAAGGAAGGCACCCCTGGAGGACATCCTCCTTAGGATAACGCTAAGCAAAGCAGAGGCAAGTGAGTGTATTTCTAGCAAGGCGGCTGCTAGTTATTTGATTAAAAGAGAGAGTTGTTATGAACTTAACGAGAGAGTAGGGCATATCCTTGCGATTCGTACCAGGCAGAAATTGGCGGCTGGGGAAATTATGGAGATCTTGGATGGCAAGAGAGGTGTAGTTACAGACTCCGAAGAAATAAGGGAGGTTTTCAGACGTTTCTACGCGACTCTCTATGACCATAACCAGTCAGTGGAAACAGCTTTATTCCACATCCGGTTCTCTCCAAAGAGGAAAAAGCGGTGCTGGACCTCTCTATAACGCTACAGGAGACAGCCACAGCTTTGGAAAATCTCCCCTCGGGGAAAGCAGCAGGCCCGTTCAGATACCGGCCAAATTCAAGTGTTTAGTGGGTCGCTAAGTAAGGATATACACACCACTCTGGTACAAGCACAACAAAGGATATCGATACCAAACTCCTGGGGGGGTGGGGGATATAATAGTTATATTAAAAAAGAGTAAACCTCCTCTGGATCCTGGCTCTTATAGGCCTATTACGCTCATGAACGCAGACGTGAAAATATTCTCTAAAATATTGGTGATGAGGTTAGGCAGGGTGATTGAGAACCTGGTCAGCTCCACGCAGCATGGCTTCATCCCGGGAAAGGGAACTACTCAACACATAAGACAGATGACAACACTGTTTGATGCAACGGAGGTCCCAGGGGACCCTGCCGCGGCCTTCCTATTAGATGCAGAGAAGACTTCGACAGGGTCTCCTGGGGCTAGCTATGGATGATTATGAGGTGGTATGGTACAGGTGAAGGATATGTAGGGGCTGTGCAGGCTTTGTATAGGGACCCGTCGGCTAGAGTGAAAATTAACAAAGGTTTTACCAATACGCTGCAGATTAAGCGGGGTACTAGGCAGGGGTGTCCCTCCTCTCCATTATTATTCGTTCTATATATGGACCCACTGCTACACAGGTTAGAATATAACAATAAGATCCCGCCTGTCGATAAGCATGGAGAGGAGTATAAAACATTTGCATATGCAGACGACGTTGCCATCATCACGTCAGCTCCAACTGATGCTATTAAGGTGGTTGAGATAGAGGCTAGAGGCTTCGGGATAGTTTCAGGGTACGCGATCAACAGGGCTAAAACCCAGATAATTAAGAACGCTTTCACATCTTGCGATGACAACAGGGTGGTCCCATCAGCTATATACTTAGGGATTAGGATTTCATTGGATCTAAGCAGCTTGGTAGAGCAGAATATGGAGCCACTAATAAATAAAGTTAAAGGGGATCTTGAAAGGATACACAATCTACACCTATCACTATTGGGCCGCACAAACGTTATAAAACGTCATACTGTCTAAGTTCCTTTACTTGTTTAGGGCAATCATGCTCTTCTTTGAGCCCAAATGGTTTCGCGCACTAGAACACATACTGAATAGGTTTATCTGGGCCCATGGCAAAACAAGGAGAGCTTACAGTTATAACACCCTGCCCAGGGAGAGAGGGGGCTGTTGGGCCCCAGATTTCAGAATGTACTATTGGGCTGCAGCACTTCAATACATGCAGGGGTTAATAGTAGGAGCAGGGATAGGAGCAGGGGGTTTGGGAGGCAGGCCCAGGCACACTAACTTATATGCTATCTTGTTGGGGAGTGAAGCAGGGAATTGCTTTCTAAACTGCATAGATTTCAGCTACTATAAACGCACAAAGTTTAAGACATTACAAGCGGCGTATACAATCTGGGTAGCTTTCTCTAAGAAGTTTGGCCTTGGAAGGTTCAATACCTATACTCGTATGTCAACAAACATCTCCCTGCCAGGAGAAACATTCAGGGACTCAGTGATGTTGGACTGGGGGGACCACGGTATTCAGAAAATGGTGATCTTTTAGGCCCTAGCAGAGTGTTTCAGTTTTCGGAACTACAATCTAAGTATGGTATAGATAGGAGGAGTTTTTTATGTACCTGCAGGTGAGGAGTTGTATTTCTAGTAAGCACAGTGGACCTCTAGGGTTCGGCCACAACTGCAACTTAGAGGCCATTGAAGGTAGGGGGGACTGCACGATACGTCGGCTCTATGCAGAACTTATTGCAGTTAAACCGGATGACCTCGACAAATATGCTGCAAAATGAGCAGAGAAATTACGCACCACTCAGGAGGGGTTTCAGGTTTCCTTGGATCTGGGACGAACCATTCTTTGCTCTGCCTCCCTACAAGCACAACACTACAAGACGGTGTATTCTCTGTATTATACACCAGCAAGTATAGCCCAGTGGGCCGCAACTCAGGCATTCTCTGCCCACGCTGTGACTCCACTGAGGCAGACATAATTCATATCTTCGCTACCTGTCCGCAGTTGCATACACTTCTCAGGGTGATTGAGAAGTTTATTGATACTTCATTGAGGATTAAGACCACCCTTTCAGCGGAGTTAATCGTCTTGGGGGTTAATGCAGAAGCAAGGGGCACGCATGCAGAATTTCTTTTCATGGCTATGGCGGTGTTGCGCATATGCATAGCCAAGTCTTGGCTAGATAAGGTGCCCCTACCCTCCATCTTTGGCTAGCCAGGTTGCTGGCTGCTTATAATTTAGAAAACGCAATTTATGGAAGGAAAGGTCGCAGGGGCAGAATACTTTGGAAAAAAATCTGGAACCCCATTGAGCAATGGAAAAGGGGCTTGAACAGTATATCGGGATAGGGATGTCTGACTCCCCCTTTACCAGGTGGATACTATGTGTGAGCTATTTTGTTGGATTTTCTTGCCCTTGCTTTTTTCATATTTTGGGCTGGGTTTGTTTATTTTCTTGTCTTCTGTTTTACTTGATAGGAAACTGCAATGCTGTGTTTAAATTATATATGTAATTTATGTAAAAGAAGGTGATACCATGTATATATTGTAAAGTATTCTGCTGTGTGGTGTGCTGTAACACCGGGTAAAATAATTATCTCAAAAATTCTTTTAAAGGAAAAAAAGAAAATGTGTGACCATAATGGTGGTTCCTTTCAATCTACAGACATGGCCTCTGGGCCAGCGGTCATCTCTAAATTTGCTAGTAATGGTCATCACCATCCTGACAGAAGGAGTACTTTCCGACAAAGCATAACTCAGGCCTTAAAAAGAGAAATTTGCAAGCTTAGTGGATAAATATACAGTCACATTTGTAAAGAGGAAGTAGCTTAAGGAGGATGTGGTCCTGTAACATAACTGCTGTAAACTCACTAGTTGGCATTTGGAAACAATAGCAGTAGCAGCGCAGTGCTCGTATCTCTTTGCAAGAGTCTGCATGGTAAACAGGTTGGTTTATCTGCCCCATGTGGCTGACTGTACCTAAAACAGGTATTTTGGGGCATTATTTTGACCCTGGTGTCACCCTAATCTGGTGGGTGCACAGGCCTGCCCCTGGTAAAGTGATGTCCAGAACCTAGTTTCATAATGTGACATGGAGAGGTGGCCCAATCCTGTCCCAATAGTGGGCAATGGTCAATGTCTGGGTGTATAACATTAAGCAGTGAAAGGAGAGGGTGGTGTTTTTGTAAATGTATTTAGTGACAGGATGGCTCCCTCAGGGTCAGTCATAGTCCGATTTACTGACCCCTATTCTGTAAAGTTCTGCTGTTATGTAAAGCCCAGAAACGTAAGCTGACATTCTTGTGTAGGTTGAGTGCATGTATGTACAGTCAGTGTGTATCATATGGGCTCCATGTGTTGTTCTAATCTGAGTAGTGGGGTGACAGATATCCATGTTGGATGCCCCTGGCTGAGCGTGGCACAAATGGGAGATTGAGGAAAGCTTTTCCCACAAGGTGGAGTTTTTATTACCTGCATTGTTGTGGGTGGAGGGACACTGACTCTAAAGTGCAGAGGATCAGGGCATGGCTGCCATTTGAAATTTGAAGAGGACTTTGATATCAAGGGGCCGTTGATTAGTTTTTCCTGAGCTCTGTCATTTGATAGATGGTGCTGGTGAGGGATGGAACTTCTGTTGTTGAAGGTAGAATGTTTTTTAGAACAGCCTATCATTTTGTCTACCCCTGATTACTGCTTTAAGAAAGCTGATAACATCCAGGGGCAGAGAACTAACACTTCAATGCATCCATATTTTGAATACTCTTGCTTGAAGCTACCCCCTACTACCTGTTGTGAGAACAATAATTTTGTATAAAGGATTTGCCTGGAGAACAGCCAGAAACAATACATTTGAAAGAGAACCTAAGCAACGCCATCTTAAACTCTTAGATAGAGGAGACACAACTCCTATACGGAGAATGTGCATAGAAGTGCGATCAAAACAACCACACTGTTCAAGCTTCACTTTTTTTCTTGATTAAGGAAGCAAATTTTTGGGACATTTTATTTACGCTAGTGTAATCTTGCATAATTTCCGATATTTCACATTTTCATTGCTATTCAGAATGTCATCTGATTGCACCATTACTCAAAAATTGTGCAATTGATAATTTGTTCAGATAAGTGAGAGCTCAGGAACAATACACAAAAATGAACTACTTTTGTTCACATCATACCCAATTTTGTGCTTTTTTCGTTAGCGCAATACACGTCCTGATGTCTAAAATTAAATTGGGAGTG
This sequence comes from Lissotriton vulgaris, assembly GCF_964263255.1. Lineage (NCBI taxonomy): Eukaryota > Metazoa > Chordata > Amphibia > Caudata > Salamandridae > Lissotriton > Lissotriton vulgaris. The sequence continues at coordinate 185,752,699 of NC_141695.1, read as the reverse complement.
GATTTAGAGCTCACATACAAATCATTTATTGATTGAACTACTTAGCACAAAATGCTGGTGCAGCATTTCACGTAATAACATATTTTTGCATAAATTGCGGAAGTTACATGAATTTCTAGGCCTATAAGAATGCATGCCCTTGGTGCACTTAAAGAGCTGTGCACTCAAGGCTGAAATCTGTCTGACATCACCTGAAATCTGCACTGTCTGCTAAACCAACATTTACTTTACTGGAAAGAACCATACTAGACACTGTAGGAATATCTTATGGGTGTAGCACAGATCCATCCTCGGCTTGTTTCTCGTAGGATGTGGCTGAGATGCAAGGTCCATGGATTGACAACTAGAGCCCACTCCTCCCTCATCGTGCCCGGGGAGAGCCAGTTTGAGGAGGACTTCACCAGACAGTCAGATGCAGGGGCCCTGGGACCAGAGAATGGATGATTTGTCCTGTACTGGAGCACGGAAGGCAGATCAGTGAGACAGAGCAGTGGCGCAAGATGGGCTCCGAAAAGGGGGTGGTGATGAACAGAGTGTCTGAATTAAGCAGACCACTCTTACCCAGTCCAAAGATCAGGGCTTGATCCCTCACCGATTTTTAACTCACTGCACCATCCCAGCTCAGAACTTGGCTATATGCAAATTAGTCTGACCCTGGCCAAGTGCATCATGGGAACAGGGCAGACCAAACTACCAAGCCAATTCTTATACTGGGAAGGAAACAAGCTTCCGGGGACCGGTTTCTGGCATTTCAGCTGTCTTCGGCCCGGCTTGCTTGAATCCTGATGGTGCAATGAGCAAGGGACTCACATCAGAGTATACCCTTCCACGCTTATGGTGGACAAAAATGATTCAGAAAAGGGGGTGGTGATGAACAGAGTGTCTGAATTAAGCAGACCACTCTTACCCAGTCCAAAGATCAGGGCTTGATCCATCACCGTTTTTTAGCTCACTGCACCATCTCAGCTCAGAACTTGGCTATATGCAAATTAGTCTGACCCTGGCCCAGTGCATCATGGGAACAGGGCAGACCAAACTACCAAGCCAATTCTTATACTGGGAAGGAAACAAGCTTCCGGGGACCGGTTTCTGGCATTTCAGCCGTCTTCGGCCCGGCTTGCTTGAATCCTGATGGTGCAATGAGCAAGGGATCACATCTGAGTATACCCTTCCACGCTTATGGTGGACAAAAATGATTCAGAAAAGGGGGTGGTGATGAACAGAGTGTCTGAATTAAGCAGACCACTCTTACCCAGTCCAAAGATCAGGGCTTGATCCATCACCGTTTTTTAGCTCACTGCACCATCTCAGCTCAGAACTTGGCTATATGCAAATTAGTCTGACCCTGGCCCAGTGCATCATGGGAACAGGGCAGACCAAACTACCAAGCCAATTCTTATACTGGGAAGGAAACAAGCTTCCGGGGACCGGTTTCTGGCATTTCAGCCGTCTTCGGCCCGGCTTGCTTGAATCCTGATGGTGCAATGAGCAAGGGATCACATCTGAGTATACCCTTCCACGCTTATGGTGGACAAAAATGATTCAGAAAAGGGGGTGGTGATGAACAGAGTGTCTGAATTAAGCAGACCACTCTTACCCAGTCCAAAGATCAGGGCATGATCCATCACCGTTTTTGAGCTCACTGCACCATCCCAGCTCAGAACTTGGCTATATGAAAATTAGTCTGACCCTGGCCCAGTGCATCATGGGAACAGGGCAGACCAAACTACCAAGCCAATTCTTATACTGGGAAGGAAACAAGCTTCCGGGGACCGGTTTCTGGCATTTCAGCCGTCTTCGGCCCGGCTTGCTTGAATCCTGATGGTGCAATGAGCAAGGGACTCACATCTGAGTATACCCTTCCACGCTTATGGTGGACAAAAATGATTCAGAAAAGGGGGTGGTGATGAACAGAGTGTCTGAATTAAGCAGACCACTCTTACCCAGTCCAAAGATCAGGGCTTGATCCATCACCGTTTTTTTAGCTCACTGCACCATCCCAGCTCAGAACTTGGCTATATGCAAATTAGTCTGACCCTGGCCCAGTGCATCATGGGAACAGGGCAGACCAAACTACCAAGCCAATTCTTATACTGGGAAGGAAACAAGCTTCCGGGGACCAGTTTCTGGCATTTCAGCCGTCTTCGGCCCGGCTTGCTTGAATCCTGATGGTGCAATGAGCAAGGGAATCACATCTGAGTGTACCCTTCCACGCTTATGGTGGACAAAAATGATTCAGAAAAGGGGGTGGTGATGAACAGAGTGTCTGAATTAAGCAGACCACTCTTACCCAGTCCAAAGATCAGGGCTTGATCCATCACCGTTTTTTTAGCTCACTGCACCATCCCAGCTCAGAACTTGGCTATATGCAAATTAGTCTGACCCTGGCCCAGTGCATCATGGGAACAGGGCAGACCAAACTACCAAGCCAGGTTCTGAGCTGGGATGGTGCAGTGAGATAAATAACGGTGATGGATCAAGCCCTGATCTTTGGACTGGGTAAGAGTGGTCTGCTTAATTCAGACACTCTGTTCATCACCACCCCCTTTTCTGAATCGTTTTTGGCCACTATAGGTGTGGCAGGGTATACTCAGACATGAGTCCCTTTCTCACTGCACCATCAGGATTCAAGCAAGCCGGGCTGAAGACGGCTGAAATGCCAGAAACCGGTCCCCGGTAGCTTGTCTCCTTTCTGGTGAAGAATTGGCTTGGTAGTTTAGTCTGCCCTGTTCCCATGATGCACTGGGCCAGGGACAGACTGATTTGCATATAGCCAGGTTCTGAGCTGGGATGGTGCAGTGAGATAAATAACGGTGATGGATCAAGCCCTGATATTTGGACTGGGTAAGAGTGGTCTGCTTAATTCAGACACTCTGTTCATCACCACCCCCTTTTCTGAATCGTTTTTGGCCACTATAGGTGTGGCAGGGTATACTCAGTCATGAGTCCCTTTCTCACTGCACCATCAGGATTCAAGCAAGCCGGGCCGAAGACGGCTGAAATGCCAGAAACCGGTCCCCGGTAGCTTGTCTCCTTTCTGGTGAAGAATTGGCTTGGTAGTTTAGTCTGCCCTGTTCCCATGATGCACTGGGCCAGGGACAGACTGATTTGCATATAGCCAGGTTCTGAGCTGGGATGGTGCAGTGAGATAAATAACGGTGATGGATCAAGCCCTGATCTTTGGACTGGGTAAGAGTGGTCTGCTTAATTCAGACACTCTGTTCATCACCACCCCCTTTTCTGAATCGTTTTTGGCCACTATAGGTGTGGCAGGGTATACTCAGACATGAGTCCCTTTCTCACTGCACCATCAGGATTCAAGCAAGCCGGGCCGAAGACGGCTGAAATGCCAGAAACCGGTCCCCGGTAGCTTGTCTCCTTTCTGGTGAAGAATTGGCTTGGTAGTTTAGTCTGCCCTGTTCCCATGATGCACTGGGCCAGGGACATACTGATTTGCATATAGCCAGGTTCTGAGCTGGGATGGTGCAGTGAGATAAATAACGGTGATGGATCAAGCCCTGATCTTTGGACTGGGTAAGAGTGGTCTGCCTAATTCAGACACTCTGTTCATCACCACCCCCTTTTCTGAATCGTTTTTGGCCACTATAGGTGTGGCAGGGTATACTCAGACATGAGTCCCTTTCTCACTGCACCATCAGGATTCAAGCAAGCCGGGCCGAAGACGGCTGAAATGCCAGAAACCGGTCCCCGGTAGCTTGTCTCCTTTCTGGTGAAGAATTGGCTTGGTAGTTTAGTCTGCCCTGTTCCCATGATGCACTGGGCCAGGGACAGACTGATTTGCATATAGCCAGGTTCTGAGCTGGGATGGTGCAGTGAGATAAATAACGGTGATGGATCAAGCCCTGATCTTTGGACTGGGTAAGAGTGGTCTGCTTAATTCAGACACTCTGTTCATCACCACCCCCTTTTCTGAATCGTTTTTGGCCACTATAGGTGTGGCAGGGTATACTCAGACATGAGTCCCTTTCTCACTGCACCATCAGGATTCAAGCAAGCTGGGCCGAAGATGGCTGAAATGCCAGAAACCGGTCCCCGGTAGCTTGTCTCCTTTCTGGTGAAGAATTGGCTTGGTAGTTTAGTCTGCCCTGTTCCCATGATGCACTGGGCCAGGGACAGACTGATTTGCATATAGCCAGGTTCTGAGCTGGGATGGTGCAGTGAGATAAATAACGGTGATGGATCAAGCCCTGATCTTTGGACTGGGTAAGAGTGGTCTGCTTAATTCAGACACTCTGTTCATCACCACCCCCTTTTCTGAATCGCAAGATGGGCTCCAGCACTTTTCAGTTCTGGGAGTCTCAATAAAGAGGAGCTCCAGTGGACAGTGAAATAGACCCAGGTTAGGGAAAACAGAAAAGGTAGAGGGAGGACAAGTGGGTGTGGATGTTTCATGCTAGGCATAAAGGGGTAGTAGGTATTTTTCAAAGGAAATTTTCAATTACTTATATGCAAAGGACTTGAGAATTTTTACTTGGAATGCTAATGTTAAAGCCAAATAAGATTTTGTAATGGAAGAACCTGAAGAATTTCCTCTAGACATCCTCTATGCACAAGAGATCTGTCTTCCCAAGTATGCAGCCGTTAAGGAAACAACCTTTTCAATGCAGTCATTACATCACACTACCTTTAAATAGTAGTCATTACATCGCAAAATCCCTTACATCGCATATCATTACAACGCAGCCATTACATTGCATGTCACTGCAACACATGTCATTACAAATCATGTCACTACAACGCATGCATTACATCGCAAGTCATTACAATGCATACCATTACAATGCATAGTACCTCTACACTATTCAACACTTAACCTACTGTTGCACTCGGAGTTACAATAGTAATGTTTACCACTACACTATCCAACACTTACCCTACTGTTGCACTCACTGGAGTTAGAATAGTAATTTTTACCCCTATACTATCCAACACTTACCTTCAATGCAATGTTATGGTATGCGTTGTAAAGGTATTAATGCAATGTAATGGAATGTGTTGTAAAGGTAGTTTCTGAAAATGCGATGAAATGGCATGCTATGTAAAAGAATGCGTTGTAAAGGATGTTGCGATGTAAAAACTGCATTGTAAAGGCATGCATTGTAAATGTATGTGTTGTAACGTCATACATTCAGCAGTTAATATCTTATACTATAAGAGTCTAAAACATGCTCTTAAACCTACTCTTTGCTCTTGTAGCGGTGCCTCCATGTGGCAATGCACTTATCAAGAATTGGTGAATAGTTAAATATAAGGCAGATTCAGCAAGAAGACATGCAAGGGACCAAATTAAAATAGAGTTTAATTTAGTTACTATATGCTGCACATATTCAATAAGCAGTGAAGAAGTAAGTTTTTTTCAAGAAATAGCAAAACAATTAGAATGTTTGGCCCCACCATTATTTGTTTGTGGGGATTTTAACTGTTAACTGCATAATAGTCAAACAACCAAATACCGCAAACCCTGCCTACAAAAGAAATATGAAAAGCTCAAGGTCAACCATCAATATAAGAAGGATTCATTAAGGTTGGTAGGATACTGGACAGTTTTTTAGGCTCAAGAAAGGCAATGTACCTTTTTGCTATCAATCTACTGTATTCTAAAATGTATATTGTACTAGGATCTCACGAAACTGGTACTCGACTTAAAACTGCAATATATCTAACTGACAATTCAACAATTAAACAGTAGTTTAATTAATTCTCCATTGCTAAAAAGAATAAATCTGCCATTGATATATGCATTCCCAAGCTATTTATTAAAGAGAGAACACTTAGCTCTGCACTTAACAGATAGCGTGAGAATTTACAAGTAATATTCAGGGAGTTGGACTTTGTTCAGTTAGGATTTGTACATCCCTGATCAAAGAAAAATATTGCAAGCCACCTCTTACACACCTCCCGACAACAAACCTTGAAGCAGATACTCACTCACATGCAACCTCCTTCAGTCTTGACTATCTCATTATGTGTGCACTCACATGTTCTGTTTATCAATTATAAAGCACAGGACCAGTTACACAATTTATAAAACATTAAAATACAATGGAGAAATTGAAGTATGACTGATTGGTGACTTTGTAAGAAAGATCTGTATTTCGAGGAGACTAATCATGGTCCATTTAGGGCTGTCCAGTTACAATGACATAACATTGGCAACATGCATGCTCACTCAGAAGAGAATCTTTGTGCTGAAATAACAGCTGTTTATTGTTACCCACCTCAATTGTGTCCATTGTATTCACACCAGAAGGATGACATGCTGAGTGGACAGGATTCAAAAGTGTGATAATGAGGGCAAACACAAATCCCTGCAGTTTATTCATTATTTCCACAGAGCTACCAGTCCCAGCAGAAAGGACCTTGTTCTGAAGGTTATGGGTCAGAATATCTTTATAGTTATGGTCATTGTCATCTGGAGAACTTTAAGGTAGGTCTTCACCATTCCAGGAAAATGCACAGTATGTTTGATTTGGGAATACCACCTCAGCTCTCTGAAATTACTAGACAAATGTGTTAAAATGATATTGAGGCAAGTTGTGATGATATATTATTCTTAAACATATTGGTTGTAATTGTTTCATATTGCACATGTAATGGTCAAGAGAAAGAATTTTCCCCTAGTCCAGAAGGCTTAAACTGGACATAGTAATGATCCATGAATCAACAGACAGACATGAGACTTAAAAATACCTTAAGCTATGCAGATTCTGAAGATACTACTCTAAGTAGACCTATCAGTTGAGTGCATAAATACTAAAGTTGAATTTATTAGCATGTAGAGTGATCAATTTCATCACAATTGCACACACCAGAAAATTATCTTTCACATGTTATCTTGTAGAGATTCACATAAAAAAACAACATACATTTACCTGAGGCTATGTAGTTATCCAGTATTGCGCGTCCATGATTTCAAATTTAAGTTAAAAAAAAGGTGAAGATCAATGATACGTTTTTAGGATAACAAGCCACCATCAAAATGAGCTCCCTTTTCTTTGGAAGGTAACATATCAGATGATGATGTTGAGAACATACTTCATCAACTGTCTCACCTAGACAGGACCTGTATCGAACACACCTGACTTAAATATCAAGAAGCCTTTCACATAAGAATTCATTGGACCACACAGCAGAAGAAGGGCTAATTTTGACACAGTTGAACTATTACTAGGCGGCCAAGCTAAAATCTTGGTATAACATTTTCTCAGAAGTTCCAGTTCTTCGATAGTACTAGATCTTCGATAAAGCACATCCACAAGAAATTATGGTGCTTAAACTATCACAGTGCTGTTTAGAGTGACAGCGCTCTGTTGGGACCCAATCAAACACATACCACGGACTGCTTCAGTCAATATGACCTCCAGTTAACTGGTGTTACAGGGAACCATTAGAGTATTCATGCACTATGAATGTGTTGAATTTGATGAACTCTGGCGCCTTATGGATATGATTAGCCGATGTTGTTGCATGTAATGATAGTAGAGTGTGAGAGTTACATGTTTAGGCAGTGCATCACGGGGCAGAAGAGTGCGTACTCTGCTGTAATTGAAAGAAACGGGGCTCACACTGACTGCAGTAAAAATTATTATTCAGTTAAGAATGGGCATATTGTGGACTCAGTTGAGCACAGGAACAGAATTCTACACAGTCAATAAAGCAGCAAGACGGGCTGACTAGATTGCAATTTTCACTGATTTTTGACACCCTCCATTCTCCATCTTTATTCTGATTTATCTGATTTATCATAGATAAATTCATCCATTGGAGTATTTCAATAATCGTTATCGTGACGTCAACTTATCAATGAGCAAACATCACATCAGAAGCCATTAACACATCCCTGATCTGTTCTTGTTTACGCCAAAGGCATAAATTGAATTCATTTAATCAATATAACAAAGGCACAGACTGTTGTTATTGGCACCATGGCAAAGGGATCCTATGCTCCAGGAAGTAGGAAGTATGGAGAAACAGGTTTTAGTCAATTGGTTTACTAGAACCATACAAAACTTGTGGAACGAACAACATCACCACAGCGTCATGACGTCAACCATCTCATGAAATACAGTCCACATGTCAAAGTTCCACCAGGCGTTCAAGGATGCTCTATGCTAGTGCAGTTTGACCTCTGAATACAAAGTCTCTTCCGGGGCAGCGGTGGCCTTGCTCCTGGGCTGCAGCTTGGAGAAGTCGATGGATGCGTACTGGAGGTTGTCCTCCCCTGAGTTCTCGTACAGGTCTTCTTTGGGCTCAGTACTTGTGACATCAGAACCTAACTTGTTTTCAGTCACGTGATCTGCGGCAGCGGCAGCAATGGGACCCTGCACAAAATGCAAAGAAGGGAAAATGTGAGCCACAAAAATAGCAGAAGGGTAAGAAAACAAGGACGTTCTCATAATTGTGGTATGCTTTTCATATTCTTTATAAAGGCATCAATGCTTTTTTGCATACTTATTTTAAATAGATTTCAGCAGTAACTTTCAGCTGTTCTGATTTCAGAACTGAGCTATTTTGTACTGAATCAGGAGAAAGAGAGAGCTCGGAGGCTAGTTAGCCCACATTTCTGTTTAATACTAATGTGACTGCTTGGCATTCCCCCATACCACCTATGACATAGGCTCTTTGGTCCACTCATTAATCGCCACCCCCAAATGCATTGACGTGTGAGCTGAACTATATCCCTTGGCTCTTTTTCTTGAAGTACCATAGTGATGACGTTTAATAAAGCAGACCTTTTCAAATCTCTTCCAAACATATATATTGTAATTATTTCTCATCTTTAAGTTGCAACGATACCATAGAATTTCTCAGTATTAACTAACAACTTCAAGCCTCCCTTCCTCAAACATTCCTACCTAGCTTGCCAACCACGTCCTTTTAACTGTACCTAAAAAGACAATTGGGACAGCATGATTTGCCTAAGATCAAACAATTTGGCTGAGTTGGAGAACCAAGGTAGCAATGCAGACTGTCTGGTGTCCAAGGGCATAACAGATGCCCACGCAGACTGTGCCATGTGAGTGGGCCCCAGGGTTTCTTGTTTTGGAGGGGGCCTCCTCACCCTTTAAGCCATGCCATATCATGTTTTGCAGAATGCATGCAAAGCATGTAATGGAATGGAATAAAAAAATAGTTACATTTTCAGGAAAGCCACTCTGCTTACCAATCATGCCCCTGCAGTGTGGGAGTGGGGTAACCGTTCTGGGGGCAGCCAATGAGCCCATTCTGCAGGGGACCCTAATCATTTTGCTTTATATATATATATATATATATATATATATATATATATATATGATATATATATATATATATATATATATATATATATATATATATATATATATATATATATATATATATATATATATATATATATATATTTATGGAAAAATCCAAAGACTTCTGGGATGCTATATATAGGCTCGGATTTTCCTCGTACAAACCAGTAAAATTCAGCAGCTATACTTACCTGAGCTAGCTATAAGTTAAATCTCAGCAATGCACTGCTTCTGACCTCACATATTACAACACTCATGATGTGTGACCCCCACCCATTTGAAAAAAGAAGTTGGCCTCAGGGAGGCGGTAGTCCCAGGGACTGGGGGCGTGTTCCATGAGCCCCTCTCAATATAAATTTGTCCTGGGAAGGTAGTGGTCCCCAGGGCCTAGGGGGTCTAGAGGCCCCCTCATTAAAATGCATAAGCCCCAGCAAGGAGGTGGTCCCCAGGACATGGGTTGGTCCACGAGGACCCCCTGATTTATTTTAGAATGTGGCCCCGGGGAATTGGTGGTCCATGAGGCCCGGTGGGGTCCAAGACACCCTCCATTTAACAATAAAAAAGCCCTGGGGAGGTGGTGGTCCTCGAGGCAATAATACGCCCAAGGAGGGGGCCTATACGCCCCCCCTTTATTTTCAAAATTCCCAGAACGCATTAATAAAGAAGCTCGTGTGTAATGAACTGCGAGTCATCCTTTCTCCATGTTTATCCATGCTATGGCCTGTGTGTCATTTCTTACTGGTCCAGATTCTAGAGCTGTGATCTAGTTTGATTTTCTTTGGAACTCTGGGAGTTCAGTTGCTCCTGGTGCTTCATGGATGGGATGCCTTACAACCTGTCACTTACTATTCCAGAATAAAGACTACTCTTCAATCACCTTAACCAGTATATTGCTGTCACACTTTATTACACTGGCGACAACCTGGAAAGTGACCCTGAGCCATCTACTTCGCTGATTATAGATGTCCCTATACATCCTTGAATACGGCTGTCAACCCAGTTTTTTTGATCGACAATATCATCTCTGTCCCATCTTGAAAGGTACTGTGTGCGCTTCCCATAACCCAGCGTTTCTTTACAAAATGCCAACTTTAAAATTAAATAAATTTTTAACTTGCTGTTTCTATGCCCACTCCTCAAGCCAGCACCACATGATCGGCTAACGTTTATAGACAAAACAATTTGGCAGCGGTGAACCAACCGAGATTCTGGCGCCCTTATTATCGCACAGTTGCCATGATTTCACACACTTGGAAGATTTCCGTTTCCAGGGATGCAGAGAGCTTAAGCTGATCCAGTTGGGATTTAATCTTACTGAGTGGAAAGTTAATGGGGTACCCCAAACAAGCCTAAGAGACCTTCTTTAGTTTATAATACATAGTTCCTATATAGGGAGGGTGTTAAAACGAGGCGCTATAAGACCTGTTTTCACCATCATTGTAATATGATTTCTCCTATTGTATTTTATGGAATTGTAACAATGCTGAACATAATATTTTTAATCATATGTCTGCTTATGTTGGCTGCGATACTGCACCTGAGATCACGTCGTTAAAATAAATGTTTTAACCTTAGCGTGTCTCTTATTTACTCCTGTTGTGGAATGGTATGTGAGTATAAAGAAAGAGTGTTCTCATTCCCACTATTCCTGAGTTTGTCCTAAGTCGCATGTTCTAGATTGTCTAATCATTGGTTACTTTGCTATAGGACGAAGAGCTAATGTGACACTGATGCTAGCTGGTTGTGGTTTTTCTAGGTACTGAGGGGAGTTTCTGATCCACCACAATTCACTGATGTCCTAGGTCTCTGTGCACAGTTCTGTGTATGAGCAGGATCCTTGCAACAGCGCAGGCACTTCATCTCCCTAGCAATTCTCAGTGACGTCTCCATGCTACGTCATTCCTTCTATGGAGCTATGCAACCCCGCTGCCTGTCAACCATAGCCATCCACTCTACGTCTTACACCCTTTCTTGCACGGCGTTGCTAAGCAACTGAACACGCTCTCTAAGCTTCTCTCAGCCACAGAGCATGTTCTTTCTCCTTCGCTAGGCAGTTCAATCACTATTGACTCTTGTTTGGCCAAGGACATACGGGCCACTCTCAGCTGTGCATATCATCAACAAGCAAAGGATGCTCCTCCCCTCTAAGCACAATTAACCTAAAGCCTGCCATTCTCTTCACTGGCAAGCACAGCATTTCATATTCTTTATCAACCATGTGGTGTTTCATCGTTTCTTCGCTGGCAGGCACAGCTATTCATTTTGCCTGCATTCTTCATCCACTTTTGTTGTCTACATCAGTTTTTCGCTGGTGGATACAGCTATTTACGGTGCTTAAATAAGTTCATCTGACAGGCACAGCTTCATACAATTTCGCTGACAGGCACGGCTGTGTACTGTGCTTGTATTAATTGCATTCTCTGCCTGTCTCACTAAAAAAGCTCACCATTCTTCCACTACCTACTTTAATATTTTGCTGACAGGCACAACTGTGTACTACGTTTGTATCACATTCCCTGCCTGTTTCACTGACAAGCATATCTTTCTGCTAAAAAAAGGGGGAGTTCACCTCATTCAAGTGGCTGTGCATCTCTACCCCACCACATTAAGAGATACCAACTCACTCAATGTGCTGTCACCACCATACCACCTGCGGTGACAGGCACACCCATGTTAAATGTGCCTGCGTCAGTCTTACGCCTGCTGTGAGACAGGCGTAAGATATTGACACATTTGCGTCCTAGAAGTGGCGCAGTGAAATCTCAAAGATTTCACTGCGTCACTTCTACGATGCTAAGTTGCGTAAAAACACCCACCCTACATACATTATACCTGGTGCAGGTAAAATGTGACGCAGGGATTTACAAAGTGACGCATCTACCTAGATGCTTCACTTTGTAAATATGATGCAACATGGACCATTTTATACCCTTCTGGTGCGTCACAAAAAGTGACGCACCGGCGGAGCAAGAGCGACGCAAGGACTATGTTTAGCTGCCATATTCTTGCTTTCAGGCTTCTACAGGTCCGGCAGTCAATTTAAACATGTAATTCCAAAGACCACTGAATGGTGCTGAACACTACACACAACAGGTGCCTTCTCATTGAAAGTGGCATTCACAATTACATTTTTCAAAGCACTCACAGGCCTTTTTGTTGTTTTTTTTGCCAACAGAGTATTTCAGCATAGTCGCCTTTCTCAATGTTGGTTGCATCAGTTTTAAAAACACTTGACTGAACTTCAAATGCATCTCTCACTGAGGAAGCACCAATTGTGTGTAATGTTCGGCACCATTCAGTGGCCTTTGGAATTACACGTTTAAATGGACTGCCAGTTAGGATGACATTTCACTCATACAAAACCAGAGAAATTCAGCTGTTATAGTTAGCTGAGCTAACTATAACTTGCGCCCCCGCAATGCACTCGTTATGACCTCACATATTACATCACTATTATTATTCAGTGACATCACTGATGACATCTCAAATGACATCACCGATGACATCAATGATGATGTCATCCAGTGACCGGGAGTGTTTTCTTCAAAGTTTATGATTGTTAAATATATACTAAGGTGTATTGTTGAATCAGTGGATGTGTCTCAGTGAATGTATGGGTGAGTGATTGGTTGTGTGAGTATGTGTATCTGTCAGTCAGTTGATGTCTAAGTGCGTATACAAGTGTATTGGTGGGATTGTGAATGGCTATATGGGGGTTTGATTCGTTGGCTGACTATGTCTATGTGTGCCTGGGTGTCTGTGGATGTCATCAGTGATGTCATTTGAGATGTCATCAGTGATGTCATCAGGGATGTCACTGACCATGTCATGAGCGATGTAAAATGTGAGGTCATAATCAGTGCATTGCGGGGGCACGAGTTATTAGCTCAGCTAACTATAACGGCTGAATGTCTCTGGTTTTGTATGAGTGAAATGTCAGCCTATCTATAACGTCCCTGTAACCTTTGGCTTTTTCGGTGAATTTCTAAGGTTTTTAAATGCAAATTTCTAACTCTAATGACCCTGAAACCTGTGTTTTTTTCAGTGAATTACTTAGGTTTTTAAAATGTTAATTTTTAACTATAATGTTCCTAAAACCTATGTTTTTTCAGTAAATTTCTAAGGTTATTTAAATACTAACTTCTAACTATAACATCCCTGAAACCTGTGATTTTTTCACTGAATTTCTAAGGTTTTTTAAATGCTTATTTCTAACTATAACATCCCTGAAACCTGTGGCTTTTTCAGTGAATGTCTATGATTTTTTACCTAGCAGTTGTGTTTGCAGAGCTGTGGAAAAAGGAGGCTGGGCCTCAAACCAGCACTCAGGACTTTTTAGGACTTACATGAGGTACTGCTGAACGGAATTACACCAAATTTGGCAGCAAGCTAAATCTTGGTCCAGTAAGATCTCTTTTTGTCATTCGATGTAAATCCATTCTGTAGTTTTGGAGTTAGTAAAGGAAAGTAACAAATACCAGAGTTTACAATGGTTAACCCTATCAAACGCACATGTTAAGTCCATGAAAGAGAGGTGGATGGATTTGGGCCTCGAAGCAGTATACATGTTTCTAATCAGATATAGGTTATGGCATTAATTCATTGTTTATCTACCCAGCCTGAACCCATATTGGACATCAGAGATAATATTATGCTTATCTGCCCTACTCACCAGCCTATCATACACCACCCTGCCTTTACTTTTAGCAATGATTCGATCAAAGAAATAGGACAATTGCATTGAACTTTGTCCTTGTCCCCCTTCTTAAGATGGAAACAAATATTGCAAAAGCCCATGATGGTCGTGAACCCTCTTTTACTGTTGCATTAGGAACAATTGTCAAAAGTGGGGCTCAGAATTAAGTGTTGTCCAGGAACAAATCCAGGGGGATCCCATCTAGCCATGGAGCATTATCACGCAATAGGGCAACAATACCCATGGCCACTTCCTCTAGTGTAAAAACAATGTCTGGTAGTCGTGAAAAGGATGCACCCTGGGCGACGTCCTTGCCCCCTGACTTTCCATTATAGATCTCCTCAAAGTGTGCCACAAACTGATCCTCAGTTATGTGAGGGAATTAAACAGGATGATTGTCGCCATCAAGACCAGCGCAGTTTATTACCTGCCAGAACAGAGAGCTATTCACCACTTCACAGGCTTGTGCTTGATCCTCCCCCTCTCTCTCTCACAGGCCAGACTTACAGGTAGCAAGGTCCATTTTATAGACCCCGCCGCAGGCAAAAATAGTGTCTTTATCTCGGAGGATAATTCTTAAGGCCACCTTCAGTTTTGATATGGCCTATCAAACAATTTGGATTCACAGCACCTTTCCAGCCTTGGGGGGCCCTCAGTCATATGGACACTTTCTGTTAGATGTCCTCAAAGGCACATAAGAGTTACCTATTTTGGGTATCTAAGTACAAACAGGCGAGGAAGTTACAGCTACACAGTGGGCTTAATGTGGGACTGCTTGACAATCCTCCCCTTATCTTGGTGAGAAAGCACACCCGATGTCACATGTGTATTTTCTGATGCCACTCCCTGCCCCACTCAATACCAGTGAAAGGGGGTTTATAATCACTGAAGACACAATGACCAATGTTAAAATTATCAATGAGGGGGAGAATGAGGGCTGATACAAAAATTAAATCAAATATAGAGGCACACCCTCTGCCCATAAAGGTGGATAGAATGCTGGGATTAACAGCACTAAGGAGTTTATCTAACGTTAAAATCAAATAATAATTTTTTTTAAATGATGTTGAGCTCAGAACCTTCAATGGTTTCTACAATGTGTAGTCTTTCTCTCAGGGTACACTTGGACCTACTGCTAGGATCCAAATGGTTCATACATAAGTGACAGTTGAAGTCCCCCACCAGAATTATCTTGTCCCACCCCACCCTCCTGGATGACAGAACATCGATAGCTTTGCTTAATGTATGGAAAGTGGTCGATACTTCTGTAATGTATTGATCACCCAGCAAAGAATGACACTGCAGCCTAGTAGCGTTTAACCTTGTTTATTAAACACGTCTACCTCTGAAGAGCGCCGAGCCTCAACTGGCGCTTAACGGTTCTGCGCGCCAACAATTACGCAGCCTGCGTAGCCTTGCGCGGGCGCGGCACATCACGTGGCCCACGTGACGTGCGTACACTAGAGCGCGCTACTACATATCTCCCCTTTTTTCCAACGAGGAATCAGTTACTCATTCGTCCACAGTTCAGTTCATAGTCTCTAAATTTTGCTGGTTTAACCACCACCCTGCCACTGCGGGTCAGTCTTACCGGGGTGTTGAGATTCTCACATTCGTTGCTTTCTTCCGACTCCTGCGTGGCCGCGCCTACTTCTCCTTCTCTCCGACTTCCTCGTGCCATCCACTCTTGCTCGCTTCCCATTGTCTCTGGTTCTTGTGCACCTTCTCCATTCTCCTCAACCGCTCCCTCCGGAGCCTCCTGCTCCTCCAACTCCGTTTCTTCCTCGTCCAGGTCTGTGGTCCTCTGATCCCAGTTCAAGATTTTATTACACCTCGCCATGCGATCTTGCGACCACACGTTGCCATCGCTCAGTAGGGCCGCCCTGCCCCGTACTTCCTTCACCTGCAATGGCTTGCTGTATTTGCTCTCGCCCTTCCTTTGCGCATTGGTCAACCTCACTCGCACCCACTCTCCTTTCTCTAGTCCAGTGTTCCGTACATTCCTTCTGCGATCATAATGTTTGGTGTAGGTTGCTTGGGCTCTCTCGAGGTTGGCTCTCACTACAGCGGGTGACCACTCACTGGTGACTGTTTTCTCCTTCCACACTCGATTGTCCTGTGTAAAAGGTTCTCGTCCTCTAAGTATTTGAAATGGGCTGTATCCTGTGCTGGTAGGCGTTATCCTGTAAGCCCAGATCATATGCCAAATTTCCGCCTCCCAGTCCTTGTCATCAGATATGGCAGCTTGAATCGATCCCATTACCACCCTGTTGAACCGTTCCACTAAGCCGTTACTGGCTGGGTGATAAATGGCTGTATGTTTGGCTCCTATACCATTTCTATTCATGAATTTGTTCCACTTCTCTGATTTGAACTGGGGCCCATTGTCGCTAAGCACTGTCTTGGGGATGTCTTCCC
The DNA here is from genome assembly GCF_964263255.1 of Lissotriton vulgaris. Taxonomy (NCBI): domain Eukaryota; kingdom Metazoa; phylum Chordata; class Amphibia; order Caudata; family Salamandridae; genus Lissotriton; species Lissotriton vulgaris. Next base: position 185,736,286 of record NC_141695.1, on the reverse strand, counting down.
TCACGAACGTGTCTGCCAGGAATTTGATAATCGCATCTGTGTCCATGGTTTCACCTATCATTATCTCCGGCCACTTTGAGTACCTATCCACCATGACACACAGGTATTTCTGCACACCTTGCATGTCCAGAATGGGGCCCAGGATGTCCACACTCAGTTCTTCCCAAGGGTTCCTGGGTAGTTCGAACTTGCCCAGCTCAGGGCGGAGGAGTTTGAGGGTTTTATCCGCTCCTTGACACCTTGTGCAGTTCCTGACATGTCTTTCTGCCTTCAAGTCCATTCTAGGCCACCAGTAGTCTTGCCTGGCTCTCAGCCTCAATTTACAGATTCCGAGGTGTCCCTCATGAAGTGCGTCTAATAGCCGGGTGATGAGGTTAGCAGGTGGTATTACCCTTTCGCCTCTGTGTACAAACACTCCTTTGTCACCTATCGATAGTTCCTCTCTGATTTCATAGTAGGGTCTGAGTTCCCTTCCAAGTGCTTTCTTTTCGGGCCATCCTTGCATCACAAGCTTTTTCACCTCCTTCAACACTGCATCCTCATCGTATGCCTGTTCCCATTCTGTGAGACTTATGGAGGCCTCCTGGTCCTCTGTGAGAGCTACCCACTCCTCGGCTTCTGCCTTGTTCTCGCCACTGGATTCCATTGCAGCAGCCCTGCTTAGATAATCTGCTACACGGTTCCTGTTCCCCGGTATATGCTCCACATCATACCGGAACTCTAGTAGCTTTAACGACATCTTTGATATTCTTGGTGTGGCCTCGGCGTGCCCGTTTGACGTCAGCACCTTTAGCAGAGGTTTGTGGTCCGTTCTCAATAGGAACCGAGTGCCCCACAGAAATTGTCTGAACCTCGCGGTGGCCCACACCACTGCCAGCATCTCCTTCTCAATCACACTGTACCGTTTTTCGGTGTCTGTCAGCGTGCGTGAAGCAAAACATATTGTCTCCATCTGTCCTTGTCCTCTGTCCTGCATAAGGACTGCTCCCAGACCTTCGTCGCTGGCATCCGTGGTCAAGACCGTTCTGCCCTGGGGGTCATACCCTTGAAGAGGAACGGCTTCCGTGATCGCTTTCTTGATGTCATCGAACTCACTCTGTGCCTCTCCTGACCATCAGAACTCGGTGCTTTCCTTCGTGAGTTGCCTCAAGTGGTGGGTTCTGGAGGCAAAATGTTGTACAAATTTTCCATAGTACTCGGCCATGCCCAGAAACAATCTCACTTCGTCTTTACTGATCGGGGGGGCGCCTCGCGGATCGCCGTGACATTTTCCGCCTTGGGGGTCACTCCGTCCACACCGATTTCATGTCCTAGATATGTCACTGACGACATTCCAATGCGACACTTTGACCATTCCGCAGTGAGGCCTTTCCCTTCCAGTATCCGTAACACCTTGTCCAGTTTCGCATCATGGTCCAGCTTGTCTCGGCCCATTACCAGGATGTCGTCCTGAAAGTACTGGACGTCCCTGCTATTTTGGAAGAGCTGGTGCAACAATTTTTGGAAGACTGCAGCTGCCGAAGCCAGCCCAAATGGCATGCGGAGGAACTGGTAACACCCAAACGGGGTGATAAACGATGTAAGATGGCGGCTCTCCGGGTGCAGGGCGATCTGGTGGTAGGCGGAAGTCAGATCGATGGTGGAGTACCATTTGATGCCCCGGGTGCTGGCCAGCATCTCCTCTATTCTTGGTAGGGGGAACCTTTCTACTACAATGTTCTTGTTAAGTTCCCTAAGGTCCACGCACAGCCGGACCTTCCCGTTGGGCTTCTTAACTACCACCAGTGGCGCCAACCATTCCGCACATGTGATGGGCTGAATAATCCCTTTCTTCTCCAGTTCTTGGAGCTCCTCTTGCACCGCCTCTCGTACTGCGATGGGAATGTTCCTGGCCCGGTGAGCCACGGGCACTGCCTTGTCCTTCAGGATGATCCTATGTGCAAATTTCTCTAGCTTCCCCACCGTGCCTCCGAATACCTTGGGGAATGTCTTCCTCCATCTGTCTTGGTCAGGCCATGATTCGTGTTCAGTTAGTAAGATCTGTTCCCCACCCCCGGGATCCAGCTTGATGCCCAGGTCACCCTGGTCCAGCCACCCCAGCACGGAGGGTCCTTTTTCTGATACGTAGAGCTTGCAGGAGGCCGATCGGCCCCGGAATTCGAACTTCAGTGGTCGGAATCCCGCCATTGGTATGCGGTTCCCATTGTACGTGACGGGCGGATGTCCAACCTCTCCAGTTCCGGGCCTAGTCTTGGTGCAAACTTCTCTTCCCACACGGCCCTCTGGACGATGGTGAACGGTGAACCAGTGTCGGCTATTACACTGATCATGATTCCTCCTATGGTCATTTCCAACACCGGCTTCATAGATCTTTTCCCATCCACATTCATGACTTGTCCATCCGCTTCCAGTATCTGGTCGTATATTCCCAGCACCGTGGCTACCTCCTCCTCTGGTGTCTCCTCCTGTGTGTCGCTGTCCTGGCTGATTATTCTCACCGTGCTCTTGGAGGCTTTCTTTCTGCACACCTTCTCGAAGTGTCCGATAATTCTACAGTACATGCATTTGGCGCGAAACGCCGGACATTTTTTATCATGCGCTTCGTGCGTCCAGTTTCCGCACCTGTAGCATGGTTTCCGGCTGGTTCCCGCGTGTTTTCCTGGACGTCCGCCATTACCGTTCCACTTGGCGCCACTCTTTTCTGCTGTCCTTTTCGCCGAGTGGTCCTTACCGGACTCGTCCTTGTTTACCCTGTTCACCATGACGCTGGACGTGGTCTCTTTCTTTGTTGCATCCTGTTAGACCTATCTGCATCTGGGGATACTCTAACCAACATTATTTATTTTTGTCCCCCTTAGCCTCCCAGAGTTTCTATTTTTATTTTTTATATGTCCACCAGGATTTTTCAGTTTTGTCAGGGGGCTAGGTGTTCCTTGACTATGACGCCATTTTCCCCTCATATCCTGGAGGCCTAGTTTAGCCCTGGTAAATCTAGGGACATCCATGCACCTAAAATGGTGCCCACCAACTGCCATAACGGACACTCCTGGGGAACAGGCCCATAGGCTAGTATGAGGAAGGTTCCAGAAACATCCAGTGACTTCTGCAGGTCTCAGGCCACTCTATAAAAGGCCAGTGACCAGCAGCCATTTTGTGCAGCCTCAGGAGTGACCAGTGAGGAGAGAGGCGACTTGTGGAGGAGGATTGCGCACTAGTGGAGACCAGATCGACCTGTGGGCCGGCGGTCGCGTTATTGGGAAGTGCCCCCTTTCAATCTGACCAAACCCCACTGTCACGTCATCCATAAAGCGTGACCAGAGACTTTATGACCAGATTGTGAACCGGGTCGTGTTGTGAGAAGACCCTCATTAACTGCAGCCAAGCGACCCCTGTGAGCGACCTGCGCAACTGCCCTGAAGGCTGTGGGCGGATTTAGTGGACGTCGGACTTGTGTTGTGCTTACTGTCCGAGGAGTACCGACAATCTCATTTATACCCTCGTGACCAGCTCCCGCGCGGTGGAAATAGGCGGCGAAATCAGCTGTGGTGCCTACCTGTTCAAAGCGCCGTCAGCCAAGCCTGCCCCACACGCGTATGAAGTGCCCAACCACCCGTGGGTAAACGGGAGGAAGCGTCGCTGGAAGTGAGGCGGAGCCCAGAGTCAGGAAGAGGGACCCAGCGCGTAGAAGGAGGCATGCTCAAGGCGGAGTCCGGCGGCAGGAAGGGCCCGGCCGCGTCACCGGAGGTGCGCCCGAGGCGGAGCTCCAGTCGGAAGGAACACAGAAGGAGGCAGAAGCGCCGCAACGGACTCGTCGGTGGAGCGCCCCGGTCGGGGGTAAGCTTCCCCGTCTCCTCATGCCGACACCGACTCCAGAAAGGCACCATCGCCAACGCGAGAGGAAGGCAACGCCAGTTAGCTCGCCTTCAAGCAAAGTAAGCCGGGAAGTGGGGGAGCGGGAGGCGGCTGTGCCGGCAACCAGTAGCTTTTTGTGACTAGTAAAAACGAACGCGGCTACGAAGTGCCAAGGCCTCCCATATAAACACTGAGGGAATTTGACTCCTACCCTCTGTTTACAGACACGAGCACCCGAAGGGAGGGAGTGTGAAGGGACATGAACCGCTAGGTTCAAGGGCTTGCGCCAGTGTTTTAGAAGCTGGGCCAGAGGAAATCAGTAAGGTTTAGAGCTCCCTGACAGGACCTCTGCAGGCAATTAATCACCTGGAGTTAGATTCACTACCAGAGCGGTGTAGCCATTAAGTAAACAAAGGGGAAGCCTGATTAACTCATCTTGTCTCCTGTTTAGCTTTTTAGTTGGCTGTGGGCTCTGAGAACAGCGCTGCTGGGGGTAGGAGTCTGACAAGCTTGACCGGGTCTCTGAGAACAGAAGGGTAATGAAATGTACCTGCCAGGTCTGTAATGTAGCTCTTGTAACCTGTATAGTGAATATTCCTTTCTGTGACAGTTGATTGAAGAAGTAATTTCGTGGAATTGACAGTAACGTATTTCAAGTGAAATGTACCTATGATTTAGTATTGCTAGAGTGCGAAATGGACTAAAATCTGTGTAACAAATGTGAATTTATGCTGGGCTAATTGTAAACCGATTTTGCATAAGAAACAGAACCACATTATTTTTATAAAAGGTACTGGTATTTTTCTAAAACTGGTGTGGCGTCTTTTATTTTTAGTGGTTAATCATTGAGTTACTGTGAGTGGGTTCTGTAAGCACTTAACCAACGCCTGAGAGTTTAGCTGTTCCCTACTGTGCCAGGCTACCCTATGTAGTCTAGGATTCCCTAGGTCTAACACATCCGCACACCTCCTCGCCAGCTCTGCCCTTTTGACGATGACCATCACATCTTTCAGGGTAGTTTCTCCACTGGCCCATAGCTTATCTTGCACGAAGGTGCACGTGGTGTGCATTACCACTTGGTCCTTTATGAACTCCTCCTCCCAGTTGTCATACTTGCACGTGGCTGCAGTCATTTTAGCGCTGCCACGTGCTCCTCTACCGTCTCCCCAGGGCGCTGCTTTCTCTGTTGAAAGTTAAACCTGTCCACCGACACACATACCGCTGGTCTAAAGTGTTCGTTCAGGTCATCGATTGCATGAGCGTACACATCATCGTCCGTGCTGTTCCTTTGCCTTGGCACGAGGCTTTTGTATACTCTCAACCCTTCAGGGCCTAAGTTCAATAGCAAGATGCATTTTTTTCTCGATGGTTTGAATGTCTCTTCAATCTCATCCTCTAGAACGCCAATGAAGTTGTCGATGTACTCTCTCCAATCCTCCCATTTCATCAACGGCTCTCCCGGCCTGGGAAGGAATTGCACCAGCGCTGTTGCGTATCCTGTTTGTACGCTCATTCTTTCACTTTTGATCATGGGCTGGTGGCTCGTTTGGCCTTTGGGGCTTCCTGGTGCGCTATCTCGTTCAGCCTTGTATGTGTGGTTCTGGGGACCACCTGCGTCAGTCCCCTCGCTCTTTATCAAAGTATCCAGCTCATTCTTGGCCGGAGGACGCTAACCTTGTTGGCTGACTGCTCGCCGTGCCTTCCTCGACTTCCGCCGTTTCGGCCTCTGGGGAAGCTCCGGGTCGTTCGGCCCTGCCGCGCTCTTCAGGGTGCTTGCCCGGTGGTTGTCTTGGTTTCACTGCTGGGTTGGAGATTGGCTATCCCACCCTCGTCGCCATTGTAATGTATCGATCACCCAGCAAAGAATGACACTGCAGCCTGGTAGCGTTTAACCTTGTTTATTAAACACGTCTACCTCTGAAGAGCGCCGAGCCTCAACTGGCGCTTAACAGTTCTGCGCGCCAACAATTACGCAGCCTGCGTAGCCTTGCGCGGGCGTGGCACATCACGTGGCCCTCGTGACGTGCATACACTAGAGCGCGCTACTACAACTTCCTTATAAGAATTGAGTAACACTTATGACACAAAGCCTCGTAGAGTGCGATTCCACCCTTGCAACAGCGATAGCTCCAAGCCAAGGTCCTTCATACTCCCACACAGGTCAAAAGAAGCAAAGATAATTAGACCACTGTTGGCCTACCTCACCTCAGTGGCCACAGCTACCACAAAAAATGTTTTTACAACATTCAAGGATTAAATAATGTGATTTTCCCCATATTTCCTGGAGGCAAATCAGCTGATAATGTCTGACAAAACAACCCAATTAGGATCATTAAACTTGGATGACAACACTGCAATGTTCGAGGATATTAGGCGAAGCTGATTAGATTAGATGGTTGAGGCATGAGGAGAGGCCACATCAGAGACCATAGCACGCTAGGAAGCCACACGTTTTTTAGCAGATAAGGGCTGGGCAAGTCAGTCACAGACCTCTAGGGCCCGATTCACAGAATGAACTTAAGACTCAATCCTAAACTTACTACTGGTTTGGTATTCACAGATTGCACTTACTACTTTTGGTATTCACAGAATGAACTTACTACTTTTGGCATTCACAGAATGCGCTTACTAATTTTGGTATTCACATAATGAACTTACTCATTCGGTATTCACAGAAGTTAGGACTCCTAACTTTAGGACTCCTAAATGCCTTCTGTGAATACCAAAAGTCTTAAAATTAGGATTTTTCTCAATTTAGTAGTAGTAAAGTTAGGACTCCTAACTTTAGGACTCCTAAATGCCTTCTGTGAATACCGAAAGTCCTAAAATTAGAATTTTTCTCAATTTAGTAGTAGTAAAGTTAGGACTCCTAACTTTAGGACTCCTAAATGCCTTCTGTGAATACCGAAAGTCCTAAAATTAGGATTTCTCTCAATTTAGTAGTAGTAAAGTTAGGACTCCTAACTTTAGGACTCCTAAATTCCTTCTGTGAATACCAAAAGTCGTAAAATTACGATTTGTCTCAATTTAGTAGTAGTAAAGTTAGGACTACTAACTTTAGGACTCCTAAATGCCTTCTGTAAATACTGAAAGTCTTAAAGTTAGGATTTTTCTCAATTTAGTAGTAGTAAAGTTAGTAACTTTACTACTACTAAATTGAAATAAATTCTAATTTTAGGACTTTCGGTATTCACAGAAGGCATTTAGGAGTCCTAAAGTTAGGAGTCCTAACTTTACTACTACTAAATTGAAATAAATCCTAATTTTAGGACTTTCGGTATTCACAGGAGGCATTTAGGAGTCCTAAAGTTAGGAGTCCTAACTTTACTACTACTAAATTGAAATAAATCCTAATTTTAGGACTTTCGGTATTCACAGAAGGCATTTAGGAGTCCTAAAGTTAGGAGTCCTAACTTTACTACTACTAAATTGAGAAAAATCCTAATTTTAAGACTTTCGGTATTCACAGAAGGCATTTAGGAGTCCTAAAGTTAGGAGTCCTAACTTCTGTGAATACCGAAATGAGTAAGTTCATTCTGTGAATACCAAAAGTAGTAAGTGCATTCTGTGAATGCCAAAAGTAGTAAGTTCATTCTGTGAATACCAAAAGTAGTAAGTGCAATCTGTGAATACCAAAACAGTAGTAAGTTTAGGATTGAGTTTTAAGTTCATTCTGTGAATTGGACCCCTAGAGTCAAGGTTCGTGACATGAACTCATAAAAACAGATCATAAAAGATAAAACATAATACAAAATGAATTCATAAATAATAATAACAGGAACAACAAGTACTTATATAAAAGATATGTAAAAACAGAGACACAATATAATAGCTGGTGACTAAAAAAAACGAATTACTATAAAACCACACCATTAAAACATCATTGATTGACACAACTGCAATGCACATTTTAAAAAGGAGCCTACTGCATTACATGCAATGGGGGAATCTAATTGATGCCCGAAACTCAGTTTCACTCTACACTTGCTAAAATGACATTTCCAGAGCAGTGGTAAAAAAAATTATTAAGTGAGTGGACGATAAAATCTGCACACAAAAAAATATGCAGCATTGTAAGGGGAGATTACACGGGCAACTACATATGTCAGAGGGAGCAAGCTTTTCTTGGGGGAAACACAACTGCCACATAATAGAATCTAGTCTAAATCGAGTCAACAGCATCCATTCCCATATGTCTGAGACCAGGTGTAAATATTGAGCCGTCCTCGGCACAGTCTATAGCAGGAATAATTTCCTAATGGCAGATTTGATTAATTCCCTACCCTTCCTCTGTGGCCTTCAATGGGATAAGAAACATTCCTAGTCCCACCCTTTGCCCGTTTTGCAGATATATGTAGGTTTCTAAAAAATGTGTGAACATCCCTCAACAGAAGATTGCTTCCTAATGTAATTAATCCAGGGATTTCTGGACCCATACGAAGTGGAGACAATGTACTCCAAGCCCCGTTTGAGGCACAGCAAAATGTGATGTAGAAAAGGAACCCCCAATACATGTCAGCACACTCTGTGTTCCTCAGTTTGGATCATGCCCACCTCCTTAGTGCCCCAAATACCCAAGTCATAAGTCAGAATGTGGTGACACTTCCTGCTAAAGATCTCTAGTATAGGGGCTTTGGACTTTACCCCTATAGATAAAGCTAGCCAAAAAATTGAGCCAACTGCGTCCAAAAGGCGTCCAATATATGGAACTCAGATGCATGCGCTGCCAAACATCAACCCAAGTTACAGGAACTGGCTCACTTTCTCTATTACCCTTCCCTGATACTTACACAATGTGTTTTACTATTTTTAGGGCCACGAACCATAACAAAAGTTTTTGAGATATAGGTTTCAGGTCTAGCTTTTATATAAATGCAACATTAGATTAATATCTATAGACCATTGGCCATCCTGGCAAGTAACACAGCATCATCTGCATCTGCAGTGGAGTGGCGTAGCTCACTGGTTAGAGACGGCAGACCCGGGAGCAGAAGTCGGCCCGGGCCCAGGGTTCAATTCCCGACGCGGCAGGGTCGTGGATCAGGGTCAGCGGACTCGACAATTCTTGCCTCGGTGCAACTCTTGACATTAGATTGCCTAATCTCCACAACAGCCCCACCAACGCCGGGGGATGCCTGGCTCCACCTTGGGGATTCCCAGTAGGGACCATCCCACAGGGAAAGCCAGGACAGGTTCCCCTGCGGTATACAGCGCTGGGACGCCCCTTTGCTGGGGCAGCTGTGTGCTTTACAAGTATACAACATATAGAAGTGCTGGAATAGGTGTTTTGTTAACCAGCAGCACATCCGTGCCCACACTCACTAATTCAGTTTCAAGATCATTTATATACAGCAAAAATAAAATAGGTGCCAACACCTGTCAAACTCCCAGATTTTCAGGGAAGATGAACACTTTCCACCTTCCCTGTAGCTGACTGATGCACATAAATCCCAATATTGATGATTCAAAAAAGCCAGCAAATCTGCCTCAAGTCCCAGAGAAGTCAAAATATCACAGAGCGTGGCTCTATTTACAGAGTCAAAGGCACTGGTTAAGTCCATAAATGCCAACTGGAGCGAACTACTTTTGGCAAATGTATATTTGAACACAAGGATGTGAAGATTTAAATACTGTTCTGTAGTGGCAAGGCACTTTCTGAATCTGTACTGAACTGGGGAGAGAATGTTCTTCTCCGCAGACCAAAGAAGCAAATGGTCCAATATGATTCTCCCAATTAGTTTTGTGACAGAATCAAGAAGGGGAATTGGGGAATAGACTTGGGGTCTTGTTTTCATATTTGTAATAATCGTACCAAAGGAAATATGAATAATATATTTGTGCTTATCATTGTTTTCTATGGAATGCTAGCTTTGGTTTAATTTGTTTTATGTTTTTTTCATTTTTTTAGTTTATCTTTGCCATTATGGGCTTTTCAAGCTTCTGTTGGGTCAATGTTCCCCGTTTCTACTCTTGTGATCAAGTAAGATTAATTACAAATTATGAATTGGGGTTTTAGTATTTGTAAGACCAATTTTTACAATTGGCTTAGTTTGTACAGACCATCTTGTTTTATGATATAATAATCTGGATTTATAAACCTGTGTGGAGTGTTCATTGTGTTACTGTGTGTGTGTTGCATGAATACTTTACACATTGCCTCTTTAAATAAGCCTGACTGCTCTGTACCAAGCTACCAGAGGGTGAGCACAGGGTATCTAGCTTACCCTGACTAGAGTGGTGGTTCCTGCTTGGACATGGTGCTTACTTCAGTCAACCAGGAATCCCATTTGTAACATTGGTGCTCAGTGGTGAGGATAGGGCTTGCGTTCATGCAATAACATAGTGACTCAGTGTCCACTACAACTTTATACAAAGACAATTATGAGTTTTTCTCCTGTTCTCTCAAATTGGTAATTTTTCAAAATTTGACTCCTGCTTATCTTCACCAACTTGGGACACTGTTCGTTTTTTGCACTACTCTTAGCAGAATGGGAGTAGATCTCAGCTGCCTGTCATATTGCAGTATTAAGGAGCCGAGGAGGCTCTGCAAGGAAAGGGGGTCTGCCTTTGAAGAGAAGCTTAGAATGCTTGTACCTAAGGTTCACCCTACATGCATTTGAGCTCAAATGCAATGATGCAGCAGCAACAGAAAACTCTGGGGAGGACCCCTTTGCAGATCTAGGCAGAGAGAAGGCAGAGCCTTGGTGGTATGTAGAGGATTAAAAAATGTAACCCCAAGAGTGCAGTGGCTCTGTTAGAGAAGCGCAGAAACATTACTTGGCAGATTCTTCAGAAGAGAGAGGGGAGGCTACTGAGAGTGAGTTCCCTACTGGGTTCTATGCTGAGATCAGTGCATCTTACCAAACCTTTTACTATGATGAGCTCATGGGCAGACAGCCTGAGAGGGACCTTAGGTTGCATCTGTCCCAACTAGCTGCAGAGGAGAGAAGAGCGGAAGCTGACAAAGCCCGGGCTGAGGAGAGGATTGCTTATGGTGAAATTGCCTTAACAAGAGAAAAAACTTGCTCTAGAGTAGAATAAAGTGGCCCATGAGCTAAGTATGAAGGAACTCCGCTTACGAGCTAAGCAAGTAGAGCCTTGTGGTGGCAGCTAAACTACTGAGGATACAGTTCACATTCAGAGACCTTGCCCCTAACTTCAAGGTGGGAATTGACATAGACCAGTGGTTTCAGGCAAATGGAGTCATCTTTCCTGGTGGTGGGAGGGACGCCCACCTGGCCCTAGAAGAGGGGAACAGGTTGAGTTATCCCCCATGAAGAAGGCATTGGTAAGTGTGGCACCAGAAGGGTGTAAGTTAAGATTCAGGGGCAGTCAGAAACTGTCTCACGAGTCTTGGGAGTATGTTGAGGAGGACTTTTGCAAGACACTGGATGGTTGGGTGAAGGGTAGCATGGTAAACACTGTTGAAGGACTGTACAATTTGATTGCCATACAGAACATGTTCAGTTATTTTCCAGGTCTACGCCAACACCTGGCTGAGTGTAAGTTCTCTGACCCCAGGAAATTTGCAAAGGAGTCAGACCTCTGAGTGAGTATCAGAGTGTCTGAAAAGGTATTTGGGAGAGATTCTAAAGCGAATGGCACGTGTTCCTACAAACTGAAGGTGTGGGAGGCTCACAGTAACCCAGACAAGAAGCAGGAGAGATGGGGTGGGCAGAGGCCCTTGGTAACCTATTCCCAGCACCAGAGCTTGGATAGTCCCAAGTTGGAGCTAGTCTGTAATGGGAAACCATCCACTGAGAAGGGCCCAAAAGTGTTAGGGAACTTGTGGGAATGGCTGACAAAAGCGTCCAACCAGTTCTGGTTTCTAGCAGTACCACTCCACAGAGGAGCGTGCAGAAGCCCATAACCCTACCTCCTGTTCAACTTTAGGGTACAGACCCTGGAACGAAAGCCCAGATGCACGATAACACCCCTGAACTGGTGGGAAAACAGGTTAACAAAAAAGGGGTGACCCTGTGTCCCTCAGAACCTGGCTATTCAATAGTTAAACAAACAATGGTTCTGTTGGGTAAGACCGATAACTTGAACAACGCTCATGGATGTAGACAAACGAAAAATAGCTCTCTGATACACAATGTCTGCTTTGAGAAATAAATGCTCAAAAGACAATGTCATAAGTTCAACTTGTTACATTATAAAATTATAACAAATACTTTTCAAAATATATCCGAATTACTCCATTCAAGGATAGGTTTTCAATACATGACAAGACCGTCATACAGACATGAATAAAAAATATTTTTTGTTGTGACTTTTTGTGAAGTTGTGCTCAATGGTTATGGTGACATATATACGGTGCTAAGGAGTTAATACATATACATATATACACGAATGTTTTCAATGGCCAGATGCTGATTATCAACCAAGGATTCCTAAGATTGTTGTGAGGATCCTGGTGAGTCTGGACCTATAGATGCGTCGATGTTTTGACCCTCATGCGCCCCTGTGGGTGGTCCCGGCGGGTCTTTCTCAAGACAAGGAAGGATGACAGTTCAGGTAAACAGACAGAGGACCTTCAGTCTGAAACTTTGTGGCACAATGGCCCGTGGTATCTAAAGTGTAGACAGAGGGGCACGGACGGCTGGTCTCCGTGTTCGCATCAGTCCACGTCCTGCTGAGTGAACGATACCACCCCTGAACTGGTGGGAGAACAGGGCAGGGCAGCTGCCACAAGCACCTTGACAATTCAGTTTTCTGAGGGTATGACTCCCAAGGAAGGGTAGGGAACCCTAGTTGAAGGGGCATAGGGAGGAAGGGAGCACCAGACTCCTGTCCAGCCCGAGGGTACATACCCTGGGTTGTAGGTCCAGGTTCTGGATATCCCCACTGAATTGATGGAAGGGGTGGCTACCACAAGAGCTGAACAGTTTTCTTTTCTGGCAGTATCAGGCCACAGGTAAGGGTGCAGAGGGATGGAGGTGCAGGGGGAGGATGGACTCACCACTGACTGCTGTCCAGCCAAGGGGGACAGACTCTGGACTGGAGGACCAGTTACTGGATACCACCCCCGAACTGGCGGAAGGGTGAGTGGAAAAAGGGTGCTAATTGCTTGGGGCTACCACCCCCCTCTCTGAGAACCCACAGATGACAGAGACCCCTTTCTCGCCTGTGACCTGGCCCTTGACACTGACAGCTGTCAGTGGCCTTTGTTGGTTGCTGTCATTGTGGACAGAGTTTTCCTTGGGTTGGGGACAGAAGTCAGACCCCAAGGGTGGAATGAGCCACATCACTTTGTTGGCCATGCTGATATTGTCTGCATACTGGGATGCATCTGTGAGCAAATTAAGGTTAGGTGCTTCACAAATGGGGTCTACAGGTGAGGGAAAGGAGTCCCCATGGGTTAGCTCAGGGACCCCTATGAGTAGGCAAAGGCAACTAACTGGGTTCAGAGTGACATTGAACTGGCAAGTACCCCTGCAGTAGTAGGCCACTGTCCAGATCCTATCGCTCTAAGCATGGAAGTCCATCAAGGAATTGATCAGGCTACCCTGGCTTTAGGCTGGGGGGGGGTCATGTTTCAAATGTGCTTTCTTGCAGGGTTACCCCAGACATTTTGCCTTCCTCCTCCTATTTTTATGACCTCATGTTTGTTGGATTTTGGACTCTGAGCACCTTACCACTGCTGACCAGTGCTAAAGTGCATGTGCTTGCCCCTCCAAACATTGTAGAATTGGCATCACCCAATTGTCATATTTAAATTACTTGTAAGCCCCTAGTTAAGTGGACTACATTTGCCCAGGACCAGTAACTTAATTGCACTTGTAGGCCTGCAGCACTGCTTGTGCCCTGCTTGTGCTACCCAGCTAAGTAGCCCTCTAACCAATTCTCAGGCCTTCCATTGCAAGGCATATGTGTGTGTGTGTGCAGTGTACTGCCACTTTGACTTGGCATTTAAAACTATTTGCCAAACCTTAAACTCCTCTTTCATTACACATAGGTCATCCCTAAGGTGGAACCTAGGCAGCCCTATGGGCAGGGTGCTATGTAAGTAAAAAGTGGGGCATGCACTTTAATATTTTGCATGTCTTAGTAGTGACAAATAGCCTCTTTCATTTTTCACTACTGTGACAAATACATTAGGAATTCACTGATACACATTTGAATGGCTCAGAAAGAGGTAGCTTGTTCATGTTTGGTATGTTTAGAACTGTAACGATAAATACTCTGTACTGGTGAAGCTGGCTTTCCTATTGATATTTTAGAAATGTCACTTTTAGAAAGTGGACATTTCTGTGTGCATATTAATCTGTGTGCTTTGCAGCCCGCATCAGATACTCGTCTGACCTAGGTGACAGCTACACTTTGTGCATTCCCTCTAGACAGTCACAAACATAGGAAGAGCTGGGTGTGACAGAGGAATCATCTGCATTGATATGCATTCTGATAGCGACCCTGGGCAGGAAGAGGTGGCTCACACATCTGAATAGGCTGTGTTTTGTCCTCACACAAAGGGGTGGCTATCCCCCACAGATGGGGCTGGGTTGACAGAGAGCCTTGTGCACTTCAGAGGGTTCCTTTGAAGTCATCCCCTACATCACAGACACTGTTGTGTATAAGTACTGGGTCTTTTACCCCATCAAATCAGACACTTCTGGATCATGAACTGTACCTAGGCCAGAAGAAATGCTGTGCCGCTAAAGGGCTCAACTGGACTGCCTTTCTGTAAAGACTGCTTTTCTGTTTGTTTCCCTGCTGCTCTCCGGCTCTGCTAAAGGAGAGCTGAACCCTCCCTAACCTCCAAAGTGATCTCCAAGTGCTTACTAGCTTGTCTCCTGTTTTCTGAAGTCTCAGAACACAAGACAACTTACTGCTATTCTGCTGGTGCTAATGGTTTTGCCTTCTATGAGACCTACCCTTGCATGAGGTGCCTCTCCAGTTCTGAACCTCAAACGTAAGTGCCACAAGTGTGTTGCTACAAGCACATCTCCTTCCTACATGAAGTAGAACCAGTGCATTGACTCGGTTGCTGGAGTAAAATCAGCGCATCGCATCAGATCTAGCGCTTTTCACTTCATATAGATGCATCAAACAATATGTTGTGCTGCTGCAGCTTGGTGAGATTGATGTGTCCTCATGACTGCATGGCAGAGTCTGGTGTATACCTCAATGCCTCTTGACGCCAGCACCCTTTCTTCGGAATTGGCACCTCGGCTTCAGAGAGTGGAGAAGATTGACGCATCCTGCGCCTGTAGGTCTCAACATTGACACATCTCTTTGCTTATGAAGCCTGTAGCTGGCATTCCATTGTGGTCGGCCTGAACTTTGACTTTGCTCTGGTCCAGCAAGTCCTAAAGTAACCTTTTAGCGCTACTTTCTTCTAAGCGCTTTACCGCATTTTGCTTGTAATATAATACTCTATTTTTATAACCCTATGTGGATTTTTTTTGTGGTGTATTCATTTTGTTACTGTGTAAGTCTGTTGCACAATTACTTTACACGTTGCAACGTTGGATAAGCCTGACTGCTCTGTGCCAAGCTACTAGAGAGTGAGTACAGGTTATCTTTTAGTGGGTATCTAGCTTAATCTCACTAGAGTGCTGGTCCCTGCATGGTTTGAATGAATACTCAGCCAACCAGGAATTCCACTTCTAACTGTCAATATCAGCAGATTGTTATCGTTTTGGTAGTCGAGTGCTGTAGGCCTCATTATATTGTGCATGTTTAATTTCTATTTACAATATACTGAATATATGTGTTTTCTGAATCGTTTATGTGTTGCTTGGGCGGTATTTTGCTTTTTCTCTTACATGTGTTTCATTTGTGTCTTGATTTTTTTAAATACTTTTTTCAACTAATTAAATCTGGCTATATTTTAACCAAAATAATTTTTAATTTCCTTGATTTTACTGAGTCCTTGGAACTTTTTCTTATATTTTGATTTTTTAGGTTTTTGATGGCGCAGGAGCATTATTTAAATTTTCTTGGATCTGTTATCTTAGTGTGTAGATTATTTATATTTTTGAATATGTTTGCCATTTGTGCTTCTGTTTTGATTTTATGTCTAGTTCAGTGACTTCAATTATGGAACTGTCACATACTATTTATTTAATTTTTTAATCTGTGTGAAATGTTATTATGTTATAAAGTTGTTTTTATGGTTTTATTATTTTATAGTGCATTTAAGTATTGAAGTTGCATTATTTGTATTGTGATTTTGAAACAAAGTTATTTGTGTTGGCTTAGTGTTTATTTATTTATCAGTATTTATTTTAAAAGATTTTACTTTTCAGAATGAATAGATTTAGGGCCTGATTACGAGTTTGGCAGTCTGACCGCCTGAACCCCGCGGCTGCAGATTCTAGAAGACCGCTGTATTACAAATTGACTGCGGTGTGGCTGTGGAGGTCTGGATGGCGTTGGGAATTATTTTCCATATTTATGGAGGCCTGTGTGAGCATTTCACCTGCATATATATAAAATGCACACATATGCATGATACATGTGGAAAACTACCACCTACCCATTGCCGGAGTCCGGCCCATAGGTGGGCAATCCAGGTAATCTGTATATGGTACAAAAAGGACTTACCAGTAGATTTCTGCAAACAGGGTCATAGTATTTGGGATGAAGATGCTGCTGTGAAGGGGGGACCTGGAGAAAGGGATCTACTTTAAACTCCTCAGTACTGCCTTATGGAAGCTGCTTTTCCCGAACCGCAGCCATGGTGGTCTGCGGATAGAGGGCGGTTCGACTGCATTATTTATTAGGGCATTATGCAATCTTGTAATATGGCGGTTGACCGCCGAGCTAGCAGAGGTAGGACCCGAACGCGGGTACGACGTACAAAATGCCGAACTCCTAATCAGACCCTATATGTAAAGTTTAGTAAATATTTCAGACTGCTTTGCAATCATTGCTTTGATACGATTTATACATGGATTTTGAAAATAGGTTTATTTAGTTTTTTAATAATAATATATCTTTTTTCGCAGTCGCCTTTTCTTCTCATGTGTGGCAGATTCTTTTTTGTTTAGTAAAGAATTATTGTTGTTTATTTTACTTTCATTTCACTGGTTGAATTCCTTACTGTTTGAAATTGTTTGTCTTGACCATATTTGGCAAAATCAGGCTAACGTGTTTATGTGTTATATAAATCCATTTTCTCTCGCTGTTTCAGCTGTTGCTGAGAATAAAGACTTCTTTATTTTAAATGTTTCAACCATAGTTAATATACATTTGAATATATTTAACTAACAATATTTTATCAGTTGTATGTCTTATTTTACTTATTAGAAATCCATTTTTGTATATTATTCTAGTTTATTGGAATTAATATTATTTTATTTAATTAGCAACAATATTTTACATGTATTTCATGTGTTTGAATGTGGTTGTGCTAGCTAGTGTATTTTTCTATATTTAGATGTTTCAGATGTTTTTTAGAATGATACTTTTGCATTTGTTGTTAATGCTTTTAATTTTTAAATATAGGGACCTCTGTATTAACGTAAGCAATATTTTTATGGTAATCTTTGTGTCATCTGGTAATATTTTCATAGATATTCTGTCAAAGAAGAATGGTATCCTGGCCGTATGGTACTAACTATTGGCTCATTTAATATTGCTGTGAAAAAAACATTCATCAACAATACACGCACCAAGATTCATAGCTGCTAAGTAGATTGATGGCATGTGCATTCCTTCAGGCCATCCTGCCATTTCTTTTTAGCAAGTATAAAGATGCATTCTGGGGGTTGCAGTTTGACTTTTAACACTGCAAGATAAACTAGATACATTTGACAAGAAGAATTAAAATCAGTATAAATGAGGAAAACAACTCTATCTATAATACCTCTTTAACTGGCCCAGATGCAATTCCTCTTTATAACATGTCATGAAAAGTTCTGTTTTAAGGGGTTTTCACTAAATCAGAATACAGCTCTGCTGTCAAGAAAGGGGTTCAGTGTCTTCCAAAGTTTAGGCAATGCACTCTTTGGAATGTTATATTGATGGTTTGGATTTGAGGAAGCTGTGATTTAGATATTAGAAATATCTCTCACTCTAGTCCATTGTAGTACATATCTAGGCTTCCCCACTGACCAAAGCGAACTATGATACTTGATACCCGTATCTTTAATGTGACTAAAACTGCTTTATTCCAGGTACACGTTCCTGGGCCTGAGCTCTCTGTGCCTCCTCTGACCTCAGGACCACAGTAGAAGTAAAAGTACTGGTGTTTATATCATCTAAACACCAGAAATGCCTACCAGCTGGCCTCCTCAGAGTACCATAGGCAACCTCAAGAACATCCTTCACGCCACAGCTAGAGTATTTAAAGGTGCAAAAAGGTATCAGTCTAAACGTAAAGCAGCTTAACTGGCTCAGTTTAGAGACTAAAGTTACTGAAACATCACCCACAAAATACAGAACTTGACTTCACACATCGATCTAACATTACATCTGAAAGGCAGCAGAAGGGAGAAAGAAAAGAGAAATAAACAGCCTACTTCTGAAAATAATAAAAGCAGGAAAAACTGAAACTCTGAAACAAGCATACTCCAGTCTTCTTCCATGGCTAAGAAAGAAAATATCCAAAGGTATCACACTTAAGATTAACCTGCTCTGCTTCTGGAAAAGTCCTAAACACGCACTTTAAAAAATGTTAAATGGTGCATTACCTACCAGGTACATTTTCATCTCTCCCCTAGATTGTTGATGTTTTATCTTCACTCTCTTTGTAATGTTTATCTGCTAGTAATTGGAAAGAGCTTTCCTACCCATGTGTCTATGTCTGTGCCATGAAAATGCTTTATAATTGGAATAATATCTTGCATCTTAAGCTTGGTTCAGACCTCCATCGGGAGCCTCTGGATCACTGTAGGTCATATTTGAGATGGTTATTGTAAACAGTGCGGTCTAAATTGAAGACCATCAGTATCCACCTCAAATGATGGCTGCAAACCTTGTCAGGTTAAAACACTAAAGTCACTAAATCAACCTGGACTCAAACTTATGGTAGTTATGCTACAGTATAGACAAGGCTTAACTTAAAAACAAAGTGTAACATATGTATGCAGTACTCAAACAGTGATAAAGTTGAAAAACAATGCAAGACAACATCCTGAACTGAACAAGTAAAAAAAAAAAAAAAGAACATTTTAGTAAATAAAACCCAATAGGGGCGCAGAAGTTAGGATTTTTTAAAGGTTAAGTCTGAAAGTAGCACTAAAACGCATTAAGTACCAACAGCAGTCATTTGGTTGCACTTGAACAGTACCTAGGTATTATTTAAGGTAAACTGCGATGAAGCAGAGGTCGGATGTAAAAACCTGTTTTGGAAGGGTAGAAAGTCGATCCCATGGGGGTCGTTTGTAGGAACCCTGGACCAATTCCTTACCAGGGCCTCCTCTTTGCTGGCACACCAAATAGATATTACTGAAAGGAGGCTATCTCTGGATCCACTCTTTGATAAACAGTCATCCTTGGGCTGTTTGGCGCAGGCACCATCGCCCAACCGGCAAGGAAGCGCTGATACTGATTCTGTGGCTGGGGGCAACGTGGGCTGTCATCAGGTACAACTAGAATTGAGACCTCCAGATTCCCCGGTGAACGTGGATGTTATATCCCTTGTCCAATGTGCCTCTGCCCAAAAACAGGACCCTTTGGGCCCGTCTACCCTGAGATTGCAAACTCGATCTGCCAGTAGCTCAAAAACGGGCATCGAAGCCCCTGCAACAGTCTCCAAACGAAAGCGTGGAGGTGCTTCTGTAAACAAGAGGAAAGCCAAAATCCAGAAATGCAACAAGGGGGAAGGACAATTGACAACAATTATGGACAGTCCAGTTTCCTCCAAGCAGAATGAACAAGTGCCTACGATTTTATCATCCCCTGATGTTGTAGGTTTTACGGAACATGGTGAGGATTTCTGGGTTAAATTGGAAAACATCTTTACAAAGTCCTGTCTTCCCCTACACGATAGACTCAATGCTATTGAAAACAGACTGTTACGCCTAGAACAACTGCATGTAGCTGCTCCCGGGGAGGGGGCTGGTTCTGGAGTAATAGATGTTAACGCCATTATAGAAAGGCCGTCAGGGCTTGTTAATGTAGCCAGCCATTATACCGTGTTCCCTGAAACAAATAATCTGCCAGCATGACTCCCCAAAGTGTGCTGGGAGGGGACCTAATAGTTCAATCGGGTAAGGGCACTACAAATTATAATAACTCAGAAAGGGACCGAGCCAATGAAAATGAGGGGGGAAGAGGGGTATCAAATTCACAGGGCCTGCCCATTAAGAATATTTCTCGCGATGTTCGAGTAAATAAACAAAAATGTTTAGATCTCCCCCCGAGTCTGTCCTGTATGTAATAGTTCTTGTTGGGGTTCCAGCTCTGGAGCAGGGGAAACGGGAGGACTATGGGGACCTCAGGCATAAAGGCATCCACTGGCTGAACTCCAATAGGCCACTTCCCTTGCACGCATCCAGTGAAATTCTTTTTGCTCGACATGTGGACTGAGTGGGGCAATGGGCTAAAAGTACAAGGGGAGACTGTGCAGTAATTAATTTCAGGAACAGTTGGGTGGTGGACTATATTTGTAACTATGTCCCGGACTGTTCTGGAACACAAATCCAATCTCTCCCCCTAACCTATTTCTATCCGACCACGACTGGTCCTAGAGGGGGACACCAATGGGGGGATAGTGATACTTCGGGCTCTAGGGTCCAGGTTGCACAAGTCGCCCGGATGGGAGGTAACATCTATACCTCCAGTAGTGACTTGTTTCACTTGAGCAATAGATTCAGTGTTCTAGATCAATTAGACTGATGATTAGACCAGTTGCCTATCCCAACCGTCCCTTTATGCTGCGCAGGACAGACCCATAGTCCGAATTGGCCCTAAGACTTATGTACTCTTCACCAATGTACCCAGGCCCCAGATGGGCCAGTTACTTAGCGAGGTTACGAGGCCCATGGGCAGAGAGGGCAGTGGAACCAACACGCTGGATGCTGTACCTAGAACTCCTTATTTAGCGACCCAGAAGGATGCCAGTTGTGCTGTTTCTCTGGTGGAGGAAGGGAGGATTCACGAGGGGGAGACACAGGAGCTGGGACCAAATCCTAGTGGGAATAATATTGTGAACCCTCTTACCCGGGACGAATGTCCCAATTTAGTTCAATCTGTAATTGAGGTGCGGGAGCCAAAAGAATCTATTAAAATTCTCTTGTGGAATGTTACCGGGATTAAACATAAACTGTCCTGTCCAGACTGGGGAGCGTTTGTGGAGAAAAGTGATGTTTGTCGATTTCAGGACTCATGGGCGTTAGGAGATATTCAGAGGAGAGGGTACTCCACCTTCAGCATATCGGCAACAACGAAGGGCAGGGGCAGACCCTCAGGGGGACTTTGCATCTGGGTGGGTACTCACCTGGGTGCTAAGGCAGTACAGACCCCTACTGGCTCTCTTGACGTGCAGTGTGTCCTCCTAACACTTCCAGAAAATAGACAAACTAAACTTATAAACATCTATTCACGACCAACTCCAAGTGGGAAGGTGTCTGGAGCAATTGACCAACTCATACGCTTGAGGGTACGATTTACGTGCCGCGCTGCTTTACCTCAGACCTAGTTAGTGAAAGCATTTTCACTGCAGGGGGTACGATCTATGTGCCGTGTTGCTTTGCATCAGACCTATTTAGTTGTAGTATTGTAACCACAGGGGGTACGATTTAGGTGCCTGCACTGTGTTTTGGTTTTAAGTTTCACTTCACTTACCTTTTTAACTATTTGCATCTGCCTCATACTCCCCGTTCCACCCCGAGCTTTGCTCTTTTGATGTGGAGGGAGTTTCTTCCTGTCACTTGCTCTGCCTGTTTTCACACTTCCGGCAGACGGGGGGAGTGGTCTAGTTGCCATCCCACTTCTACCCTTCATTACCAATGTGCTGGGCGTTGCACAGCGGACGAACGCAGCGGGCGCGCCGAAGGCGCGCCTAAGGCAAGCCCGTCTGCGCCCATCCGCGCCTGTACGTCGCCTATCGCCAGGACCCTTGGCCAACTTCAGTCCGGCCCTATTTGTTATGGTAAGGACGAACTTATGGCACTTAAAATTGGTTCTGCTTCCTGTTTGGCTTATCCCCCGAATTTAGGGGATGCCCCGTGGGACTACCCTGTTTGTGATACTTTCTCTATCCCGGGCCCTGCCCTGCCTAACTACGTTCATCTTATGAAGCCCAAGACTCAGCTGAAACTCTTACAACTTAATGTTAGATCATTGGCAAAACACCATGCCGAAATACATGATCTTATCTCAGATGAACGTCCGGATATATTTTTCTTGTGTGAAACGTGGCTAAAAGATGACATGGAAGCGATATCGAACCTGGCGTTACCTTCAGGATATTCCATGTGCACTCTTAATAGAGACTCCAGGGGAGGTGGCCTAACGGCTGTCTTCAAATCTCAGTACACTTGCCTATTTAACAAAGTAAACGTTGCAGAATGTGAAGCGGCGCATTTTCAGGTGTCAGTTAGCCCACAATGTACTTAATCAGGCCTCTTAGTATATCGTCCTCCTGGTCCGGCTACTAAGTTTAAAGAAGCGCTCCCAGACATTGTTAGCGTGCTGGCTGCCGGTTCAGCAAACTTTAGTATCTGTGGAGATCTTAATCTCCATCTGGATCTCAATCAGAACAATGCCATTTGCAGTTTTATTTCAGATCTAGCTGCTCTCCAGCTGGACCAACTAGTTTCCGGATCCACGCACTCGGCGGGGCACCTGCTAGACCCTCTATTTTCCAATCTTCAATCGGTAATTATGGAACCGCCTATTCCCATGGGCTGGACTGACCACTTCCTGGTCAAATGGTCCATCCCGCTCTTGGAGTGCTCCAATTCTGGGACTCCAAGATCGGTTTTTAAGCGCCCCTGGCATAAATTGAAGCTGGATGATTTTCACCATTTTCTCAGCGCCAATCCTCCAGATAATGGATTAGATTACAATCTGTTCTGTGACTGGATCCTGCGAGGTCTAGATACCCTAATTCCAGCTAAATGGACAAAAGGGAGTATTTCTACCACCAGCCCTTGGTATAACGATTCCTTAACCATCCTGAGGAAAGCGTGCAAACAGGCAGAATGTGACTGAAGGAAAGATTATGCTCCTGATAAAAAAAGGTACTACCAGACGAAAATCAAACATTATGTTATGTTATGTTATGGTATGTTGTATGTTGTTTTATATAGCACACAGTAATATAAAAACAGATCAAGGAAACAGAAAAACAGGGTAGGTAGGCTAAATGGCAAAAAGCCAGGTTTTAAGGCCCTTTCTAAAGGTAAGCAAACTAGTGGCGCCACGCAACGCCAAGGGCAGAGTATTCCACAGCTGTGGCGCCAGCAGGCTAAAGGAGCGGCCTCCGATGCGAGCCTTTTTTACCCGCGGAACCACCGCAAGAAACAGAGATTCAGATCTTAAAGATCGAGCCGGGCGGTAAAAGGCAAGTCTCCTCTGGAGATACTTTGCTCCCACCGCATGAAGAGCCTTGTAGGCCAAGGTCAAGGCCTTGAAAGCTATCCGCTTCCGGATAGGCAGCCAATGGAGCGACTGCAGAAGGCCAGCAGCACTGGCTCGCCTATTTAGGCCGTAAATGGCCCTCGCGGCCGAGTTCTGGACGACTTGCAGCCGCTGCAATAGGTATTCCGGCAGGCCCAAATAAACGACGTTGGAATAATCCAGTCTTGAGCCACTCATGGCCTGCATTGTCATCTTTCTGTGCTCCTCCAAAAGTAGAGGCAAGAACTTCTGGAGCATCTTGAGGAGGCCAAAACATGTTCTCGTTAGACCAAGGATCTGAGATCTTAACGTCAGACCCTTGTCCATCTTGATCCCCAAGTTTTAAGCCAGCTGGGACGAACAAGACGGAGGGAACCTATTAGCAGGCCACCATGTCTGCCAATCCGGATCCGATGGACAGCCGAAGAAGAGTACCTCAGATTTATCTGAGTTGCACTTGAGGCTGTTCAGCTGGAACCATTTAAAAACAGCCCCAAGGCAATCCCGGATACTCTCTCCATCAAAATCCCCTCCTTTCTTACACGAAAAAGAGGAGCTGGGTGTCATCGGCGTAAGATACGATCTGGGCCCCAAAAGACTCCGCCAATTATCATGGAGCAATCTGTAAAGCACGTGCTGCCCACTACGCCATGGAGATTAGCTCAAGTCCCCTTCCCACCAAATGTACCTTTAAAATTCTTAAAGATCTTAGGACCAGGAAAATGGATACGCCTGTATCATCCACGCATCACTGCGATGACTTGGTGACCTTTTTTGTCAACAAAGTGCGTACCATCTATCTTTCCTTTCCTGATCTTATTACCTCTCCGGTCTTTGTGAGGCCTAGCTGGGGAACTAAGGTCTATCTGGCATCTATTCCGTCCCTTTCTGAGGCTGAATTTACCCGGCTAAGTGGTAACATTAGGTCGGGCTCCCCTTTTGACCCCCTGCAGCCTTCACAATTTAAGGAATCCCTTTCCTTCTTTAGGGAACCTCTCCACAAAATAATTAACTTGTCCTTGTCATCTGGGACCGTTCCTGTTTCTTGGAAGCAAGCTTGGGTTTCTCCCATCCTGAAAAAACCTAATCTGGAGCCCACAAAACCAGAGAGTTTCCGGCCTATATCCCTCCTTTCTTGGGTAGCCAAAATCACGGAAGCACATGTCAAAAATGTGCTTACTCAGTATGTGTACTTCCATAACATCCTGGACCCTTCTCAGAATGTGTTGTGTCCCGGCCATAGCACGGAAACTGCCCTTTTGGCCACTACTGAGCACCTGCGATTTCTTATGGACAAGGGTCAAAGTGCGGCGCTGCTTTTGTTAGATCTCAACGCCGCCTTTGATACGGTGTCCCATGTCATTCTACTCCGAAGGCTTGAGGAGGCAGGGATAGAGGGCTCAGACTTGGACTGGCTTCGCTCCTTCCTGGCCAACAGATCTTTCCGAGTCTCGGTTCCCCCTTTTTCCTCCCAGATCCATACTATTGATCAGGAGGTGCCTCAGGGCTCGGCCTTGAGTCCACTGCTCTTCAACTTATACGTCCAGCCACTAGCCGCGGTCGCCAAGCTGTGGGACCTCACGTTGGTCACCTATGACGACGATACGCAGCTGATGATTACCTTGGCGGACGGTTCCCCCCCTCTGCCTCCAGATTTAAAGATGGTATGACTGCGGTAGCTGATTGGATGGCTGCCAACTGTCTACAGCTAAATGCTGGGAAAATGGAGGTTCTGCTGGTAGGTAAGAATGTGGATCTGTGGAACGAGCAGTTGGCTTTCTTCAGGACCAGTTATAATAGTATTGCTGCTGCTACAATTGTGAAGTAATAAAAATTATATTCAAAACCAGTATTCCTGTGTCTTCTTTATCAGGTAATACACAAGGTATCCTTCAAAGTAGGATAGCCCTGCCTCACCTCAACCTGGCTGGCTGCTCAGGAAGGAGGCCCCGCACTATCCGTCGGTACCTCTGTCCCCATAGAGTGCGCCTCGGGGATACCTTGTGTATTACCTGATAAAGAAGACACAGGAATACTGGTTTTGTATATAATTTTATTACTTCACAATTGTAGCAGCAGCAATACTATTATAACTGGTCCTGAAGAAAGCCAACGATACAGGGATCTGATCAGATGGCTGAAACATGTTGACCTCAATGTGACAGTGGTTATAAATCCATACCACTGTGTTGCTCTATGTTTTAACTCTGCCAGGTAGAGCACCAAAATAAATTGAATATTAGTGCATCTACTCTAGACAGTTTTAACCTCACCTTGTCATATATATTTTTTCACACGGCGCTGCAACCTCATGACACCCATCATCCTCACATATGGGAATTAGTATCCATCCTTCCATCTTAAAATAAAACATCTCTGAGCTCCTTCTTTAATAACGTGAAGTTGCAGCTCCCAGTGCTGACTAGGTTTTCTGTACTGGTAAGGAGGACCCATATGATGAAGCATGTCACCCTTGGGTGAGTGAGGGTTCTATTCCTTAAGGGATGATTCCCCTTATTGATTGTCACTGTTAGTTTTTGAGAGGAGGCTACCACTCAGCATCAATGGTTATACTAATGCTCTAGACAAGACTCAAGGTGACTTATGTGTTTATGAAGTTTATAGGGGAATTTTCACTTCGTGGTCTTTAAACTTGTTCCCTTGGACCCCCAATCTACGGTAGTTTTTGCAATATTCTGTTTTAACCATAATCCATCTGTTCGATAATGAATTTAATGTTTAATCAGGTCTTATTTTTCTGTATTGAGCTATTATCCTAAATGTGTAAATATATATTATTCTATTTTAAGTGGAGCACATATTTAGTATTTTAATATTTGTAATGTATGTATTCTATTATGCACTTTTATGGTCCACTGTGACCAAAATAAAGTTATCTAACGAAAAACCTGTTTTGACCCAGTTAGAAGTTTTACTTCTGTAATGGAAGTTAAAAATTCTCAGCAGGGCTACACAGGAGTCTGTGGATGAATGGGGCTCCATGTCATAAGAAAGCCATTGGATGAGGCCCCGTGAAGCTACTGATTTTTGAGGGGAAAGCTCTGAGCATAAAATGTTTCAATTCCTCTCCCAGAGAAGGTCTCTGACAGTCCAGATACTTTTTGGAGTTAAACAGGGTCTAATTTGTCAGGATTTGGCAAAACCACTGCAATATGACACCAGCCAACAGTCCATTACGTTAGGGACAGCAGCATCCATCGAAGGTCCAATTGGAGCTGGTCAGCTGGAAAATTTCAGGAAAGGACACTTGTAGCTTTGTTGCGTCTCTGTAGCTGGAACATGACATCAGGTTTATGACCCTAGAAGTCCACTTCTTTATCATGGGTGTAGGGGAGCAGGTCGGGTCTTCAGGCTCTTCTCACATAACAGACAGCAAATCCAGTCCAGTTCCGTTCTGCCACAGGTCCAGAGAGTATTCTGAGGAGGTTTCTGTGAGTGCCACCTTTATTTATGGCTGGAACCAGGCTGTGGGGGGACTCCTGGCCCACTCCTTAACTAATACAGTAAAAGCTACCAGGGGCAACCATACCCACTATTGGAGCACTTCCTGAATGTGCTACAGTAAACAATGCCAATATTGGCCTAAAACCAATATGGCAGAACCTTCCTACTGTTGTGCAGAGATCACGTGCCCAACCAAAAGGTGTGGCCAAGGAAATGGGCAACCCATCCTCTATTGTCACACTAAACTTGTTCTGGGGTTAGCTCCTCTCTCACTGGGCCAGATGCCAGACTTGGGCAGGCCCAGATGTTAGCAACATCTGCTTGTGAGATAGCAGGCCTCTTTGAAGTTAAGTAAGCTCCAGTGCACAGCCCAGATGGTCAGCATGCCAGAGGAACAGAACACATTCACACATCTAAAGCCTTTGAAACAGCTCAGTGAACAAGTTCACACCTTATCAAAGGGGCTATTCTGTTCCTGGGTGACAAATGGAAGCTCATGCCAATGGGCTTCTAGAGGCTTTCGGGGGGAAACAGATGTGTTTCTAAAAAGAACCCATACTTAAATATAATTACAAATATGACTTTAACAATGAATTGGGTTGTCATAAATATTTTAAAAGGCTCATGAATCAACTTGGTAGCTGTTTCCTAGGAAAATGTAAGATCATTTAGTTTTAATATGGCATCCCAATGCTTTGCTACGGATATGCCAACCGTACTACAGTGGAAATAGCTTTCTCACTGTAAAGATAAGTTTAACATTAAACTTCTACATGTCCTACTTTTACATGCAATGCACTGGGCAGATGTTGTAGGGTACTGACTAATAGGTTACTGTAGGGAAGAAACACCGGTGGTGGCAGTAGGTGTACCACAATAGTTAATTTATTACAGAGGTACACAGAGAGATGTTCCATCCAAAAAGGCTACCAACTGATAACTCACATATTGACATTCTAATCTTAGAAATCATCTCAGAATAGGGTTCTACATTCCACATTCAGGGTCTTTACAAACTAAGCCTTACACTAAGGGTTGCCAACACAATAAAGTCACTATGATTCCCCATTCCGCCAATACTAAACATAGACATAAAAGGAATATATACAGAAAAGTTGTTCAATATACATATCCAAACACAATCCTTCATAAAACTAGGACGCACCACCACTCTTTTACTTCTCTTTAGATCAGGGCAAAGCATATTGTCCCGTTCAGGAATGCAGTGACCAGAGGAACTGGAAGAAGTGGCAGCAATCCTGCTTAGATTCCACATACGGTTGTCCTGCAGTTGAACTGCATTACAAAACAGCTTGACAACCTTGTATGGTGAGGAAAACTATGTGATGCCACATTTTTGGGGATATTTAACCTTCACTGTATCCCCTCCCTTCACCTTAGTTATTGAGGTAGCATGTCTAACATCAAAATAATACATTTTTCTTTTCATTACTTTCAGGTTTTGAGCTCCTTCCCACTCTCTATCACCTGCAGAAATAACAACATTGTTACGATTCATCCAACTAGGACACAACAGCTGAACAACTTGAAAGGTATTCTTTTAGTGGTTGAATGAGGTGTACATCTATAAAGCTTCACTCTCTGCACAATCACACCCAGCCAAACCTTGTTCTGTGACCTGGCTATCTGAATGGACTCTTTTAACACCCTGTTAAACCTCTCTATCTTAATGTCAGTTTTGGGATGATAGAGAGCAAATTTCTTGGGTTTGATTCCAAGTGATGACAAAAATCCCTCATTTCCTTTGAGACTAGCTCAACCCCGTTTTCTATTAAATGCATTCAAGAAGCCATTACCTGCAAAAAACATCATCAGGAAAGGCAACAACTTTGGAGGTTTCAATGTTTTGTGTGATACAAATCTCTGACCTCCTAGAAAACATATCCATCAAAACATGGACATAGTACTAGCGGAACCTACATGCCACGGGTCCTAACATATCCAAAGAGATCTCTTGCCAGGCCCTCATTGGAGTTTCTCTCATGACCATGCATCGAATTCTGGTCTTGCACACTGTGTGGCTGGTGCAACATTCCTCAAACTCCCTCATGGCTCTTTCTACTTGTGTGTCAATACACAGCCAACAAAAGTACCACCTAACCCTCTCTTTCATTTTGGAAATTACCTGATGGCCTTAGTGCTCTAACAGCACAAGTTTCTACCTGAGCACCCTGGGCGGTACTAGCTTTGTACCCCTCTAAAGAAGTTCATCACAAATAGACAGTTCATCTTTTAGATTCCAATACATCCTCCTTTTAATTTGTTTTTCTATGACCACCCATCAGAGGTTATCTGAATATCATGTAGTAGAACAACATCATCAGTTAACAAATTCTTTCACCAACAGCACCTTCAGTGATTTGACACAGACACAATAAAGTCACTATGATACCACAGACACTTTCTAGGTTTAAGTTTTATCAGCTGAGTGCTTGGTTTGAAAGAACTCACGGGTGGACTGAGATTGAGTCAAACTCGGTGGAAAAGGATCTCCAGGAACTCAAGGAAAGAAAGAAGGAGGTATCATGTTGGTATCAGTTTCTCATGAATGCTGCAGAGGAAAGCAAGAAGCTCTTCACTTTGTCTGAGATTGATACTTGCCAGGCGTGGAGTTGGAAGAATGAGAATTTTTTACTCTGTGATTAAATCACCTGCAATAATGAGAAACCACTTCTTCACCCTACACAGAGCTTACTGGACCCCACTGAAGCTGGCCAAGGTAAGAGGAGATGAGGATTCAGGCTGTAGGTGGTGTGGAGTCAGGGAGGTGGATGATGTTCATTTGTTTGCTAGCTGTCCAACCTTGGAAGGTTTTTGGCCAAGTGTGGGTAAGACAATTTCAGACATCTTAGTAAAGAATGGGAAGGTAAACCCTCCTTGATTATGTTTGGTAGGGTGCCGCGTACGTCCTTCAAAATCACAAAGTAAGGTGATATTTTACTTGATTCTCCTAGAAATGAGGAGGTATGCAAAAAGGGATGTCAACCCTCACCCCCAACTTGGTATGACTGGTGAAAGTCAGTGAGGTATTTCAGGGAACTTGACAATACGAGTAATAAGAGTAAGAATGAGGTAGATGATGAGGCATTTTGGAATTTGTCTGAAATTTGCTGATGACTATCATGTCCAATGATTATACCCCTTGATCAGTTTTGGTCAGGGAGTCACCAGTAATGTATTTTGGTCCATGAATTTGACTGAAGTTGACCTCGACATAAACAGAAGATGCAGTTTAGATCAAGAGGCTGCTTACTTGAGGTGATATGAGGACATAAAAAAATTAAATTAAATTAAAACCATGCACCGTGCCTTATGGGGAGTAGGGCTCACATAGGGGTGAGATTAATATTAAAAAGGAAGTTGTAGGCCGGTTAAAAGAGGTTACTTTGACGGGTAAAATTTGCATTTAAAACCTTTACAGATAAGGTGTTTTTTGGAAGGACTGCAGTCTGCCTCTGAAGTTTGCGGCACAATTGGTGCTGTATTCCACTGGTGATGTTTAATTTGTAGGCACTGGGTACACTATGTGCACTATATCTTAGGGACTTATAGGTAAATTACATATGCCAGTAAGAGGTATACTAATTTCATCATCTTGAATGGGGGAGCACAGGCACTTTACAGCTGGTGAGCTGGGGTAAAGTGTGCAGTTCTACAGCCAGCAAAATCAGGCAATGCAAAAAATGTATCTGAGAAATAGCACTAAATGCAAGAGAAAGTGAACAGCAGTGCAAGCAGTCACTCACACTCGCGAAATGTTCCCTTTGGTTAGGATTATCCCCAACGTACTCCCAGCATATAGTGCTAGTTTCTTATCACAAAATGCACTCATGCATCCAAAATAGATCAAATGATGCATTTTGTACTAAGAAAATGGTGCCAAATGCAACAGAACATAAACAACTGTGTGAGCATCCGCTCTTGCTTGCTAAATGTGCTTAGGATTTTTCCTCAAAAATACTTATGCAAGCGGGCTGAATCATGTTATCATCGTTAATTCTACGTCAATGTTTAATCCAAAATTACTCTGATTACACAGGTGTAATTAAAGTTACTGTCATGCCTATTAATGTGTACATTGGCGCAAGGCACCAGGAGGGTGAAAAAATGAGCTATATGTTAGTAGACATGGTGAATTTTTTCTCTCCATTTGATGTAAGTCAGTGCAATACCTTTGGTTGATAAATCTAGGCTCTAGCATGTTACTTCAGAGTGCTGTCTCCTTCCTCCTCACATTTGCTCTTCCGATCATAAATCCTACATAATTATTTTTCAATGTTTTAATAATGAAGTGTTGTAAATTTTAGAAAGAGTGCATTTGATAACAAAACACATACCTTTGGAGGCTTGAGAATCTCGCTATAAATCAGGGTGTCATCATCCACCATTTCCTCTTTATCGCCCATACCATTATTGCCATTTTTTGTCCTGTGTAAAAATATTGTCAATAAATTAGCTTGCCTCATGTATAGCAGACTCCAAGCTTGATTTACAGTTAGGTGGCAACAGAATATCCTTAGATATGTGGAGGAAATGCTAAATCTTGAGGAGAATCCAAAACCGGATCTTTCTTCTCTAGTCTAACTCTAAGGCAAAGGAAATTCCACAATTATATTGCCTTTTGATGGAACCATTCTACTGGACATTGGAAGAGGTTCCATTACAACTCATTGCAAAAACAGGCTCTCTAGAGTAAAGCTTAAAGCTTTGGTTGATAAATGTAAGAACACACATGGTTAAAGATTTCACTAAAGCAGTCTGGATAGTCATTTGCTTGAGGTTTGAAATGGACCTCACCTTCTGACTCTTCGAAGAAAGAGCCAGCCCAACAAGGAAATCCCAGCCACAGCGAAGATACCAGCCAGTCCTCCTCCAATCATTGGCATGATAGAAGGTGCTTGAGGATCCACAGCTGAAAAACGTGAAGAACAAGTTATCTGTATTTTATGACACGAGTAACAGCCTGTCTCTAGAACCTGTGTAAGTACCCATACATCCAGCTCATATATATATATGTATATATATATATATATATATATATATATATATATATATATATATATATATATATATATATATATATATATATATATATATTCAATGAAAAAAACATAGGTTATAGGCCATATATAGTTAGGAATTAGCATTTACAAAACCTTATTTTACTCGCATAAAACCATTGAAATTCCATATATAGTTAGAAGCGCTAACTATATATCGCGCACCCGCAATCCACTGCTGATGATGTCACATATTACATCATTCATGACATGGTCAGTGACATCACTGATGACATCACTGATCACAACATCCAGTGACTGTATGTTTCTGTAAAGTTAAAATATGTCTTACATATTGAAGAATGAGTGGATGTATAAGTGTCTGGATGAAGAATTTAGTAGGTGCATGACTGACTGTATGAGTGAGTGATTAAATGTGTCTCACTGAGTACATGGGTTAGTGACTAAACTGTCTTAATTCGTGCATCAGTATGTTTGTTGTTGTGTAAGCTGCTGCATGTGTTGATCAGTAGCTATAAGAGTGGCCATATGGGTTATTGATTGGTTGCCCAAGTATTTGAATGGGAGGCTGAGTGTGTGTGTGGGTGGCTGGGAGGTGCGTGACTCTGTGCATAGATGTGTAAGCAGTTGATTCACTAGGAGTATGAGTTCAAGAGTGCATGTGGAAACAGCTATATGGGCGGTTGACTGTGCATGGGTGTGTTGGTGAGTGAATGGATTTCTCATTGCTACATGTGCAAGTAAGTACGTATGTAAAACACAATACATGTGAGAGTTGAGATATATAAATAACTGAACATAAGAGCCAGTGAATGTGTGAGTGGCTGTATCGATCACTGTGAGCTTGTATCAGGGATTATATAAGAGAGTAAATATGTGTTATTATATGTTTGAATAAGTAAGATGTGTATAACTGTATAGTTGAGGAAATGGAGGTGTGATTGATTCTTTGCATGACTGACTAGGTGTGTGAGTAACTCCATGGATGAGTGACAGTCTGTGAGTGTCTGTTTATACTGAGTGTATGTAAGGTTATATTAGAGTCTGAAGAGGTTCATTGTATTATCACATGAGTGATGTGATCAGTGATGACAAATGAGATGTCATCAGTGATGTCATTTGAGTTGTCATCAGTGATGTCATCAGTGATGTCATTTGAGATGTCATCATTGATATCATTTGAGTTGTCATCAGTGATGTCATTTGAGATGTCATCAGTGATGTCATCAGTGATGTCACTGACCATGTCATGAATGATGTAATATGTGACATCATCAGCAGTGGATTGCGGGTGCGCGATATATAGTTAGCGCTTCTAACTATATATGGAATTTCAATGGTTTTATGCGAGTAAAATAAGGTTTTGTAAATGCTAATTCCTAACTATATATGGCCTATAACCTATGGTTTTTTCATTGAATTTTCAAGGTTTTGTAAATGCAAATTCCTAACTATATATCCACTATAACCTATGGTTTTTTCTGTGAATTTCATTGGTTTTTTAATAGCAAATATGAAAAGCTTTAAAATGTCAAGTACGTGATAGATAAAAACATTTTCGTATTTATGCACGCTGATGTGCTTTGAACGCTGCACCCCCCCCCCCTCCCCTCTTTTGCCTTAGTAGTACTCTCTCTTTGCAGATACTGAAGGGTAGTTAACGCAGGCCTTTACCCCCGTTGTAATCCGTCGTGCCTCCTTGTCTCTCCATTTGATTGATTGTTGTCCAAGCATTTACTGTTTTAGAATTGGTTCTCTTTGGATCATTCTCTATTTACAAACAAGCACAAAGTCGCAATACTCTGTTTAGTCTTTGCAGATAGTGAAAAATCGTGTAAAAAAATAAAAGTAATCGAGCAAAATCAGTAGGCCACTAATTGGATCTCTTTTTGACCTCGCTAAAATAGAAATATTAGGAACAACCCTTCTTGAGAAATACGAAAATAGTGAGATGAACTGAGCTCCACACCATGAGGGCTGCAAGACAGCTCGGCTCCATCACCCATCCCGCACAAAATAACGACAAACCCTATGCAAATATTAAAAATATAGACAACACACCAGCAAATAAACAGGGTAAAACATTTTATTAAAAAACTATTTACATAACGTTGGTTTATAAGATGATGTCAGTAGTGGACCGATGTGTGAATAGATCGAAAACAGCACAAGGCTCCAAGATCCGGATAGCAAGCTCCTGGATGTTGGGTGCCATAGTTTAGAGTTCTGAATTTCAGCCTTTTTCAATGCCTTTGCTTTGTTGAATCAAAATGGCGACTTGACACAAAGCTGACTCAAGCGTTGTTACTGATGCTATGCAGACCAAAACTGGTTTTCAGTTTGTACATTTTTCTAGATTTTTCAATCCAAGTTTGGTTGACTTTGTAGAAAGATGGCTTCAGATTTTCAACATACGGTGTGGTGGCGCTGACTGGGAGGGGGCGCTTCGCTCCTGCCCCCTCCCCAAGTAAGATTTTCATACGTGAAAGTACGTTAATGGTTTTGGTCCCTGAGATGCTTCGATGTCACTACCATTCTCAAATAGCATAAGTTCTGGATGTTGGGTGCCATAGTTAAGAGTTCTGAGCAGTGCTTGTAACACTGTCTGAAGCTTATTTCCACCTACTGCAGCTTCACTATTCTCAAAGTAAGTGAGTGTCGTTTGTGGACCTGACTGCATTAGAAAACAATGTGATATGTTACCTTCCTAAACAGCTTGACGGAGGCCCCTGAGGGGCGGTGTGATGGCCATGGACTCGGAGAAGACGCTTGGCTCCGACACCCTCCCCAAGTCTTATAGCACTGGTGTAGCCTGAGATCGCCCCCGACATAGGCGGCCGGCTCCCGGGGTCCGGCGGAACTTTTTGCCTTTTGATGACTCTTCAATTCTGGACCTTGTCCCACAATCCGTTTGACCTGAAGACAAGCTGTAGTGGGGCGCCCCTTTATCGTTTTAGTTGCCATTCCGCCCGCTTTTGCTACACTGTGCCTCTTCCGCCATTCAGCTGTTTACCGCCCGCTCTTGCGACTACAGCGTCTCGCTCACCATGTAGTTGAGATGCGCCCGCTCTTGCGGTGCAGCGATAGGCGGCTGCCACAGGACTCTCAAAATGGCGGCCGGCTCTTCGGTTTTGGGCCTGGTCCACTAAAATGGCCCTGGGACACCTTGGAACTCGGACGCTTGTCTGCTAGGGCTTGGGTTCCATTCTCGAAAAGCGTCCCCTCAGCCGTGAAGATTCTACAAAAGTCTTGGGGGCCTCCGACTCCCGCAGGCTTCTGGTGGGGAGCGGCTGCCATGATTGCTCGTGGAATGGCCACGACGGAGCTACGAGATGGTAGTGGTCTCATGCTGACGCCAGCTTTAGTCTGAAACATCCAGAAACACTGTAGACTACCAATTCGATCAGTTCCGGTAGCGCCCCAACATGACCCGGAAGAGAAGAACTTGCCCTCCCCTCTTTGACTGATGGTTCTAGTTGCCTGTCCCCTCTGTTGTCATTTAACAGAACTTTTTGGACTGCTGAAAGGGGTTGTGTTCTGAACGCTGGTTGGTGGAGACATTTAGACTATATTCTTGACCTACGTTGTCGCGTAATGCGTTTTATGACACGCCGCGTTAGCGCACCCGGAAGTGATCCGAGGCGCGGCGCGCAGCGCGTAACGTAAGCATAACAGGTCATGTGACTTGTTAATAAAACTTTTCATTGGTTCATTTTACTTTTGTTAATTTAATGATGAAAAGCTTGGTCATATGACCTAAAAATTACGCTTTTTATTATTTTCGAACAATATTTTTTTTTCAAACATATGTTATAATATTCCAGGCTAATGTACTTTCCCGGAAAATTTACAACTGTCTTGCAAGTAAAATATATTCCTTTTTCGAGAAAAAGGGCGTTTTTTCCTTCCATGACGGAGCCCTTGAGTAAAAGAGATTCGGCCTGCTGTCTTAGTCGCCGATACGCCTGATTATCAGATTCTTATCGATCACTTTATGTTGCAGACATGAAAAACACAACTGCCCTTGACCATTTATCTTTACTGAGTTCCTACATATTATACCTTTTATCCGTCATGTAATTGGACTGCTTTATTTCACTTGCCTTTTACTGATTCGAAAACAGTCACTAAAAGTAAAAACTTTACAAATGAAAATACTACTACCGTGTTTTGTTTTAAAAACCTTTATTGTGAAAATGTCAGTATACAAATACGGGCCTATAACCACGTGGGCCGGCCACGGAGCAAACTGAAATCGTATATGATGAGGAGACATTTACACTGTAGAAGAACGTAACGAGCGGGCCATTAGGTGACAAGAACAAAGATGTCTAACAGTTGCGGAATCGGTGGACGTACATTTTGTAATTAAAATACGACAGGGCCACTTACAATAACATTTTCTAGATATACATTTGCGGGCAAAGAGTTACGAGTCCCATTTATACCGGCGCCATTTTGGGCGAGGCCGGGCAGGTCCAAGATATAGTCAAAATGTATCCACCAACCATCGGCCAGACCAGAACCCCTTTCGGCCCTTTATGCTACAAGATGGTGTCTTCCATTCAGAAAATATTGGTGGCAGCATTTTGAAAGGAAACAGAAACAGCCGTTCTCCTAGTGAGTTTCACATTGTTACATTTAGGAAGAATGTTGAAAAGTAGTATGTGGAAAATCTGAAGCCATTTTTCTACAAACTCTCAATCAGACTTGGATGGAAAAAAAAAACCTGAAGAATGTACAAACTGAAAACCAATTTTTGTCTCTATAGCACCAACAGTAACGCTTGAGTCAGCTTTGTGTCAAGCCGCCATTTTCATTCAATCAATAGCGTCCCCCTGCACACATTCAGGGACCTGGTCGTGTCTTCAGATGAAACGCATTGTAGGAAAAGAAGCAGAAAGGAAAAGGAAAAAAGTTCCGCCGGACCTAGTGAAGCTGCAGCAGGTGCAAATAAGCTTCAGACAGTCTTACAAGCACTGCTCAGAACTCTCAACTGAGGCACTCAACATCCAGGACTTGCCATTCGGATCTTGGCGCCTTGTATTTTTGTTTTGTTTTTGATGGAGGGGAAACAACAAAAAACAGGCATTCAAAAAGGCTCAACAGTGCAGGGCGCCTTGTGCTGGTTCCGACCTATTCACACATCGGTCCACTACTGACATCACCTCATAAACCAACGGGGCACCCCACGCCGACTTTCGGCGCAGCATTGTAGGATGGCCACACCAGTGCGGCAATTTGCTGGACACCACCTCGGTGCCATCCAGATCTCGGCGCGTTCATTCAATCAATAGCGTCCCCCTGCACACATTCAGGGACCTGGTCGTGTCTTCAGATGAAACGCATTGTAGGAAAAGAAGCAGAAAGGAAAAGGCAAAAAGTTCCGCCGGACCTAGTGAAGCTGCAGCAGGTGCAAATAAGCTTCAGACAGTCTTACAAGCACTGCTCAGAAATCTCAACTGAGGCACTCAACATCCAGGACTTGCCATTCGGATCTTGGTGCCTTGTGCTGGTTCCGACCTATTCACACATCGGTCCACTACTGACATCACCTCATAAGCCAACGGGGCACCCCACGCCGACTTTCGGCGCAGCATTGTAGGATGGCCACACCAGTGCGGCAACTTGCTGGACACAACATCGGGGCCATCCAGATCTCGGCGCGTTCGACTCACTGTACCGCAACAGTGACCGCAACTCAGCTGGACACGCCGTCTTTCGGCGCAGCATTGTAGGATGCCACACCAGTGCGGCAATTTGCTGGACACCACCTCGGTGCCATCCGGATCTCGGCGCGTTCGAGTCACTGTACCGCAACAGTGACCGCAATTCAGCTGGACACGCCGTCTTTCGGCGCAGCATTGTAGGATGGCCACACCAGTGCGGCAATTTGCTGGACACCACCTCGGTGCCATCCGGATCTCGGCGCGTTCGAGTCACTGTACCGCAACAGTGACCGCAATTCAGCTGGACACGCCGTCTTTCGGCGCAGCATTGTAGGATGGCCACACCAGTGCGGCAATTAGCTGGACACCACCTCGGTACCATCCGGATCTCGGCCCGTTGTGCTGCCTTCGGCCTATTCGCACATCGGTCCGCTACTGACGCCGCCTCACGTGCCAACGGATTTTCTACGCTTTTTGTAGCCCTATGCCGCATAACAGGTCATGTGACTTGTTTATAAAACTTTTCATTGGTTCATTTTACTTTTGGTTTCCTAAAGATGGAAGGCTTGGTCATATGACCTAAAAATAACACTTTTCATTGGTTTAGAACATTTTTTTTCCCCAAACGATGAAAGCCCCACCTTGTTTCTGGATCATTCAGACTGAAGCTGGCGTCAGCATGAGAGCACCACCATCTCGTGGCTCCGTCGTGGTCATTCCGCGAGCAATCATGGCAGCCGCTCCCCACCGGAAGCCTGCGGGAGTCGGGGGCCCCCAAGACTATTATACAATCTTCACGGCTGAGGGGACGCTTTTCGAGAATGGAACCCAAGCCCTAGCAGGCAAGCGTCCGAGTTCCAAAGTGTCCCAGGACCATTTCAGTGGACCAGGCCTAAAACCGAGGAGATGTCCGCCATTTTAAGAGCCATGTGGCAGCCGCCTATCGCTGCACTGCAAGAGTGGGAGCAACTCAACAACATGGTGAGCGAGACGCTGTGGCCGCAAGAGCGAGCGCAACTCAGCTAGATGGCCGCCACCTGGGGAGGCCCGTTCACGCCGGCTCCCCCACGCCCCCCCCCGGGCTGCCGCACGCCAATTTTCGGAGCAGCATTGTAGGATACCAAAACCAGTGCGGCAGTTTACTGGACATCACCTGGGTGCCTGTCGTACATGTTGTGTCAGCCATGTGACACTGGACACAGACCGCTACTGACGAGGCCTCCCCCCGCACCACCCGGGACGCCCCACGCTGTTTTTCTGTGCTGCATTGTAGGATCCCTAAACCAGTGCGGCACCCAGGCGACATCACCTGGGTGCCGTCCAGAACTCTGCACGTTGTGCTGCCTTGGGACTATTCGCACAACAGACCGCTACTGACGAGGCCTCCCCCCGCCCCACCCGGGACGCCCCACGTCAATTTTTGGAGCAGCATTGTAGGATCCCTAAACCAGTGCGGCACCCAGGCGACATCACCTGGGTGCCGTCCAGAACTCTGCACGTTGTGCTGCCTTGGGACTATTCGCACAAAAGACAGCTTCTAACCATTGTTGCTTTTTGTATTGAGAAATGTTTAAATGTTTTTAGTTTTTGTTCCGTTCGTTAAAGTTAGTAGTTAATAAAGTTTTATAACCTTATTTTGTTGGAGTGTTATCTATTTTTTTTAAAACGGGTGAATGGGGCCTTGAATCGGGTTATTGTCATGTGTGGGCTTTGGAAGTGTGCTGCTGCAGGATCGGACATTTCAAACTCAAATGCACGTTCTTTTTCTTACCTTTCCGAAGCATGGAGCGCAATAGCAGGCAGAGAAAGGGTGATGCACGTGTTGAACACTACCTGACCTGGCAAGTTGCTGGCAGTGCCCCCCCGCCCGCTCCTGAAAGAGGGCACACACACACCGCCGCCCCGAGT
Organism: Lissotriton vulgaris; assembly: GCF_964263255.1. Lineage (NCBI taxonomy): Eukaryota > Metazoa > Chordata > Amphibia > Caudata > Salamandridae > Lissotriton > Lissotriton vulgaris. Next base: position 185,696,832 of record NC_141695.1, on the reverse strand, counting down.
ACTTCACAAATCTTTAAAAGACCATGCGCTTGTTCATGAGGCTTAAATGGTTTATCACCTCTTCTAGAACCCCTGCATCGACCCTCTGACGTTTCATGGAAAAATTACCATGTAACACAATACCAAGCCCTGTCAGCTGAAACCCCCAAGGAATCGTGGGGCATATTATCAAGGGGGTTTATCTCCGCTTTTTTGGCTTTAAAAACCATGAAAGCGGAGATAAAATTATTTCCCTATTATCAAGCTGTCGCTAACACCAGTTAGTGACAGCTAAAAGGAGATAGCGACCATCTTGGGCCCCGCTTTGCATGTCAGTGATACTTATCACTAATGACATGCAAAGTGGCGTGCCAAGATGTTAGCGACTGGAAACAGTCCCTAACATCGCTACCTTCTATTACCAACTTTTGGAGATATTCGCGCTAAGCGCGAATATCTCCAAAATCTAACACCTGCCCTGAGCAGTTCTTAGCCATGTTATCCAATGGGAGGTGGATAACATGGCTAAGAGCATTAGGTCGATAATACATGAATATCGCTGACTTTTCTGCGATAATAGCAAGGTTTATCTGCGATAAAAATCGCCGATGTGCGGCGATAATTTTTGTCTCTAAACAAGTTAGAGACAAAAATTATCGCTAGTTGTTCGTAATATGCCCCCGGGTTTTTGCTTGCAGAAATCGGGAGGCGGGAGACTAGCACTGAAATCAGTACTCACACGCCTGAATCAGGAGGATTGGCATGTCTGAATTCTCTACAGCTGGGGCCATAAACTACATCCGCAGGGTTAGGTGATAGCCTGGGACCAGCCTGGCATCTAAAATGGCTGCCGTGCACGACAAAATTGTGGCATTCGAAAAAAGGCAAGATGGCGCAGCCGCTGGAAGAGATGTATCAACATATATCAGCCTCCTCAGCCACCCTCAGGAAACATAGGGGATTAGGATACGTCTCCCGCACCCCCTTATACCTAGTACTTTAATTAACGAAGCACAAAATGGCGAATTCCCGTTTCGCTACCAGTTTGCGGCCCAGTTCGCGGCCCGTGAAGCGCTTCTACCGTGAAAAATCATTTTTTTTTTATTTTCCCCACGGGACCCTTTAATAACCCCAACAACATTCCTAGGGGGTCAAGAGGGGGATACCTTGCCCCCTTTCATTAAATTCCCCCTTAGTTTTTCACCTTTTCTTCTCTCTCGATCCTACCGAGAGACAAGATGGCGGCCGCTCCGGACTGTCACGCAGCAAAAAAAAAAAAAAAGCTCACGCACAGCCGCTGGAAGAGATGTATCAACATATATCAGCCTCCTCACCCACCCTCAGGAAACATAGGGGATTAGGATACGTCTCCCGCACCCACTTATAACTAGTAATTTAATTTACGAAGCACAAAATGGCGAATTCCCGTTTCGCTACCAGTTCGCGGCCGCGCTTCTACCGTGAAAAATCATTTTTTTTTATTTTCCCCACGGGACCCTTTAATAACCCCAACAACATTCCTAGGGGGTCAAGAGGGGTCTACCTTGCCCCCTTTCATTAAATTCCCCCTTCGTTTTCCACCTCTTCTTCTCTCTCGATCCTACCGAGAGACAAGATGGCGTCCGCTCCGGACTGTTTAGAATGTTGACAGACACCGGAGAGCCAATCAGCTTTCTGCGCGCAAAGTTCCGATAAGCGAAAAGTAAGCGGACCGGATCGCTGCCCAGAGCGCTGTTACAGATATATATCTTGGTTTGAACGTTAATTTCTCAAAAACTACTGGAGCACATATATTGAGACCTAGCAAAGGCACATCGGGCTAACAGTCCCTACAATTTTGCCAAGTTTCGTGCAAATCCATTCAGCCGTTCGAGCTAAAAGTGAGTCCAACCGCCCTATGGAAAACTCAATGCAAAAAACGCGTTTTGGGACCCCCCTTTTTTCTCAGCCCCCCCTTGACGAAACCCCACCAAATTTTCAGGGGCTGCTCAGAAACAAAATGTGCCATTTTCCTGAAAATTTCAGCCGATTCCGTCCACAAACGCCAAAGTTATTAGACATAGAATTTTCAAAAGTCCCATAGAGAAAAAATTCTAACTATATATACCTACTGGCGATAGCCAGTAGGTAATATATATATATATATATATATATATATATATACACAAAACCAGGGAAATTCCACCATTATAGTTAGTTCAGCTAACTATAACTTGTGCACCCGCAATGCACTGCTGATGACGTCACATATTACATCATTCATGACATGGTCAGTGACATCACTGATGACATCTCAAATGACATCACTGATGATATCATCCAGTGACTGTGTTTTTCTGTAAAGTTTAAAAATGTATTATATGTATGCCAAGGTGTATTGAAGAATGAGTGGGTGTTTAAGTGTCTAGATGGTGTCGGTCCAAGGGCCATCAAGCGCTCCATGAGGGGGGCCGCGCGGTCCCCACTCTCTCTATTTTCAAAACGCCAGGGTGGTGGTGGTCCCGGGGCTTTGGGAGGGCCGTGTGCCCTCTCCCACCTAATTCACATAGCCCTGAGGAGGCGGCGGTATAATTATACGATTGCCCCCGGGACCTGGCCCACCTGGGGGCTCATTTAAATGGTGGAGCCCCAGCTTAATTTTTTGGATTTTTTCGTCTGGATTCGAGCACCCAGCGCGCATTCGGATGTTTTTAAAAAAACATTAAAATGTGGACCCCCTGAGCAGGCCTAGGGTCAGGGTGTTTCTACCCTGACCCCTTTTCTTCACTTTTAACTTACTTTGTTTTACTGTTTTCTTGTGTCAGACGTTGGCTGACAACACTTCCTGGTTTGGAGTGTTGGCAGCCAATTAGAATGAAGCTCATGGTCGGGAGGGGTCGCGAACCCATTGCGGCCATAGATATCAATATTTTTATTTTTTTATTTTCTCAGCAACTACTGAACAGATTTACACCATTTAAAAAGAAGTTCGCTTTCTGAACCAAGAACTACTTTTTTGGCAATTTTTGTGTACTTCCGTTCAGCAGTTCGGGCTGTAGCCTTGGCTAAAGTTTCCTATGGAAATTAACATGGAGAAAACACTTTTTGGACTCCCTTTTTTCTCAGCCCCTGCTTGAGGAATCACCCCCAAACTTTCAGGATAGGAGTTGACTTTGATAGACCTTTTTCATGAAGAATTTCGCGAAGATTCATAAACCAACCCTAAAGTTATTAGCAAATCAAAAAATGCTTTTTCTATGGAAACTAGGTTCTAACTATAACTACCTTCTTGTGATATAATTGCTATATCGAGGTTTCATGATGGTTTTATCCAAAGCCCAGACTTCAACACAAATGGTTTCTGCTTCCTTAAATGGAGCACCTTATAATGTAGTAGGTAAAACCAATAAAACGAGTTGATAGGTAGTCGAGTTGAACAGAGTGGGTTTATTAAAACCTCAGCCAAGCACAGCCACAAGTAACTGCCTAATACAGAATCCTACAGGCAAGTACATTCTCAGAACTAAGAACGATGGGGAGAATGACATAACTTAAAGGGGAAGGAAGAGACAACAGGAGAGAACATCACACATCTCCCTTCCTTTACAAAAAATGAAAAAGAACATCACACATCTCCCTTCTATTATAAAACAAGTTAAGAGAAATATTCTCAGAACTAAGAACGATGGGGAGAATGACATAACTTAAAGGGGAAGGAAGAGACAACAGGAGAGAACATCACACACCTCTTGCATAGACTGATTTTGAAAATAATTTGTTATCAAGAGTATTTGGAGTTCACAGTATCACTACCGGAACTCAAACCTTGTGGGTTCCCAGAACAGCATCTTAATTTCTAAGCTTATTGACAAGACAGACCAGCTGCTCATTAGTGAACAAGCAAGTGATGAATGTGGTGACAGGTAAAGTCAACAGGTTCATGTAGTCCAACCATTGCCTGGCATAATGTTCTTATAAACACTGACCTCCCTACTTTCCTAGTGCTATTGTGCAATGAGCCTTCAGCAGCCACTTACAACATGTGTTTACTATTTATTTTCTTTTGTTTCTATTGGATCACTACAGAATTCGAGAAAATGTCTTTGAACTGAGCATTGATTTTGCCTCCCCTAAACTTTTAGTGTTATGATAGACCAATTGAAAATACTTGACTTTGTGTTTTAAATGTACTCTTTTTGAATGGTCCTGCATTCACCCTACTATCTCTTTTAATTAAGTAAAATTATTTAGCTTTCTAGTTTAAAATTATTTTGGAGATTGGGCTCAATCATATATTTAAATACCTTAATCTTAATCTTAACTTACTCTTACTCTTATTTGAATCCAGGCTGTGCATTAGCCCGTATAGCTCAATATTTTGGGAAAACCGCCGCACTGGGTCTCCTCCTGCGGCCGCAGCTCCGTTGAACTCGAGCGCGGCCACTGTGGGGGGGAGACCTTGCAGAAACTACACTCCCCTGCATTCCTAGCAGCAGGGAAGCCGCCCACGCCCTATGCCCGCGCCAGGAGGCGCATAACAATCACGGGAGATCCCCGGTGGAGCGGGGGACTTACTCTTACCCTTATCTAAATCCAGGCTGTGCATTGGGCCTTATTGCTCAATATTTTGGGAAAATCGCTGCACTGGGTCTCCTCCTGCCGCCGCAGCTCCGTTGAACTCGAGCGCGGCCGCTGTGGGGGGGAGACCTTGCAGAAACTACACTCTCCAGCATTCCTCGTGGCAGGGAAGCCGCCCACGCCCTATGCCCGTGCCAGGAGGCGCATAAAATCACGGGAGATCCCCCGCTGCACGGGACGAGCGCAGGACGAGCCGGGCGAAGCCCGGGCAAAGGGCGGGCCCTCTGTGGCCCTCAGAGGCCTGAAGAGACTGGGCTGGGCCATAGACTTTGGTCCTGTAGCGAAGGACCACTTTTATTGAAGTGAGACTTTATATTTAAATTTTTTTTTTTGGCCGTGTAAAGTGGATTTAATCCTTGTAGACTGTTCCATTACACTGGCTTTTACTTTGAGTGTAGTAATAAGTTAATGTGATATCTAGAGGCAAAGCAGATAAATCTACTTCTGGGTTGGGTACCATGGATAATTACCTGGTTAAGGAGGTAAATCAAATTAACAATGATCAAAGGGCCTCTCTAGGCCGGGGAAGCCCTCCATTGCTACAAGAAGAGGCGCCTCTACCAGTAGTGGATACACCTATGCCCGATAACTCTGACATTAGTGATAGGGATGTTGTAACGGCTGTAGTTCAGGTACATGCAGAGATACATGAAGACCTGCCTGATACCTCTGCTGAGGAAACAGAGCAGGCACTGCCAGCACCGAGACAGGTGAGAAACTGTAGAAAATCACAACTGAAACGTGGGGGGAAGCATAACAAAAAAAGAGTTGGCACAGCCAAATCAGTCAGTAATGGCTCTGTTATGGGTTCCTGTCCATCTAAGGGAAATGATGAGGGTGGTATTAAAATACATCTTAAGCAACTTACCATCTTGATTAGCACCTTAGAAGGAAAAACTTTGGCAAAAATGGAAGAGTTGATAAGACCTTTGTCAAGTAAGCTGGATACCCTGGCTCTAGAGGTGGATAGACTAGGTGGACTGTTATCAGCACACCTTGCATCAGCCTCGCCTGTCAGACCTAAGGTAGCGGACACGGGGCAGGGACTCATGAGGGAGATGGTACAGCAGACTTGTCGGCAAGTCTCTGCAGCGGAAAACGCTCCACCTGAACCCCCATCACAAATTGATCTGACTATACAGCCAACAGCAGACCCTGATGGTAGACCAGATCTTAGACAAATAAAGAAAAGTTGTTATATTAATCTTCCACCTGACTGCGCACCCTATGTGGCTGTCTTGACTGATGTTCCAAATATAGATGACCATTCTGTCCAGTCACATGGGGAATCCCATGAATCACTAAAAAATAAAACAGTAGCTTGGTTGAATATTAATTGTGGATTTCCAATCGCATACTCTGACCAAATGCTTTCAGTCAGAAGGGTGAATTGGATTGGTCCATCTAGAAAGATAAATAGTGGGGATTGTATTGTTGTTAACTTAAAACATCCCCAACATGTGGCAACAGTTTTATTAAGAGCATCATCTCTAGTGTATAACTTGAACAGTATATGTGTTCGTCCACTTGAATTCTTTTACACCCACTTGATTAAAGCCTCGCCTAAACACAGGAACTATAGGCCACTGATCCAAACTCAGGCTCCGGCTCCGATAGCACCATACCTGTATAATGTTGTTAACCAAAGTAGGAATGGGTTTATGGTGGAAACACAGAATAGATTTGATTTGCTCTCAGGCCTTGAGGCGTGTTATTGACGTGAGGAGTCTGAGGGCCAGGGAAATGTAAGATCTGCTGAAGTGGGTCATATGGAGATCACACAGGTGAAAACGAGCGGAAATAATGTAATCTCTTGGAACATTGCGGGACTGGGCACAAAGATGGCAGATTGTAACTGGGTTAGGCATATTAAGCAGTTTCAGATCATTTGTCTGCAGGAGACCTGGTCAGTGGATTGTGACCTCTTTCTTGAAGGGTATATGTTCCTGCAATAGCATCTAGCAGAGGTATACCTAAGGGGGGCCTGGTCACGTTCATTTCCGTAATACTCTCTTGCAAAATATGCAGAGTTTTAACAGGCAATTTCGGAATTATTGGTTTAGTACTAAATGGAGACAACTGTTTGGCTGGTTTAGTAAATTTTTATAATGCTGTTAACATATGTTCAGTTTCTAGTCCTATATCAGCACTAAATGCATTTATTAGTACTTCAATGAAGGAATGTCTCCATAACCTTATGATTATGGGCGATTTTAATGTCCATCCTTGTGGTGACCCCCTGCTGAAAAGCATCTCGGATTTGCATTGTGACCGTTCCAAGGGCTTGCATTTGGAACACACGGCGGAGGGGGAAGTTTTTAACGACTTATTGAATGACCTGGATTTATCACTGACAATGGCATTGAGGGATCCCTTAAAGTGTTTTGAGATCCCAAATTGTTAAGGGTCATGGGAGGGGTACCTTCATTGATTATGTCTTACTTTCTTTGTCAATGCAGACTTTTGTGGGCTCTTTCATTATTGAACACAGTGAATTTAGCAATCACAACCCACTGACTGTACACTTGAAGGGCCCCCGGGTGGCTAAGGAAGGTCGGAATTGAATCACAGGCAGGTTGAGCACAACTGATGGGAGACGGCGCCTTAAATGGTCTATGATTACTCCAGACTTGTTGTACAAAAACATCAAGGATAATTGCACAGAGGAAATTGCAAATTGTATTCAAGAAGGGTCAGACCCGTGCCAGGTCCTTAGTGCTTTTCAAAACCTATCGGACAAGGTGTCTCAGTTGATGTTAGTTCCAGTAAAGAACACAGAGATCGGGGGACCAAGATGGTTTCATCATGACTGTTCTAGGGTGGCACATAATCTATTGATAGCCCTGGCAGCTAATCCCAGAATAAAGGAGAATGTTCAACAGTGCAGGAAAGAATACAAATCCGTTATCGCCAAACGCAAGGAATTTTTAAGAGAAGAGGTATGGAGTGAGATTCTTGACCCCTCTATCCTGAAGTGTAGCACTAGATTCTGGGCGGTAGTAAAGAGACCTTTCCTGGTACAGGACCCGGGGGATGGTCTGGAATGTTGCATAACAAAGGAGGAGTGGGAAACACATTTCATGCAATTATATTGCTGTACGACGGATGATAATTTTAATCTTTCTCCTTGCAGTAGCGGTGATACTATTAGGTTTGATAGAGGCGAGGTTACTGAGGGCATATTGGGACTTACAGCCGGAAAAGCTCCTGGCCCTGATGGGATCCCACCAGATTTATATAAGTCTGACCCCAGCTTTTGGGCACCCATATTAGAGTCGGTCTTTAACGCAGCTGCTAAAATTGGCTGCCCAAAATCATGGGGGGTTTCCACGATTGTCCCAGTTTTTAAGAAGGGGGACAAGGGTAGCCCTCTTTGTTACAGATCTATTTCATTAATCGACTCTATGGTTAAAATAGTGGGCAGAATCCTACTGCAGAGACTTTCTGACTGGGCGTTGGAAAAAAATATTATGTCCATTTCTCAGTATGGTTTCTGCAGTGGACGCTCTACTATTACGCAGTGCCTTAACCTCTTTTTAATAGTAAGCAAGTACACTGTTGCTCAAAGGGGTACTGTCCACCTTGCCTTCATGGACCTGTCATCTGCTTTCGACTGTGTTAACAGGGGAAAGCTGTGGCAGTCCATGAGGGATAAGGGTGTTGACAGCAAGATTGTCAATTTCCTTGTCGATCTACACAGCAACACCAGGGCTAATGTTAGGTGTTCTCAAGATCTGTGCGTAACTGGTAATTTTGACATCAGAAAGGGTGTGCGTCAAGGATGTATTCTCACCCCCTTTCTTTTTATTTTTATATTAATGAGCTAGTTAGCGTATTGCAGAATGTAAAGGCTGACTGCCCCATAGTTGGCAGGCGGGGTATTCCTGTTCTTTTATACACAGATGATACGGTTTTAATTTCTAGAACCGAGAGAGGTCTTCAAGCTTTACTAAATGCTTTTAAAATATTCATGACGGACAGAGACCTCCTAATCAATAATTCTAAATCTTTCATCATGCAGGTTGGCCAACAAACAAGAAGAAACTTTTTATTTAAAATAGATTATGTAGCAATCCCCATTTCGAAATCATTCTCGTATCTTGGGGTTCTTTTTGATACCAAACTTAGTTGGGGTCCACATCTTGATAAAAAGAAAAGGGAATTGGCAAGGGTGAATGCTACTATTTTTAACTTTGCATCAACACTGGGGAAAAAACCTAATAATGCTATGTTGAAACTCTACAATGCAAAATCAGTGGCAACTGCCATTTATGGTAGTGAATTATGGGGCTATGTGGCTGGTGAGCAACTGCAGATTGCTGAAAACTCTTTTATGAAACGTCTCCTGTGTGTCCCAGCAGGTACATCCAATTTTGTAGTACATGAAGAGTTAGGGTCGCAATATTTATGTGACATTTTTTCTTTACGCACGCTGACCTGTTGGTTAAAACTGTGGCTGAATCAGGACATACCACTGACACATTTGATTGTGAGAGATTACCTGTCTCAGGATAAAGAAATGGGCACCCCTTGGTTAAAATATTTGAAATCCAGTTTTCAAGGCTCGGCCGATTGGACTTGTTTGAACATCCGAGCGGGATTGTAAAGGGTGATGTGGAGGTAGTTAAGCGTGCCTTCCCTATGGACAGAAAGCTCAAAAGAGATGGAGAGGAGCTCCTGAAACCCAGTGTAAGAAAATTTGTTATGTTAAAAACATGTGATATGATGGAGCCCTATTTGATGGGCTCGCTGAGCTCCCATGAGAAGTTCCTGTTAACAAGGTTTAGATTAAATCTCTTTCATCATCTGCTGTTTAGACCTGTGGCTGCGACGGAAAGTCTCCACAGGGTATGCTGCATTTTATATTTTTATGTAAATTTTATGAATATCCGCGCAAACGCTATCTGGTAGATCTTTTAAAGAAACTCAATTTTAACCACATCAGACCAGCATTAATGTATCTGCAACTTTTGCATAGTGACAGTATTCTCCAAGTTACTGAATTTTTAAAATTGTCTGGACCAGTGATGGTACCTTTGCTGATTGAATTATCTTTCTAATTAATTTTTTATGTATGGAATACGCTGTACTTTTGCACTTTTGCACTTTACCCATCATGTTTTATAACTACTGTGTTTTAAATTGTCTATATTGTATATGTACTTTTATGGTTTGAATCAAAACCGAAAAAAAGTCTCTACTTACTTACTTACCTTAATCATTGACAATATATTATATTTTTGAGTAAATAAAAGATTTTAGTATTTAGATTTAATTTTGCATTTTCAACAATTTATTACACAAATATTTTATATTATAATGAAAATAAATTAATTCAAACTTTTGCATATGCCTGTTCTTAGAGAACATTTTTCTAATAAGAGGCTAAGTGGCCAAATACGTTAATACACATTTAAGCTGTATTTTGATTATGATAATTGACATTATTTGTCCCAAAGATGAGTTGTGCATTTTGTATTCTAAATGATTTGTATAATCTTTAACATGAGTACCATTAATCTTCATACATTTGGAAAAGGCACTGGATTGCAGATATTTAGCTAAAATGATATAGTTATTGTTTTATGCCATTTTCCATATAAATGTTATCACAATTACTTTACAGCATCATGACTTGTCTCTCAAATCACCCTATGACCCCATCAGCCAGCAATGTTCCCCATATTTTCAGCAATAAATTATGCCCACACTAGTTATTAAATTGGCCTGAACAGTAACTCAAGCTTGAACATACTATGGAACATTTCATGAATGTTACAGACTTTCTTTAATTTGAAACCTTATACAGTACTCCATAGTTTATGGAGTAATGCTGGACAATAAATGCTTATGTTATGAGGAGATAGGCTATATTCTAGATATCAATATTTTTCATTTGCTATACTATGGCTCACTCTCGGTAGGTTGAGTCAATCAGCAAGGCTTTTCTCAGGGAAATGCATGTGGTACATGTGCTGAGGCTAACTGAAACAACATTACAGTTAATCAATATAGAACTTAAAATTACATATTTGAATTTGGCACTATGAAGAGTTTAACATTCTACAATAATGAAGCAAACTGCATGAAGGGAAGAAAAGTTATGCCAAAAACCAAAATTGCTTCATTAAAAATAATACAACATATATGGGGTGATAGATTGAATGTTTGAATTGATCTCAGCTATTGACAATCGCTTGGGCAGCATCCAAATCCATTGTTTTTTGCCCAGCATGCCACCCTAGACAAAGGCCCACCTTGTGTAAATAAGTATTGACCCTTTTCCTCGTGGAAACAGTCTGTCCCTAACTTCCAGGCAAGGGTCCTCCATTAAGTAACCAGAAGCAACCCCAGACTGGTTTCAACCTACTTAGGTCTCATCATTGAGGAATAGGTTAAGTCCAACTGGGCGGTGAGCAAGTGACCCAACTTAAAAATTTTGGGGAGAGAATAGGAACTGTATCAACATCTCTCCAAGATCTGGCAGGAGAGTGGAACTTGAAAGGTTTTTAAAGACCACGTGGACCAGAAAGGTAAACAGCACTGCAAATGTGAGTCTGAACTGAATCCTCTTTTTTATTAGTAGCTGGTGAAGGTGCATCAATTTAGCTGAGATGAAAGAATGTCTGGAAAGATGCTGAGTTCTGTACCAATTGAATTTGGTTATGAGTGTTTTGTGACAGCCTTGGTGAGTAATCAAGCCTAGAATTTACAATCACAGTTTTACTAGCTCGAAGAGGGAGAAAATCTAACACCTTGTGGAGAACTTTTAATAACCTCGAGCAGGTGATGTGACGGTATGAATCATGTCTTTAAATGAGAGCCGATTGTTGGGAACTGCACAGCTGCATAGACATGCTCTTGTAAAAAGTGATTTTAGAAACATTTGCGTCTCCCCCACCAATGACTGCCATTAGTGAACTAACAGGCACGTCAGTAGTCATGCCAACCCTAAACATGGCCAACATTCCTATTAGAGGTGGAATAAACATTACAGTGTACTAAATCAAATATAAGAGGTGCTTGTACTGGGCACATCCTCTACTCAAGTATTTAAAAGTGAGCTTGTATAAAATATTTGCCTAGGATCACACAATTTGGACAAGCAGGGAAACCAGTATTGATTGCAGGCCTTCTGGTTTCATATTATTCAATTCCTCCACCAGATAAGTAGCTCTCTCTCACTTGTTTACATAAAAGGTCACTGTATGTCTTTTATTCTTGGATCAGAACAAGAAAAACCGACTACCAAGCCGACAATGTGCTTATTTAGAGGGGAGTCACAAGTCAAACACAACCCTAAAGATACAGTCCTGGCTGCCACCCCTTAATGCATACACTCACTGGCTACTGCAAGCTATGCGACTGTGCATTTTTCTGCCATTGGTCTAGCCATGTTCAAGGAAACATCTTCAGGATATGGCCTTTGCTTATGCATGAAGTGAGACTTTGGAACATGATTGTTGTTAGGTAATTTTCATCTAGGAAACAAGGATTTTTATTAGGCGATTATATTGGGGTGGGCAAAATTATGAAGTTTTTACTTATTCAACACACATATCTTGAGCAAACTTATTCTGCATTATGAGAACTATATATTGCTGGCAATCTATGTGACAAGTGTATGCCAGGGAACACCTACCATTCAAAAGTCATGCGAGATACAGGTGGAGACGACTGGTTTGAGCAGAGCATTTCTCTCAGCTGTTGCACACATCCCTTTCATAGTTTCTATAATACATTCTCTGTCCCATTCAGTTTCTCAAATACAATTATTATGTGAAAAAGCATAACAGGAGAAGAGAGAAAATTACAAAAATCAGAAAGTAGATAAAAACCCAGAAAATAGGAATTACGCAGGATTTCACCAAGTAAAAAAAAAGAAATCACCAGAATTAGTGTTGGACCATCACCCTGACTGCTTGCGCACAATGATAGTGCCAAACAGTAAGGCACCAGATTTCAGTCTTATCCATGTCTAATTTACTTGAATGTTGTAAAATCTGACGGGTTATTATTAATTTATTTTCAATGAGTAGAAACACTAAGATTCGGGGTCCATCCAATAAATTTGGTGGCTCAAAGACATGAATTTGCAACCCTATCTTAACATATTTCAAAAGCTCTGATGAATAAAGTCTCCCTTCTAAGTACCCCAAATCTCCCTGGCTATCGAGCATTCATTTTGTAGAGTATCAATTGCCAAAATATTAGCTCTTCCTTCATATTATCAAATGTTAATGATTAGTTATACAAATCAGGCTGTTTAATAATTTGTTAGGGTGTGAAGTATCATTTACTAAACTGACCCTCATGTAGGATTGGTGCATACAATAACAGAACCTTCACAATCTGCTTGTGCAAGGATCGCAATTATAAGTTTTGTAGACCTTATGCAATAAAGTTCAATCTCTTGAATTTGACAGCAGAAAAATACCAGTTAATTACCAGCACATACGAGTTTGTTGTGGAAATCACCAAAATCTGCATGTTAATCTGGATTACTGGGGCAAAACTTGTAAAAAGGGTCTATTTATCGCACCTGATAAATTCTGATTAACTAATACACCATACGCCAAGCAATTTGTAATGAGGGACTTTGTTTTATTTTATTTATATTTTACGATATAAGATACACATTTACAATATCAGTAATACATTTACTAGGCTAGAGTGAGGAACTTTGCAGATGGGAATGCATTTTAGAAATGGGAACTATGGAAATTGATAAATGTCTTGTCTTGCAAAGGGAAATATATGTACTAAATAATCCACGGTCGTACATTAGCCATCAAGACTTTTAAGACCCTGTATGAAATCAGACAATTGTTTGCTGAAAGTAATCAAGGTATTGACTGGTATATAAGAGACCGGGCACAGTGAATATACTGCACAAATCTGCTGCTATTGGCAAGATATATTTCTCTGCTGGAATTGCTTCGCTGTTGGAGCTGGGTACCAACTCTGCCTATTTTAAGTGGGGCAGGGAGTCGTTGCCTATGGTCCAAGTAGGTGAGAATGCATGCCAGATTGTGTGCCAGACCAGACAAACGTACACCAGAGAGATGTATTACTAGCTGTGTTATGAAGTCACCCGCAACCACACGTTAAAAGTCTGAAGGGAGGAAAGTGGGTGTTAAACTTACTACATCTTAGGGATTGATATAATAGGAATGGATCATGCCGTAAAGTAAGAAATGTCGATATTACCTGGAGAGTATAAAATTTGAGCCCCTCTGCCGTGCTCGTTCGAGAAGATGCAGGAGATGCTGAGCCTGATGCTGTCACTGATGTTCATGACTAAGGTAGCGTTCTTCGTGGCCCAGTACTGAGAGAACGCCTGTAGGATGGATCCATTCTTGAAGGATTGTTTGAGTGTGTTCTCATTAATCTTCCACTCAATAGCAGGTGGAGGATTGGCTTCAACCACACACATACACCTTATCATATTGGCTTCACTTTGGCAGGAGGAGTTGTACCTGGTTGCAAGTCTGGGCTTGTCTAAAAGAAAAAACAGTTATAAAAATGTAATTTACTGAACAGGTCTCAAAAGATAGCATGTACAAGACATGGTTATCTGCCATTCACAACGTCTATGTCAAATCATCAAAGGAAGGTGCTACAGCATTTCTTTCAATTAACTTCATAAAGTACGTTCATGTGTTCAGACCACCATTTTTGAAAGCCCTATTTATTCAGGTCCGCCGCTTGGACGTCCAGCATATAGGAGCAGCAGATGCACCACTGGTCACTATTGGCAAAAATAATTCATGGCCATCTGAGCCCAGCTGTGCCTGGATGCATCTAGCGTCCAGGTGTACTGCCTAACTCTTCAGCTATCCTCCCAGCCATAGAGATTCATGAAGGAAATTTTAATCGCCCCAGCTATTAGACCTCAGCATTGGTATCCATGCCTCTAATTTAGCTTAATTTAGTTCAGATTGGATGGCTTTTTTATCTAACTCAGTTTTCTGCTCATGATTCAAAGGCTTTCCTCCCTGTTCATGTGTATGCCCCGCCCAGGAGAATGTTTCTTTTGAAATGTTATAAATGAACGAGCTATCCCCTTCTATTGCTACATTTGCTTGCATTCAGATAACATTATTGGATGTGACACAATGCCAGAGGAACCTTGGAGTGTGTTCTCTTCATTAGAAAAGCCAAACCATATTTCCCATCACTTGCCTTTGTGTCTACAGACATGTGTATGCATGTGATTGGCAAACACATTGGCAAAGCCTATAGATCAGCAATTTAGAGCTACGACATGTTGGCTTTGCCAATGCTTGTTTCACTTTGTTGTACTTATCAGCAGCACACTACATGGACTAGGAAGCATAAAAGACTGTTTGTTTGTCACTTCTTTTAAAGTCATAAGTGTCTGTTGTGGGTTATAAATTTACATCAAAATGCAATATACAACAGTTTAACACACACATCGGCCTGAGAAGAATAGGAAGCTACGTCACCTGCTTAGAGCTGTTGTACAAACATGCAGACCTGCTTCTATTTTTATACTGCACTACTAGTATATTGGATTTGCCATTATTTATTTTTTATTTCATTTTTAGCTGTTTTATAACGCGCTCCGTTACTACCAGAGTGTCCTGGCGCGGTAGGAAAAACAGGCATGTGGTCAGATAAAAAGAGATTGAGAGTTAAACTAATAAGCAAACCTAAAAAGATGGGTTTTCAGGGCCTTCTTGAAAGGGACAAAATTCTGGATAGATCTCAAAGAAAGTGGTAAAGTATTCCAGGCGGAAGCGGCAAGAACGCCGATAGACCGACCACCAAGTCGTACCCGCTGAAAGCGCGGAACCTCCAGCAGACTCTGATCAGCCGATCGAAGAGCACGATTGGGGACATAGCGTCTAAATCTTTTTTTCAGATACGAAGGCCCCAGCTCATTAACTGCCTTAAATGCCAATGTCAATATTTTAAAAGTGATTCGTTGAGAGACTGGTAGCCAGTGTAGTTGCTTCAGATGGATTCTAGCACTTTCCCTGCTAGGCACATTACAAAGTAGTCTCGCAGTAGCGTTTTGAATGACCTGCAAACGGGAAACCAAAAAAGCTGGAGTCCCACTGAAGAGAGAATTGGCATAGTCAAGCCGTGAGAGTATAAGAGCTCTCGCGACAGACTCTCTAGCTGCGGAAGGAAGATACGGAAAGAACTTCCTCATAGCCTTAAGAGACCCAAAGCACATGCCCGTAAGTTTCTTTATATGTGCTTCGAACCTCAGATCCTCCCCAAACCATACACCTAGGTTCTTTGCAGGGATGTTCACTGAGCAAGGTTGGGGAAAATCCGCAGGCCACAGGAGTTCTCTAAAGTTTGGGGGGAATTGCCCATATAGCAGGATTTCAGTTTTATCTTCGTTACACTTCAGTTGCGCCGCCGCTAATCAACTGAACACTGAAGACAAGCAAGAGCGAATGACCTCCGTGCCAAAGGCAGCACCGGGCCAGGTAAATAATAATTGCGTATCATCCGCATACGCCATAATTTTGGCCCCAAGTTGTTCCGCCAACACTATAAGCGGAGTAAGGTAGACGTTGAAAAGCAGGGGGCTCAGCGTGGATCCCTCGGGTACCCCTGTCGTGAGTGGTTTGGCCAAAGAAGAGAATGGAGGAAGCCAAACCTGCTGAGATCTATCAGACAGAAAGGATCCTACCCATTTCAATGCATTAAATTGCATTTCTCTTTTCATAATACCATAAAAAAATGAGGTATTCCATAGTGCTCTCAAAGAGAGGTATGAAGCATTGATAATATGTAGTGATCTCACGAGGTGGTATAGTGACTTCAAAAGTAATTTAGAACAATAAAAATATTTGTTAGAAAAAAGGGGGAGCTGCGTTTCATTCAAAAAACAGACATAGGGGCATATTTTGTGATGTTCCTGTGGCGATAAAACCCCTTGCCTTATTTACAAGGCAGGGTTAATCCACTTAACATGGCTTACCGCCACCTTGTAAATAAGGCCTCCTTTCACTCTACACTTAGAGTGAAAGGGGTGGGAAATGGGTCTTGCGTTGGGTGTTCAGCGGCAACATACTGATTTTGATGCTGCACCCTATTTACAAAGATGGCGTAAACATGGGGCAGCACCAAAATTGAGACCAGAAAAAAACCCTGGTCTCAACATGGGGAAACAAGGAGAAATGATTAATTTCTCCATGTTTTTTCTAAATCTATGTGTGCTTCAATGCAGCACGCATAGAAACAATAACTCACCAAGAATTATTGTTTTTACTGCAGGAAGGTGTCCCTTCCTGAACATAAACATTCATTAAAAAAATGATTTTTTGCATTTTCTATGTGTGCTGCACAATACAGCACATATAGCTGTTACAAATCAACAGTTTGGATTTTTTTATGTGCAGGAAGGGACACCTAGATTTAGCCTCAGCACTAGGGGTAATGCAGGGGTGTGCCACATTCTTGTGAATACAGGCCAGTAGTTCTACAGTTGGTGGGACAACCTATGCTTGAGTGGAAAAGGGGGAATGAAGGGTCTGAAGTCTCTGATGAGGCTCTTGGAGAGGACATAATAAACAGAAACTGCCACTCTCAAACATTGTTCAGGTACAGAGAAAATTGAAATAGGAAGCATTTTCCCCCTACTCTGGTGGATGAAAAGAGGTAGAAGTTGACCGTATTAATATCAAATTACTGGACGGAAGTTAAATACCAAGTACCAAAAACAATGAAGAGGTATCAAGGCATAATTTGTAGGCATGGAGCAATTATTTGGAAGAAACTATAGATGATTTCATGACTGTACAGAGGATTTTGGCTATCATATGCATCTACAGCCACAATGAGATGCTGAGGGATCAGTTTATGGAGAAGATAACCAACATAAACATCCAAGAATAATTGTCTTTAGCCACAAACACAAAGCGCACATTGGTGAAGTGATACAAAATGCTAAATAATTTGAGTGTTTTGTTTCAAGGTATGAAACAGTTTGACTCTAATGCAAAAGGCATTAGTGCTGCAGAGGGAAAAGAGAGAAGGTGGCAAGTGGAGATGTTGTTAGCAGTCATTTAGCGGAAATGTAACAGATGCAAAGAGTATGCTGAAGGTGGAAGGTTGCTTATTAGTAGGGCTAAGTATGCACCTACTGCTAGCAATAGGGCTACCGACTCAATATAAGGTCCAGTCAAGGTCTCAAAACATTAGCCCCTGGCTCAACCCTTGGTAGCTGACTGCGAGCAGGCAGGCTTAACTCAAGAGACAGGTTTGTAAAGCATTCAAATATACAAAGACATTAAATAGGTAAGACACAACATACAATAAAAAATCTTACACCAATTTATAAAAATAGTTAATATCTCTAGTTTTACAATGGCACCAAAATGACAAAAGTCCAAAATAGGGAAACAGATATATGAATTTATGAAGATTAGCCACTTTATAGTGCTTGAAAACAAACAGCGCCACTTTGAGACATCTGGTGGTACATGACTGGGACAAAATCAAAGTTTGAGCCTGATCACAATGGAGCCCTGGTCGGATACACTACGTGGGAGGCCCCTGTCAAGATTTTAACTTCGCATTTAGAAACGCTTTTGGCGGATATTCTCTTGACGGCGAGCAAGCCACTTTGTCAGGCTGGATTTGCAGAGTGCTCACCAGCTTGGTTCAGGAGGAGCTCCCAGTCAACTCTTGGAAGTCCTGAGCTACAGAGCTTTCAGTAAGTCGGACCTGAAATCCAGGCCAGGGTATGGTTGAAGGTGGTCGGCTTGACTTTTTATGTTTGGCCCGTCCACTTATGGAGCTTTTTCCAAAAGTTCATCCAAACTTCTGGAATTTCTTCCTGGAGTACCTCTTGAGGGTTCAAAGTGTCCAAAACACAAATCCAATGGTCTAGAAGCTTTGAGATGGTCCTTGGAAATTTGGACTAAAGTTCCCTCGATGTACCTGCCCAAATCCTTAAAAGTCCACTAGATGCATTCCTGGCTGGGGACGTCTTAAAGGAGTTGGTGCAGGGAAGCTCTGGTAACATTTTGATTTCAGGGAGTCCACTCCTTAATCCTTTTTGTAGAAAGGCTATGTCCTCAGGGCTGTAATTTCAAGTGTGTCAACAGAAACAGTACATCAGGGAGCAGTCCTGTGTGATGCAGACAAGGGTTCCAGCAGGACAGTCCTTCTTCTTGTAGTTTCATGGAGCAAATCCGAGTTGCTATGCATCTCTCACATATTCATTGAATTATCTGGGGCAACAAGCAGGATAACAGCTCTGTCCAATGAGGTGCACAGTGCTACCCAGCAGCAGGACAGCTTCTTCCAACATGTGGCATATGCTAGTCCCACAAAGCATTGCACTTTAAAATTCAAGATGGACGGATCCTCTACAAGAGAAAAAGACCTGGGTAAGCCAACCTACTGGTGTGGATCATTTCCATTAGAACTCTCTCTCCCGACCTCCTGCAAATTCCTTTCCTGTGCCTGCCATTTGGCTTGAGTACAGGATGTGGGGGTGGGTATGCCTGGCATAACTGGCTCTCCTGCACTTCTTTGAAGCTCAGTTTGATAAAACCAGCCCCCTTTCTGATCTATCCTTGCAGCGGCAGCGCTCTCCCCAGCAGATAACACCTGCTCTATGCGGCCACCTATCTCCTCATCAAAGCAAATTGTCTAAGTCTGTTAACGCTGACTAATGAGGAGAGACTGCTCTAAGACTGAATTTTGGGTTACAAAAAAGAAAGTTCTATAACTTATTTTCTGTACTAGTTATGATAAATTCAACAGTGGCAAGTTGTTGGATTTATCATTGTCCATCTTCTAAGTCTTTGAATGAAATTTGGATCCCCTTCTAAGCAATATTTATAATTAAACAAAATATTTCAATGTAAGCATATAAAGCTAATAATCTACAAGGGGGGGGGGCAATTGGCAGTTTTTCCCTCTTCAGGGCACATAAACATCTTTTATAATGCCCCTGCTTATAGTTACATGGCACCCTACCCCAGGGGCACCTAAGTGGAGAGCTTGGGAGGATCTATATGTACAAATAATGTGTTTTATCACTGTGCAAGTACCTTTACCACCAAAGTCTAATTTGCATGTAGTTTACTTTTTAAAGACAGTCTGCAAAGCAGGGCTGCCTTTAAAAATGACAGTAGGCACACAGCAGTGTACACTCCAGGGCAGGAAATCTACTGGGCCTCTGAACCACCTTCCCCTATTATATAGTAAGGACTTATAGGTAGTTTGAATCATCCCCCTTAACCAATATCTAGTTGGGATTTACAGGGGTCTGTCATTGCAAATTTGAATTATACCTTACTACCATGTACCGTTTTCATCAGAGCACTGGCCCTGGGCCTATTTAGCAGAACCCAGGGCACAGTCATAGTCAGTTACCACCAGTATCAGTCAAAAAACGGGGTGAATAGATCAAAAAGTAGGACTTTCTCACAGCTCACATATGTGAGGATGGGGAAGCACAAGGGTACAGAGGTATGTAGTGATCTCAAGAAAGAATTTAAACTCAGAAAAAAACTAGTGGAAATGGTAGATGAGAAACAATTTAAATTAAGAATACATCTTGCAAGGTTTTCGGATTAGAAGAGAACCACAATGTTCTTTTTTTGATTAATAAAAATAATGGAAAAGTTGTAATTGTAGCCATTCAGGAGCAAGCTACACATTGATTGATGTGGATATGACACATGTGTATCAAGAAGATGAATTGGTACTGCCAGATATTAAATTGATGGAATGTATATATATTTGTGAAAAGATAGTGATGGGTTATTACTAGGTGACACTCAATTCGAAGAGTCACAGTGCCCGATCAACAGTGTACGTGATTAAGGATGAAGGATGTTTACTCTGGTGCGTACTATGTATGTATGTATGTATTTGTTCTTTGTAGTGCGCACATTTCACCATTAGGTCTCATAGCGCTGGCAGAGGGTATGGGAGATGCAAAAGGGAGAGGTTGTTATGCTGTTGCCTTGAATAGTAGTGTTTTAAGTTCTCTCCGGAAGATTTTGTGATTCTGATTGGATCTTAGAGCTGTAGGCAGGGAGTTCCATGCCAAAGGTCCAACCTTTGAGGAACTCCTGTCTCCATTTCTAACAGTACGAACTCTAGGTATCTTTAAGAGATATTTGTTTGAGGATCGTAATGTTCTTTCTGGGCAATATTCCTGAAGTTTGTTTTTTAAGTATTTCGGGCCTTGTCCATTTAGTGATTTGTGCACTAGGCAACAGATCTTAAACCTTATGCGCTTTCTGACTGGAAGCCAGTGCAGTTTCTTCAGGCAAGGGGCAGAGGAAGTGCGTGGGGGTAGGTCGAGGGTCAGTCTGGCTGCTGCATTTTGGAGTGTCTGCAGTTTACTTAGTGTGCCCTCGTTTGCATCAGCGAGGAGTGCATTGCCATAATCAAGGCGGCTAGTAATTAAGCCTTCAATCAATGGTTTGCGATAGCACAGGGGTAGCCATTTAAATATTTTCCTTAAGGTCCTCATAAGACCTATGCAGGTGTGTACTAATTTGTTCGTATGGGGGACCATGGACAGCTTGTCATCAAGGGTGAAACCCAGATTCTGGACAGTATCTTTAGGGGATGGGCAGGGTCCAAGTTCTGTTGGCCACCACTCTTGGGACCAGATGGATTTGGCCGCACCGAAAAGCATTATTTCGGATTTGCCTGCATTGAGCATTAGGTAATTGTTGGTCATCCAGCCCTTTATTTCTAGCATACAATTCCTAAATCTCACTTTGGTCTCTGCTGGATCAGAGCCAAGAGTTAGGAGAATTTGGGTGTCATCGGCGTACGACAATGTGTCGAAGCCGAAGTCCCTGATTATTTTGGCCAGTGGTGATACGTAGACATTGAATAGGGTTGGGCTTAAAATTGAGCCCTATGGCACTCCCTTATCATTGTCAATAGCTTCTGATGAGAAAGGTCCTAATTTGACCCTAGAGCTGCGGCCTGTGCGATAGCTCTGGATCCAGCCTAGGGCTTGGCCTTCGACACCTATCCCCGCTAGTCGCTTTAATAGGACTCTGTGGGATATGGTGTCGAAGGCCGCCGAAAGGTCTAGCAGGATGAGAATAGCCGACTTTTTGGAGTCCAATGCCAACCGGATATTGTCAACCACCTCTATCAATGTAGTCTCAGTGCTATGAGAAGCTCTGAATCCTGACTGTGAGGAATCTAATAGCGAGTGACTTTCAAGGAATTTTACCAATTTTGCATTAATAATAGATTCTATAGATTTGCAGAAGAGTGGTAGTAAAGATATGGGGCGGTAATATATCGGTTGCTTGGGATATGCATTATTTTTCTTAAGGATTGGCCTCACAATGGCTTCTTTCCGGGGGTAGGGAACAAGGCACGAGTTAGGGACATATTAAAGATAGAGGTCAATGTGGGAGCCAGGGCAGGTGCTAGTTTAGCTAAATTCTGGGCGGACGCTGGGTCTTTGGGGGAACCTGATTTGACCTTTTTTAGTATGTTGGCTACCTCGTTCTCAGTGATTATTCCAAAATCAGCTAAATTTTGCTGTATGGGGTTTGTGGGGGGATCAGCCTGGTATAACTCACTTATTGTGCCTGTTTCTGTGGGAAATGATTCATGGATTGTATTAATTTTGACTTTGAAATAGGTGGCTAGTTCATCGGCCCAGTCTTGGGATTCATGAATGACCTTTTGGCAAGCAATGGGGTTTGAGAAGTCTTTTACAATTGCATAAAGTTCTATCTCTGAATTTCCAGCTGCTTTAATTTTTTCTCCAAGATAGGTTTTCTTGGCATTGGCGATTTTGTTCATATATTCTTTATGAGCAATTTTATAGTGTAGTTTATCATCAATGTTTTTTGATTTGCGCCATTTACGTTCAGCTTTCCTGGTGAGTTGTTTAATAGTTTTCAATTCATCAGTGAACCAAGGCGATTTCAGTTTCGGGCAGTTTACTAGGCGTTTAGGAGCTATAGAATCCAGAGTATTACTGATTGCGGAATCAAGGTTTAGGACCGCTCTATCTAGCTCTGTGTCCTCAGTTACTCTCGGAGGGGCAAAGATTTTGGCAAACATTTCTAAGTTAATCTTTTTCCATGGGCGGCTCATCTTTTTTTCTTTAGAGTGGACATGTGGGGACTCATTTGTTTTAATGGTGAATTTAATTATTACATGGTCTGTCCATAAAACAGGAATTAGTTCATTAATATGCGTGTCCTGGAAGTTGGTACATATAATATCCAGCGTATGACCCGCTTTATGTGTAAGGTCGGTTTCGAGTAATCTTAGATCTAGGGACTCAATACTATTCATTAGTTCCATTGTGTACGGGTCATCGTATATTTCCATGTGATGGTTCAAATCGCCTAACAGTAGGAAATTTTTACAGGCTAGTATAAAGGGGGGCCAGGATGTCGACTAGCTGGGCGGCAAAATTGGCCTTGGTCTCTGGGGTCTGTAAACCAGGGCTCCTTTCCAGGACTCATTCCCAGTGAGGATAAGGTGGAAATAACACTTGACCCAAACCGCCCTGACCAGTTGTTAAGCATGGGATGTACAGTTGAAAGGAAAGCTCTTGAGAGTTGGAAGGAAATATATCCTGGGGTATTCAAGGAGTAGCTCAGTTTATGGAAAGATTAAAACACAAGATCCTATTACCCCAGGATGTGATAGCCGAGGTGCACAGTATGCCACCTGTAAGATCCCTAACAGGGCCATTGAAATATGAGCTGATTAGGTTGTTTAGGGAAGGTATTATTGAGCTTATCGATGCTTCATAGTGGCTGATTTCTGTAGTTTTGGGAAGAAATGCAAAGGGCAGTCTGAGGCTCTCAATAAACTAACGATATCTCAACCATAACATCTGGATAGAACACCATCCAGTATCTAATGTAAGTTAAATGCTGGCAAATCAAAAAGTAAACACATTTTCAGCCATCAATATCTCTTCAACATGTTTTAAGTATCTTTAGAGGAGAGTTTTAAACCATTTATTTAATTCCTCACACTTGAGGGTACCTTTAGATTCTACTGCATGCTATTGGGCTGTGTTGCACAAGCTGCTGGACTGGATGATATCCTAATGTATACAGAGTATTGGGCAGAGAATAATCACAGTGTAGTGTATTGGATGTATTGAAGGATAGTTTTTGATTATCAAGCAGACAAACGTTAAACTGGATGCAAATACAGTGTTTTATTTAGGTCTTTACAGTAATGATGCAGGTATTAAATCCAAAGAACATTTGTTGTAGGTTAGAAAAGAACATCTTTATTTGTTTTCAGGGCTGCTAAAGTTCATGCTGAATTTTGCAAGAAAACAACAGGAAGAATACGGAGGTTACCTAAGAAGGCTGATAGGTTTATGTGGTATGAGGACAGTAAACAACACTTTAACAAGCTGAAGAGTGGATGTGTGGGGAAGGGAGTTCAAGGTATGAACAGATCATAAGCTGTTGGTGGACCTGATTATGACAAAAATAGCCAGGAGATTATATAGATTTATGGAGTGCTTTCTGCAGTGAGTATGTACTCTGTATAAATAACAACAGATTGCTTGAAAGGGCTGGCACTTCATCTTGAAGAGCTGGAGTTTGTAAAGGGAGCCCATGGTAGCCAGCATTTCAGAAGTGATGAGTAGATGTATCGCCAAAGCGGAGAAATAAAATATGGTTAGACGTTAAAGAAAATTGTTGTTTATTGTCGGGTAGGGAGGCCAAAAAATAGAAAGAGAGAATTGTAAGAACATAAAACTGAAATTATGTTGGTAGAGTGATGTGCTGATGAAAAAAAAAACATTAGTGGCACCAGTTGGCTTAAGAAAAGAGTCATGGATTTGGCCTCTGAAGGCCATGTGGGAATTAGAGGCATGAAGTGAAGTTTAATTGGCTTTTCTGTGGATTAGAATGTATAGCAATTTAGAAGGGATGGCCAGGCAATGTGTAATCTATTCCTGGTGTGACAAATGCTAAAAAATTATGACCTTTCCTTCATAGAAGATGGATACTGCTGATGGCCTTTGGAAGAAAACAGTATTTGTTATAATCGGTCAATTCAACATGCTGTTTTCTGGTTCTATGTTTGCGCTAGTGGGGTTAGATTATCATTCACAATGACCAGAGTTCAAATTTATCAAGCAAGTTGTGAGAAGTGATGTTATTAAGAATGTTTCATGTGGAAAGGGTTACCTGATGAAATAGTCACAGACAATAGTGTTCAGAACATTTCTGAATGAATTGGTTATTCATCATACCAGAATGCCAACATATTATCCCCAGGTCAATAGACTTGTGGAAAGGTGGAAGAGAGTGTGAAAGGAAAGTATGCAGCTGGATGAGTGTTAAGGTGCCAATTGGTGGGACGCTATGAAAAGGATGGTGCGGACGTATCACACACTTCCAAACATGGTTACTAGTGAAACACCATAAATACTGATGTGGCTCACAGTTTTTTGTTTGATAATAAATTCAAGTTCGAAGCTCAAAGGAGATCACTACAAAAAAAGGAGAAGCGCAGAAAAAGTGAGTCTTGATCTAAATATACACAGTGAAAGGCAGGTGATTGGGTTAAAGTTAGACTGCATTATAGAAGGCCTGATTTGGATCTTGAAGGAGGGATTACACTGTTGTAACAGTGACCAATATCCTATTCGCTGAAATATAAATCTCAAAGGATATAACGGGATTGATATTTTGGCAGACCGGATATCCGTTTCCATAATGACGGAGTAACCCATCCGCCAAGTTTGAAATCAGACTCAGAGTCAATAAATGGCTTTCTCTTTTTTTCAAACTGCTGTTGTTGATGAGAGTGGAAAGTATGTACTGGAGCTAGCAGATGATAAAATACGAAATGTGTGTGTTCCAGAGTGTGTAGTTGTTACAATTCAGGTAAAGGTTCGAGACATTGGGAAGATCAAATCTAACATTGTTGTGAACTGTGACAGTCCTCTAAAACAGATTAGAAATGAGGCTCATTGTTTGAGATAATATGTGATGTCTTATCTGGAAATAAATTATATTTACTTAGTTACAATCACTGACAGTTTGCACATTGTTGTTATCCTAAGGAAAGGCACACAGTGTTGTGCTACACACTCTACTGTTCTGATCCTCAATATTGGTCTAGTTATTGGGTTGTGGTTTGGAACCTGAGTCCACAGGTTGCAGACTGTTCTTCTTACTGTTGTGATCTTTGTTATTATTAATATGTAAGACTTTTAAATCAATCCTTCCATCCGAATTTCATATTATAATGCTCATAAATGATTCTTGCCTGGGCTTGTATGTCTGTATTTGACATTGATGTAACTTGCAATGCTCCAGTAACCCTCCATAGAACATTATAAAGCAGTAGAGAAAGTCTAAAATAACTTTGCAGATACCCAAATAACGAAGTCTCATAGTTCAGCAGCATTAAAAGAAGATGCACCCAGCACCAGCTCTGTAAGAGGTGACTAGAAGCATGGGCCCATCCCAATTAAAAGGATGACATGCCCTGATGCTGTCTGTCAGTGACTCATAATTTCCAAGGCTTATCCACTAGACAACGTGGGCTAACTAGAGGAAGGAACTTTGCATAGATGCAAGATAAGTAAAACATAGATGTAATTTGTAGTCAATGTACGCCTTTGTAAATGCTTTTGCCATGTTTGTTTAGTCTTGATCAAATGCTGCAGTTAATGACATGACGCGTCACTCTCCTGTAGCTTCCAGCACAATATGTATTCTGCAGAGCTCCTGTTTAAGGGAGTTTCAGTCTAGCAGGTACAGGGGTAACACGGTTGTCTTGAAAAGTACATACAAAAATGCTGAAATTACACAAAATGATCTTTTGGCTACAGCTCACTTTCATTCCACTTGAGATACTGGAGTAAATGTCACTTCCATCACGATTTCTACATGACCCTATCTCTCACAAGATATTTTGAAGCAAACTGTTGCTTTGAAACCAAAAAGTGTGCAGCAAGTTTAGGCGATCTAATTTCTGCCACTTTAGCTGTATTAATGTGTAAATGATTCAAGTATTAAAATTACACAAGCATAAGGAAACCTTTGTGCATGGGGATTGCTGTTCAGGGGGCTGATGGGAACCGTAACATATTGGATGTGGAATAAACTTTAAAAAACACAAAAAATCATCAAAAAAACAAAGGCAATGTGTAGTTATGGGTGTTTTTGTTATAACTTACATAGAAGCTGATTTTGATGTCGGTCAGATTTGCTCTGACAGGCCGTGAACAGCGGTCTGACCAACCGACAGTCCTTCGGTCTGGCCGCCAGATTACAATACCAGCAGTTGGACTACACGCTTTTCAGGGAAAATCACTACCTCTGCCAGGATCTCAGATCCGGATGGGACAGCTGACGGAATCGTAGTCCCATTAACAGGCAATGCTGAGGCTGGAGCTGCTGTTGGATTGCGATATCCCTTTCCTAAAGCCCTTTTATGTCAGATAGACCGCCATGATAATGCTGTCAGAAATGGGGTTTGGGGGCTTAAAACAGAGCCTCCGCCTGTCATGGGCAACAGAAAAGTGCTCCCACACACCTCCAAGCATCGTGTGCCATGGATAGGCTGTCCGGTTTAAGGTTTTTTTTTAAAAAAACCTTTATAACAAGTAAGTAATACAAATACAGACCTACAACCACAGGGGCCGGTCAGTGCCAGTAAGTATCAAAATCAAAAATAGTACACAGCTCATCAGCCGACAACCCGTGGGTCCGGCAGCGATATTATATGCCAATGCGATAATCTTGTGATGGTAAAAGGATAAATGAAAGGTTTCACATTTTACATTTTTTAAAAGAAAAAGAAAAACAAACAAATCAACAAAAATCCGAGGTAATGACTGTAGTATAAGTGGATGTCTCAGATAGCAGGGTGGCGACCCAGATAAAGAAGCTGATGTGAGAAAGGATGAAGAGTCTCGAGAGGGAAAGGGGGGGTGAGAGTAAACAAGCAAGCCATGTACAATCGGATATGGATGTGTGGAATGTGTGGAATGTACGGTCACAGGGACAGAGGTATATCAGTGGTTTCTACGAAGGGGGGGGGGTGCAGATCTCTCCACGGTACGAATTCCATTGTCCCCATATCCTCCCCCATTTCTTGGGCCTACCGCGGGCGATGTATACAGTTTTTTCCCTGAACATGCACCAGTCCATGTTGTCCTTCCATGTTGAAACCAGAGGTGCCCTTTGAGACCCCCCACAGGTGAGCTATGTCCCTTTTTGCTATCATGTTGCCGAAGGTGACCCACTGAGTTTGCGCAACGCTATAATCATTTGCCTCCCAAACATTCAACAGGCACCTTCTGGCCTCAGTCAATAATGAAACACCAGTCACCTCTTTCATAACAGCATGCACTCGCCTCCAATATACCAACATCCGGACATTACCATAAAATATGGAGAAAAGTAGCAAGCATACCACAGCCGCGTTTACACAACCCATCCATAGATTAACCCATACGCATCAGGCGTGGACCCGTGACATATACGCGGTGTAAAATCTTCAACTGCACCAGCCGGAGACGCCCCGGAATCGCGACCTCCTTGGGGGATGATATCGGGGCCTGCCAATCTTCGTCGTCCAACTCCAGCCCATCACCGGTCCAGGCCCCCCGAAGCTGTACAAGAAGATCCGAACGGTCATTGATAAGCTTTTAATAGATGAGAGAGATGGTACTATCAGGGACATACCCGTCAAGCTCTCTGTCTTCCAGGGGGGAGGACTCTGGGATAACGGTTCCGGCCGGGAAGACCGATTCAAGTGCGTGACGGATCTGAATATAACGGAAGTGTTCCCTATCGCTCAGTTTATATTCTCGTTGGAGTTCCGCGAAGGTTTTGATCCTGTCCTTGACCCAGAGGTCTCCAACCCGACTGATGCCAATTAGATCCCATTTGTCGAATCCCTTCGTCGTCCAAAGACTGCCCAGTTTCTCCGCCGGTTTAAGGTTTAAACGTTTCATAACTGACAAAACCCCACTAAAAAGATATTGTCCTCATCAGTGAAAACATATTAACACTGGAATATCTCCTGCAAAACCACAAACTAAATGCCATTGAAAGAAAGGAAAAGGGGACTGAAAGAGTCAGTTTTTTTCTTCCTGAAGGGGCCAATACAATGTAACTTTGTTTTACAAGCTAGCAGAAAGAAAGTCTGGGCTAACATTGTTCTGCTTGAGTTTTGTTGTTTAGAGATGGCACTAAAATACTGTTTCTTCTTCTTTTTGTTTTTCTTCAGTTTTGGTCTACAGATGCAGGGGTTAGAAGAATTTTTAGGTCTTGTTTAATTATTTTATAAACTGTAGAGAATCAGGAAATATCAAAATCATAGTTCATATTTTGGCTGCATTTGATTCTTTCACTGCTAGGTAATGAACCTTTAATTCATAGTTTCTGGTGAGTCAGTATTGATAGTAGGGAAATTGCCAACAACTCAGGCTTTAAACATTCAATGCAAGGTATGGTGACAAGTATATGTGCAAAGAGCGCATTCACCAAGCATCTGGGATAGTGGTTAAAACATGACAGCAGACTTTTGGAAAACATGGAACCTTGGAATGCTCTACAAAAAAGGGTATTTCCAAGTTCAACAAAGATTGGAGTGATATTGTTTGTATTTGCAGTGATTCAGCTTCATATATGCAAACGTTGAGTAATGACCTGCCAAAATTCAAAAGTTGTGTAATGAGCTGTCAACATTGATCCCTGAGCAGTAGTGTTTCCCTGTAAGAGATCCTTGCCACTTGTTAAATGTTATGCTGAAAGCATCTTTACAATCTTGAGAATTATTGCAGAATGCCATTGACTTTTTAGTCCATTCTGGTGCACTGTTTTCTTATGCACAGGAACTAAAAAGCAAATATTTATCATTTTGTGCTTTGTGTGGCATCAAAGAAAGAGTCATCCCAACTGTGTCCCTTAGCTGATGGTTCTCAGTCCAAGGAGCTATAAATGCTATATTATCCATGTGGCAACCGTTTACAGAATTTATGCTAGAAATAAGAGGATCTTTGGTCACATATTGGTAGTGATGTGAACAAAAGTATACTCTACTGCATTGTTAGATTTTTACAGGAAAACATAACTGCTGTAGTGGACATAATTAAAAAACTAGAGTCCGAAAACACCCTTGTCTGCCAAGTGTTCAGCATAATTGGTGAAGATGTGAAACAGCTCCTTGAGAGTAGGCTGGGCGACACTTTTAGTGACAAAGCAAGGATGAAGTGCAATTCAGGAACTATTATTTCACAAAGTATGAGAAATGGCTTGCAATGATACATAGAAACGTACCTTCACCACCAATTGCATTTGAAGTCAATGAAACCTCACTGTGGTACTTTGTTCTAGATCCCTTCCGTAAAGGGGAATGTCCTCTGTAGAGTCAAACATGCTGCTTTATTTTTGACCGCTTCAATAACTCTGAGGGCATAGGCATCCAGATCAGAGCAAATGTTGCAGAACCTGCCCTAATAATCGCAATCTGCAAGTGAACCAGTATTGGCATGGAAAGCTATGTCAGTGGCCCGAGTCAACAAATTGTGTGCTGGCTGTGTTGGCATTCCCCATCTCAAGCGCCAATTTTGAGAGGGCCTTTTCACAGAAGTTTACATGGGAAGAAAAGAGCAAGCGCACATGACCAAAGACTCACTGAAGAAGTATGGTATGGTGTACTTCAATAAGTTTAATTTGCAAAAATCTATTTGGACCTCATATACACTATACTTACACTGTCTATATACCATGCGCTGCCAGTGAAGAAAGCAAGTAATAATAAAAGCAAAAAGTTCCATAAACAACGGAAAACACAGTTTTTGTTGTTTTTAATGGTGAAAAAATGTGTAACTACTGATAACCACTGTTTTTTAAGGTATTGAAATCACTAGAATACACAGAAAAACCCCACCAGAATTTACAAAAATAGAAACTGAAAACAGGAAAGCCTAGCCATGGACCACATGGTGCATAGCGGTGCGGGAGGTGCTCCATACCACAGCTGCTTGTGCTGCAGCCCTTTACAAAGGCTGCAGTACAAAGTGCTGTGGTATATAGCAGTTTCCAACCGCCATCATGGGGGTTGCATCGTAATGGGGCGGTAGCACCACTGTCTACCTGACGATAACGGTCGGTGGGCCAACCTTGCAGCATTGTAATGATGCCCATAGTTAAACTGCAGTTATGGTTACGCATTGAACCCTGAAAACCTCTGAAATTCACTTATGTTTAGGATCAGAATCCATAACAGGCTTGCACAAAAGTCAAGGATTTCACATTACATTTCTTGACAATCTTCATACAACTGCATCACAAAATTGACTTTTTTTAACCTAGATATGATTATTTCGATGAAGGTGAGCTTCGCATTTTACACATTTCAAGAGCCCTAAATTCAACTTGTTGAGAACCCATTCAACCCATTCAACAAAAGATTATTTCCAAAGACCCATAACCATAATGGGCCTATGTACAGCAAGTGACCTAAAATAATTTGTTTCTACATGCATTATCTTTTATATATGTACTGTCTTTTTTTCGACTCAGATAACAGATTCCCAGTTATTTAGGAAAGCATGAGTAGGACGAGACCGAACGTCAGCGACGGCTCGTGGAGGGAGTTACGGTGGGGCAGGAGGGTGGGGAGGGGGAGGGGCAGGGTGGAGGTTGCTAAAAACCGGCATATGGATAATTGCAGGTAAGTAAACAATTTAATTAATAAAACGAATTTCGTAGCTCGCACTGCATTGCATTTTGCGATGCAAGGCGCACTACGAAATTCGTTTTATTAATTAAATTGTTTACTTACCTGCAATTATCCATATGCCGGTTTTTAGCAACCTCCACCCTGCCCCTCCCCCTCCCCACCCTCCTGCCCCACCGTAACTCCCTCCACGAGCCGTCGCTGCCGAACGTAACTATGTTTTCATTGCGATTCCTTTACTTACACTTCTTCCTCTCCCTGTATCCCAACATCCATCCAGGCACTCCTGTATGTGCTGTGATCTGATGATTCTGCATGTCAAAACATGTGGAGACTGCTCTGGGCTAGTTGGTATTGCAAAATAAGGGAAAAGGGTCAGGACAAAAGCTATGGGGTTTCTGTCTATTTTTATTTTTTTGGGTTTTATTTGACGCTGTTCTGCTTGATTACCAATTTTTCAGATCTACCAGCATTTCACTTGGGGGCATATTATGTGTTTCCATCACTCTTGCACCACTCAATGTGGTGCAAGGACAATGCAAATTTTAAGTCATATTTTTGAACCCACATAAAGTCCCTTTGAGTTTCTCCAAGATTATGGAGTAACGCAACGCAGCCAAATCACTGTGTTGTGTTACTCTGCCCTTGGTAGGTGTTGCTTGGCAACAGCATGGGTGTTCCCATGCAATTCCCATGGTTTTCCACAGGTGAGGCGGAACGAGGAATATGATCTTTATTTCTATTCATTTTTCCTCTTCCTATTTGTGCTGCATCAGACATAAAAAGAGGAAAAATCCTCTCAAGATTGTTTTTGTGCAGGAAGGCACCCCTCCCTGCACAAAAACAATTCTGACTACAAAACATGCACCACGGTGCAAGGTTGCCTGCGTTGGCGCTAGGCTTCCTAAATGGCACCAGCAAAAGGGGAAGGACAGGAATGCACCATAGTGGATACATACAGCTCATCCCAGCCCTTTCCCTGGAGCACAAGTCAGTGCAGTAAGGTGACTTGCTGTGCCACCCTACACCATAAAGGTCATAAATATGACCCATATTTACTAACCAGTTGCAAAAAACAAAGAAGAAGCGCTTGGCGTACCAGACACATATGAAGATAATATTTTTCCATACTTCTCCCTGAAGCAATCAATTACATATTTATATATAAAAGCATCTGTATTGTTTCCTAGAACTACAAACATCTCCTTTATGTGCAACAATGCTCCCAGGGTAGCAAATACTCACACTCCACTGTGATGAACAGAGAAGAGTTCACCACGCCGTGTTGATTCTTTGCCACACACAAGTACTGTCCATCGGTTTCTGGTGTTACACGTGAAAGAGGTAGCGTCAAACTGTTCTGACTTAACCCATTGGATTCTATGAGGCTTTTGTTTCCTACTTTCATCCATGTCAGGGAGGCAAGGGGCGAGCTCTTCACAGAACACTTAATGATGATCGATCTGCCTTCCAGTATCTTTTCAGTCGAATTGTTTTCTCTTTCACTCAGCTGACCTGCAGAAAAAATCACATATTTTCATTTGCCATGCATGTTTATATCAATAAAGTTATTTTAACGATCGGATACATAAATCCTTCTAATTCTTGAAATATAGATGGCAGCTTTTCTTAGGTACTTTTCACAAAAACATTCACGCGAAATGCAAGAATGGCTACACATCCCATTCTTTTTCATTCATTAAACTTTTGACTACCCTGTTTGCACATGTAATTAAAAGTGGTGTTAATACAAAATTACCCGTAACAATATTTGACATTTAATTTTCATGAGAAATAAAACCACAATTGCCAGCCATTTTTTATATTTCTCACTTCATGCAAACACATTACAAGTCAGTTCAACTTTTTTCGGATACAATAGTATCCATAAAAGCACGCAAACAAATACATCACATTAGATAACCAAAAATCAATTTACAAGCAATTAAAATATTCAGTACACAGATGCTAAAGTGACTTGTGCAAAACTATACAGATGATCGGTTCATTCAGAAATGAGGTTATTCTATATAACAATGGATGTTGGTCGTGCACTGCGTATTTTAAACGTTGCGACTTAGTTTATGTATAGAGTGCTCCCAGGTATCACTCCCCACTCTGGAGTGTGAGTATCAATTATAACATAATCTGCAGATCCAAATCCTTGGTCTGTCTCCCTGGGTACTGTAAATGCTGAGTATCTAGCTGTTTTCAAACAATAAAGATACTGAGTAACCTTCTTGGGTGTTTTACTTCTGTTTATTCATCCAAATCTTTCATAACAGATGTTGTATTCCCATCTATCTTCTAAGCGTTTAAACATTCTATGCTTGTATCGTGTTCTATGTTTTTAACCATCAATACATGTTCAGCTTTCCCAATGCATTTCGGCGCCGCGCCACTTTCTCAAGGGGTAAATCTGTGAAAATAATAATACTGGGTTCAAACCTTTTGTAATTGTAAGCATAATATTGCCACCTGTATATCGCTTAAATGCGCTTATAATCGTTGACTGTTCATAAAGATATCAAGGGTTATCGTATAGAACATTGCTATTGCCTCTTTATAACAACTAAGGAAAATGCTGCTGTATCTGCGTTCGCCGTGATCGGTGAAAATTATGTGTGGGTAGCGTTTTAAATGAAGTGAACTATCTGTCAGGATGTGTTCGGAATATTAACGTGAATGTCTATGTGAGAATATTGCTCATGAATCGCTTAGTGTACAACAACATTATTTTCTATGCGCTACGGATATTTTTTTAGTAACCAGGTAGATGTGTCTTTGTTCGTTGCTGTCTTGTAGTAGTTGATGAATGCTCTATCTGGCTCTTCGCCTGCCGCGTTAAATATGCTCAATGTTAAGACGGTGCTTACCGTGATGGCGTTCTCTAACCGTTACTAGGTTGCACTTCCTGGTGCATGCTGGGATTTCCGCGTATGCGTCTAAGCGCGCTGGTGTGTGCGTCTGATTTAAAGTCAAGCCCGCTTGTCCCTGACGTGTGAAAACTTTAAAGTGATACGTCTAAAATCGTTACGTGAACGGGATATCTAAATGTGGTCTAAAAACTAAGTGTGTGAAAATTATGTACGTATGCCGGTTGCCTTCATAAATTATAAAGAGGCTACACCATCTTAAAAGTGTTTAAGCAAATTCCTATTATCTGCGCCTTCATGACATTACCATGAAAAATTGCCACATTCATGTACATATCATTGTTGGAGAATCAGAATATAAATAACACATAAATTCAATTCTTTCATTGAGTCCTCTTAAAATCACAAACTCTTAAAATCACAACCTAAAACCACAGAGCAAAGAATTACCTGTGTGAGTAATTCTCATCCATGAGTTATCAATTCAAAAAAATCATAAACAAACATTGGCATTTAGTAGTAGCAGAACCAGACTTGCAAAATTCTGTATTTACTGATTATGTAATTACAGAATAGGTATTGCCCATTGATTCCTATGGGCTTTAAGGCCCATAGGAATCAATGGGCAATACCGATTCGGTATTTACAGATTCTGTAAATACCGAATCTTAACGATTCGGTATTTACAGAATCTGTAATACCTACATCTCCCCCCTTCATATTTACCGACTCTTAAATACCGAATCGGTAAAATTCAGTATTTAAGAGTCGGTAAATATGAATTACCTACATCTGGCCCTTAGTTTTTAGACCACATTTAGATATCCCGTTCATGTAACGATTTTAGACGTATCACTTGAAGAGTTTTCACACGTCAGGGACAAGCGGGCTTGATTTTAAATCAGACGCACACACCAGCGCGCTTAGACGCATACGCGGAAACCCCAGCATGCACCAGGAAGTACAACCTAGTAACGGTTAGAGAACGCCATCACGGGAAGCACCGTCTTAACATTGAGCATATTTAACGCGGCAGGCGAAGAGCCAGATAGAGCATTCATCAACTATTACAAGACAGCAACGAACAAAGACACATCTACCTGGTTACTAAAAAAATACCCGCAGGGCATAGAAAATAACGTTGCTGTGCGCTGAGCGATTCATGAGCAATATTCTCACATAGACATTCGCGTTAATATTCCGAACACATCCTGACAGATAGTTCACTTCATTTAAAATGCTACCCACACATAATTTTCACCGATCACGGCGAACGCAGATACAGCACCATTTTCCTTAGTTGTTATAAAGAGGCAATAGCAAGGTTCTATACGATAACCCTTGATAACTTTATGAACAGTCAACGATTATAAGCGTATTTAAGCCATATACAGGTGGCAATGTTATGCTTACAAGTACAAAAGGTTTGAACCCAGTATTGTTATTTTCACAGATTTACCCCTTGACAAAGGTGCGCGGTGCCGAAATGCATTGGGAAAGCCGAATATGTATTGATGGTTAAAAACATAGAACACGATACAAGCATAGAATGTTTAGACGCTTAGAAGATAGATGTGAATACAACATCTGTCTCAAAGATTTGGATGAATAAACAGAAGTAAAACACCCAAGAAGGTTACTCAGTATCTTCATTGTTTGAAAACAGCTGGATACTCAACATTTACAGTGCTCAGGGAGACAGACCAAGGATTTGGATCTGCAGATTATGTTATTCTATATAACAACATCACTGGTCCATCGTGAATCTTCGCGCCCTTACTGCAAATTTAAAAATACAACACATTAGATATCCAAAATTCATTTTAAAAACAATTAAAATATCCAGTATACAGATGCTAAGTTGACTTTTGCAAAACTATACAAATTATCAGTGCATTCAGAGATGAAATTATTCTATGTAACGACATCACTGGTCCATCATAGATCTTCACGCCCTTACTGCAGTTTTTAGAAAAGTAGTGGTACGACAGATAAGATCAATGTCATCCAATTCTATCATTAATTGATATGCTACCTCCAAACAGATTGGTCTTTTTTTATTATAAAAATACGGGCTTAAAAACTGTTTAAAATACTTGGTATAGTATGTGCAGAAAAATATAAAGTGCATAATGGTTAGCTCACTCCTCCCGTCACATGGGCACAAATTAAGGTTTGAGTTTGGGCTATAGCCGAGTGGGAAACAGAGTAAAAATCAAATTGTGCCAGCTCTCAAACGAAACAATAAACTAGTTTCCCAACGGCTCATAGGTAGAGACAGGTATTTGTGAAGTGGGTAGCTATACGGTTCTATAGCCATATAGTTATGTACAGTTGTCTTGCTAACCTCTACAATCTCCTGTTCATTCTTATATAGGGTGTACAGTGCATTCTGCGATTCTTTTTCAGCGACTGAGATCGGAAGTGTGGGATCTCAAAAGATGTTTTCCATCTTTATACTATGTAAGCTACCCAACACTCAGATCAGCCATGGAATGTCTAGACACTTATCGCAGCGTAAGCAGTCCTTAATTTTTTACTGTGTCAGGGAGGCTGCTTCATACTTCCATACAGCAGCCCACATAAGTGCCGGGCATGCCCGAATAAAATCAGTTATGAAATTGATGTTAAGCTCTTTGTGACATACATATTGGGGACTCGAAATTGGGACATTCAGTAATTTCCTGCAAAACATATTCTCTTCTTGCTGTATAGGTAAGCAATTAGCCATTCCCCGAATCTCAGCACCATATGAAGCCACCGGAGTACACTGAAGTCTATAAATTTCTTGCACAGCTAAAAGTGCACCCACAGATTTAGGGTGAGGTATGCTTAAAATAGAATTGATGGCCTTTGAGAACTTACTTCTGGCGTGAGCTGTATGCCCACTCCAGGAGTTGTTCGCAGCAAAGGCCAATCCCAAATAAATAAATGATGTTACCAATGTCATCTTGTGGCCATCAATTGTAATAGGTCGGAGAATGTTCTTACCAGGGCCACTACTCATTAAAACAGATTTTTTTAAATTTATCAACAGATCTAAATCCTTCATATAGCTATTGAAATTTTGGACAAGGAGGCGCAGTGAATTAGCAGTACGGTCAATGAGAACTGGGTCGTCTGCATAGAGCAGCACGGGGATGCGTTGTTTATTAATATAAGGGACGTCTTGGGTCGCCAGTTTCACTGATGCGTTCAGGCCATTGATATATATAATAAAAAGCAGGGGGGCCAACACGCACCCTTGTCTGACCCCCCTGCCAATATCAATGACACCCGAGACTTCTCCACCCATCCCGAGTCTTACTTGGGCCTTAAGATCTTTATGCAAAAAAGCCCAAAAATTAACCAAAGTTTCATCGAGGCCCCCTGCCAAAAGGATAGCCCACAGCCTTGACCTATCAACTAGGTCAAAGGCTGTGGACAGATCCATAAAAGCCATATAGACCGGAGATTTTTTGGCGATAGCATATTGGCCGATAATTAGGTTCAGGTTCAGGTATTGTTCTTTAGTTCCTACCTTTCCTCTGAAACCCAGCTGACAGGGATCTAAAATATTGTTAGCTTCTGTCCAATCTATGATCTTATTATAAAGAACTCTTCCTTAAAATTTTTAACGTGTTATCTATTAGGTAGATGGGGCGATAATTACACGGTAAGGATCTATCCCCCTTTTTAAAAATCGGAACTATTATACTTGTGGCCCATATAGCAGGAGTCTTAGCCAACGACAAATTATTAAAAATATTCAGAAGCAGGGGCGCCCAAAAACCCGGGTTCCACCAAATTAAGTCTATGGGCAGCCCATCAGGGCCTGGCGCCTTATTCCCCAGGCTTTGATTAATCGCTTCAACTACTTCCGAAATACTGATCTGTATTGGGGTTGGCTTGCCCGGGATAGGAAGTGAGTTGTTTGATGGTGGGGCAGAATAAATAGTTGAAAAATGGTCCACCCAAGCATCACTAGCTATATTGCAGCTGATTGGTGTCAATGACTGGCCCATAGAGCGCACATCTCTCACTGCCGTCCAAAAGATGTTACCATTTTTTTGATTGGCCGCATCAGACAATTTAGCCCAGCGTTCAGTCAAAACTTCTTTCTTCCTATTTTCGACGGCCGCCTTGTATTCCTCGCTTGCCCGTTTAACTGTCATCGGACATCTTGGAGTGGCAGTTAGTGCCCTGCATAGATTCCTGTTCGCCTCAGAGCAGGCATGGTTAAACCATCTAGGGGGAAGTTCCACCTTTTTAATAGGTTTGGATAAGATTGTTTTGACCGTCCCGCAAATCTTCCCGAAGTCCCCAATCATCTGCAATGGTGGGGTTTCGAGAGAAAGGCAAGAGTCAATAAGTGTCATATTGCTATTTACCAATGTCCTAAAAATCTCTGGATTATTGGCCCCCTTCCAGTGTAATCTTAATTTATCAGTTGAAACCGATAAATTGGATGCCCCGCATTCAATCTGAAAACTGGGTCGGCAGGTTGCATGTAGTATTATTTTAATGGGGTTGTGATCCCCAAAATTAGAAAGTATGACTTCAGCAGTTGCCAACTGTTTTTCAATTATGGGGCCTACAAAGATATAATCTATGATGGAACTACACCTCCTTCCCCTATAGGTTGGATAATTTGTCATGGCAGAACCTGCTGCCAGGTCCATAACATTAGATAGGTTATGGGATTTTATCAGCCCATTAGGTTCCTTACCTCTACTGATTGAAGGTTGTACAGAAGGGACTATGCCCTTCACTGTTCCTGTTTAATTTATCCTAGCATTAAAATCACCTCCTACTAGAATTCCCAAAGGGACTTCCTTACCAGATTGGCTATCTAAATCTGAGATGAAATCAAAAAGCTTTATAAAGCTTTTGTTTGGGACTGACTGGAAATCATATTATAAAAATGTAACAAATAAAATTGAATTCCTCTTTTAAACAATACAGCCTGAAAATGTAGACTATGAGTTGGGATTATTTTAAAACTTCCCCCTGCTAACACCTTAAATCCTATAAATAGACCACCTGATGGCCTTCCCAACCTTAGTATTTCTGAAGGTACACTGAAACAGTGATATCCCTCAATAATTAACTCTTCAGTGGCCCAGGTTTCTTGGAACATGAGAATATCATATTACCTTATTAAATTGACCCATTCGGTGTTGTCTAATTTTGACCGTAGGCCTGCCACATTCCAGCTGAGTATACTTAAACTGGCTTCCTTACCTCTATTAACCAATTTTTCTTTCCCTAGAACATAATTTGGTGTCTGTAGTGTGTTTTCTTCCGACATATTACTATTAATCGCAGAGTCTAAGAGCTGTGATGGTCAGTCTTGGTGGTCTAGGGTGCCAAGAGCTTGATAAATATTGGTCAAATGTATAGTAGCATTCAAGAAGGTGGATGGTCATTTATAGAAATATCCCAATGGAAGGGCACTAATGCTGGTGGGAGGGTTCAAGGTTTCATCTGTAATGGACAAAAGATGGCGGACCATCTGAGGACAACACAGTCCCCTTTGATGCATTTATTAGAATGGCCTACCCACCCTACTCTTCTAGCCATTATTATTTCCTCCCTTCCATATGGATCAAATTTCTTATGCTTATGAAGCCAGTCCACAGATTTTCTTTGTAAGTCAAACCAGGACTCCTTCTGCCCCTTCTTTAATGCAGGAACACCGCTTAAAACCAGCACATAAGGTGCAGAGGCTGGTGGAAGATCGAAAACATCTGGATTATCGATGGCATTTTCCCTAGAACCTTGAATGACTTTGTCTCTATCAACAATTGGCATCTGAGACTGTTTAGACAATCTACTTGGGTTTACATTTTCTTTACATGTGTTGTTTTGCATGCTCCCAGATGGTAACCTAGTACTTATACTTGTATTATTAGCATCTTTATTGGGAAACAGTGGGACCCCACCCTCACTGCATATGGTAACTGGCGTTAATTGGGGTAGTATAGTAGTGGCAGCTAAACATGTAGGGGGTAAGGGCTTATCAGCAGTTATGTGACCAGGCTGTGAGGGTTGTAGCGCAATTATACTTTCTGCAACCCTTTTTATGTTAGCGGCTACATCATTTATTTTAGACATTTCTTTCCATAAGCAATCAAGTTTTTTAACAAATACATCCATTAAATCATCCAATCTGGATTCAAAACCTTCCATTAAGGCAAGCACATTACAAAAAACGGTACCAAATTAGGAACTTATGTTCTTTTGGGACAGCACCGAATTATCAATTTCCATTTAGATTCCTGGTTATATGCACATCTTTAATTAATTACAAAATTAGGGTACTGTGTGACCATCAACACAATAATGTTTGCTGATAGTACCTCCCAAGATGATCAAGCAAAAGTCATACCTAGTCTACTAAAGTTTAAGTAGAGCAAAACACATATTAAGTAGGCATTTAACCACTGTCTGGGCAGAGGACAGAGCAAGATCACCCACAGCGTTACAACAAGCAAACCAGTGACCTACCACTCTTGCATGACTTGGTTGTAAAAGCAGCCATCACTTACCTGCAGTAGACCCTTGTGCTTCACAATGCCACTGGGATTTGGCTCAAACCTAGCTGGTTAGTACTAAGCAACGTGTACATCTGGAAGCACAACATAAAAAAATAAAAAAGCCCAAGACCGAAATCATAACCCTCACAAAAATATGGGATTTTCAAAATTCTTCAAACCTTGCTTTCTAAGTGACACATTTTTAGTGAATCTGCAAAGAAAGATTACAACATCATATATCATAATGATGGTTGTTCATGTGTCACACAGCACAAACTGAAATCTTCATAACTTTATTTCTCCTCATTTATTCCTCTATAGATTCTTTCTGTGAAGGAAGGTGCCCCTTTCTGCACTTAAACAATCCTGCTGACAACACAAGCACCCTTGCAGCATGGTGTAATAGTGCTTTTGTGGACGCTAGGCTGCCGAACTGCGTAAGTGCAGGAGGAAAGGAAAGGATTGCACCACATTAGATAAATGTAGGCATTCCTGCCCTTTCACTTCGATGTAGGGGAGCGCAGCAAGGTGACATGCCATGCTGCCCTAAGTCAAATCCCCATAAATGAGGCTCCACAAGTGCAAATATACAGGCAATAATGATGCGACCTGGATTGTTTTAGAGTATTAGTTAAAACTAAATACAACCAGTACTGAAGATTAAGCATCTATGAAGGAGTTAAATGGAACCTAAGATATCTAAAAATAACTGGGTGTTGTCATACATATACAATAGTAATATTTTATGCATTTTTCAGTAAATGACTTGTTTCTAACCTAGTATAATTTGAAAGAATTAACCAAACTGAGAAATAAATGTATGATATTAAAGTCTGATTTAGTACAATTCAAACAGCTTGAATGCCGTCTTGCATATCAAATTCAAACTGGTCGACACACACAAATTGCCAAAACCCTCTAAGAACTCACTAGTTGGCCCCAGGGTTTAGTTTATATCTTCTGCTTTTTCCCCAGCTGTGAAGGGAAGATGAGTACCTGCTTCAAAGTGGCATTATTTTTAGTGCAAAACCCTGGCTTCTATGTTGGTATGGGAATGCCCAAGTACCACTCACGGAATGTCCCTTTGACGTAGACTTGGGCCAAGCAGTGCAAGTGCTACTTTGCCTTACTTTTAGGCATCTTTCCAATGCATGCAAGGTTTGTGCAGGAAAGTAAATAAACGAAAAAATGTAGTGCTAATTTGTGTCACTTTTGTGATGCATACCCAGTGCAAAATGTTTATAAATATGCCCTTCAGACAATGATTTAGTTCAAAGTGAGCTCTGCTAGGTTGTGTCGGATATGCACAAGTAATCAACGCATAACATGTGTTGAAATATGTCCTAGTCAGTGTACAGTGATGAAGTATAGCCATGCTCCATTTCCTTTTCTGTTTTCCTGAAATCAACCCAAGAAAGACTGCCAAATCAAACCATATGGCCACACATGGCAACTCCCCCCACAAGCACAGACACATACATACACAAAACAGAACATATGTATACATGCTAGTTAATACCTTGTTTCATGGTGTCCTCTGTGGTTATTTTTAGGTTCCTTGGTGGATCTGTAGCAACAAAATCAGAAGACACTCTTAAAATGTTTAGCAGTTTTTTTCTGTTATATGACCACATAGAGCAAAATTCAAATATACTGTAAGCACTCTGAATCTCTAATAAACCCTGACACAGAATATTATGGGTGTCATTATTTTTTATGGTTTCCTTTTTTTTAATTGTTTTTCAGGGAGATGAAAAAGTACATTACATACAACGGGCATTCCCATATTTCGTCAACCGGATTTCCCCCCTCCCCCAAATCTGGCCAGTCCATGGCATACATATGGGAGCCCCAGTGAGTCTCCCTAGTGAGATTAGGGGGGCCAGTACTGTCAGAATAGGATATGGGTCTGACCGACCCAGACAGGCAGTATAAAAAGCCTAGAACCCTCCCCCCCTTTCCCCATACCCCCACCCCTGAACTGGTGGTGTGCTGGATATGTAACTCCTTAGGTCTCTACGTAAAGGGTCAACTTTGTGCAACAGATTAGGTGGCCACGACCGCCGACTGAACTTCGGTGAGCCAAAGAAGGCGGAG
Source organism: Lissotriton vulgaris (assembly GCF_964263255.1). NCBI lineage: Eukaryota > Metazoa > Chordata > Amphibia > Caudata > Salamandridae > Lissotriton > Lissotriton vulgaris. The sequence goes on along the minus strand of NC_141695.1, from coordinate 185,654,057 downwards.
GTATTTTAGACATGTTACCTCATTGAGTTCCAAGGCTAACAGGGATAATAGTGGACGCCAGGTGGTTCTAAATGAGTCTGCTGAGTTCGTTAGAGTGGCCTGGATTCTTTTCATACCAAGGACATACCATAGTTTATGTAGCTAACCTGTGTGTGTCGGTCTGGTCTGTGTGCCCCAGAGGGAGAGGATATGTTGGACAACTGCTCCCAGCGCTAGGCCCATCTGATTCCCCTTGAGCGACTTCAGTGGATATGTGATTGGGTTAGGCACTCCCAAGAGTGTGTGGGCTGGGAAGCGTGGTATTTCAGTCTCAAATTGTTTGTCAATGTCATCTAGGATGGAGGTCCAGTACCCTGTCAACTCCTTATAATCCCAAAGTAGGTGAGTCAGTGTGCCCTCCTCATCACAGCCTCGTCAACATGTCGGGCTACGGTCCGGGATCCCTTTGTTCAGTCTGGCTGGTGTCAAATGCCAGTAGATATCCACCTTGACCGCCAATTCCCTAATGGCCCTATAGTGGGCCGTGTGATTGGCCCTGAAGTAAATATCATGCCATTCTTTCTCCGACAAGTCTCTCCCCAGTTCCTGCAGCCAACGCTTTAGTCCTGCTGAGGGCACACGGGAGGCTGGTGGACGAAGCATGTTATATAGTTCAGAGATCATCTTTTTTGTCGGAATATTTTATTATGAGCCATTTCTCATAGGTCGTGAGCTTTCTGCTCACCAGCAGGTGCACATCGGGGTGGAGGAGCCAATGACGGAGTTGGATGTATTGGAATCGTTTTGGCGCTGTAATAGCATAAGATTGTTTCACATCTGAGAACAAGAGAAACCCCTCCAAATTGAAAAGATGTTCTGCCGACCTGCAGTCGGTGACCCACCACTGTGAGAATACTCGCTCCCATAGCCCTGGTGTAAACTCTGAGGGCCCGATTCACAGAACTAACTTAAGACAAAATCATAAACTTACTACCATTTTGGTATTCACAGAAGACACTTACTCATTTCGGTATTCACAGAAGTTAGGAGTCCTAACTTTAGGACTCCTAAAAGCCTTCTGTGAACACCGAAAGTCTTAAAATTAGGATTGTTCTCAATTTAGTAGTAGTAAAGTTAGGAATCCTAACTTTAGGACTCCTTAATGCCTTCTGTGAATAGCAAAAGTCTTAAAATTTGGATTTTTCTAAATTTAATAGTAGTAAATTTAGGACTCCTAACTTTAGGACTCCTAAATGCCTTCTGTGAATATTGAAAGCCTCTAAATTAGGATTTTTCTCAACTTTATTATTCGGTATTCTCATAAGGCATTTAGGAGTTCTAAAGTTAGGAGTCCTAAAGTTAGGAGTCCTAACTTTACTACTACTAAATTGAGAAAAATCCTAATTTTAAGACTTTCGGTATTCACAGAAGGCATTTAGGAGTCCTAAAGTTAAGACTCCTAACTTTACTACTCCTAAACTGAGAAAAATCCTAACTTTAGGACTTTCGATATTCACAGAAGGCATTTAGGAGTCCTAAAGTTAGGACTCCTAACTTCTGTGAATACCAAAATGAGTAAGTGTCTTCTGTGAATACAAAAATGAGTAAGTGCCTTCTGTGAATACGAAAATGGTAGTAAGTTTAGGATTTAGTCTAACGTTAGTTCTGTGAATCGGGCCCAGCGTTATCAAATAGGGGTTGTCATTATTTTTTAAATAGACATACACTGTAATTAAGACTGATTCTATTAACTTAATCAACCACTAGGAAACCCTTCAGTTTCCTTAAAGCACAAGGCTAATCCATTCACCTGTATATGTGCAAAACCTTATTATTAACACCTGCATGACCCACTAAATGTGCAGTAGTATGGCATAACTTCAATTCTTTGTCAGGGGTTGTAAGCGCTGTATAAATGCCCAATTCCTAGGCAGGCGGTGCACAATCTTGGTGTTCTAATTGATGAGAAACTATCAATGAAGAACCAGGTAAATCAAATGATATACATCTGCTTTGGCATCATGTGCAGTTCGCACAAAATCTTTAAATGGATCCCGATAGAAGCAAGGAAACCTTTAGTGCAGGGACTGATAATCAGCCGAATGGATTATGAGAACGTCTTTCTGACACCAATAAATGAAGATCTGTTGTCCAGGCTACAGGTTCTGCAAAATACCGCAGCTAGGCTAGTGCTGAATCTTCCATCTAGATCACCCTCAGCACCTAGCTTAAAACTCCTTCACTGGCTTCCTGTAAGGAGAGGACCAGGTTCAAAACTCTCTGCCTAGCACATAAGACTATGTACAGTAGTAGCCCCAGTTACTTGGCAAAGAGATTTAGCTGGTACCTGCCTTGCAGGCTATTAAGGTCCAGTGATAAATGTCTCCTTACCCCTCTGAGAGTCCATACCACCAATAATAGCGGGAACTCTTCGTATTTCTTGGCCCTCACTCTCTGGAACATGGTGCCCTTTCACCTACACACTGCAACTGATCACAACGGCTTCCATAGGGAGCTAAAAACATGGCTGTTTAACCAATAAAACCAGCAAGATCTTCTCTTGAGTCTTAAAGTCAGAGTCGTCCACCAGAGCCATGAGACCTTCTGGTGATATGTGCACTCAATAAATATTCTTGATTTGATTTGATTTGAATGCAATTATAATATAATACAATTATTGTGTATTCCACATGCAAAAAGAGTATCTGTGCTTTACTCATAAACAAAAAACTGTATCGACAATCTCAGTAACCCCTTTTTTCTGAAAACATGGTATACAAACATGCAACTGAATAGGGTGGTCTGGCCACTGACTGAAACCGCCGCCTCTGTGTAGAGCTCGGAGACTCCAGAGAGGAGAATTCTTCCACACAGCTCTCAACATTTGTCCTTGGAGCCAGAGTGAAAGCAACATGAATGAGACAACAGCCACATAACTTCAAGGTTCTTTTTGACAAGAGAAATTACAGTTAAACTGAGTTCTTCAATGAAGTCCTGAAGCCTGGTCTTTACTTCAGCTGACCCTCACAACTCCTTCTGTCAGGAAACAGCAAGCTGCTCAAGAGATAAGTGAATTATCTGCTTTTAAGCACAGAGGCTGCATCAGGGGAATTGAATTACTCTTGAACTCAGGTTGAACTCTTCACACTGGCAGAGAGGAAGGACAGGAATTTTCCTGATTCATAAGGGTTAAGAAAAATTCCCTTTCTGAAGTGGTAACACTGCTGAATGTTTTTGAATTGTTTTTGAATTGTCATTGTACTTCTAACACAGGAGAAGCATATGAGAACTTTCAACTCTGAGGTATTTATCTCTCTCCATTTGACAGCTTAGACTCTGCTTCATAACATGGACATTCCTATCAGCAGAGAGTGTAGAGGGAATCTGGCTAGGCAGGGGAAACTTGTGTGTCATTTCTGATTTTCAGCAACACCTGTTTGAATACATGCAGCCATAATTTTGAGAACACTAGAAATCTTTAAAACAAAATAAAAATGACTCATTCTGTCAGGAACCACAGCAGGGGAAAGGCTGTGTGACATTTCTGATGGCTCCCTGTTTTAAAAACATGCAGCCATAATTCTTTAGAATCCCAAGATTTTGTAAAAAAATTACTCATTCTGTTAGGAAACGCAACCTGATTCTGAAAAGTTAAGTGGAATTCCCTTTCTTGAAGTGGATAGCTGCTGTTTTTTTTAATTACTATTATATTATAAGCTTATGCAAACTTTCAAACCTGAAGTATTTCTCTTTATTTGACAGCTTAGACTCTGCTACACGTTTAAGTAGACAAGGACATTTCTACCAGCTAAGGGTGCAGCGCGTACTTAGATAAACTTAGTTAAATGGGGAAAAGCTGTGTGATATTTCTTGACTGAAAATATACAGACATAATTTTTGAGAATCCCAGAAGTCTGTCCATATCTGTCCATATCCAAATATATATTTGCGTTTATAGTGTTACTACCTAACTGCTTTGTGAGACGACTGGATATCATATTTGGTTACTAGGCAGTACTTATTTCTTATCTTCTCCAACACTGAAGTATAACAGTATGGCCAGTTTAAAACCTAATAGAAACCCTTTGTTAACACAAGTAGTAGGGAACACTCTACCTTCGGGCACTTCTACTACTGTCCTACGAGATACTGCTTCTATGTACCTTATTTTAAAAGAGATCTCTGCTGTGGGACAATGATTGAGATCTATGAATGTCAAAACCTCTGGTCTTGTGACAGAAATTAAGTTAATAAGGATGGATTTAAACTCCTTTCATACTAAAGTGGAAACTCTAGATAAACGATCCACCCTTTTGGAAGAAAGGTAGATAATGCAGAGTAATCGGCCCCAGATATCTGGCATTTAGAACAAAAAGTAAAATATTTGGAAGACAGGGCCTGAAAAAATAACATTCACTTTTATGGAATTCCAGACAAAATGGAAATGAATATTGGTGTGAAGAGCATGCTACTAACCGAAATACCGTGGGTACTGAATATATCCTTTGAGCATCCTCTTGAGTTGCAGAGAACTCACAGGATTCGGTCAAGAACTTCAACTTCAACACTTGAATCTAGACCTAGACCAATTATTGCATGCAACCTGCATCATGAACCTCCTGCATCATGAACAGGTCTATCAATTACTAACAGCTGCTCATAAACATGGTCCTTCCCACTAGGAAGGCCATAAAGTATTTATTGCTGCTGACTTGTCCACTGAAACCAATGCCAAACGAAAGCGTTCCTGCAACTTAGGCCAAGAATTCAGAAATGGGATATTAAATATGCTACAATGTGGGTAACAATGGATGGGAAATCAAGTGATTACACAGAGCCCGAAGATCTGGTACGGTTCCTGGACAGTTTAAAGAACCAACACGTGGACTTAACACCACCACCCCTGACTGAAACAACTATGAACAGTCAACTTTAATTACAGAATGATCCTCAAAGCCACTGCACTGGTAGATTATACGTCTGTATCTTTAAGAAACAGTCTGATAGAGATAAAGTGGTCCGCTGTGTACAAGTACTCACACAGGAAAATAGCAGAGACAAATTGTGATCACCTCTTAAGTCATCCATGTATCTGATGCTAAACCTTCCACTGCTGCTTCTTCCAGCTAGATGAGTATCTATGCATGCTATGTATTAATATAATGTTATTACTATTTTACTGCAGGTATTACCTCTGATGGATATAAATTAATTTCCTTTTCTCCTACATTGTTGGTCAATACACCATGTATATCTCATACTGGGTTTGTACATGCAAATCTCCTAGATGGACTTTATAACTCCATGGTGTGGTTCTTTTCATAATCTGTTTACCGCAAGTGGTTTTCTTTTCTACCCTGTGGTGTCAGCATCTCGCATTGAGGTTCAGAACCACCAATGAAAGATATACAATGTTGGATCTGTAGTGCTCTTTTCCTTTCTAGCCGTTAAAAAGGTGTAATTACACCAATTAGAGTTTAGAATTAACAATGTATTGTGATTATATCTGCACATAGTTGTTTCAGGTTAATTATACTCTGGATAGTAAAAAAATGTTTGCTTCATTAATTTTCCATTCCCACATCATTTATCAACCTTCCTTTCCCTTTTTACCCTTTGATCCATTCTCACACAATACAAACATACTCTAACATTTCCAATCAGCATCATGACAACTAGTCCTATGCACATTGTGTCCATCAGTGTCAACGGCTTTACTAATTACATTAAAAGGAAGAAAATTCTTTCCTTTTTAGCCTCCAAACGTACAGTTATTGCTCTCATTCAAGAGACACATCGATCCGGTATAGAATCAGAAAAATTAAAACGAGATTGGGAAGGACAGATTCTTTCCTGCTGCAAACCCCCTTCTCACACGTCAGGAGTTCCTATATCCCAAACTATTAATAGAAAATGTGTATAGCCATTCTAATACGGAAAAAAACTGCAATTTCAAATACTACAGTCCTGGTCAGATGAAGATGGTCAGTTTATTTCAGCCAAGCCTAAGATCTGTGATACCACATGTGGGTTCTATATATGCTCCGTTGGGAACAAAGCTCCTTTTTTCCTTCACCTAAACAGAATTCTGAGATGGGAATTTCCAGAATAGGTCTGGGGGGTGACTGGAATCTTGCCCCAGATGTGATCTTAGACAGAACAGGCCTCCTAGACACGACACACCGCATAGATAAAGCGATACTGGGAGACATCCATGAATATCATGGGATGACTGACATTTGGCGTTTACCACATCTATCAGATAAGGGGTTTACATATCACTCTCCAGTACATGATTCCTATCTAGAATAGACGTTGCCCTTATTTCACACTCTATCATACCACAAGTACTCAATTGTTCTATTTTAGAAATTGTACTTTCAGATCGTGCTCCTATCAGTCTACACTTTGATTGGGGTATGAAATGCCCTTGTAGGAAACCATGGCATTTAATCATATTACTACACAAACTACCAACAGAAAAATCACAATGACAATCACATTTGACTACTAATATGAAAGACAACAAAGGTTCAGTTTCTTCTCCACAAATTGTATATGCAGCTGCAAAAGCCACCATTAGGGGGCAAATTATGAGAGATTCTGCCATAAACAATACACGTAGAACAGAGCAACAGACTATTTTAGAAAATAATATCAAAATGTATGCTAATTATACAAATCTAACCAAAGCTTCCAGATGTAGATTGGAAAAGGCTAACACGGAACTTAATACACTATATACTTTGAAAGTAGAATACACCACATATAGACTTAAGGCTCGAAATTAAAAACAAGAAAAAAAAAGCTGGCCGTTTACTAGCAGCACAATTAAAACAGAAAGAAGCTACTACAGCTATTCCAGCTAATAATAATTCTGAAGGTAAGCTAATACCTGGGACTAAGGAATTAGCTAAATCATTTGCAGCATATTATGAGAGGTTTTATAGCTCAGAGGTTGATGATGATCACCACAAAGGTCAGGAATCTTTTGATAAAATAACACTCCCCCACCTCAGTGAACAAGATCAGCTCATACTGGCAGGCAAAATAACAAAGGATGGAATTTCCCAAGCAATCTCCAATCTTCCTTTCAATGAAGCATTGAGAGAAGATGGTTTTCTTGTGGAATGTTACCAATGGGTAAAACCAGAAGCAATAACGGTCCTTCCAAAACCTGAGAAAGATCCATTATACTACAGTAGCTATTGTCCAATTTCCCTTCTGAATACAGATTCAAAGATATTAGCCACCATTCTCACTAAAATACTCAAACAGGTAATCGCTAAACTCATACATAATACTCAAGTGGGATTCATGGCAAGAAGAAACTCTTGTAACCATCTATGCACTTTGGCTCAAATACTTTGGCTTTCCGAGGATGTTGAAGAAGACAGAGTAGCCTTATCCTTAGCTGATAAGAAACGCCTTTTACTAATCACTAAAAATACTCCAATTGACCACCTAGTGGTCAGTGGTGCTAGTGAAATAGCTATGCCCGAGGTAGGGGTCAAAAGAAGGAGGGGGTGGGGGGAAGAAAACTCTCTAGTGAAAGGTTGTACCTAACCCACCCATGAATGTGGGGAAAAAAACTTTTTTTGTTTTAATTACCCTCACAAACCCTAGTGGTGTCATGCTTCATCATCGGGTCACCCCGACCCCTAAAAGGTGGGATGGGCTCAACCACAGTGGTGGGAGCTCTTTAGATAGACACAAGACCAGGGGGTATAAAGATAAAATACCTCAGGCAGATCCCCGGTTTCCCTTTATTCTTGGGTCTGTCTGGGTAAATAAAAATATCTAAAAAACGGGTGTTGTTGGAGTATTATGGTCTTAAGACCCAGGTGCCAACAGGTTTCAGTCCTTAGTGGCTGTAAATGTACTGGACTTTCTTCAGGGCAATTGGTGACCCCCTATGTGAGGAAACTTAAAGGATGGGAGGTCCCTATCCTCTCAGTGATACAAGGTCAGAGTAGCTGCTCCTCAAGGTGTGTAATATGTTAGTGTGTGTCATCTTCCAGACTCCATCCAATTCAGGGAATTTGACCGCTTCACACAGGACCGGAATGATAATGTGCGTGGTCTTCAATTTGAACATTCACCCAGCATTTCAACCTATTTAGGTTCCGGTCCTTGGCTCGTGCGAGGACCACAATCTAAATGTTGTCTTATATAGATGCTTGAACCAATTTATTGCACATACATTGTTGGCTGGACCAGCTTGGTTTGCCCTGCAAGGGAAACCCCAAGTATCTGCACCTCATGTTACCAGTCCTGTAAGAGTTCAATCAGTTATGGGTAAAAGGTGTATTGAAGTAGTAAAACTGCTGTCTGGATTTTTTTTTTGTGACTAGTATGAGGTATGAAGACTTTTGAAGAGAGTACATTTCATTCTGGCTTCTCTGATTCCCTTATGTCCATGATAACATCCACCCATCGCATATCGGAATGAGCTACAGTAATTAACCCTTGCCATGTGACGTGAAGTTGTGTTAGTAATGGGTATGAGTGTAATTTATGCACTATCAAATGATAAAATCCAGAGACGGCGCCTTTGAATTTCCCCCCAATTTTTAGGTATTGTAACTCTGGAGGTTCCTCAACTACCAAAGGATATGGTCCTAATCTAGGAAATAAGGCTTGTTTTAGTTGTAAGTATTTCCCCTATTGGGAGGTAGGGAGTTAGAATTGTATCTAAAGTATTTCAAAGGCTTTAAGCTCACCTTCTAAAGTGAGTAAATAATTCAACATTAGAATACCTGCTCTCTCCCAGATATCCGAGGAAATAGTCTGTTTACCTATTATAATATCAGTGTTATGTCATATGGGGTCCTTCCCATGTATACACAAAAATATCTAGGGGTCTGAAACTACAACTCTGAATGCTATACCTTCCTGAACAAACCAAACCATATATGTGCACCAACTTCCTTAATGAAGACTGCTAAACTAGAAAATAGTATTCAAGTAGACGGATTCCCATCACTCACCCGTAGGTGACATGCTTCATCATCTAGGTCTCCTCATTGATGTCACACTCGTGATACTAAGGGCTGCAACCTCGTCAGAGGGATGAGGGACCCCGAGGATGTTTTGTAAGGATCACTATATGAGCTCACAGATGAGAGCAAATAAGTTCTTATGGAAAAAAATGCAGTGCACAAAAAAGAGATGATAGTGAATTAAAATTGACCTATGAGAGACCCTATATTTATTATTGTCTCGCACAGATCAAAACTAAAACCAGTGCAAAATGACAGTCTGTAACAAATACCTGTCTGTTGTTCATAATAAAGGGGTTAACATGTTTCGGCACATATGGACAACATTTCATCCAATGCCTTCTTTAGGACCACTACTGTGTTGCTACTGCAATTGTGTAAAAGTCTATATAAAATAAATTCATAATGTATGAAAAAACATAAAAATAAACCAGAGACGAATGGAACAAATACAATCGAATCACCTGTACTTAGGCAAGTGTAATGCTTCCTCTGGAAATCCCGTACAGCTTACGGTTTCTGTAACACAGTGAAGGGAATAGGCGCAACCATCTTAGTATACACAGGAGTACACCCGTTCAGGGCAAAAACGTAACAAATTGCAGTGATATAATATTTATCATCTACAACCACCCAAGAATGAGTCCATGAAAAATCGTCCTTACCCGAAATGCATGAGGAGGATACCTCACCTCACCTGGCTGCTGCTCAAGGAACACGGAGGCGCCGCTCTGAGGGACAAAAAAGTGGGGAAATACCACATTCGTTATGGCTTCCCACCAGTCCCAACACTTAAAAGCTATCTATATGTAGCAGAAGCCACACGTTCACACACACCACACAGAACTGAACATCACTAAAAACTGTTGGATATCTATTGTGGTCTTAACACCACTAGCTGTTCCAGACGGATCCATCAGATCTTATATTCATCTGAAGGCTGGGTAAGAGGGATGAAACTAACCTCTTATCATCCATCTATCAAATCTGTCCCATACAATTGTTACTAACAGTATTTAACCATTGTTCTCCCTATCCATACACATATTGACATGTGAAAATCCAGTGTCAATACTGTGCAGGTTTTGTCCTCATCAACTTTCAAAGCATCTCATCTCCCCTTGTTTGAAAGGAACAATATTTAATGCTATGACTTACTGTGAGTGTTAAATTATTGTTGTATTTGGTCATCATTCTCAACTCTGATTTACTGTTACGACCTGCTGAGTACTCCTTATCGCTTGTGTTTTCTTTCACAGCACGACTATACCACATATGTCTCCCAACACATTCAAATGTCATAAAAACTACTTGGGAGCCAGATTTCGTGTTAATAAATAACACTGGTAGAGGCACAGTTACACTCCCCTACCGAAACCCAAGGGGGATGCTGCCTTTCAAGGAAACCGATACGTGCCTCTAAGAAATGTGGAATTTCAACATGACATAATGTGTATTAATCACAGTTTGAGCCAACACAACTAGCTTCAAATTGTCCCGCTTACCTTCGTGTCAGGACCTCAGACGGTCATCTAAGCCATCTGGGGAGGTACCGGCCGGCGGGTGTCACCATCTTTTATGAAGAGAAACTCGCATGGTATACAGCGCATAAGCGTCACTGTACTCGAGCATACGACGTGATACAGAACGTAATGTAATGTAATGTAAAATCACACTTATATAGCGCTGCTATCGCTCCAAGGAGCATCTAGGCGCTCACATCCAACCCCGCTGGAAAAGGTTGGTGGACAGAAGGCAACTTCATTGTATTGCAAGCTCTACACTAATGCCCTACAAGCCGCATCCGAAAGTGAGAAGATCCAAGTCTTCAAAGATTTCCTAAATTCGCTCTCCTTGGCTGTGCGCCGAAGATGATCTGGCAATTTATTCCAAGCTCTTGCTCCTGGTACAAAAAGAGATTTCCCCCCTTTGGTGGTCAATCTGAATCTGGGAGTTACCAAGAGGTTTTGATTGGCAGGCCTCAAACAGCGTGCTGGCAGATAGCGTTTGAAGCCATTAGACAGATATCTTGGTCCTTGGAGCTGGAAGGCTCTAAAGGTGATGACAAGCACCTTAAATAGGACACGCTTATGGATGGGTAACCAATGTAAGATCTTAAGTGCAGCCGAGGCGGGTGATCTTCTCGGCCAGCGAAGTACCAGGCGTGCAGCAGCATGCTGGACTATCTGCAGCCTATGGAATACTGCATTGTTGGTACCTGCATATAGGCTTTTGCAGTAGTCCAGTCTAGATGTTATCAATGCTACTGCCCCTATTTTCCTGGCTGCAAGAGGAAGAAGATCAAAAAACTTCGTGGGGATCATGGGAATTGTAGTATAATGCTGCATTACAGTGTACAGAAGCACTATATATCGACATATCCTGTGTATTGACATGCGACATAGTTGAAAACTAGAGTCTATATATTATTAAAAAAGGCTGAACATCGAGACATATCATGGGCTGTTTCCTGTATAATTATAGCCCAGCAGCCCTTGTGTTGGTAATAAGACCTGATGTACAGTATAACACCCAGACTCATTTGTCAGCATGGCAGTGCCCTCATATCGCTCAATAACAGGCATTTTTTTTTATATAAAAAGACGATATATGTCAAATTTAGGTGGAAAAAACCATGATGGGTTAAGTTATTTCAACAAATGTGGATGTCCTTACATTCATTTGGATGCAAGCAACCAGAAACAGATCTATATGAGCAAAGTTGGCCAATTCTACATCATATTTATAAGTCTTATGCATCAAACATTATCACTATAGGAGTAACACCCACTTGATCATGGAAAAAAACACCTGTACCCAACACCCGTCCAGTAATGACCTGGAAGTTTATATCCCAAAAAGGGGTCAGGATCTACTGGGGCTGTGAAATGTTTCAACCAGCTCCACTTATATGAAGCATGCGTGAGCAATAATGGTAAAGATGCCTAGTGTAGTGGATCTATTGTGTGGGTGGTAGTGAAAAACAGGGGGGTGTCCCCTTCTCAAAGCATCACCCAGGGTATGGCGTCATTAAGACCCCCCTTGTCACTTTGTAACTTAAATACCCACTTCTGTTCTTTGAGTAAGAGGAAGTTTGAGATGTCTGTGACATGGTCTGGAATATATGGTTGTTCCAGAATCATCCACTTGAAATCTTCCGGTTTATGATTTACTTCCAGAAAATGACTTGTCAATCTAGTTGCCTGTTTTTTACACCTCACTGTGCTCTTTTGTTCCATAATCCTCAATGTTACTTTCCTTGTGGTCATACCCACATAATTCAGTTTACATGGGCACGTAATTAGATATATGACCTTTTTGTGGTTGCAGTTCGTGAACTTCTTTTAAACTCAAGGTCTTTCTGTCTCTATGTCAATTGTCTTTGAGGTCTGTGTTTGGGGACAAACCCCACAAGACCCCACAAGACCCACACGGGAAATGGCCCTCAACCGCTGGGAGGTCCCAGAGTGGTCCTATGGTGTGTGTAATTTGCCTGTTTTAGGTCTTGTGTGTACCAACTGATCACGCAAATGTGTACTCCTCTTAAAGGAAAAAAGTGGTAAAGGATTTGCTCATTGCCAATGTTCAATAGTTTCCAATGTTTCCGGACACTCCTCTGTATGTCATTAGACATAGTGCTGAATGTATTCACAAAAGTCAAATGGGATACCTCCCCTTTTGGTTCAGAGGGATCAAGTAAGGCTTCTCTGTTATTGTTCATTGCTCGCTTGACCGAGCGACGAACCAATCTTGGGGGATATCTCCTAGCACATAGTTGTGTTATAAGTGTCTTAGCATGTTCCTGAAATCTCTGTTTGGTAAAGCAGTTTCTCCGAACCCGTAAAAACTGCCCATATGGTAAATTATCCCTGAGAGGTTTGAGGTGATAACTGTCGTAACACAGCAGGGAATTTTTTGCCATTGGCTTCCTATATAGTTCTGTTTCCAATCCTGTGGGAGTTGCCACATTGAGTAAGTCAAAAATGCTATCTTATGTTTGTTAATTTCAACAGTGAATTTTAGAAACTCATTTCTGCTATTCAGCCACAACAAGAATTCCATGATGGTTTCAACTTTTCCACGCCAGATGACCAAGATATCATCGATATATCGCCTCCATAGGCGTATAGAGTCACAATAGGGATTAGTATGAGTCAGCACATGTTCTTGCTGGAATTCATATCGAATGCTCGAGTACAGTGACGCGCATGCGCTGTATACCATGCGAGTTTCTCTTCATACAAGATGGTGGCGCCCGCTGGCCGGTACCTCCCCAGACGGCTTGGATGACCGTCCGAGGTACAGAAGAAAGGTAATCGGGACAATTTAAAGCTAGTTGTGTTGGCGCATACTGTGATTAATACACATTATGGTCATGATGAAATTCCGAATTTTGTTAGAGGCAGGTATCAGTTTCCTTGAATGGCAGCATCCCCCTTGGGTTTCGGTAGGGGGGTGTAATTTTGCCTCTACCAGTGTTATTTATTGACATGAAATCTGGCTCCCAAGTAGTTTTTATGACATTTGATTGTTTTGGGAGACATATGTGGTATAGTCGTGCCGTGAAAGAAAACATGAGCGATAAGGAGTACTCAGCAGGTTGTAACAGTAAATCAGAGTTGAGAATGATGACCAAATACAACAATAATTTAACACTCACAGTAAGGCATATCATTACATATTGTTCCTTTCAAACACCGGGAGATGAGGTGCTATGAAAGTTGATGAGGACAAAACCTGCACAGTATTGACACTGGAGTTTCATCTGTTAATATGTGTATGGATAGGGAGAACAGTGGTTAAGTACTGTTAGTAACAGATTTATGGGACAGATTTGATAGATGGATGATAATAGGTTAGTTTCAGCCCTCTTACCCAGCCTTCAGATGAATATAAGATCTGATGGATCTGTCTGGATCAGCTTGGGTTGTTAAGACCACAATAGATATCCAATTGGTTTTAGTGATGTTCAGGTCTGTGTGGTGTGTGTGAACGTGTGGCTTCTGGTACATGTAGATAACTTTTAGAATGTTGGGACTGGTAGGAAGCCATAACGAATGTGGTATTTCCCCACTTTTTTGTCCCCCAGAGCGGCGCCTCTGTGTTCCTTGAGCAGCAGCCAGGTGAGGTGAGGTATCCTCCTCATGCATTTCGGGTAAGGACGATTTTGCATGGACTCATTCTTGGGTGCTGGTAGATGATAAATAATATATCACTGCAATTTGTTACGTTTTTGCTCTGAACAGATGTACTCCTGTGTATACTAAGATTGTTGCTCCTATTCCCTTCACTGTGTACCAGAAACCGTGAGCTGTACAGGATTTGCAGAGGAATGATTACACTTGCCTAAGTACAGGTGATTCGGTTGTATTTGTTTCAACCGTCTCTGGTGTATTTTTATGTATTTTCATACATTATAGGTTTATTTTATATAGACGTTTACACAATTGCAGTAGCAACACAGTAGTGATCCTGAAGAAGACATTGGATGAAATGTTGTCCATATGTGCTGAAACATGTTGACCCCTTTGTTATGAACAACAGACAGTTATTTGTTACAGACTGTCATTTTGCACTGATTTTAGTGTTGATATGTGCGAGACAATAATAAAGATAGGGTCTCTCACAGGTCAATTTTAATTCACTATCATCTCTTTTTGTGCACTGTATTTTATACCCATAAGCACCTATTTGCCCTCATCTGTGAGCTCAGATAGTGACCCTTACAACATATCCTCGGGCTCCCTCATCCCTCAGACAAGGTTTCAGCCCTTAGTGTCACAATTGTGTGACATCAATGAGGAGACCCAGATGATGAAGTATGTCACCTACGGGTGAGTGATGGGAATCCGTCTACTTGAATACTATTTTCTAATATAGCAGTCTTCATTAAGGAAGTTGGCGCACACATATGGTTTGGTTTGTTCAGGAAGGTATAGCGTTCAGAGTTGTAGGTTCAGACCCCTGGTTATTTTTGTGTATAGATGTTTTTGTGGGGCTAATTATTCAGGCTAGGTCTCTAAACATTGCAAGAGTGTTTGTAGTGTCCTTCCCATGTAGCCTCGGGTTACTCATAAGGCGTATGTTGGCATATATCCTAATCTTAAACATAGATTTAATAATAGGGTTGGACGTTTGTAAAGCAGGCGAATTATAAGTGTAAAACATTTGCAAACCTGAAGTTGCCTGTACACTTTGCCTTTCAATGTGAACCCATAGTGGGTAATCATTCTGTCTAGGCCAAAGATAAACTAATTGAGATAAATGGAGGGCTGTATAGTAATTCTCAATGCACGGTAAACTAAATCCCCCATATCGCCTGTGAGCAATCAACTTTGAGATAGGTTTCAGAGATCCCCAAATAAAAGTTTTACTACCATTGTCGATAACTCAGAATATTGATATGTTAACTGTCAAAGGCAACATACCTAAAACATAACTAAAACAGGAACTATAATTATTTTCACTGCCTGTACTCTACCCCTAAAGGACAGGTTAAGATGGGACAATTTTTTTATACTCTGACTTATTTTTGGCAATAAGTGGATCCACCTTATCTTGAATCACACATTCTAAACCTGTGTTGATATATATGTATATATACTTCAGGCGCTCCACTTTCCATTGAAAATTATTGCCCACCATAGCTGCTTTTGTTGTACCCCTGGACAATGGGAGAGCTTCACTCTTATTCCTATTTACTTTGTAGCCAGAAATGATTGAGAAGTGAGAAATGGTAGACATGAGTGTCAGCAGTAAAGTAAGCAGAGCAGTAAGTGTTAGCAATCTGTCATCTGCGTAAATAAGTATTTCTGAGATCAATATATAAAGCGCAATTCTATATTCGATTTTTAATAGCTTATTCTTGATACGGGGTGTACCCAACTTGTGCTGGCCAAGTGACCCCTTCAATACTTAAGTGGCCCATTTAAACAGTACCAAGCACAGGGGGAGGGGCACATTTAAGCCTAATCTGGTGCTCCCAAAAGATAAGTGGAATTTCAGTAAGTGTATATGGCGATATGCATTGAACTGGTGGTATGGTGTATTAATAGAAAGTATTATCATTAGCGTTGACAGCCAGGAAAGTAACTCATGAATAAAAAACTTCAAAGTGGAACGCTGCTTCTGCTTCTATTACAAACATTGCAGAAGTGTCTTAATTAAGAAATGAATGTAGGATTAAATGCTGACTGTTAGACCTGTCTGCCCTTTGGGTAGCCCCTCCTATTAATTATTTATTTTGTCCCCTTTCTGCCCCTCATAACCTTTCATTCTTTTTATGTCCACTAGATTTTTGAGGTGTTGACCTAGGGGTTAGGTGTTCTTTGCCATCATAGTCTTTACTGGAGGCCTTGGCGCCTTCGTGACTAGATTCACAACCCACAAAATGGTGGACAGCAACTGCCACAACTGCCACCTTAGGGACTGGACCCATAGGTTAGCATAGGAATGTTCCAGAACCCCCTGGACCCTTCTGGACCTTCTGGGGTCATCCTATAAAAGGCGGAATGTTGGGCAGCCATTTTAGATGGTGTTGTATGAAGAGGAGAGTTGGAGGACAGGAGTACAGGTGGTCGAAGGAGGAGACTGGTGCACTGTGGGGATTGACAGACCTGCTGGGTCGTGGTCCCTGTTGTTGTGAGACTATCCCTCATCTACTGACCTGACCCTGTCAAGACGTGGACTCGGGAATTCCCTGCCGCTGAAGTAACCGGTGGGAATCCTATGTGGAGTTCTTGAGGCGAGGACAGTAAAAAACCGCCAGGTGAGGGCGATCGAGGCTGCTTCCTAGATTAGGGCAGGGCCTGAGTGGTGGGGAAGGAAGAAAATCCCTACTCTTGCCAATCACCGGTGTCCGGTTAGACTGAACTCGTGGCTTTTCCAGAAGTGACCCGCCTAAATCCGGCACTTCGGGTTAGAAATTACCAAACGTTTACTTGCCTCTAGGATTGAATCACCTTCTGGTGAGGCGCCGCATTTCCCTGCCGGGAGTAGTGTCTCGAGCGCTGCGCAGGCCAAGTGTGGAGCGGGGCGGTGCCATTGAGGAGGAGCACCGACTCGAGGCCGCGCATGCTTGGTGCAGGCTTGGGCGGCTCCGGAGGCGCGGAAATGTCCTGTGCACCGCGCAGGCACAGAGGAGGGCTGGAGGATCTCTCGGCTTGATAGAAGAGCGGAGCTGAGTGGATCGTCGGCCGGGCAGGCCGTGTGAGGGGAACGAGCGCAAGAGGAGGAGCGCCAAAGTCCCGGAGTGCGAACAAAGAGGTCCGATTGCTAAATGAGTAAGCGTCCAGCTCTGGTAGAACACCCAGAGCTGGACGGATTTCCTACACATCAGCAGGGTCTTTGAGAAGTAGTGAAGCAGAGACACAGAAGCTCAAACTAGGCACCTAGGTGTTTTCTAGACTTCCTGTCTCCTGTCTGGGACAAGACAAGCCTTAATTGGATTGAAAGAGTCCTGAACCCCTTTTTTACTAACTCTGTTTTCAATGCCGTATGTTCTCCGTTATAGCTGAAACAGAGGGGAAAGGTTACTGGCACTGTCCATGAGGCAGATCTTGCATATTAGTTAATGATAGCAGTAATTCACCAACTGTCAGATGGAGTAGGTAGTACCTTGGTCAAAGTAAAGTGATGTTTTGCCCTGTTACATTACCTGAAAAGTCTAATGCTTACAATTGAATCTCTGTACTAGGATAAAGGTTTGAAACACTGTAATTTGCTTAAGGTAAATAACTTGAGTTCCAGGAGTAAGGTATCACTGAAAGTTACTGCATTGAGAAGTGAAATCTCTTCCCGATTACAACTAAAACTGTGATTTAATGTCTGTTGTTGAGAAGTGGGGGCTAAACTGCTGGAATTAGTACCACGGAGTTATGTACACTAGAGAGAAGCTATATTTTTGTAATGTGAACCCTGAACTGCTGAATAGCTGAAAGATTTTATAAAACAGCTCATATTTTTCCAAAGACTGGTGTAGTGTCTTAATTTTTGAGTGGAAGGACGTTATGTTGCTGATGGGTGTGACGCAAACTTAGCACATGTACTTTGGAGTTAGGCCTTCCTACTTAGTGCCAAGCTACCCTATGTGACTTGGGTGTTCCCTAGGTCCAACACTGACTTACTCCCGGGCGGCAATAAACAGGAATAACTATGGGTTGAGCCATGGCTAACTAAAAAGGGATTCAAAGAGTAGCACCTACCAATTGTGGAGGACAAATCCCTAACACCATGGAGTCTCTGAAAAAAGGTGGGATGGTATTGCAGACAAGCACAAGCACATACTCAGGGTAAGTTAGTACCTGTATAATTGTTGGTGGTGCCATGATGCAGGGATCCTGCTCTAGAACGGAACTATACTTGAAACCATAGAATATCAGTATCTAGGGACTGAGTCACCATATCACCTCAGTGTATGCGTGTCCAAGTCTGACTAGCTATATTGCCTCACTTGCCCTCCTAATCTTCATGGAGAAACAAGTGAATTGGCACCCCAGAACACAACCCTCTCGACCCTCTCAGGGATTGAAGTAACAAGACACACCCTTTCGCTCTCTCACTTGTCCTCATAAGATAACCAGGAGACATAAAGGATATTCCTTTAAATTATCTGAAATGCAGTATACATGCCACAATTAGAAAACAAATGCATAATAAAAATACAATTAGCATAGTTAATAATCCATATACCATGAAACGCCCTGTTCTTTTAAAGGACAGAGTGACCTAAACCCCTTTCCAATGCTACTAAAGCTACTGTGTCACTACTGGCAGACGCTCTACCTTAGCATACACATATGGAAGTTCTTCATCTCAGAAAATGCAGTGCTCTTGTCTCAGATTTCCCATTTCATATGTGTGTTTTGTTTCATATGCTTAGCTATATGGCTAGACATGTGTGCACACAAACAACAGCTGCATCCTTGTGTTAATTCTTAGGTGTTAGTGCCTTGTCAGAAAAAATAACAAGGATCACTGTTGTTTAACATTGTCTGTAGTGTTCATACTGAATCCCAGGAAAAGAACAGAACACAAAAACATGCAGGTTCCACATGAAAGTACAATGTTTGCCCTGACAGTTCAGGTTTGGACAAACATGTTGTGTTAATAATTATCTAGAGCAAGAGCAATAGTTTGTCAATGGTTACAATTAGTTATTACATGTTTTTTTTAATGTTAATATTTTAATATTAAGACCACTCCTAAGTCTAAATTTAATTTTGTTTGGGATTGATCTTAGGTTGCCGCAAGGGGATACTTCATTAATTTTGTAGCAAAAAAGAAGGATCCCACTAAAGAATCTGCCACAATAAATGAACATTTACTAACATGAATATTATTCTGCTCATTGTAAAGACACTTTCGTTCACCTTACTCAGGCCAAGTTTTTGTTTAATTTAAAAAACAATGGCACTGTTTGTGGTACTGTCTTAAGAAGCAATGCTAGATATTATGAAGAATCTACTAGAGCTGGTAGGCTACTGGCTAATTACTTTAGTCAAGAAACAAAACTCCAAAATACAGGTCAGTCATGATAACCAAAGGAACAAACTTTACGAAGACGGCAATAGTTTGACTGTTGAATACAATACAAAACTATTCACTGCACACTCTTCCTCTAACAAGATCAATTTGGAGTTTGTTTTGACAGCTGGAATTACCTAAGCTGGAAAAGGATCTATGTTGGGAAGAAATTCTTAAAGAGATCTCAAAACTTCCCATAGACAATGCTCCAGTCCTTGAATGTTTTACAATATAATTTGTTTCCAAATTCTTTAAAACCCAAGTGCTTAAGCTTCTATTATCTACTACTCCAAACTTTTCTGTGAATTAATGGTATGATTGGATCCTTTTCTGAACCTATGATATGCTTGAGTCCAAAAATAGACACAGATCTTGCTGAATGTAAAAACTACAGGCCCATCTCCCTCATGAAGACTGACTGCAAATTCTTTGTAAAAAGTTTGGCTTTTCGTGTTAATGATTTTATGTCATATATTTGTGGTCATGAACAATCAGGTTTTGTTAAGGGTTGTAATATCACTGATAACTCTAGGATGGGGGGATGCTGCTACTGTTTGAAAAACCAGGTCTTGAGGAGTCTCCTGAAGGTTAGGAGGTCTTAGGTCTGGCGTAGGTGGATGGGGAGGGTGTTCCACATCTTGGCGGCGAGGTGGGAGAATGGTATGCGGCGGGAGGTCACTCTTCACAGGCGGGGGACGGTAGCGAGGGCGTGGTTTGTGGAGCAGAGCTGGCAGGCCGGGGTGTAGAGGCCGAGTCCGCTGTTGAGGTACACTGGTCCAGTGTCATGGAGTGCTTTGTGTGCGTGGGTGAGGAGCTTGAAGGTTATCCTCTTGTTGACGAGGAGCCAGTGCCTGGGTGACTGTGCTTCTAGTTTCAGTGGGGATCCACTTGAAGATCCAGTGAAGCATGAGAAGGGTGTTGAAGCAGGAAGAGGAGACGGCGTTGACCTGCTTTGTCATGGAGAGTGTGGAGACGAGGATGACCCCCAGATTTCGTGCGTGGTTGGTGGGTGTAGGGGGTTTGCCTCGTGCCGTTGGCCACCAGGAGCTGTCCCAGGCAGAGGAGGTGGAACCAAGGATGAGGACCTCAGTCTTGTCCGAGTTCAGCTTCAGACAGCTGTTCCTCATCCAGTCGGCGATGGCCTTCATTCCTTCGTGGAGGTTGGTTTTGGCAGTGTGGGGGTCCTTGGTGAGCGAGAGGATCAGCTGGGTGTCGTCGGTGTAGGAGAGGATGTTGAGGTTGTGATGGTGGGCCACTTGTGCGAGTGGGCCATATAGACGTTGAACAGCGTCAGGCTTAGGGATGAGCCATGGGGACGTGGCAGATGATGTCGGTGGCTTCGGATTGGAAAGGTGGGAGGCGGACTCTCTGGGTTCTGCCTAACAGGAAGGACGTGGTCCAGTGAAGAGCCTTGTCTTGGATTTCGGCTTCTATTTATTTATTTATTTAAGTAGCTTATACAGCACATGGCTACCCCCGAAGGGGTGTCCCGGCGCTTAGACAGAAAGCTCAGGAGTAAAGAAAGGATCAAGACAAGTTCAGGACTAAATTAATGACCTGGAGAACAGCCACATTTTTAATTTAGTACGAAAGAGGGATTCAGACGGGCAGAACCTAAGGTCAAGTGGGAGGCTGTTCCAGAGTTTGGCAGGCATTACGCCAAACCCTCTGCTGCCCATTCTGGATCGTCGGAAGCGTGGCACAATCAGGAGGCGTAAACTGTTAGATCTCAGCGATCTGACTGATTGAGATACTACCCCTCGCTTTTTCAAGTATCCTGGACCAAGACCGCTAAGAGCACGAAAGGCGAGGGTAAGGATCTTGAATTGAATGCGGCTTGCGATAGGAAGCCTGTGTAGTTTTTTGCAGTAGGAAGCAACCGACTGCCGATAAGGGGATTGCCAATCAGTCTTGCTGCCGCATTTTGCACAATCTGAAGACGTTCAATCAGATATTGAGGGGCACCGGCGTACAAGCTGTTGGCGTAATCCAGGTGAGATGTAATGAGGGCCTGAGTGATGGTTCTGCGGGCATCTAAGGGGAGGTATGGGAGGCGTGTCTTTAGAGTGCGATGGCAGACCGTGTTGAAGGCGGCTGACAGGTCCAGGAGGATGAGGGCT
The DNA here is from genome assembly GCF_964263255.1 of Lissotriton vulgaris. Lineage (NCBI taxonomy): Eukaryota > Metazoa > Chordata > Amphibia > Caudata > Salamandridae > Lissotriton > Lissotriton vulgaris. Next base: position 185,632,432 of record NC_141695.1, on the reverse strand, counting down.
GATGTTTTGCCGTTGTCTAGTTGGCACCTGATGTCGTCTGTGTTGGCTATGATGGCTGTCTCGGTGCTCTGGTTGCGCCTGAATCCGGACTAGGATTGGTCCAAGATGTTGTTGTCTTCCAGGTGGTGGGCCAATTTCATGTTGACGGTTTTCTCGATGACCTTTGCCGGGAACGGGAGCAGGGATATGGGCTGGAAGTTCTTGAGGTCCTTGGGGTCCACATTGGGCTTCTAGAGGAGGGCGTTGATTTCGGCGTGCTTCCAGCTTTCCGAGAATGTCTCTGTTTCAAGGGGGATGTTGATGACCTTTCGTAGTTGGGGTGCGATGGCTGCATCTGCTTTGTTGAATACGTGGTGTGGGCACGGGTCTGACGGAGATCCTGAGTGGATGGAGTTCATGACATTGGGTGTCTCGTCACGTTGACGTTAGACCAGGAGGTCAGGCGGTTGGCGCTGGTGGTGTTCACAGGGGAGGTCGAATCTGGTGTAGTCGGGCGGTCATGGTGTTGAAGCTGTTGTGAATGTCATCTATCTTGCGGTCGAAGAAGATGGCTAGTGAGTCGCACAGTTCTTGTGAGGGCGGGATGTCGTTGGCGTTGGGCTTGGAGAGTTCCTTTGCGATGACGAAGAGCTCTTTGCTCTCGTGTGCGTTGTTATCCAAACGGTCTTTGAAGGAGGATCTCTTGGCTAATCTGATGAGGTGGTGATGTCTGCGGGTGGCATCCTTGTGGGCTGCGTGGTTGTCCGGTGTGCGTTCATAGAGCCATATCTTCTCCAGTATCTGGCATGCGCGTTTGGAGGTCTGGAGCTCGTCTGTGAACCAGGTGGCTCTCTTGCTGGTGTGGCAGTTGGAGGGTTTGTTGAGCGGGGCGAGGGTTTTGGTACAGTCCTTGATCGACTGTCTGAGGTTGCGGGCTGCGGCGTCTGGGTTGGTGGGGTCGGTGGGTGGGTTCAGAGCGAGGGTGGTGATCAGCTGGTCTTTGGCGACTTTGCTGCAACAGCGGCGAGGAAGCTGTAGGGTGCGGTGGTGCGTGGTTGGTTTCTTGAAGGTGAAATGGATGCAGCGGTGGTCGGTCCAGAGGAGTTCGGTGGTGAAGATGGGGTCCAGCGTGTGGCCGGCGGCATGGGAGGGTGCAGTGACAGGCCGAGGTTGGGGAGGTTGTCGATCTGGGTGGCGGAGTTGGCGTTGTTGTTGTTTTCGAGGTGGAAGTTCAGGTCCCTGAGGAGGATGTAGTCCATGGAGGCGAGTGTGTGGGTGCTGGCAAGGTCAGCGATGGAGTTGCTGAACTGAGCCCGGGGTCCGGGGAGTCTATAGATGAGTGTTCCCCTGAGGGTGGAGTTGGGGTTGGTGTGGATCAGGAAGTGCAGGTGTTCGGAGGTGTTGAGGGTGTCGTCCGCGTGGGTGACGACCTTGAGGGTGGACTCATCGACAATGGCTATTCCTCCTCCGATTCCCTTGGCGCGATCCCTGTAGGTGATTTTGTAGCCATCCGGGATGGCTATGGGGAAGCTCCACCAGGTCTCGCTCAGGAAGGCCACATCTGGGGCGGAGTTGTCGATCAGATCCCAGAGCTCTACGGCGTGTTTGCATGCTGAGCGGGTGTTGAGGAGTATGCAGCGGAGGTGGTTGGGTCCAGTCCTTGGAGGTTTGGTGGTTCTGTCGCTGGTGAAGCTGCAGGTGCGGCAGGAGAAGGGTCCGTGGATCCGTTTTCAGGCTGCCTGGAAGCAGGTGTGGTTTCGGCCGGCATTGACTGCGTGGAGGGTGCTGGCGTCGTAGTGGATTCTGGTGTTGTGGAGTTCGAGGGGTCCAGAGGTTCTGGCGCTGGGCGCGGTCCAGGCCGGATGGGCACAGACGGGCTTGCCTTAGGCGCACCCGCTGCATGCGTCCCCTGCGTGGCCGTTTAGCGTCCGGCATATATGGGGAGGTGGGCAGGAGGGGCAGCTGGGAGCTGGGAGGCGGGAGCAGCGAGTGGGCAGGGGGCGGGCCGCAGGGGGCACGGAGGCGGGGAAACAGTGGTACAGAAAGCAAAATGGGGCACCCGGGGGAGGGAAAATGTGTGGCACAGAGGAGAAAACGAGCACAAAAATGGGGAAACAGTGGTACAGAAGGCAAAAAGGACAGAGGACACTTACCAGCAGCAGTGTCAGCGGCAGCAGGGGCACACAGTCGGAGCTGCGTGGAGGGGGAGTGAGCTACCAGGAGAGTCCTGTAAGCACAAAATGAGCCTGAACCATACGTTTGTCTACAGCCCTCTGCATTCCCTCCTCAAGGGACCCAGTTATAAAATTATTCTTCACAGCGGTGTGGACACTAAATGACACACTATTGTTAGAAGTACACAGATCCTTCCGACGCAGATGCTTTGAATGTACCTTAGCAAGAGAATGCTCAGGCATTGATTGATTTCCAAACAATCAGCAAGGACAGCCCTATTGAATGAGGGCTGGCTCTTCATCCAGATTCTGAGCAATAGGAGGAGTGGATGCTATTTAATGAAATCACTAATGTACCAATCTCAGCCTCTAAATGGCTAAATGGGAGAGCTAGTACTTTTTGTGACAGCTAGTAGCCTCTTGATAAAATACTTCTCTATTGACTCCAAGCTCCCCTGTTCACTAATATCCTTACCCCAGCCCAAAAAGAAGCAACTTAGCTTTGTATATGGCTGTAAGTTCCCTAATAGGCTTCTGTCCTAACCTATGGGAAAAATGCAGGACAGCTTCAATTGATTTGCAGAAGGCTACTGGACTTCACGGGTCTGATTTCGATTTGATTTCAGATTTGTAAAGCGCGTAGCTACCCTGGGGCGTCCTAGCGCTGACAATCAACCTGTAGCATTCAGAGGGGGGAAGTTGTATGGAGGGTTTTATGGGAAGAGCCAAGTTTTTAATCACCTACGGAAGGCCAGTAGGTTGTGTTCTCTTCGGATGGGGAGTGGGAGGGAATTCCACAGCTTTGGCGCATTGTATGATAACAGTCGCCCCCATAGCGGGCCTTTCTTATTCTGGGGACACTGGCCAAGGAAGTGGAGTCTGATCTGAGCTGTCTGTTGGAGTGATGTGGTTTGACGAGAGATCTCAGAATAGGCGGGCCTCTGCCTTGAAGTATTTTATGTGAGATACAGAGGGTCTTAAAGATGATCCTTTCCTTAATCGGGAGCCAGTGTATTGATCTGAGAGCCGGTTTGGCAGAGCATCTAGATTTGGTCCCGGTCAGGAGTCTGGCAGAGGCGTTTTGAGCACATTGCAGTCTGTTGATGACCGATGAGGGAGCACCTAAATATAGGGCATTTCCGTAGTCCAGTCTAGAATTAACTAGCCCCTGTATTAGCAGTTTCCTGGACTGAAAGGGGATTAAGTGGAGGATTTTTCGAGCTATTTGAATAAGGCCAAAGCATGTGCCGGCGGTTTTTCTGGCCTGGACTTTAAAGTTGAGGTCCTGGTCCATCCAGATACCCAGTCTCTTTTCCTTCGGTCTTGGGGGTAGGGAGTGATCCCATGCACGGTGGCCAGGAGAGGAATGGGGGGAGTCGGTGCGGGTCCCCCAGAAGGAGGATCTCGGATTTCTCTCCGTTTAGTTTCAGACGAGAATCGCACATCCATTGAGAGATATTCTGGAGGCAGGCTGACAAGTTGTCCAGACATTTGGTCGACTGGTTTATAGAGACGACCAGCTGGGTATCGTCGGCGTACATAACAGTTTTTATGCCGAATGGAGTTACGATGTCTTCGAGGGGGGACATGTATACGTTAAAAAGTGTAGGGCTCAGAGAGGAGCTCTAGGGGACCCCACACTGGAGGGGGAGAGCTCTGGAATTAACTGAGCCGTCGGTCACCTGGAAGGTTCTGCCTTCTAGGAAGGATTTGATCCAAGACAGGGCGGTGCCGGAGATTCCTGCCATGCTAAGACGGTGGATAAGGATGGCATGATCCACTGTGTCGAAGGCGGCACTCAAGTCCAGAAGGATCACTGCCACTTATCCTCCCGCATCTAGGATGGTTCTTGCCTCTTCGACCACGGCTAGAAGTGTGGTGTCCGTGCCCTGTCCTGGTCTAAACCCTGTCTGGGATTGGCGGAGAAGGTTGTTAGATTCTAAGAAGAAGGATAGTTGGTGATTGACGATTTTCTCAGCCACTTTGCTGATGGTCGGGAGGAGGGAGATAGGTCTGAAGTTAGACAGGTCAGCGGGATCGAGATGGGGCTTTTTGAGAAGCGCGCGGACTGTGGCTTTTTTCCAGTTGGTTGGGACGGTGCCTTGTGCAAAAGACGCATTAATGAGGTTGGTGAAGGGGGAGGAAACCATGGAGGCGACCAATTTTAGTTTGCTCATGGCAGCTGGGTCTGTGGGAGCCCCACTCTTTACTGTCTGAAGGGTGGTCAAAAACATTTCTGTGGACACCTGGGAGAACGCTTCGAGACGTGGGGCCTCCAGACAAGTGAGAGGAGTCGGGGGGTGTTGGGAGGTGCTGTGGGTGGGGAGGGTTTTTAGGATGTTGTTGATTTTTGTTTAGAAAAACTCAGCTAGCTGGTTGCATCTAGTGCCAGATGGTTCTGGTATGGGCAGTTGTTCGGGGTTTTCGTCAGAAGACGAACGATTCGATAGGCTTCTTTGGCGGAGTTAGCTACAGCTAGTATTTTTCCCTCGAAAAAAGTTGCCTGGGTGTTTTTTATGCAAGTTTTGTACTCCTTCATGGCTGACCTATATTCATTTTTACTTTCGTTAGCCCAGTCCTTTCTCCAGAGGCGCTCGAGCTTTTTATACCTTTTTCTAAGTTCACGTAGTTCTGGGGTGAACCAGGGAGATTTAAAAGTTCCCTTTTTACTGGGGAGGGGTTTGACGGGGTTTGACGGTCTCCACTTAAGATGTGTATCAAAAGGAATACCTACCTAGATAGCACAAAGTGGGTACAATGCCTATTTTCTTGCAGTTGACTTTAAGGGAAGTGCTGTACATCTTCTCTGTTCCGCAACCCTAATGTGAGTTTTGGCCTGGTTGAGCTTAAATCTAAGTTGTTCATAAACTTGCAAAAGTGATCCAGCAGACGCTTCAGCCCAATGGCTTCAGCATAGATTAAAGTAGCGATACTGCAGTCACCTATATGGGGAAAGTCCGTCTTGACGTCAACCAACTGGTTCTCCAGACCATTAACATATAAAGAACATATACAACATATATAGCACATATTTCAATGCAACAGGTCTTGCATTTGACAGAGTTTGAGCTATTGGCATTGTAAATGACAATGCCTTTTATTTATGTGTTTTAAAAACCTGCAGGCGGTGTGTATGTATTTATAGTTATGACTTATCAAAAGCAAGGCTAGTAGTAACTAAGCCTTTTTTTACTGCCAACCATGCTTCTCGTAAGCAAGGACTACAAGTACAAAGCGTCTGGTTATGCGCCACTTGCATGTTTTAAATGCTTTTGCACCAAAGGAAATGTTATGTTTTTAACGGTCCTGGCGTATTGTACACTTATTTAGGATGACAGATGGTCTTGTCAAATGTTTTCACACTTGTGATAGAAATGCTTGGAATCACTAACCATGTATTATATTATATTAAAATGTGAAGCATTATTTGCCTTTTCTTAACACATAATTTACTGTGAGCCACAGGAGCTATTGTTAAATGTATTGTATTATATAGTAATTAGATTTATATAGCTCTTACCACCCCTGATAAGGAGTCACAGAACCTTTTCGGTGAGTAGCAAGCTACCCCGCAACCCCAAAAGGAATAGTGTTGAATTAGTATGATGAAATATTAAATTAATTTGAGCAGTGGACATGTTAGTTTGTTATTTGGATTAAGGAGGATAGAGGAGGGATAGAAGAGGAAAATGTTTGCACTTATATAGTGCTTGCTACCCCTGATGAGGTATTGAAGCATTTTTTGGTAAGTAGTACGCTACTCCGGAGCCAGAAAAAGGATTACTGGTGAACTAGCCATAAAGGAACTACGCTCTTCCGGCGCAATGGGGCCTGATGAGCTCCCGGTATCAGTTTTGAAACAGGACTCAGTCGCCTGGAGCAAAATTCTTTTTCCCATATTTAGGTTCTGCTTCATGAGTAAAACTGTCCCCTTGTCCTGGAAAGGGAGCATATTGGTGCCATTGTTTAAGAAGGGCGACAGGAATGTACCCAAGAATTACCGCCAAATCGCCCTGCTCGATGCAATTGGTAAAGTCTTCTGTAAATGTCTCCCATCCTTGATTAATGCTTGGGTTGATAGGAGTCACATATTACCCTTAGAACAGACAGGCTTTTGTAAGGGACATGGCACCCTGGACAACCTTTCCGCTCTTCAGATAATCTCTGATAAATATGTAAGGGTTCGTGGGGGAAGTGTCTTTGCGGCTTTTATAGATTTCTCCACAGCATTTGACAAAGTAGACCGGCCCTTGCTGTGGAGAAAGTTATCTGCCCTAGGCATGCCTCCTCTCCTGTTAGATTTGGTTCAGGCTCTCCACTCAGACACATGGTGCCAAGTCCTCCAAGGAGGGGAAAGGGGGTTGTCTCAAGTAATTCCTTCCATTAACGGACTAAAGCAAGGCTGTCTTTTGGCTCCCCTGCTTTTTTCCCTGTACATCTCAGATCTTCCTATGTCTTTATCTTCTTGTGATGGTATAGCCCCAGTATTGGGGGGAACTCCAATATCTTGTCTGCTATATGCGGACGATATCCTTATATTGGACTTAGCGCCCAAAGGATTAAACAATCGTCTGCACGCTTTGCACCTTTTTGCAGAATCCCACTACTTGAAGATAAACGCAGCAAAAAGTAAAATCATGTGTATCTCTGGGAGGAAAAAATCAAAATATGAGAACTTTGGTTGGTCAGTAGGAGGTCATAAGCTGGAGGTGGTAAAGTCTTATTTCTTCCTGGGGAAAATAATATCCGATAGCCTAAGTGACAAGGCCCACATTGAAAATAATACCCGGAAGGCCCTGGCTCAGGGTAGAAGCTTGAGTGCATTATACTCTGCCACTGGAAGAAGACATTCCGCTTACTTGCTGGGGGTCTTTCGGCGAAAATCCCGTCATCCCTCCGTTACGGAATTGAAATAGTCGATCTAGGGCAATGGGGTTTTTTACACGTTGCAGAAGGAAAAATCTTATGGTTTTTAGCCTCTACTAACACCGCCTGCACAGTGGCAGCCCTGAGACTTGAATTCGGCATCCGTAGTAGTTGGGTGCAGGGTCTGGCAGGGTTAGTGCGTTGGGTAGCCAGTCTGGCTAGAGGGGAAGTGGGGACTCTGAGACACTTGATGAAGATTGAATTGCTGGGCACCCTAAGGGAGTACTCCTTAATTGTAAAGAATTTTAGAAGGGCCGTAGCCCTTCTACAATTGGAGGAGAATACGCTTTTTCTTCTGTCTGCTGGCCAGCTAAAATCACTTTTGAAACAGGCCTCATGGGATCTCAGTTTTAGGCTGGACAGGGAGTCCATTCTTGTAACTGATACTTGCATAATAAAACATATGCAACCCTATGTCGCCTGGAACTTATCTCATGGCATACGGCGGTTTTGGCTTCTCCTGAGGCAAGATCTGCTGCCCTTAAATAATCTTATGGCTAGGTGGTATGGTTGTTCGGCAATTTGTAATTTTTGTAATTTGTTTACTCAAGATTGTATTCACGTTCTTTTTATATGTCCTGTACTTCGTCCACTTCGGCGTAAGTGGCTGAGACAAATATGCTTGAAATTAAGCATTCTTACTGCCAACTCCTTTCTACACGCTTTATATAATCCCCCCAATGAAACGTTCTGTTTTAGTATTTTTAACTTTTTAAAAAGTTTTTTAGATATTTATTAGATGGCCTTTTAACTGTGTTGTGCAGATTATCTTGTATTTTGGTAAATTCTGTAAATGTCTTTTGCATTTGAACGAGTACTTTGTATTGTGTATCTTTTTATGTGGACCTCTTTGGAGTTCCAAAACATAATAAAATAAACTTGAACTTGATTACTGGTGAATTAGTCTAGGGGAATACGCAAATTATTTCAGCGGAGGAAATATTAGTTTGTTATTTGATTTGAAAAGGATAGCGAAGGGATGGAAGAGGTAATGGTTTGCATTTATCTAGTGCTTGCCACCCCTGATGAGGTGTTGTAGCACTTTTCGGTGAGTAGCACCCTACTCTGGAACTCAACAAGGATTAATGGTGAACTAGTGTAGAGAAATATGATGCACTGGGGGACATCTAGAAGCTAACAGCAGTATTGCTGCAATACAGATTTTTATGTCTCAGGAGAGATTGAGGAATTGATAAATCAGTTGCACCTGCAACTCATCCAAAATAAATGTAAAATGTTTTTCTAGATCTATGAGGTCCATTGACAACTTTTCCGGTGGCAAATTACAAGTGAGGCAGAAACTGTTCAAGCAGGAACTAACAAAGTCTATAAACTAGAGACAACAGAAACTCACAAACCGCTCTTGAGTGACTGTATAACAGAGGACTATACATACATTAAGAGTCAAAAGAAACTTTGTGAAGTAAATTACTGTGTCTTGCAAATTGGACCAGCCATGCTTATCACAATCCTTGGCTTGACTATTGGCCGAGCATATGTTTTCTATATATCATGGCTGAATACCAAACAAACAAAATAGGCCTGAGGCAATACAACCATGCAATCAATAGGTAGTATATTGAAGAAGTGTAAAACATACGAAACAAAATAACTTATTAAGATAGTATGCTTGTCTCCAAGTGGGATGATGTAATAGAAAACTAACTTTCCTCTTGAGTGGTTAAGGAGAGAAAAAAAGAGAAAGAAAGAAAGAAAGAAAGAAAGAAAGAAAGAAAGAAAGAAAGAAAGAAAGAAAGAAAGAAAGAAAGAGAGAGTGAAAGGGTCCTGGCGTAGTAAGAGAGAGAGAGAAAAAAAATCTCCTGCCAATGCTTGCTAGTGCCATCTTAACTTCACATCTGGAAGCTCATTACTTAGCACTGCCTAGAAGCCACTACTACACCTGCAGGTTGGGTGGTGGTACTGGATCACTGACAGAATATTGCGGAGCAAAATATCGACCTGCCAAAATATCGAGGGAAAAATATAGAATGCCAGAATATCGACTTCATATCTACAAACGGGTAAATACAAAAATATTGAATCCAAAATATTGCTGTAAATAACAAAGTATAAAATATTGAATTTTTTAAATATCCTAAAAAATATAATTAGGTAAAACATACTTAAAAATAATGAAATAACCTTAAAATTAATAAATAATTGATGTAATAAAAAACTAAAATAAACATGCATTTAAATTTTTTAATACATATATATTAACTTAATAATATTACAAAATATTCAATATTTTCAGCGTAGGATAGCGGGAGGGTGACATTTACTATTTCCACCCCAGTGAGTGCAACAGTAGGGAAAGACTGGATAGCGGGGGGGGGGGTAAAAATTACTATTCCCACTCCAGTTAGTGCAACAGTATCGAAAGCGTTGGGTAGAGTAGGGGTAAAAATTACCATCCCTCTTCAGTTAAGAAAGTTTCCAGTGACCTCTGAGCTAGCTGGTGCAAACCTAAATTAAGTTTAACATAGTCAGTAGAGACCTAGATGACCCCAGTCCTTCGTCTACACTGCTATTTATGTTATTCCAATGCGCAGAGCCTATTGGGAAAATAGGAACTACACTACAAGGGTGTTGGCATCGTACCGGATGCGGGCTTCATGGATGGTGCGTGGTCCAGGGCTTCTGGCCCGGGTGCGGTCCAGGCACAGACGCCATTTATGGGAAGGTGGGGAGGGAGGCTCAGCTGGGAGGCGGGAAGGGCAGCGAATGAGCACCGGGGGGTGGGGCCGCAGGGGAGGTAGCTGCGGGAACAGGTGAGGAGCGGGGCACGAGGGGAGGGGGAAGTGGCGGCAAGGAGCACCGGAGAGGACAGGCACAGTCATGCAGCCGGGTACAGAGGTAATAAAGGGGCACAGTCACGCAAGGGGGCAGATCAACCGGGCAGAGCGGCAAAACAGCGGCGGAGCCAACCTCAGGGTCAGAGCAGCAAGACAGCAAAACAGGCAGCAACCAACAAAACAGGCAGCACACAGGCGGCAAAACAGAGGTGGAGCTGCAGCGGGGGGGAGTGACCTACCTAGGAAAGGTCAAGGGTCGCTCTCCTTACCGCGCAGCGGGCGCCATTTATGGGAAGGTGGGGAGGGAGGCTCAGCTGGGAGGCAGGAAGGGCAGCGAATGAGCATTGGGGGGGCAGGGCCGCAGGGTAGGCAGCGGCGGGAACAGGTGAGGAGCGGGGCACGAGGAGAGGGGGGAAGGGGGGAGCGGGGGCAAGGAGCACCGAAGAGGAGAGGCACAGTCACACAGCCGGGTACAGAGGTACAGAGGTAAAAAAGGGGCACAGTCACGCAAGTGGGCAGACAAACCGGGCAGAGCGGCAAAACAGCAGCGGAGCCGACCACAGGGTCAGAGCAGCAAGACAGCAAAACAGGCAGCAACCAACAAAACAGGCAGCACACAGGCGGCAAAACAGCGGTGGAGCTGCAGCGGGGGGGCGACCTACCTAGGCAAGGTCAAGCTTACGTCGTAGCACAAGCATTGTATCTGTCATAAGCTAACGTGACCCCTCAGGTAGCAGTAAGAAAATAAACACTGTCATACCACTTTTGATAGTAACCTCCCTCTCCTTTGTAAAGGAACGGGTAGCCTGTGTCAATGCATACATTTCATTCTGGACAATAATTTTCAATAACACAGTCTCAAACCACAAGTATGAATCAATACATATCCAGTGTCAACAACACAAACATTTAGGGCCTGATTATCATGATGGTGGGCCCGCCAACAACAGCCTGTCGGTGGCAGTCACACCGTAATCACCATGCTGAATCCCGCTCGCCCCATTAGGATGGGGGTGGATGGCTGGCGGGCGGAGAGACCGACTGCCATGCATTCCATGGGCTCAAGGGGCCCATTGGTCTGTTGGAGGGACTTGTATTCCCTACGCACCTCCATAGGGATTACAATGTCTCTTTCAGCCCACCATTTCATGGCGGTTACCGGCATGAAAAGTCACGAGGTAAGGGACGTTGGGTGCCCGTAGCGGGCTCCCACTTCCCTTCTGGCCCTCAGACATAGGCCCTGGGGGGGGCACCATATCCCTGAACCATGTGGCTGGCACTGCATGATGCCCACCACATAGTGCAGGGATATGCAAAAAGTAATTTTTTTGTCTCACAGCACACACTGCAATACAAAATATACACTTTGCGACTGCCTTGAAGGTAGTTGCATTGTGATTAGCATGCAGGACGACTGACAGCTAGTCGGGAATTCCCGTCACCGATATGTGACCACCATCATAATGAGGCCCTATGTGCTTAACAGCAAAATTGGGAAATAAAGCATTTACATGAGAAAAACTGAATCCAACTGCAGCCAGCCCATTCGCCCCAAGAACCCCGGGGGCAGAGGGGCAACATCTAAAGCAGGTTAGCAATGTTTCCAGTCTACTACCCTCCTTTGGCTAGAAGGAAAAGAAAAAGACATCATCCTGCAGCACATCCACCTCACGATCGCCAACTGTAATGTACAGGAAATGATTAAGAACTGTGGAAAGTTAGCCTTTACATCACCAGCAGAAAATGGACCACTGGGTACATTCACAGTATCTATTCTCTAAATAAAGCACACATAAAAATAGACTTGGGACACTCAGTTTGCAGTTGTGAACATGGGCGCTGAAGTGAACTACCCAGCTGGAACTACACGTGCTTCCGGGCTTTCTTTTGCCTAAAATAACTTGTTGCTGGTGATGAGCCATGCAGGAAAAGGAAAGGGGTTTGCTGTGAGACTGAACTGTAGCAAGAGCTCGCTCCTAGAAACAAACAACGTTAGAGTATGTGGCACTTCCATCAGAGCTGCCGATTTTGGAGCTGGAGAAGCAGATTCAAGTCTAGGTGTCGGCTCAACATCCTGTGATCCTGGGCAAATCATGTAATCTCCCCATACCAACCACAAAATGAATGGGTCCTTGTGTAACGTAACTTGTGCTTTTGTAAAGGCTTCTAATACCTTTGGGTCGAGTTTGCGCTATAAAACTGCAAAAAAAAAGACTCGCTCCAAAAGTTTGTTTTCCTTTCCAGTGGCCTTCGCCTGAAACCCATAAATGAGTTTTAAAAACTTGTGGAGGTGAGACAACTGTCTAAACTTCAGTTTAAGAGCTCTCTCCGGGTGCATGACTCACCAGAAATTAGTTTTCCTGAGACACCTAGGATACTAAGCAATTTAAGACCATAGTAACAATGGTTGGTTAAAAAGATTTTTTTAAATATGCTATTTTGAATATCTCTTCTTCTACAGAAAACATTCAACATTAAGTGCAGCACGGGGGACCGGGAGGGGGGGTCAGGGTGCGTGTGGTAGATGAGGGTCTCTGGGACATTAGTACTGGGGAAAAAAAGTTTACCAAAAATATAGCTATGGCCAATGCAAAAAATATGCTACATCCATTAGAACAGGAGGAAAAGTAAGTGGCCTGCACAGGAACCAATGGAAAGCCATGAAAGAGAGGAGGTGGGATATACGCCTGTGGTATGGCCTGAGCTTGGTTTATGTTCACTGTTATGTTAGCATGAGTTTATTAGAAGTTGAAACGCCATGTTACCTTTTGCTGCTTTTTGCACACAACACTGCATATAGCTGTTATTGTAAGTTAGGCTGCGTGAAATGATTTACATGAGAAAGGCTTTTTTTTCAGCTTTCCCAGACTTACATTGCATCCCTAGTGTGCACAGTGAGTGCCCGAGCCTTCAAGGTTATCATAACAGGGTGGCTGTTGTTCGATCTGATCAGTTCACGTTCTAGCCATAACATATAAGCAGCTGCAAGCCAGCACGATCGAGACACTTTTAATAACACACTGTAAGCATGATTTGAGGCACTTGGAAGTATTCCATTTCCAGAGAGAAAGAGCTTTTGCAGATCCTGCTGTGATTCATCCCTGCTGATCTTAGAGGTATAGGGGTCCCCCAAACAAGCCTAAGAGATCTTCCATAGTTTATAAAACATAGTTCCTAGTTAAGGAGGGTGATTCACTAGGCGCAATACCTATTTTCACCATCATTATATTATGATTTCTCCTTTTGTGTTTTATGGAATTGTAACAATGCTGATCATATTATTTCTAATCATATGCCTGCTTATGTTAGCAAAGATACTGCATCTGAGAGCACGTCATTAACATAAATATTTTAACCTTCCTGTGTCTCTTTTTTACTCCTGTTGTGGACTGGTATGAGAGTATAACAAAAGAGTGTTCTTGCTTCCCACCATTCCTGAGTATAATCTAAGTTGCATGTTCTGGGTTGTCTAATCATTGGTTCCTTTGCTGTAGGACGAAGAGCTAATGAGACACTGATTTCTAGGCGCTAAGGTGAGTTTTTTGGTACACCACAATTCACTGAGGTCCTGGGTCTCTGTGCACAGTTCTGTGTAGGAGCAGAATCCTTGTGACACACCCTTTGCAGGCCAAACCTAAAAAGCAAGCCCAGTCACCCTTAAAAGGAAGCCCAAACCAAGCTAAGATACTTCTAGAATAAGCCCAACTAGTGGTGAGAAAATTGAAAAGTGCAAAAAGACTAAATAAAGAAATGTTATGTTTGTTATGTTAATTGGATTTCTTGAGCGCAGCGGTTACCTTGAGGTGTCCTGGCTCTATGCACTCCCTACTGGTTAACAGAGACATTAGGTCAATGAGAGAACAAATACAAGAAAGGGAGTGGGAGCCACAGTGGGGGAGTCAGCAGAAAAAAAAGGAAGCAGAAACACAACTTTGGCAATAAGAGGAGGTGGGAAAGAATGCTATATTTATGTAATCAGCTAGGGCGCTGAAGCTAAACACAGGCAAACAGTAACAGACCAAACCAAGAAAAAATAGTCCCCCCGAGAACAGATAAAGAGCCATAGCAGAATGAGACAGTCCCGACTCTGTGAGAGTAACAGCAGAGAAAAAAGAATGGGGCAAAGAGGCAGGACTGACCACTAGCAGTCAAAGATGTTTAAAGGACACTGACAGACAATTGAAAAGCAATGCTAAGAAAGGGGATAGACTAGAAGTATACAGACAGATTACAGCAGTTCTCAAAGAATGCTATTTTTGAATGTAAGAAGCTAGGATGCTGAAACACGGACAAAGAATAACAGACAAAGGAAACCAAGAAAAAAGTAGTCCCCAGAGAACAGTTAAAGAGCCATAGTGGAATGAGACAGTACTAAGTCCCTGCTCTATGGGAGGAACAGCAGAGAGAAAGGAAGGGACACAGAGTCAGGACTGACCACTAGCAAGCATGGATGTTTAAAGGACACTGACATAGACAAACAAAAAGCAATTCAAAGCAAAGAGATGGGCTAGAAGTACACAGACAAATTACACCAAGTCTTGAAGAGACAGTGCATGCGCTGTCTAGTTCGACCTTAAAAACGATACAGGGCCAGCACGCACCCCTGACATACGCCCCTGGGATTGTGGTTTCCCCCCAGACTTTACCTCATGCTAGCAGTGGCATCAAAATGAAGCTCCCTCAGAAAATTGATAATATACTGTTTGACCTCAATTTCAGATATAATACTCTACAATTTGGACCAATTAACAGAGTTGAAGGCAGGACACAGGTCCATAAACACCAAAATTAGTTTTCCCTGCTTAGTAACAGAGTATTTACTTATTAGCATATACAGGAAAAGGGACTGTTCAACTGTTCCCAGACCAGGACAGAAGCCAAATTGGAGCTCCGAAAGCACATTATGCTCAGCATTCCATGTATGTAGGCAATCCAATAGTATTCTCCTCATGACCTTAGCAGTCAAGTTAATCAATGAGTTAGGACAGTAACATTGTGGGACGCTTTTTGACCCCTTTTTAAAAATGGAAACTGTGGTAGCATGGGAACAATACTTGGGGGTGGTGGGGGCTGTGACTAACATGGTGTTCAATATGTTAGTCAAAAGATGAGCCCATAATCAGGTATTTGATTTCAACATATCAGAGGGGATCCCATCTGGGCCAAGGGCTAGCCCAACCAGACAACTAGACAACTTCCGGCCTACACTGGTGAATGAGAGGCGGCGTACACATCCAAGAAAACAGGGTCCAAGAGCCAAGTCTTTTGTAGGCAGATGATAGCATGTTGTTCAATGAGCCTAAGACAGTCTGGCAAGCAAATAGAGAGGCAGCAATAGAAGTAATTATACAAGATGAATATTACAAAGAAAGGGCGGATTTGCAAAATCCGATCTGCACATCACAAATTGTCTCTTGCCTATACATAAACAATACCACTTTGGTCGCACAAATTGTAGAACGAAGAAACTCTTGTGTTTCTGATGGAACTTATCATGGCTCTCGTTAAACATTAAAGGAAGTTGACTGCTACTCTTGTTGATGTCTTGGAAAGATAAAAATAATGGGGATTGAAGAGGTCCCGGGATTGATCTCCGCGGCAGCGGCAATGGCAGCGGCAGTGGCGGCAGCAGCTGAGGTGCAAACCTCACGGCGTTTTCGGCGTTTTCAGTGTTCTCGGCAACCTTGTGGTGCAGGTGGAATTTGCGGAGAGGGCTGGGCGGAGCACGGAGCTCTCAGAACCTGCAGCATCCAACGGCGCAGGAGATACAGCGGAGCTCAGAAGAGCAGAGTACCAGTTGAAACGCCACAAGGGCTGAAACGGCAGCTGAAACGAGGACAACGGAGGTGGTGCAAGCGGCGGCGGTGCACATCGCAGCTTAAACGAGGAGAACGGAGGTGGTGCAAGTGGCGGCGGTGCACGTCGTTACACGGTTATTTTCAGGGTGACGGCTTGAGAGGACCTCAGACTACCGCGCTCAAGGACTGTAAAGCTGATCTCGGCATCAGGGGTAAGTCAGAAGCAGTGCGTGAGGTCAGAGGGGCTGCGAGAGAGACTCCAGCACTGACAATTTCAACAGGCAGGGTTGTGGGAGTAGCGAGTACGGCAAGAAACTACATACTAAGTTGGAGCCTGAGCCTGAGTTGGAGCTTGCCTAGCGCAGAACGGTTGAGAGTCTCTCGGCGATATCATAACTCAGTAATAGCAACAGATGTAGTAGAAGTGGCAGAGGTTGCCGAGGGGGTCAACATGGCACCAAAATCTACTCGAGGGGGAAAAGTGAAAGCGCCCGAGGGGGGTGAGAATCCTGGCAAACAACTTTCTGGGCAGGTCGTGAAAAACAAAGGGGGAGATAAGGATATACATCCCCATGCCCACAGTGCTTTAAATGAGGAAGGAGCAGCTGCCTGGAGCAAAACGAGAGCCAGAAAACAGGCTGCAATAAATGCTGCACAGTCAACCGGACAATTAAAAAGCATCGCTGGATATTTTGCTCCCTCCAATACAGCTAATACAGCTAAATTAGACACTGCCAACACATCTGAGCCGCCCAGTACTCCCACAGCAGAGACTCAGTGGAGTAACATCATGGACCTCAACGATATAGTGGATAGTATAGAGGAAGATATACGCCCCGCTGAAGAAACAGCATGGGTGACAAATATGGACACAATCATAGGTGGGACTCCGGAGACAGCAACCACTGTAGCGCAACAAACCGGACTACTGGTACAAGAAATAACTGCGAATAGCGGCATGAGCGGGCTAGAGGATAATGTAGATCCAGTAGATAATTTCTACTCAGTGACAGATGGGTCTGACGCATCCAAGGACACACATTCTGACTTGGAAGAGAATGATGGGACAAACACAGATTCAAGCTTGGCCATAAGTTTGGAAGGGGGAAGCGGATCTTCACCAAAGGGGAAAAGCCATGAGCCAAGGAAAAAAAGATTGTCCAGGCGACAGAGAAGTACGCAGTCACAAGAGAAAGCCGGCAGCAGCCGTAGACGAATCAGTGTGGCAAGCACTGAAACAGAAGCAGGTTTAAACTGTGATTACTCAGCTACACAGCATATTTATAATGAGATTGAGAATGAGAAGGAGGATCCTGTTGCTGGGGGGGCACATGGACAGACACCATCAGCGCAAACCACACTTCAGCTAATTTTAAACTCAATCAAACAATTGCAGGATGCAACAAAGGCTGAGGGGAAAAAAAAACGCCTAGCAACCAAGCATTTACAAGGAGCTATAAAGAAGGTGGCCAAGATTTGCACAGCCACAAATACGAGGATGACACACTTGGAAGATCGAACGGGCATGATGGAAGACCAACAAGCCAAAGACTCGGCTAGACTGATGGGATATGAAAAACAGATGGTGGATGCCCAGTGGAAGCTAGAGGACTTAGAGAACCGGCAGAGACTAAATAATCTCAGAATCCTGGGTATAGAGGAAGGGGCAGAAGGCGGGGATATCAGGGCATATGCCCTGAGAATGTTTAAAGGAGCTTTCCCGGAATTGAACCATTGCGTCTGGGACAGGGAAGTTCAAAGAGTGCACAGATTCCCAATGACCTTAAAAAAGAAAGGGCCTTCTACCACAGAGGGGGTACCAAGATCGAGAGCCATATTAGTGTACTTTGGCAACTTTTTATTGAGAGAAGAAGTGTATGAAAAAGCTCGCCCCAATGCCAAACGCTTGTTTGAGAGTCAGTCCTTCTTCTCAACCCCAGATTACTGCCATAGCACTGTCGAAAGAAGGTGGAGACTCAGAGAACTACTGGATCCATGCCATAAGATGGGCCTGCAGGCCTATTTGATGAACCCGGCAAAACTTAAAATAATCTACAAGAATTCTACTAGGGTTTTTTTCTCTGAAATCCAAGCAAAGGAATATATGGACATGATTCGTGCCAGTGGTGAAAACAGCGGGGAAGCTAGAGATAAACCTTGAAGACTTCTCTGATGATGATTTTTTTCTAATTAATCCTTTTGCTCAGTGAAAAGACATGTTGGTCTAAGATGGATCCAGCCTTGTCTAATATATACAAAGAGATAGCATATGGATGAAGGAGGGCTAGGGGCAAAAGGGTTGCACATATTGATTGGGGACAAAATAAGGACAATGGAATATAATGATGAGGGTAACGGTAAAGTCACGGGTGATTTGGATGAAGGGGATGTGAAGGAGATATCAAAGTGAAGTAACTTATTCAGGTGATTTAATGCAATTATAAAGGTCGGCAAGGGGGAGTCGATAGCCAGACTCCATCACAGAGGCCAGCGGCCTGCTTGCTCTAACAGGTGTGGGGGGGAGGGGGAAGGAGGGGGAAAAACAAGAAAACCATCACATCAAGATAAGATAAAACAAGGGGAAGATCAGAAACACCAAATTATGAAAGACGAGAGAATAGAAGAAAGGCTGAATGTTGATTTGAGGATAAAACAAGAATATCAATGTGGATAGGTACATTGAATATTTGTGGATTGAATGACGGAAGGAAACGAAGGGAGGTGAGGGAGTATTTAAAAACAATGCATGTTGACTTGCTCTGTCTACAGGAGACCCATATAGAGGTGGCTCAAAAGGGATTATTGGGGCAGCTAGGTTTTCAACTGCTTGCTTGTACGACACAAGGGACGAGGACACGAGGGGTAGCTGTATTAGCACGGCATGGCGGTGTGGTTGTTAAAAGTAGATTCATATGGGCGTTGGGTGCTGATGGAATGCCAGGTGAAGGGATTTAACTTTACTTTATGTTCCTTGTATGCCCAGACAGTTGATAATCCTGAAATGATTAATGCGATGAATACACAACTGTCTAATTGGCCCCAGCCCCTGGTGGTATGTGGGGATCCAAATATTAAAGGCTTGAACGGTTTATGGAAGAATGATCCCAAAAATGTTGTGGGGAGGAAAAAGAGAAGCCATGTGGCTTTGATAAGGCTTATGGAAGATAATGGCTTAATAGACATATGGGAACAGCAATACAATGTTGGTGGGGGTAGTACGTATTTTTCGGCACCCCACAAAACATTAGCAAGGTTAGATTATTTTTTGGTCTCCCCTACAATAGCAACTATGGGCAAAGTGAGCAGGCTCCCACGGGTCATGTCGGATCACAACCCGCTGATTTTAGATATTGCAATTCCAACACAATATAAACAGACCTCAAATTGGACTTTTGAGAGAGCCCTACTACAAGATGCTAAGTATATTGCTCATATGAGAGAATGGTTGAAAGGGTTTTTTGAGGTAAACAGAGGAACAGCTTCTCCTGCCATAGTTTGGGACACAATGAAAGCAGGCATAAGGGGAGAGACATTTAGCTATTCAACCAGACGAAACAAGGCAGAAAGGGAGGTGGTGGCAGGGAGAATAGGAACGGTGGCTAATATTGAGTAAGAACTTGGCATCGCTATTAGGTCCAAACAAGACATTATAGTAATATCGCAGAGACTAACAGTCGCTAAAGCAGCAGTGGGGGAGATATTTGCATCTAAGGCAGCAGGGAAATACCTGGCATGGAGGAAGGAACAATATGAATACAGTGAACAGATTGGCCGCATACTAGCTATTCAAACAAGGCAGGCGGCCACAAAGGGGGATATTGCGGAGATCATGCTTCAAGATGGTAGCAAAGTAACAGCACCTAGGGATATATGCGCAAGGTTTCAAGAGTTTTATCAGCTACTTTATAGTCCTGATCAAGGGGGCGAGATAGGTGATATAGAGGAGTTTCTTGAAGGAGCAAACTTAGAAAAATTGGATGTGGCTGATAAAGGGGCTCTGGAAACAATGTTTAATCGAGGGGAAATGCATAGAGCAATTTTGGATCTTCCAGCAGGAAAAGCTGTTGGCCCGGATTCTATTCCATTAGAATTTGATAAAACCTTTATGCCTGAAATAGAAGGGGATTTTTTCAATTTAATAACTAATATTCAAAATGGTACCCCCCCCCCAGAGTCCTGGAGTGAAGCAGTCATGATTGTGTTCATTAAAAAAAATAAACCTCCGACTAATCCTGGGTCTTATAGACCTATTAGCTTAATGAACAGCGATGTAAAAATGTATTCGAAAATTTTGGCAAATAGATTAGGGAGTGTAATAGGCAAGATCGTATCCCCCAGACAACATGGGTTCATCCCTGGGAGAGGCACTGCAGAGCATATTAGGAGAGTGTTAACCCTGTTTGATGGAACAGCAGCCTCACGAGAACCTATGTCATTAATACTATTAGATGCAGAAAAAGCATTTGATAGGGTCTCGTGGGGATTCCTCTGGGCAGTGCTAGAAAAGGTAAACCTTGGGAGCATATTTATAAAAGCTGTAAGGGCATTATATTTTAATCCAAGAATAAAAATTAGAATCATGGGTGAAATGAGCAATATAATAATGATTGGGCGGGGACGCAGACAGGGGTGTCCTTGCTCTCCGCTCCTCTTTGCCCTATATATAGATGCATTCATACGAAGAATAGAGCAGAATATAGACCTACGGCCAATTGTTTTGAATGGATATGAAACAAAAATTCTGGGGTATGCGGACGATCTGGCGGTCACATCATGCGATCCCGAATTGGCATTGCGGGCGATAGAAGGAGAGGCAGCTATATATGGGAAACTATCAGGATACAAGTTAAATGTAGACAAAACGCAGGTTGTAGTAAATCAAAAAATAACGATGGTAGACCAAAGAATTACTGGAAAGGCGATATATTTAGGGGTTTTAATTACCTCTGATATCTCGACAATGGTGGCAAAAAATATAGAACCTATAATAAGCAAGGCCAAGCTTGATTTTAATAGATTAAATAATCTACATTTGACTACAATCGGCCGGTGCAATTTGATAAAAATGTCATTTTTACCTAAAGTGCTATATCTCTTTAGGACCATCCCCTTGTTATTTGATAATAAGTGGTTTAGGGAGTTGGAAGGGGTAACAAATAGGTTCATCTGGGCAGGAGGAAGAATACGCCGTAGTCAAATATTTTGGTCGCTACCCCGAGAACGTGGTGGGCTGATGCTTCCTGATTTCAAAGCCTATTATTGGGCTACAGTTTTGCAATATATAAGAGGGTTGCTGGGGGGGGGGATATAATGGATAAATGGAGAGGGAGGGATGTGATTTCAGATGTATATGAACTACCGGTCAAAGACTCAGATAGATGGCTTCTTAAATACGTTGAGAAAAGCTATTATAAGAAGGTACGCTTCAAGACCCTGGGGGCTGCAATAACAGTATGGTCTATCATTAAGAGGAAGATAAAATTGGGCAGAATGAATTACTAGACACCGCTATATGGGAATCCATCGCTCCCAGTAGTATTTCATGACTCCGTAATGAAAGGTTGGGATAGGCAAGGGGTAAGAACTATAGGAGATCTTATAGCGGCGGCAGAGGTAGTAATCACTTATGAGAACGCGCAACGGGTATATAATCTAAGGCATAGAGATTTTTATAAATATCTACAAGTTAGGTCTGTCTTAACAAAGAAGCGTGGTGGGGGTGTTGATATGCAAAAAAATAGATTTAATGGAAGACATAAGAAAAGAAACTGGATGCTCCATATCACAATTATATGGTGAAATATGTAAATATAAGGAGGATGACTCTGAAAAAATGTAAGAGAAATGGGGAACAAAATTGGGGCTGACAGGGAATGAGGCTAAGAAATCGTTAAAATTGTCAAATACTGTGCTGAGAGCAGCAAATGTGCAAACCCAGCAATATAAAACATTGTTTGAATTATACCATACTCCCCACAGGGTGGCACAGTGGGGTGGAACAAGAGGCATCACCTGTCCAAGATGCCAATCTACTCAATCCGATACTATTCACATGTTTGCTTCATGTCCTGCTTTAGATAAGTATAAACAAGAATTGGAGCAGTTTTTCAAGAATTCGTTGGGAATGAGTATAGCATTGCTTGATGAAGTAATGATCTTAGGAGTAACAAAGGATGGCTTGGATGTACCTCACTACGAGTTTTTGTATATAGCCATGGTATTAAGCAGATTATGTATAGCGTCGTTATGGAAAGATCCCAGACCACCGACATTACAACAATGGGTCTCTAGGGTTTTGGCGATAAATACGTTGGAACAGGCCCTATTTGAAAAAAAGGGAAGGGTGAGAAGAGAAGCTGCGAGACGGATATGGGCTCCAATAATAGAATGGAAGCTAAGGTTGGGGGAGGCTTAAGTTTGTAGTAAGATATTTATTAATCTGAACCACTTTCAGTCAGTAAGAATCAATATAGTTAGAATTTCATGATGAGCTTATTATAAGGATTAATTTGCTGAAATTAATTTTTTGCTTATTTTCTTATTTTGGTGAAATATATAATGAAAATGTAATCTTGATGTTGATGAACAATAAAAATATTTAAAAAAAAAAAAGGAAAGATAAAAATACACGTTGGGTGGAGAGCACTTTAAGGAATTTGAATCTCACGAGCGTTTGTAGATACAGTGCTGATCATATTGGAAATCTGCCTTGAGGAAGCCCGCAGGGGGCAAAACGCGCGTCGGCTGTGAAGCACTTTGTTTTAAAAGAAATAAAATCTTAAATTTGTCTACACTACGTGGCTCCATTGGACTGAAAAGGAGTGTCTGTGCAAGAACTTAAACTGAAGAAGGGTGCTAAATGCACAGGGATTATAGTGACTGGATATGATGTGTGCGGGTGTTTTTGTTTCTTAAGTAATAATACAATGCTTCAATACACCAAAACGGGACACATGTTCTTCATTGATATGAAAAAAGTCCTTTTTTTTAATATGTCCTTTTGGTACACGATGTTAACACAGACAGCCAATATTCTTTGTACAGGATGATCAAAATGACAGCCAGCGCGTTTCACCCGAACCGGGCTTCCTCAGGGCAAATCTTCGGGTAAACTCTAATGGCACTGGTTTCAAGAAGTAAGAATAGACGTATAATCTTATTGAAAAAGGTATCCAGTGCCTCTGACAGCAAAACGGAAAAGAGGGACGTAAAGTAGACAGTCTGGCCAGCCCCACTTGCTAGCCAGGCCAGCAACATTTAATGAGGCTAATGATATCGTCCGACAACATATCCAGATCCCAGATTTGGGATAGACCTAGCACTGGGAGTTGGCGATGATGTAAAATCTGTTAAAGTCCTTGTATGTGTACCCAAAGCTGACAGTTTAATGTTGGGGGGATAATACTGCGCCAGGGATTCAGTCCAGATGATCCAGAAATGAAAGAGGCGCACACCTGTTAAAGGTTGGAGTAGAGTTCCCAGATGACACAGGAACAGATAAAGAAAACTTAAGTTTATAAAAATAACCAAGGGGAAGGGCCTCAAACGCTGGTGAGGGTGGACAGGCAAAACCAACTTTATCAAATTGTCCTTGGCCACTGTCCTATCTCTAAAACTGATGACAATACAGTCAGTATGTTGCCCACCCAGGGAACTCTGATCACAAGGTTGATCTGGCTGTGAGATAACTCTGGAACTTCCAATCGACTATTGGTCCAGTGGACCACCTTATTAGCTAGTTGATCATGATCTTCATGAATGCCACAACTTAGGGACAAAACCTTCTTCAAGATGACAACAAATGGCGTCGCCTGTGGAGGGAGATGCAGTGTATGAGCCCTAGAAGGTTTAGGCTGCTAAGTATAACCAGGGTTCATATTCCCAGAATCACAGGGCCCTGTAGGCTTTGTCCGCCCTTCGCTACAGTCGACATCAGTTCTTGACGGGGCCATCTAAAGTATAGAAATGGATCTAGTTGAATTAGAGCCGCCCTTGCATCTCTGAAATGGATTAGCAGGGATATTTGGAGCTGTGGGCTGCAGTTTGGAATCTCCGCTAGTAGTACTACCTGTCAAACCAGATGGCAGCAATCTTGCAGTATGATGTACCATCAAGGTGTCCCTCAGCTTATCGAATGCATCCTCCACTCTTCCGAGTCGGGCCAAAATGGGACCCAGGGCACAAGTGATAGAGGACATAAAGCCCAGCACACTTCTTCTGCCAAATTAGATGACGAGTCCTGCATGCAGGCCATGGGTTGCACACTGAAAGGAAGATTGTGAGTGGAGCCTGAGGTGAGCATTGCAACTGTGGGCTATTTGATTTAGCAACCATATCAAGGGCCAGATGTAGGTAAATCAAATTTACCGACTCAGAAATACCGAATCATACCTATTCGGTATTTATGGATCAGTAAATTAGAAGGAGGGAGATGTAGGTATTTTTTTATTTTGAATTACTGAATCTGTATAATTCGGTATTTACCGATTCGGTAAAATAATGGTCCCTACATCTCAATCACCGATTACCGGTCGGTAACGGCCCAATTCGGCTGTTACCGACCGGTAATTGGCGACCTACATCTGGCCCTTAGTCTCTTCTTTTTCCCCTTAGGCTTTTGGTCACCTCAGAAATGGACAGATGCACTGATGGTAGATCTATCCCTGATTTACGACCAAGATCCACGGACAAGGACGCTTCTGGGGTCCTGGTGTCAACAACGGCATCCGAGATATCATGGGAAGGCATTTGCATTTGCAAGGGAAAGTCCAGGTTAGACAGACACATAATATCAGATGAATTAGACTCAGAGTGTCCTTGTGATGGCTCATATACTGGCTCGGGCAATGAAGACAGATATAAATGCTGCTCAGCAAGGTAAATTTTCCTGCTGATGATATCTACAGCCTGCTGCAAGGAACCCTACAGGGTTTTGCCGGTTGTTATCTTTGAAGGAACAACCTTCTGCCTCCGCATGCTAAAGTAGTAATAATAGGCAAGCCAGACAGTAAAATATTAAAAGTTCAATAATACCCAAATGCAGTGACAAGGAGGCAAATTTGATAACACGGACAGTATAAAGAGGAATAAGACAAATAGAGTGGGAAGCAGAAAGACTAAGTATCTTTGATGGTAGAAAAAAGGGGGAAGACCCTGCCCAGCCTACTCCAGCCAATGGTGGTCCTGCACTGTGGGTGAAGGTGATGCATTTATATGCACGATGCCACAGATACCAGCTGTAGCCAATCCATGGCTCCTTGTGTGGTATACACTGGGCAATACGGTCCTCTTCAACCTTTATTAGAATGGACCATGCATCAACCAGCAGTCATGATCCACAGGTATTAAACAAGTTGTCACAGATTAACCCTAAGCAGGCAATGTAAGGGGGGTGGCCCAGCCCAGCCTCGCCCGGCCACAGACATACCTGAAAGCAGATGTGGCGCTTTAAAAACACGTGATGAAAACAGCTGAGCTGTAAGTCCGGGCACGCCCCTGTCCGCAACATGTTCCTGGGATAACAAGTCCTGCAGCGATGTCTCCCGAGTGGTACTTAAGCAAATTAAGTTGTCAGATATCGAGCACATTAAAGTACTTCTATTGACAATTATAACAACCATTGGCAAAGTCAATAGCTTTCACCTTTTTGACCCACTGGCTTTGCTAAAACCTTTTGGGGATGCTGGACAGCATTGGCAAGATACTGTGCAGCATGGTCATAAGTAAAATACAAATGCAAATAAAAAAAGCACAATGATGCAGCAAGCTACGTCAATTTGCACAAATGTTCCAGAGTCACCATGGAGTGCGTGTTCCATGAAATGAAAAGGTTGCCATTTCTGATCCAAGATAGATCAGAATAAAAAAAAATATATATGAAATTGAAGTAGTGACAAAGTGTTTTTGAAGTCAGAGGGTTTGGCAGCTATTTGCAGCCTGACCTTACAGGGCTGTAGTAGAACAAGCAACGGGTCAAGCACAATGGATTTGATAGACATAAACTGAAGGAGAATCAACACAGAGGACACAGCTAGAAGCACACAGGGGAGTGAGGCAGGGGCAAAAGCACACAAGTCAGACCTTGCAGCACACTGAGGAGATAACAGGATGTGGATGGTTATTTGGTGGGAAGGCGCACAACAGGGAACACATGCTCTCTCATGCAGTGCTAAGTCAAAAAGAAAGAAAATGAGTTGCCTAAAAGTGAGTAGTAGTGGGATAGCTTTCAGCTAATGAGATATAAGTTAAAGAGCTAGTGCTCCAGGGAGGGGGCAAACACAAGAGGGACAAGTTGAGACAATGAAAGAAACCAAATAAGAAGCAAGCAAGTCAAAGTGACACTAAAGCTAACCAGTGGAAATCAATTGCCTTGCTATAAGCCCGGGTAAGCCACTGGTAAGCTCATGGTAGATCTATTTAAAGCTCTGCTGCCTGGTAGGCTCAACCCAGAAAACAGCTGTTGACAACTGAACCTTATGAGAACAGTCCAAACAAGTCATTCTCTCACTCAAAGAGGCATTAAGTTACATTTTAGTTTTCTCCTTCTCATTGTCACGTATGAAACTAGCTTCTTATGTGCCAGAAACATACAAAATCTCAAAAACAGAAACAGCAAAACAACAAACACTGAAAATAGTCAACTAACATTCACTTTCTCCGCCAGAGGTGGGGGCAGAGAATCCACAGTTTTGTTTACAAATTTCCTGCTACAACAATTATCTACCTCAGGGGATGTCAGACAATGCACGATGGCTGGAACCAAGAGTGGCAACAAGTAATAAAGTACTAAAATATCTGAGAGGGCCTCAGGAGTAACTGTTCAAAGGAGAATATTTATGATTTTTCTTTGAGCAGCAGAAGAGCATCACCTGAACCAATAATCTAGAGACAGGGGACAAACTTGGATACATACTTGATCAATTACCCCAAAACTGATCTTATTCATAATACATCAAAATGAGAGCCTGTGGTGTAACATGTAACATTGGAGGCCACTCCACCATTCAGGGAGATCAATTTCTGACCAATGGGAAATGATCATTTAGCTAAAAAAATAAAGCTTGCGTCTGAAAAGAAATCCAAAGTTGTGTCATACTTCACGCAAAGTCCAAAAGGAGATCGTTTATCAGGCAATCGGTCACTATATTTAGATATTTCAATAGATTTATACTCACATTGTACATCAACAGTGACTGAGCTCTGTTCCCGCCCAAGTTTATTGGCTGCTGTACAGCTGTAAACGCCATCATCTTTGGAAGCTATATTGAGGAGGGTCAGTTTCAGGTCATTAGAAAAAAATGTCGACTCATTAAGGATGAGCTCTCCCTTCCTCCAGGTGAGATTCGAAAGTGGGTTACTGTCCGCAGTGCAGAGCAGATTGCAGTCGGAGCCTTCTAGCACTTCCACAGGTGTTGCATTAGTTGGTCTCATGCCCCTTTCTGTGAATCATGTAACAGACACAATGTTTAATTTCAGAGAATGTGTTCTGATTATTACCTCAAATTACGCAACTTCACAACTTTGTCAGACAAGTTTGTACAACACTTAAAAAGAGATATCCAATATGTCTGAGGCATGTTGATTAAAACAAGCTTCTTTTGGTAATGACTATGAGTATATAGCTGTCAACTACATATCCACAACTTTCATCCATCAATCATTCTCTCAGTGGCTCTCATTGATTGCAAGCACAAAGTGTAGACATGTGTGTGTTTGACTTGTTGCTCAGTGTCACTATTTCCCATCTATTACAAATTTGCAATTATTTGTGAAACTTCCATCTATGGTGTCAGATGTTCTGGACATCCATGTCACGGTCAAGTAAAGCAAGAACATAGCATGGTAAATCACTTTTTATTTTAAAGCTGATAATTTGTTCATATTAATACATTTCAGCATGTTTTTGTTATGATGCAACAAACCTCAGGGGTGAGTGGGGTTGTTGTGCTGCAGATAACAATAATCAATATAGCATGGGTGAAGATAATTGTGGGGATTCTCGCAAACGAAGGGTAGAACAATTACATAGACAGAAAGGGGTGGGATGTGGTAGGGTCAAAAGGAGATGGGTTGAAGGGTGAGCGGAAGATGTTGAAGATGTAAGTCTGATAATCATTCCCTGAGCTCTCTGAAAAGGGAGAAAGCTGTAGGTGCGGACGGAGCATATGAGTACAATGTGTTTGCAAAATATTGGGGTTTTACTCGTGGAGGGATATATTTATCATGTAATTGCGTTGTTCTTAAATCACACGTGGTGTTGCAAGGGCAACGCCACGTAGCCTGCCCTATGTTGCTTGGCAAAGCTGGAGTAACTCAAGGCATCGCATGTCGATGCCTTGCATTACGCTGCCTTGGGTAGGCATTATATGGGTGGAGTGTGGGTGTTCCCATGCATCCACCCATGCATTTTGGCCAATTTCCAGAGTTATAAATACTGGTAAACGTAAATGCAAAAGGCTATGCCTTCCATTGGGAGGTGCAACAAGGAGAAACATCTTTATATTTCCTTCATCCTTCAGCACACATAGAAAGAGGAAATAGCCTCACCTTGTTGTTGTAAGCTTTTATTCGATATACAAATATCTTGAAAGCAAATTACATACAATAAAAACATTTCAAGACATGCAGCTAGTCAGTACATACATCATTAAAAAGTTAAGAACCGGGTAAGCTCTCGAATAAATTAATTAAGAGTACAATTAAACAGAAATTGACAGCCTCTTGGAGCGAATCAGCCAGAATTGTTTTAAAAATTTGGAGACACCACAAACAATAACGGGGGAGGTATCTGACATTAAAATGCGAAGGGCAACCAGGTGACTGCGTGTTCCCATGTTGGAAAAAAGGGGCTTGAGCCAGTACTTCCTTGGTCTTAGGTAGTCTGGGCACTCAAACATAATGTGAGCCACCGTTTCAGGTCTAGTGGGACAATGGGCACAAAACGTAGACAGAGGAGCACCAGATTTCCATTTCGATATAAAAGCTCCGATTGGGAGAATGCCCACTCTAAATTTAAAATACAGTGCCCCGTCGGCTGGGAAGGTGATAAAATCAAAATAGGATTCATATCTTGTCATGTCCTTTAGGAGCAAAAAAGATCTCGTGGAATTACAATGGGAAGAGTTCATGATTAGCTGACCCGCAGCCTAATCCCAGTAGAGTTTCTTCAAGACATCTTTTGGGGGTGACGTTTTTGCGCTCCAATGTTCACCAAGGCTAAGGTCATATAACAGTGTCTTGGTGTCCCTCAGCCATTTGATTTTGGTCCAGCCGGCCATATTCATTATCTCAGTTAAACCGTTTGCATAGGATTTCAGTTCCTCCACCCTCCAGATCCGGGACCACAATAAGAGCGGGCGTAAACGTGCTTGGTTTTTAATGCTCTTACAGCCCGTATCTAATAGTACGGGAACTCTTGGTGTACTTAAGGGGAGACATAGGAGGTCCTTCAGAAACCTATCCTCAGCTTTTTCCAAAGAGTCCAGGTTTTCATGTCCCCATATCTCCGCCCCGTATAGGGCCGACGAAACACCTTTTGCCTTGTATATTTCGAGGACTGGTGCTATTCTATGTCTGGGTGACTCCCAAAATTCTCTCAACAGGGCGCCACCCACTCTCTTGTGACTTAGAAGCATTTTGTCTATGTGCGTGGACCAGCTCATGCTATCTGTTAAACGAAGGCCCAGATAATCAAATTGGGAAACTCTCTCCAGGGGTATAGAGTTGAGAACAGGAGGGCTTCCGAGCTTCCTCGGGGGATGTAGAATTAGGTACTTCGTTTTGTCTACATTAATGACAAGACCTCGAGCGTCACAAAAGTTCTGGAAGCGGTTGAGTAGTTTCTGCAATCCTTGGGGGGTTTTCGAAATTAGAAGAGTGTCGTCCGCAAAAAGCAGAGTCGGCACTCGTACACCCCCCAAACAAGGGGCGTCAGCCGGTTCCTTCTGAAGATGGTCAACCACCCCATTAACATACAACGAAAACAGGGTGGGGGCCAACACACACCCTTGTCTCACACCCCTTAACACTGGGATCTTCTCCGTGGTCTTGCCGTTGCTCCCCCACCGTACCTGGGCAAAGTTACCTTCATGCAGCTTGATAAGCAGGGATAACATATAGGGAGGCATCCCCAGGTTGTGTAAAACCTCCCACAACCGCCCCCGTGGTACTAGGTCAAAGGCAGTCTTCAAGTCAATAAAGGCTAGGTAAAGACTGCCCTTGCCCAGTACCACAACCTTCCAGTTAATAAGGGCCAACCTAAACGCCTGCTCCACGGTTCCTGTTCCTGTACGAAACCCAGCTTGATAATCGGAGAGTATTCTATTTTCATTGACCCAATGCAGAATACGCCCCAGGAGCACCTTTCCCGCTACTTTCTGCGAAGAGTCAATGAGACTAATGGGCCTGTAGTTCCCAGGGCTATTCCTGCAACCTTTTTTTAAAGATGGGGACTACCACTGCCCCTTTCCAGGAATCAGGGACCGGCCAACCCTTCATAATATTGTTAAGTACTGCCAATATTATTTTCCCCCACTCCGTTGGGTAAGCCTTCAACAAGTCTCCAGGCAGGCCGTCTGGTCCTGCCGCCTTCCGGGGTGCCACCCACTGAATGACATTCTCAACCTCCTGAGGGGTAAACAGATCTAGGATAGCTGGCTCAGGGGAGGGTGCTAGAGGAACAATTTCAAAGGGAGCCCCTTCTCCAAGGGCATAAAGTGCCCCAAAATGATTGGCCCAACTCTGGGAGGGGATATTACAAGTCCTTAGGGTGTCATCGGGCTTGCTACGCTTCCCCACAAGTAGCCAGAACCCTCTTGAGTCTTTGTTTGTACTAGCTACTAGCAGGTCCTCCCAAAATTTTTCCTCCCATTCCCTCTTTGCAAGAGAGATTGACCTAGAGTACATTCTCCTTGCCTCTTTCACTCTGGATGGGGAATTGGATTTTACCGCTTCTACCAGCCTTGTTTTTAACACTACATGTGTGGGTATACCATCCCTTTGCTTGGGTTTGCTTTGATTTTCCCTCCCAGCATGATGGGACAGTAAATACATTTGTTAGAGTCTCTGTCAAGATTCGAAACTCCCCACAAGCTGCTCCCACTCCCCCCAGGGATGAATCTAAACTTTGTTGGGCTTTAGATAGGACAAGCATTACCTGTTCAACCCTCTCCTTGGAAAGTGAAAGTTTTTCCCACTTTAATCGCCTCCCGCAGGGGGCAACTTGCGATTCGCCGAGACCTACCAGACGAGAGGTGGATGCACCCTCCCTTCCTGGTGCCCACCAGCACCCCAATGTGAGAGAGAGTAGATTATGGTCACTCTCTATGGTGGGGACCACGACCATATCTTTTAACTCACTCCATAAGCCCACATCGAGCATGATATAATCAATCCGCGATGTGTGGTTTGGTCTATTATATGTGTGAGCCCCCCGCTTGTCTGATTTGGTCCTGCCATTCACCGCCCGTAGCTCGAACTCAATAGAAAGGGAGTATACTTGGAGGGCCACCTGCGACCACCTTCTGATTGGTTGTATCTCTAAGCCCGGAATCCCTCTAACACTATCCAGCTCTTCCTGGTGCAAGGAAACATCCGAGCCCAAGGGCTCGAATGTACAGTTAATGTCACCTGCGACCATAGTGCAAGATTTGTGGGGAGTTGCTTTTAGAAGACCCTCCAGTATTTTAATAGTTGGTGACTGGCTACCCCCTTTGGTGCTACGTGCATAAATATTGAAAATATTCAGCACGGCTCGATTCCGGGAGTCTTTCAAGATGATGTTTTGAATGTCAGGGCAACCCGTTTGACACTCCACTATCCTACAGTTTAAAGACGCTGACACCCAGCTTAAAAGACCACCCGAAGGGCGTCCTTTCTTAGAAGACGAGCATATAGCCGGGACAGAGCTGGTTGCGTAACCTGCTCTGTGCACAGGATCCATGCTCCAGGTCTCCTGGAAGATGCATATGGCATATTCCTTTACCAACAACACAAGGAGGGAGGTACCCTAGGAACCAATAAGGGACCGGGTCAACAAGTATAAGGAAACAAGGAAAAGGTCCCTAAACGTTGGGGGTATACCCTATGTCGTATGGTAGCTCACCAAGATGTCTTGGGGGCTATCTACGACCTGACAGAGAAAACTGTCTTCGAGATTCAACATGCATACAATCACTAAATGGAGGCTAATAGTCAGTGTAGGAACTCTGTGTACAATTTTTCACAACTTTTTTTTTAAAACTCTAGTATTCACCATTATTTAAAATCAACAATTTATTGTTTAAAATTAATAACATAATACAACCTAACAGTGCATAAAAAATACAATCAAATACAGATTTAAAAAACCAACAATCCAGCCGACCTGGGGGTAAGACAGAGGTTCCGCTGGCCAACATACACCCATGCTTTGACAAAGAGGATTAACACTCACACCCAATTTTTGTGATTTAGACACGGGCCTGGGGTAAAAATAGGACAAATCTACTGCTTGTATACCCTCGCTAGCTCCCTCTTGGACCGATGCACAAATTAATCCTGCCACCCTAGAGTCCTGAAAGTTGACAATAATGCAGTCCCCCTCCAGATGCTTCTTACCTTGACCCACCCAATCCACTCTACGGACGGCTAATATCAGCCCGTCCACACCGGGGGGTAAGGTTTTTTTTTTACATTAGCCAGTGAATACACTTGTTTTTTAACATCTGGTGTGTTTCTGTTTGATTTTCCTTCAATGGGGGAACTTTTACCAAAACAGCCTCACCTGTTAGTATCCTTAGTGAGAGAAGACCTATTCTTACGAGATGAATATCCCATGGTTAATTCAGTACAAAGGAATTTAGCATAAACATTATATTTTTTGCATGTTTTGAAACTAGCAAAGCATTAATGACTGTGGCTTTAGATGAGAGTTGCTGTGATTGTTTGCATAAAAGATTTAAAATTGGCATGCACTTTGGTCATGTACTATATACCTTGATTTCAGAAGATAACATTAGAAAGCAGGTTTAATGGCTTATATTTGCACATTCACTCAGAGGCTAATTGAATGTTGTTAGTGAGGAAATGCTTAGGTCCTCATTCATAAGTTCCCTTGCGCCTTTGGAACGTCACTTTCTGTGACGTTCCATTGCGCAGGAGGTTGCTCCATATTTAATTGGCAGCACTAAGCCACTTTTTTTGGCTTAATGCGGCCTCGTAAATATGCCTCCATTTAACACAGTTTTCTGCATTAAGTGGGTGTTGCTGGGGGCGTTCCCTGCAACGTCCATGGCTTTTTGACACTGGCCCAGATTTGCGAGAAATCATAAATCTGAGGCTGCGCAAAAAATGTATGCCTTCCCAGGGGCAGCGTAAAAGAGGCACACCAGAGAGAAAGATCTTAATTTCTACTTGTTTTTCCTTTTTCTATGTGTGCTGGATTCTGCAGCACACATAGAAAGAGGAAAAGCCTCTTCTGATTGTTTCTGTGCAGAAAGATTTTCCTTCCTGCACAGACATAATCATGCCGCAACGCAGGTCCCCTTGCACCATGGTGTAAAGGTGCAGGCGTTGCCACACGGCAGCCCTATGTGCACCAACGTAGAAGAAAAGGCTCTTTTACAGTAGGGCAGTGTAGCAGGAAGTCCTGCGGCTCTGCCCTACAGTAAAACCTCATAAATGCGGCCCTTCGTTGATAAGTTACATGTTGTATATTCTTGTTATGCTTCTCTACTATGACACAATGAGGGCCATACGAATACAAACTTCTTGTTCGGCTGCCCAGAACATATTCAAGAATCTGCAGGTTTCATGTTTTGATGTATTTCATTTTAAGCTAGTGAATTTTGTCCTGGAAGATTGCTTTTAAATGGATCTCTCTGTTTTTATTGGTACATCAAAGATGTGAACTAAAGTAAACATATATTATGATTCTGAATGGGAAGTCCATTGAGAGCAGATTGGCTCCTCAGTGTGAGAAAGAAGACAAGGCTGCACTGCGGAGTGGGAGAAGTAATATATGACAAATCACTTAACTTGTAAATGTGATGAGTAGCTCATGTTTGACTGCTAATGTGGTCATTTTGCTCTTTGTACAGTAGTACAACCTAAAGGCAGTGACAAAAGGCACCGTTGTAGGACACTAGATTGGCTGGATCAATAAATTCAGACCTTTGTTTAGGAAAGTAATGCAGATGTATAACAGGCCCTCATCTTTTATTATAAATGTAATATAAAAACTGAATTGATATTTACCTAATGTAGCATCTAGTTCTGTAATAATGAACATAATAATTACTAGAGGCAGAAACCTGAATATGACAAAATCACACAGCACTCAAAGTAAGCCCACGTGCTAACAACAGACCACAAAGTGAATTGAGAACATAAATAATGGTGGTATAACTTTGTAATAAAATTAGTACAGAATAAATATGGTATCAGTACCTTACCTCTATCTGTGATAGATACATTGATTGTTGGTGTCACAGGTGGATCTATAAAGGAGTATATTCATATTAGAAATGTATGCAATACTTTCAAGAAGCCCTATTCAAAGTAGTTTGTAAGCTGACATGGGCATGGCCGCTGCTGACAAATATGGTGGTGGTTGGGATTCTCCTGCCTTTCTCTATTGTGCCGAGACCCAAAAGAGGCTGCAGAAGGAGACTGAGAATTAAGACTTTCACTCATCATTCCAACATTTCACTCAGATCTCTGAAGACTTCCTATTTCCATTGCTAGAACCAATACTCACAACCAGTTTGACCACTTCTCTCATATGCGACCAGTAAAAGCGCTCACAATTCCATGCTACTAAATTCACATTCCTTAACAACCCCACTAAAGATCTCAATGCCCTGACACTATTTCTTTCAAATCAATATACTGTTTAGCTTGGATCTAGTTTCTAACCACACCCTTGCCCAAACAGACACTGTCTAATTTACTCCCCAAATAAGAATGAATTATGTCATTATGACCTGCATGCTTATTGGCAGAGGGGCTTGCTGGTCAAGGGACACTCTAATGGAGGTACGCTAGATGCCACAAATGGAGATCCTGATCTTTGCCCACTTCTACGTAAGCTGGCAAACAGCGAGTTCGATGTGCAGAAGCCTTGTTGCTTTACAACGCGGTTCTCATTTCACCAAACTCTATATAATCCCCATTGTAGTTAACCTTTCCACTGTTACTGACTCCGCAAACTTGTGAAATATTGGTAAAAGTAGCCCATTTTATGCTGTTATTCAAATTTAAAATTGTAAGTGAAAAATAGTATTATTGAATATTGTTCACCTTGATGAAACATTTTGATGCCTGAGAAATGTGTCAAAGTCCATCCCATTAAATCCATTCACCAAGTCAAAATGCGGGCATTCAAGAACATTATTGAATTCAATTAGAGGCTAGCAATTTAAAAGGGAAGAACTTCGATCACTTTGTCCTAAATCTGACAAAATGTTGAAATACCTCATGAGGGTCCGGTCTGAGATTCTCTGACGTCATGTCATAAAATGTAAATTTAGAGGAATCATTCTCCTTAGCAGATCCTTCTGTTTCTAACTATGGCTCTTGCTCCAGTAGTTTGCTTAATATTGACTTTCCTCAATGTAATGTCTTAGTCAGCTAAGTGATCACTGTGGCATCTGGTATAATCTGCAGGTCATTTGATGCAATCAAAGGAACACCAACTGCATCATTCATTCTCAAGAGAATGATACATTTATCACCATAAACCTGAGCAATGGTAGCAACTGGTATTTACTAAAGATGTGTTCAAACTTTGACATTTCATTAGATAATTTTATCTGCTTCCCAATAGTTCACATTCGGGCTAAAATTCGTGCAAAAATAATTGTTTAATACTTTTATAGAAACACTTTATTTTGAGTTCAATTTCATCCGTTAAATGTATTTTGTTCTGAAAAAACAGTAGTAAATTAGCTGTTATGCCATTTCTTTCAACACATGTTAATGCTTTGTAAACCTTGGGGCGTGGCTTGCGCGCCGCTTCTGCATGGCGGACTGCGCTTGAGCTCCGAGGCGAGCTCTCCCGTCGGGCTGATTTATCCGTTCCCCGACTGCCCCTGTGAGCGGAAAAGGCAGCCTGCAACAGCGGAATGTGAGGGGAGCTGTTTGCTGAGGTTTTCCTGCTGCTTTTGACACCGGCTGCATGTTTTGTATCTGACGCTCGTTTTCCTCACGGATGGCCGCCATTTCCTTCCCCTGACGCAGTGACATTTTCTCCTCAGGAATGCCGGCTTCGCTACAATGTTGCAGGTCGTGGGGGTTGCCCAGTGTGTTTCTTTTATGATGCCTGCACTTGGTAACGTTTTTGCCTATTTTATGCTATTTTCTTGCTGCTTGGCTGGGAATTAAACTGTCTACGCGCTATTTTTCTCTCAGTGCAACTTTCTCATTCAGGTGTGGAGATTTTTTCCTGCGAACTCCGTGCTGTGCCCTCCTGCATTAATTGTAGCTTTATCATTCTTTGGCTACCTGTCTGCCTTGCATATAAGTCCGCCGCTATTTTATTATAAGTGCCCATTCAGCTCAGTGTGCTGTATTTCTTATTTTGGGCTGAGGGCTGCGCAGTTTTGGCTCTTCTCTCTCCTTCCAGTGGCTATATATTTTTTCTTTGTGGTTACTCCTTCATGGCTACAAGTATGGGTCGCTCCATGAGTAACAAAGACGCTAAAGATGTTGGTACGTCACTGAAAAGACCTAAGGCGGTGTCTCCTACGCCTGAGTCTGCTCAGTCAGACACTATCTCCACGCTGGACACCATCTTAACGCGCCTTAATGAGGTACATGATATTGCGCAGTCCACGAAAACTAACACGGATTTATTACAAGTGGAGGTGTCTGCTATCAGGAATGACTTTAAAGCCCTCTCTCTTCGTGTATCTGCTACGGAATCTCGAATCAGTTGTGCAGAGGATGGTATGCATAAGCAATCCAGATCCCTCAACCACTTGGAGCGCTCAATGGCGGCGTTGCGCAGAGACCTAACTGAGCAGGAGGACCGTAATCGTAGATCCAACCTACGCATTTTTGGGCTGCCGGAAGATTCAGAGAAATCATCTTCATCTATGATAGAGTTCTTATCCCATTGGATTCCGGATACCCTACAAATCTCTTTCCACAGAGACTTTGAGATAGAAAGAGCACACCGTGTTCCAACGTTTCGGTCTAAGACAGCTACCCAGCCAAGAGCAATCATTTTTAAACCATTGAGGCATCAGCATACTGAACTGATTCTCTCTCATATGCGGAAAGCTAAACAAGTCGTCTGGGAAGGTCATCGGATCTCAATTTCTCAGGACTTTGCCAGAGATACGGTTATAAGGAGAAAAGGCTTCCTGAATCTTCGTAAACGTCTTTCTGAGATGGGTATTCCCTTCTCGTTTTCTGTTCCATCGAAATTCCGCATTACTTATAAAGGACGTTCTAGAATTTTTGAGGAACCGGCTGATCTAAATACTTTCCTGGACAACCAGTTGGAGATAGAGATGGAGATTCAAAAAGCGACTTCACAGTCTCCTGGTGCCTCGGGCACTTGAACTGTCTTCTTCTTATCTCTGGATGTATCTCTCTGCATGTTTGGTTCTCTCTTCTCTCCTGTTGTGCTTATGGGCCGACCTTAATGTCCATAAATGGTCATGATATTTTTCTGTTCTTCTTATGTTCACACTCATTTCTGTTCTATCCTTCTTTCTGACATTCATACTTGTCTGTTCCCTTTATCGCTCTCTTTCTAATAGTACCTCTTAGTATCTCTTTAATGTGTTCTTCTCCCCTATTTTACTCCGCTTCTTCAACTTTTCGTTCTTTCTTCTTACTCATTTAATCATTTCTTCTATGCTGCTCTTTTAGTTGTCTTCCATTATTCTTATTTCTCATCTCTGTCATCTTTTCTTTCGACTTATTTCTCCATTTTTTTTTATGCTCATCTCTTTATAGTTACTTTGCTTTTTCTGTAGGGGATTTTTTCTATCCTTCTTTTTTCTCTTTTTTCCTCCTATTCTGATATTTTCCTACTTTTCTTCTCTCACATATATAATGGTTTTTTTATATAGTTATAGTGTATTCATTGAATATGTAGTTATTTTTTTTTTTTAGGATATACATATTGCGTGTCATGCATTAATCTACTGTTCATGATTTTCCTCATGTTTTTTTTTCCTTATCAGGTTTTCTAATAATATTTAGTAATATAGCTATGTTTCGAGCCATTGACTGCTTTATATGTGCTTATACATTATCTCAGTTAGAGTATGCTTATTTACGTTATTAAGCTGCTTGGCGGGACTGTTTTTTGTTTGTTACCAGTTTCTTTGTTCCTGCCATCCGGATATTATAGTTTTTTGGGGCTATTGTTATCAACTGTTTTTTCGACTAGTACGGTCCCTTACTTGCCTTTCCACGTTCTCCCTGATATGCTGTCGACGTCTTAGTGCTATTATATGCAGTTATGAATTGCTTATTCACTATGCAGTTTTCTTTTGTAGGACTTAAATTTTGTTTGCCATGCTGTACTCTAGTGTTCATGCTTTACATCTTGCTGATTATTCTCTTTAGAATTTGTTCTGTTATATTTGGTACTATAACTATGTTTCTCTTTATTAGACTATTAGCTAAATGTGTTTATGTATTTTATTAGCTATAGTTTACTTATTTATCTTCTTCAGTTGTTGTGTGCTGCTACTTTTGTTTCTTACCAGTTCCCCTATTCCTGTTATTTGGTCACCATATCTCTTTGGGGCTATTGCTATTACCTATTTATTTGCCTAGTACGGGTCCCTTACTCGCCTCTCCACGTTCTCCCTAATATGATGTTGGTCTCTTTTAGGCCTTCCCTCCTGTTTCTTCTCTCCCTCCTTTCTTTTCTCTTTTCTTCTCTTCTCCCTTTCTCTTTTTCTTGGATTCCCCAAATTTACCCGCCTAATGTGGTTCTTTTGTTTGATGATTGGCTCCTTGTAGTTCTGTCGTTGGTCTTGTTTCTGTCACCCATGTTGTCTTTTTTCGATTTTTATGTTTTTCCATGCCGGGTTTGAATGTATTATCCCTTAATGTTAAGGGGTTAACTCATCCGGTGAAGAGGTCAAAAATTTTAGATTATTGTAAATCCCTGTCGTCTGATTTGGTTCTTTTTCAAGAGACCAAGCTCACTAACAAAGAAGCGTTGTTTTTGAGGAAGGAATGGGTTTCGGATGTTTGTTGTTCTGATGCCCTGGGTAAACGAAATGGAGTTATTACATTAGTCTCAAAGAATTCTGGGTTATCGCTCCTTTCTTCTGAGCATGACTCTGAGGGTCGTTGGTTATTATCTAAATTGTCGGATGGCCAGCATGATTTGTATGTGATGAATATTTATGCACCTAATATTGATGATTCGTCCTTTTGGAAATCGGTTACCAAAAAACTAAATGACACCCCGCACTCTGGCAATCTTATTGTTGGTGGTGATTTCAATTTACCAATGGACCCCCTGTTAGACAGGAATTCTGCATTCCAGTTTCGTCCTCCTAAATCTCACAAACAAATGCTCAACATGTGTTTCATTACTCAGCTTCAAGACATTTGGCGTCTTCATAACCCCACTGGTAGTGATTTCTCTTTCTTCTCTTCGCCTCACTCTTCCTTCTCTCGTATTGACTATCTCCTAGTTCATTCTTCTCTTGTTTCATCTTCTTCTTCTCCGCTTATACATCCTATTTTAATCTCTGATCATGCTGCGGTCACTTTTACTTTATCATCGTTTGCCCCTCGTTCACGAGCTCGCTCGTGGAGATTGAATACCGAAGTTTTACATGATTCTTCTCAGGTTGCTGAATTCTCTGAAGATATTGATACCTTTTTTCGTGAGAACGAAGGCTCTGTCTCTTCCCCAATTGTTCTATGGGATTCCTTTAAATGTACTTTCCGTGGTCAGGTCATTAAATGTATGTCCAAACGTAATTCGGCTATTAAAAAAGAACTTACGGACTTGTCATCTGAAATAAAGACTTTGGAAGCCTCCTTCAGGCATTCTAAGGATCCGACTTGTTTACAACAAATAAAGTTACTTAAATACAAATATAATACCATTGTTACTAAAAGAGCCTATATTGGGGTACAAGCTCAAAAATCAAAGAAGTTGCTGTTAAAAAATCGAGCTGGGAAAATCTTGGCTGCTACACTAAAATTTCAGGACTCTTCTTTTAAATCCTCGCAGATCTCTTCTATTACTGACCACGCCGGTTCTAAAAAATTCCAAACACAAGAGATACTGGAAGTCTTTCGTGACTTTTATAATAAGTTGTATACTCCCTCTAATCAGTCCTCTTTTGACCAGTGTCAAGCTTTTTTACAATCGGTTCCGATTCATTCGGTCTCTGATGCTGATCGCTCTTTTTTGAATAAACCGATTTCCCCCGACGAAATCGAGTCTGCGATTAAAGCTACTCGGTCTGGTAAAGCTCCAGGTCCTGATGGGTATCCAATCTTATTTTATAAAACTTTTCTCCCTACACTTGTCCCCAAATTAAAATCTGTTTTTGACTCTTTTATTAAAGATGGGTCTATATCGGGTACGTCCGCTGAAGCTACTATTGTAGTGATTCCGAAAGAGGGGAAAGATCATTCGGATCCTAAAAACGTCCGACCTATCTCTCTCCTTAACATGGAAGCAAAGATTTTTGCTAAAATCCTGGCCAAAAGACTAGAATCCTTTGTCCCTCTTCTTGTTCATCCTTCCCAAAATGGATTTGTGAAAGGCCGTCTTGCGCAAGACAATGTCCGCACTTTCTGTCATGTTCTCGGTGTTGCCAAACGCTCTCTACTTCCTGCCACGGCCTTGGCCCTTGATGCGGAAAAGGCTTTCGACAAGGTTTCTTGGCCGTTTCTTCGTGCGGTTTTATGCGCGCACAATCTTGGTGACTCTTTCATTAATATGATTATGTCCTTATATTCTCAACCCAAAGCTAACATTAGAGTTAATGGTGCGACGTCCTCTTTTTTCAATCTTAGTCAGGGCACTCGACAGGGTTGTCCCTTATCCCCACTCTTATTTTTATTATCCATTGATCCTCTTCTTCGTTTGATTGACCTACATCCTGATATCAAGGGTTTCTCTTTTGGCCCTCACTGTATTAAAACTGCTGTATACGCAGATGATGTTCTTATTTTTTCGGATGATATCGCTCTGGCAATCCCGGCTATTTCTAACATCATTTCTCTATTCTCTTCGGTTTCCGGATATACCCTAAATAAAGACAAGACGGAAATGTTCCCTTTAAATACCTATTGTTTCCCCTCACATATGGGATCAGCGGGCTTTAAATGGCAGTCTACACGCTTGAAATACTTAGGGATTTATTTTTGTTCTACTTTGACTACCACTATTGCCTATAATGAATCTCAGACTATACTTAAGGTGCGTCGTCTTTTGGATACATGGTCTCCGAAACATATTTCTTGGTGGGGTCGCCTCCAAACTCTCAAAATGATGATCACGCCGATTATTAATTTTGTTTCATCCATGCTACCGATTAAATTGTCAGATTCCTTTTTTCGCAAAATCGATATTCTGACCTCTAAATTTTTGTGGAATGACAAACGTGCTCGACTTGCCTACAAATTTTTGCGTCGTCCTTGTGATATGGGAGGTTGTAATTTTCCTGACTGGGAGAAATATCAGACTGCTTTTTTGGCGTCTCAAGGTGCTTTATGGTTTTCTCCGCCATCTCTGCATGTTCCTTCTTGGCTGCTCATAGAACAGCATTTAGCATCTCCTTTGCCTACTGCCTCTTTTTGCACTGCATCCACTTTGCATATCCTATTTTCCCGGTCTATAATTCTTGATACAATTGCGGCGGTTCGTAAAATAGATAAGAAGGTGGCAATTCCGTTGCATAAAACCAGGTGGACATCTATCTGGAGGAATTCCAAATTTAAGCTTATCATTTCTCCCACCCTCATCTCTTATTGGGCAGACAAGGGAATCTCTCTTGTTAAACATTTATATGGTGCTTCTGACGAACCATTACCCTTCTCTACCTTGGCTCAGAACCATTCCTTAACAAATCTTGATTTTTATACTTTTCTTAAAATTAAGGTGGCCCTTGCTAAAGTTCGTCTTCATCCTACTTCTTCTACTATCTCTCTTTTTAATATTTGGATCAAATCTGGTCATGTTGCCTCCAAAATTTATTAATTTTTGTCCTCTGCTTCACTCCCTGACCAGACGGTTGCTCATCGTAAATGGTTATATCATTTTGATCATGCCACTACAGAACATATTTCCTCTGAAACTTGGCAATCAATTGGTAAATTCTCTCTTCGTAATAAAATCGCACCTTCTTTAATGCAGTCTAAGTTTTTTTCTATTAATCTTCTTCATTGGACGCCTGTACGGCTTCACTCACTTCACCTTAAAGAAGACAACTTATGCTGGAGCTGTGGCCTGGTGGCAGGCGACTTTCCTCATATGTTCTTTCATTGTTCCTTGCTTCAACCTTTTTGGAACCTCATTCAGAAACATCTCTCTCTTATCTTTGGTATTGAGCTCCAACTTTCCTTCCCCGTAATTTTATTAGGCCCACTGGCTGCCCCTACTCCTCTTTGTTTAGATCCATTGGAGTTACAGTTGATGGATCTTCTCCTGACTGTCGCGGTGAAAATTATTCTTATGGAGTGGAAATCCTTTTCATCGGTTTCCTATCATACGTGGTGGGCTTGGGTCTCCTTTTT
This sequence comes from Lissotriton vulgaris, assembly GCF_964263255.1. Classification (NCBI taxonomy): domain Eukaryota; kingdom Metazoa; phylum Chordata; class Amphibia; order Caudata; family Salamandridae; genus Lissotriton; species Lissotriton vulgaris. The sequence continues at coordinate 185,590,045 of NC_141695.1, read as the reverse complement.
ACGTAGTGCTCATACTTCGGTTGATCAAGCTCACCTCTCTCCATCTATCTCTAGTGGGGTTTGGAAAGCTTTGGATGATTATATGGAATTGTCTTCCAAGGGGTTGGTTCCTCAATTTCCTTTTGATGTGTCTGTCTAATTGTTGTCTGCTATTTGGTCTCTAGGCTGGGTTAGTCATGTGGGAATCCTTCTTCTCTCTTTTTTCTCTTCTCTCTTTCCTGTCTTCTTTTCCTACTCATTCTTTCTTTACTCTTTCTCTTTTTCTCCTCTCTTCCTCTTTCTGTTTCCTCCCCTATCCCCTTCTCCACATTTGATAGTGATACATATGTTTTAAGGCCTTGGTAGAGGTTTTTACTTGAATGAAATCTATAGCTCTCAAGGGCTATTGTTCATTATCTATATTTAATATCTTGATTTTCCTATCAATTTTAGCCCTTTTTGCATATCTCTATTGCATTGATTGTATCACTTGTATTGCATTATATATTCATTATTCTTACCATTATTCTCATCAATAACATTTTCTTGAAATGAAAAAAAAAAAAAAAAAAATGCTTTGTAAACCTTGAGAAGGTAAAGCTTTCAAGGAAATCTACCTAAAAATGTTTTCGAAAGGACTTCTATTTTTCTTCACATACCCATGTAATTACAATGCCAAAAAAATGATGACAAATGTGATTATAAGCATTACATAAATAGAAAATGATAATATTTTACTATATGATTTAGAATGCCAAAGACTTTTCTTTTATGTAACTCATGGATATGATCTAATGTTTGAGCTCACCTTGTCCATACTAGCTTTTTGCCACTTGCCTCTTCGTCCAACACATTGCCTTCCACTTAGATTTTTGGTTTCACTATCTGCATCCAGGGTCTTCCTCTGATTTGCAGTGTTTATTTGCTCTCTCTAAGGAATTGTTTAGCCTAGCATGCTATACTGATGTGGACTAGCATGCGCTACAAAGGAAAACATACATACTAACCTTACTTAGAAGGCACTCACTTGGAAGGCAGCTGGTTTTCTACCACCCGTGGCTCAGAAAAAAGGATCAATAGCAGAAGAGTCCCGTCAGATTTAGAGATACCTGTCTGTCTGGTGGGTATCATTGAGCCTTCAGAGAAACTGTGTAACATTTTTTCCTGTTCAAAATAAATCCCAATAGTGAGGGTTTTTTCTTGAAAAACTAAATATTAATGGCTGTGATGACCAGGATATTTTGCCCTGTGAAAGGGATATCGAGAGTTTAACCTGCCCTAAATGACCTTGTCTCACATGGAGGACCCAACAAAGAAATCAGGCAAGGGTCATCCCGCCCCTAAGTAGGTGGTTCAGCTTTGAATATTACCAGTCAGTTCAATGGAGATGAGTCTTCACACATAGGAGTTTCCAATGACAGAGCCAGCTGTGGATTTGTCATCAAACACCTTGTGGGTGTCCTCTTAAATATGATGGAGGAACTCTTTAGATGTGGTGGTGGAGCCACTCTGCAAAACTCAAATTAAGATCCTTAAAAATAGGATACAGTTTTACTTGGCATGATGCTGAGTTAATTGAAAGGGAAGAGTAGGCTGATGGCAAAAACCCACATCAACACTTTTAGAGGCAACCTCCATTCGTCAATAAATCAAAATATAGCAGAATGAGTGGAGAATACCGTCATGTTTGCCTCTGGTTTGTAGTGACAATTTTTTCTGTATGCTTCTAATGACATTTTCATACATGTACAGCTCCAAAATTCTGAAATGTTTGTTCTGCAGTAATGATTTTGGTGCATTATTTTAAATTTTTTTGCTTGATGCTCGATATTTCTTTCTATCCCAGACACACTTTCGTTTACAACCTGTCAATTTCTGTTGGCTATGCTTTTTGTTTTTCATAATACCTTTAGTTTGCCAATGCGATTTGGTAGTTTTATAGTGTGCTGCATGTTGCCTGTCAGTCACTTCAATCAATCAATCAATCAATCAGTCAATCAATCAATCAATTAATCAGGGAATTGTGAAGGTCTTCCTGAAGATGTGCAGAGTGGGTGTGTGCCTGAGGTTGATCGGGAGCTCGTTCCAGGTCTTTGCTGCTATGTAGGGGAAGGCTCTTCCACCTGTTCTGGCTCTGCGGATGCGCAGGGTTTTGGCGAAGGTGAGGTCCGTGGATAGGAGGTTTCTCTTGGGTACGTGGAAGTCAATTATTTAGTTGAGATATTGGGCCGATGTTGTGAAGGCATTTGTATGCGTGGGTATGCATCTTGAAAGTTACTCTCTTCTCGACGGGGAGCCAGTGGAGGTCTCGCAGGTGTGGGGTGATGTGTTCATGTCGGTAGACGCTGAGGATGAGTCTGGCTGCGGTGATCTGTATGGTCTGGAGCTTACGGATCAGGGATTTGTTGATCCCCTCGTGGAGAGTGTTTCCGTAGCCTGATCTGCCGATTATGAGTGCATGTGTGACGGCCTTTCTTGATTCAGGGGCGATCCATTTGAAGGTCTTGCGAAGGATGCGGAGGGTGTCGAAGCAGGTGGAGGCGACAGTGTTAATATGTCGGGTCATGGGGACAGAGTAGTTGAGTTGAGTATGATGCAGTGGTTCTGGGCGTGGTCTGTGGGAGGGCTGCAGTGTGTGGTGGGCCACCAGGTGTTGTCCCATGCAGAAGGGGAGGGTCTGAGGACAAGGAATTCTGTCTTCTCCGAGTTGAGCTTCAGGCGGCTGCTGCTAATCTAGGTTCTGACATCCTTCATTCCTTCCGAAAAAGCTGATTCTGAAGGTGAAGGCGGTCTCGGTGCTGTGGTTGCTGTGGAATCCGGATTGGGAGGGGTCGAGGACAGGGTTCTCTTCTATGAATTTTGTTAGTTTGGACGTTGTCGACCTTGTTTGTGACTTTTGCTGCGAAGGAGAGGAGAGAGATGGGTCATTAGTTCTTGAGGTCCGTTGGATCTGCTGAGAGCTTCTTGAGGTGGGGCTTGACTTCTGCACGTTTCCAGTCGTTGGGGAAGGTGGTGCGTCGTAGCTCAGGTGCGATGGCGGCGGCAGCTCTGAGGAAGATGTGCGGAGGGCAGGGGTCTGTAGGGGCTCCTGAGTCAATGCTTTTCATGGTCGATGTGGGGTGTTCAGTGGTGACTGGGGTCCAGGAGGAGATGGTAGGCTGACTTTTGTTGCTGGGGGCGGAGTGGTTTTGATGTCCTGTGTCTGTTCAGAGCGCTCCAGGGTATGAGCCATATGCCTAGGAGACCATGTGCTACCTAGTCAGTTAATTGTATGTTACATTGGCTATACACTACTTAACTATCAACTTTATTACCATTTTGCATGTTTATTTATTGTCTATAAATAGCTATTTCTCTTTATCTATTGTTTTTTCAAGTAGCTGCTGCTTGAAGCTGGCTATGTAGTATTTCAGCACTAAGGGCCAGATTTACAAAGATGCCAGGAAGTGCAGAGCAGGACCAGCAGTTCCTACACTGCATTGTGGGAAAACGAGAGAAGGCCACCATATCTCCTTAGTGCTGCTGCACAACTATGCCATCCTGCCACATGCATGCCCCTTTGCGCTATAGTGCAAGGGTGTCTGTGTGCATCTGAAACTAGCATACAGTTTGTACTGGAAGGGTATCCCTCTGTTACACACTACTATGCTCACATTAACTTTAAAAGTATGTGTGCTGTGCAGTGCAGCTCACGTGCAAAGTTGGACAACCAAGGATAATTAAAAGCATTTCATCTTTTTAATCCCTGTTTTGAACTGGCATTTTTTTTGGGTGAAAAACACTGTCTACTGTTGCATTAGAAACCAAGGCAGTTTGCATGGGAACGCCCATGTACCACTCATGAAACTCCCATCTGACTTAGGGTAACACAAAGCAGCACTATGCGCTGCATTGTGTTTCTTTTAGGCAACTTACCTTAGCTACCTATGATTTACGAAAATGTTTTGCGCTGGTTTGTTTCACATTTATGAGGCACACCTAGTGCAAAAGGTTTGTAAATCTGGAGCTTTGTCTTTGGGAAAGTTTGAGAAATCTCTCCAGTGAACCAGCAGCACATGTCTGCTTGCTTACTGATTACCACTGCCTCTAACAATGAGCATAGCTTCCTATAATGTGCCTGCAGCAATGTCACTACATCCTGAGGCCTGAGGGTCTAATCACACCCCACATTTATGTTTTTTTTAAATGATATACTATGCGTTGCAGGGCGGACATTTTCCCTCCTTGCATTAGTGTCCACAGCACCCCTACTACTCCATTACTTCTAACGTAGGAGTATTTTGAGTATGGCAAAATTAATGCTTGGATGACAGAGTCAGAATCCTGAGTGGTACTGTATGTATGTATGCATGTATGTATGTGATATTTTCATAGCGTGAACCTAGCCAAAGGCCAGCAGAGCCCTCATCACGTTTTCAGTCATTCGTCTGTGAACTTCTTCAATACAAACATAAAAGGAAGAGATGCACGAAAAATAATTCAGCGATTCAATCACTGCTTTCTAACACCGGATTCATCCACCAATGGTATTTGGTAAAGGATTCGCACGGAAAGCATAATTTCATGAAATCCATTTAGACTGTACTTACATTCCACATTGAGCGTGGTATTACTTCTAGTTAATGCTCCAGCAGTGTAAAAATTTGCTATACAAATCAGTTGTTTGCGGTTACCCTCTCTGGTAACCTGGAAGGTGATCTCAGATATGTGGGTCTGTGTTCCATTAGCATCAGTAACTGAGCGATTCATTGTAGAATATACAAAGCTCCAGTCCCCAGACCAGGTGATGTTTGGGGGCGTCCCTGAGCACCGCCCGGGGGCCGTACAGTTGATGCTCACGTTTTTACCCTCAATCAGTGCAGGTGGAAGATCAATTGTGGGCTTATCTTGAAGACCTAAGAGACAAGAATAAAGAGATTAGTATGGTCAAATACATAATTATTATTGTGCATTATGCGGGCAGCAAATGTCTCTAGGTAGCTCTTTTAGCTTGAGTGGTGCACCTTCCTTAGATTAGTATCTTTACAACAGCCATTAGGTATGGTGTGTTTTTAATTCAGCAACTTCCTCAAATTTGGATTGGAAAGAATTTAAAATGAACACCAGTGTAAGCATCTCTTCCCTGCAGGAACAATATTCCACTTAAAGCCTACAGTCTATTTCACTCATCAGCATATTTGAACAATGTCCACAAACATTTCACTACGCAGTGTTGCTTAGTTGTGAACATCGCGCAACTCTGCCAATTGGACTTGCATTCTGTATGGTTCTAAACTTTTTTCCGTCAATTTGTGAAGTTCCAAAATTCACTTTTTAATGAAAATATTTAGTTAGACAACATTAACAATACCAACAAAAATCCTGAAAATAGGGCACACATTTATCTGAAGTACATCATCACACAATACACAATTTTGAAACTGAAGATCGAATTGTCTGGCTGCTCGTCCACTCATAAATGAGTGGCTTCTTTTAAGCAATATGGAACCAGCTTATAATCAGGCCTGGCACCATTCGTGTGATTGTGTCATCACATTTGCACACTGACAACTTGCACTTGGGCTGACAGCAAACTCTTAAGAGCGGGATCCTTATATCAAGATCCCATAAGTAATGCTCGTGTATGATGTCCTATCCAATCTCAGCTGTATTTGAATGTAGAGTACACTGTAAACATCCTCTCCACTTCCAGCGATCAGACTCCTAGCATGGTTCTGAGTGTAGAATGGATGACAACAAGTGCGCAAAGACAAAAAATACAGATGGAACAAGCCTCCCGCTTTAAACATAAATAACCCTAAATCGTTTTTTTATGAATAAGCAATGAATAATATGATGTACAAATATGATAAAATCACCAACAACTAAGTGCATAAAAGCAGCCAAAGCAAAGAAAGAATAGGGGGGGGGAAGAAATAGCAAATATGGGACACACATTACACATGGAATTCCACATGGAACACAAATATTTCAGTCTGTCCTCACATACTTAATCATCCAACCATTTACAAGGTCTCTCACGGTATTGCAGGAAAAGTACCATTCACTTCAAACATAAAGGATTTCCTTCACGCTCACATCACCTTCAATAGATGTATCATATTACCTAGTGGGCACAAGATCTGAGTATATACACAATCTGCATTCACCTTCAGTACTGGAAAACTGAACATGTTAACACACGCTAATGTTAGAGTAAAAAAGCAGATTTTTCTGATTAACCCTTTGCATGTGTCAGACAGCCCCCGGCCATCCAACCTCACGATGGGCGTGTGCGGCAGACGGCTGTGGGCTGTCTGAATTGAGCCTGTGTAGAATTCGCCCGCACGACAGGGGAATTCCAGCCACTCCCAAAGGGTTAAGACTAACCACTGATACCAACAATGAAGGTTAAATGTTCACCTTGCACGAGTGTTGAGAACAATATAAAAAAATGAATTAAGTTGAATCATCCAGCATCTTAAAAGTGTGATTGGTTAGTTACAGAATGGTAAAGTCAATAACGATAGTGATTATGAGATGATTATATAACTATTTATTTAAACTTCGAACAAACATGTTGTGAAAATGGGATCTATGACAGAATTTCGACAGACAGAATTTCGACCTACACAAATATCGGCGTAATTATATCGATAGCAAAAATATCGACGCCCTATGTACAACATGGTAAGTACCAAAATATAGAAAAATTTATATCGATGTTAAAAATATCGTTGTTAAATATATCGATTTTTTTTAAAATTTAAAATAACATAAAAAAAACTGTAAATAATACTTATTAATTACTTAAACATATTTAAATATATGTAATAATTGTTAAAAAAATAATAATACATATTTAATAAAAAAATAAAATGATAAATCATATATAATATATAATTACTTAACAATAATTACTATTCCCACTCCAGTGGGTGCAACAGTAGGGAAAACTGACCCTGAACACTAAAAATACCCCTTTACCCAAAAACCTAAAACTGACCCTGAACCCTAAAAATACCCTTTTACCCATAAACTGAAAACTGACCCTGAACCCTAAAAATACCCCTTTACCAAAGAACTGAAAACTGACCCTGAACCCTAAAAATACCCCTTTACCAAAGAACTGAAAACTGACCCTGAACCCAAAAAATACCCCTTTACCCAAAAACTGAAAACTGACCCTGAACCCTAAAAATACCCCTTTACCCAAAAACTGAAAACTGACCCTGAACCCTAAAAATACCCCTTTACCCAAAAACTGAAAACTGACCCTGAACCCTAAAAATACCCCTTTACCCAAAAACTGAAAACTGACCCTGAACCCTAAAAATACCCCTTTACCAAAGAACTGAAAACTGACCCTGAACCCTAAAAATACCCCTTTACCCAAAAACTGAAAACTGACCCTGAACCCTAAAAATACCCCTTTACCCAAAAACTGAAAACTGACCCTGAACCCTAAAAATACCCCTTTACCCAAAAACTGAAAACTGACCCTGAACACTAAAAATACCCCTTTACCCAAAAACTGAAAACTGACCCTGAACCCTAAAAATACCCCTTTACCCAAAAACTGAAAACTGACCCTGAACCCTAAAAATACCCCTTAACCCAAAAACTGAAAACTGACCCTGAACCCTAAAAATACCCCTTTACCCAAAAACTGAAAACTGACCCTGAACCCTAAAAATACCTCTTTACCCAAAAACTGAAAACTGACCCTGAACACTAAAAATACCCCTTTACCCAAAAACTGAAAACTGACCCTGAACCCTAAAAATACCCCTTTACCCAAAAACTGAAAACTGACCCTGAACCCTAAAAATACCCCTTTACCCAAAAACTGAAAACTGACCCTGAACCCTAAAAATACCCCTTTACCCATGAACTGAAAACTGACCCAGAACCCTAAAAATACCCCTTTACCCAAAATTAATTAATATTACAAATAAATTACTTCCCACCCTATTCCCCTATAAACCCACAACCCGCTCCAGTAGTAAAACATATAATTTAGTTAAAAATATACATAAATTATCAATTAATTAATCAATTAATCAATTAAAATAAATCATTGCCAATTAATATTTAATTGCAAAATAAATTAATCATTGAAAAATAATTATTTAATTACAAATAAATTACTTCCCACCCTATTCCCCTATAAACCCACAACCCGCTGTGGTAGTAAAACATATAATTTAGTTAAAAATATACATAAATTATCAATTAATTAATCAATTAATCAATTAAAATAAATCATTGCCAATTAATATTTAATTGCAAAATAAATTAATCATTGAAAAATAATTATTTAATTACAAATAAATTACTTCCCACCCTATTCCCCTATAAACCCACAACCCGCTGTGGTAGTAAAACATATTATTTACTTTTATATATTTTTAAATTATAAAAACATATTAAACACATATTATAACAATTAATTTAAATACTTAACTAATATTTCTAACACATATTAGTAAATCGAAATTACTTACATCGATATATGCTATCGATATTAGTAATTTCGATATTACTTACCTTAGGGTCGATATTCTGGCCATCGATATTCTGGACATCGATATTCTGTCCCATCGATATTAGCAACTCGATATAAGTTTAGGTCGAAATTAAAAACTCAATATTTTGACTGTTTACCGTGAAAATGAAACATGAAAATGTAGCATTTTTTGTAGAGTGACGTGACAGCATATATAGGTGCAAAACATTTATGTTACATGTTGCAGCTTTACAATTTTTAGTATAAATGGTTAATATTATGTAGATTCTAGTTTTGTGAGAATGCAGTAATAAGCTATAATTACAGTTGCACATTTACGTGGACTGAACACTAGCAAACCTTACATAATACTTATATGAGAGATATTTAAGTGATTTTATAATGGCTTTTTAACATAAATTAGTTTTACTCTAAGTGAGATCTGAGTTTGAAAGATGTTTGAATTAACTGTTCTCTTTAGGCTGTGTCATTTCCATGGCCTGATGTGATGCAATGAACTGTGACACATTGTCAAATAAATGTTGCTTATTTGTTCTCATCATGCCACATTCCTTAAAGGACGACCAGTAATTTTTCCCTAATTCATCTTTGTGTGGATTCCAGGAGAAACGAACCTTTTGACGGTGGCCATGATCAAGCAACAATCCTTAAATTTTCTGTCAACAAACCTGTGAGGATGCAATCTACTGTTCTTCCCATGATATGCATGAGAAAACATTCTGGAGTATCAATTTGTACTTGCTACACAGAAGTGTGATCACATGTTATCACTCCACAGTGGACTTACAGCAACATCATGGTGACAAATTTACACTATGAAGACTATTGCATTTAGGAGGAGCCTGCTTTTTACGTCTTCAGCCATTAGCCACTGCCATACCTTTTGAGCTATTATTCCTGATGACTCTGTTGGCAATGCCATTGTTCCAACACTAACTTAACTTTATTCTGGCTGCCGAACTGTCTTGTTTTTGCTATTGGCTTATGCTAATGAATTTAATTGCTGGGTTATTTGGAGATGTCTGGTGCGAATCCAGACTTCAATTTTCTTAATAAATGCTCCATTCCCCAGTGCCTATAATAATGGACTTTCCCCTCATGGACTTTGACTTGAATCCTGAATCTCTTTGAAAGATTACTAATTAAATCATCCTATTACCTTGAAAACCATTCTTTGTATTATTTGATGTATTGACTAAATGGTTAGGGTTTTGCCGCATGCAATATTATGCATGACAGAACTGTTAAAAATGTTACTTGTGTTAATTTTGAATTTATAATACAATAATCAATTTATTTTAAAGATCTGTTGGGAGTCATTCATTTGATATTAATGTAATTTCTTTGAAACTGTTTGGGAGTTGGCTACCAATTAATGGTCCTCATTGGGTAGAGCAACAGTGAGTATTCCTAAATTCCATCCCTTAGTACGACAAAGAAAGGTCCATCAATGACTCTGTGGTAAAGTACTAGTAATTAGATTTGAAAAGATTAGCACTCTCATGGGCCCTGTTCTAGATGACCTTCAGTAAAAATTGCTTCCACTGACACACTAACCACTGAAAATATGTCTTCCCAACTAACACTACTTGCAACAGAATAATTGTTATCATCATAGTATGCAGGAATCAACTGCACACCAATGTCCTCTCCTCTTTCAGTACAAGGAACAACTGAAGTTTCTGAAACTTTCCTCATGGGATTTCTAACAAACCAATTAGCACAGGAATCTCATGAGCCTGAAGGATCTGAAACTTTCTGAAGCGAAACTGAATAACAAACAACCTTGCCAGGAACATCATCAACTTTAAACATGTTGTGGGTCTCCATGTACATTCTTCTATATATACTAGACGTTGCTGCCACTCTATTCAGTCAGTCAGTAAACTTTATTCACTACAGTTCCGGAGCATAAAAGAAAAAATATAAACTAGAACATCCGTTAAAATTCAGTTTTTACTTCATTTTCTCCCTCAAAATGATACAGAATCACGCTTTCTATAAAACCCAATTCACATTTTAACAATACCATTCATTAAAATAATCTACATCATAAAATACAATTAAACATATAAAATACATTAGGACGTGGACAGCTAAAACAGAAATTTTAAAGTAAATTATTAAAGTTCTTTAGATTAACCACAATAAAAGAAGACACATAAGAATAAAGTGAAAGTGCTTCCTTGAGGTTCCGAATGTTAGTAGTACAGTTACAGTACCGTCCCTACTATTGTCCTTTCATGAAGGAAGACGTCTTCTTAACCTTAGACACTGCCAAATGAGCAGTGCCATGGCCTGGCAAACAAGAGGGTCATCAAGTTGTTGCAAGAAATAAAGAGCAGTTCTATACTGTCTAAAATGATATCTTTTAAGGGGGGAACATTTAGATATTGCTTAGGAGCCCTATACAGCCAACAAAAAATGCAAAATATGCAGGTTAGTTTGGGAGGAGGTTCCATCACATGGGCAGGGGGCTAACTCCTTCTGAGAGTAACATTTACCGGATTAGCCCAACATTGATGGTAAATAGTCAATGCAAAACTTTGTTAGCACAAAACAATTCTCCTGCTTCTGAGTACCAAGCAAATGGGTTGCATGCATGGATAGGAGGGAATTGAGCTGAAAGATAGAACTGCAGCTTTGTTGTTTATTGGACTCTGATCTTTTAGCCAAAGCCTTAGCTAAAAGCTATTTCTTCAACTATCTCTTGCTACAGGACAAACAAGACTTTTGTGACACAAATAGCTCAGGGAGCCCTATATCCTCCACAGTAGTGTTAACATATAAAGTCCTGTGTATATCAAGAGCAGAATGTATTTTTAAACAATCCTTGAGCACCTGCTGATTTCACAAAGCGATTTCGATTGACCATATTGAATGCCATAGCATGAGTTTGACCAGCTTGATTTTGTCCATAAAAATGGGCGTTCCTACCTCATCTGGCACACCACATTAGAGCAGCTATGTAGGACTGCTAGCAGAATTGTCATGAAAGCATCCTGAGCACACTGAATCTCATGAGTATCGACCAGGCCCCAGATAGCTGCCCCATATGTGAATATTGCCATGGATGTTGTCGCATAAATCATCAACAGCTCATGCAGTAGCTTCATTCCCAAATTTTCACTAAAACTCAACAAAGCCAAAATGATCTTCCCTAGCATGACCATTCTGTTAGACACCATTGGCTTTCAGGAGTACTTGTCATCAAAAAGCACACCTAGATACGAAAAGCTCATCGTCATAGCCCAACCCATCCCTTACTTGTTAATGCAGAAGACAGGATGGTTCTTTGGTCTGTTGCTGCATATCAAGGTGAAAGTTTTGCTTACTTTGACCTGTAAATCAAACTCCTTTATGAAAATAGTATAGTCCGCTATTAGACTCCGCAATGCTCGTCCAGTCCTTGCCATGAGCACAGCGACATCCACATAGAGGAGGTTGGGTAGGGGTCGGGTGCCAATATAAGGGATGTCTCTAGATCTCCCCACCAGGGTTGTCTCAACTCAGTTAGTATATAGGGAGAAAAGGAAGGGGGCAGGTACACACACTTGTTGTATCCCTGTTTGATTTGGAATTCATGTGTGCATTCTCCCGCTTACACAGGCACTCGTCTCTGAGTACAGCTGTCTGATGAAAATAAGGATGGCGTCCTCAATTGCCATTTCAGACATAAGTGTTCAGAGCTTTGAGTGTAAAACACAATCAAATGGAGCTGTTATGCGTATAAATGCCAGGAATATAGAACCATTATTGGCCAAGGCATATATGTCATTTAGCATATTCAGATTGATACATTGGTCAATAGTGCCCAGCCCCTTTTCAAAGCCATACTGTGTGTCCACCAGAGTGCTGTTAGCCTCTGCCCAATCCTACGGTCTATGTAACAGTATGCACCCCCATACCTTGGCGGTGAAATCAAGTAATGAAATTGGTCTATAGTTCTTTGGGAGTGACTTATCCCCCTTTTTGTAGATTGGAACCATCGTTGATTTTTACCAGGAGGCCAGTGGATCCAACCCTTGCGATAGCAATAAACACATTTATAAGAAGAGACCAGGATTAGGTCAAGTTATTGGCTTGCTACCATGTGATCTGCTTACAAGAAACATGGGAGACTGAACCAAGTTATTTAGATGCATTTCATGCACACCATTCTTCAGCTATTCCTTCTAGTGTTGGCATAGCCAAGGGTGTTGTACTCCTGCTGCTTGCAAACACTTTTTTTCTGGGGAAGAGATCAAGTTTAACAAGTCCCTATATTTTCACTGGCTTGTGTGCCTGATTGCCAGGGTTTGGGATTTGTTAATTGTTAATTATTATAACAACTGCTTTAAAGAAAACACTCCTCTGGAGGTTGGAGCCCTGAAAAAGCGTTGAGGTCTATTACAAATAACCATTCTAAGCTCAGAAAAATCTCTGGGTGACTGACTTCAATGCCCATCACTGCCTGAGTTGGGAAGCCAGTGTGTGGGTTAACAGATAACAGGGAGGGTAGCCTGGTACACTTTGAACACAGTGAGTATGGTGATGTCCTTAGCACTTTTTTGGTGAAGCTTGACCACCTAATTATGAATGATGACCTGTATCTATCAAATTGCCCCCCCCCCTACTTTAAGGGGAGTTAATACCAAATCGACAATTGACTAAATTATAGTATCTGAGGCACTAGGTAGTTGGATGCTTGACACTGAGAGGGCAGTCACTGGTTTCAGTGATCATACTGCACTGTCTTGGAGTTTGAAACTAGAAGGGGCAATTAAATCCCAACATAGGGTGGGATTCAAACTGGTCCTAAGTTGGTAAAATGGTTTTTCCATAAAATGGAATAAGGTGGATGAAATCAGCTTCCTTCCAAGTATTACGTCTAACGTAAAGCAAGCCTTGGCATTTGATTGTCACCTCAAAAAGTCGACACTTTATTCAAAAACCACGCTTCTCCATTACTTAACTGTACTGCATTATGCAATTTTTCAATAACTTTTTGATCCCCAAAGAATTTACTCTCTCCCTTGCACACCTTCCAGGGTTTCTTCACTATGGCCCTTTGTCCGACAGTAACACTCGCCAGTGTGGCCTTACATTTTTTGTCCCGATACCTTTTATATTCTAGCTTATATTGTATCTAACTTCCTAAACTGGAATCTTAACCATGACAGCTTCAACTAACCATACTGGGTTATCTTTCGTCTTTGCACAACTTCCCCACATTAAACGAAAACTTGAGAAATAAGTGGCATCATTGACAGTCATCCTATATATCAAACAGTTAAAATCCTAGAATTCACAATATTTATGGGTTGCTTAGCCAATTATCCTGCACCTTTAAGCACACAGTGAAAACTTTCAGCCACACCAATATCACTAAAGTTGTAAAGGGAAATTGTTCTGTGTGGAATGCCAAGTCTCTCCAAATGAATCTTACCCTCATTGGACTAAAACTGAACACTAAGATTACTAATTAGTACAACAGGTAATTCCACACAAACAACCACTTCAATCATAAACTTCAGGAAGGAGTCATCATAAGCTCTTTTCGCAATCATGATAGCTGGTCAGCATGAAAAAGTGTTTATGAGATCCATTTGGCCCCGTGTTATCAATCACTGTGCACTCCCAATGTTTTCTTGTCGAGTCAGGGTCACATATTGGTGGAATCGAGGTTGTCACATACCTATCTTTTACCACACATTATGCACAATATCTTTCCACTCTCTCAATAGCAATAGTAATACTGGCTACCAATGCATTATTCGTTTTCACAATACCTACATTTTCTCCATGTCGTTGCTTTGGTAATCAATTCCCCTAAGCCTAAAAGAGGAAAAGTTATTTCTCCTCACAAAACAATGTTCTATTGTCTTGGACAAGAGCTATTCTTGTACTTATCCAACACATCATCCATGTACTCTGACATTGTAATTGCCATTCTCAACAAATCAATCTAGTATAACATATTCTTTCCCTAGAATATACAACATATTGTTTTTGAAATTTTGGTTGGATTCTCATTGAAAACTTTGCTGTCCTTGCAGAATCATATATTATACTTTTAGATGTCAAGGGTTCACCAGAGACTTATAATCACTATGGAAAATAAATGTTTTCCCCCAATGATGAACACTAATGTTCCAAAGCTCATACACATGCAAACATTTCACTCTCTATCACAGACTATTGCTCTTCCATTGGTGACAATGAATGAGAAGCATTGGCAATAGTTGTGTCTTCCGAACTTTTCTTCTTCAGAGTCAACACCAGCCCAAACCCTTTTGAACTGCTATTCATAGGAACAATACTTCCTGTAGAATTGTCAAAACCCTTAAGTGCAAGTTCATTCACAGTTGGCAATTCAAAATATTCAAAATACATCTAACACCTTAAATCCTAATCCAAAATTCATTTTCTTTTTTTAGGAGTTGCCCATTGTGTAAAGTCCTCTCTGCAAATTTCTGCGCACATCTAGAGTAAAACTCTACTACTCCTAAAAAGTACTGCACATCCTATTTACTCACTGGTGAAAAACAATTACTAAAGGCTTCTACTAACAAGTGTCTGGGTAGCTTATCATTCTAACAAAATATAGGTTCCGAATAAGTTAATTGGCTTTCAGAAAATTTACATTGAGAATATTCTACAGTAAGCTCTTAACTATTTAAGATCTCAAAACCACTCTCTAAATTCTCATATTGTTTTCCCACACATTTTTCATAAACAAGTACATTGCCTTGAAAACAATTGACTCATTAATGATCCCGAAAATGTAAACATCATCCACTGGAAAACATCAACCACTGATGCTAATATAATTGGCATGCAATGTGTGATGGTAGTGTGATTCATACTCTTTGGTTGTAAACAAATTTGATGTTTTACGGAAGAAAGGTAAAGTACCTCTTATGTCATGGGCACCCCCATTTCTTGTCAACTGATGCTGCCAATTATTGAACTCTACATACAGGGGCAGTGCTGTCCGGGCCCCAGTGTATGTATTCCAACCCCTAAAACATGAGAAAAGTAGATAACTGCTAATTGTCATATTTAAATTTCCAGTAAGGCCATAGTACATGGGGTAGAAATAGACTCCAACTGCAAGGAAAAGCTAAATGTCACCAAAGGACTGCAGCACATGTTGTTCCATCCACTAGACTGGCAAAGAAAACATAGCTTCAGGCATCCATTCGTAGCATGACTGCAGTAGCTTTTGAACCTGCAGGGGAAACTGTCAAAATTACCCTTTCTGGCAATGAAGAAGCTTTCGTTAAAAATATTGTTGTCAGACCTGTCAGCCTTTGAGGGTCTTCCTCTAATCTTTTCCGCCTTCACCCTCCTATTTTTCTGAATTTGATTTTGTTGGCCTTAGGACTTTGTACACTATACGACTGCTAACTAGTGCTAAAGTGCTTGTGCTCACTTGTTAAAACATGGTAACATTGGCTTACACCTGATTGGCATATTTAATTAAATTATAAGTCCTTAGTAAAGTGGTATACTGTATACCCTGGGCCTGTAATTTAAAAGGTCTAGTAGACCTGCAACATTGATTGTGCCACCCAACATGATTCAGGCCTGTGATTGCAGCATGCCAGCTGCTTGAAACTGCTGATTCAACCATAAAACCCTTTTTTTTTATACATAAGCCACCATAATGTAGGTGGTAAACAGTCCATGGGACAGGGTATATTATAATTAAATAGCTCGACATTGTATCTTTAAGTTTTACATGTCTTACTAGTAAAATAACTAACAAGTACATTTTTCACCACTCTGAGCCCTACTTCTCCCTTAACATTGGGTTACCTTATTACATTTAATAAGTGTTAACGTTTGATTGGGAGCAGGTAAAGTAGTCAAGTTAGATGCAAGTTGAATTGTAATTTTAAAATCCTCTCTAATGGTAAAATAGGATTTTTAATCATAATTCTGGAAATGACACTTTTTTAAAGTTTTCATTTCCTTGTCCTAACCATTTGGTGCCTGCAACCTGTTTCTTACAGCTTTATTCTAATATATGAGGTTTCATTGGACTGGACCATCAAGGAGCACCAAAGTCAATCAGGGCCTACAACTCTCCCGGTCCAAGTCGTTGACGCACATTGGGCAAATAAAGGAGACACTGGTTTGCTTACTTACAGATCTGATAGCCCGGCTGATTGTTCTGACTGGATATGTCTGGTATACATTGGACCTAACTGGATGACCATAACACCAATAACTACGCCTTTATGGTTCAGGCGGTTTTTCCCAGAGATTCAAATTGACAAGCAATGACCTGATCCTGATTCCTCAAGACTGCAGGGCATCGAGGTGGCTGACTCATTAGTCCGGAAAGAATGACCTGAGTTTCAATAGGGAGTTGCATGTATGTGAAAACTGGCTGGGAAGTGAAGCAAAATAGTGCCTGTTTGGATTTGTAGATGTGATGAAATGCAGGGGAAGTATTCTGATTTCAATTATTATGTAGTATTCATTCCTGGACTTCCTAGGAATAGCAGTTATTGTGTTCTTGACTATGTTTTTATACTTTTGAAGACAACAGTGAATGAATTGCTCCATCTGAAGGACA
This sequence comes from Lissotriton vulgaris, assembly GCF_964263255.1. Taxonomy (NCBI): domain Eukaryota; kingdom Metazoa; phylum Chordata; class Amphibia; order Caudata; family Salamandridae; genus Lissotriton; species Lissotriton vulgaris. The sequence continues at coordinate 185,572,988 of NC_141695.1, read as the reverse complement.
GATATGTTATAATGTTGTTGAGAGGTGCCTTAGTCGAAGTTGACTGCTAGGTTAGGTGTTCTGTGAGTCAACTCAGGATAGTGACTAGTGACGTAACATTTCTGTTGTGCAAGCGTACTAAATGCGTACTAAATGCGCTTGTTAATTGTTTAGGGCACAGGAGTGAGTGTGCTAGCTACAACAAGCTCCTGCAGGTCAAGAGTCTGTTATTATGTGAAAGTAGATAGTATCCTATGTATTGCAGAAATGTCTGTTTAGAAGAAGCTGGCAGTATGGGTGATTACATCTTAAGGTGCCATGCATTGATTGGCTGGTCAACGCTAAAGTTGTGCTGCAATTGTTTAACGTTTGGCCAAGACATGCTGGTATTGGTGGGAGAATGGTAACCACAGTAGAGTAAGGAGTGCCTGAGAGTACAACAAAGAGCAACTGTGTATATAGAAAAATGTGGAAAACTTTTAAAAAAAGAAGAAAGAGCCAAGCTAGGAAGAGAAATTCTGGCCTGAAGGTACATCGGCAAAGGAAATGGCAACAAAGAGAGGGTAATAAACGTGCATGTGGCCAATGCCAGAAATACACGGGCAAATATGTCAGTGATGCTTATTCATGTATAAGCTCACAGGACAATCAAAGACAGAAGAGATTGAGGGATTAAGTGAATGGGATGATAGGAGTTTACCCGTTGACAGAGGTTGTGACCACAGAGAATGAAAAGTTCATTGCTCAAAAGAAATCTATGTGATGAGCATAGTTCGAGAGGGAGGAGGAAGAAACTTTCATAAACCAAATCCTAACACATGACAACCCCCATATAATGCAACATGGCAAGGTGCCACAGCTGCGACAGTCCGCAAGAACCGGGGGGCATATTATCAAGAACAGCAATAAAATCATCGCCGGTTTAGCAGCAGAAAACTGCCGCTAAAATTGCGATAATGGGCTTGATAATATGCCCTGGAGAATTCTAATAGAAGCCCATGTTCACACCAGAACATGGACTTCCATTGGAATTCTCAAGGGCATATTATCAAGCTCATTATCGCAGTTTTAGTGTCATTTTTCTGCTTCTAAACCGGTGATAATTGTAACACTGTTCTTGATAATATACCCCAGAGTGACCACCATGACCCCTCCAGAAGGTAGTGTACCTCCAAGTTACGCTGAGACTACTGTCTCACCCTCTGTTCAAACTTTGACGCTTGCTGGTTTGGTTAAGTACCATCTTCAAAGTGTCCTGCTTCAGTGATCACTAACATGCCTAGGAGGCATACCCTTCTGAATATACCCCTAAAATTGGTATATGTATCCAGTGTATTAAATCCTGGATCCCTCATTTCAGGGATGCATGTTACAACTGCTACTTCACAAATTACTCCACAACTTAAAGAACAGTGCCCATCAGAGATTCATTGTTTTAAATAGAAACCGAGTTGGAAGAGATTGTAAAAGGCAGTGTAGGGATGGATTTCTTAGGAAATTGTGATAAGAATGAAGTGCTTTACTTGAGGTAAGAGGCTGCAAGGTTGGCGTGAAAGCATATGCAAATATCGAAAGAGTGGCAGCTAAATGTGGATTTGATCTAACACAAAGGAAGAAGTCCCTTTGAGGGAGGTCTACAGAAGAGCATATGCACATGTCCTCTGGTCTCAAAAAGACCTCTCCCATTTCGCAAGTAGTCTCCCGAGATTAAGGGAAAATCCTGACAAATGGTACACTCAGATAGAGCAGATAGTGATGATTTTGAAGGCCCTCTGGGAGGATTTGGATTTGGTTTTCAAAGTAGCTGTCCTAAACAACCAGTGGGAAGAATGTAAGAGAGCAGTGGATTGGCCGACGCAAGAACACACTAGAGTTGCAAACACAAATGCCTCGTCACAATTGGTCAAAACCAAATATGACTCAGTCATTGCTCACCTTAAGACTGAGATTCCTCAAAAATGAACTAATTGACCTAAGATTTTAATAGCATCCCAAAAGCCCAAAGCACCTATGCATGCATACTTTGATAGATTCATGCATGTGTACAGGGAGCATAGCAATCTAAAGTATCCCCTCAGAAACAACATGGGAGGGTTTCTGCCTCCTTTGTGCAAGGTGTACAACCTGAAATCAGTAATCAGATCATACAAGGTGTTCTCTGCCGGCAAAGCAAGTCTTTAGACGAAATTCTGCAGTGATACAATACATGCCAAATGAAGTGGACCGAGGGAAAAATGTGTGTTAGCACAGACTCAGTTAACATAGAACTGAAGTGAAAAGGGTTAAAATGCCGAGCCCAGGACTAGACATTAACCCCAGCGTAGAAATAAACATACAAGGAATCTCCATGTCTAATGAATAAAATGACGGGAATGGGAAGGGGACATATAGGTATGTCTGGAACCAGTATAAAAGCTTTTGAGAAGGTTAAAAACCTGTGCTATTTAGCCAGTGGCAAGGTAAATAGTGAAGTGTCCCTGTTATTTGCACAGCTGCTGGCCAAAAAGTGCAGTTTAAGTAGTAGTTAGCCAGTTGGCAGCGAATCAGTGATGTTTTTCTCCTATTTGTATGGCAGCCGGCCAAACAGTGCAGAATCTCTACTATTGAGCCAGTGTCTGGGTAAAAAGTGACGTTTTTCTGCTCTTTACATGACTGCCAACCAAACAGTGCAAAATCTCTACTATTTAGCCAGTGGTGGGGTAAATAGTGATGAGTTTCTGCAACTTGCAAGGCTGCCAACTAGACAGTGCCGGTGAACTTTATTTGCTACATTCAAGGCCGCTGGCCAAATGGTATGTAATTTCTACTACTTAGCAAAAGTAAATAGTAGAGAAAATCGATTATTTACCCAGCAGCCGGGTTAGTAGTTGCTACCATTATTTTATCAATGGGTATGGAATACTGCCACTGGCATGCTTTTCTGTGCTGCCAACAACATTTTCTCTCGATATGCAGGTTAAAGTTTAGTTGATTTGTTTTCATGGGGAATAGAGGGGAGTCCCCAGGGAAAAACACATGGTGATAAGGAAATTAAACGGAGCCCCTTGAGTGGCTATCATATGTATATATGATCGTTTATGTAGAATATTGTCTGTGGTATGTTATTGTGGTACCATTAGATGTCCAGGAAGTGAGATTGTTAATACTGTTGATACAAGAAATGCAATATAGTATTTGAGAAATGTTTCAGCATTGGTGATGTTCTTATAATGTTGTTGATGTACAATGGTGTTGAACCTGTCTCAACAGAAATAAAACAAAATTCTAAAGGAGAGTCATAAATTGAAAAAAGAGTGTCCCTTATATCATCACAAGTACAACTGAATTGGGGAGGGAACAAACAGGGTGCTGATAAGACAATACAGTGCACAAAGATGAATCAAACGTATTGAAGGGAGGGAGTTTTAAAAAAAAAGTTTGAGATGTACATGGTAACACCATACATTACCACTGGAAAGATGAAATTTAGGTGCACGTGCATTGTTGGACGCAGCCATTTTGGAATTTTCACCCCCGAAACTTTTTGCGTTCTCCTAGCCTTTTTCTGTAACCTGGTGTTTAGAAAATTTTAGCACTCTGAGCACTTTTGCACTGTGGTCCAGTGTAAAGTGTGTGCACTCTCTGAGTGCGTGTGGTCAGATTGGCCTGCCCTCCCATAGTAATGCATGGGGGATATGTGTGTCCATGGTAATTCCTGATATGAGAGGAGTGCAGGGGCGAGCTTAGTATTTGCGAACTCGTGAGAATAAATGCTGTGCAATGGTGTGCGCAGATGTATTGTGACTGGTGGAGAAATGCCACTTTTAGAAGTTGACATTTCTGTGTAATGTGTGTCTGCCTGATGTGAATTGCATGTCTGGCTTGTGATTGACAGGTGCTGGATGATGTGGGTGGATCCAGGATCCAGCATGGGTCTGCCCAGTGGTGAAAAGGGAGATCTACATGTAGATGGGAGGGAGGAGTTGCACCTAGAACCCGAAAAAGACTGTGCCTTCCCTCCACAATGCCAGCTCTGCCCCTTGTGGTGCGTCTGAGCACCTAGTCCCCACCAGACAAAGGAGAGAGGAGCTGAGCACAACAAAGTGTTCCAAAGTTCCCCCAAACCAGTTGCATCTGGTTTTACCCCAGTCCTGTGCTGTGTCACAAAGGGAAAATGTTGTATATATACATGGGCTGTGACCCCATGTAAATGTTCAGTTCCTGTTCTGTTCCTGGCGGAGGGGGGCTTGCTGCTGGTGGGGTCCAGGAGGGACCGCCATGGGGGCTGCCTCCCTGCTGGAGGGCCTGTGTGCTGGCCCTGGGTCCCTCATTGCGCCTTCCTTTCTAAATACTTTTTGGAACCTTTGTTGCTGATCCTCCAGGACCTTGGAGGAGCGTGTCCTGATCCTAGCGCCTGGCCAGCGCTTTATTTCTAAATTCTCTAGGGTGTTTTATTTTCCCTCAGGAGAGGGAGAGCCCAGCTGACCAGCAAGTAGTGGGAAGCTGCACCGTTTAGGCCATTTGCTTTAGGGGACATGTTGAAGTTAGGTGTGAGACTCACTCCTTCGCCCCCATCCTTTCACAGCTGCGCAGCACTTAGTGCCAGCTGCAATGTTTAGGCCTGCGTAGATTGCGCACCCTTGACTTTTGCTGCTTTGGCAGCGCGCCCTGACTCTTGGGACATAGGGCATTTGAGCCCCCTTTTTGAAATGGCCAGTTGGCCAGGGGGACTGTGAGGTTTGTAGGGCGCCACTTGTGTGAGTGGGCAGGGTGGCCAGCTCCCCCTCTTCGAAGAAAAAGTATTGAAAGTGTCATGGACGTAAGGGGACCCGACTTTGTAAGCACACATAGCGAGTTTCCCCAACTCCCGATGTCGTGAAGGACCGGACAGTAGAGAAGCGGGTCCCTGATAACTCCAGATACACTTTATTGCAGAATGAGGAATAAAAATAAAAATAAAAATAAATAAAGCCTAAAGGGAAGCACAGTGGGTATTTTAGAGTGACGGCCCTAAGGTGAAAGAGCAAGCTTCAGTCCCAGCAGTTAGTGACCTTTAGGAGATAGCTAGCTACCAATTTTGAGGGGGGACCATCAGCGTCCACCACAGTTATATACTGGGCGACTGAAGATTTCGAGAGTTCTTGTTTGTATCTCATGCCGCCATAATGATCATAATGGCCTCCTGAATAATCTTTTTGTTAATACCCACCATATGACTTGGGTTTGTAAAGATATGGGCAAGATTTACAGTAGTCAGGCTAGCCTTGACAGCCGCCAACCACGTTATGTCTCCACCCTTGTCACATGTAAGGCAGTCAACTATAATTTCTCTAGTTAACATGGCTGCCGGATTTTGCCATACTTTTAACCAAAATATAGCTGCGCGGGACCTAATGTAGTCTTCTATGTAAGACAATTTTAACTCCTGGTGGCAGACAAAGGATGAGGAAGAGATCGGTGCCCCCAAAATTCTCCGGCAGAATCTGTTTTCTTCTACCTGAATGCTGTTGCACTTTGTATGGCCCCAAACTTCAGCTCCATATGTTGCGGTGGGTATATACTTTTATATATTTTCAATAGGTATAACAGTACCTCAGTTCTTCTAGGTTGGGGGAGGCACAAGATTGAATTAACAGCCTTTAGAAATTTGCTCAGACTATGTACCAAATGAGCTGCCCAAGAACCGTTGTATGAAAATACTAAACCCAAATATGGGAAGGTGCGAGTGCGTAGCAATTTCTCAGAGCCGGAGAGTGTTCTTTGGGGCCAAAACTCATTAAAAATTATTTTTAAAAATTTGTACAGAAGTCTAACTTGTTCATAAAATCAACAAAGCCCCTAACTAAAATGCGCAATGCATTAGGGGTGTGGCCACACTGTTTGATACCTCTAAATGTGTTTTTCTGATTATGAGGTTGTTTTGCATATTATGGCTTATGCTAGTGAGATTATATTTCACTGTGTGATTTATGCCCCTAATGTGAGTTATGCTTAGGAGGTTAGGGTCTAATGCGTTTAGACTGGTGAGATGATTGCATAATGTGTTTAAGCAGGTGAGGTTGGCGCAGAATGTAATTCGCGCCTGATGTGATACTGTGCATAATGTACTTTATGTTACAGGCTGATGCTTGGTACAGTGATTACCAGTGGTTACCGGCTGTACGTTTATGACCTATTTTACTTTTACTAATTTAACTTTGTGATGGTTTTGACAGTGGTCCATGTGGCCCTGTCATGTGTATATAATCCCTTGTAAATATTGCCCAGTGCCAGTTGGCACAGTGTATATTGTGTGATTACCATCTAACGTGTTTTATGATAATACAAAGGCTATTTTAATATATAACCTTGTGTGGTGTGCCTAGTATGTTGTTGATGTGTGTGTTATGCAAATACTTTACACATGGCCTCCGGGATAAGCCTGACTGCTCATGCCAAACTACCAAGGGGGTGAGCAGGGATTATCTTTAGCGTGTAACTCCCTTGCCCTGACTATAGTGGTGGTTTCTGCCTGGCTTTGGCGCAAGCCTTAGCCAACCAGAGATCCCATTTCTAAAATGCATCAAAATAGGCAATTGCGATTCTGTAATTGTGATTTTTAAATAATCGCAATTATAGAATCGCAATTGACTATGCATGTAGAAATCGCAAAAAAATAGTGATTCCTACACATTCCTTAATTGCGACTTGCAGATTGTGAGTTGCAATTAAGGAATGCGTTCCCATTCATTCCTATGGGCCTTTAATTCATAGCAGCTTAAGCACCTACCTGTTTGCATATTAAAATAACGCTTCGCAGAAATTTGGAGACAGAAAAACAGAATTTGTGGCAATGCAGTTGTTGCAAAAAAGCAGCGCATGTCTGCACTGTCTAAAATTACATTTCCGTAATAGTGCAGTTTTGGAATTTTATCAAATGTACAGAACAGAGTAAGGTACAAGCAATGTGCATTGTTATGAAATCAATTTGGTTGACCAATCAGTTACATGAGGAAAAGATATAAAACGGTTGTAGGACGGTAGGATCCCTCTGCAAAGTTACCCCCGCTTTTTGCCTGGTACTAAGCTGTGTTTTGCCTAATCTGACTGGGATCCAGACAATCAGGACCCCAGTCTATCTGCTTTCTCCCTGAACTGTTGTGCTATGTACTTAGGTACACCCCAAATTAGATACTGGAAGACCCTTATCAGACCCTAGTATATGGTTCCCAGGGCGTAGGTACCCCAGAGGTCTCCCATGGGCTGCATGTATTATGCCATCCATGAGAGACCATTCAAAATGGAACTACAGGCCTGCCGTTGCAGTCTGTGTAGTTTGGTGTTTGCACCATGTACAAAAGATATAGGTTTACTATATATAAGGGTCACAGCACTTAAAACGTATAAGTCACTCGTACAGCAGGCCTTTACAATCCTGAGATATTTACAACAAGGGGTGGTGAGGGACAGAGTCTCTGAATTAAGCAGAAAGCTCTCACCCAGTCAAGAGATCAGGGCTAGATCCAACACCGTTTTTTAGCTCACTGCACCATCCCAGTTTCAGAACCTGGCTGTATGCAAATTAGTCTGTTCCTGTCCCAGTGCATGATGGGAACAGGGCAAACCAAACTACAAAAGCCAATTCTTACACTGGGAAGGAAACAAGCTCCCGGGGACCGGTTTCTGGCATTACAGCCGTCTTCGGCCCGGTTTGCTTGAATCCTGATGGTGCAATGAGCAAGGGTCTCACATCTGAGAATACCCTTCCACGCTTAGGGTGGACAAAAATATTTACAACAAGGGGTGGTGAGGGACAGAGTCTCTGAATTAAGCAGAAAGCTCTCACCCAGTCAAGAGATCAGGGCTAGATCCAACACCGTTTTTTAGCTCACTGCACCATCCCAGTTTCAGAACCTGGCTGTATGCAAATTAGTCTGTTCCTGTCCCAGTGCATGATGGGAACAGGGCAAACCAAACTACAAAAGCCAATTCTTACACTGGGAAGGAAACAAGCTCCCGGGGACCGGTTTCTGGCGTGGTGCTTGGTTCTAAGTGAGAGGGTGCCCCTGCATGAGCAGGACACCCCAGCAGCCTACGGAGTCCATTTTCCCAGTTTGTCAGTGAAGCATCCATATACTGTATAGAGGGACATCGCATGACCACACGATGACCATCTGGAAAACGGCTGCAACAAATCCTATCATGTTTGGTATCAAACATGTTGGAGTAATACCCCCACACATGAATGGTTAGGAAGGTATGATTCCAAGCAGTGGAAGAGCCCTCCATTAGGCTCTCAGTATTCCCGGTACCAGCCTTCCAGTCTCCGACAGCACAAAATCGTTGCTACAGACCGGAGACACATTTCTGCCCTCCTGCTGCTGAGCCAGGCTCGAGCAGAGGAAGGCAGAACAATAGGCATACTGTCACAGGGAGGTGTGACCACCTCCCAGACAGGATTTAGTGTATCAGGGCTGGGTGGGTGCGCTTGCCAGCACCTCAAAGTCTGCATGAGGGGCACAATTAGCGTACCTGTGCCTAGTCCAGTTCAAACCAGCCCTGGGAGCTGTTGGCTCCCGCTCTTGCGTGAATACGGACACAGGACATGGAAGTAACCGCCCCCCTGTCCAGAGCCTCCCCTGGGAGGGTCCCCTGAATCTTCCAAACATTTTCCCTAGAGTAATTAAGGGCCTACCTGGGTTTTGGTCCCTAGATTATTTGTGGGGTAAGACTCAGAACTGAAACCACTGCACTTCTACCATCTGGGCACTCTGGACTTTGCTGGAATTTGTTTGGGCCTGGCTTTGTCTCCCTTTCAGTCTGCTGCTATCGTCTGTGCTTGTGTATCATACAGGAACCTTCCAAGGCCTGTGAAGCATCAAGGACAACCAAAGTAATCTCACTTGGAGTGAAGAAGTCACTCCCCTACATACGTAGGCACCTCAATACTGCTGACTGGTCTGCTGATCCTGAGTTCCTGTGGACTCCGGAGGGTTGAACAACACAGGTGGTGTGTATCTAAGGGCTCCCGAGACCCGAGCTGCCCTCTCACCAAGTTTGAGCTCAGAATAACTCCTGTGCACTGCGTACTTTCGTGAGTTCATATGCTTGTTGGTGACTCTGCAACATGTCCATTGGGTTCCTAGTAGCCCCAACCTCTGGCAACTTACTGCACTAAGCTCTTCAGCCACATTGCCTCATGGGTGCTGTGGCCTGCTCATTTTGGTGAGATGCTTGAGGTCCTCTCACGACTCCTGTGCCTCTGGCCTGTGGATCCAATTGAGGGTCATATTTCTTTTCCTTGGACTTTCCTCAATGCTTTGGGCCTGCCCTGACTCCCCTTCTTGTAGTCAGTCTCTTGGACCATGCTGGTCTGAACGGTGCATCTACTTGACTTCCTGCATGTGTTGCATTTGCCTAGGCTTGTTGGTGCTCCAGCCGGACAGCGACTCCTCAGCTCTTGACATCCTTCGTGAAACAGCTCTTATACGGGTCCTGGTCTTCCTCAGCATCGCCTGGTTCCGGCAGTTTCAGAGTCAAGGTCACTGTCAACTATCCTGAAGCATGCGACATCGGAGGTCACTCGTCTTCCAAGCCTCCTGGTCACTTCCGAGTGATATAGACTCACTCCCCTCTGCTTTAAGGTACTCCTCTTCAAGAATTTACATTTGGATTCCCACAAACACTTTCACCTTGTCCAGCAGTGGCACTTTCATGAAGTCCTCCTTTGGGTTCAAAGGTGGTTTCCAACATCACTTCACACCTGTGCACCCGGCATTCCTGCGATAGGTAACTTGGGTACTTCGGTATCCGCAGGTGGGGTGACTCTCCAACCTTCTGTCTTCCGCAGGGTTTCTTCAGGGTTCACTGGGAAGGGCCCCTAATCTTTAAAATTCCAACCGCGGCTTGCACACAGACTTGTACGGACCATGCGGACATGGTCATACATTGCACACACTCTCTGTGGGAGCCCTATCTATGTATCTTTGGTGGTTCTGTGGGTCCACAGCAAATTTACATACTCTCGACATTGTCCCGACTTGAGTCATGGTTCTCATACCACTTTCTTATTATATGGTTTGGTCCCACCCTTGTGCCCCCCTGTGCATTAGTGCTATTTACTGTGATTTCTTTCCTATAGTATTGTGTGCTTTGTGTCTATCTCCGTGTGGGAGATACTGTAACATACTAGATAGTGTTAAATAATAAATACATAATTTTATAACTACTGTGTGGTTAGCTTTTCATTTAATCAATACTATAAGATTGCATTCTGATAAAACAAGCTGTTTTACACACCTTCAAGACTAAGCCTTAAGCTGTTTTCCACAACTAACACTTGGATACCTTTCTAAGGTTGTATACGGCCTCCTAAATCACCATAAGGGTTGTCTGGATTGGTGCAAAGTACCCACTTAAATTAGTGGACATCATATACCAGGCCAGCTTCTCGCAACAGTAAATAATATTAGGTCTAAAATGGGCCAGAGCAAATCTGTGCAGGGGGTTGCAAACTTGTTCCAAATAAAATTGGATGCCTTTATTTGCACACAGCAAATTATAATGTTCAACGCTCGCTTTTGCAAATCTATTAGTAGACCTGTCCTCCTTGAACTTGTTCAGTGCAAGATGTTTAATCCCAGCCTTAGAAATATCAAGTTGGAAGGATGGATTGTTAAACAGAAATGGTCTTGATATATGTAAACCTTGATATATCTAAACCTTGGTATTCTCAATGCCTGATCCTGGGATGGGCAGTCTTAAATTATTGGCCTATTTAGAGGTGCCTGAGGTCGTGACCAGATTCTATGATACAATATTATATTACGAACCCTAATGGGATCTCCTTATGGCAAACATAGGTAGAGTCCTGCAATAGATTTGTTCATCATCAAGTTTTGGGATGTAACAAGCTGTTTCCATGAGCCATGGGCATCAAACAATAAACCTAGATAAGAGGAGGTGGCAGATATTGCATTCTAAGTGTCTCCTATCCTAAACTGATAACATTTATCAGGCATAACAACCCATTTCATAATGAATTTATATTCCACCAAACGATTATTCAAGTTCTGTAATCCATTTGGGGTGTATGATGTAAGAACTGTGTCATCTGCAAACAATTTTAAGGGTATGGCTTTTGGCCAGTCTGTGGACCATCAACTAAAAACATGCTGAAATATTAAATGCAAAGGGTGAATAAAAAAGGGGACACACCACAACTCTGCTGTACCCCCTTTTTAAAATCAAATTTCTTGGTGCATTCTCCATTGATTCCGAACCTGATTCTGGCCTGAGCATTTGCCTAGATGTGCCTAGTGAAATTCACTAAAGAGAAATCAACACTCATCTTGATCATTAAAGTCCATAGTTTATCATGATTTACACAATTGGATGCACTGGAGAGGTCTATAAATGCTAAATAAATAGGACCACCCCTCGCTACAGCATATTTACCAATAAGGTAAATATGCTGCGGCTAGGGCGACTAACTCTGGAATCTGGGGATCACGGTTTGTTCCCCGGCACCGACGGAGGATTAGCCCAGCACAATGTGACTCTGGGTAATAGCTTGCTTAATATTCCCGACGGCCCCCAGCGCCTAGAGACCCTTATGGGTGATTGTGCACTTCACAAATGTGGATTAATATTATAAGTAAACTTAAATTAACGGGCTGTTCTTAAGTTCCCAACTACTTTCGAAAACCATATTGATTCATTGCCCTGACCGAGTTTTCCATGGCTCAAGCCTCCAATCTAGTAAGTATGATTCTCTCAGCCACCTTTAATAGTGAGTCAAACAAGCAAATTGGATGATATGAAGTTGGTTCTCCATTTTCCCCCTTTTTAAAATTGGAACAATCAGGGAGGTGGACCAAGACTCAAAACAAACTATTCTGCAAATCACTGTGAAAACTTTTATCCACAGCCTCTATAGAATCTTTTAAACACCCACTGCCACTGCCACTCCCACACAACCATTCACAAACCCATTGACGGAGCCATAACAGTACTTACACAGCCACTCACTAATTCATAGAACTACACACATATCCACTTGCTTACCCTTACTGCCACTCATACACCCGCTCAGTCACCAATACAGGCATAGACATATCCACTCATATACCCATACAGGCACTCACACACTGAGTGAGTCACCCATAGAACTACTCACACACCTACACACTCACCCACATAGTCAATCATACAGGTATGAACTGACCTTAACAGTTAAATAAACACCCACTTACTTGCTCATACAAGTAGTAACACATACTCATTCAACTATATAGTCACTGACAGAAGCATGCACTCAATCACTGACATGGCCATACAGACACTCACTCACACATACAGATTCTCACACATGCGCTCATTACCACACACAAACACTGACTCACCCACTCACTCATCCATACTGGCAGTCACATACCTCCTCACCCACACACAGACACAAAGACAATCATAAAGATAGTCAACCAATCAGTCACCTACATAGCCATTCACGTACCCACTAACACACTCATACACCTACTTAGACATCAACTGACAGACAGATACATTCACACAACCAGTCACTCATCCATATATTCACTGAGTCTTCAAATCACTCACTTAGGCAGTCAGTCACACACCTACTCAGTCCTCCAAACAGTTACTCATGCAACCACTGATTTACCAATACACCTAGGTATACATATATTTAACACTCATAAACTTTTTGAAAACACTCACAGTCACTCAACAATGTCATCACTGATGTCATTTGAGATGTCATCAGTGATGTCACTGACCCTGTCATGAGTTATGTAATATGTGAGGTCATAAGCAGTGCGGGGCATAACTTATAGTTCACTCAGGTAACTGTAACAGCTGATTTTCTCTAGTTTTGTACGTGTGAAATGTCAGCCTAACTATAACGTCTCTGTAACCTTTGTTTTTTTTAGTAAATTGCTAAGGTTTTTTTAATTCTATTTGCTAACTGTAACGTCCCTGTAACCTTTGCTTTTTTAGTGAATATGTATATGAATAAATAAAATGGTCCAGAACTCACACATAGAACTAATAAACTATTCTGTTTTTTATCAAATGAATATAACATCTGATATAATATTGCCATATGATGGATCTTGGTCTAGGACCATATTGCCCATATGGCAGAGGATATGGCTAAGGACTTTATTGCCCATAATTCTTGATAAAGGTTACTGCAGGATGGAACATATGTTGCACACTCTTCATATTGGCATCATAAGGCAGAAGTCTCATTATGTTTTGAACAAAACAAAAAAGAAACATGTAAAAAAGCAAAAATACTAGGCCCTTCGACATTAGGGATTTTGAGTGTGTATTCAATTTCCAAGGATTTCTGTACTCTCGCATGCTACAGTGCATGCCCATGGGGCCACAAATCCCATGAGGCTAAGCATTCAAATAATGTGGAGCGATGATGCGCATTTGTCATGTTTCATTTTTACAAGGTCCTAGGCGAGTACGCAGTGGGAAAGGGCCATCCAGCCTTTTGCATGCTCTATATGCTTATATGTTGGATGTGCCCTGACTGAATTAGACTTCAAAGGACTCAAACTGATATTATACCGGGGAACCACATTTATTTAGATTTGAAGAAAGCCCTGGACCCTGTGGTTTTACGGCTTAGGGCTGAAACCTTTTGACTTATTTAGAGGGTGTAGAAACCTTACGTCCACAGGCACCCTTAACTTAAAATTTGTAATCACACCAGGAACACCAAGAGTAAAGGGATAACTATGTGTATTAGTATTTTAGTGTAGAGATCTCGGTAGGAAATTATCCAAAGTGCTCCCTGAAATATGGGCCCAGCTTGGTTTTTAGGGACCAGGATGAGATTCGATGATGAAGCATGACACCACTAGGGTGTTTGAGGATCTAACTAACAAACATAAAAGGTTGTGGCTTCTAAGAGCTAATCTCTCTTTTGCACTTAGGATACCTTGTTGTGATATTGTTGATGATGGGAGAACGTATCCTTGGTTTCCCTCTCTTACCCCATATAGCATTTGAGTGACTCTCTGATCTTGCCATTGCTATATGTTCTTTTCTGGTACTAACCTAAAGAAATAGGTTCAGACTACCCTCATCCTGATGGAACACCATTGGCTCCACTTACAGGCCCTCATCATCTTTAAAACCAGTTGCATCATCAACAAAGCTATTACTATCTGCACTGCTGCTTATCTTGCAGACAAATTCACCATCTCTGGTGGATCTTGGAAAACCCACAGCCAGGGAACTATCAGACTGCAGAGTAAGAACTGCAAAAATTGAAAAAACTAAGGGGCATATGTATGAGGAAGTTGCAGAATGAGGCGTTAGCTGTCATGGCTTAAAGCCTCACTCCACCACTTCAGAAATGCAAGGCTGCACCATATGTACATTGATATGGTGCAGCCTTGGTTGTCCCCCTGTGCTGGCGCTACACTTAGCAGTGTAGCACCAATGCAGTAACCCTGGGCGTAGTGGGCGTAGCAGAGCTACGCCGAGGTCCACTGACTTGCGAACAAACTCCCCTCCGCCATCCACCTCAACTCCCCTATTAACAATTCAACATTAATTAAAAGTAAATTTAAAACCACTTGCCTCTGTACTGTAGCGTCCCCCGGCTGCCCTCCTCCTCTTCCTCGCCGTGTCGGTAATCCTTGAATAAACTGCGAATGCGCCTTGCGAGAAAGAATTACCGATATGGCAAGGAAGAGGAGTGATATGCAAACAAATGATGGACGGAATGCTGAATAAATCATTCATTCAACCCCAGTCAAGAGATCTGGGTTTAATCCATCATTCTTCTGCTCACCATGCCACCCCAGTTTAGACCCAGCGATATGCAAATCAGTCTTGACCCTGTGCCTCATGTGAAAAGTCCAGACCAAACTGCCAAGCCAGGTCCTCCCTGGACCGGAAACAAGCATTCTGGGACCGGTTTCTGGGTATTACCCTTCATCAGCCAGGCCAGCTTGAATCCAGTGGCAAAGTAAGAAAGGGACCCACTTCTGGGCATACCCATCCCACTTAGGGGGAAAAGTGCGATGCAAATAAATGATGGACGGAATGCTGAATAAATCATACTTTCACCCCCAGTCAAGAGATCTGGGTTAAATCCATTGTTCTTATGCTCACCATGCCAGCACAGTTTAGACCCAGCCATATGCAAATCAGTCTTGACCCTGTGCCTCATGGGAACAGTCCAGACCGACCTGGACTGGAAACAAACATCCTGGGACCGGCTTCTGGGTATTACCCTTCATCAGCCAGGCCATCTTGAATCCATTGGCACAGTGAGCAACGGACCCATGTCTGGGTAGGACCTGACCTGGCAGTTCGGGCTGGACTGTTCCCTTTGAGCGCAGGGTCAAGACTGATTTGCATATGGCAGGGTCCAAACTGGAATGGCATGGTGAGCAAAAAAACGATGGATTTATGCCCAGATCTCTGTACTGGGGTGAATGTATGACTTTGTTGTGCATTCTGTCCATCAATTGTTCTTTTTGCATGGGGAAGAGGAGGAGGGCAGCCCGGGGACACCGCAGTACAGGTAGGTGGTTTTTTATGTATTTTAAATTAATGTTGAATTACTTGTTAATAGTGGGGATGGAGGCAGGGCTGGCCAACTTCGCTTCGCTGCGGAGTGTGCAGAGATTTGCCTTCCACGCGTTCTTTGTGGAATGCGGAGAAGGCAAATCTCCGCACACTCCGAGGGCGGAGCGAAGTTCTCCGCTCGGGGTTACAATGCAGGCACCCTTGCACCATAGTGCAGGGGTGTCTGCGTGCAGGGGAGGATTGTTTATGTGAGGGAAGGGGTCCCATCCTGCACATAAACAATCCTGAAATACCATTTTGTCACTTCTATGTGCGCTGCTTAATGCAGCACACTTGGAAGTTACACAATGTCACTTTTATTTTTTGTCAAACTTATTTTTATTAAGGATTTTGGCAGAGTACATCATATTACATAAAAACCACCGCAATGGAGCGCACACCGCTAGCCCCTCCTCCGGATCGCCCCTCGGGATTCTGGTACTTGTAGTTCAGTAGTGGATCACCCAGGTGGGTGCAAGTCGGTACTTGTTAGACTGATGAATCTCTAGACCCGATACATGTCCCGGGTTTTTGGGTATCGCCCGAGACATGGCTCGGGTTTCGGGATAACTTCCCTCATCAGTAGAGAACATGGTTTAGGGGTGGAAGAGAAGGCCGCCAAACAACAGTCAATGGCCTCGATGCCCGAACCGGCACGCAGGGCAGCATCCAGGAGCCCGTCGGCTCAAAGCTCAAGGGAGCCAATTAGTAAAAACCACCGCAATGGAGCGCACACCGCTAGCCCCTCCTCCGGATCGCCCCTCGGGATTCTGGTACTTGTAGTTTCATCAGTCCAACAAGTACCGACTTGCACCCACCTGGGTGATCCACTACTGAACTACAAGTACCAGGTGTGCGCTCCATTGCGGTGGTTTTTACATCATATTACATTACTATTACGTTCTTCACATGAGTGATGTTAAAAAAATGGTTACAAAAAGTGATGATGTGAAGAGTCATGCAGATCGCTAGGGTCAGACCCCGGCCCAAACATAGTGGAATGCACATTTAAAGGGTACAGCTGCTAACATAATAGGCTTAGGGCATGCCCCTTTCTTCGCATAGTGCGGCAAGTAATTCTAGAAATTCCTCATCGACCTTTGTGGTAGCTCTATCTGAAGTCCTTCTGAATCGAGGGAATTGTAAATAAAGTACTACAGTGGAGTAAGAAAGGCTCCCAACCATGGAGCAATAAACAGAAGGTAAGTAACCAACCCCTTTCCACCCCTACCTCCCTCCCATAACATGGTGGCGGCACACATATGCTGCAAAGTGCTCAGTATGTTGTACTTCCTATCTCGAAGAGGTGAAGAGCCCTAACGGAAGAAGGACAAACAGCTGATGGAAGACAACGGGAGAGAAAAGTGACCAGAGGACCCCATTTAAATTCAACATTTTTAAAGTCATCCCTGAAGATTTCCGACATTCGCTCGAAACTAAGGAGCTTCCATAATTTACAGTGCCAGTGGGAAATTGCTGGGGCTTGTCTCCTTTTCTATGCCGCTGCTAACGTAATCTTCGCAGCCCCTATACAGAGCCATATGATCTTTTTGTCCGCCCGGGTCTGGTGTTCTAAGGAAGGGTCCTGAAGTCCCAACAGGACCTCCGCCATGTTAGTTGCGATAGGATATCCCAGTATATTTTTGATATGAGCGAGGATTTGTTTCGAGAATGGATGAATGTATGAACAATCCCACCAGATATGTTGGAAGTCCTCTTAACCATTGTATGACGTTACAACGCATACTTTTACAACGCAAGCCATTACAACGAATGTTTTACAACGCAACATTCATTACAACGCATTCCATTACAACGCATGCCATTACAACGCATCTCTCAAAACTACCTTTACAATGCATTCCATTACAACGCATACTACCTTTAAAACGCATACCATTACAATGGATACCATTACATTGCATGTTTGGTAAGTATTGGATAGTGTAGGGGTAAAATTTACTATTCTAACTTCAGGGGGGTGCAACAGTAGAGTAAGTGTTGGATAGTGTAGGGGTAAAAATTACTATTCTAACTCCAGGGGGTGCAACAGTAGGGTAAGTGTTGGATAGTGTAGGGGTAGAAATTACTATTCTAACTCCAGGGGGTGCAACAGTAGGGTAAGTGTTGGATAGTGTAAGGGTACTATGTGTTGGGATGGTATGCGTTGTAATGGTATGCGTTGTAATGACTGCGTTGTAATGACATGCGTTGTAATGGTATGCGTTGTAGTGTCATGCGTTGTAATGGTTTTTTTAAATTTCTTTATTAGCATAGTGAGTAGAGCATCAGTATAAAACAGTTGGTACACCATTAATCGCATAGTAATACGCTCTTGCAGTACTGTAGTAACAAGTATGATATACATTTTCCATTATGTTGCATTTTAGTTGAACTAAACAAAACCCCACCCTTAAGAAGAATTCCACCCGCCACCCCTAGGCACTCATACATCATATTTACAAGTATCCTGTGGTATTTGGCTACGCCCAAAGACAGCTCCTTTCTAATATGGCGGCCTGTACAACCGATCAGTGACATAGGCAATGGCTGAACGAGTTTCCCCGTTGTCATATTCAAGTGCACCAGATGTTCGTGCGGCATGGTGTAACCTATTGGGAGTAATGCAGATTTTAGTCTGCGGTCAGCGAGACAATAGATTCATCATCTCCCCCCGATTCAAAGAGTCCCAGTATGGCAAACCATTCCAATGAGATCGGCGTCTTCCTTTGGCCCCTGCGTTCCTCTCGTTGTAGCGCTTCCCCCTCTGCTCTACCCCATCTTGTGACCTCTGCCTTCCACAAGTCAGGGTCAGGCGGTTTGAGGCGATTTACACCTCATGGTTATTGCATGTTTCGCCAGTAGTATAGCCATATCAGTGAAGCATGTCGACACATTTCTTTTACGTGCTGCTGGTCCCAGCCCCAGTATTGCATGTTCTAATGTGGGTGCTAGCAGGAGAGCACTAGCTCCATTAAGTGATTTGTGTATGGTGTTCCAATAATAGCCCAATTTAGGACAGTCCCAAAGCATGTGTACCGCATCGTCCGCTGCGCACCGGGGGCACGTGCCATCGGCGTCAGGGAACATGGTGCGTATACGGTGTGGTGTTAGGTATGCCCGATGTAAAACCATCAATTGAATGAATTTGAACTTAGGATTTCTAGCCACTTTTTGGGGGAATTGAATGATACGCTCCCATTCCTTATCTCTGAGTGGTCTTCCTATGTCACCCTCCCATTTGGCTTTGAGGGGCAATAATGAGGTCGCCTTCCCGGTCTTGATACCGGCAGTGAGCCATCTAGTCAAGTGACTTCCGGTCCCCATGAGGTATTGCATTGTCAGCAGGGATTTGTGGGAGGTTCTTCCCAATCCTGCGCCCACATTCTCGCCACATAGTGGCGTAAACCAGCGTGTAGGAGGAACGATCCTGCTGGTACGTTATGTGTGGTCTTGAAGTCCACGAAGGACAGCATGCGTCCATCCGCAAAGAGGTCTCCGACTTGTGTTACCCCTGCATCGTGCCATGTTGTGAGTTTGTGGGTTGATAGCGTGCCCGATTCTAGCGGGATGCCTAGTAGTGGAATAGTGGGAGCGTATGAGGTTGTCGGGGTTGTGTATTTCACTGCTTTCCGCCAATATTGTATGGCAAGTCGGAGAAGGGGAGGAGTATTCCTTGGTAACTCCGATCGGGGTAAAAGTAAAATATGAATTTTCTCCTTGGATCAATCTTCCTCCGTCATATCGATTTCATGTAGGTTGCGGCCTGCTAGCCAGTATGCCAGCCATTGCAGCTGACAGGCAAAATTATAGGCTCGAAAGTCCGGCTCTCCCATACCCCCAGCCCCAGTGCTGAGCTGTAGCTTAGCAAGTCCTATGCGCCTCCACCCCGATCCCCATATGAGTTCCGTCAGGAGCGTGTCTAGTGCCCTGAATGTCGTGGCTGAGATCAGGAATGGCAAATTAGTGAAATAGTAAATGAGGCGGGGGAGTACCACCTTCTTGGAGACCGCTACTCTACCGGCCACCGACAAAGTCAACGACAACCAAAATTGTACCTGCGATTTGAGTGCCCTCATTGCTCTTCCTAGGTTGCCATCTATCATCTCCTCAGAACCCCTGTTTATTTGGATCCCGAGGTAACGGAAAGTTGTATCCGCCAATTGAAAGGTGTACGGTGGAAAAAGTATTGGTGCTGATGAGCCAGTGGTAGCAAAGCAGTACCCATATGACTTGCGTTCGCTAATAGTGAGGCCCGATAGTATCCGGTAGTCCTCAAATAGTTTGGGTATTGGGTCTAGGTCACCCCTCAGATCACGGAGGTATAAGATAATATCGTCAGCGTAGGCGGATACCACTTGTGTCGTCCCGCCTCTATGAATGCCTCGGTGGGAAGCCTCAGTCCAGAGTCTACAGAGCAGCGGTTCTAGCGCCAGTATAAACAAGAGCGGGGAGAGTGGGCACCCTTGTCTAGTACCTTTGGCAATGGTCAAGGGTTCCGAGATGCACCTGGCCATTCGCACCCGAGCTGTGGGGTGGGTATATAGCAGTCTGACCCATGCAATGTACTCGGGAGGTATTCCGAATTTTGCAAAAGTTGCGAACATAAAATCCCATCTAAGGGAATCAAAGACCTGCTTCAGGTCTAGTGAAATGCAGCCCTCAGTGGTTATATCTGCCTGGTCTCGTAACATCAGTTGGGCTAGTCTCCGGAGATTCATGGCTGTGCTCCTACCAGGTACAAACCCGCATTGGTCAGGGTGGATCAGCTGGGGGATGTACTGCGCCAGTCTCGTCACCAGGACCTTGCTCAGTATCTTATAGTCGGTATTAAGGAGTGACAAGGGTCTGTAGTTAGCTAGGTGCATCCCATCCCTGCCCGGTTTCAAAAGGGAAGTTATCAAAGCTTGGAGGGATGACTGTGGTAGGGAGTTGGCCTGTAGCGCCTCCTGATAGATGGTTTGTAGGCGTGGGGCTAGCAGGTCAATGAATGTCACATAAGATTCGGCCGGTAGGCCGTCCGTCCCAGGAGTTTTATTTCTCGGGAGAGCGTGAATTGCTTGTCTAATCTCTGCGATGGTGATGTTGCGTTTCAGGTCGTCTCATTGTCTGTCAGTGAGTTGGGGTAGGTCTAAGTCCCTCATGAAGTTCTCCAGTGCTGTTTGTGAAAGGCGTTTGTGGGGGCCGTATAGTGTGGTGTAGTATTCCTTGAATGCATTGTTGACCCCGATTTGAGTCGAGGCCGTCGAACCGTGCTGATCAATAATGTCCAAGATTGGGAGGTGTGCCGGGGCGTCCCGTATAATACGGGCCAGTAGTGGGCCTGACCTAACAGCTTGTGTGATCTGTCTGTTAGTGTATTCTTTGTAGTCCAACAACCTCAGTTCTTCTAGTAGTTCAGCATGTCGTATGTGCACTTCCTGGAGTGGAGTAAAGTGTAAGTTTGTGCCCGCAGCCTCGCTCTCTAGCATTGCCTGTTTGCCCTCGACTTCCTTAAGGCTATCAATCACCTCCCTCTTCCTGCCCACCCGGGCGGCCATCGCTTCCCCTCTGATGAAAGGTTTAAAAGTGTCCCATTCTATTCTCCTAGAGCTAGCAGTGTCAGCATTGGTAGCGAAGTAGGTCTCAATGGCGTCTGCCATGGACGATTTGAAGACAGTGTCTTCCAACAGGTCCATGGACAGCCTCCAGGTCGGTATCGGCGTAAGTGACTTGCCCCAGTGTATCGTCAGTTCAACAGGGTTGTGATCTGAGAGTGTCTTGCCCATGTGTTGTGCTGTGAGAACCGCTCCTAGTAAGGAGCAGGAACAGAATATGCGGTCAATTCTGGTGTGCAGTTGGTGAGGCGGGGAGTAGAATGTATATTCCTTGTCCAGCAGGTGTTTACTACGCTAGGCATCTGCTAGGTCCCATCCCTCTGCCCACTGTGCCAGTGCATCTGCCTGTTTCCTGCTTTCGGTGGCGTGTAAGGGGGGGTGCGACCTGTTCAGTGCGACATTCAATACAGCATTAAAATCCCCCCAACAATCCATTTATATTCAGCCCAATCTGCTAACACTCCATTAACTCTAGTCAGAAAATCCGATTGACCCGAGTTCGGTGCATACACACATCCCAGCACAACAGTGGTACCATCCAGCAAGCCCCTTACGAATACATATCTGCCATCATTGTCTATTCTCTGCTCTACTGGCCTGAAGGGGACAGAGTTACGAAGCCATATAGTGGCCTCCCTCAAAAATGCGGAGTGGGTCGTAGCAAAAGGTTGTCCCTTCCATTTCTTCTGCAGTTTCGAGCTCTCTGCATTGTTCAAATGTGTCTCTTGGAGGCAAGCTATCATGACCCCCCTGCGGTTAAGCTAAGCCTGTATTCTGTGTCTTTTGTGAATCGAACCCATGCCCCTCACATTCCAGGTGCACAAGGTGTAAACATTAGGTGGCCCCATGTCTGATCGTGGAATGTGAAAATGTCGAGCTTGTGTGTGAGCGTGCCAGGTATACTTTGTAGTGGTAGAGGAGTGCCATATTAACAGTTAATCCCTGAACATTTAGGTCCCCAGATAAAGGGACCCGGGGTCCAAACCATGATACCCAACATGGGTAATTGTCAAACATAACTATGTTCATCTGATGGGGGGTGCAGTCTACTCGTTCCGAGTCGCACTGGCCTGCGGTGACACATCAAGCCCTTAGCCAATACATCCCCCATGCCACCCACCTGTCTGTGGCTATTCATGTGGGTCATACATTACCACCCAGATATCATCCAAGGCGCTGGTGTTAAAATTCCTCAGCCATTTGCGCCGTGATCTTGGGGAAGAGCTGCAAGCTGTCCGCTGATCCCGACACTTCTGTGTGCGTGTCCGAATTGCTGGCAAAGTCTCTTGCTGTGCCCGCGTCATGTGCAGCCAGTGCCTCTTCCGTCAGCTGCATCACCGTCGTTCGCTCTTTAGAGCGGTTCTTCGCAGCTTGTCCCTTCGGCGAAGATCGTGATGAGGGGTCTTGATCAGTATCGGATGCAGGGCGCCGCCGTCCTGGTTGGTTCTGATGTCCGTCGCTTCCGCCGTCAGCAAATGGGTCCTGTGAGGTCCATGGTGTGAGCGTCACCTCCATCCACTCCTCTGCTTCCTCTGGTGAGTCAAAAAAGTGTGATCTGTTGCCATGCAGGATCTTGAGGCGGGCTGGGAACAAGAGAGCATATTTCATATCCCTCTCACGTAACTTGCGCTTCACCCCTAAGAAGGTGGACCTGGCACGTTGTACTGCTGGAGTAAAGTCTGGGTATACGGATATGGTCTTGTCTTCGTAACGAAGTGGCGCTTTCTCTCGGGCTACTCGCAGCACTGTGCCGCGGTCTTTGTAATGAAGAAGGCACGCGATCAGAGGGCGCGGCGGTGCCCCTGGTTGTGGCGGTCTGGAAGGGATTCTGTGCGCTCGCTCCACGCTGTACAGGGCAGTCAGAACTTCCGGGCCCACCATCTGTTTGAGCCAGTCTTCCACAAACTGAGTAGGATTCCTCCCCTCACTGCGCTCCGGCACTCCCAGTATGCGGACGTTGTTGCGGCGGGCTCGCCCTTCCGCGTCATCCACCTTGTCCCACAGCTGTTTGAGTTGTTTTTCCATGCCTTCCAGCTTCGTAGAATGTTCCGTTTGCTGGGGTATTAGATCATTTAGAGCGAGTTTCTGCTCCGAGACCCTTTCCGCCAGTTTATTGTAGTCCGCCCGGAGCAGTGATAGGCCCGTCGCCATGCTATCCATGCATGATTCCAGCGCCTCTCTCGTGGCTCGTATTTCGTTGAGGATGAGGTCCAGTTTGGCATTCTGTGTTCCCTTTTTTGTCGGAGGGATAATGTCTATGTTGGAGGAGGCCAGTGGGTCTTCCGAGCCGGTGGACTGCATGTCCGTCTATGCGCCCTGGTCTTGGGCCTTGCTCCTGTGCCTCCCCATGGATCTGGTGTGCAGGTTGACGCTAAGCCTATCACACGTCCTTTTCTCAGTCCTCACAATGTAGTGGCACTTAATGTTCTGGTTCTGGAACTACCTTGCAGCTGGCAGCCCGTAGAAAGTGACGCGACAGTGGCACAGTCCCGTGGTGGTCGTGGAGAGGCGCTGGTTCCGCAGTAGTTGCAGTGCTTCTGGTGGCTGCAGCGTCGTTATGTTTTAATCCCTTGCCGGTACCTGCAGTGTGGATCGCGGAGAGGGCGACAGGTATCGACTGCCACACGGTGTGAGGGGGTCGACAGGGGGAAGCCAAAAGCGCCATGCAATAGTCCGGCAGCAGCGGGCCTGGGTGTGGCGGTGTTACTCTCGAGCCGTGGCCTGGGCGAACTTCATGCCGTTGTGCCGGCCCGCCACCAATAAAACACACGCAGGGATCCAATAGGTGTCCGGGTGCGCTCCCGTGGTTGTGGCTCTGTGGCCGTGATGCAGAGCCCCGGTGTTCGTAGCCCCTTGCGTTGTCGGCTTGGGAAGTCTGGCGGGTCTGGAGAGAAGGCAAGATGGCGTCCGTCAACAACGCTGTGGTGCCAAGCCGTGTGGCGGGTCCCCCAGCTCAGTGTATTGATCTCACGGCAATCCCAGCTCCCTCCGTGGCCCTTGCAGCACCCATTCAGTACTCAGGCATGTGGACGAGTGCGGATTACTCCGCAGCTGAACTCCGGGTGATGGTCCCGTCCGGGGGCGCCGCGGGCTGGGGTCGGGGCTGAGAGGGCAGATCAGGCCCCGCAAAGCTTCTCGGCGGGGGGGAGAACCAGTGTGGGAGAAGTTGGTACGAGTTCCAGGGGTGCGGCAGGGACCCGCCTCCACGCTCACCTTCGGCGCCCTCACCACGCTCCGCAAGCAGCAAGTCGGCCTCCCCACAAATCGAGGCCGTGGCTTCTCTCGTGTCAGTAGGCCCCAGCGGTTACCGCGGTTTTTCACGGTACCGGACAGTACCGGAGGGTGGATGTTCGCCGTTGCCACTTCTCCCTCACTTAGTGGAGCTCTGGGTGCGGGATTCAGGTGGGTGGTGCAGCTGGAAAGCAGGATAAATAGCTTGTATTGCGGGCTATGGACGGAGCTCAGGCTCTACACGTCTGCCATGTTCGGCTCGTAGCCACGCCCCGCCATGAGTTGTAATGGTTGCGTTGTAATGGCATGCGTTGTAATGGATGTTGCGCTGTAAAAGTTTCGTTGTAATGGTAGTGCGTTGTAAAAGTTGCATTGGAAACGTTGTTCCCCCCTCTTAACCAAAGAATAAGAGCATTTAATGTCCCAAGATAGGGATCTTTGTCATTGACATAATCAGCTAATGATTGTAGAAAATCAATCTGAATTCCACTTTGTCAACTGATAATGAGACTTTCTTGATGGTAATGATAATAGTAATCATAATAATATTATTAATAATAATTATAATAACAATATTAATAATAATAATTATAATACTAGTCCATCAGTACAGCATGCAGCTGCTTCAAAGAAATTATCCTGACGCTAATGGAAGAGAAAGCTTTCAGGCACAAGAAGGGGGTCCGATAAACTAGTTAAGACATTTCAAATGCAGAGGGGTAGGTAGTTGATTGGGTATTTTTAAAATGAATCTTGCTGCTGCATTCTGTCTAATCTGAAGCCGACAAAACAAATTGGCCAGCAAGGCCAATTGCAAGCTGGATGTTATTGTTTGAACAATGGCCACTTGAGCATGTTCTAAGATGAAGTCGAGCATTCTTTAAAATACTTCATTTTAGCTAAACACAGGTAGGAAATATACTGAATTTGAGGTAAAATAGAGAGATTGGAGTTTAAATTAATTCCCATGTTTCTCAATGTGGAGAAAGGTATGGGAGAAATATCTAGGCTGTCTGCTTTTTGATCCAAAGAAAATAATTTCAGTATTGTCTGAATCTAATTTGAGGCAGTTCTTGTACATCCATTTATCTAATTTTCTCTCAAACATTGCTCAAAAGTTGTCAGAGCCTCATCATTGTTTTCATGAAAAGACAGGAGAAGTTGTACATCATCTGCATTAGTCATTCCTCATATACCTCAAGATTCAATTAACTAAGCCAATAGTTCTAGGTATATATTAAATACAAAATTAAGCAATGTGGGGCTCTACAGCAAAGTGGTTTGGCGGCAGAAGTGAACTGCAGAAGATAAACCACCTGAGACCTGTCCTCAGGGAAGGACTTTACCCAGGCAAAGGTATGTTCCTGGATCCCAATCGTTCTTACCCTGTCCAACAAAATCTGGTGTGACACTATATGAAAAGCGGATGTTAAATCAAGAAAGACCCCCATAGGAGGAAAACCCTGGTCTAAGTTTCCCTTGAATAATTTTGTTACTTCTAATAAGGCAAGATTCATTGCAATAGCCGGGTCAAAATCCGGATTGAGAGCCATATAAGAAATTATTGATTCTATGAAGTGAGTTACCTAGTTGTTAACAAATGTCTCCAGAATCTTAGAGGCTCCAGCAGGAACGAAATTGGTCAGAAATAACTTAGCAGTTGGATCAGTTGTTGGTTTCTTCAGAAAGGGGAGCAGTGGAGCCTATTACCAGCCATGGAAAAATAACAATGTTCAAGAAAATATTCAAAATATTGTTTATCTCTAGGTTGATAGTGGTAGATGCAAGGCTTAAGATATGAGGGGACCACAGGTCCAAAGGAGATCTTCATTTACAATTAGCTAGTAGCCTAGCCAAGTCAAAATAAGGTTGATGGCAAGTAATTGGGGATCCAATATCTAACCTCAAATTGGCAGAACTATTAAGGGGAGCCTCTCTTGTAATTTTAAATATATTGTTTGAATGTTCTTCTAGAAGAATTCAGACATATCATTACATAATCCATCTGACAATGTGAGTTTGTTTTCAGTAGCCTCTTGGGATACTAAAAAGTGGACGAATGTTGAGAGTTCACATGGTGGTGTCAGATGCTGATACAATCTGAGCTGAAAGTATTTTCTATGAGCCATTGGCTCCAATGTTTATTTAATTGGACCACAGATTTGCTTCTGTGGTGGAAACATTTCCTCGTGTTATGGGGATTTGATAATTTGAAGGAAGGAAAAGGATTAGGGAGAGGAAATCAGAATTAAAGTTATAGTTCCTTTCTGGAGCAATATTATGGCATATGTCGAACAATACATTGAGTGTGACCTGCGGATCTGACTGCTGGGTGGTTAAATTATTGATGCATTATTCATCACCACAGGGGAGAGCAGAATTATCTTTCAAACCAATAACAGACAGTCACTGGTCCAGCTGCTTGCCATCGAATATGTCAAGGGAAAGGTCTATTAGATGTTGTATCACTATTTAGATGCAATCCCCTATGGCAGCCAAAGTACTGATTGATAATTTAACCTTGTATAACTATTGGTCTTGAGAGAAATCAGGAAAGATTATGGTCTTATTTTCATGTGGGTGGTGTGTTACTTAATCATTTTGGGCATTGTAAGCAGGAGTAGGTCCAAGGCTTTTAGTAAAGTTAACAAGCAAATAGAGGCACTTCCTGGAAACTTGAGAAATACATTTAGTTTAATTGCAATTTTCAATCAAATTACATAGCGCTTACTACCACCGACAAAACATTGAAGCACTTTACAGCGAGTAAACGGTACTCCAGAACACTAGGCTAGTAGTTAGTGGTTAGTTCATTGTTTATTGTTGGTTATTGTGGTTATCCATGTGCTCTCAAGAAAACTTGCATCCATTTACTCCGGTTATTTTGTGATCTATTAATGCCAGCCAGGTGTGATTATTAGTGGGGGCTATGAGGTTTTAGGTGAGTGCTGGTGGGATAGCTAGGCTGGTGGATACTAGGTAGTGTTAGGTTGCGGGGATAGGGTTTTAAAGAGGAGAGGTTATGATCTATGAAATGAGGTATTAGACAGTTGGAGCACTAAAAAGGAAGGACTGAGGCAAACAGGTTTAAGACTGAAAGGAGGCTATACTCAGAAACACTAAGTATGCGGAGGATGGAAGGTAAGAAGAGAGCCACTGTGAAGATAGAACAGAGAATAATAATGTGAGAATAAATCAGTGTCAATTTTTGACTATAGTGGGATAAGGCTTTCTGAGTTAGCAAGTAGTTGGAGAATGTAAGCTGTAGAGTAACATTATACATAGTGCTCCATATCCAAGAAAGACAGCTTAAACATGTGATTCCAAGTGTATACATCATTTAAAGATTAAAAGCCCTAGCTGCTGTGTTCCAAGCCTAGGACAATCCTCTAAAGCATATTCTGGAGTGGCATACCCTTGGTACAGGCTATGTACGATGCACAAGGGGAGTTGAAGCAGAAAATAGAAGTTCGTTTTTAAATGTCTTCTTTCTTTATTCTGTAAATAGAGGTTTTTTTTCACTCATACACTGACAATGGGTTGTTTATCACTGGCTAATAGTGTCTTGCCAATGCGCAAAGAGATTATAGCATGTTTTGTCACCTAAACCTGTCCAAGTGTTTGCTGTATATGTGACTATTGTAGAATGTGTAGTATATATATTAGCAAAGCAGAGTGATGGAGGCTTGTGGGCTTCATTTGGATGTCCCAGATATTTCTGTGCACAGGGTGGGGGTGAAGTTCTTTCCCAGACAGCGGAAGTATTTCAGGATGCAGAGGGAGGAGATATAGATTCAATTAAGTGCAGCCACTTGCTAGGTGGTGGGGCTGAAGGGACTGCAATCTGTTGTTCAGGGGGAGAAGTGACCTTTAGGTGAAACCAGCCTTTTTCTCTCTTTCCTGATCCCTGTCTTTGTGGCTGTTCATAGCCAGATGCAAGTGGTTCACACCTCTTTGTGTCTTTGTTGTGGTTGCTCTAGGCTGGAGACTCCCCTGCTGTGAGGAGCATGGCCCATAAAAAAGGCTGTGTCTACAGAACTGCATAGAGAGGTGCTTGAAAAGAAAACCATCCCAAACAAATTCACTTGCCTGCTCCTCTTGTTTTGATACTTTTAAAAATCATTGTCTCCATCACACCTCAGAACTACAAATAAACGTGCATCACTTCCAACCCCCTGAGTCCCCGAGTTTATATAGCTTATCCATAGGCACTACGGGGCATATTATCAAGGATGGGCATTATAATGATCGCTGCTTTAGCAGCAGAAAACTGCCGCTAAAGTGGCGGTAACGGGCTTGATAATACGCCCTTGTGAATTTCCATAGAACATGGGCTTCTATGGAATTATCTACGGCATATTATCAAGCCCGTTATCGCCACTTTAGCAGCAGTTTTCTGCCGCTAAAGCGGCGATAAATATAACACGATGCTTGATAATATGCCCCTACATTCTGTCAGAGAAACACGCAGACATCAATCCTCACTAAATAAATTAGCAACAGAATAATGAAATGGTAAATAAAACCGTATTGAATACTGATCCCAGGCCTCATTCAAGATTTTCTCCCTTTGACTGCGGTTTTCTCATTTTCACTCCACTGCAAAAAAGCCACAGATGAAATCTCAGGAATGTTTAAAACTGTAATTGCCACAGATGAAATCTCAGGAATGTTTGAAACTTTAATTGCCGAAAGCAATTAAAGTGCGTGCCGGTAACCCAGCAAGAAAAAGTTGTGCCAGGCCTAAGTAACTGTTGAAAACTCAAGCACTTCTCTGCTATTTAAAAGCAGAGTTTCCAGCCTGTCAAAAAATATTTCAACAGGGGTGACAGCAGGTTTTTAAGCTGCTGATTTTAGGCTGCACATTGTAGATCTAAAGTCATAATTTCCAGGCCCACTTTGTGGATGGCAGATTAGGTGCTACAGTTCACAGGTAACATTTAACCTCCAGGACCCTGATACGTTTTCTATAGCACACATTAGGGACTTACATGCAGGCTAAATAGATAAATGAGGGATAAGCCATCTTTAAAGGGGGAGCACAGGCACTTTACTCATGCATAGCAGGGGTAACAGTGCACAGCTAAACCAGGTCCCATAAAAGTAAAACAAAATGGGGCGGCCATGCATAAACTTTTATTGAGATGCTTTTTTGCATATTATCAGAGGCCATACCTGGATTGGAGGGATGTACCATGTTACAACGCATACCATTACAACTACCTACTATTACAACGCGACCATTACAGCGCATACCATTACAACGCATAGCGCTTTGGGGTGCTGGATAGTGGTAAGTATAATTTACTATTCCAACTCCAGTCCCCGTGGACACTAGGGAAGGTGTTGGATAGTAAATTATACTTATTCCCTATCCTAGAGCGCCCCCAAACGCAATGCGTTGTAATGGTATGCGTTGTAAAAGTTGCGTTGTAATAGTAGGTAGTTGTAAAAGATGCGTTGTAACAGGTGTATACCGGATTGGAGAGAGAAGCAGGAAGTTAACTCTGTACCACTAGTAGAACTCCCCTTAACGCCAGTAGTGACTGCAGCTTGTGTGCATTAAATACATTGTTTGTTATTAGGCAGAGTTGTGGTGCATATATCCTCTGCTATATTAACATTTGATTGTTGAGGGTGGGTCCTGTTATTCAATTCTGAATACAAGTTAACCAACTTTGAGTTTGAGGAATTTTCTTTGGGTAACAGAACCAATTTGTGATTTTTATATCATCTAAAAGAGTACAGAACATGTTAAGGAGTAAGACCAATTTGTCAAGATTCAATGAGCGTTAACAGGTATTTGAGTCATTTTCTGCCTCTCCTCTTAACCGTTGTATGACGTTACAACGCATACTTTTACAACGCATGCCATTACAACAAATTTTTTACAACGCAACATTCATTAAAACGCATTCCATTACAACGCATGCCATTACAACCCATCTCTCAAAACTACCATTACAACGCATATGGAAAGGGGCGACCATTCGGTCCCCCCGAACGTATGGCGGAGTACCACGATCCCCCCGGGAAGCCATCTTGGGCGGGAGGCGAGTCTCGGCTGGTATGCCCGAAGCGGCGTAGCCGGGGCGCGCTTTTTCCCGCCCTGGAGTGGGCTGGCCTAGACACTGACGCGGCCGGCCACGCCCTTTGGGGCAGGCAGGGGCGGGTTTACGCCCGCCCTGAAGACGGATAAAAGGAGCAACAAGCCAAGAAAGCATCCTCTTGTTCCTGTGCTCTGAAGCTGCACCTCCTCGCTGCACGTGAGCTCGAGACGGAACGAAGAGCCAATTTTGAACGTGGTAATCTTTCTTTTTGTCTTACAGATACTCTGTCTGAGAATGCCTAAGAAAGTTGGAAAGCGAGTTACTACCGACCAGATGCTCCGTATGCTCATGAAGGAGGTAACCGACCTAAAGAAGAAGGTGGCGGCTAGAGACGGGGAAGGGGGGCCGAAACGACCATCGGCAGGAGCCGCTCCAGGAGGGAAGGGCAAGAGGCCCAGACGGGGGGCAGCTGGGGGAGACACCCCGGTTCCCGATACCCCACTCGGAGGGCCAACTCCGGTGCCGACAGAGGGGAACCCGATTCCCGTGGTGGTCACCCCCGTGTCCGGGGACGATATGCCGCCTGAGTTGGCAGCACAATTGGCAGCGTGGTTGGGGAAAAATGGCGAGGGCGCCACGGCTGACGACGCACGGGTGTTGATGAAGCAACTGCGTGAAAGTAGGGAAGCGGTGAAGGCACCATCGCCAGTTGTCACGCCGTCTCCGGCGGGTGAAAAATCGACAGGAGCAGGTCCAGCAGCAGACGCAGCTTCCGGTTCAGGTAAGCGGCCATTGCCGATTGCGAGGGATGAGTCTGCACCCTCACGAAGGGAGAAATTGGGTCAGCATGTACCTCTGGCTATTAAGGAAAAGATGTGGGCAGATGAGTATGTAAACATGTTCTCGTTGCTTACAGATCATTATGAGATGGAGCATGTTAAGAGCCAAAAGGAGCTCATGCATCCGAGTGTTTGGCGCGCAAAGATGGCCGCCTTTAAGGTTGACGAAAATATTGGCAATTGGGGCAGGGCATGGGGAATTTTTACCGCCATCATGGGTGAACGTAGGCCCGAGTTGTTGTCCGAATTGCCTATTTATCAGTCACGAATCATGGAATATTCTGTATCATATGGGGGCAATCAGTGGTTCTGTTACGATAATATTTTTAGAAAAGCGAAAGAACACGACAAGAACTTGACTTGGGATTGTTACGATTCTGTTTCGTGGTCGAAAATGGAGAGTACTGGTATGTTGAAGTTACCATTGGTAGGGAGTAGCGGGGGTGAATCCTCCCGCCAATATGCTGGGACACCCTTTCGATCGAGTACGGTTAATGACTACCACTCGAAGCCGAACGGCAACGCAGGTAAAAGGGGGATTTGTTGGAACTTTAACAGGGGTAAATGTACGAGGCCCCAGGGGTCATGCAAGTTTAGACATGAGTGTGGAGGGTGTGGGCAGCCATCCCATCCTGAGTCCATGTGCAGAGCCAAAACGGGTGATAACGGTGGTAGGGGAGGCGCCAAACAGGTCTGAAATAGTCCGAGGGGCGCCTTTACCTACTCCGATTGATACCATGGCAATGATTCCTTGGCTCAGCGAGTACCCGGATCATGTTTCCGCTGGGGTGTTGCGGAACGGGTTTTCATATGGTTTCCGCATCCCAGTGGGGGATTTTCAGGGTGTAGCAAAATGTAAAAATCAACTGTCGGTCTTGCAACATACGACCGTGGTACAGGAGAAGATTGGGAAGGAGGTTACTCGAGGTCGAGTCGCCGGTCCATTTGATGAGCCACCATGTGCTAACTTTGTTTGTTCCCCTATAGGGGTGGTCCCTAAGAAGGATCCGGGTGAGTTCCGACTGATACATAATTTATCAGCCCCACGTGGTCTTTCCGTGAATGATGCAATAGACCCGGAAGTCTGTTCGGTGCGGTACGCATCTTTCGATGAGGCCGTCGCCATGTTGAATCGCCTAGGGCCCGGTGCGCTGATGGCAAAATCAGATATTGAGTCAGCGTTCCGGTTGCTCCCGGTACACCCAGACGATCAGCGTCTCCTTGGTTTCATGTTTCAGGGTCACTATTACATGGATAGATGTATGCCGATGGGATGCTCTATATCTTGTGCCTATTTTGAAAAGTTCAGTTGTTTTCTGCAATGGGTCTCCACAAAGAGGACGGGTTTTCAACATGTCATGCATTATCTCGATGACTTTTTGTTTCTGGGGGCGGCCGGGGATCCAGAATGTGGACAGGCTTTGAATGAATTTTGTGTCTTAATGAAGCATTTTGGTGTGCCACTGGCACCAGGTAAGACTGTGGGTCCCTCGACTTGCCTCGAGTTCCTGGGGATCGAGCTCGATTCAGAGGAAGGTTGTTTTTGATTACCAGGAGAAAAGGTGTTAAGATTCAGGGCTTCCCTGGAAAAGTGTATTAGTGAGTCTAAAGTCAGACTGCATCGATTACAACAATTGGTGGGCCAGCTGAATTTTGCCCTGAGAGTAATGCCGATGGCCCGCCCCTTTTCCCGCTCGATCGCTCAGGCCATGGTCGGCCTGAAAGAGGGTCATCATCGCACGAGACTATCGGCAGAGGTTCGCCAGGACATGCACATTTGGTTGGCATTTCTGGCGGAGTTCAATGGTCGAATTGTCTGGAATAAACCGGCGGTGTCCTCCGAAGAGCTGGGGCTGTGGACAGATTCGGCTGGGAGCGTTGGTTTTGGTGCCATATTCGGCACACAATGGTCGGCTCAAAAATGGCCGTTATGGTGGCATGAGGGTGGGCTGACGAGTAACATTGCCTTTCTTGAACTTTTTCCCATTCTGGTGGCCCTGAAAACTTGGCCTGAGGGATTCAGGGATCACTCTGTGGTATTTTGGTCTGATAACATGACCGTGGTTGAGTGTATCAATAGCCAGGCAGCACGATGCAAATGGATTCTGAGATTGCTCAAAGAAATTGTGTCATTGTGTATGCAATTGAACGTGTTATTTAGGGCAAGACATGTGCCGGGGGTAATGAATCAAGCGGCTGATGCGCTTTCTCGTTTTCGTATGCAGGCCTTCTGGGGTTTTCTGCCCACAGCGGACTCGGTGGCGGCACCCTTTCCCGAAGCTCTCTGGTCTCTCGGTGCCCCGAACTACAGAACCTCGTGGGAGAGAGTTTAGCACCTAGGACGAGGAAGGCATATGAAGGGGCGTTCCGATCCTATTGGGCATTTCTGGGGACTGCTAGGGGAGAGTTTTGGGGTCAGGAAGAGTTCGTGGTAAAATTTCTTCTGTCCTTACATCAGGCAGGCAAATCAGTGGCTACGGCCCAGAGGCATCGGGCCGCCATCTCCTTTGTGGCAAGGGCTCATGGGATCCAAGACCCGACTGCGTCTTTCGTGGTGCAAAAAGCGCTACGTGGGTGGCAACGCCTTGAGGGTCGCAGAGTAGATGAAAGGCGCCCGATAGGTTTGGATAGGTTGGCTCTGTTGTTATCGGTACTTCCTGCAACATGTTCATCCCAGTATGAATCAGTGTTATTCCGAGCCGCTTTTGTGCTAGCATTCCATGGGGCTATGCGGGTAAGCGAACTAGTGGCAAAGAACAAGCAGGATGCCATGGGGGGACTGTGCCGAGAGCACGTTCAGATCAGGGGGGAGACAATGACTGTCTCGTTTGTCAGGTCCAAGACCGATCAAAGTGCGGTCGGAGACAGCATAATCATACAAAGGATTCCCGGGTCTTCCATGTGCCCCGTGGTGTGCGTGGAGGAATATTTAACGCATAGGGTGGGATCATGGGGGAGGACCTTGTTGAGACACGCTGACGCCACCCCACTGACGAGGTTTCAGTTTCAGCGGGTGCTTGCGATGTCAATTTCGGCCGCGGGCCTGAACCCCGGCGAGTTTGGGACCCATTCCTTTCGGATAGGGGCTGCTACTGAGGCTACAGCCAGGGGTCTGAATGTTGAACAAGTAAAACGTGTGGGGCGTTGGTCCTCAAACTGTTATAAGAGATATGTGCGGTTGCACATGTTGTGAAGCTGTAATGTTGTACTCACGCTTCTTGTTTTTGTTTGGTTTTCAGTTGCGCAAGCCTACGAGGCGGGGCGGACTGTGCAGTCGACCCGACACCGGGGGGCCAGCGGTCAGACATCACCGGCTGTGAAAAAGGAGGTGTGGGTCGTGGGCCACTCATACGTGAGGCGTGCCGCGGACGTATTCAAAGCAGGTGACATGATTCACGTGGCTGGGGAATACGGGTACAGTGTGTCCTTCTACGGAAAGGGCGGGCTCTGTATTGACCAGTTTCAATCATTTTTCGAGGGTTTGTTAGGGCGGACGAGGTCACCGCCGTCTGTAGTCATAGTACATCTTGGAGGCAACGATTTGGTGACCACTGGTAGACGACTTCTTCTTGAGGGGATGCTTTCCACTGTAAGTTGGTTAGCGAGAAGAGTTCCAGGGTGCACAATTGCATGGTCCCATATGATTCCACGGAAAGTGTGGCGGGGGGCTATTTCGGTGTCTGCTCTGAATCATTCAGTAAGGAAAATTAATAATAAAATGAGTAGATTAATCCGTTCAAGTACACTGCATTCTATTCTGCATGGCTGTATTAAAGGGGATAGTATGTATTTGGGGGATGGTGTTCATTTGTCCCGGATGGGGAACGAGTTACTCATAGGCGACCTGATAGCTTGGCTGAAGACTTTGTGACATGACCTTTAGGCAGGAGTGTTGTGGGGGGTCCGGATAGCCGGTCAACTATCCGGCCTGTGGCGGTAAGGTCATGATCGGTGAGCAGTAATTGGAAGATCCCTAGGGGTGGGTGTCACCCATTACGGATGGGAGCGCTCGAGGGAGGTGGCCATTGGCCCCTCAACGGGGAGGCGGTCCCTTCTAAGGATGGGCCGCCGAAAGGAAAGGAAAGGCGGTCAAGGCCCCTTCCTGGATAGGAGGGGTTCAGCCCCCTCCTGGGGAATTTCCCGGGGCCGGGACATCTGCGACGGCAGATGTGGTAAGTTGTGTGGGGTTTGGGAGGGGGTCTACGCTACCTTCTAGATACCTCACACGGGTCCTCGGACGACCTTTAAATGGCGTCGAGTTTATTGGGGCCCCCGTCAAGTCAAGGGAAATTGGTAAATGCACTTGAGGTACGCCTCTGTGCGGTCGCCCCTCACAAGTGAGGGGGATATGTCTGGTTTAGGGATCTTGACACCGGTTACGACCTTGCCGTTGGCCCTTAAACGTTAGGATGTACAATTTCAAGTTAAACGTTTTGTAGGATGTTAGTCCGGCTAGGAGAACCTTTGTATTAGAGGATATGTTAAGGTTAGCCAAACATCGCAATGTGGAAATGAAATTGTACATTAATATGAAACTGTTATTTTAATGTTTTAATTTTGTTTCATATTTTAATAAATACGGCCGGGAGGGTCACTCCCTCCCGTCTTCCAAAAGTTCAGAACCGTTTCCGGTTTCCCATTCTTGGGGAATGTGTTGAGAGGGGGTGGCGGGTATCTCAGCCATATGGAAAGGGGCGACCATTCGGTCCCCCCGAACGTATGGCGGAGTACCACGATCCCCCCGGGAAGCCATCTTGGGCGGGAGGCGAGTCTCGGCTGGTATGCCCGAAGCGGCGTAGCCGGGGCGCGCTTTTTCCCGCCCTGGAGTGGGCTGGCCTAGACACTGACGCGGCCGGCCACGCCCTTTGGGGCAGGCAGGGGCGGGTTTACGCCCGCCCTGAAGA
This sequence comes from Lissotriton vulgaris, assembly GCF_964263255.1. NCBI lineage: Eukaryota > Metazoa > Chordata > Amphibia > Caudata > Salamandridae > Lissotriton > Lissotriton vulgaris. Next base: position 185,536,812 of record NC_141695.1, on the reverse strand, counting down.
TGGATAAAAGGAGCAACAAGCCAAGAAAGCATCCTCTTGTTCCTGTGCTCTGAAGCTGCACCTCCTCGCTGCACGTGAGCTCGAGACAGAACGAAGAGCCAATTTTGACCCACCCACCAGCCCCTGAGGACAGCATGTGGTTTTGGAATAAAGTTTGATGTGTTAACATTAATTTTTGCAGGTTATGATAACTATCGTGATAAATTTTGAATATGCAATAAAGAATGGTCAAATTGTAATATGTTTTGCAAATAAAGTAGTTATGCACTAGTGTTGATCAGTAATCATGCCTTTTAATAAATGGTAATTGTTACTGTCTATAGTAATTTAGTCATTTAGTACTTTAGTTAGAATTGTCGTATTTATTTTGGTCGGGCGGTAAGGTCATGATCGGTGAGCAGTAATTGGAAGATCCCTAGGGGTGGGCGTCACCCATTACGGATGGGAGCGCTCGAGGGAGGTGGCCATTGGCCCCTCAACGGGGAGGCGGTCCCTTCTAAGGATGGGCCGCCGAAAGGAAAGGAAAGGCGGTCAAGGCCCCTTCCTGGATAGGAGGGGTTACAGCCCCCTCCTGGGGAATTTCCCGGGGCCGGGACATCTGCGACGGCAGATGTGGTAAGTTGTGTGGGGTTTGGGAGGGGGTCTACGCTACCTTCTAGATACCTCACACGAGTCCTCGGACGACCTTTAAATGGCGTCGAGTTTATTGGGGCCCCCGTCAAGTCAAGGGAAATTGGTAAATGCACTTGAGGTACGCCTCTGTGCGGTCGCCCCTCACAAGTGAGGGGGATATGTCTGGTTTAGGGATCTTGACACCGGTTACGACCTTGCCGTTGGCCCTTAAACGTTAGGATGTACAATTTCAAGTTAAACGTTTTGTAGGATGTTAGTTCGGCTAGGAGAACCTTTGTATTAGAGGATATGTTAAGGTTAGCCAAACATCGCAATGTGGAAATGAAATTGTACATTAATATGAAACTGTTATTTTAATGTTTTAATTTTGTTTCATATTTTAATAAATACGGCCGGGAGGGTCACTCACTCCTGTCTTCCAAAAGTTCAGAACCGTTTCCGGTTTCCCATTCTTGGGGAATGTGTTGAGAGGGGGTGGCGGGTATCTCAGCCATACTACCTTTACAACGCATACCATTACAACGCATACCATTACACTGCAAAATTGGTAAGTATTGGATAGTGTAGGGGTAAACTGTACTATTCTAACTCCAGGGGGGTGCAACAGTAGGGTAAGTGTTGGATAGTGTAGGGGTAAAAATGACTATTCTAACTCCAGGGGGTGCAACAGTAGGGTAAGTGTTGGATAGTGTAGGGGTAGAAATTACTATTCTAACTCCAGGGGGTGCAACAGTAGGGTAAGTGTTGGATAGTGTAAGGGTACTATGTGTTGGGATGGTATGCATTGTAATGGTATGCGTTGTAATGACTGCGTTGTAATGACATGCGTTGTGATGGTATGCGTTGTAGTGTCATGCGTTGTAATGGTTGCGTTGTAATGGCATGCGTTGTAATGGATGTTGCGCTGTAAAAGGTTCGTTGTCATGGTAGTGCGTTGTAAAAGTTGCGTTGGAAACGTTGTTCCCCCCTCTTAACCAAAGAATAAGAGCATTTAACATCCCAAGATAGGGATCTTTGTCATTGACATAATCAGCTAATGATTGTAGAAAATCAATCTGAATTCCATTTTGTCAACTGATAATGAGACTTTCTTGATGGTAATGATAATAGTAATCGTAAAAATAATATTAATAATAATTATAATAACAAAACTAATAATAATAATAATAATAATAATAATTATAATACTAGTCCATTAGTACAGCATGCAGCTGCTTCAAAGAAATTATCCTGAAGCTAATGGAAGAGAAAGCTTTCAGGTACAAGAAGGGGGTTCGATAAACTAGTTAAGACATTTCAAATGCAGAGGGGTAGATAGTTGATAGGGTATTTTTAGAATGAATCTTGCTGCTGCATTCTGTCTAATCTGAAGCCGACAAAACAAATTGGCCAGCAAGGCCAATTGCAAGCTGGATGTTATTGTTTGAACAATGGCCACTTGAGCATGTTCTAAGATGAAGTCGAGCATTCTTTAAAATACTTCATTTTAGCTAAACACAGGTAGGAAATATACTGAATTTTAGGTAAAAAACAGAGATTGGTGTTTAAATTAATTCCCATGTTTCTCACTGTGGAGAAAGGTATGGGAGAAATATCTAGGCTGTCTGCTTTTTGATCCAAAGAAAATAATTTCAGTTTTGCTGAATCTAAATTGAGGCAGTTCTTGTCCATCCATTTATCTAATTTTTTCTCAAACATTGCTCAAAAGTTGTCAGAGCCTCATCATTGTTTCCATGAAAAGACAGGAGAAGTTGTACGTCATCAGCATAAGTCATTCCTCATATACCTCAAGACTCAATTAACTAAGCCAATAGTTCTAGGCATATATTAAATACAAAATTAAGCAATGTGGGGCTCTACAGCAAAGTGGTTTGGCGGTAGAAGTGAACTGCAGAAGATAAACCACCTGAGACCTGTCCTCAGTGAAGGACTTTACACAAGCAAAGGTATGTTCTTGGATCCCAAAATTCTTACCCTGTCCAACAAAATCTGGTGTGACACTGTATGAAAAGCGGATGTTAAATCAAGAAAGACCCCCAGAGGAGAAAAACCCTGGTCTAAGTTTCCTTTGAATAAATTTGTTACTTCTAATAAGGCAAGATTCATTGCAATAGCCGGGTCAAAATCCGGATTGAGAGCCATATAAGAAATTATTGATTCTATGAAGTGAGTTACCTAGTTGTTAACAAATGTCTCCAGAATCTTAGAGGCTCTAGCAGGAACGAAATTGGTCAGAAATAACTTAGCAGTTGGATTAGTTGTTGGTTTCTTCAGAACGGGAAGCAGTGGAACCTATTACCAGCCATGGAAAAATAACAATGTTCAAGAAAATATTCAAAATATTGTTTATCTCTAGGTTAATAGTGGTAGATGCAAGGCTTAAGATTTGAGGGGACCACAGGTCCAAAGGAGATCTTCATTTACAATTAGCTAGTAGCCTAGCCAAGTCAAAATAAGGTTGATGGCAAGTAATTTTGGATCCAATATCTAACCTCAAATTGGCAGAACTATTAAGGGGAGCCTCTCTTGTAATTTTAAATATATCGTTTGAATGTTCTCCTAGAAGAATTCAGACATATCATTACATAATCCATCTGACAATGTGAGTTTGTTTTCAGTAGCCTCTTGGGATACTAAAAAGTGGACGAACGTTGAGAGTTCACATGGGGGTGTCAGATGCTGATACAATTCGAGCTGAAAGTATTCTCTATGAGCCATTGCCTCCAATGTTTATTTAATTGGACCACAGATTTGCTTCTGTGGTGGAAACATTTCCTCGTGTTATGGGGATTCGATCATTTGAAAGCAAGGAAAAGGATTAGGGAGAGGAAATCAGAATTAAATTTACAGTTCCTTTCTGGAGCAATATTATGGCATATGTCGGACAATACATTGAGTGTGACCTGCGGATCTGACTGCTGGGTGGTTAAATTATTGATGCATGAATCATCACCACAGGGGAGAGCAGAATTATCTTTCAAACCAATAACAGACAGTCACTGGTCCAGCTGCTTGCCATCGAATATGTCAAGGGAAAGGTCTATTAGATGTTGTATCACTATTTAGGTGCAATCCCCTATGGCAGCCAAAGTACTGATTGATAATTTAACCTTGTATAACTATTGGTCTTGAGAGAAATCAGGAAAGGTTATGGTCTCATTTTCATGTGGGTGGTTGTGTTACTTAATCATCTTGGGCATTGTAAGCAGGAGTAGGTCCAAGGCTTTTAGTAAAGTTAACAAGCAAATCGAGGCACTTCCTGGAAACTTGAGAAATACATTTAATTTAATTGCAATTTTCAATCGAATTACATAGCGTTTACTACCACCGACGAAACATTGAAGCACTTTACAGCGAGTACATGGTACTCCGGAACACAAGACTAGTAGTTAGTGGTTGGTTCACTGTTTATTGTTGGTTATTGTGGTTATCCATGTACTCTCAAGAAAACTTGCATCCATTTACTCCGGTTATTTTGTGATCTATTAATGCCAGCCAGGTGTGATTATTAGTGGGGCTATGAGGTTTTAGGTGAGTGCTGGTGGGATAGCTAGGCTGGTGGATACTAGGTAGTGTTAGGTTGCGGGGATAGGGTTTTAAAGAGGAGAGGTTAAGATCTATGAAATGAGGTATCAGACAGTTGAAGCACTAAAAAGGAAGGACTGAGGCAAACAGGCTTAAGACTGAAAGGAGGCTATACTCAGAAACACTAAGTATGCGGAGGATGGAAGGTAAGAAGAGAGCCACTGTGAAGATAGAACAGAGAAGAATAATGTGAGAATAAATCTGTGTCAATTTTTCATGCATGGATTAGGAGTATAGTGGGATAAGGCTTTCTGAGTTAGCAAGTAGTTGGAGAATGTAAGCTGTAGAGTAACATTATACATAGTGCTCCATATCCAAGAAAGACAGCTTAAACATGTGATTCCAAGTGTATACATCATTTAAAGATTAAAAGCCCTAGCTGCTGTGTTCCAAGCCTAGGACAATCCTCTAAAGCATAGTCTGGAGTGGCATACCCTTGGTACAGGCTATGTACGATGCACAAGGGGAGTTGAAGCAGAAAATAGAAGTTCGTTTTTAAATGTCTTCTTTCTTTATTCTGTAAATAGAGGTTTTTTTTCACTCATACACTGACAATGGGTTGTTTATCACTGGCTAAAAGTGTCTCGCCAATGCGCAAAGAGATTATAGCATGTTTTGTCACCTAAACCTGTCCAAGTATTTGCTGTATGTGTGACTATTGTAGAATGTGTAGTATATATATTAGCAAAGCAGAGTGATGGAGGCTTGTGGGCTTCATTTGGATGTCCCAGATATTTCTGTGCACAGGGTGGGGGTGAAGTTCTTTCCCAGACAGCGGAAGTATTTCAGGATGCAGAGGGAGGAGATATAGATTCAATTAAGTGCAGCCACTTGCTAGGTGGTGGGGCTGAAGGGACTGCAATCTGTTGTTCAGGGGGAGAAGTGACCTTTAGGTGAAACCAGCCTTTTTCTCTCTTTCCTGATCACTGTCTGTGTGGCTGTTCATAGCCAGATGCAAGTGGTTCACACCTCTTTGTGTCTTTGTTGTGGTTGCTCTAGGCTGGAGACTCCCCTGCTGTGAGGAGCATGGCCCATAAAAAAGGCTGTGTCTACAGAACTGCATAGAGAGGTGCTTGAAAAGAAAACCATCCCAAACAAATTCACTTGCCTGCTCCTCTTGTTTTGATACTTTTAAAAATCCTTGTCTCCATCACACCTCAGAACTACAAATAAACGTGCATCACGTGCAACCCCCTGAGTCCCCGAGTGTATATAGCTTATCCATAGGCACTACGGGGCATATTATCAAGGATGGGCATTATAATGATCGCTGCTTTAGCAGCAGAAAACTGCTGCTAAAGTGGCGGTAATGGGCTTGATAATACGCCCTTGTGAATTTCCATAGAACATGGGCTTCTATGGGAATTATCTACGGCATATTATCAAGCCCGTTATCGCCACTTTAGCAGCAGTTTTCTGCCGCTAAAGCGGCGATAAATATAACACGATGCTTGATAATATGCCCCTACATTCTGTCAGAGCAACACGCAGACATCAATCCTCACTAAATAAATTAGCAACAGAATAATGAAATGGTAAATAAAACCGTATTGAATACTGATCCCAGGCCTCATTCAAGATTTTTTCCCTTTGACTGCGGTTTTCTCATTTTCACTCCGCTGCAAAAAAGCCAGAGATGAACTCTCAGGAATGTTTGAAAATGTTCTATAATTGCCGAACGCAATTAAAGTGCGTGCCGGTAACCCAGCAAGAAAAAGTTGTGCCAGGCCTAAGTAACTGTTGAAAACTCAAGCACTTCTCTGCTCTGCGGTGGTGAGCACTCTTGAAAACGCCATGTGGTGAATTGTGAACGCCTGAAATAAACTTGTTCGAATCAGGCATTATAGAGTTGCAGACAAGAGGGGTTTTAAACATGAACACAAGGGATTGTGAAACAGGTACATTAGGTCTTGCAATGTTCTGTTGCAAGGCCTAGTGAGGAGTCACGGGGGGTGCTGTGGGAAAATGTATGCCTATTACATCAGTTTCTACAAAGCACCCACACCCCGCCCTGTCTATGATCTACGGAAGGGCTCGCCCATGATCAGCATTCGTCCTGCATTACTAAGGGCCACAGTATGTAGAACAGCTATTTTGAAAGGCTGCAGAAGGGTGCACTGGGATAAACGGATCTAGACTCATACTTACAACGTTCTATCATGTTATGTTATGTTATGTTACGACTATTTATTGTGCGCACAGATACTCCAGCCAAGGAGCGTCCTGGCGCAGAGACAAGGTAGCACGTAACACAACAACAGGCTAAGAACAAAACTAAGGAACAGCTAAAACAAGAAGGTTTTTATATCCCTCCGAAAGGTCAGAAGGTCCTCCAGCAAGCGGATTTCAACAGGCAAGGAGTTCCATGCTGACGCAGCCATTACCTTAAACGGCCTCCCATACGGCTAAGCCTGAATCTGGGAACCACCGCAAGGGCCAGACCCTGAGAGCGAAGGCTACGGGCAGGGACATAAAAAGACAGACAGCTCGACAGGATTTCCGGGCCTGTACCTCTCAAGATTTTAAAAGCAAGGCACAAAACCTTGAAGAGGATGCGCTTCCTAACCGGAAGCCAGTGTAGGGAACGAAGGACACCTGTCACTGAGCAGAATCTGGGCAAACCCACAATCGCCCTTGCCGCTGCATTCTGAACCCGTTGTAAGCGGGTTAATTCGGCCTAGTTAGCCCCCGCCAGGAGAGAGCTGGCGTAATCCAGGCGGGAGATGATAGTAGCCTGGATCACCAACTGCCTGGTCGGGGCATCAAAGAACTTGAGAACAGGTCTCAAGCCCCTCAGGAGACCGAAACAACAGGCCGCGGTTCTTTTAGTATGGCCTACAAAAGAGAGGCCCGCATCCAGCCATACCCCCAGATTTTTCACTTCCGATACCGGGATCGGAGTAGGTCCCAACTCTGAGGGCCACCAGTGGTCACCCCACAGCTCCACTCCCTTCCCGACGACCATCACCTCTGTTTTAGTGGCGTTTAGCTGGAGGCAATTGCCTGTCAGCCAGCTGGCCACCGCCTTCAGTCCGGACTGAAACCTAGGGGCCTCAATCTCCGCATCCCCGCTGAGAGTAACCGCCAGCTGAGTGTCGTCGGCATATGAGACCAAGGTAAGGCCCCACTGCCTAGCGACATCAGCCAGCGGTCTCACGTAAAGATTGAATAACGTGGGACTCAGCGAGGACCCTTGCGGAACCCCCATGGCCAGTGGCTGGTAGTTGGACTTGAAGGGAGGGATGGCAACACAGAAGGAGCGGTCATCTAAAAAGGAGCGGAACCATTGCAACACCTGACCGCCAATGCCAGTCTCCTCGAGCCGGCGTAGGAGGATGCTGTGATCTACCGTATCAAAGGCGGCGCTAAGATCTAACAAAATAAGCGCCGCCGTTTGACCAGCATCCAACTTTGCCCGGAGATGTTCCACCATCACAAGTAACGCAGTTTCCGTACTGTGCCCAGCACGGAATCCGTTTTGTGTGGGGTCGAGGGCCTTGGTCCGAGTCAGATGTTCAGACAGGGCCAGGTTGACGTGGGCCTCCGTGATCTTGGCTGGCCAGGGTTACAACGAAATGGGGCGGTAGCTTTCAGGCTTGGAAGGGTCCAGGGTGGGCTTTTTAATAATCGGGGACACCACAGCTTGTTTCCACTTAGATGGAACAGTCCCCGTTTCCAAGGAAAGGTTGACAAGGGAACATACGGCTGTACGTCCCATAAAAGCTTGGTCTCGAAAGAGAGCAGGCCTTACTGGATCGGATGGGGACCCAGATTTGACTTGTAATGCAAGTTTGTCAAAACCATCCAAGGTGAGGGGGGGGAAAGCAAGCAGTGTAGTCTGATGATGGACCCCATTAATATTTTCCTCAGTGAACCCTATGCTAGGGAATGTCCTATATATAGCTTGGACCTTCCCCAAGAAGTAAGATGCAAGGGATTCACAATGGGAAAGGGAGCTCACAGTCGTAGAGGTAGTCCGCTTCGCTGTGAGATCTTTAACAGCCTTAAAAATAGCTTTAGACGGATTCGGACTGTTCCGGAATTCAGTGGCATAAAAAGCCGCACGGGCTCGGCAGATAGCTCGATGGTAAAGCTTAACGGACTTGGCATATGCAGCTTTTAGGTCAGCCCCATAGGTTTTCCTCCAAGCCCTCTCTGCTCGTCTACAGGCGCCCTTTAGGGCCCGGAGAGTGCCATCATACCAGGGGCTCGACTCTCTGGGATTGATTTTAGTTGAAACGATGGGTATCAGAGAGTCCAAGGCCCTAGTTATCCATGAACAGAAGAGGTCATACCCCCTTTCCACATCCGTCAAAGGGCCCAGCGGCTCCTCTAATAGAAGACGGTGAAAGTCCTCTAACCGAAGCTTTTTCCAAGCCCTCTTCTGAACCCGCCTAGCCGTAGAGATGGAAGGAGTGGCCGAGACCGGGCAGAGGATGGACACCAAGAAGTGGTCTGTCCATTCCACCGGAGAGACAGATATAATTTGAATCCCCAACACATTGGTAAACAGGGGATCCAAAATATGCCCCCCCAGATGAGTAGGCTGGGAAACCATCTGGGGAAGTTGAAAGGCCTCCAGGTCAGAAGAGATGGAACGCACTGTCAGGCCTGAGAGGGTGTCGAAATGCAGGTTTAGGTCACCCATGATAGAGAAGTTGGCACAGTCGGCGACCAAAGGGCCAACAGTATCAGGGAAAGCATTCCTAAACGCCACATCACTGCCGGGTGGGCGATAGACGACCATCCCAGACAGGGTAAACTCAGGGCTGACAGAGACCTTGAACATGGCACTTTCACACCCGGAGATGTTTAGGGCACTCCAGACGCAAGGGTAGATAGATTTTACCACTAACGCGATACCTCCACCCCTAGACAGCCTATTCAGGGTGTACATAGAATAGCCGGGTGGACAGGCAAGATTGGTAATAGCGGTATCAGCGTCCTGTAGCCATGTTTCCGTCATGGCAAATACGTCTGGAGCTTCCTCCTCAATGAGGTCACCTAGGACTTAGATGTGAAAAGGGTGTGCGAATGTGGTATCCCTTGAGGCTTGAAATACATTTTGAAAAACAATGGGGCATATTACCAAGCAATAGCGATAATTATCCCTATTGCTCGGTTAGAGACAAAATGTTACCGCTGAGCTGCGGCGATTTTTATCGCAGATAAACCTTGGTATTACCAAGGTTTATCGCAAATGCGATAAAAATCGGCCGCAATGCATGAATATCGCTGAAAAGTCAGCGTTATTCATGCATTACCGAGCTAATGCTCTTAGCCATGTTATCCACCTCCCATTGGATAACATGGCTAAGAACTGCTCAGGGCAGGTGTTAGCTTTTGGAGATATTTGCGCTTAGTGCAAATATCTCCAAAAGTTGGTAATAGGAGATAGCGATGTTAGCGACTGTTTTCAGTCGCTAACATCTTGGCACGCCCACTTTGCATCTCATTGGCGATAAATATCACTGACATGCAAAGTGGGGCCCAAGATGGTCGCTATCTCCTACTAGCTGTCGCTAACTGCTGTTAGCGACAGCTAGGTGATAGGGAGATAATTTTATCTCCGCTTTCTTGGCTTTTAAAGCCAAAAAAGCGGAGATAAACCCCCTTGATAATATGCCCCAATGTGAATAAAACAAGAGCCTAGACGATTAAGTTACTTATCCCTTTATTTTGGTGTTATTTACAATTGACAGACAACAGCTAGATTAATTGTTTTGTACTTTTAGAAAGTAGGCCTTTTCATGCCCTTAGGGTCTTGGTGCCTGCAGACTGTCTTAGGTCACATGACTGGGTGCTACAGACAGTTAGACTTAGAAAATTCCTCCGAGACAGTCACACAACAGAGCAGTGGCACTCAAAGTACGGCAAACAGGAATGGCGTTGAGCAAAGCAAAAATGGATTTAGGCCCAGATCCCTGTACTGCAGTGAGTGCTTGACATTGTACAGCATTTCGTCCATCTTTTGTTCTTTTGTATTTGTCCTCCCAAGTGGGATGAGTATGCCCAGACGTGGGTCCCGTGCTCACCATACCACCAGAGTCAAGCTATCCTGGCTGATGTGTAGTGGTGCCCCGATGCCAGTCCTAGGATACTAGGATGGTCTAGAGAGGACCTGGCCTGGCAGTTCGGGCTGCACTGTTCCCACAGGGAGCAGGGTCAAGACTGATTTGCAAATTGCTGGGTCCAAAATGGCCCAGCTCTCTGTACTGTGGGTGAATGTTTGACAGTGTTTAGCATTCCATCCGTCTTTTGATATTTTTACACTTTAAGAAAGTAGACATGTTCCTGCCCTTAGGATCTTGCAGTCTGCACCCTATCTTAGGCCACATGATAGTGTGTTACTGACAGTTAGACTTAATACATTCCGGCCAAACAGTCACACAATATAGCAGTGGTACTCAAAGAACGGCCCGCGGGCTGCTGACAGCCTGGCAGACCTTTCCTTGTGGCCCGTAGACCTTCCTTTTGGAACCAGGTATACAGCAGCATAATAATAAAGCTGTTTGAGTGGCATTTTTTGTATTACTGTTAACAAGCAACATCGATTTGTGATTCTGGTCTGTTTCTATAGTTATTTTAGCTTATTTTAATAGCAGATCTGCCTTGCTCATAGAACAAACTGAAATGGCTATGACGGAGCAAGGATTCGCACGTTACGTGACTTGCTTGTATTCATGAACCTCGAATAACGTTAACGTCATAACCAACACGTTTTGTCTTATTAATATTGCACTTTTACACTACACGGGGGTGTCCCAGTGACGCTTGCCTATGTGTCTACTAATCCTAACTACGCTTGCACCTAAAATGGTCGCTGCTATGCGGGATTCCAGTCTGCACATGCGTCGGTCATACCCATGTGATGTGATGCACTCGCAGTTCTGGAGGGAACTTGTCGCTCATGCGCAGTATTGCTAAAGATGGCTGCTTTGTTTCTCACATGCTCTTCGCTTGCACTGCTGCTTTAGCTCAGCCGTTTCGTTCTGCTTAACTCCTAATGCTATAGTTATTATAAAGTAAGGGATATAGTATAGCCAATCATGGTATCAAGTGTATTCATTTTTTCTGTGTTTCTAAATTGTTTTCGCTTACTTTTCATGTATCAATCTTTGCGGGCCTGGGAGAGGTGCGCCCTTCCATCTTTGAAGCCTGTGCGGTACTAATCACGTGATGAGGGAAAAGAGAGTCATACAGCAGTGGAACCCAGCAAGCTGGCTGCCAAACCTAAGATGCTCATGGGAACCTGAACTGTGCCCCAGCGAGAAGACTCAAAACTCATACCTGCATTTGTTACATTGTAGTGTTGTAATGTGTGTGCTATTGTTTTCTGAATTTCTATGCCATGGGAACTGGAATGTAAGGGGTGGGTTCGAAAATTGAATATTTAGTATGGGAAAGTCAAAATTATAGGTGGTGTCATGACCTAACCACCTCTCTTGTCCAATCCGAAGTTGGGGATCCTTACACTTGCAACATTGGTGGGTGGTACACTAACCCGAAAACAGTATAACTAGCCTAGGTTCAGCTAGAGAATTTGTCCGACTTGTCCGAATAGCTGACCTGTCACTGACCCTACGAACTCTATAGGTGATTGATACAGAGAGCTGCGGAGCACTCTGTCCGTAATTTCCACAAACTCAGTCTGGGGTGGAGAAACCTTAAGTGCTGGCGAAGCACTTTGCTGGGAGATTCGAGAACCCAATCAGGGTTATTGGCAGATTCCTTGCAGAGAGGGAGTAGCGCAGGCGTTGCATCCGAAGCTGCAGGTGTTGGTCGTACCCTTTGTTGAACCCAGTCCTGATCCAAATCCTGGGGTGATCCTGTCCTGACTGTCCATGAGCTGTACCTGCTCGCCTACTGGCATCCTGAGACCTTGAGGGTCCCTTCCCGCCTTTCCCAACTGACCCGTGGCCAGGGTTAGTCTCCATTCTGTCCTAGGTAAATATAATCTCTGTGTGGGTGTTTGTCTATCTAAATCTTTTCTCTCTCCCGTCTTAAATAAAGCAAACTTGCCTATGTAAATTTACTCTGACATTTAACTCTCATGTAAAGTATTTTTCTAGCATGTTCCATATCTTTTCCCTACCTTTATTCAAACACTGAATTGTTTACATATCTTGTATGTTCCACTCTTACCCTCCCTATAGAAAATAAGTACATCTTGGAAAGTATTGTTTTCTTCAAAATTGATTAGTATATTCGAAAATCAGCATTGCTTAGTATATTCCCTTTTCCTTACCCACCTTTAGTAACGTCGTGAAAGTCTGTCAGACAATATTAGCGTGTTCCTTATTTTACCATTTCCTTTATTTTCGAGTTATAGATGATTCTTACTTTGATTCATAGTTACACTATATTCTTGATTTTAGTTATAGATGTTTTGATCTGTGTGAATTTCATTCTCATGGCATATGAAGAAAATGATGACTAGATAAAGCTTTGAAAACTTCTTGTGTTTGTGGTTATTACATGGTATAAACATTTTGCAAATTGTATATGGTATTTTGTTTAGTGTTATCTTCCTACCCCTGCTAGCTCCTGATCTATCGTGATCATAAGTACCTGTGACAAGGATTTGGTAAGTCAGGTACACGGAAATAAATAGAAAAGAACAAGAATTGCTGATAGCGGTGTGTAGGTTACCTGATTTATGAAATATATTGTTAAACAATGTTATTGCCCCAGGTGTGCATATTTGATAAATAAGAGTCGGGTGACCTGCGCGCTCTATCAGTAATTTTCTGGTAGCAATAGGATGGTTAGGACTAGTTAAGATAGGTAGATAAATTAATTATTGATAAACCGTGAAAATTTAAATGTACTGTTAACAATTCTTTTTCTCCTTAAGATCGATCTGCTGTAAAAAGTATTGCTTTAAAATGTTTTGAAATTGTTATGAAATTATATTTTATGAAATGCTGCTGTTTATTAACAAATTGTTAAGTGATTGTTATATGTTGTCTGGAAATCCCCCGGGGGATAGAATAACAGGTGGTGAGTAGAATCCACTCCACGGAGAGGTCACTGGCTGTGAGGAAAATTAGTGCATGGTTAGACAGAACTGGAAGCGCTAATTAGGGCTTTTTCGTATGCATAATTGAATAACTGATAGTGACGAGTTCGCTAACAAAACTTCAGTTGTGATATTACCTCGTAAGGGTCACACGAGGAAGGAGTAGTAGGTTCATCGGAGCTTGAGTGATAGCAAAGGAGTTTGCTGGTGAAACTTTAGACTTAGTATATATCCCGGAAAGAGTGGATGAGTCAAAGAAGTAACAGGTTCTCTAATGCTTGTGTGAAGGATAGGCAGAAGGGTCTATCCGTAGTGTATGAAAAGTAGACAGAAGAGGTTTACTTGCAGTAAAACAAATCTTTCCTTTTAGACACTCGAGTACAGTGGCGAATGCTATACGTTGTAAACTAAACTGAGCACTTGCACTTTAAGAAAAATTCAAAGTTTCCGTTACCTTGTGAAGGAGGGAGTCGGTCGCGGAGCTGCGCTGACGTCACTCTGTGCTGCGCTGGTATTGGTTGAAACAGCGGGTGTGTAACGGAGCTGGTATTTGTAAAGGAGGAGTGAGTGCCAGAGCATGAGACCGTGTCTCGCGAAAAGGCTGCGCACCCATTGGTCGAAAATATTTGCAATCATAGTGTTGATTGGTGGTTGAAAAACTGGAAGACGCGCTAGCATTGGAAAAGGATTTGTAAACAAAATACGTAGTATAATACGAAAATTCTAGTTACGAAGTATATGTGGTATCCCGAAATTTTACCTGATCCACAACATTTAGGTTTTCGTAAGGATCAGATGCTAAGAGGCAGACCTTACAATATGTACGGAAGCAAGAGGAAAATGACTTTTGCAGACAAAGTCAAGAATTTTTTCAAGAAAGATAAGCCCATAAAAATTAGAGAAGGTGTAATTATTCCACCACCTAATACTCCCGCATCATTTATGATGTTTGACAAAGGGTATCATACCTGTGTATGGTTGGAAAATTGGGTAAGGTATACCAAAGACGATGGAATCTTAGCATTTCCCCTAGATGGTACCTTTAATAGTAGAATTCTGTTTAATTTGAGGACCCGAATGAATGCCTTACATCCCAGACCAAGATTGACGCAATATGAGGCTTTAGAAGAATGGGAGATTGAGGCCTTGGAGCGAGACAGACCCAGAATGGATAAGGGAGTAAGTAAATGGTACCCGAAAATGCAGAGAAAGACCAAAGAGAAAAAGATGAAACAGTGGAGACAGAATATGATGGTCGAGAGACTATTTCCAGGACCTCCTATAGACGAACCTGTAGGAGAAAAAAGGACAGAGAAAACCCAACACTTAATGACTATGGGTGATTCGGAAGATGAATACCTGGAGAATTTATTAATGAAAAATCCACCACCATATGATGAGGATTCTAGGTCCCTGAGCTCGAAAAACCCATTCTTCAGACATCCTAGAAGTAGAAGGGCTAGTGAAACAGATACAGCAGGTATAGGTAATAGGCCTAATAATAAAGAGGGATTTTGCAGGGCTGATACAACTGTCCCAAATTATAGACCATTCGGTGATGAGAGATCAGGTATGACAGTCCCAACTGCCCCGAGACTGTACCCTCCTTTAGTTCCACAAGTAATACATGAAACATCAATTGAAAAAGTTTTACACGAACGAGAAAAGGCAGCCTTAGTTAAACAGCGAAATGAACTCATTCAGACAATATCTCAGTTAAATCCCAGTCCAGAAGCTCTGACAATTCCAGTAACTATTGGTCCAGTTGTTCCTCTTTATGGGTATAGACAGGCTAGTCCAAAAACTCCAGTTATTACACCAGCTGTAGCACAGCCCAGAATAGAGCCTCTCATAGTTGATGATCAGGCAAGTGAATGCGAATCTGTGATCTCCCTGATGGATCTGCCTATAAGGGAACAGGAAAGCAGTGTACCATGCACGAGAACTCAGACTAGTGCAAAGGAAATCCTGATAGAAACAGCTTCAGGTACTCGAAGCGCCACAGTAGTGACTACGGAAGAAATAGATTGATGGACCCGAGAATTGGAAAAAGAAACTCCTCAGCCCAAACCATTAGATATTTACAAGCTAAGAATAGAGTTAGGAGAACTAATGGCTGGAAACGTGGGACTAGACAGATTGAACACCCTTAGAGAGGAAGAGTTGCTGTTCATATGTAAGAGCATTACCAGAAACACCAGAGTGTTCCATGAGAAACTAATGGACACAGCAGCTAATATGGGAATAGATGTCAGCAGATCCAAAGTGTTACAAAAACCCTACAGAGCAGAATTTTCTGACAAGGATTTAGAAAACATGAATGTGTCAGGGAAAAAGGTACAGATAAGAGAGTTGCTGAATCTATTACAGAAATGGGGAGATTTAGAAAAATGAAAAGCCAGATGGGCAAAGAAAAAGGAAGACAGTAAGTCCAGACAAATGACTTCTGAGTATTTCCTAAAAGAAGTTGACAAGGCAGAGACTTTGTATCCTATGAGAGAAGTACCAGGTGGGAAATATGTACATGTTCCATGGTCCCGACAGGACATTGTGTCATTCACAAATGATTTCCCGAAATTCGGAGAAATACCTGTAGTGTGGTACAGACAGGTTGAGAGGTTTAGAAAAGTTCAAAAATGCCTCCTGAAAGACCTAGATGGGTTCTTTGACATTGTAGTTCCCGTAGACCTATGGACAGAATGTAAAATTGCTGTTGATTGGCCAAGCGAAGAGTACCCCCGAGACCCGAGGACAGGAGCACACTCCGCAGATGTAATGAGGAAATACGACCAGGTGATACTGCACCTGAAAGGAAAGGTGCCTGCCAAAGAAAGTGATTGGACCCGCATAGATAGAACTACCCAAAATCGTGATGAAACTGTACATTCATATTATGAACGACTGTTACAGGTGTTCAAGACCTACAGTGGAATCGATAACATTGAAATGAAGGATATGACCCATTTCATTTATCAATTCGTGTTGGGATTGAGACCTGAAATCTCACAGTGGATTAGAGACAATAAAATCTGTTGGCAAGGAAAACCTATAGATGAGGTCCTGAAATACGCCAAGTATTGTGAAGATGAGATGGAAAATAAACGGAAAGCATTAAAAGAAAAAGTAATGTGGGCACAAGTAAAATTAGCAGAGCAACAAGAAAAGCAGTTAGGTAATTTGAATAATAATACCCCGAATACAGGCACTGGGGGAGGAGGGAAACCCAGAGTAAAAATGAGCCGAGAGGAAGCCAGGAAGAAATTCCTCTGTCACGGGCGCGGTCAGATAGGGCACTGGCGAGACGAGTGTCCCATGCTACAGAATGGTAATGTGCAAATTAATGATTTAAATCCACAGGTGCAGAAAGAGAGGCCACGAAAGACCCAGCAACAGGTAAAACAGAATCAGTTGCTTCATGCACCTAGACCTAATTATAGGAGCAAAGCTCAGCAGAATGAGGAGGTCGAGGTATGGGAAGGAAGGAAGGATAGAAATGCAGCAACTTCGCAATTCCTGTTAAATGATACATTTCTCTGTGATGAACCTTACTGACGGGGCCTGAGGGGGGAGGACGAGGAGTGCGTACTTGGCGCCTCCTTACTGGTAGACCAGACAGGGCCATACATTGAAGGAAAGGTTGAAGGAAATGACGTCACCTTTCTGTTGGACACTGGTGCTACCCGTTCTACTGTGAGAACAGCAGACGTTCCAAACCTACCCCTCTCGGGAGAAGCAATCCAAGTAGTGGGTGTGTCAAACCAGATAATTAGTACCCCAGTAACTGAACCAATGGAAATTTCAATAGGGAATTTTAAAGAGATGCACAGATTTGCTGTCTGTGATTCCAGTCCTGTGAACTTATTGGGACGTGATTTGCTGTGCAAAATGAACTGTACCATCTTTTGCACATCAAAAGGAGTCGAAATTCAGACCCCAGATGAAGATGGACTTTACAAATTAATGTTAATAATGCCTGACTCAGAAATTAAGAAATTGACAATACAAGACTTACCTGAAGAGCTCTAACAGACAGTGAAACCAGAGGTGTGGGATTTCACTGGAAAAGATGTAGGATTAATGGCAAATATAGACCCGATTCAAATAGCCATAAAAGCAAATGCAGTTTACCCAAATACCAAGCAGTATAAAATGAGTGCAGAAGTGAAAGCCGGAGTTGCCATTGAAATAAAAAGATTGCTAGAAGCAAACATCATACACGAAGTAATGAGCAGTCCTTGTAATTCGCCCATAATTGGAATCAAAAAGCCTAGTGGGAAGTACAGGGTAGTGCAAGACCTGCGCAAGGTAAACAAGATTGTTGTCCCTTGTTGTCCTATTGTGCCAAACCCTGCAGTGATTTTGTATTAAATTCCATGGAATGCTGGATGGTTTACCGTCATTGACTTATGTCACGCATTCTTTTCCATCCCATTGCATCCAGACAGCAAATTTATTTTCTCATTTGAATTTGACAGTCATGTCTATGTCTGGAATCGTGTTCCTCAAGGGTACACAGAGAGTCCTTCGATTTTCAATCAGATTTTGAAAAGATGCCTTTTTTTTTTTCTTTTTTTTTTTTTCCTCATTTGCCGTCTTGCCGCCCATTCTTCTCTCTAATCCACCACTGGGCTGTTATTATCTCTTAGGCTGGATTTAGAGTAATGGGGCGTAGACAACACATATTTTTGGGCCTGGCCTTCCTGTAAACTATCCTTCTTGACCCCCTGACCCAACATGTGTGTCCTCCACCAACTCTATTTATCGTCCTGGGATGGTTCATATACCAGCGAGACAGGCACGGGCTTAATCATTGGACTTTAACATAAACTTAACTTTAACCAAAATTTAGCAGGAAGGGTATCCAAAATCCTCTATTTCTTTTAGATCGGTCTAACATATGAAGCTTAGCCATGTACCTCATAGCTAAAACCCAGTCTAATAAAGTGGGACTAAGTGGTGAGACCCAAAGTTTACATATCTCTCGACGTGCCAGCAACATAGCATAAAAAATAAGTCTGACATTATTATTCAAAAATCTATTTTGTAAATCAGTTCTCCCGGTAATAATTAATTCAGGGCTTACCTCAATGGGTTGGTTCAAAGATTTGGAGAGAGAATTACTCACATCAATCCAGAATTTCTTGATATTTGGGCAAGACACAAACATGTGTAAGTCATCAACATTTGGAGCTTTACATTTTGGACATCCAACAATCCCTCCATCTTTAAATTTAGAGAGCCTATACGGAGACCAGTATGCCCTGTGGATAGTAAACAAAAGATTTCGCCTTAGGTTTGCCGGTTTAACAATTCTATATAGCATGCACATAGTTACTTGCCATTGGTCTTCTGTCGCGATCCTTGGCAAGCTTTCCTTCCACAGGGTCTCTGGTAGATCAAATGTTCCATCCTCCATATCTAGTATTCGCCAATACCAGAAAGCTACTTCCTTCTCGAATGCCCCTGTCTCCAACTTTGACTCAAAATCATTTTCCACTCCAATCTCTACTTCCAAGTGGTTTGCCCAGCTTTGAATCTGTAAGTATTTATATTTTGAAAAAACTGGGCCCCACTTTTGCTGGCAAATACCCCAAGAAATTAAATTGCCGTCTTGAAACAAGTCCTTCCACCTTTGCAAATCAGGTTCCTTTTTCAAATTTAAAGCAAGCGCATCTCTTGTCCAAGAAGGGGCTCCAGGAGAATCCCATATTGGGGCACTATGGCTGAAATACGAAAGCTTCGATAATTTCCTGATCTTATACCATATCTCAGCCAAGTCTCTCAGAGTCTTGAGTTTCACCTTTTTGAAAAACTTAGGGTCTCCAAACTTATACAAAAAACCAAACTCATGATGACCTGATCTCTTCAGCATTATCTCAAAAAGTCCTCCGATCTGAGAACTAGCAGGGGTACCCAACAACATCCTGCAGTTTTTTAAACAAAAAGCCCATGCATATATTTGTATGTCCGAAGCCGCCAACCCTCCTTTTTCAACTTTCCTCCTTATTTTCTTCCATGAGATTCGAGAGGTCTTTGACGCCCAGATAAACGATGTTATCATACTTTGTAGCTTCGCCAGCCATTCCTTTTTAAAGCCCAACGGAATAGTCTCAAACAAAAAAGTAATCTTAGGTACAATCACCATCTTAACAAGATTAGATCTTCCATATATTGACAGGGGTAGATTCATCCAGCCTTTTAACGTGTCACTAACCTCTTTCTTCACCTTATCAAAATTAGTTTTTGCCAAATCCTCAATTTTCTGAGTAATCCTAACTCCCAGATACCTCATTTCTTTTGTTATTTTTACACCTTTGGTGTTAAGATTCCAAGTCATTATTTCAGTTTTATCTTGATTTAACTGATATCCAGAAATCTTACCAAACTCCTTTGTTGTATTCACTAAATTTTCCAAAGATCCGACTAAATTAGTAGAATAAACAATAATATCGTCCGCATATAACCCAAGTTTCTTGGACCAATCCATCACAACAAAGGGGGTATCCCTACTGAAGCTCTAATTTTGCATGCAAGAGGCTCTATATATATATTGAAGAGCAGCGGTGATAAGGGGCATCCTTGTCGGGTGCCCCGCATTACTCTAATAGGAAGCGTAAGAGTTCCGTTTACAAGTACTCTTGATGTTGGTGCACAGTATAAAGAAAAGATGGATTGTGTGAACTTATCTCCTAAATTGAGATGGTGCAAAAGAGTTTTTAAATATACAAAATTAACTCGATCAAAAGCCTTGGCAGCATCTAACGCAATCACTGCCAAGGGGTATTCATATTTAGAGGCTAAATCTATCATACCTATCAATGAAAAAGTAAGATCTTTTAAGTATCTCTTCTTAATAAAACCTCTTTGATCTTCATGAATCAATTTATGAATAATTTTACCAAGCCTATCAGCTAGGATTTTGGAGAAGAATTTGTAATCACAATTTAAAAGTGAAATCGGCCTGTACGCATCCATACTTTTTGGAGATTTCTCTGGTTTAAGTATTAAAACAATAGTTGCTTCATTCCATGAGCTTGGGATTGCCACTTCCCCTCTAAAAATTTTGTTGTACAAATGACACAAAGTGGGGACCACCGTATTTCCTAGAGCTTTGTATACTTCTACAGGTAGACCGTCCGGCCCAGGGGCTTTCCCTCTTTTCCCTTCCTTAATAACTTTCATCAGCTCTTCTTGAGTTATTTCCTTATTTAACTCCAACATATCCTCATCTGCGAGCAGTTGTATTAGAGGCAACCAGGACTCAATCTCAACCTTATCTGGACAAAGGTCCTCTGTATAGACATCTGCAAAGTATTGCTGAAACGCTTCTACAATCTGTTTATTTTCTGTAATAACTTGATCTGTCCCTGGTTTCTTAATCTCCTTAATTTGATTCCGTGTGACATCTTTCTTGGCTTTCCATGCTAGTAGCTTACCACATCCCTCTCCATATGAAAAATGTGCCAACTGACTGGCTTCCCATCTCTCTTTAACTCTTTGGGTAAGTGTTGCAGTGAGTTGAACCTTTAAATCTAAGAGTTTTCTCTCGCATGGGCCATCTGAGATAGTTGATCCTTGAGAGATTCGAGTAAATTCACACTCTCGGATCTCTTTTTCTAGATTAGAGACTTGACTGTAATATAATCTACGTTTTTTTGCACCTAGAGCTCCCATTCTACCTCTCATAAATGCTTTGCATGTTTCCCACACTATGTCTTCTCTAGCTGATCCCAGATTTATCTCCAGAAAAATTTGTATCTCTTCTTTAAGATTTTCTAACACTTCTGCATCAGCTAAAATTGTGCGATCTAGTCTCCAAACCGGGCTCATCTCTTCTGGTTCCAAACTTAGGTTTAAACACACAGCAGAATGATCTGATAGATGTGCCCCTATGTGGTCTACATTGATAACTCGCTCTTTCAACCTAGTGTCTATCAGAAAAAAATCTATCCTTGAGTTATGTTTATATTTTTTATTATAGAACGTATATCCTAGCTGCTGTGCTGCTTTAAGTCGCCAAATATCACATAACCCTAGCTGAACCATCACTGACTTAACCTTAGCAGTCATTTTACTATTCACTATTGCCCTAACATTACCAGTTCTATCCAGCTTGCCATCTAATACTGTGTTGAAATCTCCTGCCATGACAATTTTACCTGAGAATTCCAATAGCTCCAATTCAATTTTCTCTAAAATTGTAGGATCGTCTGCATTCGGACCATAATAGCCAACTACTACTAGCGTTTCACCCGGCAATCGTAGCTTACAAATCACCCATCTCCCTCTACTGTCTACTAGACTATTTTCAACTACTATATCAGATCCTCTTCTAATCAGAATAGCCACTCCCTTTGTAACCAAGTCTTCTTGGGATGTGTAAATAGCATTTCCAATCCACTTTTGAGTACTAAATATGTCCTTACATTCCTTTTGTGTTAAGTGTGTTTCTTGCAAGATAATAACCTGTGCTGGCAAGTCCTCTAAATATTTCAAAATTAATAATCTTCTTGATTTGACTCGGAGCCCATTAACATTCCAAGTGAGGAACCTTAGCTCCTTTTTATTCACCCTGCTCATCATACTTATCATATAGTGCCCAGATTTCCCTTCTGATTAGAACACAGCAAGATAGCTCATGAGGAATATTTTTTTTTTCTCCCTGAACCCTCTCCCTCCCCTCCCCTCGCTCTCAATTCCCTCCCCGGAAAACCCAACCATTACTCCCATGGCCCAGGCCAGTGGACGTCTCAGTGGTGATGTCACTTATTTATTTTTTACCTATACCTTGGTCAGTTTTCTAATTCTATGCTACTTGAGTAACATCCAGAAAGGCATCTACTTCATCAACTGTGCGAAATGTGTACATCTTGTTATGCCACATGACTTTTAGGAAGGCGGGAAATTTTAACTGGGCCGTAGCTCCTATCTCCCTTAAGGGTGTCAATCGTTTTCCCATCTCCCATTGCCTATTCGCTGTAGCTGGAGACAAATCCGACCTAATGTCCACTGATACTCCATCTATCAAAATAGACTTTTTCTTTAGAGCAAGTTGCAAAATTTTCTCCTTTAGTGAGTATGTTGCAAAATTGATCAGAATTTTTCTTGGCTTTACCCGGTCTGGATTCAGCCTAAAGGGGTCACGATGTACTCGTTGAATGTCTCGGGCCAACATCTCCTCCGTTTCATCTAGTGATAGCTCTTTTTTTAGCATTTGGACAACAAAAGTCTTTATATCTGTCCCCTCTTTCCCTTCTGGAAGTTTAAGAATTTTGAGGTTGTTGCGCCTTTGCATGTTTTCCAATCTTTCTACCCTTTCATCTAATTCTCTATCCTGAGAATATAATGTCTCTATCTCTTTGCGGTTATCCAAAACTCTTCCCTGCACCATTTTCATCTCAGATTCCATCTGTCCTGCACGTATAGTTAATTTATCGTTCTTGTCCTCTAACAAAGTGCATGTGGCACTTATACGCTCTTGATTCTTTTTAGAGGCTTCAAAACCTAGATGAATATCTTGCTCCAATTTCCTTAACAGTTCCATAACAGACAGATCTGCTGAAGCATGTCTCTCATGCTGTGTAGGACTAGTTTCTTCTGAGGAAGTTTTTTTCCCTTTAACTGAAGTTTCATCTTTCCTTGTAAATATGTCCTCTCCTGCATTCTCTCCCAATTCAGCAGAGACCACAGTTGAACTTTCCTCTAATAAGTCTTATGTGTTAGATTGGAATATCTGATTGGTAGATGGCTCTGCTAGGTCTGCGTCAAGGCTAACAGCATTTTCTACCTCCATTTCTGTATCCAGAACCTGAAAGGGGTTAGGCGTTAAGAGGGTTGACCAATCCTGTTCGGCTTTCTCTACTACCTCTTCAGCCCTGAGATGGGACTGGGAAGTGGAACCAGGTTTCAACACCAAAACTTTAGGGACAGGCTTAAAGTATGAGCTGAGTGCGGGAGTTATTGGGGTCTTAAATCCAGCCTTTTCTTTTTTTTGTCTCTTTTTTCTCTCTTTCTTTGAGGGAGAAAAAGTAGGTTTAGAAAATGTTTCTCCTTTTATCCCCTCATTTTTATCACCCTTCTTACACTCTACTGAAAGAGAGGATAAACCCCCTTGTATATTGTCAAGTTTATTCACTTCCAACAAACTGCCCTGTCTCTCTGGTCTATTACTCCTCAGCTGATATCTTGTTATTTTTCCGCCCTCTTTCACCCCCTTGCTTACTTGCTCCTCGCCAAGATTGGCTCCTTCAGTGTGGATGCTGCTACACTGCTGCGGGGGGCTGATCGTAAGGGTCTCCACTCCTCGTCCCCTGCCGCCACTAGTCGGTGTTCCAATCTTTGCCAGCACTCTTCGCCCTCTGCTTACTCCTAGCGCCGCTCTCCCCCAGCTCCCGGCCGGCAAATGGCGTGACTCCGCCCCCTCACTCTCGGCGGATTGCAGAGCCGAGCTCTCCGCCATCCGCTGTTGATCCCCTGAAGATGCCTTGAATCATTAGTCTTACCTGGAGAATCAGTTTTGGTCCAGTACATAGACGACCTCCTGGTGGCGTCTAAAAGTCGGAAAGACTGTGTTACTAATACCATTGCATTGTTGAATCATTTGGGTAAAGGAGGACATAAGGTATCACCAGACAAATTAAAGTTCTGTACAAACTCAGTGAAATATCTGGGGCACCAGATAGAAAAAGGTATCAGGAAAGTCACTTCCGAACAAATTAGGATAATTCGAAACATGGAATTACCAAATACTCAGAAGGAAATCAGAATGTTCCTGGGAGTAGTGGGATACTGTAGATGGTGGATTGTGGGATTTGCAGTCCTAGCAAAGCCATTAATAAAAATGACAAAGAAAGGAGCAAAATATACAGTGGAATGGAATGATGAAAGCATGACTTCCTTTGTGAAATTGCGAGACTGTCTATGCACAGCTCCCGCATTGGGAATGCCTGACTATTAAAAAGACTTTGCCCTGTTTTGTGACACACGAGACAATTGTGCACTCTCAGTCCAGACTCAAATTCATGGTCTGACCAGACGTCCAGTGGCATATTTTTCTGCTACCTTAGATCCAGTGGCTGCTGGATTGCCTGGATGTCTGAAAGCAGTAGCTGCAACTTGCATGAGTCTTGAACAAAGTGAATCAATTGTCATGGGACATCCTGTAACTGTATATGTCCCACATGCAGTTGTACTCCTACTGACCCGAACCAAGACTCAGTACCTCACACCTAGTCGGCTAACTAAGTATGAAAGAATTCTGGTGGGTGCAGAAAATGTAACCATCACTAGATGTAATATACTGAATCCAGCAACTTTATTACCAGATACACTGGTTGCAGAAGTCAAAGAAGAGGTCGAGCATAATTGCATTGATCTGACTGAATTTAGCACAAAACCACACCAAGATATTAAGGAAACGGCCTTGCCGATAGAAGACATTGAATTGTTTGTAGATGGCTCATGTTTAAGACATGAGGATGGAGGTCTAAGTGCTGCCTATGCTGTGTGCACTCTAGAAAAGACAATAGAAGCATCCTACCTATTTGGAGTAAAGTCTGCACAAGTAGCCGAATTGGTTGCATTGGCAAGAGCCTGTCAAAATGGGAAAAACAAAAGAGTAACCATATACACTGATAGCCATTATGGTTACGGGGTTGTGCATGACTTCGGCCAATTGTGGCTGCAAAGAGAATTTATGACATCCTCGGGTACCCCTATCAGAAATGAAAAAGTGGTACAGAACCTACTGGAAGCAATCCAGTTACCAAAAGAATTGGCAGTGGTCAAGTGTGCTGCTCACACATCTGGCAATGACGATGTGACAGCCGGAAACAGATATGCTGACCAAGTAGCCCAACATTGTACAAGACATAAAATGTCATTGAATATCAATTTGGGGGGAGTCAGAAAAAACTGCCAACTTATGGTGTTTGAGGATGTATCAACTTGGGAGGAACTGAAAGGGTTGCAAAAGGCAGCAGAACCAGAGGAAAAGGAAAGATGGGAAAAATCTGGTTGTCGACCAAGGAATAAAGATGGTGTCATTGGGCCCGATTCACAGAATGAACTTACTACTTTTGGCATTCACAGAATGCACTTACTACTTTTGGTATTCACAGAATGAACTTACTCATTTCGGTATTCACAGAAGTTAGGACTACTAACTTTAGGACTCCTAAATGCCTTCTGTGAATACCGAAAGTCTTAAAATTAGGATTTTTCTCAATTTAGTAGTAGTAAAGTTAGGACTACTAACTTTAGGACGCCTAAATACCTTCTGTGAATACCGAAAGTCTTAAAATTTGGATTTTTCTCAATTTAGTAGTACTAAGTTAGGACTACTAACTTTAGGACGCCTAAATGCCTTCTGTGAATACCGAAAGTCTTAAAATTACGATTTTTCTCAATTTAGTAGTAGTAAAGTTAGGACTCCTAACTTTAGGACTCCTAAATGCCTTCTGTCAATACCGAAAGTCTTAAAATTAGGATTTTTCTCAATTTAGTAGTAGTAAAGTTAGGACTCCTAACTTTACTACTACTAAATTGAGAAAAATCGTAATTTTAAGACTTTCGGTATTCACAGAAGGAATTTAGGCGTCCGAAAGTTAGTAGTCCTAACTTTACTACTACTAAATTGAGAAAAATCCTAATTTTAAGACTTTCGGTATTCACAGAAGGCATTTAGGAGTCCTAAAGTTAGTAGTCCTAACTTCTGTGAATACCGAAATGAGTAAGTTCATTCTGTGAATACCAAAAGTAGTAAGTGCATTCTGTGAATGCCAAAAGTAGTAAGTTCATTCTGTGATCCAATAAGAACCCGAAGATACACCTACTTAGATAGAGAGTGGGATAGTAAGGACGAGACAGGAATAGAAGGAGATTATCAGATAATCGAAATCCATGTCAAATCTGATGAAGAGGAAGGTCAGATAGGGACAGGGCAGGTTATCGACACACCTCCAAGAACTCCAGAGACAAAAAAGGGACAAGTAGAAATTAGGGCTGAAGTTCATGCAGAAGAAAATCAAGGGTTCGAAGTGCATGAACAGGATCAGATAGAGATAGACAAATGTGTTCAGGAAACAGAATTTGAAACAAACGAAAGTCACAATCAGCTTACACCTGAACAAGGCCAGCTTAGTAACCAGGCAGAAGAGACTGAAATAAGACCTGGAATTAGTCAGACAGGAAGGGAAGAAGATAATGTTGAAACAAATGTGCCACAACAAAATGAAAATAAACGACCATTAGAAGAAAGTAAAACCACAGTGCCAGTTAAAAGACTCAAAAAGAAGAAGAGTGAACCAAGATTTATAAAAAGACTGAGACTGAGATTGAAAACTGTAGAGGAAAAGCTAGAAGACAGGAAAAGGGCCTCCAGTGAAGAAGAGGAAGATGGAGCCAAGCCTAAAAGAAGAAGTAGCAGAATAAAAAGACAAAACGAAAAGTATCGGAGTCCCGAATGGACTTACCTAGTGCTAGAGGAATTTGAAGACTTCAAGATAAGTGATGAGAGTGATGAAGAACTGATTACTGACCAAGTTTCCGAAGAAGAAGACCCAACCTGAAAAGTTTCCCTGCGTAAGCCACCTGTGTAAAGTTATAAAGAAGGGTTGGAAAACTTCTTTTGAGCCACAATGTCTGATTCTAATGTGAATGGAAGACCTAGACAGAATTGTTGCAAAACATGCTGTAAAATATGTTTGTGTAGTGTAGCAATAGTATTGATATTATGGTTAGGAATAACAATTACAATACCGTTCATGATAAGTAAAGACTCTAACCTGTATCCTACTAAACTAGTAACAAAAGACTCAGAAGTTTTGCCGACAGAAGAGACACCACGAAGTGTAGAAAGACGTGAGAAAACATTTAGTCTTGGACAGACAAAAATGGACGTAGATGCATCAGATGAGGGAGGACTACATTATCACAGAATCAAAAACAGAACACATTTAAATGTATTTTCAAACCTTTTAGTACACTATGTAGAAGCCATGGAAATAGAAGACTGCTATGTCTGTATGAAGCTACCCACTTCTGTAGCTGAAGGTGTGACCTATCACCATTTACCCCTAACCTATGGAATTTCCTGTAGTATTTTAGCTAGCTTATTTTATAGAGGAACATTACAGTATTATTATTCTAACTCTGACGTAATATTTTCTGAACTTCCTATACGTGGAAATCTGAATATTGTACATACCAAGAGTGATGTGACACGTTATATGGGAGAATACTTTCTGACAATAGGTACTATAGATTTAGGTGAAGCACACAGAGATAACTTGACCTGTTCATTACATGAACAAGAGAAAATGTTTCTAAATATGGCAGAGTAAAGAAGGGAAACTTTCCAAAGAAAGGCCAATGATAAAAGACAGAAAACTACTAAATGGGCAGAAAACATGGAAAGCACCTCAAATGGTGAAGCAAACCCTGCACTGTTACTAGATTTCGAAAGAAAAGGGAAACTTTGTCTTCATAGAGAAAAGACTAGTTATTATAATAATATATTCATTGGTTCCAGTGAATGCGAACACAATTACAAGGTAATTGGAGGTTGGGGTTTCAAAAATGGGTCAGAACCTGTGTTTCCCGGAATTTATTATATATGTGGAAACAAGGCTTATTTCAAATTGCCGGATCACTGGTATGGAAGCTGCTATTTTGGAATTGTCTTCCCGAAAATATACCATGTGAATGACGCCGCTGGAAGCAATGAAAATACTAATGGTTTAGTGCGTAGTAGAAGAGAAAGTGTAGGAGAAATTTTAGGTGATATATTTAGTGCATAGATACCTGGAGTGGGAGTGGTTCTGAATACACACATAATTTGCAAATTGTCTACAGTGGTGGATCGGTTATCAACTGACACTGCTGCTGGTTTCCTACTGGTCAATACTGAAATGGTTGTGATCAGATCAATGGTTTTACAAAATAGACTTGCTCTTGATACCTTATTGGCAAAAGAGGGCGGAGTCTGTAGAATGAGTCATACAGCAGTGGAACCCAGCCAGCTGGCTGCCGAAGCTAAGATGCTCATGGGAACCTGAACTGTGCCCCCGCGAGAAGACTCAAAACTCATACCTGCATTTGTTACATTGTAGTGTTGTAATGTGTGTGCTATTGTTTTCTGAATTTCTATGCCATGGGACCTGGAATGTAAGGGGTGGGTTCGAAAATTGAATATTTAGTATGGGAAAGTTAAAATTATAGGTGGTGTCATGACCTAACCACCTCTCTTGTCCAATCCGAAGTTGGGGATCCTTTCACTTGCAACATTGGTGGGTGGTACACTGACCCGAAAACAGTATAACTAGCCTAGGTTTAGCTAGAGAATTTGTCCGACTTGTCCGAATAGCTGACCTGTCACTGACCCTACGAACTCTATAGATAATTGATACAGAGAGCTGCGGAGCACTCTGTCCGTAATTTCCACAAACTCAGTCTGGGGTGGAGAAACCTTAAGTGCTGGCGAAGCACTTTGCTGGGAGATTCGAGAACCCAATCGGGGTTATTGGCAGATTCCTTGCAGAGAGGGAGTAGCGCAGGCGTTGCATCCGAAGTATGGGTGTGGGTCGTACCCTTTGGTGAGCCCAGTCCTGATCCAAATCCTGGGGTGATCCTGTCCTGACTGTCCATGAGCTGTACCTGCTCGCCTACTGGCATCCTAAGTCCTTGAGGGTCCCTTCCCGCCTTTCCCAACTGACCCGTGGCCAAGGTTAGTCTCCATTCTGTCCTAGGTAAATATAATCTCTGTGTGGGTGTTTGTATATCTAAATCTTTTCTCTCCCCCGTCTTAAATAAAGCAAACTTGCCTACGTAAATTTACTCTGACATTTAACTCTCATGTAAAGTAGTTTTCTAGCATGTTCCATATCTTTTCCCTACCTTTAGTCAAACACTGAATTGTTTACATATCTAGTATGTTCCACTCTTACCCTACCTATAGAAAATAAGTACATCTTTGAAAGTATCGTTTTCTTCTAAATCGATTAGTATATTCGAAAATCAGCATTGCTTAGTATGTTCCCTTTTCCTTACCCACCTTTAGTAATGTCGTGAAAGTCTGTCAGACAAAATTTGCGTGTTCCTTATTTTCCCATTTCCTTTATTTTCGAGTTATAGATGATTCTTACTTTGATTCATAGTTTTACTATATTCTTGATTTTAGTTATAGATGTTTTGATCTGTGTGAATTTCATTCTCATGGCATATGAAGAAAATGATGACTAGATAAAGCTTTGAAAACTTCTTGTGTTTGTGGTTATAACATGGTATACACATTTTGCAAATTGTATATGGTATTTTGTTTAGTGTTATCTTCCTACCCCTGCTAGCTCCTAATCTATCGTGATCATAAGTACCTGTGACAAGGATTTGGTAAGTCAGGTACACGGAAATAAATAGAAAAGAACAAGGATTGCTGATAGCGGTGTGTAGGTTACCTGATTTATGAAATATATTGTTAAACAATGTTATGGGCCCAGGTGTGCATATTTGGTAAATAAGAGTCGGGTGACCTGCGCGCTCTATCAGCTATAGAAACAAAGTTCATAGTCAGAAAACAAAAGCAACAACAGAAAATGAAGGGTAGAATTTGTAGTTCAGCAAGTATTGTCAGCAAGGCAACCCTGCTCATGGGAGAAACCTAAGCTGGCAGATGAAAGTGCAAGGCAAAGTATGGGAACTACAAATATGAGTATATCAGCGCAGGGTTAGTGAGCGTGAGAAAAGGATCAGCAGGTAGCTAAAAAGAACACAATATTCTTTAAATACTGTTTTGGTAGGAAAGGGCAGTTTGATCAATGCAGCCTTCGGTATGGCTAAAGGGTCATTGCGTCAATCCCGGCTGATGCACTAGGGAAAAACAATGTTAATTTATAGTGGTATTGGGCCCCATGCTACGGCAGTAAGCACTGTGAATATATGTAATTGGTTTAGAAATGTATTACTGACTAAACTTTAGAAAGTGTATGGGTTACACACAGTATGAGATAGGCTGCAGCAGAATGTGCAAAAAAAGTGTATTTGAGAGAATTTTGTTTCTGCGTATCATTTGCAAAGGTGCGTATCTGGTTCTACCCACCCTACCCTATTTAACCCTGAATGTACCAGCATGCACGTGGCCCTAGGGGCACTCCCCAGACTTTACTTTTTCACCCAAGTACCCACGTAATAGAGGGATTAGGTGTGCCTGAATGGGCCATATGCTGGCGGGATGGGGACAGAGCTAAGAACACCCTCACTTGCAACTGAATAGGCTGTGCTTTGCCTTCACACAGAAGGCTTATCACCTATGCATTGTCACTGCACCCATCTTGGCACCAGGGCAGGGGAATCAGGAAATGTCATGTACTTCAAAGAAGAAACCTTTCAAAACTTCCCCCCTCTTCAAAGGAGGCATGGGGTGTAAAAATGTGGCCCTCAGACCCACTCTTCAAATCACTCCTGGACCTTCAGAGAGACTCTCAGAGGACGGCCTGCAGCTGTGACCTGTTGTGCAATCTGTAAGACTGCTTTGCTGTACCTGGAAGGACTACGTTGCTGCCTGGAGCCTGCCCTAAACCCTCAGAGGCCAGGCCTGCTGTTTGAGCCCTGCATCTTCACCTGAACTCACGACTACCAGAGGCACTCCAAGGGCTAGTTTGCAGGCCTCTGGTGAGAGCCACCAGAACACAAAAGTCTCCCACCATCTTGAACCCACATCTTGACCCAGCCTGAGTGACTCATGTACACCCAAGTGGTGTCCTACCAGTCTTGGACACTTGGGAGTGGTGCTAAAGGTGCCCAGATAGCCAAACTTCCAACCTGAAGACTTGGAATTTTATTTTGGCTAAAAACTGTGGGGAGACTGGGAACAACCTGCGGGCCTACCCCCCAAAGGTGCATCACCAGTCGGCCTCACTTAAAAGCTGCTCCTGACAAATTCTTCTCCACAGCAGAAAATCTGGTTCTTTCATCAAATGCTATCCGAGCCCCTGGAACTGTCTTCCGTTAAAGCCTCCTGCCTTGTCCCACTTGAGATTTTCAACTTCCATAAAAAAGAAGAAATCCGAACCTAGAAATCTTCACTGCAGCTTTGACTCGAAGCTCCAAGATGACGATGCTCCCACCTCGTACACCGCCTGCAGCCTGGCCTCGCTGAACTTTACCTTCTCAGAATATTTTTCTCATAATTCCTTCTAAATCCGAATGTAAGCGCTGAACGGGCCCAATCGACTTCTTGTATCTGACCCGAGCTCCATCGTGGTCGAGCATATTTTTCAACTTTGACCCAGTCTCGAGTGACTAGGTGTAAGGAATTGTCGCTTTGATCTTTTAGGGACCAGTTTTTACTAAAAAATTTAAAACTTAAAAACTCTGGATCTACTGATTGGATTTCTGTTGTTATGGTGTTAAATAATTAATTAAACATTACTCTATTTTGAATAGATGTGGGATTTTTCTTGTGTTGTGTTCACTTTGTTACTGTTTGTGTGCTGCATAAATACTTTGCACATTGTCTCTAAGTTAAGTTTGACTGCTTTTTGTGCAAAGCTACCCAGGGTTTACCACAGGTTAATTTTGTGACGTTTTTTGGTTCACCCTACCAGGGATTGTGGCTGCTATTTGATCAGGCCTCACACCCCAGTCAGCCTCGAGCCCAATTTCTCACACTAATAAATCGCTACATTGGTCTCTCACCTGTGAGAGGTCATCATTAGTGAAGACGAAGAAGAAGGGGTAATGTGTTGTTTTGCAATTTAAAGGCTGATGGAGTAGAATTGTGAGTCATGGCATATTCAGGATCCCCTTACAGGTATTAGGAGAGAAACATTTTTGGGAGTTCCAAGGGGATAAACTGCGGAAATGTAATAATTTTGCTTATGGAAAGAAAACGGCTGTTTAAGCCCAGATTGAAGTTTGGGGATATATTGCTGATGGGAGAAGTATTTATCTGGAGAAATTCTGTGGCTTGTGAACTAGAGAAGTAGATAGTATCAAGTAGGTAGAAAGACTCCCAGAGGAGTTCTGTGAGAGATTATGGAAACTCAAAGTTTTTTTGCCATGGGTTAATGATGAAAAAGAATGGAAAAAGGAGAAGTGGGGGGGTCTATAGGGGTTAGTTTACCGACCCCGACATCTCATAACCCAACCTATTTCAAACAAAAATAACAAGAGGTGTCTGTTCACATAAATGTGTGCTGTTCTGCAACTAAAGACACAGAGGGATCATGAGACAACAACATGAAATTACACTAGGCAGAAAAACTCCCATCAGCCCACCATTATGGCGGAATATCATCACGTGGGATACGGATGGTGGATCCAAATCTCGCCCAACCCATCTAATGATGGTGCAGAGATGGATTCCCGAGATAGACCTCTAGCCACAGTGTATTTCAAGTGGTGCTGATGATGTGCAGTGCTGCGAAAAAGTGAGTGATAAGGTATAAAATTGACTACTAGAGCAGAAAATATGTTTAATAGGCACTGTTCTAGTGTCAAGATTAAAATAACGCCTGATAGTCTGAAAGCATGACTATATAATGGCGCAGTGCAGTGGGGTCGACATGTTTCAGCTGTATGGAATCAACTATCCAGCTTTCTTCAGGACCGAGATCTAATAGCGACTGCAAAGTGAATATTAATTTGAAAAATAATAATAGTAATACTGTGCAATAATCAATCAAAATACTCCTACCAGGAACTTGGATCCCCAATGTAAACTGGTGGAAAATATATTATTCCTCCTTTCCTACAAGAGAGGAAAATAGTGCACAGAATATGCGATATCATAAATTTGTCTACAATGATCCCAGAGTGACAAAGAAAACAAGACAGACAACACATAAATAACGAAGAGAAAGTCTCATCGTTCCACAGAAGGCAACAGTCCTCCAGGCTTAAATGACAATATTCACAATAATGTAGTATCTTACTCACCCAGCATTATGTGGGAAGTCACCTCACCTCACCGGGCACCCGCTCGGGAAAAAATGAGGCCCCGCTCTGTTAAAATGGAAAATAGCGGAGTAATTTGAGAACCACCGTCAAAAAATATTTTGCGGTGTATAGCTAAGTTGCTCCCTCATTTCCAAGCAATTTAACTTAACCCAGTTGTTTTACAATTCGACAATCCCTCACCAAACCGGATGACCAAGACTCAACGGGCTCAGAAAAGGTGATTGAACAAAAAGCCATTCAGCAAAAGTTGTTGCAGTCAGAGTTAGTTTGCTAGACATAGCTTAATACCGAATCCTGGTAAACTAGATGGTACAAAGTTCGTAAGTATATTAGCTGACCAAATGCAGGGTCTATCAGAAGTCTGCAGGAGCCTACCTGTCACCGGCTTCCGAGTGGGAGTGGAGGTACCGGAAGGCGAGTCCGCACACCTTTTTATACTATCAATAATTGGATAATTGCTTTAACAAGCGCGCTAATGAGGTAAGGAGATATCTGCGATGAAGTTTATTGCGGTCAAGTAGTGGTGTAGCCGCTCCACCAGCGTGTGCGCAGCAGAGTGTTAGACTGACTATCAGAGCAAGTGCATTAGAACGGTCAGAGTGCAACCGTGTGTTGCGGTAGATTAGAGTATAAGGCAGTACCTCTGTGTAGTTGTCAAACGGGGGCACAGTCGAACCCTGATCTCCGGGCTACGGAACGGGTCATATTGCCGATTTCAAAGGCAAATAAAACTGCTAGTTCACCTACCAGAGCGCCACAGAGCACAACCTATCGATTGGCGGGTCTGCAAGATGAAACCAGATGTTATATAAAAGTTACTTTCACATAAAAAACGGAAGATGTTAATGTAATCTCGGATATCAGTACCCTAAGATATATAGCGCCCCACAGACTACACATGACCTGTGTGTGTAAACGCCGTCACGTAATCCTTTGTTTTTATTCATATGGAGGCAGAAGTAAAGTAAACATATGTGTGTGTATACAGAACATGATCATAGTGATGTCCAGAGTATGTCGTCGTTTAGTCCCTTACTGTCACTTTTAAGTGAGAAAATCCATTTCTGTTCCTTAATAAATAGGAACCTGGATACGTCACTGATGTGGGGTGGGATAGCCGGCTGTTCTAAGATCACCCACCTTATATCATCTGCAGTGTGTTTATGGGTCAGGAAATGATGTTTATGACACCGGATCATGCTCTTGTGCTTCCCGATCCTCAATTTTATGTTGCGGGTAGTGTATCCAATATATCGTAATGAACAAGGGCAAGTAATCATGAATATGACTCTCTCAGTATTACAATTAGTATGTTTTTTGAGGAGCCACATTTTGCCCGTTCCTAAATCGACCTTGTCAGTTTCGAACATTTGGGGCAGGCACTACATGAGCCACATGGGTAACGGCCCTGGACGGGGGGAAGGTCCCAAAGTGTGGTAGGCCTGTCCCTTTCTTGTGCTCTAGGTCTTGTATGGACCAGGCTGTCACGCAGACTAGGTGCTCTTTTGAAAGAGAACAGAGGGAATGGAATGTTCAATATGCACCAATGTTTAGGTATTGTTTTCTGGACTTTGTTTGAAAGAACACTGAATCTACTCACAAATGTAAGTCTGTCCAATGGTGGTTTTTGAGGTCGCCTTTCCAAGAGTGCCTCCCGGTTGTTATTGGAGGCACGTTTCCACGCTTTTCTGACTAGATATTTGGGATATTGATGTTCCTGTAATTTGTGGGAAAGTTTGGTTGCATGTTTATCAAACAATTCCTTAGAAGAACAGTTTCTTCTAAGTCAGAGAAACTGACCTACGGGTAGATTTGCCCGTAGTGCACGTGGATGATGACTATTAAAAACGAGAAGGGAGTTCCTC
This sequence comes from Lissotriton vulgaris, assembly GCF_964263255.1. Lineage (NCBI taxonomy): Eukaryota > Metazoa > Chordata > Amphibia > Caudata > Salamandridae > Lissotriton > Lissotriton vulgaris. The sequence goes on along the minus strand of NC_141695.1, from coordinate 185,501,754 downwards.
GCCATGGGTTTGGTGTAGAGCTCACATTGTAGTCTCCCTGCTTCTGGAAAGATTGACACATCCAGGAAAGGGAGTCTCTCATGGCTGAAATCAACTGTAAACTTAAGGTATTGGTTTTGATCATTAAGCCATTGATGAAATAATTGAATCTCTGCAGGGGAGCCTCGCCAAACCACCAGGATATCGTCAATATATCTCTTCCATAGCACCACTTGATGGAGATATGGGTTGCTATGGTTGAGGACGTGATCCTGTTCAAATTGGTGGACATAAAGATTGGCGAGGCTCGGGGCAAAAATACTCCCCATAGAAGTTCCAGAGATTTGGAGGAAGAACTGGTCTTCAAATTTGAAAAAGTTCTCCATCATGGCTAACTTGGTACATTCCAGAATGAAATTGACAGGAGTTATACTGTCCAAATCTCGCAGGGACAAAAGTTGTCTAATGGTCTCTAGGGTTTCTTCCTGCGGTATACAGGTGTAAAGAGACTCTACGTCGAAACTGACCAATAGGTCTGTTTCGACGTTGAACTCTATGTCTGGTAAAAGTCTAAGGACATCTGCTGTGTCCTGTAAGTAAGTAGGCATTTCTTTCACAAGAGGTCTGAGAAAGAAGTCTACGAATGTAGGGAGAGGCTCCAACAGGGATCCAATCCCTGAAATGATGGGACGTCCTGGTGGTGGTCTAGTGGCTTTGTGTATTTTTGGGAGGCAGTAGAAGCCAGGTGTGACCGGATTGTGTGTCACCAGAAATCTGTTCTCCTGAGGTGTTATCCAACCTTCTGTGCTCCCCTCATCTACTAAGGTCCTAATTTCTGTGAGCAGTCGTGATGTCGGATCTTCGGACAGTTGACAATAAAATTGAGTGTTATTAAGTTGTCTCAAACACTCTTGACGGTACTGAACCATGTCTAGTACGACCGTGGCCCCTCCTTTGTCCGCTGGTTTGATTATTATAGACAGATCTATTGACAGACTGATGAGAGCATTCCTTTGTCTGGTTGGGAGGTTATGGAAGCTTTGAAAATCCGCATCATGTAGCCCCATAATGTCATGTGTGACCGCTTGTTCGAAGGTAGTCACCTGTGATGAAACTTGGTGATTAAGGGAGGTAAATGTCGATTTGGGGCGTAGCCCTGTGTTGGTGAGGTTCTCATCTGTTATTCTGTCGTGATCAGCTTTGTTCTTAAAGAAAAAATGAAGGCGTACCTTTCTGAAAAAAAATTCGAGTTCTATTCTCATCTGGAACGGATCGCCTTTATTTGTGGGAACAAAGCCAAGTCCTTTTTCTAGGACAGCCTGCTCAGTTACTGTCAAAATGCGTGAGCTTAAATTGATAGTTAAGTTCCGCTCGCTTCCGTGCTAGTGCTCTGTTGTGCTGCCCTCCTGCTCCGCGTGTTGGGGAACGAGAGATCTGTCTCCCACTGGACAGTTTGTTGTCCTCTTCTTTTTCCGCGGTTGTGTCCAGAGAAAAGGGACAGGCCTACCACACTTTGGGACCTTTCCCCCATCCAGGGCCATTACCCATGTGGCTCATGTAGTGCCTGTCCCCAAACGTTCAAAACTGACAAGGTCGATTTAGGTACGGGCAAAATATGGCTCCTCAAAAAACATACTAATTGTAATACTGAGAGAGTCATATACATGATTACTTGCCCTTGTTCCTTACGATATATTGGATACACCACCCGCAAAATAAAATTGAGGATCGGGGAGCACAAGAGCAGGATCCGGTGTCATAAACAATCCACTAGACTGACCGATCATTTCCCGACCCATAAACACACTGCAGATGATATAAGGTGGGTGATCTTAGAACAGCCGGTTATCCCACCCCACATCAGTGACGTATCCAGGTTCCTATTTATTAAGGAACAGAAATGGATTTTCTCACTTAAATGTGACAATAAGGGACTAAACGACGACATACCCTGGACATCACTATGATCATGTTCTGTATAAACACACATATGTTTACTTTACTTCTGCCTCCATATGAATAACAACAAAGGATTACGTGACGGCGTTTACACACACAGGTCACGTGTAGTCTGTGGGGCGGTATATATCTTAGGGTACTGATATCCGAGATTACATTAACATCTTCCGTTTTTTATGTGAAGGTAACTTTTATATAACATCTGGTTTCATCTTGCAGACCCGCCAATCGATTGGTTGTGCTCTGTGGCGCTCCGGTAGGTAAACTAACAGTTTTATTTGCCTTTGAAATCGGCAATATGACCCATTCCCTAGCCCGGAGATCAGGGTTCGACTCTGCCCCCGTTTGACAACTACACAGAGGCACTGCCTTATACTCTAATCTACCTCAACACGCGGTTTCACTCTGACTGTTCTAATGCGCTTGCGCTGATATTCAGTCTTACACTCTGCTGCGCACGCGCTGGTGGAGCAATACTCTGCGCATGCGCCAGATGATTAGCGGCTACACCACTACTTGACCGCAATGAACATCAGCGCAGATATCTCTTTGCCTTATTAGCGCGCTTGTTAAGGCAATTATCCAATTATTGATAGTATAAAAAGGCGCACGGACTCGCCTTCCGGTACCTCCACTCCCACTCGGAAGCCGGTGAGAGGTACCGACGGACAGGTAGGCTCCTGCAGACTTCTGATAGACCCTGCATTTGGTCAGCTAGTATACTTACGAACTTTGTACCATCTAGTTTACCAGGATTCAGTATTAAGCTATGTCTAGCAAACTAACTCTGACTGCAACAATTTTTGCTGAATGGCTTTTTGTTCAATCACCCTTTCTGAGCCCGTTGAGTCTTGGTCATCCGGTTTGGTGAGGGATTGTCGAATTGTAAAACAACTGGGTTAAGTTAAATTGCTTGGAAATGAGGGAGCAACCTAGCTATACACCACAAAAAATTGTTGACGGTGGTTCTCAAATTACTCCTCTATTTTCCATTTTAACAGAGCGGGGCCTCATTTTTTCCCGAGCGGGTGCCTGGTGAGGTGAGGTGACTTCCCACATAATGCTGGGTGAGTAAGATACTACATTATTGTGAATATTGTCATTTAAGCCAGGAGGACTGTTGCCTTCTGTGGAACGATGAGACTTTCTCTTTGTTATTTATGTGTTGCCTGTCTTGTTTTCTTTGTCACTCTGGGATCATTGTAGAAAAATTTATGATATCACATAGTCTGTGCACTATTTTCCTCTCTTGTAGGAAAGGACGATTAATATATTTTCCACCAGTTTACATGGGGGATCCAAGTTCCTGGTAGGAGTATTTTGATTGATTATTGCACAGTATTACTATTATTATTTTTCAAATTAATATTCACTTTGCAGTCGCTATTAGATCTCGGTCCTGAAGAAAGCTGGATAGTTGATTCCATACAGCTGAAACATGTCGACCCCACTGCACTGCGCCAAAATATAGTCATGCTTTCAGACTTTCAGTCGTTATTTTAATCTTGACACTAGAACAGAGCCTATTAAACATATTTTCTGCTCTAGTAGTCAATTTTATACCTTATCACTCACTTTTTCACAGCACTGCACATCATCATCACCACTTGAAATACACTGTGGCTAGAGGTCTATCTCGGGAATCCATCTCTGCACCATCATTAGATGGGTTGGGCGAGATTTGGATCCACCATCCGTATCCCACGTGATGATATTCTGCCACAATGGTGGGCTGATGGGAGTTTTTCTGCCTAGTGTAATTTCATGTTGTTGTCTCATGATCCCTCTGTGTCTTTAGTTGCAGAACAGCACACATTTATGTGACCAGACATCTCTTGTTATTTTTGGATGAAAAAGAATGCCCAGGTTTGTGTAATCAAACATCATACAATTCCACGGCATGGCTGAAGAACAAAGTCAGAAAACAAATAACATTTTTGCAAATTCGACGTTTGGAGTGGTTGGCGTCCACAGTTTTGGCGAACAAGTCTAATAGCTCATAATGAATGTGTGATCCTGATTCTGGTTCCCCAGAATCACTGTGCAATTTATGGCCCGCATAAATAATCACAGCCTTAAGAAGAGTCTTGATCAGATGCAATACCTATTCCGTGTTTTAAGGAATAAATAACAGTTGGATTTGGGGGTTTACTGGACCAAATACTACATGATACAGTAAATATGGTACACCTTTCCCCATTTAAATTTTGACAAGCTTGACCTGTCAAAAATTAACGAGGGTCGATTACTTGGTACATTAATCAAAATTCCGACATTTGACCAGTGTTTGGAAAATGCCAACCCACTGGTAATCAGGGCCTATGTAGGGAATATAGCGGTACAAAAGGGGGTGGTGATGGACGGAGCATCTGAACCAATCAAACACTCACACCAAGCAAACATTTCTGGGTTTAATCCATCACGTTTTTAGCCCACTCTGCCACCCCATTTCGGACATGGCCATATGCAAATCAGTCTGACCCTGTGCCTCATGGGAACAGTCCAGCCCGAACTGCCAAGCCATGCCTTCCCTGGACCGGAAACAAGCTTCCTAGGACCGGTTTCTGGCATTTCAGCCATCTTCAGCCAGGCTTGCTTGAATCCAGTGGCAAAGTGAGCAAGAGACTCATGTCTGAGCATACCCTGCCAATTTATGGCGAACAAAGCGGTACAAGAGGGGGTGATGATGGACAGAGCATCTGAACCAATCAAACACTCACACCCAGTCAACAGATCTGGGTTTACTCCATCACCGTTCTTTAGCCCACTCTGCCACCCCAGTTCAGACATGGCCATAAGCAAATCAGTCTGACCCTGGGCCTCATGGAAACAGTCCAGCCCGAACTGCCAAGCCATGCCTTCCCTGGACCGGAAACAAGCTTCCTAGGACCGGTTTCTGGCATTTCAGCCGTCTTTAGCCAGGCTTGCTTGAATCCAGTGGCAAAGTGAGCAAGAGACTCACGTCTGGGCATACCCTGCCAACTTATGGCGAACAAAGCAGTACAAAAGGGGGTGGTGATGGACGGAGGATCTGAACCAATCAAACACTCACACCCAGTCAACAGATCTGGGTTTAATCCATCACCGTTCTTTAGCCCACTCTGCCACTGTTCCCATGAGGCACAGGGTCAGACTGATTTGCACTTGGCCATGTCTGAACTGGGGTGGCAGAGTGGGATAAAGAATGGTGATGGATTAAGCCCAGATTTTTTGACTGGGTGTGAGTGTTTGATTGGTTCAGATGCCCCGTCCATCACCACCCCCTTTTGTACCGGTCTGTTTGCCATAAGTTGTCAGGGTATGCTCAGACGTGAGTCCCTTTCTCACTTTGCCACTGGATTCAAGCAAGCCTGGCTGATGACGGCTAAAATGCCAGAAACCGATCCTAGGATGCTTGTTTCCTGTCCAGGGAAGGCATGTCTTGGCAGTTCGGGCTGGACTGTTCCATGAGGCACAGGGTCAGACTAATTTGCATAAGGTCATGTCTTAACTTGGGTGGCAGAGTGGGCTGAAAGAACGGTGATGGATTAAACCCAGATCTTTTAACTAGATATGAGTGTTTGATTGGTTCAGATGCTCCAATCCATCACCACCCCCTTTTGTACCGCTATGTAGGGAATAAAGCAGATTAATGCAAGTAAAGAAAATATGTGGTCTGGGTGCAGTGTCTTTGCACAAAAAAGGCCATGATTATTTGTATTCACATGAAGAGCGGTGAGAGGTGCTGTAGCTAGCTGTTTGATATTTAAACATGAGAATTTTTTGTGGTAATGTTAAGAGTACCATTTCAGATAATACGTGTAAGGAAATGAGTTTACATTGCAGAGGATTCAGATATTTGTGACACATATATTTAGTACCCAGGGTATAGGTAATGCGCCACTAATAGAAGCCACAGGTTGATACGGATTTCAGTTTACTGGTCTAAATTGGACTATGTCCTTTGTGTGAAGAATGCAACCTCAGACTAAGAACCCTGCTTGGCAGTTTCTGATGTTTCTGGTTTTGATTTGCATATTGTTGTGAGCACTGATGAATGTGTCTTCTGCATATTGAAGGATAATACTAGCAAATGTGGAGACGATGAAAACAGGGTCTTAGGTAGTTCAAAATTGTGAATTACACTGCACTGAAGAACAAACACCTTACTAAGGATGGCTTAGTGTAGAATAGAATAGAATTACATTAAATGAAAAGAGCTTATAAAGCACACTATACCCGGAGGTGTCAAAGCACTGGCGCACAACATTCTGAAAATGCCCCAAGAGATACTAAGAGGACAAAGTGGAGTACACCCATGTTTTCAGTTTTTTTTATAAACAGTCAGTGATCCTGTTTCAGCAATGTGAACAGGTAAGGCATTCTGTAATTTAGCAAAAGGCACCAAAATGGAAAAATCTCCCATCTGGTCTTCTAAAATCTGTGAATTATCGTCTTACAGAAGAAAGATCGGAGAGTCCATCCAGGCATGTACAAGCAAAAGATTTATTAAGTTGGTTTGGTTCTTTCTGATGCGGGGCAAGAAAAAACATTCAGAGAGCCTTGAAGGTGATCCTCTTTCTGACTGTGAGCCAATGGATGGAGGGGATCCCATCTCTGATGGAGAGGTATTTGGGGAGCCACATTCTGAATGTGGCTCCCCAAATACCTCTTATTGAGGCTCGAAGCCTTGATGTTGAGATGCAATGAGTTACAATAGACCAGTAGCGAGGTGACACAAGCAAAACTGATATTGTCATAGTTCCAAGGGGATGTATGGGAAGAAGTTGGTCAGGATCAATGATGAGAAAACAGGTGGTCATGGTCTGGCTGACTTGAGTCCCAAAGCTCAAGGTGTCATAGAAAATTACACATAAGTTGCTAGCTGACTTGACCAGAGTGGGAAGGGATCCGCAGTTCTCCCGCCACCAGATATTGGACCAGATGGATTCCTGAATGCCTAACACCAAAACCTCATTCTTGTCAGCATTGAACTTTAAGGCATTGTCCTTCATCTATATATTGATGCTGGACATCCAGAGATTGAACTTCTCCGCGACCGATGTCAAGTCGTTGGAGATAGACACGATGATCTGGGTGTCATCTGCAAACAACAATACATTGAAACCAAAGGAGTGCACCAATTCCACCAGTGGAGCCACATACATGTTAAAAAGGGTTGGGTTCAGGGACGAGCCCTCGGCCATGCACCCCAAAGTGAATACTGAATTTTTCCACCCTGAAACCCCCACAGCTGACAATTTATACTCTGTTGGTCAGAAAAGAATGGAGGACCGTCATGGCGGTTCCGCAGACAAAGACTTGCTGCAGACGTTGGACCATCCATGACGGCGAGATGGTGTCAAATGCTGCAGACAAATCAGGCATCACCAAAATGGCCAACCCACCCTGCTCCACCTGATGATGGATGCTATCTGCAGCCACAATGAGAGCAGATTATGTACTGTGGCCACTTCTGAAGCCATACTGCGAGGGGTCTAGAATGTTATGTGTCAATTAATTTAATCAGTTCATGGTAGGAGGCATATAGGGCAGAGGTTCTTCAGATCTTCATGATTCGCATTGTGCTTTTTAGAAGTGTGGTTACGATTGCTTCTTTCTAGGGTGCCACAAATATTCCAGATTGTAGAGTGAGAGTGAAAGCATTCTGCAAAAAATAGGCGACCAGATCTGGGGCCAGTTGGAATATTGTGGTTGGACAGGGATCCGACAGAGAACCTCATTTTATGCTAAGCAGCAGGTCCTTTGTTTAGGGGGAAATCTAGAGAGCTGATTGGCCTGAGAATCCCAGGAAGCAGCTTTGGGCAAAGACTCGCTTTCCAGAGGTAGAATAAAGCCGGAATCAATATTCAAAATATTATCCTGGAAATGTCTTAAGATGACTATAGAGAGCTCTGGGAGGGGGAGTGGACAGTTCTTGCACTACTTTGAAATGCAGTTTAAAGGATTGTTGGCAGTCCTAATTTTCTCTGTGAAGGAAGATTTTAAAGATGGCTTGTTTGTAGCGCAATAAGAGGGCTTTATATTTCTCTTTTTCCTCTAAGCTTGAATTAGCCTTCCATTTCCTCCATTGTCTACTACAATCTTGCTATATGCCCTTGAGCTCTTCAGAGAACCAGGGTGCAGATGGTTTATGTCGGCTTACTGTTTTACCCTTAAGGGGGGTGGATAGTATCCAGAGCAGCACTGACCCATGCTTGGAAGCCTCCTGCATAATATACACGGGAGTCGCTGGGTCTGACTCTGGTAATGTTAAGAGCTTGTCCTAGACAGTAGTGATCTTTCTCATATTTCTACCATTTATTGGTATGGGGTATCCCAGGTTTGTATATGTGATTGCCTGATGGTCAGCCCAACTAAGGGGATGACCATGCTTAATAGACAGGTCATCGTGATTGGTAAATATAGCATCAAGGGCATGTCTGGCAGAGTGTGTGGGGAAGAGTACAGACTGGGTAACCAAAGTTGGACATCCGTGCAAGAATGGAGGCAGTGTTGTTACATGAGTCATTAAAATGAAAGTTAAAATCCCCCAAAATGATATAGTGATTGTGCACCATTAATCTACGCAGGGCTGGGCACCAGAGCTCTGCAAAAGTAGCCCATATACCCAGTGGACAGAATACTAGAAAACCCAACAAGGTGTTATTAGCAGAAATTTGAAGCTAAAATGGGCTGCCTTAGTGGAGTCCTCTGTACTAGGCTCTAAGGTACTTCAAAGCATGTTGTGTGCTTTAATGGCCTCTGTGGCCCTGGTGGTCGAGTCTGAAGACAGTATATCCTTAAGGGACAGCATGTACCAGATCAAGACTGAGTCCTCTCTAGCCCATGTAGTGAATACACAATTCAGGGACAGTGCGGGAATCACGTCTTCAGTTTCAGAAAGAGGGACAGGGTATTATGTTGCGTATCAGGGAAATGTGTTAATTGCCAGGGTGCAGAGCCTAAATATCACCGCAAAAATATCGTGGGACAGAAATAGCGCCACAAATAAATTGTGGTGAAGAAATATTGAGAACAAGAAAATATAGTTGACAACAATATAAACTGACAGGTAAGTAATATCGATTACATAAATATCTTTGTAATAAATATCATTTACAAAAATATAGGGGCCCATTATGATGTCGGGCGGATTGCCCCTGCCAGGCTGAAGTTTATTTTATTTTTATATAATTAAAAAAGTTCATAAATTACATTAAGATAATAGTTAATAAAATGTATTTAAGTAAATATAACTATTTGTACACTTTTTCGTGTATATATTTAATAAATTAAGTTTATCTATACTACTATAATAAAGTAGTAACTTTCAGGCTTTGAGGCGGGTAAACTCGCGAACCACAGCGCCAATCTACACACCCGATACACCGTTGAAATCGGCAGGGTGTGTAGATGGTTATAGGCTATATACATTAAAAAAAGAAACCTTATTTAAAAAATTTATAATTTTTTAAAAGTAGTCCGTCCTAAGTAGCGCCGGCCGCGACGTGCGTGGTCACGTCAGGAGCGGCGTCAGAGCGGCGTCCGAGGAGCGGTGGACTTGGCGCGGGGGAGGACTGGTGACATCAGGAACAGCGGACAGCGGCAGTACCAGCAGCGGAGAGGCGGACATGGCGCGGGGGAGGAGCGGCGGCGGACAGGCGGTGAGGAACAGAGCGGCGAGGACCGGACCGACGGCTGAGGTAAGGCTCGAGGACAATGTAGGGGCAGGCGGGTGTCAGGCAACGGTGAGGAGCAGAGCAATGTCAGGGCAGGCGGGGGTCAGGGCAGGCGGGGGTCGGGGCAGGTGAGGCAACGGTGAGGAGCAGAGCTGTAGGGGCAGGCGGGTGTCGGGCCAGGCGGGGGACGAGGCAGGCGAGCCAACGGTGAGGAGCAGAGCAATGTCGGGGCAGGCGGGGGTAGGGGGAAGCCTGAAAGCTCCCGGACAAGGTCGGGGCGGGCTGCTAGTTTTTTATAATTAGTTAAAATATATATATGTTTTTGTTACTAATATTAATAATTTATTTATTTTAAATTATGTTATTTTTTTAAGTCGATATTTTTTACATCTATATTTTTTACATCAATATTTTGGAGTCGATATTACTGTACTTTACCTGTTTAAGTATAGGGATTCGATATTTTTGTAATCGATATTTTTACATCGATATTTTTTCCATCTATATTTTTGTTATTGATATTTAAACATGGCACTGATTCGTACAGCTTCATAAGTATGCTCTCTCCCTACGGCCAAAAAGATGGCAGCTAGAAGAATGCAGAGTGCTGAAGTGAAATTTACAGTCGGGCAGTTCCTGACTCTATTGTTTTATAGGTTAAGCTTAGTCTAACAGGCACCATCAGGTCCCATGGGCTGGAGGTTCATAAGTTGGGTCTGGGAGTAGTGGCTTACCATGCTAGTGCTATATTGTGGTATGAATCTGGTAGCATCCCTGGCCTCTGGCAATGTCCAGGCGTGGATTGGTGGAGACATGCCTGGCTCTTCACAGCTCAGCGCTGATTAGTTACTCCCAATTCAGTTCCAATAGTGCTAAACTTAAAAAATGCAGTGATATACACAGTTCATAGCAATTTTTAAAAGACATTTTTCCAGTCGTCACTAGGGTTGGTGTCACCCAGTGCGGGTTAAGGTGTCACCCCCTCATGACTGGAGGGAAAGACAGGCAGAGGGGTGTGTAAGGGTACATGTGTGAGGGAAAGGGAGGAGTATCAAAATGATTTGACACTGCCTAATATTCCTACATTATTGTCGACACCGGAGTGCAATGGCAGATGGGGTCGTGGCGGGCGGGGGTGGAGGGGGTTGATATCATTTTTAAAAAACTTACCTTACAGCCTGGTCCCGCTCCGTGCCGCCTTAATGCTCCTGACCGGTCCTGGGCTGCCGTGTTTTTGCAAAGCAGGCTTCAAGCAGCCTCCCTCCCTCTCGTGCGCCAATCACAACGCTGCAATGGCAGAGTTGTGATTGGCTAGAACAGGGACACAACTACCTGCCCATAGGAAACTGACCATGCGCCGGCGCCGACTCGCCGCCCATAAGGTCACAGCGTGCAAAGAATAAAGCCTTTTGGAAACACACAGCCAGATTCATCAACACAAATTGCGATCGCAATAGCTGCGAAATAGCTATTGTGATCGCAATTCCGTGAATCGCAATTCATGAAATAAAACCTGACCAAATTGCGAATTTGCAAAGCATATTTTGCGACTTCACAAAGAAAATTGCAGAATCAAGGTGGAACCCCCTTTGCGAATCGGAAATTGCGAGTTCCAAATGCATGAAATATCGCAATTAGCAAAAAAAACTAAAAATCGCAATTTGCGAAGCGCAATTTAAGGAGAACCCAAACCAGGTGGTAACCATGAAGTTAAAAAAAAAAAAAAAGAAAATCCTAACTAGCCACAGGTGCGGGGATGACCAAACATACTTAAGGAGTCACAGTAGGAGCATGAGGACATTCACAATGCCAGGACTCTACATGGTGGTTAGGCGGCGAAGGTTCCAGGCTGCAGCAAGGAACAGACGCAGGATCCAGGAACAAATTTTCCGCCAGCGGATCACACTACTGGGCCAAACTGAGGAGGAAATCTACTCAAAGTACCGGCTGAATGGGACAATGATTACAAAGCTCATCTGGGACCTTGACCCCCTGATGCAGCACCCAACGAGAACCAATGCTGTGCCCACCCATGTCCAGGTATTGTGCAGCGTGCACCTCCTGGCCTCCGGAAGCTTCCAGGGGATAGTTGCCGTTGCAGGGGGGATCTCCCAGAGCACCATGTCCCGCTGCCTAAGGAGTTTCCTGGAGGCCATGGTGACCCGGCTACACCATTACATTAAATTCACAACCACCCAACAGGACTTTAATCAAACCAAGCTACAATTTTACAACATTGCGCAATTCCCCCATGTAATTGGATGCATTGGCTGTACCCACATCCACATCTTCACACCCGCAGAGACAGAATAAATGTACCGGAACCGCAAGTCCTACCACTCACTGAACATCCAGATGGTGTGCAACGCCAAGACAATCATCACTGACATAGTGGCACAATAGAGCACGCATGACTCCTTCATATTCCGGCACAGCGGCATGCACACACGACTGGCCAGGGGAGACTATGGCGAAGGACACCTTCTAGGTAAGTACACATGCCAACAAAGAGTACATCGAGACCATGTAGCTGCGCATGACAGGCACTCACCCTCTGCTCCTTTCATTCAGGTGACAGCACATACGGCCTCCGTGAGTACCTCCTCACCCCATACCTCAACCCTGCCACACCACAGCAACGGCGTTACAATGCTGCACACATTCGCACTGGAAATTGCATTGAGCGGACATTTGGGCTTTTAAAGAGCCGATTCCGCATTCCATACAAGACTGGTGGGGCCATCAAATACCAGCCTGAGGTCTGCTGCCGCATCGTGGCCGTGTGTGCAATACTCCACCTGTGGATATCTCTGGCAGTGAGTCGGAAGGGGACAACCGGCCACCTGCACATGTGCATCATGCACGCGGGGAGAATCCTGCTGAAGGACACAGGCGCCGCAACCAAATCACAATGAACTGTTTCTAGTGCACCCATTCCCCTCACACAACACTGCACTCATGCATGACAACTGTAATAATGACATGAGTCAGATTTACTTGTGACCATAAATTCTTATTGTCTTTTCACAATAATGGGTACTACAATTTTTGTAAATATTACATGCAAACTGTATTCCCTCATACAGCCCCATGATAGGGTAGAGGGCCTGCTTGTGTAATCAGCAAGGACCTGCTGGTAGAGTTCTCGCGACGTCCTGACAGCATTGGACCATCTGCATCTGCATCGCAAGGGAGCGGCGTGAAAGTTGGGAGGTGGCATTTCCTATTATGTGGTTAGACCTGGTATAGGCTGACAGGCGGGTCAGCAGCTGGCGGTGGCGGCGGCGGGTGATATCCTGCTGAAACACCAGGATCTGGCTGTTCTCACGGACAGCTGCAGTCATGACCAGTATGCTTTCTGTGAGCTGCCCCACATTTCGCGCCGTCATATTCAGCTGCAGATGGATGGCTAACAAGTGCAGTGCCTGCTTCTGGTGTACTGCAAGCATCCGGCGTTCTATGGCCAGCCCAGGATCCCAGACATGTACCCCCTGCCAGCGCGTGTTGAGACGTCCTGTTGCTCCCTCATCAGTCCACTGGACTGGGATCGCACAGTGGCTGTGCGCCATGTCTGCCTCCTTGGTGCTGGTGGTATGGCCTGTACCACTGGCATGGGTGTCACTTGGGGTGGTTGCTGGGCACCTATGGCTGCAGGGGTGGCCCTGCCCACATGGGGAAGTGGTGGTACTGCTGCTGCTGACTGAGATGGTCCGGGTCGTGGGGCAGGATGGCCCTCACCCTTGGTGTCCTCAGGGTTCTCCTCTATGTGTAGGGCCTCACTGTCGGTGCTGGGTTGTTCAGACGCACCTGTGATGTAAATGGGTGCATTATTAATTATATGTATCTTGCACATGGGATGTTGCTACATGCATGCAGGCTTGCATTCCCTGACTGGCTTTAGGAATAACTTTCACTTGACAGGTCTGGCTGTGTGGTGCTATCCGGGAATTGTGGTCACACACAAGTACCACAATGCAATAGGGCATTTCAGGTGTGCATGGCCTGTATACTGGGGTTATCAAATAGCTAGCTCTGGAGTCATGGGCATCGTTGGGGGACGGGTCGCAGTCGCATGGCACTTACCTTGGGATTGTTGGGTGGGTCGGGAGGAGTCCAGCCGGGTGATCCCCACGCAGGCTGCAGGATTTAGGGTGTCCTCCACAAGGTCTTCCAGTGGAGTGTTGGGTGCAACAGTGGGGTCTCCTCCTCCAGTGGCAAGTCGCTCCCCCAGCCTCTCAGCGATGCATTCTTTGGCACGCCCTCTGAGGTCGTACCACCTCTTTTTTAGTTCATCGATGGAGCGCTGGGTCACTCCGACTGAGTTCACCTTTGCGCAGATGCGCAGCCAGATGCGCCTCTTGTCCGCCTCTAGCACCCTCCGGGACTCCTTTCCAAAAAGGCGATCATGGTCCTTAGGGACTCCCTTAATGAGGTGCTCTAGTTCCTGCTCTGAGAATTTGATTTTCCTCTTTTTTCCTGGTGCAATGCTCCCGGCTGCTTCCTGGGACATTTTCAGTTGTTCTTTGTGTCCTGGTGTGGTGCTGCAGGTAGTCTGTTGTGGAACTCTGGCCAGTGCTGCTTCCACTTTCAGGCTCAGTGATCAGAATGAGGGAGGGAACTGCCTACTTCCTGGTTGATGTCATTATTGTGCTCAAAATGCGACTTCCCGTTTTTTGCGATCTCGCAATTAGCGATTTCGGTAATTGCTAGTTCGGAATTTCTACATGGAAAATGGCTGATTCTGCGATTTTCATGCGATTTTGCGAAAATCGCAATCGGCAATTGCGGCCGATTGCGATTCGCTTTTTTTAATCGCTTTTCCTGATGCATCCCATTCTGTGAATTCTAAATTGCGATTCGGTATTTTTCGCTATTTAGAATTCGCAGAATATGGGCTTGATGCATCTGAGGGACAGTTTGTATTTTTTACTCACTGTGTCTTTAAAATCTAGGAAGAGCATGCATCAGCAGCAGTCACTACCAATTTCCACACACAGATCAATATCGCTGATGGCTCTGTAGCTGGCAAGCTTCTTTCACGCGCATACCAAAGGGGTAAGAAAGGAATTGCTTTTAATGATTTCAAGGTTCAAAGTGTGTGCTTTTTAAAAAAGGAAAAAGAAACACACAAAGCGAGAGGGCACTATTTTCTACTGCGGTGCTACGAGCCCGGACAACGCAGGAGCAGTCTAGAGTTGACTGACAGCCTCCGGGCTCGTAGCTTCAGTGAGCCGCAGCCGCGTTGTTCCACTAACCACGATCACCTGGGGTGACACCAATCACCTGGTGCGTGATTGGTGTCACCCCAGGTGATGGTGTCACCCGGTGCGGTCCGCACCCCCCTCACACCCTAGTGATGCCACTGCATTTTTCAGTGAAGTGCAGGCATGCTTGTATCTGACCATCACCGTTTCTGCACTGCACAAATGATCTGGCATAGATAAGAGTTTGCTTAGGCATTTCTGTGTTCAGATTGCACTAGATGGCATGGGACAGAGAGGCAGATATTCATGAATGGCACATGAGAATGACGGGTACCATGAGACACGTTTTAGAGGATTTTAGGTGGCCAGCCCAGCACTCGCTTCAAAGGTAGGTCAAAAGCTTTGTGAAAAATTGCACAACTTACGTATGGAATCATACATTTCAACTCTCTGTACATGTCCAGTGCGCTGTTGCCTGGAACAAACTGCTGTAAGATTTGCTAGGTCCAATCAGCGTTTTTGGTGTTACAGACACATGTGCAGTAGTTAAGATTATTTTAAGTGTTTTGACATATGTCTACTAATAGTGTTATGTTACAAAGCACAGTTTTAGTTTCTATTGATTGCAATCAGTCGTGAAGTTGCAATGAGAAATCAGTAGTTACTGACAATGACGCAGATGGCAACTGAGGGGCTGTCGGAGGTCTTGGCATCCTCCAGTGGTCATTACACCAACACAACTTAAATCACCCTGGAACGGCATGCCCTAGTAAAAGAATTCAAAATGGTGAATTATGACTATTTGGTCAATGTTCAAAGGTCTTAAATGGAAAGTTCTTCCTCAGATTCTCTTTTTTGGGTCTGTCACACTATGCTATATTATGCCATAAGAGAAACATGATTGCGATTGGGATTGTAAATATTGTAAAACTGAGGAGAACATGATGGCTAGAGCAGGTAGATTTTCAGCAGTGAAACAAGTTATTGATATTGATGTTGTAGGACTGGATGATACGAATGTGTCCAATAACAGCAAAGTATCTGATGTGTAGATAATAGTTCATTAGAAGACTTATGTTGGGGAAGGAGCCTGGACACAACCTGGATGTTAACGGTATGCCTTCTGATAAAGATCATGGCTTGCCTGTGAGATATTTCAGATAAGAAACCAGTTCTAATCAATGTGCAAGTATTGTGTTTTTATCTAGGAACCTGAATCAATATTACTATTGTATGCCCTTGTACGGCTATAGTCAATAATATCCCTATAATGGCATAAGAATCAGATCCATATTTCAGTAAATCGCCCTTGCAGTCCAAGGCACGGAAAAAGCTACTTCCTTAGATTCCTAGAAAGCACAACAAGTTCTTTCAACACACCAAACCTCCAGCAACCTGGGAAATCCCCACTTGCTTTGTTTTGATTTGTAATAGAACTCCTGCGAGCACTGTAAGAACGGCCAGTTCTTAGTGACATCTTTATTGACGTATTATGTCCAAACCTTACGTCAAACTCTGCACCTTTCAGGTATAAATATACCAACGTTGCCTTAAGCAAACACACGGTGGTGGTTCTGGAGCAGAGCAGCTAATCTACTTGTCGAGAGCCCAGCAGACGCGGAGAACCCAGCAGACGCTGCCCCTCCTCTTTGACGCGCTGAGAAAGACGCTGTTTTTTCTCCTGCTGAGAAAATCCAGCTCTGGCGTTTCCATCCTACCCTTGCGGGTGACTGGGATATCGAGTCCTGAGAGAGAGATACCAGACCTCCTACATTCTATTCCCAAGGTACAGTGCTGACTAAACCCTTAGAGAGAATTCTTGAACCAGATTCTTGGCAAAACCAACTTAACTTAACCTGCTACTTACTTACTCCTTTCAACGTATTAGTCTTAGGTCAGGTACACCGGGGTAGGCGTATTTTAGAAGCACCAGTTGAGCACATTAGCCAATGTATATATGTATGTATATATTTTATCCAATTCAAAGTGTCTTATGGCTAAGAAACCATAACAATGCTTTTACAGTATTATTTCATAATACTCCTTTTACTGTACGTACTTTATTTTATATTAAGTATTGCAATTGTGGCAATTCATTTCTCTTGCATGAGAAGGAATACTGCTCAATAAATAATACCTTTTATTGAAAACGCCCGTCTCTCTATTCTCTGCACTCTGGTGAAACTAAGAATGCACATCTGACTAAGTGAAATAGCTGTCTATTGTTTTCACACGACTCTAGAGATTTACTCTTATTCTGAGGGAGCATAGTTGTCATGTTTATGCGGTTGTCGGAAGCTGAATCCCTTCTTGTCTGAGCCAGAGAAGCTGATCCCTTCCTATTCATTCAAGAAAGTTTCCAGTGACCTCTGAGCTAGCTAGCGCAAACCTAAATTAAGTCTAACATGGTCAGTAGAGACCTAGATGACCTCAGACCTCAGTCCTACATCTACACTGCTGTTTATGTTATTCCAATGCGCAAAGCCTATTGGGAAAAAATGTCACACAAGGAACTTGAAAATCCCGAAAAGATATTTATTAAAAATAATCTACACACTCCAAAAAAGAGCTGGGATGGAAATAAACAATCCACTCCCAAAGAAAAAGATTCCAGTCCAGAGGAAGGTCTCCTCGGCGGAGGAAAAGAACTCAGAACCGAGAACACCAGTCTCCCCAAAGGGAGCCCTCTGAGAAAAGATACAACCTTAGAAATAGGGATAATTTGAAAAAGCCTGATAGATATCAAAATATTGATACACGTCCCTCTCGATCTTTTTCGCAGAAATCGGAAAGAAGAGGACGGTCAGAACACAGGAAAGAGCACGTCAAGTCCAAAGACAAGGAACCTGCTCAAAGTAAAAAATTACAATTTCCAAGAAATAAGGTAGCCAGTATTAAAATAATCGAACATGCCAAGGATACTGAGGACACAGCTGAAAAACGGAGAGTGGGCACAGACAATGCTAGACAGTGCAGCAGAAGTCACCATAGCTCGCAAGATCCTGATGAATCATCTGGAGACAGTGAACACGAATGAATACATTCAGGTGGAAACTGCTGATACCAGAGTTAGCGAACCTCATGAAATATACAAAATAACATTGCGTATAGAGGGAGATAAGACTAGGAAGGTAAGGGGTCTGTTTTGGGATAACCTCTCAAAAGGCTATGACATCCTATTAGCTGAAAAAGACTGGCCACCAGAGTTTGTCAGGGAGTGCCCTCATGGCGAAGAAATGATTATGCCTGCCTTCTCAAATCATATTCCAATACATAGAAAATACATACATGCCAGAAAATGGGCAGTAGCTCAAGCACCTGCATTATATAAGAATTATGTAGGATGGGATGAGGACTCTCCTCCTCAGAAAATCCAGTTAAAAAGTCAACCGACTGCACAAAGACAGTACCTAATCAAGCAAGAAGCGAAAAAACAGGTCAGGGAGATCTTAGATCAACTTGAATACCAAGGGGTGATTGAAACATGCACCTCTCAAATGAACAATCCTTTGTTTCCTGTCTCCAAACCAGACGATTCATATCGTCTAGTCTTGGACTACAGACACTTTAACTCATGTTGCAAAATATTTGCGGTACAAAATTCGCACAGTGCGGCACTAATGAATAACATAGTTCGCAAAAAATACAAAACAACATTAGACATTTCTAATGGGTTCTTTTGTCAAAATATCGCACTGGAAAGCAGGTATTTAACCGCTTTCTCAATAATGAGGTCACAGAAAAATTTCTGTCGACTCCCACAGGGATTCAAGAACAGCCCAGGATTATTCTCAGCAAGAGTAACAGAGTTACTACAAACGTATGATGATGAGGCATTATCTTATGTCGATGACATCTATCTCACAGATGACGACTTGGATACTCACTTGAAAAGAGTGAACACCATAATACTTGGGTTCGCAGCAGAGGGTTACAAGTTCAACTTTAAAAAGTCACGAATTGCCCATCTAACTGTCCTATTTTTAGGATATAAATTATCAAGTGAAGGCAAAAGCCTAGCAGACAACTTCTTAGAGAAGTGCGCTGTACTCAAAGCACCAAAAACGCTGAAGAACTTACAATCGATACTAGGCTTCCTGAATTTCGGAAGAACTTACATTCTAAATTATGCAGAGAGGGTTAAACCTCTCTACGAATTAATAAAACCTGATTTCAAACCAATAAATTGAACTCAAAAACACACAGAAATTTTGAGATGACTGCAAACAGACATGTTAGCTAAAACAAAATTAGAAACACGCGACAATACACGCAACCTTGTAATCCGAGTCATCCCAGGAAGAATCGGGTTCACGTACCTAACCTCTAATGAGGGAGAAATGGTACCAATAGCATACAAATCACATTTGTACACACAAGCAGAAAAAACATTCAGTCTTACAGAAAATACTGTAAAGGCGGTTCAGACGGCTATAGCAAAAGAAAGAGCCCTAGCCCAAGGCAAAAGAATAACTGTTTTTACAGCAGAATCAGCCTTTGAGGCATTATTCAGCCCAGTTAATCTAAAAAAGGTGGCACTAAATCCAAAATGGATACAGTGGGAAAATTCTGTTGCTGCAGAAGACGTGACATATTATTTTGTCCCAAACATGAAAAAACTGAATGATTTGAAATATGAAGAAGAATATCCTCTGCCAATCGAAATTCTGCCTCTCCAACAGTACTCTTGTATAATCTATACGGACAGATTAGTACAGCATTACAATATAGATGATAAATCCTACAATGGAGCCTGCGCGATTGTTAAAGGTCGCTGGCTCTGCAGTAAATTCAGACCGAAAATAACAAAAACTGAATCACTGAGAAACTGCTCGGCTCAGCGAGCTGAAATCAGATCTTTAAAGATGGCGCTTGAAAATGCCGATCGTGAATTCCCGACACTAATAGTGTGCAATTCGCATTTTTGCGTCAAATCTTACAATAATGATTTGCAGAACTGGGTTCAAAACGATTACAAAGATGACACAGGTGCCACAATCAAGCATAAAATGCTTTAGGAACAAGTAGTTCTTTTACAGAAAGAACTACAGAAGACTCACGTGATACATACTCTGAGTCATCAACGTGATGGCGTTCACGTTGCAGGGAATTCATTGGCTAATACAGCCACAGCGGATGCAACTAAACCGGCTTCCGTAGCCACAAAAAAGCGTTCAGAAAAATACATAGACGGGGAAACCATGCTGGCGGTAAAAACGTCTTCAAAAGGCAACTGTGCAGCACTGCCTGTGAACTATCCACTCAATTATACATAGGTAATTGACGCAAACTCCGTTCCTTTTGCTCAAATCCCTGGAGTGGGGGATAGAGTAATTCCAAACATGAACAGGAGAGTATTATTAATAGCAGACGCACACATGGGTGAAGGTCCAAGGCACAAACAGATCAGAGAATCTCTGACAGAATTACAATCAGAATACTGGTGGCCGGGGATGAGCCTGCAACATTATAAATTTGCAAAAAGCTGTCCAGACTGCAACAGAGATCGCAGTAAAGAGCCAACCAAGGTATTGCCTTGGCCATTTCTGTAGGTAGCATAAGGCTACCTATACGGAAAAATCCTGCATCCCATTAATTCCTTTAAGACTATATTCACTTAAAAATGTGGCCCCAGCCCTCGGCTGACGCCAGACCTTTTATAAAAGATTTGCGAGTCTTTATCGGCACATACGCAATTGCTATGCTACATTCTGACCAAGGTCCTGCTTTTAGCTCTCGAGCTTATAAGGAGGCCATGACCAGCATGGGCATTGAGTTGCTGTACTCTTGTGTGGTAAATATTTAATTACCGTCCTAATTTCTATGCAGGTAAGTACTTAAAAAATAACTCAATCGGAAAGAAAGACGCAGAGTCCGTGGTGTTAGAGTTCTTAGGGGTTTTATTCCTTAAAGGAATGGTTCTAGAACCGGATATCGGATTCCTGACACCTCTGGGGTTCAGGAAGGGATAGAGCCTATTTTATTGAAAATACATAACTTTTATACATAATGCACAGAATGGAAGCTAATACAGAAGGCGTAACAGCTGAAAGAAACGCGATAAGAACACACACGTGTTAGCAATACGTAATCAGAAGGCGTGAACTAGGCGTGAACAGAGGTGTGCTCTAGAAACGTCACATGAAAGTGTCACAAGTGGGTGGGTACATAGCAGAATCTTGCAATGTCAGCAGAAATCTAAGGTCTGGATGCGCGCGCAGCTGCATGACGTGTGATTGACGTGAAGCTGGAGGGTGCAGGGGGCTTGACATTTACACTAGAGGAAAGAGACAGAAGTCTGGCGTGTCAGATCAACTTGTTCCTATATCATATCTGATATCTGATGTTTGGGGACCATATTATCTAGAAGGAAAGGTCTCTTGGGCAGAGGCTATCCTATACTGACTATGAGTGCGTACATGTGTGCCTGCGTGTCTGTGGTTAGAGCGAGGGGGCCATGGGCCTACCATGGTAACGGGGCTATGAATTACTTGCATGGAGACAGAAAGGCCGGGCCCTTTACTCTGCAGCTGAGGGGTTGTTGATCTATTCTGCTGGACTGGAATGTGTTTTCGGGAAGCTGAGCTTGGCTATACTGATAACGTGAAGGTAAAATACTGTCTTTGGCAGGCAAGCAGGCCGAGCCAGGCTCCGCTCGCCTCGCAGGGAGTAGTACAGAGTTCACGGGGGGGCATCCCACGTTGCAGTTTCAGGAGGCAGAGATGACTTTGAAAAGAGGCTCGATGACAGAAAACAGGGCCTAGCTCGCACAGAGCCAGAAATACAAAAAGTGCACCATACAAAGACGGTGGCAAGGCATACTTAGGAACGGAATATCCGACCCATTCATGGTGGATCTGGAAGAGGACATGTTAACGTTGAACGCAAATGTATTTGCGTCTTCATAGCTGACACAGGAGGGAAGTTACATGCACTTTAAGCTCGTACATGGAGACGGTGGGGTACACGTTAGGGAACATTTCTTGACCATAAAATTTATATTTCCTCATTCCCTCCTTGTTCCCTACGGACCCTTCAGGATACATCAATCTTCATTAATCCATTTATCTGTGTAGTTAGCATCATCTGCTCATCCTGTTTCAAACGGGATTTAGGACGTTGACTTGAATGGGGAGTGCAGGATGTGGCGCACAAGCCGCAAATCGCTGGCCTACATTGTAAACATAGACAGCAACTGAATACTATAAGTAGTATTATTCCAAGGAGTGACAGTATTTTCCATCCCCAAGCTGAAATAGTAGTCCAGAGCCAACCGGACCAAGTCCAAGTGCCTGGATTCTGGTGTATCTGACTAGCTATCTTATGGAGACGGGTAATAGCCTTATATACGGACGGAGCATTATCTGGAATGAAAATACAGCAAGCTGACCCGAGGACCTTACAGGCTCCTCCTCGATCGGCTAATATGACGTCAATAACAAGACGATTTTGAAGAACGACAAGTCTCATAGCAGACTGTTCCTCAGTCAAGTTACCTAGGGCGGAAGTAGTCTCTCTCACTACTGCTTCGAGAGTTCTGGTCAAGTGACGGATAGACTTACTATTAAAGATGGTTCCTAAATAGGGAAAAAGACCTTTATTGAAATCTGTGTACTTTTCCCATGTTGTCTCAGTATAGTCGACAATTGGGAGATCTCTTTTGGGTCTGTGAACTAGACGGGAATTTCTGTGATAGTCAGGTGGAGCTAGGAAAACAGGTGGTAGCAAGAATCCAATGTAACAGGTACCATCCCAATCTAGTGGTAAACGTATGTATGCTGTCTGACCACAGATGAAATAGGAATGACGTGTAGCTTTGAATGTGGACTTGCCCTTATCACTAAATTCGACTACTGTAGTACATTTACTATGACCCAGGTGTACTGAACCATTCTTTCTGACACATAATTCACCTTTGACTGGTAGTACTGACATAGTGGGCAAGTCTGGCTTGGTTTCGGATTCAACATTCAGAATCATGAGGTTAAGTGTAAAATTTCCTAATCCATATACTTCATTTTCTAGATCAGTCCCTGTCCTTTTTGGAAGGCCCTCCTTGTCAGGATAACATACTTTATGCAGAACTATGTTCAGGTTTCCCCATACCCAGTTGCCTTGGTAAACTACGGAATTAGAATCTAAGGAATTAATTAGACTAAACCATGCGCCACATGAGCCATTGTGTGTGAATGGGTACGGGAAAAGGGGCAGAACTCCCTTGTAATTCTGATAGGGAGGGAGTCGGCCACATATCCAACAATTGGTGGCATTGCTGGTCTGTTGGGAATGGTGTAACATGCGGATGAATGTATTGTTGCGCAGCGCAAGTCTGTATGACAATTCATGAGGGGGTAATTCACTAAAAGAATGCTCGGCAGTGTTATTAGAAGAAGAATGTGCACGTGTAGCAATAGGAAAATAGATATGCAAAATTACACTTGTGACAATAATCATGAGACTTAAGGAAAACATAATCCATAAGGTGACAATACAGTAACTTTTGAGAGATTTGCAATATCGTTGCTTCTTGATCTGTTTCTCTCTATCTCTCTCTCTATTGGGGTCTAGGGGATACATGTCAGAAACTATTTAACCGATTCACCTAGGGGAGGACTTAAACAATTAAACTGTCTGACTTGCTAGACCGCAACTTTTATCGATACTCTTCTTGCGGAGTTTTCTCTACCATGGGGAGTTTAGAGTCACTAGAATTTGGGCAGTCCTTTGAGGGGGTGGACGAGTCAGTCTTTGGCAATAGTTCATTACATTTCTTAATATGACTCGTATGAATCCACCCTTTTCGGCCTTCAACCTTGATTGCGGTCCTCGTGGTCAGAAGGACGAGCTTCGGCTCCTGCCAGCGGGGCTCCAGCGGACTCCTCCTATCGAAGTTGCATAGCAATACAGTGTCTCCGGGACGGACATCGTGTGGCTTTACATCAGTGTTGTCGGGAAAGGCTGCGGCAACCTGTGAACGACATGATTGGAGTGCAGACATCAAGGAGGCAAGGTAATCTGTCAGCATATTACAATCAACATCGGTTATTTTCTTAGGCATGGGCGTCCCCCACATATTTGGTGGCCGGCCAAAGACCACTTCATACGGGGATAGTCCTGATCTCGAATGTGGGACCATTCTCATATAGAACAGTGCAACTGGCAGGGCGACTATCCAGTCGACCCCTTTCTCTTTACATATTTTTGCAAGACGTGTTTTCAGTGTCTGATTGTGCCTTTCTACAAGGCCAGCTGCCTCGGGATGTCGGACGCAATGGAATTTCCACTGGTATCCTAGCAGGAGGGAAACCTGCTTCATAAGCTCGGATGAGAATGGCTGTCCGTTATCTGAGTACACGATACGAGGCAAGCCGTACCGTGGGAAGAATTCTCGAACCAGCTGCTTGGCAGTGGTCGGGGCAGTGTAATCTGAGACTGGATATGCTTCTGTCCAACGGGAAAGTGCACAAACAACTACGAGGACGTACTTGAATCCTCGACAACGTTCCATCTGGATATAATCCATCTGGAGGACTTCAAAAGGGTGATCGGGAGGATGAAATCCACCTTGCTCTACGGGGACGCTTTTACCTGGATTGAACTGACAACAGATCATGCAAGTACGCACTTTCTGTTTTGCTGCTGCTCGTAAATGTTTGTTGAACCAGAGATTCTGTAAACTGTCTAACATGGCTTTTTCTCCCAGGTGTGCTGGGCTATGTGCTGTATTGATTGTGACTTGAACCATAGAGTCGGGGAGAAACCATGTAGATTTTCCCTTCGTCATCCATCCCTGATCTGTCTGGATCCCTCCTAGTTCAATCCATTTCTTTATTTCGTCTGGGGTCGCATGTGTCTGAATGTCTATTACATCTAGTGTGGGATCCCTAACTGTCATACAACGTGTCGGTACTATTGTCTTTGTCACATCAGTTGTCTTCGTGTGAGTCAATGCTGTATGTTTTGCTGTTTGATCTGCCAGGTCGTTACCCTGGGAAATAGAATCTGTAACTTTCGTATGTGCTTTACACTTCATGATGGATATGTCTGAAGGCAAATGTATTGCTTCTAGCAGTGCTTGAATGAGGGGACCGTGTTGGATCTTGGCACCGTGAGAGGTCAAGAAACCTCGTTCTTGCCATAACACTCCGAAGTCGTGTACAACTCCGAAAGCATAACGTGAATCTGTGTATATGTTAACATTTCTGTCCTTTGCTAGTATACAGGCTCGGGTCAGAGCGATAAGCTCTGCTGCTTGAGCAGACAGTGTATCGATACGGTGTGTTTCTTTGACTTCAGTTTCAGTGGTCACTGCATACGCGGCCACTAATTCTCCTGTACTTGTTCTCATACATGAACCATCCACGTAAAGTGTCAGGTTTGGATTTGTCAGTGCAACATCTGTTAAGTCTCGTCGGGGCTTTGTTACTGCATTAATGATCTCTATACAATCATGCGGGGCTGAATCTGGTATAACCGAGGGTAACAATGTTGCAGGATTTAGAATGTTACAGCGTCTGATTTCTATGTGTGGCTGGAATAGTGTCAATTCATAACCTGTCAGTCGTGCTATAGTCAGGTGTTGAGTCTGTGTTCGGTTTAGAAGGACTTCTACAGAATGTGGAACTTGTACTGTCAATTGGTGTCCTAATACTATTGAATCGCTTTGTCTGATTGCTAGGGCTGTTGCTGCAACTGATTTTAAGCATGCAGGCAGAGCCTGGGCCACTGGATCTAATGTACTTGAAAAATAAGCGCAAGGCTTATGTGAACCTGCTTGATCTTGCGTGAGAACAGACAACGCTGTACCATCACGTTCTGTAACAAAAAGTGTAAAAGGTTTGCTGTAACATGGTGTCGCTAAAACTGGTGCTTGACATAAAGTTTTCTTTAATTCCTCAAAAACCTGTGTATGTTCCTGAGTCCAAGGGAGGACAGTCGAAGTCGCTGCCTCCTGTGTTGTCAACTGTATCAGTGGTTTAGCTAGAAATGCATACTGAGGAATCCATTGTCTGCAGTACGAGGTGAGGCCTATAAAGGCCCGCACTTCCTTTTGTGTCTTGGGTTGTGGTAACTGTGCAATTAACTGAATGCGGTCAGATGTGAGCTGTCTTCCCCACTTGGACAGCAAGTGCCCAAGGTACACCACTTGCTGAACACAGAATTGTAGCTTCGAAGGAGACACCTTGTGTCCCTTGTCAGCCAGAAAATGTAAAACTGTCAGTGATGCTTGTTCACATTCGGGTTCACTTCGTGCGGTGATCAGCAGATCATCGACATACTGTAGCAAGGCAGTGTTAACTGGCATTTGGATACAGTCAAGTTGTCTTTTCAGTGCTTGGCTATAGATGCTGGGGCTTTCTGTGAATCCTTGAGGTGCGCGCGAAAATTTGAAGCTTCGGCCGTTTAAACTGAATCCGAAGAGATATTGGCTCTCTGGATCAATGGGTACACTGAAGAAGGCGTTCTTGAGGTCAATTACAGTAAAGAACGTCGCTTCTGAATCAATAGCAGTCAATAAGGATGAGATATCGGGAACCACAGGATACTGTGGTACAATGCATTTATTTAATTCTCGTAAATCAATCACCAGCCGATATACAGGCGGTGCATTGGGATTAGTACGTTTAAGAATCGGAATGATAGGAGAATTACAGATGTTGGAGTTGGTTTCTACGACCACTCCTTGGGCAATGAGCTCTTCAATGATTTCCAGTAAAGCCACTACAGCATCGGGTGGTAACTTGTATTGTCTGATTCGGGGTAATATAACTCCTGGTTTGAGTGTAACACGGTATGGTGTAATGTGCATACAGCCTACATCGGTTGGGCCTTGTGCCCACAGGTGTTTCGGTACATTTTTCAATCTGACATCAAACTCTCGTAGTACATAGTGACCCTTAAAGTCACGTAGAAAGAGTCTAACTCCCTCCGGAGAACAACATATCACAGCTCCTAGAGCCTTCAGTGTCTTGATACCTAACAAGTTCTCGGGACATGACTTCGTGAGTAACAGGTGTGTAACACGTGATAATGGACCTACTGCTAGGGGAACAGGTTTCGATACTTCATTTACAATAGGCTGTCCTGAAAAACCAAGGGAAACATTCTGTGAGCCTGAGAGGGGTGCCCCTGGAACTTCGTTATGACTGATCGTGGTGCGACTTGCCCCTGTGTCAATTAAAAACTTTCTGTCTTTTCCTAATACTTGACTATGTGCATAAGGACCCTCTTGATCTACAGGAATTTCAATAAGAGGCAAGCCAACCTCCCTCTCTAGGCTGTTTCATGTGTATCGCTGATAATCGGGATAATCAGATTGGGCATACTGGTACATCTGCTGTGAAACTTGCTGCGTCGCGGCAATAGGCTGTGGCTGTGATACTGCTACGGTCTGTACTGTCTGAGGTGGAGCATGCATAGGCTGTATATTCTGTGAAGTCTGTTGTTGGACCTGGTCTTGTCTAGGCTGACGGGGTCTTTCTTTAGTTTTACCTGTTGCTATATTGTGCTTCAGGACTGAACATTCGTGTACGTAGTGAACTGGCTGCTTGCAATAGTTGCATGTCCCTTTAACGGGAGCCGCTGAATTACTTATCTGTGTCGCACCCTTTTTCTGACCGTCCACTGGAACTGACTGGGCTACTAGCATTTTCATTTTCGTGTCTTTTATACGTCTCTGTTCGTGATCTTGTTCTTCTCTAATTCTGTTCTGGTGGTATTGTAACATTTGTAACATCTGGGATGGCGTATTTGCTTGCCAGGTGCTTTCGACTTTGTATACACGATTCTTAACCTGTGTCAGGGAATTCTCGACTAATTTTGTTACAAAAAGGTGCGGGTATGACTCGCTACCTGGTTTCAGGCCACTATTAATAATAAAACATTTCTCGAATCTTGAATAGAAGTCACTAGTATCTTCATCGTGTTTCTGTCTACAGGCTGAGATTGCGTCCCAGTCTTCCTTTTTAGTTGTCAATAATCTTGGCAAAACCTGTACTATTAAACCTGGTAATGCTTTAGCTTTATCCCCAAGGCCTAGCCCTGGAGTGCGACCTTTTTCTTCGTCCTCTATTTCAGTCCAAATGATCTTTTTATCTCCCACCTCCCATTCTTTTTCCTTTAATTTCTCGTAGATGCCTGTGGGCAACAGTACTTTTAACATTTTCATAATATCCGTATACGTGTAATCTCCCATGAGTAACATGTCTTTAATTTCTCGGTGGAAACCTGCAGGGTCTTTATCGTGGCAGGGTACTAGTTTCTTCATTTCTAGTAATTCCATTTTAGTTAAAGGTGTGTATACAAATACGAGTTCTAGCGAGTTATCCTCTTTTCTGACTGGATGTACTTCTCGTAAAGGATTCTGCCTGTCAAAATGAAACATTTTTCTTTCTGGGGGCGGAGCTGAAACATATTGTGGGCCTAAGAAAGCGTAATATCTATGTCGTTGTTCCAGAATTATTTGAATTAACTTGGTACTTAGGCCTCTCCATCTATTCATAAGTAGTGCTTCTAATGTATCAGGTAGGGGACCTGGATCAGAATGCTGATTTCTGTATAACGTAATGAGATGCTGAATCATGTACACACCAGCCAACTTCTGCTCGTCTGGGGCAAGATTCAAAAATGTCTGTGCTACTGTATCATCATTATATGTGCTAGGATTGTCAGCCCATTGTACTGCTGACCGGGCTAGTTCTTGTTCATCCATAGAATTGAGTACATGGTACCCCATTCGTTCTTGAAGTCTTTTATCGGTAACTTGGAACAGATATTCGGGAGAACTCGTTTTTGTGATGCCAGAGAGGAAAACTCTCTTGCTTTCTGGACGAATGCCTTTCTTAAGGTAATTTCCCTTACCTACATACGCTATCATTTCTTTAGCCGCGTCATGTTCCTCTGGTTGGTCCTCCTCGGAGGAGTCATCCCTGTCGCTATCTCTTTCCTTTTCTTGTTCCTTTCTTTCATGTATTTCTATTACTGCTTTCCTGATTCTTTTGTACATATTTGCTATACTACTTTGTTTATCATGGTTTCCATCGACTATATTCTGACCCCACTTGTTTAGTGCGTCCATCTCGTCCTTATCTACTCCAGGCCTGTCTCGTTCTCTGATTAAACAATTGATGAAGAAGCGCAATATACAACCTTGAGTGTCAACTTTCTGGTGAGCCAGGGCCTCTTTAATACTGTCCGGATCTTCCCCAGTCTGGACAAAATGATATATTCTGTCTAGGTATTCAGTCATTCCTGGAAATAGCACTAAGTAATCTGCGACTTTTCGTAAGCGTAGTGATGCTAACAACATTCTATCGTCTTTACCGGGTACTGGATCGTATCTGCAAATTGAAAGGGGTTCTTTAAGCATGTCGTAACTTGGTGTTCGAGGCGTACATTGTTTTAATACGTCCCTAAGGTTTAATCTGTGTGTTTGTGGCGGGGTCTGGAAGTCTGCTGTTGCACCTCCTGAAGCGGAGGCTTGAGCATGGTTTGTCTGTGGAGTCTGTACGTGTAATGGAGCTTGTCTTTTTCCAGGATCGGGCCCAAAAGGATTTAGTGGATTCGTAGTAGGAGCGGGAAGTGGTGGGGGAATAGGTGGAGCAGGTTGTCGAACGGGTGAACTCTGTTGTGGTACGGGCTGGGAATTGTCTCGGGGTAGGTTGCCACCACCGTCACCGTCAGTAGGTGGTACGTGGGCACGTGCATTCGTATAAGCGGGAGCTACATCGTCTAGATAGGAAGAAAGGAATATGTCTTTGGTGGTCTTGTGACTTACTTTAGTTGGAACCAATGGTGGCGGCAGATCTTTCGGTATTTCTGAAGTGGCTTTAGGCGAGCCCTCGGCCACTAGATACATGCCATTTGCAAGAGTGTTTCGTATACGGTCTACTTGTTCTGCTTGTACTCGGATACCTTCAGCAACTAATTCGTTTTCTCGGACCTCATCTGACTCTTCTCTATGTTTTTCTGCTTTTCGGAATGCTTTTTCTGTACGTTTATGCGATTCTTTACGCCACAATTCTATGGTATCTTTCTGGGATTGTCTGGCTTTCTTTTTCCATAACGCTTCCTCTACTCTCATGATGCACTCGGCATCCCATGTTCCTATAGCAGGCCACCTGTGTCTTTCTTCTAGGTGCTTGGTATAATCGGCCCATAAATCTAGATACAGTATGGCATCTAAGCCATGCTTGTGGTACATAAAATTTCCAGGAGTGTCCCTAGGTGGGACAGGAATTTCTTCCTCTAATATCCCTTTCCTAGTTCCTATCTGTCTTAATTTATTGAAAAACGGCATCTTGTTACTTGATTCTGGATACTCGGTACTTGCTACTTATTCTGAACACAACTAGTTATACAAAAAACACAGTAATGTACATCAAACGGTCACTCATACCACGACATTGATCACATGAAACTTTTTAAACACATATGGACTACCCTTGATACTAGATGTACTGCTAAACAGCACAGATACATTGTCTAAAACAGTGCAGACCGTGTTTGTGTACCCAAACCCGTCTTTACCGGATACATAATAATGCGCCCGTCTAGATGCGTCCCCAGCAACGGTACTCACCGGGAAGCATGGAACAGAAGGCCTCGGAAAACTCGACTGGACTGGACCGGACTCGACTCGACTCGACTCGACACGTGAATACTTCGGAACTGGTGGGCCTCTTGACACCTCGGACCTTGCTTCTTTCGGCTAGGCTCTGGTCGGGATCCTCCGCACTCCTCACCGCCTCGTCTGGGTGCTGATCGCAGTCTCCGTCACCTCCGTAGACCTGAGGGAGATACAGGAAATCCTGCGGGTACGCGTAATTGTCCGTCTTGACTGTGGCAGGGGGCAAAGGCTGCAACGCACCTACCGGCGCGTGGGGTGGGGGAGGGGCCCCTGTTCGGGCGCCAAATGAATGTGGTAAATATTTAATTACCGTCCTAATTTCTATGCAGGTAAGTACTTAAAAAATAACTCAATCGGAAAGAAAGACGCAGAGTCCGTGGTGTTAGAGTTCTTAGGGGTTTTATTCCTTAAAGGAATGGTTCTAGAACCGGATATCGGATTCCTGACACCTCTGGGGTTCAGGAAGGGATAGAGCCTATTTTATTGACAATACATAACTTTTATACATAATGCACAGAATGGAAGCTAATACAGAAGGCGTAACAGCTGAAAGAAACGCGATAAGAACACACACGTGTTAGCAATACGTAATCAGAAGGCGTGAACTAGGCGTGAACAGAGGTGTGCTCTAGAAACGTCACATGAAAGTATCACAAGTGGGTGGGTACATAGCAGAATCTTGCAATGTCAGCAGAAATCTAAGGTCTGGATGCGCGCGCAGCTGCATGACGTGTGATTGACGTGAAGCTGGAGGGTGCAGGGGGCTTGACATTTACACTAGAGGAAAGAGACAGAAGTCTGGCGTGTCAGACCAACTTGTTCCTATATCATATCTGATATCTGATGTTTGGGGACCATATTATCTAGAAGGAAAGGTCTCTTGGGCAGAGGCTATCCTATACTGACTATGAGTGCGTACATGTGTGCCTGCGTGTCTGTGGGTAGAGCGAGGGGGCCATGGGCCTACCATGGTAACGGGGCTATGAATTACTTGCATGGAGACAGAAAGGCCGGGCCCTTTACTCTGCAGCTGAGGGGTTGTTGATCTATTCTGCTGGACTGGAATGTGTTTTCGGGAAGCTGAGCTTGGCTATACTGATAACGTGAAGGTAAAATACTGTCTTTGGCAGGCAAGCAGGCCGAGCCAGGCTCCGCTCGCCTCGCAGGGAGTAGTACAGAGTTCACGGGGGGTCATCCCACGTTGCAGTTTCAGGAGGCAGAGATGACTTTAAAAAGAGGCTCGATGACAGAAAACAGGCCTAGCTCGCACAGAGCCAGAAATACAAAAAGTGCACCATACAAAGACGGTGGCAAGGCATACTTAGGAACGGAATATCCGACCCATTCATGGTGGATCTGGAAGAGGACATGTTAACGTTGAACGCAAATGTATTTGCGTCTTCATAGCTTACACAGGAGGGAAGTTACATGCACTTTAAGCTCGTACATGGAGACGGTGGGGTACACGTTAGGGAACATTTCTTGACCATAAAATTTATATTTCCTCACTTGTCCCTTCCATCCTGAGGGAAATGGGATTGTGGAAAGAAAAAACCGAGACATAAAGCAATCTATAACGGCAAAGGTACTAGGTTCGTGTGATGGGTGGGTCCAGCATTTAATAAGTGTCCACCGTAGCCTTAACAATCTGCCAAGAAATTTTCTAAAAGGTTTTAGCCCGTACGAACTATTGTTCGGAACTAGAATGTATATTCAGGATTTAGATAGTCAGACTTCAGTGGTAGAAGATAAGAAAAAATGCTTTGACATCAAAGATCGTTTGGCTGTTTTACAGGACTTAAATGAAACAAGAAAAGCCCTGAGCAACATAAAGTTAAAACAACAGCCACCAACCACTGAAGATACACCACCTGTCCCAGAAAGACCTGTCTGGATTCCAAAGATTGGGGATCTGGTCAGAGAGAAGATAGCGGTGAAGAAGGAATTTGGGCCTTCTTACAGAAAAGCAGTACCTGTCTTAGCTATCAACGGAACAAGATCAGTTGTACTACCGCCCCTTGCTGGTAAAAAGGAGAACCGAGTTGTATCCATCGACCTGGTAAAACCACAATCATGTGGCCAATAATAAGTAGTAGGCCAAGTGGACTCCCAAGAAATAGAAGAATACCAAAATTTGCTACAATCCAAGAGGTTCAAACTAAGGGCCCGATGTAGGTAAAATAGATTTACCGATTTTTAATTACCGAATTTTACCGATTCGGTAATTAAAAATCGGTAAATCTAAGGGGTGGACATGTAGGTATTCCAGATGTGCTGGAATACTGAATCTGAAGCATTCGGTATTTACCGATTCGGTAAATACCGAATCAGTAATACCCATTCATTCCTATGGGCTTTGAAGCCCATAGGAATGAATGGGCATTACCGATTCGGTATTTACCGAATCGGTAAATACCGATTTTCACAAGGGTGCAGGGGGTGTCACTTTGACACCCTCTGGCACCCCCAAAACAGGCTTGGGTGCCATGTGGCAGGCATACATGCCCTAAGGGCAGGTCTGCCTGTCACATGGCATAGGTGTGCATGCACAGATGTGCATGCACACCGGAATCGGTATTTTACCATCAAATTAATTTGATGGTAAAATACCGATTCGGTAAGGCCCCTGGGACTCTGAAGAATCCCACCTACATCTGGGTGCCTCAGATTCGGTAAAATTACCGAATTCTTATTTTACCGAATCAGTAAAATTACCGATTCGGTAATTTTACCGATTCTGTAAAATAATGCCCCCTACATACCGGTTACCCTTTTACCGATCGGTAATGGCCAAAAATACAGATTTTCGGCCGTTACCGACCGACCTACATCGGGCCCCTGGAGACTAATCATATTTGACAAACCTGCAGTGAATACAAAAGGACTATGCAACAATGCCATGAAACCCAAATTTAAACAGTTTTTCAAGAAACACCAGTCTACAACGATGTAGCCTCAGACTGTGCTAATGAAAGACAAATTGAACAAACGATTCCAACAATTGACAGAACTGCATCTGGCTACTTCATCAATTTCGATAACTTTTCTGAAGATCAAAACAACCCTGAAGTAACGCCAGCAACAAAAAGTTTTAAAGACAAAGTAACAGAACTCTTTCATCAACTCAAAGAAACCTATCTTATTTCTCCATGGATAGAATTTTGGATTGTGTTAGGTGTACTTTTCCTCCTGCTTTGGCTCATCATGGTATTTTGTTTGGGAAAATTCATTGAGGGAAAATACAGTACAATGGACACAGCAAGTCAGAACATCAACTTGGTCCTAAAGCCACACAAGTCATCTCACATCGAGAAAAGAGAACTATCATCAGTGAATGTGACAACCATTCCAATACCCGGCGGGGTAGTTTGGGACAAAACGGATTACGAAATTTATGGCCCGGTCGAACTCTTGAAATATCCTCATCAGTTTAAGGTTTCATTAAGTGACTTTGTAAAACCAAGTACATTCTCTGATGATTGGGACTTTGAAAGCATAAATAATATGATGTCAGATTTAGTAATGTCAGCAAAATTTACAGAGCATGATTATTTACAGGGTTCATCGAACTATGAACAGATGTATTGCTATAACCACTATGCACACCACTATTTGCACAAATCTGCTCAACCTAGAAATGTTTTTAAATATAATCAATGGGAACATTGTGCAACTCCACCTAAAAGCAGTTCAAAAACATTTTATGAGAAATTCCCATACTTCTCAGGGTTTAACACAAGTCATGCAGAAACATTTTATTACAAACTGTTAGATAAAACAGGGACAAAAACCATGCTGACAAATACTAAATTGATTTATTCGGAAACATTTTATGAAAAAATGATTACATTTGGTTTTGACTTCTGGAAAAACAACATTGAAACAAAAACCATCTGGGGTACAAAAGAATGGCAGGTCCAAGGATTAGAAGCATTATTTCGAGCCTGCATGATCTCAGAACAAATAATGTTCTTGAATGACACCATTCAACAAACTACCTGTCTTGGCCTAGCCAAGATCAAAGACTTAAACAAACCGTCTATTCCAAATCCAATGCCTGATAATACAACCACAGATATTGAGATAAAATCCCAAATTTTACATCAAAACAGAACACATCCTGATTGGAAAAAGTGGTTGATCTGGCCAACAGACACAAATAAATGTAAAGATAGATTCCTGAACAAAATACAGGGGTTAAAAATGACCAGACCAGACCCTAGATACTCCCAGAGACAACATCCAGGGATAGTAACATCATACATACATATGCCTTGAATGGCTACAAACATCCACACTGGCAGAAATTAAGCAACACTTGACTTTACTTAAGGATGGTGCTGACTTGCGCGATTTCATAATGGGACCACGCAAACAGCGTCAAAAACGTTTCGTAGCGGCCATTATATACGCTGCATACAACGAAGCTTGGAAAGTGACTCAAATTGAGACAGCAGAGAAAATGTGAGAAATTGATCGTATTAATTTGGAAAAATCACTTTCTGTTGTGGACAATGGGTTAATGACTCTGTCCTCCAGAATATATTCACTGGACAGTATTGTATCATCTGCTATCGATATAATAGATCAGGACTTGCTAATGTGACAGCATGGTCAGTCCCAATTACGTTCTATTGTACAGCTAGGCTGGACGTTGCAAAACCTGCGTTCGGGCTATGTGCCATGGCGTTTAATCAACACAACGTCATTGTTCTCTATCTTTAACCTTACTGATAAACAAATCAGTTTGGCACAAAAAGGAGCAGACTATACGATTCTGAGCATTGAAAAACTTGAGAGATTACCATTGACAATGTCAGAAAGACCTGTCATTGAATGGATAATACACGGAATAATCACAATTCCGATAACAACTTTCCAATTTAAAAAATGCCAAGAGTATATACCAGCAGGCCAGTATGAAAGGTTGGGTAAAGGGTACATTAAGTCATCATGGAAATTACCTTATACACATACATGTTATAGTGACAAAAACCAGAATGTATTTCTTAGTGGTAATAATTGTAAACGATCACTAAGCGGTATACTTCTGTGCCAAGGTATTAATTTACATGGGGCCTGTGAGGGGACTTCAAATAACCTTTTGTGCCACCACGGCACACCTGCAGCACAAATAGAGCCACTCTTTAGACAACTTTCTAACGGTAGTTACGTTCTAATAACGGATCACAGCTGTTGTGGCATGGTGCCAGGGAAAGCATATCTCGTAAGCGTTAGTTCCATGGTCACTTGTTGTATGCAAGCATTGTATCCAAACGTCCCTACTGATACCGAGGCGACGATTTGGCCTCCCTTGAATATCTCTTCTATACAAATTGATACTTTAAGCAGAATGAAGTCTGTGCTTTTACAGACAACAGTGCCTATGTCGTCATCAAAAGAAACGTATGATCTTCAAGTTGCAAGGACAACGGCAGAGATACATACACTTTTATCAACTAATTGCCCTGTGCGTTTCGTAGAAATGCTAAGCCAAATCCTAAATATGTCAGATGCCAGTGGTGTTGCACATGTATTTAAGACAATTTTTTCGGGACTGTTAACACCCTTCGAAGCAGTCTTTCCCAATTTTGTCCATTCGGTCTTTGGCGGCCTACCACTACTTTTGGGACTCGTAGCAGGAATTTTATTTTTGACCCTTCTGCTCCGATATGGCAAGCCAAAATGCAGACACGACTCCAGCAACAATGGAAGAAACGATCCTAGCTATACGCTACCGGGACCGCATAACTAAAGTCCTTGGATTAGCCCGGCTAAGAGATCTGAATAAGACCTTGTTTCTTTCATTCAGATCTATATGGCAGAACTGCATCTTACCTGTGCTTCGATGTATGCTATGCAGAGAAGAATGCATGTTGGACACCTGTCTTACACTACAATCAGCAGTACCAATGGATATCGATACTTTTCTAAGTCCTGTAACGGCTCATGCATTGTGTTGTCCCCAGCGGTTACCAATCCTGATGACGACATTCGTTGAAACTTCACCACTACGATTAGGTGGGAGTGAAGCAAGAAATGAGAGCAACATCACCCTGGTACGACCTTCTGTGAGCATTGCTGATCCGGACACCGATGATAGCAATCATTCTCATGACAGCCCGGTTACAGCATTTTCAACCATGGTCGAACTTTCCCCTGAAGCTGTAGACTGTTTTTTTGCATATCTGTCTGAAGTAATGTTCTCCCCTCAACCGAAAGAATAACTTTTAAGCAAACCGGCGCACAGCGTTCCCCTGAACTCTGAATTTGGCCTTCAGCTTTGATAAAACAAAAGCTGCTGAAAACAATTGGAACTATTTTTTCCCCTGAAAACGAAAATATTTTTTCCAAAATTCCAAAATATTGACCTCTTTTTTTTGGCACATGTACTCTGCTTACAGTAGAACTATTCATAAAGAACAGAGCTTCTATTTTTAGTAATTCTAGATACAAAATATTACCTCAGCCTCTAGCAGACTTACAAATAATTTCATTTATATTTGATGAAATAGTCTCGACCTTCTTTTCTGTATTGAGACATTTCATGTGTAATTTTCGCAAATCGTTCAGCTAAATATATATGCATCCTTTTTTTTAGTGAATGATTACACTGCTTAAAAACGTACAGTACCTATAATCTTTCGTGTATTTCGCATACACCATTTCGAATGCAAAATGTATTTTGGGGTGGGTTGGAATACACATGCACCTTTATTGCTTAGTTTTAGTAATTTATGGACATTAGGTCGTGGAGTGGGTATTGGGTTTTTATCTAGGAACCTGACTCAATATTACCATTTTATGCCCTTGTACGGCTATAATCAATAATATCCCTATAATGGCATAAGAATCAGATC
Organism: Lissotriton vulgaris; assembly: GCF_964263255.1. Lineage (NCBI taxonomy): Eukaryota > Metazoa > Chordata > Amphibia > Caudata > Salamandridae > Lissotriton > Lissotriton vulgaris. Next base: position 185,464,463 of record NC_141695.1, on the reverse strand, counting down.
CATATTTCAGTAAATCGCCCTTGCATTCCAAGGCACGGCAAAAGCTACTTCTTAGATTCCTAGAAAGCGCAACGAGTTCTTTCAACACACCAAACCTCCAGCAACCTGGGAAATCCCCACTTGCTTTGTTTTGATTTGTAATAGAACTCCTGCAAGCACTGTGAGAACGGCCAGTTCTTAGTGACATCTTTATTGACGTCTTATGTCCAAACCTTACGTCAAACTCGGCACCTTTCAGGTATAAATATACCAACGTTGCCTTAAGCAAACACACGGTGGTGGTTCTGGAGCAGAGCAGCTATTCTACTTGCTGAGAGCCCAGCAGACGCGGAGACCCCACGGACGCTGCCCCTCCTCTTTGACGCGCTGAGAAAGACGCTGTCTTTTCTCCTGCCGAGAAAATCCAGCTCCGGCGTTTCCAGCCTACCCTTGCGAGTGACTGGGATATCGAGTCCTGAGAGAGAGATACCAGACCTCCTACATTCTATTCCCAAGGTACAGTGCTGACTAAACCCTTAGAGAGAATTCTTGAACCAGATTCTTGGCAAAACCAACTTAACTTAACCTGCTACTTACTTACTCCTTCCAACGTATTAGGCTTAGGTCAGGTACACCGGGGTAGGCGTATTTTTGAAGCACCAGTTGAGCACGTTAGCCAATGTATATATGTATGTATATATTTTATCCATTTTACAGTGTCTTATGGCTAAGAAACCATATCAATGCTTTTACAGTACAAAAACTCCTTTTACTGTACGTACTTTATTTTATATTAAGTATTGCAATTGTGGCAATTCATTTCTCTTGAATGAGAAAGAAGACTGCTCAATAAATAACACCTTTTCTTGAAAACGCCCGTCTCTCTATTCTCTGCACTCTGGGGAAACTAAGAATGCACATCTGACTGAGTGAAATAGCTGTCTATTGTTTTCACATGACTCTAGAGATTTACTCTTATTCTGAGGGAGCAAAGTTGTCATGTTTATGCGGTTGTCGGAAGCTGAATCCCTTCTTGTCTGAGCCAGGGAAGCTGATCCCTTCATATTCATTCAAGAAAGTTTCCAGTGACCTCTGAGCTAGCTGGCGCAAACCTAAATTAAGTCTAACATGGTCAGTAGAGACCTAGATGACCTCAGTTCTACGTCTACACTGCTATTTATGTTATTCCAATGCGCAGAGCCTATTGGGAAAATAGGAACTACACTACAAGGCGCCCAACGTTTGGTAAGGCGATAAAACTAACGCAAGACGTTAGAGTAAATCAGTCGTGCTTTTTCACGCAGACCCTTTTTCCCGTAAATACTCCAATAGACGTCTGGAGTGGGTGAAAGGTTAAAATCCACCGGAACTTAGTAGGAAGAGATTCCTATGTAGAGTTTTTGGTTTAGTCAACGTTGAAGGATACAGTGTTCCAAAATATTGTGCACCTAATCTTTTGTCTCCTTGGAACTTGATCTGCAACAAAAAAAAACTTTCTGCCAGTAAAAATGCCAGATAGTGAAGACGAAAGGAATGCAGCTAGATTAGCAGCCCAACTAATGGATGATGACACGAGTCTCCTACAGAATGACCGGAATGCTATCCTCATTCCGGTCAACATAAGAAAAACTATAACTTTAAAACTTATAGAAAATGGACTGACATCACGAGGTGGTACAGTCTTTTTTGTGATAGAGGCACACGAATATCGGCAGACAGAGGTAATCTATTCATGGATAAACTTTCCAGAGGCAAACGCTACAACACACGAATTCCGCTATTACAAAATAGATGAACCTCCGGATGAATACACTCCTTTCGAGGATATGGAAATTCCACTAAATTACCAAGAGCACCTGCTCTGGTTTAAAGGTGCCCTAAAACATAATGATCACATCACCAGGCTCGGTCCACTAGGTAGACCAGGAGCAACGTGGCCGGTTCTAGCCATCTACACACCACATCCCGACATCGAAAAAATGTCAGACAAGGAACTTTTAGCCCAGCTAAAATTACTAATTAAAATTCACAGACAGTTAGCCCAATATGTAATACGGACTGCAACAATCCAACCAGCTGTTAACATTCCACAGCTGACCCCCCATCAGGGGAACACAAATAAAATTACACCACAGAACATACAATCATGTCTTGGTAAAACACCAGCAAAATGGGAACAAATTCCATTCTGGCTAGCACAGAAAATAACTCAAATAGAGGCAGTATTCCCAAATACTACCCCTAGTGAGAAACACAGAATTCTGACTATCTGCCTTCCAATGGGGGTCGCACCACATGTGGAGGACTGTGACACTTGGGGCACAGTCTTTGCTTCCATTTACACAAAAACACATGGTGTTCCATCTCTGGCGGTAATACCAGATGTGCTAAGACAAATTCAAAATGAATACGGTCCAGAACCTGCTTTAACTCTTGGTATGAAATACTGAAAGACTTCAAGCAGGTCTCGGCTATATTATTAGCCAACATAAAAGAAGAAGCAGCATCTGTGGCGATCCTCCAGAAATTGAAAGAATGCCTGGGGACTTCCACCAGTGACTGGCCATTTGCCGTGTGGGAATTGTAGCATCTGCCACCTGACTTCACACACCAAGTTTCTAAATATCGAACCCAACAAACAATGGGAACAACTGTGCCATACTAATTGCAACACTAGCAATGTAGTTTATTTAATATCATATCCCTGTTCCCTGCAGTATGATGGGATGACCACCAGACGAGTGAAACTGAGGATATGTGAGCATCGGAGTAATATCCGATGCAAGAGAAACACAACTAAACTTACAAACCACTTTCTGGAGAGGAATCACACACCAAATGATATGCGGTGGACCATCATCGAACATATCAGTGGTGGCAACGAAAGGAGGCTGTTCGAGACAGAACAGAGATGGATATACCGTTTGTCCACGCATTGGTCAGGACTGAACAATTATATCCCTTGGGGGTCAGTCCTCCGTCGCTAGTGCAGTACAATGAGAGTAGCTTATGGATAGATACCATGGGAACCAAAGCAGTGATATATGTTTGTATTGGTACTGTCCACAATGCTTACCGCTTCCACGGTGTACTTTTCGTATTTTTCATTTTGAGTATACTATGCTTCTGTTCTGTTTGAAAACAGTTTGCATGCCAATCTGAATTTAAGGTCATCATAACCACTGTTTGCTTGTGTACTAACGTATCAGTGTAGAGTGTTTTGAAACAGGTTACGAGAACAATAAAGTTTTGTTCTCACGTTGCACCACCGTGGGCTCACAGAAATTCATTCCTGTGCCTTTAAGACACTAAGCGCCCTGCTCCCGACGCTCCAATCACGTGACCACGCCTATGACGTTATTTCACTCAGAGGTAGTATGGACGCATCAGAATTCGGGCCACGGAAGTGAATGAGTTAGGTTTACTTCGGGGAGCCGCCGACTGAACTGTAAGTCCTGGATTATAGTAGTTAGAACACCTATACGGGTAAACTTATGCCGATTGCACGATATTCATCCAGACTGTTTGAATTGTAGGTAGCACGGCATGAAGAAAACCCCTGCCGTGGTTACCCATCAAGCATTGAATTAACCTCTGTTATGTGAGTAGTTCACAGTCTTACCTTTGTTTTGACTTAATTTTAACCCATAAACCACGATTTTAACGCAGTTAGTATGCACTGCCAAAACTAAAACGTTTTCGTTTACCTTTTTTAAAAAAATGCATCTCACTGGCCATTCTTGACAACAACAGTCATTTATGTTACACTCTATTTTAGAGTCAGTCACAGAAAAATGAAACTATCCCGGAGATGCAAACTGTTTGAATTCGATTACGACATTGCTAGTCGTTTTTTGACTATTAGCTGGGTCTGTCGGGTTTGATAAAAAAAAATGTCATTTCCCGTGACTCTCATGCATTGAAGCATGATCAGTAAATAACTTGGCACTAAACCCACTGTTTATGGTGAAGGGCTTGAACTGATAATCATAATAACGTATGACCTTGATTGCCTAACCTGTTAATATGTTCTTTTTCTTCGCAGTAAACGGGTCCCAGTAAATACTGTGAGTGCCCCCACAGGTAAAACCGTGAGTAAAAAAGCAAGTATATTTCACTTTTTCACACTAATATCTTCACGGACGGGTGAGCCTTAGCGTGAGCATACCGCCGGAAGATTTATTAGAAGGTCCTGACGAATGCAGAGCGATTTTTTGGCTCATATGCAGAAACATGTTGACCGTCTCACTTAGGACTATTGGTTCTCAATAAAAGAACCATTGTATAAGTCCTATTTTCATCTCCTTTTTAACCAATGCGAGTTGGACTCTTAATAAAGTTGTTGATAGTCACAACTCGACATTTTTTTACTTTTGCACACTTTCACACTCTTTTGGTTGGCACTATTCAACACACATTAAACCCGCTCCGCTGTAAGCAGGCGTAGTAGCACACTGGGAGGACATTCGGTCCTTCCAGTGGGAACCCCATGATGAAGCATGTCACCACTAGGTGGTGAGTGAGGGTTCTTTTTACCATTTAATCGTGTGTTGATTTACTCACTGGGTTTAGCTCCTTGTTTAGATAGCTTGATTGAGTACCTTCAGGCACTCGACTATATCGCTCTTTTGTTGTTATTTCACTACTTTGTACTTTAGACATTGAATCTCTTTATATGAACATACCCCAAACAGAGGAGCTAGTGGTTATTAGACAAATCTGTGAGAAGCGACAACTGCTACATGCAGACCCTCTGGCTTTAGTCTGGACCTGTTAAAACTGACTTCTACCAATAAATGAAGGGTACTTCGATGGGGGCGGTTTATGCCCCATATTTTGCCATTCTCTTTATGGATGACATTGAGACTAAAACCATTTTGTTCAAAAGAAACCCATTTAATGAGAACATATTAATGTGGTGGCAATACATAGATGATATTTTTCTCATCTGTTAGGGTGATGAGACTGCTCTAACTACATTTATCACTTGGCTCAGTACTAATTGTAAAGGATTACATTTACGTTCCAATTCAGAAGGCAGGAATTCTCCTTTTTAAACTTACTAATAAAAGACAATGACGGGGAGTTATACACAGGACTTGGATCAGATGTCAATTGGTGAATACACCGCTGGTGGTATAGTCCCAAACAGACATGATGAGAATTATATCAAATGGAGGGTCGTTAAGGTCATTAGGACTCCTATACGTGGAGACAACATCTCTACAATCCCCAATAGAACAGAATAAAATGGATTCTGAAGAGGGATCGGTTCCAGAATGGCCTTAACCGCATGGAGGTGTGGCCCATGCTGATCTAATTTCAATTTGATAACTGTACCTTAAAAACAACTATTTCCTCCAAAATGTCCAAAATGTCCTAAATGTCAACCTTTAATGTCAGTATCCTCAATGCATGACTCCTTAGGTTAATATGGTGTGGGTTTCACTATACAGTAATCCCATAATATACTGACATTTGGAAATATTTAGGGATCACTCTTCATCTTTTTCTCCTCCTTTTCTGATTCTTGCCAACCTATTTTAATTTGAAATTTTAGATTGCTCATACATCCTGCTGGCACCTTTTAAGATGACTGGTGCTGTTATTTAGCTTCTGCAGTCCCTTTTCCATTCCTTCCATTTGTTTGTCCTGTGTCTATTTCTGCTTACTTTGCATGCACAATTGCATGCATCACATCAATGGCAGCACGGCTATGCCATGGATGTGTCTTCTGCTTGATTTATAAATTATCACCCTGTAAAACATTCTCTTTGATCCATGAGATATATCGGAGTACATTCACACAGGATTTTAGCAGGAGATATTCTTATATCTCTTGACACGCATCTGCATGCTGGTCACTTTTTAAACATCTACCCTTATTTCCCAGTGTATAGGCGATTGCTCCATTGGAACTTAGTAGGACTTGCCTAAACCGCCTTTGAAGACCCGTATGTGTAGTCGTATTATAAATAGGTGGTACTCTGTCTTTTATACGAGAATCAGATGTGACTTTGGTTATCCCCGTTATGCATTATAATCATACGCCCATCTCCGATTCCTTTTTAGTACAGGAAACCCAACGATTTCCCAATTTCATATACATTCGGTCCCATTGCCACAAGGTCTGATTTTAGATTTGCTTTTGCATTCTGCATGACGCCTCTCAATACATGCATGTGATAGTATTTTGATGATCATTATGTGCAGTCGCACAATTGGCCCTATTCACAATGGCAATCTGAGACAAAAGTCTAACTGTACAACTTTGGTATTCACAGAGGTCATTTACGAGCGCAGTTGGTCCGGAATCTCAGCATCCGGGCTGTCCGCTCCGCATGCAGGCCATACTCTCCAGCTGGGGCTATACTCTCTGGGTCGGGCTGGATGAAGTTTAATCAATGCGTCAGAATACAATATTTTACAAATGGAACATTAGGAATGTGTGATAAATCGTTGAGGAGGTCATGAAAATCAGTTCTGGCAGGGAAAAGGGTGTAGCCTGACACTACATCATAATCCAGAAACGTCTGTTCCTTTGCATCATGGTACATGGTACATGTAGTTACTTAATGGGAGCACAAATCATAGGAGGTTTTCATTGATTCCCACCATTAAGGCATTGCCATAGTCAATACGACTTATTATCAAGGCTTCAACAAGAGTTTTCCTGGTCTGTAGTGGGGTCGCGTTAGACCACAACAGGTTCCGGAGATGGCACTAAAGACAAGCATAGTTTTTACAATATGCTGCTTAACCTATAAAGCTCTGCAGACGAAAAAGTCTCAGCATCATTGCCAGAGTGCTGTCACCCCACTAGGAATTTATGTTCCAGTGACAAGGAGCCTCTATTCGTCCCACGCATTTGAGGATATAGATGTGGTGGAATAACCGTCTCTTATTTGGTGTCAGGGTTGTCAAAATGCACAAGGGTACGCCGTCAATGGAAACTATAAATTTCCTCAAGCAACGCACTGGATCGCTTTGCGTTCTAGTTGTCAGGTCTGACCTCACTTCCGGTTTTCGCAAGGTACATCTGCGTCCGTCGGGCATCCTGTTCCTGTTTCTCCTCGGTTCGGGTCCCAGCTGGCGTTCTTTTTCTCCTGTTTTGAACGCTCCTCCACGTTGATGTCCGGAGCATTCTCGTTTTCTTCCTGCACCTCTCTTGTGTTTTGTCTCCTAACCAGGGCCGCGTTTGTTGGTGGGTGTTCTTTTCTTCTGCCGCATTTACGGAGCCTCATGTGGGTGCCAAGGATGAATTCCTTGTGTCAGGGAGAGCATGTGAGAATGCGGTGGGTGAACTTTCTTTAGTTTTTGTTATCTCCAAACTCGTTGCAAGCACGGAGACTGTATTTTTTGGCCATTTATTTTCTTCAGTGGCATTTTCCCTCATTGCCCTTTCTCCTCTTATGTATATAAGCCAATTGATGTGGCACTGCGTCGGTGGAGAGTCGCCTTTTCTTTAAGCTTGCTCCTTGGTGTCCATGAGATTAAGGGACATCCTTTTGATTTAATGAAGCAAAGTCGTCAGTTACTTCAATTTGGGGCACTGGGGCATCATTTATTACTACATTACCGTTTGTTAGACTTAGGTGGGTATAGGGAATCGGTTTAGACTTTATTATAATTTATTTAAAGAAGACTCTACACCTACTAAGCTCCCTACTGTTATTTCCAGGTCTATGTTGGAGTGTCAATTGCACAAGTCATTTCATTTAAGGGAAGAAGGGAGCACACAGGTACTCACAACCCTCCTATGGAGCAAATATAATACACATAGCATTTGAGTAATGTAATATTTACATTGTTCTTTCTTGTTTTCTTTAGAGATGCCTGATTAAGTGGTCCTGTCTTTGAAGAGGTCACTACAACTAGGGACCTTCACTTGTGTCTTTTCCCTATTTCCCTTTCTTCCCCAAATTTCACTGCATTACTTTGACCTTGTTGGGCAATTCAGTGGTTTCGGAAGGTTTGGACCTATCATCTCAACATGACGCTCGTGCGGAAACTTGAGCTGTGTGACATTTGGCTCCCAACTTCTGGAATAAAGTGTCATTTTCGGTCTGAACCTGTCCTGACTACAGCAAATTTAGGAAAGCATTAAAAACTGCACTCTTTTAGAACTTACGTTCAGTTTTTTGGCTTGACTGTGCGCTGAGATACCCTGGATGGGGTGATTCCTGAGCGATATCAAATTATGTTGTACTGTTTAGAACTTTCTTTTCTATAAGCCAAAATCCAGTTTTCAAGTAGTCTCTCTTGATTGGTCAGTCTTAAGAGGCTTAGCAAGGCTACTTTGATAAGGTGATAAGTGGCCACATAGAGCAGAGGTTATCTGATGGGCGAGAGCTCTGCAGCAGCAGAGGATAAGTCAGAAAGGGCACTGGGTAAATCAAAATGGGCTTCAAAAGACAGCAGGACAGTAAGGATTGCCAGAACTACAATCTCCTCTTCCTGTAACCCAAGCCAGATGGCAGGCCCGGGAATGGAATTTGGAGGAGGTGAGGGGGGAGTGTGTGGTGACGGTCTAGTTGTTAGAGGGCCGGAACCGGATGGGAGCGCAGCGGAAGCGGAAGGCGGCCATCTTGTAGAGGCGCCGACCGCGGAGAAGTAAGACGTGTTCCCGGCGCTCCGGGGGAATAAAGAGAAACATAAACCACACAGCGGCTCCTGTGGTTATTAAAGCGGGCTCTTACAATGGCAACGAGGCATGGGATTGACCTGCGGCACCGAGGGTAGGAGGACGAACTTCCGCACTACGAAAATAAAATTACACGGAGGGGAGGCGGAGTTACATTCCCTACCACGGGACTAAAAGCAAATAACCCCGGAGCGCGGCAGAGGACAGCACACACACAAGCACAAGTGGAGGTACTTGTAAGCGCACACCACAAGCAACAGGCTAAAACACTCGATTATCCGAGGTGCCCAAGAACAGAGCTGAGACACCAGAAAGGGAGTGACTAGCCAGGTACAGTGAGCCACGTGGGGCAAACCGGGCCGACGACGGCTGAAATGCCAGAAACCAGTCCCCGGAAGCTTGTCTCCTTTCTGGTGAAGAATTGGCTTGGTAGTTTGGTCTGCCCTGTTCCCATGATGCACTGGGCCAGGGACAGACTGATTTGCATATAGCCAGGTTCTGAGCTGGGATGGGGCAGTGAGTTAAATAATGGTGATGGATCAAGCCCTGATCTTTGGACTGGGTAAGAGTGGTCTGCTTGAATCAGACACTCTGTTCATCACCACCCCCTTTTCTGAGTCGTTTTTGGCCACTATAGGTGTGGCAGGGTATACTCAGACATGAGTCCCTTACTCACTGCTCCATCAGTATTCAAGCAAGCCGGGCCGACGACGGCTGAAATGCCAGAAACCGGTCCCCGGAAGCTTGTCTCCTTTCTGGTGAAGAATTGGCTTGGTAGTTTGGTCTGCCCTGTTCCCATGATGCACTGGGCCAGGGACAGACTGATTTGCATATAGCCAGGTTCTGAGCTGGGATGGGGCAGTGAGTTAAATAACGGTGATGGATCAAGCCCTGATCTTTGGACTGGGTAAGAGTGGTCTGCTTAATTCAGACACTCTGTTCATCACCACCCCCTTTTCTGAATCACGTGGGGCAACAGGCAGCAGCACACCGTGCAGCAAAGGACAAGGGTGCGGTCCCACATAAGTTCGGCCCCCACCACGCCACGCTGGCGGGTCTGCAAGAAAGAGGCAGAGGGCCAGATACTGAAAGCAGAAGAGAACAGAAATCGCTCCCGGCTACGGAGGGCGCTTCAGGGGGCACAGCCAGTAGGGAGCGTGGCAGAGAAATCACAGACGCGAGACAGGCGCCAGGCAGGCCGCCCAACTGCGAGATCCCAGCACGAGCAGGCCCCAGAGAGGACAGGAGAATGGCGTCACAATCCACGTCACTCACTCTAATGGTACCATTTCTCCCGAAAAGAGGGGAACCAGCTATGCCCTGGGAGGATTGGAAGAGGTACTTCCTCAACTATTTAGAGACACTAGAAGAGGAGAGTGAGGTGGCGTTTTCAAGCCCAAGGAGAAAGAAGATTCTGTTACACAACCTGGGTCCAGAGGGACTCAGAGTTTTTGATACCATTGTCAAGGGGCAAAGGGACGGCGCCGACACTGATGTGTTTAGCCACACCATTGAAGATCTAGATGCACACTACAGGCCCGTGGTGTGTGGGGCCATCGATAGACACAACTTCTTCCAGAGGAAACAAGAGGGAGGAGAGACGGTCGATGAGTATGTGGCCGCACTGCAGAAGCTCGCACTGACATGTAAATTTGGTGCTCTCCATGATGAGCTAATAAGGGACCAAATCATAATGCACACGTCCAGCACACATGTCCAGGAAAAACTGTGGGTGAACGGTGATGCGCCAGCGAAGGAGGTCTGGGCCTTAGTTAAGAAGGCGGAGATGTCCAAGCGCTGCACCCAAGCAGCCAGACGAGATGCAGGTGGCAGACAGACAGTCTGCAGAATCATGACGAACTAAAAGGGCGAAAGAACTAAGCAGAAGGATCCACCAAAGGGCCAAGAAAATAGAAGGAGCTCACAAGCCGGAGGTGCAACTCAAAAGACAGGAAGAGGAGGAAGACCTAGCTGTTACAGATGCGGCAGCACGTCGCATTTGGGAAATGACCAGGTATGCCCGGCATTCAGGGTGAAATGTGCCTACTGCAGTGTCTTCGGACATTATGAAAAGGTATGCCGCCGAAAGCCCAAGGGAGCCATGGTCAGATATGTAGACCAGGAACAACATGGAGAAGAAGAGAACCAGACAGAGGAAGAAGAACTGGAGGAAGTCGTCTACATTGATGCCCAGATATTGGATGTGGAAGGCACAGAGTCGGACAAACCCAGGCTGAACATGCACATTGGAGGAGTGCCCATTGAGATAATCGCGGACAGTGGAGCCCCCATCACCATTATACAAAGGCAAGTGTGGGAAGAGAAATTCGGGATGAAAGTAAGGGAGGAGGTGCGTCCCATGGATATACGACTCGTCACATACACGGGGCAGAGAATACCTATGTTAGGTTACTGTCCACTGCTTTTTGAGTTCAGAGGAAGACAAGCAAACTGCAAACTATACATAGCAGAGAAAGGACCATCGGTGCTCAGTTGGAAGGACCAAGGAGCACTAGGAATACTACTAAATCCGGGAGGAGTAGAAAATGTGATGCTGATGGACATGGAAGAAAGCAGCGACAATGAAGCATGGCGCAGGGAGTACCCCAAGGTATTCAATGGACAGATAGGTGAATTGGCCAAATACAAACATCTTATCAAATTGAAGGAGGGAGCCAAACCGGTCATACACAAGGTGAGGAACATCCCCTTCCGATGCCGGGAAGCAGTCCAGGCAGAACTTGACAGACTAGAAAAAGAGGAAGTGATACAGGCGATTGAGAGCGCAGAGTGGCTCTCGCCTTTAGTAGTAGCTCAGAAGCCTAATAGGAAGGTGAGGCTATGTGTCGACCTCAGGGAACTAAACAAAAACATTGTGGTCAATAAGTTTCCTCTTCCCTGTATCAATGAGATGTTGGCCAAAATGAAGGGCATCAAGTGGTTCTCCACGGTGGATCTGTCGTCAGCCTACCACCAGGTGAAGCTTCCATCCATCATGTAGTCACCTCCCATCTTTTATCACGCCCTTCGGTTGCTATAAGTTTGTCAGGATGCCTTTTGGGCTGGCATCGGCAGCGGAAGTTTTTCAAAAACGTATGCATAGACTCTTCAGGAAGGTGGAAGGGGTCCAGTTCTTTCAGGACGACATCCTGGTCATGGGAGCGTCCAAACAAGAACACAATGAGAAGCTACACAAGGTACTACGCACGCTGCAGGAGAATGGGTTGACGGCGGAGCGGTCAAAGTGCAAATTCGAGGTACCATCAGTGACCTACCTCGGTCATGAAGTAAGTGAGAGTGGCATAGAGCCAAAGAGAGCCAACATGCAAGCGATATTGGATGTGCCAGCCCCGGGGAAGAAGGAGGACGTCAGGTCATTCCTGGGGATGGCTGAGTATTATAGCAAATTCATTCCCAACTTCGCCACTAAGACACACTGCCTGCGCCAGATACTCAAAGAAAGGAACGGTTTCAAATGGAATAAGGAAGAGCAGGAGGAATTTGACAGTTTGAAACAGGAAATGAGTGAAACCATTCCCCTGAAAGGGTTTGATCCAGACGCAGACTCCATTCTCACCACTGATGCCAGTGACCGTGGTCTGGGGGCAGTGTTAATGCAGAGATCAGGAAAGGGAGAGACATCGACAGTCAGCTTTGCCTCAAGGTCTTTAGCGCCCAACTAAGAGAAATTTAGCGTCATCGAAAAAGAGATGCTGGCAGTGGTATGGGCGATGGAACGTTTCAGGCAGTATCTCTGGGGTACCAAATTTCTGGTAAGAACAGACCACAAACCCCTGATAAAGGTTTTGACCTCCAATGGCCATGCTTATGCCACGCCAAGGATTGCTAAGATGACACTGCGCTCGCTAGACTTCGTGTACGAGGTAGAGCACATATCGGGGCCACAGAACAAGGTGGCTGACTTCCTCAGTCGAGCAGCGTCCAAGGAGGAAGCAGGCAAGCAAACGACCCCGAAATGGGATGGGTATGTGGTGGCTACCATACCGGATATGGAGGAGGTGATCAGTGCACAAGAGTGGGAAGAGGCCTACAAATCGGACGAAGAGCTGGAAGCGATAAAAGGGTACGTTGTCCATGGATGGCCTGAGAAGAGACACCTCCAGGAAACACTGAGGAGATTCAGGGAAGTAAGAGACGAGATGTCATTGGGGAGAATCCTTTGTTCCTTCTGAGGGGCGACAAAGTGGTAACTCCTCGTGGAATAATAGATCACTTGCTGGCCCTGTTGCATGAAGGACACCAGGGGATCACCAAGACCAAAGCCCTGGCTAGGCAAGCTTACTGGTGGCCAGCCATCGATGCACAAGTGGAACGATATGTAAGGCAATGTGAGTCCTGTGCCAAAGCGGACAAATCCCAAAGCATGCTGAGGCCACCGTTAGGAAAATTCCCGGTGCCAGATGGACCATGGGAGATGGTGTCTGTGGTCATCATGGGACCTATTCTCAACATGGAAGGAATACAAAAGTACGCCATTGTGTTAATTGACAAATACTCCAAGTGGCCAGAGGTGGAAGTGAAGGAAGCTGTAGACACTGAGACGGTGATAACTTTTTTGAGAGACATATTCCTCAAGGAAGGGATTTAAAAAATGATCACGTGCGACAACGGGCCGCAATTTACATCAGTGAAATGGGAGGCCTTTGTGTCCAGGAATGGCATAGAGGTCAAGCACACTCCCATATATCACCCTGCAGGGAATGGACAAGTGGAGCGTTTTAACAGGGTGATTATGGGCACCATTCAAGCGGCTATAAATGATGGACTGGACTGGGAGAAGGAGTTGCCTAAGATGTTGTGGGCCTACCGCATCACTCCAGGCTGCACGGGGTACAGCCCGTTCAAAGTACTGAGAGGGAGAAAGCCCTTTACAAAGGACAATGCAGCGTGGAGGAAGATGGTGGTGCAGAGTAAATGGTCGCCCGCTGTGGTCAGGAGGAATCTGGAGAAGGCACAAGAGACATACACTGAACATTTCAACAAGAGACATAATGTACAAGGTGTGTCACTGGAGAAAGGCGATTGGGTAAGAGTGAAGGTGGCGAACCTCAAAAGGAAGGGAGAAAGCAAATTCACACTGCCCCTACAAGTCCTGGAGCCCTACACTAGGTCAGCGTTGCTCAGCGACAGCAAGGTGTGGTCGCAGGATAGAATGGCGAAATGCAGCAAAATCTTGAAGTGGGGAACGGAGATAGATGAAGAGATAGAGAACGTGGTGAGAAGCAAAGAGGAAAGTTGCGGAAGGAGAATGGAGCAAGTGGAAGATTGTACGCAGCAGGTAGATGAAGGTGCCGTCGGAGAGAAGGAGGAAGGCAGAGAAACAGGTGGAACGAATGGCAGGAGCAGGAAAGGAACTGAAGGAAAAGGGACGGGAAGTACCAGTGAAAGAACAGGGACCGGTGGTCGGTTGTCGGAGGTACAAGGAAGTGAACAAGGAGAAGGAGTTATGAAGACGAGAGCAGGAAGAACAATAAGAATTCCTGAGAGATTCAAGGACTTTGAAATGGACAGCAAGTAAGAGTGTGTTATTCAGTTATTGTGGTTGCATAAAGGGGGAGATATGTGGTGACGGTCTAGTTGTTAGAGGGCCGGAACAGGATGGGAGCGCAGCGGAAGCGGAAGGCGGCCATCTTGTAGAGGCGCAGACCGCGGAGAAGTAAGACGTGTTCCCGGCGCTCCGGGGAAATAAAGAGAAACATAAACCACACAGCGGCTCCTGTGGTTATTAAAGCAGGCTCTTACAGAGTGTTAATGGAAATGAGCTACCCCAGTGGGTTAGTTTAGCTAGCTCTTACTCCAAAGAAGGCAACATCTCCATCTTGAATATTAAAGTGCAGTGATTTGTGGGACAAGAATATGCCACACTTTGGTGGAAGCAGTCATGCTTTTGGATGGCACCCTGCACCCCGTTAGACAGGGTTCCCCGCCACTTGTCGCTCCAGATCATTGAATAATTATGTGAGAGCTAATGAGCTTTAAATTTGGATTTGAATGTGCTGCCTGAAACTACAAGAAGAAGGACTGCCCTGCTGGAACCCTTGTCTGCACCACACAGGACTGCTCCTGTTGCACACTTGGACCTACAGCCCTGTGGATTTTGGCTTACTTCAAAAAGGATTGAAAGCAACAGTATGACAGAACTTCCCCGCACTATCTCCCTCAAGAAGTCTCCGTCCTTGCTTCCTCAGTTCACTGACTAAATACTTGTACTTTGGAACTCATCAATGAATAGTATGCAGTGGTGGCTGTCAGAAGTGGTGGGTATAAACAGACATGGACATCATGAAATTGTAATATATCATCAAGGGGATGTCTATTCTTCAAGTACTTTATGTATTCCTGCTATATCATAAAGGGCGTGTGGGGATTTTTATGCCGCCTGTCTGTGGCAGTGACTTTTTCCACTGAGATGCCTCAGATAATGCAGGTTATTTCACTGCTATTTAGGGTATAAAGGGTCACATGTATCAAGTTATTTTGCTTCGCAAACGAGCCCATTGACAGAATCGGCCCATTTGCGAATGCAAAGAAAGGCTTTTCTAATGTACCAACCTTGATTTTGTGATTCGGTAACCTGTTCCCGAATCATAAAATGGGTATGCAATTCGGTTTCTGGAAGGGTGTGTTTAGGGCATTCCTTCCAAAACCGAATCGCATAGGTATTTGTGAATGTTTTGTGGCAAAATACTGTTCGCAAAAAATTGGCAGTTTACTACCTACTTCAAGTAGGTGGTAACCCATTCACAAATGGGATGGGTTCCCCAAGGGACCCAGTCCCATCTGAGAATGGTAGTAAAAACATTTTTGCAGAGCAAGGACTAAAAAAATAAAAATAAAACTTTTCACTATTTTTTTTTAAATGCAACCCTTTTTTCTTTACGGAAAACGGGCTGCATTTAAAAAAAAAATTTATTTAAAAGCAATTATGGACAAGGTGGTCTGCTGACCCCAGTAGGCCACCATCCCGTGATTTTAGCAATTCCTTAAAGGGTCACAAATAATGACCTACCTCATTAATAATAATGAGGTAGATCAATTTGCGAACTCCTAGGAATACATTCGAATTGCGATTACCTAATTGCAATCCATAGAGAATTGCAATTAGATCATCACTGTTTGAAATAATGATACATGTGGCCCTTAGTGATGAAATGACAAGGATCTGATGAATCTTGGAGATCACTTCACATAAGAATCTTAAGAAAAGTGGTATTTCACAGCATAGAGTCATGCTTACATGAAGATAGGTGATAAAAGCTCTCCCCAAGGTTACAGTGATCCTGAGGACTTAGGGCTATAATACAGGACGGAGACTGCAATGTATTAACCCCAATAAAATGTCCAGGAAATAAATATGTGCGTGGTACAAAGCAGCTATGTTTGAGAAATTACCTTTCAGTTCTACCTAAGACATGTTAGCAATATCAAGAGCACTAACTGCAAATTCATGTTTAGGAGAGGCTGTGCTGATTGAAGACAGAGTCTCGTGTATCTCACTCTGCACATGGAGATATGGGACAAGAGCAAAGAGAAGGCCAACACATGCTCTGTTTTAGGTGGACAAGAGGCGCTACCTAGGCAGTCTCTGTCCTGCTCCCGTAAGGATCAGTGCTCAGCATTTCAAGCTAATTTTCAGAATGTCTTCTACAGGGGCCCAATTAAAAAGAGTGCTTTTTAAAACCGAATAAAGGGGCAGATTTATGATGCCCTTGCGCCGCAATTGCGTCACTTTATTTGACGCAACTGCGGCACAAACAATGCGCCCTATTTACAACGTGACGCATCTAGGAGATGCGTCATGTTGTAAAGCCCTGCGCCATAAGGAGGCGTTCCTGCGCAGGGGGGGGCGTTCCTGCGCAGGAACGCCTCCTGAAAGTGGCTGAGTAAAATCTATGAGATTTCACTCAGTCACTTTCTGGCCAATGCTGGGTCAAAACCCTGCACCTGCTTGAAGCAGGCGTAGGTCTTGATGCAGCATTGTGTAGATGGGGCACCCCCGAGCCGTGCTGGAGCTGCGCAGGGGTGTGGAATTTAATGAAATATGTACTTGTCCATGGGACAAGTAGCTTCATAAATCTACATGTCCTGTAACAAAATCCACTTGTCCCTTTGGTGCCTTTTTGAGCGCTGTCAAAAAATGGCTGCAATCTCTTTATAGAAGAGCTCTGATAATAGCCTCTCTGGTTATGTCAGGCTAAAACTATAGCAGGATTTGAATTTTGGAGTTTTTCACCAGCTCTGCTATAATCTTTTCCCATACTGAGAAATGTCGGCAATTTACCCCTGACAATGGAAGAAGTAAAGTTTCTTCCAGGGCTGGGAAAAATGTGGTTGGAGAAAGGTTAACAGATTTCCGCTGGGGCATATTCATATTTGCTCATGCTAAGATGCAATTCACAAATATTTTCTAGGACTACGGTTTCCTGGCCTACTTAAGGAAATTCATGTGAATTCATGAAAAACGTAAATCTGCATTAATACAAGAACTTATATCATGGGTGCACTTTTGTGACTTTAACATTTGAGCCCCTAAGTACATATGAGTTAAACAAGACATTTTGTTTTTAATAAAATGCTATCTCTTCCTATCTGTGAGCTGGCTTCATTGTGTCACAGTATTCTGCTCTTTTACAAAGTAGTTTTGTTCAGTTCCAGGAATTTCGTTGGCAATGTGGCCTTATGAGACCAGATACTAGCGGTCTAGTAAGAACGCGCTGGCATACAGCACCACGCCTACCTGATAATCCCAAGATATCGAAAGGAGTATAGTGTAGGTCAAGCGAGTAACCAGAAAATTAAAATACCTCCCACGTTGATCCAAAGTTCTTATGACTCCAAGCAAGCAAAAAAAGTCATTGGAATTGTCGACAGAATAGCTCTCTTGTCTCTTCCATCTAAGCATCTATCCATTCATCCTTTCACCCACTGATATCTAGCATTTCACCTTTACATTGGCACCCATTTATTCTTTTATCCATTAGCCTTTCACCAATCTGTTCGTCCATCTGTTCATCCGTCAGTCCATCCGCTCATCCATATCCAAACCTACCCATCCATCTCCAAACCTATCCATTTCACCCATCCATCCATTCTTTCGCTCATCCATACACCCTCCCTTTCACTCATCTATCCACCCTCCCTTTCACTCATCCTTCCACCCACCCTTCGAACCATCCATCAATCCATCCTTCCACTCCTCCATCCATTTATCCTTTACACTCATCCATCCTTTCGCTCTCTAATCCTTACACCCTGTAACCTATCCACTCATTCACCCTTTCCTTCATTATTACATCCTTTGTCCACCACCATCCTGTCACTCAACCATCCTGGTCACTCATTCATCCATACATCCATCCATCTAGCCAGCAACACTTCCACTCTCTCATCCTTTCACCCACACATCCATTCATCCTTTCACATTAATTATGAATCTTAGTCTGCCGAGCTGCAGACAGAAGAAGCCCATCAAGAGCTCCACCTCTACTGTAGCTACTAAAGTGGGGCGTTCACGAAGCCCCTGTTCAAACCTATCCTGCCATCTCCAAACCTATTGATTCAACTGATCCATCCCGCCTTCCTTTCACTCATCCATCCATCCTTTCATCCCACACATCCTCCTTTTCACTCCCATTCATCCACCCTTTCACTCATACCTCCATCCATCCTTTCACTCATCCATCCACCCTCCTTTACACTCATCTATCCACCGACCCTTTCACTTCCTCCATTTATGCTTTCGCTTGTCCATCCACCCTTTCACCCGTCCATATTCCGTTTCGCTCATATATCCATCCACCCTTTCACTAATCCCTCCATCCACCTTTACACTCAACTGTCCACCCATCAACCCTTCCACCCACCCACCTATCCATCCCCACCCACTCAGCCATCTATTCATCTACTCTCTCACCCATTAATCCACCCTTTCAATAAGCCGTCCATCCTTTCACTCATCAATCCACTTTCAACCTATCCATCCACTCACCCATCATTTCATTCACCCTTGCACTTATCCTACCATTCTTTCACACATCCATCCTTACATCCATCCACTCATTCATCTATGCATCTACAGTTTCACTCCACTCATTCATCCATCTATCCATCCAGCCTTTCACTCATTCATCCATGCATCTATCCATTCACCCTTTCACTCATTAATGTATGCATCTATCATCCACTCTTGCACGTATTCATTCATGCATCTATACATCCACCCTTTCACTTATTCATTCATGCATCTATCCATCCACTCATTCAACCATGCATCTATCCATCCACCCATTCACTCATTCATTCATTTATGCATCTAAACATCCACCCTTTCACTCCACTCATTCATCTAAATATCCATTCACCCTTTCACTCAATAATGTATGCATCTATCATCCACTCGTGCACGTATTCATCCATGCATGTATGCCTCCACCCTTTCACTTATTCATACATGCATCTATTCATTCACCCTTTCACTAATTAATTTATGCATCTATCATCCACTCGTGCACGTATTCATCCATGCATCTGTACAACCACCCTTTCACTTATTCATACATGCATCTATCCATCCACCCTTTCACTATTCATCCATGCATCTATTCATCCACCCTTTCACTCACTCTCCCACCCACCCTTTCAAGTCCATTATGGGCCTTTGTCTGCGGACTTGCAGACTGAAGAGCCCATCAAAAACTCTACAGCTGCTGTAGTTGCTACAGCGGTGTGTTCACAATGCCCCAGGTGCAGGCACAAAGTGTGATGAGAGGCCTAGTGCAAGGACAGAATTGGGGGTGGCCTTAGGCCTGCATGAAAGCTCGTGGGGAAACTAATGAGATTTAATGTAAGACCTTGATGATATGAGAGGTCAAGGGGAGCGGGTCAGGGATGTTATAGAGGGCGGTGGAGGGTGGGGTGGTGGGGTGAGGTTAGCAGGTTCAGGCACCGGGTGTAACATAAGGCGTACAGGAAATGCAAAGTGCCAAGGAGGGGGTGCATGAGAAGGGAAATCAAAGTGAGTTGAAGATGAGCAGGGATATTGGAGCCCTATGAGGCCCAGGAGTGGAGGAGAGAATACAAGGCAGGGGTCATACAGTTCAAGTCAGAACAAGGGGCCAAGAGGCAGAAAAAGTAGCCTCTTACATGCCATTGCTGCCAGTGTACTGGAGCTGCAGAAGCTCAATGTGTGTCTCATGCTTGAAGAAAATAAAAGGACCAGGGGAGGGCCTGGAAGCCACAAGAGCTTATCGAGCTGCTTCTAACTTTGAGCTCTGCTTTATCATTTTGTTGTTCTGCTCTGGGGAAATTAAAGTGCAGGCCCCAGCTTTTGCATTGACCCTTTCACTGCCAATAAACTGCTCACAGCAACTTATTTACTGGCTGTGACCTACAGGGTTGAACAGCTGTGTATCGTATTACCATAAAACTGTCTACTTGTCCTTTGGACAAAATGCAAATTAAAACCTCTTGCTCTCCTAAGAAATCTAGATGTCTTGGGCGTCGGGAGATAGGAATTCCCCACCTCTGCTGCGTCACGCTTGCGACGCAACTCCAGCAATGCGCCACATTTCCGGCACAGATGTGTCACGCATCTGTGCCGTTTTTGCACCATGGTGCGCCGCATTATAAATGTGGCACACCATGGGTGGCGGAGCTGTGGCGCACTGTGGCGCACGTTAACTGGCGCATCCCTCGGGATGCGCCAGTTAACATAAATCTGCCCCAAAGTATTTTAACATTGAGTGCAAAGTGAACTGCCGTTCGTACTGATCTTCATGCCCCTCAAGTAGAAATTCTACTCAAGTGGCAGCTCGTGCGCTCCAAAGTAAAGTTGGCGAGCGCGAGTGGAAAAAAACTCCGCTGCATTACGTGGAGCAGAGTTTTCTGCACTCTGGGAGCTCCGCAGAGTGCAGAAAACTCTGCAAATTTCACGAATGGGGCCGAGTTCACCGCCCAGGCCTAATTATTTGACACAATATGTGTAAAATAAAACGTGGTGAAGGAAATATAGAAAAGTAGTAAGGGCCCTGAGGGGCACAATTATGCGACATAAGAATATAGTGCAGAGTTAATAATTCATGACAGCAAGCAGAACCTTACTTTGAGTTTCACTCTGACAGTTGCAGATAGCTACTTCTAACACTTACCTTTCCGAATGTAAAAGAGGTCAATGGGGCATTTTATTTCCCATACCTCAGCGTGGTATACTAGCTGCAGATATCTTGTCAGTCTTGGTTCCATCATCGTTTATAGCAGTAACTACTCGGTGTACACTAACGTCACATATATCTTACAGAGGCACATATACTCACCTCCATAAACGTTATATTTGTAATCAGTTGGCATGTTAATACTGTGCTTAGTATGTGTTGTGCACTCCCTGCCTGGCATGCTGCTTGCCTGCTGCATGTTGTTCTAGATAAACTATTTAAAAACAATTGAAAACTATTTAAAAATAGTTGCAGCACCATGAAAATAAAAATTAAGAAACTACTTTTCTGTGCCTTTTGTAAATATCTCTATTTTGTTTACCGGTCCATGCACCCAACTGAAGTGTAAAAATGTGTACAGAAATTAAAAGTATTTCTTAGATCGATATTACCTTTTGTCAATAATGATATTTGGCACAATCAGTCATTACTAATGCACTTGGCCTTTACTAGCATTATGTGAAGCTTTTTTTAAAACGAAATATAGGCTTTGGAAGTTTGACACACGTTATACATTTAAATAAAATGTTAGGCAATATCCTGAAAAGGAAGCCCACTAAAAACATTGATAGTGTGGAAATTAGCTTGCAAAAAAGTTTTTGGGGGAAAAAGAAGACGATCGATGGATCATCAACTTATTGTACGCGAAGTAAAACAAAAGCCAGGTAATTATGAGTTTAGGCCACTGAGGTAATTAAGTGCGTCCAAAGAAGTCGGATCTTCACTATAGCCATATTATTATTATCAGCTCTCTTCCGCTAAACATTTATGACTATCCCAGTGCAATAGCGCAGAATACTTTATTTATTCTTGTAACTTGGTCACAAAAGCCATCTAATGTTAGCTTTACCTTTGAGGATCTTGTAGGCGCCAATGGGATTTTGTCAGTGTGTGATACAGTGCACATGGTATGACTACTAAAAGCAGAGTCAACGGCATACTCACCCACTACTGTAACGCTGAGAAGAAAATCAACATAATTAAATTTAATGCGAGTGTTTTCACGGTGTTCATAGCGGAAGTAGTAATTTCTTCCATCCGTTTTCCTGACGTCATCGATCCTAAGGGAACACTCCTTTCGCATCAGATCTCCCACCAGCTTGAAGCGGCCTCTGGCTTCCGCGTGGATCTCTCTGCTCTCATCGTTTGAAGCCACGGCTGGGCTGAGCGAGCTGTCACCTTCAATGAACCAGTATCCGCGGGGGCTCTCTGCTGTCTCCCCCGTCGGCGCGATGGTGAACCGGCAGGGAATGAGGACGCACAGGCCTGATTGGACCGTGACGGGGCTGACCGTCAGTATATAACCAGGAGTGGCACCGAGGACTCCTGCGGAGACAAGAGCGGCAGGAAATGTAAAATGAATAATATGAACTGCCATAGAGCGCATGCGCGAGCAGAGAGACCGAGTTGGGGGGAACCCAACATCAGAAGAACTGCCCAGAAAACAAGAACATGAGCAAAGGCAACAATAGTGTGAGAAAGACCCACACACAATACTCAAT
This sequence comes from Lissotriton vulgaris, assembly GCF_964263255.1. Classification (NCBI taxonomy): domain Eukaryota; kingdom Metazoa; phylum Chordata; class Amphibia; order Caudata; family Salamandridae; genus Lissotriton; species Lissotriton vulgaris. The sequence continues at coordinate 185,442,108 of NC_141695.1, read as the reverse complement.
TTACTGACGCCACCCACGTTTGAAACCTATAATCACTTGAGTAAAAACCTTGAGCCTCAGTTATATTTTGGCCCTGTCCGCTTTCACAGCGCTGGTGCAAAAAAGGCTGTCATGCCCTAACACGGCAGCATTGACATCTGCATTGACATCTAAGGGGCATAACATCAAGTGGCGGCGATATTTATCGCTGGCCGCTTTTATCGTGTAAAATTTTAACGCTGACCTTCGCCGAAACCTATCGCCCGGTTAGCGCACTATTATTACCTCATCGTCCCTCCCTCGCTTCCCTTCCTTACAAAATTGAGGCATCCCTGCCTCACCAGACACCCGTACCCACGTGATTTGTCACGTGGGGACTATATATAGCCTCCAGCCCCTCATACCTCCTGTTTTTTTCTGTCTCACCATTGTGAGACGCGAGTCCCACGCGCTGGCCGTTCTGCGGAGCTGCGGTATTTTCTGCTGTTTTGAGAGCTTCTCCCTCACTTGCTGTTGCCTCCTGGGTCTGGCGTCGCCGACCTGGTGTGCGTTTCTGGAGTTGCGGTGCACTTCTCGGCAGCTGGGCGGTCGGGTTCCGGGTGACGGAGTCACCGGCCCTGAGTGGCTGGGGCTGTGGTTCCGGTTCGGGTGACCGGAATGGGAGACGGCGGCTGGCGGATGTGCTGTGGCTTCTCGGCTGGCTGTTTCCGATGACTCCTTTGCGGTAGGGGCCTCGTTTGAGGTCGTTTTTTATACGTTTTTGATGTTTTTGTAATGCGTTTCCTCCTTTCCCCCTACTTCTCCGCTTCCTGCTGCAGGTCCGGTCCTCAGGGGCTTCTGTGATTCTGGTGGCTCCGGCGTGGCCTCGTGCCTCCTGGTTTCCTCTCCTGGTGGAGTTGAGGTCGGAGGTGGAGTGGTTGCTGCCTCTGTCTCCTCCCCCTTTGGTCTTCCCGGCGTTTCAACAGGATGTTCTGGGCCGGATGCGCTTGGCGGCTTGGAGGTTGAACGCTTAGGTCTACTGCGACGAGGGGTTCCGGCTGATTTGACCTCTACTCTGCATGCGGCTAGGCGCGCTTCGACCAACAAGTCTTACCTGCGGCACTGGCATTCTTTCAGTCGGTGGTGTCTTGTCAAAGGTTTGGACCCCACTTCCTCTCCTTTGTTTGAGGTGATGCTGTTTCTTCAGGAGGGTGCTTCCTTGGGCTTGAAGGTGTCTTCCCTTCGTTTGCAGTGGGCTGCGATAAAGGCATTTAGGAGCTCTTGGGGCAATCTCTCGGATTCTGAGGGGTTGGTCAGTTGCCTTTTTAAGGGTTTGGGCAATGTTCTTCCTGCCCCTCGGAGGCATTTTCCGACCTGGGATCTGTTTCTGGTCTTGGACGCCTTGATGCCATCTCCCTTTGAGCCGTTGATTTCTGTGGATCTGCGCCTTTTGTCCTTCAAGACTTTCTTTTTGGTGGCCATTTCGTCTGCTCGCCACCTGGGTGAACTGGGTGCTCTTTCTTCCAAACACCCTTTTTGTCAGGGTTTTGATGACAGGATCGTCTTGCGGCCGATTCTTTCCTTTCGTCCTAAGGTGGACTCTCAGTTCCACAGGGATCAGGAGTTGGTTCTTCCTTCCTTTTTTGGTTCCCCGTCCTCGGAGTCTGAGGTGCGGCTTCACTCTTTGGATGTTAGGAGGGCTCTTCTGGTCTATTTGGAGCGGGTCGCTCCTTTCCGTCTCTCAGATTCCCTTTTTGTTAATTTTGGTCCTGTGAATCGGGGTTTGCGCCCTATTACTCCTTCCTTGAGTCGTTGGGTTCGTTCACTGATTTCTTTGACATACAAAGAGGGGGGGGCAACTTTCTCCTTTGGGGGTTCAGGGTTGTTCCACTCGCTCCATGGCTGCTTCCTGTGTGGAGGTCCAAGGGGCTTCCATTTCGGAGATCTGCCGGGCTGCCACCTGGGCTTCCCCGCTTACCTTTGCCTCTCATTACAGGATTGGACAGGAGGTTGAATGTGCTGATGTCTTTGGACACAGGGTTCTTTCCACTATGATTCCTGAATAGTGGTTTTTCCCTGGTCTTCTGTTTTTTAATAAACCTGTTTTTTTGCATAACTTCTTTGGTTGTCCTGTTTGGCTTTGTACATCTCAATTTTGTAAGGAAGGGAAGCGAGGGAGGGACAATGAGGTAATGCTTCAATTACTTACCGGTAATTGCATTACTCTGAGTCCTACTCCCTCGCTTCCCTTACTTACATCCCTCCCTCCCTCCCTGATGGTCCAGGCCAACCTTTTGGTATGGTTTCGATCTATGTGGTATTACAGGAGGTATGAGGGGGCTGGGGGCTATATATAGTCCCCACGTGACAAATCACGTGGGTATGGGTGTCTGGTGAGGCAGGGATGCCTCAATTTTGTAAGTAAGGGAAGCGAGGGAGTAGGACTCAGAGTAATGCAATTACCGGTAAGTAATTGAAGCACTAACAAACATCACTGAGGCAATAGAAATCCAGGCAAAGGCGGCGGAAACAGTCGAAATCGATGGAATTGCAGCGATAGAAAACTGCGTTAGGGAAAACCTTGTAGATAGGGAGACGTGGACTCAGCATGACAATCCACCTCCCATTATAGATATTCCTAAGTAAGAAAAATAGCAGGCCTAACAAAACGGCGATATTCCCGGTTTGCGCTGATTTTAGTATCGCTATTAGTGTTAGCGATACACTTATAAATAGAGAGAAGCTGGGTTAGCGATATTATCCCATATTGTTTCCCGGGACACTCCTCTCTTGCATCTCATTAGCGATGCAAGGCGAGGCGATGTTGAAGCCAGTGCTAATCCTATTAAACACGCGTTAGCGTGCTCTTGTAAATAAAGCGTTAATTTTATCGTCGCATTCCATCCGAAAACGGACGCAAACGCGGCGATAAAATTATCGGTGGCCCTTGATGACATGTTCCCAATTGTTTTGGTGAAGGATTGGATACCTTCCTTCACAAAAACAACTATTGTGCCACCCATGGGGAGGTGCAGGCTTTTGACACATTCCTTCCCAGCATGTTGTAAGTCTGGGAATGTGTCAAATGTCATGAATGTTACGTGGGAACTCCCACTGTAACGCCCATGGCATGTCTCCCGAGGCAGTGTGAGTTAACGCAGCTACACTGTGTTAACTTACACTATGCATAGCTGCCAAGGTTTCGGATTGCTGTGTGTGACAACTTCTCATTTTCAGTGTAATTATGAGGGACATTTCAAGAACAATGAGTTACGCTTTCTCGCGAGCAAACTCAAGCACTGAAGATGAGGGAAACATGGATATCAGAAATTAAACCCAAGTGAGCAACAAGGAACTCTAAAGTCGAGTCACATCATATAAGCCAGGACCTGTAATACTGAGCTGTGCACCCCGGTCCTGCATTCTGCCCACTACCTGCCAAGCCCTGCTGGTGGCACCATCACACCAGCCACCAGGGTCGGATTGGGATCACAATTTGGCCCGGGCACTGACGAAAAAGTGGCCCATATTAAGGGGGTGTGGCCTACATTTAAGGGGCGTGGCCTACATTTAAGGGGCGTGGTCTATATTTAAGGGGCGTAGCCCACATTCGAGGGGCATGCCCTTTTGGGCAGGTCTTTGCTTTGATCTCCTGCTGCTACTTCTGGATATGATCCTCCTGGTGGTGGGTGCTGTAGAGTCCAACTTGAAGTTGTCTGATGAAAGCTGCTGGCAAGCTGCTTTTATGTCCCTCGCCTGGCTAAAGTGGGTGTGGTAATCAGGAGGCGGGAAGGAAATCTATGAATTCTTACCCCCACTTCAATCCAGAAATGGTGTCTTACTGGCTGACTGAGAAAGGGGGTGTGGTCAGAGCAGTGAGACAGAAACCTATAGGCCTGCTGTTTTCACACTCATGCAGGCAGTGAGTAAGGGGTGTGTCCATCTGAAGGTGAGGCAGGAGCTGGGGAGGGAAAGGAAGGCCATAAACATCAGCCAACAAGATCCCCCATTGAGGAGGGAGTCACTGGAAATTATGAATACTATGAAATGTTATCTTAGGGCAAGCTTAGACTCTCCCAGAATAACAAAAAGAACATAGAAGTAGAATGGTGCACTCAGCAAGAGGTGCCGAATGACTTAGGTGTCAGAGCGCAGCCTCCACAGCATAAGACAACCAGACAGTGAAGCACTAAGGGGAATGAAATGGAAATTTTGTATCGGAAAAGCTGTGTTAAAAATATGGACACGTTTTTATAAAGTGTCCTCTTTAATTATCATGGTCCCTTTGCAGAATCATAAAGCATGAACAAATGGTTATTTTTTATAATTTTCTTACCATTTGACAGTTTTATGTAGTGTAAATTCAGCCCAAGACAAAGGCTATTTGAGTTCTATTCATGAGTACCAATTACAGTACACATGATCTGATTTTTTATTTAAGGGCCTGGGCGAGGAAGTGATCTGCCCAGAATCACAGGCTGTTGAGCAGACCCTGGGATTCAAACTTGAATCCCCATCTCTGCAACTCTGGCGTTAGGCCACCTATGCCTATGCAAAGATAAGGAATGAAAGTGGGAGGATACTGTTCTTGCGCAGGACACAGGCCAAGGTGACAATGGCCTACATGCTGAGCAACTAAAAAAACAGCAAGGCCCCTTTCTGTCACAAAAGTATTCAAGAACTTCAGTGCAGGAGCACCTGAAAAGAAGGGAAGCCCCTGCTACTACTAACCTACTTAGCTCAAGAGCACATGAACAGCAGTATGGCCCCTGCAATTAGTAAATTAATCAGCCCTCCCCAGCCCTCCAGGCCCCAGGGCAATGTCTTGGCAGGGGAGCACAATGGTAGACAGGGGAAGGCTGAGGTGAAGATGGTGGGAGTTCAAAACATCACCAGGCCCCCACAGCAAGACCCATTCTTCCTCGCCCACTATGCCCTGAATGTGAAGGGCTGTGGGCGAGGTGTTAAGATTAACACTGTTTCTCGGCTGCGTGGGCCCCAGGGGGGCCGAGGTGCAAATGGCTCAAGGCCTGAGCAACACCTGGCCCCCAGGGAGGCCGATTTTCGCAGACAATCACCGCTCCCCAGCCCACCCTTGGCGTGATTGCTTTTCAGGGGCAGGGGGTGAAGTGAGGCCACAGCTAATAATCACTGCATGGCACACAGTGAAGCGCTTTCATTTCTGTCTCTGTTTCCGTGCGCTCTGTGGGCCGTTTTTTTTCTCCCCTTCCCAAGTTCACAGAGAGCAGATAGCAGAGAGCACTCTCTGTGAACTGAAAAAGGGGAGAAAAAAACCGGCCCACAGAGGGCACTGAGACAACGGCCCTTCGGCCGTTTCCCGAATGCCCGCCTTGCCAATCCGACCCTGCCAGCCACAGCCTGTCACACTGAGAACACGACAGGCTCTTCTGACTCTGTGATGCTTGGCGCGCTGAGAACTTACGTTGGCAAGCACCACAGTGGCTCTCAGTGTCACCTGACCCAAAACGAGTTAGTGCGAGAGACTACTAACACAGTTTACAGTAGGGTGAGAAGACTGCTGTGCGATGTACAGTTCGCAGCTGTAACAGGGCAGACAGGGGGCAGCTCAAAAAATGATCAGGACTGTGGCACAAGGAAAAAAACTATCGGGTGTGATCAAGCAGGCTTGCACAATTGAAATATGACAGGAAAAATAAAGATGTGCTGTGATATTCGCCCCAAAGTTGAAACCTGCACTCCATGCAAACTTCTCAGGAAAGAGTTGCTCAATGAGTCCCTAGGGGGCCTCTGCAACACTTTATGAGATAACTTCCATTAGTAACATAACGGGGTGAATGCAGAGCCAACACACTGCCCGGAAGAACAGAGGCCCCTGCACACATTTGTTTTCAGATATAGAAGGGGCTCTATCCCCTCTCCAACCGTCTGGTTCTCCTTTCCCTTCACGGAGGGCAATTTGAATCCTTTATCCGAACTACACCCTCCCACATTAGGTATGCTTTATTTACACCTCTGCTTAGTCCCCACTCCCTTACGACAGATTGCACGGCTGAAAGCGAAATAAACCTCCTTTCCAGAAATGTCCACTATTCTGTGAACTTCAGGAAGTGTACATTCCGTTTCGATTATCGGTATGTTCAATGCCACCTCTGCTGTCTGACTTCAGCAACCCCTGCTCAGTGCAGACCTTCTTACCCCCCTACTGCCGCATTCTGGAGGCAGAGGACGAACAGTCACTCTCGCAGAGCCGCCCCTGCGTCAACTGATCATCGCTCACCGCCTCCTTTTTCCTAGACCTGCTCTATTGCTGCATGCAAACCATGCTTAATCGCAGTAAAAAGCAGGTAGTCGGACCAGCAGCACTGCGGCGCGCTATTAATAACACATTTTGCAGCAGAGACAGAATCATCACGAGGCACTAGTACATACTAACGTTGAGACACAATTCTTCATACAGGCCCCACCTTACTATAACGACTCCCGCCGCAGCAAACGCCGGCCTGGGTATGATGGGGTGGCGCAGCAACTCTAGCATAGATATGGAGTAAGGTAAAGCAGTGCAAGTTGTTGCCTTGCCTTACACTGTGTCAAAGAGGTGTTCCATGGGAGTTGCATCCAGTAGTGGACGGTGGCAGGAGTGCTGCCAGGCAGTGACGTGGGGCGGGGCAGGGTGGGGTGGTACTATACTACGGAATACGGCCAAATAGAGGTAAGTAAACATATAAATAAATAAAATGAATTTTGTTGTGTGATACAGTGCGTGCAACATTTATTTATATGTTTACTTACCTCTATTTGGTCGTATTCCTTAGTTTACTTTCCCCCGCGCTGGCCCTCCCCCACCCCACGTCACTGCCGGCCAGCACTCCCACCACCGGCCGCTACTGGTTGCAGCCATGGACTTTGACGTTGCCCCAGATTTACATTATCAGGTGAACCAGGGGCAGCGCTCAAACCTTGCACCTTCCTAGAGCAGGTGTGATGAGGAGAAATGCTTACATTTCTCCTCATTTTTTTCAGGAAGCACTGTTGCAAAGTCATCCTTGTGCCCTGTGCACCCCCATTTTTTTTCTGACTGGTATTGGTGGCAACTGACTCAGACTTTATCCTGGGCTCTGCTACACATACATACAGGAGGGTACACTATATATTAGGGTATGCTAATAATTGGCATGACCTACCCTATAAGTCCCTAGTACATAATAGGGCAGGGAGATTGAAACTACCTTTAAGTCCCTAGTATATAAAATGGCATGGCAGTTTAGAGGCCTGCCGCCCTTTTTTCACTTGCATGTGAGGTCATTTTAAAAGCAGCCCTGCGTTGCAGTACTGCTTTTAAAGGTAAATTGTGATCAAACTCGAGGTAGGTGTAAGCGGTACTTACAAATTGATAAACTGCAATGTTTTGTCATGCTAGGTACTCCCAGGGTCTTCCCTAGGAGTCCCAAGAGTGGGGGGTTATGTCATTATAAGGAGGCTCCTTAGAAATGATGTTTAATATGCCCTGGGGATATAGAAATTGCACATTTTATTTCCCCATTTTAGTAAAGTGCCTTTCAAAATTGGATGTGGTGCTAGGAGCCCCAGGTTTGAGGATCTGAACTATTATTACATATTCAGGACACCTAAAGTCTCTCCTAGGTATCCCAGGGGTGGGGGTCATATAGCTACGAGAAGGGTCATTATAAAAGATGTTTTATAAGCCCATGTGGGATTTCCAGAGATAATTTTCAGGGACTTAGGAGAATGGTATTTATAAATCCAACAATATGCTATTGTTAAATGTATTCAATTACATTATCTTTATTCGGATATAAAATATCCATAAAAGCACAGTGCAAAATACCAGCACAAACATACATTAAAAATCATTGCATAGTTAAAACAATAAACACGTGACTTAAAACAATGAATACACAGGAACATAATCATTGTGCAAAACAGCGCGGCGAGTTCATCATAGGCTTATGACGTGATCAAAACCGATAACAAAGTGTTTCCTAGAGTGTAGCAGTATAATGTAATAAGGTGCAAATAGTTTCACAGATAGCAGCAAAGTAATGTAAAAACACACATTTCATCAAAACAAGGTGTTTCATAGAATGTAGCTGCATAATGTAATAAAGTGCAAATAGTTTAACGGATAGCAGCAGAGTAATATAAAAACACCGTCCAGTTTAAGTAGCATAGTACAATAAAATGCATCTAATTAGACTATGAGATCCACATAGAGGCAAATGATGGGAAAAGGTGCAATCAAGACTACTTATACAGTGCTCATGGAGGCGCAGGAACGAATAGCTGTTTTCAGAAAAGTGCTAATGCGGAAAGTTAAAATTTCCACGTTAAGCTTAAGAATATCCCATAGGCTACCTTAAAGTCGGTAGTGGCCGAAGCCTTAGAGAAGGAAATCAACAGTTGTTTACTATATATTTGGAAAAAGTTACAAAAGAATAGAAAATGTAACATAGATTGATTACCACAATTACCGCAGGGACAGGGCATTTGCTCAAGATTGATGTTAAAGCCGAAAGCGAAGCACAGTGGGTATTTTACAGTACCGGCCCTAAGGTGAAAGAGCAAGCTTCAGTCCCAGCAGTTAGTGACCTTTAGGAGAGAGCTAGCTGGTAATTTTGAGGGGTGACCATCAGCGTCCACCACAGTTATATCCCGGGCGACTGGAGATTTCGAGAGTTCTTGTTTATATCTCATGCCGCCATAATGATCATAAAGGCCTCCTGAATAATCTTTTTGTTAATACCCACTATATGACTTGGGTTTGCAAAGATATGGGCAAGATTTAAAGTAGTCAGGCTAGCCTTGACAGCCGCCAACCACGTTATGTTTCCCTTGTCACATTTAAGGCAGTCAACTATAATTTCTCTAGTTAACGTGGCTGCCGGATTTTGCCATACTTTTAATCAAAATATAGCCGGGCGGGACCTAATGTAGTCTTCTATATAAGATAATTTTAACTCCTGGTGGCAGACAAAGGATAAAGAAGAGATCGGTGCCCCCAAAATTCTCCGGCAGAATCTGTTTTCTTCTACCTGAATGCTGTTGCAATTTGTATGGCCCCAAACTTCAGCTCCATATGTTGCGGTGGGTATACACTGAGTTTTATATATTTTCCATAGGGATAACACTACCTCAGTTCTTCTAGATTGGGGAGGCACAAGACTGAATTAACAGCCTTTAGAAATTTGCCCAGACTATGTACCAAATGAGCTGCACAATAACAGTTGTATGAAAACACTAAACCCAAATATGAGAAGGTGCGAGTGCGTAGCAATTTTTCAGAGCCGGAGAGTGTTTTTTGGGGCCACAACTCATTAAAAATTATTTTGAAAAATTCGTACAGAAGTCTAATTTGTTCATAAAATCAACAAAGCCCCCAACTAAAATGCGCAATGCATTAGGGGTGTGGCCCATTAGGACCGCATCGTCCGCATATAATAGGGCGGGTAGTTTGTTACCATTGATCATCGGGACCTCTGTGGTCAGTTTGGACAATTAACCCATTATGCAACTCGTTGATGTATAGAGAAAAAGCAGTGGGGCCAGCACGCACCCCTGCTTGACCCCTCTGCTGATAACAATGTTCCCTGAGAATGCCCCATCCCTGCTAATCCTCACCTTTGCCTGTGTAAATAAGCTAAAAAATGCACTAAGGCCTCATCCAACCCATATTTTAACCCCTTAAGTGCTTCGAACGTTCGGCGGCCGACGGCACCACTACCTCGGGAGTGCTGCTATCGGCCATTGAACGTTCCAACTGCACCTGCGCAATGGAACGTCCAGTACTGGAGCTGGACGTTCCATAGCTGCTAAGGTGTTAAAAGACATAACCATAAACGCGATCTATTAACAAAATCAAAGGCTGTGGTGAGATCCATGAAAGCTAGGTAAATGGGAGACTGCCGGGCTATTGTATATTTGCAGATGATCAAATTTAGGTTGAGGTATTGTTCTATAGTTCTCAGGTAACTTCTAAAACCTAACTGACACCTATTTAAAATACTTTCCTCCTCAGCCCAAGACCAATTTTATTAAATAACACCCTCCCAAGTATCTTAAGTGTGTTAGCGATCAAAGAGATCGGTCTGTAGCAGCTAGGGTTGGACATATCTCCCTTTTTGAAAACCGGCACTATAATGCTAGTTGACAAGGTCCTGGGAATTTGTTGACTTATTAAAAACATTGAGTAAAAGTGGTGCAAAAAACTCCGGTTTATGCTTCATAACATCAATGGGAAGCCCGTCGGGGCCAGGGGCCTTATTGCCTAGACTTTGATCGATGGCATCCTCACCTTCAGATAGCGATATCTGCATGCGTGTGGGAGCATAGGTATCTGTGTGATCCTCATTCTGGGACAAGGCTGTATATATTTTGGAAAAAATGGGCTTCCCATGTTTCACTGGTTATATTGCAGCTTAGAGGGGTTAGTGTAAGGCCCATAGTTATCATATCTTTAACTTCAGTCCAGATGCCATTTTTGTTATTAAATCTTGCGACACAGGCCATGTTATCCCATTGTTCTTTCGGGATCTTGTCTTTCCTCTGCTTAACCAGTTTTTTATATTGATTCCTCAATAATCTAAGGGAGGTTACCATCCCTTGGGGTAGCTGTCAAAGCAGAATGGAGCTCTCTATTTGGCCATGAGCAAACACTATTAAACCACTTAGGATTGTGGTTGTTGTTAGATGCAGGTCTTGAGATCATTTGTTTAATGCCTGCTCATAAATGGGTAAAGGCAATCACTGCCTCAGGGTTGGGGTCAGTAGACAACAGACAGGTATCGACAGATAATCAATAGATTGTTAAAATGTTTGAGAACACATTACTATTGTCGATACCTTACCAGATAACTCTTAAATTATCAGTTGAGTATACTTTGTTACAGGCCCCTGGTTCTTCAATAAATTTATATCTAAGGGTGACCCTAAGCATAACCGAAGTTGGGTTGTGATCCCTGTACACGGTGGGTATAACCTCGGCTCTGACTAAAATGTCTTCTAATGCAGCCGATATAAAAGCATAGTCTATTATTAAAGCACAGCTGCGGCCTCTATAATTGGGTATTGGGTGACTGTCATTATGGTTTATGGCTTATGTTAAATTTATAATAAAGTATACTTGCGTTGTAATGACAAAGCGTGGTAACATCGCGATCGTTGTAACAACCATGATGTAACAGCATCATGGTGTACTAACTGCAATGGTAAGGAGGTTTCCCCCCAAAGACGTTGGAAATTCAAAAATCTTCAGTTGCCTCAGTGCTATTGATCAGTGGATGATATGGTGACATCTCAAATAGAATGCCTCTAAAATTGAAATATTCAAATGTTGCAATTGGAAAAATGATGACCCACTCTGTGCCTGGCCTAATGATTTGGGACCACCACCTAAAGTATCTATGGAAGTAAGAAACCTTGGAATTACCATGAACTCCAAGTTTTCAATGAATGCCCACGTGAACAAATTTGCAAGATCCACTTCATTACCATGAAAACTTAGCTATGCATCTTCCCCCACCTAGGATTCCCACAGAAGACCCAGGCAACTATCTCTCCCTTGTTCTATCTAAACTTGATTATGCCAATGGGCTCTACCATGGGTCATCTAAATCAAAGATAAAAAGACTAAAACAGATTCAGAACTGCCAAACTACTCCTACATGTAAAGCCACACTCCCACATCTCTCCTGCCTTAGGGCCCTATATTGGTTACCTATTGCCAGAATATCCACCTACAAGCTGCTTTGAATCACACACTAAGCATACCTAGAACACGACCACTTTTTATCAGGAAAAAATTAACAAATGCATTTAACAAAGGAACCGCCACTCAAAACTGGCACCGCACCTGGTATTTTTTTATTATTAAAGGTTTTATATAGCGCTGGCTAGACCCGGAGGTATCAGAGTGCTTTACATTAGCATCAGATCATAGTTTCAGGTTACAGCGTTACAAAGGTTACACAGTTCAATAGCATGGCAACATAGTTACTTGTAAGGTCAAGATAAACAATAAGCACAAATACGAAAGGGGGAAAGCAAGGAAGGAGAAAGATTCAGGGGAGGGGGTCAGGAGCTGGGGAAGTAGACAGGTAATGAAGGCGGGAAAGGGGAGGGGAGGGTGAAGAACATCGCATGGAAAGAGGAGGGGAGGGTGAAGGACATCGCCTGGAAGGAGGAGGGGAAGGGTGATGGGGACACAAACCGATAGACGAGTCAAAGCAACGTCCAAAGTCCAGTAAACTGTGATCCCATGGGAATTAGTATCACTTCCCCATCTCTGTTGCGGGAGGCTCCCTTTACGCAGTGGACTCTCTCAGAGGGGTCTCTGAGACTCCAAGGCCTATATACTGGATCCTTCCCCAAAAAAGGGAGAGGGAGTGCTTTGGCAAGGGGTGCCATACCATACCTCAGCTGTGAGTGGCTCCCTTGGCGCAGTGGACTCTCTCAGCGGGTACGCTGAGACTCCAGAGTATAAATATTGGATCTTTCCCCAACAAGGGGAGAAGGAGTGCTTAGTCAAAGGCCACAAAGGACAGGGGGCTAGGCAGACTAACAGGTAAGGTGAGAGATTCAGCGGGGAGTGGATAGGAGCTAGGGAGGTAGACAAAGGGAGAAAGAGTACTAAATGGGAACAAATTTAATTAATGAGTTATTATATACCGCTGGCTAGACCCGATGGAATCAGAGCGCTTTACATGAGGGACAATAATGTTAAAAATTACATCAGTTAAAAGTTACATAAGTATCAAGAAAAGCATTTAAAGAACATAGGGGACAAGGCAACTGGAGCAGTAAGGGTAAGGGGATAGGGTAAAGGGGTAGGAGGAAGACAGGACGTAGAGATGAGGGGAAAATAGTTACAAAAGATACCAGAAAAAACTTTTAGGAGCATAGAAGAAAATGAAAATGGGGTGAGGAATGGAAAGGGGGTGAGGACATAAGGGGTAATGTATAGATACAGCGGAGAGCAAAGGGAACGTTTTTCCAAGGTCCTACTGGGTAGGTGACGGCCGAGGGGGAATCCGCGGCCCATCTCCTCTTAAGCTATCATATAACTCCAACGGGCATCGGTCAAATTTCTAGGTCTTAACAGAAAAACATTAAAGGGGAAGAGGGCGAGAAGAAGGGAGTGTAGAGGGGAAGGGGGTAGGGTGAAAGGGTAGGAGGGGGGAAACGACAGAGACGGAGGAAAGTCTGCCCAGAATCCGGCTGGGTGTGTGACAGCTGAGGCGGAATCTACAACCCATCTCCTCTACAGCTAACAGGTAGCTCCACCGGCCATCGGTCAACTAGCAGGTTCTCTACGATTGAGGGAAGGTTCAGAGTACATGTCCAGGAGGGAGAGCAGGATCCAGGTCAGGTGAGGGATGTGGTTAAGCTCAGGACGCTGAGTAGTTCTATTGTCCGGGAGCGTTAGAGCATCGTGGAGAGACCAACTGAGGCTGCCAACTTGAGGTCAGGCAGGGGGCTTGAGACCTTGGTGTTAAGTTCAGTCGGTCCCCAAAATTAACAAAGCATAGAGGGTGTAATCTATGCCGAGAGAGAAGAAAACCATAAAAGAAAGTTTTCTGAGAGGGACGAACTTAGCGGGGGGTTTAGTGAGTGCACATTATCCTCTCCCCTGCCCTCCCCATTGTGTAAAAAAGAAAAAGAAAGTTGCCCTGTTAATGATCTGACCAAAACTAAGCTGTCCGAAAAAGTGGATGTTGTCTTGGTTAAGCAGGACATGAAGATTCTAGTTTCAGAGGTTGTGACAGAAAAAGCGCTGACACCCACACTTGCACCCTCAACCTCACCCCATCCCTTAATTTTAGCAGGGCAGTTACAAGCTCAGGCGCAAATTCATGACTGTGCCTTTACAGCGCAGGTGGAGCCTCGGCAGGCTATTGATTCTCAAATGGTCAGTCAAGAGTTGAGTTTTGAGGGGGTGAATGTAGGGTGCCATTTGTCTCCGCTGAAGGCACAGATTGAAAATAAATACAAAAGTGTGCTTGGTAATATGTATGTACAAGGACCTGAAGCTGGAGAAGGAGTTGATGTTGGAATTCCTGCTCTTAAATATGGATCCAGCGAATCCTTTCTAGTTACAGAGGATTTACAGCCTGTCCCAAATAGTCGTTTAATTAAAGATGGCAATGTCAGCTTGATTAATCTGGATCAATCAAGTATTGAAATGGAGAATAGCTTTAATAGCCTCACTATTAATAAATCATTTTACAATCAAGATGTTGGTAGCTCTGAGAAGAATATTAGTACAATCGATCGATGTAGCTCAGACCTTAAAGAGAATATACCGTCATCATCTAAAGTTGAGGCCAATCAAACAAAGGGTGAGGTTAGCACAGAACAGGGCTTATGGGACTGTTTAATACATACCATGGGTTCAATTACTAATGCGCTGAATTTCCACTCAGATAAATTGGATGTTCAGGTGGATATATTAAACACTCTAGCAAACCACGTGGCGGGTATTGACACAAAACTCCTGCATTTAACCAATCTTGTTACGAAAGTTCAAGCAGATAAAAATACGTCATATATAACCTGCACATGTGCACAGTTGATTGATAAGATCTCGGATCTGCCTTCAGTAGTTAGTTCAATGGTGCAAGAAGTAAAAGCATTGTCGGGTAGAAATGGGCAAGGTAGGGATGAAATGACTGCACCTTCTATTATTCTAGGCAGACTGAGTGATGATGTTATATCTCAATCTGTGAAAGATGTTAGCAATCCACAAGCTAAAACTGAAGTCCATCATTTAGTTTCTTTAGAAGACAGCTTGGCAATAGAAGGGGGGAGCTGTGATGTCTCTGGTGGAATCAATGACTCAAGTAATCTGGAAAAAGCATGTTCGAAACAATGCAAAAAATCAAGGGCTCCCCCAAAAATGACAAACTTGTCAAAAAGGGCTAGGAAAAGGCTAAGGAAAACTCACAATAAAAAAGCTTATGAACTACAAACGCTTAGTAAAAAAGTGAGTATAGATCCTAACCCATTGAAAGTAAAGGGATCTGAAATAAATTCATACTTCCCGATCTTTGGCCCCAATAAAAAATCAGGACTTATTGTAAATGAAAGCCAATTATTGGAGTGTTGTACAAAAAACCCAGAGGAGGTAGAGGGCACATCCGGTGCAGTCCCCATAGTCGATGCACCAATAATAATAAAGGAAAAAGTATCCGATAAAATGATAAGTGTAAGTGCAGAAGTCCATAATCTGCAATTTGGCCAAATTAGGAATCCAGCTAAGTCTAACAGTTATTTAAGAAAGCCAGAGTAATGATCGAGGTATTGATTTAAGACGTATATCAAGTAATGAATTAGAGGTTGACCAAGAAGACCAAAACAACATTGTTAATCAGATACTAGTAAATCACACTGTCCAGCAAGGTGATAATAAAATTATTCAAGAGATCCATTTAGGGACACAAGAGCTATTAATCAAGGATGTCAAAAAAGGCATTTTGCCGACGGAAAGAGATGGGTCGCCAGTAATGGAAAATATATGCCCCCCTGTTATTATGAAGAAAGAAAATAGTGAATATTTAAACCAGTCGCCCGAAACAAGGAAAGTAGCCTTCAGCCCCCAATACATATCTAGAGGCCCGCACGATATTTTAAACCGTGGTAATATTTTGAAATTATTACGTGTTATTACAGATCTTAAAGATGTGGTAACTATGGATCTCGATTCAGTGGAATTTAAGGAAGAAGATGCATACTCCGATAAGGAGATAACAATTACAACTTGGCTAAACAGGGACATTGCAGACAAAATAATGGCGAATATTAGTGTATTTGAGAAATGGGGTATTAAAGTTTGGAGACCACAATAATCTTGTTATCCAATGGTGTTGATTCCAAATGAGCCCCATGATATAATGCAGCAAAAAAGTGATGAGAATAAAATATGTCTGGCTAGTCAAAAACGAGATGATAAAAAAACAACCAGAACAGAACAGGTTAGAGTTTTAAAAAATGCATCAGGCGCATCTAAGGAATTAAACATAGCATACGGCATTAAGATAAGGAGTAGCCAATCTGGTTTGCGGACCTGTGAAACATTGAAGAAAGTCCCAGAGTTACAAGACGATTGGAGTTGGCTTCCAGGAATATTAATTAAGCAAAATCATGAAAAGAAGGATTGATGTAGTTCAAATCCTCTGACTCTATGTTCCTGGAACACCAATGGCTTAAAATCACTAATTGAAGACCAAGGGGTAATGGATTTCCTGAAAGCGTCTAGTATAATAATGTTGCAGGAAACCTGGTCGATGTCTAATGAACCCCTTATCGGCTACATAGAATACTGTAATAATGCAACACATGAAGCCAACTCAGGTCGCCCACGTGGGGGTCTTTCTATATACATCTCTACAAATCTTAAAGCATCTCACTTTGAAATTGACCTCCATGTTAAATGGCTCCAGTGTGTTAAACTAATAGCCAGTCATTCAATTATCTTATTAAATGTGTACTTAAGTTGCAAATAGAAAGTTAGATCTTCTCAAATAATCCTGCTTTGGGGAATGGTAAAAACTTTATATTATGAGCATTTGGATTCAGTATTTATTATTTCAGGTGATTTTAATATGCACTTTGATCCTTTAAATGGGCAGACTCTTGACTTAAAACGGTTAGCTCAATGGACAGAATATGAGTTCAAAAAAATACAACTTAAAGATTCTGCATGATTCTGATAATATTCCTACATTTAACAAGGGTGAATGTTCCTCTGTAATAGACTATACTATACTGTCTGAGAAATTAAATCATTTAGTAAAAAATTACGAGATTGTCCCGAGGATCGAAAGCGTTCACAATCCACAAGTCATTCTCTTTGACATTGAACCGGAGTATCTGCCAGAAACTAGGACTATGATAAAAGTTCCAACAGCCTTTAATCTTAAAAGGTTAGTTTGGAATAGAAAAACTGAGGATAAAATTCTGGGCGTTCTTGGCTGTTTAATTCAGGATACGCACTCTGCTTATGCTGAAGGGCAGACTATGGTTGAGCTTTGGTCTCATTTGTGTGATAAATTAGTAGCTAAATTTGCTAGAGATGAGCCCTGTAAGGGTATAACACTAAATCCCCGGAGACCAGGATGGTATTCTTTCCACTTACTTGATCAAAAAAGAAAACTTAATAAAGAAATAAGATTACTTTACAGGAATAATACCAGGCTACCACGTCTCAATATATCATGTAAAATTAGAGAGTTAAAACAGAGATACAAGAAGGAAATATGGATAGCAAAACAAGCCTATTATGAATCAATTTGGGCAAAAGTCCATCATGCATGTAAATCCAAAGATCTTCGGTTATTCTGGAGTATCATTAATGATATTGAGAATGGTAATAATAGAGGCAGCAGTGCTAATGTTGATGAAGTGAGTTGGGTGAGCTTTTTTAATGAAAAAATTGATACAGAATATTTAGATAATGATAAATATAGTAATAATAGGTTAGATGACATGCATAAAGTAAAAGATAGGGGGAGTGGGGGTGGCATCTCTCCTCCTCATTGTACAGTGGATACGAAACCCTGGTCGCTCAATAAAGTAAAAAAGGCGATAAAAAGGATCAAATCCAACGGAGCACCGGGTCCAAATGGTACCCCAAATGCAATATTTAAGGCTGAATTGAGTAATTGGCCTGAGTTATTAATGCTTTTATTTAATGAGATTCTTAAATCAGGTCTTCTTCCGTTATCCTGGCACGGGAGCATTATACAGCCGATTTACAAATGTGGCCCGCAGGATAATCCGGCTAATTACCGTTTAATTACACTCACTGACGTAGAGGCAAAAATATTTGCTAGTTGCTTGCTGGAAGAGTTAGAGACTTGGGCCTCACAGGAGGAGCTGATTCCTAAATTTCAAACAGGGTTTAGAAGGGGCGAATCAACCCATACAAATTTGATTTTATTAACGTTATTAGGTGAGAGAGACAAAAGTAGGAAGCAAAGATTATATGTTTGTTTTATTGATTTAAAAGCTGCTTTTGATTCTGTACCACGAAATAGACTTTGGAGGAAGCTACAGAACTGGGGTATTCCAGAGTCTCTATTAAAAATGATTATATTGCTATACTCCAACACCTGGGTGCAAATCAAAATAGGCGATGGCAAACACATGACCCAACGTTTAGCTACAAATGTGGGACTTAAACAGGGGTGTGTCTTGGCTCCTTGCCTTTTTAATCTTTTTATGGCTGATTTACCAGCCCATTTTAACAATATAAATTCGCATTCACCTTCTATTCATGGCCAGGAAATCAAATATATGCAATATGCAGACGATACGATCTTAATGAGCCAAACAGAAATAGGATTAAAAAGATTAATTAACTCTTTTAATGGTTATGTTACACAAAATGGTCTGACAATTAATATAAAAAAGACAAAGATAATGACTATGGGAAAAGGGAAGCCTAGGATTAATGAGTGGAATATTAACGGTATGATAATTGAAAATGTGAAATTATACAAATACCTTGGAATCATGTTTGACGATGGTTTGATTTTTAGACAGCATTTTAATAGTCTTGAAGCTAGGGGTTGCTCACTTGCATTTGCTTTTAGAAAATTAAGAGACAAACTATTATGCCCCAATTACGACCATCTGATAAAGGTGATGCGAGCAAAATTAATGCCATCTTTGGAATATTGCTCATTCATCTTTAGGGGCAAAGACGCCAAAGTGCTCGATGATATAGAGATTAGAATATATAAAACTGTTTTTAAAATCCCCAAATATATTAGTCGAGCAAACATAAGACTGGAATTTGGTTTGAAAAAACAATCTCTGGCGCGTCAATCTACATTCTTGAAGTCTCTTTTAACATTAGTCCGTTCAGAGGAAGGCTCACTGGCAAAGTTATGCTGGCTTGAAATCTCAGAAGGGGAATATTCAAAAAATTGGCAGCTGTATTTTAATGAATGTATAAGTAAATTTGACTGCTCTAATTTGGCTGATGAACTGAGGAGCAGGATCGTTTTTAAAAAAGAAATGAATCAAATGGCCGCATTATTAACGACTATAGCGGACAAGGAGGAATTAAGAAAAAGAAGTAATTTCTGGACAGTTGCAAACTCTTTCGGTAGGCTGTCACCTCAATCTTACTTGTCTTATCATTTAAAACCTAGGCTTAAGAATACATTTATGTATTTAAGGCTGGGAAGATATCCGACAAAGGATGGTATACCAAAATGGGAAAATCAATGGGAATCTAGCATCTGCAGGCTTTGTAGTCAAAGGGAGGAAACACTAACACACATCGTAACCTTATGTTCAGCTTTGGCAGAGGCTCGGAAGTTGATCCTAAAACCAATTTTTAATGAATTAGGAATTAGAACATGCAGGCATTCAATTATTACTTGTTTGAGTGGGGCCAATATCAAAGTTACCTACCACTTTGTTAAGTTCATTATTATTGCTGAGAAGAAACTTAAAGACGAAGAACAAGTAAATAACGGTTTATTGTGATCCAAAGTAAAAAAAAAAAAAAAAAAAAAAAATGAAACCTATTTTAGGAATTGTTTAAATCAAAATGTATGCCAGTTGAAGGGTCTATTAGTTTAATTTACTATAGTTATGCATATTGCACTTTACTATAGCTAGCAAATGGAAAACAGCAAAAAATGTATTATACTAGTATTTCCTACTGCTAACACTGTCACTTTAAGTTAAATGCTGCTATAACAGTGATTGCTGCTAATATATTGTACTCTAGTTAATACCTGTATTTTAATAGTGTGTAAACGCTTAAACATTATTATGGAATTGACTGTATTAATGCAATTTTAGATGATTATTTTAATATGATTATAACTTTGTGCATAGTATATGTTTGTTCATGTGAGTTGCTTTTATCTATTCTTGTTTGTAATGATTTTAATTAATCAACAAATAAATAAATGTTGGCTTCTATGCCGAGAAGCGGCAGGAGGACAGGGCCAGTGTCCCCATGTCTTCAGAGGGGGTGCGTGGAAGGTCTGGCGTGGTGTCTCCAGAATAATTTTGCAATAATCAGGGAGCCCTCCCGTTTTGCAGCCCCATCGAGCATACCAGCTCCTCGCGTACATAATTACATAAAAGAAGCCGGAAACACGGACCCCACAATACACATGTAGCTGTCATTTTAGGGTTAGGTCACGGAAATAGAAGTTAGCTGCAAAGTCCATCTTTTGGTTATAATGAATTAAGTGACCTCTCAACAATTTTTGTGCTTTGGAATACCATGCTGCTTGCTGAAAAGAGTTTTGACTCCTTGGCAGCGGGAGTGAGCACTATATCAATACAATTACAAATACAATCAAAATTACTGTTTTAAATAGAGAATACCAGAAAAGTGAAGGGCCCTATAGGTAATAGTGAGAGCTTTATACAATATCCTTTATTTGATGGGAAGCCATTAAGAATCCAGCCAGAAGTTACAGGTTGCTCCTACACATCAACAGTGGCAAAAAAGTTTAGATGTTACATATGAACGCTCTTATCTGAAGTCTTGTAATTCCTGTAAGACAGCAAAATGTTCATTGATGTCATAGGCCTCATCTGCTGCCATTGTTCCAGGGTTATCAAGATCAGGGACATACATCTGGACCACGAATAGGGCTTTGTAGGGAGTTCGATCACTCAAAGATCTTCTAGGCAGATTATTCAATGCTCTCCGGCCTCCGTACAGATGATGGCTACAACTATGCCTGAAACTAATACTCTAGCTTTTAAAGACTGTTTTATATCATGGTACTTCTGTCCCACTATTGCATTTCCCTAAGGATGATAGGGGGCAGAATAATTCACAGCAACACCCAGGGTACCCATAGTATTCCGGTATAATTTAGGAGCAATAACCAGTTCCTGGTCCGAGTGGAATGCCGCCATCTCATATGTACAGATACAGACTTGCGAATCTTTAATAACAGTTTGAGCATCAGATAATCACTGTGGCCACATAAATAGAAATTGAGAACAAACATTAGTAGCCAATGAGATAAATATAAATGTATAATCAGTATAGAATGGTCTACAATAATCTAAATAGAAACATTGTAATAGCTTGTTAGAAACTAAAAGGGGTATCTGTTGCGGGCATGCAATGGTTGAACTTAAAATGTCTTGAAAAATATCACAATAAAGGACACATTTCTTAGTCTGTTTATAAAGACCCTGCCACCAGTAGTGTTTCTGTAACACAAAACAGCAGCTGTCACACCCGCATGAGCAGATGTTAATCCTTTATGAGCAACAATTATTAATTCCAACCTACAATCCTCATTGGGTATCTGTCTAACACCCACCATGGGAATGCAGGCTGAGGGAATATTTTATGGACTGACAGGTAGGAGTATTTTGCTAAATAGCCTTTAAGTATGGGCTTGCCAATAGCTAAAGCAGTGACCATAGCCATAATGTTGAGAGAGCGCAATTTGAATAAAAAGTATATCCGAACCATATTCACAAGCATATAACGCAAACGTAGAAACTGTAACGTGAAGTTAACACCTATAGCGTGAAGTTAGCCGATGTAACCAAAGTAATATAGGAAATGTATTCTGTATTCACTTTAGAAATGCATTAGATTTAGAAGGCCCGTATACATAGTGGGCTAATGTAGAGATGTGTAGAAATGCTTACGAACAGTAGAACGTGCAAAGTAGAATTCATGTACGTGTGTAATGCTAAATGGAGAAAGCGGAGAAATGTAAACCGAAGAAATGTGCAGAGCATATATAGCACTGTGTAACGAACGAGAATATAACTTTATATTCTATGTAAAATGTATTCACTCATAATCAAAGGATTTGCTACAAAAGATTATATATAAATGTGTTTTAAAGGTTATACTGTGTAGAAGAAGTTGTAGGAATGTTAGAAGAGTTTGGTCATGTGTGATTTTAACCTGACTGACCAAGGGTTCGCAGGAGTGTAGTCCGCTGTATGTAATTTAGTGGGCTCACAGGAGTCGTGAATAGCCTTGATCTGAACGTGCGAGCCAAGGAGTCAAAGTTCTTGTTAGATTTAAGGTGACAATGCCGGACGAAGTTTATGGCCTAAACGTGAGAGGAGACGCTTGGAATTTGAGTCTTGTTTTGAAATGACCGTTCACAGGACCAAAGAAGGTTAAGAATATAGTCATAAAGAGTAGAGTTCTGCTGAGGTGATAGACTTTTGCTCCGAAAGTGTCAAATGAAATGTCAATGAAGTCACCAGCAAGAAGACTAAGATGGCGTCTAAGAAGAAGGGTCAACTTAACGGACGACGCGAAGAGATGAAGCTATGGAAAGAGCTAGAAATGACATCATGGGAAAGTACGTGGTGGGCGTCGAAGGGGCGTTCCACCCATACTGTGATTGTGTATTTTAGGGACAGCACCCCGGGGAGAAGATAGCGAATAGCGGGAACAGCGAAGGCGAAGCAAAGAGCTCAGGGCGAAGAGCAGATGACTTGAGCAGATGCGCTGAGAGAGATCAGAGCGCAAGAGAGCAGTAGGCCGAGGACCCTTAGAGAGCGGATGGGTAGGCAGAGAGGGTACTGCTTCTCGACATAAGTTACCATTAGAGGCTAAGAGAGTTTGAACTTCTTTGGAAGTCAAACTGCTGACACCTTTTTTAGGTAAGGTACTTGCGAAGTAGGGATGTCACCTAGCATAGAGTAGGGACAGATTTAACTTGTTTATTTTCTCTTTCTTTAGATGACGCAACGGAACCACATTGTGTCTATGCTTTTTAATTTGTTGATTCTGGAACTGATAAATTGTATTCGCTTGTAGACTGAGGTTCTTTAGGGAATATATGTTCCTTCTAGTTCCTGTATACTTATTGAATCTTATCCTGAGAGGATTGTATTTGCAACTTTTCTTGATTTTATATTAAACCTTTCAAACTTTATCAGTTGTAAGTGGTTCTTCAGAGTTGCGTCAGTTTATGGGGTTTATCTAACCTATGCGGGGTTTGCCTTTTACTCAATGACAGAAAATAATCGATCCAAATTTGACGAATGAGATAGGTATCAAAGTGATCAGAAAAGGTATCAAAATCTCATTCCCCGCAGTTGGTAGCAGAGAAAGATGGTTTTCTTCTTGAGGAAGACAACCTAGGTCAGGTTTAGATTACCCCAAGGTCCCTAGTCATCGACGACCAGAAGAAGAATCCCTGCCGAAGACGGTGCTGACGGTGCGTCGAGAGAAAAGCAGCAGAGTCGGTCGGGAGTGAGTATAAGGGTCATGCGTTGTAAGATTGCGGTGTTTTATGTTGTACCTGTGTTGTAATGTCAAGCGGAGTTGAATGCCTGTAGTGTGATTGAGGGAAGGTTGTGAGCGCGCGCAACCGGATAAAATCTTAAGTTCAAGGAGAGCTTAAGTGGTTCGGGTGTATCGAACACCCAGAGTAATTGTCTACCATTGTAAAGGGGGTCATGAGGTACCATTGATCGCCCGACAGACCGATGATAGGGGGAGCGTAAGAGTGAGTGTATGAGTAACGCACGCTGGTCGTACGTTTACTGTGTGTAAGTAACCTATCAGTTAAGGCGAGCGTCTGAACGTGAGAGGGAAGACGTTTCGCCAGTTGAGGTGACAATTACAGTTAGACTGTGGACGTACAGTCAGAGAAAAGTGATCGCTTGGACGGAAGTAGTCATTTTTCGGTGTATGAATGAGACGCATGCAAGACCGCGAGACGAGCTGAGAAAGGAGGGGAACTGCTGCAGAGGGGACGAGTGACGTCAGCGTAGAGCCGCGCTGGGATTGGCCGGTTGGAGTAGAACCGCGCTGGGATAGGCCGATTAGCGAGAGCCGCACAGGGATTGGTGGTTGTCATCGGGAAGTAAACAAGGAAGAGAATTAATAAGGAAAATCGTAGATTTTGAAAATGAAGTGTTTTAAGCGTTTAAGGGCGATCTTTAGGAGAGATAGAAGAAATTTATATGCAGGAGAAGAAGCTCCACCAGAAGGCACACCAGCTTATCATATGGCAGTAAATGTAGGCTTACACTCAATACTATGGATCTCTGAGTGGAATAAGCTAACAGAAGGGAATAAGGAACTGACGTTTCCGAGATACGGGACGTTTAAGCTAGAAGTATTGAACCAACTAAAAGCAGTAATGCTCGCAACGAAACCTCTACCGAGGCCAACACAGTTCGAAGCCCTTAGTGTATGGTTTAGAGCAGCACACGAAAAGAGCGTGAGTAGACGCCAAGAAAGAGTGAGACGATCGGTAAAAGCAGTGCAGGATGCAAAATGGGATGATGAAGCTAAAAAGTGGAGGGTGCAAAAGATAGAAGCAGACAAACTGTTCACAATGCTAGAAGCTACGGGAGAAAAGAAACCCCTAGAAGAAGATGAGGATAGCGAGCCAGATGAGGATCTGATAGAGAGGCTATTAATGGATAGACCACCTCCGTACAACAGAGAAGCCGAAAGTCCCGTACTACAGCAAGGGGACGGAGCTAGATGGGGGGAATATAAACCGCTCCCAGTAACAGAGTGGGATACCAAGAAAGGTGAGGAAGTACCTCAATCTAGTTCCGAACAGAGAGTAGTAGGAAGATTCGTGGTCCAGAAGGTGCCAGAAACGCAGCATGCAAGGTCGTATCAAATGCCAGATGCTCTACAAGTACCTGTTACCATAGGCCCTATAGTGTCAATCTACAACCCAGAGGGGGTCCAGCAGGAGGAACAGGCACGATGGGACAGGGAAAGGGCAGAGATGGAGAATAGGAACAACACGATAAATCCTCAGAGGCAGTCGCTAGGACCAATGAGTCGGAGTACCCCATTAGATTCCGCAACGGGTCCCTGGATAGAACAAGGGGGTCAAAGAGGACAGATGGATTTGAGGGGACCGAAAAAGAAATCCTATAAGGAGTTAAGGGAATATTTGAGAGAATGGGATGCTGCCGAAGAGACTCAGAATAAAAGATTAGAAACAGGAGCAGAATGGAGAGATCAGGATAACAGGATCCTCTCTCATTGTGGAGCTGGCGAAAGCAGCCCGGAGTGGGAGAGAGGGAGTCAAGGAAGCAGAGGAGATACTTGCCATACTACCAGTGGCAATAGGCAAATGTGCGACGACAGGAGTGCAGGGTGTGGGGGAGTGCCTCGCGTCATCCTTAGTGAGGGAGAACGAAGGACGCAGGAGTACCGAAATAGTTTCAGGTGCACTCACCATGCCCCGGACGAAAATGTGCAACATTGGAATCACGGGAACATGGAGAGTCGCGAAGGGTCTCGCCATGCATCCGGTGATCACGGACGAAGTCAGGGAAATATAGGGAGTCGCGAAACGTCTCGCCATGCATCCGGTGATCACGAACGAGATCGCGGGAACATGGAGGACCATGAAGGACCTTATCGGTTATTGAGCGACACCAGACAGCAAGGGATTTGCAGTGAAACAGAACAGCACGGAGGGTCCTATATTGTATCTAGAGAAACCGAGCCGAAGAGACGGAATGTAGTGATGGGGAATGGATCAATGTTCCACCATACCCCAAGGGAAGATGGAAAAGCTTGGGATCTAGAGAGGTGGGAACAAAGAGATGCAAGAAGAACTCCTCATAACTCACCTGTGCTTAGACGTAGGGCGCATAGTGGAGGTGAGAGGGGTGTGAGCGAACAACCTAGGACTGACGTACTGAGAGCTGAAATAAAAGCAAGACGGCTTGATGTAATGAGCTTGAAATCAGACTTGGATGAAATAATAGATGGCACAGTGGCAATGGAAAGGTTAGAGCTGTATGAACCAGATGAAATACTGTTTTTATCTAAGGATGTTACTCGGAAAGCAAGGGCAGCTCATGAAAAATTATCTGAATTGGCTGACAGGTATATGATAGACATGACACGAACTAAAGCTTTACAGGCCAACCATAGGCTAAATTACACGGATCAGGATCTAGATGAGCGTAGGACGATTGGGCTAAGAGTACACATAAAGGAACTGATCCTGTGTATCAGAATATGGAGGGATCTGGATAAATGGGAGGAAAGATGGTCCAAGAGGGGATCCGTCAGAAGGAGTACACTTGCGAGGTCCCAGGATGGAGAGCTAATGCGAATGGAAGCTTTTCCTTTGCGAGAAATCGTGAATGGAAATTACGTCCATGTGCCCTGGAGTAGGGGGGATTTAGCAGCATTTACTAATTCTTTCCCCAAGCTTAGAGAGAACCCCGTGGAGTGGTATAAGCAGGTAGAGAGATTCGTGAAGATCTCTAAGGTGCTGTGGATCGATTTGAACACCTTGTTCGATATCGTAGTACCCGGAGATTTGTGGACGGCATGCAAACTTAGTGTTGAATGGCCCGCTTGTGAGCCTCCGAGAGATACCCGGACAAACGGTCCATCAGATAGAGTCATGGAAAAATACGAGAGAGTAATAACATGGCTAAAAGAGAAAGTGCCGGTGCAGGACATAGACTGGGTTAAGATAGATCGAACAACTCAGGAACCTAAAGAGACCGTTCACGAGTTCTATGAGAGGTTACTGAAAGCATTCAAACAGTACAGTGGGTTAGACGTAATGGATCCTAAAGACATAGGACAGTTTGTGTCGAAGTTTGTCTTAGGATTGAGACCAGACATAAGCCTGATGATTCAACAGCATTTGATCTGTTGGCAGAACAAACCTTTAGATGAGATTCTGAGGTATGCGAGGTACTGTAGCGACGAAATAGATTCGAAGGCAAAGAAACTTAAGGAAAAGCTGATGTTGGTGCAGATGCAATCAGCTGGAAAGGGTGGACAGTGGCAACAGGGAACAGGAACGCCAGGAAAGAAACAGAATAATCAAAACAGAGATGAGGAAGAAAGACCGAGACCGAGAATAGATATCGCGACACTGAAAAAGACAACAAGGTGCCATCAGTGTAACGAAGTGGGACATTGGAGACGCGAGTGTCCTTATAATGTTGAGTCAGGGGAATTAGAACAGGAGGAGGAAGAGGTACAGAACAACGTGGTTAAGGGAGCAGTAGTCTCGAAGGGAAAGTTTATCAAAGGGGGGATTCAGACTCCTCGAGCCCCGTTTCCTCAACCGCCTCGCATTGCAAATGGAGGGAAAATCTATAGACAAATGCCATTGTTCGTAGGAGGAGAAGAATGCTACTACGTTGATCCTCTTACAGGGCAGCGAGTGAATAGGGAGGAAGACTGTACTTTAGGAGCAGCCCTGGAGGTAGATCAGAGAGGACCATACGTAGAGGCTGAAGTGGCTGGATGTCCTACGACCTTTTTGGTGGATACGGGGCCACTCGATCCACTTTGAGATCAGCGGTAGTCCCAGGTCTGCCAATGTCGGGAGAGACGATCCAGGTGGTAGGAGTCGCAAACAGGAGGATGACGAATCCTCTAACAGAACCAGTGTCAGTGAAGATAGGGAATTACAGTGACGAACATCAGTTTGTGATTTGTGATTCTAGCCCTGTGTGTTTGCTAGGAAGAGATCTGTTGTGTAAACTGAATTGCACAATACATTGCACACCTGAAGGAGTAGAAGTGCAGACCAACGATGAAGATGCCGATTTTAAGGTTGTAAACTCGCAAGGATGCGTGGAACTATATCCTACCTTAACAGTGGAGGAGCTACCACAGGACTTGAGGGAGAAAGTGTCAGCTGAGGTGTGGGATTTTACAGGAGAAGAAATAGGATTGATCAAAGGGGTAGAACCAGTCAAGATCATGGTAAGACCCAATGCCGAGTATCCAAGAACACCACAATATAAGTTGACACCGGAGACGATTGCAGGAATAAAGCCTGTGATTGAATCCATGATTAAACAGGGAATACTGAAGGAGATCATGGGTAGTCCATGTAACTCCCCGATCATGGGTTTGCAGAAGCCTAGTGGAAAATACAGAATAGTGCAGGACCTTCGAAAGATTAATAATATTGTTGTCTCATGTTGTCCAGTGGTACCGAATCCATCAGTGATATTGTTTCAGATACCGTTCCAAGCTGAATGGTTCACAGTGATAGACTTGTGCCAGGCTTTCTTTTCGATTCCTTTAGATGAGGAGAGCCAGTATTTGTTCGCTTTTAAGCTGGAAAATCGCGTTTTAACATGGTGTCGTATCCCCCAGGGGTAAACAGAAAGCCCATCGATTTTTAACAAGCTGCTGAAGAAAAATCTTGAGAGCCTAGTACTGCCCAAGAATTCGGTTCTGGTCCAGTACATAGACGACCTCCTCGTTGCGTCAGAAACTGAGGAAGCTTGCAAGGTAGACACCATCACCTTATTAAATCACTTGGCCGAGAACGGACACAAGGTATCTCCAAGTAAATTGCAATATTGTCTGACTGAAGTGCAATACTTGGGCCATAGGATTGAAAAGGGAAAACGGAAGGTGTCTCCAGACAGAATAGAGGCGATCATGAAAATGAACGCGCCTAAAACGCAAAGAGAAGTCAGGATGTTTCTAGGCATGGTCGGTTATTGTCGACAGTGGATAGCCAACTTTTCACTGAAGGCAAAACCTTTACTACAACTGACGCACAAAGGAGTGAGTGATCCGGTACCATGGGACAAAGATTGTTTGATGGCGTTTTTGCAGCTGAGGGAGGACTTGTGTCGTGCCCCGGCTTTAGGAATGCCTGATTACACAAAACCATTCTTGCTTTACTGCTGCGAAAGAGAGGGTTGCGCTTTAGCAGTTTTGGCCCAGATACACGGAGATGCGCGTAGGCCAGTTGCTTATTTTTCGGCTACATTAGATCCAGTAGCCGCAGCGTTGCCCGGATGTCTCAAATCCGTAGCTGCAACGGGTGTCAGCATTGAACGATGTGAAAGTGTGGTAATGGGACATCAGTTAGTGGTGTACGTACCGCATTCTGTGGAATTGTTAATGACCAGGACTAAGACTCAGCATTTGACGAATAGCAGGCTCACACGCTACGAGCAAGCCATATTGGCTGCCGAGAATGTGACCCTAAAAAGATGCTCCGTCTTGAATCCTGCTACTTTGATGCCACTTCCAAATGATATTTATGATGAAATTTGTACAGATCATGACTGCCTTGATGTGACTGAACTATGCACCAAACCGAGACCAGATATCGTAGATGAGCCATTGACTGACCCCGATGAAATATTCTTTGTTGATGGTTCATGCGTAAGAGACGATATCGGTCAGCTGAGAGCAGCTTATGCAGTTTGTACTATTACCAGAGTTGTAGAAGCCGCTTGCCTGGAAGGAGTACATTCCGCTCAGGTAGCTGAAATTATTGCTTTGACGCGTGCCTGTTTAGCAGGTAACAAAATTCGAGTCACCATATACACCGATAGCCAGTATGGTTTCGGGGTAGTTCACGATTACGGGCAGTTATGGTCTCAAAGAAGTTACATGACCTCCTCGGGTTCTCCCATTAGGAATGGAGAATTCGTGAGATTATTGTTAGAAGCATTGCAAGGCCCGACAGCCATAGCGGTTGTCAAATGTGCCGCGCACAAGAAAAATGTAGATTTTGTGTCGCAAGGCAACCGTTACGCAGATGAAGTAGCGCGTTACTGCTCGGAACAGGGATATTCTCACACCAATGTAGAAGTGTGGGGAATACAAGAAAGAACTGAGTTAACTATGTTGTTAGACACTGTAGATACGTGGGACGAATTGAAAAATGTTCAGGAAAATGCACCAGATGATGAGAAAAAGGGCTGGGAAACAGCTGGATGTACTAAAAGTGAAATGAACTTTTGGATCTCTGCAGATGGGAGAGCAGTTTTACCAAATGAACTTGTTAGTCCAATGGCAAGGAAATTGCATGGATCAGCACACATAGGTAGAGATGCTATGGTGAGAGTATTCAGACAAACATGGTTTAATCCGAAGTTTAGAGTAGCGGCAGAAGCAGTATGTCAGCGTTGTGCGATCTGTCAGCAACTAAACGTAGGAAAGAGAACACCAGTCACGTTGAGTCACATAGGAAGGTCTGGGGGGCCTTTCAATAGAATGCAGCTTGATTTCATCGAAATGCCCAGATGCAATAGACTCAGATACGTTTTAGTGATTGTTTGTATATTTTCTAGATGGGTTGAAGCTTACCCTACACGTAGGTGCGATACACTCACAGTAGCGAAATTGTTACTTAGAGAGTTGATACCGAGGTTTGGGGTGCCATCCTCTTTGGAATCGGACAGAGGAACTCATTTTAACAGCGAAATAGTGAAAATGTTATGTTCAGCTTTGAGTATCGATCAGAAGCTCCATTGCAGTTATCGACCAGAAGCTTCAGGGATTGTAGAACAAATCAACAGTACAATCAAATCCAGACTCGCCAAAGTTTGTTCATCGACATCCCTGAGTTGGCCAGACGCACTTCCATTGGTTCTTATGAGCATACGTAGCACACCAGATAGAAAAACAGGTCTCTCTCCACACGAAGTGCTAATGGGGAGAGCTATGAGATTGCCATCGGTTCCGACTGCAGCGTTATTGAACATCACAGACGATTTGATCTTGGACTACTGCAAGGGACTATCTGATGCCATTAATTCTGTGTCCCTCCAGGTCCAGGCTGCAGAGGTTCCATCAGCACAAGACTTGTGCCATGACCTGTGTCCGGGGGACTTGGTCCTGGTGAAGAAGCACGTCAGGAAGAACTGCTTAGACGTGCGCTGGCGAGGACCGTTTCAAGTCATACTGGTTGCGAACACTGCAGTAAAGTGTGGAGGCCTGCCCAACTGGATACATGCCTCACACACCCGAAGAGTGCCAACACCTCTAGAAGAAACAGCTCCTCTCTCGGATGAGAATCCAGCGGAAAGCGGAGAAGCCACAGAGGGGGAAAGCCAAGCTGTAGAGGTGATCGAAGAGGCTGAGCCTGTGTCGGAACAGGTTGATGACGGTCAGGACACCAGTGGGACCGAAGTCGCCTCAGGAGAAGAGAGTAACTGGGAGTTCGAATCAGATACCGAACAAGCTGAGAGTGATCAAGAGACAAGTCCAAGAACAAGGAGCAGGAGGACAAGGAGTGACGAAGCTAGTTGGCCGGAGAGAAGGAGAAGGCCAAGCTTAAAAGCACAGCAGGAGAGAACCCTTGTCCCGATCGCTGAAGAATCGGATCAAGAAGAAGAAACTACGGATTCAGGCTCTGAGAGTCCAAGAAGATCGAGAAGGGTACGTGTGCCCTGCAGAAGGTACGCCACCCCAGAGTGGACTTATCTAGCAGATGTCTTGGGGACAGAAATCTGGGAGAGTGAGAGAAGTGAAAGTGATCGATCTCGATCCATTTGTGGCAGTGGAGATATGGATGTTGACGCCTGGACTCGAGACTGAGGGGTTACTGACTTTCACACTTCCCATACCCCCATACCTGAGTCGGATCAAAGATCTAGTGCTAAATCGATTACAGTTTCCGACTTTTGGTCATCAAATACCAGAAGAAGAAGAAAAAGTTGTTCGTTTTGAATTATTGGAACATGTTATTAAAGCTGCAGGTACGAGAATAATTGTAGATGCATAAAGACTTTTGTGTTTAAGCTATAAAGAAGAAGATAACCTAGAGCCGAGTGGAAAGAAGAATAAAATTAGGGATTACATTTAGAGGACGGAGAAGGGTTAGGGTTGTCTGTTGCTGAAGATAAAAAGACATTGTTGCGGAAAAGAGACTTTTGTTGATAAAAGAGCGCTTTACAGACTGAGAAATTGAACAAAGCAAATAAAGCAAAGACTGAAACTGAAAAACTTTTCTTCGAAAAAGAACGAGCTACGCTGTTTGATAACATGGAGAACGGCAACCCAAACCGAAAAGCCAATTGCATAATAGGTACACTAATAGCAGTAGTAATTTTTCTCATAATTACAGTAGTGACCATATCATACATTGTAGGACATGAAAGTGAAAAAGAAATAACAGATGTAAAGCCTGTAACGACTTTGAAACCTGCTCTTGTTGGGAAGAAGGAGGAGAGCAATGTGATCCGTGAAAAGGCGTTACTGGCAGATGAAGCTCGTAGGTTACACGTTGACGAGTCACAGGGAAACTTTAGATCAAACGCATATGCCAAACTATTGTACGAGTATATTGATGCCATGGAGGCCAAAGATTGCTATGTTTGTATGCAATTGCCGGCTTCTGTAGATGAAGGCATCAGATATCATCATCTCCCACTGACTTATGGGATAACATGTAGTTTACTGCTCAGTATATTTTATGGTAGAGAAGGGTTCGAGTACTACTTTTCAAATTATGATTCGGTACTGCCTGAAGTTCCGAATTATAAACAAATGAATAAGTGGGACTATTATAAAAAGGAGGATAGATTAGCCAAATTCTTTCTTCCTTGGGATACATTAGATACATCATACGCACGCAGAAATATTCTGACTTGCAAAGTGTCAGAGGTAGAGAAAAAGTTCATAGGACAAGTAGATGACCGATACAGAAGGCAGAAGATTCTAAAAATGTCAGGACAGTGGAAAACTGATTGGAACGAAGAAGAGAAGGCACATAAAAAGAAAGGTAGCAATGGTCCAATAGCTTTGGATAGAACGCAGAAAGGAAAGTTATGTTTGACTCGAAGCAAGACATATTATGAGAGTGTATTTGTAGGTGAAGTAAATTGCGAACATGCTTTTAGGTTAGAGTACTATACGAAA
The DNA here is from genome assembly GCF_964263255.1 of Lissotriton vulgaris. NCBI lineage: Eukaryota > Metazoa > Chordata > Amphibia > Caudata > Salamandridae > Lissotriton > Lissotriton vulgaris. The sequence continues at coordinate 185,409,545 of NC_141695.1, read as the reverse complement.
GATTTTATGAAAGGGATGCAAGCTATTCCAAATGTATATTTTGTATGTGGAAGAAATGCCTATGTAAAACTGCCTGACAATTGGTATGGTTCGTGTTACTTGGCAATTGTCTTCCCCAAAATATATCATGCAAAGGATTTAGCGATCATAGAAGGAAAGGCTTCGACAAGAGCGAAAAGAGAAGTAGGAGATGCTGAAGTAGTTGGAGACATATTTGGAGCGATGTTTCCTATGTTAGGTTTAATCCTTAACGATGTTAAGATCAGGAGACTAGCTACAGTCGTAGATAGATTGTCTGCTAGTACTGCAAGGTCATTGATGCTAGTAGAAGGAGAGATGCAATCAATTAGAGCAATGGTTCTTCAGAATCGCCTTGCTTTAGATGTTCTGCTAGCAAAAGAGGGCGGAGTCTGCAAGGCTTTGAAGGTCCAGGAATGTTGTACTTATATTCCTGATAATTCAAAACCACTTGAGAAAGTCATACAAAACATTACAGAGATACACCAAGAAATAGAAGATTTAACAAAAGTAAATGTTTGGGAAAAAGTAGGTCATGGAGTAGGAAAGGTTGGAAGTTGGTTTGCCAACCTTGGTAAAAGCATTGTGTGGTACATATTAAAACCTGTATTGATAATATTAATTTGCATAATTACATTGTTAGGGTTAGTGAAACTATACAAATGGTATAGGTCGAACCGGTTACAAAGGTCCATGAGAGAACAAGAAAGGAGATTAGCTGCTTTACAAGATCAACAGTATAAAAGTTTAAGAGCTCTCGAAACGATAAAAAGAGGGAATCTTGTAACTAGTTCTGTGTAAAGGTGTTATTCAAATTGCATTTAGTGATGACCCCTAGAGGTCATCAAAGGGGGGAACTGAGAGAGCGCAATTTGAATAAAAAGTATATCCGAACCATATTCACAAGCATATAACGCAAACGTAGAAACTGTAACGTGAAGTTAACACCTATAGCGTGAAGTTAGCCGATGTAACCAAAGTAATATAGGAAATGTATTCTGTATTCACTTTAGAAATGCATTAGATTTAGAAGGCCCGTATACATAGTGGGCTAATGTAGAGATGTGTAGAAATGCTTACGAACAGTAGAACGTGCAAAGTAGAATTCATGTACGTGTGTAATGCTAAATGGAGAAAGCGGAGAAATGTAAACCGAAGAAATGTGCAGAGCATATATAGCACTGTGTAACGAACGAGAATATAACTTTATATTCTATGTAAAATGTATTCACTCATAATCAAAGGATTTGCTAAATACGATTATATATAAATGTGTGTTAAAGGTTATACTGTGTAGAAGAAGTTGTAGGAATGTTAGAAGAGTTTGGTCATGTGTGATTTTAACCTGACTGACCAAGGGTTCGCAGGAGTGTAGTCCGCTGTATGTAATTTAGTGGGCTCACAGGAGTCGTGAATAGCCTTGATCTGAACGTGCGAGCCAAGGAGTCAAAGTTCTTGTTAGATTTAAGGTGACAATGCCGGACGAAGTTTATGGCCTAAACGTGAGAGGAGATGCTTGGAATTTGAGTCTTGTTTTGAAATGACCGTTCACAGGACCAAAGAAGGTTAAGAATATAGTCATTAAGAGTAGAGTTCTGCTGAGGTGATAGACTTTTGCTCCGAAAGTGTCAAATGAAATGTCTATGAAGTCACCAGCAAGAAGACGAAGATGGCGTCTAAGAAGAAGGGTCAACTTAACGGACGAAGCGAAGAGATGAAGCTATGGAAAGAGCTAGAAATGACATCATGGGAAAGTACGTGGTGGGCGTCGAAGGGGCGTTCCACCCATACTGTGATTGTGTATTTTAGGGACAGCACCCCGGGGAGAAGATAGCGAATAGCGGGAACAGCGAAGGCGAAGCAAAGAGCTCAGGGCGAAGAGCAGATGACTTGAGCAGATGCGCTGAGAGAGATCAGAGCGCAAGAGAGCAGTAGGCCGAGGACCCTTAGAGAGCGGATGGGTAGGCAGAGAGAGTTTGAACTTCTTTGGAAGTCAAACTGCTGACACCTTTTTTAGGTAAGGTACTTGCGAAGTAGGGATGTCACCTAGCATAGAGTAGGGACAGATTTAACTTGTTTATTTTCTCTTTCTTTAGATGACGCAACGGAACCACATTGTGTCTATGCTTTTTAATTTGTTGATTCTGGAACTGATAAATTGTATTCGCTTGTAGACTGAGGTTCTTTAGGGAATATATGTTCCTTCTAGTTCCTGTATACTTATTGAATCTTATCCTGAGAGGATTGTATTTGCAACTTTTCTTGATTTTATATTAAACCTTTCAAACTTTATCAGTTGTAAGTGGTTCTTCAGAGTTGCGTCAGTTTATGGGGTTTATCTAACCTATGCGGGGTTTGCCTTTTACTCAATGACAGAAAATAATCGATCCAAATTTGACGAATGAGATAGGTATCAAAGTGATCAGAAAAGGTATCAAAATCTCATTCCCCGCAATGTCATAATCTAGTGTTGTATGTGAATGAGTAATTGCAGCCACTAAAACAGTTAGCTAACAAGTTCCCTGCAACACGTACACCAACATGTTGATGACTGAAGGTCTGAATGGCATGAGCCTGTGGCAAATCTTCTTTCTGAACTGCCACCTTTCCCCAAAGCAACTTATGCTTGATAGCATTACCTTTATAATCTCTGAATTTATTCAAGTGCCAATAATGTATATTATCATTTAAGGACTGGATGCAGTAATAGGAATCACACACTATAAGTGTGGGGAATTCTGGATCCATATTCTGCAGTGCTAGAACCAAAAGGTTTCAATCCAACAATCTGAGGAGTACAGTTACCTAAAGTTTCTGTATATGTTTTATGTGCCTGACCTACACCATCTTAAATGACACCTTTAACTACATCACATGCAGCTGGTTGCTTGGTACCAATCACAGAGACCCCCCTTTGAGAACAGAGTATCAGGTACTTGGCAGAGACGGTTCTGTAAAATAAATGATTCAGGGAAGAGCTATCATTTTAAAGAGAGAGTTAATGTATGCCAATGTTGTTCCTTAAGCGCCTTAAGCATAGTGGGTCTCGTTATTTCTTTTCAGGTCACTCTTCAGATGACCTTTTATTCTACATCTTGACTCTGTCCCTTCACCCCCTTCTTTAGCACTTAAGAATTCAGCACTAGAGGCTTTTAGTGACTTTAGAATAGTATCTATAGACACTTCCTTTTTCTTTTCTTTTTTATAGACCACAGATTACTCAGTTGTTGATAAATAGAATTAGGGGGATTTAATCCGTATGAGTCTTTAAAATGTCCCTCAGGCCCTCCGGTCAGTGTATTTGAATGTCTTGGCAACCCAACTGCAGGTGGTGGTGAGAGACTGTGGTGCATCGGGATCAAAATGGGTTCATCCTGGGACATGCGACCCACCTAAACCTGAGACGACAATGTGGCTACTGCAGGGGCACAACTCTACCCACGGCTCAATGTCTTGCTTGATGCAGAAAAAGCTTTCCATTTCATGGAGTGGCCATACCTCTTTGGGATCCTGGCCATAAAATAAATTAAATAGGTCAATCTACTGTGCTATAGACCAGGAGCAATTCCAAGAATGTAGCTCACCGGTCACGCCTCCCAGATTTTTCATGTGCAGAGGGATATACAGCAGGGGTGTCCACTTTCGCAGATGCTGTTTGCCCTAGCGATAGAGGCATTGGCAGAATGCATACAGATTAATACGCAGATTTGGGGTTAGCAGGAAGGTTCTGGGTGGGAAGAGTATATATTGATATACGCAGATAAAATGTTGCTGTACTTGACGAGAACAGACCAAAGACTGACTAGAGCTGGTGCCCAGAGAGGTGAGGTCTAGTCCTAGTATTGCATTGATGTCGTATAGATCATGTACATACAGAGGATCAGAATATGGATCACATATGGTAAAATAATGTCCAATCAATATGTATAAAATTTTTAAATTGCAGTGACAAAGTTGTTGTGCATAACGGTCCTGAAGAAAGCTAGGGAGAGTTATCCAACAAGCTGAAACATGTCGAACAGATAAGCAGTCACTAATTTCAACTGCTTTTTTTCCTTCTTCTCACTATTTTTAAGTAGGAATACAACTCTGCGATTGGAATCAAGAGGAACACTATTACTCTGTGTCTCCATTGTTTATCCTATTTTAAACACACTCACTTTTTTCCCTTTTGTTCTTGCACTGCACTGACTAGAAAAGAAAGCTTTTCTTCATCACTCTTTTCCTTATGTAAGAACCCTACAAGAGGATACAACTCTTTCAGTTTGTTCCCCTCCTGGATGGAGAAAGGACGAGGAAGAGTTGTTTGGAATCCCAGATGATGACACAGGGTACTTAATGTGAAATGATGTGATACCCATTATCCTGAAGTGAGACTCGTTATTTCTTTTCAGGTCTCACTTCAGATGACCTTCTATTCTACATCTTGACTCTGTCCCGTCACCCCCTTCTTTAGCACTTAAGAATCCAGCACTAGAGGTTTTTAGCAACTTTAGAATAGTATCTATAGACAATTCCCTTTTCTTTTGTTTTTTATAGACCACGGGTTACTCAGTTGTTGACTGCCAAGACATTCGCCAGGATTTTACTGTAAGCATTGAGCAGAGAAATTGGGCAATAGGATCCTCATCTCTTACGGGGATTACCTGCTTTCGGAATGAGAACGAATGTCACCATTCTCATATGTTCCATAGTTGCCCTGTTGTAGGTGCCTTCACAAATGCCATATGGAAACAGATTGTGGAACAACTCAATAGAGAACCCATTCGGGTCCAGTGCCTTCCCCATCTGCATCTGTCTCATAGCTACCTATTCCACCAAGATGTTTGCCTCTAAGTCCCTCACTTGTGTGGATCCCAGATGTCACACCGGACAGTCATCTACAAAAGCCAGTACCTCCTTCTCTGGGAACGATAGCTTCCCGCTCTAGGTTTCAATATAAATCGCTGAGTTTTGGCAGAGCTATGTCTATGTAGGGCACACAATCTTAGTCAGGGTAAGTCAGATACACAACCTAAATTAACTTGTGCTCACACTCTAGTAGCTTGGCACAAATCAGCCTGGCTTAACTAGGAAGTCAATGTGTAAAGTATTTTTGTAACACATACATTTCAGTAAACAGTGAAAACACAACAAAAAAACTCCAAATCAGTTTAGATAAATAGAGAATATTTATCTGAGTAAATCAAGGACATATTGACAAAAACTTGAGGTTGCACTAGACTGGTGTGAATCCAATGTTCTGGCTGACCGTAATGGAGGTCAGGCCAGCTACGGGTCCCACGCAGGGCCTGCAGGAAAAGTACCATGTATGGAGCAAGCGTCAGTGTCGAGGACTCCCTGATTCAGTTCTGATTCAGGCAGCCAGGTTGATGCATCAAAGTCAAGGCGCACAGTTAGTTTCAAAGGCTTGGCACTGGCTTGTAGTAAAGCTTCTCAGCAGCATCATCAGATTGGCACTGCCCTGTCATTAAACCTCGCAGTTGGGACTCACATTGCATTCAAATTGCCACTGCGTTGGTGTCAGAGGACACTGTGCTGGTTCTGATATGTTCAAAGGGGTCACTGTGTACATTTGTGCAGAAAACCGCTGCAGAACCCACTCCTGAGGCCCAGGACTGAAGGGGGCAACTCAGGCAAGGGTAGGTCTCAGAGATGGCAGACTACAACAGCACCAACAGTGTTACAAGAAGTATTTTGTGACCTAAGACTTCAGAGAACAGGAAACCAAGCTCCAAATCTTTATCCCTTCCCAATAGGAAATTACACTCAAAAGATATTTTAAAGCAATCCCAATGTTAACCTGTGTATGGAATAGGCTTTGCAGTAGTGAAAAACGAATTTAGCAGTTTTTTACAATCAGGACATGTAAAGTTTATAAGGACATGTCTTATCTTTGAAATTCACTGCATCCTGCCCAGAGGGCTGCTCAGGGCCTACGTTAGGGGTCCCAAATGTAATAAAAGAGAATGTATGGGCCTCACAAGGAGATTAACTTGGATAATCACCTCTCTGGACCAGGTCCTCCCAGAACACGCACCCAAATCTAAGAGACATAGTAAAACAGCTCCCTGGTACACAGAAGAACTCAGGAACCACAAACGTCTCTGCAAAAAACAAGAGAGAAAGTGGCGCACCTCATACAACCCTGAAGAAAAGGCCACGTACAGGGAACTGATCAGGAACTATAAACTGGCTATCAAATCTTCGCAAGCTGCCTTCTACAACCTTAAAATAACCACGGCAAAATCTAAATCCAAAGAAATCTACTGCATAGTTAACTCCCTGATCAAACCCCCGCCCCCAGTCACAGATAACAATAACTCACCAACCAAATGCAATGATCTGGTGGAATTCTTCTTCCAAAAAATTAATAAAATCTATCTCTCCTTTCCCAATCACCCCTCTGATTCCCCTGGCCAGAACCCGCACCTGATTTCAAACTCAACCAAATGCCTAGAGTCTTTCCCCCTGATAACTTTGGAAACCGCACAGATACTGGCACAAAAAATAAAATCCGGCTCCCCGTGCGACCCTGCCCCCCCAGGTTCGCTGAACCTTGCCAGCACTGCTATTCTCCCCACGCTCTTGGAGCTCATGAACTCCTCCATAATCAGTGGGACAGTCCCCCCAACATGGAAGCATGCTATGGTGCGGGCCCTGTTGAAAAAGCCTTCTCTAGACCCGACTAACTCTAGTAATTATCGTCCGATCTCGCTACTCCCCTGGGCATCGAAAATTCTGGAGAAACATGTCAATACCACTCTGACAATGTTTTTTGAGGAAAACCATCTCCTCGACTCCTCCCAAACAGGTTTCCGTACCAAACATGGGACTGAGACGGCCTTACTGGCTGTGACTGAGGAGGCAAGACGGCTCCTGGATCGAGGAGGATCAGTGGCAGTGATCCTCCTCGATCTAAGTGCCGCATTTGATACGGTGCATCACAAAATCTTGCTAACCCGTCTTGCCAACTTAGGAGTGACCGGAGATGCCCTGACATGGTTCAATTCTTTTTTGTCCAACAGAACCTTTCAGGTCTTCGATGGCACATCACGCTCATCCATTCGTCCCTTGGGATGTGGAGTTCCCCAGGGCTCTTCCTTAAGCCCTACGCTCTTCAACGCTTACATGAGGCCACTGGCTGAGGTTGTCCGTCCGCATGGTGTAAAGATCATCTCCTATGCGGACGACACCCAGCTGGTGGTCTCCCTGGCAGAGAAGGGCGGCCTCCAGGCGCCACCAGACCTAGCGGCTTGTCTGGAGGATGTAAAGAAGTGGATGATGAGCTCCTGCCTAAAGTTGAATGACGATAAAACTGAGCTGATGATCCTGGGCACAGCCTCCCCCGTCTCCATAGAGGCGAGCTGGCCACCAAGCATGGGAGCGGCTCCACCCCCCAGAGACAACATCAAAAGTTTAGGGGTCTGGCTCGACAAGTCTCTGAGCTTTAACACACAGGCCACTAAGATCTCAGCTACCTGTTTTGGCCTCCTCAGAGTGATTAAGAAAGTCCTTCCCCTCCTCTGCTTCGAGGCCAAACAGATAATTATACAGGGCCTTATCCAATCCCGCTTGGATTTTAATAACGCCCTATACCTGGGAGCCCCGGACTACACCCTACAGAAACTCCAACGCACCCAAAACTGTGCTGCTAGAGCACTGTTGGGCATCCCCCGGAGGACCTCAGTGAGAACCAGCTTGAGGACCTTGCACTGGTTACCTATTAGGGACAGAGTAAGATTCAAATCGCTCTGCATTGCCCACCAGACTTTCTGGGAAACGGGCCCAGACATTAATCGACCCCTGATTTCTCCCTACAGGCCGAATAAATCCCTCCGCTCTTCTACAGCATTCCTGGCCGAGACCCCCAGAACTCGCAGAGTCAGAGCAGGAGGACGCTCCTTCTCGTATAACGTTTCCAAACTCTGGAACTCATTCCCTTTGCAGCTAAGGAACAACCCCAACCTGACCACTTTCCGTAAACAGCTAAAAACCTTGCTGTTTAATGCATAGCAAAGTAACCTCAAGAGGGCCCCATCTGTTTTTCAGCGCCTGGACGCCTCAGGGCAACTGTAGCGCTTTATAAATCACATTTTCATTTCATTTCATTAACTTGCCCAGTTGAAATGGCAGTTAAAACTGCACACACAGGCTCTGCAGCTGCAGGCCTGAGCCATGTTTAAAGGCTACTGAAGTGGGTGGCACAATCAGTGCCACAGGCCCACTAGTAGCATTTAATCTACAGGCCGTGGGCACTTATAGTGCACTTTTAATAGGGACTTACAAGTACATTAAATATGCCAATTATGGATAAGTCAATGTTACCATGTTTTGAGCACAGAGCATGTGCACTTTAGCACTGGCTAGCAGGGGTGAAGTGCCCACAATGATAAAGCCAGCAAAAATGAAGTCAGCAAAACTGGAAGTCAGAAGGCAAAATGTCAGGGGAAACCACGCCAAGGATGCCAGGTCTAACACTTGCGAACTCCTCTACTATTTTCTCACTTTCTTCATCGCTTTTCCTGACACTGATACAATCTCCATAACAAACATTCCTTCCCTTTACTTACTACCAATCCACCATGACAATTTACCTGCTCCATCTCAGCAAAGAAACAAACCTCTTTAGGTTCCTGTAAATGCAGTCAGCTGTTGGCAGAACCAATATGGTTGTGATATATCTTTCGGGAGGCAATGAAGCCACGCTTTTAGTCACATTTTGTCATTGTATAGTTTTGGGCTTGTTTCTGATTCTTTAAAAGGTATTTTTACCTCACACCAGACTGAAGTGGAGTTCATACACATCTAACAGGCTGCCACTTAATCGTGACCTCTGACTAGTGCACTCAGTTTCACATGACACAACTTCAGTAGCTGGCAGTGCTAGTGGACCTCTATGCCGTTATTCCGTGAAGTTCATAACGAAGGAGGCAGGTAGTGTATAGTAATTTCCCTTGACTACAGCCCCTCACCACCGGCCATGCCCTCCAGCACTTAGCTATCCATGAGAGGGAAAGACAGGGAGTTTTGGGAAGGGCCTAAATTAGAGGATGAACTCTAGCATACTCAGCATAGTACATGCACAGCATGTAGGAGTTTGTGCACGCGGCAGCTCAGACCAGGTGTGCTAAGTTTTTCTCTACGGCACTGCTGCATTCCTCCTCCTCTCCATACTGGGATATAGAAAGAAAGGAAAGCAAACACTTGTTTCCTCCCTTCTGCTCTGGTGCCTAGCTTCAGAGCAGATCTTTGCCTGGTCCTATCTGGAATACTGCATTATTCATACTGTCCCTTCGTCCTGGAGTCTAGCAGCAGTGTTTTGTACTCTATCCGCTCATGGAACTCTGCAAAATCTTAAGGAGTTTTTTGGTAACTGCCCAGAATTCTGCAGACTTAAGCTCCACAAGCTATGCCCAGGCCTGGGCCTGACTACAATTCCTGGCTTTTCAGCCATAACTAGGCCGCCTGACATGAATTGAGCCATGTCTCCATGCACAATTTGTAGTCTCACCAGGAAGTTAAGCACATATTTTAGATCCAACTGGTGCAGCACCCTTTTTACTGGCACAAATACAATTTTCCGTGGACCAAATTAGTATAGTCTGGGAATAAGTTTATTTATCAGTCAGCCTATGATTGGGAGCAGGCTCATCCCCAGGCGGTGGAGCGGTTGGTGGTGTAGTAAGCTGGAATCTGATTGCATGGTTACCCCCACTTTTTTCCTGGTGTTTTGCTTGTTTTTGACTGGTCTGACTCGGATCCTGCTATCCAGGACCTCTGTCTATCTGGTTTCGCCTATAAATTGATTGCATGTACTTTAGGTACACTCCAGATTGGCTACTGGGATACCCTTATCAGTCCCTAGTTTATGGTACACCATGCATTATGCCACCCCTGAGAGACCATTCAAAATGGCGCCACAGGTCTGCTACTGTAGCCTGTGTAAGGTGGTGCATGCACCCGTTACTTATATATATGTTACCTATATCTATTCTAAATTACTGCACATATAAACCTATCAGTCACCCCGATGGTAGGCTTTATCAACCCTGAAGGCAGGGGGCTGGGTTTTGTGTGAGAGGGTGCCACTGCATGAGCAGAGCCCCTCTGCAGCCTTCAGAATCTATTCTCCGGGGTTGCATGTGATGCAGCCAAACCATATATACTTAAGTGCATTATTACCTCACGGTAAATGCTAACTTTGAAATGGCTGCTTAGAAACATGTTGAGTTTGGTGTCAAACACCTTGGATTCATACCTCCACACCAGTAACTGTGTGGGAGGTATGATTCCTCCCTTGTAGAACCACTACTGTGGGGCACCGGTCTACCCGGTACCAGCTTTCTCGACCTGGGCAGCACAAAATGCATGTTGCTAGCCACAGACACGAGTCTGCTCTCCTGCTGCTGAGCAGAGCTGAGCTCGAGCAGGGGAACGCCTGACAATAGGTTTCCTGTCACATGGAGGTGTGCCCACCTCCCAGACAGGATTTAGTATATTGGGGCTAAGTGGGGGCACTCTGAGAGTGCCTGAAAAGTCTGCACTGGGGGCACATTTGGTGTCACTGTGCATAGTCCAGCCCAAACTGGTTGCAGGAGGCATTTGCTCCTGCTCCGGTACAAAACTGGACAAAGGACATGGGTGTATCCACCCCTCTGTCTTGTCCCTCCCCTAGGAGGGTCCACAGAGTTTGTCCAACCCCTTCTTGGATATAAAGTCGGAAACCTGACTACAGTACTTTCGATTTTACCTGGACTAAACTCTGCAAGCAACAACCAAGTACTTTGATGGTCCACACTTCGCTGGATGACAGAAGAATCTCCCTTGGAGTAAAGGAGTTACTCCCCTGCTGAAGCAGGCACATTAACACAGCTGACCAGTTTGTATATCCCGAGCTTCTGAGGACTCTGAAGATTTATGCAACCCTGTAAGTAGGTTCCCAATCGTCTCTGAGGTTGATCTGCTCTCTCAGCAATTCTGAGACCAGTATCCCTTGTGGGGACTGTGCAACCCAAACCCCTGTGTACCGTGTACTTTTGCAGCAGCATATGCTTTTTGGCAATCCCTGAGGCTGTGCTTTGGGCTACGTGTAGTCCTGACTCCAAACAGTATTTCCACTGAAAATGTCTGGCCTCCACTCCACGAGTGCTCTGTGGGCCTGTACTTCGTGATTCAGCTTGTAGTCCCTTTGCGATCCCTGGTCCGTTGGCTTGTGGGACTCTGCAAAGGTAACTTTGATTTCTCTTGGGCTTTCCTGGTTGCTCCAGATGTGCCCTGACTCCCCATAGCTTGGAGAGTCTCCAGGACCTTGCTGGTTCTTACCATAACTTGTTTCCTCTGCCCTGGTGGGTTGCAGTTGCCAAGGCTTGTTGGTGTTCAATCCGGACATTGACCCCCTCAACACTCAACATCCGTTGTGGCACAGCTCACCTCTGGAGTTTGGTCATTGTCGACGCCTCCTGGTTCCCCCTGGCTGCAGAGGTCAAGCATCCAGTCTTCTCACCTGAAGTACCCATCAACGGTGGGCAGTCGTCTACCGAGCCCCTGGTCACCCTGAAGTGACCCAGACTCTGTCTCCTCTGCTTTCAGGTTATTCTCATCTCTGATCCAGGCTTGGATTCCACTTGACATTTTTCATCTTCCTGGCAGCAGCCCTTTTTGAGTCACGCCACTGAAAATGACGAAGGTTTCAGACATTATTTGAACCCTATTCACCCGGCTCCCCTGTGATATGTAACACAGGTACTTTGGTACTCACTAGGGTGCTGTCCTTAGAACCTTCTATGTTCCAAAGGGTTTGCTTGAAGTCCTCTCCAAAGTGTCCTTAAACTGTCATTTTCCAACCGCGACTTTCCTATAGAGTTGTACGGGACTCGCGGCTGTGTTCACACACTGCACCCGTCCTCCATTGGCTCCCTGTGTCACTCCTGTGGGTGGTTCCTTGGGGTCCCAGTGATTCTACGTGCTCTAAGCACTGTGTCTAGTGAAGTCGTTGTTATACCATTTTTTTAGTATGTGGATCGGGCTCCCCCTGGAGTTCGCTGTGTATTGTGCTCTTTATTGTTGTTCTATTGATTAAGTTTGTGTGCCTTGTGCTCTAATCTCTTAAAAAGGTTAGTAGAGAGTGTTTAGTAATAAATACATATATTTTATATATCTCCTATCTGGTTCTCCTTTCATTTGGTTATTCAGGAGGTTCTGATTTGGTAAAACAAGCTGCTTTACATTCCTTCAAGACTTAGCCTGAAGGCTGCTCTCCATAGCTACCACAGGGATACCTTTCATAAAGGTTATCTTTTACCTTATCATCAATAAGGGTAATTTGGGCTGGTACAGGATGCCCACTTTAATGAGTGGACAGGATATACCAGGCCAACTTCTGACAGCTGGTATTCTATGTGTTCTCTCCACTGAGTAGAACAGTGGTGGGTGTCCCGTCAGAGCAGTTTTTTCTAGCCATTCCTCCACAAATGGTTCCGTATTAGGATGTGCCCCCCTTTCTGGGACCCCTACCAGTCTCACATTATGGAAACGGGACCTACTCTCTGCATCTTCAAGTCAGTTAGCCAGCGTCTTTACTTCTTTTTCCTTTGCAGAGCACCTCAGTGTGAGCTCCTTCGCATTCAGCATAGAAGTACACAGTTTGTCCTCAATTTCCTTAACATGATCCACCAGCTTTTTATGATCCTCACATAGGAGGCCCACTTCATTTAATGTTGTGGCAATCTGTGTTTCTACACACCTTTGCGTCCCTTACAGCCACCAAGATGGCCGCTGTGTGTGCTGCTAGAGAAGCATCCCCATCACTTATTGGTGTATACTCACTCCTTTTGAGGCCACATATGTGTCAGGTTCTCCCCCATTTGCAGTCCGAGTCTTCCCCATCGTTCCTCTAATGTGCTTTCTGGTTACCTCTACTGGCATGCTGGCATGGATATATTAGAACCCCCAAGAAAAGTCAGGCCTGAGTGTCTACAACTTGCCTGCAGTGTCTCCCCTTCAGCCCAGAGCTGAGCTCTGTACTGGGTCCCCACATGCACAGTCCGACCCCCCATATCTCTGTGCAGGGGCGAGTGGACATCTCTATATGTCCCTCTTGATGGCTCTGGCACCTCCCTATATAAATGCCCTGTACAATCGCTGTCAGCTTCCTGACTCACTCTGCCCAAATTGTAGTCTTTCCTCAGACTCGTGAGGTGAGCTCCTTCCTCACCCCCATAGCGCACGGGAGCGGGCCTTTCCAGCACTCCACGGCTGCAGTGACTCAGGCTCCTCCTCGTCCCTAGAGGCTCAGTCCAGCTGACGGTCCCATGAAGCAGACACTAATTGCTGCAGGGCAGGTTTCAGTAGAAGAGGGGCACTCAGCACTTCACCACAGACTACCAGCCTTCTGAGCGATGTCTCTATGCACTGGTCGCCATCTTGGGAACAATCACACCTTGTGGTCCTGTGCCGTCGAGGCCCCTGGTACTGGGAACAATGGGGCATGTTACCAAGCAATAGAGATAATTATCGCCATTGCTTGGTTGGAGACAAAAATTTACCGCTGAGCTGCAGCGATTTTTACCGCAAATGAACCTGGGTATTACCAAGGTTTATCGCAAATGCGATAAAAATCGCTGCAATGCATGAATATCGCTGAAAAGTCAGCGATATTCATGCATTACCGAGCTAATGCTCTTAGCCATGTTATACACCTCCCATTGGATAACATGGCTAAGAACTGATCAGGGCAGGTGTTAGCTTTTGGAGATATTCGCGCTTAGCGCGAATATCTCCAAAAGTTGGTAATAGGAGATAGCGATGTTAGCGACTGTTTCCAGTCTCTAACATCTTGGCACGCCCACTTTGCATGTCATTAGTGATAAATATGGCTGGCATGCAAAGTGGGGCCCAAGATGGTCACTATCTCCTACTAGCTGTCGCTAACTGGTGTCAGCGACAGCTAGGTAATAGGGAGATCAACCCCCTTGAAAATATGCCCCAATATCTCTCAGTAGGTGTGAGGTTTGGGACCCGCGGCAATCCCCACCGCTTCAAAGCAGGGTTCTCCTTTGCAGGGCTCCGACGCCCTCTAAGAATCCCTCAAACTCTTACCAGCTTTGCTACATGTTAGCCCCTATCTTGCCCCTATCTTGCCAAAGCTCCTAGATCATGGGCACAGCAGCGTTCTTATTGTTTTGGATTGCTTCCACCATGTGAAGGGCCAACCTGCTGCAACTCCCATTCATCCATGGGTGTTGACCTTTCATCACGTTGGCTGCTACTCACATCGACAGTCAGGATGAAGCTTTTTTAAGGTACTTGTTGATTATAAGAGAGCACACTTCTATAAGAAATTTGGCACTAGGCTTCGGCCTATATTTGACAATTAATATCCTAAAAACAGGACACAGAGAAAAGCAATTTTAGATTTTGGAAAAGTGAATAAATAGCCATGGTCAGTGAATATTGGAAATATACAATCCACTCTGCCCAAGTGAGAGTTTAAATATTCATCTGTAAGGTAAATATCGTCAACATAAGACCATGCTTCTGAGTCAATTTCTTGTGAAATTGATGTCACTCGGGCAGCAAACAGACCTGGACTGTTCTAATACCCTTAAGGGAGCCAACAGAACCTTATCTGGGTTCCTTATGCTGAGCAAGTGGTAACATCACTTCTTTTAGGTGCTATATTCAGACAAAAATACATTTGAAAGTTCAAATAGTTTTGTATTTTTTACGAACAATATTATTTATTAAGGCTGTGCTGTGAGAATTTTCTGCAGCAAAAGTCAGTGTGTGGCTGTTTAAATGTCTATAATCTATTCAATGACAATACAATAGGAATCATCTGGTTTAGTCACTGGAAATAATAGATTAGATAGGAGAGACACAAGACACAATCACATCTTGATGTTTTAATTGTGATAGAATGGTGTTTAGCTTCATGTTTAATAGGATATTGAGGATGCACTTGTGGGCTGGGCCGTATAGGTATAACATGATGAGAGAGCCCTTATCCCAACCTACTTGATTTCGGTACAATGCTGGGGCTTGTGCAAAATCCCAATCTGATGCATATCTTTCTTTAGCTTACTTGTGAACTGAAAAGGAAGACAATATTACGTCTTCCCCAAGTAAGACTTGCCTAACAAACTCAGGCTGTTGTAGGGCCTGTGCTTGCCTCCATTTTAGATTTCCTTTTTAGCTTGACATCTTTCTCTAAAGGTGAATTTTACATATTTCCTCAAACACAGGAAGGTTCTACATTTGTATTTGTTTTTGCTAGGCATTGTCGCAATGTGGTCTGCACATTTAATCCAGGATCGTACAATCTGAAGGCAATCCCCTTGTTTTATTTTTTTTGTGCTCGGCGGAGACAACTCTTTTATTCAAGACCAACTAACAAGCTGATCTGTACCTCTGCCACCGTACAATAAGGTAATGATTCATGATATATAAAGCGTCCATGCTAAACTTGATGAGAGGACCACTTCATGCTAAAGTTATTATGGAACCACTGTGCACTGTGACTGTGTGTAGCCCTACTGACTATGGATTTCATCCTGTGAAGGAGGATAGGCCGGCACATTTTGACGGTGCAATCACAAATGCACTGAGGCTGGCTTCCTCACACATAATACCAGGGCATGACGGTTACATCATCTCAATTGGCCTGGCACAGGGTACTCCCGCTATTTTCTCTCTAGTGTATAGATACTAGTGACAGATAGGGGTAACATTAGTAACAATTACCATGGTTGGACTGTAAGAATTTTACACCATTCTAATAATGTTTATTACAACAACGTGTCTTATCTGCCTAATAATCCCAGATCATGGTTATTTGCAAGAATATGAACTTTTCTGAATTATTTTTTACATTTTTTGGGTTGAGACCTTGCGTATGCAAAAGTTATGAACGAAAAGGTTAAATCTGTCTCCACAACTTTCCTGGTAATTGGAGTGGTCATGATTCAGGTTACCAACAACCTATATTACCTCGAAAGGTTGGGGTTTTAGATTTGGTACTGTGAGCAAGCCTAATTTAGATCTCGGCAGACATCTCACTGCTGTTTTTATGGTTCCTATGCATTTACTAGAACTGTGTATTAAATAAAAAAAAACTTCACAATATAGAAACTTAGGGCGCGATTTACATTCTGGCAGACAAGTTGCTCCGTCACGGATATCCAGTCTGTGCCAAAATACAAATCCCATATAACGTGAATCATATTTCGGCGGATGGGAAATCCGTTACTGATTTGATGGAGTAACCCACCTTCGACAATATCAGTCAGGCCCTAAGTCTCTCTAATGTGACGTTTTGGTTGATATAATGCACAGCGCTACTAAATGCATAGAAACTGCATAACAGTAGTGAGTTGTGGAGAAGAGGCCAGTGAGGTGGAGGCAGCACCGCAAGACGGTTACATTTTTGAGTCCCAGTAGGTGATGAACAAAGGCAGCAGGCTCCTTTACCTTTATCTCTGAGGCCCCTGGAACTTTGCCAGATAGAACATTGACATGGTAGGTTTCAAAGCCCTACCTTCTTGGTAGGAAGGTCCTTCCAGGTTTCAGTGCCACCTTTTCACTCTCAGGATCATGCCCTGCACCATGGGGTTCCTCAAGGATCTATTTTGAGCCCCCCTTTGTTCAATCTTTATGTGAGGCCCTTGAGGAAATATAAATTTTATGGTCAAGAAATGTTCCCTAACGTGTACCCCACCGTCTCCATGTACCAGCTTAAAGTGCATGTAACTTCCCTCCTGTGCCAGCTATGAAGACGCAAATACATTTGCGTCCAACGTTAACATGTCCTCTTTCTAATCCACCCTGAACGGGTTGAATATTCCGTTCCTAAGTATGCCTTGCCAACGTCTTTTTGTGGTGTACTTTACACGTTTTCCAGTCCAGGCGAAGTAGGCCCTGAATTCTGCCATCAAGCCTTTTCCTGCCTTCAGACTCTGAAATGCCTCAGCCTGGGTCTGCCTCTGTACCCGTGACCTCTGCCTTACTCCCTGCGCGGCTCCTGGCGCTTAGCTCAGCCTGTTGCCTGCCAAGACTGTATTCAACCTTCGAATTATCTGCTCCGCTCCTCGAAAATACATTCCTGCCTACTAGTTCAAGTAAACATCCTTCCAGCTGCAGAGCAAAGGGCCCGGCCTCACTGTCTCCGTGCATGTAATTCATAGCTTCTGTTACCATGGTAGGCCCATGCCCCCTCGCATCTCATGCAGACACTTAGACGCTTATACACGCATTCACAGTCAGTATAGAATAGCCTCTGCCCAAGAGACCTTTTCCTTCTAGATAATATGGTTCCCAAACATCAGATATCAGATATGATAGAGGTAAAAGTTGATCTGACATGCCAGACTTCTGTCTCTTTCCTCTAGTGTAAATGTCAAGTCCCCTGCACCCTCCAGTCTCACGTCAATCACACGTCATGCAGCTGCGCGCGCATCCAGATCTCCGATTTCTGCTGACATTGCAAGATTCTGCTTTGTATCCACCTACTTGTGACACTTACATGTGACGTTTCTAGCACACACCTCTATGTTCACGCCTAGTTCACGCCTTCTGATTACGTATTGCTAACACGTGTGTGCTCTTATCTTGTTTCTCTCAGCTGTTACGCCTACTGTATTGGTTTCCAGTATATGATTTAAGTATAAAAGCTATGTATTGTCAATAAAGCATTGCTCTATCCCTTCCTGCACCCCAGTGGTGTCAGGAACCCGATATCCGGTTCAAGAACCATTCCTTTTTAAGGAATAAAACCCCTAAGAACTCTAACACCACGGACTCTGCGTCTTTCTTTCCGATTGAGTTATTTTTGTTTAAGTACTTACCTGCATAGAAATTAGGACGGTAAATCAAATATTTACCACAGGAAGTGGCTAGAGGCAGAGGGCTGTCCTTGCTGTCATACTCTGACGACACCCAGCTGGTGATTGCCTTCTCTAAAAATTGCTGTGCTAACCTGGAGAAGTTAAAGGAGGATTTGTCAGTCATCTCGGATTGGATGAAGGCTAACTGTCTTCAATTAAATACCAGCAAATCCGAGATCCTACTGTTCGGGACAGTGGTGGCCTGACCATCTGAAACCCGCCCCGTCACCCAAGGAGGCTGTTGAGAACCTGGGTGTCTGGTTCGATAATGGATTGACATTTGAGAAACAGACAAAATCTTTTTCTGCAGTTTCCTTTAGGTTCTTGAGAGGACTGAGACCCCTGCTTGGTTTCTTTCCCCCGAGAGTGCACCAAACTATTGTGCAGGCCTCCATCCTTGCCAGGCTTGACTATGGCAACTCTCTATATCTGGGTGCCAATAAAGCTAGCATTAATCTCCTGCAGAGGGTTCAGAATGCGGCGGCGCGTCTTTTAGTGGCCCTACCTAGATCTCATTCGGTGGCGCATGTGCTTCCCAAGCTGCATTGGCTGCCCAACGAAGAACGCATTCAGTTAAGGTGCTGTGCATCTCTCATAAAATCTTGATGCACCAAGCCCACATTGGGTTATCTGTTTACTGAAGCCCTACATGCCCAGGCGTGCTCTGAGATCTGCCGACCGTGGGCTTGTCTGTGTCCCTCAAGTTTGGAGAGCGAGGGCTGGGGGCCACTCGTTTGGCCTCTTGGTGGCCAAACTCTGGAACTCTCTCCCAGCGCATATTCGAGGTATCCCCAATCTCTTGATGTTTCGCAAGACCATACAAACCTGGCTGTTTCCATTATCTGATGTTTAGACGCTTGTAGGTCTCTCATTTCTTTCTCTGGTTTCTGGCTGTGCTGGGACTCCTCGCCGCTGAGGCAGCCATGAGCACTATAAATCCCTCAATAAATAAATAAATAAAGACAGGTGATGCTAGAGTGTGATAGTGGTGGTGACAGGTGTGGAGTATTGGTAATTGTTGTAATTGTGATGATAGTGTTATGGTTGTGACAGTGGTATTGTTGATGAAAGTGGTGGTGTTAGTGGATGATGGCTGTGATAATGTTGGCTGTGATATTTCTGGTGGTAGTGATCATGCCGATGCTGTTAAAATTTGTTATGATGATAATGATAGAATTGATAGTGGTGATGGTGATAGTGGCAATATTGGTGGAGATGATGACGTGATGATAATGGCAGGGGATTCTGATGGTGATTGTGATTGTAGTGATAGCAGTAAGCAGTGGTGATGGTGGAAATAGCGGTAGTAATGGTCTTTGATCAATATTATTATTTTAATTAGTAGTTGTAATAGGAATAGCAATCATAGGAATATTAGGAGTAGGTCTAGTAGGAGTACTAGGATTTTATTTTTATAGCACACTACCAAATCCAGGTTTCTTGTAAAAACAACAGAGAAGAAGCACAAAATACAATTTTACAAAATAACAATGTCTCTCTTGTCTAAACGCAAAGTTGTTATGCAATTTCCAGATCCTAAGCTGGAGAGAATACTCAGTGCAGTTGGTAGCACTGGTAATGGTGGTAGTAGCTGTGGAATTTACATGAGTGGTGTTGATGGTAATTATGCTGGTGGTTAGTAGTGGTGATAGCGGCCGTAATGGTAGTAATCGTGAACGTTGTGATGGTGGTAGGAATTAGCACAGTGGTAGCAGTGCTGGTGACAGTATCTATGTTGTTTATAGTGGTGTTGATGGCGGTGCTGACAGTGATAGCAGTTCCTTTAGTGATAGTGGCGATGGTGGCAATGTTAGTGATGAGGCTTTAATAGCTCTGGAGACCATGGTGAAGATTGTGATGCTGACAATGGAGATAGTAATAGTGAAGGTTGTACTGGTTATGTAATGGCTGTGTTTGATGTTGGTAATATCTTTGTGATAGTGGTAATATTTACAGTGTATTAAGATATAATATACAATATTTATGATATCTAAAATTTTGTGCCATAACAGAATTTTCTAGACTTGCCCATGAATTGCAACATTGGTAAGGAGAAACATAAATGTGTACTGTTTATGTAACAGCACACTTTTGCAGGTAGATTGGTGATTTTCTTAAATATTTGATACAGTATATTGTTTTTGCTTATTAATACAACATGCAATTTGAAGAATCCAGAGAAATAGAGAAGAAATCTATGTTTTATGAATGCAATGTTTTGCCTATGTTTTATTTAATAATGATGAAGATAATATAACTGAACTGGCTGTATTAGCGTAGTTAAGGTATACCGTCAAAGATGACAAAGAGAGAGTAGATGAAGTTTTCATTATGAGGAAGAAGGTGCTAGGCCCATTAATTTTGCCTCTGTGCCCCTTGTGCATTTGCCAGGTAGAAGGGTGTCAGAAGTGGTTTCTTAGATTTGTACAACGGCCTGATGCTGTGGGTGATAGAAGTGGTGGTGGTGGTGAAGATGTGATGATTGTGTTGTGTTAAGTGGAAGCACTCGTGGTGGTTGTCATAATTATGGTGGTGTAGGTGATATTGATGGTGATAGTGGTTATGGTAGTAGTATTGGTGATGCTAGTAATAATGATGTTGCTAGTGGTGGGTAGTGCTGGTGGAGATAGAATTATTAGAGAGGTTGCTGTCAAAGGTGGTGATAATAGAGAGGGTGTTACAGGTGATAGTGGTAGTAGTGGTGATGGCAATTAGAAGTGTTGATCATAGTAGTATTAGCAGTAGTGGTCAAAGTGCTGGTGATAGTAGTGGTGATGTGGTAGTAGTGGTGATACTGGCGGCACCAGCAGAGAGCAGAGTGGTAGCAGTTGTAGTCATAGTACAGGTGGTGATGAAGTTGGTAGAAGTGTGGGTATGGCGAGGGTGGTAATGTGTGGTAGTAGTGATGATGAAGGAAATAGAAATGATGATGTTGGTGATAGTTATAGTGGTTGCAAGAAATTGTGCTACTGGTTAATTAGGATGTTCCCCCTGGTAAGCGGGAATAACAACCCAAGTCAGGGTAAGGGACAAACAAATCCCCAAATTAACCAGTGCTTAACACCATGCTAGCTTTGCCCAAAGCATTCTTGTTTAACTTAGAGGCAATGTGTAATGTATTTGTGCAACTCTTCAAATTGTAAAGCAACTAAAACACCACACATAAAGATTCTACATCTAGTTTGAAAAATAAAATAGATTGGAATTTGATAAATGAATTAAGACTAAATGACAAAAAAACCAATGAGATGAACCAGCGTTATTACTTTTTAAAGAATAAATTGTAGAGTAGCTCCTTAAGCAGAAAAGGCCAAACACAGCTATCTGGTCACACTGGAATGGGTTGAAGTCAAAGGTTTAGGCGGACTGCGATGGATCACGGGTCTGATACAGTCCAAGATCAGTCCCTCTGAAGTTTTACCTTCTCAAGGCTTGTGCCACGAGAGCCATTCTCATTTGGAAATGGTTGTGGGCTGTGGTAAGCATGGCAAGAAAAGGAGGCTGGGTGTCGCGGCAGTGATCCTCTGTGAGTGTTCAATTCTTGGTGTATGGAGAGATGGCCTGGTGGTGGCTCATGCTGAACTTTGGTACGAGCAGCGTGGTTCCTGTGCGAGTAGGTTCATTCAGGGTTGCAAAGAGCCCAAAAGCTTGAGTTAAAGATTCTGTGAGCCAGACCAAGGATCCAGGACATGAGAGGCACCACTTGGGGGTCAGGAATCAGCTAGGTCAAGGTGCTGGCTGTGGAGCATTTTATGTTTCAGAGGCTCAGATCAGGAATTCCTATGAGTCCCTCTGGAGTCCTGGGTTCAAGATGACATTTCAGGTACAGTTCTTACCCAGCCAAGAGGGCAGCAGGTCAGCACAGCAAGGAACCAGTTTGTTTAGAGCAGAAGTCCAGAAGAGTAGCAGTCCTGGTAGCAGCACTGCAGTCCTACTTCATTTTCCTAATTGGAAATTACACTTATAACATGTAATAAGTTAATTTCAATGCTTCAATGGAGAGGTAGGCCTTGCAGTAGTGAAATATGAATTTAAGAGTTTTTCACTACCAAGACATACCGTAAAAGTACATGTCCAACTTTTAAAATATTTTTCACCCTGTCTTCTGGGCGGTCCAGGATCTAACCTAGGGGTGAGTGATATGTATTAAAAAGGAAGGTTTGTGACAGACAAATAGTTTACCTTCCTGGATAAAAAAACATTCTCTGATGATTTTTCTTCTTTCTATGTATGTAGAAATTGATCATGACTAACACAATTCATTTGATTGAAACAGATATCATAGAGTTTTTTGCTAATTGCAAAATAAGATTAGGCTTCTCCCCACTTGAACTCCAAACATTAGTTTTAATATTTAACATCTCACAGACATACCTTTACATGGACCAGCTCTAGCACCAAATTGTCCACAACTGGATCTAGGATAATAATTTAGCCCAGCAGGCATAATTGCAAAAAGAGAACAATGAGCCACAAAAAGCAGAGCATGCTTTTTTGTTTGCCTTTATGTATTTGTAAGCCGCTTTGTGAGAAATGTGTTTATTAGTTAAGAGAGTTGAGTGCCCCATGTAATAAACAAAAACCTTGTCAGGATGAACTACAAATGTCACTACATAAACCTGTGCTTAATCTTCTGGTAGCCTGGCACAAATCCATTTGGCTTAAGTTAGAGGCTAGGTGTAAAGTATTTATGCATCAATCTAACAGTGATAAAGGGAAAGCACAACACATGAAGAATAACACGTTTTTAAAGTTTTACTTAAAGTTTTATGTGAAAATAGTGCCAAAAAGCAAAAAGTGCCACTCAAGGGTATCTTATTGTAATGGACTAGGGTAAAGTTACAATTTTAGGACAAACATGATTCAGAATAGGTAACTATTGGAAATTGAACTTTTGGTTGACGAGGGTATTCACCTCAGCCAGGCAGAACCTACCACATAAGGGATTTACCCACCTAAGCTAACCCATGGTCACTCCCTTAGTAGCTCGGCAAAGTAGTCAGGCTTATCCCAGAGGCAATGTGTAAAGTGTTTTTGCAACACACACACACTAGTGACACAATAAATACACCACAAAAGAGGCTCCACACAGTATTATATTTAAAAATCTCATATCTATACTAATATAATAAAGAGAGAGCCCAAACCTTTGAGGCGGGTAATCTCAGGAACCACAGCACCAATCACAACACCCGATACAGCGTTGGAAGGGCAGTTGCAGCAGAAGGACATAGGCTATGCAGATGCCCACCATATACATTTAAAAGGTAAAAGAACCGTGCCAGCAAAGTAGTCCCTTGTGGGCGTGTCTGAGTTGGGCTGTGGGCGTGTGCTGGGGGCGTGTGGTACGTTCTGCCCTTCATGCCATGTCTCATATCGCGTGCTGTGGGCGTGTGCTGGGGGCGTGGGCGTGTGCGGGGCGTGGGATTACAGAAAAAAGCAAGTGTTGTGCCCAATATTTCATTGTTTTTTCTTCCCAGTGTTGCGTTCTAATCTAGGACCCTGATCGATACTGTGACCTTATGCCCCTATACGGCTAAAATCCCCTTGTACCCCTACATTGGCATAACCGATCAAATGCAATATTCAGAAACTCGTCTCTGGCCTCACACGAACAGAGCCACATTTCAGAATCGCTTCCTCTGCAACTTCCTTTGCAGCTCATTAGTGCAAATGACACAGCAGAAGACACTATCTAAGATTCCTAGATTAACACTCCGAGTTCTTCAACAAGATAAAAACCCAGCAACCTGGGAAAGCCCTGCTTGCTATGTTTTGATTAGTAATAGAACTCTAATGAGCACTGATAGATGATCACTTCCTAGTGACATCTTTATTGACGTCTTATGTCCAAAAACTTACGTCAAACAAGGCACCTTTCAGGTATAAATATTACCAACGATGCCTTAAGCAAACGCTGAAGCTGCTGCTGATGCTACCATCGCTGATGCTACTATTGCTACTGCTATCGCTGCTAACGAGCGAACGATGGTGTGGTGAACTTAGGAGCTGAACAGCTGTCCCCCTGCAAGAGCCCAGCATATGCAAGCTGCCCGCGGATGCTGCCCCTCCTCTTCCTCGACGCGCTGAGAGAGACGCTGTCTTTTCTCCTGCCGAGAAATCCAGCTCCGGCGTTTCCAGCCCACTCTTGCGAGTGACTGGGATATCGAGTCCCTGGAAGGAGATACCAGACCTCCAACATTCTATTTCAGAGGTATGGTGTTGACTAAACCCTTAGAGAGAATTCTTGAAGCAAACCTTGGCAAAATCAACTTAACTAAAGCTACTTACTTACTCCCCTTCCAAGTATTAGGCTTAGGTCAGGTACACTGGGGTAGGCGTAGTTAGAAGCACAAGTTGAGTACGTTAGCTAATGTATATATGAATGTATATATGCTTTATTCATTTTAAACCATTGTATGGCTAAGAAACCATATCAATGCTTTTACAGTATTATTTTGCAATACTCATTTTACTGTACGTACTTTTTATAATAACAAGTCTTGCAATTGTGGCAATTCATTTCTCTTCTATGAGAAGAAAGACTGTTCAATAAATGTTACCTTTTATTGAAAAAGCCCGTCTCTCTATTCTCTACATATTGTGAAAGTAATCTGCACAACAACTGACTGAGTAAAATAACTGTCTATTGTTTCACACGACCCTAGAGATTGACTCTTATCTGAGGAGCAAAGTTGTCATGTTGCACGGTTGTTGGAAAACTGAATCCCTTCTTGGCTGTGCCAGGGAAGCTGATCACTTCCTATTCAGTCAAGAAAGTTTCCAGTGACCTCTGAGCTAGTTGGTAACAAACCCAATTAAGTTTAGCATAGTCAGTAGAGGCCTGGAAGATCCGCACTTCTACGTCAATACTACTGTTTATGTTCTTCCAATGCGCAGGGCCTATTGGGAAAATAGGAACTGAACTACACCAGGGTCTGTACATTCCAGCTCCGGGTGTGCTTGCCCCGCGCTCCCAGGTGCACCTGCTTTACTGTATGGAGGTCAGGCATGGCGCTATTCCCAAAGGCCGGAAGGAGTGCAAACAGGGGTCATTTTTCAGGAAATGTAATCTCGCCTTAACGTCCGGTGACGCCTGAAGCGCACACTGGAGATTTTCCACTTCTGTTGCGCACAGGCCTCGTGCCACGCACATCCGGACACAAGGCCCGCCTCCACGGAAATAGCAAGAAAGGGACTATCCCTCCCCCGGGAATATGTGATGATATTATGCTAATCAACATCCCGCATACCATCACTCCTCCATTTTTATAACGTGGGACTATTACTCCGCAAAGACATCATTTCTAAAACTTTAACAACGCATATGACTTTTATCACGCAAATATATGTTTGTATATATGTGTATTTTATATATATCTATATATATCTATATATCTATATATATATATATATATATATATATATAGATATATTGATATATATATATATATATATCTATATATCTATATATAGATATATATATATATATATATGTCCA
Source organism: Lissotriton vulgaris (assembly GCF_964263255.1). Lineage (NCBI taxonomy): Eukaryota > Metazoa > Chordata > Amphibia > Caudata > Salamandridae > Lissotriton > Lissotriton vulgaris. The sequence continues at coordinate 185,384,144 of NC_141695.1, read as the reverse complement.
ACATTATCCAACAGAAGAAGAAGAGGAAGCCCAGAGGAGACCAGAGTGGGAAGCCTTTATTCACCATAGCACATTTATGATGGCGGCGAATGCATTTCGGCGTGTGCCTTCGTCAGCGCCCAACATCAGCATGACTCGTGAGTGTAGCACCTCCCTGCTTCCATATGTATGGTGAGTACGAGTTCGCCCCTCCCCCATGTGAGTACAACTCATCAGGTGCAGTCCATTCTTTATATATATATACACATTTTTTAAATTTAATTAAAACATGTATTCTTTTAAATTACGTTAGTAATATATTATTTTTATTTATTATTTTATTTTATTACCCTTTACACCCTAAAAACTAATCCCACCCTGCTCCATTTAAATACCCCTGAACCCCATAATCATAACCCACCCTTACTCCTTAAAATACCCAAACACCCTTAAACACTAACCCATCTAAACCCTAAAAATCTAGCCTGAACCCTATAAATACCCCTGTACCACAAAGCCCAAACCTACCCCTGAACCCTAAAAATACCCCTGTACCCCAAAACCCAAACCTAGCCCTGAACCCTAAAAATACCCCTGTACCCCAAAACCCAAACCTAACCCTGAACCCTAAAATACCCCTGTACCCCAAAACCCAAACCTAGCCCTGAACCCTTAAAATACCCCTGTACCCCAAACCCCAAACCTACCCCTGAACCGTAAAAATACCCCTGTACCCCAAAACCCAAACCCAGTCCTGAACCCTAAAAATAACCCTGTACCCCAAAACCCAAACCTATCCCTGAACCCTAAAATACCCCTGTACTCTAAAACCCAAACCCAGCCCTGAACCCTAAAAATACCCAAACACCCCAAAACATATACCTCAGTACCCCAAAACATATACCCCTATACCCATATTTACCTTATCCAAACATTAAAAAAACATGCTTTTACCATTCATGCATTTACAACGAATTTCGTTGTAAATGTATGCGTGGTAATAGCATATAAAATGTAATGCCATGCGTTATAATGGCATTGCAGAGTCATGGTACTTTCGTAATGAAAGTATGCGGGGTGATGGTATGCGGAAAGAAAGTTGTGGAATAATGGGTGTTTACCCGCCCCCGGTAAGTACATTGGTGGCACGGAGGCCCACATCTTCAGCAACATACTCATATTTTTTCACCACCCATTTCAAAAATGCACAGGTCTCTCTCATTGATGGCCAGCACCGACATACACTTTTAGACACACCTACCAAGTTCTAGAATTGCGAACTTTAGAGCTGGGGAGCTACGTTCGAATCTCGGCATCAGCTCAACATCCTGTGATTCCAGGCAAATCGCTTTGTCTCCCCGTGCCTACCACAAATGAATGTGTTCTTCTGTATTGTAAATTGTGCTCATGCCATGTTGTCGAGTTTGCGCTATATAATATTGCAAGGAAAAATAAAGTAGGGAAACTCGAGTTCACACACTACTGAACGCGCACTCTTAAGTGCATCAGCAGTGCACTGTGAATCGGAGCGTTTCACAGGCCTGTCACAGATAAGAAATGCTATCAAAACGAAAACCTACAAAACAATATACTACTGGCCGGCAGCAGTTCATACCCGGACAACGTCTGGACGGGCTGCTAGTATTGTATATAACACATAGACCTCACAAATGGTCTCCCTCATGACCAGAATAATTATGCAATGGAATTAATTTCAGGAGAACACTGTGAGCACCTAAACCAATGTGTTAACACCACCAACAAGAATAATTACAACAAATCTAAAAAATATACATTTTTTATTTTCATTTCTTTTATCAAATATATTTTAATAAATACACAGATCTATACATACTTTTCAACAGAATTAACTCACAAATCCTACCTTGCTGCTTGTTACTGCTGCCATATTCCTTCGACTGTCACGATCTTCTGGGGCACAGTTTGGAGACTGCCTACCCTATCCTGCAGAGCCCGCACCGCCGCATACGGTCTCCTCCTGCAGCTCCACACCATCAGAGTGCGGCCGCAGTGGGGGGAGACCGAAGGGACCACAAAAACCACAAGCCCCTGCGGCCGGAAGCCGCCAACACCCGCACCTGCGCCAGGAGGCTCATAAATCAACGGTCATACCCAGTGGAGCGGGGGTCCTACCTTGCTGCTTGATACTGCTGCCATACTCCTTCGACGGTCACGATCTTCTGGGGCACAGTTTGGAGATTGCCTGCCCTATCCTGCAGAGCCCGTACCGCCGCATACGATCTCCTCCTGCTGCTGCAGCTCCACACCATCAGAGCGCGGCCGCAGTGGGGTGGAGATCGAAGGGACCACAAAAACCACAAGCCCCTGCGGCCGGAAGCCGCCAACACCCACACCCTCGCCAGGAGGCGCATAAATCAACAGTCATCCCCGGTGGAGCGGGGGTCCTACCTTGCTGCTTGATACTGCTGCCATATTCCTTCGACGGTCACCATCTTCTGGGGCACAGTTTGGAGATTGCCTGCCCTATCCTGCAGAGCCCGCACTGCCGCATACAGTCTCCTCCTGCCGCCGCAGCTCCACACCATCGGAGTGGGGCTGCAGTGGGGGGAGACCGAAGGGACCACAAAAACAACAAGCCCCTGCGGCCGGAAGCCGCCAACACCCGCACCCACGCCAGGAGGCGCATAAATCAACGGTCATCCCCCGCATCGCGGGATCGCACGCGGGTCACGCCGGGTTAAGCCCGGGACACGGGCGGGACCGCCCGAGGCCGTCACCGGCCGGATCTGGCTGGGCTGGGACATTCCCCTTTCAAAAACATTTTTCGGAGAATTGGTCAGAACAAGCTGGCAGTACAGTACTGATAGTAACTTGTCTTGGGATCCACCTCGGTCTATTCTATAGATTGTCTCGTAGTCTCATTCTTGGAGCTGCTATCACTCTGGAATGGAGTTGAAAAACGAACTGTAACATCTCTTAATTTTAATTATATTGTTGACTATTAGTATTTTGCTGATTGTGATATATTTATTGTTGTATATAATTTATAAATAATCTTAACTGATTTTTAAATAGAAAGCATGGGCAAAAGGAAACTACCGAGCCCCAAACTTTCGACCGGGAAAAGGGCCCACATTGAGTCCCAACAAACTTTACAAGGTTAACTAACGGGAGCATGGGGGCAATAGATAGACAAATAAACTCAGTAGTGGAATCACTTGAAGCTAGTTCCACGTGATCCAATGGAGAGGGGGAGACACATTTGGAGGTATCTGATTCCATCGAACGGGCTAAAATCGCGAAGAATCCCGTGAATGGGTGTATCCATCACCCCAGAGATAGTGTTAAATGATACCGATCCGGCACCCCACTCGCCCCAAAAGAATCAAACCTGCCCTCCATCCCTATCAAATATTACCCCCGTTGTAACAACTGACAAAACCAACCGATGGAAAGCGCAAATCCTGCAAAACACAAAAAATATCGATTGAAGAAATCTGAAAAAAACGGTCTATGAAATTACCTCCTTCATGCGAAGCAGATTCTAGGAACTTAATAACCTTAATTGAGAGGTTGGACCTTTATTTAAGAGTTAGACTTGACCAAATAGATCAGAGACTAACATCAATCGAGGAGTATGTAACGATTGCTAAGACCCACACTCAATCCAACGTTACCCCTCAGTTACCTGAAACAAGCTCATTTGCCTCAGCACCTACCTCTAGTACCATATCTCAAGTTCTTACTCACAATCCCTTTCCAAAACTTCAACAGAAGGCCAGTAGTACATCTATCTCCCCTAAAACCACATGCGCTACATGCCAAAATAATATAACAACACAAAATCAAATCAGGGTATCCTTCATTCGGGAACAACAACAGTTGAAGGGCCAGGGTCTGGTTTTGTGAACCAGGATAATGACCCACCAGGAATTTCTTCACGTGCCCCATCTAACAGAGGTTTCTTAAGCCAAGCAAATCATAACACCTGCCCGGAAATACCTACTTTTAATGATCACCTGGAGCTCCCCCCTGCAGCGACACCTTATGTCATTATTTTGGCAAATGTTCCAAAAAGACATTTGTCGGTAATAGAAGGTTGGGAAACACTAAGAAATAAATCCCTTCCTTCGTTGGGAAGGAAAACAGGCCTAACGGAATCTCTGTTTAGAGAATTTAAAATAGTAAGAAGAGTTAAAACCGGGGGTTCACGGGGAGATGTTTTCAACGGTGATTCAATTGTCTTGACATTTCGATCCCCCCAACTGGTAACTAGAGTATTTGAATATTTTGGCAGCTTAACTAAATCTCAAAGCAACATAAACATACTTCCATTAGGCTTCTTTTATCAACCTTTCGTGCAAGGGCAAAATCAATTAGGGAGTGGCAGAAATATTCCAACATACAATAGACAGTACGATATTTTGACTCATAACAGATATGAGGCTTTATCTGGTCTGGAAGACCTCGATTGACTGTCCCCTCCCCTTCCAGGCTCACACGGGCACCCAGAGAATCTAATTAGGGAAGCTGACACTTGTATACCCTTAATCCCCCTTCCTAACCCAGTACTTGACCTCAGTAAGTTTACACACGATCTGGACCTAGGCATAGATCTACAAGAGTCTCTGATGTTGGAAACTGGGTTACAACTACCTACGACCGACATTGTTGAACCGACTGTATTCAACGTTAAACAGATCGCCGTAATCACTACTGAGATTGCGGAAAACAACCGGGAGGGGAATAAGCCCTCAATCGCTGTTCTCTTTTGGAACATTGCTGGACAGCGTTCCAAGCTAGAAGGCGATGTATGGGCGAATTTTATGCAAAATTTGAAAATATTATGCTTTTAGGAGACTTGGACGACTTCAGAGATCCATATGGAAGGTATTAAAACCTACTTTTCTCCTGCCCAACCATCTCCCTCCGGTAGAGCAAATGGAGGTTTAGCAATCTATATTTCCAACCTGATACAGGCAGTCGAAATAACACCAATAGAACTTGAACCCAATTTTCAGGTTCTTAGCCTCCGTCTCAATAAGGCGGACACCTTCCTCTTGGTAAATTTTTACAACAATCTTCCTGAGGGAGAACTAATGCTGTTAATGCGACAGATTTGTTCCCTATTACTAACCAGAATAAGGGGATCACCGAAAGAGGTCACAATTATCTGGGGTGGTGATTTCAACCAAAGTCCATACAAAGCCAGTAACCGGACTATATGTGGTATTACTGATGAGAGTGACAACCCAATTCCACACTTCTCTCATACAAGAACAGGAAATAGTTTAAATGAAATCCTGCTCGATCTAGATCTAGTAGTGGCAAATAAAAAGATTAATTCTAATTCAGTGATGGTCCCTACTTTTCATGGGAGAGGTAGACAAAGTACCATAGATTTCATTCTTGTTTCAAACTGAGTGGAAAATGTAGCCACATATTTTACAACACACATTAATGCATTAAGTGACCATTATCCCCTTAGAATCACATTGCCATTGTCACATAAACCTACTCGTAGCATTGTCAGTATACTGACACAAAGTAGCCTGACACTAGATAGGCTAAATGGTTATTCATTAAAATGGGAAAAAATCGACCCCATCGCAATTACCCAAACAGTAGTAACAAACGCATATCTTTCTATCCAGAAATGTTTAGACTTGGCAACATCAGACGCGGAAGTTATTACTGATATTGGGGCGGTGACAAAAGCTATAAACGAAGCTCTATTTGTAAAATTTAAAAATACACAAACCAAGAAGAAATGCTTGTTTATCCATAGGTTAACCATAGGTGTACAGTAGCCTATTCTAATTTAAAATCTGCCTTACGGAAGGCTGTTAGGGTCCCTCAAGAGATTGTAAATTTAAGAAGGGATTATAACTTTGCGATAAAGGACAGGAAATTAGAACTAAAGCAACAACTTTGGGAACAACTTCATAAAAGTTGCACCCAAAAAACAGCTCTGCTTTTTGGTCTGTGGTAAAATCTCCTTTTTTGACTGACAGTGTAAACTCTCCTAGTATCGAAGTGGCTATTGACGAAAGGGACTGGGTAGAGCCCTTTTCCAAGATTTTTACGAACGATTCAGTGGTTGAAAATGAACACGAAACAATCACCCTCGACCAATTACTGCTCCCTTATCCCATTGATCTAGTTATTACCGTTGAGCAAGTTGCCCAAGCCCTAAAAGCAAGCAAAAATGGGAAGGCCCCTGGCCCAGACGGGGTGCCAATAGACTTTTTTAAATCAAACCTGGATCATTGGACCCCGCTCTTGACCAGGGTTCTTAAAGCATCTTGTGTGGTAGGGCTTCTGGAGTCATGGTCCAAATAAATCCTGGTCCCTTTCTTTAAAAAGGGGGACCAGCAGTCGGCATCCTGCCATCGTCCAATTTCACCGAGTAATTCTTGAGTGTCTAAAGAGATGGGCGGAAGTTGGCAGGATTCTATCAGATCTCCAATTTGGGTTTCGTGAGGGATTAGGGACTATTGAACAAGCTCTAAACCTGTCACTGTTGATAGATAAGTATGTTAGTGTGAAGGCAGGAGCCCTGTACATGGTGTATGTAGATTTATCAGCCGCCTTCGACTGTGTCTGTCGTGCCAAACTTTGGTCTGTCCTTCTGGAGATGGGGGTAGAATCGAATCTGGTAAATTTCCTGAGGGAACTATACTCGAATGCTACTGCCAGGGTGAGGTACGGGGTGAAGGGAGAGTTAACTGCGTCATTTGGAGTAGAAAGAGCAGTCAGGCAAGGTTGTGTCTTGGCCCCCTTTCTCTTCACACTTTACACCAATGGTTTGGAGAGGGATATGATCAAGGGGTGTCAGGACCTGCCGACAATAAATAACCACCCGATTCCGGCACTACTCTATGCCGACGACGCGGTAATACTAGTACTACAGAAGGCGTTAAATAGATATTCTTCCTTTATGGCTAAGCTGGACCTAAATATCAACATCGGAAAAACTTTTGTTATGAAAGCTGGGTCTGGCAATAAACGAAAAATAAAGGATATCCACTTAAAAAATGAAAAACTAGCGACCACTGATAAATACCCCTATCTAGGAATCATGATCGACCAAAAACTCACCTGGAAACCGGCAATTGAATTGAGGAAACTCCTCTTTATGAGAACCACTACAGCCCTTGTAAATTTCTCAAGCAAACTAGGGAAGAGGCCTCCTCTGGAACTTGTAAAAATGTACAAAGCTAAATGTTTAACAGTCGTACTGTATGGGGCGGGTGTGTTGGGACATGTGGCCACGGATGTCTACAGGCGGTAGAAAACACCTTTTTGAGGTATCTTCTTGCTGTACCTCGGAGTACGACTACCTTTTCCTGTCACATGGAATTGGGACTTTTTCATTTAACAGATATAGCGAAAATACAGCCACTTCTCCTGTGGCCTTCTCACAAGCGATCATCCTAGACTGTATTGCTTTGGAGAAGGCACATAAAACTGGATGGTTATCATATGTAAAAGGATTTTTATGTGACTTAGGGTTGGAAAAATACTACTATGATCCCCCCTTAGTTCAGGAGGTATCTAGGAAAGTCTTTCAGGCGCACTGCCTTATCCATCTTGAAGAACTGCGTCTAACCAATGAGGTCACAAAACCATCCATTAAACATAGTTCGACTGTCCAAACAACTTTTGCCATGCAGCCTTATTTAACTTATGATATTACCACCTATGAGCGTTTTCTTTTGATTCGATTCAGGTTAAATTTCTTTCATCGAGTGGTTGTATTTCCAAGGAGAAATAATTGGGCAACTGTTTTACCTTTTTGCCCATGTGATGACACCTCTACCCAGTCAACTATACATACTGTTCTTTTCTGTAAATTTTACAGCGAACACAGAAAGATATGGCTCATACTGATATTAAAATTAATGGGTATTAGAAGATGCCGCCCTGCATTTCTCTCCTTACAGTTACTGGATGAGGAATGGCTAGCAAAGATCATTATTACATTTTTGAAGTGTACTGTTCGCCATAGAATTAATTTAGAATGAAAAAATGAACTAAATATCCATTTGTGCCAATTACTTTAAACACGTATGTGTTAACCCTAAAAAAATGTCTCCTTACATAGCACTATGCACACAGTATAATCTATAATTTGTTCCTTAGACCTGGTCTTTTTTACTAATTGTATTAATTAAGATGTGGAAAATGTTTATAATTTTTAACTAAATGTGCTTTTATGGTTTTGTACATGGAAAAAACCAAATAAAGAAACATTTGAATATATTTAATCAAGTCAAAGAAACCCGGGAAGAGACACACAGCAGCATCACAACAACCCATTCATACTCAACTCACACAAATCCAGACAACTTTCACATACTAAATAAAAAAGAATATTTTCAAGGAACCGAGGTTCTTGAACTGTTTTATTACAACCCAAGGAATGTTTCATGGGGTTCAATTGCTTAAGACGCTGACAGTGGTGTCAGCACCCGGTTGAGGAGTGCTTTGCATATCCGGATTCTATTTTTAGACACAATATAAGTACTAATATAGAAGGTTCCTGTACTTATTCTTCAAGTGTGTAATTTTCCCTTCCCGGGTGGAGTGGCCTTTATTTGGGCATTATATCTGACAGGTCCTGATGAAGGTGGCATTTCAACTTGTAGCCACCGAAAAGCGTCGAACATCCTGCCATTGTGCAGTCTTTTGTCTTTGGTCATCCCAATTACTTTGTCATCTCGTAATTGTGTTCCCCAGATATGTTATGTATGTGAAAGATGTCTGGATTTGTGTGAGTTGAGTATGAATGGGTTGTTGTGATGCTGCTGTGTGTCTCTTCCCGGGTTTCTTTGACTTGATTAAATATATTCTTTGTGCTGATTTGTGACTTAATTCTGTTGAAAAAATTGTATAGATTTGTATTTTTATGAAAATATATTTGATAAAAGAAATGAAAAATAAAAAATTTATATTTTTTAGATTTGTTGTAATTATTCTTGTTGATTGGGTTAACACATTGCATTAGGTGCTCACAGTGTTCTCCTGGATTAATTCCATTGCATCATTATTCTGGTCATGAGGGAGACTATTTGTGTGGTTTCATATTTTTTCCCCTCTTCTCCCTGACCTTTTCTTGTATATTTAGAGGGGGGTCCCCTTCTTTTGCTTTGGTATAACACGTAGACCTAACATGACAAACCATAAATCACTTTGACAACTAGGCAATTGTCATAACATCACAGTTAGTGAACTAAAGTGAAGATGTATATGTTGCACACATCATAATGACAACATCGCTGTATATAATATAGAAATCCTAAAAAATGATGCTAGTTATCCTGTCATTACAAGGATCAAAACAGCACATATCAATACATCCAGGACATGAAAGACAACAGTTGGCAAACAGAAGAATTACCCACAGCATAACTATATACATATCACCATATGTCAACAGTGGAATAAGCCCAAAAATGACATGTAGCATACGTATGCTTTTAGGAGAGATACCAGTACGTGAACCACACTTTGTAAGTAGGTAGTAAACATGGGATCTAGGACCACCCAAGTTCCTTTTTAGCTCTGCATGGTAATTCTGGCATGGGGAAATTAAGAGCGGTACCTCCGTTGAGGATTCCTTCCCGTTCCGCTAGGGAGGTCAACAATGCCCCCAAACGAATGTGGAAGCACAAGCATTTCACCACAATTTACCAGGAAGACCACACTGGGTCTTCATGTCCTCAACAGTGAGAGGTATCTGCCCAGAGACACATGGTGTGGCTGTTGAAACAAATGTGGCAGTGCTTAGAAACAACCCGTGGCTTCCCGAGGAGGGGAGGGGCTTATCAGTGAGGTTCTCAGCAGCTGGCAGCCAACAAATTAACACAGGGTAATGCTGCCTCAGCTGGTTACAATAACGCTGTATGCTGCATGCTCCCTTGTGGAAGGGGGCCATGTTTTAGAGAGAGATACAAGCTGCTTTCAGGGAAGGGTGACTAGCTCTTGCGACTCTTGATGAAGGACTCCCAACTGATTCTAAGAGGAGGGGAATTGTTTTTTGCATTTCAGGTCAAGCACAACATGCAGTGCTCCATGCAGGTCCTTGTAAGTGTAAGAGCACTAGTGAGCACTCAACACGCAATGAAAGGTGCCAAACAAAAGGAGACTCCAACAACGCTCTCCACACACTTCTCTTGCGGCCCAGAACCAAAGGAAAAAAGTTATTTTTGTGTCCCTGTGGCTCACATAGAAGATCAGTGAACTGAACCTTGGCGTCACTTCTGAGCGTCCTGTGTTCCAGGCATTCAGGTCTAATATTCCTTCTTCAGACAGCAGGGCAGTCCTTCATCCACATATTGTATAAGGCAAGAAGTATTCAAATGAAAGGTTCTGAAGGTGCCACATTTATACACAGTGGCAACCTTTGAGTGATGGATGTCCCTGGCCTACTCCCAATTCTTCTGGACAGTATTCCCCTTTTCACAGAGTATGACTCCAACCAGGCTGGGGGACCATGACAGGGGTAGGCTTGGTCTCATGTTCCTTTATGAGGGATGTAAGTAAGGGCTCTTTGTCTTTTAATCAGGCTAAGGCACAACTCCTCCACCAGAAATCCGGTCAGGAAGACCCTCTTCTTCCACATACACACCCCTATTATTTCAATATCTGAAAGCAATACAGAACACACCTAAGGAGAGCCATTCACAGCCATGCAACCTTAGACACTGACATAAAGGAACATTTAGTTTGGGCAGGAAAATGTGAACTTACTAAAATTGGCATTTTCAGAAAAATAATTTAAAATCTGACGTTACAATTAAAGAGGTTTCAACATTATAATTCAAGTGAAAACATAATTTCTCTACCTGGTCTGAAAATGAAGGTATCACTTATTAGGTGTGATAAGGTAACCAAGTTTTAATTTTATGGGAGACAAACCTTTGCACCACTGAAAAATGACTTTAGGAGTCAGGACAAGTAAAGCCTAAATGCACATGTCCTAATGCTTGAATACCATATACCCTACCTGTAGGAGTGGTTGCGGTCTACAACAGCATGTCATATAAGTATCAATAAGGGTGGCTTAGGCTAGGCAAAAGGCTTATTTTGCCAAGTAAAAATAAGAGTTTGAAACTGCACTACAGGATGCAGTGACAGACCTGAAATGTTTTATATTGCTACTTTTTTAGTGGGTGGCACCATGAGTGATGCAGCCCACTAGTAGCATTTATATAAACAGGCCTTGGGAATATGTAGTAACATAAAATAGGGTCTTATATGTTAATGAAATATACCATTGGGTTTAGGCCAATTATACTACTGTTGGAAAGTCATCCTGTGCCCTAGGCATCCCCATTTTCTGTTGACTGGTACTGGTGGTAACAGTCTTTTACTGTATCCTGGGTTCTGCCCAACCAGGCCCAGGACCAGCGATATGGTGAAAGACACACTTAGAATAGAGTGAAAACACCTACATGCATGAGGGTACACTTTATATTAGGGTACACTTATAATTGGTATGGCTTACCCAATAAGTCCACAGTACATATTAGGGCAGGGATATTGAAACTACCTCTAAGTCCCTACTATATAATAGGGCATGGCAGTTTAGAGGCCAGCAGCCCTTTCTGCAGGTGCATGTGTGCACTGCTGAGAGCCAGAGGCCATTTTAAAAGCATCCCTGAATGGCAGCGCTGCTTTGAAATTTGACTTTGGTGATGGGGGACTTAGAAATGGATGAACTGCAATATTCTGCCATATAACGTACCCCCACGGTCTACCCTATGTGTCTCAGGGGTGAGGGTCAGGTACTTATAAAAAGGACCCTTATAAAAGAGGTTTTATATGCCCTGGAGATAGAAAAATTGCTAATTTTACTTCCTTCATTGTAGTAAAGTGCTTACCAAAATCGATGTTTGAGCTAGGAGCACTGTGGAGCAAGATGTGCACTATTTGTTCATATTCAGGAACCCTAAAGGGTCCCCTAGGTATTCAAGAGGTGGGGGGGGGGTCCTGTAGATATAAGCAGGGACCTTATAAATATGTTTCATACACCCTGGTGTTTGAGAACTTGCCCATTCATTTTACCCATTGTAGATCCCCAGCCACATAGGTTAATATGGCAATAGTTTATTCATTAATACCTACCGCTAGGAACTGCTGAAAAATATCATTCAAGGACGTAGGAGAATGATAGTGATTAATCCAAAAAAATGCAAATATTGAATTTAACCTAAAATATACAGTAAATACATTATAATACTTTCTTGTCTGTAAGCCAAAATTTTGCATTCTAGTTGTCATCCCAGATTGGTCAAAGTTAACGAGATTAGCCAGGCTGCTTTCATGAAATGATAAGTGGCTCACCACAGAGAGGCTACTCTATTGGAAAAAGCTCTGCTACAGAGGGATGCCAGAGCAGGGAGAAGGGGTCATAAACCATGGGGATTCAAAGAACAGATAGAACAGGCCAGATTAGCCAGATCCATCTCTCTCCACCCCTGATGACCCGGTCAAATAGCAGGCTTAAGGAAGGGATTTTCAGATGTTAGAGAGAGAGGAGCTATTGCAATGAGCCATACAGGGAGTTGATTTAGCTTACTCCTCTGCTTAGACTTCAGCCATATTGAAATTTGGAGAAATAGTCTTTCTGGAAGACCATTAGGCCACACTTTGGAGGAACTTGTCATGCTCTGGAGTGTTGCCCTGCTGCTCGTTGGACAGGAGTGCTGTCCTGCTTAACCCCAGAGAACACTTAATAGGTATCTGAGAGGGGTAGAACCTCTCAGATCTGCTGCTTGAAACAAAGTTAGGAGGAGGAAATGTCCATGATGGAAGTTTGATTTGTCCCAATCAGGCCCTCCACTCTGAAAGACTGAGCCTGCGGCAAAATCTGGAGCTGCAGCCCTGTGGACCCAACTTGTTTCAAGAAGACTAAGAGTAGTCTGCTTGCAAGCTACAGGTTAACGGAGCTCACCTAGATCCTCACCACTGAGAATCCCCAGTCTTGAGTGTGTCCGGTGGATTTGTAAGGGGTTTTTCCAAGTGAATTGTGAGAACTGAAGTACCAACCTTTCAAGTCCCAAACTTGGAGTGCGTTTTGTACACATTAGGACCCCAAAAGGAACTTCAGGAAAACTTTAGAGCAACTTTGGAAATAGCTGGATAAGTGGACTGAGTGAACCTGGCAAGCAAATCTAGGACCCTCAATTGTGAGCCGGCCTGCCCTCCCTATTGAAATCTCTGCAGGTCCGATTTCCATAGTTTGACGGGAGCTTGTCGAAAGCCAGGCTGGTAAACCCTCACTGAGCCCGGCTTGGTGAAGAGCATCGTAGGACCCCATCAGAAATAGCTCCCAAAAATTTTCTAATTACAAAAGTAAAAGTATTGCCCGGCTCCACCGCAAGAGTCAACCTGCCAACCTTCAACAGCGAGCTGGCCTGGATCCTTGGTTGGTTCCGCTGGAAAGCTCTGGACGTCTGACTTCCATAGTATGAATGGGAGCTCATTTAATGGCAAGCTGCTGAACCCTCTACAAACCCGGACTGGTGGACAGCATCGAACGTTCCCGGCAGGAAAAGCACCAGGAAAGTTGGTAAAAGCTTTGACTTAGGGAGAACATGGCGGCCGGCGGTTAGCGGGTTGCAAAAGACTCCGGTGAGGTCGGGCTGGTTTGTGCGAAGGAGGCGTAGCAGTGAAGGCGAATTGGAGTAACTTGTGCTATGGAATAATGGAATAATGGAATAAAAGTTGCACGTTAACTTTTTTCCTTTGGAATATATATATTTACAAGCTTGGAGCCCTGTATACCGAAACCCCGAAAGCAGCCGAAAAGAAGCATTCCCTATCGCCCGATGACCCCGCTGTCAGGCTGCTGAGGCGGGGATGGCGGGGCTGCTCTCTCGGCACCTACGGAGAGGAACGGAACAGGAAAGAGCTCCAAAGCATCACGGTCAACAGCTCTCCCAGAAGTTTCTGTTTTTGGGGATGGCTCTCTAACTCCTGCTTTGTCGGCATCCGAGGAGAAACGCATCAAGTTTGAGCTTGGTGCTCAGATTTCTCTGTGATAACGAGACATCGCAGCAGAGCTCCATGACCGTCCCCAAAGACTGAAAGTCTTTGGGGACAGTCTTCTGTTGTTTTTTTTGGCTTTTTGCAAAACATTAGGGGAGTCTATATTTCCTTCTTCCCTTGCTGGTTATGTGATCTTGAGTTTATAGGAGAAGCACTCATCGGCGGTTAAAATTGAAAATGACTAGAAGCAGAGCATTTGAGTATTAAAGTGACTGTAGTCCCAGATAAAACGTGAAGAATCCTGGTTAGAGGCAACATTATCCCAGGGTGAATACTCTTCTTGACAGAATGCTTGACAGAATGCTCCACTTTATTAATTAGGTGATCCTGGAGTAACTTTGCCTGGATTATTGGGTATCCGGAAAATGAGTAATTTTCTAAAATCATAATTACCCTGTATTTACCCTATATTTCCTTCAGTCACTGCACCTGTGCAGTGGAATTATTTGTCTTTCTTGAGAGGAGTGCCCTGTGACCACAGCAGAGGTGGCGGGGTTAACAGTGGAGATTCAAGACGCGGTGCCTCTCCCGCAGTTGGGAGAGCCTCGGGAGGACCAGGTTGAGTTTTGGACAAGAGCTGCGTTGGAATTACATTGCGGGCGTAGGGATTCAGCCAGGCTCCCTATACATGGTGGCAGGGGTAGAGGAGGTGTGTCTGGAAACCTTGAGCACAGAAGCTGGCATACGACAAGAAGGACAGAGGTGCAAAGTTCCCCTAGAGAAAACTTGGATATTGACTGTGAGAATAGCAGGAAAGCCAGTACTACACTTTCAAAACAGAGGCGAGGAGGACAGGCTAGCAGGCACATAGTGGATAAAAAGAAAGTGCCTAAATCAGAATCACAATATACTTTAAGGAGTTCAGGTTGGGAGTTGTTCGCAGGTCCTGTAGGGGGTCCATTAAGGGGCTTAGATCCCGAGGGTTCAGGGGGCCGTAGTATAACAACCAGTAAAGTGCCTCTCACAGGTTCTCCCCTTAATGAGATAACCCAGGATCAGATAGGCTCAATAAAATTTAAGTCTAAGCTTCGGTCAAAAAAGAAGGCCAAGATAGCAAGACAAGACCAAATAAATATGGCAACGAGTTCAGCACCCTCGCTAAAAGATTATTTTAAGGTAATTCCTGGTATCCTGACTCTTAAACTCTGAGATAACATGCAGGAAGGGGGTACAGGCAGTGATTTGGATGAGAGGGGTAACCTACTCCTATTCTTCAAGGGTGTATTATCCCCAAACAAGTACCAACTACTAGCGGAAAATTCATCAGAGAGGGAGAGGTCTGAAACCACGCTACAGCAAGACCAACTGGACGATATGTCATGTGTGGAAACAGATGGGCCTGTCTTGGGTGATGATCGAGAAATCCGAAAGGAAAAAAATCAGAGCGAACAGTTAGTATATAATAAAATTGATCCTTAAGCAGAGAGTTCAACCTTAGAACTTTTACGAGTTCACACTGAAGAGATGAGAAACAGATTTCAGGTGTCAGAGAAAAACCAGGCAGAAATCAAGATATACTGCGGGAAAATGTAGGATAAGCTGGATTCATTAGCTACCAGAGCTACAGTTTTGGAGGCCTCGGCGGCTGAATTAACTACAAAGGTTGATGAAAATGTAAAAGAACTAACAAAAATCAAAGCTCAAGAAGCTAATCTTCAGGATAAAATGGAGTCTGTTGAAAACGCCCAGGGACGAAACAACCTTAGATTGCTTAAAGTCCCTGAGGGAGCAGAGGTGGACAATATAAAGCAATTTGTTGTGAAATTAATAAAACCATCCACCAACATCGAATGCTCTGAATAAACACTGGCTGCTGACATTCAAAGAGTGCATAGGTACCCATTCAGACAGAGCCCGAATAAGAGCAGACCCAGGAAAAGTTGGATCCATTTTCTAACCTACAGTTTGAAGGATCATATTAAATAAAGCCTTAAAGGTTAATTCATTAAGTGCAGAAGGATTCACCTTTCAAATTAGGTCGGCTGTCTCCTCATTTACCGCGTCCAGGCAGTGGAAGCTGGGAAAATAATTAGATCCTTTCAGACAGCTGGGTGCCACAGCACCACAAAATGAATGTTTAAAAATAAAATGCATACTTTTCGACGGGTAGATGAGGCTGAAGCTTTACTGTATCAAGTACAGGTAGAAACAACGGCTATAACGTAATGAGTCAGTAGGGCCTGTTTCTTTTCCACAAAAAAACTCTAAAAATAACAAACAAAATTATTAATCTTTAAATTAGTAGTACTTTTTTCCTCCTGAATAGTAGGAAGCACAAGCCATCCCGACTGGGTAGAGGGTAGCATCAAAAGTTGAGGTAGGGCCATAAGTGAAATAATGGGGGCTCTCCTGGGGTGCACAGGGGTGGGAGAGGGGGTTGGGGGGGTCACTGGGGAGCATAGGGAAAAAATACAAAAAAAGAGTCTGATTAACCATATAAAATTACAAAAAGCTGTCTTGTCAATCTTTATGAAATATGGCACAGATATCAGTTGATCCTTCAACATCTTTGAAGGTGTTGACATGGTAATTAAATGGGTTGAGAGTAATACAGAGGATGGAGAGGATATTTCAACATTTAAAGGATAGTCCTGACCAAATTTTTATCGTACAGGAAACGCACTTAGTTGAGGCTGAAATGAGGGGTCTATGTAATAGTAAAAACTGGATCAAGGAGGTCATTTGCACTACACAGAAAACAGGTAGCAATTGTCATAAAAAACACCCAGCTATTTCTGTGGAGAGGACTAAAGTGGATAAGTTGGGTAGATGGGCTGTAGCAAAGGTGAAGTTCTTCTCTCACAAATTTACGATCGCTGGTTATTACGGTCCTAATTTAGACGACCCGGAACCATTAAAAAAGTTATGCGCTGAGTTATTACTGTTTCAAGATCCCTTAATACTTGCAGGAAACTTCAATTTAGTTTTAGATTCTGTCTTGGATAGGTCTCTAAAGAGCAGAACTCCACAGAATAGTAAAATGAGATCTTTACTGAGTGAAGCAAATGGCGTGAACGGATGTACGGAGAGAAAGAGAGGGAGGGAAAAGAAGCTATACCTTTCATAATAAAAAACATGGTCACAAGTCTAGGTTAGATTTTTTCTTAATTAGTTTAACACTAAAGGTATGGGTGTCCGAAATTAAACATCTAGGAGGACACCTATCGGACCATGTAGCTATAAGGTTAACGCTAAAGGTTCCAATGCCCCAATTAAACAAGATGGACTCTAGATCGAGC
Organism: Lissotriton vulgaris; assembly: GCF_964263255.1. NCBI lineage: Eukaryota > Metazoa > Chordata > Amphibia > Caudata > Salamandridae > Lissotriton > Lissotriton vulgaris. The sequence goes on along the minus strand of NC_141695.1, from coordinate 185,366,886 downwards.
AATTCTGGCAGAGGAAGATATCATAGACAAATTAGTAGCAGAAACTGAGGCATATTTTTCAACTCATTTCGATAGCACTTCTATAGAGAAAGTGTAGGGTTTCATATAAAGACTACTTAAGGGGATGTATAGCCTCAATTCAAATTGCAAGACAGAGGAAAAATAAAAATGAAATTATGGATATGGAGAACAAAATTCAAGAGTTACAACAATATTCCATGACACCAGATGATAAAGAACAAAATATTACTGAAAGACTAGCATCTCTTAGAAGAGATTTGGCAGCGATATTAGATGCCAGACTTCAAAAGAGGTGGGAGGCGAGCAAGATGGCTCACTTTGAATACGGGGACGGTTCCGGCAAGCTTCTTGCATGGAAAACTGCAGTAGTCAGAAGTTATATAAAGGAGGTGATTTGTAACTCTACCGTAAAAATATGTGAAAACCCCGAAGATATTGAAGAGGTGTTTCGAAAACACTTTGAATCAGTGTACAGGGAAGAATTGAACCCATAGGCAGCCACAATAGAAGCATGGTTACAGCGGAATCATGTAAAAGGGATTAGTAAAGATTCCTCTGATCATTTTAATAAACCTACATCGCAGTACGAGATTAGGAAAGCTATAGATTCAGGTAAGAAAGGCAAAGCTCCAGGGCCAGATGGCCTACCAGCAGAGCTATATAAATCTTTAGCGATACCTTTGATACCTATAATGGATACATCGTTTTCTCATATCTTTTAGAAGAGTGGGTCTATGCCCCCCTCCTGGGACGAGGCAACGGTAGCTTTGATATTAAAGCCTTTGAAGTCCCCAAAACAATGCGATTCATACAGACCGATCTCTCTGCTAAACCTTGATTATAAAATCATTTCAAGGTTCAGGGAGAGAGATTGTATGGTATCATGAGTGATCTGATACATCAGCACCAAAAGGGTTTTGTGAGAGGAAGAGGGATGCAAGACTTAATTTATAATCTGGTTGGCTCTATTGATCTTGCAACCGTACACAAGCTACCATTAGATATGAGGAAATATAAATTTTATGGTCAAGTTGTGTTCCCTAGCGTGTACCCCACCGTCTCCATGTACCAGCTTAAAGTGCATGTAACTTCCCTCCTGTGCCAGCTATGAAGACGCAAATACATTTGCGTCCAACGTTAACATGTCCTCTTTCAGACCCACCCTGAATGGGTTGAATAGTCCGTTCCTAAGTATGCTATGCCAACGTCTTTTTGTAGTGTACTTTACACGTTTTTCAGCTCTGGCAAAGTAGGCCCTGAATTTCTGCCATCGAGCCTTTTTCTGGCTTCTGACTCTGAAAGCCTCAGCCCAGGCTGCCTCTGTACCCGTGAACTCTGACTTACTTCCAGCGCGGCCCACCACGCTTAGCTCAGCCTGCTGCCTGCCAAGACTGACTACAACCTTCAAATTATCTGTTCCGCTCCTCGAAAATACATTCCTGCCTACTAGTTTAAGTAAACATCCCCCAGCTGCAGAGCCAAAGGGCCGGCCTGTCTCCATGCAAGTAATTCATAGCCTCTGTTACCATGCTCCCATGGAAGGCCCATGCCCCCACGCTTCTCATGCAGACACTCAGGCGCTTATACACGCACTCATAGTCAGTATAGAATAGCTTCTGCCCCAGAGACCTTTTCCGTTCAGATAATATGGTTCCCAAACATCAGATACCAGATATGATAGAAGTACGAGTTGATCTGACATGCCAGACTTCTGTCTCTTTCCGTCAGTGTAAATGTCAAGCCCCCTGCACCCTCCAGTTTCACGTCAAGCACACGTCATGCAGCTGCGCGCGCATCCAAGCTTCCGATTTCTGCTGACATTGCAACATTTCTGTTTAGTGCCACCCCCTTGTGACACCTACCTGTGACGTTTCTAGCGCACACCTCTAGTTCACGCCTAGTCCACGCCTTCTGATTACGTACTAGTAACACTTGGATGCTGTTATCTTGTCTTCTCTCAGCTGTTACGCCTTCTATATTGGTTTCTATGGTGTAAATTAAGTATATAAGCTATGTATTGTCAATAAAATACTGCTCTATCCCTTCCTGGACCCTGTGTGGTGCCAGGAACCTGATATCCAGTTCCGGAACGATTCCTTTTTAAGGAATAAAATCCCTAAGAACTCTAACACCACGGGCTCTGTTTCTTTCTTTCCGATTGAGTTATTATTGATTAAGTACTTACCTGCATAGAAATTAAGACGGTAAATTATATATTTACGACATTTTTGCGCCCGAATAGGGACCCCTCCCCCACCTCACGCGCCGGTTGGTGCGTTGCAAGCTCTGTCCCCTGCCATCAGTTAGAAGGAAACTACGCGTACCGGCAGGATTTCCTGTATCTCCCTCTGGCCCACGGAGGTGACGAAGACTGCGATCAGTACCCAGACGAGGCGGTGAGGAGTGCGGAGGATCCCGACCAGAGCCTAGCCGAAAGAAGCAAGGTCCGAGGTGTCAAGAGGCCCACCAGTTTTCCGAAGTTTTCCGAAGTTTTCCGAAGTATCCACGTGTCGAGTCGAGTCCAGTCCAGTCGAGTTTTCGGAGGCCTTCTGTTTCCGTGCTTCCCGGTGAGTACCATTGCTGGGACGTATCTAGACGGGTTTGGGTACACAAGTCCGGTCTGCACTGTTTTTAGACAGTGTATCTGTACTGTTTAGCAGTACATCCGTTATTTCAAGTTTCTGCACTGTTTTAGCAGTGTATCTGTGCTGTTTAGCAGTACATCCGGTATAGGGGGTAGTCATATATGTCTCAAACGTCTTTTCGTGTGATTAATGTCGTGGTATGAGTGTGACTGTTTTTAATGTGTATTATTGTGTTCTTGTATAACTAGCTGTATCCAGTATTAAGTAGCAAGGATTGCGCATTCAGTACTAAGTAAACAAGATGCCGTTTTTCAACAAGTTAAAGCAGATAGGAACTAGGAAAGGGATACTAGAGGAAGAAATTCCTATCCCCCCTAGGGACACTCCTGGAAATTTTATGTACCACAAGCATGGCATAGATGCCATATTATATCTAGATTTATGGGCCGAGTATACTAAACATCTAGACGAAAGACACAGATGGCCTGTTACCGGAACATGGGATGCCGAGTGCATCATGAAGGTAGAGGAAGCACTTTGGAAAAAGAAAGTCAGACAATCTCAGAAAGACGCCATAGAGTTTTGGCGTAAGGAATCACATAAGCGTGCTGAAAAAGAATTACGTAGAGAAGACAGACTCAGAGAATCAGATAAGGCCCAAGAAAACGAATTAGTTACTGAAGGGATCCGAGTAAAATCAGAGCAAGTAGACCGCGCACGAAACAATCTCGTAAACGGTATGTATCTCGCGGCCGAGGGTTCGCCTGAGGCCATTTCAGAAATACCGAAAAATCTGCCGCCACCATTGGTTCCAACTAAAGTAACTCATAGGACCACTAAAGACATATTCCTGAATTCCTATCTAGAGGATGTAGCACCCGCTTACACCAATCTGCCTGTCCGCGCCCTGCCTAACGACAGGGACGGGGGTGGTAACCCGCCCCAAGATCATATTCCGCCAGTACCACAACAGATTCCTCCTGTTCCACCACCTCCACCACTTCCCGTACCTAAAATTGATCTACCGAAACCACGTCTACCTGACCCTACTAAAAGACAAATTCAAGTTCAGATACAGACTCCACAGAGAGATAATGTCCAAGCTTCCGCCTCAGGAGGTGCGACCGGGGGTCTCCGGACCCCGCCATTAACGCACAGATTTAATCTTAGGGATATGCAGAGCCCTTTCTTGTTCAAATCACCCCGCCTCGACATACTCAAAGAAAACCTTTCAGTTTGCAGATATGATCCAGTACCCGGCAAAGACGATAGAATGATGATGGCATCACTACGGTTAAGATCTGCTACTGATTTCCTGCTGTACTTTGCAGGAATGAAGGAGCGCCTAGATAGAATATATCAGTTTGTTCAGACTGGGAAAGACCCTGACAGTATTAAGGATGCCATGGAGCATCAGAAAGTTGACGTTCAAGCACAGATACTACGTTTTTTCATAAATTGCCTAATAAGAGAACGAGACAGGCCTGGGACAGATCAGAATGAATTAGATGCACTGAACAAGTGGGGTCAAAATATATCTGAAGGAAAACACGACAAGGGGACTTGCATAGCCAGTATGTACAGGAAAATAAGAAAAGAAGTGATAGATATACACAAAGAAGAAAAAGAAAAGGCTTCCTCCGAGGAGGAAGAAGAACCTGAAGAACCAGAAAGGACTACAGACACTATAGCGTATGTAGGTAAGGGAACTTACCTTAGGAAAGGCACTCGTCCAGAAAGCAAGAGAGTTTTTCTCTCTGCCTTAACAAACCCGAATTCTTCTGAACATCAGTTCCAGGAGACTGATAAAAGGCTCCGAGAGAGAATGGGGTACCATGTACTCAATTCTATGGATGAACAAGAACTAGCCCGGTCAGCCATATTATGGACTGAAAATCCGGATATATATAATGATGACACCGTAGCGCAGACATTCCTGAACCTTTCCCCAGACGAGCAGAAATTAGCAGGTGTATACATGATTCAGCACCTCCTCACGAAATACAGAAACCAACATTCTGATCCAGGTCCCTTACACGAAACATTAGAAGCACTACTCATGGATAGATGGAGAGGTCTCAGTACCAAGTTAATACAAATAATTCTAGAACAACGACATAGATATAACACTTTCATAAGCTCTGAATATGTTCCCGCTCCGCCCCCAGAAAGAAAAATGTATCATATGGAACGTCTGAATGGCATTGAAAGTCAGAACCCCTTACGAGAAGTGCACCCAGTTATGGGTGAGGATCGTACCTTGAAACGTGTGTATGTACACACGCCTCTGACTAAGTTAGAACTGTTAGAAATGAAGAAACTAGTCCCGTGCCATGATAAAGACCCTGCAGGTTTTCACAGAGAGCTTAAAGACATGTTACTGATGGGGGATTACACATATGAAGATATCATGAAAATGTTAAAGGTACTGCTGCCCACGGGCATCTACGAGAAATTAAAGGAAAAAGATGGGAGGTGGGGGAGAAAAAGATTGTATGGGCAGAAATAGAAGACGAAGAGAACAAACGTGTCCCAGGGGTAGGCCTTGGGGACAAAACTAAAGCATTACCAGGTTTGATAGTACAGGTTCTGCCAAGATTGCTGACAACAAGAAAGGAAGACTGGGATGCAATCTCAGCATGTAAACAGAAACCCGACGAAGATACTAGTGACTTCTATTCAAGATCTTTTTGTATCCAAGTTAGTTGAGAATTCCCTGTTAGCAGTCAAAAATCGTGTATACAAGGTTGAGAGTACATGGCAAGCAAATACGCCATCACAGATGTTACAAATGTTACAATACCATCAGAACAGAATTAGAGAAGAACAGGATCAGGAACAGAAACGTATGAAAGACACGAAAATGAAAATGTTAGTAGCCCAGTCGGTCCCAACCGACGGCCACAGAAAGGGTACGACCCAGACAGGTCACGCCGCAGCTCCCGTTAAAGGGACATGCAATTATTGCAAGCAGCCAGGTCACTACGTACATGAATGTCCAGTTCTGAAACATAACATATCAACAGGTAAAACTAAAGAGAGACCGCATCCACCAAGACAAGATCAGGTCCAGCAACAGACCTCACAGAACGTACAGCCCATGCAGAACACGCAGCCTATGCATGCTTCACCTCATACAGCACAGACAGTAGCGGTATCACAGCCACAGCCCATTGCCGCGACCCAACAAGTTTCTCAACAGATGTACCAGTATGCCCAAGCTGCTTACCCCGATTACCAACGATACGCATGAAACAGCCTAGAGAGGGAGATGGGTTTGCCTCTTATTGAAATTCCTGTAGATCAAGAAGGTCCTTATGTACACAGTCAAGTATTGGGAAAAGACAGAAAGTTTTTAATTGACACAGGGGCAAGCCGCACCACCATAAGCCATGACGAAGTCCCAGGGGCACCCCTCTCAGGCTCACAGAATGTTTCCCTTGGTTTTTCAGGACAGCCCATTGTAAATGAAGTATCAGAACCAGTCCCCCTGGCTGTGGGTCCATTATCACGAGTTACAGACTTGTTACTTACGAAATCATGTCCAGAAAATCTGTTAGGAATAAAAACGTTGAAGGCTCTAGGAGCCATAATTTGCTGTTCCCCGGAGGGAGTTAGACTCTTTCTGCGGGATTTCAAGGGTCATTATGTTTTACGGGAGTTTGACGTCAGATTGAAAAATGTACCAGATTACTTGTGGGCAAAAGGCCCAACTGATGTAGGTTGTATGCATATCACACCATACCGTGTTACACTCAAGACAGGAGTTGTTTTACCACGAATCAGACAATACAAGTTACCACCTGATGCTGTAGTGGCTTTACTGGAAATCATTGAAGAGCTCATTGCCCAAGGAGTGGTCGTAGAGACCGACTCCAATATCTGTAATTCACCCATCATTCCAATTCTTAAACGCACTGATCCCAATGCACCGCCAGTATATCGGCTGGTGATTGATCTGCGAGAGCTGAATAAATGCATTGTACCACAGTACCCTGTGGTCCCTGATATCTCTTCCCTATTGACTGCTATTGATTCAGAAGCAACGTTCTTCACTGTAATTGACCTCAAGAACGCTTTCTTTAGTGTACCTATTGATCCAGAGAGCCAATATCTCTTCGGATTCAGTTTAAATGGACGAAGTTTCAAATTTTCCCGCGCACCTCAAGGATTCACAGAAAGCCCCAGCATCTATAGTCAAGCACTGAAAAGACAACTAGATTGTATTCAAATGCCAGTTAATACCGCTTTACTGCAATACGTCGATGATCTGCTGATCACCGCACGAAGTGAGCCCGAATGTGAACAAGCATCACTGACAGTTTTACATTTCCTGGCAGACAAGGGACACAAGGTGTCTCCTTCGAAGCTACAATTCTGTGTTCAGCAAGTTGTGTACTTGGATCACTTGCTGTCCAAAGTGGGGAGACAGCTCACTCCCGATCGCATTCAGTTAATTGTAAATATGCCACAACCCCAGACACAAAAGGAAGTGCGGGCCTTTATAGGCCTCACCTCGTACTGCAGACAATGGATTCCTCAATATGCATTTCTAGCTAAACCACTCATCCAGTTAACGACACAGGAGGCAGCGACTTCGACTGTCCTTCCTTGGACTCAGGAACACACACAAGCCTTTGAGGAATTAAAGAAAGCATTATGCCGAGCACCAGTTTTAGCGACACCATGTTACAGCAAACCGTTTACACTTTTTGTTACAGAACGTGATGGCACAGCATTGTCTGTCCTCACTCAAGACCAAGCAGGTTCACATAAGCCTTGCGCTTATTTTTCAAGTACATTGGATTCAGTAGCCCAGGCACTCCCTGCGTGCTTAAAGTCAGTAGCAGCAACGGCATTAGCAATCAGACAGAGCGATTCAATTGTTTTAGGCCATCAGTTGACAGTACAAGTTCCACATTCTGTAGAGGTTCTTTTAAACAGAACCCAGACTCAGCACTTGACCATAGCACGACTGACAGGTTACGAATTAACGCTATTCCAGCCACACATAGAAATCAGACGCTGCAGCATTCTGAACCCCGCAACACTGTTACCTTCAATTAGGACAGATCCAGCCCCGCATGATTGTATAGAAATCATTAATGCAGTAACAAAGCCCCGACGAGACTTAACAGATGTTCCACTGACAAATCCAGACCTGACACTTTATGTGGATGGTTCATGTATGCCAACAAGTACAGGAGAATTAGTGGCCGCGTATGCAGTGACCACTGAAACCGAAGTAAAAGAAACACATCGTATTGACACACTGTCCGCTCAAGCGGCAGAGCTTATTGCTCTGACCCGAGCCTGTATACTAGCCAAGAACAGAAATGTCAACATATACACTGATTCCCGTTATGCGTTCGGAGTTGTACACGACTTCGGAATGTTATGGCAAGAACGAGGTTTTCTGACCTCTCATGGTGCCAAGATCCAACATGGTCCCCTCATTCAAGCACTGTTAGAAGCAATACATCTGCCTTCAGGCATATCCGTCATGAAGTGTAAAGCACATACTAAAATTACAGATTCTGTTTCCCAGGGTAACGACCTGGCAGACCAGACAGCAAAACATACAGCATTGACGCACACTCAGACAACTGACATGACAAAGACAATAGGACCGACAAATTGTATGACAGTCAGGGATCCCACACTAGATGTTATCGATATTCAGACACATGCTACCCCTGATGAAATAAAGAAATGGATTGAATTAGGAGGGATCCAGACAGATCAAGGTTGGATGACGAAGGGAAAATATACATGGTTTCTCCCTGATTCTATGGTTCAAGTCATGATCAATACAGCACATAGTCCAGCACATCTAGGAGAGAAAGCGATGTTAGACAGTTTACAAAATCTTTGGAGCAATAAACACTTACGAGCAGCAGCAAAACAGAAAGTGCGTACTTGCATGATCTGTTGTCAGTTCAATCCAGGTAAAAGCGTCCCTGTAGAGCAAGGTGGATTTCATCCTCCCGATCACCCTTTTGAAGTCCTCCAGATGGATTATATCCAGATGGACCGTTGTCGAGGATTCAAATATGTCCTCGTAATTGTTTGTGCACTGTCCCGTTGGACCGAAGCATATCCAGTCCCAGATTACACTGCTCCGACCACTGCCAGGCAGCTGGTTCGTGAATTCTTCCCACGGTACGGCATGCCTCGTGTCGTGTACTCAGATAACGGTCAGCCATTCTCATCCGAATTAATGAAGCAAGTTTCCTTGCTGCTAGGATATCAATGAAAATTCCATTGTGTCCGACATCCCGAAGCCGCAGGCCTTGTAGAGAGGCATAATCAGACATTAAAGACCCGCCTTGGAAAAATATGTCAAGAGAAAGGGGTCGACTGGATAGTCGCCCTGCCAGTGGCACTGTTCTATATGAGAATGGTTGCCCACTCGAGATCAGGACTATCCCCGTACAAAGTGGTCTTTGGTAGACCACCGAATATGTGGGGGACGCCCATTCCTAAGAAAATTACTGATGTTGATTGCAATATGTTGACAGATTACCTTGCCTCCTTGATGTCTGCACTCCAATCATGTCGTTCACAGGTTGCCGCAGCCTTCCCTGACAACACTGATGTAAAGCCGCATGATGTCCGTCCTGGCGATCTGGTGTTAATAAGGAACTTTGACAGGAAAAGTCCGCTGGAGCCCCGCTGGAAAGCGCCGAAGACCGTTCTACTTACTACGAGGACAGCGGTGAAAGTGGAGGGCAGAAAGGGGTGGATCCACACGAGCCATATCAAACTATGCAATGAACTGAAACCAGACCCAGGCTCGTCCACCCCTTCCAAAGACTGTATCGAGCCCAGTGACTTTAAAGTTTCCGAACGAGAGAAAACTCCACAAGAGGAGTACAGATCAAAGCTCCGATCTAGCAAGTCAGACAGTTTAATTGTTTAAGTCCTCCCCTAGGTGAATCGGTTAAATAGTTTCTGACATGTATCCCCTAGATCGAGATAGAGAGAGAGAGAGACAATTCAAGAAACGTACATACTGCAAATCACTGCGTAGTCACTGTATAGTGACATTGTTAATAATGTTTTTTCTAAGTCTTCTGATTATTGTTGCAAGTATACTCCTTCCTATCTATTGCCCTATTTTCAAGCGTGAACAATCTGCTTACAATGTTTCTGCTGAATATACTTTTAGCGAGTTACCTCCACATGAACTCTCTTACAGACTTGCGCTGCGCAACAACACTTTCATTAGTATGCTACATCATTCCCATCAGACTAATAATGCTACAAATTGCTGGATATGTGGCCGACTCCCTCCCTACCAGAATTACAAGGGAGCTCTGCCCCTCTTTCCGTATCCGTTCACTCACAACGGCTCCTGTGGTGCATGGTTTAAAATAATTAATTCCTTAGATCCTGATATTGCTGTTTTCGACGGGAGCTGGGTTTGGGGAAACTTGAACTTAGTCCTGCTCGACGTCTGTTACCCTGATAAGGAGGGACTCCCCATTAGAATAGGAACTGATCTAGAAAATGAAGTATATGGATTAAGTAATTACACAATTAACCTTATGATTCTTACAGTTGAATCCGAAGCTGCACCAGTTCTGCCCGCTATGTCAGTATTACCAGTCACTGGTGAATTATGTGTCAGGAAGAAAGGTTCAGTACACTTAGGTCATAGTAAATGTACTACTGTGGTCGAATTCAGTGATCATGGTAAATCGTCCTATAAAGCTATCCGTCATTCCTATTTTGTTTGTGGTCATACCGCATACATACGTTTACCTCCAGATTGGGATGGTACCTGTTATATTGCATTCCTTCTGCCACCTGTTTTTCTAGCTCCTCCTGATTATCACAGAAATACAAATCTAGTAAAGAATAGACTCAGAAGAGATATCCCGCTTGTCGACTACACAGAAACGGCATGGGAACAGTACACCGATTTTAATAAAGGATTCTTTTTCTTTTTAGGCCCTGTCCAAAATAGTAAACTAATACGCAGATTAACTAGAACACTTGAAGCAGTAGTGAATGAAACTGCCTCCGCCCTAGGTAACCTAACCGAAGAGCAGTCCGCCATGCGGGTTGTTGTCCTTCAGAATCGTCTTGTTATTGACGTCATCTTGGCAGATAGAGGTGGAGCCTGTAAGGTCATCGGGTCAAGTTGCTGTGTTTTCATTCCAGAAAACGCGCCATCTGTATACAAAGCTATTACACGTCTTCATAAAATTGCTAATCTGACACATCAGAATCCAGGCACCTGGACTTGGTCCGGTTGTTTCTGGACAACGTTAACCGCTTGGGGATGGAAGATCCTATCCTTCCTAGGCATTGGCCTAGTCCTAGTATTCAGTTGCTGCCTGTGCTTGCAGTGTGGGCCAGCGATTTGTGGACTGTGTGCCACTTCATGCATTGAACATTCCATGTTCCTATTTAAGACGTGAAAGAAAGAAAGAAGAGCAAATGATGTTACAAGAACAAACTGATCGATTCATGAGGATCGATATATCATGAAGGGTCCATAGGGAACAAGGAGGGAATGAGGAAATATAAATTTTATGGTCAAGTTGTGTTCCCTAGCGTGTACCCCACCGTCTCCATGTACCAGCTTAAAGTGCATGTAACTTCCCTCCTGTGCCAGCTATGAAGACGCAAATACATTTTCGTCCAACGTTAACATGTCCTCTTTCAGACCCACCCTGAATGGGTTGAATAGTCCGTTCCTAAGTATGCTATGCCAACGTCTTTTTGTAGTGTACTTTACACGTTTTTCAGCTCTGGCAAAGTAGGCCCTGAATTTCTGCCATCGAGCCTTTTTCTGGCTTCTGACTCTGAAAGCCTCAGCCCAGGCTGCCTCTGTACCCGTGAACTCTGACTTACTTCCAGCGCGGCCCACCGCGCTTAGCTCAGCCTGCTGCCTGCCAAGACTGACTACAACCTTCAAATTATCTGTTCCGCTCCTCGAAAATACATTCCTGCCTACTAGTTTAAGTAAACTTCCCCCAGCTGCAGAGCCAAAGGGCCGGCCTGTCTCCATGCAAGTAATTCATAGCCTCTGTTACCATGCTCCCATGGAAGGCCCATGCCCCCACGCTTCTCATGCAGACACTCAGGCGCTTATACACGCACTCATAGTCAGTATAGAATAGCTTCTGCCCCAGAGACCTTTTCCGTTCAGATAATATGGTTCCCAAACATCAGATACCAGATATGATAGAAGTACGAGTTGATCTGACATGCCAGACTTCTGTCTCTTTCCGTCAGTGTAAATGTCAAGCCCCCTGCACCCTCCAGTTTCACGTCAATCACACGTCATGCAGCTGCGCGCGCATCCAAGCTTCCGATTTCTGCTGACATTGCAACATTTCTGTTTAGTGCCACCCCCTTGTGACACCTACCTGTGACGTTTCTAGCGCACACCTCTAGTTCACGCCTAGTCCACGCCTTCTGATTACGTACTAGTAACACGTGGATGCTGTTATCTTGTCTTCTCTCAGCTGTTACGCCTTCTATATTGGTTTCTATGGTGTAAATTAAGTATATAAGCTATGTATTGTCAATAAAATACTGCTCTATCCCTTCCTGGACCCTGTGTGGTGCCAGGAACCTGATATCCAGTTCCGGAACGATTCCTTTTTAAGGAATAAAACCCCTAAGAACTCTAACACCACGGACTCTGTTTCTTTCTTTCCGATTGAGTTATTATTGATTAAGTACTTACCTGCATAGAAATTAAGACGGTAAATTATATATTTACGACAGATATCATTACATTGTACGCTACAAAAAGCGTTTGACCGCGTGAACTCTGCCTTTTTGAGTAAGGTATTGGAGAAATGCAACTTGGGGGGTAACGTTACTAGACTTATTTCTGCAATTTATCAAACCCCAACAATTAAAATACTAATAAATGAGAACCTCTTCTCTCCTATACTAGTGCAAAGAGTTACAAGGCAGGGCTGTCCCCTCTCCCCCATGCTTTTTAATTTGTACATTGAATCCTTTGCAGAGATTATTAGGGCACATAACAACATATTGCCTTTTAGATCTGGTAGTTGGGGGCAAAACGCTTCATTGTATGCCAATGATATTATGGTGTATATCTCCTATATAGAGAATACTATACCAATTATATACAGATTAGCTCACCAATTTGGTAACATCTCAGGATACAAAATTAATCAGTCGAAAACTGATTGTATGGCCTGGATTGTGAGTCTTTCCTCCTCTCAATTAAAGTTGAAAATAGAAATGAGATACCTCAGAGTAAAAATCACACAGGACATCAATGATATATCTTACACAAATCTAAGTAAAATTGATAAGGAAAAAGCTGGGCATATTTACCTCTAACATTAATAGGAAGGGTCAATCTGGTGAAAAAGATGCTGTTGCCGAAGTTGATTTTCTTGTTTCAAAACATACCCTTAGCTTTTAAGGAGGAAAGCTTGAGGAAAATACGGGCAAAAATGAATTCATTTATTTGGGCATCCAAGGCCATCCGAATTTCTTGGAAGAAACTTCGAAGAAGGAAGAACAAGGGAGGCTTATGTGCGCCTGATTTACTAATTTATGCGTGGGCTTTCCAAATGAAGGCAGGGAAAATGCTTGTGAATGAACCCGATCAGTCAGATATAGGCAAAATGTTTAAGGAAATTCTCCAGGATCTAAGAGAAGCAGATTATGCATATCTGTATAAATTTGGAGACCCACGCTTTTTCTTGAAAGTGCGATTGAAAGTTCTAAAAGATCTAGCAATGACTTGGAGCAAAATTAGGAAACTGTTAAAAATTTGCTATTATAGTGCTTTGGCGCCAATATGGGATACCCCTGGCTCTCCTGAATGGATGAAAGGTTCATTAGTTCTACTTTTAAAATCTGCTGGGGTGAACTGTTGGGCCCAACTGATTCCGGAAGGATTTCTGATATCCTGGGAAGAGTTGAAGTATATCACAGACAATCAGATATCCAAATTCAAGTATTTACAAATAAAAATCTAGATGCAAAAGATTGGAATACCGATTGGTTTTGCAAATATCTTAGAGACTAAATTGAGAACCAGACAGCAAAACAGAAAGGAAGCGGCAAATCTCTACTGGTGTCTGATTTATCTGATAGATGGCGACTTCACACTGCCAGCCCGACTGTTGGGAGACTACTTTTAGACACCAACATGAAAACATTATGGCAAGTGTCTTTTGATTTATTATATGCTACAGTGAAAGCTGCCAGTTTAAGGAGAAATCATCGCTTCTGTCTCCACAGAGTATACTGGTCGCCTCTGAAATTAGCTAAATTTGCAAAAGGTCCTACTCCATGCTGTCCAAAGTGTCGAAAAGAAAGAGCTAATGAAGAACATATGTTTCCAAGTTGCCCAACAATTAAGAAGTTTTGGGAACCTGTGTTAAAAGATATGGAAGGAATACTTGGGGTCGATATACAGGTGAGCACCTCTCTATTTTTCTTTGGTCTCCTTAATGGGTATGAAAGTTTACCATTAGATTCTAACAAGCTGTGTTTTTATCTTATCTTACTGGCCTGAAGAGAAATCTATAAATATTGGATTAAAAGTACCCCCCAACCTACTTAGATTGGGTAAACGCTATTAAAAACATAATGAAATTAGATATACCCACAAGAAAAGAGAACAGTAAAAAGGTTGCCTTTTGGAGACCCTGTATAAGGTGGTTGCTTAATCTTTTGTTCAAATTGGGGTTAGTCTTTTGTCCAATGATTATGCCTCTACATGGATATACTTCATCACTCAGGTCAGTTCCAGGGGCAAGCGGATAGAAATGTGGAACAGACCAATTTGAGAGGTTCTGTGTAAAGGGCAACCCAATAAGATCAGAATTTCTTTGCTGGGGCCAGTACGAAGGGGGACAGCAGAGGAAATCAGCGATGTACTGAAAAGATCTAATAGCGTAGGAGGACAAAAAATAATTTTAAAAAGCTTTGACTAAGGTCTACCGCGTGGGGAGCCGCGCAAGGATCCATCGTAGTCAGCCTGAAACGTTGACTTTGTCCCAGTCTTGTATGATCAGATGCCCCTATAGGCAGTATAGATTTTGTATGTGCTATATAGTGCTAAATCTTACTTTACTAGCATGTTTGCTTGTATACAATGTAATGTCATCCAGGCAGCATGTTGCAAACTTTAGAGCGTGTGCACTGAAGAATGGAAATAACACTGCAGCTTTGACTGTTTAAAAGCAATACATAAAGAAGTCTTCCGTACATGGCCATTTTTTACACTTGTTTACACTCACATGTGTTTTTTGTCTTGCTTTTCAGATTTATGCAGCACAAACTCAACCCCAAGGTACTGGTGAGGTACTGGTGATGAGCACCACTTACATTACACAAGGTTGCATTGATTTTGTAGCTTCGGGTAGATTAAGTGGTGTAACCAGAACCACAGGATGTTAAGCCAGTTCTGAGACTCAAACTTAGTACCCCAGTTTTCAAAGTCAGCAGGTCTGACTGTAAATCAGTGGCGACTGGTAGGGAACTGCAACGGGGGTGGGGAAAGGTTGGGGTGTTAGGAAAAAGAAAGATAGAAAAGCAAACTTACCTGGAGGTCGGCGTCACAACCTCCACTTCTCCTCCAGCAGGAAACACCCCGCCTCCCAGAATCCCCTGAACAAACACAATACTGGCTTAAGCACCGTTGTGATGGGTCTGAGCACCATGATTCAGAAC
Organism: Lissotriton vulgaris; assembly: GCF_964263255.1. Taxonomy (NCBI): domain Eukaryota; kingdom Metazoa; phylum Chordata; class Amphibia; order Caudata; family Salamandridae; genus Lissotriton; species Lissotriton vulgaris. Next base: position 185,351,593 of record NC_141695.1, on the reverse strand, counting down.
TCAGACAAGTGCTTGGAGGCTGGGCATGTTCTCCACAGGCTGTATAATACATCCTGCAGAGAACATGCAGAGTGTGCATGGCAGTTTGCCCGGCCCGAGATGACCAGCCAAAATGTCATGCGCACTTAAGGTGCAGCCACGACTGCTCCTCTGGCCTCTACGTCAAGGGAGGCTGCCCCGCCTTAACCTGGCTGCACTGCAGTGCAACTGCAGTACTAAAATAAAATGATAATAATTTTTACTTTGCACTGTTTTGAAATGGTGGGGCAAAACTCCTCCGCCTTAGCGAAGGAGCCGCCCCTGGCTGTAATGCCTCATTTTCAACACTGCTGCCCTGCAAATTTACTGATGACCTTAAGCATATCAGATAATGAATTAATCTTTTTATGGTTACAACACTTGCTTTACTTTTTTGTAAATGTGATGGATTCAGGTATTTTTTCAGGTAGGTGTCACACTAACCTTTCCAAAGTAAGGACAGTAACAGCACACTTCCCAGCTCCATAGTGGGCTATTTAGACATGCCTTAGTGATGGGGATCTTCGCTTATCCCTACAGCACCCGGAACTGCCCAGGAAAGGTGGTGTTTCATTGGGTATTTCAAGTAATCACTTGCATGATCTGTGGAGAGAACCAACAGAAAAAATATTAAAATTAATTTGAAAAATAATACCACATTAATTTAGTAGGCAAATTCCGGAACATCTTTAGTTGGCTTTTTAGCTGTTTTAACGTTGTTAACATGCCTTAAAATGGGAAAATGGTAATTTAATCAGCAACATACCTTGGATGTTTCTTCATTCAAACGTCCATATGACCGAGCACATAAGATTAACCCTCTGTGGATTTTAGAACTGAAGTTCAATCCCTTGGCCTTTCACATATTGATAGAGGTAATCCTGCCAGTGCTTGTCTACCAACATCCTCCACTGCCTCTACCAGGGCAACTGTACATGCAGCAGCCTAGCTCTTCTCCAATGCATAAAACCTAAGACCATATCAAACCAATAGCGAGAAATTCTGGCTTTTTTGCATAGTCGCCCACCTGGACTGATGCTGCTGGTTTTATAACCCTGCATATTGGGGTATTGCTGCCCAGTCTTCAGCATATGTGCTCTGATCCCTAAAGTGTAGTAAAACTCAATAATTCACAATTAACATACTTTACATTTCCAGTAAGGCCATAGTATAAAGTGCAGGTAAATACACCAATGGTATGGAAAGTTAAATGTCGCCTAAGGATTGCTGCACCATATTGTTCCATTCAGTTGCCTGACAAGGAAAACATGGCTTCAGGCCTACACGTAAAGTTGACCTGGATCAGCCTTTAGACCTATAGGCATGCAAATCAACATAAATCTTTTCACAGGAGAGAAACACTACTTTTTAAATAATAAGAAAGTCACTCCATAGTAGACCTTCTGGTCAGATGGGAGGGTTGCCTGGTATTTAAAAGTGGACTAAATAAGAATTCTGACCCAGATTTATAAATGATTTGTGTCACCTCGGGGAAGAGTTTCCCCAGCAGCCTAAAACTATTGTTTCTTTTTTGTTAAATGATGATCAGCATGCATGGCATATTGATATCATTACCACAAAAAGGGAAAGTAAAATAAGCCAATCAGCTCGTTTAACTTTCAAGGCACCAATGCTTAAGGGCATATCTCAGCCCTCCAAGCACCAATTCAGCTGTGAAGGTATCATTGGAAAGAGGAGAATCTACCCTTTCCTAGCAGGTACCACTAGATCTAAGGATTAGTTTCTGAGGGGGGGAGCATCCCCTGGCAATGGGCTTTCCCTTCCTCTCCCCCAGGCACAACCGTCTTTCTGCTCCCCCTTCATCTGCCTCTGCGGGGGGCACAAAGCCCACTAGACACCAGTGAAAATATGTTTTCTTTCTTTTTAAAAGGGTGGGGGCTACCCACAAAGGCATAGGGTATGCCCTCACCTCAATGTGGACAATATTGTCTCTTTACCTTCTCTGGGAGGCAGATTGGCGGTTTACCCCAATTTACAGAAGTGGTATAGAAATTCCACTAGACACCAGAGATTTACCAGTTTGGGAAAAAGAGCAGGGACATCCCACCTAAACATCGGGTATACCCCACCTCATAAGGGGCAAAAGATGCTTTCTACCCCCTGGGCGGACAGAGTACCTCCCCAGTTTGACACCCCAGGAGATCAGAAAGCTCACTGGACACCAGGGATTTCAAAATAGTAGCAAAAGAAAAATGATGGGGCAACCAACCATTAGCATTGAGTCTACCCTCTCCCCAGAAGGGGGAATAGAGTTTGTCTGTGCCCCAGGTGCTTTTTCCTGATTGTAAAGAAAACTCACTGAATGCCAGGAATATGGTATTTTTATCAAATAATGGGGTACAATCTGGCCCATCATGACTTGAGGCCTGACCACCACCCTTAAATCCTCAACAATCTTTGTGCTCCCCTTGGGGCAAAAACATCTCCATTCCTGTAGCAAGTAAGTGGCAATTTTGATTCTTATGAGTTTTGTATTTATCACACAAGGGCCTATAGTGTGGGGCTATATCTCAATATTGCCTTACTGAATAGCTGAACTTTTTGGGTTTGTAACTTACCAAACCCATATATTTCTGAAAACTAGACACTGTGCTGGAGTCCAGGGAGGTGTTCCTGACATGGATCGCACAAGGTCTTCTTACACACAATGCTGTGCAAAACTCAAATGTTATCTAAAACAATGCATTTTCAATGCATTTCTGATGTAAACCTATGGGAATCGACTCAGCAGTGCAGTTGAAAACTGTTCCCCTCTAAGTGGCTTGGCCTTGCATAAAAAAGGCCCTACAAAGCAATGTGGAGCAATCCGCAATAGGAGTACCTGAGATATTCGGGCCTGGGGCTCAGTCACCACCTAGGAAAACTCTGACACTTATGAAACTAGGCACCTGTGGGAGATCAGGGTGGTGTTCGCCATGTGGATCCAATTACATTTATTTACCCACAATGCCCTAAAAAAACTCACACTTTGTTTAACCTTTTAGATCTGCGATGTAATCTACAGGTATACAGAAGGGTCAACAAGATTTCTAATGTCCAACATACCCCTACTTGTTCCAATAAAACACAATGGGACTAGCACCCATTGAAGGTAAGCCCCAATGGGGAGACATCAACTTTTGCTGTTAATGTGTTGCTGGGACTAGAAGGCTTAGCAGCATTGTGAAAGCATTTCAGTGGTTACAAAACAGAATTTAGTATTAGAGATGATACCACAATTCCACATTATTTCTCCTCTTGGGAATCAGGTCAGCAGGTTCTCCTCCTTCTCCTCTAAAGCTTGAAGAAGCAGACACCACAGTCTAGCAGCTTACACTTTATCAACCTTTAGTTTCAATTAGAGAAACTTGTGCTGACTGCGCTGTACATCTTGTTGGTGTAAGAAGCTTGCATTATTATATTATTACAATATATTTGTTTTGTGCATGAGGAGGGAATCTTACACAGCTACAACCTGTCCTCTTCCAATTAGTTAAGTGCTGCTGGCTAGCACTTTTGTAAATTTGCTGTAATATTTACAAGTCTCTGAAGTGGAACATTGGGAGTTACACAATCAAACAGATAGCTCCACTTTCAGGCTATATGTAACCTTAAATGCCTGCTGTCAACATCCCTTCTCTGTTTTGTTGGTGCAAAGGGATTGCTGCTAGAACGTGTGCAGCCTCGCTCCTGAAGTCTGGGAGCAAAGCACATCTCAATCCTCCCGCCTCTCTCACTCAGCCTATTCTGTTGCAGCTGCTTTTTCACAAATGTCTGATTGGACACCTTACCTATTTTTGGTGAAGGGAAGCCCAATAACCTAAGAAAAGTAGAAAAACATAAATACACTTTTTCTAATTTTCTTCTGTGACAGGCTGCTGCCGGAGAAAGTCTGAGGGAACATGGTGAGAGAATGGAGCCATAATTTCATCAAACCATTGAGATAACATAATGTGTTCACTGACATAATATTGACACTACTAATATTGACCTACACAATCATCATCACACTAATATCGCTAACAAAAATATCAGCAACCTATATTTAATGAACAATAATAAATAAATATCGGCGAAAAATGATCAACATAAAAACATTGATATCACTGATATCAAACACACAAATATTGTGTACAAAAATAGCATCAACATTAAATTAACATAGCACATAACAAAAATATAAAAACTAAAAAATATCAACTACTTAAATTTCAAACAAACATATAAAAAGAACCTCTACCAAAAATTACATTTCACATTTACAATCTAGATACAAATATAAAAAAAACCACAAATAAATAAACATATCATCATTAAATAAACTATGTAAATATAAATGTTTTTGTACTTGTATAGCGCACAGCTACCCGCAGTGGGTTTCCCGGCGCTTGTACGAATACCGCAAGGGAACCCTTCCTGGCTTTCCCTGTGAATTGTCCACTCCTGGGCACCCCCTTGGTGCAGACCAGGCATCCCTCGCGTTGTGGGGGCCGTTGTGGAGACTAAGCAAGCTATTGCCCAGAGTTGCAGCGTGGGGCCCATGATCAGTATTGGCACTGAGGCGAGAATATCTGGTCAGGGGAAATAATGAGCCCGAGATCCCCCAGGGCAGGAATCGAACCCTGGTCCCTGGCCAGAGATTTGCATCGAGGTCTGCCTGCTCTAACCATTGAGCCACACTTCTCCAAAAGTTTTAATAATGCTAAAATACACACTTCACATTTTATAAAATTACCTCACTCACCCATAAATAAATAGCGTATATATATTTATATATATATATATATATATATATATATATATATATATATATATATATATATATATATATATATATATATATATATATATATATATTTCCACAGCTCCCTCACAGGAAACAAATGGGTCGCACTCCACGGGTTATCTTTTGCAGTTTTTTATTTTTCCATTACATTCCACAGGCAGATGTTCCGATCTACGCGTTTCGGTATTTCAAATACCTTGCTCACGATCAACCGCTCACTAGACTCCCCCTTCAAGATATACTGCAGTACATTGTATTCAATACATCACTTCCTGTTAGGGGTATGTCAGTGCCTCTAAGCTTTATGGGACATGTTGTTTTTTTACCAAAGTGTTAACATTACTCCATGTTTGCCAATAGCAGCTGCAACAAGAACCTATGGGCTGAATCAATCTGAAGAGCTTTACATACATTTGTGAGAGTTTCGCTTTGATAAATTGTTTGGTGCCCAATATATACCCACACTTTCGTGACTGGTGATAATATGAGCAGAGAAAAAAAGCAATGATGAAAATGTAACACTACCAATGGTCAAATTACTTAAGCGGGCGATAACACTATGATATGAACCTAGAAAAAGCATTATGGTGAATCCGTGGTACCTAGAAAGCATTACATTAAGTGAAAATACAAAATTATACCTGAATAATTAGTGATACCAATTGTACTGGTTCTAAAACATGATTCCCAAACATATAATGTCATCCCACTAGAGGGAAAATATCAGGAGTAGATATTGCAGCTGCTTATGTATGAATGGAGCTAAATTAGTTACCATACACAACACAAAATACTGTTAACTAATCCCACCAGAGGGATCCTAGTATCACCAGTATGTCACAATACTTTTAATCGCAATCAATGAGATGTAAAATGTGGTAAAAATTGGGCAAACATGGAGTAATGTTAACACTTTGGTAAAAAAACTACATGTCCCATAAAACTTAGAGGCACTGACATACCCCTAACAGGAAGTGATGTATTGAATACAATGTACTGCAGTATATCTTGAAGGGGGAGTCTAGTGAGCGGTTGATCGTGAGCAAGGTATTTGAAATACCGAAACGCGTAGATCGGAACATCTGCCTGTGGAATGTAATGGAAAAATAAAAAACTGCAAAAGTTAACCCGTGGAGTGCGACCCATTTGTTTCCTGTGAGGGAGCTGTGGAAAATATATCAGCAGCGTGGTTCAGCTGCAGGGCGCCGCACCCGTATCGAGCGCTGTCTGAGTGGCAAAAGGAACCGGCTATGGAGAATATATATATATATATATATATATTCACTGAAAAAACCATAGGTTATAGACCATATATAGTTAGGAATTAGCATTTACAAAACCTTATTTTACTCACACAAAACCATTGAAATTTCATATATAGTTAGTTCCACTAACTATATATCGCGCACCCGCAATCCACTGCTGATCATGTCACATATTACATCATTCAGGACATGGTCAGTGACATCACTGATGACATCTCAAATGACATCACTGATGACATCACTGATGACAACATCCAGTGACTGTATGTTTCTGTAAAGTTAAAATATGTCTTACATATTGATGAGTGAGTGGATGTATAAGTGTCTGGATGAAGGATTTAGTAGGTGCATGACTGACTGTATGAGTAAGTGATTAAATGTGTCTCACTGAGTGCATGGGTTAGTGACTAAACTGTCTTAATTTGTGCATCATTATGTCTGTTGTTCTGTAAACTGCTGCATGTGTTGATCAGTAGCTATATGAGTAACTATATGGGTTATTAATTGGTTGCCCAAGTATTTGTATGGGAGACTGTGTGTGTGTGTGTGTGTGGGTGGCTGGGAGGTGTGTGACTCTGTGCATAGATGTGTGAGCAGTTGATTCACTAGATGTATGGGTTCAGAAGTGCATTTGGAAACAGCTGTATGGGCGGTTGACTGTGTGCATGAGTGTATTGGTGAGTGAATGGATATCTCAGTACTACATGTCAAAGTAAGTACATATGTAAAACACAGTACATGTGAGAGTTGACATATATAAATAACTGTGCATAAGAGCCAGTGAATGTGTGAGTGGCTGTATGGATCATTGTGAATTTGTATCAGTGATTGTATAAGAGAGTAAATATGTGTTAGAATATGTTTGAATAAGTAAGGTGTGTATAACTGTATAGTTGAGGAAATGGAGGTGTGATTGATTCTTTGCATGACTGACTAGGTGTGTGAGTAATTCCATGGATGAGTGACAGTCTGTGAGTGTCTGTTTACACTGAGTGTATCTAAGGTTATATCAGAGTCTGAAGAGGTTCATCGTATTATCACATGAATGATGTCATCAGTGATGTCATTTGAGATGTCATCAGTGATGTCATCAGTGATGTCATTTGAGATGTCATCAGTGATGTCATCAGTGATGTCACTGACCATGTCATGAAAGATGTAATATGTGACATGATCAGCAGTGGATTGCGGGTGCGCGATATATAGTTAGTGGAACTAACTATATATGAAATTCCAATGGTTTTGTGTGAGTAAAATAAGGTTTTGTAAATGCTAATTCCTAACTATATATGGTCTATAACCTATGGTTTTTTCAGTGAATTTCAATGTTTTTTTAATAGCAAATATGAAAAGCTTTAAAATGTCAAGTACGTGGTAGGTAAAAACATTTTCATGTCTATGCACGCTGATGTGCTTTGAACGCTGCCCCCCCCCTTTTTTCTTTTAGGAGTATTCTCTCTTTGCAGATAGTGAAGGGTAGGTATCGCAGGCCTTTGCACCCGTTGTAATCCATCGTGCCTGCTTCTCTCTCCATTTGATTGATTGTTATCCAAGCATTTACTGTTTTAGAATTGGTTCTCTTTGGTTCATTCTCTAATAACAAACAAGCACAAAGTCGCAATACTCTGTTTAGTCTTTTCAGATAGTGAAAAATCGTTTTAAAAAACAAAAGGAATCGAGCAAAATCAGTAGGCCACTAATGGGATCTCTTTTTGACCTTGCTAAAATAGAAACATTAGGAACAACCCCTCATGAGAAATACGAAACTAGTGAGAGGAACTGAGCTCGATGCCATGATGGCTGCAAGACAGCTCGGCTCCGCCACCCACCCCGCCCAAATTCTATCAGTTCCGGTGGAGCCCCAACGTGAACAGGTAGAGAAGAACTTGCCCTCCCCTCTTTGACTGAAGGTTCTTGTTGCCTGTCCCTTCTGTTGTCATTTAACAGAACTTTTTGGACTACTGAAAGAGGTTGTGTTCCGACCGCTGGTTGGTGGAGACATTTTGACTATATTCTGGACCTGCGTTGTCGCGTAATGCGTCATATGATGCACCGCGTTAGCGCACCCGGAAGTACTCCGGTGCGCGAGGCGCAGCTTCCCGGAAGCGATCCAGAGCGCGGCGCGCAGCGCGTAACGTAAGCATGTGACTTAAAAATAACGCTTTTCTAATGATGAAAGGCTTGGTCATATGACCTAAAAATAACGCTTTTCATTGCTTTCAAACATTTTTTTTTCTTAAACATATATGTTATAATGTTCCAGGCTAATGTATTTTCCCGGAAAATTTACAACTGTCCTGCAAGTAAAATATATTCCTTTTTCGAGAAAAAGGGCGTTTCTTCGTCCCATGAGGGAGCAGTTGAGCAAAAGAGGCTCGGCCTGCTGTCTTAGTCGCTGATAGGCCTGAATATCAGATTCTTATCGATCACTTTATGTTGCAGGAGTAGAAAACACAACAGCCCTTGACCATTTATCTTTACTGCGTTCCTGCGTATTATACCTTTTATCCGTCATGTAATTGGACTGCTTTATTTCACTTGCCTTTTACTGATTCGAAAACAGTGGCTATTATGCAAAACTTTACCAATGTAAGTACTACTACCATGTTTTGTTTTAAAAACATTTATTGTGAAAATGTCAGTATACAAATACGGGCCTATAACCACGTGGGCCGGCTACGGAGCAAACTGGAATCGTATATGATGAGGGAACATTTACACTGTAGAAGAACGTAACGGGCGACCCATTAGATTGCAAGAACTAAGGTGTCTAACAATAGCGGAATCGGTGGACGTACATTTTATAATTAAAGTACAACAGGGCCAGTTACAATAAAATTATCTAGATATACATTTGCGGGCAAGTACCATGGGTGACGTTAATTCGAACTTTCAATAGTACAGTAATCAATAACACATCAGAACTTAATATCAATAGGGATGTCAAAATGTTCAATCAATTCTCGTCCCCGCCCGCCATGTGCTTCAAAACTGCATACGTATCTCGTGATATCAAGGTTGGGCAACCAGTACACAACAAGGAGTTACGAGTCCCATTTATTATTATTAAATAGGCAACAAAAACAATCAGTCAAAAGAGGGGACGCTTTCGTGAATGGGGCCCATGCCCTAGCAGGCAAGCGTTCAAGTTCCAAGGTGTCCCAGAGCCATTTTAGTGGACCAGGCCCAAATCCAAAGAGCTGGCCGCCATTTTGAGAGTCTTGTTGCAGCCGGCTATCGCTGCACCACAAGAATAGCCGCAATTCAGCTAGATGGCGGGTGAGTCACTGTACCGCAAAAGCGGGCGGAACTCAGCTGAAAGGCGAGTGAAACGCTAAGAGGCACCCCACTGTAGATGAGGTGCCTCCACCTGGGGAGGAGGGAGAGGCCCATTTGCGCTGCCTCCCGCCCCCCTCCCGGCACCCCACGCCGCCTTTCAGCGCAGCATTGTAGGATGGCCACACCAGTGAAACTTGCTGGACACCACCTCGGTGCCATCCGGATCTCGGCGCGTTCGAGTCACTGTACCGCAAGAGCGGGAGAAACTCAGCTGGACACGCCGTCTTTCGGCGCAGCATTGTAGGATGGCCACACCAGTGCGGCAACTTGCTGGACACCACCTCGGTGCCATCCGGATCTCGGCGCGTTGTGCTGCCTTCGGCGTACTGTAGCAGCAAGAGTGACCGCAACTCAGCTGGACACGCCGTCTTTCGGCGCAGCATTGTAGGATGGCCACACCAGTGCGGCAACTTGCTGGACACCACCTCGGTGCCATCCGGATCTCGGCGCGTTCGAGTCACTGTACCGCAAGAGCGGGAGAAACTCAGCTGGACACGCCGTCTTTCGGCGCAGCATTGTAGGATGGCCACACCAGTGCGGCAACTTGCTTGACACCACCTCGGTGCCATCCGGATCTCGGCGCGTTGTGCTGCCTTCGGCATACTGTAGCAGCAAGAGTGACCGCAACTCAGCTGGACACACCGTCTTTCGGCGCAGCATTGTAGGATGGCCACACCAGTGCGGGAACTTGCTGGACACCACCTCGGTGCCATCCGGATCTCGGCGCGTTGTGCTGCCTTCGGCCTATTCGAACATCGGTCCGCTACTGACGCCGCCTCACAGGCCAACTGATTTTGTAGGCTTTTTATAGCCCAAAGCCGCATAACAGGTCATGTGACTTGTTTATAAAACTTTTCATTGGTTCATTTTACTTTTGGTTTCCTAATGATGAAATGCTTGATCATATGACCTAAAAATAACACTTTTCATTGGATTAAAACATTTTTTTTTCCCAAGCCATGAAAGCCCCACCTTTTTTTTTTCTCACTCGGCAATCCAAAAAGGTTCCGTTAGATGACAACAGAGGGGACAGGCAACAAGAACCATCACTCTAAAAAGGGGAGGGCAAGTTCTTCCCTACCGGGTCACGTTGTGGCTCCACCGGAACTCATCGAATTGATAGTCTACAGTGTTTCTGGATGTTTCAGACTGAAGCTGGCGTCAGCATGAGAGCACCACCATCTCGTAGCTCCGTCGTGGCCATTCCGCAAGCAATCATGGCAGCCGCTCCCCACCGGAAGCCTGCGGTAGTCGGGGGCCCCCAAGACTTTTGTAGAATCTTCAAGGCTGAGGGGACGCTTTAGAGAATGGGGCCCAAGCCCTAGCAGACAAGCGTCCGAGTTCCAAGGTGTCCCAGGGCCATTTAGTGGACCAGGCCCAAATCCGAAGAGCCGGCCGCCATTTTAAGAGTCCTGTGGCAGCCGCCTATCGCTGCACCGCAAGAGTGGGCTCAACTCAACTACATGGTGAGCGAGACGCTGTAGCCGCAAGAGCGGGCGGTAAACAGCTGAATGGCAGATGAGGCACAGTGTAGCAAAAGCGGGCGGAATGGCAACTGAAACGGTAAAGGGGCGCCCCACTACAGCAGACGAGCCTCCACCTGGGGAGGCCCGTTCACGCCGCCTCCCCCCCCCCCACGGGGCGCCCCACGCCGTTTTTCGGAGCAGCATTGTAGGATGCCAAAACCAGTGCGGCAAGTAAAGAACATCACCTGGGTGACGTCCAGATCTCAGCGCGTTCTGCTGCCTTGGGACTATTCGCACAACAGACCGCTACTGACGAGGCACAGTGCAGCAAAAGCGGGCGGAAAACCGCTGAATGGCAAGTGAAACGCTAAAGGGGCGCCCCACTACAGCAGACGATCCTCCACCTGGGGAGGCCCGTTCACGCCGCCTCCCCCCCCCCCCCCCCCCGGGGCGCCCCACGCCGTTTTTCGGAGCAGCATTGTAGGATACCAAAACCAGTGCGGCACCCAGGTGACATCACCTGGGTGCCGTCCAGAACTCAGCACGTTGTGCTGCCTTCGGACTATTCGCACAACAGACCGCTTTTGACCATTGTTGCTTCTGTTTAAAAAAAATGTTTTTAACGTGTTTTCTGTTTTTGTTGCGTGTTATATATTTATAAGTTATTATAATCCTACTACTTTGTTGGAGTGCTATATATTTTTAATGTGACAAATAATTAATGCATGAGAGAGAGAGCGGGGGTGACCAGTGCGTGGGGGAGATGCTTGCGAGGGTGGGGAGCCATGCTGAGGGTCGGCGGCGTGCAGAGAGTGGGTCTGGTCAAGGCATCTAAAATGGCTGCCGTGCATGACAAAAGTGTGGCATTGGAAAAAAAGCAAGATGGCGCAGACAATGTTTATCAATACGAATTAATTTATAACAATTATTTTTAACAATATATTTACTCGCAGTGTCAAAATGGCGGTCAACACTTCCTGATTTCCTTCGAATCGAACGTTAACAGACGTCATGATCGCCAGCGTGCAGAGAGTGGGTCTGGTCAAGGCATCTAAAATGGCTGCCGTGCACGACAAAAGTGTGCCATTAGAAAAAAAGCAAGATGGCGCAGACAATGTTTATCAATACGGATTAATTTATAACAATTATTTTTAACAATATATTTACTCGCAGTGTCAAAATGGCGGTCAACACTTCCTGATTTCCTTCGAATCGAACGTTAACAGACGTCACGCAGCAAAAAAAAAAACGCTCACGCGCAGCCGCTGGAAGACAAGTATCAACATATATGAGCATCCTCAGCCACCCTCAGAAAACATAGGGGGTCAGGATACGTCTCCCATACCCCCTTATACCCATTTCTTACATTGTTTTTCCTCCATCTTGTAATTTAATTAAAACGAAACACAAAATGGCGAATTCCCGTTTCGCGTCCCGGTTCACTACCCGGTTCGCGAACCGGGAAGCGCTTCTGCCGCGAAAAATCAATATTTTTTTATTTGCCCCACGGGACCCTTTAATAACCCCAACATCATTCCTAGGGGGTCAAGAAGGGTCTACCTTGCCCCCTTTCATTAAATTCCCCCTTCGTTTTTCTCCTCCTCTTGTCTCTCGATCCTACCGAGAGACAAGATGGCGGCCGCTCCGGACTGTTTAGAATGTTGACAGACACCGGAGAGCCAATCAGCTTCGCTACGCAAAGTTCCGTTACGCGAAAAGTTCGCGAACCGGAGCGCTATCCGGGACGCTGTCACAGATATATCTGTTTTTTAAAACGTTAATTTCTCAAAATCCACTGGAGCACATATATTGAGACCCAGCAAAGGCACATTGGGCTAACAGTCCCTACAATTTTGCCAAGTTTCGTGCAAATCCATTCAGCCGTTCGAGCTAAAAGTGAGGCCAAACGCCCTATGGAAAACTCAATGTTAAAAACGCGTTTTGGGACCCCCCTTTTTCTCGGCCCCCCCTTGATGAAACCCCCCCGAATTTTCAGGGGCTGCTCAGAAACAAAATGTGCCATTTTCCTGAAAATTTCAGCCGATTCCGTCCACAAACGCCAAAGTTATTAGACATAGAATTTTCAAAAGTCCCATAGAGAAAAAATCTTAACTATATATACCTACTGGCGACCGCCAGTAGGTTATATATATATATATATATATATATATATATATATATATATATATATATATATATATATATATATATATATATATATATCAGCACAAAATCTTCAGACCTCCACTGCTCAGCGGCGAAAGAAGAGACAGACCCCACGCTTTCCAGGCAAGATGTTTTATTCAGTTCTTGTGCCTTCCAAAATGCAACGTTTCGACTACTGGCGTAGTCTTGTTCACACACCACATTGCACAAAGTGGAAACTTTTTAAATCATTAGCAGTGCAGACACACCCTCCGGGTCCCACCTCCAAACGTGAGTCACGTGGTAAAATATTTAAAACAACAGAGCCTTTGGTTAAAGGCACAGTACACAATAGCGCCATGTTAAATATCACATTGTTGCATTACTGATAAAAGACTGTTTTGTCGATGAATTGCACATATTTACAAGAGTCCCTCTATACAGACCTATGATATTACCATGTCAATTTGACTAGAGACTTTAAAATAACTGCTTAAATGCGCACAGAAAATTAACTAGGAAACATGGTCAACATAAATGTAACTCCCATATCGCCACATATGAACTGTTTCATTATCAATCAGTTAATTGTCTGAACCGTGTCAATTTGTAGACGGAATCAAGAATAACCGCCTGAATGCGATATTAACCTTTGTTTTATGGTTAAGCAGAAACTAATAATGTGTATGAGTGCAATTAAAAATACATCTAACTTCATATAAATGCAAATCAAAGCAACATATAGTAATTCATATGAATCACGGCATTGCACTGTCCTTTGTTGTTTAAACCATCATACAAGTGACTTAAAACACCAAAACAGCACCCAAATGTACTATACAACTATATACATAACATAGTCCCGAATTCCTATATATGACAAAGTATATGTACATCTATACATTATTCATATGTCCAAATCATGTGTATATAGGAAATATTAACATCAAAATCTTGTGTATCCCAAAATTTGATAAAGGTGCTGAAATAAATAACCAGTGTAAAAGAATCACCAAAAAAGAAAAAAAGTTTCAAGTGTTTGTTTAAAAAACTGTGCTGTTTGAAAAGCTAAAACAGCCAGACCTTTAAGAAGACAGGACTACAAGATACCTAAAAATAGGTGCTGTTATTCAGGATTTCATATATATACACACACTATATACAATTCTATTTGTTGTGCTCACGTTCTAACCCCTATATACATTATTATGCAGAGTATATGTACAAAAATGAATGCTCCTACAGAAAGTTGTGCAAGTCCTCCGTTGCATTCAACCCATTTGGTTGTTTGCTATCGAGCTTGATAATATATTGTGTTTCCAACCGGCGCAATAGTTTTTCGCGGTCTCCTCCACGTCTAAGGGGAGCCACCGCGTCAATAACATAATAGGTTAGACATGATAAATCCCTATTGTGTCTGCTGTTAAAGTGACGCGCCACCGGATATGCTCCATCGTGGTTGACTATGGCTCTAAGGTGCTGCAGTATTCTGACGTGCACCTGTGCTCCGGTGCTGCCCACATAACGTAGGCCACATGTGCAAGTTAAGACATATACCGCAAACTCCGTGCGGCAGTTGTAATTGCCTTGGATGGAAAAATTGGTATCAGAGAACGGAGTGCAGTAATGAGTGGTATTCTGTCCAAACTTGCATGCCCGGCAGGAGGAACATTTGTGAAAGCCCTTTCTCCCAAACCACTGATCAATTATAGGTAATTCAGGGCTGGGTCGTGATAATTTACTGCGCATACTAAACGCGCGCCTAAATGTAATGGTGGGCTTATCTGGGGTTAAATCACGTAGCACTGCATCCGCTTTAAGGACTGGCCAATGTTTGTTTACAATGGATTTAATTTTACGGTGCTGCTGGCTGTAAGTTGTTATGAGTCTGCTAGAATTAGGGGTTATGTCACTCTCCAGGGGTTTAGGCAATAGTAGAGAGGCTCTGGATCTTTCCTCGCTCTTCCTGAGTGCAGTGGCAAGACAGGATTTGCTGTATCCTCTTGCCTCTAATCTTGCAAGCATTGCAGACGCCCCTTCCTCAAATTTCGCCTGGGTGTTACATATACGTTTAAGGCGTAGCAGTTCTCCCAATGGGATGCTCATAATGACATGTTTGGGGTGACCACTGCTGGCATGGAGAATGCTATTTCCAGCCGTGGACTTTCTATGGAGAGCAGTAACAATTTGGTCATTGTTGATATGAATAGACACTTCGAGAAATTCAGCAGTGTGTTCACTAACGCTAGAAGTGAAAAATAAGTTGAAGCGATTCTTATATATATATATATTCACTGAAAAAACCATAGGTTTCACACCAGTTATAGTTAGGAATTAGCATTTAAAAAACCTATTAAATTCACTGAAAAAACCATAGGTTTCACACCAGTTATAGTTACCTGGAAATTTTACTGACATAAAATAATTGTAATTCCCATGTTATAGTTAGTTGGACTCACTATAACTTGCGCGCCCGCAATGCACTGCTGATGATGTCACATATTACATCACTCATGACATGGTCAGTGACATCACTCATGACATCACTCATGACACCATCCAGTGAATGTGTGTCTTTCTGAAAAAGAATTTTTTTTATATATGTATTTGTAAAGGTCGATGGAAGAATAAATGGTTAAATAAGTGTGTAAATGGATGTTTAAAAAAAAAATGATTTGTTAACTGCCTTATTAAGTGTATCTTAGTGAATACATATATTAGCGAGTAACTTTTAAATATTGAAATATATGTATCAGTGTTTCACTTTGTGTATAAGTGGCTGCATGGGTTGGTGACTGACTCACTGTTTGTATGTGTTTTGAAGACAGCATATGTGCAGGACTGTATGGGTGGATGAGTGTGTATATGTGTGTGTTAGTGAGTGAATGACTGTCTCACTAGTGTCTTCATCAGTAACTACATATGTTTTAATCTATTAAATGTGAGTATTGATGTATATAAGTGAGTATATGTGAGAGCGAGAGATTGTAAGAGTTCCTGTTTAAATAAGTATGTGTTTCTATAAATGATTGTTTAAGAGAGTAAGTATGTGTACATTTCCATAGAAGTAAAGTGGTAGTGTGTGTATAGTTCTATATGCAAATAAATGGATGTTCAATAGTTTATTTGCATGTGTGAGTATGTGTGTGAGTAACTTTTGGATGACTATCGGTGTGTAACAGGACGTATAGGTGTATCACTACATATGATGAGTGAGTATATGTATGAGTGACTATATAGAACTGTTGATGAATGAGTGGATGTGTATATAGATGGTGGAATTACTGAATTGTTTGTTGTAACTGGTATAGGTATCTCCATTTTTTTGAAAATGTTAATTTCTATTTTTGAATATGTGTTTTAAGGGTTACATTACACTGAAAGGAGGTCTGTCACTCTGTCACAAGGATGGTGTCATCAGTGATGTCATGAGTGATGTCACTGACCATGTCATGAGTGATGTAATATGTGACATCATCAGCAGTGCATTGCAGGCGCGCAAGTTATAGTGAGTCCAACTAACTATGACATGGGAATTTCAATGGCTTTATGTCAGTAAAATTTCCAGGTAACTATAACTGGTGTGAAACCTATGGTTTTTTCAGTGAATTTAATAGGTTTTTTAAATGCTTATTCCTAACTATAACTGGTGTGAAACCTTTGGTTTTTTCAGTGAATTTCATAGGTTTTTTAAATGCTAATTCCTTTCTATATCGAGTTTGTAACCTACGAGTTTTTTTTAAATTTGCTGATTTGTGTGAGTATTAATTAGTATTATTTTTTTTTATAATAATATTTTTATTTTTTTATTTTTTGGGGCGCTCTGGGTCCGCGCACCGGTAAGCTCTCCGGAAAGTGCACCCAGAGCCCTACTTGCGTTCGTGTAAAAAAATTTGAATGAAAAGTAAATAATAACACAAGACATTTAGTACCATACATATAAAAGCAATTTTTTTGAATAAGGAAATGAAAATAATTTTGCATTTCCGTGAAACTATCAAAACGTCACTTCGGCGCGCCGCGTAAGCGCCCCCGGAAGTGCCCACGTTCGCGCCGCATATGCGCCTCGCAAGTGCCTACGTTCGCGCCGCGTATGCGCCCCGGAAGCGCCTACGTTCGCGCCGCGTATGCACCCCGGAAGCGCCTACGTTCACGCCGTGTATGCGCACCTGGAAGCTCTCCGGTGCGCGCAGCGTCAGCGCGTCAAGTCATGTGACCTTAATATAACACTTTTCATTGGTTGCTAACAGAGTTTTTTTTACAAAGAATGAAATCCCCACCCATTTCCTTCACTTCTTCTTTCACTTTTGTGACTGAAAGACCTGCCTTTTTTTTTCTTCGATCTTGCTTGGTTAATCATGGCTGTCAGACCATCCAGCAGTGAAGATGAACCTGAATTCATTGATGAAGAGCCTCCTCAGCCATACCAGATGGACAGAAAAAGGTGAATGCTCCATGCAGTGCAGCATCTGCAAAAAAGTCCTGTCACAGGGTGACCCCAAAAAGAAATATTCTTTTGGGAACTTCACAATGCTTTGCCATGTGGCGAGGAGGCACCCCCAGAATATTGCCCGGGAAAGTCTCAGGGCTCTGGCACAAGAGGTTCCCAGTGATGGGGCCTCTACATCCACCGGAGGAGAAACTACTTCTATGAGGGGACGATCGCAGGAGCTGGTTCCAAATATTCAGCCTGCATTCAACAAAGGTGTCCTGAAATGCAGATACTGCGATCAACTCCTTACTTTTGGGGAGCAAAGTGTCCTGCTCATGGTTCGAGCATTGGAGAACCATCGCTGCCGTTCCCAGCCCTAATTTTCTTTGGTTTTTTTGCTCCTGTTGAGCAGTTTCCATTCCCTGTTTTTGTTTCTTTTAAAAAAAAAAGAAAAAAAAAGTTCTTTTCAGAACTACCTCCAATTCTCATCAAAGAGCTATATTCTTAAAAAAATGAAAAAGAGTAAGTGAAGTGGAGTGCATTGATAATGGAAAGGAAAATGAGTAAGAACGAACAGAAAGGTATGAGAGGAGAAAGGAAGTGAAGTAGGGGGACTGAAAGAAGGTGAGTGTTGTTGGGAAGGAAAGTAAGGAGAAGGAGAGTGAATATGGGGAATGTGGATATTCAAAGAAAATGTTGAAAAGGAACGGGGGTGTGGAAGGGTAAGAAAAGATGCATTGCTGGAGTTGCATCATTTTTGTGACACACTCCAGCAATGCATCACTTTTGCGCTTACAGATACGTCTGAAATACTGACGTATCTGTAAGTACTTCCGACATAATATGTCATATATTTAATATGACGCATGAGTAGAAGACTGAAGGCCTCATTTATGAGGCCATGCGTCACTTTAACGCCACTGGTGCGTCACTTTTTGTGACGCACCAGTGCTGTAAATAATGCACCTTATTCAGTCATATTTACAAAGTGACGCATCTAGGTAGATGTGTCACTTTGTTAGCCCCTGCGCCACATTATACCTACGTCAGGTGTAAAGTATGCAAAAGGGCCGTATTGACGCAAGAAAGGGTTGTAGAGGTGACGCAGTGAAATCTATGAGATATCACTGCGTCACTTTTATGACGCTGTTGCGTCCAAATCTTACGCCTGTTTCACAGCAGGCGTGCAGGCCCTTTCACATGGGGCCTGGCCCCATGTGAAAGGATGCATTGCTAGAGTTGCATCATTTTTGAGACACACTCCAGCAATGCATCACTTTTGCGCTTACAGATACGTCTGAAATACTGACGTATCTGTAAGAACTTCCGACATAATACGCCATAAATTTAATATGACGCATGAGTAGAAGACTGAAGGCCTCATTTATGAGGCCAGGCGTCACTTTAACGCCACCGGTGCGTCACTTTTTGTGACACACCAGTGCTGTAAGTAATGCACCTTATTCAGTCATATTTACAAAGTGACGCATCTAGGTAGATGCGTCACTTTGTTAGCCCCTGTGCCACATTATACCTACGTCAGGTGTAATGTATGCAAAAGGGACGTATTGACGCAAGAAAGGGTCATAGAGGTGACGCAGTGAAATCTATGAGATATCACTGCGTCACTTTTATGACGCTGTTGCGTCCAAATCTTACACCTGTTTCACAGCAGGCGTGCAGGCCCTTTCACATGGGGCCTGGCCCCATGTGAAAGGATGCATTGCTGGAGTTGCATCATTTTTGAGACACACTCCAGCAATGTATCACTTTTGCGCTTACAGATACGTCTGAAATACTGACGTATCTGTAAGAACTTCCGACATAATACGTCATAAATTTAATATGACGCATGACTAGAAGACTGAAGGCCTCATTTATGAGGCCATGCGTCATTTTGACGCCGCCGGAGCGTCACTTTTTGTGACGCATCAGTACAGTAAAAAATGCACCTTATTCAGTCATATTTACAAAGTGACGCATCTAGGTAGATGCGTCACTTTGTAAGCCCCTGCGACACATTATACCTACGTCAGGTGTAATGTATGCAAAATGGGACGTATTGATGCAAGAAAGGGTCGTAGAGGTGACACAGTGAATAAACTGGATTTTCCCCATGCTATGCTCCCTGGTCCGCTTCCCGGAGCGCGTACCGGGCGCTCCCCACGCGCAAATCGAATTATTTAATTTTTTTTGCCCCGCGGGAACCTATTATAGCCCCCACATCAAACCTAGGGGGTCAGGGGGGATCTACCCTGCCACCTTATGGTCATTTCCCCCTTTTTTTTGCCACCTCTTGTGTCTCGATCCTACCAAGACACAAGATGGCGGCCGCTCCGGACTGTTTCGAATGTTTACAGACACCCGTGAGCCAATCAGCTTTCCGTGCGCAAGTCGCGTAGCACGCCCGGTGCGCTCCCCGGTGCGCGTACCGGGGCGCGCCTATAGATATATATATTTTTTGAACCTAAATTACTCAAAATCCACTGCAGCACATATCTTGAGACATAGCAAAGGCACATCGGGCTACCAGTCCCTACAATTTTGCCAAGTTTGGTGGAAAACCATTCAGCCGTATTGTCTAAAAGTGAGTTCGACTGCCCTATGGAAATTAACTTGGGGAAAACACGTTTTGGGACCCCCCTTTTATCTTGGCCCCTGCTTGACGAATCCCCCCGAAACTTTCAGGGAAGAACCGGAGCTCCGCGAGGCAAATTTGAGGAAATTTTCAGGCAGATTCGTCAACCGGCGCCAAAGTTATTTCAAATAGAATTTTGAGATTTTGCATTGAAAAAAATCCTAACTATAACTACCTATACATATATATATATATATATATATATATATATACGTATATATATATATATATATATATATATATATATATGAGCACTTAGCTCACTTTAGAAACGTCATATTCACTGAGACGCATCATGTGATCAAGCTCCCTAGTGGAGCGAAGCGCGTCATGGAGGACACTTGTCCATTGATTTTTATGCCGAAAAATAAAATAACGTCTGCACTGCTTACACACTAAGGAAAGTGTGGGAGTCGATCATTCTTGTGGGAGAATTCTCAAGAGGTCCGTGCCTGTTTGGTTCTGACCTGCATGTGGTGGTCAGGAAAGTGTTTGCACATATATATATATAGAGAGAGATATACAGATCACAAAATACGTATATATGTTACAATAACTAAATTGTATTTCACATAAAATAAATATTTATGTTGTAATAAATACACATTTAAAGGCACATATACCTTTAAAAGAAATTAATTAGCGTTTTTCAAATAAAGACATAACTGACAAAATAATTGAACCGGTGCTATACCAATAAAATTAAACTACAAACAACAGCAACCAGGAGAAATCTTTTACCAATTAAAAAAACAAAATAAAAGACACCAAAAAATACAAACTACCTTTAAAACCGCAAATACTGGAGAAGAAATTCTGCCGGATTCTGCCAGAACGCAGCAGCTTTAAAGTACATATTTCACACATCAACTTTACAAGTATGTCTGAATTCATAGCTTTGCGTTGCCCTAGCTTCTTTTCTTTCTTTCTTTTTTTCTGCGTTTTGTATATAGCGCAAACTTGAACCGAAGGTATTGGGTATCAGAGGGCTTTACACGAGCACCAGCTGCGTTACATGAGGACATATTCATTTTTGGTTAGGCACTGGGGAATTAAGTGATTTGCAGAGAATCACAGGATGTTGCGCTTCCATGTCGATACTCGAACCTGGTCCCCCAGATTTGAGGTTGACCACCATAGCTGTTAGGCCAACTCCTCTGACCTTACCTGTCCTGAAAAAATGTTAAAGCAGATTATACTTGAGTCCACCCAAAAATGTTTTTTTAACTCTTATCACTGTCAACAGGAAATGAATCCTCGGAGGAAAACTTAAATACCCACTTTAAAGGTTCTAAAATGTAATCAAGTAAGGCCTGCCATGCTGTTTTTTATGGATGTTCAAACTTATTTCAAGCAGCAGTGTCAAAATTACCGAAGGCCTGGCCTTATCTCAGCCTTTGTTTGGGTGGGATAGCTATTTCATGTTGTAATTTGTTCATATTTTTGACTGGAAAAAAATCTACCTCCTATCTAGGTCGATTGGCTGTGCACTAATGCTTATTACACTGCGGTTATGCACTTTGTCCTTTTGTTCTTCCTCTGCTGAAGTCTTTTTATGCTGTTGATACCTGTTTGTAACGCAGATTAGAGAGATATTTTTGTTTCGCAGGCAGAATGACTGTTTTCCAAAGTTTATTACACAATGGATATGCACTTTGTCCTTTTTCACTTTCTCTTGCAGAATATATTATAATACTGATGTGACGTATTAGTAGTTTTACTAAATTCCATGTATCTTTTAATGTTGTATCTATCTTTACCAAATAAATAATTTTACTACTACTACTGATACCTGCAGTATCTGTAATCTTGTGTGCCCAATAGCTATGCAGTATTGAAGAAGGACCTGTGAAGGGTACCGATGTGCGTGAATGACGTTTGTACTGCTAGCCCTTCTGGCAACATAGAGACAATATGTTGCCCCATGTGAAAGGACAAATTGCTTGAGTTGCGTCACTTTTGTGACACACTCCAGCAATGCGTCACTTTTGCGCCATACAGATACGTCAGAAATACTGACGTATCTGTAACTCCTTGCGACATGATGTGTCATACAGGAAATATGATGCATCAATCATGTCGCAAGGAGGGCACACTGAGAAGGGACGCATTGCTGCTTTTACGCAGCGATGTGTCACTTCTCATAAATGAGGCCCCAAGTACTTATACCTAAAAGTGCATATGATGTAGGGTATGACTCCAACACAGGTCTCTGAAGTGCACAAGGATCCCTTTTAACCCAGACTTGTCAGGCAGGCTGTTTGTGAGGGATAAATCAGTGATTTGTGTGTGGACGGGACACTATCTAATAAAGTTTTTCAGTTCCTCCTATTCCTTCCTGCCCAAGAAGACCCAAACGAATACGGATGAGTGCTCAGAATGCAGATGAGCCTTAACTTCCTGTGTTTGTAGCTGTCTAGAGGGAATGCAAAAAGTGTTGCTGTCACCTACCCCGGACGTGTATTTGAGACAGTCTGTCAGGCACATATAAGTCAAGTACTTGTATACTTAGGGCCATCCTTAGGGGTGACTTATATGTAATCATAGGGGAGTTTAAGGCTAGGCAATTAGTTTAAAATGCCAGGTCGATGTGGCAGTAAACTTCACACACACACTGCAATGGAAGCCCAGGAAAGACTGGGGCCCTGCTAGGGACCCCAAAGTTCCCTTTCCGTCTGCTTCTCTATGGTGGTTGGACTGGCAGACGGAGAGGGACATTATAATCCTTATGGCACTGCCCTTAATGTAGGGATTACTGTCCGACCGATGTTCTGATGGGCTCTTTGCCCATTGGATAGTCAGTCAAAATATCTTTATTCAGCTTATTTAAAAACCATACAAAGAGACAAGGGATAAAATACATTTCATACAGGGTTTTCCATAATACACATGATATTAAATATTAACAACAAAATTTTAGAATCGTAACAAACGGTTAAAAAAGTTGTTTAACATGGATAACTAATCTTGGCAGACAGCTTTCGCCCTTGAGGCGGCAACCAGAAATTTAGCAACGCAAAAAGTAATGTGGGGGTTAGGTAATAATTGTAAGAAGAGCAAGGCCGGTCTCACCTGAGTGAAGCCGGCTTCTTTAAGAATTGGCAACAAGATTTTTTTCCTTGGCTCTAAATATAACCCACAAAACATAACAAAGTGCATTGTATCCTGAACTGAAAACTGGTCACAGCTACAGGGCGGAGCTGATTCAGGCTTCTGCCAATTATTAAAAGAACCCAAATAAAAATGCAGCAAATTAAATCTAAATTTGATTAAAAGAAACCTGTGGAAGGGAATTGTGACGAAGCCAAGGTATGGTGCGAGTGATGGCGAGCTGACCAACAGGCAATGATTCCTAACTACCGGTTTTACTAGTTCACGTTCTTCACGGCATGCTTCCTTCCTTCCCATGAAAGACTTTTTTACAAAGTCAAGATCTTGGATTCTAATATTCTCCGGGGAGGTAAAAAGCTCCGGGCGGCCTAGGTCTAAAAAAGCCCTAGCTAAATAGGCCAGCCAAGGGATCTTGTTGGATTTATCAAGGGCCAGAACGTCGAGCATGATCTTATGATTTAGTGGGAGTTCTTCGTTCATCCACATTTTTAACCATAAAATCAGAGGGGCCATGCTCAACTTGTCAGAAAGAAACTGTAAGCCGACTTCTTTGTGAATAGAATACGTTGGGGTCAACTGGGGTACAGAGAGTAGGGTTCTAATAAATCCATTCTCCGCTCTCTGGATTGGTTCCACATTAGCATATCCCCACAATGCGGAACCATATAAAGCAATGGCCACAGATTTACTATTATAGATTTTTAATATTGCTTCCATAGGCCTGGCCCCCAGCCTACCAGCGAAACTCAAGAGTGCTGACGATGATCGAATAACGGCCAACCTCTTAGCTCTAACCTGTGGACCCCAGGACCCTTTCTGGTCAAACAGTATGCCTAAGTATGGAAATGTGTGTACCCTAGAGACCGTGTCCCCCCTGCATGTGAATGTTTTATTTCTCTTCCTGCGACACTCTAGGCCCACCACCATTGTGTGTGATTTGGCTACATTTATTTTAAGATCTAATTGCTCCATAAACGAGCCAAAGGCATTCAATAGGCGCTGGAGGCCAACTCCCGTGCGGGCGATCAGCACGGCGTCATCCGCGTATAGGAGCGCCGGGATCTTTATTGCTCCTACGCGCGGGACGTCGGCTTCTTGCCCCCCTAGGTGTGCCCCCAGGCCATTAATGTAGATGGTAAACAGCAAGGGGGCTAAAATGCACCCCTGCCGCACACCCCTTAATGATCTAAAGAGGGCGGTGCACCTACCCTCATTCGTCACACGTACACTCGAGAAGAGTTCTTGGTGCAGGGAGGCCATAAAGATGACCAAAGCCTAATCGATACCCATCTCCCGCAGGATAGACCACAACTTTGTCCTATTCACCAGATCAAATGCCGAGGAGAGGTCCATGAATGCAAGATACACGGACCCCTCCTTGGCTACAGTGTATTTAGCGATGAGCAAATGTAGGTTTACACACTGTTCAATAGTCCCCTTTCTTTCCCTAAATCCGTATTGAATTTCGGATAATCCACCACAGCCCTCAACGTTTTCCCTCAGCCTGGCTAGAAGAACTCTGCCTAGAATTTTTACTGAAGAGTCCAGGAGGGATATAGGCCTATAGCAGCCTGGATCGTCTCGCTGACCTTTTTTAAAGATAGGAACTATGGTAGAAGTGTTCCATGATGCAGGTGCAGGATTACCATTAACTGCATTGAACACATTTGCCAAAACTTCAGCCCACAGTTTTGGGGAGTACATAAAAAAGTCGGCAGGCACACCGTCAGGGCCAGGTGCCTTGTGCTTTGTAGTGCACATAATGGCTTTTTCCACCTCATCTCGGTTAAAGATGATGGGGCGGATGGCTCGGTTTGCCAATAAGACATCTTCAGTTGCATTGGATAGCATAGGATGGTCCCTTTGCCTGCTGCCTCTGACCGCACGCATTGTAAAGCGGGGTCGGACTGCAGCAGCAGATGTTGGGCGGACCGCCACCAACGAGCTGCAGGATGGCCTTCTGACCAACATCAGAATAAGGACCGTGAGGATTTGAACTTGCCTGATAGAACACAAATTTGAGGCAAAGATCCTACAAGGTCTTTCTCTTTTCCTTTTCTGGAACCTAAATATCTAGGAAGGTATAAATGTATTTGCCAATCCTTCATTTGACCTTTCCAGATACTCATTCTACACCTATGCTGACTGCATTATGTATCTGTAGGAAGGCAGGTTTTGCTCATCTAATCTGCCCAGACCTTTCGCTTCTTGATCACCTGGTTTTAGACCTTTTACTGTGGGGGAGATTCATAACCCATGACTCACCCACAGTAAACTCATGGTATATGGATTGCACATGTTTGTCGCCAGTATCTGCCTTTAAGATAAGGTCGCTGCACGCACTAAGGGTAAAATGCTCTTGGCTGGTTACATGTGAACATGTATGCACACATTTGTGCACTCGTGTGAGGGCTGTGCGTGGGACACCTTTGTCTTTCACAGCCCAGTAATTGTGCACAGGTAGCGTGCTGCAAAGTAGATTCTGCAGGGTTGGGTATTGACCTGGCATAGGCCTTATAATGTTGGTGTACAGACATAGGGAAAGTCAGTGAGGTTTACTGTCTTGACTGCAGTGACACTCCATTATACATTTAAGGGGAAGGCTGCCTTAGAGTGCAACTCCTCGTCCCCTTGGTCGACAAACGGAGACATATCAATTTAGAGTGTAACCTCTGTAAAAAGATAATTTCTGCAAATGCCAAAGACACATCTGTACAGCTTGTTGGTCATCCAAGAATGTCAAATTTCTCAGGCTCAGCTCAGGATCAGAGCCCAGGCTTTTCATCTCCCTGCTGGGCTGGATTAATTACTTTCTGTCCAGCTGCAGGATGAAAGGTTTCCCCACATGAAGGGAGCAATTAACAGTGCTTAACTCAGCCCCTGAAGAGGAAACGGGGTTGGGCGGAATGCTCTGCATTAATCAGTCAGCTGTCACACTGAGTTAGGAAGGGTGCCTGCCCAATTCCACTAAACAAATGAGGGAGGCCAGACCCCTTGAGCCAAACTGGAGGGGCCTCCCTTTGAAGATTTGATATGGAAGGCACTGTCAGTGATATCAGCAAGGGGTGGAGCTGAGATCCACAGAGCAGAGGTGGCAAGACTCCTGGGTGATGACATTTGGAAATATCCCATCAATCTGTGCAGGAAGGTTGGGACGGGGCAGAGAGGTCATGTGTCACCCCTGAGTAGGCATGGGGTGCATGACTGCTGGAATGTCTGGCCTCCACTTGCAGGGTAGAGAGCTAGCTCTTGGTTATGTTTTTCTGCTGGACACTGAAACTGGAGGCAACCACCATGGATAATTGGAAGGAAGAACTCCCTTAGGACTCTGACTCTAATTGACCCCAGGACCAGTGGGGTTCCATTACAACCACTGAGGTCTAGTTGGTGGCAAGACTAGGCTTATGCACCATGGAGGAGAGAGGCCCAGAGGAAACACAAAAGGGAAGTCTGGCTCAGGGAGCCAGTGAAACGAGCTCCCTGTAAAAACTGTTGCATTTGAGGCTAGGAGGCATTAACAACGTGTTCTAGGTAGCTAGGGTGCACCACTAGGAGCAAAATTCGACCAGTACTAAGTAAAATGTCCCAACAGGGCACAAGATATGAGCCTGCAAAGGATTTGATCTTTGGCACTCAGAGATGCCTGAAGCATGTGGAGCTCCGATGCCAGAACCTTTCTAAGCCACCCGGGTAGACCAGGTGAGGCCTTTTTATGAGGCCAGGAGGGTCTTGCATGGCCCCCTGCCCAACATCCAAGGGGGACCGGGGACCACAAAACTCAGGCTGCTACGTTCATCTGGGGGCCCTGAACCTCAGCTTTGGGCCCCAATTGCTGATTGAAGCGTGGAGGTGCCATCATGCTTCCCCAAGGGCCCTGATGCAGAGACCACAGAAAAGCATCATTGCGCTCTCCCCATGAGTGCAGGGAGGGTCCTAGGATCCTATTCCTGGGCCACAGAAGAAATGGAGGAAGAGTAAGTGCTACCACCCTCCTCCCATGTGGCCGGCCTTCGCTGCTCCCCATGCCCATGACAAGAGGGAGGGGAAGGCCAGCACGAGTGCCACGTGATGTCTGAAGGAGTGGGCAGGGCAGAAGAGACTGCTGGCACTACGGCAGCACACAGGATTGCTGACAATGCAGGGAGCTGGTGGGGGCAGCCAGGGGTGTTTCCCTTGTCCATCTCTGATGAGAGCCTGTACAGGGTCACAGGATGGTACCGGGCACCCTCAAACAAAAGAGATGTCCACTTGGTGCAATGGCGAACAGCAAAGACAAATGTACAAAAGAACAATTGATAGACAGAGTGCTGAGCAATGTAAAACATTTACCCCAGTAAAGACATCTGGGCATAAATCCATAGTTTTTTTGCTCTCCATGCCATTCCAGTTTAAACCCAGCCATATGCAAATCAGTCTTGACCATGCACCCCATGGGAACAGTCCAGACCAAGCTGCCAGGTCCTCCCTGAACTAGAAGCAAGCATCCTTGGACCGGTTTCGGGGTTTCACTCCCTCAGCAGACAGGCTAGCTTGACTCTGGTGGCATGGAAAGCAAGAGACCCACGTCTCGGTATACCCGTTCCGCTCAGGGTGACAAATGCAAAAAGAACAATTGATGGACAGAATGATTAACAATTTCAGACATTCACCCCGGTACAGGGACCTGGACCTAAATCCACAGTTCCAGTTTAAACCCAGCCATATGCAAATCAGTCCACATCACCCCATGGGAACAGTCCAGCCCGAACTGCCATGCCAGATCCACAGCAAAGACAGCCGCAATGCGCAAGGAAAGAAAGGCACCAGAATGAGGAAGCACTGTCTGACTCAGCGGGAGAGCTGCTAATTAATAATCCACATGCTCCAAGTAGTGCTCTATAATACGGTAGGGGCTGGCCTGTTTGTTCAGAAAACCTGGTACTTTACACTCATTGGTAGCCCTAGCATGACAGGGTCACCACCAAAATAACCGCAAAGAGGGGGGAGCTGCAGGAGCAGCGCAGCCTCCTCCAGATTGATTACCAGAGTCCCCACCCTAAGTTGGGCGGGAGTCCAAAAGAACAACTACCGGGAGTTTTCAATGTATTTTAAACTTTCCTGAGGGATTGCAGTGCTCTCTATATGTATGGTCCATGGTTGAAATCTCTGTGGCCTGAAGGCGATTAACTTGTGTTTGTTGATACTGAGTAACACCCTCTAGGGGTGGAAATCTGTTATTGCAAGTGTTGTGATCAGAAATGGGATATGCAGTAGCGGCTATGTTTTGATTGCGTTTTTCTTGCCAAAAGGTACTATGAGTACACAAATCATTCAGGCATGCACATACAGTATTGGTCTATTGAAATAATAATGCTGCTAGCCGTTTGTGTTAAATGCGTTCATTCAACGTGATATTCAATCATTGCATTTAAGTACAAGTGAATGTTTTGATTTCATTTGTTGAACCAGACCACTTTTTAGAGGGACAAAAGTGATCACACAATGTCATCAAGAGGCAATTCCATCAGCAATGTATGTTTGTCAATTACTGTATAGTATTGAGCAGTGTGTGTGTAATAAATGCACTTATTCCTTTTTCAAAGAAAAAGCACAGACTTGACAATCGTTTATTGAGTGTTATTATAGCATGCCCTTGATTGGTGATTACTAGCCCACACCACCTACCTTGAGTATGCCTTGGACTACTTTGCTTCACTACCCTGAGAGAGTTATGTTCTACATTGGGGTGTTTGATTCCCAGTGGAGGAAAAATGTGGATCGATTACTTGTGCTGGTCACACAACTAATGACCCTTTTTCTATCAGTATCTATTTGTTTTAATTTATTTAAGTATTTTATATAGCATGGACTGAGCCACAAAGACGGTGAATTAGAACTGATGGAAGAGCTTTGATCAGAAGATCTTTGAAGATATATAATTCGAGGTTCATTCTTGGGCATGGGGGATGCAGTTCCTAAGTCTAGGGGGCAGTCAGTACAAGGCTTGAACATCTGTTTTATTTTCCTTGCTTTAGGGATTTAAAGAAGAAGGTCAGAATTTCCTCTTGTATATATTTCTATGCCTCTTATGGGGAGTTTGGCTTTGAGCTAGGACAGAAGACCACCATGTGTGTCCTTCTAGGTAATGCAGGTGGTTTTCAAATTGATGGGAGCTTCAAGAGTCAGCCAGTGTATTTGTTTATGTATTGGTGTAAAACAATGTGTTATCAGTTACTATTCCAAGTAACAAGTAAAACAATCCTACTGTATCCAATACATGTTATGGTATGTTATTAATTTTTTTATATAGCGCACGGATGCCGCAGCTAAGAGGCGTCCCGGCGCTTGGAGATCTAAATAACACAACACGAATGAGAAGGCAAAGACAGGAAAACAGACTAGACTGTGGAGAAGAGGAAGGTCTTCAAGGTCTTCCTAAAAAGAAACAGGTCTGGGATAGAACGGAGTGGAGCTGGAAGAGAGTTCCAAAGGGCAGCCGCCAGCACTGAGAACGAGCGACCACCCATTCTAGCCCGTTTAAAGCGGGGCACTGTGGCAAGGTTCAATCCAGCAGAGCGAAGAGCTCTAGCAGGAACATAGTGCAGAATAGTCTGTGAAAGAATCGGGGGAGAGGCTAGTTTAAGAATTTTAAAAGTTAAGCAGAGGGCTTTAAACTTAACTCTTTGCTCAATCGGAAGCCAATGAAGGTTCCGGATAGTTTGGCGAGCTGAGACAAATTTCGGGAGGCCGACAAGCATCCTAGCAGCCGCATTCTGAACCCTCTGAAGACGGGACAGTTCGGCCTGATTTAGACCCAAAAACAGAGAATTGGCATAGTCCAGTCTGGTAAGAACCAGAGCCTGGACCATAATCTGTCTTGTCTCAGCATCAAAAAATTTAAAAATGGGTCTCAGACAATGCAAAGTACCAAAACATACGCCAGCCACGCGTTTGGTATGGGAGATAAATGAAAGCTTGTCATCAAACCACACCCCGAGGTTTCTGACTTCACTCACAGGGGTAGGCACAGGGCCAAGATCAGTAGGCCACCATTGATCTCCCCATAGACCACTTTCCTTACCGAAAATAATGACCTCGGTCTTAGAGGCATTTAGTTGAAGCCGGTTGTCCGCCATCCAGCCAGAAACAGCTTTTAACGCTGACTGGAAGGTGGGGGCGTCCATGTTGGAGTCGCCGTTTAGTGCCACCGCCAGCTGCGTGTCATCGGCGTATGACACTAAGGAAAGACCAAAACTGTGGGCTACCTCCACCAAAGGCTGAACATACAAATTAAATAAAGTGGGGCTGAAAGCCGAACCTTGGGGAACACCCTGAAGAATAGGACGTGAGGCAGAAACAAAAGGAGGAGTGGACACTTTGAAACCTCGATCCTTAAGAAAAGAGCGAAACCACTCGAGTGCCGTCTCTCCGACTCCAGCCTCCATCAGACGATGTAATAAAATCTGATGGGACACCGTGTCAAAGGCGGCACTAAGATCCAAAAGGATCATAGTTTCACTAATTTAACCCTAGGCTCAATCATTCGTAGCTTTGATGCAGACCTGACAACTTGTGAAAGTGTGTTCAGCACTAAAACAGACAAGAACAACTCAACACAAAAAAAATCTCACAAATATATTCTAAAAATTAAAAAACATCATATTAAAAAAGACACCTAAAGGATTACATTCCAATGAGAAATACTGAATATTTGAATTTTGAATGCTTCTGGCAAAAAATACAAAGGAAAAGTAAAGCACCAATCGTTAGTCACTGTTTGCCATTGATTGGGATCCAGGCACGATTTGAGGATGAGCATGGTGCAGCGAGGTCATATACTACAGGTGGATAATCCCAGTGAAAGATTTTATTTTCTGACTAA
Source organism: Lissotriton vulgaris (assembly GCF_964263255.1). NCBI lineage: Eukaryota > Metazoa > Chordata > Amphibia > Caudata > Salamandridae > Lissotriton > Lissotriton vulgaris. Next base: position 185,320,532 of record NC_141695.1, on the reverse strand, counting down.
TAGTCTGATTTGCATCATGGTAAACATTCCATAAATTACTAACTTGTCCTTCTGGAGGGCCCACCCGCCAAATTGATCAATGACCATCAAAGCTAGTGGTCATTTGTAAAGCAATGGTAGGAACCACCAGGAACTGTCATCATGGTGGTTCCTTTCAATACATTTTCCTGTTTGGGCACAGCTCAATCAGGGGACATAGCTCTGTACCAAACAATTTACTTTTGTTATTCTCCCCCAAAAAATCCCGAAATTGGATTTTCTTTTTGACAATAAAAAATAAAATTCTATCCTCACCATGGGGGAAAACTACCAATACTGGGGGAGCAATACGCAGTTTTCACTGCCCTTTCCATCATGTTTTCCTTTTGGGTATGGGCCGTGAAAGCTGACCAATCATTCCATCGATCTGAATTAGGTGAGCAGAATGGCAGGTCTGCCTCTGACGACCCTTACTTCTCATGACCTTTGGAGGGGGTTAATCATTGCAGAGACTGAGTTTTCTTCGCCTTTATTAACCCTAAGGTAAGCCTGCACCTACATTTGGAAGGTATGGCCGCATTCTTGATGGTAAGGATAGATAGACAGATAGATAGATAGATAGATAGATAGATAGATAGATAGATAGATAGATAGATAGATAGATAGATAGATAGATAGATAGACAGATAGACAGACAGACAGACAGACAGACAGACAGACAGACGGACGGACGGACGGACGGACGGACGGACGGACGGACGGACGGACGGACGGACGGACGGACAGACAGACAGACAGACAGACAGACAGACAGACAGACAGACAGACAGACAGACAGACAGACAGACAGACAGACAGATAGACAGACAGACAGACAGATAGATAGATAGATAGATAGATAGATAGATAGATAGATAGATAGATAGATAGATAGATAGATAGATAGATAGATAGATAGATAGATAGATAGATAGATAGATAGATAGATAGATAGATAGATAGATAGATAGATAGATAGATAGATAGATAGATAGATAGATAGATAGATAGATGGATGATAGGTGTAAGTTTTTGCTCATGCTAGGAACAATAAAGACTAGGATGTGTTAAGTGAAGTGAAGTGTTACATGTTTGTTGTTGATTACTCTGTTTTAACCCCTTCGATGCTGATGACGGAACGGTTCCGTCATCAGCGTCGGTTGAGCTGTGCTGATGACGGAACCATTCCATCATGACTCCGCCCGCGCAAGGCGGAGTCAGCATGGGCGGGGAATTCGAGCAGCACGGAAGCGGTTAAGGAAAACATAAAGCATAATAAATAGAATCTGATGCTGCTCCGGATCTATGACGGAACGCTGGGAATTATGCCTTATATTAATAAGCCTGACCCAGAGGGACATTTCCAGGACTACATAGGTCCCAGACATATTTTGAAAATGCCCTGCAGAAGCCACAGGCCGGATGGCCGTGTAGACGGGGTGAAACATGTGTTGGCTTTGACCACTCTTTTTAATCTGACTCAGAATTCTGAAAAGAGTCACATCACCTTTGTATATAAAAAATCATCACCATGAACATTACGTATTGGAATTCTTTCTGTAAATCACGATTATATTGACTTGTCCTGTCAACTCTTTTGGAACTCTCTCATGGGCCTGCAACACTGGTTGTGACCCCACATAATAGCCTTTCAAACAGTTCTTAGGCTTGCCACTGCAGTGCCTATGTATGCAGTTTACTGCCACTTTAACATCACATTTAAAACTACTTGCCAAGTCTTAAACTCCCCTTTTATTACAACTGAGTCACCTCTAAGGTAGGCCCTAGGAAGCCCAAATGGCAGCGTGATTTGTAAATTAAAGGTAGGACATGTATTAGTATGCTTTGTGTAGCCTCTTTACATTTTCAATACTGTGAGGCCTACTCCTCTCAGGAGCTAGCATTTGGAATTCCTTAATACACTTTTAAGCTGTAATTCAGATCAGAGAAGAGTAGTTTTTCATGTTTGATATGTTTGGAATGGTAATGACAAATCCTCCTTACTGGTGAAATTAGATTTAACATTACTGTTTTAGAAATGATACTTTTAGAAAGTGGGAAAAATAGCAATACCAAAGGGGATGATGGCCGGAGCGTTTGAGCATATCAAACACTCACCCCCAGTTAACTGATCTGGGTTTAATCCATCACCATTCTTTAGCTCACTCCGCCACCCCAGGTCAGACATGGCCATATGCAAATCAGTCAGCCCGAACTGCCAAGCCATATCTTCCCTGGAACGGAAACAAGCATCCTGGGACCGATTTCGGATTCATAATCCTCATCAGCCAGGCCATCTTGAATCCAGTGGTAGAGTGAGCAAGGGACCCACTTCTGGGCATACCCTGCCAACTTAGGGCAAACAAAGCGATACCAAAGGGGATGATGGACGGAGCGTTTGAGCAAATCAAACACTCACCCCCAGTCAACTGATCTGGGTTTAATCCATCACCATTCTTTAGCTCACTCCACCACCCCAGTTCAGACATTGGCATATGCAAATCAGTCTGACGCTGTGCCTCATGGGAACAGTCCAGCCCGAACTGTCAAGCCATGTCTTCCCTGGACCGGAAACAAGCATCCTGGGACCGGTTTCGGATTTATAATCCTCATCAGCCAGGCTATCTTGAATCCAGTGGTAGAGTGAGCAAGGGACCCACGTCTGGGCATACCCTGCCAACTTAGGGCAAACAAAGCGATACCAAAGGGGATGATGGACGGAGCGTTTGAGCAAATCAAACACTCACCCCCAATCAACTGATCTGGGTTTAATCCAGCATCATTCTTTAGCTCACTCCACCACCCCAGTTCAGACATGGCCATATGCACATCAGTCTGATCCTGTGCCTCATGAGAACAGTCCAACCCAAACTGCCAAGCCATGTCTTCCCTGGACTGTAAACAGGCATCCTGGAACTGGTTGTGGATTCATAATCCTCATTAGCAAGGCTATCTTGAATCCAGTGGTAGAGTGAGCAAGGGACCCACGTCTGGGCATACCCTGCCAACTTAGGGCGAACAAAGCAATACCAAAGGGGATGATGGACAGAGCGTTTGAGCAAATTAAACATTCACCACCATTCAACTGATCTGGGTTTAATCCATAACCATTCTTTAGTTCCCTTCACCACCCAAGTTCAGACATTGGCATATGCAAATCAGTCTGACCCTGTGTCTCATGGAAACAGTTCAGCCCGAACTGCCAAGCTATGTCTTCCCTGGACCGGAAACAAGCATCATGAAACCGGTTTCGGATTCATAATCCTCATCAGCTAGGCTATCTTGAATCCAGTGGTAGAGTGAGCAAGGGACCCACCTCTGGGCATACCCTGCCAACTTAGAGCGAACAAAGCTATACCAAAGGGGACATTTCTCTGTGATTATAAATCTGTGTGCTTTGCAACCTGTCTCCAAAACACTTCTGGGTTGATTGACAGCTGTACTTTGTGCATTCCATCCAGACTGCCACAATCACAGGAAGGTGAGGCTCATCTGCATTCTGAGCACTCATCTTTATTCATCTGCATTCTGATGGATCTTCCTGGGCAGGATTGATGAAATGGATTAACACCTCAAGTGAAAAATCTGTGTTATGTTCCCACACAAACAACTGACTCCCCACAACAGATAGACTGGCAGACAGGACTGTGTTGAAAGGGATTCTTGTGTACTTCAGCGAGATACTTTTAAGTCACTCCTCACACACACATCAAAGGCACTTTTGAGTAAAAGTTCTAGTCTCTGACCCCTAAAATTAGACACTACTGGACATTTAACTGAAGCTCTGTTAGAACAACTGCTGTGCTGCTTAAAGAACTCAACTGGACTGCTGAATCTGAAAGTCTGCTTCTCTGTTTGCTGCCCAGCTGCCTGCTGATCTCTGACTCTGCTGAAGGAGAGCTGGACTCAAGCTGGACCCAATCCTTGTGACCTTTTTGGGTGAGTAGTTTCACTTTAGAAGACACCTGATTGATTGATTGATTGATTGGTTGACACTGCCTTCCCTCCAAGTGATCTCCATGGGCTTGCTGGCTTGTCTCCCGTTTTCCGATGCCTCAGGGACACAAAAGACTTCGTGCAACTCTGTTGGAGCTGCTGGACTCTGCCATCTGTGAGTTTTACCCATGCCTGCGGTTCCCTGTTCTGGGTTTTAGAAGTGGGTTCTATAGTTACTTTGCCAATCAATTGATGCGTTGTCACCACTGCACTAATCGGAACCGATGCAGTGCCGTTCGACACCAATGCAGTACCAATCTGGAGACAGCTCTGCACAGCTTGACGACAATGCTGGACTTGACTGTGAGGTTCAATAATGATACAGCGCTGATCCGAGGTCCCGACTGTGAGGCTCGATTTCGATGCATCGACCCGACTGCATGAATCAGAACAAACGCATTTGCCTTTACTGCATGGAGAAGATTGACACATTCCGTTGCTTGCAACCAGGAAAGGTTCTTTGTTCACTGGGGCCTGCGTGGGTCCTGTAGCTGGCCTGCATATCCATGAGGTCGGCCTGAACTTTGACATTGTCCCTGTCCAATCCGACCTATCGTAACTTTTAAAGAGATTTATTGCATTCATTCTTTTAAAACACAATATCTCAATGAAATAAAATGCAGGAAGCGGTTCTCAAAGGATGAACCGTTTATTCATATAAATCTCCACCCACTACACAGAGCGACTTCCTAGTCCGGTGATCGAGCGGCAACTGACAAGGTACATTCGATCCCCAATCAGTGACCACTCCATGCGTTAGCCACATTCAAAAATTCCATTGCTTGCAACCTGGAAAGGTACTTTGTTCACTGGTGCCTGTGAGGGTCCTGTAGCTGGCCTGCACTTCCATGAGGTCGACCTGAACTTTGACATTGTCCCTGTCCACCGCGACCTAAAGTAACCGTTTAAGAGCTTTAATGCATTTATTCTTTTAAAATACAATATCTCAACTTCTATATATTGGCTTTTTGTCAGTTATGTCTTGTTTTGTTCTGAATAATATAATCCACGTTTTAAAACATGCGTGGAGTGGTTTGTGGTATATTCATTCTGTTACTCTTTTTTGCCTCTTTAGAGAAGCCTGGCCGCTCTGTACCAAGCTACCAGAGGGTGAGCACAGGTTATCTTTTAGTATGTATCTAGATTTCCCTCACTAGAATGGTGGTTCCTCCTTGGCCTGGGTGCATACCTTGGACAAACAGGAATCCTATTTCGAACATTATTCACCTGTGAATACCTTTAAAGTGATTACTCACCATGAGAAAGCATGAGTTCATTTTTTGTTCTGCTCTTGCTGAGACCAAACACTCTTACCATAATGAGTAATTGATCAGGGTTTCTTGCTAATGGACAAGCAAAGAAGACAGAGTTTGTCATTCTTAGATTTCAATCAGGTCATGCCATTCTACTGTAAAAGCATCACTCCCAGTGCTTAATTGTCAGTTAATAATGGAAACACCTTAATTTTGGAATAAATGAATCTGTCGGCAAGCGCGTTATTGAAAGCCAATGACCAAGACACCCTACTGTCAGCCATCACTGATTAAAAAATAAAATGTTCTGACCTTGTGAATCAAGTTACTAATCTGCCTTTTATGCAGAAAGTTCTCCAAAACTGCTTAGAAACCCAGCTCGTTCAATTTTCGAAGGAGAATGACTTACTAGATGATCTCCAATCAGAACTGCCAGTAGCACAGAGATGAGTATTCTAAAGCTAGTAGACAATGTAAACATGCTAGATCAAGAGGACCTCTGCTCCCTTATACTCACAGACCTATCACAGTAAATGACTCTAATCTCATCAACTGAGTAAAGGCTTGTATGAGAATGAAGGGTGCCTTCCACAATGGATTCTCATTCTATCTGCAAAATGGATGCACATCTACACAAGAAAATCATATGCCCTAAAGACAATTGAATATGGAGCCCGAGCCTTAGATGAAATTCATCATCGATGATAGAACAGTATCTAAATCTCATCTTAATTCATAATAAATTCATTATACATTGGAACATACCATCTCATTATACATGCCCTTCTCTAATGTGCTTATTAAAGGCGAGTTGTGATGCCTCTAGCCAACGTTATAAAGAAAAGATGTATCTGTCCTGCTGCAATATAATGATTATTATAGTTGATTTCTGACTTCACAGTGCCTACTGTCAGAGTCAGCAGTCAGTCTGAAAGGTAAATCATGGAGCATAATTACAGACACGGTTTAAATTTGGAAAAAGGGAACTGGCTCTTCCTTCTTCTGATATCTTTTCTAGTGATAAGCAGAAAGTGGATATTTATGGCAATATGTTTACTCATTGTCATGCTTCTGCTTTTAGTCTTCTTCTGTGCAATGAACATGAAAGTGCAAGACACCAAGGACTTAAGGGGTATGTATGACGGGTGAATGTATGACCATGTATTATAAGGAATAAAGTACCCTATGTCACACATTATAAGAATATTGCAGGTCAGCTCAAAACACCATGACCTTATAAAGGGACTTCTTCTACTACAAAGTCACAGAACTCCTCGGTGACTTGCAATTTCCTTATAATGTACAGTAGTGGGTGCTTTAATTTATGTATAAAGTTACTATGCATGTTGAGGGACACTAATATAAATATTAAAAGCTACTTAGGGCTGGAACGCTTTCATGCCTGCATATCATTTTAAACAAATGGTAGCATTTTTGACTTAACTATGGGATCATTATCCTCTTGGGAGTCCCAAAAATGACTTGTCCTGCTCAAAGCAGCACTTCAAACTACAGCAAGACTGTTTACAGGCATGAGAAAATCAGATGATTTCTCACCAATTCTAACAATACTACTGTAGCTCCAGATTAAAGCAGGAATCACTTACAAACTGACCTGAGTAATCTTAACAGCACTTCATGTTGTAGCCCTACTTTATGAATGTGAGTGGTCACTTTACTGCATGTACAGCACCCTGCTTCCAGTGTTTATCTAGTGCAAGCTATAGAAAATTGCTCACAAAACACAAAATGAGCTGACTCTATGCCTACAGATGGCAGCTACAGTCAATGCATACACTGTGCATCACAAAAGTGGGTGTTCATGTGAATATATTCAAATAAGGTTAACTTGAAACGTGCCACCATTTGCACTGCCTAACAGCCCACCAAAAGTACAGCTGTACTTCCGCACAGGGAAGTTCACTAGCCATCTGAGTAAATGCCTTCCAGACCGAGTTACAGCACTCTCAAACCACAACATGTAAAGGGAGTTAATAAAAAGTTTAAATTACGAACATCAATAAATACAGATATAAAACGTGCACTGCAACACTAAAGTTCAAAATATTCTAATGTCTGTGTTATTTTCGGTAAATGGCAGCTTTGATTCTGTTTGACTACAGCTACTATTTACTAGGGGTGGGCGGAATTTGCGAAATTCACTTTCCCAAACTATCGCGAAAATGTTGAAAATCTTCGCAAAATGCGGAAATATCGAGAAAGGTGAAGTTTTTTTCCCGTTCATGATATTTTCTGCGTGATCGCGTTGAAAAATGTCTCGCCAACTTACCCATGCGGTCGCTCATGGGCACGGCCATCTTCTTTTCACTTGTCCCACCTGCCCGCAATGCTTACTTCCTGTTCCAGGTCCTCATGCTCTCGCTTGCGGTGGTGAATGACGTGTTCGAGATCTCATACTCTTGCGGTGCATGATCGCGAGACGAATGATGTGATCGCGAGACGAATGACGTGATAGCGGGCGCGAACTCTCGCGAAATAGCTAAAATGGCTACCAACAATCCAACATCTTGTGGAGAACGCGGCCGGATCGGGAAAACTTGTCGGCGAACGCGGGGATTCATTCAGGAAAGGCGATTGCACGCGTGAGAATGTATATTTACAGCACAAGCAAGAAAAAATATTTCCGGGACGATGCAGCTTGCGGAAATTTTTACATTTTTGCGCTCTCCGCAGAACGCGAGAATGTCAAATTATCGCAATTTCCGCGAGCGGAACAAAATTTAACGCCCAGGTCTACTAATTACACGCATAGTCATTTATCAACTGACTTGCTTTTTGACACATTTCTTAGTTTAAAGAAAAATACATCTTAATACATCTTAATATCACAGCATTATTCCTTGGAAAAAACAGGAGACTACCGCCTAAAATATCAATTGTGATTTTTTTTACTTTGCCATAAAACTGTACCAGTGTTCTTCCATTTAAAATGTGGCAGAATATGATCAAAAGTGTATTTCTTTATCAAAATTGATCATCTTTCCAATAAACGCATGCCCAGTCGTATCTGATCCTCAACTCCGTTGACTGAATTTGTCTGAATATTACTAATAATGCCTGTACTTCTATTTCTGTAAAATATAGGGGGCCTGGAAGCTATGTATCTTTTCAAAGTTAATTAGTATTTCTAATAGTACATTAGGACGCATTGCTGATACGATCAATCATTCTAAGCGTGTGCAGGGAAAATTAAAAGATATACATAGTCTATCATGAAATACTTTCTTAGTCTGAAAGTCCTAGAAGTCGATCTCTTGAATGCTGATTTACATTTTGGAATGAATTGTCCGATTATGTACTTTGAGATGCCACTCTTTATTATTTATTAGTCCTTTGCACAATCCAGACTTTGCGCTCATGAATTCTGATTCTAGGTGTGATACTGTCCATCATGTCTAACTTTCATAATATCTTCACTTCACTACCTTCTTATAAAGCTTTGGTGAGTCCAGCCTCATCCTTGGCTAATGTTGCAAGGACTCGCTTTGTATTCTGTCAGGGATGAGGATTTGTATTTTCCGAACATCGAGGAAAACACCCCCATCCAAACAAATGACCCACACTTGTCTATGGGTCCAAGAAAACCAAGAACTTCTTTACAAAGAGCTTAACTCCTAAAATGGCATCCTCTCACTGAGCACATTCCAGAACCACAAGTCGAGAGAAAAAAATAACAGTTCTTTTGAGCCAATCTTGCATCTCTAACAGTCATTAATTTGACGAAGTCGGCTCCAGGTCTGAGATGTACTGTGACATCATTCACTGGATGGTCCTTTAAAGTTTGGCGTTATACTTTCCTGAGAGAAAGTTATTTCAATGTATTTAGAAAAAGGACTAATGGGCTTGGTTCTTCCTTAAGAGATCTCCCACAAAGCAATGTAATGATTTTAAAAAATGGCATAGTATTTTCACAGACCTTCGCCAGATTGTACAATACTCATGAATTTACTTTTTACTAAAGACTGCATTTCAATAGTTGACATGTGACGGGGACCTGATGTAGTTAGGGTAATTATGTAGCAGAAAGAGATCACTGTGTTTCTTGTGAATACAGCTTAATTGTTAGATTACGTCTAATGAATATTGTCTTTCAGAAAAAATGTGTTTATTGAATTTTACTGCATAAAGATAAAAAATATAATAGCTTTGACATAACTGAAAACGTCCATTTGCCCCCCTCCAAAGCACACACAAATCTTGTACTTCACCCGACCCACACATATATAGCAACTACAGATACAGTAAAAAAGGACCATCTTAAGGGGGTATTGCAAATCAAGGGTAGCAGTCAGCACTGGATCAGCAGACATGATGGCAAGGGGCACATCACTACACTGATACCTCCAGACAGTATCATTGTGTGTAGGGTCATTGGAGTTGCCACTCCGAGCTTGAGAAGTGCTTGCGTTTGGAGACAGGTGTGTAGATCGAGCCATATATCTCTAGGCCATGCAGTAGAGGCAAGTGTTTGGCGTACAAGGTTAGTTGTTCTTTACAGCATATTAGGTTAAGTCCTGTATGCAGGCGCTAGCTGAGTGGATGGACTGCCTAAAACTCAACGGCTCCAAGACAGAGGTTCTGGTAGTGGGGGGAAAAAGCAAAAGCTGGTCAGCCGAGTGGTGGCCTTCGTGCCTTGGCCCTACTCCCATACCTTGTGAGGAGGCTAAGAATCTAGGAGTCTGGATCAACCCCACCCTCTCCTGTGAAGGCCATATAAGGCGTCTTGTGGGCAAGTGTTTTGGGGTACTGAAGACCCTAAACAAAACTTTAGACCTACTACCCCTAGCGGCCAGAAGAACACTGACGCAGGCATTAGTGACCTCTCGGTTGGACTATGGAAACATCCTGTTCCTAGGGTCCAACGAGGGCAGCCTTGGCCGCCTGCAAGTTATCCAGAATTCCGCCGCTAGACTGGTGCTAAGAAGACCCAGGAGAGCTAATTCTCAGAAGGCTTTGGATGCGCTTCACTGGTTGCCAGTGAAGAAACGCGTGCTGTTCAAATGCCTCCTCTTCTGTCACCGAATCGTCTGGGGCAGGTCGCCCGCCTACTTTAGGGACTTAGTCAGCCGCTACGAACCTACAAGGACCCTCCGGTCGGAGGGTACTGGGCTGCTGACAGTTCCAAGGGTAAGGAAGGCCAGAATGGGTGGACGATCTTTTGCGTTCCAAGCAGCTCAACACTGGAACAAACTTCCTCCTGCCCTGAGATTGGAGAGCAGTGAAGCGTTGTTCAGGGCTAAGCTCAAAACATTACTCTACACTGTGTAGGGATAGAGGCTCTGTTATGGTGGTCGTTAGTAGTTCTTAGCGCGGGGACACGCCGAGATGGCGTTACTGGGCACTCTATAAGCTCTTTATTATTATTATATTAATATTATTATTTATAATCCAATCCTTGCATTTAGGCGTCCGTCCACGCCCCCATTTGCAGGTGACACGTCTCTTAGCAAGCAGTAGGGCCAGCGCCACATATTTCTTGTTTGCAGAGGCCATCTTTGACATGCCCAAGAAGAGCCATTAGGGGCATCGGTGGGAGGTCTTCCTCTGCCATAATGAGAGAGCAGCTCGCACCTTCTGCTAATAGGATTGCACCGGCCCGCAAGACCAGGCCAGATGAAGAACATCTGCGCCGACCATCCCGCATCAGTGGCAGCGATCATCAGGCCTGAGTCCAAATTTTTGTAGTTTGATAGAAGCGTAGTACTCCCTGTGTAGGAATTTGTAATCTATAATTGTGAGTCTACAACAGGATGCAAGTGTGTAGCAATAACGCCACTGCTCATCACTCCGAATTCTCGATCCCACTGTTGTCGCGCCTGTACATGATAGCCTTGAGATTCTGCTTGTGCTGAACGGTACAAGGAAGACACCAGGGGGCAGATTTACGAGCCCCTTGTGCCACGTTTACGCCGCTGTTGCGTCACGCAAGGCGGCGTAAACGTGGCGCATCCCTACGAGGCATTTACAACGTGACGCATCTATGGAGATGTATCACGGTGTAAGGCCCTGCGCCACATGAAACCTGCGTCAGGTTTCATGTAGGCGTTCCGGTGCAGGGGGGGGTGTTCCGTCGCAGGAACCCCCCTGGAAGGTGACTCAGTGAAATCTACAAGATTTCACTGAGTCACTTTCCCAAAGCTGCTATGTCAATTCCTTACGCCTGCTTGAAGCAGGCGTAAGGAGTGACGCACCATGTAATGTATGGGTGGCCCCTGTGCATTGCAGGAGTTGCGTCGCGCTTGCGACGCGACTCCAGCGAAGCGCCGCCCGTAAGCCAAAAGATGCATCACGCATCTGCCCTTCTTTGCACCATGGGTGGCGGAGCTGTGGCGCACAATAACTGGGGCATCCCTGGGGATGCGCCAGTTATTGTAAATCTGCCCCCAGGTGTCTGGTACTAGTAGCTTGAAACATGCTGTAGAGTGCGAGGAATGTGGGAAGTTCAGTTGGAAAGTCTCCTGAAGCCGCCTTGGAATTGTATTTCAAGCAGATATATGTGAATACAGCCACACAAGGGACCCGTAGGTCTCCTAAATAATCGGCCTATGTAAGAGGCTGGCACGGTACAGACCTTCCCAACGGAGGAAACCTCACCTTTTGAGCTAGAGGCAGCACAAGGTTTCATGTGTTACGGGCAGCAATGGGTAATAATCCAGTTGGATTAGAGGAGAATATAGCCTTTCTAGTAGACTATGCGGCATGCTCTCTGCCATGCACCCGATGTACACGCCACCCTAGACGTGGCAACCGAGGGATAACCTGAAGGGTCGCTCATGGAGGAAGCAGAAGCAATCAGTGCCCTATACCCTGTGGTCGAAGTGCATTAATAAAAGTAAGGGAACAGTGATGCTGCATGGGGGCGGGGTGAATGACTGAGTGTGGGGGCGAGTCCAAGGCGTGGCTAAAAAAGCAAAATATTCTATAACTTTTTTCGGTCTTTCACGACATACAAAAAAACACACCTCAAATGAAAAATAACAAGTGCAAATCAAGTTAATTAGTGGGAAATGCACAATTGTACATTATGAAACTTTTATTACTTAATGCACTGCATAGGTCAGTGACGTAACATGAGCCCCCGCTGTGCTTGAGAGCCTGAGATCCAGCAGGCCCCCGCCGGCACTGTGCACGTGCACTGGCCGGAGAGCACCTGACTGGGCCCGGAGTGTGGGGGGCCCTCTCCATGTACTTTGTAGGGGGGCCTCAAGTTTCATCACACCACTGGCAGAGGTCTATGTCTGTAACCAGAGGCCACAGAATTGAACACTGGTTGAGAATAGTGACTTGTGTATTATTAGTGCTACAAGGTCAAGTCTGTGAAAGAAAGCATTGTGAATATGAAAGTCATTATTTGTAACTTGCATTACACTAAGTATTAGATAGGCTGCTACGAAATGCGCAAAAAGTGCTTCCAAAATATAGATTTTAATAATACCCAGACTATGTAGTGCCATTTATTTTATAACTGTCCTTTAAAAGCACACATTACACCTCAGCTGGTAACTCTCTTGTAATGCCACTCAAAGAGAATACATTTGTGTCATCACGAGGCTTTAAGTGATTCCATTAATTCAAGCCAAGCGCCCTTTTCATGGGCAAGTTAACCTGTAGTGCACATTTACATTTCTTTCAAGCAGCAGCCACACAAGAAGGCTTGTTTAGCTGTCTGCCCCTCCCCAGGTTTCTCAGCACAGGAGACTCGCTGCCTTCTGAGTTGGATTGGGACCAAAATTTGGTCCAGGCACCCACACCAAAAAATAAAGTGGCCCACATTTGCGGATTACAACCTTTCATGAAGTTTTACACGTTTAGTATCATTGGGCTGACTTTCGAATAACTTTATGGTACACAAAGTTGTCATAGCTTCTAGGGTGAGTAACATTGGTCGGGACTGAAAACATCATTATTCCACTGCATCTCACTAACTGGTCTCTGGGCATTCATCTTTAGGTCCATGAATCTCTCTTCATTAATGTGCCCCCACTTCCGCCCCCTCTCAGGTCCATGACTCCTTCCAGGCCATTACGTACTAAAGCTCCTATTTGTTTGTATGGATCCTCACTTTCCACTAATCAACAGTTGACCAGAAGGTCATGCTCATCCTTGGGTCTGTTCACTTTTGAGGACCTGATGCCCTGATCACTTGAAGACAGTGGGGCTCTTGTTCATCATCAGTTTGTCCAAAGACTACCCACTCGCCATCAGGAACCTTAAGCTCATTTCAACCCTCTGGTCCCCTGCTGCTCCTGCTCATTCTCACATCCCTCCAACTCCTGCTCACACGAAGATGACAAGAGTCTTCTGCACACTTCCACATGCCCTTGCAATCCTGCTCACCCTGAGGTCCACTTTTATCGCCCTTCAACCGTAGGCTCTCTATCTATCGCTTGCTTACACTTACCAGAACCTCTTGCTGACTCCCATGTCAGTGGAGACCTTGCTCCCCAGGAAATTCTCTGAGGTGTCTGTTTTCTTTCAGCTCAACTGATGCTCTGTGCAAACAATGGCCTTGAGGTTTCCACTTACCTTTACATCTTCAAACTCCTGTGAAAACCTAAGCTCCACAGGTTCCCTCTCACTCCTAGTTCTTATAGCTGCTACAAGATAACTAGCAATATTAAAAAGATTCCATGTATTGTCCAATAATTGCAAATACATTAAGGCAGGTTTAACCTGTAAAAAGCCCAAACCTCTTAAAATGGGGTTATAAACTTTTTCCTATTATCAGAATAATGTTTGCAAAAGAATAAATAATGCGTAGTGTCTTGAACTGAGCAGTTACCACAATCACAATCACAAATGCTGCCTTTTCAGGTTTAGTCCAACCTTGAAAAATTCCCAGTAAAAGGTGTATCTGAACTGAAATCTAGTTAGCAACCAACTATGTTATGGTCTTGTTACTAACTTTAAATAGGATTCAATAGAAGGTGAGGTAACTAGTAGGAAATGGACCCTCACCATGGGTTTTTGTAGTTCCTCAGCCTCCCGTTCCTGGGTCCTTAAGGACAAAAAATGCTTTTTGACCCACTTTATATGTCCTTTAACAATATCTTCTGGACTTTTAAAAATCTTTGGTCGCCCAAGCTTCACGAACATTGACTTAACGTAGGAAAGCCACTGTATTTCATTTCCCCTGTCCAGGTTAAAACAGTCTTTTAAAATACGGCGATTTAACGTTAACTCCGGGTTAAGCCAAGTTTTTAACCAACATATAAGGGGAGCGATGCTAATCAAATCACGAAACAAACCCCATTCCCAACTCCTGGTGGACAGCAAAAATTGGAGTGGATTGGGGGATAGAAAGAAGGGAACGAAAAAAATTGTTTTCGACCTTTTGCACCTCTTTCATAGGTTTATATCCCCTAGATTGCATTACCATATAATGTTAATGCAAGGCATTTTGCCTTATAGATTGCAAGGATTGCCGAGCATGGCCTCCCCCCTAATCGCTTTGCAAAACTTAACAGGGCTAACGCCGCTCGTCCTAAGGCATTCTTTTTGGCTAACCACTGTGAGGCCCAGGTACAGCTGTCATCAAACAAGACCCCCAGGTACGTTAACCAGTTTTGATCTCCCCTTTTCGACCTGAGCCCTGCAATATTCCAGCTCAGTAGCCTAAAATTGGAGTCTATCTCTCTGATGGTATCAGGCTCAGATGGATGGCGTCGAGGGTCCTCTTTTATAGGCCTTAGTCAATCGTTCTCATTTAAACGGGATAGTGGGGGAAACCTGTTTACTAAAACTAAGAAATGATTATCTGCAACCAGGGACTGGGGACAAATGCTGTGTTCTGTCAACCTGAACTGAAGTCACTTTCCTGAAGCCTGGCATCGCCTCAACTCTTTCCCCGTCGTAAGGCACGGAGAGAGCTCTGCTGCTCTCCCGTGGAGAGCCGCCCCTTGTGCCTTCAGACGGGGCAGGAGATGGCGACCGGCCTGTTGTCATTGCTCCAGGGGTCCATTGTCCTTCTAACAGGCTCTAACATCCTGAAAAGTAGGTGGGAAAAAACGGCTCACAGCTATCCTCAACCAATTAGCCTCTGCACCGGCCGAATGGCCTCTTTCACAATCCGATCCGGCATTATCCGTCCCGGGACGGGTATTTTTTCACGAAAAGTAGGGGAGCGGTTTTCCTTGAATTAAAAAAGTATGGGCACGCCATGCCCCTCCGATCCCGCCCACTTCAACCACTGGCTATTCCCTCTTTCTACTGCTAAATGAGGATGAAACAGAGTGGGGCGGCACCAATGAATGACATAGTGGGCTTGAGCGCCCGGGTAGTAAAACTCCATGTCTGGGACTTCAAACAATCCCTCCTGAAATGGTAATATGAAAGTGGCCTATTGTTTATGGGGCTGTTTTTCCACTCATGGTAAACAAATCAATTGGGAGAGTGTGAAAAAAGGACTGATTTAACAGAAGGAGTATGTTTAAGAAGATGTACCATAGCTTGGACAAGAGCACCATCTTCATTAGGATGATGCACTCCGCTAGCAACGATGGGAGACAAAAGCAGCAAGTAATTCGGTCTGTGAGTGAGGAGAGGGCGGTTCCATAATTGGAGTGTATTATCACCCTCCCTATCAGGGGAGATCACTATCTCCAGGTACTTAAGTTCTGACGGCACAACTGTAATGGAAAATATGGGGTGAACGGTGTTGTGTTGATGTGGATATCTGACAGTCCACCTAACCAGACAAACTCCCTCAACATACCATTCAGACTCAGGTGTGGATCCCGAACAAACAAGGTAATGTTATCCACATACCGGGAAAATAAAAGGCGCATACAGGGAAATAAAAAGGGGTGACGGGGGTAAAGTAATGCGTAGGTGTGATAGTGCTGTCTCAGCTTGGCAGCCAAGGACTCTACCAGCAGAGAAGAAAGTAAAGGTGATAACGGACAGCCCTGCCTAGTGCCGCTCGCAATTCTAAACAGAAGGGAGTATCACCATGAATGCACACTTTGGCCACAAGCTTAGAACACAGGAGCACAATCCAGGACAAAAAGACATGGGAAATCCCATATGGTGAAGAGCAGCTTGCAGCTAGTCCCATTTGAGGGAATCAAAGGCCTTTGTTGCATCTAAAAAGAAAGCTGCTGCTGCCATGTTCGGATCAATATCCTACATCACTGCAAACAATGTTTGTAAGTTGTATGAGGTAGGGCACCTGGGATGAACCCAGACTTGGTAGGACAGACTAGAATGTCAGTCAGTTGGCAAGTATCTTGGCAAGGATTTTAACATCACATTTAATCAGCGAGAGTGGTTGGTAAGATTTGCAACACTCAGGGGGCTTACCAGGGTTGAGCAGTGTGATAAATAATATCTCTTGCATGGAGGAGGGGAGCTGCCCCATTGCCTAATTAAAAACAGTAATCAAAACAGCCGCCAGAGCATCCGAGTAGGTCTTACAAATCGTTGCAGGTATTTTATCTGGCCATGGTGCCTTACCAGCCTGCAACTGTTGTATCGCCTCACAGACCTCATCAATGGTGAAGTCCTGTTCATTTAAAGTGCACTGCGTGTCACTTAGCCATCCCAGTGCTACATCCTCTAAGTATAATCCCACCTTGATGGGTACCTCGTGGCGGAACATGTAAAGACAGCTACAGTAGGCCCAAAATGTCTGTAGGATATTAGGGGTGTCAATATGCAACTGGTCCTATTCCCCTTGAATACCTAGTACATCGTTAACAGCCCAAGTGTGTTTGAACATAGTAGCCAGTGTTTTCCCAGGCCAAGCCCTCTCTGTAGACCCGTGCAGTGGCATATTTTCCACAGAAGTGGCTTTCTCCTGAGCCCACATCGTGATATTCCAACTGTCATGCATAGGGCATGGGGCTGGAGCACTGGTGCACGACAGAGGATGCACATATTATGTTACTACAATGAACATTCAAGAAAAACATAACTGCCCTATCCATGCTGACGGCTCGTTTCCATCAGAAAGTCAATCCCACTCATCTCAAATGGCCCGAAACAAAGGAATGCAAAACAACATATCCAGTAGTTCTGATAGAAGGAAGGAGAAAAGCAAACATAAAAATTGAAGGGTAGGCCTACGTCTCACTCTACAGGAAGCCAACCTGCTTCCAATTAGGCTTAGGCCGGCCAAACCGAGAATAAATTCAGGCCTGTCCATCTCCTGGAGCACAGCGCAAGAATTGGTAAAGTGTGACAGAGGCAAGTGCAAGGCTAAAGCTTCCCAAACAGACTGACTCTCTCCAGCAAACCCAAGTGGCGTACGGCACCCACTGTAAATGTATGCTACTCTATTGACTACACACCGCACCCACGATGATCCAACTGCTTTGTGTTTAGGAAGGGTGACGGTCACTACCACTCAGCGACCATTGGAGACCATGATCACTGATGTCCGCCGCAGGCAGCTCTGTTACTGAGGGGCTCATTACAATGTCGGTCGGAAAGCAAGCTGACCGACTCCTTGTCGGATTCAGTTCCCAACACTTGCGTTCGGTGGGTTCAAACAAAAGATGACGATGCTTCAGAACACTGTTCAGAATGTCTCTTATTGACTTCAATGGGACCCTGTGTTTTGAACAACAACACAGGCTCCCATTGAAAAAAGGTGTATTTGCGGTAAACCTTGAACCCTGTGATGGGCACCCCATGGTGCCTGCCACACTGTGCATGGTTTTAAAGGGGGGGTCCCTTGGGTACCCCCACGAGCCCCAACCGGAGGCCGTGGGATGAGGAGGGCTTGCCAGGGGCCCCCAGAGTCAGTTTCTTACAGCCTTTTCATATTGGACAGACCGAGTCGGAAAGGCTGTCTGAATCTGACATCGTAATACAATGGTTGGAAACGTGGTCCTTAGAGCTTCACGATTCAGCTTCGACCAACTCAGAGTCTCCGAATGCCGAACGGAAATGATTCGGACTGACCAAACGGTTTCCTTTCTGACCAAGAACATCGTAATCGGTCGGTCATAAATGTTTCTGACAGAGTCGGAAACATAGGTTCTGACACAGTTTATGGGAATCCGACTGCTGTTTGAAGGCTTTCTGACCGACATTGTAATGAGCCCCTGAGTTGTTGACAGGCCTCTGCGTCCGGTATTCAGGCCCCACACTGGAATAAGTCACCAGAACTGTGATCCTCCAGCCTCTGCGTTAAATTCTGCCGGGTGGCCTGATGACACGGCTGGGAAGTTTCACCATACCCCAAAGTAGGCAGATGGAGTTCAGACTCCAACAGGAGCCCCGGTTATGGCAGGATGATGACAGATATTGCCCCGGCCTGCCAGAGCCCAATTAGAGTGTGGTCATCTTGTGCGCCGGCTCTCTGGCGGCCCTGATTAATATTGTCTAACAGAAGTCTTTTATTTGAAAGCAAATTATCTATTATACACTGTACACCTTCCCTTATTATATTATATGACTGATTTTGATTTTTTAATGATTTATTTCTTCAATAAAATTCCTGCTCATCTATTTTTACATTTAAATTTAAATTGATGAAACAAAATTTATCTCTGTGGCTGCATGCAATTCATAACTCAGCTTTTTGGATTAAGCTTGATCGATCAAACCCAATGTGCAAACAAATAACCGGCTTTCTTAGTGTAAACCACTGAGGTTGAAGGCAGATTGTTATGAAGTTGATGAATAGAGCACTGCTACCTGTAGAGTCTGTGTGATTCTGTGAGCTAATGCAATGCCTTAAATTAGAATTTTATTTTCTGTTACTCCAAAGAAAGATAATAAAATATGGAGTTTTTGCAATTTTAATCAGCACAATGCTAGTGTTGAATCTTTACCTGCATCTATAGATGTATTAACTCTCAAACATGATCCTTTTCTTCTTTTTGAACACTCGACTAGAGAGATGTGTGTGTCAGTGTTTGCAGATTACTTATAACAAGCATTTGCAATGCAATAGATCTTGCATTTGCGAGAGTTTAAGCTACTTGCATTGTAATTGACAATGAAAAAAACTCAAGCACAGTACTTGCTTGAAACACTGCATGCACTAAAAATAAATTATCTACACAATTAGAGGTCACTTATTCTCAATTTCTTCAACGAGAACCAGCAATTTTGACAAAGAATACTCATGCCACAATGGTTTTAGACAAATGAAATTTTTCTTGAATAGAATTCCATATGGTAATCCACACGAATTACAATGATTACAATGATGTTACATTATAGATATTATGACAATGAATCCATGTTCCATGTTTTCCAAATACAAATTGTTAGATCTGTGGGTCTCTAGTTGGCACAGGTTGGCACTTGTGACAAATAGGGACTATTTAGTCAGGGTAAGGGGGATACACTCTTTAGATAACCCCTGCTCACCCCCTTGGTAGCTTGGCACGAGCAGACAGGCTTATCAAAGGCAATGTGTAAAGTATTTGTACCAACACTCACAGTCACACAGTGAAAATACCACCAATGTACTCCACACCAGTTTAGAAAAATAGAAGTATTTAATCTAAACTAAACAAGACAAAAATGACAAAAATCCAACATACACAGTTCAAGAATATGGTTTCAAATGAGTTCTTAGGGTTGCGTTAAAATAATCCACAGTTCAGTCACGTTTTAGCCAAAAGTACCTTTAGACGCGACAAAAGTTCCAAGTGAAAGCTGCAGCGTTGAAAAGCAAGCAATGCATCTCTCCTGAGACCCTGGGGAGGCAATGCGACAACCTTGCTGGACATAGTGGGCGTGTTGCGTTGACTCCGGTCTGCATGGGGAGGGATGCGATACCTTGCGTGTATTCCGGTGCAAAGATACGATGCGATGATCTCCCGGGGGGGGGGCGATGCGAGGCTCAGCGTCAATCTTCTCCTCTCATGGCCCTACGATGCGATGGCTCTGCGACGATGTTCGCAGTGTTGTGATGCGGTCCGCAAGCAAGCGGTGCGGATAGCTCACCCAGCGACGACAGGCTCTGAGACGACACTCGCAACGATGGTAATCTTTGTAACGACTGGTGCATTCCACAAGCAAAGGATGTGATGACTGGCAGCGGCAACAGGCGCTGCGACGATCTCGGTCCTCGCGGCGGTGGGAATTTCCTCGCACTGTTGGGGATGCGCTTCGCAAGCGAGCGATGTGTGAAACTTTGCAGAAAGTCTTTAGTATTTTGATTTCCAGCTTCTCAACCACAGCTACAACTTACAGAGGCACCATACATGGGACAAGCACTCTAGGAAGGACAGAACTCTCACAGCAGTGTCCAGGGGAGCTGAGGGTGAAGTCCTTTTGTTCCTGGGACTTCTTAACAGGGAACCAGCTCTTCTCAGGCCCTTGGAGATTCCTTCAAGCAAGGGGACACAGCACAAAGCAAAGTCCTTACCCTCTCCTTGGCAGCAAAGCAACTGTAGGTCAGCCCACAATCACACAGCAGGACAGTCCTTCTTCTTCAGTCTTCCAGTTTTCTCCTTGGCAGAGGTTCCTTCTTGATTCCAGGATGATCTAAAGTTCAGTAGTCTGGGGTCCTGTACTTATACCCAAAAAAGTATTTGTTTCCTTTTGTGCAGGAGGATTCTAAGCGCGGTCCAAACCAGGGCTGGAGCACTCTGTTTACACGACTCCTTCTTTCCTTTCACAGTGCAGAGCAGAAACATCAGACGCCCCACAGGATGTGGAGCCATCATTGTGGAGGGAAAGCACAGACCTGGAGCACTTTGTTGACATGATTCCTTCTCTCCTTTCACAGTGCAGGGCAGATACATCAGACGCACCACAGGGGGTGAGCAGCACTGTTGGGGGCAGGCAAAGTCCTATTCAGGTCCCAGGTGCAGCTCCTCCCTCCCATCAAGATGCAGATCTCTCTATTCACTACTGGGCGGACTCATTCTGTCTCCTGGAATCCCCAAGCCCTGTCACTCACAAACCAGACAGTCAATTCACAAACAGCCAAAAGCACAAAGAAAGGTCGGACATGAAAGCAGCCACTTTCTAAAAGTGCCGCTTTCAAACACTGGATTTAAAAACCATCCTTCCTAAAAGATGTGTTATTAAATTCTGAGTTCAGGGATACCAGACTTCAATTTTCCATCTTGCTCCTTTGGGAACATATGAAGGTAAACATTAAACACAGCATTCCCCATTATAGCCTATGGGCAAGATAGACTTTCAATAGTGAAAAACGAAAATGGCTGTAATTCACTACCAGAGCATATCACCCACACTAGTACATGATCTACCTTTAACATACATTGCACCCTGCCGAGGGGGGTACCTTGGGCCTTCCACAGGGGTGTCCAATGTGTACAGAAAGGGAAGGGTTAGGCCTGGCCAGTGTGGACATTGGTCAGGTCAGCATGGCAGTTAGCAACTGCACACAGGCACTGTGGTGGCAGGCCTGAGGCACCATTTTAGGGCTACTCATGTGGGTGGCACAATCAGGGCTGCAGGCCCACTAGTAGCATTTGAATCACCAGCCCTGGCACACTCAGTGCACTTTACTAGGGACTTCCTGGTAACACAAGTATGCCAATCATGGATAACCAATCACAATAACAATTTATACAGTGAGCATATGCACTTTATCACTGATCAGCAGTGGTAAAGTGCCCAGAGTCCGATTGCCAACAACCACAGGTCAGGAAAAATAAAGGAGAGAGAAGCAAAAATTTGGGGATTACCGTGCAAAAAGGGCCATTTCCAATACAAATGATATGTTGTAGAGATGCAGCTCAAGAGTGTGCAGCCCAATGCATTTCAGGACGAGTTGTCCTTTCTTTGGGGACCATTAAAATGCACAACTATAAATCTTCTTAAGTGCACCACTAACCAAACAGAAAAATTCCTCAATAAATCAGAGGAATGTGGAACAGAACACGAGGAATTGGTATCCTGTTCGGCAGAGTGAAGACCTATTGAAAATATTGAAACAGGAGTTTGATGAAAAAGAGCAGTGTCTGCTGAACAGGTTTTCCAAAAATGTAATCTCTACCTCTACATGCTCATTGTTATTGACAATGCCTTTTATGTTAAAAACCAAAACATAAATAAAAGGCATTGTCATTTACAATGCCAATAGCTCAAACGTGCGTAAATGCGAGACCTGTTGTATTGCTGTGCTTGTATTGCCTAGGCATTCTTTTTATATCAAAGCCCCATGGGCAATTCCATTCCCCCTTTAAAGTTGCAATTCTACTCTTGGCAGTCCCTTGGCCAAAGTTGCTTAACTGCGGCCCTCGCCCCCGTGCTGCCACACTCGTGCGCACTTTTAGCTCATATTTAGCCAACTCTATTTTTTATCGGGCCCTCTTGAAGGGTTAGGGCCTCTCCTGCTCTAAACCCCTGCTTAAAATACTCCAGCTCGTTCACAGTAGTTATAACAATTAGACATTTTTGGCACCTTATAACATGTCTCTTCTGTTTATATGTGCTACTGTCACCAAACTTTTAAGGTACTGGAGTTATCGACTTTATTGCTGAGCTTGAATTGCCGGAAGCAGGGACCATGACGTTTGGGTGCCATAGTCGATCATTTGATTCACCAACGCAGCTTTACAATCAAGTAATACCCAAACGTGCCAACAGGACCAAAAATTACATAAACTTTCCATGTAAGTAGATGCAGCTCCTGAGGGAGAACTATATTCATTAATTGATTGATTCATTCATTCATTAATTTCCAGTAGCCTCAGCTTCCATTAGGCAAGGGTATTATTGGACTCAATTAATCCATTCATTAAGTATTCACTAACGCAGTAATTTCTGTGTTTCTTCATTTTTTATAGCCTCAGCTTTCATGAGGTAACACACTCATTCGTTTAATGCATTAAATCCAATATCCATGTGTTTATTCATTCATGGTAGCCTAGCATTCTGTTATTGATTCCATTCATTTTCGTCAGTTGATTCCATTCATCAGCCTTCCATCCATGCATTCTTCCATGCACTAGTGCACTCATTCATTGATTGATTCAAATAACCAGTTGATTAATTACTCAATCCATGTGTTCGCTCATTTATGCAATCATCCATTCTCGAGTCAAGGCTCAAGCCTGCAAATTTATTTTATTTCATTTATTTTACAGATTTGTAGAGCGCATGGCTGCCCGTGGGCGTCCCAGCGCTAATGATTGGAACCTGAGTCAGTGGGAGCCTTACGGGAACAGCCATGTCTTGAGAGCTCTGCGAAATGAAAGAAGGTTAGGCTGGACTCTAATGTTTGGAGGCAGAGTGTTCCACAATTTGGAGGCATTGTATGCAAATAGTCGGCCGCCAGAGCGAGCTTTCTTGACTCTTGGAACGAATGCCAGGTTGAGGTTAGATGAACGAAGCGTTCTCTTGGTGGTGTGAGGTATGCTAAGATTTTGTAAGATTGGTGGAGCCTTACCATGCAGGATTTTATATGTCGTGCATAGTGCCTTAAAGTGTATTCTCTCCTAAATAGGCAGCCAATGCAAGGCATTTAAGGCAGGTTTGGCTGAACAGCGATGGGGGGTTCCTGTAAGAAGGCGGGCGGCAGCATTTTGTACTGTCTGCAGTTTAGATATTACCTTTTTAGGGCCCCCTAGATAGAGGGCGTTGCCGTAGTCCAGGCATGACATCACAAACCCTTGGATCAACAGTCGTTGGGATTGTGGAGGAAGTAGGGGTAGAATTTTCCTCGCAGATCGTAAGAGGCCATGGCATACACCAGCCGTTTTCCGTGCCTGGGTGGAGAAATTGAGGCCTTCGTCCAACCATATTCCCAGGCTCTTGATTTCTTGTTTTGGGTCAGGTGGAGGGCCCATGCAGAACGGCCACAGGGCTTTAGGTTGGTACAGTGCATGGTTGCCTAGGATCATTATCTCTGTCTTGTCTTTATTTAACTTGAGGGGGGAGAGGTTCATCCATTTCGTTAAGTCGATTAGACAGTTTTGGAGGTTGGTGAGGGATTGGTCTTGCTGATTTGGAGAGATGACCAATTGGGTGTCGTCAGCATAGGTTAAAAGCTTGATCCCAAAAGGGGTGACGATCTTACCAAGAGGGGACATGTAAACATTAAAAAGGGTCGGACTCAGGGACGAGCCCTGAGGGACCCCACAGCATATGGAAGTGGGCCTGGAGGCAAAGTTACCATCTGCTACCTGGAGGGATGTATCGTGGAGGAAGGACTCAAGCCAGGCCAGGGCGGGGCCCGTGATTCCAAGTTCTCTAAGTCTATGGACCAGTGTTGAGTGATTGACGGTGTCGAATGCCGCGCTCAAATCCAGGAGGATCACTGCCACTGATCCTCCTGAATCTATGATTTTCCTTGCCTCTTCGACAACCGCCAGAATTGCGGTTTCAGTGCTCTGGCCGGGCCTGAATCCCGTCTGGGAGGGCTCCAGTAGCCCATTGGTTTCAAGATATTTGGAGAGATCATGGTTGACATGTTTCTCGGCTATCTTGCTAATGCCTGGGAGCAGGGAAATGGGCCGATAATTGCCTAGCTCAAGTGGGTCGAGGTTTGGTTTTTTGATGAGTGCTTTAACGATTGCTTTTTTCCAGGTAGGGGGAACTATGCCAGTGGTTTGAGAGATATTTATCAGCTCTGTTAGGTATGGAAGAATGGTGGGCGCCACTAACTTGAGAATATTGAGTGGTGCGGGGTCCCTGGGGGAACCACTTTTGATAGAGTTTAGTATTGGGAGGAGAGTATCTGTTGTCAAATGGGACATAAATGGCTTGGTTGATTCAAATCACCCAGTCATCCATCCATTGTTCAGCAACTGAGCATAGGTATCTCATGCGCTTGCGAAGTTTGCTTTTTATTGTTTCGTAGGCAGCCCAATTTCCCCTTAAAGTTGTAATTGCACTCTTGGCAGTCCCTTGGACAAAGTTGCTGAAATGAGCCCCCCTCTTTTGACGCCACACTCGCACATGCTTTTACCCCTCTTGTTTGACACCTCTATTTTTCAAAGCAGTAAACTCTGGGCCTCATTTATGAGAAGTGACGCATCGCTGCGTGAAAGAAGTGATGCGTCACTTCTCAGTGCACCCTCCTTGCAACATGATGCATGTGTCATATTTACTGTATGACGCATCATGTCACAAGGAGTTACAGATACGTCACTACCGCTGATGTATCTGTAGGCGCAAATGTGACGCATTGCTGGAGTGTGTCACAAGAGTGATGCAACTCCAGCAATGTGTGTGCTTGCATCAGTCTTACACCAGCTGTGAGGCAGGCGTAAGATATTGACGCATTTGTGTCCTAAAAGTGACACAGTGAATTCTCATAGATTTAACTGCATCGCTTCTACGAGGCTTACTTGCGCAGAACGCCCACCCTGCATACTTTAGGGCAGATTTACAATCCCCTTGCGTCACTTTAGATCCACCGTTGTGTCACGTTTATGATGCATCGGCAGCATTAAAGTTGTGGCCCATTTACAAAGTGACACATCTAGGGAGATGCGTCACGTTGTAAAGCCCTGCGTCACATTATATGTGCACCAGGTATAATGTATGCAGGGTAGGCGTTCCCATGCAAAAAGCCAAGTAGAAATGGAGCAGTGAAATTTACAAGATTTCACTGCGTCACTCTACGCCTTAACTGCCTCAAAATCCCTACGCCTGCTCAGACCAGGCGTAAGGATTGACGCAGGGCATTTTACATGGGACCTACCTATGTTTTCTGGCGCATTGCTGGAGTTGCGTCACTTTTGTGACAAACTCCAACAATACGTCACTTTTCCTCCAACAGATGCGTCAGAATTTCTGATGCATCTGGAATTACTTGCGCCATGTTGCACTTTATTGTAAATACAGAGCATCCATGGTGGCACAAGGACATTTGAAGGTGACGCAAGGAAACTGACGCACATATACAGATGTGTCAGTTCCTTGTAAATCTGCCCCATTATACCTGGCACAGGTATAATATAATGCGCAGGGGTTTACAAAGTGACCCATCAACCTAGATAGGTCACTTTGTAAATATGACGCAACATGGCACATTTTTTTACCCTGCTGGTGCGTCACAAAAAGTGACGCACCAGTGGAGCAAAAGTGACGCTACGGCTCATAAATAAGCCCCCTTGTGTTCACTTCTTACCATTCCCTTGGCTGGCGTAGGGATAAACCAGCAGGCATGTACTTGTAAGTACTTCCAGCTTGTGACTAATGTCCAGCATCATTTAAGTATTCACAGAGACTAAAGCTGTTCTCAATAAGCGCTTCTGCTTGGCTGCCTAGCATAGCTAAAAATCCATCACCTTCCCCCAACTCCCCCATGGCACCATCATGCCATTTATAACCATGTGCTGCCAGTGTGCACTTTAACTTCACAGGACTGCATCGTTGCCCCATCTGTCTGCACCTTAAAGCTCGCAGGTTGTGCGGCTTCCATGCTCGTTTAAAAAACTACCCATTCACTCTTGCTGCAGTATACTTTATGTGGCATGCATTTGCTCTGTTTATTTTTTCTCAGGATTCCCGCAACTGGTGCATTGCGAACTCATATATATAGAAACATTGCTATTTACAGCTCCCATACCCCAAAAATGTAACTAATGCGAGACCCTTTTCATTGCAACTGCTTGTTCTGATGAGTTTTCCAGTTGTGCAAACAAATCGAATGTTTTCATTCAGGACACCCAGAGAAAATGGAGAAGTGAAAGGTGATGGACTTTCTAAGAGCTAGAAGAGGTGTTGTTTTTTTCTTTTTAAGTCTTTTAGAGTGTTTAAGGTCAGCATGGGGTATAATAATGGAAAAAGGCAGCAAAATTACAAAAAATGATTGTTACATCCTGTACTATATTTCCTTCCCCTTTAATGGCATGAGACCTGTGTTCTTCATGTTCTGGTTCTCAGAACTTTCCTGGTGATGCATTCTGCATGTTTGAGTCAGTTGCATCTGGACTCTGAAGCTGTTTGTATGATGCTGTGCTGCTCAATAAATCTTCTTTAAACTTCAAGTTTTCCTGGATTATTACAATGATGCTTTCATTTTTGTTACTAGGTGACATTTTATCACCTTGCAAACTAACACATGACAGGTTGCACTAGTCAGAATTTAAAAGAGCATATTTGCAAATAGCAGAGCGCCTTTTATTCTCTGGGAATCTACTCAAGGAGATGGCACTTGAATCCAATGCAAACAAATTAAGTATTCCGCTCAGCACAGACAATCAAATTAGAATCAATCATAGAAGCAGGAGAGGCAGGGACACCGTCCTCTGCCACCCGCAGTGAAAAAGGTAGCAGTAACACAACTGTGGCATTAAGAGGAGGTGGGAGCAAGAATGAAATATTTGATTGTACGCAACTAGGGTTCTGAAGCTAAACACAGACAAACAGTAACAGAGCAGGAAACCAAGAAAAACAATGGGGCATATTCACAAGGAGCCATCGCAGAATTAACTGCAATTTATTACAGCCAAAGTCGTGATAAATGTACCCCACCATTCACAAGCTGGTGCTAACAGCCCACAGCACCACTTATTCCGCAATAGCAGCAGCAAAAAACATCGCCACAGGGGACCCCCGCAACTATCGCTAATGAGATGCAGAGTAGGTGTTCCCGTGACAAAAGCGCTGACAACACTACACCTTAACATTAACAACGACCATTCAGATCGGCGATAAGAACACAAAACACGCTATAAGGCGCGTTAGTAGCAGGAATTTTACACCTGCTCTGACCTGGTGCAAAGTCGGACGGCAGCATGCACCACAATAGGGAGCAAAGCCCACAGCCACACCTGAAGACAAATAGATGCCATGGAGCAACTGAACATGCAGCACGGACACCCAAGAGGGCCACAACACCCACTGACACCACACCCATGACTGTAATATCCCTCCCCGGGCCCAACCTGAAACCCGACCAAGAAACTGCTAGGGGACAGCACACACACAGCACCGTGGCACGACATGTGAACCTGTCGGACCCTTTCACCTAACACTGTCAGCAGAGCAGACAATAGGCACACTCTGGTGGTAGAGCACTATACAGATCCCCTGGGCAGTGAGTTGTGCCCCCTCACACAGGCAATGGGCAGATGCCAAAAAACACCTGACTCATCCAGCAAGGCAAGCTGGGCTGGGAGCGTTGCCATCCATAACGATTTTTGTCAAGTTTTGCAACAACAATGTTTGAACCTCAACATGTACCCATGCTGCGTGCAAGTGTCGTAGGTATGTCCCTGCCTGTTGTGGCCGTTGCCTGGTCTGTACTGACAGGCACATCCCAATAAAGTCCATGTCACCCCACTGGTGTCTAAGTGTGTGGTGTGTTAATTTGACTGTCCACTAGTAAGCCACAATGAGCATTGTCCCTACACAGGTAGGAACTGACTGACGCATGTGCAATGGTGGTGTGTCCCTTTTGCAAGTTCAACATCTATGAGCCAGACATTGTCATGGGATAGGTGCTGGCTGACATGTGCACTTACATGACTACAACAATGAATGTGAGTATAGTGTACAACCCCTGACCATGTTGAGCACTGTCATACATCATAATGGAATGTGGCCACAGATGTGTGTAAGTGGATTTGGGACATGCAGTGCTGTTGTTACATGTGATGTAGGGCAGCACTCTTGGGCTGCTACAGATTTGATCAGTCCTACCCACAGCCCCATTCAACACATGGACTTGGGGCCATAGTGTGGGGGGTCATGAAATTATTGATGATGTGAATGGGGACACAGCTAGTACTCACCTTCAACGTCATCCAATTTGCCATGTGTCTCAGGGATACACATGTGCATAGACGTAAGTTACCATGGGGTGCCTTCATGTGGAATAATTGTGCCCACTTCCAGCCATACTCCCATACGTGAGAGAACATAGTAATGACACATCTGTGTATTTCAGAATGTTGTATTCACATTCAGCTGATTGACGGAGCTGGTGCTGTACATGGCCATCCAAGCCCACATCACATGGTGGCCCAGTGGTGGGCAAAACACAGTCCTTTGGGGATTGTGCAGTGATTAGGAAGTGGGAGAGTACATTCCGCAGCAGGATTGCTGTTTAATTGCTCAGCAGTGGTGAAATGGCTTTCTGTGTCGGGTTGAAGGTGAATGCTGTAGAGATCTTCCAGGAGTCAGTAGGAGGTTGTCTCATGGCATACTGCATAGGTCATCACCAGGCTGGGACAGAGTGCATGGTGGTGATGGATGCTATTGCCACCTCCTCACACAGTAATTCCCCTCCCCTGATATG
The DNA here is from genome assembly GCF_964263255.1 of Lissotriton vulgaris. Classification (NCBI taxonomy): domain Eukaryota; kingdom Metazoa; phylum Chordata; class Amphibia; order Caudata; family Salamandridae; genus Lissotriton; species Lissotriton vulgaris. The sequence continues at coordinate 185,291,108 of NC_141695.1, read as the reverse complement.
TGTTCTGTGTCCGGTGCGTCCAGTGTGTGTGGCAGGGTGATGGCTGCATCACTGTGTGCCACTGACACAACAGACTGCGAAGGTGATAGTGCAGCATCACTGTGTGCAACGGACACATCATGGCTCGGAGCAGTGTGTGTCGATGTTCCCGCTGCAGTCATCTGGGACCGGCTCAGTGGAAGCAATGGCAAGATAAAGGATGCAGGGCATTGAGGTTCCCAGTTGGTTTCCAGCCGTGGCAGACAGACTTCCAGCCTGCATCTGCTCCATGGCCTCCATTGACCTCTGCATCTGTGCCAACCCTGGGCTCTGATCACTGGTGCCTGTCTGACCACACAGCTCTTGTATGATGTTCATTGCCCCAGCGAGGTCAGCCAAGGTCTGTGCTGGTGCATGGTGCGTACAGGGGGTGTCCGATATGGACTATACGTGGTCCTTGATGGGACTCAGACACCCACGTATGGCATTGAGTTTGGCTGCCACGAGTTCGAAGCCCACCCCCAGCTGGTCAGCCAACTCCACCTGGCAATGCCACATAATTTGTTGGAACTCTATGAATTAGTCGGGGGTGCTGGGAGACAGCATTGGTGGTGTGTGTTTTCTGCTGTGTGGTCTGTACAGATGGTGGGCTCATTTCAAGACAGCTGGAATGCCCTGCTGCTGGGGATGGGGTGCGGAGGCTATCTACAATCTATTGGAGGGTGTCGGTGCAGATAAGCAGGGGGTCCTCTTCATCGTCTCTGAAGATGTGTCTGGTCTGCTCTGCAGGAGGTGTTGGTTCTTCCTCTGCAATGTGTAAGGGGAGAAGCAGGATTACAGAGTTGTACATGTATGTTGGAGATTAGCTGATGTATATGTTCTGACTGCATGTCAATGTACATTGTGGCTGTTTTTGGGTAGCTGGCTATTTGATGGCAGTCAGTGTATTTGTTTGACTACATGACGGATGTGTGGTAGTACCCGTGCTTTGTCATAACACAGTGTCAGGCAATGCCAGATGTTACTATGCACGTACGGGACCTGTTGTGAGCCGTGTACTATGGTGCTGGTGTTGCACTTTGTGCCTCATTGCCGTCATTGCTGTTGTTCTGTGATTGCTATGTGTGTGCTGCATTGTGATGTTGGGGATCTGGAGGGGGTCCCATTAAGCACATTATGGACGGGGGCCTACTTTGCATTTCTATGTGTGCTGTAGTGTGTCAAGGCTCTCAGTGACATGTTCCACAATCATTGTGGTGGTACAGTGTGCTATACGTATTCGTGCATGTGTGCCATTGTGCCCATCTCCCTCGCCCCCGTCCCTGGTCGTTACTCACCCTGTTACTGTTGGGTCAGGTCATATTGTAATGTGTCCAGGCCCCCAATTCCTGCCACTATCTCCACACGTCTGACTGTGGTCACCATTTCCTCCAGCTCAGCAGTCATGTCCTGTGTTGCAGGACTCCCACCACCAGTCGCCCTTGCTGCCTTCCCGTTGACGGAGAGCTTCTCCTTGGTTTGGCTGTGCACTTCATACCAGCGGCTTTTGACCTCCTCCGCTATCCTCCTCGCCACTCCGACTGCAATATCACCCGTCAAGATCACTTCGCTCTGCTAATCGACACAACTATCAAATTCCGAAGATTAAAAGAACAAGAATGGGGGGACGTTCTTTTTCCTATTTGGCCAAAATACTCTGAAACTCAATGCCCCTTTCATTGCGTATCGAACCTCAACACCAGAAGTTTCGTAAGGACTTAAAAACATGGCTTTTTAATCAATAGACTATGCCCCATTTTATATCTGATCCTTTTATATATCTTTAGCGTTCTTAGCGCCGGGAAACCTTCGGGTAGCTGTTGCGCTGTATAAAATTAAATTAATTAATTAAATTAATAATTTACGTTATTGATGATAGCCTGCCATATTTCCTTTTGGGTCTCTAGTGCCGCAGTGGAGGTGCCGAACTGTTGTTGGTAGTGTCCTGTGACCTCCGTGACGATGGTCCGGTCTTCCTGTGGACTGAACCTTGTCTTCGTCTTCCTCTTGTCCTTGCCCTTCCCCGAGCACGGAGTTCCTTTCTGGTTCTCCATGGGGCTTGTGGGGTTCGCCTTGTCCTCTGCACTCGGTCCGGGTGCATCCATGGTGCTACGCAGTTAGAAATGTTTTTTTCTCTCTTTCTTTTAAAGTGCATTTTCCCGCCTAACTCGCGGAATTAGCAGGCCTGTGGCTGGTTTACTCTGATTTTGTATCACGATTGGCTTCATCGCATGTTTTTCTGAGTTTGGATTTCACATTTTTGGGGCATGGAGTAGGTTTTCACGCTGATTTTTGCCACATTATCTGGTGTCTATTGCATGCTACCACGTTGTTGTGAATTCCACGTTGACACAGGGTTATTTTCCTGTGTTGGGCTGCGATTGTGAAAGTTGTGTTACGCTACTTTTGCGGTAGTTATCACACGTTCTTGTGAATATACCCCAATGTTCCCCATAGAACAGATAAAGTCCCTGCTCTGTCGGAGGAACAGAAGAATAAAAGGAGGGACAAAGAGTCAGGACTGACCACTAACAAGCATGGATTTTTGAAGGACACTGACATAGACAAATGAAAAGCAATGTCTAATTCCCACAGACCGATTACAACAGGTCTTGGAAAGGGTACATTGGAAAGGGGTAAATGACCACTGACTATATGTACTTTGTTTTTCTTTCACTGTTTTTTGGGGAGGTGCCCTCATAGTGATTTTTCTTTCGTTATTTCAACTAAAATGTGTTAAAGAACTTATTTGTGTAGCTTGATGTTATTGCTTTTGTTTATTTGTATCTAATTCTTTATTTTAGATTCCTTAGATGTCACCATGCAGTAAAGTTTGTTAACTTGGCTGTACTGTTTGGGCTTCAGTTCCCTTTTCTGTTGAAAACCTGCTATCTCTTGTTTACTGTTGCTAAACCACACTGGCAGCCTCTCAGCACTTCCCCACCAGAACCTTATTTTGAAATGGTAGGACCCTTGTAAGGAGCCAATTTCAGTTGTTGCTCTTGTGGCACCAAAGGGGCACCAAATGCAAGCCCACCCAGACCATGACCGGAGCCAGTTACATTATCTTACACTCATCCTCCAATTGTATTTGTCACTTCTGAGAGGAATTTCTATATCTCAACCCAAACTCCCATTTGTGGGTGGTGACAATACGTAATCTACCATAGAGCTAACCAGTATGTTTTTACATGCATATTTTCTTTATAAACTCAACATTAGTTAGCCAACTCCATCAGTAGTGTCTGGCTAGATGTGTAACGTGTTAACATAAGCTTGGGTGCATTAGATTTCAGGCTCTAATCTAACTTATCTGGACTATAAAATCTTATGAGCGGACACAGCTCATAAGAAACCAGTTATTCTGGGTATTTTTGGCAAATAAATGCTTACTGTTGCTCCTCCTACTGTTAGTGACATCTCTCTCTAGAAGTGAATATTCGCTGAGCACACATTGGGCCACAGATGAATTTGGTGGGAGTTGGTCCCAGCCCTTTTTGCAGGCTTATCCCCAAACGTTTTGTCTTGCTCCTGTATTTTTCTTATTTCGTTTTCGCTGGTTTTAGGACTCTGTACACTTTACCACTGCTGACCAGTGCTGAAGTGCAAGTGTTCCTGTTTAAATTCTATTGGTGATTGGTTTCTTCATGATTGGCATATTGGATTTACTAGTAAGCCCCTAGTAAAGTGCACCAGGTGTGCTCAGGGCCTGCAAATCAAATGCTTCTGGTGGGCCTGCAGCACCGATTGCCCCAGCCACAGGAGTAGCCCTGCAAACATGTCTCAGAACTGCCACTGCTGTGTTTGTGAGTGCAGTTTTAAACTGCCATTTCGACCTGGCAAGTGCACCCACTTGCCAGGCTCAAACCTTCCTTTTTACCAGTGGCGTCCGGTGAGGTTTGTGAGTGGTGAGCTGGGCTTGGTGTGAGGGGGAAAGGCGCGGCATTTTTTGGAAGGTTAGTCGTCATTTCCTGTACGAATCTTATTTGACAAAAAATAGGATAAAAAGCTGAATTTTTCAGCTACATTTAAAAAAATAAAAAGAACAGGAGGGAATAGCTTTCCTAGACATGTTTACTCCTTTATCAAACCACTTTAGAATACAAAATCTATCTCTCATCCTGCTGCTGAAATAGTAGTATTTGTGATATGGATCTCAACACTAAGCCATGATGGAGGAACTCTGCACAATTTTATAGTGAACAACAAACAAATCATTTGCAAATGATAACGTGCGCAGCAGAAGTAGCCTTTGTAAGTTTGAGCACAAGGGTTGAATGACATACTTTACAAGCCCCTAGCATTTGTCACCTAATCAACCGATTGTGTGCGAAAAAACGATGCTATACTAGCCCCCACATTTCTGCATAGATGCCAACCCACTTTACTTCTTTGTCCTCCAGAAATCCCTAAGTACAAAACTACAAATCCCAGGAAAGTATCTTTGCTGTTAGCTAAAAATATAGCTGAATGTCTCTCACAATCTTTTCTGAAATGCATCTCATTACATAGACACAACTAATTTGCTCAACTTTTGGTAAAGTGTCACTTAAAAGTGTCATTCATAAGCATTTGAATGTCACATGGAAATGCACTCAAATCATGGACATGTCACACATAATCAGTCTGGGAGCTTGGCCGCTATGATGGCATACAATTACAAAGCCACACCCCACCCACCTGCGGCGCAGAGAAGGCCCTATAACCAAGTGTACTTGTGCCATTAATGTGTTTGAAATGCATTGATTTTCAATTGCATTTGCCATATATAGAACTCCTCCTACTCCTGACGAATTGAAAGGTTATCATTGGCAGTAACACATGATCATTTTGCGATTTGAAATAAAGTTGGGCGTGGTGGTTAAAAGGTAGGTGCATGCATGTTGAAAGACAGATTCAATGTTCATAATAATTGCCCTGCACATTTTGCTGGATACTCTGATCGACAGAGTTTCTCCTTAGTTGCTTACAACAACACAGGTACATTCCCACCAAAAGCAACTTCTAACTATTTTTTTTAAAGCAAACTTAATAAAGTGGTTTTGGGCTCTCATAATCCCAATTTTATCATTAACAGCATGTGTGCCACCTTATATTATTACCACCGGAAATTGTAACCTGTTTAAACGTGACAAGAGATGTTTTAAAATAGTGTCGGTTTTTGACAGAACATGGGCTGTGATATTGAAGAACGGACATTCCCATAATATGCCCTTGCGTAAGAGGTCCCCTTCATTTTACGTGCCTCTCCCCTCTACCTGTATGCATAGTAACTGATCATGCCAGATGCCAAGGGTTATGCATGGACGCGTGTCGTATTTTCATATAGCAAAATTCCACCACCAACCCCCACGGCCAGCTGCAGTACACCCCCACGTACAATGAATGGGCTCAATTACAACAACAAAAAAATGGGCCTGGGTCCAACAGCTGTCAGTTTATTTTTATGTTTCTTACTTGGTGAACTGCCAAGTGCCGGTCCGACTCCTTCACATGCGTCCACACGTCACCAAGACAGGAACTTGCAGTGCTTTCAGTCTAGCAGCTCGTTAGCTGCTACCACTGCAGTAAATTGTCTAACTCACACGGAATGCACTTGTTGCTAAAATGGCGCATAGCTCTACAGTGTGGGAGCACTGGCTGTCTCAGACACCACTCAAGAAGAGTCTGTGCAGACTCAATTTCTTGCCCTTCTACCCTTTCCCAACTCGTCACAGGGTGGCATTGACGTGGAGGCTTAGCAATACCGGGCTTGTATTTAAAACGCCAGGGGCTAACTGAACCTCCACATCATTAGGGAGTGGAGAATGGGCCTGGATGCTAAGTCTTTGCCAAGCTGATGACCTCACAGCCCTCAGGGGTCAGAGGTAGTAAGCCAGGAAATAGTTAGACTTTGGTCCTACCCAGGGGGGCAGTTAAAAGGCTATGTTAGTCATGTGTCCGCATTGCTATCACTGAGCAGATCAACAACGCTGGTGTCAGTGAGTGGAGCAGACAGTGCCCCTCCCCATTTTATAAAAGTAACAAGGTTTTTGTTTTTTTCATTAAAAAAACTGAGTTAATTTACCATTATAATGATTGTTATTTGCTTTGTTTTTTCTGTGGAAGTAAATGGGGCAGAGCCCGGACGCCCATGAACTGAAACCGCCACTACTTTTTACTACATGTACGTCACTCCTAAGGTAAGCCCAAGGTAGCCCCATGGGCAGAGCACAGTGTATTTAAAAGATAGGGCATGTACTGGTGTGTTGTGCATCTCCTAGTAGTCATATACTGATAATTAAATTTTTCACTAGTGCAAGGCATATCTCTCCCATAGGGTTACATTGGGTTTGCCTTGAAATATCTTTTAAGTGTAATTTCCCATTGGGAGCAAATAGAGATTTGGAGTTTGAGGTCTCTGAACTGACAATTTAAAATTGCATATTTTGGTGAAGTTGGTTTTTAAATTGCATGTTTGAAAATGTCACTTTTAAAAAATTTGGCATTTTCTTTCTCATCCATTCTGTGCGTCTGTCTGTAGAATCTATGTCTGGATTGACTGACAGTTGCGCTCTTGGGCATTCACTCTAGACAGTCACACAGAGGGAGCTGAGGTGTGCCTTGCATATCCTGATGAACCAGCACCAGGTCGAAGGGCCTTCCTGGGCTAGAGTAGTGGTAGGAGTTGTCACTGACACCTGAATAGGGCTGTGTCTGTCCTCACAGAAAGCTGTCACCGCCCCGTAGTGTTTCTAGAGCCAAGTCAGGGAAAGGCAGGGTCTTGTAAACTACATAGACTTTCCTTTGAACAATGTCTACTACAGCGTAACACCATAAATTCAGAACACTTCTAGACTAAAGGACATTCTTTATGCAGAAAGTGTGCTTTTTGCTATTTGGTATTTTCGGTTTGTGGTGATCATGTGATACTCGTGGGGTACAAAAAAATAAAAAATAGAGCCTTCTGATTGCCAAGAGAGCAGTGTTACTGTCAACCACTTTGGCATGTGGAACCAGTATGGGTCTTGCAGTACTAAGCAATCTTGGGACCCGGAGCATCCTTTCAATGTAGTCATGGGTGAAATCCGTGGGGTACCTTGGAACTGTGCAAGTGTTAAAAAGTCAAATTTGCACAGTACCAACGTGCTAGGAGTGCCAATTGTGCAGTGATGTCACTGGAGTACAGCGGCACCATGAATGGAATTGCAAATGTAGGCAACTAGATATGGTAATAAAATCTTACCTTATGTTATAAAACCATACAAATTCAGTGAAGAACCCAAAGGTTAAAGTGATGTTATGGTTATTTATGATAATGCGATCTTACTTTGTGATAAAAATCACATAGAATTTCATAGAAGAAACCATAGGTTAAAATGACGTTATAGTCATGTTTGGCAATAATATCTTGCTAATTATTTATTTTTAAAAAAGCATAGAATTTCAGAGAATAGATTATAGTTCAGCTAAGGTAAGTGGGCTATAGGTTACTTAGGAAACATTCTATGCAATGAATTATTAAAATACACCTACAAAATTGCAATTATTTTTTATATATTTTATTATTAATTTCATTTCCACGTTTACATTGATTCTGTAGTGAAATCCGTCCATATATTCAGCACTAGTTTAAAACATTACATGTTTCCTATTGATGCGCCCTAAGGCTAAGATCCTTGGTTACAACTTTATCTCGTAATCCTCGATCCAATATACAGTCAAGCTTTTCTACTGTTGATTAGATAGAAAACACATCCTGACTGCTATCCTTAATATCTTGGAAATCATGGTATTCTGACTCTCGCAGCTGTGCACAGAATTTAGAGATATCAAAAAAGGGGGAATAAGGGAGGACGATTTTTAGTGGGGTCCAATGTACTTGTCCTAGGACGCAGCAAGCAACAATCGGTGTACAGAGTTCCCCAAGGAGAGCTAGAAACTTTAGCTCAGCCAGTATTCTCTCTCACTCAATTAGACAAGGGGTGGTGTGAGGGTCTAGAGTGCATGATGTAGACCCTTTTTCCAGAATGTAAGGATACCTCACACAGGCTACCGGCAGGACCACAACTGTAGTCCCAGCCGATGACCGTCCAGCGTCATCATCGGTATCCTGCTCCTTCGGCAGGCTGGCGGTGCAATGCCCGTCGGGCAGCGAAGGGAGCTGCACTTTGGCGGAGATCTTCTATTCTGGGCCAGCGGGTGTGTGTGTGTGAGGGGCCTAAGGGAGTGCAATCGTGAGCATGGTGGTGTAGTTAAAAAAAAGTCAGTAGAGTCCTGTTGGAGATTATTTTAATAGTCAGGCTCACTGCTTTGATTAAAAGTTACAGGGGTATTAAGGGGTGGTAAGCAATGAGACCAACCCTTATTCAACCCTTATAGTGAAAAAACGGTCGACATGTTTCACGCCCTAAGGGCTTTCATCAGGACCTATGTGCTCATAAAATTGCTCGGATCCTCTAAATTAGGAGGATACCAGTATACGACCTGTGAAAGTGTCGTTCAGAAATGGTTCCACGCAAGGGACTTCCTGGGAACTGAAAGAAAATGAAAAGAAACAACAAAACAGACACAAATGATGGCACCGTTAATCTGACTTTAGATATATCTTATTCGTGCCTATGTTCAGAGTGTCAGAACATGCGTGCCCAGTGGGTGAACCTGTTGCAGAAGTGACAGCGTCAGGTGCTATTGTGAGAGAGAGAGGATAAAATTTCAATCGGTTAAGTGCGTGTAAGCCACTCGCACTGTGTTATGCTGCCATGCTGGCTCGCTATAACATGCATACCAGGAAATGTGCCGTTATCTCGGCTATGCAGCATACATGGTGGATTAGGTCATCACGTTGCAAGATCAGTGTCAATCATACACCTCAGGGTAATCAAGCAGCGTGTGACAACAGTTTTCAAAAATAGTGGTCTCAAGTTTTAAGCCATAAACAGTAAAGCGCCACACAGATCAAACCAAAAATCGTGGTTTGACACTCTGTTTAAAAGTAACTTCGTCCGCTGGTGGAGTGTTCGTATAAACCAGCGCGCGTGGGGGGTGTGTGTGTGTCCGACTCTGACAGCGAGGGAGGCGGGGAAACGGGAGACAAGTGCCCTTTAAAACCGGGTTGCGTGAGCGAGATAGTTCTACAAATCGGCGGTGCACTTACCCTTGCTGTTTCCTCATGGAAGCCTCACGAGCTGTCCAGGTGGGGCCAGCAGCGAGTGAGGAGGTCCTGCGGGGAAAGGAGAGTAGCCCGCGGGATATTTAGGGGAAATTAAAGCCATCCGGGCAACCGCGATCAGGGTTTGAAGAAAACTGCGTGTAATGGCAGATCGCGAGCGGTATTACGGCCCAACACCTTACCTCAAAGGTCGCTGCAGGCAGGCTTCTCTGCACCTACCCCTCCCACAGGAAATCAGATAACTGGACAGCCGGCACGGTAGTCAGGCAATGTCCGGATTAGATAAGGGAAAGGCGCGCGCGCAACGCGGGGTGTGTCCCTCAAGTTGCTAGGTGACGGCACGCAAAGGTAAACAGAGAAGAGGGGTTTGCTTAGGGACAGCGCAGGCCGGGCATAGTGAAGCGGGCGCCATCTTGGAATGGACTGGGATGTCTAGTAAGGCATACACAGGCATGTGGAAGCGGACAACAGGTCCAGAATCGTGACTATCTGGCGAGTGTCGTCCAGGGCACCCCATCATTTAATCCCAATGTTTCGCACTGCAATCGGTGTATCCATCTCTGTTCATGTTTGAAGAGAGCTTGTTGGTTGAGATGTGGTAGGGACTCAATAACAGTCCATCGAATGCTTTCCGGAGAGTGGTTCTTATCCTTGCAATGATCATAGAGTTTAGTGTGTGTTTTGCGACATCGAATGTTGCTGTTATGCTCCATAATCCTTTGCTTAACGGGACGCATGGTCATCCCGATGTATAACAATTCACAGGGGCAGATCAAGACATAAATGCACCTGGAGCTGTTACAGTTCGTATGTTTGCTAAAGGTCCACGTGAAATTGTTATTAAGTACAATGGTCTTGCCCTGGATGGTCTGTGGGCATACGACGCAAGTACCACAGCGATAATGTCCAGTTACTGGAGGCAGGTCCCAGAGTGTATTGACAGCTTGGATGCAGGTTTTCTTGGGACGGGTATGGATAAGGGTGTCTTTGAGATTTGCCGTCCTCTTAAAAGCAAAACGTGGGCGTGGTAACTCCATCCCTGCGGAGTTGAGAATGCCCCAGTGTGTGTTGACAGTTTTTTTGATAAATGAAGAGTTTCTGGTAAACGAGGTCACACAGGTAATCTTGTCGTCTGGTACCTTGGGATGCACCTCAAGCAAGGCCTCTCTGTTATTATTGAGGGCTCTTTTGGTGGAATCTTTCAAAAGGCGGGTGGGATACCCCCGATCCAGGAGTTTGGTTTGTAGGGAGCGTGCTTGTCGTTTGTAGTCATTGATTGAACTGCAATTTCTCCGAAGGCAGAGAAATTGACCGAATGGTAGATTGTTCCTCAGGGATCTCGTATGATGGCTATTGTAAGGCAACAGACTATTCCTGTCAGTCTCCTTTTTATAGAGAGTGGTGCTGATCGTGGTGGGTTCCAGTACTATGGTAAGGTCCAAATAAGGGATGGATTCACTGGAAATGGTGCCCGTGAACTTAAGAAACGGGTCTTGTTGGTTTATCCAAGTACAGAACGCCTCACAGGTCATCCGGTCCCCCTTCCAAAACACCAAAATATCGTCAATGTATCGACGCCAGCACGTGAGATTCTCACGGAACGGATTGTGTTCTGGGGGGTAGATGCATCTTTCCTCAAACGATGCCATGTAGATGCAGGCCAGGCTCGGCGCGAAGGTCGAGCCCATAGATGTCCCGCGAATCTGGTGATACAAGTTGGACTCGTATTTGAAAAAATTTTCGGTAAGCGCGATATGTGCCAATTCCATAATGAAGGAAACTGGAGTGGGGGACAACCACTCCTCTTGTCGGAGGAGAGATTCCACCGATTCGAGCGTTGCATGTTGGGGTATATTCGTGTACAACGCTTCCACGTCGAGTGTTAGGAGAAGATCGATGTCCTCTCTGCCGTCCATGTCGTTGATAAGACAAAGCACATCTCTAGTGTCCTGTAGGTAAGACGGGATGAGTTTGACCAGAGGTTGCAGGAAAGCATCACAGAATTGAGAGAGGGGTTCTAAAATAGAGCCGATGCCAGACACGATGGGTCTTCCTGGGACTGGGGTGGTGCCCTTGTGTATTTTGGGCAAAATGTAGAAGTACGGTATGACAGGGTCCGTGGTTACCAGAAATTCTGCCTCTTTTTTGCTCAGCCATCCATTGGTCTCTGCTTCAATAACCAGGGACATCACGGTAGTCGTCAGTCGGTTGGTTGGATCCTCTGTCAGTAATCTCTAATGGTTTGAATTTGACAGTTGACGTCTGCATTCCAGATCATAATCGTCGTAGTCAAGTATGACAGTGGCACCCCCCTTGTCAGCTTGCTTGATGACAATGGAGGTATCCTTCCCAAGAGAGGAAGCTGCCTGTCTCTCAGCATTGGATAAATTGTTAAATGGTTTAGTTGATGGTACGTTCCTCATGGTTCTCAGAACTGCTCTTTCGAATGTCAGGACCTCTGGGGGGACCATCCCATCAGTAGGAGTGAATGTGGATGGTTTCCTGAGGCCCGTGTCTTCACAGGGGATGTCTGGTTGATTGTCAAAAAATGCCCGGAGACGTACCTTCCTGAAGAATTGCTTCAGTTCTATCATTTCCTGAAATGAGTCGGGGGTCGGTGTGGGGACAAACCCAAGCCCTTTTTCCAGGACAGTCTTCTCTACGGTAGTAAGGGTTCTTTTGGAGAGATTCACGATCAGGCTCTTCTCCCTCTGGATGTCGTGCTCCTGGTCTCCACCCCCGTCGGTTCTGGCGTCTGGTCTTGCCATTGAACACCCTTGTTCCCGCCTCGCTTTCGCCCTCTTCCTCTGCCCCAACCTCTGCCTTGAAAAGGAGGCGGATTAAGGGGGTAGAATTGCGGGGGGCCCTGAGGGTAAAACGGATATTGCCATGGTGGAGGTACATGGGGTGGGCCATGGAACACTGGTCCTTGGTGGTATCCTTGTTGCCAGGGACGTGTAGGTCTTGCATTTCTCGCCGGGTAGCCTCCGCTGGAGTCGCTGCTCGAGGAGCCACGCCTAGTGTCTGTGTTCGAACTTTCATCCGAGGAATAGTTATTCTTTTTCCCTCTAAAATCATCTTTGAGATAGGGGTATACCTTTTCCTTTGCGAACTTGGCTATGTCCTTCTCCAATTTAGTGGTTTTTTGTTTGAGCAAGAAATCATGGTGTTCAGTCATCTCCTGGTTGATCTCAGCGAGTTTAGTTGTGAATGCTGTTTTGTTGTTTTTAGAGGTGGCATTTTCTGACACTCTGAACATAGGCACGAATAAGATATATCTAAAGTCAGATTAACGGTGCCATCATTTGTGTCTGTTTTGTTGTTTCTTTTCATTTTCTTTCAGTTCCCAGGAAGTCCCTTGCGTGGAACCATTTCTGAACGACACTTTCACAGGTCGTATACTGGTATCCTCCTAATTTAGAGGATCCGAGCAATTTTATGAGCACATAGGTCCTGATGAATCGCCCTTAGGGCGTGAAACATGTCGACCGTTTTTTCACTATAAGGGTTGAATAAGGGTTGGTCTCATTGCTTACCACCCCTTAATACCCCTGTAACTTTTAATCAAAGCAGTGAGCCTGACTATTAAAATAATCTCCAACAGGACTCTACTGACTTTTTTTTAACTACACCACCATGCTCACGATTGCACTCCCTTAGGCCCCTCACACACACACACCCGCTGGCCCAGAATAGAAGATCTCCGCCAAAGTGCAGCTCCCTTCGCTGCCCGACGGGCATTGCACCGCCAGCCTGCCGAAGGAGCAGGATACCGATGATGACGCTGGACGGTCATCGGCTGGGACTACAGTTGTGGTCCTGCCGGTAGCCTGTGTGAGGTATCCTTACATTCTGGAAAAAGGGTCTACATCATGCACTCTAGACCCTCACACCACCCCTTGTCTAATTGAGTGAGAGAGAATACTGGCTGAGCTAAAGTTTCTAGCTCTCCTTGGGGAACTCTGTACACCGATTGTTGCTCACAGAATTTAGAGACCTCCTCTTTCTTTAGTCTATTAACCCTCAAGATGAACTGAAATGTAATACGTCATATGTAAGCATTCATCTTTTCTTAGTCAAATTGAAGTGTGGTGGAGCCAATATTGAATAAATTCCGCAAGGCAGTCATTTATCCAGGTTACATAATATAGATTAGAAAAAAGTGATCTGAGAAAAGTCAACTATTAGTACAGGGAAAATATTGAGCAAGTTCTTGCTCATCAAATATTGGAAATACGAAATAAGAATCTAATTAAAAGTAATAAGGGTTAAGATAGCACTCTCCACCATGGCACTTGTGACATAGTGCGAGAGTTTATGGACTTCTACATGGACATAGACGGTCAATCATCAGCTACCGCACAATCCAGGATTAATGCATACATTCAGTCCGCGCACCTCCCTTGTCTTAACCTATTACAGATTTCATAATTACAGAGGGATATTACAATTCAGGAAACTAAAGGGGAAAAAAACACTACCATCAGGGAAGGCAGCAGAGGAGGATGCTATTCCTTTGGAATTTTATAAGGTATTTAGCAAACTTTTTCTCCCCTATTCTTGAATCTGGTGACAAGTATCTTAAAGGGCTATAAAACTCCTCATGGAATCTTACTAATAATTTAGTGGTCCTTAAAAAAGAGAAACCTCTAGAGAAGAGAGGGTCATCCTGGCTGAATTCATTGATCAAGTCTAATATGAACATCTTTGCCAAAATCTTAGCTCCTCACCTAGCCTCTTTAATTCAGTATCTAGTTTTGCCACAACATAATGGTGTTGTTCCCGGCCAGGATACAACAAGTTACACGACCTCCGCTGTGGCTGCTTTTGATTTGGCAAAGACCATCAGTAGGAGGCTGGGTATGGTTTGTTGAATGCTGATAAGGCTTTCGACAGAGTCTCATGGATTATCCTCCGGTCTGCTCTGCCCGTGTATGATATTGGAATGCCAGAAACCGGTCCTCGGAAGCTTCTTTCCGGTCCAGGGAAGACATGGCTTGGCAGTTCGGGCTGGACTGTTCCCATGAGGCACAGGGTCAGACTGATTTGCATATAGCCATGTCTGAACCGGGGTGGCAGATTGGGCTAAAGAACGGTGATGGATTAAACCCAGATCTTTTGACTGGGTGTGAGTGTTTGATTGATTCAGATGCTCCGTCCATCACCACCCCCTTTTGTACCGCTTTTGGCCACCATAAGTGTGGCAGGTTATGCTCAGACGTGAGTCCCTTGCTCACTTTGCCACTGGATTCAAGCAAGCCGGGCTGAAGACGGCTGGAATGCCAGAAACCGGTCCTCGGAAGCTTGTTTCCGGTCCAGGGAAGACATGGCTTGGCAGTTCGGGCTGGACTGTTCCCATGAGGCACAGGGTCAGACTGATTTGCATATAGCCATGTCTGAACTGGGGTGGCAGAGTGGGCTAAAGAACGGTGATGGATTAAACCCAGATCTTTTGGCTGGGTGTGAGTGTTTGATTGATTCAGATGCTCCGTCCATCACCACCCCCTTTTGTACCGCTTTTGGCCGCCATAAGTGTGGCAGGGTATGCTCAGACGTGAGTCCCTTGCTCACTTTGCCACTGGATTCAAGCAAGCCGGGCTGAAGACAGCTGGAATGCCAGAAACTGGTCCTCAGAAGCTTGTTTCCGGTCCAGGGAAGACATGGCTTGGCAGTTCGGGCTGGACTGTTCCCATGAGGCACAGGGTCAGACTGATTTGCATATAGCCATGTCTGAACTGGGGTGGCAGAGTGGGCTAAAGAACGGTGATGGATTAAACCCAGATCTTTTGACTGGGTGTGAGTGTTTGATTGATTCAGATGCTCGGTCCATCACCACACCCTTTTGTACTGATATTGGTAGTCGTTCCATCGCTCTTGTTAGGCTTCCCTATCAAAATTCATCAGCTAGGCTGGTATTGGGTGGGCATACCTCCACCTCATCCAGCATTTACTGTGGTACCCATCAAGGCTGCCTATTATCCTCTCTATTGTTTGCTCTCTACATTGACCTCTTTATACAACATCTTAGCACAATTTTCGTGATCCTCCCTATTGTTTGTAATGGCCCGAACTTAAAATAAAGCAAAACCAAAGGGGATAATGGACGGAGTGTTGAACAATGCAAACACTCACCCCCAGTCAACTGATCTGGGTTTAATCCATCATAATTCTTTAGCTTACTCCGCCACCCCAGTTCACACATGGCCATATGCAAATCAGTCTGATCCTGTGCCTCATGGGAACAGTCCAGCCCGAACTGCCAAGCCATGTCTTCCCTGGACTGGACAAAAGCATCCTGGGACCTTTTTCTGGCTAATCAGCCGTCATCAGCCAGGCTAGCTTGAATCTAGTGGCAAAGTGAGCAAGAATGAAAATAATCAAGCGAAAACCGCTTGCCCTCTACGCACTGTTGCGATTCCAACCTGAACTGGTTGGCTTATTTCACCCACATTTTTTTCACATGAAAACTCATAAACCTTTTTGTTTTTAAGTATTAAATTTTTACTAGCATTTCAGTTTTGAGAAACATGACATTCACTTAAATATCAGTAAATACCACGAATTCATGAAATTCAGAAAATATATGTGCAAGTGAATGTTCATTTCACATCATGAACAATAAAGTTTTTTTCCCAAACTTTTAGCCCTGCCCAATGCATTTCGGGCCATTTTGGCCCTTCCTCAGGGGCGGTACCTGAAATGACACAAAAATACAAAACTAGGTCACATAAATGACATCTGGTTCTCCGGATGCTAAGTTCATAGAATGTCACTTTCATGATTATTATTCCTGAATTAATCAAATATCTGATTTATCTAAAAAAATCATAGTGTAATCACGTACAATGTTGTAAACAGAACAATACTAAGTTGCACACTCACTTGTGTTCGTGAAAGGTGTGTGTAGAAAAAAGTGGAGCCTCGTAGAACTAAGAAAATAGTAAGAATTTGATCAGTCGTACCTGGAAAAAAACATGCATTCTCTTTAGAGAGTTGAGGAGTCAGAGATGTGAAAGTAGCGAACAACACTAACCAGAAACAACACTTACTGCTAGAAGCCACGGCGTAGTGCGACTCTGAGAACTGGCTGAGTTGACGGTGTCCAAACACACTCACGTATCTATCTTTGCCTTCAAAAATGCCTGAGTAGATCCTAGTAAAAAGTAACAATCTAACCTCAATAAACGGTGATATATAAATCTGGCAAGGCTTGAAATGAACTCGCTCATACACCTCATTATTTGACTTACACAGATACGTGGTATCCCGAATTAATGGCTCACGCCTCGTTTATGTGGCACAATGCGGAAATTGGGTGGGCATACCTCCACCTCATCCAGCATTTACTGTGGTACCCATCAAGGCTGCCTATTATCCTCTCTATTGTTTGCTCTCTACATTGACCTCTTTATACAACATCTTAGCACAATTTTCGTGATCCTCCCTATTGTTTGTAATGGCCCGAACTTAAAATAAAGCAAAACCTAAGGGGATGATGGACGGAGTGTTGAACAATGCAAACACTCACCCCCAGTCAACTGATCTGGGTTTAATCCATCATAATTCTTTAGCTTACTCCGCCACCCCAGTTCACACATGGCCATATGCAAATCAGTCTGATCCTGTGCCTCATGGGAACAGTCCAGCCCGAACTGCCAAGCCATGTCTTCCCTGGACTGGACAAAAGCATTCTGGGACCTTTTTCTGGCTAATCAGCCGTCATCAGCCAGGCTAGCTTGAATCTAGTGGCAAAGTGAGCAAGAACCCACGCCTGGGCATACCCTGCCAACTTAGGGTGAACATAGCAAAACCAAAGGGGATGATGGACGGAGTGTTGAACAATGCAAGCACTCACCCCCAGTCAACTGATCTGGGTTTAATCCATCATCATTCTTTAGCTCACTCCGCCACACCAGTTCAGACATGGCCACATGCAAATCAGTCTTACCTTACCTTACCTTACTCTATGGAACCCCTGCCCATATGAAAGTAATTTTAATTGAGGCTGAGAGTTTTGGGGCTGTCTCTGGTTACAAGCTTAACCTATCCAAAACACAAACTATACTGAATTTTCAATGTGCTCCCCGGTCTTTGGGACAGTCACTTCTGCTATCTACCTAGGGGCAAAGATTTGTACTAATAATGATCATAATGTTTAGCTAAAATTATGAACCCTTCTTAAAGCCTGTTATTTCCAGGATGCGGTCATGGAATCGCCTCCCTATCAGCATCTTCGATTGATGCAATAATGTCAAAATGAACATTGTACTTACATTTCTCTATCTTTTTCAAGCAGTTCATCTATGGGTGCCAGATCTCTTCTTTAAGCATCTTAAGGGGGCGATAGGCAGCCTCATCTGGGGTTATTGGAGGGTTAGAAGGGTCATACATCTTTTAAAATCTTCCTTTAGTCAAGGGGGTTTCTCTACTGGATCTCAAGCTGTATTTCTGGGACACTTTTGACTCTCATAATAAGAATATCCCTACTCATCATGACCCTGACTGCTTTGCTCTAAGGCATTCAATGGCCCTAGGGCTTACTTCAAGTGTTTCTTATTATATGCTCTGATCTAAACTATTTCATGCTTTTTCGATTTAAAATCATTAATGACGCCTCCCGGATATGGAGGGAAATTTGCACCCAATATTCTATTCCACCTATTCATTCATTAACATCGCTGTGGGGTAACTCTATTTTTCCACCTATCTTCCATGACTCAGTGGTGAAAGGAGGGTATAACCAGGGCATTAAGACCATGGGTCAGATTTTTTATTCTGACGGGTTTTGTGCATTTTCTTCTACTCTGCAGACACTCTATGACATTCTGCAACAGTCCTTCTTTAAATGCTTACAGATTTGAGACTTTTTTTACACAACCAGACCTATAAGGTTGGGAACAAGGATGACAACATCCTGAATTATTTTTATTTCTCCACAGAAGGCAAGCCATCATTCAGAATGTTATATAGGGTTATGTCCACAGACAAAAAGGATGAATGGTCTAGTCTTCCCACCAAATGGAGTGCCAAGCTTGATCAGGATATTTTGACCACTTAAATTTCTGATGCATTTGATATTAGCTGCTCTGTTTCTTCTGTTAGCCTAAAACATCAGCAGTCTTGGTCTGTGTGTATGTCCTATAATACATTCCGGAAAGAATATGCTAATGGTCTAAGAGTAGTTCGGACCACAAAACCTATTGTCCAAAATGGGGTCTTCATGCAGCCCGTATTATTCATATGTTTGTGGAATGCCCTGCACAAAATGCTTTCTGATCAGGTGTGCTGCAGTTTTTATCCTTTTACTTGGATCACCATATTGAATCGGCTGTTAAGGATACCATGCTGTCAAACACGTGCATTATTAGTCCGAGATTAATCCTGATGGTATCTATTGCAAGTACTGTTGCCCGGCTCTGTATCAACCTAGTTTGGGTTCACCCTACACCCTCTATGGCTTCTAAATAGTGGACAATGTTTTTACAGATTTTTGAACTTGAGCCAACTATTCCTAAAGACCCAAGACCCATGCACATTTAACAATGTTTGAGTCAATATATTTCTTTGAGGTTTTGTGTTTTGTGTTTCATGATATTTACTCAGTGTATTAAGGCCATTTACAACAAGGACTCAAGTATGATGCTGTGTGCTTATAATGCTAATTTTTACTTTTAATGGGTGATCATAAGCAATTCTAATAAAAATATACATATTTTTAAAGACATTGCATTTTTCTTTCAAATATGTTATATAGTTTGGATTCCTTGAGAGTGTCTATCCATGATAAAAAGATTTTCAGAACTCGCTAATACAACATATAATCCTGCTGTCTCACAGGACAGATCATTGTCCAGAACGCAACCATCCTCAAGTAATGCATGAGTGGTTTGTGGTTCTACCTGATTCACTAGCTCAGGTTGGTAAATTGGCACAGCCCGTGCATTGTCAGAGGAATAAGGATTCCTAAAATTGACTGTGTTTTGCTAAACTTGCAAAAAACATATCCATGGCCAAAGCTGGGCATGTGAACTTTACAGCTGTACTTATCTCCCCATCCATAACCATGGAAAATAATATTAAACCACTTTCCCAAGTTCTGTGATCATAGCTTCTTCTTCTGCCTTTGATCCTATGGACCATCTTTGGGACTTCAAAATGCTTCCAACTCTTGGTGTTCAACGGACTCACTTTTTTCAAATAAAGATCCAAAACGTTTGAGAAAATCTCTACAAAGATTATTCAATTCCAGAAGAACTAGCCACCCATTAGTCCTATGGTCTATAAAAAAACTACATCAGAAATCAAGTGTCTCTTTCTATGAAGCCACCATATAGGCAGTAGTCAACTCCTTGAAGGAATATTTATTATTATAAACAGCTTGTCCAATCTAAAGTCTATCAACCTTGTGATTTCTAAATGACTGTGGGTATACTAAGCAAGCACTTTCCGAGTTCTATTAAGAGAAAGGGAAACTCATCTGTGATTCCCCAGTCAATATCAACCTTTAGAGTAAAAGGTAACTGACTTATTGAATATGCCCCTGTGCATTGTGAAATAGGCCCTGGAATCACGCACTGCTCTTGTCCTCTTTCTTAGCATCAACTTTCTCATTGCCCTTCTCTTGACTCTGCAGTTTGTCCATCTCATTTGCAGATGTTTCATCTTACTGGAAGGAACATTTATTAACACCACTGTCACAAAAGGCTTTGGCAGATCCAAAGCTCAAAAGTAACCACTAACCCATCTTTCATTTAGGTGTTTCTGCTCACTACACAACTCAACAACACTAAGACTCTGTTAGTCTTCATTTTAGATACCCTTGGAATTATCATTAAGTAAAACAGCAGAGTAGGACTAACCTTACCTTACATCTCTGCCACCTTTGACACATTGCCAGCTACTGTCCCTTTTTTCTTTCTGGCACTTGTACACATGGCACCAAATCTTGATTTGAATCTTAATATTAAACATTCTCTTATGACTAAAGTCAATAAAATAAACCTCACCCTTTTGCTATCATTATCTTAGAGTTTTAAAGAATACTTACCCACAGTTGCTGAAAAATCCTAGTACAAGCCCCAAAACACCTCAAATCAAAACTGTAGCTGGGGCAAAGTTAGGCAGAAATTCTATGTCTTAATCTCACATAAAATACGCCTACACCTTCCCATATCCATATGTGCTGCACTTGTTTCCTGTTGCTAAATGGATACTCTTGGAGAGTCTTAGTTTAATCCATCCGGTGGTCAAGTACAAAAGACTTGTATATATGTGACCTTCATTTAGGAACATGGGCCATCTAAGGCTTCTCTGCTCAGCATTTACTCATCAACTAGGTCAGTCTCGGATCAGGAGCACTGGTGCAGGTGGAGACTCCATTTTTGGCAGCTGAGGCGTTGAATATCATGCCCATAATTACCTCCCTTTCAATAACCATTGAAGACCTGGCTATTCTCCTCATAATGGTCCTGAGGCCTCTTTCTGTTTCACACCATGCATACTCATAGTGCCAAGCACCCTCAGGGGTAGCGTGTGTTCTACAAAATACTAATTTCTTCACTCATTATGTTTCTTGTGAAGGGAAGCAGGATAGGTCAGGCGTTGCTTTGCTAAATCCAATGTGGTTTGGCCTCAAGCAGTTACACAAAACAAGTACAGCTATCTTTTAGAACAACAGTTTCTGGTGGTGTGCTTTTGCTTATTTGTATGCCAGAAGGTGAATGTAACAATCTGCCAAATATCTCCCAAAATAAATTTAAAGGGACAGTCTGGGTACCAATACAGTCAGCCACTCCTCTAGTTAGTGTGGACAATGGACTGTGTTTAAACTGGAGGCCAAAGCCCAAAAGATAGACAGGCCAATCTTATAAATCACAAATCTGAGGAAGATCCCACGCTCTACACATAAATAGAGTGGAGCAAAAGTTGCTGATGTTAAAGAAGAACAACATGCTCTGGCTAGACAAAAAAAATGAATTTTAAATTTTTGTGGTTTTATAACAGGAGGGAACCAGGGAAGTTCTTAAGGGCCTCGATTAAGAATACAAGCAAATACGTTTAGCAAGGGAAGTACTACATTATGACATGATCCGTAACATGGTTTAAAATAATTGGTGTCATTAATGGGTAAGAGTTGTAGTGGTGATACATTACCACTGTTGGCAGTAGTTGTAAGAAACTAGGTTGTTGGTTGAGTGAGATGAGAACCCTGTTCAAGCGACAGGTACTATCCCCATCAGGGCGAACCACTAAAGTCCCTAAATTAACATGTGGTTAACCCTCTGGTAGCTTGGCTCAAATGCAGTCAGTCTTAACTTAAAGGCAATGTGTAAAGTATTTATGCAGTACACGAACAGTAACAAAGTGATAGCACAATGCAAGAAAAATCCCACACCAATTTAGAAAGCTAGCGTACATGTTATTAAATTAAATGACACTAAAATGACAACAATCCTATTAGAATACCCAGTGATATGCAGTTTTAATTGTTTTGATCAAAGTGTTCCTAAAAAGCACAAAAAGCTAACAGTGGGTATCAATGCCTGTCAGAACAGAATGGGACAAAGTCACAAGTTGAGGCCAACCGCAATGGAGAACAGGTGGATACAGGGATCAAGTTAGGCCCAATGAATAAAATACCTTTTAATGCTTGTTGTGGAGAGCTGTTTTGTCCTAAGTCGAGGATGTGTAGCACAGCATTGGTAATGAGGGGTGAAATACATGGAATAAAAAGACAGTTTTAGGCTTGGCAAAGGGATCATATTACCAAGTCGAACTGGCAATTTAAAACTGCAGTCAGGCTGCACTGGAAGGCCTGGGACATGTGTTATGGGGTTACTTAAGTAGGTGGCACAATAAGTGCTGCAGGCCCACTTGTATCATTTAATTTACAGGCCCTGGGTATATGGTATACCACTTCACTAGTAAAGTATAGGTACATTAAATATGCTAATCAGGTGTTGACCAATCTGCCATGTTCTGAGAGTAAAGAGTCCTAGGGCCAGAAAAAACTAATTCAGAATTTTAGGAGGGTGAATGCACAAGGTTTGAGGGAAGACCACCCTGAGGCTGACAGGTCTAACGCTGGCATTTCATTGTTTTTCATTCAAATCGTTTTAATGTTATTTTCATTTCCATATTAATCGTTGAATTCTTTCAAGAATGTATATTTGACTGTATCTCCTCATATTCTGCTGTTAGATCTATGCCAGTGACTCCCTTCCACCTAATACTAATGCTTTTTAAAAGGTGCAGAGCATTGCTTTGCAGCAGCTGCTGGTAACTAGTTTGTTTATACAGCAAATGCCTGAATATAGTTAGTATATCAATTCCGGAATGAATGGAAAGTACAACACAACCTTTTTTGCAAAACAAAAGTAAAACATGTATACACATTCTTAAACAACCCTAAGTTTGTGAATGTTTTACAAAAATATCCCTTTTGGAAAATATTTTTCTCCCACCATCTCCACAAATCTTTTTTCAAAAGTGAGGCCTGAAGCATGTGGAGCTCCACTGCCAGAACCTTTCTATGCCAACCGGGTGGACCAGGTGAGGCCTATTTATCAATCCAGAATGGGGCTTGCATGGCCCCCTGCCCCACATCCAAGGGAGACTGGGAACCACAAAACTCAGGTTACTACATTCATCTGGGGCCCTGAACCCCAGCTTTGGGCCCCAACTGCTGACTGAAGTGTGGAGGTGCCATCAGGCTTCCCTGTGTGCCATGAGGCAGAGACCATCATTGTGCTATCCCCGTGAGTGTGGGGAGAGTCCTAGGATCCTATTCCTGGCCCAGAGAAGAAATGGAGGAAAGGGAAGTGCTACCGCCCTCCCCCCATGTGGCCGGCCTTCCCTGCTCCCTATGCCCATAACAAGAGGGAGCAGAAGGCCATCACAAGTGATGTGTCATGTCCAGAGGAGTGGGCAGGTCAGAAGAGACTGCTGGCTCCACAACAGCACACATGATTGCTGCCAATGCAGGGAGCTGGTGGGGGCAGCCAGGGGTGGGCCCCTGGGCTGCCTCTGATGAGATCCTGCACAGGGTCACAGGATGGGACCGGGCACCCTCAAACAAAAGAGAAGTCCACATGGTGCAATGCCGAACAGCAAAGACAAATGCAAAAAAGAACAATTGATGGGCAGAATGCCGCCCAATGTCAAACATTCACCCCAGTACAGAGATCTATGCCTAAATCCATAGTTTTTTTGCTCCCAATGCCATTCCAGTTTAAACCCAGCCATATGCAAATCAGTCTTAACTCTGCTCCCCATGGGAACAGTCCATCCCAAGCTTCCAGGCAAGGTCCTCCCTGAATTAGAAGAAAGTATCCTTGGACCAGTTTTGGGGTTTCACCCCCTCATCAGCCAGGCTAGCTTGACTCCTGTGGCATGAAGAGCAAGGGACCCATGCCTGGTCAAACCCGTCCCACTCAGGGTGACAAATGCAAAAAGAACAATTGATGGACAGAATGCATAACAATTTCAGACATTCACTCCAGTACAGAGATCTGAGCCTAAATCCATAGTTCCAGTTTAAACCCAGCCATATGCAAATCAGTCCACACCTCCCCCGTGGAACAGTCCAGACCGAACTGCCAGGCCAGGTCCACAGCAAAGACAGCCACAAAGCACAAGAAAAAGAAAGGCACCAGCTCTGTCTGACTCGTGGGGAGAGATGCTAATTACAAATCGTGCCCCCTAATGCCCTGGGGGCTGGCCTGTTTGTTCAGAAAACCTGGTAGTTCACACTCAGTGGTAGCCCGAGTACGACAGGGTCACCACCAAAAGAACTGCAAGGAGAGGGGAGCTGCAGGAGCAGCGCAGCCTCCCCCAGAATGATTACCTGAGTTGAGGCCCCACCCTATGTGGGGTGGGATTCCAAAATAACAACTACCAGGTATTTTAAACCTTCTTGAGGCTGGAGCATGTGTTCTTCAGCTGGGTGTGCAGTGCTCTCTAAATGTACGGTCCATGGGGCAATCTCTATAACCTGATGGTGATTAAGATGTGTTTGTTCATACTGTGTATCACCCTCTAGGGGCAAAAATCTGTTATTGCAAGTGTTGTGATCAGAAATAATGCTGCTAGCCATTTGTGTTAAATGTGTTGATTCAAAGTGATATTTATTCACTGCATTTAAGTACAAGTGACTGTTTTGATGTAATTTGTTGAACCAGACCACTTATTAGAGACAAAAGTGATCATACAATAACATCAAGAGGCAATTCCATCAGCAATGTTTATTTGTAAATTACTGCATAGTATTCAGTAGTGTGTGTAATAAATGCACTTATTCCTTTTTCAAAGAAAACACATACTGGTCAATCGTTTATTGAGTGTTATTATAGTATGCCCGCGATCGGTGATTACTAGCCCACGCCACCTACCTTGAGTAGGCCTTGGACTGCTTTGCTTCACTACCCCGAGAGAGTCATGCACTACATTGGGGTGTTTGATTCCCAGTGGAGGAAAAATGTGGACCGATTGTGCAGGTCACACAACTAATGACCCATTCTCTTACAGTATTTACTTGTTTTTATATATTTAAGTATGTTATGTAGCTTGGAAAGAGCCACAATGACAGTTGAGTGATTTACAAAGATTTTTCTGAGTTATATAAGAAGTAACAGTTCAAAAAGGATTCACAGAGAAAAGGGAAACCTAGGATTAGGACTGATGGAAGGGATTCGATCAGAAGATCTTTGAAGAGATAACATTTGAGGTCCTTTGCTGAGTGAGAGGAGGTTCATTCTTGGGCATGGTGAGTGCAATTCCAAAGTCTAGGGGCTAGCCAGTACAAGGATTGATTATCTGTTTTACTTTTCTTGCTTTAGGGATTTAAAGAAAGAGGTTGACAGTTCCTCTTGTAGGTATCTCTATGACTCTTATGGGGAGTTTGACTTTGAGGTAAGACAGAAGACCAGCAGGTGTGTCCTTCTAGGTAATGCAGGGGATTTTGAATGTATGGGAGTTTCAAGAGGCAGCCAGTGTATTTGTTTATGTATTGGTGTAAAACAATGGGTTATCAGTTGGGTAAGCTATTCCAAAGAACAAGTTAAAAAATCCTACTGCTTCCAACACATAGTTTCACTAATTTAACCCTAGGCTCAACCGTTGGTAGCTTTGGCTCAGACCTGACAAACTTGTGAAAGTGTGTGCAGCACTAAAACGGACAAGAACAACTTAACACAATAAAAATCTCACAAATATATTCTAAAAATTAGGAAAATTTCATATGAAAAGTGACACCAAAATGATTACATTCCAATGAGAAGTACCAAATGTAAGAATTTTGAATGCTGCTGGGCAAAAAATACAAAGGAAAAGTAAAGCACCAATCGTTAGTCACTGTTTGCCATTGATAGGGATCCAGGCATGATTTGAGGATGAGCATGTTGCAGCGAGGTCATAAACTACAAGTGGATAATCCCAGTGAAACATTTTACTTTCTGATTAATAGCCTGATTTGCATCATGGTAGACATCCATTGCCCCCCCCAGGTTGACAGAGTAAGTAACTACCTTGTCCTGCAAGAGGGACCTCCGACCAAATTTACAAATGACCGTCAAACCTGGCGGTCATTTGTAAAGCATTGGCAGAAACCACCAGGAGCTGCAATCATGGTGGTTTCTGTCAATACATGTTCCTGTGTGTGCACAGCTCAATCAGAGGACAGATCTCTGTACCAAACAATTTACTTTTTTTTTTTTTTTAAATCCCGAAATTAGATTTTCTTTTTGACAATAAAAAATGATATTCTCTCCTCACCATAGGAGAAAACTATCAATGCAGGGAGGGCAATTTGCAGTTTCACTGCCCCTTTCCATCAGGTTTTCCTTTTGGTGATGGGCCGTGAAAGCTGACCTATCATTCCACCCATCCAAATTAGGTGAGCCGAATGGCAGGTCTGCCACTGATGACCCTTACTTCGCAGGACCTTTGAAGGGTGTTAATCATGGCAGAGACTGAGTTGTCTTCGCCTTTATTAAACCTAAGGTAAGCAAGCATCTAAATTTGGAGGGATGGCCGCATTCTTGATGGTAAGGATGGATAGATAGATGATTGGTGTAAGTTTTTGCTCTGCTAGGAACACTAAAACTAGGATGTGTTAAGTGAAGTGAAGTGTTACATATTTATTGTTGATTGTTGTATGGAAAACATAAAGCCTACTAAATTGATTTAGAAAAAAAAGGTTTTTACCTTCAGACTTAAGGCCCATGTTGGTGGACAGATGTGGTTAAGGTAATGGAGGACTTCACATCTGCTACACTGCCTTTCCTGCACATGATTACATTTGGAGGCCCTGTGTAGAAATCTGTGGGTTTGTATAAACTGCAGTGATGGCAGTTCATACAACGTAAGTTATGTATGTCTGTCTTTAGTGACTTGCCTACATCAAACTTAATTTATGTTTTTATTTTCCAACAAACTCCCAGCCCAGAGTTTCTTGTTGGAAAATAATATTACTAATGACTCCAACACCTTGGGGCTTTCTCTAATGGTGTGGAAGTACTTTCTATTTTTTACTCATAGTCATTCATGTTAAATATCTGAGGGGTGAAACACTCCAGTGACCAATAAGAAAAGAAGGGAAAAAATCAGGTAGGGCTTAGGTAACATAAAAATGTAAAGTGATAGCATTAAGGTCAGGTGACACCTTAAAGAATAGAACAGAAATTAGTTCTAAGAGGTATGTTGACACTCGTCTATGCTCCAAGTGTTAATACACAGTAATTATGGGTACTCAGCAGAGTAAGCAGCTCCTCTCTTGCCTATCAATACAGAGACAATATCTCTAATTGCAAACTTATAAAAATGTTGGCGCACATATTGCTCAATTAGGATGTCACGTTCCTGTAGCAATTAAACCATCTTTTTATTAATGCTCCATATATTCAGGGGAATATTTAAGAACCCCTTTGCGTCACTCTTGCACTATGTAACGTTGCACAAGAGGGATGCAAATGAAAATTGAGATTGATGAAGCCACACAAGGCCTCCTTGAATTGCCCTGGTGTCTTCAATAAATCTTATCTGATGAATGCAGCGCAAATTGCTTCTTTGCATTACTCTGCTCCAAGGCGGCATTTCTTTGGGTTTTGCATGGGTGTTTCCATGCAATATCCATTGATTTTGACGCATTCCCAGATTTAGAAAAACAGGTATACCTTGGAATGCTCAAAAATGATACACCTCCCAAGGAGAGGCTTATCAACGAAAAACATCTTTATTTGTAAAAAAAATGTCACCTTTCTATGTGTGCTGCATCTTTCACCATACATAGAAAGAGGAAAATTCCTCTAAGGATTGTTTTGTGCAGGAAAGTGCCCTTTCCTGCCCCAAAACAATCCTATTTGCAATGCAGGAACACTTGCACCATGGTGCCTGGGTGCCTGCTTTGGCCAGAAGGGCGACAGTACAGAGACAAGGACCGGAATGCATCATATACTTTTAAATACTGCATATTTCTGCCCTTTCCCTGTACCGCAGTGCAGCAAGGTGACTACCTTCGCTGTGCTGTTTTGCGTTACTTTGCCACCAATTTGGCCCTCAGATTCCAGCCAGCCAGCGTGTGTTTGTCACTATTTTATTGGCCGATGCCCTATGAATGAATACCCAAACCTTTGGATACCATTCCCCAGATAAACCTTCTTTGATTGGTGCTCTGATTAATTTCAACTAAGAAACATTGCTTTTCCTAACTGGGAAATAAATATGCTGCGTCCAGATAGCCATGATGAAGTGAATGGTGTACAGCAATAAAGCTTGTGTTGGTTGACTAGAAACTAAATATTCGAAGCAATTGATGAAAAGAAGAGCATATTACTACATGAACATGTTAGTGTCTGATTGAGCTATTTGTAATCCCACATTTTGAATGGTTACTTAAAAAAGAAAATGGAAAGTGTTAGGCAACCAGATAGAGTTATGCGTGTACGATCCCCTCCCAGTAATTTAAAAATAGATGCAATAGAAAGTATTTGGAGAAAAGGAAAAAATAGGAAATGGAGAATGGTGTAAATATTAGGAAGGAAGAAGGGAAAGAATTGAAAACAAGTGAGCAGTTTTAAAAAAACCAAGAATAAATAGTATTTTGAGATTAATAAGTCTAAGAGTCATTGTTGGAAAATGGCCCTCTTTGAATTCCTTCTCTTTTTCTGACCTTGTATGACATATTTGATTTACTGGTGCGTCTCTTGTATAGTGGTATACCATATACCCAGGGCCGGTAAAATAAATGCTACTAATGAGCCCGCTTGCAAGAAGAACAGTGGTCCTTGACAAGGAAATTGACAACCATAATAATTATAGGCCACAATATGCACTATAATAACCAAAAAAGTCCAGCCGGACTTGCAAATTTATTCAATAGTTAAATAATTTGATTTAGAAGGAACAATGAAACAGTGGGACACAATCCTGCATCCACAATGCTATACGTACTTTAAGACAATACAAACATATAAGGTATTTCAGGCATGTAAGGAAAAAACGGAGCAAAAAGGGCAGTATTTACAATGTATTTGCTTCACATATGTGGGGAACAGAACAGAACATTTTATGCTCCTGTTCTTACGATACGCGAAAAGGGGACGGGGAAATGGACAGTTCAGGTTTTCTAGTAAGTGCCAATTTTTTAACACAGTTTGTCTAAATTTGTTTGTGTCAGGCCCAAATGTGGTGACACAGACCATCCGGTCTAGTTCAGCCTTTGATTTTGTTTGTAGCAAACATTTGCGTGGTGTAAATCGTGCCCGCTTGAATGAATAAAGCTGGTAGGGACTTGATGTGGCTTGCACTAGCTTCTAAATAAAGCTCAATTACTTCCAATGCCTCTCCCTGGGGTATTTGAGTATAAAGGGACGTGACGTCCATTGTCACAAGCAATTGTGATGCAGGAGAGACACAATGGATTTCCTCGTCAAAGTAGAAGGGACTGATTTTAATCCTGCATCACAATTGCTTGTGACAATGGACGTCACGTCCCTTTATACTCAAATACCCCAGGGAGAGGCATTGGAAGTAATTGAGCTTTATTTAGAAGCTCGTGCAAGCCACATCAAGTTCCTACCAGCTTTATTCTCAAATTGGCAGAAATAGCGTTGCACAAAAATTACTTCCGATTCAATGAGCAGTTCTTTATGCAGACCAAAGGGACTGCTATGGGATGCCCCTATGCTCCTGAGATGGCCATATTGTATATGGCAGAATATAAGAAGAAATTTATTGAAAAGGATAACCCATATTGCAGTCACATTAAGCAATGGCTACGATATATCGACGACATGTGGCTCCTGTGGCAGGGGAGCCACACGGAGTTGATGAAATTTCATGGATGGCTTAATTCCAAACATCCAGACATTACATTTTCTGTAGAGTTCAGTGACACAAGAATGACGTTCCTGGATGTGGAAATCACATGTTCAAACGGGAAGTTGGTCTCCTCTTTGTACAAGAAGCAGACTGATAAAAACACAATACTGCACCACCAAAGTGACCACCCCAGGAACTTGAAGGCTAATTTGCCCTATGGCCAACTGCTCCGTATCAGGAGAAACTGCACGGAGTTGTCAGAGTATGAAAGACACGCTGACACATTCTGTCACGAAATGTAAAGCCGTGGTTATCCCAAAAAACTGTTAAAAAACTCATTCAAGCGGGCACGATGTACACCACGCGAATGTTTGCTACAAACAAAATCAAAGGCTGAACTCGACCGGATGGTCTGTGTCACCACATTTGGGCCTGACACAAACAAATTTAGACAAACTGTGTTAAAAAATTGGCACTTACTAGAAAACCTGGACTGTCCATTTCCCCGTCCCCTTTTCGCGTATCGTAAGAACAGGAGCATCGGACAACATCTTGTCCGAGCTGAGATAGCATTACCCAAATCTAAGAGTGACCTATTGTCTCAATGGGGAATGAAACCCATTGAGGGACATCATAAATGTGGGACATGCTTGGCCTGTGGGACTACTGTGGAAGGGAAGGAATTCCAACATGGGAATATTAAGTGGAAACACTTAAGTTTCTCAAATTGTAAAACACGAAATGTTGTGTATGTAGTCATCTGCCCATGCAATAAGATTTACATAGGCAAGACAACACAACAAGTGAATATGCGCATAACGCAACATAAATCTAGAATCAAGAATAAAGTGCTTACAGCACCCATGGTGGAGCATTTCATTGAAAATAAACACACTGAGAATGACTTGAAGTGGTCAATTCTATATGTTCTGCAACAGTCTAGATCCATTGACCATGATAAACTTCTACTAAAAAAAGAGGCCTACCTTATACTTAAGTTTAATAGCGCACTCAGCGGGCTCAACTCGCTATCTGAAATATCTAGAGTGTGAGCTATATCTAGTACAGTGCCTCCAAAAGAAAGGGTCGATGGTAATTGCGCATATGTTTCCATATGTGATTTAAATTCACCTTTTTTCACATCTAAATGATAGCCTTCTCTAACGACCCCACTCTAAGATGGCCGCCAAGCAAGTAGCTTTAAGTAGGTCCAAAACCATGTTACAACATGGCTGCCAAACTAGTGACCCCACTCTAAGATGGCCGCCAAGCAAGTAGCTTTAAGTAGGTCCAAAACCATGTTACAACATGACTGCCAAACTAAGTGAATGAGAGCTAGATGCCGAGTCACAGCTTGTTCAAGTAAGTCTAGAGCTAACATGGGTTTGATTTGCTACCAATAATGCAGTAGCCCCAGAAACCTAATAAAACGCTGGTATTTCCTCTAGGGAAAGCAAGCGCGAGTAAAAAGGACTGAGAAAAGCGGTGCCTGCATGGTTAGAAAGCGTTTACCGCTGCAACCGATTAGAACACGAACAGCCCAAGCGAGGAATCCCTCAGAGCAGGTATGCTGAGTAGAGCAACGAGTGCCATACTCTCTCCGTCTGTGCATAAAAAGCGCGTAAAACGTTATTCTCATTATTTTCAGGCTGTAATACAAGACTGAAAATTAATTCCCATTTGGTGGAAACGTAAGATCACGAGAATGATCCAGTAAGGTATGTTGATAACACATGTGCCCCATTCTGTTCTTAGAAAGTGAGCAAGAACAGGCCATGATACCTGTATTTGTTTTTAGATCCCGAAAAGAAAAGAAACTCAGTCAGAACTAATACTCTGCCCTTGACCGGCGGCTGCTGATTCAACAGGTAATAAGAGGAATACGAGTTAAATGTAGTTGGAAGCTAAACAAATGTCAGAAATGTAGCTAAAACAAGTTTTATTTTATACACTTGCAGATATCCCGTATTAAGACAGAGCCCTGATGAGAATCCGTAGAGTTGACATACCGGATTCGAAACGCGTTGGCGTAAAAAGATTAGCCATTTATTGGTTGAATGGACTGAATGAATTAATTTGAAGTCTATTTTTCCCTTTTTTGAACTGCCTACATTTAACTGTAGTTCATTGATTTATGATTGTCATCAAGTTTATACTTTTGACTCTGGTCTTTATGGAATTACGGATGATTTTTTCTTCGTAGTATGAATATTTGAGTGTATATATATCAGAGCAATTCACTTTGTATAATACAACTAGTTATGTGTATGTGTTTGTGTTGTAAATAATCGCGAATTGTAAATAATTGTATATAAGGTGTATAAAACGATAAGGTGTCCCTTTCATACATCGATACTAAAAAAGACAAAAAATAAATAATTAATAAAAGGGTTAGAGTGATATACCCGTACGAACCAGGAAGTCTCTTATGGTTTGTTCCCTCAAAAACATAAAAACATTGGTAAAAGGGCACAATGTAAATTCATTATACATTGGAACATACCATCTCATTAAACATGCCCTTCTCTAATGTGCTTATTAAAGGCAAGTTGTGATGCCTCTAGCCAACATTGTAAATAAACGATGTAGCAGTCCTACTGCAATATAATTATTATTAAGGTTGATTTCTGACTTCACAGTGCCTACTGCCAGAGTCAGCAGTCAGACTGAAAGGTGGATCAAGGAACATAATTACAGTCACAGTTTAAATTTGGAAAAAGGGAACTGTCTCTTCCTTCTTTTGATATCTTTTCTAGTGATAAGCAGAAAGTGTTTTTTTATGGCAACATGTTTACTCATTGCCATGCTTCTGTTTTTAGTCTTCTTCTTTGTAATGAACTTGAAAGATACCGAGGATTTAAGTGGTATGTGTGACAAGTGAACGAAAGACCATGTACTATAAGGAATGAACTCCATGACCTTATAAAGAGACTTGGTCTACTACTTAGTCACAGAACTCCTCGGTGACTTGCAATTTCCTTATAATGTACAGTAGTGGGTGCATCAATTCATGTATATATTTACTGTGCAGTTCAGTTCATCAAACTTTATTTGGATAGACATTATATCCATAAAAGAACATAATAAAAATTACAAATTAAAAATTACAAGGGTAGCAATAAAAAGCAAGTTAAGGTTGATGATTTGTAAGACACAATATTACGCACTAAGATAAAAATGGTAAATTCATTAACAACAATTATAAATTGATCCATTCATACTTTA
This sequence comes from Lissotriton vulgaris, assembly GCF_964263255.1. Lineage (NCBI taxonomy): Eukaryota > Metazoa > Chordata > Amphibia > Caudata > Salamandridae > Lissotriton > Lissotriton vulgaris. The sequence goes on along the minus strand of NC_141695.1, from coordinate 185,258,398 downwards.
AAAGTTCAGGGATTAAGCATTGACTTGCGTGCCCGAGAAATGTACTAATGAGGAAAACAAGCTCTTCATCATTCAAGGTAAGCACACTCGAGAAGGCTGAATCCATACTAATGGGCCTGCTCCTGTTGAAAAACGAGTAAAGAAGCCCCTTACTATACTTTATGTAATATTTGCAGAAAAACAAAAAATGGAGGATGGATTGGCACTCACCCCGTCACACGGGCAGGGTATTGAATCAAGTTTCGAGTGAAAACCAAGGAAGACACACAATGCAAATTTTACAGTCCCTGATCTATGGCGTAATAAAAGGCTTCTTACCCAATGACTCATAGGTAACATAAGGTTGTTTGGTAAGGGGAGACAAGGCTGCTCACGAACATAAACCTGGAGACAAATGCTTTCTTCGCTTCCCGCACCAGTCTTTCTTCATTAAATGACAAATAATGAAGGCTTCTAAGTTCTTTTTCATGCAAAGTAGCAGTTTCACTGGGGTTTGAGAAGATACAGCCTTCATGGTAGTCGTAGTATGACCTTTATTCGATAAAATGTATCATAAAAGCATATACATCCAAAATTCATATATTTTAAAAAGCATGTAATACAATGTAATAAATAAGACCAATTAAACATCATACATCTACAATTAAAACTAAGTTAAAAAATCCCATTAAAAAAATGAAAAATCAATAATCAAGACAGGTACATCAAGTGACATGTGTGGGGGCTGCCAGGCTACTGTTTCTCGCTAAAAGCTTTGATCTTGTTAGCCATGCGCAGCCCAAATATTTTGCCACACCACAAAACAAGGTAAGGGAGGAGGTGTCAGTTTTTAAGATGCGTAATGCCACCCGATAGTTCTTGGAGCCAAGATTTTTACAAACAGGTTTGAGCCATTTGGCTCTAGCCATGCTGTACGCAGGACACGCGAAGAGGAAATGGGCGATAGACTCATTTGGAGTTGCGCATCCTGGACAAAGGGCAGATGGTGAATTGCACCGATTCCAGGCTGCTGCCACCTCATTTAGCGGGAGAGTCCCTTCCCTCATCTTCAGATAGAGTACCCTATCCCTAGGTATTTGGATAAAATCAAGAAAGGGTTTTAATTTGCCAATGGGTTTATGCTCAAGGAACATCTCAGTGAGTTTCCCCATTTTAGGATTGCGCATCTCTTCTGCCTGTACCCATTGCCAATAGGCGCTTTTCAAGTCCTGCTTGGATGGCGGAGTCTGACTGGCCCAAGCCTCCCCGAACCCAGTATCAGTTAAAAGCTGTCTGACATTGTTGATCCATTTGATCCTGTTTCCTTTGTCAGCTGTCATTAGTTCACTAAGGGCGACAGCATAGTTGGACAACTCCGTGGTCCTTCTTACGCGTTCCCAAAAGAGTAGGGGGTGCAGGCGTGCAATGTCCTTGATAGGAAATCTTCCCATGTCCAGGTATAGGGGCTTCAATGAAGTGGAAGTTGGAAGATAGACAAGATCTCTAAAGAACTTGTTTTCGGATCTTACAAGTTTGATGGTATTCTCAAAGCTCCATTACTCGGCCCCTTATAGGGCGGAGGGTAGCGCTTTGCCATCATAGACCACGAGGGCCGGGGCGAATGGCCTATTTGCAGAAAGATGTTGTTCTCTTATGATAGCCCCAGACACCTGTTTGTGGCTAAGGAGCATCTTGGCTATATGGGAGCTCCATTTCATACCTTTGGAGACCCGGATTCCCAGATAGTCAAAAGACTCCACGGTATCAAGCGCAATATCATTAAGGGTTATTTCATTTCTGAAACCCTTTGATGGGTTGATTGTCATTAACTTTGTTTTTCTTGTGTTTATTATCAGCCCCAGCGAGTCACAAAAAAGATTAAACCTATTTAAAAGTTTCTGAAGACCTCCCGGTGTTTTAGAGATCAGGAGGGTGTCGTCGGCAAATAAAAGGGTTAGGGTTTTCTCCCCGGTCAGGATTGGAGCGTCAGCTGGTTCCTCTCTCAGATGATCAACCACCCCGTTCATAAATAAAGAGAACAGGGTCGGGACCAGGACGCAACCCTGGTGCACCCCCCTATTCACCACGACCCTCTCCGTCAGCTGCCCCTGTGAGCCCCACCTAATTCTGGTATAGTTGTCCTCATGAAGACGTTTTATAAACTTGAAAATCTGGGGAGAGATGCCCAATTCGTATACGACCTGCCAGAGCTTGACGCGTGGAATGAGGTCAAATGCGATCTTCAGATCTATGAAGGCCAGATACAAGCTGCCTTTTCCAATTACCACTGGTTTCCAGTGGACCATGAAAAATCTGAAAATCTAGTCTATCGTGGCCACCTTCTGTGTAAAACCAGCTTGATAGTGGGATAGGATGTTCCCATCCTTCATCCAGATCCTTAACCTCATAAGGAGCACCCTGCCAACAACTTTCTGGATCACATCGATTAAACTAATCGGCCTGTAGTTGGCAGGGTCCTCCCTATTTCCCTTTTTGTAAATTGGAACGACCTCTGCGCCTTTCCATGACTCAGGGATGTCGGACCCGCTAGCTATCAAGTTCATTAACAGTAGAATAAAATGGACCCAAGGCTTCAGATCATGAAGGAGCAGATCTCCTGGAAGGCCGTCAGGTCCAGCAGCCTTACCAGGAGCAATACTGCTTATGGCTAGGTCCACCTCGTGTAGGTCAAAACAGTCAGGTGGCGGGGGAACCCCAGGAATAGCCATGTGGATCTCAGTTTGGGACTACGGGGGCCTTAATCTCCCGAATAAAGGTTCGAGAAGTGATCATACCATTGTTGCCCTGTAATGTGATTTGGGATTGGGTCAGATCCCTTTCTAATCCCACTATTGATTATCTCTCAGAATAAGGTAGAGTTCTTTTGTTTAGCAGCATGTTTGAGCTCCTTTTATTTATTTATTTATTTATTTTTGTGATTTGTTGAGCGCGGCGAATACCCGTGGGCGTCTCGGCGCTAATTGATTCCGTTAAATTCCCTGATCGCTCTTGACAGGCTGTATTGGACTACTGATCGAAAAGCCAGGTTTTCAATAACTTTCGAAATTGCATAAGTGAAGGGGAGGACTTGATGCAGATCGGCAGGGAATTCCAGAGCTTTGAGGCCGCAACTAGAAAGCGACGGTCTCCCCAAGTTACTGTCTTGGATCGAGGTACCACTAGATGATTCAAAGTGGTAGATCGAAGCATTCTGGTTGGTTTGTAGGGAATCAGATTTGCCTTAAAGAATTGGGGAGCTTGGTCATGTAATGCTTTATACACTATGCATAGTGATTTAAATTTTATGCGGTTGCGGATTGTTAGCCAGTGATAGTTTTTAAGGGTGTCTGATACTGCCAGTGTGCCTCGTCCCAATTATGTTTTGCTTCCACTAATGCCCTCAAGTACGCCTTTCTTGCTAGTCTAAGTGCCAGGGAGTCTTTCTTTCTGACAGCTAGTGCTAAGGCCTGCCTCTTCTCCCTACATGCTGGCGGGTACCATGGGTTTGTGGGCATTGCTAAGCGTCTCTTTGGTGCCCTGTTCCCTTCTACGATGAAAAACGTACCTAGCTTATCTAATGTTTCTCTGTAAAACAAAAAGGAAAGTGAGTAGGTTCTCAGCTTCACCAAGCATCGTTTCAAGCTCCTTAATCTTTTGGTCCAGAAGTTCCCTAATGCTTTGCAGTTTACATTCTTGCTGAAGAAGTTTGTGCCATTTAAGGCGTCTATTACAGTTTGAGGGGGTCACCTCTCTTGTCGACATCGGAGGTGGGGGTGGTGTTTTTGGCATACAGGGCGACCAGCCATTATGGATTGGCATGCTTTGGGGATTGTGATCACTATCCATTAAATGCTTGACAACCATGTCTAGGAGGTCCCCTCATAATCTCATGTCTACAAGGATGTAAACGCGGAGCTAATCCTATTAAAAGTATTTGCCCCGTTCGAATCCGACCGTGTCCTTCCGTTTACAGCTCTTAGATTATATTCCAGTGTCAGGTCATTAATTTGGATGGCCCTCTGTAACCACTTCTTAATAGGAGCTATAATAAGGGTCGGAATAGCTATGATGTTAGAAAGAGGTGGAGTACGGGATAAGTCGGCCTCCAATGCTGCTATAGTTGCTGATGCTTGAGCGCCGGGAAAGCCTCTAGCATACATATTAAATAGCTCAACAGGTGTGCCGTTGGCTGTCTCTCTGTTGGTCAGATGGAGAATGTCTTGTGACAAGGAAGTATGTGTGACAATCGACCAATTTAATAAGAAATGAGCAATCCTCCTGAAGGACGACCCTTGCCTGAACTTATTGCTGGAGTAAAGGACGTGGTGAAGCCAGATTTATATAAAGGCGTTAGGCTCCAAGTTTCCTAGAATATGAACACATCGAACTTTCCGATGAACTCATTCCACTCGGGAAGGAGTAGTTTTTTCTGAAGCCCTGCTATATTCCAGGAAAGGAAATAAAGCACTTTCAAATTGGACCTATCCACAAAAGCTCTGCTCTCTAAAGTACAGGCCGGGGCCCATGCCTGGTCATCGGTAGGTCTCTCACTCTTTAATCCTATTACACAAGGGGGACTTGAGTTAGAATTGAGCTCTCTACGTCTGTCTCCTGCTTGGGTGATACAGGTATTCTGAATTGAACCCCCATTTAGTAAGTCAACTGCGTTTAGGCCACACCCTCCTCCCAACCCCCCTGGCCCTTGGTATTGTGGCTGTCTAGATAGTGACCAAAGTGGAGAGCATCTAATCTGGATGGCTGAGTGCTCTGGAGAAGAAGTACAAAACTCCAGAGCGAGTAAATTATCTGCAAGTACAGCATTGGTTAGCAACAGCTCGATGCAGTCTGTCTGAGAAGTACTCGATGAAATCCTCCTTACTCTAACCATATCTTCACGTGTTATAGACCCGCATCTCCTCACATGACACAACCAATGTATTGCTTTATTACGCAGAGATTCGCTGCTTTCGAAACCTTACCTGGGAGAGCATTTGGGGACTTTGACCACATAGACTGTTGTCGAGATGCCCGCTGGGGGAGTGCAGTTCCCATGGTGGGCGGTTCTCGCCTGAACAACTGTATTAGAAAAGGTGCGTGGAACCCCTGGAACTTTAATGGAATCGGCATAAGATCTTATGGTACTAGGAGAGGGAACCATGGAAGTGGGGCCATTAGCTTGATTGCGCAGCACAGTATGAATCCTATCACCCACCCCAGAGGGAACGCTAGACAATTTATTTATTTATTTATTTATTTAAAAGGTTTTATATAGCGCTAGTGGACCCGAGAGTATCAGAGCACTTTACAGATAAGTAAACACATCGAGACACAATTACATTGCGAATTAAACTAATATAGGATAAGGCAAATCAGTTGGACGAGAGAAAGGAGGAAAGAAAGAAACTAAGAGATAGATAAGGGAGACGAGGAAGGTGGAAGAATAGGAGAGAGATGGAAGAAGGAGAGGGGGAGCAAAAATAGGAAGAGGAAGAAAGAGGGGGTATAAGGACAGAGTCATTACAGCGACATTAGGTACCCCAATATTAGTTGAGAAGAAGTATCATGAGTCTTTTTTTGAAGAGAGGGTAAGAGGGGTTGCAGCGAAGATCTTTGGGGAGAGAGTTCCAAATCGTAGGGGCATTACCAGAGAATGCATGTGATTGGGTATTTTTACATTTGAGTCTGGGGGGATGAGGACAAGGGCGTTAGTGCTTCTCAGGGTCCTGGAGCAACAAGCTTTTGGTAGTTTGTCAGAGAGGTAGGAGGGGGTGTTTGGTGAAGGGATTTGAGAGTGATACATGCCATCTTGAAGGTGGATCTACCTTCAATTGGGAGCCAGTTGAGGTTTCTAAGTACAGGAGAGATGTGATCAAATCGCTTACAGTCAGAAATAGGCCTGGCAGCCAGGTTGAGAACAGATTTAATCGGGCCAAGGTGGACTTTAGGGGTGCCTACAAGGGTGGCGTTGCCATAGTCAATTCTGGAAAGTACAAGAGATTGGACAACGATTTTGAAGTCATCAGCTGGAATAGAAGTTTTGATTTTTTAAAGGTGGAGAAGGGTGAAGAGAGCACCTTTAGCAACACTTTTAATGTGGGGGATGAGAGTAAGATTCTCATCAATGCTGATGCCCAGGGATTTGACAGAGTTAGAGGTAGAGAGGGAGCAATTGAGTGATTTGATACCATTGATCCAGAGTTGGATAGGAAAAGAACTGTTTTTGGGAGTGAAAAGGATGATTTCTTCTTCTTCAAATCTTTATTTCGATCATATGATCATAAAAGATGTACAAAATTATCACATCAGTTAAAAATCCGAAATGTCATTGTATCATTAATATAAAATACATTTGAAGATTAAAAAAAGAATAATAATCACAAATGAGTGCCAATGCATCAAGGGGTGAAAGTCTGTCAAGAGTCTCCAGTCCTCTTTATCAATCGGGTTCGGGCAGACCACATTTCAGTTAGAAATTTTGCCAAAGCAAATTCAATTGGCGGGGATAAATCAGTCTTTAAAACTCTGTATGCGGGTAAGAATGTTCTGAATCCCATGTTTTTAAGGAGGGGGACTAGCCAGTATTTCCTGCTTTTCTGATAGGCTCGACAGAAGAAAACCTCGTGCACATTGTTCTCCTTTGTGTGGGCACATGCAGGGCACATCTCTGTAGGAGACCAACTGGACCATGCTGTGGTAAAAGACCCCAAGGGAAGGGTCCCATACCTCCATTCCAGGAATAGTTTGCTAGTTAACGCGGGAGTCATGCCATCTAAGGCACTTTCAAGATTATACGAATCTTTGGTTTTTATAAAGTGATGAGTCAGAGATCCTTCACGAGTGCTATCCAGGGCTCGGAGGAGCGTTTTATCATAGTACGCTCTGGACAGCGCTTTCCTCTGTATCCTAATGCTTGTACTTTCCGGATCTGACCATAGTTCTGGTAATCCAAGAATCTCGCAGGTTCTCTTGATATAATTTAACCAGGGCGTCTTTGTGGCGTTGGGCAGAGATAAAAATTCCTGTAACTCCGTTCTGTAGGTTACGAGGTCCTGACTGCTCCAGAGGCGACGCCAAAAGGTTAGTGGTTTAAGCCCCAATTCCTCCGTGATGGGCCTCAAACCCAGGTCCAGTCTTAAGGGCAGGAGTGGAGTACTTGAGGGAAGAGCTGCCAGCTGCCTGAGGAATTTATTTTCTGCGGTCAGCAATTTAGGCGATGGAATATGGCCCCACAATTCTCCCCCATAAGTGACTCCTCCCCGCGCCTGGGCTTTGTAAATTTGGATTGCAGGGCTGAGTGGGCGATATGGTGACTTACTCGCAATTCTCATAATACCACCCGCCATCTGTGCCAGTTTCATGTTTGCTTTTGTCTGATGTGCCGACCACGTTAGATTTTGATTAAGGGTTATCCCCAAGTACTCTATTGTGTGAACCCTTTCCAAACGCACTGTACCAAGCAGGGGTTTGGGGCAGTTGAAGGGCATGGGGTTCAGAGGAAGGGTTGGATGGTGGACAGTATCAAAGGCAGCAGAGAGGTCAATGAGGATAAGGAGGGAGGATTCGCATTTGTCAAGAGAGCGATGAATATCATCAGTAATACTGAGCATAGCAGTTTTAGTGCTGTATCCTTTTCTAAAACCAGATTGGAAAACGTCATGGAGATTGAAGGAGATGATATGGTTGTCTAATTGGAACAGGACACATTTTTCAAGGGCTGTGGAGAGGAAGTGAAGGTCAGAGATAGGGCGTAGATTGTTAAAGTCGTAAGGGTAAGCGGTGGAGTTTTTGAGGATGGGGGAGATTTGACCTAGTTGAAGGGATGCTGGGACAGTGGAGAAGTGTGGCTCAATGATTAGAGCGGCAGACCCTGAGGCAGAGGTCTGGCCTGGGACCAGGGTTCAATTCCCGACGTGGCAGGGTCTTGGGCTCAATGTCCAGGGACTCGATAATCCTCGCCTAGGTGCCTACTCTAATCATGGGTCCCACTCTGCAACTCTGGGCAATAGCTTGCTTAATCTCCACAACGGCCCGAAAGCGCTAGGATGCCTGGCCTCACCTTGGAGGTGCCCAGTACATTTACATTTACACAACCAGTGACCAAGGAGGAATTGATGATATTGGTCCAAATGGGGGCAATGATGTGTTTGAGTTCCTGAACCAACTGGACGGGAAGAGGATCTTTGGTGTGTGAGGATGGTTTGAGTTTAGAGATGATGTTGAGGACAGCAGATTCAGATACTGGTGCAGGGGGGAGGCTGAGATGGTGGCCTGGTGACTAAAGGGGGAGCTCGGCCCTACGATTTAAATCCTCCACCATTTTCTTTAAAGATGCCACCTCCAGTTCAAGTGATTCAACTTTCTGTGCCAAGCCCTCATTTAAGGCTCCGCAGTTACATCTAGATTCTGAGTCACTAGTGCCAATGGCAGTGTGTTTGCTAGCTGGAAGAGATGGAATTCTCTCAGCTATATGCTCCAGTATTGCAAACCTGTTTGAACAGGGAAACTGCTCATCAACTGCGCTATCACAGGGATTCCCTGAATTGCTTAAGATTACAGGTGGTAAGGGAGGTGCGTCTAAAGGAGAATCCTTCGGGTCGTCAGCCAATGGACTGTGTACGGTAAGAATGGAGGATTTGTGGGATGGTTTCTTAAAAATCAATGAAATTACACATGTAGATGTTAGCTGGTGCCTCCTCCAGAGAATTAATGGCGGGATCCAGTACTGTACAATTGTTACCTCCGAGGATTTCCTCACATTCACTGACAATCAACTCAATTCTATCAAGAACACAGTTGCTAGCTGCATTTGTCACTTTCTTTGCCTTTTTCCCTTTCTTACACCCAGTTGCCCCCCACCCTCCATTGCCGACCTTTTGCCCATGGGGTGGATGATGTTGACCAGGGGGAAATTTGGCAGGTTGTGGCCGTAAAGATAGGGTTTTCACTACAGTGAAAAATACTCTTAGATTAAACGCCCTTGACCATAAACCACAAGGGCCCAACAAAATCGATGGAAAAGAGTACCTTAAGGCCTGTAACAAAGATGAAAGGGGGAGGGCCATGCCCTGCCTCTTCCTGGCGATGATGAGCAAGGACGGGCCCGCCCTTGGCCCGGGCTTTGCCCGGCGCGCGTCAGTGCACATTCCACGTAGCGGATGGAGTGGTCAAATATATTGCGGCTGCAGATGGGCGGGGCAGGAGCGGGACAGCTGCTGTGGGCCCGTGTGTTCCTGGGACCTGGAGTCCTTCACGTTGCTGGTAAGCCTCCACAGAAGTCTTCACCAGCGTAGCATCTCCCGAGAAGCGGGAGGCTCGAGACGTTGTTATGCGGCTGCAGGTGGGCTGGGCAGGAGCGGGACAGCTGATGTGGGCCCCGTGTGTTCCTGGGACCTGGAGTCCTTCAAGGTGCTGGTAAGCCCCCACAGAAGTCTTCACTTGCGAAGCATCTCCCGAGAAGCGGGAGGCGTGAGACGTTGTTATGTGGCTGCAGGTGGGCGGGCAGGAGTGGGACAGCTGCTCTGGGCCCCTTGTGTTCCTGGGACTTGGAGTCCTTCACGTTGCCGGTAAGCCCCTACCGAAGTCTTCACCCGCGAAGCGTCTCCCCTTTATTGATACTACATAAACTCTGGTAAACTCCAGAGAGCCAGGGGATTTCCATCCCCTTCTCACACTTCATGCATTCGTTAATAATATCTCTGGTTAGGGTCGCTGCCTCATTCTTCCAAACAGATAGCCAGAAGAGGGCTGCGCAAGCACGTATGAAGTCCCTTATGTAGTTTAAATTCAATGCTTTATGGGAGATATATTGCGGTGTAGAGATTGAGATACCCAGCAGTTTCCTGCAGAATCTATTTTCTTCCTGCTGGATGCAGGAACTATCTGCAGTACCCCAAATCTCAGTTCCATAGGTGGCCACTGGGACACATTGTTATTTAAAACATTTTAGGATAGCTAAAATACCACCTGTATTCTTTGGACGGGGGAGGCTAAAAATTGAGTTGATGGTCTTTGAGTACTTGCTCCTGGAATGGGTAAGATGCTCAGTCCAGGAGCCATTTGCAACAAAGACCACCCCAAGATAGGGAAATTTACAAGTGCTCATCAGTTTTTGATTGCCAACATTGACGGAACTAAGCTGGCGTTTCCGAGGGCCACAAGACATTAAAAATGATTTGTTAAAATTAACTCTTAGGTCCAGGCTATCCATATATTCAACAAAAGACTGTACCAAGATACGCAGAGAATTTGTGGTGCGGCATATAAGTACCACATCGTCAGCATATATTAGCACTGGGAGAGGTTTCCTGTTAATCATACAACATCTTGAGACCTGGAAATTAATGCTTTCTTCAGTCCATTAATATACATATTAAACAGAAGGGGGCCAAGGCACAACCCTGCCTGACCCCCCTTCCGACCTTAATGTGTCCTGAAACCTCGCCACCTCTGCCTAACCTCACTTGTGCCTGAAGATCCTTGTGGAAATGTGCCAGGAAATGGACCAGAGGCTCATCCAGGCCATAGGCCAACAGGATAGCCCACAGCTTTGACCTATTAACAAGGTCGAAGGCTGAGGACACGTCCATGAATGCCAGATAGACTGGAGGCTTCCGGGCGATGGTATATTTCCCAATCACGAGATTGAGGTTAAGGCATTGCTCGTTTGTGCCAACCTTGGTGCTGAAGCCTAGCTGGCAGGGCTCTAAAATGCTGCATTCCTCCGTCCATTCCAATATCTTATTATATAACACTCTACCCAGTATTTTCAGGGTGTTGTAAATCAATGATATCGACCTATAGTTGTTGGGCTGCAAACAGTCCCCTTTTTTAAATATTGGGACAATAGTACTTTTTGCCCAAGTGTCAGGTAAAGGGGCATACATTAAGTTGTTGAAGACATTCAGAAGGAGTGGTGCCCAAAAAGTCCGGCTTCCATTTGATATAATCTATGGGTAACCCATCCGGGCCGGGGGCCTTGTTCTCAATGCTCTGGTGAATGGCTTCTTCAACTTCAGGGAGTGTTATCTATATGCTAACAAGTGGGCCATATTCGTACTGCTCGATGTCCCTAAGGGGGAGGCATAGATGTTAGAGTAGTAGGTTTCACAGTATAGGCTTGATATAGTGCAGCTGATGGGGGTTAATAGCTGGCACATGGATCAAAAGTTCCTTACAGCGGACCAAATGATTTGCCATTTTTGTTGGTTGCTGCTAACAATAGAGTTTCCCAGCGGTCCCTAAGGAGTACTCCCTTCCGCTCATTAACTGACCTATTATACTTCTGCCTGGCCAATTTCACATCTGATGTGAACCTTGGTTCAACTAACAATGCCCTGCGCAAATTCCTGTTAGCCAATTAGCATTCGTTGTCGAACCATCTAGGGCCCTGCCTTCTAAAAGGTACTGGCTTCGACAAATACGTTTTGATAGCCGAGCAAAGTTTGGAGAAGTTCTGGACCACCTCTGGGTGCGGGGTCTGAAATATCAGACAGGAGTTAATGAGAGGCAGGTTGTACCTGGCTAACAATCAAAATAGATCCCCGTTATCAACTTCCCTCCATATTAATCTTAAATTGTCTATTGATAATTACAATGCATGTTGAGGAACACCAATATAATTTTTAAAAGCTACTTCAAGCTGCAACACTTTCATGCGTGTATATTATTTTTAAACAAATGGTAGAGTTTTTGACTTCACAATGGGAACCTTATCCTCCTCTTAGGAGCCCTAAAGATTACTAGTCCTTCTCAAAGCAGCACTTCATACTTCAGCAAGACTTGTTACAGGCATGAGAAAATCTGATAATTTCTCACCAATTCTAACAACACTACTATAGCTCCAGATTAAAGCAGGAATCACCTACAAACTGACCTGAATAACCTGAAACGTACTTCATGCTGTAGCACCACTGTTTGAATGAGAGTGGGCACTTTAATGGGTGTAATGCAGTCTGCTTCCTGTGTTTGTGTAGTGCAAGCTATAGAAAACTGCTTAAAACGAACATTTTGCTTACTCTGCGCTTACAGATGGCAGCTACTGTCAATGCATACACTGTGCACCAGAAATGTATGTGCTCATGTGTACATATTCAAATAAGGTTAACTTGACACATGCAAACCTTATCACTGCCGAACAGGCTGATCAAAAGAACAGCTACACTTCCGGAAAGGGGAGTTCACTAGTCTTCTGAGTAAATGCCTTCCACACTCAATTCCAACATTCTCAAACCACAACATGCAAAGGGAATTATTTAAAAGGTTAAATTACGAACGACAATAAATACAACTATAAAACATGTACTGCAACACTAAAACTACTAATTACTAAACATGGGCAGTGAACTGTGCCCCGCTTGACAAGTTTGAAGAGTTTCCTGCACTCTGCGTTATGCAGAGATCAGATAGTTCCGAAAAACTCTGCTTCGCGTTGTGGAGTTTTTTTCCTAGCTCACGTTTGTCAACGTCAAGTTGGAGACCGAGAGCGAGAAAAACCAACCTCTCTGCGACATTTTTCCTCGTTCACAATCATCAACATCAAGTTGGTGAGTATAGAAAATTAACATCCCGGTGAGATTTCTCAACACGGGGGTGGGTCAAGTTTCTCATTGCAAGTAGTCGCGTATGCACGTGACAGCTCGCGTTGAGAAACTGCCGGTTCGGGTTGAGAAAGCTGCTGCTCAAGTAAAAATCACTCGAGCGGCAGGAAAGGAAAGCAGGGACCGTTTGCTCTTTGCATGGTACTGTTTGAAATGATTGCATAGTGCGGACAATCATCCGGCACTGTACAATCACCATTATCGTACTCCGTCGCTCGCGTAGCTCTGCGTAGTGAGGCAGAATTTTTTTTGCACTTCGCGTAGTGCCCCATAGTTTTACTCCGTGAACTCCACCCTGAGTTACTAATTGGACGCATAGACATTTATCAACTGACTTGCTTTTTGTCATATTTTTTTGAAGTTCAATGAAAAATACAGCACAATATCATAGCATTATTCCTTGGATAAAACAGGAGCATACCGGCTAAAATATCTATTGTGATTTCTTTACTTGCCATAAACCTGTACCACTGTTCTTCAATTTAGAATGTGGCAGAATATAATAAGAAATGTATTCCTTTATTACAATCTATCATCTTTCCAAGAGCGCATGCCCAGCCATAAGTGATAATCAACTCTGTTGACCGAGTTGACCGAGTTTGTCTGAATATTACCAATAATGCCTAAGCTTCTATTCGTGTCATATATTGGTGGCTTGGAAGCTGTGTGTCTTTTCAAAGTTAAGTAATATTTCTAATAGTACATTAGGAATTGTTGAAGAAACGATCAATAATTCTCAGCGTGTGCAGGGAAAAGTTAAAGATAAAAATTGTTTATCATGAAATACTTTCTTAGTCTGAAAATCCTAGAAGGCGATCTTATGAATGGTGATTTACATTTTTGGAAAGAATTGCCCGATCATGTACTTTGAGATGCCACTTTTTATTATTCATTAGTCCTATGCACAATCCAGACTTTGTTTTCATGAACTCTGATTACGGGTTTCATACTCTCCATCATCTCTAACTTTCATAAGATCATCATTACCCTCTTATAAAGTTGTGGTGAGTGCAGTCTCCTCCTTGGCTAATGTTGCAAGGGATGACTTTGTATTATGTCTGGAATGAGGGTTTGTTTATTTTGAACATCTAGGGCAACACCCCCATCCAAACAAATGACCCACACTTGTATATGGGTCCAAGAAAACGAAGAACTTTTTTACTAAGAGCCTAACTCCCATAATGGCATCCTCACACTGAGCACGTTCCAGAACCACAAGCCAAGATAAACGAATAACAGTTCTTTTGAGCCAGTCTTGCATCTCTAACAGTCATTTAATTGGATGAAGTCAGCTTTAGGTTTGAGATGTACTGTGACATCATTCACTGGATTGTCCTTTAAAGTGTGGCTGAGAGAAGGTTATTTCAATGTATTTAGAACTGTATTTGGAGAGCTCCCACAAAGCAATATGATGATTTAAAACTGGATTAGTATTTTCACAGACCTCGGCCATATGGTACAATGCTCTTGAGCTTATATTTGACTTAAGGCCGCATTTCAATATTTGACATGTGACGCGGAAATTTACCTGATGTGGTTATGGTAGAATTATGTTCCAGAAAGAGATCACTGAGTTACTTGTGAATATATAGCCTACTTATTGTATTAGTCTGATGCATATTGTCTTTTACAAAAAATTGTTGATATTGAATTTTTATTGCATTAAGATAAAAAACAGCAATAGTTTTTACATATGCTAATGATATTAAAAAAACATCCATTTACCCCCACCCCCCCTTACCCCCTCTCCAAGGCCCGCACAAATCGGCTTGTACTTCCTCAACCCACACATATATAGCAACTACAGATACAGCAAAAAAAACATCTTAAGGGGGGAATGAAAATCAAGGGTAGCAGCATGCATGGGATCAGCAGACATGATGGCAAGGGGCGAATCACTTCACATATACCTCTAGAAAGTACCATTGTGTGTAGAGTCATTGGAGTTCCCACTCTGAGCAGAAGAAGGCACCTGCGTTTGGGGATAGGTGTGCAGAGGGAGCCATATATCTCTAGGCCGTGAAGTAGGAGGCAAAAGTTGGCGTACAAGGTTTGTTGCTCATTACAGTATATTAGGTCCATCATCCAGTTCCAGTGCAATAGTATTGGGTCCGTGTTACCCTTTGTTATCATGGGGGTCTAGTGGCCCCACAAAACCACAGCGGCAACAAGGGGTCATTCCCCGCATGAGCTGTTATCTTGAGTAAAAAAGTTGCAGCACGCACCACAGTGCTTTGGCATCCTCAAGATCCTCAGGAAATTCCTCCCACTGCTCTTTCTGCAATATCGCAAGACTGTGGTCCAGGCGCTTGTGGGGTCTCGTTTAGCCTACGCAAATGCGCTCTTCGCAGGCCTGCCAAAGTACCTTCTGTCCAGATTGCAAATTGTCCAAAATTCGGCGGCCAGAGCCATATTTGGTCTGCCAAGGAAATCTAGTGCCTCATTGCTGCTAAATAGGTTGCACTGGCTACCTATTTCTAGCAGAATCAGGTTGTGAAGTGTGGAGTGAAGTAGTGTGGCTCACTGGTTAGAGGCGGCAGACCCGAGAGCAGAGGACGGCCCGGGACCAGGGTTCGATTCCCGGCGCGGCAGGTTTCTGGACCAGGGTCAGCGGGCTCGATAATTCTCTCGCCTCGGGGCCCACTCTGATCAGCGATCACACTCAGCAACTCTGGGCATTAGCTTGCCTCATCTTCACTAAAGGCCCCACCAGACCGCCGGGGATGCCTGGTCTCACCCTGGAGATACCCATTAAGGGACCATCTCTCAGGGAAGCCAGGAAGGGTTTTGCAGCGGTCGAAGCGCCTTGGGACCCTACGGGTAAGTAGTGCGCTATATAAATGCCTATACATTTACATTTACATTTACAGTTTAAAATCCTTACGCTGGCTTTCAAAGCCCTCCACTCTGTTGGCCCCAACTACATTAGGAAGCGCACTGCTTTCTATGTTCCGCGGAGGATGTTGCGGTCAGCCGATTTGGCCACAATGGTTGTACCTGCTATTAAACGAGTCCGGATGGGAGGTCGGTCCTTTCAATATGTGGCAGCTCGTTTTTGGAATGAGCTCCCTCTCTCCCTCCGTAAAGCTAATAACCTCCTAGGGCCTTATTTATGAAGGTCTTGCGCCACTTTTGCGTCACTTTTAAAATGGGAAAAAGTGACGCACCGGTGGCGCAAGGCCTTCATAAATGAGGCCCCTAGCTTTTAGGAAGGAGCTGAAGACCGTGCTTTTCTCCTTGTAATCAGTGTGACCGTTGTGTTTCTGCCTTTCTGTTTCTGGGTTTATCAGGCCTCTTTGCTAAAGCTCCGGGACACCCCTTGGGGTAGCCGTGCGCACAAAAAGTACGGCTATAACACAACATAACATAACAAGGAGTCTCGGCGCTGCCAACCCACACTACACACGGCAAAGAATCCTCCGGTAAGTGCCGGAGAGGAACACGACTATGGTGGCTTGGTGAGTGAGTATACGGCCTCCAAGCAACTGTCAAGCAAGACACTTTGTTCACCAGAAAACAGAGCTTGTACCAGCACCAAATGTCCCGGCTGTTACGCCACCGCCCAAGAATAACCCACCGACAGACACACAACTGGGGCACACAAAATTCCCCTTCACCACCCCCCCTCTCTTCCCACCCCCTCACCCCCCACCCTCCCCCCACGCCCCGCCCACCAGCAGAATTTCTTGTCAGCAGCGCTGCCTGCAGCCATCTGTCCTGGAAAACAAGGAACGATACCGTCCGGGAAGCACACGGCGGCAGATCAAGCAAGCAATACACTGCCGATGCCGGCTAAGTTATTCACCAGCAGCCTGCCATCGCGTTACAGCAGAGTAAGGGCTGCGAGCAGAATCACTTACAGCAATGGAAGCCCTTGCACCTAAAGTGACTGCGCCCTTCAGAGCCTTGCCTGAAACATAATATTGTGGCACAGCACAGCTCAGGGGTGGTTTGTTTCGCTGAGTCCAGATCAGCAGCACGTGGTGGCCACGGCTGCAGAATATCATTTATTAATTAATACAAAGCTAGCCTCCACTAGTCTCAGAAATCCGGCAATGCTCCTGTGCCCCTGCCCATAAGCAAGCAGCTCCACCGTGCCAGCATAGCACAGAGCCCCGCACTAGCCCCACCAGAACCCCGAGGCCTGCAGAAAACAGGACGGCTACCCTCAGGGGCACCAAGCAGTGTCACTAAGGTGGCACTGCCACTAGGTGAGACGCGCCCTATTGCATGACTCACCTGTTCTGCAGTGCCACCTAGTGTCCCTTTTGTGGCACCATTCCAGGACAGAAAAGCTGAACAGCAAGTGACGTAAAGGTAATCATTGCCTATTCCCCAGGCGCTGCCAGTCAGCCTGCAGAGGCAGATCTGGTAAATGAGCCCTGAACTTGTGAGATCACCATAAAGGGCAAATCAGGTCCCCATCAAAGCACATAGAAGCGGCCAAAGTGCTTGAAGCAGCACATCACCTATAGCTGGCAAAATATTGCCACTACATACACCACTGCAGGAGCCATGCCACTCATATTACACGAGGAGGGCATGTCCCCACACCCAGAGAACAGACCACTGCGCAGCCCAACTACAAGGAGAAGGGAGAGGGGAAAGAACTGTACACTGATCCAGACATCCGAGCAACAAACTAGCCAAGCGAGCACCACATGCCCCATGTCAGATGCCCACTGCTTATTGCAAGAGAGGGAGAGACCGATAATCCCAGTAAAGAATCCCAAGAAGTGCAAAGATACATCAGCCAAGAGAAGCATCAAGTGGCCAAATAAGGTCCAGCAAAAGTAAGGAGACCAAAGGCAGCCAAGCATGCCCGACAAAAGGCGCAAGGAGAAAGTGGAATGTGAGTGCACCCCAGTGTGGCTGTCAGATGCCAATGCAAGCGAGGAAAACACACTACCACCTTCAGGGCAAACAGACAGCACCTCAAGCTAGAATAAAGAAATTCCGACTGTCAGAAGAGAACTCCCACAAAGAGAAATGAGCACATGAAGCGAGAAGTGCACAGAAAGATGCACCAGCGAACCCAACAGCAAGGGCAGGTGCCCGAGAGATAGAGACATCTCCACAGAGAACAAGCATTTACAATGCAATGGTTTCGCCTTTGTTAAAGTTAGAGCTATTGGCATTGCTCTTGACATTATTTTTATTTATGTATTTTTTAACATAAATAAATGGCATTGTCATTTACAATGCCACTAGCTTTATCTCTCGCAAATGACACACAGAGCCCCCCCCCACACACACAGCCACACAA
Organism: Lissotriton vulgaris; assembly: GCF_964263255.1. Classification (NCBI taxonomy): domain Eukaryota; kingdom Metazoa; phylum Chordata; class Amphibia; order Caudata; family Salamandridae; genus Lissotriton; species Lissotriton vulgaris. Next base: position 185,240,557 of record NC_141695.1, on the reverse strand, counting down.
AGCTCCCCACACACACAGCCGCACAAAGCTCCCCACACACACAGCCGCACAAAGCTCCCCACACACACAGCCACACAAAGCTCCCCACACACACAGCCACACAAAGCTCCCCACACACACAGCCACACAAACCTCCCCACACACACAGCCACACAGAGCCCTCCACACACACCCACATGGCACAAGCAGGCAACAGGGGCACACTGAGGCACAAGCAGGCAACAGGGGCACACGGACGCACAAGCAGGCAACAGGGGCACACTGAGGCACAAGCAGGCAACAGGGGCACACGGAGGCACAAGCAGGCAACAGGGGCACAAGCAGGCAACAGGGGCACAAGCAGGCAACAAGGGCACACGGAGGCACAAGCAGGCAACAGGGGCACACGGAGGCACAAGCAGGCAACAGGGGCGCACAAGCAGGCAACAGGGGCACGAAAACTGAGGCACAAGCAGGCGACAGGGGCACACGGAGGCACAAGCAGGCAACAGGGGCACACGGAGGCACAAGCAGGCAACAGGGGCGCACAAGCAGGCAACAGGGGCACGAAAACTGAGGCACAAACAGGCGACAGGGGCACACGGAGGCACAAGCAGGCAACAGGGGCACACGGAGGCACAAGCAGGCAACAGGGTCAGGAAAACAAGCACAAGCAGGCAAAAGGGTCACAAGCAGGAATTGTAATTTAGACGGGGCTGAAGTGGAGAACGGTCAGTAGGGAAGTAGTGTGGCTGGTGCAGTGGTACCAAGTGGTACCAATTATTCTGCAATTGACACTTGCTTTATTCCCACCTTTCTGTTTACAGACTACACTCCGAGCTACTGTAGTGGCAGTATCCTCTGAGCTCGTGTCGCAGAGCTGCCAGGTGGCGCAATGTATATTCAAGAGCACGTATGGGCCCCTATGTATAATATAGTCTCGGCGTGAAAGCAGCAAAATACAAAAAATATGTATGATTACAGCTTTACAGATGAACAGCAGTAAAGATGCATGATTAGAAATAGTGAGTTTAAACTACTAGTGTGAACTTTTTGGGTGTGTTCCTGCCTAATCAAATATATGAAGAATGCTACCTTTTTTTACTGGATCTGTACTATAAATGTATTAAAATGTGGTTTATTGGAATACAAATAGCTTAATTAAATCCCTCCTTCAGAAACAAAAAGAGTAGCTTTGGGTTCAAAAAGAAGGTTGTGTGCTAAAGGTCACACTGTGTGACAGAGCTTGGGTATAGTAGTCGTTTTACAAAGTGCACTTAAGCCGAAGCTGGTTTAGCATTTACTGTATTTTTGTAGGGACCTTGTATGTAGGAGACCTGTTTGTACCTTAGTAAATATGGGCCAAAGCTTTAACGACTCACTCATCGAAACAGTTTGCTAATCCTGCCACTATTTAATTAAATTCCAGAAAAAATATGTAATGCGTTTTTAAAGACCACTTGCTGATGGCAGCTGCGTCTTTTGCCATGGTGGTCCCCTGTCATGCTCCATAAATGGCACATGCCATCCAGGTTACTTTGGAGGGTGGCACAGGGGCACAGCGTGGCGATCTCTTTCACGCAGAGGGACGGTTTCAAGACCTCAACAAAGAGAGGCATTCGCCCCTCCATGCCCCCTGCCCCCTGCGGGGGGCGTGTCACAACTAGCAGGCCTGGCGTGCACCAAGCACATCTGTCACTTGTGAGGAAATAAATGGCTCTCCGTGTGGCCAATGGGCTGGCAGTGACTCAGGAGGTCAGCCAACCATGGCAGCCCACCAGCACCTGCCGCCATTTACGCGACACCCCGGCCAGCACGCACAAAGCCAGGCCGCACTCTCTGAACCCGGATCACCAAGGGGTGACCTAAGGCACACAAAACATCCCCCCCAAGGAAGGTTGGCATTTGGAACCCTCCACCCAGCCTTTGTTACAGCGTGGCCCTACACCAATGTCTGCCAAAAAACACCTGCATTACCATAATGTCTGTGCGGGTTCAATGTGCTAAATTACATTAACGCATCTCTCTCCTGCATACATACACAGAACCGTCTGCTTCAGAAACGTGTTTCTAAAACTCCCGTCAAAGTTTTATCTCTCTACTTTGGTTTCCAGTTGATTTTCCCATACTACAAACGGGCTGCGTTAAACCTCTTTACTTCAGGTGTGTATCTTGTGTACAATATGTGATCTCTTTACTCGCTCTCTGATTAACCTGTAGCAGTTAGAATCAAGGAAAGGCGAACTCCCCGTTTCATCCTTCCGAGGTCGATACCCCAACCATCATGCAAACGGGTGATAGTAACACCTGTTATGTACAGCGCCTATTGGTGGCAAAAAGTGCAACATTAAGCGCTGTAAATAATATTTCATGCTGGCTCCTACTCAGCCCCCAGGTGCCTTCCGTCAACCTCAAAAATTGAGCCCCATCAGGACCACGGATCACCTCTTTCCTAAAGATGCTTTGCACAGCTGTGCACAGGAAGGCTCAAACAACAGGCAGAATTTTTGGCTGTCTTCCTTGGAGGAGTCTTCTTTGGGGAACAGAGTAAATAAAAGACCATGGCGGGGATATTAACCTTGTCTTAAAACATAAAAAATTAGCCTGGTCTTAAAACATAGCCCGAGTCCAGTGCCCCTGGTGGGCACAGGATAGAGGCAGCCTGAGAGGAGACCACAGCAGAATTAACAAGCGTGTCATGCCTTGTAGAAACCATTACAAAGGATGGTTCGATATACACTGATGCACTGTGTAACAAGTGCACTTTGCACAAAACTCAATTAAATGAATGACATTCCTATGGAATGGTTTCACATGGTCATGCTAAAGTTTTCTGCCGAGTCATCCAAAGACCTTCCTCCTTCCAGTGTCCTCCCTGACACTCCTGTCGAACTGCCAAGATTCTGCTCCCCTTACCTACCTTGCACCAAACAGAGCAGCAATCTGCAAAACCAGATCGCTCAAGGTCCCTTCTGCCTCGTGTAAGTGGTTCATTTTAACTAAGTTATTTTATTTGTATTCTGGGTCTTGTAACTGATTTTCTCATTATAAGCCCGAGAATGCAAAGAACAAGACTGGACTGGATGAAAGAGAAATAGAATGAGCATCTCAAACAAAGACCTGGAGGGTCTCACCCCTGCCCCAGTTCATCCCTGTAAAACCAGTCACCCTGAGCTCCCCTGCAGAGTGGGCCTCCACGCTGCGCATTCGCACACCAACTCTCCACACCTAAGACGTAGGCGTAGCAGCCCTCACCGAGACCAGCCACACACCTTGTTCTACCCACTCTAAGCATCCACGCACCAAATCTAAAATCCGAGAATCACTCCTGGGAAGCAATCAAATTTTGAGCACACCAAAATGACCCAGCCAAAGTTTTAACCCAGAATATACACCAGAACTGATCAAATAAGAAACTTTACAATGCAATGTTAAATCCCAGAATAAATACGCATGCCTTCCATGGGCACAACAAAGTCTACAATTAGGACGAATATGCAGTCCTTACTATCATGGCTGGGTGACTGGGGTAATATTAAACAAACGCTGCACCCAGATCTGTTCGCTCCGAAGCGAACAGCGTTTCTTCCATGAAAGCAGCATTGCATGTTACTCAGAAAAAAAATTACAGCAGATTTAGGAAAGAATGACAGCAGTTTCGGGCTTACATTAAGTTGTGTACTTCCTGTTGCAAAAGGAAAGATTGCTAGAGCAGATGGTAATTAAAGAGGGTTGTGCTGCAGTTTAAAGGCGTGTGTCTGGGTTATTGTACTACAACATCACTACAAGCAGGGAGCTGTCACACTGTGGCGTCACATTGTTGCTGTAGCTAGTTGGACGGTCAAGGGCATCACATTTGAAACGAAACATACACCACATATACAAAGAGGCATGCAGACAGAAGTGCACACAGGACAGGTGCACCGACACCTGCACACAAAGAGCAATCCAGACACACTCACAAACAGACGCTGCCCCAAACATATACACGCGCACGGGACACCCGGACGAACCACACCGACTCGCCCTCGAAGAATACACAGACTCACGCTGTCACACACAAACACACCGACATAAAATGCACCGAAAATAAGGTAAGTGGCATACAGACACCGCAATACCCAATCCCACACACAAAAAGCCCTCACTCGCACTCAGTTGAATACAGAGTCACACACTCTCCGACTGATACAGATACCCCTCTGCACACAGTCACGCAAACAGGTGCATACACCGACTTAAAAATACACGTAAACTCAGGGGCATGGCACACAGAGACCGGAACACGCGAACTCACACACTAAAAACCAACATGTGGACACAGCCAATACTCAGGCACATACACGCCGGCAAACACACAAAGACACAAATACCCCTGTGCACACCAGCACTCACAGTTACACAAACACGCCACAAATGTGCGTTCTCTACCTAACGTCGTGCAGTGAATCTCTGCCGCGTACATAGCTTCGGGTGCCCTTCGCTGCACCTGCAGACACCCTGCCGCTGCGCATGCTCAAACACTAAAAGGCGCGCTCCACGGCACAGCAGCCTGGCACACTTGTGGTCACTTATAATTCGGCGCTTAGAAGCACAAGAACCCACTGCAGTGGCCTGTAAAGCACTACGGGGCACATGTAATTCACATTATATTCCAACATAGATAAGTAGTACCTCAGAATGAACAGAGAGGAGGATGAGATGTAGAGGGGTAGGTGGATGCAGGGAAGCATGGATGTAGAGGAGGATAAGAGGTAAAAGGGTAGGTGGATGGAGGGAAGCATGGACGGAGAGGATGATAAGAGGTGAGGGGGGTAGGTGGATGGAGAGAAGGATGGATCGACGGACAAGGGACAAATGGAAAGAGTTTAGATTGAAGGGGTGGATGAGAGAAGGGTGGACAGAGGGACAGACACAGATGAGTGGGTGGATGGAGCTAGGGATGGCTGGGTGGGAGGAGAGAGTGACAGATGTATCAATGGACGTACCTCCTGTTCGCGTACCTGTGTCAAGTGCTGCTCATTGTGACGCGTCTCTGACTCGCGCTGTGGCAGCCTTTGAGGTTCACTGTGACGTGTGTCAGACTCGGGCTGTGGCTGTCGTTGATCATTGTGACGTGTCTCGGAGTCAAGGTTAGGCCGTGGTTGTTCGCTGTGACGTGATTCTGTCTCTCGCTGCGGGGTTAACGTCACACAGGGCTCATGCTGCACTTGGCATTGACGTGCTTCTAGTCCACGCTGCTGCTGCGACGCCTCTTGCGGTGCCTCCTTTGCTGATAGTGTTGTCAAGCCTATGTCGACCTGGCGCTGGGGTGCCTCGAGCTGCTGCAGCGGGCCCTGACGTCTTTCGTCCACCTCGTGTATGCTGCACTTGGCATGGACGTGCTTCTAGTCCACGCTGCTGCTGCGACGCCTCTTGCGGTGCCTCCTTTGCTGATAGTGTTGTCAAGCCTATGTCGACCTGGCGCTGGGGTGCCTCGAGCTGCTGCAGCGGGCCCTGACGTCTTTCGTCCACCTCGTGTCCCGACGAGGGCGCAGCATTGCCTCTGCCGCCATCTTGGGACCCACATAAATAAAAATTGTAACCTCCCCATTCCGACGTCTCTTGAGAGCGCATGCGCCACGTAGACATTGAAAACGGCTTCCGATTTTCTCCACAATCTTTCTCTTCTCCTAAATAGTAACGAAAATAACCCTGTTTCAACATGGCCACAAACGAGCGCAGACGCCACATTGACATGGGATGGTAAACTAAAAAAACTATCGCCATTTTTAAATGGTAATATGACCCAGACTGAGATTATAGAGTCAACTGGGAGGGTTCATTCAATAACTGAGCATAAACCTGTAGACGCAGATTTTGTATTTGACGATCGTGAACAAGCCCGTCAGACATAAAACAAGTCTCACGCTTCCCGCGTGAGACGCGATCGGCCCGGTCGGGTCTTGTAGAGCGGATGGCCCCCCTGGTCTACAGGACCCACTCGGGGGGGAACCACCGACCTCAGGGCTATCCAGGGGGAGGGAAGGCCCAAGGACCCAGCGCCGCCTCAGTCACGCGGGCGGGGGCTTCGTTTGCAGCCTGCTGGACCCGACCGCTAAAGGATTCCAGCGGGAGGGGCTGGAGCGCTCTCGCAGCGCGGAGCTGCAGGCAGGCAGAGAGACACAGAGCGGTGCGAGTCAGCGGGAAGGGGCGGCTCGCACCGCGGGGGATATCAACAATACCTTGGCACTTGCAGGCAGGCTGGCAACCCCAAAACCAAGGGGGGAAACAAACGTTGCGGGCCCCGAGCCCGATGATAGTCTCGGTGGCGGCTTTTCTCCGGGGACAGATGCGACACGGGGCAGGAGAGACGTAGAAGTGCCGGCAATGCCGGACCAGACACGGGGGCGTTCCCGGCGTCGCGTGACGTCGGCAAAAGCCAAAGAATGTCGGGAACGCCCCCGTGTCTGGTCCGGCATTGACGGACAGGCCCCTCGTCCAATGGCAAGGCTCCGTTTACGGAGCCAGCCAATCAAGGACGAGGGCCGAACAAAAGCCACACTACGGTTCTCAACAGGATTTCGCCTGCGCGGAAAAGCTGCGCAGAGCGCAGCTTCCGCTAGGCGAAACCTAAAAAGGGAGGCTGAGGGCAGCAAGAAGAGCCTCCACATCTCCACTGCAGCAGTGGGCCGAAGACAACAGAGTGTCCTCCCTCACACTGTCTCAAGATAGAGTTGCCTGTGATCCAAGACAGGCAAGAGGTGACTTGCACACTCCACGTGGCAAGTTGCCACCGCAACATGTGCTCCAAGGACACGCAACATGTAGCCATATGCCACATTTGTCCCGCAAGCATGGAGCATGTCACTTGAAGAGACCAACCCAGCTCTGTATGCCTGAACGGAGGCATAGGTAGACGCCACGACCTGAAGAAGAAATACAGAAGTCGAGTGGCTGTACGCCACCCAGCAAGAAGAAGAGAGAAAAGCAACTGGAGGTCTCTCCCGCATGGCCCAGAGACCATTTACATTGATAAGCCCTGTTGGCCTGTTTGGAAGAAGGTGCATGCTACTGCACTGGGAGGAAGAAAAAAAAAGAGTGACAATCCTGTCACCATGAAGAACCGGACAAACATAGATCTGCTGGAGAGAACAAGAGTAAAAGCACAAAGACATGTACCACCGCAAGCCAAGAATGCACTCAGAGACACCAGACAGCCACCAAGGCAGACCGACATCCCTGGAGACAGCCCCATGGGAGAACCAAACATAAGCCGGAGCAAACGCAAACCGCATCTCTCCCCAATGCTTCCCAGTGCAACTGTCAATCTCCAACCATCAGTAGTCCAAGTCGGATGGAATCCATGCTTCTGAATGCAGATGCAGTGGGTGAAGGAACACCCTCAGCAAGACAGAGACATGTAGCTGCAAAGTGCCACCAGAAATGCCCTCCACTAGAAGATCCTCACCACCCTTTGTCCAGTTCTCACGGCAACCACATCATCATTGACATGTGCATGACACCGCACCCAGCAGGAAATATGGAAGTGTGACTGGAGGGTCTATGCTAAGAGTCTGACGGCCGACCAAGTTCAGGAAGGAAAGTCATGAGTGGCTGGGCCGTATGTTGAAGAGATCTAGAGTTGCTAAAGGAGCACATACCGGCACACCAACAGCAAGTGAAGTGGATGAAAACCAGAGAATGATCTGGCAACCACCCAGTGGCAGACATAGAGTAAGCCGCAAACATGCGCAAACAGAGTTTCGTGCCTCACGTTTTTCAGCATGTCCATCACGCCACTGTCACCGACCTCTTAATAGCCCAAGAAGTCAAAGTTTAAGGATGCAGATGCCTCCCAAAGGAAATGGAAGCACCTGCCCACCCCACTCTTGGTGATCAACTCAAGAACAAAGGCTTTCAACCATCATCCAAGTGGTCACAAACTGCTGTCCAGATTCACCACACTGCTGGCAATTGCCATCTTGCCAGTCCTCGTCAAATGCGTCAAACATTACTATCTCCAGAGTACCGAAGGACTGGAGTCCTACACCATTACCACACCGGCCGACAAGAAGAACCAGAGGGTACCTGCTAAACTGGCTTACACCTGTACTGCGGCAGCAAGAACATGTCTTGACAAAGACTCATCCACCCCTGAGTCTTGTGCAAGCGAATAGGTACTGGCTCCTCGGTGGTCTTGCAGATGCCCGCACGTCAGCACACATGCAGCCCCTGCACAGCGCACAAGCAGTCCTGTGGCAACCCCAACAAACGGCCTCACCAGGCGGGAGAGTTGGACTTGATATTGCCCCACAGTCAAGATATAGGATACAGCAAAGTAGTCTAACAGAGACTTTAGTCGATCAAGCAACACCTTTGTTACCCTTCACCCTGGACTACAACCATGCTCTAGATGCACCCTGTTTTCTGAACTGTTAGAACCCACCACAGACCATCCTCAATGTCAGCGAAGTGGAGCACCTTCAGACCAAAGGACATGTTTCCACTGGTATGCTACCGGAGTGCAGCTGACGTGTCCTGAACCACTCAGGTTAAATTATGAGTGCTAGCGAAGAGTGTCCTGCCACAGGCAGAGTCTCCAGACCCAAGTCTGCTGTCTTCCCACTACTAGATTTCTGAGGCTGATGGACCCTGTGGTGTTTTGTTGATAGTTGTTTACCCCCACATGATGGACTGTTGACTTGTGTTTCAGCAGTCACTTGCATTTCCAACCACTCCCTCGAGGGTGGGACACGCATGCACCCACACCCATCCATCACAGTCATCATGAGTGACGTAACCCTGCCAATAAAAGGGCTCGGGTGCACGTGCTCATGGCCAGTTCCAGAACAATAATATTAGGTCAGTATGGTCCTTTGTTAGCATCTTGGCTTAGTGGCCCACAACACCACAAGCAAGTCACATGTCTCTTAGCAAGCAGTCGAGCCAGTGTCACTTATCCTCTATGTATGCAGCGTCCAAGCCTTTGACCTGCCCAAGAAGAGTCATGAGGGGAGCCAGTGGGAGGTCTTCCTCTGCCATAATGGGAGAGCGGCTCACACCTTCTGCTAATAGGATTGCACCGGCCCACAAAACCAGGCCAGATGAAGAACATCTGCACCGATCATCCCGCATCTGGCACAGCAATCATCAGGCCTGAGACCAAACTTATGTAGTTTGATAGGAGTGTAGTACTCACTGTAAAATAAGTTGTAATATATAATTCTGAGTCTATAAATGGATGCTATCTGATTGTAGCAATAACGCCACTGCTCCTCATGCTGAGTTCTCTATCCCACTGGTGTTGCACCTGCACACAATAGCCTAGAGATTCTGCTTGCGCTGAATGGTACAAGGAAGACACTGGGAAGATTTACTAAGATTTTGTGCTGTATTTGCATCACAAAAATGACGCAAAATGCTTTTCCAGCGCTAAACTTGTTTAGTGCTGGAAATAACATAAAAATAATGTGAAGCAGCGCATTGGTCTGCTTCATGTTACTTTGTGCCATGAGGGCATACCAAGGGTGGTGCATGGGCGTTCTCATGCAACCACCCAAGATTTCTCATGCAAAACCCAATTTACTAAAAAAAGTAAATTGGGTCTAGCATGAGAAAACTGCACCCTTTTCAACTAGGCACAAGGAAGGAGAAATGCTTCAATTTCTCCTTCCTTTTCTGACTTTGAATGCATGCTGCACTGTGCAGCACGCATGCAAAGTTGGAAAAGATTTCCCTCGTGTGTAGCATAGTATTCTGTACAAGTAGGGTACCCTTCCTGTACAAAACGTATGCTACATTTTTGCACACACCCTAGCACTGCGGCGGCAAGGTGTGTGCATGGTGCATGGCAGCTGAACTCAGTGCCGGCGGAAGCGAAAGAGGAGGAGAGAGCCATATCTTTAAAGATATGGCGCTCTCCTGCTCCCTCCCTGTCGCGCAAAGCAGCACAGCCTTGTGGTGGCTGCACTGCATTGCGTGAATTTTTTGTTAATCTCCCCCAAGGTGTCTGGTACTAGTAGTTTGAAGAAAGCTGTAGGTCAGTGGTCTTTAAACTTTTTAATGCCGCCATCAACTTGTGAAAAAAAAAAACATCGGGCCCACCCCAGAATTTTTCACAATTATTCTATTCAGTTGTATCTATTCAAAAGTGTCCACAGTATGTGGCTGGGGGTTTTAAAGAATATTTGGAGTCCCTTCCCTTTTGACACATACTCCCAGGTTGGATATACGTGGCAAAAGATGTTTGTGATGGCCCAATACAGAGCATAATGCTTCTTTTGCCCAGAGCCTGGAGCACCCGCTGGGATCACCTGAAGGCTCTGCTAGGCGGGCCCACCCACTAGTTTGAAGACCCCTGCTATAGAGTGTGAATAATATGGGAGGTTCATCTGGAAAGTCTCCTATATCCGCCTGGTAATTGCATTTCAAGCAAATATACTTGAATACATCCACGCGAGAGACTGATATGTCTCCTAAATAATCCGCTTGTGTAATAAAGGTTGTCAGGATTCAGACCACCTCAATGGAGGAAACCTTACCTTTTGAGCTGGAGCTAGCACAGAGTTTCATGTAGACTGGCAGTATTGCTTAATAATCTGGTAGGAGTAGGATAAAATAGCCCTTCTACCAACTATGCGGCATACTCTACCATGCATCCGATGTGCACACCGCTGTGGATGAGGAGGCAGCCGAGGGATAACCTGAAGGGTCACTCATGAAGTACGTCAAAGGAATCAGTGCCATATATCCTCTTTCTACTGCTAAACGAGGATGAACCAGAGTGGGCCAGTACCAATGAATGGCATGGTTGGCTTGAACACCCAGGTAGTAAAACTCCATGTCTGTGGCTTCAAAACATCCCTCCTGAAATGTTAATGTGAGGGTGTCCTATTGTTTACGGAGCTGCTTCCCCACTCATGGTAAACAAATCAATTGTGTTGTTAATGTGTATAAAAAAGGACTGATTTAGCAGGAGTATGTTTAGGAAGATGGACCATAGCTTGGACAAGTGCACCTTCTTCATTAGGGTGATGCACCCAGCTAATGACTAAGGGCCTGATTCACAGAATGAACTTAGGACTCAATCCTAAACTTACTACTATTTTGGTATTCACAGAATGCACTTAGTACTTTTGGTATTCACAGAATGAACTTAAGACTCAATCCTAAATTTACTACTATTTTGGTATTCACAGAATGCACTTACTACTTTTAGTATTCACAGAAGTTAGGATTTTGTCTTAAGCACATCAGTGCTGTAGGGACATGCACTATTGAGTTAATTAACATTTTTACCTACTTTCTATTTTGTTTATTTTCGATGGGAAGGAGCCAATGATGAGAAGTGGTACCTTCCCCTCATCCACACATTTTTTCTGACCTTTTTTGATTTAATCTGACCTATCCCTCTCCGCATCCACACACAGGATTGCACGAGCACAGCTTGAGAGTAGGGACTGTAGACACACAGGGAATGACACGCACAGATTGTATGAGGATATTTTAAAGACAGGCACACCCTGTTGTAAACTCCTGGAGTGGGTGTAAGGTTAAGAATAACCACACGAACGAGTCAACAGGAGATAGTTTAAAAGAGATTGCCTAGTATATAGTAGGACCAGGTTTTGTGAATATGATGGAAACAATCAAACCTGAAACCTGGTCAGGACGCATCAATCGTACCTGCCTAGGCACCACTCTAAATAAGGTTGAATAGAGCTACAAGCCAAGGTCATTTGGTTGCTGAAACACTGTGGTTTTGTTAATTTCCAGCCCAATTCTTAGAGACTCAAAATGATTTCAGCATAAAACTTAAAGCTCTTTTCTAGATACTGAGCACATTGAATTTGGATTAGTATAAAAATCAGATCTGTATAAATCATTTGACAGCTTTCTGATATAGTTCAACCAGGGAATTTTTCCAACATGATCTAGTCCCAAAGAGTCTTTAATAATATCTCTATTTAACCCTAAACTGGGTGACGTCTAGACTCTATGCCAAAGCAACATAGGTTAAAAACAGACGAACTCTGAGGGACAGCTAATATGAATCTTAAAAAAGCATTTTTGATCACTTGTATGGAGGAAACATCATGTAATCCCCAGACCCCTGCCCCGTGCATAGCTATGCTTAGACATTTGTCTTGGTAGATTTTTAATAGGATCCCCGGGGGCCTTCTACCCATTTTCTTTGCGAATATCATCATGGCCGCTGACGTTCTCTTAAAAAAGAGGGTCCTATTCTTGACCGCTAATCTCCAGGAACCCATATCCTCCAGCAGCATACCAAGATAAGAATATTTTTTAGTTGGTTCGATTTTATCACCTCCTGCTATTAAGCTGCATTGTTTATTCTTTCCCTTACCACAGGAAATTACAAAAGTTTTCTTTACGTTGAGCTTCAGGCCCCTATTGTCCATGAAGTCATTGTAGGTGGAAAGGGCCCTCTGCAAGCCGAGTTGGGTTCTGGCCATTAGAGCCGCATTGTCCGCGTGGAGAAGGGAGACAACCTGTTTGATATTCACTGGTGGAGAATCTCTCGCCCTGGCCACCAGTTCCTCTTCCAAAGCGCTTGTGTATAATGAGAAGTGGAACAGGGCCTGTACACAGCCTTGTCTAATGCCCCTCTCCACGCGGACTTAGTACACTCACCCTTTAGGCCATACCTCACTTTGGCTGTTGCTCCTGCATATAATTGCCTCAAAAATAACACCAGGGAGGGCTCAAACTTAAGACCCTCCAAGATCTGCCAGAGCCTACTGTGATCAACACAGTCGATAGCTGTGGTCAAGTCGACAAAAAACACAATTATTTCCCTGCCTTAGCTTGGGTATATTTCCCCTGTAATATAGAAAAATGTAAAACCTGTTCAACGGTCCCCCTCCCCTCCCTGAAGCCGTATTGGACCGGACTTAAGATGTTGTCGTCTTCGGCCCACAGGTGGAGTCTGTTCAGAATGACCCTCCTTGCGACTTTCATAAACGAATCTAGGAGGGATATAGGCTCATAACAAGCGGGGTTATCCCTATCCCCTAGCCCAGTCAATATAAATGCCCTAGAGTAAAAGGTAACTGACTTATTGAATATGTCCCTGTGCTTCGTGAAATAGGCCCTAGAACCATGCATTGCTTGTGTCCTCTTTCTTAGCATCAACTTTCTCATTGCCCTTCTCTTGACTCTGCAGTTTGTCCATCTCAATTGCAGAGGTTTCATCTTACTGGAAGGAACATTTATTAACACCACTGTCAAAAAAGGCTTTGGCAGATCCAAAGCGCAAAAGTAGCCACTGACCCATCTTTCAGGTAGGTGTTTCTGCTCACTACACAGCTCTAAGAAAGCGCTAGTCCCTATTTTAGATGGCCTTGTGTTTATAATTAATGAAAACAGTAGAGCACCACTAACCTTACTTTACATATTTGCCACCTTCCATACATTGCCACCTACTATCCCTCATTCTTTCTGGCACTGGTACACATGGCACCAAATCTTGATGTGACTCTTAATGTTAAACCTTCTCTTATGACTCAAGTCAATAATGCCACGCTCATCCTTTTGCTATTATATTAAATCTTTAAAGAATACTTACCCACAGTTGTGTGCCAGTTGCTGAAAATCCTAGTACAAGCCCCAAAACACCTGATATCAAAACTGTAGCTGGGGCAAAGTTAGGCAGCAATTCTACGTCTTAATCACAAACAAAGAATGCCTACAGCTTCCCATCTCCATGTGCTGCATTTGTTTACTGTTGCTAATGGGATACTCCTGGAAAGTCTTAGTTTATTCCATTGGGTGGTAAAGTACAAAAGACTTACATATATGTGACCTAAATTTAGGAACATGGTCCATCTAAGGCTTCTCTGCTCTGCATTTACTCATCAACTAGGTCAGTCTCGGATCAGGAGCACTGGTGCAGGTGGAGACTCCATTTTTGGCAGCTGAGGCCTTGAATATCATGCCCATAATTACCTCCCTTTCAATAACCATTGAAGACCTGGCTATTCTCCTCATAATGGTCCTGAGCCCTCTTTCTTTGTCACACCATGCATACTCCTAGTGCCAAGCACCAGCAGGGGTAACGTTTTCTTTACAAAATAATCTTTAATTTTCTCATTATCTTTCTTGTGAAGGAAAGCAGGATAGGTCAGGCTTTGATCTGCTGCATCCAGTGTGGTTGGCCTCAAGCAGTTACACATAGCAACCATTTCTATATTTTTAAACAACAGTTTCCGTAGGTGTTCTTTTGCTTATCTGTATCCCAGAAGGTGAATGTAACAATCTGCCAAATATCTCCCAAAATAAATTCAGTGTGGCTTCAAGGGGACAGTCTGGGTACCAATGCAAGCAGCCATTCCTCTAGTTAGTGTGGACAATGGACTGTGTTTAAACTGGAGGCCAAAGCCCAAAAGATAGACAGGTCAATCTTATAAACCACAAATCTGAGGAAGATCCCATGCTCTACATATAAACAGAGCAGAGCAAAGGTTGCTGATGTGAAAGAAGAACAACATGGTGGTTTTATAACAGGAGGGAACCAGGGAAATTCTCAAGGACCTCGATTTCCTCATCTGGGGCTTTAGCAATAAATATAGCAAGGGAAGTACTGATTTAAGACATGATCCGTGCCATGGTTCACAATAATTGATGTCATGTAATGGGTTAGTGCTGTAGTGGTAATATGGTACCGCCCTTGGCAGTAGTTGTAAGAAACTGGGTTGTTGCTTGAGTGGCATGAGAACTCTGCCTAGCGGCACTTACAATCCCCGTCAGGGTGAACCATCAAAGTCACTAAAGTAACCTGTGCTCTACCCTCAGGTAGCTTCGCAAAAATGCAGTCAGGCTTAACTTAAAGTCAATGTGTAAAGTATTTTTTCAGCACACACACAGATATAAAGTGAAAACACACCACAAGAAAAATCCCACACCAATTTAGAAAGCTAGAGTATACTTTAATAAATTAAATGATACCAAAATACCAAAAATCCAATTAGAATAATCGGTGAAATGCAGTTTTAAAGGTTTTGATCAAAGTAGTGCTTAAAATCCCAAAGGGCCAACAGTTGTTTTCTAGGCACGTCATAACAGAATGGGACAAAGTCACAAGTTAAACCAACAGCAGGTGGATACAGGGACCAAGGTAGGCCCACTGAATAAAATACATTTAAATCCTTGTGTTGGAGCGCTGTGTTGTCCAAAGTCGAGGATGTGTAGCACAGCATTGGTTCTGAGGACTGACATATATGCAATAAAAAGAACGTTTTAGGCTTGGCAAAGGAGTAATAATACTAAGTCGAACTGACAATTTAAAACTGCATTCAGGCTGCACTGGAAGGCCTTGGACATGTGTAGATGGGGGTGAGGGGTTACTTAGGTGGGTGGCACAATAAGTGCAGCAGGCCCACTTATTTCATTTAATTTACAGGCCCTGCGTATATGGTATACCACTTTTCCTATTGACATATAGGTACATTAATTATGCTAATCAGGTGTTAACCAATCTTACCATGTTCAGCGAGTGAGCAGAAATACTTTAACACTCATTAGCAGTGGTAAAGTGCCGAAAGTGCTAGGGCCAGAAAAAACTAATTTAGAATATTAGGAGGGTGAGTGTAAAAGGATTGGGGGAAGACCACCCTGAGGCGGACAGATCTAACGCTGGAATTTAATTGTTTTTCCTTCATATCGTTTTAATGGTATTTTCATTTCCATGTTAATTATTGAACTCTTTCAAGAATGTATGTTTGACTGTATCTCCTCGTATTCTTCTGTTAAGTCTATGCCAGTGACTCCCTTCCACCTAACACCAACAGGTGCAGAGCAGGATATCAATTCGGGAATTAATGAAACGTACAATCCAGCGTTTTTTGTGAAACAAATGTAAAACGTGAACATACACATTATTAAACAACCCTCCTTCGTGCATGTTTAAAAAGAAATAAATATTTTGGAAAATATTTTTCTCCCATCTCCACAAATCTTTCAAAATAAGTTGGTAAAAGTCATTTGTCCCAAGCACAGCCTGCTTACCACTAAGGAGGTGCAAAGGTGCCTAGTTTAAAAGGTTTTGTTATCTGGAACTTGTTACACTGCTCACTTAGTTAATACCAGGTGTTGGGCAAGGATTATCAGCTGCACATGAAACACAGCGTTATAGTTCATTTCAATGTAAATCCCTCACTCCCAGCCAAAGCATCATAAATTCAACACCAGTGGCAATGTGGCATTTTGTTACCTCCCTGTGCTGGCACCATAGAGTATCAGCTTTACATTACTCCCTAAAAGTGCCAGCTCTATGTCTAGTTTCATCAGTGCTCTCCGCAGCATCCCTTCTAAAATGGAAATGAGCATCACAGTTAGGTAGGGTCATTAGGAGTGGAACCGAGATGGCTAGAAGGGGTGGGGAAGCAGATCAGTACTACTCAAAGTATAACTGATGAAACCAGTGTTGGCTGGCCCTTTTTAGGTCGAGCATTTGAGACCTGTTGTAATTTCTCATGTTGGCCTAAAGCCACCCCCCTGCTTTTGATTAGTTTGTTTCAGCGTCCTTTAAAAATCCTTGCTTGCTAGTGGTCAGCCTTGCCTCTTTGTTCCTCCTTTTTCCCTCCTGTTCCTCCCATGCAGCACGGACAAAGTACTGTCTCATTCTTCTATGGCTCGTTATATATTCCTTGGGGGACATTTTTTTGGGGGGAGGGGGTCCCTGGTCTGTTACTGTTTGCCTGTGTTCAGCTTTGGAGGCAAAGCTGCTTACATGTAAATATATCATTCTTCCCTCCCATATCCTCTTAATGCCACAATTGTGTAAGTACTGCCTCCTTCTCTGTTCCTCTCGCTGTGTTGATTGCATGTATTCAGCCTTTGTGCACTTTTAGATGTGTAGGGCAGTCGGTCTTTTTTGGTAGGATATTTGGTTCATTGTGGGGCGCCTTTTAAGGGAGATTGGCTTGTTGGAGTCTTGTTTGTGAAAAGGAGTCATTGAACCCCACCCACTCCTCTATGTGCTCTGCTCGATCCCATTCAGAGGGTTCCTTGCAGCATGGGGGGGGGGGGGGCAACAGCTGCTCCTCGTAAGAGTCACATGCATCTACAGATGGCTCAGAAACGGTTCACTGTGCAGATGTTTCGGTTGTGTCATGCTTTGAGGTAGAATCAATTTCTTGTTTTCACAAAGGTGGTGCGAGCTGAATCACGTTCTCAGAGCTGCTCTCTGAGGCGGGGTGGGTATAAGAGAGCTTTCTGTGAAGGGGGAGGAGTTGAGGGAGGAGCTGCAAACGGATGCTGGTTTGTAACCTTCTTCTGTTTTTTTTGCAAGCGTGTTCTGTGTTTTTACCATGCAGAGGTTCACTTTCTCTTCCTGCTCCTATGGTTCGGTTTCTCTGCTTCTTCATTTGGTACTTTTTTTTCTATGTTGGAGGCTATATAGGTGGACGATAATCCACTGGGCACAGGAAATTGCAAGGTGAGTCTTCCCTCCTCCATCTCACCCCTTTCATGTCGTCCCTACAGTTTTATATAGTGGGTACTCGCACCGAAGGTAGTACAGTGGTTTACTGGAGCACCAGTTGCGTTACAGACGGACATACAGGAGATAAAGTGATTTGCTCCAAATCACAGGATGCTTGACCCTCCAGCAAGACCCAGCTTCGAAGTCGACCTGGATACTGTGGTGATGCAGCCACCGGGCCCGAACTATACAACGGTGCTGTTAAACATGCACCTGGAGGGCGGGAACGCCGGAAAGTATAAATGAAGGGCGCATGACCGCTCGGGGTCTTGGCCCATACTGTGTTACTGAGTGGGTGTCAACGTTACTATTATTATAGTGTTGCGGCCTACCTTCAGTACCGGGGTAGAGTCATCGCGACATGCGGACCCCACATTTGCGACGAGGCGGGTCCCACCCATGCCTCTGCTGACTTTGCCTGGACCTGCTGCCCTTCCGCTGCTGAGAGGTGTGGCACATCTTGACCAACGTGCGCCTACGCGGCCATACTCCAGGCCCTGCGGTGTTATGAGGAAGCTGCGAGACTGTGGTTGCCTGCCTTGGGAGTCCAGAGGGAGAAGACTCTCCAACACAGCACCTCCAACATCAAGTAAGGCACAGGGTCAACAGCGTGTGGCCTGCTCCAACGGGCTGTGCTCAAGCAGCCGACAAGGATGCGAGGACGCATGTGGTGAGGCCGCGCCCCTCCCCCCACCCAGCAGCATGAGCTCACTAGTGCTCGCACCGTCCCGGTGCTTGAGACTTTGCCGTCACCTCCCCACAGACCGGGCAGGTCACACCTCAGCGAGAGGAGGTACAAAGCAGTGTGAAAGACAATAGGCACCAGTGGTGCCTCGCAGTAGTATCAATCCTTGGCAAAGGCAAGCGACAGTAAGCACAACAGCTCTGCACCAGCCACTGTACAGAGTCAAGCATTGCTACCTGCAAGGGACATATACACTACCTTACACCAGCTCCAAACCTTGGCTATTGCAAACTGCTCTACACACGCAACTAAAGGAAGAAAGGAAAAGTGCACCGCTACTAAGGCATCAGCCAATGACTTGGCCAACACACCCACAGACCTACCGACGAGCGGACACCTGCACTCCTTGGTGCTGCAAGAGGGCTGAGCATCCAGAACCAAAGGGGGGCAGGTGCCCCGGCGCCTCCACCGCAACCCCTGCAGCAAGCCCCGAAACAAGCCCCACAACCGCCAGGTCATGCAACAGCAGCTCCCCTGCCACCCTTCAGGGAATTGGCTGATCCTGCTACGGCAGCATCAAAATGGAAGTCGTGGATGAGAGAAACGGATGGGAGAGTGATGAGATCCCTTTTCATGTGCTATGGGGAGGTGAACTGTATGATCTGTTCGAGACTCCACTGAATACAGGAGCGTATGACAACTATGATGCGTGGTGGAGGCCCTAAGCTGGCAATTAGACCCTCAGATCATCCCTGATTTTGAGAGGTTCAAACTCCGCCAGGCGCGGCAAGAAGAGACAGAGTCAATATATGTCTTTTACACACGGCTGCGGAAACTAACAAGCTCATGCACACTCTATGACCAAAGGGAAGAAATAAGAGCTCAAGTCATCCAGGGCTGCCGATCAGTGACACTGGGCTGCCTGATACTCGGGCAACCTGGCATCTCACTGGATGAGATCTTGGTGCTCGCCGATCCCACGAGCTGTCAAATGCTAGGGCAGATTAAATGGAAGCGGCACTGAACCGTCAGCATAATTCCATAGGTACATCACGGCCGCCAACAATCAAGGAGGAGAGAGTAGACGTTGTTTAGAGACACCCTACAGCACCTCGTGGATCAGGAAGATCACCACCCAGGGGGACTTGTGGCAACTGCAGCCTCGAGCACCTGCCAGCAGGACAGTGCTTTGCAAAGGGAAAGACCTGCTCCTGATGTGGGAAACTGAACCACTTCGCAACAGTGTGTCACAGTGGAAGGACGAGTACGAATGCCACGATATAGAGAGGGGTGTCGACGGCAGGGAGGTAACTATCTCTGGAAGACACACAGGAGCCGACAGACTCCACCCGACAAGGATTCGGTTTGGACACTGAGTATGACGACAATGTCTTCATTTTATCGTTGTGAGCTGGGATGGCCCATGCCCCAGACCCAAACCTATGTGCTCCATTGTCAGGGCATGGTCCACAGTTAAGGCGCTCATAGACACCGGAGCCTCGGTAACTGTCATGGACTGTGACCAGTATGAACGATAGTCGCTGTGACCACTGCTGACAACTTTAAAGTTGAAAAGCTACACATATGATGGTACTGAGCCACTGCCCCTGTGAGGGGTCATCGAAGTCGAGATGACCAGTGAAGGGACACCATGCAGATGCGCTTCCACATCAAGGAAGGGAAAATAGGCACAATCCTTAGAGGTCACATGGCGGAGGACCTGAAGTTGGTTTTCTTTGTCAACCAAGTGCACAATCAACACCCCCACGATATCCTCAATGAATTTCCCATGCTGTTCAAGGGTCTAGGATGCCTAAAAGGGAAACAGTTCAAACTGCATATCGACCCCACCATCAAACCGACTGCACTCTGGCACCAGAGGATACAGTTTCACCTCTGCCCCCAAATGGAGGAAGAGTTGCGGAAGGTTCGAACAGCTGAGGGTGATAGAGAAAGTCTCTGGCCCCACCCTGTGGGTATCGCCCCTGGTCTTCAGTCCTAAACTGAAGCAGCCCTGTGCCATCTGGCTGTGTGTTGACATGCGACTCCCCAATCTGGCAGTGAGGCGGGAGCGACACCTCACGCCCACTATGAATGACATAGTGGCGGAGCTCAACCGGCTAAGTGGTTCGCAAAATTGGATCTCAACGCTGGCTACCACCAGATGGCGCTGCACCCAAAGAGCAGAAACATCATGACATTCTCCACGCATGTGGGGCTGTAGTGGTACAAGAGGCTGAGTTTCGGGGTGTCGTCAGCCGCTGAGGTGTTTCAAAACATCATGAGAGAGACACTCTCATGGCTACAAGGGGATCATCAACCTGAGTGACGACATCCTAGTGTTCTACAAGAAGACCATCATGTACATTTGAGGAACACGCTCCAGCAGCTAGCAGACAATGTTCTGACTCTCCATAGAGCCAAATGCTCCTTCTATCAGGAGTCTGTGGAATTCTTCAGCTACATCTTTTCAAGGAATAGCCTTCAAGTTGACCCAAAGAAAGCTACAGCCATACGCTCCGCCCGAGACCAACATCCCCCACAGAAGTCCGCAGCTTCTTGAGAATGGCCAAGTATTGTGGGCTCTTTATCCCCAACTTGGCGTCACTATCAGAACCCCTCAGAAAGCTAATGAAGACCGGAACACCGTGGGAGTAGACCAGGAAAGAGGATCTGGCATTTCATGCCATCAAAGAGACCCTCATGGATAAGACCATCATGGCCTACTTTCAGCCCAACAGACGTACCGAAGTGGTAGTCAACGCCAGTCCCGTGGGACATGGGGCCATTCTCCTACAAGAGACGTCAGCCAAGGAATGGATTCCCGAGGCCTACGCTAGCAGTGCCCTGACCAACACAGAGATGAGATACGCCCATATTTTTACGAGTGGCTCTGGCGATTAAGTGGGCGTGCCACCACTTTCATTTATACTTCTTTAGGCAGAGGTTTTGTGTGGTGACAGCCCACAAGACACTGATTCCTCTCTTTGTGGGCACCGCCCAGCTGGCGCCTCCCCATATCGAGAGGTGGGCTGTTCAGTTGCAGGCCTACCAGTTCGAAGTGGTGTTCCGCCCAGGTATCAACAACCCCGCTGACTTTTTTTGCGACATCCATTCCAGACTAGTCCCGCTGGACCTTCCTCTGATGAAGAGCACACTGAAGAGTTAGTTCGGATGGTGTCACATAAAACCTGCCACACAGAGCTTACGCTGGAGGAAGTGGGGATCGCTGAACGATGACGGCCTTGACGAGGTGAAGAGGATGCTGCATGACCGCAGTTGGCAGCACTTCCTGGATGGAGTCAGGGGTTTGAGTAACTAAGAGAGAATGTCGCACCAACACCTATGGAGGGTAAGGAGAGAGCTGAGCAAAGGATCCGTGCAATGACCTGTGGACCCTCCTCAACATTGACTTTGGGTCTTTCCCCAATGGGCGGAGCACACTGGTCCTGATCGCCTCACACTTGAAGTTCACAGGTTTGGAGGTGATGGCGTCCACTGCTTTTCCACATGTCTAGACCACCCTGGACAGAATCTTCACAATGATGGGACTTGTGATGAAAATACGATCAGACAATGGGTCCCCCTTCCAGGGTAGAGATTTCCAAGAGTACCTGACATCCTAAGGCATTAAGCACAGGAAGATTACTCCACAGTGGCCACAGGCCAATGGAGAAGTGGAACGTTTCATGCGTACCATGAACAGGGCCTTGCGAATCGGAGAAGGGTGAAGATGCGGAACAGTGTCTACACCGGTTCATGAGTGCATATCGCCAGAAGCCCCATTGCATGACAAGGTGTGCCCCATCACGCATACTATTCCGGAGGGCTCCGTGAGACACCATTCTCACTGACCCATCGTGGTGTCCAAATGAACTTGATGCAATGGTGGCACAGGCGAGCCAGTCGCGAAGAGCACAGGTGACGGATGTCAGAGTGGGAGACTGTGTCATATTGAAGAATCGCACCCTTGCTGGAAATATCACACCCCGTATGAACCAAAGAGGTAGGAAGTCACAGATGTGCAGGGGACTATGGTTTCTGCCTAATGTGGGCATCGCACTGTCGCAAGAAATTTTTCATGGTACAAAAAAGTGAGGGCTGACTCGAGGGCAGAGAACGGAAGTGCCGTTAGAGGTGAAGAGGCATCTGGAGCAGAAGTGACACCACCTAACAGCCCAGGAGGGGGTGTCAACAGTGCACAACGAGGTTCAGAAGAGAGCGCGCCTGCAGCTGAAGAACAACCAAAAGCTGGTTTGAGGTTCTTGTCAGGAACTGAATATGGGACTGGTCACTGTATGCAGATCATGGATCACACCTTCACTCCTATGCTGTGATGCTCTCGGTGCGCACACAGTGCTTTGCTCCCCTGCTGGTGCAATGCTCTCCCCACCCCCTCAGTGTTATTTTTTTCTTCCTCCTAACAGTTCTATATAGGGAGAACTCGACCGGAAAGTATCAGAATGCTTTACATACGCTCCAGTTATGTTACAGACGGACACATCAATTTTTAGGCCCCAGTAAATTAAGTGATTTGCCTGGAATCATGGGATGTTTGAGCCTCCCATCAGACTCAAACCTGGTTTCCCAGCTTCAAAGTCGGCAGCTCTGGTTGTTAAGCCATCCCCACTTGAACACAATCACTGCTTTCACGACCCTATCCTTGCCAACCCCTCCTGCTTCGCAGAGGTCTCTCCCCCTCCAGTTCCTGATGTCCCTTGTTTACTAACCTTGAGCCTTATATTATCAATCCATCCTCCCTTTTCCTGGATATGATGTAAAATCAATGTCAAGCTTATGTACCTACATCCTGAGTATCAACCATCTCAAAATTCTGTAAAGCGCTTAGGCCTCACAAGGGGTTTGGAAGCGCTATACTTCTATAATAATACTGGCATAATATTTGGGGGATATTCTCAAGAACGTGTGATAACTACCGCAAAATTAGTTTAATGCAACTCTTCACATCACTGTCTATTGCGGGAAAATAACTCTGTGTCAACGTGGTATTCTCAAGCCGGTGGCACCAGGCGATAGACCCAAGATAACCAAATGACTGCGTTAAAACCAACACGACACTGCAAAAATGCAAAACACAAACGCAAAAAAAGTTGCGATGAGCCCAAGCTCGATACAAAAATCACGGATAACCAGCGACAGGCCTGCAGTTCCCACGCTTCATGCAGGAAAATGCACTTTAAAAGTAGAACAAGAAAAACACACCAAAAACAAAATAAACAGGCTTAGCAACGTGGATGTACCCGGACCGAGTTTCCAGGTCAACGCGAACCCCACAAGCCCCACAGACCACCAGCAAGGAACTCGGGTGAGCAGGCCAAGGAGAAGAGGAAAATGACAACCCAATCACCTCGGCCGTGTCATTGGCAACACATACGGAAAAATGGCATTCCATCGTAAATGCAATCGGAATGCAAAACCAAGCAGAAAATTGCTGCCAACAAGAAGGCAGCAACGGCGAATGGAGGTGGGAGTCCAGCGCCACAGGAGGAGCTGGAGCAAATGACGGTCACAGTCATCAGTGTGGAGATGGTGCAAGGAGTCGGGAGTCCGGACACAGGTCAACATGACCTGACACAACATCAACAGGGTGAGTAACAAACAGGGACTGGGGAGACGGGGGTAACGGGCACAATGGCACACATGCACAACGATGTGTGGCACACCGCACAACCACAATGACCCTGGGTCATGTTCCTTATCCCCGTGGCACACTGCAGCACACATACAAACATCAAGTAGGCTCCCGTCCACCATGTGCCCAAAACGATCCCCCCACACATCACCAATTCCAAAACACACACATGCACTTGTGCGAAACACAGCAAAGATGCGTATTTGTGAGCCACACTGACAATGCAAGTGACACTTCATGACGAGCAGCATGGCTGGAGTACAATCACTATGACATTGTGCACGCCATGACACTGAGGTGGCTGAGTGTGGACCACATCTGTAAAGGAGCAGGTCACACTCTGACACATCTTCATGCACCTACAACCGATGACGTCAAAAATGCATCTGCAGACAAACAATGCTCAAGAGTGCAAAAACCATCCAAAAGCACAAATGACCCAAGTCACCGACAACACAGCACCTTAAAAGCTCAAAAGTCAAAGGCACACCGCCTCCAAGGGACAGCTGCAGGGGCAACTCTCCCACAATGCAGCACACATACTTTCAATAACAGCAAATCAACCTGGGCAACAATTAGGTACACAGTGCAACACTCACACTGCAGAACAGAGGATCCAACTGGGTCCGCTTGTGCGTAGAAAAGGGGCAATCACATCTGACATAGCAGGAAGCTGTGAGATGAAAATGTACATGTACAACCTCACCTATGTCATGTAGTCCAAATGTCCACTGTCCCGCATCAAATAGTCCGCTCCTACCAAACAGTCACAATGTACATTGCCATGCAGCTCCATGTACACTTGAACAATGCGTCAACCTAAATGCCAACACAATGTCAACAAGCGTTCCCCCTCATATTGCAGAGGGACAAACAACACCTCTAGCAGAGCAGACCAGACAACTCTACAGTGATGCTGAAGAGGACCTTCACACTTCCTACACTGATGCCCTACAACAGTTCATGGACACCTTAGGCAATTGACCACCAGGAGCAGGGCAGCCCAGCTGCATCGTGGATACCCCAGCCCCTGCACACACCACACAGCTGGACACACCCACTACCACGGCTGGCTCCCAGCAGCCCACCGAAGCACACATCGCATTCCAAGGCCAGGTGTCAGACTGCCAGAAGGGGGTGGCCGAACAGTTGCGGGTGGGGTTCTACCTCATGGAAGCTAAACTAGATCACATACTTGGGTGTCTAAGTCCCATCAGGGACCACCTACACTCCCCAATAGAGACACACACTGCAACAAGACACATGTCTTTGCACATTTCCAGCACTGAACCACACCCAGAGCCACTGGATAATCATCCACAAACCCATGCTGGACTAGCGTGCACCAGCCTAATTCACTCCTCTTATGCATTGAGTGGGGGATGACAAAGCTACATATGCAAGGTCTCATCCGCTGCCTGCGGTGACATGGCTGCGACCGCTCTACATGGCACAATGTTATGTTGTAGGGCTTGGGCCCCTTATGCATACATCATGAGCACACGGACACACTCAGATAGTTTGCTGAACTGGCTACGGGCACGTGCGCTCGACACCTTATATTAGGGTCCCATATACAGTGACGCCTGTACTGGATGTGTATGGAGTGAGTATAAGCCAGCCATCATGGAGTCGTTGGTGCTGGCAACAACTTGAACAATGATCACAATTAAAGCGGAAACAGAAAACCCCAGCATAACAGAAACAACTGTGAATCATCATGGTGGTAGCCGGAGAAAGTACAGTGTTCACCCAATATGCAGCCACAATAGTCCATGAGGTGTGGTGCACTGAGTCAGTGGCAACTGAAGAGCTGAGTAGGGTTTAAAGCTGATGATGGCACCCACGACAGGTGTGAGCAACTCTGATAGTCTGGAAGTAAGACACCTCTGACTCTGGCACCTGTTGTTTGGAGTTGGTCCTGGCGGTGTTGGAGTGTGCATCCTGCGGTGATGCGACGTCGGGCCAGGTCAGGACTCAATTTGATGTGTGAGCCCAGGTGGACCGCCGTTGAGGCCGGAGGCAGCGGACAGCGCAGGGCCACAGACACATGGCGTTGATGTGCCCCAGGACACTGACACAGAGGCCATCAATTATTCATTTAGAAAGGGTACATGACTTGAGCAGCACAGAGTTAGTGGCCCCGGATGCACTGCTGTTGGCGCAGGCACACCTACATAAGACGATGACTTGCGATGCAGTGAGATAGGGCTACGCGAGCTGAGCGGGGTCTCATCGATTTCCAAGGTGAATGTAGCAGAGGTTTGCGGGGGGAAGTGGAAGGTGTTCGCCAGGGCATGATGCAGAGGGCAGAAACCAGTCAGAAGCGGCAAATAGAGGAGTGGAATGCTCCAGCCTAATTTTTGCCAAAGTCAGTATCAATCAATCAATCAATCAATCAATCAATCAGAGTACATGTAGAGCACGCTAATTACCCGTGAGGGTCTCAAGGCTCTGAGGGGAGGGGGTGCTGCTACTGCTCGAAGAGCCAGGTCTTGAGGATTCTTCTGAAGGCGAGAAGGTCTTGGGTCTGCCGTATGTGGGTAGGGAGAGTGTTCCAGGTCTTGGCAGCGAGGTAGGAGAAGGATCTGCCGCCGAAGGTTGTTCCTTGGATGCGGGGGACAGTGGCGAGGGGGGGGGGGGCTGGCAGAGCAGAGCTGGAGCATGGGGTGTAAAAGCTGAGTCTGCTGTTAATGTAGGCTGGTCCGGCATTGTGGAGTGCTTTGTGTGCGTGGGTGAGGAGCTTGAAGGTGATCCTCTTGTCAACGGGGAGCTAGTGTAGGTCTCTCAGGTGGGGGGTGATGTGGCTGCTGCGGGGGACGTTGACAATTAGTCGGGCGGAGGCGTTTTGGATGTGTTGTAGTCGTTGTAGGTGTTTGGCTGGGATTCCTGTGTAGAGTGCTTTGCCGTAGTGCAGTCTGCTGCTGACGAGTGCCTGTGTCACCGTTCTTCGTGTTTTTGGTCGGGATCCACTTGTAGATCCTGTGGAGCGTGTCTGCTTTGTTGAATACGTGGTGTGGGCATGGGTCTGATGGAGATCCTGAGTGGATGGAGTTCATGACCTTGCGTGTCTCGTCGTCGTTGACGTTGGACCAGGAGGTTAGGCGGATAGTGCTGATGGTGTTTGCAGGGGAGGTGGAGTCTGGCGTAGTCAGGCGCTTGTGGTGTTGAAGCTGTCGTGGATGTCAGCGATCTTGCGGTGGAAGAAGATGGCCAGCGAGTCGCACAGTTCTTGTGAGGGCGGGATGTCGTTGGCGTTGGCGCTAGAGTTGAAGAGTTCCTTTACTATGCTGAAGAGCTCTTTGCTGTTGTGTGCATTGTTATCCAAGCAGTCTTTTGAAGGAGGATCTCTTGGCTAAAGTGATGAGGTGGTGATGTCTTCGGGTGGCGTCCTTGTTGGCTGCGAGGTTGTCCGGTGTGCGTTTGTGGAGCCATATTTTCTCCAGTTTCCGGCATGCGGGTTTGGAGGTCTGGAGCTCGTTGGTGAACCAGGCGGCTCTCTTACTGGTGTGGCTGTTGGAGGGTTTCTTGAGCGGGGCGAGGGTGTTGGCGCAGTCGTCGATCCACTGTCTGAGGTTGAGGGTGCGGTGTCTGGGTTGGTGGGGTCAGTGGGTGGGTTCTGGTCGAGGATGGTGATCAGCTGGTCTTCGGTGACTTTGCTCCAGCAGCGGGGAGGCGGCTGTTGGGTGCGGTGGTGCGTGGTTGGTTTCTTGAAGGTGCAATGAATGCAGCGGTGGTCAGTCCAGTGGAGTTTGGTGGTGTGGTCGAAGGCGACGTGGGTGCCTGTGGAGAAGATGGGGTCCAGCATGTGGCCGGCAGCGTGGGTGGGTGCGGTGGCAAGTTGTTTGAGCCCTAGGTTGTCGATCAGGGTGGCAGAGTTGGCGTCGTTGTTGTTCTCGCAGTGGAAGTTCAGGTCCCTGAGGAGGATGTATGCTGTGGAGGCGAGTGCGTGGGTGCTGGCGAGGTCAGCAATGGAGTCGCTGAACTGAGCCCGGGGTCCGGGGGGGGTCTGTAGATGAGCGTTCCTCTGCGGGTGGTGTTGGGGTCGGTGTCGATCCAGAAGTACAGGTGTTCGGCGGTGTGGAGGGTGTCGTCTGCGTAGGTGGCGACCTTGAGGGTGGACTTGTGGACAATGGCTATTCCTCCTCCGGTTCCGTTGGCGCGATCCCTGCGGGTGATCTTGTAGCCGTCTGGGATGGCTATGGCGATGACCGGTGTTGAGGAGTCGTTCCACAAGGTCTCGGTCAGGAAGCCCACGTCTGGGGCGGAGGTGTCCAGCAGATCCCAGAGCTCAACGGCGTGTTTGCGTGCGGAGCATGATGATGAAAACAACCCTCAGTCCATAGACTCAGTCACCACCAAAGTTCAACCAGAAAGTGCCCATGGATGTCGGGGGACAGACTTAGTAGCACCAGAGCTGAAAGGGGATGCAGTTTGCGCTGAGGCCAGTACAATGGTATAACCTCTGCCCTAAATAAATCAAGGCTCAGATCCAAATGTTTACCCTACTGGACCGCATTGTGGGCCCGAGGCAGCGGTCAGCATGGGCCCACAGCCACGTGTCGTTAGCTTGCGATGCACAGAGTTGGTGGCACCAGAGCAGTTGTTGGTAGTGTTCGATCGCCTCCGTAATGAGGATCCTCTTTTCCTCTGGACTGCACCATGTCTTTCTCTTACTCCTTTCCTTCCGTACAATGATATGAACTCACACACAGCTGTCGGCAGGTGAGCAGTGAGGCCTGGGTGCGCTGGGGCAGGCAAGATGGGTTCAGGGACCAGCGTGCAAGGGTGCAGCTGGCGCACAGGATCGGAGGCAACATCGCTCATGGTGATGGCATCGGCCTAATAGCGGGCTGGGAGGCACCGCCCTGGCAGACACGTTGGGCATTCCAGAAGAGAACCACACCCAGAGCAACATGCTTTTTATTCACACCCCTACGCTTGCCTGGCGTACGCCGGGCCAGCCCACTCCGCACATGCTTACAGAGGGGGACCTCACAAGATACATTTCCGGAATCTTCCCTACTCGCTCGGGTGACATGGTTGCATCCACTGTCCACTACACTTCAAACACCAGCAGTGCATGTAGACATTGATACGTCTATGGTCTGCATACTGAAGTCTGTCCAGCACATCTCTGCCACACTTGGCATTTTGTACATTCTTATTAATAAGTTACTTGCCTCCTTCGCACATGCCTAGTTCCCACCTCTCCACACATTCCGCTATTGTGTGGCTGAGGCACCATGCCGTTGATGGCTCATGTACATGGCTAGCCCAGGTTGACACAGTAAGTTGTGCTGTTGTTTCTGGTGGGTGGGCATGTTGTTTGGCATGTTGAATGTGAGTCTGTGACGTGTGCATTTCCAGAGTTGGAAGTTGGATGGTTTTGGAATTGGGGGGTGTGGTGTGTTCAGTTGGCATTTACCAATGAGCTGGGCATTTCTGTAGGTGTTATCCTGGAAGCGCAGGTTGATGATGGACTGTTGTAAGATGTATGAGTCATGCACACCGCCTGGGTAGTTGGCGACGACATTGGTGAAGATTCCCCGGTGGTAACTGTTGCCTGCACATTGATGGAATGTGTTTTCCCTCTGTTGCGGTAATTGTGTGCAGTGTTGGCAGGGGATACAAGTAGGACATGTGTGCTGTTGATTGCCCCAACACCTGGGGGTATGCAGCTATGAAGTAGGAGCCTCGCTTGGGCTCCAGCTGTTCCTGGGCATTGTGGGGGACGTATAGGTACTGGGGTACCAAGCTGATGATGGCATCCAGGACAGGTGTGAGGAACTTGGATAGGGCTGTCTGCGAGACTCCCGGTTGATTTGGAAGTACCAGAGGCCAATAGGTGCAGCACAGCCTGCAGCTTTGTCTGAGGTGGGATGTTGGTTGCCCGCTGTTAGACCTGGCATCTTTGGCGTGGTTTCCCCCTATCTTTTTGCCTCTATCTCCTGTATTTTTGATTATGTGCTGGATTTCGTTTTTGCTGGTTTAGATGCTTTGGGCATTTTGCCACTGCTGTTCAGTGTCAAAGTGCAAGTGCTCCCTGTGTAAATTGTTAATATGATTGATTATCCATGATTGGCATATTTGTGTCACCAAGAAGTCCTTAGTAAAGTGCACTGAGTGTGCCTGGGCTGGTGATAGCAAATGCTACTAGTGGGCCTGCAGCACTCTTTGCACAACCCACATGAGTAGCCCTAAAATGTTCTCTCAGGCCTGCCACTGCAGTGCCTGTGTGCAGTCTGTGAACTGCCATGTCCTCCTGGTCAGTGTCCCCATTGGCCAGGCCTCACCCTTCCCTTTCTGTACACATTGGTCACCCCTATGGAAGGCCCAAGGTACTCCCTTGTGCAGTGTGCAGTGCAGGTGAAAGGTAATGCATGTACTTGTGCAGGTGACATGCTCTGATAGTGAATTACAGCCATTTTCGTTTTTCACTATTGTAAGGCTATCTTGCCCCATAGGCTATCATGGAGGATGCTGGCTACAGTGGCTACCAGCATATCTTCCTATAGGAGCAAGGTAGGACATAAAAGTTTGATATCCCTGAACTCAGAATTTATTAACACATCTTTTAGGAAAAGATCCTGTGTTTGAGAACGGCACTTTTAGAAAGTTGCTGTTCTCTTGTCTGACCTTTCTATGTTCCTTGGCCTTTTTGTGAATTGACTGTCTGGTTTGTGAGTGACAGGGGCTGGGTGGCTCCCAGAGTCTGAGTGTGCCATCCCTGGGTTGAATAGCTCCAACTGCATCTAGAGTGGTGGGAGGGGTAGCACCTGGACCTAAATGGGGCTGTGGCTGCCTTCCACAATGCTGGCTCCACCTCCTCATGTGCGGCTCACGACCCTGCCCCTCTCTCTGAAAGGAAAGGAGAGGCCAGGAAAACAAAGTGCTCAAGAAACACCCAGAAGTGGTTCAGACCGGGCTCAGAGCCTTCCTGCACAAAGGGATCAAAGACTTTTAGGGGTATAAGTACAGGACCCCTGATTACAGCAAATTAGATCATCCTGAAATCAAGAAGGAACCTCTGCCAAGGAGAAAGCCAGAAGACTGAAGAAGAAGGACTGCCCAGCTGTGTGATGCTGGACTGACCTACAGTTGCTTTGCTGCCAGGAGAGGGGAAGGACTTTGCTTTGTGCTGTGTCCCCTTGCTTGAAGGAATCTCCAAGGACCTGAGAAGAGCTGGCTCCCTGTTTTGAAGTCCCAGGAACAAAAGGACTTCACCCCAGCTTCCCTGAACTCTGCTGAGAGAGTGCTGTCCTTCCTAGAGTGCTTATTTATTTATTTGTTTGTGTGTTTTGTAAAGCGCACAGCTACCCCAGCGGGGTGTACCGGTGCTAATAGAACAGGCAATAGATAGACGCAGACGGGTGCTTAGGAACCAAAGAGGAAGGTTTTGAGAGATTTGCGAAACTCAAGCTCTGACTGGCTCAAGCGGAGGGACAGCGGAAGCTTATTCCAACGCTGTGAGGCACAGACTTCAAAAGTTTTACCTCCCATTCGCGATCTTTTGAATCTGGGACTCACAAGCAGAACTTGAGAGTTGGAACGCAAAGTTCTGGAATTGCAGTAAGGACGCAGAGTGGACTTAAGGTGAGCGGGTCCTTTACCCTTCGTGGCTTGATAGGCCAGTGTCAAAGCTTTGAACTTGATTCTTTTCGAGATGGGGAGCCAATGTAATTTGCGTAGGTAAGGGGATATGTAATGCCTGGGAGGAATGCCCTCCACCAGACGAGCCGCTGCATTTTGGACAGTCTGAAGCTTATGACACACACCTGCTGTAAGGCCCAGGTATAAAATGTTGGCATAGTCCAGGTGGGAGGTTATCAGGGCATGGACTATGGTTTTGCGATTATCACTGGGCAGATAATTTATCAGTTTTTTTATGGTTCTGATCTTTGAAAAGCAGGCTGCCACAACTGTTTGAACCTGGGAACCGAAGGAAAGCTGGTTGTCCCATCGGACCCCTAGATTCCTGATCGAATCCTTAGGTGCAGGGGCCTCACTCAAATCTTGCGGCCACCAGAGATTAGATTCCAGAGGGGACGGCAGATTGAAAAACAAAACTTCCGTCTTTTCTACATTTAGTCTCAGAGAGTTCCGGTCCATTCATTTTGCTATTTTCCTGAGGCATGACTTCAGGAGATCAAATACAGTGGATGAGGGCTCATCAAAAGAAAATAGGAGCTGA
The DNA here is from genome assembly GCF_964263255.1 of Lissotriton vulgaris. Classification (NCBI taxonomy): domain Eukaryota; kingdom Metazoa; phylum Chordata; class Amphibia; order Caudata; family Salamandridae; genus Lissotriton; species Lissotriton vulgaris. The sequence continues at coordinate 185,208,561 of NC_141695.1, read as the reverse complement.
ATATCATCAGCATAAGAGGTAGATTTAATACCAGCCTGTGCAATCATTTCAGCTAAAGGGGTGAAATACACATTAAAAAGGAGCGGGCTCAGCGATGAGCCCTGAGGGACTCCCCATTTAAGTGGCCTAGCTAAAGAGGTGTAAGGAGGGGTATGTACCTGCTGGGTACGGTTAGATAAGAAAGAGGCAATCCACTTTAACACGGTTCCCTGAATACCTAAGGCCCTCAGTCTTCTCATAAGAATCTTGTGAGAGACGGTGTCAAATGCTGCTGAAAGATCCAGCAGCATTAACACTGCCCTCGACCCTCGATCCAGCGTCCACCGCACAGAGTCAGCCATTTGGATCAGGGCCGACTCTGTGCTATTGCCTGAACGGAAGCCATGCTGGGAGTTATGCAAAAGACCCTGGGACTCTATAAAGCTGGCAAGTTGTAAATGCGCCAGCTTCTCCAGTGCTTGGGCCAGTTGTGGTGCCTTTGCAAGTTGTACCTGTGTTGGGGAGCTGGAAATCACGCTTTTAAAATAACTTTCTGCAAGTTTTGTTGCATACCCGGCAGAACGAGAAAATTCCTGCCTCTACGAAGACCGAGATCGTCGCAGCGCCTGTCACCGCTGCCTGAAGACATCGCACCCTTCGTTAGCGGGAAGATTTCTGCCGCTGTGAACATTGTAGCAGAGCCTGTCACCGCTGGGTGCGAACACCACCTCACGTCACTGCGAGAATCGTTGCAGAGCCATCGCATCGAGGAGCTGCGAGGGGAAGATCGCCGCTGGACCGCGCATCGTCGCCCCGAAGATCGTCGTAGCACCCGAGAATCATCGCATCGTGCCTTTGCAAGCATTTGTCACTACGGAACGTCCGCACCGGAATCCATACAAGTCATCGCCTTCCTCCCCATACAGACTGGATTCGTCGCTACACGCCACTACATCCAGCGGAATTGTCGCTAACGCCTCCCCAGGGTCTCAGGAGTAACGCATCGCTTGTTTTCCACTGCACCAGCTTCTGTTTTGGAACTCTGTCGCATTTAAAGGTATTGTTGGCTATATGTGACGCAACTGTGAACTTTTCACGCAACTGTTGATTATTTTGATGCTAACCTTAAGAACTCTTTTGCAACCATATTCTTGAACTGTGTATATTGGGTTTTTGTCGTTTTGATCTTGTGCAGTTTAGATTAAAATACCTTTATTTTTCTAAACTGTTGTGGAGTCAGTTTGTGGTGTTTTCACTGTGTTACTGTGAGTGTTGGTACAAATACTTTACACATTGCCTTTGATAAGCCTTGACTGCTCGTGCCAAGCTACCAAGGGGGTGAGCAGGGGTTATCTAAAGAGTGTATCCTCCTTACCATGACTAGAAGCAAGGGTCCCTATTTGGACAGTGGTACCTACCTCTGCCAACTGGAGACCCCCAGTTCTAACATCCGCTGTGTTGGTACCGTCTGCCTGTGGCACTGATGGACAGGATGCAGTGAATGATTGTCCTTTTGAGCCTGTAGTGGGCAATGACATTGTCTGGTGTTAGGTCTGTGGGGCTGGTGTGTTTCCTGAAGTTTCACTCTCTTTGTCTGTGCTGCCTCTGTGGTGGTCCGGGAGGGGCGGGGGGACCCGGGGGGGTTGGCGGGCCTGGGGGTGGTTGCGGTGGGTGTTGAGCCCTGTTGGGGCTCCAAGCTGCATGATCATTCGCTACATGACATCTGTTGTTCTTTGGGTGTGGCTCTGGGCTGGGCTCCATTTTGTGGTGCAGGTTGTCCGACTTTGCATCAGGTCAGAGCAGGTGTTAATTTCCTGCTGCTAACCCGCCTTATCGCCTGTTTCGTGGTCTTATCACCGATCTGGCTGGTTGTTGAGAATGTTGAGGTATGGTGTTGCTGCTTTTTGTTCGGCGACGCCTACTCTGCATCTCATTAGCAATAGTTGCTGGGGTCATCTGTGACGATGTTTTTTGCGACTGCTATCACAGGTAAACTGATGATATGGGCTGCCTGGTATGCGACAAATGGGCCACATTGAAAAGAACTCTCAATGTGTAAACCAATGACACAATCTTTTTACGTTTCTAACAATTATTTTTTGTACATTTCTGCATTCAAGCAACTGTTCTGATATTTCTGATTTAAGTATATTCAAAACTCTTGAGGGTTGGGCAGAAAACAAGCATTTTTATCAGAGCTTTTAATTTTGTGTACATCCTGTTGGTCAGCCGAGAGGGAGTCCTCATTCTGCCCTTATTTGTTTTGCTTTGCTGGATTATGCCGAAAAGCAGCATATTTGGCATTTCCGTATTGTTGTATGTTCTCTAAAGCATATCTCTACCTCAGTATATTTTTTTCTGCTACACTCCGGGAATAAAGCCTTAATCACAATGTTCACACGCACGCTCCAATGGGGAAATTACTGCTAAAAGAAGCGATGATGCATTCAATATCTATAAGCTGTTTACACATACAATAATATATCTTTTTATACAAGAAAAGCTAATCCTTTGTTAAAAATGGTGTAAAATGTGTTCTTATTTTATCTGCATACTTGATTGAAAAAAATTACTGCCACATTCTTTCAATTTTTTACAAAGTAGATACAGCAAAAATTGTTCAAAATCAGTAGGTACCCTTTTTTACTCTGATGCAGTCCTTTACTGTGAGAGAAATCCTGTTTCATATCACATATGTAGCAAAAATTGACTAAATTGATTCGGTACCCCATTTTTCCCCGTATAAAATTTTTATTTACTTTTGAAATTTGGGGCAAGATGTACGACGGAAAATTGCATGCACAAACTTGTGACCCGTTTACGCATGCAATTTACCTCTGGGCCATGTACTAACACTATTTTACTTTGCGGTTTAAATTTGCGACTCACAAAATAGTGTTTCGACTCACTATTAAGAAGGTGCGTTCCCTTCCTAATAACGACTCACAAGCCATGTATAAATGTTTTGCGACCGCATTTGCGGTCGCAATACACTCACAATTTTCCGCCCTCTTCAAGATGGTGGTAATGCATTTGTAAATGGGGCTGTGGACCCCTTCCCCTTTGCAGATGAAGGGGAAAATATTTTTTAGGGGCACGCCGTGGTCCCAGGGCCCACTACCTGCCCTTAAAAAATGGAACGAAAACATTTCATTTTCTTTTTTTTTTTAAATGCATCCCATTTTGTTTTAAGGAAAACGAGCTGCATTTAAAAAAAAAACCTGCTTCATTCAAAAGCAGTCCCAGACATGGAGGTCAGCTCAGCCCAGCAGGCAGCAGGCCACTAATCCTGGAAGGGCCAGCCATTCCCAATGGGGTCGCAAATTGCGAGTGCCTCATGAATATTGATGAGGCATGTAATTTGGGACCCCATTGAGAATCACAAACAGTGTCTCTGACACTGTTTTAAATCCCATTGTGCGACTCTCAAATTGCGATTTGCACTTGCGTAGCAATTTGGGAGTCGCAAAATTGTTGGTTGCACATCCGGCCCATAGTTCTTATCTGAGGTACTGTGTGCCATGTATTTTATTCTGGTTCAATCATTTTACACTGTTGCGTGATCCTTGTAGAATCCCTTCCACTTTTTGTGCCTCAGCTCCCTTCTCCGTTTTCCTAAATTAGTAGTGATAGCTAAGATAAGCCATAACATTAAGTAGTAAAACAAATCAATGTATTGTGATTGCAGGTAGTACAGCAGTGAGTCAGGATCATTTAAGCGATTAGTTGCACCACAAATCGGCACCTGATTGATTCGGCTGCAGTCATACAGCACGCAAGAAGTGTGGCGTGCGGTTTCTTTTATCCTGTGGCATATACAGTAAAACTAACAAACACCTCTGAAAAGCCACACTGTAGCTGTTCAGCAGGGGGAAAGGCTCTTTAGAGGGGTCGCTCCACAAATCTTACAGAGCCTTCATTATAAGATATTCATAGACAACAACTCGCAGCTGTGGATTGTCACCTTGGCTTCCTGGCTACACTTTGATTTTTCAGTCTATAATTTTAAATTTTGAAAACTACGCTTTACCAAAAAGTGAGAAATTACTGAAATTATCACAGCTCTCAAGGGCAGCTTGGCAGTCTCACAAATGTCCTCCCCCCTGCCTGCCTACTATATCTTTTCTGTCCCAGGGTTGTTGTTTTTTATGGTTCTGTGCTTGGCACAATTCATTTTTCCTATCTGCTTAGAGTCAAATTTCCAGGGCTTTAATCTCATGCAAAACTTTGCGGTCGCCTTTTTCTTGCATGTAATTTGTTTTTCTTCCCACTGCTTGTCGCTTTCATCTGCCTAACGGAAAAAACTCACAACGTGGTGCCAAGCACATGGTACACATTTTGCAAATATTGAGGATAGGCAAAGTGTTAGCTTCCATCAGTTCTCAGTTTTAGAAATATACATATGCATTATGATATGCGAGCAGTGGTGAGGAGCTGTAATTTGGTCTCTTCTGTGTTCCACACATTACTCTGATTCTGTAGGACTGGGCCGCATTTGTAGTACCCAACACTTAAACTGGCTGTAGCTTGTAATGTAATGTAAATGTATGTGTTCTTGTAAAGCGCACTGCTGCCCTGAGGCGTCGTGGCCCTGTAGACCGCTGGGGAACCCGTCCTGGCTATCCCTGTGAGATGGTCCCTTACTGGGTATCTCCAAGGTGAAACCAGGCATCCCCGGCGAATGTGGGGCGCCGTTGTAGAGATGAGGCAAGCTAATGCCCAGAGTTGCCGAGTGTAATCCCTGGTTAGAGTAGGCACCGAGGCGAGAATTATCGAGTCTGCTGACGCTGGGCCACGACCCTGCCGCGTCGGGAATTGAATCCTGGTCCCGGGCCGTTCTCTGCTTTCAGGTCTGCCGCCTCTAACCAGTGAGCCACACCACTCCAGCTTATTTTACCAATTTTTACTGGCCAAGTAATGTATGCGTCACGAGGAAATGGACTAGTATATCCGTCAGTACAAATCAACAGTAATAATCTAGTGTTGACCTGTGAAACCTTACAAGACTCGCTGAGAGGTTGGGTCTGGATGGTGTTACAACAATGCTTCAGTACAGATCTCACACTCTGCCTACACTACATCCGTTAAGCCCCAGAATCTAAAGTAAATGTACTACTTTCCAGTGGCGTAATGATACTTGAGGGGTCCACCCTGCAAAGCACATGGAGGGGGCACCCCCGGGTCCCGGCCCACGCCTACCACTTTGCCCTACCACCCAGATATTTAGATTTGAAACCTCCAACATTTAAATAAAATGCCTCCTATAGTGTCTTTCTCTACTTTCTAATGAGAAAGTGGGAAGCACTTAACAAACAAGCTTTGCCATTTGAAGCAATACTTTCAAAAGCAGATTATTTAACTCAGGCAGCAATCAGAACAATGCCAAGGAGCGATCCTATTGTCTCGGGAACACTATTGCTGGAGAGCAAAGAACCACTATGAAGGGTCTGAAATACAATTGACATTAATGGACAATAACTTGAAAATTTGAAAGACAATCCCAAACCATAAAAACTCGACTGACAACATACATGAGAAGTACACAAGATATAAAATATTAACTTTGATACTGTATCGCAGTTTTGCAATGATTTTAAGTAATTATGTATTAAATTCATTAATTCTGACAGGCATTTCTTAATGTGGTCCCCTGGTAGACACTAGCGTTTATTTTTGGCGAATGTGATTTATTTTTGACTAATAGATTTTGAACAAAAACAGAGAAAGGAATGCAGAAAATGGAGAAAATGGAGGAAAACTGACAAAAGGAGAAAGCAAAGCCTCCCTACAACCAAGAGGAAGAAGGAAAACCTGCAAGAGTGACACAAAGAGAGAAGTAGTGTAGGGTGATGAAAGAAAGAAGCAAGATGTGGAATCAAGATGAGACTGCCTTGGTATATGGCAACCTGAGCATTCAGAAGCCTCGGGCTCCTAAGAAAAACTTTGGACCCTTGCTCTTATCTTTTCACAAATTAAGCACTGCACGCAGCAGCAGATGCACACATACAATGACACACAAACACATGGAAACACAGTGACACGCTTATAAAAATAAACTGCTCTGTCAGCATCTGTTGATACAGGCAGGGCTGACTACACAAAAGAGCTCCCAATGTCTGCAGGGACAGCTGTCACTTTGTTTTCTCTACTGCTCATCAAACACAGACATGTAAACAGCGGCGTACACAGAACCAGTGACTTAAAGAGCTGCCAATGTCTGTAGGGATAACTGTCACTGTGTGCTCCATAGCCCATCCACACAGATACATGCATACAGTGACAGGCAGACACATATGTGACTTATAGTCCCTGGGGGGTAAAGCAAAATGTTCAGGCCTTCCTGCAGAATGTTATGAGGGGCTTCTGAGTGTGCTGTGTCTTCACAGATATTCATTGACTGAATGGGCCCCTGACGAGCCGGGGGCCACAGAAGGGTGACACATTCACCCCCAGCGTAACAGGCACTTCAGAGGCCTTCATTACAACCCTGATAGACACTTGGACACACTTTCTCTGAAAGTTACCAAAGACTGCAGGAGTAGCTGCCGCCATGTGTGCTCCACTGCTCATTTCATACTCTTAGGCCTACGCAGAAAGTGGTAAGTAGACAATCTAGTGTTACACAGGCTCAAAGAGACACACGCACAGTGTCACACAAACATAGAGGTTCACAGAGAACAAGTGGCACACAAACATGTAGACAGATATGGGAAGAAGAACTGGCAATGTCTACAGGGTCAGCTGCCATTGGGCATGTATGCATGTGAGTGTTCTACAATGCTAACCTCACAGAGAAAGGTACAGGTAGACAGAAGCACACACAGACACACACAATGACACACAGACTTACTGTGGAACAGGCACGCAAACATGCAGGCACAAGGTGGCACACACAAAGACACACAGGTAGCAAACCAAAACACATGGGTAAAAGACATTTCATTAAATACGCCCATGGCTTCCAATCTAAAAAAGGCAAGACAAATTGCATTTGCAATGCAACAGGTCTCGCATTTGCTGGAGATGGAGCTATTGGCCTGCAAGTGGTGCGTGAACACGTACTTTGTACAAATAGTAATTGCTTACGAGAAGCAAGGCTGACAGTAACTATGCCTCTTTTACTGCCAGCCTTGCTTCTCGTACGCAACAATTATAAGTACAAAGTGCATATTTACGCACTGCTTCCAGGGTTTGAAAACACATAAATAAAAGGCATTGTCATTTACAATGTCAATAACTTCAACTCCAGCAAATGCGAGACCATTTGCATCGCAAATGCTTGTTGACAAATCCTAACATCAGAGATGTGGCCTCAAAAAGTTAGAGTAGGACGGTGCTGCCCTTTGAAAGGGTTATTATAGGATGTAAGATTTTATCACTTTTGCAAAACATTGATAGATTCCTCTTAACTATTTTCATTGATCTCATCATTCCACTGCCTCCTTTACTTTTTTAGGTGTAATTGACTTTTACAGAGAGTTAAAATCTAATGTACAAAAGACACTACCATCTTAATAGCAAAATGTGAACAAAGACACATTTTTTATGTCAGGCCTCAAACTTACCATAATTTATAAGATTACATTTTAGATACAGCAAGAACCTGTCATGAATCGAGCAAGAACCGGGTGATCTCACATGTGCGTACCAAACCTCCACTCTAGTGTAACTGGAAAGCATCTGGCGGCTCCTCCTCTAAGGCGGAGGAGCGTCTCCCCACTGCTTCAGCTGCAAGCTGAATACAAAAGATAAAATGATAATTACATTTGTTATTATCATTTGGCTTTTTGTATTCAGCTTGCAGCTTAAGCCAGGTGAGGGGGGCTGGGCACGCCCGTGTCACAGAGGGAAGAGTAGATGCAGCACCTAAAGTGCGCATGACGCTTTGGCCAGCCATGTAGGGCTGGCAAAAGCATCATGCACACTCTGCATGTTCTCCACCCAGGCTGTATTACAGCCTGCCAGCCCCTGTCTGAGCTCCGAACGTCGGCGCTCAGACCAATCATAACATTGCTAAGGCAGTGTTTGGATTGGTCAGGGGGTTCTCGGAGGCTGTGTGCTTCCTGCTGAGAGGAGGACGGAGAAAGAAGAGCCGGTAGTCGGCATTAGAGAGGTAAGTGCTCTTTTATTTTATTATTGCCCCCTTCCTCATTCCCACTTCCCCTGCCTCACCAACCCTGGTCGGTAGCACCCACTACTTATGTCTGCCATTCCTGGATCTTCACTCATGAGAAATACAAGAGGTAGGGAGGAGATGAGAAACAGCAACAACTGCATAGGCTTTGGAATATACATGCAGTCACAGCGACAAAATCGCCGCCCATTAGGGGAGATCTCAGTAAGAGGGAAAGCAAGATAAATGGAGCAACCAGTGAAGGTAGTGACGGCTTCTCCAGTAGAGTGGAATTGACGAGCACTGGAGAAACCTGGGAATTGACTTTCCCTCTGACTCACTTTAAAGGGACCTCAAACGACTCAAGTGACCTTCATGAAGGTGCAGCTCCACCAAGGGAAACCACATCTGTCGTTGATGTTGGTGGGGAGTGCTGTGTTTGAAAATAACTATTGGTTTAAAAGCACATGAACTTCCTTGTGCAGTAAGCAGTGTTCCGTCAACAATAAAAATGTCAAGATAACTCTGATGATTAATGTTCCTTTTGGTGAGAGAGCGAATTTTGTCTAGTGGCAGTTTGACTCAGCAGTGATGTAGTAAGTAACCTTCGGGCTTTGCTTTACAAAGGTAGTCCTATGTTGTATTTTTTCAATTTTTATAAGAATGACTTCTCAACAGTTTTAACTGTAGGATCCCTCAACTGTTCAGTTTTATTGAGTCAATTATTGGGTCAGTAAAGTGTGATGGGAATCCAGTTTACTTGTGTTTAGCGGGGACTATAAAGTTAAGTGAAATGCCTTGTGCAAGGTTAACTTATGTTGTTCTCTGTGGATTACGATCAGAAGGGTAAAGAATAGGAGACTTTCTAGCATCCTTGGACCTACATAATGTACTTGAGGTGGCAGGAGTGGTAGAAGCTGGTTTACCAATGATCCATTATACCCCAATAGTCTGCCATAGCGGGCTATACCGGCCACTAAAGGCCTGCTCCTGCGTTAAAGTCCTGAGCCGAAGGTGAGGGCCTTTAACAAGGGAGCAGGACTTTAATGGCCCTTATAGCCCCGCTACGGAAGGCTATTAGGCTATTAGAACATTCTGCCACAGCAGGCATAATGTTCTAACAAATACAACAAAGGCCTCTTGGAGCGTGAGAGGGTTTAAATCCCTCGGGCTCCAAAAGGCCTTTGAAAAACAACATTGGAAGGTTGCTTTGTAGGCTTTTACCAGCCCGTAGAAGCTTGTAGCACTCCATTGTATTCAATGGAGTGCGCCACATTCCAAGGTTCTAATATTGACTACATCTTTTTTTCCAATATTTATCTGATCGGTTGGTGTCGGAGGGCAATTGTTCAAACAGAATTCACGGACCACAACCCCATTGTAATTGACTTGCTCATGCCATCGAGAGAGGACCTTATAAGTCAACCAAAACTTTTTACCTGCAGGTATCGATAGACAACCTAAAAGTGTGCTAGAAACTTCTGAATCCTACACAAATGCTGGCTGAAATGTTGTAGTCTTTTTGGCACGTACCCCAAGAACCCTGAGATTATTGGTCAAATAATGTGTGGAATTTATAGGAACCATGGATTTATTGAACAATGTCTCCAAATCTTTTGTCACAGCAGAGGAGTAAACCACTCTCAAGTATTTTAATTGGAACAAACCACCTAGTTAGTGTTAATATATTTTCTTATCTGGGGTGGTTTTCAGCTCCAATGGATCGTGGACACCTAATACAATTGAGCTAAGAACCTAGTTTTCTAGGTTGATTGGTTCACTTCTTAGCCTATCCTCACCTTCAGGGGGTCTACTGTTCGCCCTCATGTTACAAATGTATTCTATGCAATTTGTACCAGTTGCCACTTTTTGGGCGGGAGTCTGGGGTATCAGGGACTCCTCTGCTATCCATACAGAAGAATAAGGCTTCTGTCGTAAGCTCCTATTTGTGCCCCTTTCCTCACCTCACCTCATTTTTCCATATCAAGTTGGAGCTAAGCAATATATGCGATCTTTTTTATATTTCCCATGCCCGCCCCTTCCTATGGCTTTTGACTTGGAAAAATGACGAGGCTTCTCTAACGAGAGCCATTATAAAAGATTGCTTAGCCTGTGATAAAGGTCTTGATATTCTGTGGCTAGCATTTGTACATAATTCCCTTGTAGCCATTGATCTTTCCCAAGCATTTACTAACACTGAAACATGTGCTACTCTGGGCAGGAAGCAAGTAAAAATGTGTATTGCTAACTCTTCGTCCAGGAGAAAAGGTTAAGCAAGACAATATAAAAAACCTCCATTTCAACTTATCTCTCAGTGTACTATGACAATGGATGTATGATGTTACCAGGCATACTATTACCACGCATACCATTACAACGCGGTATTTACAACGCATACCGTTACAACGCATAGCGCTTTGAGGTGCTGGATAGTGGTAAGTATAATTTTATATTCCAACTTCAGTCCCCGTGGATACTAGGGAAGGTGTTGGATATAAAATTAAACTTATTCCCTATCCTAGAGCGCCCCCCAGCGCAATGCGTTGTAATGGTATGCGTGGTAATGCCTGCGTTGTAAGTGTAGTGCGTGGTAAAAAATGCGTGGTAAACGTTGTATACCTATGACAATACCGGGGCGTCTGCTGCGGAAACAATTGCCACAGACCGAGGGCTAAAGCAGAGGTGCATGCTGGCACAACAACTATTTAACCTATACACCGCAGACCTGGGCCCAACGCTATGGGAGCCTCTCTTGCCACACCAAGAATCAGCAATAAAACACTCCATCTGATGCAATATACAGATGACCTAGTCCTTCTGGACCACCCAAAAGTAGGTCTTCAAAAAGCTCTCAGTGCACTGACAAAATACAACTTACAGAAAGAGCTGGTTACCAATGCAAGTACATCTAAAATAGTTATCTTTGGTAGCCACCCAAAAAAGGCTCCCAAATGGTGGTTAGAAACACTGAGCCTGGACTTTGTGCAAAGCTACAACTACCTGGCTGCTTGGTTGTGTGAAACAGGCGGACCCTGGCTCCAGCTACAGAAAACGAGGTCAAAAGGACAGCGATGGCTATACGAAGGCTATTCCGGCAACCTGCAGTTCTCTTAGTGTGGCAGGTTGGGCCTTTAAAAAGGAATGACACTTTATTGAAGACCCCTACTTGAATATAGTCACACTTTTACAGTAGCACATTTTAAACTCGCCATAAAGAAATGTTATCCAGCTACAAGAGACTGGGATAAGAGTTAATCTATCACACAGCACATTGTTGCATGATTTTACTGCGTATTTTTGTATTTAAAGCTGATTTTAAATTTGATTGTTTTTCTGCCTTTTACGCCTTTTAATTGTAGTGATTTTAAGTAATCATACAATAAAAAAATATTCATTAATTCTATGACAATACCCTCAGCAATTATTTGTATACTGGGCGAGGAAGGTGGGAATGCTCTTTACTGTTAAACCTTTGGGCATATTCAATACAAAATCTAATTTGCTTTCCTATTTAGAATTTAGAATTGCTTGTTTGCCCATGTAACTATTTTTAAAATGTCAATGCTTTGTTTTATTTTTTTCGGTGGATTTTATCAGAAATATGATAAACTGTTCTTACAGCCTTTTATTAAGTCCAGATATTTGACAACTGTGTGATGATGAAACGTTTTTTATGTAAGCCTATATTTAAGGGCCGCTGTAAGCTGTAGACACTCAATGCAGCTTCACTAAGATGCTCTTTTTTAAATTATAAGGTGGGGCTTTAAGTCATAAGGGTGACAATCAGATTAACGTACAGTTTTAGTGTCCTAAAGTACATAACACTTTAAGTAGGCCTTCTTATAGATGTTATAAGCAAGCTATATTGAATCATCATAATTGCATAAGTATAAGTGGTTTTATGATTGGTCTCTTGTTTTATATTGCTTAATTGTTTTTGATTCATACTTTTATGGGTGCATGCCAGCTGAATAAAGCTGATTTGATGGAGTGATTGATTGACTCATCATGCAGTAGAGAGGAGGGTTAATGTGCCTGTTGCACAAACATGTACCAAGCAGACCACAGAACTAGTTGTGAATGAACTATGAGTGGCGCCATTAAAAAATATGAAATGTATATCAGAGAGGAGCTGGAGCAAAGAGGTGCACTGTTGGAGAGTGATAGCGAGGGGATGAATGGAGAAGGAGGTAATGGGGAGGTGCCAAAAAAGACTGTCGCCCAGGGCGCCTCCAGCGCTAAAGCCGGCCCTGACCACATCCTACCAAGGCGCCCCAGCAGTCCCATGCTTGGTCTCTTCTTTTGACTCTTTGGCACATGAGTCTACGCCTTCCCTTCTCTCTCTTCTATTTTACATGCACTTTTCCAGAGAGTAGGGTCCTGTCAGAGGCCGCTTGAGCTGTCTGTCTGACCTCCAGGAAGCACAAAGTAAATAATTAAAAGGCAGTGAAGAGGGAAGGGACGTTTGCTCTTCCTCTTTTGATGTTATTGGTTTTGAGCTTTTGATTAAACAAACAGTGCTTTAGCCTGCTTATGAAATAGTCGCATTGTGCCTTCCTTATAGATGCACATGTTACACGTCATGTACAGTAGGAGGGGAGCATGCGGAATGCAGCAGGAACCAGGGATGGGGTTCACAGGTTTTCAATGCTCTGACAAATACTGCAGGAATCTCTGATAAACACAGTAGGAGGGGAGTTACATTGGGAGGTCAGTGACAAATAACCTTGAGGGAGGGAGGTTTAAAAGTGACTCTGATATCAGATATATTGGGAATGTACGTTACATGGCTTAGTTATGTAGGACCTTTTTTCCACTGATCTCTAGGCCAGGAGAGACTAAAAAAGTCTGTATTCAGCGCAGGTATACCCTCACAGCGCCTGGACACCCTCACAGCGCCTTGATACCCTCGTAGGTGACAAGCAGTGCTTCACAAATCCACCTTGCATTACATTATTTATAAGAAGTCTGGTTTTCATAGTGTACATTTGAAATGTCATGAGTAGAATCAAGTTGAATGTGTATGAAGACACTGTATTGCTCACAACTAGTAAAGACATTGCTAATGCAGACCCCTCCTCACATGCAGTGCAAAGGGGCATTGAAGAATGTAACCTCTGGAAAGGTAGAATAGGAAGGAAGTTCACATTGTGAACAATCTGACAAATGCAATGAGAACTGTTTTATAATTGTGACCTTCGGTAAATGTGATAGGGTGGAGTTTTACATTAAGAACGAGACTACAGATTCATCAAAGTGCCGTTTTGCGAGTCCTTAATAAATATTTTTAAGGAATCGCTATTAGAGACTCGCAAAACGGGATGCATGTAGAAATCGCAATATTTTTTGCGATTTCTACTGCTTCCTTATTTGCGATTCGCTAATTGCTAATCGCAAATAAGGAATGGCTTTCCCATTCATTCCTATGGGCCTAAAGGCCCATAGGAATGAATGGGGAGTCATTCCTTATTTGCGATTAGCAATTAGCGAATCGCAAATAAGGAAGCGATTTCAAGGGTGCTAGGGTGTCCAAAGGACACCCTGTAGCACCCCTGAAATGCAAATGTACACTGGGGTTGCGCACACACATGTCCAAAGGACATGTGTGTGTGTAACATACAACTTAAAAAAATGCACTAAAGTGCATATTTCTAAGTTTTCGCTCTTTACCACCAAGTTACACTTCGCGGTAAATAGCGGCCCCATATTGCGAATTCGCAATTTTAAAAAGGTTCATGAATAGCATTTAAGGAAACTCTAATTGAGATTCCTTAAATGCGATTTTTCGCAATTTAGCGAGTTCTATAATTGCGATTGTTGCATTTGGGATGATGAATCCCAAATGCAAAAATAGCGCTCGCAAAGGGCCAGATTCTCAGAATCTGGCCCTTTGCGAGCCAATTTCAGCTTGATGAATTTGGCTGCAAGTGACAAACAGACTTTTAAGACATTCTTACACAGGTTTCTAGCTTATTAGCAGCTAAAAAGTTCTAGTTGTCATCGTGCACATTTGCAGTTTTGTGATTCATGTTTCGTTTTTTACATTTGCAGTTTTATGGTTCATGTTTAGTTTTGTGGCAAAGGAGTTTTCTCTTTAAAAACTTAATTAACTTAGTGGAAATGAAAACATGCAGTCTTATTGTGCATTTTGGGCAGTGCTTTCTTAGTTTAAACCCTCAACACATCCCTGAGTGAGCCTTTGACTGCTCTGCTACACTAACCTCAGTCAGGTGCCTAAGGGGTGCGCCTGTTGCTTAGTTTGGTTGGACAAGAAAGGCAACCCCAGGGCTTTGGCTCTGCTGCTTCTTTCTGACTTCTTTCCCCCACAGGCACATCACTGGGACGCAGTTGTGTTATCCCACCTGTGATGTAGTTTCATGTCTCATAACTAATAGAGACACTACTAGTGCAGACCCTTTTGCAAATGCAACTTGGAAATGGCTTTGCATGGTGGCATCCACATCAAACATCTGCTGTGCCGATCACCCCTCAAAGAACAGCAGGATCACCCCATGCCTTGTGTGCCAGGAGCAGCAGGGCTGGCACAGTGTGACATGACACACTGTGGACTCCTAGTGCTAGGATGGTGATCACATCCACACATAACAATGTTGCTGCATTTAGAGTGAGCTGGGGGTGTAGTCTGTTGCAAGAAGCACAAAGATGGCTGAGCGGCTGTTGTGTGCTCCCTCTCTCCCCTCAGTGGTGTTTGTGTTGTGTATTATATTGGCAGCTCCTGGGTTTCCTACCAAGCTGCGGCCCCTCCCCCCCACTGGTCCATAACAGGTGGTGTTGCCTCTGCTGTGCTGTGGCAGTTTATCTATTTTATTTATTTATAAAGTTTTATATAGCGCAAACAAGATCCCGAAGGATAACAGAGCGGTTTACAATATGAATGGGAGGATTAACATAAATGCAGTATCAACATCCGAGCATTTGAACGTATCCCTCTTAGGGTATGAATTTGTTCATAAGGTATCATTTAGCTTCCAATTTGAAAGCATTGGTTGAAGAGATTCCTCGTACAGTCAGTCAGTCAAATACACTTTATTCGATTTATAAAAATCATAAAAGGCATAAAAACATATTTGTGTACACATATAAAATTATTTGATACATTTGATACATTTTCATTTTCGGTATATGGGATACAATAGCAAAAAGATTAAAAGCACATAAATAAATAACATGATACAAATTAATAATGTCACAGACCGTGGGGCGTTACGCAATTTAATCCTCGAAGCCGCCACTAAAAAATTTGCCTCGCACTTCCAGTGGAAGAGAGTTTCAAATTTTTGGTGCAGCGCCGTAGAAGGCTCGGTGACAAGTTTTTGGTCTGTTCAGAATGAGTGGTTTCAGGGGGAAGGTAGTGGCACTTCTTGAGGCTCTAAAACCACAGGATAGTTCAAGTTATTGGGTGTATGGGTTAGTCCTCTATGGTTTATGCATGAGAGGTTGATCCAGAGTTCATCTGCAGTATGGTGACCATGTCTCATGGTGAAGCAGCAGCTCCCATCAAGCTCACAGTAGTGCATACGTACCCTGCATGTGAAGGGCAGGTTACTGGATGTGTGCACCACGGGTGTGTGGACACAGCAGGGCTGCAGTGGCTTCGGGGTGGGTGCACTAGGCCTGGCTTCAGCTGGTACAAGCGTGTGCACAGTTCTTCATGTGAGGCCGGATGCAGGGTCCTGGAGGGAACGCTATAGGACCTGGTGCAGTGAGCTGAGACTCAGTTTACTGGTGTAGCTGGCACCTGGTGATGACAGTAAAAACTACCACCAGTGAACAGGACCAGGAGGGGGCAGTGATTTGTGTATGGGGGAGTTGTTGGGTGGAGCAGCTGTCCAGGGGCCACTGGGCAGGGATTCACAACTGAATGAGTTGACTGCTTGTTGGGTGGAGCAGCTGCTTAGGTGCCACTGGGCAGGGATTCACAGAAGTGACTCTGTAGGTCATTAATGGTCCATCCAGTTTTTGGGTGACCCTGAGGCTCACAATTGGAAAAGGGGTCTTCATGTGGGAGTGATTGCGACAGCATTGTTTCTCGATAGGAAGCACTCTGGTATCCCTCACAGATTACCCTTCACAGTAAGCAAGCATTCGTACAGCCCTCACATACGAGCAGTTGCACGCTACCAACAGCACTTCATGCCTATCAGATTAGCAGTCACCACCACCAAAGCACTTTAATACCCCTCACAAACTAGCAGCGATTGCAATAGATCTGGCTGGTAACTGTAAGTGCCTATGAGTGGCGAGTCTATGTATGTTGCATTGTGGCTGGTCCAGAGGGTGAAAGAAAGAATGGGCCAAAGGGTGGATGGATGAATAG